>NC_045646.1:14818402-17218402 GCF_009829145.1 Chiroxiphia lanceolata | reverse complement strand
GTTATACAGAATGCATCAGACATTGCTCGAGAGAATGATCGCATGAGGAATGAAACAAACCTGGCTTACTTGAAAGAAAAGAGTGAAAAACGTCGAAAACAAGAAGAAGCAATAAAACGGTAAATATTTTGATACAAAGATGAGTGGTCTGGCAGAGTGAATGAAAAGTGAGGGGCTCAGTCTCAGACATGGGAAATATGTGTAGACCAGTTGATTTCCAAGCAGCTTGCTGGTAAAAGCAGTGCAGACCACTGACCCATGTCAGGCTTCTAATTGCACTTTACACTGTGTAGACATGATGGTGAATGGTTCTTCCTCCCTCAGCGGAAGAGAGTATTCCCATCTAAATATATTCAGTTTGAGCTTGTGTGGCATCTTGAACAGGTGCGATTTGTAACAAAAAGTTTGGGTCTCAAGAATAAGAGATGTAGATCTAGTGAAAAATAGGTTCTCAACCTCTCAGTGATTTTAGATGGACAGTTTGTACTTTGTGCAAAGGTATATTTGTGTGTGAGCAAGACAGGGAGAGCCTCACAGGTCACAATAAACTTTCCTTTAGCTGATGTTTTAAATCTCGTAAATTTTCAAAGGTTTTTAATATCTATCTGAGGTTTTTTTTAAAAAAAAAAGTCTATTATTTGCGATTTCCTTTCCATTCTGCGAGCTCTGAAGTCAGTAACAATCTTGCAATCATTTAAAGGAAAATGGATCAAGCCCCTGATGGGCAGTACCCAATAATGGCTCTTCTTGAATAGTTCCATTGATTTTAATTGACATTTAATTGGAGGAGCACTTGCCTGACCTGGCCTCTTGTGCCAGTGGATATCAATGAAATCTCTGCAGCCTCTTGGAGAGGAGAAGGTTGAATGGAATATATATAAATATTTATTACATACACATTTGCATTATTTAAAAAAATGGGTTTCTTGAGGTGAGGTTAAAATCATCCATCTGAATACTATACTTTTATGTGGAAATGGATGGCTTGAGCACAAACTGAGAGACCTTTTGAATTTTTTTCCCCCAGCATGAGTCCTCTGTATTTCAGTTTAAGTGATTAAATTTTGTGCTATATCTTGGGTACTGTACATCCAGGTATAACAGACATGCTGTGCTGTGAAATTCAAGCACTACCTCAATAGTCTGATTATTTTGATGGAATATTAAAAAGAAAAGAGCAGCACATGCAGTTTGACAGAGGAGGGAGATAAAGGAATGTAAAGCAAAAATATGGCTGCTTTATGTTCTAAGAAGTGGAGCTTTTTGGATTGTCAGCAATTTAGTTGGAGTGATAAGAATAATGTAAAATTAAGGTGAATACAACTAACTAGGCTGTACTCTGGCTAACCTGTTTGCGTGTACTTTTGTATGTGTGACCATAAAGGCCACTAAGTACCAGAACAGGGGTTTTCTTGAAGTTTCTTGGGACATGAGAGAGTAAGTTGTAGACTGACCTGGTTCTTTGTAGTCCTCTAGCCAAGCTTCTCTACCTAACTTGAATGGTGGTAACAGTATTTCCTACATTGTGGTTTGTTTGTGTGGTTTTGTTTATTGATCCTGGCAAAGTGATTTGACGAAGAGCTCTGGACAAATACAGATTATTTAGGCTGAGCCAAACCATGAAATTCTTGCTCATGCTAAACTGATATCACTGAGGACAGAGTTCTGATCCTCAGTGATATCAGTTCAGCTGATCCTCAGCTGAAGACAGAAGGATTAAGACCAGCAACATAGTGGGTTTATTAGAGGAACAGCATGTATCTGCATGTGGATTGCATTTCCTGAATATTGGGCTTTTCTGTGGGAAACTGTTTGCAGTGGTCCCCTCTGATCCCTCTCCACCCATCTTATCTCAGTAACACTGAGGGGATAAACAATATCTCTCTGAGGGAAAAAAAAGTAGGAAAAACACCTTAGGAAATCTTGAAAAACGTTCTCTTCAAGTCTTGTTCTCTGTCTCTTTCTTATGGAAACTCGTAGAGGTAAAAAAAAAAAAAGATACTTGTGATCCTTGATCAGAAAGACTAAAAGCAATGACAGACCAAGGGAGAACATCTGATCTGTCTAAAGCAACCATGATGTCTGAAGTCACTTAGGCTGATTGCAATTGAGTCTGTTCCCTGTAGTAATCTCCAGAGATTCATCCAAAACCATGTTATCTATTGAAACATAGCAGACAGGAAAGGTAAAGTAGGATTATTGATTTCTTCTTTGTTCTCTTCTATATTCCTTAAGTCTTTACCTTATCTTGATGGATATTTATATTATCCCTAATTCCTGATACTGTGGCCTAGATAGAAAGTGGTGCACATGTGCAGTGATAACAGTGCTACCAGTCTGGAGACTACCAACAGTTGCAAAAAATCTCCTTAGCAACAAGGGAGTCATCCCCTGTGATTAACTGCAGGTAGATTTTTGAACAGGAGCAGGGGTTCCCACAAACACTCTTCTTTGGCATGTGGGGGTGAAAATAAAGCAGCTGTAAGTCCTTTGTACCTTATGAAAATTATCTGATAGTCCAATTACTGAATTGTTTTAGAAGCTAGTTTACCATTTTTGTATTTAGAAGCTATTTTAGTGTTCAGATGGTCTCTCTTAGAAGAAGGCTGGTTGTGTATATTAAAAACATAATAATGAGTAATGTATTAGCTAATAAAGTGGTGGTGGTCACACACAACACTATTTGGAAGCAGCTGTTATTTACCTAAATCATCTCATAACTATGCTGAATGACTTAAGTTCATTGAAATGCATTAGTCTGAGCAGTTTGAAAACAAGATCTGAAAAATGACCTGAAAAAAAAAAAAAGATGTTTCTTTGCACATTTTGCCTTCCAAAGAATACACTGTGTTGTCTTTCCTCAGTAGCACTGATGTACCTTCAGTGTGACTGCTGTCTCATCATGTGTGGCTCTGATAGGTTAATTGTGGGGAAAAATGTATGGATCTATTTTCAGGAGATAAACACAGCGTATTGGATTGGAAAAAAAACCCCAAGCAACTAGTCTTTGTCTGATCTTGCTGGGCTGAGTCAGCTGATCTGATCTGAATTTCTGACCTAATTTTAGTATGGTACTTAGCGATCATGCGGAGAAAATAAGGTTAATGTGCTGATTAGTAGCTGAGAGTAAGCCACAATAAATAAATATATATATCACCTAATGTTTAGACCTTTTTCTTCCATCTTTTATTTGTCTGGTCTCATTGCGTGACCATGTCTATTCAGGCAGCTGTGTCCAGACCAAGAGAACGTACTGGCATATTTCCCACAGAGCCTATAAATTGCAAATAAAGTTATGGAGCAGTATCATTTTCACTGGCAATAAAGTTGCAGTACTGTGACATGTACATTTGCCATGATACAATATCTGCCCTAGGCAGCATTTCTGGGAACAGAAGGTAGATTTGCCTCAGCTATTTTGGGTGCCAGGAAAAAAGTGAGTATTTGGAGTTTATATAGGGCATCTGTTAGAATGAGCAGTTGCTTTCTGAGTCACCCATAATTGAAATACATATATTTAGGTACTTTATTATACATTGTTTTGTGTGGATACTTCACCAATGCTTTTCTTAATTGCACGAATACCAACTCTTGTAAGGAACAAATAATGAACCCTCCTTCTCTGAAGGCTCAGACATGTTGCAGTAATAGATACACTTTTAAGAGATGTATTTTTTAGGCATAACTTGAGCTACTGTTTCTGTCAGGGAAGTTGTTGCTTTGATTTGTATCAATGTGAAGATGTGACTGCTCTGGTGTAAAGCTGGTGGTGTTAGTGGGCATGAATTTCTACCTGCCAAATCCTGGACTTAATCATCAAAATATTTACTTCTGCTGGTTTCCCTTACTTGTAGCTCATTCCCAGGACGTAAATGGCTCTGGAAAACCTTGTTTCTGCTTGTTGAGGGAAGTATCCAGGCAGATGCTGTCAATAGGAGGAGCTTTTAGGAGCACTGTTCTGTGCTAAAGCAAACAGAAATGGGCCAGCCAGCCAGTGGCAGAGTTAAGCTCTTGTAGTAAAGAAGGAATTGTAATGAACAGCTGTCATCCTAACCTCTCCTTTCTTTGGCAAAACAAGTATTGAAGACTAACCCATCAGCAAAAGTAAGATCATATTTTTCTCTTGCCTTTTTTTTTTTTTTTAAGTTGTGGAAGTAATTGAATTCAGGTATTATCTGTCTGCAGTGTTCTGTAGTTCCTATCCTTAGTTTCCTTCATGAACAAGATGAAAATTATGTGTCCTTCAGCTAAAAGTCGTGTTATCAAGCGTGGGTGACAGCAAGCAAATATAAAAATATTTCTATGCATGGGATTATTCACTGCCAAAAGCTCTGTTCGTCTGAGAAAATGTGTGTAATCTTAGACTATATGGACATGCTGAAGTGTTTCTGCCAGAGTAAAAAATAACCTAAATAAAATAATTTCATTATGAACTTAATGTTCTTAATAATGTCTTGAAATCAGAACAATACTCTGGGTGAAAGAATTCTTAAAGCACTATTTCTTCTTTTTTTTTCTGAACATATATCTGTAGTTGAAAGTCTGTGTAGTAAATTACACATTTCTAAGTTTTCAGGAATAAAAATTCAGGCTTGCTAGATTACAATATGCTTATAGTCTGACATCAAGAAAAGGGTGAAGGAAGTGCCATAAATATTTTGGATCATGGTGAGAGCCTTGATTGAAATACTGCAAACACGTTATTGAGATGTTATATATTACAAGCTTGTAACCTGTTATTGTCTTGGTGTGTTGGTGAAGGGTTTTTTCTTTGTGTGTTTTTGTTTGGTTTTTGTTTGTTTTTGTTTTTAATTAAAGTCTGAGTTCACTCAATGAATGTGATTTTTAGATATGAGGTCAGTGGTACATGCTCCTTTAATCAAAGGGTTTGTGTTATGAGGAAGCTTAACTGGGGCACTGGTTGTTTTCTTTATCTTCCTCCTGGACATGTTGCATGCTCATTTCATCCTAGATTAAGTTATTGCTCTGATACCACCATTACAGTGGAAGTGGCTGATAAAGTGTGATAGAGACTTATTTTACTACGATTTCAAAACCTTTTTCTCATAAAAATATCATAGGGTCTCTTTTGAGGTTGGGTTGATGTAGAAAGAGTAGCATTGATAGCTTTTTATTCATCAGGAGCAAGTAAAATGGTTGTGCAGTCAGTGACCTCCAAATGTATTTTTGTTGCATTTATAAGTAAACAGATGTGATGATCTAGCCAACAAATCCTCCCTTCCAAATGCTCATATCCATATGGCTGCCTGTATTATTGCCACACAAAATAAACAACAGACACAATGCATACTATATTATATTGCTGTTGCTGTTATTCTGAGAAGTTTTATTTTAGAACAGTCATGCGACTAATGTCATTTAAAACTTACCATACAGGCTGATAGCCAGCTTTGTAATCCAAAGTACCAAGGAAATAAAGCAGAAATCATTATCAGTTTGCCATTTAAATATTGATGTTAGTTTCAATAACTCTTCCCAGATTTTAGGGCTTCTGCTTACAACTTTTACTTTCTTTTGGGCAAGTTACGTGACCTCCTCCCCTTCATTCCACAAGTTGCTCAGACCTATACTGGCCCACTATGTAGGTGGGTGCACTTTTGCTCAGGATTCATTTGCTACATTTAAAAGCATATTAGAAGTGTGGGGTCATAGAGAGTCCAGAAGACTTCTGAAGGGGTTGCAGCCCCTTTTTTCTCCTTGTTAAAATCCAGTCGAAGTGGCTCTGTGCTATGGGTGTTTGCAGGCTGTCTGACCACCTTGTAAATGAGTGAGCTGGCCCTGCTCCAGTTCCATTTGGGCGTGTGTTCCCATACAACCTCCAGGCTGGTGCCGCCTTGGCACTCTGAGTCATCCTGGAGGAGTTATGTTGTACCTCCGGAAGACAGTCCTTGGCACACTGTTTCTGAAAGATACTGGGGGGTGTATGGATCTTAACCACCAGTTTGCTCCCATTCCACTTTTATTTCTAGTCTTTTTTTCTCGCTATTTCTTGATTGCTCGTTAACTACAGGATGTGTAATTCTAACTTCTCTCTGGTAGTTAAAATTATCCAGCACTGCCTCTAACCGAAAAGTCCCTTTTAGCAAGAGAGATGCATGTAGAGCTATGTAAATGTAGATATTTTGCATGATCCTGTAGAGTTCTGGTGGTGCCAGTATTTCTAGTCTAAGGTTTGCATTTGTTTGGAAAATGTCTTCAAGTATATTATGAAATTGAGTAGAGTAGAGTTGAATAAAAACTGTTGTTATGAAGATTGGATAAAAAATAAGGAAGGCTTTTCAGTCATACCCAGATCGAGTCTTTGCAACTAATCTAGGATGGACTCCATTAATGGAGAAGTACATTCAGTAATACACTCAGCACAATTCATATGCAAATTAAAAGCATTGATCTGTTCTAGTTCAGGGTTTCCAATAACCAAAAACTACTCCATGCTGAAGTTCGCTGACACCTGACAAATGCTGTAATTGCCTGTGACCTGAATTTGGCATTCATGTTACAACCTGAAGGACAGATACTTGTACAGAAAACATGCAGAAAGAAGTCTCATGAGCCATTAGTAGCAAAATTGCAGCTAGTCAGAGTCCTAGACATGCACACATGCATATTCACATGCACTTTGGAAATTTTGCCAGAACTCTCTATTTAATAAACGCTGGCAATATGCAGCCCCAGTCTGAGAACAGAGCAGAACTGATGCTCTGTGCTAGCATTAGAATAATAAGAGTGAATCTTTCTGTACCTGCAGGAAAATCCATCATTTAACAATAGCTGTTCATAAAGTTGAAGAAAAACAAACATTTTCTTTCAGCAAAACAGCTCAGTGCATTGCTCTTTTAAGGGCCATAAATCACAGCTGTATTTGGCTGGGTTTAATATTAATAAAGATTGCTTTAAGCCTCATCCAGCTGGCAGGCGTCTGTGCCCTTTGCATGTTCTCCTCAGCACTGTTCTGACAGGCTATGCATACTTCTATTTATTTATTTATTTATTTATTCCTGTTCCTCCATAGGAACACTGTATAGTACTTGATTATTTAATTGGGATGTTAATTTTCTTAGCCTAAACTAGAGAGTCTGCTCTTGGGTATGCCCTTGAAAAGAAAAGAATGTCACACTACTTCTGCAGCAGAAGCATCTGGTGAAGGGTGTCTTGTTGTCGAGTTATGCTGGATCAGTGGCTAAAATTTGTATGAAAAAAGGAATGTGTATGTGCATTGCTTAGTTTTTTCTGCAATTGGATTAAAACAGGAGTAAGGAGAGATTAGAGAAGAAATGGATTGCAGAGATGTCATTAGCTGTGGGGTTTATAGTTAATTTGAGACTCCTTTTGTTTTTCCTTCTGGCTTTCTACTTCAGTTTGAATTGTAATTATAAGCGTAGTCAGTTTAAAAATATATAAAAATAAACAAGCACACCACAAAACCCTGATAAAACCAACCAAACAAAGAAAGCCCATCACGTGGAGTGTGTGCTGAGTACAGGGCCTTCACCAGCAGTGCAGAGCCAGCAGGCATCTCCTGTGCAGCAGCCGTGGTGGATCCGGCGTGGGTGGGCACAGCTCAGCCCTCGGGAGAGCCCCGCTGGGCCGGGGGCGGATGCTGCAGCTCCCCATGCGAGCTGCTGTGAGCCTGTGAATGAGCAGAGGGAGCTGCTGTGGTCCCACAGAAGGCAGTCATAAGTGAAATTGTTTTTTATTTCACTCTTTATTGCGCAGTACCCAAGGACCCCAAATGGAAATTAGATTCCTCTGAAACGCTAACCCAGTGCACGCTGAGCAAAGACAGCTCACAGTGTGAGCTGAAATTGTACCCAACAGGTGACTAAAGGGACAGCTGAAGAGTTAGGGGACTGCTCATTTCCTTCCCTATATTAGTAGAGCAAAGAATAAATTGAAATGTATCCCCAGTGTTTGTGATGAATTACATCCAGCAGTACTCTCTGAAAGCTGGAGAGAAACAAACACTGTCAACACTCGGGCAGGTACTTCTGGAACGTGTCAAGATTGAGGAGAGCACAGCCATCTGAAACCCACAGAAATATTCCTGCCAACAAGCGTGTTTCTTGACAAAATGGTAACATTTTAAAAGATCAAAAATGAGAGTAACTGCAGGGTTTTCCATAAATTAATAAGATTTACCCGGGTTTAATCCATTTCTCCTTTTGGTGGATTATATAGGGTGTATCTCACCAGCAGATCCTCTGCGAGCTGAGGGCACTTTAGTTATTAAGTTGAGATCACATGTTGGAGCCATTAAGTGAATTGCTTTTTACAACCTTTCCCTGAATGCTGGGGCAAATGCCGTATTTCATACCCTTAGCTAATTTTATGCTGTAATTTAATTTCTGAAACATACTTTTAATTGAATCTTTAAAGACAAAAGGAAACTGCTGAGTCCTTTAGTATTGCAAAAAGAAATTGTTTAAAAATGTAGCCCATCTAGAGAATAATCTTCTATAATTAAACTCAAAGTTTGTTTTACTTCTCTGCATGCAGCTACGGAGAAGCAAATTCCTACTGTCTGCAGAAAGCTCAGGGCTGAAACAGAGGTGTTTGGAAATGTGGGAAGTTATTTGTCCTGTGCTCTGCTTTGTAACTCTGGCATGAGACAATCCTGCAGCTCTCCACAATACGCGTGTCTGAATAAGTAAACAAAGAGAGGCTAATTAAAAAATTAGTCTGCTAAGACCAAAATCATGTTAGTAAGAGCTCTGACTAGTGATTTTTCTGATTTTTGTTAATGAGATGAACTTGAGAGAGAGATCAAAAATTTTGCCATAAAACTGAGTATTACAACAAATTCAGTTATTTGCATCTAGTGACTGCATCTGATATTTTAGTGGTTAGATTTTGATATTCATCTTCCATAGGCAGATGGATTCAAGGTAGTTTCAGAGAAAACCCTTATAATCTGTATATTATGCAATTTTGTTATGGGAGAAACATCTTGATTGGGTCAGCAGGGATGCCTGTCTTCAATTTTATGGACATCTGATTAAAAATAATAGCAATCAATGCTAAATGCTGCCCACTCTACTGGAGAGGAAATCCTGGAGCATTGCTTTGTATTTTAGTATCCTTTAAATCAGCAAGAGGTTTTTAGTGGAGATTTTCCCTTTTATTGCTACTATAGAAAAACCTATGAGTACATGGTGGAAGTGAGACATGTATGGGGACATGAAGAATGTAAGTGGAGTAAGAAGCATAAGGTTAAAAAAAAGAAGGATCTGAATTCAACCCATGAAGCTCTAGCAGAGTATCTTCTAATAAGGGGAAAGAACAAAGACAACATCTTGATCTTTATGTGCTGGGAGAGCTCTGCACTTTAGATGCCCTGAGTTGGTAGCAATTACAGGTGTGAGTGGTGCTGTTGGTTTTAAGAGCAGCCCATGTAAATGATGGACAGACTTAGGAAGCCAGTGTAGGGGTGCAGGGAATCTATTTGGCTTTAACTAAAATTGAATTTTTGTTTGGTCTTCTGGCTGGAAGGAAACACTGAGAGAATCAATTGTCTTTTTCAATACAGGTTATCCATTTTCAGGTGCTTCTACAAGCATGGAGACAAAGAGTTGACTTTTATTAAAAATTCCAGTTACATTGGGGTCTGTCTGCTTTTACATATTTGCTCAGAGGCTTAGGCACTCACTCTTTATGGTTAGGCTCCTTATAAATTTTTGCTTAAAGGTTGTTCTGTATCTGAAATTATTTCAGGACTGAGATATCTTTTCTCTAGGAGCAGTAGCACACAGGAATACCTCTGTATGTCTGTTAAACACTGAAGGCCAAGGTATGCCAGAAGTCTTTGGGCATTTCGTGTTAGATTCTGGCATCATAGGGAGGTTCCTGAAAGTGCAGAAACAAAGTACCTCACTAGAACTGCCATCAGCCTAGTAAAACAGTCCTATGGCTGCCCTACAGAGACAGAATCATCTCAATAAACCTGGCTTTGGGTTGCAAGTAACTCCAGCTGTATTCCATCACTGGGTTAGGAATGGCAATCCACACGATGAGGGTCTTTATTAGCCTGCTGTATTAGCAAACTGCTTAATTTTGGTACCAGATGTTCAAACTCTGATGATGAAACTCTACCTTGGTGTCAGGAACATCTTTCACAGGAATCTCCTGCATTGACTGTCAACCTGTGCATTACCACATTAAAAAAGGCAATGACTGAATTTTAGAGTTGGTTTGACATGATTTTTGTTATTTCACTGGAACAGTCATCCCCCATTCCTCTCTCTACCAGTTATGAGAGTTTAGAGGGCTGAAGCAGAAATACAGTATTCTTTGTATTTCTGTAAAAGTATTCTGAAATTCATGTACTGCAGTTTATGCCAAAATGCAGCTGCTTTTGAAGACTGAACCGTTTTCATTTGTGTTACATGGCTGTTGTTCTGAGATTAAAAGATTTTAATCAGTATATTACAAATGCCATTTAAGAGATAAATTGTTTCAGCTTTACATCTGAACTGCTAGGCAAAGCAAAGTGCAGCTTTTTTTCCTGGTAAATCATATTCCTGCATTCTTAATCTGAATTCTGCTACGCCTGTGATGAAGCGGATCAAGAACCGCATATGTACTTGCCATGGCAACCCCTGTATCACATGATGCACACACTAGTTCAGCCAGAGAGCTTCATGGCTTATTAAACAGGCACACACAGACCCAGACACACACCATTTGGCCATGTGACTGCTCTAGCCCGGGCAGCTTTTTAAAGGGAAACTGTGTTTGAGCATCATAGTGTTTTTAACAGCATCATCTCGCTCGTGTTCCTTCCTCTCCTCTTGGATGCTGTGTTGAGCTTTTTAAAAAATGGTTGAAGGTTGAAAAGACTCTGCTCATAGGTTTTTTCTTCTGTCTGTCTTTTGTTTGGAAGAAATCTATGTGTTGAGATAGTGGGGTTTTTAATTAGTATTTTTTTAATTAGACGTTAAGGGGCTCTTTGCAATTGAGTGAACTATGCTGAACATACTATTTTTATGGACATATTTTCTTCTCTCACCTCCTAGATTTCACTACATTTCAGGAGAGTAAATGAGGACAGAGCAAAAAAAAAAAAGCCAAAGCCCTCCCTGGTCCATTCCATTATCAACAAAGCATTCCCAAAACTACTTTGCTCCTTGCTGCTTCATACACTTCCACTTAGACCTGTTGATGACAATGATCTCTGACTCCTCGCCCAACAAAATGTAGTCTGATAGTTTTTCCTAACTTTGTTTGTTTAAGAGAAGTTATGTCTGACACTTGATTAAGAAATCTGAAGGGCTCAAACCCCAAAGGAATGAGTGGTGGTGTGCAAAGACAATTTAAGAGATGGGGCTGGAATGAAGCAAGTGTGTCTGACCTTGATGTCCCCGAAGGAGAGGAGAACAGTACCAGTGCAGTCTTGCCCTGATTCCTTTGCTATAGGGCAGGCACAATGTACACCACTGTCAGTGTCATCTCTGCTGCCTGCTGACATTGTTCTTGAGGAGGAGCACCCTGTTGTACATGGAAGGGAGCTGCTGAAGCACTGATTCTTTACTAAAACAACACGCAGTGGAAAGAAATCGCTCTCCCATTTCGTTCGCCTCTCCTCTGTCAGGTGCCTGATTGAAGCAGTATGGTTTTTCTTTCTCCTCTAGTTGAAACCTGAGGTTTCTGTGGCAAGCACTTCATTTGAGCCCAGCTACATCACCAGGTGCCTGACTAAAATGGAGAACACTGTGCACAGCAACAAAATATTGTGAAATACTGCATTAGTCTTAATTAGTTACTGCCAAAAAACACTTGAAGTTATTCAGGCTCTTGTCTGCTGTGCAGATGCAATTTATCAAGTGTTATAGAGAGACCAACTCTTAAGTACATGTGCTGAAGTTAATAATTTTTGTGATTTATGATGTTGCTTTTGAACTTGAGGAAAATCTGTTTTCAATGTTCTGTTCCAGTCTGTCAGATTTTCCTCTTCATTTCCCAAGTAATCAGTCAAGGTGCAAATACTGATAATCAACACTATTCAGTGAGAGAGTGTTGGTTCCTTGTGTTCTGTTTAAAACAAGTTTATTGTTCAGTTACCATTTCGGGGAAGATCCATGGTAAAGGAACAATAACCTGTTTTAGGAATTAATTTAGAGAGGTACTTGTACCTAAATTGACCACTAAACAGAGAAGGAGTAATATTTGTGTTATTAGAGACACAGTGAGAAAGGTACTCTCTTCTGAAGGGTGTGTCCATGCATTTCTGCCAGCAATTGTACAAGGATTTAAATACAAAATCAACCTTTGAGTAAGGAGACATTTAAGGTGATATGCAACAAAAAATCTTTTTGGCAGAATAAGGTATTATAGGTTGCTGTTTTTATTGCATTTTAAGACAGTACGGATTTTTCAGTGTCTTTAATTTGTTAATGATACCTGCTCTGATATACTGTTTAAGAGGGAAAGAACTTAGAGATCATTTCTTTTCTCGGAAGGCACTGAACAAAGGCCCTCTCTGCTCTGCTGAAATGCAGTGAAGATTTTGACATGTGCTTCTAGCAGTCTGCTGCTGCTGTGTTGTGCTGCATCTGCAGAAGGGAAGTAGTAGCAGCAATATTTCCCCTTTTGTGAACCAGCTCTTTAGAATTCCTTCATTCCTACAAGTGGGATTGCATTTTCAAAAAGATTACCACAATCATTTTTTTTTTTTTCTGAGAAACTGGCCCAAATCTCTCTTCTTTTCCAAAATTTCAAATTTTGTTTATTCAGTTAATTAACGAGTTTTGCTATCTAAAGGTTTGTGTTTAAACCTCAGGTTTCTATACTGTTTGCTTGCAGTTGTGGCAGTGGAAAAGGCTATTTCAGCTCGTGACAAAATATTTTGACTAGCCTCTTCCTACTTAGTCATTTGTTTGTCCTCAGTGTATGTTTATTGTGAATTGTCTTCCCAAGAGATTATAAACAAGATGGTAGCTGTCACTAGCTGATCTTTGCTGTCATTTATTGGTGTGCTGATCCAGGAGGTTCTGTGCGAAGTGGGTTTGTCAGACTGGGTCTAAAATTTGTGGAAATAATGTCACATACCAGAATACATCAGAAAAAAAGCCCAATAACTTCATTGCAAGACATTTAGGGTTGCTAAGCGACAGAATGTAATTATCTGCCAATTTGTTTACCATTTCCAAACACTTGGAAGGGGGAGAGCTGTGGGCTGCCCTGAATTTTAAGCTATGTGCAAAATAAGCTGAATGCATTTTCTTGTCAAATGCAGTTTTAAGGGCATTTGGAAGTGACATGAGAACTCTGACCTGTATTTTTTTCTATGTGTAAATATCAGTTATTTTAATTTCCCTCTCACTCCTTATATCTACATACATTGCATGCATTTGAACTGATAACACAAAAAAAACGTGAAAAAACGAAATATATAGCTATATACAGATTTCGTAGTAAGAGAATTAATGACTGTGCTTGATTGAAAATGAAACATTCTTACTTTAACCATAGCAGTGCTCGGTGTTCCTGTGTTATGATTCCATTATTAATGTGTGGTGATGTTAATGTGAGGTTGACCAGTGAGTCATTCAGTCATTTTATGTTTCTTTTTCTAAAATGTTTTGTGTTGTGCTTGCACTTCGAAATAAGTACTGCAATTTATTTTGGGTGCAAACTAAGTTCGTTCCACAATGAACTTTACATTTCTCTATGTCACTGTGGCTATTATGGAGACGGTGTAAGATTTATGCCATCCTAAGCTATTCATTTGGTTGGTTTTAAAGGCATGCATCTGGTAAATGAAGTACAAACTGTAAACAGAGAGAAGCAGAAGTTTCTCCCCTTGTTTTCAGAATGGGAACATCTTCCATTGCTTTATCTTTAATGGAAATAAATATTCATTTTTAGCCACTGTGAAACCCTAGCTGTAAAATTGAAAAACTCATCACAATACTAAAGGGATAAGCACTTCTAAGCATCCTGATAGTAAGATCAAGTCTGAATTTGTGTTCAAACAGTATCTCTGACAATGCAGTGCTGAAGTATGTCCATACAGGGGCATTACTGTTTTGTAGGATGTTGCTCTGGGAAGGTTAGGAGACGCTGTCCTGGTATTTGGCCTCTGCATCTTGCCTCAGCAAGGGCTATGAGCCTTTTGGTTCACTGGAGTTCATTGGGACAGATGAAGGTAGACGTTTTTACCAAGCTTCTGCAAAGCCAAACTTCAGGTCAGTTCCCCAGAAAAATTGTCCCAGAGGAACTTTATCTGGCAAGGCTTTTT
This sequence comes from Chiroxiphia lanceolata, assembly GCF_009829145.1. NCBI lineage: Eukaryota > Metazoa > Chordata > Aves > Passeriformes > Pipridae > Chiroxiphia > Chiroxiphia lanceolata. The sequence continues at coordinate 17,204,145 of NC_045646.1, read as the reverse complement.
TTTGGGTAGAGGCTAGTAACCTCTCACCTCCTATCCACCTCTTCAGGGATGCACAGGGGAGATTTAGGGAGACTGTATCAGCCCCTCAGTCTCATTCAAGCTCATTCTCTGATCCTTGTGGTCGCAAAAGGAGGCTTGGTTAAGTTCTGATGAAACACCTCTTTTAAAGTCTGCATCAGTAACACAGAGCTACAGGCACATTGGCTTGTGTCACAGACGATCATTCTTTTAACTTCTGCGATCCAACAGTAGAAGTCTGCATTGGGCAGCCAAAGGGTTAAATCCCAGTTTTCCCCCCAACGCCTGCTAACTGCTCTGGAAGGCTGTGTCTTAGGCCACAGGAGCTCAGCAAGGGCTTTCTGGTGGTTGCTCCTCTTTTCTTTGGGGTGCCAGTGACCTGCTGTTGGCTCCCACGTGTAACACGGACCAAACCGCACGTTGCCTAAAGGGAGAGAGCTGAGTCTCTGTCAGTGAAGTCTGGGAGGGCAAAGCTTTGTCACTGGGTGATCTGTTTTGACTTCACTGCCACTACCCAATGCTGTGTCTGGCTGCAGGAAGCCCTGAGGATAAGGGCTGAGAATAAACCCCCATGAAGGGGTTTGCTACAGATATTTTATTTTGTTGTTGTGTGACAACTTTTTTCTACTTCACACTAAACATGTAGTCAGGAAGAAATAGGATCATTTAAATAATATTCCTTTACACATTTCAGCTTCTAGATGCACAATTTTCAAGAAGAAAAAGAATTTAATCAGAAACTTTTCCCTGTCTTTGTACAGAATCTTCTTTTTTTCTTTTCGTCTTTCATTTTTCAGAATTACTTTGGGGTGTTCTTTGAGAGCAAATGAAATGCAGTGACCAAAAAAAAAAAAAAAAGGAGCAGAAAGGGAGGTTAGTTATTTTTAACATTTTTTTGCCCCTTTCATGCAAATAAGGGAAGGAAAAAGCTTTTTCAGTCTTTAATGGCAAGATCATCAGAACTGCATATTTATTGCAGACCTCATATTATAAAGTGCCTTGTAAAAGACTGGGATACAGAGTTGCGATGTTGTTGACACAAGGAGATCTTGTGTGTACCTTGCTGTTTCTCTGGCACACAGCTTTTCCTACAGAATTTGCAATTTTGCTGTCTGTAATCACCAACTCTCCACCCTCGTGTTGCAATATGGAGATAGTATAAGAAAAGCCTAAAAAAGAAACTAAATGTCTTTGACACTGAAGTTCTTGGAATGACTGAAGAAGGAAATTTCCCTTGATGTTTTCTGTGTTTTGAAATACTGGTGATAGCTATACCTTTTATAATTTCATTCTGAGGACCAGTGATTTTAGTTGATACGTATTTGCAAAAGAGACTTTAACATTTCTTTTTTCCATAAGGAATATGTGCCTTTTTTATTGTTATTTAATTAAGAAACGTAAATAATTGTTCAGTGCAAATTAGGAGTTAGTTTACATGTATACTTGTTAACTACAGTAGTCTAGTTCCTGAGATAACGCATAACTTAAGTAGTGTTTTCTTCTGATGTGTTCCCTACTGCTCTACATGGTCATGCTAAATCTCCTACTGCAGGGTCAATTCCATGTTTAAATGGCATATAGGACATCTGCTGTGTTAGTTAAAATAAAAAATACCATGCCATTATATTTTGTATAATTTTTTACAAAGTCTTTCATCATTCCCTATGTTCATTTATACCATGATCTCCTGCATTAAGACAGAATAAAATGCTTTTGTTTTTGGTGGGAAAAGTTGCTAGTATACCTGATGGCCTTCAGTATGTTTGACACATTAGTACTTTTTTGGTACTTGTTTGTATCTGTTTGATTTCACTAAGTTCAACTAACCTACCTTGAGTGATTCAATGGCATGAGGTCGAATTCCACGTGATCTGCAGAGGTGCTTACAGAGCTCAGGCATCTATGCTGTCTGTCTCTGACAGTCATTGTCCTGAGTATGTTACATTTTATGGGGCAGAGCAGCCAACTACTGGGATTTACTGCTTGTGCAGTAGCTGGTCTGTATATAGATAATGTAGTGGTGCCTCCTACTCCCCGAGCCAAAAAGGAGGGAGCTCAAGGGACTGCAGAGGCAGTGACCTGGGAGGGGGCCTGGGTGGCAAACTCTGCAGCTGGGGTCCTTTGTGGCAGCTGCAAATCCCACAGCACCAAACCCAGGGCACAAGACAGAACTGTTTTTCTCAGTGATGCAGCCAACATTTATACCTGTGTGCAACAGTTTCAGAAGAGAGCTGCTGTCCCCTGCCGTGGGCCTGTGTCTGTTCTCCCTGCTAATCTGCCAGATCCCTTTGATGCATGCTCTGTCCTCTGAGTTTGCTGTGGTTTCTGTGCTGGTGACAGCAGGAAAATGTGACTGTGTGGGTCTTTCAGTGAAGAGCATAAGGGGCAGTCAAGCAGAGGTTTTTTAATTAATCTGATATAGAAGTCTAGAAGCAGTAAAAGGGGGCCTGGATTCAGGTACACCCCATAGACTAAGATCATGTGGAGGCCAGCAATGGTTGATCCATGTTTATTTCCATGTGCTTTCTGAATCATCAGTGATTTAAGGTGGTACTTGTTCCATAGTACTCCACCACCAGATATAACCATTTTCAGATTTAATTTTGCACTATATCCAAATGTAAATGCCTCCACCTGTATGACCCAGGTGTCAAAGCTGTAGCAGAAGGTGCCTGGATAAGCAGGATTGCCTGAACATTTACTGTATGGCTGTAAGTAACTTAGAATTTGCAAGGGGATACCATCTCCATGTGGTGCAGACCTACCAGAGATTTTGGTTTAAAAGGCTGAAGTAGCCTTAGGATAGCTGAGGTGAGTGGAACATGTTCAGAAGGGTGAGCATGAAATGACAGCTTGAGAAAGAAATACCTCTCCTTCTCTGTGAAGTCAAAGCACTGATCTTTTTTTTTTAGTTTGAACTAAAACAAATTTCAGGTTGTTTGATTGAAAATGATTCTTTGCTTCCTCAGTGGCATCTTCAGTTTGCAAGAATTTTCAGTTACTCCATTGGGATTATGAGACCAGAGGATATAAAGATATCAAATCTTGCTGGTTTCCCGCTGTGTTTTTTAAAGCTTGTGTTATTTATTAGAACCAGTCAAAGACCAGCAGAAGTAATTTGACGAATAATTTGTTTGACAAGCAGTGGCAAAGTTCCTTAGATGATTCATACTCTCCGATTGCCTCACCTTTGTAGTTGCTTTGTTTTCACTGCTGTGTCCTCATTTGTCTCCTTGCAATACTTTCTGCTGAAAGTGATGCAAATCACTTTTCCCAGTCCTTTTCATCTTTCTCTGTGTGTGTGTGCATAGGAAACAGTGAAATATATCTGAGCATTTTTGAGTCTGTGGTGGCTGAGGCTTTTACAGCATGAACTCAGACCCTACTCTGAGCCCACTCACCTGAACTTAGAAGGGGAACAGGAGATTCAGTTGTGCATTCTTTAGAACAAATGTCTCTCATGACTTTCTGAAGCATTCAGGAGAAAATTTAGCTTAATCTTTAGAGTAGCCAGTTTTCTCTCATTGCAATTTTAGAACCTCATTGCATACATGATTAAATATTTAGTTTCCAGCATAAAGCAAGTAGGTTTCAGGAGCAGAGTTCTCAGTCTCTGGTATTTTTTTTTTAATTATTTTTTTTTTAATTTTTATTTATCAAGTGTCTCAAAGCATTAGAAGGAGAGTTCTCAACAGGGCACAATCTGTGACCATTTTTCATAAGATGGGGTCTCCACTTATAACAGCTGTGTTTAGGGCCTTTATGCCTATTCATGGAGCAAACTGTTAGGATAGTTTAGTCTTTCTCCTCTTCCTTGCAGACTGATGCTTTTGATATGTTTTTTTTGGGGGTTTTAATGGGAATGTGTGATGGGTCTGTGGTCAGATTACATTGTAACCACACTGGAAGAAAAGCATGGGTGGTCAAAAACCTTCACAATTTTGTAATCATAATGAAGGCTTGTATGCCAGTTCTAATTGCTGCAAGTGAACCACTTCCTGACCATGCTAATGGCACATCCTATTACCATAACCATGTCTCAGCCATGGTAGAATACCTGTTGATTTAGGATAATAGTTATAAAGAAAAATAGATTGAAGCACCCACCACTGTAGAAGACGTTAAATTTGCTTCCACTTTGATTTCATTGTTTTTGTCTAGATGAGATTCCAACTGGGTTCTGTTAATCAATAAATCTTTAATCAATGGATCTTCAATCAATGACTTCTCCCACTTTTCCCAAATCACAATTTGTCCTGAAGCAGTGAGGGCTAACATCATATCTAATGCAACTTCTTTAATGTACTGGAATAACATTTGGGATGAACTTATCCTGAACTTTATTTGCAATAAACCATTGGTGAAATGCTATTTTTTTTTTCATCTCTGCTTGGTTTATTTCTGAGTAGCCTGTTGCATTTTGATGCTATTAAAATAAGAATGCTGATGTAGGGTCCTGATTCGGCTCCTATTCATTATTCATTTGTACTCCAAATAAATAGTTCAGTGCTTGCTCCTTGCTAACAGCCATCATGCTGCTGAAACTACTAGAGATTGCAGTAAGCAAAACAAAAGGTCACGAGCACTCCAGGTCTTTTGACACTACCGCAGCAATCCTTCCTTACAATTGCATAAGCAAGCAACAAATACAGCACAATCAGTTGCCTTTCTCAGCTCAGCACTCCATGATCATTAGTGGCTTTCCACCATGTGGAGTTGTTCCACCCCAAGGGAGATGAAATCCCACCTGAGAAGTTGTTTCTTCTCAAGCTGATGCGTGTGCCAGCTGTTTCACATCTCCTTTCTTTGAAGGTGTGACAGGCTGTGAAGGAGCAGCCGAGGTGGCTGCTGACATCGCGTGCGATGGAGAGCGGGCTCTGCATCCCGGTGTTCACTCAGCAAATCAAGGGCATTAAATTAGGGCAGTAGGCCCCACGTGCCATTTGACAGTAATGGTGTGTTAAACTCGCTACTGTCTGTGCATTTGAGGGTTTACTTGTAAAATCACCGTGCTTTTTGATAGGATGGTCCCCGATTTGCGCTCAGCCAAGATTTTTCTGACTCTGTGGGATGCTTGAAAAAAGAGGGCACTGGGAGGAGTTTCACTCTGCCTCGTGACTGTTGTGAAAGGGCCAGAGATAAGCAGTGCCTGAAATCTGGAGGGATGTGGTGATAACACCTGCGTATGCCTCTGGCACCTGGGAGGAATTGAGTCAAGAGGAGCAGCTTGCTCTTCTGATGTTTGTGAGCGTGACAGAGATCTTGCTGCCTGTTTTTTACAAGTTTTTGTAAACCCTGGGTGTCATCAAAGACAGCAGGCTAGCTAGACTTTTAGTCCAACCAAGTAGGACAGTTTTTGTGTGCCAATGCTACCTTCCATGTGAAAATTTTTTATGTATATTGATAAATTACTTTCAGATTCCTTAGTTAAACAGGCTGTAGAGCAACATCTTCAAGAAAAAAGGCTATGTTATGAACTGTCATGAGTTTCAGTTAATTTCCCAAGCATTTTAAAATAATTTTAACTTAAATATTTTAAATTTCTGGTCATGTTCATTCACTTGCTGTAGTGTTTTAGTTATTCTCTCTCTCTCAGACAACTCAAAAATAATGACTCCTTTTAAAGGCACTGTGATTGGCAGGAGTATTCCTAAAGTATTATGTGGTAGGTAATTTCCACTCATATTCTCTTTTCAGACTCGGGATTGATAGGATAGGTGCCAAACTGTCACATTATAGCTTTTGGTAATTAAAATATAGGATGGCACTAGTATTGGTTCTGGATAATTACTTGTTTTTAGAGCAAAGCTTTGACAGACAATATTATGGAGGGTCTCTAGAAATTTGGTTTAAAAAGCTTTTCTCATGCCACAGAAAGCATGAGATTATATTTTGCAGGTAGGGCTATTTGGAGACCAGTTGTTACCATTTAATGTAGGAGATGGTTGAATGATTTGTGGAAAATAAGGTTATCTGACAAATTCAGCCCATATTTCAGTTAATAAATAATTCATAAACTGATCGTGACTTCCACAATGCATTCATTATTCATAAGGGCTCACTGAATAATTTGTGCAAACAAATTTCAGCCTATAGAGTACCCGTGAGTTGTTTTGTGCTTGTTATTCTTATTGTGTGATGATGGTGTTTGGTTTTATTTTCTTACTGTACACAACTTTTAAGTTGGAGGGTAGTAGATAACATTGAATAGTTCCCAAAACAAATTGAATCCTTTCCTGTATGAGACAAAGAATATTTATGTCATGCTTTGCCACTGCTGCTTTTAACACAAAAGCATTGTTGGGGCTGGAGTTGTTTACGTCTTCAAGCAGAAACCCACAAAGATGTGGTTCAGTTGGGTTTAAGAACTCAGTGTTATCCAGTTCTGCATGGATTTTTCTCAGGAAATGTTTTTATGCCTAACTCGCCTTCTTTTCTTCTTCCTTTATTTTTTCCCCTTCAAGAGAGTTTTTGCAGGTGCTTCTTTGCTCCTTTCCTTTTCATGAAATTTGCAATTCATCTGTTTTCCAGGGGAGCTGGATATTGAGGAAGGGAGAAAGGATGAGGAGCAGGAGATAGTAATAGGAATATAAATAATGATAATAAAAACATCTCCTGGAAGTTATATATATATATATTTCAAAAATCTCCAATAAGAGAACTTGAACTGTTGTAAATAAATCCTCAGTGCCTTATAAGTAAGACGAGCTTAAAGGGGAGTATCCTGTTGTCCAGAGGAAGAAGGCTGGAGAGACCAATTTGATCTCCCCTGCCATAATCGGCACTTAAGAGAGCAAAAAAGTTACAGAAGTAGGACTTTGGAGAGAAGGATTTTCTTTTCTCTCTGCCATTACAAAATACAAGCTCAAGAAAGTCATTAAACCTGTTTTCCTTTGCTTCCCCTCTATTTACCTGCTTCCTATATTCAAACTGTGAACTAATTACAGAGCTAACTGTGACTCTGCTATGCAGCAGTGGGACCATGGGATGCTGGACACAGCAGCATTGGAATGTCCTCCCTACAGACACTTCACTCAGCCTCAGTGGGAGTGGTGTGGTGTATCCTGTGTACCACTTGAGTAATGCTGCTTGATTTTTTATCTTACTCATCTTAAACTGAAATAGGTTGTTGATCGTTTTAAGAGACTCAGACTGTTTCTTCCTTTATGTCTTGCCATGCTTTTTTTTTAAATAATGGAAAAGTCTCTACACATAAAATGGGGGTAGCATTCCTTAATTGCCAATTCTGAGACAGACTAAAGTTCAGAAGCCATATAATTCCATTACCTGTAGGAAAACAACTGGAAACAAGTTTTCAGTTTTCATTAGTGAGAGTTGATGAGTTATGAAAAGGAGTTGATAAGGTACTCCTTAAGCAGCTGTGGAGATGTAAATTTTGAGGCAATAGACCTTTTATCAGTAGCTTGGGTTAATAGCTTGTTAACTCCAGTCTGTTTCAAAGTGATACTGAGCTGGTTTATTTCGAGGGGAAGCAGAATATAGTATAAAACTGCTACTTACATCTGTATGCTTGATGTCCCAGGTTTTTGTTATTGTGGGCACCAGGTGTCTTTTGCACCAGACATCTGGAGTGATAAGCAACCCCCCCTTTTTTGTGTACAGACACATAGGTAAACGTGGTGGAGTCCTGGAGTTACTAATGTGCATCTTGCTGAGAAAAACAGTCACACACATCCTAATTATTCCTGTTTGGAAAGCAATAAATAGTAATTTTGTCTGATATCTGTACAACTGGATCATCCAGAAGCTCTGAGGAAGATTAAACCAACCTCACGCTTCATGCTAGAATGGCATTTCTGAAGGCCTGGGTATTGAGTGCAGCTCATGAGAAAATCTGAGGCACTATTTGAGATTATGTTTGGATGCTGGAATTAAATCAGAGAATTCCCATGAGATGTGTGATACTGTTCAAGTTGCATTCCTCAGGCAGAGTCTCTGTTTCTGTGTAGTATTTGTGATGTTGGGAGGAGAGTCTGGATGCCTCTGACCTAACTAGGATGAAAGTTGGAGACTTTCAGCTACCATGTAAAGGTGTAATTTTGTGATGGCAATACCTACTTGGTGTCAGACACAATGTGGTGACCTCTTATCATCATTGCATCAGACAGCAATTTTTGTAATAGAACTAGTTCCCTTATTTACACTCGCTGGTTCTTCACTGGGAAAGAGAGTAGAAATGAGCATCCTCATTGTCATCACTGGATGTTAGCCCAGCCTCTGAATTAAAAACATATCCCATATGTGAGTTTAGGCACTGAAGCTTGGTGTTTGGCCTTCAGTCATAACTCCCTGGATCCAGACAGCTCTCAAAAATTTGGGAAAATTTAACTCAAGATCTAATTCTGGATTCAAATTTCACTGCCTATTAGATGCTTTCATAAGCTTTGCCTGTCTGTGAGCCACAGAAACAAAGCTGTGTTTTCCAAATAATATGTAACCAGTCATTCTGCTGGAGTGGGATTGGATACTTATGAGAAATATTTACTCATGTCCAAAAGTAAGCCTTTCAAGGTAGGAACAAAGAACATTTGGAGTAGTGTGTTTACTGAAAAGAAATTTCTGTTCTGCCTCCACATAAAAGGGTTGTTTTTAACCCAAACTGTAACATGAACACCATTGAAGGACTTTTGAGCTATGAAAGAAGGGGAGGTAGAACTTCTTAAGCCAGTTTTGCTGCCGAAAGTAGGTGCTTCCTAAAGCTGCATTCCCACTGTAAAATGATGTATACCATCGTGAATAAGGTACCATCACTTAAACTACTCATTTTGTTTGAAAGAAAAAGCAAGCTCTCAGTTCACCTTCAATACTTTAATATGTACCACTAATAACCATTACAGTTGAAGAGATGCTATTATGCCATATGCCCTTTTATTGGTCTCTAGGGACTATTTGCAAGTACACAGAGATGCGTGTAAGTTATTGCTGTGATAATCAAACCATGTGTGTCATATGTCACTTAGAAATGATATATTATTTAATAAAAAAGCTTTTTTTAAATTAAGCAATACTTCATTTTAAAACATGTGTAGGCATTTATCTTGCATGTAAGATTAAATAAATATATGTGTCATGGAAGGGACCAGAATTCTGTAAGCAGTAGGTGAAGACTACGTGATCAGATTTGGAGCCCTCAAGAAAAAGTACCACTTCTTATGTCCTCCCACATATTGTGCTCAAATTATCATGTTTCCCTTTTCCCTCTGCTTTAATGGATAGTCATTGGCTGTGTAATTTAATTGGCAACACTTCCATTGCTTGGGTTATCAGTCTGTATTTTTTACTAAATTCAGCCATCCTTATGTCTAAAAAAATAAGAGTTTTGGAATAGAGAAATTCACAGCCAGAGATTTTTGATCACTCAGTAAATAACAGAGAGTGGCGTTAATTTCATTTCTTCTTTGTGTTCTTGGTCTAGATTTTATCTTTTATAAAGATTTGTTTTAAAGTTCATAGTTTACCTATTGAGAATACAGATTTCTAAAGGGTTTTAGTGGAAGGAAAAACACTGCCTTCCCTGTTCAAAAAGTCTAAAATATATCCTTTTGCCATATTTGGTTTCCCATATTTGATCAGTTCAAGACGCATGCAGAATTTTCCCTCCCTGTGATTACTCCTAAATATTTCTGTAGCTGAAAATACAATCTTTCTGTAGCTAGCAGGAGGGTGTTCCTACCTACCCTAGGCCAGAATATCTTCCTTGAAATAAGAAATCCCTCATGAAAGAACTCCAGGTCCTAATTCTGGACATGGAATAAGAAATCACTATGCAGCTAAAAATTAGACTCTAATTATGCATAAGTTGAATAAAGTAGGAATTAGCTAACTGACACCAAAGCAAAGTGCAGAAAACAACTCAGGGCTGGCTCCTGCAGCATCCAGTTGATGGAAGGATTCTCAACCACAGAAATAGAAACAGCACCAAGCTCCAAACAACTCTAATATTTTAGCTGCTGTTTGTTTGGGGCTTTGTGATCTATCTTTCTTTCTTTTCTCTCCTCCTGACAACGTAGCTGTCAGGAAACTAACCTGCTATTTAATCTAATGATGTGTTTACATTTATTAATCAATTTGAATATATATTTTCCTCAGTGTGACATTCTTCCCCCTTGTCTCCTCCCCCAGATCTAAGCTGGCATCATTCAAAGTGATGAGTATCTTCCTTCTTTTTTCACTTGAGAAAGTGGCACAGAAGTTAAAGCACTTCAAAGAGATTGTTATCTCTCCATAACTATTGTATAATTAAACATCAACCTCCCCATACTGATGTACATTCTCCTTGATCTTTAAGTAGGAAAACAAAAAGAAGAGGCATCTCCTGTGTTGGTCTCCTCTAACAGATGAGCATTAGCTTTTCACCTTTCTGCTGTAAACTGACTTGGCTTTTTCAGAGAGGAACTGAAGTAGGGCAAAAGGATTTGCATGCTGCTACAGAAAGCTACTAATATAATCTATCTAACAATTGATTAAATTGTGAGAATGTATGATTAATGATAGCTTGGTCAAATGTGACCTTTTAAATGTAGGACAGGATGTGTGCAATGACTTGCAAGATTTAATGTGGAGTTTTAAGCTATGGATGAGAGGATGCTTTACTTGTCTGTTTTGCTCAGCATGTCTCAAATAGGTTTTAGCTGTAGCAAATTAGGTAGAGCTAGATGAAATGAAAGCCACCTCCGACTGAATTATCCAACTTAAAACAGCTTTAGCATGCTATTTTTAGATTTAAATATTCCTGTTTCATGGTGAGAGATGCCAAAGTTAATCTACTTATGGAGATTCAGACTTCTAAAGTTTTCACATGGGGTCTGTTGAAGATGGAAATATATTTTCTGGTTTAGTGTTTTAAAGAAATTTAACTTTGGATTTTTTAATTTAGCTGGAGGAAGCTAATTGCTATCCAGGACTACATTTTGGTATGGTAGATAAACCCTTACTGAGCCAAATTTTCAAGCACGTAAACTCTCATTGTGTCACCAACTGTGATGAAGTGACAGGGTTTCTGCTGTCAGCCAAGGAATTTGTTTCTCTGGAATCAGTCAGTGAGAGTGGTAGGTAAGGGGACAGGATGACATGGCACCAGACATTCCTTATTTTCAGCTCTTTCTACTCAAAAAAAAAACCCAACAAAAAACAATCCTGATCAAAGGTGTTCAAAAATCTCTCTCTCTTTACTTTAGATGACAGTAGAGCGACTGTCTAGGACTGTAACAATCAACTCACTTGAGACAGGTGACAGCATCTTACTTGGTTTCAGACTCACTGCAGTATGGTCTAGTGAAAGTATCTGCTAAAAGCTCGTTAATGTTTGAGCTCTAATTCATTGTTATATATAACATAATGATAACTATTAGTGCTGCTGATCTACGGCAGAGGGCTGAATGTGCAAATAGCTTTTCCTCTAGTCTGGAACTAAATGGTGCTGGCCTGGCCGCAATCCCAGCTGGCTGGTTAAAGAAATGTGTCAAGGGATCACAGGAATATAGACATCAGTGGTGCATTTGGAATTAAAGCTTGCTCTGAGCTCTTGATTTCTTTACTCTCCTTAAAGATTTCCAGCACAGTGCAGTGTGGATAACTCTTTTTATCACAAGAAGCTGTCCAAGCAAGTGTCTGAAGTATGGTTTCAGATGAGTTTTCTCTGAGGAAAATATTTGCCTTTAAATCTTTCCAGCTCTAATTAAGCCTGCATACCTACATTTCATGTCTGTGTGAGCTGTAATTGCTAACATTTGCACAGAGGAGCAAGCGAGGAGCTGCCATGGCTGCTTTGTAAAATGCGAGCAAGCAGAATCCGGCAGTCAGGCCCAGTCAGTTTTAATGACTGACTGACTGGCTGGATCTTGCCAAAAAAGGATGGAGCTCTGCTGCATTTGGAGCCTGCTTGAAATAAATATGCCTTTGCTTCAGAACTGGAGATTGCAAACTCTTCTTCCCTTCAGGGATTATGCTGCTTTGTGGCAGCACTGCCAGGGGAAGCTTGGGGAAGGGCTGTGCATGAGGGAGGAACTACAGCCACAGGACTAAGTTGTCTTCACTTCCCTCCCAGTCCATCATGTAGTCACCAAAAGCATAAGGCTGGGCTAGCGGCTTAGGGTAACAGCTACAAAAGTAAGTAAGAGAGGGAAGAGAAGTAGTTGTACCTGGCTGGCTAAAGGAGAACTAATTAATTTCTTGGCTCCAGTGCTGCTGTGCCCCAGTCCTGCCTGTCCTGTTGGTGCAGCAGGTAGGTGTGGGTGTGATGGAGTTGTCTTATCCCCATTTTTCTTCTTCCCTCGAGGCAGTAGGAGCTGCTTGCTAATAGGCCCGTGGCAGAGGGGATGGATCTTAGCTCAATTATGCTGTGGATCCAAGCCTGAAGCAGAATGTTTCATTTCTTCTATTTCTGGGTTTGCTTATTCTGGATGAATGGACTGAAATGAATCTCTCTGCAGAGCATGGATATGTGGGAGGTACGTACCTTTCTGTCTCTGGGCAATAGCTACCTTGCTTCTAGGATTGTCTTTTTGGCCTGATTTTTCACCTTGGCCAGCTATCAGTGTAAGTCAAGGCATAGTTTCAGAGATCGAATTATACTACTGAAATGTTACTGATGTGCGAAACTGGTGTGAAATCAGACTCTGGCTACCCATGTCAGCTCCCTGGGAGCAAGGAAGGGGCTGAATGCTTACATCCAACAGCATCAGTGAACGTGTGCAAATCCAGTACCTTGTCTGAGACTTCAGCAAAGACTTCACTGTCTGCAGTGAGATACCAGGTGAGGTACGTGAATCTCTGCTAGTGAACCAAAACCATGAGTCTATTGCATCAGTTTTATTTACCACAGTTAAAATGGAATTTATTCTCTGGGGTTATTACCGTCACTCATTATTAAAGGTCTAGTTAATCTTGTTGATTCTTTATTATTTGTTTAGAATTAATTTCTTATTTCCTACTTCAAGAATGTTAGCTATGTAAAAACAAAGACTTTAATTAATTGACTGACTTAACTTTTCCAATATACATTAGCCCTGCTCCTTCCTACACATGTATCCAGAAGGGCAGAATAAAAATGATACGTGGTAAAATGAAGCAGAATGTCTAAGCTCAGGTCATTAAGCTCATTGTAATAATAAAGGCTTCACTAAATGGAAAATACCACCAGTACTCCAAACTGTCTTGATCAAAACTCAATTCATTTGTATTGTTTATAGTGTTAATTATTTTTAGAGGAAAAAAGTTTGTATCAATTTAATACATAGCATGTCTGTTAAATTGTAAATAACTGAAACTGCTGAAGCTTTTCTTCTAATAAAATTGTAATTGGCCTTTCAAAGTAACTGCACTAATAATTTTTCCTCCTCCTACTACTTAACAGAGATCCTCAGTTGCCATAAGTCAGTGTCTTTTGGCCTCATGAGGTTCTGTAGCCTACCCAGCTGAGAATCTGGCCCAAAGCAGGGCTGTGACTAGAGAAGAGAAACATCACCTCCAAAGTATTCGTGTATAGCATTGTTACTGTGGCTGAAGTCAGTGCATTGCTACTTACAGAGGAGAAAAATAGAGCATTACAATTATTTGTGCTTGCCGAGATGTTTTATACACAAAGTGATAGAAGTGATAGAAATTTGGAGTAAAAAATATGGTTACATTTTGCAGTTGCTGATAGTTACGTGTTAAACTGGTTTTATTAACATGAACAAAGGGAAGCTGTAATGCACCACTTCTCCTCAGGGCATGTAAGGATCTATGTGCTTCTTCTTGTTGTAGTACCTCTGCACCTTCTGATCCACAGTGTACCTGATGTCAATAGTGTGGTTGCAAAATGGGGCTAGAAAACCTAAATTTGTCCCATCTTAGCCCCATGAATCACCAGTACTATGTATCTGAACTGCCTGTGCACCTGCTGTGGAAGGACAAGGGCCTCCAAAGGATGAATACTTCAATAAATGATGGTATGAATCATTAAGCCAGTTTTCTCAAGCAGTCTGTGTGGTGAAGCAAAGAGATGAATGGAGGTCTTCCCAATTGTGAATGGCCTGTGACTTCAGGAGTGTATCCTCTCCTTCTCAGCAATCTTAGTCTGTTCTGATGCTTTGGTTTTATTCACTGTGCCATTTCTGATAGCAGCCAAGCCTAGTGATAATTTCTTTCTTAAAATCACCTTGGCTATAGTAATTCTTTTGTGCACAAGTGTGCTTCAGGAATCTCTGTTTACTACTGTCAGTATATTTCTGGGGTTTGGATGTGAAGTGTCTCTCTCTGTGGTTGGTGTATTTCCAGACCGCTTCATCTACAGATTCTGCATTAAATATTGAGGCTTGTGCGTGTAACCTTTGCAGTCTTGCACGTGTACAGAAGATTTTATACATGACAATACACATTTTTAAGTGCAGTGATCCCATTCTGTTGGGTTTGTACCTGAAAATTCAGTGTACCTTTGCTTTCTTACAGCAGGTGTGTGATATTCTGGCAGCAATTTGCCCTGCACAGGAGTGTGGCAGAAGCCCCAGGGTGGAGCACAGTCCTAGAACTTGACTCTGGTTTCGGGTGCTGGGTTATGCAAGTGCATAACCACGTTCCTGCACAGGATGTAAGGCAGGGCTCTCCCTCACACTGCCAGCAGCATCCCAGCCCCCCTTTAAGAGAGTCTTGAGAATGGAAGCCACCCAAAATGTCATATAATGATACTGTTGCATCTTCTGTCTCCCGGTTGTAATGGGAGGAAGTGTTCCTCCCATTATAGATGTGGGAGTGTGTGGACACACCAGAAATCGACCCTTACTTGTCAGATTGCAAGGAACCTGCTCTGGTTTCTAATTATCCAGAGTCTCCAGGGCAGCTTGCTGATTCCCTGTAAATAGCACTTAGTCTAGTCTCAACCTGTTAGAAGTGTACAACAGTTAACATTTATTTTTTTCCCCGAGTATTTAATTTTGACAGCACTATAAACAAAAACACTTCCACGCATCTTTCTTTGCTGAATTATTTATTTGAATGTAGATATGAATCATCATTATTGCGAAATACAGTGAAGTCAGGTTCTAGAACGAAAACATCAGTGCTAATTAGCTGGAAATAAAATTGTCAGAAATACTTGATTCTAATTAGGGTCTTTTTAATGTTTATACACTGTGGACTTGATCTTCCTCTCAATGACTGTGTAAATCTGGAATGCTTTCATTGCCTCTAGTATGGTATCCATGCAAATAAGATGATAACTTTATGGCTCATTCTAATGGTTATTATATGCTGTTAGCTAAATAGAAAGCAGTTCAAACTTTAAATTGTTTGATTAAGTAAAATCAGTCCATGTCTTACACTGCGTATCTAAAGTGTAGAAATATTGGTAGCTGTGCAATTCAAGAACTGTAGACCTGACCGTACTCTGAAAAATAACCACATGCTCTCATCTATTTTACATAAAAATATGCATGTATAATTAACTTACTCCTCTTTATATATAGCTGGGTGGTTTTTGTTTGTATGGTGGAAGTATTAGAGTTGATCTGCACAATGAGTGATACTGACTCACACGTGTTAAGAGTTATTTAGCTTCTCTGAGGTTTCCCCACACAGTTCATTTTACCACTCTGTCTCTTTCCCTTTGAAATCAATTATTTGTCCTTTTCTTAAGTGAAACTCAGCTACTACTTCTATGTAATTCCTCAGTTGTTTCCCATCTATTTTCACAATCTCCCTGCAGTATTGTCTCTGCTTTGTACTTCTTTCTCGAGAGTTTTCTAGAATAACCTTTTGATGGTTGAGCCCAAAACTTAGGATAACCAGATGTGAAATGGGTTTGGATTTGGTATTTTACTCTATGTTTTCACGATTGAGATAAAGTTTAGATTTGTGTCTGAACCTCACTGAACTTTGAAATAGGTCACATTTAGAGAACTTGCAGGATCTTATCCTTGATAAGCAGGAATTTTGAATCTTGAGTGGCCTCTCACTGACTCCTGGTGGTCTGTTTGGGACCTCCAGAGGTACTTCTGCAATTTCTCCAGTCCAGATTTTTATGTTGTAGTCTCTTCTCTCTAAGGTCCATCCTGTCTGCTTTAGAAGTATAAAACAAAAAAAAAAGTATATTCTTTGTTTTTCTGAAGTGAAAGCAAACTTCAAAAATCCTAACTTCTTTTTATTAAGAGTTAAATTCCAATGCAGTTATGCCAAACCAGCATGGTTGCAGACTGTTAAGCTATTTATTTTTGCAGCTACTTAAGTAAAAGCTAAAGGCGAAAACCTTTTTTGCAGCAAATAATTGACATGTTATTTTTCTGTTTTATAAATTGCTTAAGGGGCTTATGATTTTATTCATAGATTAATAAATTTGTTATAACTGTTTGGATAGTTCTGTGACTAATTCTTGAGCTGCTAGTTTATAAACAATTTGAAGATTTTTAATTCAGAATTCAGGGGTTATCAGTAGTTGGTTTCCTGTGTTCATGACTAGCTCTGGGTTCCTGCTTTTTCATGGTCTGTAAGGTAAGTGTTTGGTCCCTATGTGGGACCTTTAAGGGCAATTGCAATAGCAAAGAAATAATAGTGACTTTAAGTTGGTTGATTTAGCAGTGCAGCATATTAAGTTTCTGGTATGACCATCACATTTTGAATCTTTTTGTCTGGGAGTATTTTCTAATATCTAGCCCTAAAATAAACCAGTCACCCATACCAGGGTGACTTACCTCAGACGTTTACTTGGGGATTTGCTCACCCCAGGATCTTTTATGTCAGGAAAGAATAGAAATGGCTTTGCTGTTTAGCTGAGAATTAAATTAGAGAGGTCTTCTGAAGAAATGGATCATTTGTTTTTCCACATAGGTCCTGAATTAATAGCCAGATGAAACTGTTTCTCTGTACTAGCCTCCCTTGCTGTCCCAAGTTCTGCTTAATGGAGACTTGAGCCCTGTTCTGTTGTGCTGCAGCCCCATTAATACAGTCTGGAGAAGCCATCGAGGGAGTTGAAAGATGTATAGTGACACATACAGTTGTGTTCAATGAAATATGACCCAATAAATGGAGAAATTTCATTTATCGCCTGTCTGAGGAGGCTCACTAGGAAATGGGAGATGCTTAGGAAAGGGCTGCTCAGTGTGCTTTAGGTTGTATCTCATTTCGTTCCAGAAACTCTAACTCAGTCAATTCTGCTGCATTTGAGGTGACTGTAATGAGGGATGTAATGTCTCTCTGAATTACCTGAAAATCTTTTAAAAGCTCTGTCACTATTCTTTCCCTTGAGATTAAAGACTAATCTTGGGTATTTGCCATCTAGGAATCTACCTAATTACATGAGGTTATATTCTGGTCAGTAAGAGATACTTTATGAAGGACAAGGGAATTATTCTAGTGTTTGTAAAGTCAGTAATTAGGCACATTATTTCCCTGGGGATTGATTTGAGCAGACAAATGCAGGAAAGGCCTGACCTCCTGCATAGGAAACTCCTATTTCATGAGATGATCCATCTCCTCAAGTGGGTCATCGCCTCACCTGTGGGGCTTAGTTGCACAAGGACTTCAGACTGGACAGAAGACAAGACTTGAAGGATGTATTGCTGGATCCCAGAAAGTTAGTGGCTATTCATAGATCCAAAGGTATTTCCTCTAGTTAGAAAGCAAAATTCCCTTTCTAGTCTAGTGAGTATAAAGTGTAAGGATACTGTCAGCCCTCCCTTCCACAGGGACACTGTCACATACTGTGGCAGCAGCTTTCCCTGCCTCTTCCAGGCTGCACCAAACTCTGCTCCTTGACCAACTCCTAACTCCATTAGAACATTTTAAGGAGCAAAATATAGTTACTCATATGGAACAAGTACTTTTGTCATTCCTTGAAGCTCTGTGCTCTCTACTTGGCCTGCCTCATTGACATTGCTCACTGGCTGGTTCTCCTGGCTCTCATTTGACACAGGCTGGAAGGAAAGGATCTTGTTCCTCCTAAAGCAAGGTGAGGGCTGTGGCTCATGTTTGCAGGCTTGAGTGGGTTATTGCACCCTTCTATTCTCCTTAACTTCCTGTTGGACATGCCTAAATGAAATGTATCCCCTTGCTAATTGCTGCAGTATGCGATCAGACCTCATATTAATATGTTGGACTTTACAATAATTTATTGTAATTTTTGAAGGCAATGAAAAGACTTACTGTGCTTTAGCCTATCCTAAAAAAACACATCTAGAAAGTATTTTTTAAGTACTTTGAAGAAATATTATGGCACTTTGTTGATGAGGTAACTCCATCTAGAAGCAACATGAGAAAAAAATGAAAAGACAGGGATTACTTGACTTCAAAAAAAGAGTAAACAACATACTTCTAACATTATTCCATGACACTTTTCTGACCTGAAACTGATGAATAGAAAGTTATAAAGGCTGGGGATTTTGATGCTTTTTACACCATATCCTAGGACCATGAGTTCCACCAATGATTTTAATACTAAATGCTATGATTTTAATACTTTCATGTATTTTGCACAAAAGAGTCTTATAAAGCACAGGTAAAATAGAGCAGTTGTTTGATGGTTTCTGCTAGGTAATACTTTATATCAAGATTCTACAAGTAGTTTTCTTCTTAGGGTTGCTAAAGCACAGCTTATCAAGCCTTGGTTTTATTTTTAAGTTATAGAAATTTATGCTTAAAATATGATTGTAATCCAAAACCTATCTGGACCTGGCAAGTATGAGTAGAAAAAATGAATTGGTTTTCATACTGAATTGCTTGTACCATATTTCAAACTTTAGCACATACTAGTAGGAAAGACTTGGCCTTGAAAATGCTCTGCTTATACATATAGGATTCCATAGGCTGAGGTTCTTCACTTTTTACATAGAATAGCCAACATAGAATTGGAGGAATTTCTTCATAATAATTAAATAAATTACTTGGGAGATAATGTAGATGTTAATTTTAACATTTCATTTAATACTTCCTTGGGCCTTCTAGAGTTGGGTAAACCAGAACTGTGATTTGTGTTTGGATCAATGAAATACTCCCTTAAATAATAAACTTCTTGTTTATTCTTGGTGGTAATGTCACACTCTCGCCTACTGATTTTAGGGTGATATAGTACATCCAAGATAATGATCAGACTTTTATTCCTACCACAGAAAATAAAGATTTATTTGACTCTGGTCATCTTGGAAACATCTTAGTGCATAGGAATCGAGCAGAGAAATACATAAGACATCTTTATTGATTTATACATACAATGATATTTACAGTGTGTGGTTGCCCAAAGTAGCAACATATATTCATGCTTAGATCAGATTTTAAGTTCTTGGACTCAGCCTCAAGAATAAACAAAATGGCAAAACTGGAACTCAAGGAAATGATGATAGACTGAATCTTCTGAAGTAGTTCCAACTCATTTTACATGCTGTTTGACTTAAATCATCAGATCATCTTTCTGTATCAGAATGGCCATTTTTGTTTTGGAAAACTGCTTGTTGCAGATGAGTTTTTTGAGGGGATGAAGGTTGCCACAAAAAAAATTCAGCAGTTACATGATATGGTATCTAGAACCCTGGAATGATTTCCTTAGTCCAAACAAAGAAATTTTGAAGAATACCATTTTTGTACCAGCAAAGAGAACCATGTCAGCAGATCTAAATCCAAACTTTGAGTTTGTTTGTAAATTCAAGACTCTCATCGAGTCATGTACAAAGGTAGGCCTGTGTCAAAATACAGTAGATAAGTACATTTGATTCTGATGTAGGTCAGACGTGTTGCATGCTACTGTACCATCAGTGGGCTTTATGAAATATGATGCAAAATCTGAAATCTGAGCTGGACCTGAGCATTGCAACATCTTCCCAAGTAGTGTCATTGCATTGTCATTGTACTTGTGTTCACTTGGGTGATTCTGGAGACACACAGAAGGCAAACATGGTTTTATGCCTTTACTCAGTAGTGGAGTTGAGAGTGGAAGAGAAGAGAGTTCACTCTCTTTAACAGATGAATTTTATATCCAGTCCAGAAAGAGAACAAATGTCCTCCTATATGGAATATTGCCAGTTTGAATCCTGATGGAAGGATTAGTATCTTTGGATCTGAGCCCTGGAAATGCCTGATTTAATACTATGCCTTTTACAATTTATCTTGCCAGCTGATGTTTTACCAGTGGCACCATGTGTTTATATACAGAATTATGCAAAGGGATGCCCACAACTTGTGTAGGTCATGTTGTTGTAGTGATGTATTCCCAGTGCCAAAGTGGACAACTACTTTCCTAAAACCTCTGTCTGTCATCAGTTTATATTCCAGTTTCCCTGCAGTGCATTTGGGCTGTGCTTTAGGTTACGTATTTCTTAAGTAACTACTGGTAATTTCAAGAGATCTTACCATCTATCTCCACCAGACTTTGATTCTAAGGCCAGTGTGCTGTAAGAGCTGGAAGGCATATCCTGTAGCACTTATATGGACAATGTCTTCTGCAGGGAACGTGTTGCCTGTTAAAAGACCACATGGTTAAACTCTTACGACTGTTACTTGTGAAAGAGAGAACTGAACGTGACTGTCACATCTCAGGGTCTGACTTATAATAACTCTACTCTTCATTTCCAACCAAGGAATTACTGTTATTTATTCATTTCTCAAAGAGATTCAAGTGGACTGGAAATAGGCTGAGGATAGGCACTGCAGTGTCTCTCCTTGTATAGCTGCTTCTCACCTGCCATCATGAGGCTAAAGGTGCTGTTTTTACCAGCTCATCTCTGCATTTTAAGTTCTCCGTGAATGACACCTGTAACATGTCAGGCTGTTGGGAAAATATTGCAACCAAAGTACAGTCCCAAGAGCTCTTAGTTTACTTAATAAGCTATACTAAATGTAATGGCCAACTGAAATCATATTCATGGCTTTGACTGTAGCATATTTTCAGTTAAAGGGATCTCATTGCAGGATAGGTGTCACAGCAAAACAGATTTTGTACAGCTTTATTAGAAAGCATTGGACTATTTCCATTTCCATGTACAGTACTAAGGATGTTACTGTTAACTATGCATTGACACAGTATTTTGTGTGAGGGATCCAAGTTTTAATGGTTTTATACTCTCTGTCAATGTGATGTATCATAATTGCTTTTTTGGATGAGATACAAGCTGAACGTAAATATTTAGTATTAATGAATTCAGGTTTATTATGTGTAAGTGTATCTGCAGTGCAGCAAATAAGCATCCATCCATGAAGCATCTTAGCATGTTCAGGGCAGGAATTTTCCCTTTCTTTCTCATCTTCCTCTTTCTGCTTATTTGGCTTCTGAAAAACAAAATGACTTTGTTTTTTTCCAGTTGTTACTTGTCCCCTCAACATTGGCACTTCGCCATGTATACTGGATACACTCTTGCATTTCTGTCTGTCGTGTCTTTTGTTATGAGCAGATTGTCCAACCAGTCAAATCCATTCATAGGCTGGGTTCTGGCATGGGGCACTGTGTTCAGACCAGTATTTCTGTGCATTTCAGAGGTGACATTGTAACCACGTGGAGAAAAGCAGAAGTGTGACAGGAGGTGGTGCTGGATCTGAGATTGCAGCTTGGGAATTATGGGATGTGAATTCAGGTTTTTGTTCAGCTATATGTCCTGCATCATCTGCCAACCTTTGAAGTGGAGCAATAGCAGTTCTCCAAGAATAAATGATTAGGAGATGCCAAGGTCCTGTAAGTCAATGAGACTGTATAACTATACAAGATAACTGTACAGACTGGACCCCGTGTTCTCAGTGGGTCTTCTGCAGTCCTTGCCATCCTCCTGCCGTGCAGCTCCATTTGTGGCCTCAGCTCTGCTTTGTCAAAACAAGCTACATCTATCTGTGTAGGCTTAAGGGTGGCCTCTGCTTTCCCCAGTGCTCCTCATTCCCTCCTTTCCCCTTGTTCTGTAATGAAGATCCACTGTTGTAAATGTCAGAGCAGGCATACAGCTGCTGACAGCTGTGATGGTGCTGGGTATTTGCACAGAAATGCCATCAGTGGAGTGGAGTGTACAGGATGACTGGTGGTTCTGCAGTAACAGGCAAAGGAGAAGAAAGAACCATGAAAAGATGAGACTAAAATTAAAGGCTGAGAGAAATGAGAAAGAGAGCAGTGGATGTTTCTCTCCAGAAACTCCCTGTGAATCTTTAGGTTTCCTGCTGCCTTCCCACATTTTATAAATGGACTGAACAGATGACAGTTTATATTTATAAACCTAATGAGATGCTGCTAGTCTTCTGTGAAATTGGTTGGATACCTAGTAATAACCTAATACTTCATAGCAGTTTTCCCCCTCACGACAATGTGAGTTCCTAAATATCCAGTTTTATTTGGTGTCTTTTGTAATAAGGCAGATGATCTTCTCATTAAGGCATGACTGGGGTAGAGCCAGACTCCCTCTGCTCAGGCTGGCTGCTCTGACAAGATGCTTCTGGGCTGTTATGGCTCTTGTGGAAACAAGAGCCTCCCCGGGGCCAGGGCTGGCTGTGATGGTGATGGTACTGCCTGCTGGACACAGGCACAACTGGTCCTGCCTCAGGGAATGAGATAAAATAAATGCAGGGGAAGGGGAAAGAGGGTGTTGAGACCATGTTGTTCTGGTAGGAGTGGCTGGCCAGTGATTCAATCTGCATTTCTCAGTCCTCTGTTTCCTGTGGCTTTACAGTTTCGTACGGTTCTGCAACAGTCTGTAATTGCTCTGTGTCTGAGATGACCTGTCCTGTGGTTAATAATTTACACATAATTCACAGAATTGCCCAGAAAGTGGTAGGCATTTTTGGAGATCAGGATAACTACTTCTCTAATGCCAGCAATAAAATTGCCATTTATATTAAAAGCCCCAGAGTGCTTAAAATTTAGTTGGAAGTAGTAGATGAGACATTGCTTAATTTTCTCCTGCCCCTGCAATATCATAGTCAATTTTTGCTGCTGTTTTTAATAATAAATTGGATAAAATGTGCATGCTATATGCTTTTAGCTATGATTATTTAAACTCTGAATTTTGTTTCTTTTTTCTTTTTCTTTAGTTTAAGTGTTAGGAAATAATTTTCATATGTTTAAAAAAACAAAAGTGGAGACAAGTAATAAGGCGTGTTTTGGATAGCTTGGAGGCCAGTTGTTACCTGATGGAAGGCCTTTCTCATGTAATATCTTGTAATTTACTTAACATTGCTAATATTTTATAGCCATAACTGCAGTGCAGTGAGAACTCTACAGTCATTCTGGAGGGAACTCGGCCCTCAAATTGCATATAAACGTTCTGTGCTTCTGGAGCTTGCTGTAGGCCCAACTCACTGACCTACTCAGTGGTTTTATTAGCAATTTTAACTAAAAACACCTCTTCACATGCTCTTGGAAATTTTAAAGTTGCTTTGGAGAATTCCAAAATGGGTTCCATTGTGAGAGTCATCAGAACAAACTTATTCTGCCGATTGCCACATTTCCCTCTCATATGTCTAACAGAGAAATGCTCTAAATTATTTCACCTGTTGAACTACTAGTCACGTCAAGCCCCAGTGGAGACAAGCTTTTTTTGAGGGTCTAGATCTACATATTTTTTGTTCAGCCTTCAAAGTGTAAGTTAAAACTTTATAGATGAATTTCTCTTTGCCTTAATACAATGAGACGCAGTCTATCAAACACATCACTGCAAGCTCACCTTAATAATCTGAGCTTTAGACTCACTCAGCCTGAAAATAATTTGAAACATACTGGAGTTAGGTTCTTACAGGAACATTTTCTACCACAGGAGTTCTAATGAACAGGTAACGGACAGACTTGGCAAGGACCTGAATAATAAAACACGTTAGGGATGGAAGGTAGCAAAGACAGAACACACAGCAAAACAAAAGGGAACAACAGTGGTCATTATTAGCAAAGAATACCAATGAAATTTTCAAATTATATATTGCAACATTGTCATTGAAAACAGCACTAGCTGGGACAGAAGCTTTCTGCATTAGATGTGTAAATTGTATGTGTGTATAATTGTGTCTCTAAGGGAAATTTTGAGGAGCTTGAACCTCAAGAACTTTGTTTTGTGGGTGATTTAGTCTCTGTTTTGGCTCTCAGTTACGTTGCACTTTGCAGTTAAAGGGTAGGACAGGGAGACTCTTCTGGCTCTCAGTCTTCCCAGGCACAAGATGCACCAGGGCACAAAGTGCTCCTCTCCAGGGACAGCCTTAGCCATTTGTCCAGCCATTCATATGCACTGCAGTCACTGAGGGCCTTGGCTTGAGGAAAAAAGTTGACATTTGTTTATTTCTATAGAAAACAGAGCAGTTTGTTTATACTCCTCTCTAGCTCTGTAGTCCTGACAAAGCATATGAATTATTAGTGGGAAGGATCCGAGCCTGGCTTTGACAAAGGATGTGAGGAGACTCTCCATGCAAATGGGACAGAGGGGACTGGGTAATACAGTCCTGCTCAGGTTTCTCAATTTTGTACTTTTTTTTTTCAAAACTGGATGCAAAATGATTAGAGCCCCTGCTTTCAAAAGCAAAATGTGAGTGATTTGATCAGCTTAGATATTTTCTTCCTACTAGCCTGCATCTTTGACAGCTTTGTGACTGCAATCAGACACTGTCCAGCTGAAATAAGCAGTCAGTTCATATTCTCACAACCACTGTAAACCTTTTCTAGAAGAAATACTGATGTCTTTTTAAAAGGAATCTTTAGTTGCTTTCATTGTACATAAGTATTAGTACAGGAATCCAATCTTTCATTCCCTGGCTGTATTTCTCTTTCATTTTATCATTGAAAGGCTATGGATTACTATTTTTTTTTAATTTTTTTTTTTCAGTTCATCAACCAAATTTAATGCTCATGAGACTGAAAAATGTAGGGAAATAGTCGATTTCTAGCTGTCATACTATGTGTGGTGTACAAAACTGGAAAGATAAAATAACAGACTTAGGGATATGTCTGGCTTTTCTTTTTCTGCTATGCACTACTCAATTCTGCTGAAAGTGAGGAATTAAGTCAGTGCTGTTCATTTTTCTGTAATTTAAAGCACTCTGTTTTCTCCTAGCCTGCAATTCAGGTTATTTCCCAGTCTGTGTTCAGAACATGAAGGAAACACTCATCTGTTCAGTCCTAAAAAAGAAAATTCAAATGTGGCTTTAACGTGTCTCTTTGCTGATGTAGGCTCCCTCTGACACACATTGATTGCCTGTCATATTCTTTAAATCAAAGCTACATATTACATGCTCCATGGTACTATGGCTAATTGTTCCTCTGTTTGACTGGAAGGGCACTAAACACAGATTAGTAAGCATATGCATAAATAACTCTTATGTATCATGAAAGGTTATAATTTACAATAATTTTTATCTGCATTTCAAGAATTATAGATGTTAGCATCTACTAGGCAACCCAAATTTGTCACTTTCACAGGAGGGAATCTCTCCCTAGGAGGTATTTTCTTTCCTTGGCACTATTCTTTCATGAACCCTCTTGAAGTTGTTTTCGGTCTTGAATCAAAGCTATCCTAATTTTAGTGGATACACCTGTGAAATATGATCTCCTTTTTAATATCTTAGGGTAGATTAGAAGCTTCAGCTTGGATCACTAACAAACATCTGGGAAACCGTAGTTTTGATTTCCCAATTTTTTTCTAGTGTCTTGCAACCTTAGATTGCATTTAGTTTTCCATTCCAGATTCCAATAGCAATATTATACAAGAGCCTTGGCTTTCATTTTAGGAGTGTGATGTGGATAAAGAAAAACTTGCAAATATGGTGACAGATAACTGTATAACTCAAAGCCTTAATGTGAAAAATGCTGGCTTTACCCTTTACCTCCATGAAGTTTCTAGAGGGCACTTTAGACCTGCAATAATGTAATTGTGCTGCCTCTATCTTTTCTCACCTCTAATCATCTTCTTTTGTTGTAAAGCCGTGTATCCACTGGCTAAATAACTATGTGCTCATAGCCTTTATTTAACAATTGTTATCTTTCACTTCTTACTGAGTAAAAAATAAAATAGAGATTCTAGAGACCAGAATAATGAGCTGGTCACCACCAGAAACATTTCTGTGTGCCATTCTAGGTAAGCTGGAAAAACATTTCACCTACAAATTCACAGAAGTGTGTGTGTGAAGTCCAGTACGGTTCACCCTTCCTAGACCTGAGGACATGGTTTAGTGATGAACATGGTGGTGGTGCTGGGTTGACAGTTGGACTTGATGATCTTAAAGGTCTTTTCCAACCTTAATGATTCTATGATTCCATTGTTTCAAGCTCAGTAGCCCATTACTGCATCTATTATGAAGGTGACAGTGCCTGTTAAAAGATAGGAAAAAGGTATGTTGCCATGAGCTCTCTGCAGGACTTGAAAGCCTGCCTGTTCCACTACTATACAGAATGGCTCAAAATGTTTGAGTTGAGGCTGCTCTGGTTTAATATCCTTACCATAAGACCATCTTGAAGGAAGTTTTTTTGGGTTAGCATTACAAAACTGGAAATTCTGGGGTAGCTGGTGCAGTAAGAACAGAGCAAAAGGCTTCTGTGTCCTGTCCAGGCACTGGGCAGCAGGGCAAGGTAAGGGGTATCATATTCTGGAGCAGAGAACAACAGTATTTTATTGGTTTAAAGTAAATAAAAAAGCAGAGTTGAACTGCTCTTACTAGAGACAAACAGATACCCTTTGTGCTGCCTAGTCTGCAGATAACTGATTTGGGCTGCAGTGCTTGGTGCTTACGTACAAGGTGTCTCTGAGGCCCTTGCTAGTTTAAGTTATTTTAAAGTAGGCTGCTGCCTAAATGTAGCTTTGGGAAATGGAAAGACAGTTCATAATTTTTCAGGGTTATTGTTCCTAGATAGAAGACTTTTCAAAGGGGTTTAAGAGACCTGGAAATGTACATACAGTGCAACTTACTACCAACAGCTTTCAATGGTAATTCTTAAAGCAAAGCAACAGCACATTATTTCTGATGTCATCTTTATGTAAAATTAGGTCCAGACTTTGTGTAACCCCAGTTGCCACAGCTCACCACCTCGGTGCACAGAAAGCACTATTTCTTGCAAGCTGAGATACTTCGAACATGCTCCTCAATAAATGACAGCTCTTTACACACTTTTAGTAGGAACAGCACAGAGCTGATCACCTCTCATGCAGGGAACTAAACTAGTACATTCCCCACTTAATTTAGCATTACGCCATTGAATACAGGTTAAAAGAGTGTTTGCTCTTTGTTTTAATGTTTTAACTCCCTAAAAAATACTCACACAGGCTGTCACAGCTTGGAAAACAAGCTGTTGCTTTAGCAAAATTTGCAGCTTCATAGGCTGTAGGGATGCCCCTTTGGGCAATGTAAGTACGTGCCCATAAAGGAGCATTTAACTACCACTTTCCTTCACTATCAGAACTTGTTGGATGTAGGTTCTGCTCAAAAATTTGGCAAAAAGCTACTCCTGCAGGAAAAAAAAAAGCATAACACAGCAGTGCCCCAAATTATCTGAACATCCCTATTTGCAAAAGTAATTCTGAGAGTGATGAAAATCAGCATGTGCTGATTTTTGGCAGCTTTGGCAGGTTATTGGCAGCTTTTATTGTAACCAGTTGTCTCTGGTGTTAAATTCCTATATACATAAATACCTTTTAGTAGTCTGCTGGAGTTCCTGGGTCTGACCCATTAGCTCTGTGCATAGATACAGAGAAGAAAAGAATTTCTGTACTTTGCATTTGAACAATTCATCTTGATTTCTAGATGGAATGCCTGGAGATGCAATGAATATATTGGAAGACCTCAATATGGAATCTATTCAGGGGTACACTGGGTATATGTATGCATGGGGCAAGCTATACTTTTGCTGACTGTCCTCTTTCAGTGGTCTTAACCACCTCTATGCCCATTACACTTGCTTTTCACATGCTCTGACATGCAATATTAAGTCAACTGTGTTTCTGAAAATATAATGTCCTTTTTTATTTATTGCTCTGAGCAAATAAGCAGCTTCTGACAACCCTGGCTAAGAAACTGACATCCCTCAAGACAGAGTTGTTTTATATCATTTCCAAAATTAGGTGTGAAGCACATAATTATTCTGTTTTGGCAATAGTGATCCCTTTGCTATGCATAGAAAAGTGATCTAAGCAGAGAGATTTTCAAAAGGACTTTGTACCTTAATGAACAAGCTCTCCAGGCTTTGATGATAAGGACTGCTGATACTGACATACAGGATTTCGTGTAGCTTTTTTAGCAGATTGAGACTGTCCAAGGAAGAAAGACGAGAAGAGAAAAACACCAATGTACACGTCTGTGTGGAGTGATTCCCTTTCCTGTTTTCTGGGTTTATCACACCCGTCAAAAATATTTCGCTTACTTTTTTGAATCTGTTTCATTTTGCAAAGGACAGACACTCACTGCTGTCCACTTAAATCACGAAGTAGTGATTGACAAAAGAGCTAAAAGCTTTCCTCCACACATCAGAAGGAAGAGACAGGTTAGTAATGCTAGCTGTAAAGTCAAGGCAATGGTCTCAGGCATGGCTCTTCCAGTGAAAAAAAAGGATTTTCTGGTGAAGATTTCTACAAGTTCGAGAACCTGTGACAGCAAAGTGATGTATCCAGCAGAACATTAATGTAGTTAGGTTGGAGTGAGTTAAATTTTTTGTTTCTTGTGCAAAGACCAGTCCAGCACACAGAGTCACTGTAAGTGGGGAAAATACCCAAGTAAGCCTTGCACTGTTAGTAGGAACTTACACTGTGCATTCCCCTTAAATAAAAATTTAAAAATACAATTTGTAGATTAAAATTGATTTAGTTCTATTTAAATTGCTAATCACAGAATCACAGAATCTGCCAAGTTGGAAGGGACCCACGAGGATCATCAAGTCCAATTCCTGACCCTGCACAGGACCATCCCCAACAGTCACACCATGTGCCTGAGAGTATCATCCAAAAGCCTCTTGAACTCTGTCAGCTTTGGTGCTGTGACTCCTTCCCTGGGGAACCTGTTCAGTGCCCAACCACCCTCTGGGTGAAGAACCTCTTTCTAATATCCAACCTAAACCTCTCCTGACACAGCTTCAGACCATTCCCTCATGTCCTGTCACTGGTCACCAGAGAGAAGAGATCAGTGCCTACCCTTCTTCTTCCCCTCAGGAGAAGGTTGTAACTTCAATGACATCCCACTTCAGTCTCGTCTTCTCCAGCTGAACAGACCAAGTGCCCTCAGCCACTCCTCATCTGGCCTCCCCTCAAGGCCCTTCACCATCTTCACTGACCTCCTTTGGGCACTCTCTAAAACTGCCACAATATTCAAGGTGAAGCCACCCCAGAGCAGAGCAGAACCCTCAGGACAGGCTGACCCTCCTGGCTGCCAGGGCACTGCTGACTCCTGTTCAACTTGCCATCGACCATCTCCCCCAGGTCCCTTTCCTGGCACAGCTTTCCAGCATCTCCTTCCCCAGCCTGTCTGTGCATCCAGGGTTGCCCTGTCCCAGGTTCAGAATCTGGCACTTTCTCTTGTTGAACCTCGTGGCTCGTGATTGCCCAGCCCTCTAACTTGTTGAGGTCTCTCTGCAGGGCCTCCCTGCCTTTGAGGGAGTACAGCTCCTCTGAGTTTGCATATGCTTTTTTAGCAACTAAAAACTGACATGAATGTCAGTGAAAGCAGGACCTAAAATATTACTAAAATATTCAGATATGTGCCTGATCAAAAGAATGTAAATTCTTGAATTTTGTCATGTGCTGCGATTTTTGGAAACAAAATTGCCTTATATGAATATAACAGGTCTAGAGTGGTGAGGTGCCAGAAGACAAACCATTGCATAAAACTGTCCCTTCAGTGGAACCTACATCCCTGTTATGTCCCTACTGTGACTGTGCTACTGAGACCTTCTCCCACTGTGCCAGGAAGTGCCTCTCCCTTTCTTATCTACTCACATGGCATTTATAAAAGAGGTAGGTCATTTGTACGAAGAGGTAGGTCAGCTCAGGGAGTGTATTTTGAACTGCAAGTTATGAATGACAGTATTATCAGAAGAATTATGTGAATAACTGGAGTTTCAGGTCACTAGTCTAATAAGAAAAATCTATATGTTTTGCTACAGATCACACTGAAGTGAAATTTGTGAAGTTTTCCTTCAAAATGATATGTTGCTCTTCTTGTTCACTGCAAGTCAGGATCGAAGGGTCCTTTCAGAATCCTTTCTCTTTAGAACTGGATACCATAGAGAGCAGTTATTTAAAACCATATTTTCTTTGTATTTGAGCTTGGATTTTAAAAGGAAAGTAGAGGCATGTTTGCTCAAGGGACTCAGAAGGGCATCTGTACAATCAGTATTTAAAATAAACCCAAATTTGGAAAGGGCAGACCCAGTATAACATCTCAGCCTGCACCGAGCACTTGGTTTACAGGTCACCATTCTTAGAGTCAGCACATTTCATTTAGTTCTCCAGGTTTAAACTTTTCACAGCATCTGATCCATGAAAAGGCTTTTTTTACTTTGTGCAAATTTTATTTCCATTACAACTCCTTGAGTCAAAACTGAAGAAACATTTTATTACGAAAATGCTCAAAAGTGATTTTGCATGTTAATTTGTTCCCATATCTCATTGAAATATTTATTTAGCCACAGTTGCTCAGGCAGAGTGGAGTCTGGGCCATGTAGTTTTTCACTGAATGTGATAAAAACACAACCTTGTTCTAGCTCCACCCATTTTTGACAGGATGCAAAACCCCACTCCATTAACGCGAACATGCATTTGCACTCAGTTTAAACCATTGCATATGGTTGATGTCTAATTCTAGGTGACTCTGAAAATGTGAGCTTTCGTTTGCTGGCTTTTAGCTCTGCATCCCCCAGTGCAAAATTAAAAATAACTGTAGCCACATAAAAGCAGAGCACGTTTCACTCCTGCCTGTTCAGTGTTGTCTGTTCACAACTCACAGACCTTCCCATGTGTGTCAGCTGGGTCACAGTCACACGTGGGGCTGGAGCACTGGGCACCCTGTGCCCCAGATACAGCAGCGAGTGTTGGTCTTTGAGGAAAGCACTGTCAGGCCTTTGTGGTTGTTCAGCCCCATGTACTCAACCTTAGTCCTGGTTTTAAGAGGCAGCCTACTATAGGGAGAAAGAATTCCAGTGGAAATCAGAAGTAGTACCTGCACTTCTGTTCAAACTGTTGAAATACAGTTTTGTTAAGCTCTCTGTGGATCCTTACTCCTCAGTTGCTCCTTTCCAAGCTGCTTAGCTTATGCTAAATTTGTTGTAAAAATAGCATACAGAGCTTTTATTTATCAATTTTCCCTATAAACTGTTTTGGGTTTGTTTTGATTTTTTTTCCCCAGAACTATTGCTATTGGTAGCATTTTCAACTTTTTGCATTATAGAAACAGTTCACTTCAGAGCATAGCAGATCATCATTTGAAATCAGGTTTTCTGACATTATATGGAAAACCTGCTGTGGACAATCTTGGTTACTTTTGCTTCTGTTGTCCATCGTGCACTGCATAGGGATTACAATTGTCTTTTGGTTGCTCACCAGGGACTCAGTTAATCTTCTGGTACAGCTACAAGTGGTGGTTTGGTTTCATCTGGGCAATCTTCTGTGAGCAAGATTCAGTCCTTTTAGGGATGGTACAACCAGAGTCTCAACAGTACCCCAGAGTGTTCAAAGAAATAATCCAGTCTCAGAATACGTGGACACACATCTGCAAGTGCTGTTGCTTACAACAGACTCACGAGTGACAGGTGATTTCCACAAAACTTCCTGGGTATTTCAGGGCAGTAATTCAGGCACTCAAAGAGGGGATGTCAGCTCATTGCATATTTGCAGGATCAAACCCTGGGCCTGTGGGTTTGACAGGTGTGATAAAAGAATAAATTTTATTTTATAGCAGTAATGTATTCTGTATCTTGAGAAACCTGACTTCTTAAGGAGCGCCTGATCTCCTACCTCAAATGCAGAGGCATATGGCAGAGGTAAGATGTTTGATGTGCATAGACGTGTCTGTTGCTCACTTTGAATAGTCTTCCAGGTGCACAAAATGGCTCTAAATTTGACCTTTGTCATGACTCATTTACATTTTATCTTGTATCTAAAAGGATGGTAGTATTATCCTTTGGATCTTGATGTAAGATCACGGTGAGTCATTTGAAGTATTTCAGAAAAGTAATACAGAGGAAAAAAGTATATGTACTCCTTGGGAATAAGGAGGGGGACCTCTGAAGTGGGATTTAAAAAAATAGAAATGTATGTAATTTATATGTTTAATTTTTGTAATAAAAATCGTGTAGTTTTGTGTAAAAGCATACCTACAACACAGTTCCTGAATCCATGATTGTGAACCTGCCCTTATTTCTTCAGTATTACATTTCATGGTCTGCTGAAATCATGTTTAGGGGATAAAAATAGTATATCTTCTGTTTTTTGGCATCCAACCTCTAATTTACAAATATAATTTATGCTAATCTTGAAAGTGCTTCTCAGATACAAAGTAAAATGTGTCATCCCTAGTATATGTGTGTATAATTTATTCTGATGGGGAATAGACATTTCAAAGCCATTTCAGGCCTTCATATGCAGAATATTTGATATGAGCAGAGAAGCAGGGTGTTTATTGCTCTAAGAGTAAGGAAATGGTTAAAATAACAATAGCTACTCTCTTAACCCAGAAAACATAGATGCATCATGAGATAAATTGCTGTTTGCACAGCCAAACCAGCTTATATAAAATGCTTGAGTTATGTATTTGTATTTCTTTTGTGGTTTTGCTGTTGTATAGCAATTTCTATGGAAAATTCTTCCTATATTATCACAGTTAATTTTTTTGTGACTATTCTTCAGTCTCTGACTCAGATGGTTTCCGTGATGGATTAGAAGCATGTCATGGGGGGTTAGCTCTGTGTGGGCTTGCAACTCCCCAGAGGGAAGAAGCCTGGCCATCCATGTGCATCATTTGCCCTGTAATTCATAGTTCTCCCCATTTCCACACAGGAGCCTGCAGAGACTCCCAGCTCAGTTTCTGCCAGCTAACAAACCAGTATCTGTGACTGAGTCTTCTTCAAGCACAAGAGGAGCTGCTATTGAAATAATTTCTCTTGGTTCTCTGGAATTTTAACATTTAGAAGGATGGTGACTTTTTGTGGTCCCTGATTGGTGTGTATCACAGCAAAGAATGGTAAAGTACCTTCAAAGATGCCATGTCCCCAGCAGAGTACGTTCCCCCTCCTCCTGCTTAAGAGGTCAAGTCTCATAGTCAGGTGTAGCTCCTGTTTTGAACTTGTAGCTAAAAAGTCATAAAATCTCACATAAAGAAGCACAGGAAGAAAAATAGAAACTGTACAAAGATGAGGGGAACTACCAAACAGTTCTTGGTGCCTGAGGCATGAAACTAATCCATTGTAAGTCTGAACTGATAAGAGAATTTTTGCATGAATTCCAAGAACAAGAGTAGATAGATGGCTGGGAGGAAAATGTACCTCTAGGGTATTCTGACTTTATGGGACTTAGGTAGTCCCAAGATTTCTACTCCTTACAACTGCACTGAGGGATTTAATATTCCACATTGTTTATAGTTAAACAAGTAATACCAAGTAAAACAAAAGTTTTCGTACAAGTATTAATTTCTTTTCCAGGAATTAATTCAGTTTCTGCTTGGACCAATTAATGAAACTGCACAGCAAATTAAATTTGTTTTTCAATGCTGAGTAGGAACAATGCAAACTAAAAAGACCACACTGACTGAGACAGTCAGTCTCTGGATACTTTTTCTTTGCTACGTATTTTTCAACAATGTGATGAAAACTTATTTATGTTAGTTTTCTAACTTAAAAATATATTCATAGTCAATAGGAGCACTATGACTCATGACAAAGCAAGGTGGACATGACCTTGCCCACGCTGTGTCCATTTAGAGTACTTACTGTGTTTGTTTTTAATGTTTAGTCTTCCTCTATAACTTGCCCTTTTGTGATGTGTAATAAAATGAATAATATAAAATATTCCTCCTTTGTAGTTCTTCAAAGATGTAAACAATTCCATTATTCTCTGCTGTAGTTAGGTCAATGCTCCAATATCTACATCGTAGAACAGAGCAGGCAGAGCACCAGAAGCTGAGTTGTGATGTGTCCAGAACAACCATGATTACAGCCTGTGTGCCAGCAGGCTGATAACACAGGTAGGAGCAGCAAGGTCAGTGTGATTTAATGCCAGCCCAGTTCTGACCTCAGCTGATCTCAGCTGACAGACAAAACCTGTATTGGAGATGTAACAGGACTCATCAGATCCATCAGCTGGATCTCTTGTTCATATTTTAAAAGTGAAATCTGAAATCCACTGTTACTGTTTTAAGGCAGATCCAATAATATTGATATTTTTGTAATGATTTAATTCCAGTATTGTGTGGAAGAGGGAGAAGGATGGGAAGCTTGCTTACCTTGCAGTGCACCCAGGAAGAGAGCATGTAATCTGGCAGCACTCAATGGTCTACACTGGCCTTGTTAGGAAGGCTTTGGAAAAGTCCTGTAATGTGGTTTTGAAAGGAGAGATGCTTCAGAATAGTCTTCTTAAGAGTGTCTGAAACCAACCTCATTACACCCTTTTCTCCACTGGCTACAGCACCAGTCACTAGACCTTGGCAAACAGCAAAATGCTTTTTCAGCACAAAGTCAGCTTTGATGTAAGTGTGTAACGTGAGTGATCATATGATTAATTTTGTTGTTATATAATTCATGTTTCTCTTTGGAGACAAATATCTTGCATTTTTAACAGTTATTTGAATGCTGTGCATAATTCTTTGTCAGGGAAGCAGTTGATCCTGGCCAAGTTTGAATTGAAACTTCCCAGAGGAATAATCCAAATCTGTATTTCCATATATATTAATAAACTATGTAATACTTGCAACAACTCACCTAATACCATTTTGAAATGAGATAGAACTCATTATCAGTACAATGAGGAGCACAGACTCTTCCTTGTCAGAAATAATGGAGTGAGATTACACAATTATTTTCTCTCACTGTCTCTTTAGTCATTTATGTAACAAGGTGTGTGTAAATGTTTCTTGGCTTGTGCTGTAGTGGGACATACTGGTCCCAGCCAATTCTTATGGTTGCAAGCAGGAGGAGTATATAAATAAATCCTTTAATTCTGTCTGGTTTCATGACATAACATCAGCAGCATTTTGCATTACACAAGTCTAAATGGAGCTTCAGCTTCCTGCTACCTGAGGGTAGAGGATGCCATGTTTGAATTCTGTCATCCTGATTTTGGACTTTTGCTCTGGCTAAGAGTCTGAAGTGATTCCTTTCTCTTTGTACCACAGAGAATTTTGGTCTGTATTGGGGGACACAGTCTTAAGCTGTGCCAAGGGAGGTTTAGTTTGGACATTAGGAAGAAGTTCTACACAGAAAGAGTGATTAGACACTGGAATGGACTCCCCAGGGAAGTGGTGGAGGCACTGTCCGTGGAGGTGTTTAAGGAAAGACTGGATGTGGCTCTCAGTGCTGTGATCTGGTTGGCAAGGTGGTGTTGGGTCATAGGTTGGGCTCGATGATCTCAGAGGTCTTTTCTAACTTAGTTGATTCTGTGATACTGGGATGTGAACTTGGCACTCCACCTTGTGTGAGGCTGGCATGTACTAGTCAGGTTCTGCTCAGAAACACCCATTGCCAACACTCAAGGACTGCTACCAGAGTAAGTAATAAGCCTAAGCCTTTTGTGATCCTGATCAATGACCAGGATCCTGAATCAAGAATTAGAGGCTAGTCTTCTTCAGCTTGGGGTTTATAGTGCTTAACCATCAGCTACAGGTTGGCTCCTACACTCAAAGAAGAATGGACTCTATTGTGAATGTGGCTGACAAGGGGGAAATGGTGTCCTGCTGTTTTTTCTAGTAGCTGAGCAGAGGATGTAAAAAAGCAAGACCAGATCTACTTGAACTGTGAAGCAGAACAGAAAGTTCTGTCCCTGTCTGTAACTGCAACCTTTCTCTGACCTGACTCTAGGGCTGTTTATTGTGGAGGAAGTGTAGGAAGCAGATAGGAGGTTTGCATTTGTGATACTGAAAGGAACTCAGTCAAGAAGAAAAAAATTGAGGGAAGGGAAAGAAAGGACGTGATTTAATTGTTTAATAAGACAGTGCATTTAGACACCAGACATATTTTGAAAGTTTTTGTTTCTGGAATACAAGATGAAGCAGTTTGGCAAAAAACCCTTGTGCTTCATATAAATGCAGTTCTGTGTCTTCTTAGGAAAAGGATGAAACCTGTCACCTTTGTGGAATTTGTGCAAGTCATTCTGGAACAGAATCTGTCTTACAGTGTGTGGTTTAAACACCTTCAAACTGCAGTGAAGTAAATGCACTAATTAAATAGGTTAACCCGTTAAGAATTCTAATACTGGAAACTTGGCAAAATGAAATTTTGGTTGCTAAATGTGATTTATCCAATGGACTTAAGGAAGGAAACAGAATCCCCACCTTCAGCATTTTTGGATAGTAATCTTCTTTAAATAATTTGACAGGCCCTTTTTGTAGTCCAGTGTCAGAGGATTATATTATTTTCAGAACAATTTATGAAAGATTAGTAGAGGCATAGTTAATCATTTCAACTAGCTACAGCTTTTTTATAAATATTCAAATTAGTGAGTTCTACCTTTTGATCTTTCTGCCTGCAAATCCCTCTGGAATTGATGCCAATTAGGATTTGGTAATAACTTGGTTATGAACATGGACCAGTGTGTGCATATGT
Organism: Chiroxiphia lanceolata; assembly: GCF_009829145.1. Classification (NCBI taxonomy): domain Eukaryota; kingdom Metazoa; phylum Chordata; class Aves; order Passeriformes; family Pipridae; genus Chiroxiphia; species Chiroxiphia lanceolata. Next base: position 17,167,469 of record NC_045646.1, on the reverse strand, counting down.
GTGGCATGCCTATGTGCACATGTTTACACATGTGGGTAGGTGTCAGTGCCCCTGGAGAGTGGCACATGATCAATTAGACCTGTTCAGGGGGACATCTCCACTCAGAGAGGAAATGGAATAAAAATGCAAGGACAGTAGTAAGTGAACAAAGGTTTTGCTTTATCATGCACAAAGTTGTGCACTGCTTGTTGCCAGTCTGATGCTTTTAGGGCAATTACATACAGCTTGTACTCTTCACACTATTAAGAAATGTTCTTGTTTTTAAAAAAGGAAATGCATTCCAGCACCAAATAAATGGCACCAGCCCAAGGCAACATGGAATAAGAAACTTTCAGAGAAGCACACTGACCCTGCATAGAGCTTCACTCTGTGTGAATGGGAAACAGGAGCTAATCAGGGCTTTCTGGGACTTACCAGTTCTTGTACTAACACTTCTATGTGCCCACAGTGGTTTCATTTCAAACCTTGTTGCAAACAGGCCCATGCTGACCTGTGTGTGTTGCTGAGTTTCTTTGCATAGTCACTGAATTGCCTTAATTGAAATGTGCTGTAGGTTTACAGTGTAAGCACCAGTAAGAGCTGCTTTTCAGAACTGATAAGCCAGGAACAATACCAGGTTCTCAGTTCTGCCACCCACTGTAAATTTGGTATGATGGCACTTGTTTCAACTGAAATTTCCTTCTTCTATACCTACATTTCTGAAAGGCTGGAGGTTATTTTCTTGCTGGTGTCCCACAGCCTATGGCCTTTTCATCTCCTACATTTGTAACTTAATAGTCTGAAACCGCTTGTGTTGCAGCTTTATACGTATTTCATGAGATGTTAATGTTCAGTTTCCTATATCCAAGTAATTTTTACCATTCTCTAATATCAAGAGAAATCATTGATTGGACCCCAAAAGCCTTGTTTCCCAAGCTGCATGAGTATCTGTGCTCAAAGATGAGTGTCAGGGAGTGTGAATCAATACACAGTGTTGTATTTCTAAAACATTATTCTTTGTCCAACTCACAGTCTATTGTCTTCCTGAAAATTCAGTTCTGATTTCAGATGTTTGAAATTTGTTCTATAGACAACTTCTAGTCACAATGCTATGAAATCTGACAAAAGCTTTCCTTAGGTTCTTCTTGTAAAGTTTTGAGTGCATAGCAGTGTATCTGTATCTCAGTTGTTGGCCTATATTGAAAAATAGACCTCTCGTAGTCATCTTGTTTTAAGAAAAGAGCATTGCTCGTTCTCAAATTCAAAAGCAGGATCTGCTCATCAGAGGCAGAAGTGAGACCCTGGTTCCAGGTACAGTTCAGGCAAAGGTGGATCATTTACTTACATTTGTACTTTCTCTTACAGCATAGGTGGAGAGGTAGCAAGAGGAAATGAAGGCAGCTACGTGGGGAAACATTTCCGCATGGGATTTATGACAATGCCGGCTCCTCAGGACAGACTGCCTCATCCTTGCTCCAGTGGCTTTACCGTGAGATCCCAGTCTCTTCATTCTGTTGGAGGAACCGATGATGAAAGTAGCAGCTCTCGTAAGCAGCCACCTCCAAAACCGAAGCGAGACCCCAACACCAAACTCAGCACCTCATCTGAAACAGTCAACACAGGAACAACAAGTAAAAGTGGGAAACTACCGGACCGGACTGAAGGTAAACAGTGTAATTCTTTGGAAAAAAAGGGGTTTGGTGAACCACTGTTAAGATCATCCAGTTGATCATGTGTCAGTGCCAGCACAGGTATCCTAGATCACTGTTGTCTAAATTTTGGACCAGTGGATAGTTTTGCCTTTGACATATGCTGTTGGTAGTTGTTTTGCATATGACATTTACCATTACTTCCATAGCTTGTCCTCTACAGTGACGACTACTTGAGCTCCACTGCAGACTAACACAGCAAATTCAAGCATTAAGTAGCTGTCCTTAATAAAAACAGTTTACCAGAATTTCACTGGACCAAAGCATTCACAGAAAAGATCCAGATTTGAGCCGCATACAGATTTGAATTTTCATATCCGGAAGTCTTTCAGTTCTTTAACTTAATACACAAGGAGAATGTATAGCACAAACTTCATGATTTTTGAGTCCAAGGAAGGAATATGTAGTTATGTCCCTCCTGACAGATTTCAAATTTTGGAATTGGTTGACATTTCTGTTTCTAAAGCCACTTTGCATCCTTCACACCGTGCAGGTTGAGCTTGATCTATCCCATCACTTGGTGGTTATGAGTGACATGTATGGTACTGTAGCCATGTTCACTTTGGTTAATCTGTATGACAGTGGTACTACTATACCAGAGTGCTAAGTATTGCAGAGTGCCTTGAATTTGTTATTGTAATCACGAGCTGAATATTCATAGCAAGATCTCTGGAAAGAACTGATGAATGAGTAATACTGCATCATTAACATAGAAGATAATACCTAAATGTTACCTTTCAGTGTGACTAAATGCCTTCATAGAACATTGAGAATCTCTATGATGCTTAATATATGACTTGTATTTTATTCATTCTGCTGCTTTGTATGTGGAGCAACAAAGGGTACTTTTAGGCTAAAATGATGATGTTCCTGGAGATTTTGAATTGGCACACTGTTGTTTTCATGTGTTCAAAATGTCTGTCCTGTTTCTGTGTCTTTGGTTGCAGGGGTTTCACCAAAGAATTTAATATACAGAAAGATCAGATTGTAGGGTTATTTTTGAAGTAAGCAGTCAAATTTTTAAGGCTGAGATATACTCACGGATGGTACAACATGATGTTTGGATGAACAGGCTGGATTTCTGAGATGTTTTGCTGTCACCAGGAGAGGCTTTGTTATCACTTGTGCACTCCAATTTAACATGTTGTTTTGATGAAAGAATTTTCGCATTCATCTGGCTAGCATAGGAATGTTTGTATAAAGACTATTGTTATACACTGATGAGAACATCTAAAGATGAGCAGAACTAGATGAAAGTCAAAGTTTGTGTCTGCGGTATCAACTGATAAAATATTAAACAAGCTTTGACACCAAATACGAAATTGTTAGTGTTGCTCCAAATGAATTCCTAGCAAATTCAGTATCTGAAATTGTGGCTAGCTTAGAGAATCACATGAAACTTGGATTCTGCTAGTCTTTTGTTTGTGAGCAAAGGTTATGTTTTTCTCTATGTAGCAGTATCTTTCCAATTTCAGGTGAGACAGTCCATAGGATACAATATTCATGTTCTCCTTGGGAGGTCTTTGAAAGCTCAAGTCCAAGAACACACAGGTTTAACTTTCAGTCAGTGCTGTCCATCTTGTACCTGAATATTTGTATATGCATGTGTCTCACACATTTGCATGTATTTGTGGTATTTGCAGGCTGAATGACTACAGCTTTTCCAGGAACTATGGAAAATAACGGCGAAACCTCTGTTGTTTCTCCATCAACTACTGTGGAATCTCTACAAAGGAGTTGTCACAAAATTGTTCCCAGTTTCATTTTTTTATTGACAATACAGAGTAATTCAGACTATAATGTCTATTGTCTGACCCTGTGGCTACTTTGAAAAGTAGTTTGCTGCATTTTCTAGACAACCAGGGACAGTCTTACCACTCATTTTTATTAAACATGTTTACTTTTTGCTTTTTGATAATGTTTATAGAAAAAAAAAAACAACAAACAGTTACTGATAGTAAATTTGATTCTTTTTCTCATCATGGTAAAGTCAAAATATTGAATTCATCCCATCATAATAACTGCCATAATATGAGATTGGTTTGATTATAAGTCTGCCTTTACTGCAGAAGGGGCAGAAAAAATTTGGTCGTGAGCTTGAAAGACCTCTTTTCCTCCTGAAGCGCAAATAGCGTCAGTGACGCCCACACCAGTCCTGTACACTTTTCCTGTAAATGCTTTTGCTTCCGTATTGGTGGGAGTGTGAGAATCTTTTAGGCTGCAGTGACACATATTAACCCTGTCTCATTGTGCAGCAGTGGGATAACACCTTGGTTTCTATGTTTCATCCCAGTCTACCTTGGCTCTGCCTGAAAGAGCACTCTCCAGCCCCAAGGCCTCATTCTCCTTAACTTGACTTTGCTGTGTGTCCCTTCTTGTGCTTTAATATTCCATTTTTTTACTCCTCTGACTCCCTCTTGTATGCACCCACTGAACGCCTTCCACCCAATGCGTTTCTCCTCTGTGACAGATTTCTAGAAAGTTGTTTTTAAAAATGTGGGTTGTCTTCAGAGTTTTCAAACTCTGGTAGGAACAGCAAACAAATGGAGCTGTGCCCCATACATCACACATTGGAAGTGAGAAGGGAACTGAAAAGGGTAATTTAAAATTACATTTCAGCATGGAAGGCATATCTAATCTTGTTCCTGAAAGGCTCTTTATTGAGAAAAAGCAGGAGCATAATTAATTGATGTGTTTTGGTGCCCAATCTTACAGAAAAAGGAAGTAATAAAACAGTATAATTGGCCAATGTAACCAGCCTCAAGCAGTGTTTTTGATATGATCACTGCATGTCCACAGGAAAGGCTTACAGATCTGCTGCAGTACAAACATAAATTAGAAAGTATAACTGAATTGCATTTTGAAAGTTAATGTTTTGTTAAAATTCTACTTGGTAATACGGAGGAATACCTTATATAAATAAATGCACATAGAATATATGTAATATAATTTAATTTATGTATACGTGATTTACACAAGTATAATGAAAATGCAAGTTGTATTTGCTTGCATTGTACATACAAATGTGCACACAAATGCAAATTATAAAACTCAGAGTAGCATTTTTAAAATTATATTCATGGTTGTAATTTTGGTCCTAACAGAGCCAAAGGGAAATATACTTGCGATATGGGAAAATACTTGCAGGGGACTCACCTCTCAAACTCATTCACTGTTCAGTATTTTCCTTCCAAGTATCATGTGGAAGAAGATATCCCTCTTGCTGCTACCTTCTAAGCGCATACAGTGGGCTCAGCAATTCCTAAAGTTAGGCAACTTGTAAGGAAAACTTTCCTCTAGAGAAAAGCAATTAAGGTAACTACAACGGGGGTTGCAGTCCAGCTGGTCTGTCCCATAAATCTAGTTTTCTGTCAGCTAGACTGGTGGCTCTTAATTGTAAACTTGAACTTTTGCTACTCTCGTTGAACACTGCTTGGAGTAAAGGGATTTAACACTTTTGCTCGTTTTGCATAATGCTGGTTTCCTTTTATTTCTTACCTTGGTGAATAATGTATTTAACCTGAACTTTGAAATAGTGTCCTCTGCAGTAACCATGTCATGTCTTTCCTTATAGCCAGATCTTATTCCCAGATCTTTTTATCCGTGCCTTCTAAAGTGAGAAATACCATTAATGAGCCCTATTCAGACCTAACAAGTCTAAAGGGACTGAAGAGTTCTGGTGGGTTGACCTGCGTATGGGCAGTTTAAGATGCTACTGCTCTGGGCTATCTGCTTGGTCTCCTGCCTGCATGACAACCCAGGGCTCACGTAGCAGAATGCAGTATTTTAGGGACACGTCTTTGAGACACGGGTGCTGCTGCAGGGCAGGAGCTGTGCCAGAAGTGGGGCAGGCAGGTCTGGTGAGCAGCATCCTGCAGTGAAGTCTGTCAGAGCCCTGAGCAGCGAGCATGAGACTTGTGCGATGGCTCTTGCGCTGTGCTGCCTCTCAGCGAGGGCAACCCCAGGTGCCACTGGGGTCTGCAGTGCTGGTGTGGTGCCGGGGTGTGGGTCTGGGATCAGGGGAAGGGCAGGCTGCCTGGCTGTGGCAGGACAGAGTGGTGCTGCCTCCTGAGGTCTGGCCTTGGAGCTGTCCTCCCCTGAGGTGCTCAGCTGGAGCTGCATTGTGCCCGAGAGGCGGGAGTGCTTGCATGTTGTGCACTGTTTGCTTTTTAGCTCATTTTCCTCTTTCCTACAACCTGCACTGTGTTTTGAGCACAGTGGTTTACCCCGTGGGGAGCTGCAGCTAGCTAGTGTTCATGTTAGCTATATAGGTATAATGCAAGCCGGTATTGAGCCACCTGTAAAGCAATGTCTGCTTTCCTTCACATACCTTAATCTGAATCTTGATCTCAGTGTTGCCTTGCCAATTATTTTTTGTACATTGCAATGTATCTCTTGCAGCCTGTGAGGCTTGAGAGAGCTTAACCTGAAACTGTGCACGTTGGGAGAAGGCATCTGGCAATGATGGAGGGAAAAACCAAAGCCAGTGACAGAAATCACAGGTCCTGTTTTCAACAGAGTGAGGCTCTGTTATCATACATGACTCCGGAAAGGTGCCCTGTGTGTCCAGATGGCACTAGCATGCCTTCAGCAGTGTTAGAGCCATGCAGTTTGTAATAGAACCCTTTGCTCAGCCCTATCTCTCAGCCTCCATGCTGCTGCAGGGATTGGGAGGGTGGGGGGCACTGCTGGCTTGACTGTGCCTTGGGACTCTGCTCTGTGTTTGGCCGCTTTGGTTGCTGAAGTAGCTTGTTCCCCCTGACCTGCATTCCAGCAGGTAGGACATGGCAAAGATTTTGGTATATTTTCTGTCATTTAATAGCTTAGAGATTTTCAAAGGCTTTTCTTTTGGGGATGATGGTGGTGCTAGCTTTTCAGTGCTTTGGGATTTGGTTTTCTCTGCTTTTGCCGAGATTTCAGTTTGGCCCTCCCTGCAGCGAGCTGGTTTTCAGACTGCAGCTCCCAGAGCTGGGTTACTTTCCTGCAGGTACCACCTCCTTCACCCGTTCATCTTTTCAGGTCTGTTTTCTGGTCCCTCAGACGAGGGAGGGCAAGGGGAAAGGAAGGAATGAAAGCAGCAGTTCCTATAGTGTTTATAATAGCTTTCTGTGCAGAGCAATGAACACAATGTGATTTTGGAGGGATTTACAAACAAGTTTTAAGCTGCAGAGGGAATATGTTCTTACCCTCAAGGCACATATGCATACTCATTAACGTTAATGGAAGCTGCAAGCACTGAACAGTAAATAGACCATGCAGTGGTAAAAGACATGAAGCTCTAGTTACCCACTCGGGAATCACATAGTGCCCAGGACTTGGCAGTTGGTACTTTAGCTGTGTTCTGCTAGTCTATCCTGTGTACTTAGTGTATTTTTTTTTATTCTTCTTAATTTAACAAAGTTGTTTTATGTATTCCTCCTCTGTCTTTACACGATAGGATGTTGCTCATTTGCTGAGAGACGCTGCACCTTTGTGAAAAAGCACAAAATTCAACGTGCAGCCCCCCTGTGGTACAGCTATTGCTCTGCTCTCAAGGGCGATGGAAGCTGTGAAGTTCTTGATAACAGAAAAGCCTTAATAATGCAAGTTCAGGGAGCGTTGGGCTGATTTACCAGATTGACTGCAAATGCAGCCTGTCCAGGAGGAGCTGCCTGCCCTAAGCCAAAGCCAGCAAGCCCTGCTAAACACTTGTGACTCCTACTGTGAGCATGTGGGCTTTTCTGCACTCTTTACTGCAGTGTATCAGGGCTCAGGAAAGTTTATAAGCCTGGTCACAACCCAAGGCCCAAACTGTGCTGGTGAATGCACATCATCTGCCCTGGAATTAGCAAAACCATCTCAGACCTAAAAGCAGTCTCAGGTGTAATGCAGACATGCTGTATAAGAGATTTTCTCAGGCTACTGCTAACCTGAAGTCTGCTGACTAAATAGGGTCACTGTAGTCCCTGAACACACCAACAAGGCAAGGAAATATCAGCCACTTATTCATGTAGTCAGCTGGGATCTAGGAGAGAGTATTAGCACAGGTTTCATATCATATGAAAGCCGCTATGCTGCTTTTAGAGCCAACCTGGCCAAGAAAGTACTTTAGATGTGCTCTTTGAGGTGTTCGAATCAATAATCTTTGCCAGAAAGACCACAATGAAGAGAGAGTCTCTGAAGGAAGCTATCATGTGGGTGGTCTTGTTCACTGCATGGTTAATTTGCAGCCTCAACAGACAGCTCCTATGTAACTGTAAGGTTATAGTGTCAATAAATCCATTCATTATCAGCAGGTCACTGTAAGTCATCTTATTTGTGACTCTGTTTCATTTTTTATTTTGTTTATACCTCAGGGAACCATAATACTGGACCTTCTCAGCATTTCCACCTGTGAGTTGAAATACCATGAAACACTAGATTCTTGCTTTATTTTGCTTCACTGAATGGCTCTGAAGTCAAGTCCAGGAGAGGAGGGGAGGAGAAATCCAGGTTAATTCTCTTGCCTTGTTTTGACAGCCCATCACAATTTGTTAAGTAAAATGAAATGCCTGTGAAACTACAAAAATAACAATTTGAGAATACTCCTACTATGCTTCTGCTTTGCATACTGTCTTTGGCATTGTCTGTTAAAGGCATTGTGGACAAATGAGTAAGGACTTGAGGGATCAGACTGAAATCCTAGAGCCTCTGTTTACTCTCAGAGCTGGTCTATGATAATAGAGATGTGTGCAAAACTCATTTGGAATTAAAGGAAAAAACACAAAACAGCAGCACTCTTTGTTCTACAGCAAATACATTGGATTTCCACCTCTTTGTCTTACCTTATTTTTAACTGGTGCCCTAATTTTGTTCTCACTTAAACAATCAAATGAGACAAATCCTTATGGAGTGAAGCATGACTGAGCTCTCAAAGTATTTTGTGCCAAGAGGTTTGTGCAGGTTACACTCACATTGGCTTTACTGGGAATGCACAGTGCTTACAGAATCACATCCCAAGAGATTCAAGTCTAGCTCCAGGTGAGATCCTGTCATGGCTGGCCTCTGTTTCATTGGTAATTTCTTTCTAATGACTGTTTGAATATAGTAGTCTTGGTTGGTGCACTGGTTTGCTGCTTTCATCTCTTCCACTTGGCTTAATGTTGGGTGACATCAGGCAACATATGCCTGACATGCTACAACTGTGTTTGGCACTTCATGCTTTTCTGTCCATCCGTGTGCAAACGGTGCTGTGTTGGGATAATGTGCACAGCAGTGACAGCTCAGCAGAGCACAGCTTCCTTTTTGCAGTGCCATCAACTTGCCTGGAGGTCACAGTGTATCAGCCTGAGCTTTTCATAGATGTATGAGGGGGAAAAAAATAAAACTAATCACACAATTTTGGGGCTAATTTTAGTGGCCTAGCTTCTGGCATGTCAAACAAGAAACACATACCCCAAAGTTCATGGAATTTGCAGCTGACTGCTAGTTCAGGGTGAGGGGAGGCTTAGTTATGGGCATCTAAATGAGACAGAGCACAGTGTCCTTGGCATCAACAAGAGGCATAGCTTAATATTCATTTCCAGTGCAGTGGTATAATATTTGCCATGTCTTCCATAATTTCTCTGTGATGATCATAACTAATCATAAATAATACTCTGCTTTGAAATTCAACCATCTCGCAATAACAGTTGGAGGATTCTAGCTCTTCTTATGCTTAATAGTAAAACAAAACCAGAACTGCAAGTACAGGACTCTCTGAGCATAAACATGCTTGAAAAAACTCAGCTGTGTTGGGAGCAGTATAACCTTTGGGTTGTTGGTCCTAACAGTGCTTTGTGGGGTAAAGGAGATTCCTGTAATACTCTCCCCCATGCATGGCTGCAAATGGAGCTGTTTCTGTTTCCTCTTGGTGGAATATTGAAGGATGGCTTGGCTATAAATCTTGCCTTATAATCAGTGGGGGCATGCCAGAAGTGCTCTCAATTGGGAAAGTTTCAGTGGAGTTGGGTTTTTGATTGTGACAATGGGCGTCTCTTAATATTTGGATTTTGATCAATAAGATGGTAAGTAAACTTTTGATTAAAAGAAAAATCAGTGACCACAAAAGCAAACATACAAATGTGTACCAAGAACAAACTTGAAGATATACCACTAGTGAGGATGCAAAAACTCGATCATATGTTTAGCCTTCTTATTTTATTATTTATGAGGGTTTGCAAGCAAAAACATGAAAACTCAGTGTTCTGTGGTTCTGAATTTGTTATTTTTTGTTAAAGGCAAATAATTTTTACTGGTTCTGTGGCTAAATATTTGCAACGACTAATTGCTACATGATCCCAGTTCTGAAAATGCCTGCTTGCATGTCAGAAAGTGTTATGGCAAATGAAGACTTCTGTAAGTAATGCTAACCATCATCTCCCAAGGGTGTAAGTGGAGGAATAGGCCCTTCACATCTCTACCACCACTGGCACAGATGACCTTGAGCACTTCACTTGGCTCTCAGTGTCATAGATTCCTCCTTTGTAATATAGCAATAGCAACAAAGGCTTTGTTAGTGAAGTAGTTTGCAATCAGTTTATGACCAGAGTGTTTCTGTTCACATTCAAAACTTGAGCTGATGGGACATGTGTCAGTGCTTTTGTGAGCAGCACTGTAGAAAGAAGTAGAGAAGGGAATATGTGAAAAATACTGTCCTTGCTGACGTGAAATTCCGCACATCTGGTGGGGTTTCATCTGTGAACTCAGGGCAGTCACTGTGGAAAGCAAGACTTCAGTCACTCAGTGTAGGAACTGCTCAAGTTCTCTTTCCCAGCCTCCTGATGGTATCACTGATGCTGCAGAGCTTGAATAAGGATGGCAAAATCTGAGCTGCCATTACGATCCAGATCTGTGAAATGCTGAATGCCATGGGTTTACAGAACAGATAGTCCCATGAGATGGTAGGCAACAACCTGCCTCAGAGCTCAGGCTGTTCTGAGCTGTGCTCTACCACAGACTGTGCCTCGGTGGTGTGGTTGAATTCCTGCAAAGAGCTTAGCTTCTGAACAGCAACAAAATGGAACAGGCTGTAAACAGGCTGTTCCTTTGTGTGCTCCATCTTTGCCTTTTCACCCTCCATCTCGCTTCTCAGGTGGAACAATGAGGTCAAGCCTGGCATTTGAAACAGGAGGTGGCCTTCCTAAAGCTTGTCTGGAACTGTGCACAGCACTGTCAAAATGGTGCTGTACACTGCAGCCATACCAGGTGAATTTATGGTGATGAGACTCGGCTGCATGACCCTTGTAGATCAACACTATTACAGGCTCTACTAGTTTCACTACACCACTCTGCAAATAAATGCAGGAAGAAATGATGGATGCCAGGCACACAGAGAAACTCCAAGTGGAGGCAGCTGATAATGTGTGGCTTGTCTGTAATTTTGTCAACACTTTATTTAGACTTGAGGAGGAGAGAGAAGTCAACCCTATGGAGATGGAAGTAAAATTAATAGCTGTGAGGCATTTTTCCTAAAACTGATTACTGTATTTCATACCATTCAGCCTCTGACCATAGTGCTGCTAGTGTTACATCTCCAGGCCCTGCTGCCTGCCTGTGAGCTGCTCTGACAGTGCTCTGTCCACCTCAGCTATCATCATATTTACCCAAAAGATGCTCAGTGACAACCTGCAGTAACTGCCTCTGCAGGGTCACCTTGTGTCCTTTTGGCAGAGGAAAGAGTGCCCCTTTAGATGAACTCTTGTTCCTTGTGGCTCATTTGCTTTCTTGATGCTCCTGCTGTGGTGACTCATCTGACCCCGGCCATCAGCCTTGTGCTGTGTTTTGAAATGTGAGCTGGGTGACAGAAAGAAGGGTCTGCCGGATGTGTCAGTCAGCGGCAGCAAGAGGCTCTTTATACAACAACCAAAAAGAAAGAATTGCAAAAATCCCAGAGAACTTCTGGGGGGAGAGGGGCTTTGTGAAATCTGTTGGTTCCTTGTTGCTGGTGGGAGATGCCAAGGACACACAGGAGCCAGTGTGGAGCCGCTGTGCCTGTGAAATAGTTGGACACAGTAAACCTCATGTTGAAGTCCCCAAGAGCTCAGTATTCTGCACACCACCACCTTGGTAGGTCTGCCAGCTTCATTTAATGGGCTGCAATTATTTTAGAAGCTCAGCAAACAGATTGTTACTTATATAAGCAAATAATGCATTTGACCTACTTATTGTAGCTGTAAGTAGAAGATAAGCATTGCCGTGGATCTGAAAAATGAAGTGTCCCATATCTCTGGATAAATTATTCAAGTCTTTGCATGTAGTAACTGCTAGTGTTCTGGTCTAGTTGCTTGTGAACCAAAACAACAATTAAATCAAGGAAACAAATACAGACTATTTTTCTAGATAAATAAAGGAGTTGAGTTAAACTTGCTGTTTCATTAAGCATTTGCTCTTCCTCTAGCTTTATTTCCTTCTTTACCATTTCCCCAGTAAATAATTTTAGAGTTCACTCTTTGGGTACATCTCCTGGTTTTAGAAATCCCCCAGAGCGAGGAACTCTTTCAGAGATCAGTTTTGTTCAGTGTCTCTATGAGCACTGGGTCAGAAAGCCTGGGTACCTTGCCTTCTCCAAGAAGTTCACGAAAGTTCAGCAAACGATTTCCCACATCATCGCCCTCAGCTACAGTAACTGGTAATCGATAGCGGTGTTGCTCCTGTGAAGCCCGGAGCTGCATTGACTGGAGTCTGCCTTTGTTTACATGAGCATTGCCAGATGATGCCACTGAGACCTTCAGTGCCCTTTGGGCAGCAGGTAACATAGGAATAAGTAGCTCAGCCCTCAAAGGCTTACTGGTGTGATAGTGGTGTCCTCTACGTACCAAGCTCATGTGACGTAGGTGTCTAAGGCATGTGTTGGTGGGACTTAGCTCTTTACACATACTCAGAAGCATCCCTTTCTGAACAGAAGGGAGATATTTTCTTTTTACAGGTCAACAGAAATGCCATTGTGCTTGCAGTCATCCCATGGCACAGTCTGTAGAAACTCATAGAAAATGCAGAGCCTCACCATCTTCTGTGTGATGTTCAGGGAATAGCTACAGGGAAGCTGCAGAGAGGGAGAAGGGGCAGCTGAGTGCAGGGTGACAACTCTATGAGAACTGCACCACATCAAAAATGCTGAGCTGGGGGGTGGGGGGGGTTAGGGTTAAGGTTAGGGTCGCCCATAGTTCTCCATCTAAAACTCAGTCAGTTTGTGGGGAGCTGCAAAAGTAGAGCAATAGCAGTCAGTTTACAGTAAAACAGCAAACTGTCTTCCAAGATGACAGTTAAGATTCCATAAATGCTGCTATAAACTGGAAGGGCTTTACTCATATTGCTGATCTGTGGCTCTTTCACTGTACTCTGTTGTGATCATGGGTAACTCTTCACTCTTCGAGCTCTGTACATGTTTCTGCAGTAAAGCCACCAAAAAACAAGCACATACACTTTGTAAATTAATTTCTCTGCCAACATGATTCAGTAATTCTGTTTGCACACTCTTCATTAATGATGCTTGTGGCAGATAAATTCCCATGACAATTGCCTTTCTATATCTAGAATTCCTTCAGCATATATAGAGTTACAAAAATTTTTATTGCCACTGGTACACCATTTGCAAAATCTGATTTGCATATTGCAGACTTCAGGCTGTCTGAAACAGAATGAACCAGCACTTTGAAAGTACTCGTTGCATGTGTGGGCAGCGTGAGGATCCTTGAGGATCCTTCCCCAGACATCCTCCCACTGCTCCCTCCTCAGAACCTCTCCCACTGGAACTGCCATATACCCATGTAATGTCATAGATCCTGGCCCTTTGTGTCTGGGCATATTAGTTCAAGGATTTTTTCTGGATGGATACTCAGAGCGTAACCTAAAAGAAGTTATGTGAGATTTTCGTTTGCCTCCTTTTGCACTCAGCTCATCAGTTTTCCTGTAAAAGGAGGATGATTCAAATTGACTATTCTTTTCTTACTTATCCAAAGTCTTGCTTTTTCTGCCTTTCCAGAGCTGTGCTGACTGACAATAACTTTTAGCCTCAATGAATAGTACAGAACAGCTTGATTGCAAATAATTTGTAATTATTCCTCAAATACTCTTTTCTTTTTTTCTTTGCCTATTCAATGCTATCTGGAAAAATCAGGGACATCAATTACTCATTCTTTAAAAGAGCTAGGATGTGAAGTTCAAAATATGTGAGAGGACGAGGCTGGGCATTCAGACAGAGGCTTAGTTACTTTGTAATTTTTTTAGTTTTTGAAGACCTTTTCACTGTAGGAAAGACTAATAAGCGGGATTCAGTATGCCAGGTGGATACACAGAGAAGTGGAGGTCTATGGAGGAGAAAACCTGGAAGCCAGTCTGTTCTGGAATGTGGCTGTTTGTGGAGGGACTCTCTCCAGCATGCTGATAATCCAAAGGTTTTGGTGTATCCTGGCATCTCTGGGTCTGCCCTTGTCTTGATGCTGCAGAACAAAGGACTGGCAGCCCCTGCTGTGCTGGGAGGAGGCACTGGCAGCAGGGCAGTCAATGCCCTAGGCTGGCTTTTGGGAATCCCAGGTAGGTATGGCAACCTTGGCATATAGAGTGTGTTAGGAGCCAGGGTGTTGGGGCTGAGAGTTCAGCTTTGTGGCCCAGATACACAGCTCTAAACTGAATCTGGCAGTACAATGACTTCAAGCACAGCACCTATCAGCTGCAGTAGTTAGTTATATTGTTGGAGTAATGCAGAACTGAATTTAACTGCAGGGCCCAATTCTGCTCTCCGCTGTACTGATGTTTAATTCTGGAATATCACTCCCAAAACCACTAGCTTTCCACCACTTTGAATTAGAGCAGAAATCAATCATTTTAAAAGGTAAAGGAACTTGTAGCCAAAATAAAGGGACCTGAATACTTTTGAGAAAGTCTCCTTAATCATAGCCTTGAGACATACAAGTAGCACGTCAGTATTATTTTATGACATTGACTTTTAGTCCTTTCATTTTCAGTATAATTTTGTCTTCTTTAAATGCCCAAATAATTTCCAGTAAGAGCTAATAGATTCAGGAGTAGAGAAGAAATATGTACTGCATGAAATCATTGTGCTGAATTAATCAGATGGCTCTTTTTTTCCTTCCATGTGCTTCCCCTCTTTTAGAGGATCTTTTAGAAAAGGAAGAGGTAACCTGCAGGGAAAGGCCTTGTGTCCATGAGGACAGTGCTATTTTGAAAGCCAGGGTTTTTTTCTTGACAGAGATACAGTCTCTGATGTTACTTCAATCTAGTGATGATGTTTCTATAATCACTTGTTAAGATGCATCTTTGTGTGTATATCTTCTGACTGTTCGCAGTAGGTGAATGTCTTCAAATATTCCTTGGAGAAGAAAAGATGCATGTTCAACACTGCATGTCTCCAATAACTACATTTAAATTTGCTTTAGTTTTCTACTGTTGCTTTCCAATGATAGAAAGCTCCGTGCAAGTTTTGATGTAACCAAATAAATTAAAATAAAAACTTTGTGTTAAAAAACCTTTGAACCTTAACTGGCAAAAGATAGTGAAAGGCAGCGTTAAGGGGTAAAATGACAGGCAAGGCCCTGTGGCCTGTGACAAAGAGATGAATTAAACTCAGGTCTCCTGAGTTCCAATCTTTTGCACAGTTCAGAGGACTGTGCCTTTTTAAATTCAGTTTCACTAAGAATATTCAAACTTCACCTACAGAGATAATGAAATCCAACCCAATATAAGCACTGGTGCACAAATGCACTTAAAATGATGTGCAACTTTGAACAAGCAGTTCATTTCATTAGAGCCAGTGGGGTTATTCAGTCTTGAACTTGCATACACATATGTATACATATAGGCTCTGTACTACCCTAGAGCTGGATTTTCTCTGTTGAATTATGTGATGTGAATCAGAATCTGTGTATCTGTGATTCAGTATCCAGCACGTTCAGGGTTTAATTAAAGAAATTCTATTTCCTTTCACTCCTGGAGGCTCTTTTTGATAGAGGTACCCCTCAAAATACAATCAGATTAATTCCTTCCGCATTTAAAGTCACATTTTTAAGAAATTTAAAAATTTTTAGGGCCCAATTCAATCCTTCATTTAGAAATAATGTGAATCCTATAGCCTCTTGTAGAAATCGAAAGGGAGGAATTTTCCTGTTACATCTGTTTATTCTGTTTTTTACAATGAACAGCACAATTCATCAGATTGGTCTGTGAAATTTGAAAGCTGTAAAACACCCAAAGGACAATTATAAAATTAATTCTAATTTTTAGATGTTTTCACTCGTTCCTTACACAGTGAGCAAACAATAAACAACGGTATGACAACACATTTTCGTATTTCAGTCTCTCCTCAAAGAGTAAAGAAAATACTTCAGAAGGATAATACCAGAAGCATTTTGTATTTCCAAAATTAACTTTTAAAGGCAGATTATCTGGGCATGTCCGAAAGCGATGCGTAACCTTTGCGCTACATAGATCTCATTTCAAAAATGTCATATTCTCGGTAGGGCTTCTTCTGTGAGGCTATTTTAGGCATTGTGCTACTTGCTTCGAGACAAGAACCGAAGTTACTAGAGCCTACATCTCTTGTTTTGCTTGAGGTTTGTTAGAGCTGGATAATTAATTGATTGGCAGTAGGACACTATTAAACATGGAGAGTTCCTGCCCAAGCAACGTAAACTTTGTGAAGTTCGCTGTTGTTTGCAAGGGTTATTGTGTCTCCAGTTTATCAGTTATGGTAATTTGGATGGTTCTGATGCAAACAAGAGTCTGCTAGCACAGCATTCTGAGCTCCCACAACCATAGCAGCTCCTGTGTGGGCAGAGGACCACAGAGCAGATGCTGAGTTTTCTTCCTCTGAGCGCCTCCCATCTCTCAAACTCCTCACAGGCCTGGTGGTCACTTGTGTTTGTGTGTGTCTGTGATAGAAGCACTTTGAGATGGATATTTAAGGAAAGTTGCACCTGGCAGGGAAAGAAATAGTTCTCACTTTCATTTCTTCCATTTAGCTCTGGATCAGGACCCACATCCGCTGATGTATGAGTGGCAGAGTTTCAACACAGGTTAGTGGCAACAGTTACACCAAGGACATAGTAATCCATGTTGAAAAGCACTTAATTAGTCCATGTTTAGGGCAGACAACACAGCAGTATGTGTACCACCAATATGTCAGCATGGTTTGCTTTTCATAGGAGTTTATGTTCTCAGCGGGCACTGAATGCTTTTTCTGCCTGATAAATGTCAAGTACTTTAAGCAATCTTGCCTATTCCTCTCTGGAGATTGCCAAATAATCCCCTTTCATGGAGTATGGGATCTTGCCAGGGCTTCTGCATTCATGCAAATCTATCTCTGGCAAATGTTGGTAACACAGGAACTGCACAAATACTCCCTGCTCCTTTCATTAGCTTTGCACAGCTCTGTTTAGCTGCAGGATTCCTGGTTTTTTCTCTGTTGTTCCAGGCTAGAGCAGTAGTTCATGACCCATATTCCATTATAAGGTGTCCTGTAGAATTCAGCCCTTGCCATGGAGCTCTGTTTCAGAGTAGAAACCTTTGCTAAATAAACTGAAATGTCTTGCATCATTAGCTTCTTAAAGCTAATTCAGTTTGCCTCCTGAATGTCCCCCTGCATCCAAGGGGAGTTCATGGTAGATGTTGAACAGTTCCTCTGTTCCCAGTCATGATTAAATGATTCCTTTGTTATTTATCCATTTACCTGTGTATTTTCTCTAGGAAGTCTTATAGTTCATACTTTGTGCAATATATGGGAGGTAGATACCTTTTTACCTTTTAAAGTTTATAAAATACTTAAAACATTTAGTTCAAAATTGTAATTTGAAAAGTCCAATTTGTCACAGAAGGAAAAAGATCTCAGTAACACACCACCTCCTGGAAATAGATGGTTTAATAAAATTAACTATGGCAGAGAAAAAATGCTTTAGAAACAAAATGGAAAGTAAATCACTTTGTCATGTTTTACTCTGTCTCATACAGCAAGATTGGGTCATTTGACCTTTTTGTTGATAATGTCACCAAGATATTTTAGGCTAATGCTGCATATCATGCAACAGCAGATGAGGCTCTGTGTGTCACTTGGTACTTAGTTTCAACCCATGCAAAAATACAAGACTAGATGGCAGAATGTCAATCATTTTTCCCTGACATTTCTCATTTCCTCATTTGTAATGTAATAACCTGTGAATGTTGTATATGCAAACTACAGCACCTCAGGACAGGTTTAGACCGTGTGGCAGAACTTAATCAATTGGATAAAAAACTGTGAAAATGGAAGGAGGGAAGAGGAAAATATGCTTTTTCGAGCAATTTTTTTGAAAACACAGTACTGTACTTGTAACCACTTTTGGCTATTTTTCGATAAAAATATCAGCTAACACTATCCTTGAATGACCACTGACCAAGAGCATCACATGTTTTGATTATTTGACCGTCCTTAACATCTCTGCAGATAAAGAGATGAAAGAGTGGGGATGTGGCTGTGAGGCAGAGCATGTTCTCAGTGGGACACTCGTGGTACAGAAGATGTAGAAACCAGGGCACAGAAGATGGGTTTGAGGACAGCGGAGGATCAGGAAATGTTTCTGTCTCAGGTAGTTATTAAGGAGTATGAAGCACAGGGAACAGAAGACTGGAAGAAGCCTCTGTGTACAATTTTCAGATGTAGCTAAAATAGAGTTCAGTTCATGTGCAACACATTCACAAATGATCAGAGAGTTTGTGCCAGTCATTGGCTCTCTTCATTTTAATGACAGCAATCTGAATAAGATTGCTTTTGACAGGGTTGTAAATCAGATTAACAGAGGTGTGGAGAGAGGATTGAGATCAAGTTTATGTCAATAGAATATATACAAATATAATTTACAAATAACAGACTAAACGGAAAGAAAATAGTAATTTAGCTGGAAGCATGGCAAGAAAGATATGCCAGCATTGTCAAATACATCAGGAGTAATATTTTCTGCAAAGCCCAAAAGATTCTGGTAGCCTACATCTCATTCCCAGAAGTCTAGCCTAATACATTCAAGAAAATTAATTTGGGTTAATTAAAAAGACAAATTTAAAATGCATTAGGATATATCCACACAGTGAAAAATTATCAAGCTACCAAACACTCTTATCTGTGGTAGCTTTTGCATGTCCCTAGCCTGCTACAAAGTGGAACACATTAATTAGAATCATCATGAAAGCATAATATAATTTTTCGAGTGTTATTTTGTTTCTTTTAATTCTGGAAAGATTTCTTTTTCTTTTTGCTTTGTTGTACCTCAGTTGTATGTTAAGCTTAAACAAATGCTGCTGGTGAAGAGTGGTCTCATTACTTCATATATGTACACGTGCACATATGTACATTCGCAGCTCCATATTCCTAAACAAAACTTGTTTATCATCTGCCCGTACTGCTGTGCCTTCTGGGAATTGAACAGAGGTTATTTAGCAGATCAAAGCAGAATTGTGACAAAGCAGAATTGTGACAAAGTGATAACACTGTGTTTGAGTCCTCCTCTGATACTGACCAAGTCACCTTAGTAAGGTGCTTTAATGCAGGTGTCTGCCAGCCCTGGGCCAGAGTCCTCGCAGGTACTGTCCTCAGAATACTGTCTTTGAGCTGGCAGAGCAGAGCCTCAGTGCTGGCTTTCATAATATGTTTAAGGCTGTTTCTAAGAGAGGATTTTTGACTCCACGAGTACTGCCTGCTTGGTTTAACGTCAGACGTTTGCTGGCTGTTTGCTGATGGTTCAGCAGAAGGTGTCTGGAAATTTCTCTGAGCACTGAGTTCACAGTGGCAGATTTGGAGCAGTGAATTGCAAGGAACAGCTAAGTTTAGAAAGGTGGGAAAGCTGCCATTTAGAACTGGCCTATAGTATAGGAGTTTTTTGGGGTTGGTTTGTTTGTTTTGTTTTTTAATTGGGAAACTTACTAATGAGGTGTCAATCACTTTATAGGAATATAAACGAAGTTTAATGTATGTGGTAACTTTTGTTTCTGCATAAGTGTGTTGAATCTGCTTTGGATAAAAACTAGCTTCACCTAAACATTTAATGAGACATTTTATTAACCCTAACATTTAATGAGATGTTTTATTAGCTCTTTATGCAAAGTGAACAAAATGAAATTTCCATGAATTTCTTTATTGTTTAATTCATAAAGGATAATTTCTAAGAAACACTTGACCTCTCATTTCAAATCAGTTTCATCACAATGTTTTGATTTATAGTTTCAAAGACAAGGTTCCTATAAATAACCTGTGTGGAAAGGATCTGAATCTGTGAGATACTTTGTTCCTCCTTGACTTTGCCGAAATCTTGTTAATAATAGGATAGATTCCAGATAAATTATTAGGATTATCTCAACAGTAGATTTTACAGTTTGTGTATGAGTATTTCCTTTCTCGGTCAGTGCTGAGAGAATTGTTGTGCTTTATGCAAGAAGTTACTATAAATAAAAAGGTTTTGCTTCGTCACTGTGTCACTTCAGAGTTGCATCACTGTCATTCCAGTATGAATGTCCAGGGTCTTAATTGTTCTCTTGGAGCCAAAAGGAGTTCACTTTGAAACTTAGTGTTACATCTTAAGCAACTTTTTGGATCTTTAAAATCCCACAGTGATATTTGAAAAGCACAATATTTAAAAATGGAAAGTCCCCTGTCCCAAAGAATTTGGGAAAGAACAGATGTCTCGGAGGAAGGGAAGTGCTCACTAACTACTGGAGTGCCAGAGCATTCTGGGGGAACTCTAGGAGTGTTTTGAATAGAGGGTTATTTTTATAATGTTCTACTGATGTAATACCAGAGAAAACCAACAACAAGCTGGTCCCAGGAAATTCATTCCAGAATTATGACACTGTAATGGAAATCTTATGGTTGACAAAGTGTGTTACATGCTTCTGATTAGTTTATATTTTGTTCTGTTTTCAGTGTCAGCCAAACCAAGACCTCACAGTGATGAATACACAAAGAAGATTCCACCTCCTAAGCCGAAACGAAATCCAAACACTCAACTAAGCACATCTTTTGATGAAACATATATCAAAAAGCATGGCCCTATGAAGACAACACTCACTAGGGATGCTTCTTTATCGCAGGTCAGCAGTCCTGCTCCAGACACAGAGGAAGAAGAGCCTGTTTATATTGAAATGGTTGGGAATATTCTCAGAGACTTCAAAAAAGATGAGGATGACCAAAGCGAAGCCGTCTATGAGGAGATGAAATACCCTATATTTGATGATGTAGGCCAAGATTCAAAATGTCAATGTGAATATGACCATCACACTTGTTCTTCTCAGTGTGCTACTCCCACAGTGCCTGACCTAGATTTCACCAAGTCTTCAGTGCCATCTACTCCCAAGGGCTTGCTTTGTGATATACCCCCACCATTTCCAAATCTGCTTTCTCACAGACCTCCACTGCTGGTGTTCCCACCAGCACCAGTGCAGTGTTCCCCAAATTCTGACGAGTCTCCTCTAACTCCACTAGAGGTCACAAAACTTCCCGTTTTAGAAAATGTGTCTTACATCAAACAACAAGCTGGAGCTTCTCCATCTTCACTGCCACCTCATACACCAGGCCATCAAAAACTGGAGAAAGATCAGACAGTATCTCATGGAACTAGCACCCCTGGGCACACCTCCTCACCTCCTCATCCTTCTACCTTATACAGAACACAGTCTCCACACGGTTATCCTAAAAGTCACTCTGCCTCACCTTCTCCTGTCAGTATGGGTAGGTCTCTCACCCCCTTAAGCCTCAAAAGACCTCCACCTTATGACTCTGTACATTCAGGAAGTCTCTCAAGAAGCTCTCCATCAGTGCCTCATTCTACAGCCAGAAACACATTGCAAGAAGGAGGAAAGATGGTGAATGCCTCTGTCAGTACCTACGGGTCATCCTGTCAGAGTGGTTCCCGTTCTCGGACACCCACCAGTCCTCTGGAGGAACTAACCAGCCTCTTCACCTCAGGACGAAGTCTCCTGAGGAAGTCCTCCAGTGGCAGAAGATCTAAGGAACCTGCAGAAAGTAAGTCCTTGATGTAATTTTTTCTCATTTTTCTTTTTACAATATATCTTTCGTTAGATATATTAAATATGTTATATATATTAGATACCTCAGAAGTCTGAATTCCTTATATAAGTTTCTTGTAACAAAAAGAAAAATGATTATTGTCAAAATAATCATATTGTTATATTTTTAAGGTTTTTAAGTATGCATACTGCACTGCAGAAGTACAACTCATGACTCGGTCTTGCAAAAGAAATCAATTTTCATTAATTTTCCACAAATGTAATGTTTCCGTGTGAGTTGGGATCTTCCTACCATGGCACACCCTTCCTTTCTTGATGGATGCTAGGACACAGTCATTGACCAAGCAGTTTGTAGCAAAATAAGCAAACAGTCCTTGTTTGAGTATTTTTTTGCCAAGATCCAGTGATCACCCTTAACTTGACCAGTGATCCTGGCAAGTATGATACCAACCAGAGGTACCAGCTTAACTTTGGTTAAGCCTTGGTCAAAGGCTGGAGTCCATGATCTTGGAGGTCTCTTCCAACCTAAATGATTCTGTGATTCTTTGTAAACCATTCCTCTCCTTCCCACTGCCTCCTTCTGTGCTGTGACACAGAGTATCTCTTTCAGCTGGGCTAGTGGGACTGGTTGGGAGGTTGTGCTGTGAATCGATCTGAAAACCAACATGATCTATAACACATATAGCCTATAAACCCACACACAGAGAAAAGCACAGGAGGAAATCGTGCAGGAAAACCTTAAGCCAATATTGACTTGTCATATGCTGTATCATAAAATCACTGCCCCACATACATTCAGGTTTACAACATGTTCACTTCTGAGCTAGTGAAATGTGGAAACTCCTAATGATATCAACAGGAGTCCCACCTGTGCATGAACACAGAACCTGGCACCCGTATTTCTGTTGCAAAAATTTTCCTATTCAGTGGTGCCAAAGACAGTGTCCCACAGTGGAAGGTCACCCTAGCACCTCTTGTCAGAGTGCAAAGCGGGCTCAGGACACTTTCTCCTCCAGCTTCAGTAAAATCAGTTTATGACTTTGAAATCTTGTCACCTGCCTAAAGGAAAAGCTCTCTTAGGACAACAGCTGATCTCATGTTTGTGTAGGTACTATATTACGCCTATTTGGCAGCTGTAACATATTAAATCTGATATGATAAGCTACTCTAGTTTATACCTGATAAAGGAAGGTACTCTGGTTTCCAGGCTACTGCATCACTACTGAAGAGAAGTGAATTCCACACAGCCTTTCAAGTTGTGTTTCTACCCCTCTCTTACATTACTGTGACAGTGTGGTCACATCACTTTGGGACAGGCTCAGGGGGCTCAAAAGAACACCCCCTCTGGGTTTCCATGGCAGAGGTTGTTTACCTTGCACCTCTGCAGCTTAGTGAGTAGATGCCAATGTGTAAGTATCAGGGAGCTTGGTGGCAATGGGGTGGGTTGGCCTACAACACATTCCTCCTGACTCATGGACTTTGCTGCCCCAGCCTCAGCAGTATTATTCTTATTTATCTCTGTGGACATCAGGAATAATGACTCTGAAATCAGAAGGTGGAGGTGAGAATGGACTTAGCAAAATACTGAGAATACTACTTGGCACAGCAGTTTGCTTAATTTGGCTTTAATATTTTCATGCCTGCAACCATTAATCGTGTTTTATGAATATCTCAGCTCCATGGGTTTCATTAATTGATTGCAGTAGTAAAAATTCAGTAATGCCAGATTTGTGTGCTTTATGGGAGCAAGTTTGTGGCTAAAAGGCAAGATGATTCTTGTAATTGTGAGGGATGTGATGTGACATTTTTAAATAATTTCAGCGAAGCATTAGAGAAATTCTGGCAAAGTGCATGTAATATCGAACATTATTAAACATGCTTCTTATTCAGAAGTGAGCAGAAATCCCCTGTAAACCCTGTGCTACACCACATCTACCAAGTGAGCTTTATAAGAAGGTTTTATGCTCACCAATGTAAGCAGGTTTGGAAACTGTAGAAATTCCTGCAATGAAGAAGTCCTGGGAAATTTCAGCATATCTGTGCTGCTGTCTCACATCTACCTCCAGAAAGATATTTTCTGTATTTCATTTGACTGAAATTGAATGCAAACCTTTCGAGAGACTTTTCACTAATAAATTTAGACTAAATCTTGCCCTGCAGATCTGTACCAAGAGCAGCTTTCTTGGCCTCTCAAGGAACATTCTGTTTGCTCCTTAGGAAGTAGAAATGTGCTCCTTATTGGTTACAAATGGTAAGACAACAGAGATATGAAATGGAAACTGTGTTCATTTACTTTAAGAAAAACACATTTGTGCTATAAATAGACACCAGTGGTGAAAAGACTCTGGAGTGCAGCTGTGTTGAGTAAATGAACAGACTGCCCACCTAATCCGATTGTAATTTGTCTGGTATTTACAGTATGACTTAATCCTGTGGGATTACTGCCCTGAGCAAGAACAAGGTTTGTCTTCAGATATCACAGAGGTAGAAGACACACTAAGATTTATAGAAAAGACATATAGGTCTAACATTTTATGTCTTGAAATGATCCACCATAAAGAATCTAAATTGGGGGATTTGAACATAGAATTTGACCAAGCTGTCACATTTGCATGTCATGATTATACATAGTGATAGCAGGGGAGGCTGGACTACTCATACAATATGTTAATGAAACCTTGCCCCTGCAAATCACACTGGAAGCCTAAGGCATTCATACCATTCTGGGTTAGGTTTTTAAAGCAGTGGGAGAGAAAATACATAGAGTAGGACTAACTGGGACTGCCATGGTTTTATAATTGTCATGTCAGTGTAATTTGCTCTCAGCATACAGAAATATTTCCAGAATCTAGCGGATAATAAACACACACACAAAAAAGAAGGTATATTACTCTTAAAAAGTCATGCTAGGAAATTAAGAATATTTACCTCTAAAATATAAAATTATTCTGACCACATCTCAAGGAATTTTCTCATTGAATCCTCCAAAACTCAACCCTCTGTGACTCGTCTGAAGCTCCCACTACCATATGTTAGTATTAAAAAAAAGCACAAAAATAAATTTTGTATTCAGCTGAGTGCATTTGGAAAATATTGCAGCAATTACAGAGATAATTCTCTCCTCTTTATTGTTAGTACAACTGACTTTGTAGAAGTTTGGCATCTGAGTCCCAACTCCCAATGTATTTGCTGGCTTTTAATTTTGTAGCATTTTGAGTGGGTTTTTTTTAGGAGGAAAATTGTTTCCAGTCAACAGCTCTAATATACAAGCAAAGCTGTCCTTTTAGTCTTTCTGTATTATTTTATTCACTCTTCTGCCATTTTTCCCTTTTTAACCCTCTCCATTTTATTTCTTTAGAGTTCTTTTGCATTAATGAGAAATTGGGATCAATCATTAATACTAAGGAGTCTGTCACCTAAGGGCCACATTTTCTGAGGGTATGAGCTTCCATTGCAGCTCCAGACATGTTGCTGAACACACTCAGCATCCACTGGCTGCTGCTGCTGTGATGTGTGTATCTGGATTTTATAAGCAGCTCACTTATTGTGCTGTGTTCTCCTAAAAATCCTCTCGTGTGCTCTTAGCATCTCAAATATGCATTACAGCACAATTATGAAAGTGGGGAGAAAAGAACAAAGAAAAGTAAATTGTAAGGCCAAATCAGAAATTAAAAAAAATTTGATGCAAGATGATAAAAAAGAAAGGCAGAAAGATGGAGAGAGCCCTACAGAAAACTGAAGAAAGGTGTAGGGCATGAAAAATGTGGAAGAGTGGAAAAGATAGATACTATTAATTGTCACTGACTGTTTCTTAACCTTCTTGCCTTTGTGTGGGATAACATTGGTAGTGTGCCCTAACACTTGGCTGACCCCTGTGAAATATAGCTTCAGTCCTCAAAGGTTAGAAGGAAACAATTTAAAGGGTGCCAACACTGCCAGGTGTCCTTTTCTGATGTGGTTGGAAGGTGTTTGGGAATGACCACTCAGTCCAGCTGTGTTGAATGACACATTCCCTTTGTTGTTACTGTGAACACTGAGTGCCTGTGTTACCTGTGTCCTTCAGTAAAGAGGGAACTATGGAGGGAGAGGGAGAGAACAGTCTTGAGGTTTTCTGCAGCTGTATTTGCTGCTTCTGTCTTTTCTGCACCATAGAAACACGCTGTACTCCATGGTAATACAGCACTGGTAATACAGTACATGGTAATACAGTCATGTGCCTAAGGCATACCCACATCCTAAAGAGCAGAACAGAGAAGCTGCTGTGCATCTGCACTGCAATGGCTTTAAGGCTGTGTGTGGCTTCAAGGCTCTCTGTGTGAGATGCTCCTGTAAACCCTCGTTAGGACCAGCCTTTCTTTTTGTGTATCGGTTGTTTCCTTTTTTTAAGGCTTCAGTTTCCTCATAATTTCCTGGGAACTTCATGCCAGTTTTTAGCAAGTATTGCAAATATTCATGGTAAATGCACAACAGAATAGGTACCTCAGCTGTGTGCCCTGACTGTGTCTGTGCTTGAGGTGCGAGATCAGGACACACGACACACAGCAGCTGCTGGGATTTTTTTCCTAAGCTGCTCTGCAAGACTTTGGAGCTGCTTTGGCTTTTGACTACAGAGTTTCACTCTTCAGCTTCTAGTCACATATAGAGAGGAAGTTTGTAAACGTGCTACTTTGCAAAAGCAGTTAAAGTGATTGAAAATTGGCATAATTATTAACATTTCCTGTTCTTGGCTGGTATACACTGAATTAGGAATCTAAACCTGTCAAGTAATGGGAGAAGGGGAGGGATGCTAAGTAGCTCACTTACTACAAAGGAGCTCAGGTTGATTTCAAGAGGCTGAGACTTAGAGTGGGATATTCTACTTTTTTTTTGTGGTTTGGTTTAATGCTGCTGCTTTCCAGGAAGTGAGAAAGCCCATACCATAGAAGTTGTAGATGTCCTGCCCCTGGAAATGTTCAAGGCCAGGTTGGATGGGGCCCTGAGCAACCTGATCCAGTGAATGACATCCCTGCCCATGGCAGGGAGGTTGCAGTTAGATGATCTTTAAGGTACCTTCCAACTCAGGCCATTCTGTGATCCTAAAGAAACTTCTGATTTCTTGTTAGGTAGAACAGTACGTTGGAAAAGAGAGTTTGGGAATTGCATCAAGTGAAAATGCAAAAGTACCAGGGGGAAATGTGGGAAAGCATTCATGGCAGCTCTGTGGCAGCTTGCACATCCCTAGGTGCTAATTCTGTGCTGTAGCTACACCATTGCTGCCCTATTTTTCATTGCACACCAGTAATTCCATTCTTTCTTGACACCAAGGATAATTCCAGGTTTGAGAACTTGTTTTCAATGGATAAATCAATAGGCACCTGTTCCTTGACTGAAATGCATGCTATGTTGATGGTTATCTTGCTGCTTTCACAGAAAAGCCAGCATGTGTATTTTAAAGGCTTTTAGTCGTTCAAGTCACTGATGGTGGGATGTTCCCTCCATTTTTAAGATGAAGGAATGTTTTTGTTAGAGGCAGTTATTAAAATAGAAAACAAGCTTTTTGAGATTATACAAAATATTTTTGCTAATTGGTACCGTGACATCGTCTCCTCTTCTAATTCAGCAATTTAGGCTTATCAGGAAATCAGGTCCTCCTGGGATTGTGACGATATACAGAAGCATTGAAGAAGACATAATTTCATAAATAATTGCTCAGGTTTTTCTGGAAACAGCTGCTGTTTCTGATTGATGTATACAGATTTATTTATTCCTTCTGTTTATACTACTTGACTGTAATATATATTCTTTTTCTGAAGAAGAAATACAATTGTAAGGGGTAAAAAAAGAAAAATTAATAGAGATAAAGCTATTCTCTCTTAGTTATATTTCAAGTAAAAGTTGATTTCAGGTAAAGAACTGAAATAGACATTTTCTCTTTATGTTTAATGTACAGTAAGCTGTGAGATGTCTGAGAGTTGTTAAAAATAGAAGGGGAAAAATGCCTTAAATTCACTTAGTGGA
Organism: Chiroxiphia lanceolata; assembly: GCF_009829145.1. Classification (NCBI taxonomy): domain Eukaryota; kingdom Metazoa; phylum Chordata; class Aves; order Passeriformes; family Pipridae; genus Chiroxiphia; species Chiroxiphia lanceolata. Next base: position 17,139,783 of record NC_045646.1, on the reverse strand, counting down.
ACCTACTTCACTGTGTTGTGAATAAGCAAAGTGACATGTGCTGCACTTAAGGACGTGGATAATGATAATAGGTTCTCAGTTTTAAGTGCCATTGATTTTTTCCCCCTTCCCTGAACAGAGCTTTCTAAGCCAGAGAAATATCTTGACCTTTAGACCAAATCCTCAGCACTTATAAATCACTGCTTTTTATTTGAAATCGTGAGAGGTACTCCAGTTTATACCATCTGTGTCTCTGGCTTCGAGAAAATAAATGCATCCTTTGTGACTAGAACAGCTTGTATTCAAAATGGTGTAGTGATACAGCAGGACAGTGAATCAGAGAGTTTATTGCCTTTTTGTTTCAAACAGGACCACACAATTTATGACCAATTTATGGGTACTCAGCCTTAATGGTAAGAAATGCTTAATGTGGTGATGTTTGCCATAAGCATATATTAACTCAAAAAAACCCCTGCTAAATACAGTTTCTTAAATTTTCCCACTATGTTTTTTTAGGGGAGTTGGTGTCAGTGTAGGGTATCAAGTCCTCCTGTTGTGAAAGAAATATGGGGGTAAGAAAAAGAGGATAGGAATGGAATTACTTTGATTTAATAGAATGGTTCAGGGTTATTTATGTAGCTTCCACTCAGGAAGTTGGTGCAGATGCCCTGGATGGAGCACAGCCAGGATGGCAGTGCCAGTGGTTTGAGAGGACAAGCTGCTCAGTCTTTCAGAACTTGTCTTTATAACAGAATACTCTACCCTGAAATGCATTTTTTTCTTAATTAAGAATCAGATTTTCTTTGCATTAGGGTTCAAGTGAATTTTTGTTTAAGTCTTGAAAGTAAAACCAGAGATTATTGGTAGGAAGGCCTTTGCTTGTTTTTAAGAAGCTCCATATTCATACAGCACTTTGAACCCCACAGATAGGTATATAGAGATAGTACTTAAGTTTCTTTGCTTAAACTGAATCACAGGGAAGGAGATCACAGTGTTGTTTAGGAAAATTAATCAAAATCCCACAGACCTCACCACCACTACCAAAATAAGGACTGTTAACTTTAGGATGGTGCAAGTTTCAAACACAGCAGAATATAACAATTTGCCCAAAATTATTAGTGAGAGGAAAAAAATAATTTTGCAAACAAAACTCACAGTTTTTTTCTCTAGGAACTGGAATATCTATATCATATCTAGAGGAGCTGCTTGAGATCACTGTCAAATGAAACAGTTTAGCAAGCTTATGATCTAAAACCTGATTCAATGATCTCTTGAGCTGCTGTCATTGCATCTTTACAAGAGAGGAGTTTAATTATCTGCACTTACAGTGACACAGGTATAGCTGTAGAACCTCTTGAGTTCTTTGAGGGGAATAAAGGAAAGAACAAGGTTTCTTCCTTCCATTCCAAAAACCTCCAATATTTCTGACTGCTATTTCTCCTGTTGATATTTCTTAAAATGCCTTTATCTTACTGATCCACGTAACAAACGCTGGCAATTTCTTGGGCTAAGTAGTTGATATTTCTGTTTTGAAAGAACATACTCTTTCTGGCATGACTGATTTGACTCCTGGCTGAGCAAGCTCAATTTTTAAACCCCATCATTAAAAACCCAATCCAAAAGTCCTTGAATATGAGCTAAGATATATGTTAAGGGATCCAATTATAAATTATGGCAAGAGGGGTCCTCTCGTTGTCTTAGGCTGCTGTTCCTTGCAAAACCACTCTGCACTTAGGTTTCTTGAATGTAGCAGTGAATAATACAGAGTGACTGAATGACTACATGATATGCTGCACATTTTTGTCAGTGCATTTTCTAATCTGCCCATGGAATCATTGAGGTTGGAAAAGACCTTTATGATCATTGAGTTCAACCTTTGACCAAACAGCACTAAGTTTTGACCAAACCAGCACTAAGCACCATGTCCAGTCATTTCTTGAACCCTTTCAGGAATGGTGGTTCCATCACTTCCCTGGGCAGTCTGTTCAAGTTCTTGACAACTCTTTCAATGAAGAAATTATTCCTGATGTCCAACCTGAACCTTCCCGGGTGTAGCTTGAGGCCATTTCCTCTTTTTCTTTTGCTAGTTGCCTGGAAGAAGAGATAATATTCTGAAAAACAGTCTGAGACTAGTCTTAGACTCTTAATGGAGAAAAGGTGGATATGTTTCTCCTTAAGTTTCTCTAAACCTTCCAGGACTTCATCAGTAACAAGAAAATCAAAGAGTTAAAAATAGCTTTATTTGGGTTATACATGTAAATGATTCAAACATCAAACCATGAAATTGCTGGGGTGTACAAACGTGCAAGGTATAGATAAGGTGAAAAGTACAGGAATGTTGAGGAAATAATTGTCAGGATAATCATGCATATTAAAAAATTAGGTTCCTTTACATTCGATTTGATGTGAAGGTTCACATTCCTTTTACTCCTCTGAACACAATTATCCATCCCTAATAATTATTTTATTGTTAAAACAGTAACATGCAATTAGCACTTTATCTGGCATTTAAGAATGAGTAAGGAGAACTATTGTTCTTGTAACTACTCATCTGAAAGAAGCTGTGTGTTTAATTTTACTGGAGATAGCAATTACTTTATTTTTGTCTTTGAATTCATGATTCTAAAAGTACCTCCTTCCAGGAAATCTATAGCTATTTTACTGCTCTGGCAGTATTTGTGTAATTTGTATGTAGTTTGTGTGTGCTGTAACACATACAGAGACCCTTGTGCCAGCCACACGAGCTGCTCTGCTCACTTGTGAAGGCAATAATGGTAAGGCCTTACAAGCACAGGCATCAGCCAGAGCTGTACAAGGCCATCTGCAGTTCTGCTTATTTCCTCAGGATCGGAAGTCTGTGCTGGCATAGCTTCACAGTTGCTTTGCTAGCAAGAGTAAAACCAGTTCACAAAATGAGACCTCTAATTAGAAAGTGGGGAGGGCCTAAAATAATTAACTTGTTAAAAGGCATAGAAAGCCACAATGACATAAAGGTTTTTATTCTGTGACTGGAAGGAACCCTGAGCTTTAACTTGCAGAGTAAAAAGTGCCTGGGACCCTGACCCAGCCAGGCTTGGCACAGAGGCTGCACAGAAAAGTTCGTGTGCTTGTGCCTGGCTCTGTAAAACAGAGAGTAGAATTCAGCTGAGGCCAGTGTTGAGACAATGTCAGGATTCTCTTTTACAGGTAATGTATTGCAGTAGAAGGGGAGCTGTACAAATGGGATGTGTGTTCCAATAATGAAAGGCAAATTTTCTAATTCATTAATGAAGCCAATAAAGAGAAATGCATTAATACATGGGGGTTTTTTTCAAAAAAAAAAAGGTAGTTAAAAAATAGATAAAATAGTCAGGAAAGAATTCATTTTCACACCAACTTTGTAATTGATTTTTTTATGTGAACATATGAAAGTGAGGGTTTCTGTCTCCAGTTTTCACAACTATCTTCGCATTTTCTAGCATTTACTACTGAATCTGGAGGAAGACATACAATTTAGAAGAGATGAAAGTGGTCAAACAGCGGAAAAACCATATGTTCAAACTGCTGAAATAGTTCAAGGGCTATTTTTCAGCAGAAAACTTGACAAAAAAATGTTGACAAGTTTAATATAGTCAGGACTTCTATGAAAGATGGATGCTTCTGAAGTTTTGAAACATAAGGTCATGAACTTTCCACGAGAACATTTTTCTTGAAGTGTCTATATACTTTAGCTCTTTTGGCTCATTCTTACCCTCTCATTTTTTGCCATACTGTGCTAGGACATGTGCAGGACCTATCAAACCATCATGTCCTCAGCCAAACATGAAGGGGGTGTTTTAAGAACCTGAATAACAGAATGAGCATGCAATGGACAGGGCTGAGACAGAAAGCCTTTAAGAAAGAATGAGCACCATCTTCTCTTCAAATTGAATGCCTAGTAGCAGATGGGCAACTTTTTGCAGTCACTGACTTCCAGTTTCATTGCATGGTTCATCTAACATTGTTTTCTTCCATCAGTGTGGAGTTTAGGGTGGCAGTATGTTCTTGTGCGCATACATGTGTTGCTAAGTAGTCCAAGGCTCATGTCAGTGATACCAAAGTTTCACAAGACTGCCACATTCAGACTTTTCAAACTAGTCCTCTTCCTTCTTCTACTTAAATCCTATTTGCTTCAAACAGTCATAGACCATGTTCTTACCCACCTGTGGATCTGAAATATATGTGCACAAATTTAGGTACTTGACTGAAAGGGCAGCCTGAATAATCAGCAGGAGATCTGGATGTACAAACTAGGTAAGAGAAATGTTTGCAGCTCGCCAGGATCAGCTGTACTGTACATTCATGTGAATCAGCATGGCTGGCTGGCCTCTAGTAATAACTGCTGGAAGGAAAACCCTTCCTTTGTTGAAGTCAATGGCAGAATGCCCTTTTACTTCCTGTAATTAGGCTTTTGCCCAAACAGGCACTGGAGGACACAGGCTTGTGGTGAGGTTCTTCTAAGTGAAAGTCACCAATTTCTAGGATTCCCAGCTCTGAAAGGAAAATAAAATAAAAAGTGCAGTGAAAGCAGAGAATAAAGTGTTCTGCTTAATTATGTAACGGTGACTAGTCTGAATTAAATAGAAAACTTGTTTGTAGAGTGCCAATACAGTGTCATCCTTGTCAAGATTTTAATGCTTGGTTAATGTTTGATTTAATTTTGAGAGTCCCAGGACATCGCTTTTATTCTTTTTAGTAGCACATCTGTACAGTACATATCTTCCAGATGTGGCTTTTTCAGTCAGATGATGAGACTGTGGAGCGATTTGCAGCAGAATAGGCACACTTGAAAGATCAAGAATGGTATTGGAAGAAATCATTAAGGAATAATGATGGCCCCGTTGGAAAGAGGATGTATTATATTGTCATCGCTTCTGTACTATGTATGTAAAATATATATGGTCATCTTGGATCAGTCACAGAAACATAGAATTGTTAGGATTGGAAAAGACCTCTAAGATCCTCAAGTCCAGCTGTCAACCCAGCACTGCCACCATGTTCACCATTAAACCATGTCGTCAAGTGACATATCCACACATTTTCTGAACACTTCCAGGGATGGAAAATGGCTCTTTTTAAACAATACTAAAACTATGTTTTCCTTTATTTCAATCAGTGTAAAAGAGAATTTTTCCTCTTAGAATAGGACATCAAACAGTGTTGAATGTATGCCTTACCATGCAGAATTTTTAAAACTTCTTCTTTTAAGTGACTGATGGTGCCAGCTGGAGTTTTTTGAAACGTAAAGAATTCTCTTCTGCTTTTTTCAACCAGATTGTAACAACTTCCATTGAATATTTTTATTCTAAAGCCTTGATTGATCTTTTGGTGTAAATCTATCCTTTCTTTCATTAGTCTTCGGTTAATTGCATTGTGGCTTTTTCTTTTCCTGTCTTGTTTTCCTAGCCAGGATTGCACACTTAGCAGGTTTGAGAAAGCCGCAGAAAATCACCTAAATGCATTTCTTCAGCAATCCCTCTTCCCCTCCCTTTGCTGTCTGCAGCAGACAGATGTGATCTCTGCTGGATAAAACAAAACAAACCCTACACTGCTCACAGAAACATGTGCTCCGTGAACTCCGAGAAGCATTTCAGCCGTGTCTTCTTAAATGTTAGATGGTTTGTGAGACTCTTTCAGGCTTTATATTGATTTTGCATGGAACTAGGTCAGAGCTGCTTTTAATTGAACAAGCTGGCTGCTGCAACTCTCACTTAACTGTAAAAAAGAGGTATTAAAAATTGATATGCAAAGCAAACTTCTGCTTAATTAGCAAGTGGATGAAGTCAGAATAGACAAACCACCATAGTTAATACAGATGAGGATATGGGTTTCACTGACAGTGTAATATACTCTTCTTTTTTTTTTTTTCCTAATGGCTTAAGCACTGAACATTATCCATGTTTCTTGCATGCAGCATTAATAGCCGATTATTTTTCTTTGGGAGAGGTTAGGAAAAATTTACAGCTGTGCAGATCAGACAAAACACCACACATCAAGAAATCCATTCAAAGACAGCTCTAATTTTTAAATGTGCAATAAAGGCAAATAAAAAGCCCAGGTGTGCAGAAAGAAGAAACTGGGATTCTCTCAAGGGCTGAGTCTTGCTCTATGTCCAGTGTCCGTGTAAGTGGTCAGGCAGACGCGTGCAGGCTGCTGTCATGCTGGCGGTGTCAGAAGGGACACTTGTGGAGCTGTGCCCAGCCATTCCCCTGGTCAGGACCCTGGGTTAGGCACAGCTCACAGCTCAGCAGCCCTGCCCTAGGTACAAGGGTAGAAGCTGCAGCCTGGGACATGACTCAGGGAGCTCTGATGATCACACATGCTGGCTGCAGACTAATCCTGCGTCTCCACCCCTCCTGATGGCCACGTGTGCCCTTGGGGATTCTCTGTGCTCCTACTCCTTCAGCCAGGTCCATTGTGGCTGGATGAGGTGAGGTCTGACATGTCGAGGCTGGAGGAGATCAGGAGTTCTGACTCACATCTAAACTCCACCCAAAATGATTTACTTTGCTTTACACCTGTATGTATATGCTGAATTTTAGATCCTGTGAGTAGTACCGTTTAATTCCCCCAATATGCAAGTTCTGATTAGAGTGATGTATTATTTATTTAGGTTTGTAACAAACACACAGGAAAAAAAAGGAATAAATTTTTAATGTATGGATTACCTTATACATTTCAGCTCACAGCTGAGAGAAATGGCAGAGAGCAACCCTCAATTTAAGTTCCTTAAGGCAATTGCTTTTCTTTCTTCCCCCAAAACCCCAAGCAGTGATAAAGGTTCTGCAATTTATCACTTAGCATTGCACTAAGAAGCCACCTGGCCACAGATTTACACTCATTTGAATGATAGCTTTTTAGGTAAGATGTTTTCTGTAGTTGTAATTACAGTTTTCTTTGGTCCAAGTTACAACTGGCTCAGTTTGTTTCTCACTTTCTTCAGCATTTCCAAGTTTTCTGCTACCACAGCTCACGTGGCAGCCTTGCCTAGTATGCAGCTATTTGGGGACATGTCATAGAGAGGAAATTTTACATGCCAATTATTTGTAAAATATGAACTCCATCGGAGATTTTAGCCACCATCTTATTCTTTAAATAGAAAAGCCTGAGATTCAGGTGAAATAAATAAGAAAAAAACATATCCTTGAATAATGAAATACAATGACAGCTGGGAGTGCTTGAAACATTTGAATGCCTTTATGGTAGTTTAACCAACTGTGTCCATAAATATTTAAAGAAGTGAATTATTTCTTGAAATTTACATTTTTATGTACCATTTGGGTGGAAGAAGTATTGAACAATAAAGATGCTTTCCATAATAATCTCAGCTTTCAAAATATAGCACTTGACTGTGAAAAGATTTGCCGGTGGCCATCATATGATTCACTGAGCTCCCAGCATAATACTGAGCTTTGATAGTTCCTAACTCCAAATTAAGGTTTATAACAGCACTAGGTAACCTAGATCCCATCTTTGTTTCTGTGCTTCTGAAATGAAAAATGAGAAAAGAGCAGTGCAGCAGCTACTGTTACCTTTCAGCACTGTGTCTATGTGTATATATCTGACTGGTAAGAGTTTTTGTTTTCAGTATGGATCAATGTGAATAAATTGACCATTTAAATCCTGCTGTAGCTGTTATAAAAGGTCACTGCACTGAAACTATACTGGTTTGTTTTTCAGTCCATGATAAGGTCACCACCCCATAGGTAACTATAGCCATCAGCTACACTCGTGCTCTGCCTTCTGTCCATGTCTTGTGTCAGGCTGTGGGAGCAAAAAGGTGGAGTAGTGAATATGCTGTTATGAGACACCATAATTTGTGCCACTGAGCTTGCTCCATGGAGGTACGTTTGCAGCAGGTAGTTGTTGACAGTATAAAATCATCCAAGTGGCTGGGACAGTCAGCAAATGTGCCAGTAATGGGCTGAGACCTGGGAGGGGGGCACTCTGCACTTCTGGAGCTGTCCTGGGTGCATCAGAATTGAGGTGCTCTTTCAGTCAAGGAAGAACTAGCAAAGTGATTTATTTTTTTTAATTGAATTCGAATATGATTCCCATTGACATTTATTAAGGAAGCTGAAATTATTATAAAAGTGTCCCCAAAATATTTGAGTAAAAGTGAGGTAATAATTTTTTTTTCATTTTTTTTATGTGTTCACTAGCGAGCAGGAAAGAAGTATTACAGAAAACTATATAAAACATTGACATGTTGTTTTACTGTCTGTGTATCAATGTTACTGATAGTGATCACCAAATAATAATGATTCAGGCTCTGTGATGGGTTACACGACATTATAAACTGATTCAATCTGCTTTTCATTTTTAGGAAATATTAGTTTTCAGATAAACTGTGAACTGAAAATCCCCAAGAAAGGATAGTGGAATGTAAATTTACGAAGTCTAGACAGCCAGCTGAAAACTGATTTTCTACACCTTATGAAGAAGAAGACTATAAACCAAATCTTTATTTAGTCTAAATATTTCCATAGTTTCCAGCTGGTTGCAGAGAAATGCTGTGCTTTGATTCAGCTGATAATAAAACTAAGAATGCACAAATCATTTTTATCAGGCAACAAGTACAAATGTGTCTCTGTTAAATAAACTGAAGTGGATAAATCCTTAGCTCTGCACTCAGCCAGAGCATTTCCACTGTTACAAGGGCTGACTACATCAGTGGGTGACATTTCAAAGGGTGGTGTTCAAGTAGTGTCAGTGAGGCACACACAGAGAAGGTTTACACTAATGTAATCACAGCATTTCCAGGAGCAGCTGAATTGCACAGTAAATTAACTCTATTGAATGATGCCCTCAGTTGTTAGGGTACTTGCAGGGCCCAATTCTGACTTTTAAAAAACATATTCTTGTCTTTTGTCTTTCTCTTTGTTTTGCTGGAAAGAATAAGCTGCAATCTAGAAACATCCTGTATTGATGGAAAAGAGATTTGTGTGCACATCCAAAGAATTTTGAAACTTTGTTCATAGCATTCCTTTCCCAGACAAGTAGTAGCTTAAAAAAGTGAATGTTTTTGGTATAAAGAAAAAAATCAGATATAACTGTATGTCTCTGTTACATGAAAAAGTACATTGCTATTTTTGGTAGCTCAATGCTCAGAAAAAAAATATAAGAGCCTTTTTGTTGATAACTGAAACAGTTCAAATCTAGTAATAATTTGGGCTCTCCAACTCTTTGCACAGCTCTTTGTATTAGCAAGTCTCTCTATGCAGTCACAGACAGAGCTGTGTTACAGACATCTCGTAGCAAAGGTCCCTGAAAGGCAGATGTGATGTTATATTGATACAGACTGTTATTCAACCTTGTACCCTGCTGGGGTTACCAACTAGGAAAAACAAACAATTCGGATTTTCATTGCAGTGTCTTTTTGCATACATTAAAGTAGGTAAGTGACCTAGAAGTTCATGGAAGAGGTTTGATTTTTGAAGGTCTTTGTCACATGAAGTGTCACTGAATTTTATTTATGATTCCTAAACTGGGGTTGTTTGATCATTTTCTCATGAAGTGTTATTACTTGAAGGTTGTGGTAAGATATCCTTAACATTAATTGTTACTGTTAACCGATAATCATTCACGTTCATTGAGGAAACTCCAGGCTGACTGTGTTGTTACTCATTAAGTTCATGTGCAGACTGGAATGTCAGAGAACCCAAAACAACGTGAGATTTTGTCCCTGTTGGGCACAAGTGGGGTCTCTACCTACTGCAGATATCCGGTAGTGCATCTCTCACTGTTTGCTGTAGCAGCAGTGTGGGGGGTTTTGAGCCACAGGCAAATCAAAGCAGTTTGAATGTGGTTCTTTTTCTGGACTGTATCATCTGAGTGGAAATTCCTGTTGGATAGTCCTAGTTCCTGGCCATGGGGATATCCAGGAGAGGAGGTGGCTGCTCTGACTTACAGTCCTGCCCAGCCAGGCCACTTCCATTTGGCACAGGTCCCCTGGGGAGCTGTTGGCATCTCCTGCCTGTGAGTTGCTTCTGGCATTTTCTCTTTGCTTGGCTCTCTCAAATCTTCTCATGTCCCTTGTAGTAACAAAAAGTTTTTGAGATAGGGCTCAAGGGAAGATTGTTGTCTCTATCAAATATGGATTCCAAGCCTGTAGCTACATACAGAAATTAAAGGTACATCAGGGGGTTGATTAATAAACCCCGTGTGACTAGAACTTGCATCCTTACATGAGAGTATCATGTAAGGATGTCTGTGGGTTTAAGTACAAAGTATAAAACTCAAATCTCAGGTTGGTTTTTTTTTTCCAAAAGAGGTAAATGGCTAACTTTGAATAACTGACTAGCACAGTACTGAGCTCTTACAAGTAAAGAGCAGTCTAATGTTTCTTCTGTATCTAGTTTTCCATGTGAATCTTTAACAGCTACAGAAGGAAAAGAACAGGAATGAACTGATCCTCCTGTATTGCTCAATGTACAAGAAAAGAAATTAGGATCTTGAGAAGAGAACAGAAAATCACCAGCCATGAAGAAAGCAGTCATCACTGCTTCATTGGAAAAATCATTCTGTTGTGTTTTGAATTTCTCCTTTTTACATTAACTCATGGAGTTGCAAGCAGAAAGTAATTTTCTGACTCCAAGGATTTTCCAACCAAGTGAAATTTCATTTCCTAGGTTATGGAGCTGGGCACACCCAAAATGGATTTTTGGTCTTTTGTTTTGTGGGTTGTGTGCTTTTATTAGAGCTTCCAAGGAATACAGATATGTAGCTTGCACAGTATTGCCTTAGGAGAGCACTTCCTTAGAAAGTGCCTGAAGAAGAACTTGTTCCCAAAGAAATGACAGCTGAAAAGAATCCAAGTATTTCTATAAATTTTTAATAAACCACAATTTGGTAGGGTACTATTTTCAAAATTATTTTCATGGCATATAAAAGTTGCAACAGAAAAGTTACATTTTATCCATCTGCTGCATGGTGTATGGTTTTAATAATTAAAAACTGTATTGAAACCTACATAAACGACTGGGTTTTGGCCTAGATGGTAAAATAATGCTATAAATTGTCCTTAAAAGATTTATGATTGGTGTATATGGACTATTGTGCAAAAGACTGTTACATGATATGGATGATTAGCAGACACTCTGTAACAAAATGTTCACTTGTGTATTTCATAGAACCATTAGATGAGCTGAAGATCAGAAGTCACAGCACTGAACCACTACCAAAGCTGGAAAACAAAGAGAGAGGATATCATGGGACAACTTCCTCTAGGGAGCCAGGGAAAGCTCAGGAATGGGATGGAACGCCGGGCCCGCCTGTGGTGTCCAGCAGGCTGGGGAGATCCTCTGTCAGCCCAACCATGTTGGCTGGAAGCAACAGCTCAGGTAAGTCACATAGCAGAGCCAGGAAGATCAAATGAATCTCCCTGTGAGATGGAGGATCTCTAAAGATACACAGATGCAGGTAAGCATCCAGATTCTTTAGACTTCCAACTATCTTCTAGGATCTTCCCTGCCCATTGACTGCTGTACTGGTAAGCCTTGTGCTGTCTGCCTGTGTCTGTGCTGGAACAGATTGGGATGGTGGCAGGTAACACAACCACGTAAACATGCAGTTCATCTATTTTGAAAGAAGTAAGGAATTCCACGTGACATTGAGAGGGGACACTATGGCAAAGTCACCCCAGGATGGCACCTCAGAAAGAAGTTTGTAAATTCAGGTATCGCAGAGAGTAACAAAAATACACTGTGCAGAAGCAAGGCTGTCTTAGTGATGGGCGCAGTGACTGGACACATGCAACCTTTGACTTATGCTGGTACAAGAAATTTCTAGAAAAGTGACTATGGGTTTTAGAAGTCTCAAACTCACACCTATCCATTTTATTCATCAAAATTTTATATCTATTAAATAGTAAATTGCCATAAACCATGGCATTATAATGCAACCTTGTTTATAAATTGACCAAGACAAACAGAACTGATGCGTGAATGGACATCTATAAACAGATATCTATGACTCTTGCGTGAGTACTGCATTGTTACTTTTGAGATTTGACAGCTCTCATAAAAGAGTAACTTCACTGCTTATTAGTTGGATTGGGAAAAATATCCACTTTAAAAACAGTTGGCATATATAGTACTGAAGCCTCATGGTCAATGTTCAGTAAGCATAAGAGCATGAATGAGCTACTCAAACAAGAAATCATTCCTGCAAGAGGGATCTGCTGGGCAGTGAGTGGCAGAGATGAGTCTTCAAACTGCTGAGCCAGCAGAGATGCTCACACCTCACCCAGAGCATTGCTTCCCTGTGTGATAATGGGACTCACATTGTCTCTGAATCGTTGAAAATGACACCTGAAACTCAGTGTATAACTTGAATAGTCTTTGCTGATGTGACATATCATTTGCAGCAATCATGTAGTCCAGCTTTTCTTGCTACAGACCCTGCAGATAGTCCTTCCTGGGGCAGCAAATGTGACTTTTCTGCTAATCTTATGACTCTAGCACAGGTTATTTGGGTATTACTGCCATTTTCTTACTTGTCTGTTCTCAAAAAGACTTCTGGTAGGTAGGAATTTTCCAGATTAGCTCATAGCTTTTGGCAAAAATTCTGTTCCCAGTGTATTAGAGAGTCTGTGCTAATGCAGGTAGAAGGGTGGGTTTAAAAGCTACCACATCAAAGTATTGGGACATCCGATAATTAGACCAAAGGTGTGTAACAACCTTCTCAGTTCTACGAGATGACAGTATGGAGCAGAGTAGTAAAGAAGTTAAAGAGTAAGTTCTTAGCAAAATATTACACTGCTGTCCAACCTTTCTGCAGCAGTTTTATTTCAAAGAGTTGGTTGATCTCCAAAAACAGACAAAACATGTTGGCCTCAGCCTTCATTTGGCATCAGAAAACTATAATAGTTGTTGAATCATGCCTTGATTTAGTTAACTGTGACTTTGTCTTACATTGCTAGGACTGTCAGAGAAAAAAAAAATATTTTCTTGGCTGAATTTTGATTCCTTTTTATGATTAAAATCTGAAAGCTGATTATGACTTTTCTTTCCCTGCAGTTTTATGCTATTTCATTTGATGAATATTGCCTCTCATCTGCCCTGAATATTTTTCCCCTGTGTCTCTCACTGTTGCCTGAGCAACGTGTTTTACCTTTAATCGGTGGGGCATTGCATTGAAAGTGTACACAGTTCTCCTCAGTGAACTTGTACATGAGCTGTAACAGTTCATTCTTTGTAATTAAATTAGAACTGTAACAGAATGCAAGAAGAGAGATTTAATACATCTGTATGAATACAAATGTGTTTTGGAGTCAAGGAGATAAAATAATTCTGCACTAGGAATTAGAGCTTAGATTTACCACAGGACCGTAAAAAATCAAGGTAGTCCCTAGCACAGTCGTCATTGCTGTTGCTCTCTTTCCAACATCACAGACAACAGAAAAAAAGGCTACTGGGGTTTTTTTTGTGTAGACATGTCCTTGAAATACCACAGTTTGCTGCCTGCCTCCTAGCTCACACTGGTACAGGCATTTAATGGGGCAGTGTTGGAATAAATTAAAGAAAATGGGGTTGAATTACTCCACTGAAAAACAGAAAGTGTGAAAGGACTTCTCAAGTGTGCTCATCAGGCAGCTTTGCTGAGGCACAGATGAACTGGGAATTGGGGTGGCCTGAACAAATCCCTGAGTGGCAATACTGATTTTTTGTAGGTTCTCCCCGTCTCTGAAACTGCTAGTAAGATAAGAGAGAGAATGAGCCCTCTCCAAACAGAATCTTGAACTTTTGTCCATTTTGTTCAAAGAGCCTGGACTGTCAGCTACACACAGGTATCATTGTGCCTGATTGCTCTGTGACATCATTTGTCAAGGCCACTTTCTATTTCTTGGCATCCTATCATTTCTTATGGAAAGCAATGTGATTTGGGGGCATGCTGACATTTAGGAAACTCAGTGCAATTGTAGTGAACAGCCAAATGGAATCTGTAAAACAGAAAGTTGTACAGTTTCACTCCAGGAGAATTGAAGAGTATTTTCTGGAACGTTACTGCTTTTTTCCTGACTGCAACCATGAAACATTTTACATTGCCACCTGCTGCTGGAGACAGGCACTGCCTTGCCTTTTAAACCTCAGATACTCTGTTGTGTCCTGTTTTTGAAGCACCACCAGCTTGTCACTCAGCCAGCCATTAGTATCCCACCTGAAAACACTGTAGATAATCAGGAAGGGAGTAAATGCCCACCCTTCACTGGAATTACTGGCTATCATTTTGGATTTGCAAAAGTAATGAATATTTAAGTTCAGCTCTTTGGGAGTGGAGCAATGCCTGGGAAGCCCAAGGTGCAAGTTGCATGCATAGGTACAGGAAGGGAGTAGCAGCAAAATACCAGTTCATTCCAGCTAGGTCTGCTTCATGCAGAGACGACTGAGTACTCCCACCAACCCTAAATTTTCTTCTCACCTGCAATATCAGAGTATCACTGTGCTCCTAAATCCACAACGATTCTCCAAGTGAAGGCAATTTAATGCTGGAGGTCTCTGTTACTGGACAGCCTGCTTGGTGAGGTCCAGACCTTGCCTGCGATGGTCATTCATGTTCTCTGCACACAACTCTTCCCAAGCAGTGCCTGTCACCTAAAATAAAAGGAGTAGTACTGGGAGCTGTACACTGAGGGCATCTAGCCAATGCCCACAATCCAGGTGTGTGACCTCCAGGCTGTGGGATCACATGGATCCTTACTGGAGTAAAACTAGTATCTAGATGTGACAAAAACACACATAAAAGACCTGAACAAAAATGCCCAACACTTACTCGTGTTACAAAACAGCCAGGAAATAGCAAACAAACACAGCCAAATCCTACAACAAAAACTTTACAAAGAAAATAAACACTCATACTCAGGATACAAAGTATATTCCACTAATAGCTTTTCCCTCTGGGCAAAGTATCCTCAAAACTTACATAGAAGGTTCCTTTCAGGCATGGTTTTACTCATTACCTGACTTGGTTTTGAGACTTGCTAAGCTTTTGACCTATGGATATATCTGGTAACACTGAGGTACACAGGTTCAGTGCTCCCTTTGTGAAAACATTTCAGTTTGATGTGCTGCTGTGCTATTTCAGCACTAATTAGTTTCTGCAGGTGAAGTCCTAAATACTTTTTTTTTTTTAAAGTAACAGGATACTATGTAGTTTATTCCACCATAATGTTTCATAATTTCAAATAATGTTTCAGCTTACTTATCTCTTTTTAGAAAACCAACATGGCTAGGCCAGTATGAAGATAACATTGTGATTTATTTTTCCAGTATGCATGTTTTCTTTTTCGTCTTTATTTTTCTTTTTTTTAGCATGTGATTGCTCTCAGCCTGTCATGTCACCTTGTTTAATTCAAAACGCATTTCTTGGCAGCTGTAGCAAATAAGCAATATTTCTCTTTTCATGTGCAAAGAAGAGACTGTGACAGGATAAGAAGCTTCTCCAATGTAAGTGACAGCCAGAGTATTTTTTTGAATTAAGATTAGGATAGGCAGAATGAAGGCTTCCTTGGATGAAAATGAACTCTTTCCATTAAGATCCAAAAATAAAAATCATGCAGAGTTGTTGTACTTCTGGAGAATATAGAAAACCATAGCACATCGGTATTAAAATTATTGAAAATATTTCCATAAATCTTGTCACATTTCAGTACTGTGCTTTGTTGAGGAAAATCCTACAACAACCCCTGTCTCAAATGCAGCCAGCCAAGCCTATACATCTTTAGTAATGATGACAGCACTTGCACGTTTGGAAAACAGGCCATTTATGTGAGTGCTTAAATACATGATTAAGAACACAACTTTAAGGCAATCCTATCCGTGACTGGAAAGCCTGTATTTCTGCATTGGAGAGCCTCTCCTAAAATTCTCATCCTTAATGCTGCCCTTTGGATGTGTCCACTTACTTATGTCCATGTGTAATCCTACTGGCACTGCTGGGACTCAGTTTAAACCTGAGGGTGCAGTAAAGCTCGTCCCACTGCACTGACTGCACGTGTGGGGTTGCCTCACGTGAGGTTCCTGTAGTCCCAGCCACTGGCACGTCAGGAGTGTTGTGACTACTGTGGGTGACGTAATAGGAGACTGAGGCACAATAGCCCACCATCCTCTACTAGCACTCCACTGCCCCTGCACCTGGCTCCCAGAGGCGAGCAGTGCATTTTTCCTGTCGTGTCACAGCGTGAGAGATGCGTCCCTTGAAGTTGTGCACAACAATACCACCAAAGTTCCATCAGTCAAATATAGCAACTGAATTTGACGAGCATTTTTGTGCATAATGTAACATTTTGCAGCTTCTTGGCTACCCCCAGCAATCTTCTGAATTCAAACTTCATGCTGCCCACTGATTGCAAGGGGCATCTCTAATGGATGCTCACACGCCCTACGTCCCCTGGCCCCACTCCTCAGAAGCACTTAGACATGTTGCTGTGAGCTCCCTGGCTTGGCACTAGGCTGTCAGCCCTTGTCTGCATTGGAGTTGCTTAAAGCAGTGTTAGTTAGAGGCCCCTGGCTGTGGATGCAGAGAGGGTCCAATGTTTGGAGTGGAGTCCCTGGAGCTCCCTTTCAGGCAGGTTTGATTAGAAAGAGAAGACCCACAGGCACAGTGAAGCTCAGTGCAGAGATGGGGTGCCATGCTAACTTTATCAGGCTGGAGCTAGGTGGATTTTAACTTGAGTTTCCATGGACCCTGAGCAAATGGGTCCCGTTTGGGACAGATATTTACAGAGCCTTCCCTATGTGCTTATCAGGATTGCTGATAGAACTCAGCTTCACACCATAAATTATTGTCACAAAGAGGACTTCTGAAGACTACTCATTTAAGATGTTAATGCAGAGCTGTCTCAATATCATTCACAAGAGATAAACATGAATTAAACACTAGAAACCATCCTGAGATTTGTTGGCAGTAGTTGTTCTTCCTTTAAGATTCTCAACAGTAAATAGGAAAACCAATTTTCATTCCAGACTCAGAATTGGTGGCAATATTCAGGCCTTGCAGACAAACTGAAATGACCACTGAAGACATGAAAACCAAGAGATAAAGATACAGGCCATGATGGGATGGTGGACTTATGTATGCAAGAAGAATTCTTGCTAGATTTTAGATAGCCCAAAGCAGAACTATTTATTTGAAGTGACCATAACTTAGAAGTGATCAAAACCCAGATAGCCCCAATACAGTAAATGGTTGTCCATAGCTGAAAAATAACATGCTGCAGAATACAGAGCAGTGAATTGTGTTGCATCACTTATGCAACAATTTATGTATGGGTTTTTTCCCCCCAGTAGTGTGCAGTGTGAAGATGTTACTCAGACCACTAACTACAGTAGAATATAGTATTTCTTTGGTCTAAAAATATTGCCACTGAGACCAGTGGATATTAAAAAAATTCCTCCGACTACCCAACTTCTGAACTTTAAAAAAAAACCCTAAAAGCTAGATGAAGCCACCTCTGAAACACCTTTTGGTGAGAGTCACCATGGAAATCACAATAGTTTCCTTAATACTGTAACATATATTACAGGGAGATAAAGGAAGTTATACTTCATCTGTGTGTGATAGGTTTTATTTCTTTGATGCCAGATGAAAGGAGTCTCTTTGGCAAGAAAATGGTAATCTCTTGTTGTTGCACATAGATCCAAATTGGAAATTATGACACTTCTCCCTGCTTTCCTAAAGCAAAGAAAATAATTCAGAAGCATAGGCAGACAGTGCCTTGGAGTTTTTTATGTGCTGGGTGTCTGATTCTGCTTGTCACAGCAGAAACAGAATCTCTATTTAGCAGTACAGAAAAACAACTGAAAAAAGACTCAATTCCTGTCCTCCCTGAAACTCCAGCAAAATTCCAGGAGACGAGATATAATAATGAGATCCATTTTTTTTAATATATGTTACTGAAAAGAACAGTCAGAAATCTGGCACCCAGACAGTGTGAAATCAGAACAAAAACAAATCTAATCAACCTTCAGAGTAACTGCCCAAGTCCAAAAAAAGCAAACCAACAGATTATATACAAAAGGCAAGGTTACAGACGAGACCAGTCTGCTCCTTTCTGTGCCTGTTGCTGTGTTGACTCGTGGGATGTTTACAGACTGACTAGGAGTGAGTGGATTGAATAATGCATTCGATGAACAGCATAAATATTTTTGCTGCTCAGCCAGCTGGATGGTAACCAACCTATTAATATTTAGTTGATGAATATTCACCCATACAGATGTTTTCATTGGTCTAAGTGCTCTGGCATAAGTGGATAGCTCTTCTCCACACCGTGTTGAATTCTGAAATGTCTGAGGAAAATAAGCATTTAAGGTGACAATGAGAAATTATCGGTGAGATTGGAAGAACCCCTTTCAGCATGTTGCAGGTATGTGGAGTAATGTACCAGCTGTCCTCAAGTTTCCAAGGTGTGCCAAGTGACCTTAAGGGTGTGCTGGCGATAGACATCTTCTTCCTTTCAAACAATGGCCCAGCCAGTGGCTACTGATGATACTGGAGATCCACATAGGAAATAGAGAAATTAGTGTGAACAAACATAGGCAAGGTAGCAGTGTAAATGAGGCAGGAGAAAATAAATTTCAGACAGACATAAGAAAAAGACATGAGAAAATATGTGCTTCAGAGACAAATGTGCTAAACCAGGATTGCACAAGGCATAGGTCCTTCCTCTGTTCTTGAAAACATGAAATTGAATAGGAGGAATTCTTTGAACCTTACTTAAAAAATTAAAAATTCTTTAAATTCTAATGAGGTATGGTATTATAATTACTTGTTATTCCTGGTAAAGCAATACTATCAATGCTAAAAGTGAGAGTCTGTTATTGTACAAAGTGTGTCTGGAGAGTGCAAATGTTCTTGGTCTCAGTGTTTGCCCACTGAATAGAAAAAACAGATGCAGGGTTGGGAGGAAGGTTTATGAAACATGAGGAGAATAAACACATTGATCCGAGCCAAGTCATGGGTTGAGAGGTGTTTCCTCAACCATATAAAGGAAAGGCAGGGACAAAAGAATTTCTTGGGCAGACACAGGCAGACCCGTTTCTCAGGAAAAGACAGTTGTGGGGTGTTGAATGCTGGGGTAGCACGTGGGTGTCAGCATCTAAGCCTCCTGAGCTGTGTAGTCACCTCATGTCAGCATGCACAATAATAACCTGCACTGGAAATCAATGGGGAACCTTCTTAGAAATGCTTTCATGTAAAAGAGCAGAAGGAAAATTAAATAACTGTGTAATTTCTGTGCAATTCTTCTCCGAAATGGAGCTTTCTCTCAAGGTAACCTCTGCTTCTGTTATCACCTTCATTCTGGGTAGCTGACTTTGCCACTATTGGTGTTTTGATTTGTCTCCATTCTTCCTACATTATGTCTCTCAATTTACTACCACTGACATCAGATTTCCAAGTATTTTTGGTGTCATTCCAAAAACCCAAGTGTGACAGTATCCTCAACACTTCATACACTGCCTCTTTCATTTTCTGGCATTTCATGCTTTCCCTCAGCACAGTCAGTCTTTGGGCTGCCATGTCCCTCAGCTCTGAGAGGGACAGATGAAACCAGAAGCCGCTGTAACTCCCTTAATCACTGCTGTATTATAAGAGGGGTAGAAAAGGCACTGGGGGTGAGGCAACAAGAATGCTTCTTTTATGTTCTTCCTGTCTGTCTGCTGGTTTATGCTCTATACTTCAGCTTCAGAGATGCTAGAGCAGAGAGGCCAGGACATGGAATGGGTTCTGTCTTAATCCCTCTTCTTCTGATCTCAACTTCTGTTCGTGATTCAGTTAAATGCCTGAGATTTTAACTAGTAACCAAGCCTGGATTCTTCATTTCAAGGGAATCCTGCATCCAGCATTTTTCAGCTTACAGCAGCAGTAACCCACCTCCTGTTCACTGGTGTTTCTACTCTCTTCCTTTCCAGAGTCTAAAGCAAGCTGCAGATTAGGTCGGTCTGCATCCACATCAGGTGTGCCTCCTCCCTCTGTGACACCGCTCAGGCAACCCAGTGACCTTCAGCCGAGCCAGGTACCATCGTTAGCCAATCGTGAATGACTCCATGTGCTGCAACATGCCAAATGTTTCTCACCTCTGTGTCTGTCATTTGTTACAGTAAATGATTTTTTTGGGTTTTTGTCTTTATTTTCTGTGCTTGTGCGTGCATCTGTGTGTGCGCATCTCCCATTGGCAATGAAATTCCACTGGCCACAGCCAGCAGAATTTTCTTTGCTCTTAATTCCTTATATCTTTTTCTGTCTTCATTCTGTAATATAAATGTAGTAAAACTGTACTGTATGAACTGTCTGGGCTTTTTATTTTTTCATGTTTTCTGTACTTTTTTACTGTCTTGAAATTTATCAAACTTTGATAAATTTAATTTGTTTTTATGTAAATTTCTTTTAAATGTCTTGTCTAGAGCACTTACACCAATGTTTGTCAATGACTTGTACATACTTGACTTCTGCTCAGTTATACTTTAATATTTGTGCCAGTCTCACATTTGGTTGGAGCTTAATGCATGATTGTATTACACTGTGATTTATCACTGTCCTGAAAACTGCTCTTACAGCAAGTGATTTTGTTTAGTTAAGGCAGCTAGCCTCTCTTCAGCTGTAGACCATGTAATGCTTACAGGACTATTAAATAGTCCACTGTAGTTATATTTATTGTATATTATTAGGAATCAGAAAAACTAATCAAAGGGGCAACATCTCCTTTTATCTTAAACAGAGATACTTTTTTTTTCCTCATCAGAAACAAAACCACCACACAGAAAGAAATAGAAGTGTTTGGGTTTGGCAAGTTTCTCCAATAGAGAGAAAATGGAAAAGAAATAAAGACATGGGAAACCTATACTTACCTTTATTTTATATGCTAATACTGATACTGTAACATTTTGTTGCACAGACCTGTATTATTGGTTTGACAGAACTAACTGAGAGTAGCAATTGAGAGAAGAGGTTTCGCTTAAACGTCATGTGAATGCCTTCTGTCAAAGCACTCTGGTATCACGTCACTCATGTGTGCAGGCCCTCACATCACTGCATACGTGGGGGGTGTATGTGTGCACAAGGACACACGAACATATATGTATTTATGTGCACATGCATATATGTATATGCACACACACAGGCACTCTTATTTAGACGGCGAGTTTTCAGGGAATTAGTCCCCAAAATCCTATTGAACGTCTGTGAGGTTTGAGTGGAAAACTCCCTGAGGACTGCTTTGCAATAATCACATATTTGCATTGTTTGTAGCTGGGCGAGTTGCTTCTATAAGCAACTTGGCCAAAGTAAAGACCATAAGAGTAAGGTTGATTTACTCACTCCAGACAGCCAGCTACTTGTTAGGAAGGTAATATTTGGCCAGCCTAGTCCATAGAGGTTACCGTTCTGCAACCTGTATGAACTGATGCTATTGTATTACTTCTGAGCCCTGCAGGACACGAAGCCTGACAGAACCATGCACATTTCTAAAGCATATTGTACATAAGCAAATCAAATCCATAATGGAGATTCAAAGTGACGGCCCATTTAAATAACACGTCAAGTGTTCCTTCATCTAAGGAAGAAATTAGGGTAATTGCACTTCCAAAGGTTTTCAGTGTCCCAGTGTTCATGTAGTATATATTTTTGATTAAATGGGTCTTACAGCGGAGATGATGCTTTGCTGTTTACTCAATGGGAAAGGCACCTTGGGTGTTTTGAAGGGATTTCAGTCTCTCATTTTTATACTAAGAACTAAACAATAAGCCTCGAAAGCAGAAGCTGATGTGATAGAAGAGATAATGAGTCTCTTAGAAGCTGCAGCCAGAGTTCACTGAAGCTGTGGAGGGAAAATCCACCTCAATTCATACAGAAGAAAGGAACAAAGATGATAAGAGGAATTTTCAAGTGACTGTAGGAGGGTGATCTTGTTAATTGAATAATGTATGGTATGGTCATGACTTCATGAAAACCAAGAAAAACTAGTGCAAGCTTTCTCTCCTTAAGTCTTCCCTTCAAGCTGACAATATCTTATAGTCCATCTATTATGTTGCCATTTGTTATGATAACATAATTTTTAAAGGTGTTGATTTAACCTTGATTTCAGTGGAATGGCAGAAGTCCGATTATCTCCATGGCAGATAAAAACATTACTTTGATTGTGCTCTTTCAACACCTATTCCATCTAAACGAGCAAATAATCTGTGAGGGGTGAAATGTGTTTCAAATGGCTGGGTTGTTAGCCCATCCTCAATCTGACAGATTGTTGCATACAGGGTATCTATTTTCGTGTGCTGTGGCTATTGATTGTATTGATACTGGTTTCCTTAACCACATTGTAATGAGCAGTTAGACTTTCCAAAAGATTAAAAGGATACATTGTGTTATCCACCTCTTTGTCGATCAGATGGATGCAGCTGACATTCATACAGGGATTCAAGATCTGGGAAGGGCAGGTGGCTGTGAATTGGTTTTCTCAGATCTTCATGGATACCAAACTGATGGTTTTCAGAATGTTTAATTTGGGGAAAACGTTTTGGAACTGAGTTCTCAATGCCCATTGTTTTTAAAACAATAATTCAAAGAAGTGGTGAAGATGTTTAGTAACTAAAAATAGATTTGATCTAAGGAAACCTATATTATATTCCAATCAAATATTGGCTAACTATGTAACTATTGACATTAAATCCCCTATGCCTAATTTTCTTATTTTTTTGCTTGCTTATTGGTGTAGGAATTGTGAAGAGTAACCACTGAGTATTCACAGAACTTATTTATGGTGTATTGATGGTAAGCATTAGAGGGATCACTTATAAATAAACAGAAAGGGCTGATGATCAGAGAATTATGAAGCTGGTCTCTGATGGACAATACTTTAAAAATTCTGTAGATAGTATCAGAGAACAGTTACCAACATGCTGAGCCAGATAGAGAGCCTGCCATTCTGTTCTTAGTTCTGGGAAATGGGGAGAGCATTTGGAAAGAACTGATTGCAGGAAGCAGCCTTGGATGAAATCTTGAATTGTCTCAATTTAAAATGAAAGATAAACATAAGTTTATCTTGGAGCTGAATTTATTGATTGTGAAAGGACAAAGTTTAAGAAATTAAGGAAGTAGCAGAGGTAGCCAGGTGGGGAGCTTGGAAGTTTAGTATGGCAGAAGCATGAAATACTTTTGAGCTACAAAAGTAGCATATAGCCATATTTCCTAATATTCTTAATATAAATATCCTAAAGAGAGGAGTTTAAGTAGCAGAGAAGCATTCTAGATATCACCTATTGCCTCGTAAAGAAAGGAAAGAAGGAAGAAAATGTTAAAGGTGCAGGAGCAGGTCATGCTCATGTGCTAAACGATGAGCCAGTGGGGAAGATGACCTGCCTATCTGAACAGAGTTTTAGCTGGAATTCAGGAAAATAGGAGAGTTTATGAAGTTGGAAAGAAGAGACAGGCAACTCAGGAGGAGAAGGGTGTCATGAGGTTATGCAGGGAAAAAATCAGAAGGGTCAAGGCCCAACTAAAACATTATCTGTTAACTGCCATAAAAGACAATAAAAAATGTTTCTGAAAATATATTGGAAACAAAAGGAAGGCTAAGAAGAATCTCCATCCTTTATTGGCTGTGGAAGGAATCATAGTGACAAAGGATGATGAAAAGGCTGAGGTACTTAATGCTTTCTTTGCCTCAGTGTTCAATAGAAAGATGAGTTGTTTTCTGAGTACCAGCCCCCTGAACTGGAAGGCAGGGACAGGGGGCAGAATGAAGCCCCCATAATCCAAGGGGAAATGGTCAGTGAACTGCCATACCACTTAGATGCACATATTAGGATACAGTGCGTTTATATTAGGAAAAATTTCTTCACAGAGAGTTGTCAAGCAATGGAACAGGCTACCCAGAGAAGTGGTTGAGTCCATCCTACCATCCCTGGAGGTATTTAACAGATGTGTAGATGTGGCAGGGGACATGGTTTAGTGGTGGACTTGGCAGTGCTGTGTTAATGGTTGGACTTCATTATCTTAAGGCATTTTATAACCTAAGTGATTCTGTCATTCTATAAAGATTCTCTGGTGTTCACGGAAAGCTTACAGGGAATGGAAAAATACTCTAGAAAGTACAGCAAGTTATATCTTAGAGATAAGAATTGTCTGACTAACATTAGAGTTAGTAAAAGTCCATTTGTATTTGGCCTTTATATGGGAATGAAAACAGTCTTTTTTAGTCAAGTAACAGTCTTTTGTAGCCATCTAAGTGGATAGAGAACAGTAGAATTTAACAACATGTGAGGTTTATAAAGTACAGTAAACATCATGGTCCACAGATGCCCCAATAAATAGCTGCTCACCCATATTGCTGGAGCCTCTGTGTTGGTGCCTGAGGCTTCTGTACCAGGTATGGTCAGGTGTTTGCCCCTGTAGTGGTATATACTCAGTCCTGTCAGGGGACCCCCACAGTGAACAAAACTGTTCACTTGCGTAAAGCAAGCAGGATTTGGAGTCACAGGCATCACTGTGATACAGTTTCCTTGGCTTCCTATCATTCTTCACCTCAGGGTAACAAAGGATTACATTCTGTCGATGGGTTCAGACGTCCCTGTCGCACACAGGATTCATGTGCACTGAGCATGTCTGTCACAAAAGAAGAAAATGTTTCAAGCAAGCTGGGCTGTGGAAGTCCCTCTGCTGGAGAGCAGAGTGTCTCACATCCAGAGTTCTAATGTACATAAAATCATCTCTGATTTTATGTAGCACTGCCATGCTTCTCTAAAACAGTCTTCAGCACAGCAAAAAAGCCACTGATTTCCATTTTAAGAAAAAAGAGATGACATAACTATATGGATTTTTTTCTGCAAATGAATTTGCAGAAAGTGAGGTTCATTTTCATTAAGATGGAGACAGTGATTGGAAAATCCCATGTACTAAGCTGCATAGCAGCACAGTAGTGCATGTTTATAACAAAGATCCCTGGCCTGAAGGAAAACACAGTCTTTGAAAACAAAACTGCTGATAGCTAGAGTTTGGTATTTAAGCTTGTCTGCAAAACAGAGCCTATTTTCAAACAGATTTCTGCAAATCTGTGTACCTTATCTGCAAATGGGCAGCCTCTCTTCATGCTGCCTGTTATTTGCCTTTCAGTGGCCAGACAGTACTGTGCTTTTCTAAGGTATGCTATCTTAATTCTGAGGATGTGTATACCTCTTAAAGTCTGGTGTCTTCTTGTGGGGAAAACCGGGCAGTGATATCTAGCTCCAATTTAAGCAAGAAAAGAAGATTTAAACTTCACAGTGATGATCAAAGTAAAATCCAGAAGCCATGCTGAGATTAGAAGGAATAACTCAGAAGAGGGAATGAAGATACATGGACAGTTATGAATTATGGAGTTTCAACGTGCATTGAAGGAATGAAGAAAAAGCTAGAAAATATATCAGCATCAACACTGAATTTTTTTGTGGCTTCTTTGAAAAAAAAAAAAGTGCAGCTCAGTTCATTACTTCCCTGGTATCTACCTGAGCATTCAACAAGTTGAGATAGTACTTTTCTTTCCCCATATGACCTACCTACCTCTGAGTATTCTAAATCAGGGGTATAATACAGCTTTCCCATTGATGGTATGAAGAGAGGTGCCTGTAGAGCTGCTTGTCTGTTCCCTTGGACAACCTGCTAATTCAATTAATTAACCTGGAAAGCTTGTTGGGATCATTCCTGCCCTGTGTGTGTTAGAGGCTCCTGGACAGATAACAGTCATTATGATTTCCATTGCTGGTTTGTAGGCATTTATAGGTTTTCACACTCCATCCGTGGGCACTGGGAGAAAAAGTATGGATGTGGCTGGATCCTGCTGAAAGGTACGCTTTGATATGACACTTTTGGCACCTTCCCTCCTGCCCAGGGGAGCAGCCTTGGCAGCAGTGCTGGGAGAGGCTGGTGTCTGGTGCTGGTGTTTGACCTCTCTGACGGAACTGTGCTAAGGACATGAAAATCCAACTTTTGCAGAGTGGAGAAGCAAGAGACCAGGAGTTTTCCAACACAGTTTTTCCAATGTATTAATGTAGGTAGGGAAGTAAGAAGCAGATTTTTCACTTTGGATACGCAGCTGGGAGGGTTTGTCACTGTGTTTGTGTCCCACTGGCCTGGGACAGGTGTCATGCACGTCGGGGTGTGTGAGCAAGGACAGGAGGGAAGCCCCCCAGTACTGTTTGGGTCCATGCTGGAGGGGACCTGGGCAAAAATGCACTTTAGCAGCTGTTCAAAATGAACGATTTGGCTGATGCAAAAGGATTAGGGAAAGTTTTGTTTATCCTAGAGCCAGGGAAGAGAAGCTGGGTGCTGTGGGAGCTTTGACCCCCATCCCGCTGTGGACAGGCAGGCTCAGCCCTGGGCTGAGAGGGGGTCAGGCCCAGTCCACCAGCCCACCCTGCCCAGTGCAGCCCACTCCATTCCACCAGTGCATCCCGCATCCCAGATCCTACACCTGCAAGGAGGGCAGTGGCACACACCAGGGCTGCTCCCACCACCCCTGCCCTGAGCTGGGAAGGCAGGGAGGAAGGGAGAAGGAGGAGACTTGCTCCAGACTCCTTTATTAAATCCCCATTCTTCCACACAACAGCTTAGATAACATTTTGTTTAAGAATCAGGATTTCAGTGCCAACCAAAATGCAATCTGAAGGCACACAATGAAAAAAAAAATTCTAGCATTAAAACTGATGTGAGGCCTTCAGGGCAACTGTTATTTAATTTTGTACTCCAGCTGAAAAATCCCAAACACCCATTCTAATTATTCCATTTTAAAACAAAATCATGATGGAAGGGGAATACAACAAAGAAAAAGCTGAGGTACATATTTGGCTGCTTTCCACATGTGTCAATAGAGCAATACCTTGTAGTTTAAGGGCAATTTAAGGTCATTGTAAGAAATATACAAAGCTTTAGAGGAATAATTTAAAATTGAATTTTGACAAGTACTGAGCATTCTTCAGCAACACAGCTATGTATTTGTCTCATGTCTAAGTTAATAAATAACTCTGAATTGGGTCAACTAAATATCACAAACAATGCTCGTAATGTCTCTAGCCTTAGTTGTGTATATAAAGCATATTGTATTCTTTGTATGCCTTGTAAGCATTGTGGTCACCCTGTAATTAATGAATGCAAGGAGGGTAAATTGTTACCATTATGGCTGTAATTATTTTTGAAGGCACCTAGACAAAGTACTTTTCCAATGAATTGACATTATCATGCTTTAGTTGGCTAATGTGCATCTGAAAGCAAATACTCTGTGAGCATAAACAAAGCATCTGTGCTCTTCTATTGTTGTCAGCTTAAAGTTGCCATTTTCCCCAGCAGTAGTGTACAAGAGTTCAAAGAGTCAGAAAACACCCTGCAGTTGTCAGGCACTGTAGCAGAGCTGGGTTCCTGATTGCTGCAGTTAATGAATTCTGCTGCTGCGAAATGAGCACCTATAAATCAGGATTCACTGTTTCATATCTGATCACAGTAGTCTTTTTTTAACTTTCGTTATACATAAGAAATACAGTCATTGGAGGTAGATGGAGAACTCTGTGGACTGAAGTGCTCCTTCATCAAGTTTGAATGCTAGGGAAATGGTAACACAAAAAATAAAAGTGTTCCAGTAAGCGAACTTGTATGTGTTACATAGCATGAACCCACGTCAGTGCTCAGTACTGTAAACCTTTGCTAGATGCACTCCTTGATGAATCTCAAACTGGAACTAACATCAAACTCTGGTGATTCTGCTATTGTAGTTCTTCTAATGCACAAGGATTTGCAATGAAAGATCCAGCTTCTGTCATGCTTGGTGTCTTCACCAAAGGGAAAAAAGATCCCCTTGGGCTGCTGGTTAAAGATCTCAGGGGGCATGCCGTCCCACATTTGCATTCGAAGGGTGTATCTAACTACTGTGCTAATTGCCACTCTGATGTGACTGTCCCTCTTTTCTCCTCTAATTTTTCAAAGTTCTGAAAGTCTATTGTGTGTTTTGGACATAGAATAGCAAAACATATGAAACAATTCATGGAAGGGTGGCAATCGTTTTCTTCTCCCTATGTGTAAATGCCAAGTGTTCCCCTACAAGCCAGTGCAATGCCTCTGAGATGTCTGTTTCTGTGCTCCTGGAGCCAAGGTTATGGTTGTTCCTTTTTGATACTTGATCTTTTTCTTTATTCAAAATATATGTCCACTGTGTGGGAAGAGTCCCATACCACTCACTCTGTAATCAGAGCCCCATGGGGTTTTGGTTTGGACTTTCTATACACTATTTATTACTTTAGATGGTAGCTTCTATTTTTGCCCGAGAAACTATTCACTTAATGGGACTTAATTGCTCCTTATGTTTAACCATCCCATTTAATAAGGCTTGGGATAGTCACTGGATCCAAAACCTTCTTAATGTTGGCCACTAGGATCTACCACAATAATGATTGCAGTGTTGTCTAAAAGTCATAGTCATAAATAAGGTCCCTATGTTGGTAGACAATATGTGTAGAACAAAGACTGTTCTTACCCCAAGGATTTGTAAGGTCAGTGTAGATGAGAAAGTAGTTGCAGGTGGGAGTAGACTGGTAAGTGTGTGAGGGTCAGGAATTGTTTAAGGTTTGGTTTTTGTGAAATTAGAAAGTGCAAAAACTTTTTGGAGTGCAATCTACTGTATCTGTGACAGTGATTTTACATAGTTTTATATGTCACTGATACAATGAAATGCTTTTGAATGTCTAAAAGCAGAAAATCAGGCACATTTTATGGGACACTTTGCAAATGATGTCTCTCTCTCAAATGGCCCTCTCATGGAGAAGTCCTGCTCCTCCAGTGGAGAAGTCTTAGTTGTCTGTGTAGGTGAAAAAAAAGGAATGTGGGCATAGACTAATTCTTGTGGATGCAAGTTTTGCAAATAGCTGGGAGGAGGGAAATCTTCTGGGTCCTACCTGGGAGGATGGACAGCCATGGAAGAACCCACAATGGGGTACAGAGAGAAGCCTCTGGCACAGGCACTACACTGATGGGACAGGGGTCATCTTTTACCTTGAGATGATGTCTGGATTTGACCAGTGTGTGGCCTGAGGGTATTTGAAAACCTGAATCACCCAGGGCTGTAGGATTTTACTTTCTTGTTCAGGCTGCATGTTTGTAAGAGTCAGGGATGAGTCACACTGACTGCCACGACCTCGAAAGAAGTGCCAGGGCATGAGGCATGAGCTATGTCGTGCAGCATCACACAGCTGTCTGGGGAACTTGCACTGCTAAGAATCTGTGAGGGTCTGGACTTCCGAATACGCTTTTGTGCCTTTCTAAAGTGCAGCAGAGCCCCGTGCCCACGAGAGGGAGCAGTTGGATTACTTTACACAGTTCTGGGGGGTTTTTCCTGCAAAGACAAATCTCTTGCACACAAAAGCAAAATTCTGCTGTCGTCAGTCCAGCTAAATATGCTGTCAACATTTTGGATGAGAGCAACAAGAAGAATGTTAATGCTTTGGGGAAGGCTCCACATTGCATTGTGTTGAGTTTCAGCTTGAATCTGGTCTTACATAATAAGTGCACGAGTCCAGAGCAGCGCAAATCATTTCTGAATATGCAAACTGCAAATAAAGAATGCTTATTTTTAAAAAAAAAAAAAAAAAAAAAAAAAAAAAAAAAAAAAAATAATGAAAAGAAAATGCAAACCTTGAAGTGGATGGAATTGCCACATCTATCATCCCTCACCTCCAAGGCACTCCTGACTGATTGGCATGAGAAGCAAATGTGTCAAAGCTGTCTTCTGCTGGCAGACAAGTCTCCTGTTGGTCCCAGCATCTTTTCTTCCCATTCAGCTGGGTTGGTTGTGCAGCAGAAGCAGGCCAGTGCATTGCTGGGTCCTGCTTTGCCAGGACTCTGATTTAAGTGCCTGCCCAGTGGCCTCGCACCACCGAAGCGGCCTCTGGTTCCCAGCACGGGGAATGCCAGGCGGAGGTGGATCCGAGCATATGCTGCTGTTGTGGTTGGTTTCAAGGCCCAAGCCTGGCTTTGGTGGCTCTCTCCTTCTCTGTACAGCTCAGTAGCATGGTCTTTAGGCACAAAATAGATGTGTTGGAGAGAAGCAGTAGTGGGTGAAAGCAGGTCAGCTGTAGAAAACAGAATGCTACAGCAAGAGGGTGTCAGGCATGGAAATGGAGTGACTGGTCTCTGAGCACCAGACCCAGAGTCTGTCTTCTTCATGCCTTTCCTCGCTCTCAAGTGCCAGCGTGGCTGCCACTATTTCAGCTGTAACTGAAGAGAGGGGCAGGAAGAGTATTCCATTCCTTTACTCTGATCTCTTCTTATTCTTGCATGAACTTTATAAGCTTGCCAGCAGAGTAAAGAAAGAGGTGAGATCCCTCACAGAACTTGTTGAAACCTTTCAAATATAACAATATTCTGACAAAGAGCGAAATACAGCACTTGTGAGGTTTTTCACTTCCTGCTTTCACTACCATCTTTACCAAGTTGTTTCTCAGATTGGGAGTTACAGTTTCTTTAAAAGACACAGGACAGGCGTAAGAACATCTCACCTGCATGGTCTGTGGTTTCAGGGGGTTGTTATGATGCTTCTGTTTTTGGTAGGGTTGAGATGGTGTGTTTCAGCACTTTGAACAACAGAGAGATTTATGGGGAAAGGTGCTGCAGCCAATGCAGCACAATGCAGGTGGTTATTCCCTGGAAGGTGATACACCCTCCAGAGCCCCTGGAGGTTGATGAGAACTGTGTGCTTCTGCAGCCTCAGAGCTCAAATATGGGGCAACAGTCAAGCATGGCCTCTGCACTTGGACCTTTCTTTTGAGAGTCAGACTTGAGTACAGGCATGTAGAGTGGCATACATAGAAACTAATATTTCCAATAAAATACTTACGCAGGTCAATGAGATGGAGAGATACATGCCTTGAAAATCTTTCATAATCATTGACCAAGTGTGCCTGAGCTGTGACTCTTTCAGCTTAGTGAATCAGTGAGATCACTGTCCTGTCCTGTCCTGCCTACTAGAAGAAACTAGAAATTATTTGGAACTTCTTAAGCTCATTTTTAGTGGATCTAACAGCATTGTATATGGTTCTATTAGTAACAGGTAACAAGTTGGAGTAATACTAAACAAATATATAATGCCGTTTATGTGGAATAATTTCAGTCCAAACATGAATAAGTTGCCTATAAAGGAATTTGATTCAGTAGCATTCCTTTCTCTTCAGGGAATCTCTCTTTAAGGCATTTCTCATAAATTTGCTTGTTCTCTCTTAAAACTTGTAAATTCACTTCAAAACTTGTTCTGAGACTTTTGTGTGCAAACAATTAGTTTAGTCACAGTACCAGAACAATAGCAATTGCTAAGTTTATTTCAAATGGTCTTGCAACCACTATTGAAGACATTGTGCCTTGGTTAAAAAAATTATTTAAAAAAAACCCAGAAGCATGCAATTTCCTTTTTCCCCCTCCCCTTTTCTGTGTGCATTTATGTTTAACTCAGGGCAAGAATTTTATAATATTCTTAAAGGAAAAGATAGAAATAAAAATGGCATGAATTCATGAAAGCATGGGTTTATATGTAGGCATTCTCTGTAAATGAACCAAACATTCTGTATCCTAGGTAGAACAACCTTTTTGTCTGCTCATACGCATTTCAGTTGCCTCCACGCACTCCCGCTTGTCCTCCTTTTTTTGTATATGAACTGAATGTATTGTTCCATGTTTCTGTTTGAACTGTGTGTGCCTGATGCATAAAACACAACACGGAAGGGCCAGGTCGTCCCCACCGTCTGCGTTCAGTCACAAACCATCCAAGCTGTGTCCTCATGGTTGTCACCACCTCACCAGACTCTCTCGGTGTTTGTAGAGCCTTATACAGTATATTGCACTTACTGTACCTGTATAGTATCTCGTCTGTATACTGTATGCACATAAATATGTATATTCACTCATGTATGTATGTATAGTATGTTTCTATATCTCTGTATATGTATGTGTGTTTGTTCATAGACTTTCACTAGAAATGTGTGGCTATTCATATACATTATGTGTATGACAATTATAAAAAGGTATGAATGCCAGCACCCACTTTTGATAACCTACTTTTATTCTCATTTTGTCTTGTTAAGCAATGAAAATAAAAACATCGTGTATTTTAAATGAGAACTTTAAAAGATTATTATTTTTACTAACTTTAAGCTTTCTAGTTTTTCAGAAAAATTGTTTGAACAGATTCAAAATTGCAAATATATTGGTGTTTCTCCTGACAGTTTCCTGTAGTTGAAAAATATTTGGTAACAGCCCACTCTGTGTAGTTTTGGTTCTCTGCATCTTATGCTGTTCAAGTGCTCCAAGGTTTAGAAATGTCCTAAACCAGATGGACTTTTGTGCTGCAAATCCCATCTCTATTCACATGAGGGACTTGCTGTCAATCTAGGGGTGACTCATGTCTATGACTTCTTACATGATTAAATACTGGATATAGAAGGGCCTTGGGCTGAAAAGAATGTTTTCTCCAATGCAGGTGAGCCTTAGGACTGGATAAAACCACCCAAATTTATTAGTCAATTTTATGGGAGCATTACAGACACTATTTGTCAGACCTCTTATGCTTTGCACTCCACAGTAACATATAATTGCCAATTGATTAGGCATTTGTTAAAACAGCTAACAATCATTTATCAGCCCTTTGTAAAATTAATCACCACACAGCTGTATGTAGGCTCAGTTATCTGGTGGTGAGGCAGCAAAGCACTGGCTTATCTTAAATAGCAAAATATCTTGTAAGTCAAGGGGATGACTGATACATATTTTCTAGTTGAGCATGTGTTTAAGCTATTTATTGAATTGGAGCTTAAATGATCATCATCTGTGTTTCTCTGTGAGACCTAGGAGTGATAAATTTACTCCCTTTACAGTTAATTTTATCATTGTACTAGATTGCTCAGCTGGGTCAGTCTCAGTGTGGAGTAAGTTACTGCAGCAGAGTGGCAGCAGCTACTCAGAAAAATCTCAGAAGATCTTTATACAGGAAATACTGAGAAACTTGTAGGATGACAGAGACACTGTTAGGAAGAGCCTTCACCCCAACTAAAATTGAATAATAGAAAAATAGAAAATTCTTTACATTTTTTAATTTAAAGTTAGAGGGTTAAATTCTGACTTCACTCAGGTCAACAGCAAATTCCGAATAAAAATGAGAAAAGACAGCAGCAATATGCATTTTTAAAATTAACATTGTTGGGATCCTGACTCTTGTTTGATTTCTGCACTAAAATTTAAAACACAAATATAATCAGAGAAAAGCAGCATTTTTTTGCTGGTTGACAGTTTGTCAATCTCTGCACCCATTGAATCCCCTTTTCTAAAGCATGCAGATGCTAATCTGAGTCTCTTGTCTGTGTCTCAGCTATTTTGTGTGTCAGGAAATCATGTCAATATTAGATTTGGGTACTATATTTTTTAGCCATTCCTGATATAAATGAAATTGCATGATCTTACTGTGAGGTGACATTAGATGTGGTATCTGTACTGAGGCAAGCTCTTACATCCTTGGATTCTTTAGAAACTCTCAGTACAGTTTTTAACTCTAGCAGCTGTTAATTAACTGAATTTCAAACTGGAGTTAGAAAATAATCATTAATGGAGATCTCTGTCTTTTAATCATGTTTTTATGCATTTTTAAAAGGACGATGCAACCCCCTACAAGAATAAGATCATCTCTGTACACTCAGTGTTGGTTTTAGTCATGTTTTCCTG
This sequence comes from Chiroxiphia lanceolata, assembly GCF_009829145.1. Lineage (NCBI taxonomy): Eukaryota > Metazoa > Chordata > Aves > Passeriformes > Pipridae > Chiroxiphia > Chiroxiphia lanceolata. The sequence goes on along the minus strand of NC_045646.1, from coordinate 17,106,075 downwards.
AACTTTTTTCCCTCCATACAATCAGTACAATTTTTGAGAAATGGCATTTAGTCTAAGAAAATTATTGACTCAATTTCACCATCCAAAAAGGAGAAATGGAAGAGCATATTTCAAAATTTCTCATCTGTAAAACAACTTTAAGTAATGAAACTTCAAAGTAACATGGAGTGCTGAGGCATTTTCCCTCCATATATTATTTTGCTAATTTTATATTTCTTTTATTTTAAAATTGGTCTGTTGACCATTTTTTTGAAAATGCTAGAGAAATATACAGACTTAGGAGCTTTGCTGGTAAACTGGTGTGTTGGAAGTTCTTCATCTGTCCCAGGAATAAAAGTTAGTTAAATCTTGGATTCCAGTACTGACTTCAGTAGAATTAGTGCTGAAGCTCATGTGTGTGTTTTAGCTTGGAAAAATGAGGTCTAATGTAACAGGGAAACTAATGGAATTTGTGGTGTCACATATTTGTAACTTTAGGATTGGCCACAATGTCCACCTTCTCATAGTTCTTACAAAGTCATGGTCTTGTTTCTACTCGTTTTCACTCTTCCATATTCAATTTTTTGGCCCTTCTTGGTAGAAGCAGTATCTAAAGAATGCACCCTGCTGCCTTCAGCTCACTTGTACATGAGAGCTTCTGCAATCTGCAGAGGTTGGATCCAGAGGAGGAAAGGATCTTGCCCACCAGCAGCTCTCACTTCTCCATACCACCTCTCAATGCGAAAGGGGATGGGCTGTTCATCTCTGTATGAGATTTGGAATCTGGCAGTTTTCCAAAGTTGTCATGATTGAAAGTAAGAAACCCTAATTACAGGTGAGTTGTACTGTGGACATGGTCACTCAGCCACAGGCAGGGCCAGCTGCAGTGGTCATTGAGGTCACTGCTCAAACCATCCTGCTGTTTGAAGTCTGTTCAGGAGCATTTAAGCACACATACCCTAACCAGCAACCTCCAGCAAGAGGAAATGCTGGAGAGACAGGGTTAGTAACCTTCCAAGGAAATCTGGGACATGAGAGTGTTGCCCTGAAGGTGCTGCACTGCAAAATGTGGTACACAGGAGATCCCTGGATCACTGAACTCTAGCAAAGTATCTATTCTTTGTCCCTCCTGTGGCTGACCTAACACAATACTGAATTTTCCTTTCTATTTTACAGTGAACGACAGGATGTATAATGGTGGGTTACTCAAGTTCTGCATTTATTGCTTAGCAAAGGCATAGATGAAGCTTTGATTTTTCATGAGTGATCTCAATAGGAATGCACTTTGCGATGATTGACTGCATAATTAGGATGCATGAGATGATTTTACACAATATCTCCAATATCAGTTACTTTACAGGCTCTTATTTTGAATGTACTAGCATTTCCAGAATGTGTTAACAGTGATAAAGCAGTACATTTCAGGCAGTTTTTGGTGTTTAAAAAAAAGGCTTAGATGAAAAGAATACATGTTTCCAAATAAGATAGTGATGCAAGGTCAGGAAGATATATATCTAGACTGATTGCCAGCATAAAAATGGGAAGCAGAGCAGTGAATTTATCATTTCAGATTTGCTTTATTGGTAGCCTCAGCAATAATCCAAGGGTTACTGGAAAACTCAAGGCACAGGAGTATGTGCAAGGCTGGTTGTGTATAAAGTAGCTGTGACATTTAGTAATTGGAAGCAATGAATCATGAAACTGGAATCAGAGGTGCTGAAGGTTTACTAGTCATTTGCTAATTAAATTTTAGGATAAGTATTAATTGCTCATAATCTTGAATCTTTGGGAATTCCTGGAGTTCCAAAGATTCTTGTCAGTCATTTTTAAGTGGTGGATTAGCCAGGTAATTGAGTGCAAGACAATATAGTCAGATCTTTTAGTTCTATGTTTGAAAAAAGGTGTTCAGAGTTTTTTATGATACTGTATCATGTAATTATATTAAGTGATAGTGTAGTTCTTATAGGGACTCTAGTTTTATAGATTTTGGAGGGACTCTTTTCATTTTTTTCTGTAGTAGCATCATTTGAAATAAAACATATTTCCTGAAGTTTAGAAATTCAGAGTAATGTAAATCAAACCATTAAACACAGCAATTTGAAAGTTACAATAGCCCTAAAATGTGCTGTGTATGCTGTTTCATAAGTTGAAAAGAAATGTATCAGTGAATTCTTTTAATGCTAAACATACAGGGTAAGATTACAGAGTGCTCTTTCCACCCATTTTGTCAAAATTAAGACTAGTGTTCTGGAGAGATGCTTTCCCATAAGGGAAAATAGAGATCTTACTTGTGTCCCTTAAAAAGAAAAATTTGTGAAAGATCAGAAAGGGCAGTTTGTGTAGTGCTTAAGGCCTTGTGTGTGCATTTGTGCTTGTGATGCAAGTACCTAAATGCACAGGATCATTCTGATCTGGTTGCTGGCTTCACAGGAAATCTTCTAGAAAACACTTGAGGCACTTGTAGGGAAGAATTTGCAGTTACACTGTCCACTGTCCCCAGGGAGTATTACCATGCACTCCCATTTGCATGGAGAGTGTCTGCTTTCACAGCTCACCTTGTACATCCCATGTGTTCCTGAACATAGTGTTACTTTAATAAGCTTTGTATTAATAATCAATTGTTGTTTTGAATTTGACAGTAACAGGAGAATGGGTTAGCAGTACCGAGCTATATGAACAACTAACTATCTTGGGCCAAATTATACTGTCTTTCATGTCAGTATTACTCCAGAATAACTGTCAGAGAGAGAGAGAAATGACTGCAGCTTTAGCTTGTAGTTCTACCCTGACTTACTGACTTTTGCAGCCATTGGAAGTAACAACCTTCAACAGCAGTGCAATGGTTATAGCTCACGGTTAGCAAAAGAAACTTGTCCAACGTAATTTTCCAAGCACCCTCTCCTGAAGTCTTTTAAAATCATTTTTATTGAGATTATTTTTACTGTTCATTCGAACAAACTGTAGTCAAATTCTTGGACCCATGAAGTCAGCCGGTACATTCCTGTTGGCTTCAACTGGGTGAGGATCTTGCTGCTCAGATTTTCTGAAACCTGATTCTGGCTGAACTCCTTCCTGCTTTGGACAACTCCCCTTTTGCGAACATGTGCTAAGAGGACCTCCACGTGGAGCTCAGAGTATCAGATAGCAGATCATGAACTGTTGCTACTTAACATAGCCCTCCTCCGCTTGCACCCGTGGCACACGACTGCCTTCTAGGAGTGGGATTTCACACCCTCCCAGTGGAAATACCTTACCCAGCCAGGGGGCTGGGAACCATCTGCACCACAGAAAGTGCCGTCGAGAGTTTCAGTGGGAAGGAGAGTTTGGAAACTCCTGTCTCAGAACAGGCATGAGGGAGGGAGTACCTTCTCCTCCCCGAGGATGGTAAGTGGCTTTCAGAAAGCCTTTCTTCTTCTCTTGCTGTAGCCTGCCAAAACAAACCAGCATGCTTGGCTCTGCTGAATGATGTGTAGCACTGCACACAGATTGCACTGTTAGAGACCGCTTTGTTTACACATCCAGGAGACATTTCTAATAATCTCCTCCAAATGTTGCTGCTTTTTTTTATTTCATTGTATTTTGTGTTAGTTTAAGATCACTTTGTTTTTGCCTCACATCAGCTGTTGGGCTTTAATTTTATCTGTGATATGCAGTTGTGACAAAGAAAAGGGTGTTTGTATGGGACACCCATGATCCCATATGTGTGCTGTAGTTTTTCCCACTCTTCAAGAGTCAGCCCTTCTGCCCACCCAACAGGAGGAGGAGATGCTCATGAGGGCCAGAAGTGAACAGCATCTCACTCAGCCCCATAGCCTCTGGAATTTCAGCACTGTAAGTGGTAACCTGCATGCTAGGAAAAAATCATGGAAGCACAACTGAATTATGGGGCTCCCTTATCGCCCAGAGCTTCCGATTTCACCTCAAACAAACCAACAGCATTAAAACCAGGCGAGCCAAGAACTTAACAGCCAAGATGTCACGAGGAGAAACAGCTGAAGGGGATATGGTGTTGTCTAAAGTCCTCATGTAGGCTATAGTGGAAGATATTTTTTTTGGGTCATCAGAAGTTCATACAGCACAAAAGAAGCCCCAGAGCATGAAATATCATGTGGCCACTTCAAATGATAAAAACATTTTCCCCAAAATGAATGAAAATTGATAACATTTTCTAACTTAGTGAGTAGTATTGGACCTGCATACAATATTTCAAATATTTCTTCTGCCACATAGCATTTTTAGCAGCACATGTTTTCACAGGCACTTGTGTGAAAAATTGCAGTGCACCTTTCAATGACAGGTTTCCTGAAACACCTCTTAACACTGGGAATTAGCATGACTTTATCCTCCCTGCACTTCACCCTGGTGGTCTGACTTTGGAGGGGCAGAATTGCTCCCAGCACTTGCTCTTCTCTTGTCTCCTGCCTGCCTGGTTTGCTGGGCTAAAGTTGCATAGGGCTTGGTTTGAGACAAGAGGATATGAGTGAGACTTATGTAGCACATAACATCTTTTTACTAAGAGAGAGCATTATCTATCCACGTATTTATGTAGCTATTTATGTCACACATAAGCAAGTAAAATCACAGCTAAGAAAGAGAGTCCCAGGCCTGGTGCTCAGGATGTTTCACTCTGTATTTTCAGTCCTGCTCACAGATTTTTCTTTTCACAGCCCTCATGTTTTTCATTTGGAGAGGCTATGCTACATGGGGTTATTTGGTTTATATGTAACTTACAGGTATCACTGTATTTTTTTCAGTAGTATCCATGTACTCAGGAATTTACCCAGACCTGCTTGTGCACTGTACCAATGCACTTTTCCTGCTGCTCCTTATAGTGATAGTCCAGTTCCTGAAGGGCCAGAAAGTCTGATCTTATATTGTGAATAGTCACTCACAAAAAGATACAAGATGCTTCCTCCACCTGGTGACCACAGCTAACTGGTGGGAAAAGTTGTGTCCATCAGTGGCTGCTTAATTGTATTATTGGATAATATTTTCTTCTGTCTTTTTCTGTCTATGACTCTCCCTGCCAAACAAAACTATCCTGCTCAGTTAAGAACTATGTTCATTTACATTTCTCCTTCTTGCTTTAAGCACCCATATTTTGAGCACTTTTGTGGGTCTGCTGGTGCAGGCTGCCATGGCACAGCGTGGGCTGGAGCTGTGCCGGCATCGTTCTGCGGTCAGTGGTGGGAGTGCCCAGGGCCAGGGCAGAGCCCGTGCCAGGGCAATAGAAAACAGAAATACTCTGCTCTGACACAGGGGAGTTCCTGGCAGCGTGAGTCATTTTCTGTTCCCCAAAGCCTGTTCTGATTTTTCCCTGGGATTATGTGCTTTTCTCAGTAAATTTTGATGTGGCAGAGAGCTACAGCATGTACTGACCTCTGGCTTCAAGTCTTGGCCTCTAAGAGCAAATGAACTGGACATGTTCTGCCCATGAAACCTCTGCTCCAAGACAGTTTTGTGGTCTAGCTCAGTGCAATCTAATTTAAGCAATACATGCATTTGTAAAACATCAGGACTGCTAATTATTTTTCTGGAATAACACAAAATTTCAGTTGTATGTGATATGAAGTCAGGCCCACTGCTAATGGAGTCACCTACACACAAAAATATATTGTTTTCACTTTGCAGAGAAGGGAACTACTTTGTCTGGTTTTTTTCTCTGACCTTCATAAAGCATTAAAACACTCACCATAAGTGATCTTTTTATACTTTGAAAGATTTTCTTAGGCAAAAGATTTTACAATTTTGAGGATCTGTAAAGATGTTGTTTTTTCTTACTTGAAGATGGGTTTATAATATTACTTCTTGTTCCACGGCACTGCCAACATAGAACCCAAGAGTACATAACAGATCTTAATAAAATTTATTTCCAATGTTTTTAAATAAAAGTATTAGAAAACTGAAGACAAACAGTAAAAGTAAGGTGGCAACGTAGACTGGTTTCTCCTAAAGCCTTCAACAAAGCAGGTGATTAGCACAGAATAGAAGAATTCAGTTTTGTATAGTGGAAGACATTTCTTACTTTTTGTCATTGATGTTCAAGTTTGGCATAAGTATTTGCTTTTAAGAAGATTTTTGAAGGAGAACTCGAGACCAATGACTAATCAAAGGTCTAGTGTGGTTACCAGGAACTTGTCAGACATTCTCATTTAGTCTTGCACTCAGTCATGTTCAGGTGAGTGAATTTATCCAACCACTCTATGTTCCTATGTGCTTCCTATACATCAGGTTATCATGTAGCTTTTACTGCCTGCTTAGCATTGAGGATTTGAGCCTACTTCCAACCCCTCCATGATGACTGTCCAAACTTCTGGGCTTTTGCCCGGTGTTTTCCTTCACTCTCTTGCTTTGTCTGATTTAAAATAAAAGAAAGAAAAAAGTTTCTTAGACGCTAGATAATCTAATGAGCAAAAATTCCTTCAAAACAAAAACTGATGTACACTTAGTAAATTCTGTATTCCAAAGGATATTATGTGACGTAGCACCTGATACACATACTGGAGTCTCCAGAAGGTCCCTCCTCACAGTCCTAACATAGGTGCTGGTTCTTTAGTTCCTCTTCAGTAAGAACAGGCTTTGGGCCAAGATTCTCCAGTCAAAACCAACTTTGTCTCTCCTGTGCTGTGTCTTGTTGGCTATTACTTCCAGTGCTGATGCAGTTTTTGCCTGTCTGCCTACATCCACATCTGCAGCCAAGCTCTGACATGCTGCAGTATGTGTACCATTCCTCAAGAACTATGGGATCTTTCCCAGGAGAGCTGTATAGCTGTGAAGTGTTTTGAATGCTCAACTTTTTTCCATAAATTATCTTGTAACATCATTATTTTTTGTGCCTCTCGCTGAAAAAAATTCCTTGTTATGATTTAGCAGGGATATTAACAACCTGATGCATGACCAGAGGAGCAGACTGAAGCCAGAAAGGAGAGAGGATACGAAAAAAATTAGTGCTGTAACTAAGTGTGAGTGCCATCAGTTTAGTCACAGGAAGGATTAGGCCTAAGTCTGCAGCGTTAAACACATTAGCTTTAGACACCTTGGTAGCCCTACTGAAGTCATCAGGGGCTTTTGATGTGATTAATCAGCTGGGTTGGGTCCTGGCTTGTGAGCCTCAGCACCTGTTATTTGTCTAGGACACCCTGAAAATTTAGTTAACCCTCTGGGACTTTGTATCATCAACACAGTTATTGCCATATCTGTAGTTCATTGATCTGCAAGCTGGGGATTTCCTCTTAGGTCTGTTCTGCAGCTTCAGGAGGCCATGCACCCTGTTCCAAACATTTTTAATTTGCTGCACTTAAACACTAGACAAAACTATCAAATAAAACCCTTTCATATTTGTTCTCACATTCAAGCTTTTTTCCCCAAGCCTTCCCACATTATATTTTAGCAAATGACTTTGCATGTACCAGCTCTGCACATTTTTCCTGCACACACAGTTACCTGAATGCAGGTACAGAGAGGACTGTGCCATGTGGACAGTACACTTAAGAAAATGCTAGTGCGAAGGACTTAGACATTGAACTAAAATAGCATTAAAAAATCGCAAGTGGACTTGAAAATCTGTCTCTGGGAAAGTGAAAAAACTCAAATTTTTCATAATATATGATTCACTAGCTGTAACAAAATACAGTGGCCGATATAAAAAAGGCTTTTGAAGCTGCCTGTTCTTGGGTTTATTTTAGGGGCTGTTTTGCATGGGGTGGCAGAGTGGCCGTGTAACTGATACATTCTACAACACCATTTCTGTCTTTGGGAAGTTGCAACTGGTATTTTAGAAATTAGCATGGCAAAATGCTTCTTTAGTCGTGAAGGAGGTCAGCTACCAAAAGACATGGTGTTGGCAGTACACTGCGTGTGGTACAGTGGTGAGTGTGGGGGCAGCGTGGATGTGACACCCTCACGGTGACTGCTGTGTGTGCTGTGTGTGGTGCATGGTGACGGGAGCACACCGCGTTCCGTAAGGGATTGGCATTGGCACATGCTCTGTTTGCTTGCCTGATGGGCTATAAAAGAGAAGGTATTTCCCGATGCCTAGAAGAGGAAACCCGTACTCAAGCGCTGTTGTCGTCAAGTCCAGCACAGAAGCTGGTGTGCTGGTGAATATTTTGGGTAATGAATTGTGTGCAGACTGTGTCCCTGTCCTTCCCCGCGTAGGAGGAACAGCCATACTGAAGACACTGCTGCGTAAGTACTGACCCATCACTGACGAGCAGAGGGGCAGGAAACCTGTGTCAGGTAGAGCCTCATCCAGACATCTGTGGAACTGAGCCCAGGGTGGGGAGGGGAGAATCTCCAGTTCAGTCAGTGAGTTTTGGACCGAGCCTGGGCACCCAAAGAGACAAAGTCTCATGGCTGTGACAGATGATGTGCCTCACACCTGCCTGCACCACAGGAAATGTTAGATCACTCCTGAAATGAAAGATAAGTATTCAATTAATAAAGCAGGCACAGCAGAAGAATGGCTCGGCCACTCAGGAGGACATGTTGCAGATAAGTTGCCTGTGTAATTCAAAATTCATAAGAATATTCAATATCGAGATTCATATTGTGGTTTAAACTTATTCTACTCAGAGTACTATCTGGTGTATAAGGTAAGCATGGGTTTGTATTTGTATAAAGAAAGGGAATTTTATCTAAAATGATTTTATCCTGTTTTGTTCCTTATTTTTTTTAACAAAAAAACCCACACATTTTTGTATTCTATTTATTTTTCTGTTTGAGTACATAGTTTATTATTACTTTTTCTGTTAGGTTTGCTCACATTTGTTTCTTTTGCTTTGTTTCCTGGTATGAATCTGAATATTTTCTTTATCTCTTTATCATTAAATGCTGACTATGCCTCAAGTTGACCACAAAAACTACTCAGAGCAATAGAATTTTCTATAGTAGCTTCTCAGCAAACCAGTCCCCAGTTCTAGGAACATGGTGAATGCCCACGCTTGGCATTCTAAGACTTGTGAACTAAAGGCATATGCACAATTAAATGCACTCAAATACCTCTAATAATAAGGATACATTTCCTTCATGAATCATAAAATGCTGCTGAAGTATTACTGTACATGTGCATTTTCATGACAGGAGCAGAGATGGACGGCCCCTGTGATCGTATGGTGTGCTTACACTTAAAAATGCTTAATTCATGACTAGTGTGGGAAATACATGTTGGGAGACTCAAGACATCCCTTTAAATTTGCAAAGTTAATGGTGAGAGGAAGTTTTCTGATTTGCAGGTATACAGTGTGATATCCAAAACCAATTAGCCCTTTCAGGATAGTTTACTATTAGTGATTTCGGTTCCAATCAAAAGCCTTTGAATGCAAACATGTTTTCAATCGTGAACAACCCACTGAACTCCAGTTAAGCCACATTCTTGGTTTCAGAGGGGCTGTGACATGTACTTAGAGCTAGACACATGCTAACCTCAATTTTTTGATCAAGATCACATTTTCGAACATTCCACATGCATGAAAACATGGAGATTCTAAACTCTTAGTGCCTTCCAGTTAATGAAATATCATCACAGAGTAGGATAGGTTAATCCATATAATTCACATGGAGTTCATAAAATCATTTAATCAAAATTAAAGAGAGTTATATTTAGCTTGATACTCAGAAGTGTTAGCACCCTGCTTTTAATGTGACAGATTGGATTTGGAAAGCAATATAAAACATGGGTTTCAGTGTATAGAATTTTTTATTTCCACAACTTAAGGATGTTGTTAAGATCCATGTTCCTGTTTAAGATCTGTTCCATCACTTAAAATCCAACCAGTGCTAGTTAGCCAAAAACATTTATCTTTATTAGCTTTCAGTGCTCTGGAGAAGTTAAAACAGGGACCTTTTATTACCCATTTTTCTTAAAGAAGTAGTTAGAAGTAAAGACTAGCTTTGATTCTGTTGTTGGCATAGAGATTTTTTTATTAATCAAACAAATTAGAGTTTCAAATAAGAGTAAGTTGACCTTGCAAAGAAAAAGCACATTTAATCTATGACCAAAATAGTTATTTGTGTGCTTTTTTTCCTCTTTTTTTTCCTTCTTTTCTTTCTCCCTCTACCCCCCTCCAATAGGTCACGTGTATGCAGTGGTTGCAAGGGGACCATACGATGCTGGATATGATCGAAAAAAAGCGTTGCCTCTGCAAAGAAATAAAAGCTCGACAGAAATCAGAGAAAGGACTCTGCAAACAGGACAGCATGCCTATTTTGCCAAGTTGGAAAAAGAATACCGGGACCAAGAAATACAGCCCTCCTCCTTATTCCAAACAACAAACTGTGTTCTGGGACACTGCAATTTGACAGGCCTGTGGAGGATGCCTTCTCCACTGTGTTGCACCGAGCACAGGTAGCCTGCTTTCTTAATAAGGCAAAGGCTCTAACTTAAGACTTATCTGCAGGTGGTGAACTTCCTAGGAAAAAAACCCACACCGATGCAGTGCTCACCTGTCAATCAAGAGAGAGATTTACTTTTCTGACTGGATTAAGGCATACGTATTTATCCAGGATTTTTTTGGATCCAGAAGATATCAAAGTGTAAATATTTCGCCAATATATTGAAAACATCCAAACTAATACACTGTTTAAATATATATATATATAAATATAAAAATTCAAAAATTTATGAAGAATTTTACTATATAATGTTACTGTTATACTGTTTTATTACCTATTTTCTATGTTTTCTTCTACCGTTCACCCCCACTGCCACCATTTTATTTCTCTGACCTGCCTAGATGTGGCCTCTGTACAAAAGCATGTGGTTGTACATTTTGTTGAAGAGTACAAAAAAACATGGTGCTAGGGCTGTAGAAGATAACTAGAGTTGTACTTGTTAGATGTCCTTAGCTTTGGGGGTGGGGGGGGGAGGATGGACAAAGGAGAGAGTTCTGGTGGGAAACAGTGAAACTGCAAGCACTGAAAACCAAAGTGCTTAATGTGGATGCCCGAGTTGCATTTAAAATATTAATTGTTCTCCATCTGTTTTCCCCATAATGTTAATCAGATAAATTGCCCTTGGTTTCATATGAATCAGTTGCTAAAATTATTTGGCCAAGAAACTAAATTTTCTGCAGCAAAGCCTGCAACAAAACTCTTCCTTCATTGCATTCAGTTGATTAGCAGAGACCATGGTTCACTGTGACTAAGCATTGTACAGCCCGTGACGGACAGACCCGGTCGCTCAGCAGGTTGAGGCAGTGCCACTGCAGCCACCGTTCCTGTCCACATTTGTCTTTGGTCCAGAAGAATAAAGGCGACAAAAACCTGTTTACATTTTTATTGTTTTTAAATCCAGCAACACATCCTTACTTACGCTGTGTCAGATTTCCTTGTGTTGTTTATAAAGGCTGGAACTCAGACCCCTTGAAAGCCAGTAGGGAAATCCCTCTTGATTTCATGCGGTTTTGAAGCAGAGGCCCACGTAACGTGTTCTCCCGGCTATGCCGCTTCTTCTTCCTGGCTGCTTCTGTAATTGGCTTGCAATCCTGTATTATATTACACCCATTTTAACAGAATATTATGTCATGACCAAAGAATTACGACCTCCTGGTTTTAACGGGAGAAAGAGATGGCTTATACTGATTATGAGGGTGAAATCCATGAGATGAAATATCTTCCAAAACGATCTGTTGAGAACAAGGGAAACTTGTACTTCTGTGGAGTAGGGAAAAGAAAAGATCTATGGCATATATTTTGTATATTTAAATTTCTATCTATGTGTCTGAAGTTTGGTAGCACAAACGTCCCTCTTTAAAACAATCATTTTAATATTATATTTGCCGAGAAGAAAAGGTGTGTTGTTTGAAACTTCTTGTTATATTGGCTTTTCTTTGAAATTATATTGACAGCATTGCCACAGCCGTAATTGCTGATCAAAAAAAACCAAAAATAACAAATTTTAGAAGGTTTTTGTAATCTATATTGCTAAAGTTTGAGTTTGAGTAATGCTTTATCAGTAGTAGTTTCTTTTCAGCCTCTGAAATAAAGTTTTTAAATATTTTATAACTAATTAACTAATGTATATTTTGATGTCCAAACTGAGATTTCTGTAAAAGATGAAGTGTGTGTTTATATGTGTGTATGTATATTAGCATTACTGTATATGTATATATGCATATGTGTACACACATATATATGTATATATGCATGTATCTATATATACTCATAGATGTGTGCATACGTATATACCTGCATACATTAAATATGGGTGTGTTACGAATATACAGTGGCTGGAATTGAAACAGTACACAATTGAAACACGGATTTAAAGAGCCCTTCACAGCTGAAATGACAGAAGACATGAAAAAAACCACAGAGGCTGTGAAGGAATCTTTGGATACATGTTACATCCAAAAGACACCAACTGTATATTCTGCTTATTCTCTTTTTTTTTAAAGAAAGAAAATGGCAGAAGAAAAACTCCAGAGATCTCGCAAAGTTCCAGAATCTGCTGGAAAGAAGACAACTTGTTGGTCATGAGAAATCTGTTGAGATAACAGGTTCATTATTCAGAAAGTGTTTGTGCTTTGTCTTCCTTGTAATGTGGCAAGAGAAGAATTTTCCATAACCATATGTGAAATACTTAGCTCAGCCCTTTCCCCCAACTGCACAAGGTCTCTGGTGACAAAATGAAAGCTGGCCTTCAGTCAATCTTGATAGTCCTTCTCCACACTGGTCTCTTCCCGGAGCAGTTCCTTTAAAACCCCACTGCTGAAGCAGTTTCACAGTCCAGACCCGTGGGCTGCAGCGCCCGGCCCTTTGGGGGGAGGCAGGTGTTAATGTGAACAGTTACGTGTTTGACAGTGTTTGTTCATATCGTGTCCTTTTCATATCAATATGTAATAGGAATAATGATCAGGGAATTGAAGCATTCTTGTCCTAAGCAGACTTGCTTGTACACTTAGCCCACCACAAACCACTCCTTGTTTTGCTTTTATTGCTCAACACTGTTTGTGTTGTCCTTCCTAAATAACTGCCCATGTGCTTCCAGACCTCCATTGTATCCCATGGAAACAATGGCTTTTTGTTTCAAAGCGCGACAACATGATGAAGTAAAATATAACTTAGCACTTACCTTCAAAGCACTTTAGAAATGTGAAGTAAACCTCACACTTGCGAGAACCGTTCTACAGAGGAGGGAAGTGAGGCTCGGGTGGAGTAGTTTCCGAAGGTCATGGACAGAGCCAGGACAGGACAAAGGCCACTGACCTGTCCCGTGATTGCTGGCCCACCCCATCCCTCGAGTAAAAGGCACATCGTGCTGCCGAGAGCTGCCGTCACAACGCTGGTAAACATTCCCTACACCACCTCTTGTCTCAGCAGCTTCTGCGTCACAGGGTGAATGACAGTGCTTAGTTACACACGGTCATTAAAGCTGTAGTCTGTATAAATATGCAATCTGTATATACATACAGATCACATATATACACACACTTATGAAGACTGTATATATGAAATTGTTTGGTATGCACTTATTTTGCTTTAAACTCCTGAAGGTAAACATTATAGTGTAGCAATTTGTGTAAAGTGCACTGTGATTTCAAGAAAGCACAGTAAAGTCACAGGTCTTGTTATTCTTGCACTAAAAATGTGTTTACGTATATTAGCCAATGTATGTCTACTTTATCGCTCCTTTTGACAAATTAAAGCAAATGGTATAAAATAGTATGGGGTTTTTTTTGGTTTGGGTTGTTTATTTTTAAGTGGACAATGGCACTATGTTTTTAAATGACAGGGTTTTTAAATAAAATGAAATCATTCTGTGTTCATTCCGATGTAATACATTTACCAATATCTTGAAATTGAATGTCATGTTGCTTTTTTTTATATTTCATTAGAAATTGTCAGGTATGTGCCTGAGATTGTGTAGGAGTAAGGAGTAGCTAGAGGCTAACTGTAATCATATATTATTAGCCGTTTCTATATACACAGTATAAATACATATTAATTTTCTTTTCATTTTTGTACTTGATTTTTTTAGGTAAGATGTAATTAAATGTACTTTGATACTTCTGAAGTAATAAGATGTTGTTTGAAGATCAATTCTGCTTTCTTTAGTGCATTGACAATATTTTACAATAATTTAGTGCTTATTTATTTGTGCTCCAGTGTAATTATAATAAAAAGCAATAGTTTAAAATATTTGGCTGTTCATTTTCTTTTGATGGTTTAGGAGACAGCTTATTCACTAGGGATTACCCAGAGATTCCTGGGAAGAAAAGTCAAGTCATAGATGTATATTTATAGCATTCCCTAGGCACATTTTTAATCGCACCATTTGTTGGAGGAAATGAATTAATTACTTTAATAGGTTAGTATTTGCAAGTCATGCCTAGTTGCATCTAATGCCATGAGTGCCATCCTCAACTTAATCCTTAGGATAAGATTTCTCTGAAGAGTAGACAAATTTTTCCCTAAGTACTTTTCACAGTTTGGGAAGGAAGATGCTCACTTGAAAGACTCCCTCTTCAAAGATCTCCATTTGAAGAATATCCACAAATGGGAGAGGGACTCATCACAATCTCCATGAAGCTCTAAAATATCTACTTAAAAGTAAGCATAATCTTCCTATTTCCAAACTGAATATTTACATCCATTGGGATGTAAAACCCAGCCCTTGCAGAGGAACTCCACAACTTTTTTAAGACATTCCCCTAACATTTTGAAGAAGACATTTTGTAATTTAAAAAGGTTTCCAAGAGCAAGTAAGCAAGTAGTTAATAAAGAACCCAGTAAGAAACAGTAATTTGTGGCACTGAGACGAATTTTTTCTCCCTTTGTGAAAAAAAGTTGCCTTTAATATGTAAAAAAGGTACTATCCATGTTTGTATAGACCTGTATGCAGAAGTGCACCAGAGGGAATCTTTTGGCTGTCTTGAGCAGGAGCTGGTTCTGAGACAGGTCACTAATGATCCAGGAAGTGCTTTCCAAGTGCTTCTCTGCCCCAGGAGTGACCTGCTTTCCCTGAGGCACAGCCTCTCTCTCCTCAGCAGTGACCCCATTGCCAGGGCCCATATAATGGCTGAAGAACTTTGCTACCTCTTCATGCTCCTCTTCCTCTCCCCAAACCCTGGCATGGATGTTCAGGGTGACTCGTCCTCTAAAGCAAACTCCAGCCTTTTCTCCCAGGCTCCATGTTTCACATGGAAATCCTGCAGGGGTGGCTAGAAATGAGCAGAACACTGTTTTACAAGGATTTTTCCAGACAGAAATTCTGTCAGTTTGTTGCATTGATGGCGCTTCAGTGGGATAGTTCATGAAGTCCTGTGTCCTAGCTCATTTCTAAAGACTTTCCAGGTTGACTTCCAACATCCACCTCAGTCCACCTGCCATGCCTGACCACCTCTGGAGACAGCAGCACCTGAACAGAGAATGAAAAAGGAGGATTGCCAAATGCAGCAGGGAGCACAAATCTGGGGCAAATTCAGATTTTTCCCTAGTTAAAATAGGTATATTCTCTTTCTCTGCCACTGCAGGAACACTTTCTATATACCATTGTTTCTTAAACAGAAGAGGTTTAAATTAAAGGAGACAAGACCATAAAAAGCAATGGTTGAGTTTTACACTTGTATTTGCTCTAAGTTTATTTAAAAGTGGAAAGGTGCCTGCAGTGCTCTATCTTGGGTCTCTGCTCCTTTTGCATTTTAAAAGCCGTCACAATACCTCTGGCTGGAGTTTCTGCTGTTTCTCTGCCGCAGTCACTCAGGGTGACCTCAGCTGGTGCCAGAGTGGCTGCGAAGCAATTAAAGCACAGAGGGGCCTGTCTTGCTTGGGAACAAGTAAAACCTGCCCTGAGCACAGCAGGGAAGTCGAGCAGCCGTTAGAGGGGAGATCGGCCAACATCTCTCAGATCTATGGCCAGCGCTGACAGAGCTGGCAAGGGAACTGCAGGAAACTAAATAAAATTTACAAAAACAAAAGGCAACTGAAAAGAAACACTGCTCAAAGGCAAGACTGAATGCATTTGACATTTATTTTCTAAACCTGCCAACATCTCTTATGGGGCATTTTTTTCCCTTCAAAACAAAGTAACACACCTGTCACCTTTTAATTGAGATTTTTGGCACTGAGGTGTGTGGCGGTTTCAGTGTTTTCACCACCTGTGACATATTTTCATCTTCCTTTGTCCTCTCTTTCTGTCTCATTCCTTTTTTTCATTATGTGCTTTGGGAAATATATTTGTAGGTACAAGAAGTTCCCCTGTCATCTTTTGTTCCCGTTAATGTTGTTCTCTACCTCCCCTGTTTTCAGCTGGCTCTGTGCTCTCTAACCCTCATGAAAAAATACGAGGACAGCAGAAGGAGGAACCACCATCAATTTTGTTTTAGGGGGTAGCATTTATCAATGTTGCTCTCCATGTACACACAGCAAGTTTCACAGAGGGCTGGGGAAAGAGAGCTGGCTGGGAACGTGGTGGGGAAACACTGAAGTTCAGTCTCCAGCACAAGGGTGCCCCCGAGGCAGCAGGGCCAGGTGCAGTGCCCTGCAGGGAATTGGGTCTGCTCTGCTCTTTCCAGGCACAGTCCGTCTCCCAAACATGGCATGGTGGCATCTTGACCACACTGCTCTTGCTCTCTCTGGGGCTTTCCCACCACTTTTGCAGTTGATGCCCTCCACCCTCAGTACCCAGCTCTGCCCTGAGGGAACTGCACCTCTCCAGCTGGGAAGACCAGCACTTCATCAGGTCACATCCCTTGCTCAGGTGCACCAGGTGTGCTTTGGGCTGACAAGCTCCATATTGGGCCAGTCCTGGCTGCCATAACTTCCCTCTGTGCTCTCATTCCAGTGGAGTGCAGCAGCATGGCAGTGCCCCACGGGGACAGAGCCCGTGGCTGGGGTAGTAGCCGGCAGAGCACCAAGGGTCTGCTCAGAGGCACCGCTCAGGGTGGAAGGGAGCTCATGGGGACTCAGCTCTCCAGCACATGTGACACCAACCCATCAAAAGGTAACCTCCTCTGAACAGCTTTTGGTAACCATCGCGGCGTGCCCCTCCAGAAAGGCTCCTGTTTGGGAAGCAGGGGAAAGCCCCCGGCTGTCATTGCCCTGGAGGAGAGGAGCCTGCGCTTCCTCAGCAGTCGCTCCTAATTGAATGACTCTGGGTCCGCTCTCTATGACCTTAATGCTCTGTTTAGACATTAACACCTCTGCAAAGTGGGTGTTAAATGGTTCTGTTAGTGTCTGTAGCGTGTTTTTACATCCACTTGAGAAGTGTAAATGATTCTACAAGGTGCAGGGTAGTGGAAAGTCAGCTTTCCCTCAGCTCCAGCTGGCTGGGGAAATTCAAATTAACTCCTGTGGAATCCAGCTCCCACCAAAGAGCTTTTCTTTCCCAGATTCTTTAGGGTTTTTTTACTGTTCTTGTAAACACAACAACTGAATGGCTAGTGTGTTTATTTTTCTAGTTTAAAGAGGCTGAGGTGTCCTTGGCCACGAAGGCAGAAGCCTTCACTTTCTTCCTGGATTTTAGGTCCTTCAACATTTGAGAATTTTGTCACAATTTCTACTGAAGTATGTGGCCCATTCAAGAAGTCTGAAACTAACACTTTCTTTCTTTATTTATTTCTTTTCCTGGCTGGGTGTGGGATATGGTGACACAAGTTGCATATGGAATAAGCTGACAGGATGAGTTTTTCGCTGTGGTACATATTTGACTGACCAGTCATCACTCGAGAGTGTTGCTTCATCCTCTGAACTGTGTCAGTTAAAATTTCCACACGCACCATGGGTAAGACTTTGGCCATGTCTCTTCCTGGCCACGGTGACAGAACATTTGGCCTAATTTCCGAAAAGGTATCTAATCTGGTGGTACCACAGAATAAGAGAGCAAATTTCCAAACTAACTGGTATCCAACATATTCAGAGTATTCAAGCTTGCAAGCAATGCCATCAGCTTCAACAAAAACTAGAATTCTACTCCTTGCGCAGCAGCAGTCAGCAGGAGAAAACCTGCAGTACTGTGCACAGGGTCAAAGGATTGAAAATCAACACCTGGAAGGGTAATTTAAGCTCACCTGAGCCCCTCAATACCCATTTAGTGCACCTTGCAGCACCCTTTGGGATCTGCAGCATTATAAAGAGGTGGTGACCTTTGAGGGAAAGCCCAGCCAGGCATCTTACCTGAACAGCAGCTCAGGGGCAGCCCTGACAGTGCACACACCCCTGTGAGCACATGCGTGCCCTCAGGTGTGACCAGGGAATGGCTGCAAGCCCTGCAGAAACAGGTACTGCACAGTTGCCACAGTCAATGCTGAAATGATCTTGCCAACAACTGTGCCAGGGATTTACTGCTATGGACTGACTGGGACTGTGAATTTGACCAGTTGTGTTTTCCCTTGTAGTTTTGTTGTGTTTCATTTATCCTAGGAAGCTCCCCTCTGTTTCATCACTGAAGTCTATTTTCGTAGACATAGACAGAAGTACAAATCTCCAGTATGCTGTCTGAATTAATCCTCTGAATCTGTGTCTGAGAGAAGTGTTGAAAGCCCTTTGTAATAACAGGGTTGGAAACGAGCTAAGTAACATGTCAGATTTTTATTTTTGCAAAAAGTTTCAGATTCCTTTACTTTCCACCTGGCTCACGAATTCAAACACACATGGTATTTTGAAACTTGTTGCCAAAAGAAATTTCAAATTTTGACAAGTTTTAGTCCAATAGAAAAGCAAATTTCAGCTCAGGCTTTCTTTACTTCCATAAGAAAGCTTTCTTACTGCCTGTCTAATTTCCACAGAGATACTATTGCTTATGTTAACATGTTTCTACCACATATAAATCACTTTCTGTCCTTCTCTCTCTGAGAAAGAATGAATAAGTAGCGCTTTTCACTCAGGTTTTTCCTTCTCTGTATGTCCATAAGATAAATGAATGCTCTGTCAAGTGATGTTAGTGGGTTTAAAGGAGGGAAGGATTGTTTAGTGCCTTGGTATGGTGAAATATAGCATTGAATGTACATGTTCTGCTAGTTCAAGGCATGTCTAGGGAAGTTTTATACTGTTTCCATGACAAACTGATAAGAAATTTGACAAAATGCTGACTTTGGATTTTTGTTTGTGACAAAGTATCCACTATCCTTCAAACTGATCTTGACTGAAGAGCACTAGATAATACAGCCAAGAAGAATAATTAATAATGCATTTACCACTGTGCTAGCATAGAGAAATACACTTCTAGTTTTACTCTGGACTGAAAATATTTTATACACTTTTGATTTATCTTTGGGTAGATTGTTATTGTCTGATACTGTCAAAAGGTAAATCAAAGCCTTAATGAGGGACCAGTGTCAATTTGTCCCACTATTTCAGAGAACATTTTAAAACTTTGGAGACCTCAGCCTCGAGTAGTCCCTTACATCTTCTCCCCATTTTTTAATCTATTTTAATCTAGTCCCATTTTCTACATTGTGCACCTTATGGATGCTTTTCACATTCCTACTCTTGTCTGGTTTTCTGTGGGTGTTTTGGCTTGGGTTTGTGGGTGTGAGTCTTGTGATATGTTTGTATTCTACTGACACTCTCCTGTAAACTTGTGAAATAAGGAGTAAATTAGTTTGTTGTGAGAAGGTATGGACATATCACATATATTCATGTGTGCATGTATGTATACCTTAAAATCTTGATGGATGCCTGATTTTAAGTGCTTGTATAAAAAAACCCCAAAAAACACAAGAAAAAAGGGTCATGTGCCTTTTTTGGCATTCAGGGCCTTCACATTAAGAAAGTCTCATACTATGTTATGACAGCTCTGGCTTGAAATCCTAATTTGAAGATGTAATTTACTTTGCCATTGATTTAGGCACTTTTTTACTTAGACATGTGAGTAACTTTCCTTGAGAGAGTGCAAGAAACGACATTACGTGCTCCCGCAGAATCCAGACAGCAGTACATACTTTAGTTTAACAAATTATATTTGTTTTAAAAGAAAATAGTTTTCAGTGTCACATTTGTCAAGTGCTATTTGATAGATGTAATTCTGTAATGGAATGTGAAACTTGAAGACAGTGCCTTCTTTTAAAAACTCTTCTGAGGGGCATTAAGCTCTAGTGTATCTAATTAATGCTTTAAATATTCTTTCCTACCAGTTCAATCTTTATCTATCTCTGTGCTGCCTTGTTACCCAATATGAGCTGCTCATTGAAATCGATTGTTCCTGGTCTTTTCATCCGTTGATTGTTCTTTCATGGTTGAACATTTTAAAATAACATTATTGATTTTTCTTACATTATAGCCCTCCTCATAACTCCTAACTAGATAGTGTCACTGTGGCCTAAGAACATGTGGGGACAATTACCAGTTCTGAATTTACAATGAAAAAGGTATGTTTAGTGCAATATTCATCCAAGCATGGATCTTAACACAGCCAATTCTGTGATTCTATCTTAAAACAACGCTTTCATTTATTTTCTTTTAAAAATGGTGAAAATATTTACTCACAGATGTGAAATAGTGTGACGCAGATCTTAGAATGTGCTTACTGGGATGTCTTGGGTTTCCACAAGCCTCTCATTTACTGAGTTTCCACAATTTCATGGGATGAGAGTAGGACTACAGAAGAATTTCTGTTCTCCCTTCTTCTACAGAGTGTGTGCAGTGGGCAGGGAATCGCTACCATCTCTTGCACCTCTGATGGCCCAGAGCACTCCCCATGTGCTTGGAGGTGACTGTCAGGTTGGTGATCACTGGTGGTTATTCAGGAAAAGAGGTTCACATCTGCTCTGGGCTGGCAGAATTAGCAGTAACATGTCAAATTTTGGTCCGATGTTACTGTACCACTCAAACTTGGCTTTAAGAAAATTTTAATTGGTCTGCTTTCCACTTTAACTGGAGAAAGAGGAACAAACTTCTTCATATATTATAAATGTTAGGACATATCAGGAAGATAAATGCAAAGAAAAGGAAGTACAGTTGATCGGAAAATTCAAGCAGGAAGACTTTTTTCTAGAGACTTTTTTAATGGCAGAAGATGTTAAAATTCTGGTTTTGTTTAAAAATATTGAGTAATTTTTGAGTGTTGTCTTTCATGTAATTAATTTTGCAAGTGGAATGTTTTTTGCATTTTGAAATACGTTTTTAACAATAAGTAAGTTTTATATATAAATTAAAAAATCAGGTGAAAACCATTTTTTTCAGTGGTGTTTACTGAAGTTTAGGACTTGGCAATAGGAAAGACTAGAAACCTTGTTCCTTTTGGAAACAAGTTTCAAAATTATTGGACTTTCCACAAAACAAAAAAATCTCACAGGAATTTGGAGCAGCAGAGCATGACATACTGACACATAAGCACTAGGACAGTGACCACAGTGTGGTCTTCAGAAGAGCTGACTGTGGGCATAGTGTCAAAGGACAGCATGAAAGTTAAGAAAACTCTAAAACTAACCCTCAGAATCATGAGAAGTGGTTGTCTCTGTGACCACACAAAATGATGTGACTCTGAAAACTGATGCAGAAAAAAAGACTTTTTGTTGTCGCCTGTTCTTAAGACAGAAACTCTTTTTCTGCAAGGGGGAGAGACCATCTGTGTTGTTGTCAACATCTTCCAGTTCTCTCCTTTCGCAGTATTATTTACAGCTTTCCACTCAGGGTTTGCTTCTGACTGATATAATGGTCTTTAGAAGGCAGATGATTAATAAAGGTACACGAATAATCCAGAGATCATGCTGTGATGAAGAGTTTCATTAAAGTCTTTGCCTGTATGCTGACTGAGATCTCTGCAGGTTAGTGCGCCCAAAAGAAATCCAGACATAATTATTTCCATGTGTTAGGAATGTTGAAAATACTTTCAAAAAAGGTCTTTCCTTTATATGTCATAGATTTTGAGAGTATTTTGTTGTTTTCATGCTGGAGAGGATTCTCACAAGTGCATAGAGAGGAATCCCCCACTATATTCATATACCCAGGTGAGTATATTAATTTGAAAGCCATACACCTGCAGACCACTTTTCCATCCTTTCTGGACTAGCTGTCTTTGCATCCCTTGCTGCTATAGACTTGCCTGGTGATCGGAGTTGTTACCTGCACCCCAGCCTGCTCTGCTTTTACTCATCTCATCATTGGAAACTTAATAGTTCAAGTGATGAACAGGAATATATAGAAAAGGACAAAACAAGATAGAAGAAAAGATGCAGCATTCTGAACAACCACAGAAAAGAGAAGATATGGCACTGCAAAATTAGTAGCCTGACCCAAAATATGTGAAATAATGAAGAATAGACTGAATATGCTCTAGTGGAGGAAGTTAAAGGGAGAAAACAAACATTTACCAGCGTCATAATTAATGCAGTTAAATAACACCAGGAAAACAGCCAAAGATACTGTTAAAATTTAAGGCTGACACAAGGATATTTGGCATAATTAGTAAAAAAATAAAATTTACAGGGATTAACTGAGTAAATGGGAAAGAATTTTTGAGTGTTTTTAGCACACTGCATCACCCATTTTTATGCCTGGTCCTTGTGAAACTGTCCTCAAGATTACAGTATTGTGAAGTCATCAAGGTATGTTGTAGATACAAATATTTTCATCCTGAAAACAATATACAGTTTTGGGATCCTTTTTTCTGGTTTTGAATACTTGGTCCATTCTTGCCAATACAAACATGGTGCAGGAGACGATTGCACCAGGGTAATGCTGTTAATACCCAGCATGAGACATGATCCTTGCATCTTGGGTCCCAGGTATGGATATTTTGTACTTAAGGTGTTCCTCACTAACTTCAGAGAGTTGGAAACGGTCATGGGAGTCATCAGGTTTTGACTCAGCTCTTAAAATTAGATTGTTGTTGTCCTATGGTTAGTGAGCTGCTCTGGTTTATTGACTGTTTGCGAGGCACTGTCAGACACTTCCCTCGTGTGCCCACGTCAGAGAGAAATGGTGTCAGCAGTGGCCATGGCACCAGGGGACACACACCTCCCCAGACCATGGGCTAAGGCTGAGCAGCAAAGACCACCAAGAAAACATCGTCATCAAGTCTTTTCTCTGTGAAAGCGTTTCTTTGTATTTCAGGGAAGACTTCTTAGCATCATCTTTAAACCTTTTTCCATACAGTTGTTTTCCAAGCTAAGAAAGCACCGTGGAATATAAATGTCAATTACACAAAGGGACTTGTGAGTTTGGCCTGTATTATCTCCTTGTATTTCTCTGTGTGACTCTCTGGCCCTTCTTTGTAACTTTTTTTTTAAATTGTTTATTTTAACAGCATGCAGTGCAGCAAAGCCTTCAGTCATGAGCAGGGCTCCTGGTCAGATTGATTTTGGACAGGTTACTGAGGTAGGTCTGGAAACAACTGCTGGCCAGGGCTAACAACATCAAATCAAATTCCCAGAAAACTTGTGACAGCAACAGCAGGAGAGGATCCTTATGGGATAGGAAGCTGCAGGCAGGGTGGCTGCTGCAGGCACTGAGCCAGAGGACCTGTGTGTACAGTGGGGCTTGATCAGAGCAGCCACACAACTGTGAGGTGCTTTGCTGGTGGTTGGTGGATGCTCATGGATGCTTCCATAGTAATCTTTGAAATACCCTGGATTTAATTTTTGTGTCAGGCTGCTTGTTTCTGCTGAGAACAGTTTATGGTGGAGTTTTATGTTTACAGAGAGCTGTTAGGCTGCCCTTTAAAGTGTTTAAATAATATTGTATCAACACGGTGCAGACTGATATGTATCTTAGCAACTGTGTCAAGTTCATGATGGGCTAAAAATCCGAATGGGAATCAAACAATCTGGAGCCTTAGAGCTTGAATACTGAGAATAAAGAGAAAATTGCAAGGTTATTCTGGGTCCAACCAATGCTGCTCTTCAGCTTTACACTGTGCTAATTGTAGGTTAAAAGTACCTTGAAACTGTAATTAAAATTAAAGATACACATGGTATCTCAAAAAATTATATCCATAAACAAATGATGTTTCAAGGCAAGAAAAAAAATTGAAATAACAGAAGGACAATAGAAGTTTGAAAGGAGTGAGGTCTATAATGAAGCAAAATACAGTTGCTGGGTGTTATGTACGCTTTACACATCCATTGATTCTTAAGTCTGGAAAACCCTGTATTTGAATACAAAGCTGAATGCTGTATGTTTACCCCAAGTACTATGTGAGCAAGAATAGAGGTGCAGCTCCTGCTGTGAGCAGGAGCAAATACACATCATCTATTCTGCTATTACAAAAAGACGTGGAGCTCTGAGCCATGCAGAAACCAGCACCATAGAGAGTTTGCAGGTCTCTGGGCTCACAGGTTAACTGGGTCATAAATTGTCCAGAGCCAGCAACAGTCACTTGGCATCACATTTCGATGATCTACATTCATGGTCACCCCACTTATTGTGTGACTATTTTGGATCATTCCTGAACATACTGTGTGAGCAAATCTTTTTTGACTTGAAGAGGCTGAATTGGTCCTGTCTGCAGTACCTGAGCCGAGCCTGCAATGTCCCTTACATAAGAGAATGAAGTCTCCTCCATAAAGCACATTTCAGCTTTCAAAATGTATCATGTAAGAGTTGTTCAGATTTTCCAAGTGCTCATTTATACAAAGATCTATGACTCAACTGTTTGTACGGTGCTGGTATTTAAAGGCATAATTAGTTAAGCTCTTTAAGTACCTTGAGGATGATTATAGGTCTGACAGTTTCTAGCTATCAGGGCTTTAACTCATCAGATGTCTCTGCCAGGGTTCTTACAAGGCAGGATTGTGCTTCTTCTTCATCTTTCTCCTTTCAAAGAACAGATTTTCATAATTCTCATTGATTCCTATAGGAACAACATCTTCTATGAGGAATAGCATGTACAATGCTCTCAAAAGATCACAGATGCAGAAAGTATATTATTAACGAGAAATGCCAGATCTTAGCTTCAGACTAATTCATAAGCTAATTTACACTTTTGCAAAGCTTCCTAGTTTAGGGTGGACGTTCCTGAGGTGTTCATGAGACAAAATAACCACAGTTTCCAAGTAAATTATGTAGCAAACTTGGTGCAGGGTGGACTTTTTATGGCTTTTGATCTATTTAGGTTTTTTTTCCATTATTTGTCAAAATTAAATTCTCATGGAATTGCTGGCATTTATTCTGCATTGAGTAATTGGCAAAGTCAGAACAGATGAGTTTTCAAATGATGCATTGGACAAAGGCCCACCTATGTCATAGTTTAGCTCCTATGAAACAAAGGAAATAAAGACATACTGCATTTTCATGTTCTTCAACTAGAAAGGGATGGCCATAATGCATCACTTGCAACTAATCACAAATATTTTTCTGACTGAATCTTTAAAAGCTTGTTTGTTAAGAAAAGTGAAATGGTTTGTGTATCATGGATTTTATGGAACATTTTCAATACAGTTCTTAAAAAATATACTGAAATTAAAAACAGACCTAAGAGAAAACGAAGAAATGATAATGGCTCAAACCAAAACTGAAACAAAGTTTGCTTTAGGTGTTGATGGTTATGACCTTGTATTTCTTGAATATGCTGGGTAAATCACTGCAGAAACTACCAGGGGGTCTCAACAAAGAGTGTGGGCCCCTGAGGTTCCAACTGGGCTTTGGGAAGGGATGTGCTGTGTGAGAACAAAGCCTTCGGTTGGGCACATGGAGATTAAAAGATCAATTTGGCAAGATGGAGCAAGAATACAGAGTTATTAAAGTTAAAAGGACCTTGAACATGATTCACCATGTGATGTAGGGGAGGCACAAGGGGTTTGTGTGGTTATGCTGCTTGTTGTACTGTGTGAATCTCTGAAGAGGGGAGATCCCATCTAATCTCTAGTTACTTCGTCCTTCCCAGTTCTTGTGTTTGCTTGAGATGTGAGATTTTATTGACTCTGTATTCTCAGTAACTGAACCTCCCAGCTGATCATTTGAACCTTTCCCAGGAATCACAAGGGACAGTCTAGGCATCTCTGCATTTTAAGACCCTGAGAACATTTCACCATATGAGTTTGAGGACTTCTTGAATATCCCAGTGACTCCTGATGAGCAACTGGAGTACTGGGGTATTGCAAGAAGAAACAGAGATGAGAAAGAACAGTAACTCCAACATAAAAAAGAAAACTTATTTCTGAGAATTATTCCTTTGGAAGAAGTTAATTTTTGTTAAAAATATAAAGTATGAAGATCTAAATAGAAAGGCAGTGGAGTGATTTCTCAAGAGCTGATAATCTGTTCCTATCAAATATTTTACAAAAATTTACTGTGAAATCAATTTTTTCGGATGATAAAATCATATGGGTCTCTTCCATCATGCAGATTCTCTGAAATGAAATGCCTTTTTTGGTGAAATAACCTATTTTTCCATAAGAAAATTAGGATTTTACAGGAAAGAAAATATTTTCCCCTCAGGAAAACTTGTCTGAAGAGAGAAAATGAAACTGAGAAGCTTTTTTTCCTCTGAATATCTTACTGGGAGATGAAGATGTTGAGTACCCTGCAGCCTCACTGCCTCTCCAAGCAGCCAGTCAAGGGATGCCATATATATCTGGGAGCTTGGCTTCTCTCTCAAACTGTGTTCAGGTTAAGTTTATTCCTATGAAATTACCAAGATCCTTTTCAGCAGACAGCAGGAAGAGAAAATTCATTACGGTTCTTCCAAAACATTCCTTTTTTTCCGAGAATTCTCTTTCTATAAAGAAAAAAACCCCACATTTGTAAGGTTTTGCCCCCTCCTAGAAGGGAAGAAATCTTTCAAAACTCTATCCCTTTTGAAGGAATAGATATAATTTTCCAAACTTGAGACATTCACTGGATTTTGTCCAACATCCAGTGGGGATATTGGAGCAGCATGTGAGGAGTGCTTTGTGGTGGAAAGGAGCATTGTGACTGACATTTCAGTGGTCCTGGCCACAGGATTGATGATGTTTCAGGATAAAGGAGGCTACCTATGAGGGCTGTAATATCTAGTGGAGCTTCACAATCAGTATTGTTTTAAATTCTGAGAGCTATCTAGTGAAACTACTTTTGTTAGTCAATCCCTGGGGTTTTTTTCCATGTGTTCTCCCCCACTTATCTTTCCTCTGGCTTATCTTTCCTTGCCTTCTGTCGCCTTTCTCATTATGTAGCACCTCCCTACTTTTCTTTCCATAGAAATTTCCTTCTTGGGAGTGGGAGGACAAGGAATTTGTTGTATTCAATGCCATTTTCTCCTGATAACAATACTTTTAGTGTTCGTGATATCTAAAGATAGTTTCAGGATATGAGAGAAGTAAAGAGCTAGACAATGACACCAGCATTTCATCTGGTATAGTAAAAAAAATAAGATTAAATTGCATAGCCTGAGTGTTTCTGCCAATGATAATTATAATAACAACATGCATGATCTTAATGATAATGGCAAGTTAGTAATATGAATGTAATTCTTTGAAATGTGTACTTTTCTTTTTATCTAAAATACTGTACTTTTTTGTCTTGTTGACTTGCTCTTTATTCTGGAATTAATGATAATGGTTCCTTTGAATTGATACTTATCCAATACTTCCCAAATTACTAACAAGTCCTTGGACTTCAAATAAGAATAGATCAGACTTTGCTTGAGAAATTCAGAAAGAATTATGGCATGTACACATTTGTCTAAGTCTGCTTCCTCCCCTGTTCAGCAGGTATGTGTTTGCTTATGTCTGTCTGCAACTTTAAATGAAAATTTTTAGTGATTGACTGTAAAATAATAATTTCCTGAGCAGTATGTCTCTTTCAGCAGGGTTTTTTGGTATTTTGTAGTAATAACTTCTTCCATCAGAAAAAGAGTAAACGTATCTATTTCCAGCTGGGCTGTGTGAAAGGAAAAAAATAATTGTGTAGTTGGAAATCCTTTATTCTGCTTTTAGACACTTTTAGAGAAAGCATTGTAGTTTTCTGTATGCTATGATGCACTAAAATGACTTCAAGAGCTTGAAAGAAATATTAATTCTATTTCAACCTTTATGTTTAACTCTAGATCATGGCTCTGAAAGCACTTTTACCTCTTGCCCCTCAGTTACAGTATTTGACACTTCAGGTACCACACAGAACTCAGATATTCTATTACAGGAGGAAGTAGTTGTTTATCTTTTCTAACTAGTCTCCTTTAAGCAAAATTGCTTCTTTAAAAGACTGTGTTGCTCCCACATGTTGTTTAACATTCATCTTCCCTCTTTTGGCTTGAAGCATATTGCAATGTTCTCATTTGTTTTGAGATTAGCTATGGTTACAATATTTGACTCCGGCATTTTGAACACTTTGGAGTTAAATAACATTTAAGTCCAAGATTAATCATGTTGGGTTTTGCCTTTAAAGAAAGAGTTCCATCTGCTAAATTCAAAATTACATTGGGCTGAGTAATTTCAAATATTAACAGCAAGGCATTTCAGCTTGAGCTTGCTTAAATTCTCTCTATTGTTTGAAATCAAAACTCTTCCTTTATACTTGATGTCAAATCACAACACAATATTTAGAAGAATGTTTTGTCCAATTTCCTTAGTCACAAAGGCATAACAAGATGACATTCCACTTTTTCATTCAGTACCTGAAAAACTTTCATTTAAACCTGCCAAAATATATAATTTTTTATTCTTCCTAAAATTTTTCAAATGCAAGAACAGCACAATTCTGCCATCCTGTTGGTTATCACTTTGTCCATGCCTGGTTACTGTGCTTGAGTAGAGGGAATTTTGTGCCGATAAAACACTTCTACACCTCTCTCACCAGCAACACTTGGGCTGATGCTTCAAAACAGAAATTACAGCAGGAACACAGGCTTCCCTGATTTCATGGAGACTGGAGATGTGACTAGATATTGTTCTTGTCTCTAGGTTGTAGACAAAACCACTGAGCTCTACACCCTGGGGAGCACTGCAAGCACAGAAGAAACTATCCTGGAGCTGGTGAGCATCTTTGTGGAGGTGAGGATTAGCTGTCATGATTAATGATCTCAAAAACTAGGTCTTACTTATTTACTTTATAGGAACTTATGGGAAAATAACCCTTCTTGGGTTTGTTTTGACTTTTGTTTTTGTTTGTTTGTTGGGGTTTTTTTGTTGTTGTCGAGTTCAAGTCAGATTGGAGGTTCATGTCAAGCAGTTATTTTTCAGTGCATTTTGTATGAATTTTCACTGAAAACAGTAAAATCTGCCTGAAGCAAATTTCTATAAATCACGGGTATGCATTTATTGGGAAGTATTTCCCAGTGTTCCTGCAGAAACTGGAAAACTTCACCTTGATTTAATGGCTTCTCTGAAAATATCTGTTGAAGGCAATGTTTCAGGAAGAAGAAAATACATGGTACAATACCACTACCTTTTCCTCATCAACATCAACCTTCCTTCATGTTCTGTCTTTCAATTAGGGGTTTTTATGTCCCTGCAGTGAAAAATATCTATGACTAGTAGTGTTTACCTTTTTTTTTTCCCTCTATCCTTCTCTCATCATAGGGGTATTTTTTCCTTTATATCCTATTTTCAGACTTGTTATTTCACCTGCCCTCTCTCTTTGTTTCCAACATGGTAAGGGATTAAGAAAGGAAGGGTAGTAGATGAATTCCTAAGAGCAGAGATTTCAGGAGTGTATTTGATTCCTATAAAGCAGACAACTTTCATCTCCAATTAAAAGGAATAATGAATGAATCTGTTTTAAAAACAGGTTCAGTCACCAAATGATTTCATTTTACCTATGCTGCTATGGTTTAAAATTTTCATACAGCCCTGTATCTAATGGAAATTCTCCTCTGAATGATTAGGAACATAGTCTTAAGATATTGAAGTTTAAAATAGTAAAAAATACAATTAAAAACATTCATTGTGAGCTAAGGCATGGCTCATAAAATTTTCTGCTTCTTTTTAAAAGCTGATAGTTATCTAGGAAAAAGGTGAAGAAACTTCATTCACTAATGCATAACTCTTTTTGTATCTTTCAATGGATTTTTAGCATCTAATATGCTAAAAGGGAATAAAATATTGCATTACTCTAAACAACTTCAAAAAATAATCAGTCAAAAATAATTTCTTATCTTTGTGTACTCTAAGCCACACATATATATGTATTTATTTTTCTGTGCAACAGAGCAAATGTCAGTACGTGCATGGATATAAACAAAGGCAAGTTGGATGAACTAGAAGTATTCCTGGGGGGGGAAAGCAAAAAAAAAAACAACCAAAAAACAGTGTAAATTTTTTAAAAATCAATGTAAAACTTTATCTATTAATCTCTTTCTTTAAGGTCATTGAGTTTTACAGAAACCATGTAAAGCTGTAGTTGCAACAATGTTTTTATAAAAAAAGCACTTTATATCAGCACCAAAAAAA
Organism: Chiroxiphia lanceolata; assembly: GCF_009829145.1. NCBI lineage: Eukaryota > Metazoa > Chordata > Aves > Passeriformes > Pipridae > Chiroxiphia > Chiroxiphia lanceolata. The sequence goes on along the minus strand of NC_045646.1, from coordinate 17,075,851 downwards.
TTTAAGGTCACAAGGTAGATATTACTACTTAATGAAGGCACATTTTAAGAAAAATACAAAACTGCATAATGATTTTAAACTAGTGATCAGTTTTGTTGGCCTCCTCAAAGAGGATAGTAGTCTTTGAGTTTTATTATTTGTCTGTTAAAGAGGAACACTGTGCATTAAAATAATAAAGGAGAGAAAAATTATATACAGTGACATTTACTGTGAATGTGAGTGTTGTAAAACTTATTTCAGAGGAAAGAACAAGCATGGATCAAAACTGTCTCCATGCACAGCATTGCGACTTGTCACACCTACTATTTCTGGTTGAGCAATATTAGCAAATAAAAACTAAAACCAAACAAGCCAAACAAAACCAAGATCCACAAAAAAAAAAAAAAAAAATCAGAGGACTTAAAACATTTAGCATTTTAACACCTTTTTCACTAATACCAGGGCCACTAAGTCAAGTCAGCAAGTTGAGTTGCTGATTGGAGAGGGGCAGGGCCAGGCACAGACACAAAGCATCTCAGGTAGGGACAAGACAGAGGCTTGAGATGAAAAGCAGCTGCTTGAGCAAAGGAGGAAAGGTCCCCAGTGCCTTTCAACTGCGTCAGTGGATCTCTCAACTGCCTCTCACGGGCCCATTCCCACTGGCCTGAGATGGGTTACAGCTACCCCACACCAGAGCTGGCACTGAGCACAGGCAGCAAAACACCTCAGGGGGGTGAAGGATATCTTGACAGTCATCAAAAAATCTCCTGCATTGTTCAGGCTGTGACAGTATCAGCCTGTAACTCCTTTGTTTCCAAAAAGCAAGCTCCTGCTCATGAATGATTTTCTTTTTAAATGAGAAAGGAGAAGGTGTGCTGGCTGTGTGCACACCTGCTGCACTCCAGATTTGAGACCAGTTAGTGTCAGGCAGTGCCTTCCTGCTGCTGGAAGTAACAAGGAGAATTTTCAGTCTTGGGCTGATTATTGAAAAAGCTGAGTTAGATCTGACTAAGGAGCCTCTCATCTCAGGGAGCAGAAGCTCAAAGAAGGGCAGAGGAAATAAGCCTCACTCCAAAGACTTAATCATCCTGTTTCATATCTCAGCCTTCTTGTCAGAGGCAAACATGGGCATCTGGGTAATTTAAAGAAGCTATTACTAACAATTGATTTTATTGTTTTCTGTCTATTTGTTACTTATTTCGGTCTTCTGTAAGTTATTGAACTTATAGCCAACCAGTCAATTTTGAAGTATATTTACTTCTTAATCTTAAAAAGAAAAAAAAAACAGTGACAAAAAAAAAGGTTTTGTGAAAAATACTTTTTCTAAATCAGTTCCAGAAACCTCAATATTAAAATCAAACCACAGCTATATGTAAAAGGTATTTCTCCTTTGCTAGTTCAAATGTACTCAAAACCTCTTTTTGCAAGCATCTAACTGTTGCTTCTTCACAAGACCATGTTTTGTCAAAGCAACTTCTAGCAGTTAACTTGATGTCAGCCCTAGCTTCTGGAGTGGAAACACAGGAGAATATTAATAAATAAATTACCCTTAACCTCCATTAAGCACTTGATAAATTAAGTCCTAGATTCACAAGGGTATTTAAAGGCAGGACTCATACTTGCCTGAGGGAAATTGAAACAAATGGGATTTAAGTGCCTGTGGAGAAGTTCTGGATCTGGGCCTAAGTGAAAAAGGCTTACTTCAATTTGACTTAGAGCTTTGCTTTTCTCTGTCACATACCAATACCAAGATTCTATTTTTAGTGTTCATATGTGGAAGTTTGGCACGATGCCATTGTTTACTACTGAAGTTTAGTACTGACCTCTGAAGGGAAATGCAAGTCATGTTACCAGTGGCACTATGTTTACAGAGTATAAAATTAAATTTCAAATTCTGCTTTGCTTTCATAGAATCATAGAATCAGCTGGGTTGGAAGGGACCTCTGAGATCATCAAGTCCAACCCTTGATCCACTACCACTGCGGTTACCAGACCATGGCACTAAGTGCCACATCCAGTCTCATCCTAAAAGCCTCCAGGGACAGAGAATCCACCACTTCCCTGGGCAGCCCATTCCAATGTCTGATTACCATCTCTGTAAAGAATTCCTTCCTAAAGGAAGGAATTTGCCCAGGCCTGACCATTCAAGATGAGTCACAGGAGAAATTTCTTCCACAAAGTCTTCCAGACTACTGCAAGTATAACGCCCATTAAAACACTCAGAAATATTAGAAATACAAATGGAAGTGATGAAAGTGAGATATGTGCCAAGTTAATTTATTTTTGGTTACTATGTTAATGAAATTTTGTTGTGGTTAACAAAAACTAAGATACATTTTCTTATTAAACTTGCAGTCTGTAGCCTGACCAGCAGAATTTTGGTTGGTGAAACAGAAGCAGTGCCTTGATCCCAGCAATCCAAGAACGACAAAAAAAGTGCCTTATAATGGTAGGAGAAGGTTCCCTGATCCAGAAGATTTTCCAGCCTGGCTAGTGTGGTTATTTCCATGCTACACTTTGCATTGCTATTTATGCATGGCTGAGTACTGACTTGCCTCAGAAACTGAAGTGCTTTTAACTGATCTGAGACTCAGACATGAAGTTGTGTGCGTGTATAAATGTATGATTGTGACAGGTACGTGTTTGTGTAAAGATGCTGAAGAGCTGCATTGATTTACCCTTCCTCTCAGCAGTTTTGCTAAGCACGCTCTACAAAAGTGGAGCTACAAAGCCAGTCTCAGTTTCTGAGAAATGGTGGCATTGTACCTGTTTGCTTCAGCTTTTGGATGCACTTATTTCACACAGATTAAATGTTAGGATGGATTTGATATCACAGTCAAATTTTCATAGAATTTGGGTGAAGACAGTGGATACAGTGATGAAATCTAGGCAAAGCTAACTCTGTAGCAACTGAGGCCTGCCTTGGATGCCTTCCACAGTTTGCTTTTCTCTGTACTAGAGCTGATTGATTGCAGAGTACAGATGGATTCCTGAGCTCTAGAGGTTAGTTGTATACCAATATTACCCTGGCATCGTATCACGAAAATAATCAGCAGTTTAGTTCTTTATCTTTTTTTCTTAGTAGTCTTTTTCCTGGGTTTGTGATAATCCCTCTGCCATAGCCCTAATTTCTATTGCTTTGCGGCTTGTCTGAAAAATCTGATTTTTGCATGTATGTGTACCACCTGGCTCACCAGAATGAAACTCAATATGAACCACAACAAAGAAAATATAGTTAGGTTTTTCCCTGACAAATCTTTATTGTAGAGAAAGCTATTCAATCCCTTAGGGGCTAAGTGAATGTTTCTTCTTGTGCTGCACTTATCTTTTATCAATTTGGGTTTTTTTCTATTATAAATACCTATTCGTACATGTGCTGTTAATAAATTGTTTTGAGGAGTGCTGGAAGGAAGATAAAAAGTGGGGACTAGTATTTTTTTTCCCTATTGAATACTTCTAAATTCATAGAATCTAAAATACTGTCAATTTTATATTTGAATGACTTTACATTCACAGAATACTCAGGATTAAAAAGATGCTAACTACAAATGCTGCATTAAGAGAAATTCAATGCATTGTTATGCACTCAAAAATCAGGAAATGATAACATTAAGATTCTCTGTCTAACCAAATGTGCTGCCTTCATATTGTCATGACAATACAATACTTAGGTTGTAATAACAGACTGTGTGTTGTACTGGTATTATATCTTATGGGCTCATATCTGACAGCATAAAACACATATCTGAACTAAAAAACAACACTTGTACTTGGTTGTTTTTTGGGTTTTGTGGTTTTGTTTTTTTTTTTTTTTTTTTTTAAATAATATGGTATTTTCATGTTCCATCTTGCCTAGTCTGAGAATTTTCAAAATCCTGGGGAAAAATCTGATCATGACAGAGGAGCCCCTTCCCTTGCAAGGCTGGTTCACCTGGCAGTGGGGGCACCCCTGGCACCTTATCTCTCAGCCCTTGACCAACACTTACATCATAGAGCAAAAAGCAAAGTATTTTTGCAATCACCTGTGCACTTCAGGTGAAAAAAGGTGTTGTCAGAAATATATTTGGGAACAATCTTTCAGAATTGTCAATATTGCATACCTGCAGTATTATAGTTGCAGCATTTACCAGGGTTAGCCACAAAATGTCCAACATAACCACGGTTTCTGCCTGTACTTGGAAACGAAGATACCGGTGAAAAATGGTTGGTAAAAGTTTCCACAGGATAAATTTTACTTCATTTGCTGTTTCTCATGCTATCAACAGATCCACAGAGTTATGTTGTAATAAAGCTTGGGCTTCGTGTTCGGAGATGAGAGATGTTTAAGGCATTATCAGTATTCTGGCCCAGATCTTTGTGGTTATATTTTCTGTCTCTTGTATTGTTCAAGGGTCATTCATGAAGTAAAAAAATTCTCAAAGTCACTTCTGCACCATTTTGGCCCAGGGAAAGATGGTGTGTTTAAGTTGTGTTTAAACCCTGGCCATCAATGCTGCTACATTGCTGCTCCAGCACAGGGTCATGGGCTTCTTTCCTTTCCTGTGCTACATGAATGTTGGCTGCCAGAGTTCCCTGGAAAGCAGCTACATCCACCTGCTTAGAGCAGCTTTACCCAACACAAAATGTCTACCCAAATGCACAGCAAGATCCCACTGTGCAGGGAGAACATGCTACTAAATAAACAAACCTGGATTTTTCTTTTGCACAGGCTGTATCTAACTCCCTCTTTCACTGAGCACAGACAAAAAGGAAGTAACTTAAAACCAGTGAAAACCAGACTCCCAAGTGAGATGAAATAGACTTGGGATAGGTCTTGCACAGTACAAAATATATCCTTTTACCATGCACCCTTGAAGGCTGCAGTAAATATGTTTCATTTAATGTAGTGGTTTTATGAGCTGAGAACACAGTCTGCTGAATTTTTTGTCTCTGATAATTTAAGATTGTATCATATCTGAATTTCTACTTTCAATGAGATCTGCTATGATTACTCTGGGGATGTGAAAACCAAAGAACAGCCTTTATCATAGAGTAGTTTTAAATAAATATTTGTTTTGATTTGGTTGTTTTATTTTGCCTGACTACTCGCACTAACTGTTTAGCATCTTCTCTCATGATAAACAGATTGGTGCCAAATAGTTAATGAGGAGGATGTTGAGTTTTGGGACAGCCTGGTAAAGGGTGCTGGGGGAGGGAGAAATTGCTACTCACAGGAGAAAATCAGAATCTTAGTTTATGGGTGGCACATGCAATGAAAACCTGGCAAGTCTGTCAGGGCATATTTGCCACATTCCTGCTGTTTGGATCTGGCATATTTATACCATTGATTGACAGAAGTAAGGGAAGTAACAGGGGCTGCTGGATTTGCAAACCAGCATGGGATGTCCATGCAGTATTGCTGAGCAGAAGTGGAAGAAAATGAAAAGTGATCTTGTTATAGTGGGTTAATTTGTCAGACTTTCTCCTTCTCCACCTTTCCTCAACCCATTTCCTACTTTCCCTCGACCTTGTCTTAATCTCTCATTTCTCAAAGTCTTGAGTCTCTTGTCTCTCTTCTTCCTTCCCATATGAATAATCAGTCAGTCAAATGGATGATCTGCTGTAGGCAGATCATAATCTTTCAGTGAGAACCTGGAGTTGGGAAGCTGAGATGTGCAGGAAGCAACCTGTTGTACAGATCACTCCCTGGTCAAGATGTGAAAGAGGCTGACAACTGCTGAAATACACTTTGCTGAATTTGTTGTTACTGTGTTTAGCCATTCCTTCTTGCGTGCATTTTCTAGTTCTTTCTAGTCTCTAGCTTTCTAAAGAACTTCCTGTATGGTTTCAAGCTGTGGGGATATACATGGGCTGGTTCTGCAGAGGCCAAACATGTCCAATCACTCTCCAGACAGTGTGGTGGGAGCAGGCTTTCTGAAGGATAAGTCAGCTGTGGCAAAGTAGAATGACTCAGCCATAGTTTTAACCACGAAGGATTGTATAGCTACATTTTTTTCAGACAAGAAAAGTACTAGAGAGTAAATCAGATGCGTTTTTAAACCACAGAGCAGAATGAAAGTGGTGGTTATGATACAAGCTGTTTTATCACCCTAGCAATTTTCCAGTGGTCTCAACTATAATTTTAGTAAATCCAGCTGTGGTGTTTAGTCAAAAAAGAGGTTTAGGGTTGGTCTGAGGTTTTTGGTTTGGCTTTTTTAGTTTTTGTTTTCTTTAATTGACTGAGTTTTCACATACTGTAAAAGGTCAGGGATGAATGGGAAAGGTTGATTCATTTCTCTCAGAGCTCTACCTGTTTCTTTAAAAACTATATTTTGTTGCTACTTTGGCCTGAAGTTGGCAATTTGTCTGTAACAGTCTGTATCTTGTGGTCTAAATCAGTCATTCCAGCACATAGAGACAGGATTGGCATCTTTGAACGAGAGACATAAAAGTAGCAAGGTTGTTCTTTTATAATCCCCAAGTATACTTTTTACAAGCCTGCTCTTTAATTGTGGTGAACATGATGGCCACCCTCCCTTCAGAGTACTCTTACAGGGAGCACATCTTTTTATTTCTGGCTGGGAAATGAGAGGGATGGCCTGGCAGGGAGCAGCATTGCTGTCCCCGCCAGCAGTGGCTCCCAAATGTTTGTAAGATCATTTCTGAAGCCACGATAATCTAAGCATAAGGCAGGCAAGATCTGCGGGCAGAATTAATAGTTTTTATTAGGTTGATATTCTTGGAAAAAGACGTACTTCAGGCACTCAGCCTGTCTTCATGTCTGAAATTGTGTTCTACATGGCAGACCATGGCCTGACAGGCTGAGTGCCTGCGAGCTACTCCACTTTTTTCCATCTTTTTTTCCCTGCTCTTCTAATGAAGGCTATTACCTCTTCCTACAAATGCTGACTCTATAATGTTGAGCCTTCAGCAGGTGGTAGAAACTAAACTAATCTGGATTGTTTCATCACAAACCTGAGCTGGAACAAGTCAGAGGTGGCCCATACTGAAATGGGTGTATGTGTTTCTGTCCACCTGTGTAAGCCCAGGATTTATTTCTCACTATATGCTCTGCCTATGACAATGACCCTGCAGGGTGACAGAAACTGTAATTGAAAGAACAAAGTTATTGGGCGATATGAACCTAGAGAGGTTGCTAGAACAGTCCTTAACTTCTACACTTTTTACACAGATTTGGGGGGTTTTTGCCCTTTGCTTAATGCTGGACATCGTTCTACAGCAGGTGCTTTAGGCAATCCTAGAACAATCATACTGTAGCTGAACAATGTTGAAGAGTCATAGCAGTATCCTTCTCTTAAAACTCCTAATAGTTTAATTAACAACACTAGAAACAATAATGTGCATATTGCAATTGCTTCTTAACTTCTGCATATGAATATCCAAACCAAAGTATACCTGACAAGTGCAGATGAGATCATTTGTGTTGCCTGTTCTTACTCTAATTTTTTTCCTATATTTTTCTGAACAGCAAAATATAGTGAAATTAACTTATATTGCTTATCTGTCTAATTTGGCTCTGCAGCAACCTTGGCAATTGCCAGGTGTTTCTGCTCAGGGTCAGCCACTCCTCACTCTGGCATATAATGCTTTGCAGGTGAGAAAGAAGTTTCTTGGAAGTTTCCTGGGTTCTTGTTTGTGCCTGCTAAAAGACCTCTCACTAATTACCAAATGAGTCACACAATCCTGCTGAATTACAGTATATGCACCTGTAAAATGTTCTGCCAGATAAAACAATCTCTCAAGTAGAACTGAATGTGTCAAAGTCAGCTTTGTCTGTGATGGGGTGAAAAGCTTTATATCATGTGCAACATTTATTTAAGTGCATCCACAGCTTGTCACTAAATTAACCACACCCAGCTGTGATAAACGTGCCAACCTCAGCACCTGAGTCTCCTTTGGGAACCTGGAGCTAGTTAGACAAGGAGGCTGAACTGTTCTGAGAATCACTCAGCTGTTCTGGGAGTGGTCTTCAGCAAGGCAGGTGCACAAAAGGAGCCGTGGGAGTGCTTTTGGGGCTGCTTTTGGCTGAGTGTGAGAGTGGGTGCCTCGGAGGTGAGGAGGTCTGGGAAAGGTTTGCAGTATAACTTAGAAGAGTGATATTACAGAGGTGCTTTTCTTGAATGTGGTAAGCTAAAAATCTCCTGCATTGCTAAGACATCTTTCTCTCCCCTTTCAGAGAGGGCAGCATTTGTGGACTGAGAACCAAGTAATTTTTTCCAGAACAAGAGACTTGTTCTAGACTACTTGCAAAACAGAGAGTAAAGGTAAGTCAAAAAACTTTCAATGTGTCTCACTTCAGGCACTCAAGTTTCCTATCTAAAAAGCCAGTATTATGTGTACGTGTACCTTGGATTTAGTATTCATTGAGGGGCATACATAATCATCATCTTGATGTCTTGTGCTTGGACTATCGGTGATAATGAAGTCTCCTAGGAAAACAATTTTTATCAATATTGTTTGCACTTCTCAGAAGGGCACAGCCTATTTTTTTTTGTGTACCTTTCATGTTGCTTCTGGTTTATTTTGGTTTAGACTCTTCCATACTCAGTTCAAAATGCAAAGGACAATGAAGCTGTATGTTTTCAGTTGATGTGTGTGCATTTAAAAATATATATCACAAATTTAACAAAAAAAAATCAAGGCCTTTTGCAACCTAAATAATTCTATGATTCTAATGAAACCTTCATTATCCAACCACTTGGGTACAATATGAAAATTCAGAAAAATGGTTTTCTTACTCATTTGATGAAGTTGAAGGGGACTACTAATGTTACAGCTGTTTATATCATTAAATACCTCTCAACTGTGTGGGCTGTTCCATGGCTCTTTTCATCAAGACTTAATCTGTGATTTATAACTCATAGTAATGAGTCAGACTTCTGGTGGTTTCCATGTTGCATCTGGAGGAAATATTACTTTGAGCTAAAACCTTAATTACTTATAACATTAGAAAATCCTAAAAGTGACTTAATTTTTTCCAGCTCAGCATAGCACTGGGCCTTTCTAGTTGCTTCTATATAGCAACTCACAGTACAAATTAATAAGAGGTAAACTCTTTTGTTAAAAATAAATTTTACAGAAATTTGAAAGTCTTCTCTTTTTTTGTCAAGTCAAGATTTATATCAGATTTTTGCTTGGTTCTAGCTGCACAGAAAGATGATCTTTTATAACTGCCTATCGATTTAAAAATTTGTAAAAAGAAATGCTGTGAAATTTAAAGTTTTTTAAATTTCACTGCCTTGGGTAATTTTCACATGTCTTTCAGGTTTTTAAGCTTTGAGTTAAAATAACTAAACTTTACAGAAGTCCTCATTGCAAAAGCAGAGCACCTAGCAGTTTTCATGCTATCAATATCTCTGTGGCTTGCACTGATAGACATCTAGATAAGGACATAATTCAGTGTCTTTGCTTATGTTCCTGGGTTGCCTATCTGTCTAACAGGCAGGAAACAATTAACTCACCTCCTATTGTCCACCAGTGACTCACTCTGCTGCCTCTGCTCCTAAATTTCCCATGTATAATAGAACAGTAAGAATGAAACTTTGCTGTGCTTTGTAAAATATCATCGGATATCTGACTGCAAGTCTTCTCTAAGAGCTGAAATTATGTTCTGATGCCTCCTTTGTATATGTATAAGAACAAGCCACTAGTAGCAAAAATAGCTGAATCCTGCAGGATATAACATATGGAAACTCAAGAGTCATGCTATTATGTTCTACTTTCACCTGGTAAAACTGTAAAACTCTGAAGAAGTGATGACTGAATTGTATTCTATTTCAAAACTCCTCACTAGTTCTGGAAAAGACTCAAGTTCATTGAGATCCATATGGTAAAAGAAGCCTGGAACCATAGAAGAGCCAAACATATAGACACTATCAACACAAAATAACTGACTTGAAAGAGATTAATAGAACAAATAAGTAGGGTTGAGAACTCTAATATTAGATTGTTTTGAAGGAAGCAATCAAATAAGAAATTTGCTCTTCCTAATGAGTGCAGGCCTCTTCTAGTCACAAGAACAAGGTTATACTGACGTGTTTAGATTTTTTATTTTAAAACATGTATGGAGATTTCCAAATGTAGGGTTTTATACAGCCATATTAATTTTTTTTTTCTTTGGTGCATGAATAAATAATAGACTAGGAAATGTGAAGGTTAAACTAAGCTCAAAACTACATCAGAGAAATGAACCATATAGCAGGAAGATAACACAAAGGAGATCTCTAACAGCTTTAGCTGTTAACAAAGTTCCTAGTGCTGTATTGGCCTCCATGGTAACTCTATACTTGTGTTTCTTCACCTGGAGCAAAGAGGGCCTGCTCAGCAGGGCAGGAAGGCCAGGTCTCTTTTGTGCTGGTCCATCACAGTTTCACCCAGAGGTCCAATGCTGAACATGTATTTGAGAATGGCAGAGGCACCTGCTAGAGCAAGGCTTTGTCCTAAATACTTTCCAGTCCCTTGTACACGGGGCGCTCTTTAGCAGGAAACCAGAATCCGTGATAGTTGTGCAATGCATTAAATATGAAGAAATGTCTTGCCAACTCTGGTGCCTGAGGCATGGGTTTCATTAAACATACCATCTTCACAGTGTGCCTAGCTTCTAATTGTTAATGCTAGTAATTAAGTTATCCAGATTTTTAATGAAAGCCTTGACCTTAGTTGCCCTGGATCTTCATTTGGTATTGTTTCTGTTTTACAACAGAAATCCCCTAACCCTCTTTGCTGTAGTAATTGCCTTATCAATAAAAGAAGCAACCACCTTGGGTGGTCATGTGTCTGGTACATGATATTACTGCTGTAAAGCAGTCAAAAAGACAGCATTGTCCAGTGCATAGTAGGAATGTGGATAGACAAAGTGTGCAGAAGTAGTATATCACATCTCTATCAAATAAGTTTAGTTTGTCTTCAGTGATTCTCTAGCTGTTTGCTTTTTGTTTGCTTCTTTGTTTGTTTTCTCAAATGCAGTGCAGTTGCCTTGGATTCAGAAGTCTAAGTTACAAAATGTAAAGAAGAGCTCAGTATCAAACAACTGTTGTTAATCAGACAGCATAAATATTTTATGAAATTTGAGTTGATTTTTCTCTCTACTTCCATGAGATGAATACCACTTGTGTCTGTGAGGTACACGTGTGTAATTTTCAGAAGTAGTCACTGAGCCTCATGCACTGTAGCTGCATATAGTAACTGGCTTGGCCTAGGCAGAGAACTGGCACATAGGCCAAAGGAAAGCTTTCTGCACAGCCAATCCTCCCCATTAAAAAAAAATAAAAAATAGCCAATTCAGCTGGAATACATACACACACATATGGATGTGTGTACATAAATAAATGCATGTGTACGCACACACTGTGCATAAACTGATCAAGAGAAATCAGTGGAGCTCCCCAATAGAACCAGAGGGAGGAAAAATTGGAAAGTAGGGTACACAAATCTGTGGGGAGTTGAGAAGTGACTGCTTTCTCTAGTTTCCTGGGAGACAACTTGACATAGAAACAGAAGAGATCCTGGCTCAAGCGAAGGAATGGGTTAGAAGGTGCTCTTTAGAGTGCTTGTTCCCACGCATAAGCTTTCAGAAGTTTTAGGGCTCATTTAACTGCATGCCACTTCTAAACAGCAGCAAGTAGAACTAATTACTTGTTTATATTTATTTATTTTCAAACAATACAGACTTCACTGGCAAACAACTTCTTTCCTCTCAAAACTGACTTTGTAAGTGGGGTAAAAAAATGTCAGAAGTTTGTGGTTTTGTTGTTAGGGGGATGTTTCAAAGGTTCTGTGAGCTGAAATGCAGCCTGAAGCTAAAAATGACACACCCAAATATGAAGTTCAGATAAAATCGGATATTCTAAAAATACTTGGAGTTTATCTTGCTTCTGTTAAGTAAAAGGTAGTTACAAGAAATTCTTGTGTTTGATAACACACTGAATCCTGAGTCATGTCCAGTACTAGGTTTCTACTGGATCAGATATTTTCATCCTGTCAGTGGGAATTATGTTTCAAGATTTCTATAGGCATCTTTAATTGCTTATTTGTTTTCAATTACTCTAATGTTATAAAGCTTTTCTATGTAAGTAATTTGTCCTAGTTTCATGAGGGCACAGAGTTGTGAGGGTTTGTTCACTAAGTACAAGAAACCATGTAGTAAGAAAGAGTCTCAGTGGTATGGAAATGATGTGGCCCCTTTTGGGATGAAATTTCAAAAAAAATGCATTAAAAATAAGAGCAAATGCAGAGAACTACAAAATTAATTAGGGTAAAAAAGACATGGTGTATTTTGAAAAATGTCTACTTAGTTCATTAACTTCTCAAAGTGAAGGTTACCACTTAGCAGTGGTCAAGTATCTCTGTAGGAAAAAATAATAGATAGCTCTTTTATTCATCTGGAAAAGACAAAGAAATCCAATGATGAAAAGGGAAGCTATGTGAATTCAGATTAGAGATAAGGCAATCTCTTAACAGTAAGATTATTCATCACTGGAACAAGTTACCTAGACATGTAATGGTTTCACCTCCACTTAAACTACAGCTGAAGATCTTTCTAAAAGAGATGCTATAGCTCAAACACAAATTATGGTCTTAAAGAATAAATTATTGGGTGAGGTTCATTGGCCTGTGTTATGCAGGAGAACAGACTATACTGTCTTAACAGTCCATTTTGGCCTTACTGTCTATGAGTAAGTAGCTGCCAGCAGGGTTATTTGGAAGCATAAATCTGTCTTAGATGAATATCCCTATTGAACCTGATGAATTTTGTATACACACTTTATGGATCAGGCAAAGAAATTAGTGTCCATGAGCACTTGACTGGCACTGCATGTAGGAAAAACTTAGTCTTGTGGATTTTCTAAAGGTCTCCTTGTAGTCAATTCCAGTTCCTTTGAACAGTAATGGTAGGAAAATATCTCTGCTATTATCAGGATTGTTTGCTTATTTCCACTGAACTGTCTGGGGAAATCCTAGTAAGGCTGATGGCATATTTACAGCTATCTGCTAAACTATTGCAGGATGATGGAATCTGAAGGACAGCTTGTGATATCAGAAAAAACATCAGCTGTTACATGCAGGCAAATGTAATGAATTAACTGACATCAGTTGCAATTGATTGTTAGTGTAACAACCCAAATTTGCAGTTACTTTAATAACAGGTGATGTATAAATAGGCTTACTGAAATCAATCGGGCTATTCATATTGTCTAGTAACTTCCAGGAGCCTTGTTTCTTATCCTGATGAGACCTTGTATCAGCTTGTACAGATTTCTCATATGTTTAACAGCTTGTCCCATTGGACTCCTAACAATGATACAAGATTCCAGTACTAGGGGTGAATGCTTCTGGAATCAGAGCTCAATTGTATCTCTATGCTATTGTAAACAAAGAGTACAACCAATACTGCCTCTTAGTCCATGACAGAGCCACAGCTTTCACCAGCTAAAGATACAGAGGTCTCTTTAGTGAAAGAATTGTTGGCCCTGAGTGTGACTTTTCTTAAAAAAAAAAAATCTCAGAGGACATCATGTTCTCTTTAAGGTCAAACTGACATGAGCAAAAAAACTCAAGATGAGTTACAGCAAAAAAAACTATTATGCTCTTTGTCCAAACTCCTTAAAGGAGCATGCCAGGTTTGACATCACAGAATTCAAAACAAAATCTGACTCTTATTAACTGTAATTAAAACATGCTATTTGTGTCAGCTAAGTACATAATGCCCCTAAAAGATCATTATCTTGGTATCTGTCAAGGTTGAAATGTCTCCATAGAAAAATCTGAGAACATACTTCAAAACTTACTAGATTCCACTGGAAAACCATTAAACCTTAGTAATTTAACACATCCTGATTGTCAAATACCACTGAAAATATGTATTTATTTCCCTAAAATTATTATAGTCTATCCAACAGGAGTCATATGCTTTGGTTTAATTTGTGATTAACTTAACTGTGTATTTGATAGCTACATGTTGGATGGTCACACAGGCTACAGAACAGTCTTAGTTTAGTATGTTTCTCTAAGGATGGGTTTAAACAGACTTATCAAGGAAACCATTGTGGTCCCCGGTGTCCCTCCTCAGCAGGGTGACATTAGTGAGTGCTCTGGACCCCAGCAGGGTTTGTTCTCTTCTCTCTGTGGTGCCTCCAAGACAGAACCTCGTGGTTCAGAGGAGGGCAAGATGTTTCTTGTGGCTCAAGGACTTCCTTGGCTGCTGAATGAGTCTCTGCCAATACTTGCCCTGTGCTCTCCTGGCATTGCTGAACAGGAGAGAGAAACCCAGAGAAACCCAAAGGGCCCACCAGTACCGTGGGTGGGAAGATGTGTGATAGCTCTTGGCCAGTACATCAAGCCTATGGGTGCTCAAGGGTGTGTTTGAACCATTCTAGTCTTGACTGTTGCAGGTGTGAGTAGCCTCTAATACGGTTTCTATTGTTACCTGGCTTGGGTTTATAAACAAGGGTAAAATTTAGTCCTAAATAAATCCTGTTCATCGGGCTGATCTGTAATCTGGAGCTCATCTCCATCAAAGCTGAGACCAATTTATATCTGTTCAAGGCCAATTCTGAGTGCATTCCTAGCACACTTTTCTTTCACTTCCTTCGAGAACAATTTTCTGTAACTAATTTAAAAGCAATAACTGCATTGATAGATGATGTTCAAATGTTCTCAGAAACTTAGGAACAGGGACCAACTGCAGCAGTGTTAGAACTTTAGCCAGGGCTTTTTATTGAAAAGCATAGTATATTCTTGGACTGGGTTGTGGCAGGCTCATGTATTTCATGATGGAACATGGCATTTGAGAATGCAGACAGGTTTCCTAATTAACTCTTGTTACTAAACTCTACACTAGGATACTAGTCATGGCTTGTGGCAGCATTCTAACATGTTGTTTTGGCATGCAAAAGTTGTCTGTAGAAACAGTCAAAAAAGGGGTTTTACTGTGGATGAGCCCCTTTGGTGTAGGAAGGAAATTATCAGTAAGTCTCAAGTCAATAAGAAGAATGTCCAGGTGGCTGTATGTTCTTAAAGTACTCTTCTGGCACTCTTGTATTTTTCAATGAAAACTTTTTAATAATGCAGTCTCTTTCCTATTTCCTTTCAAAATCATGGTTAAGCATTGCAAGAATTTTAACGACTTGAAGGATTTAAACTGTATTTGAAAAGCTGGCTAATGTGGATTTGATATCTTTTCATGTAACCAAAATAGTTACCTGCAGATAGTGACAAGTGTTCAGAAATGCAAACCAGATTGAGGCAAACTTCATTGTGGAATTTGAGGTAAATAGAATGTAAATTGGAATAAATGAGCCATTTCTAGAACAAGAAATTATTTGGCCCCTCTTTTTCTAATAACTTTTTATTAAACTCATTCTTAGAGATGGAAAAAAACCTTTGTGCAGTATATAATAATTCTTAGAAGAGATTATATCACAAGTGTATTTAATAATGCTTATTGTTGCATTACACATTTGGAGGACAAATGGCTCTTTGTGACAGATTTCCTCAACATCTGGTGCAGCAAGACAGGACATGAGCAAAAATATGTTAAAGTGAATGAAGGTGAAAGACGTTATTAAAGAAAAAAATTATGATTAGTGAGTATATGACCCTTAGACCACAAGTAATTATGTTCATTATCACTTCCTTACCTGCTTTCTGGAGAGATGGGGAGGGAGGGACCATTACATTCTCTCTTCCAAAATGGCTGTTGAGCAGGTAATCATATTGTCTTTTACCACTGTCAAAATTCTGATGTAACCGGGCTCAGTGCCCACTTTAAAGAAACAAATTAAATTCATGGGTTAACTTAGCATCTTAAAAGAAAAGTCCCTGACAAAACAAGGACTGAAATGGAACATAATGCAGGCTAATTTAAGAAACAATTTCTAGAAACAGTCTTGCAGTCACTAAAGCCAAGGGCAGCATGTTGGTTTTATCTCTGCAGAAGGAAGATCAGGCAGTTAATCTTTTGATACAGAAGGTTAATTTTTCATTACTGCGGTTATGTAGAAATTTGGTGAGAATTAGATAAAGGTTTGAGCTGCCAATTTAAACAGAGCAGATATCCAAAAGATGTCATTGTTACTTTAAGTTATTTACTACTTTTTTAAAATAATGCAACACTGTTTTCTTGATGACTGAGGAGAAATGTTCCCACGTGTACAATTTATCTCTAGATTAATGTTTGGAGGATTAAATCTGCTCATCTGAAAACTTCAGTGTAAATTAAGCTAAAAATCACTCTTAAAGGAATTTTTCTATTTAACAAATATTATGATATTGTCTCAGTGTTGCATAACCGGGCAGTAGGAAGAGAAAAGTATTACCCACATCCACTTTTATTTCACTTTGAACTTTTTTTCCACCAAGAGTGAGATGTGTGGCATTCCCATACAGTCTGAGTAACTGGGCTGCACTGTGCAATCAGAGCACTGTGTTACTGTAACTGGGGCAGAGGGGAATCCATTATACAACTTCTAGAGAGGTGGTAAGGACAAAGAAAATCTGTCTTTAAAGGCCTTAACCAGACTGCAGGTGACTCCATTCAGAAAAGGATGATGAGCAAGGAACATGGTATTTCTCTTCAAAAAGAAATACAAATTAAAAATACATAATAAAAGAAATACATAAATGAAAATTGTTTCTTTTCTAAGCTCAATTAGCTATGTAATTCAATTAGGTGCTTTCAAAAGCTGGACACGTGCATCTTTATACTTCACAATGCTGAAGACTCACTTGGATGATTTGGGTTCCTTGTTTTTTGTTTGAAAATAGAATACAGGTATGATGTGGGAATTATCTGAAAATTCTACTTGTGACAACTGGAAGACAAGGTGTTGTTAAATTATTATTCTTTGTGTGATACTTGTTTTTAAAAGTAAGTTTGTAACAGCTGGAGAGTGTTGGTTCCTTTCTTTATCCAGACAGGCCTTTTTGTATGTATATGTCCCATAAATCTTGACTTCCAGCTCTCATATCCCTCTACTTATTTGTTAGCAACTTTTGCATACAGATAATTTCTAACAGAACATCTCCTGGCAGTCTCTTAGTCTCCTAATTATTCTTTAGATGGATTTGAGAGTTCCACAAATATTCACTATGAATAGAAAAACAAAATTATCATTGGTAGTTCTAAGGAAAAGTGGTGAAGGAGGTAGTAGAGGTAATTTTCAAGGAAAATTTTTGACTATTTGGGGTGGGGTGTAAATATTGCCTGAGACCAGGAACCGAATGCTGCCACTGGACAGCTTTTCCCCCTTTTCTTTGGTGTCATTTCCATCAGCTGAAACCTCTAAGCCTCTAAACCTATCTGCTGTGGGAGTGGAAAGATTTCCTTTCTTGCCACAGTTCACCATGTCTGTCCTTCAGTATTTTTTTTTCCCCCCTAAGATTAAATAATTCCAGTTCACTCATTCTTTCCTCATTTCCTGTATTTTCTAGGCCTTGAATATTTTTCGTTGCTTTCCCTTTCTCTTTCTAACTGATGTAGATCATTCTTATGGTTTAGTGGCCACAGTGGAGGCAGTCCTTACTCTGTGACACCTGCATGATCAATAGAGCAAAGGGACTATTTTATGTAATTCATGCTTGCAATCTGCTGCATCTCCTTGATTTGGTTCTGTAGATCAGCTACTTCTACAGTCCTATGTTGTTCTTTTTGTGTAAGAATAACACTCAGTTTGTTCAACTGTTGACTTGAATCTATGGTTTTAATATTTTGTTTGCCTATCTAGAATACAAATTTACTTTGACTGTCCAGCTTCCAGACAGTAGGTAGTACCAGACCCAGTGCAGAACTCTTTTTTGATAAACTCTTCTCTCTTGACAGTGAGCAGCTGACAGCTGCTCTCTGGATATGATTTTCCAACCACTTGCAACATCCTTACTGAATTTCAGGGTATGACATCTCTTGCTTCTCCTCTGTTGATATCACTTGTTACCTGAAACAAATAATGTCAAATCAATCCAGTTCCCTTCTGTTACAGTGTAATGTCCAATGTGGATGTGTCAAATGTCATGTTATCTTCTAAGTATTTCTAAAGAATCCGAGTGTTTTGCTGGATTTAAAGTTAAGCAAGCTGGAATATTTTCTTTCAGCATCCTGTCTGCTAAAGCATCTGCTGACATAACTGAGTACAGCTGCAGTAGCACTCATGTTACAAGGTATCTGGAAGTTTCACAGCCAGTGATGCAAATCTTTAGACGCAGTGATGGATATTTTTGACAGCAGCATTAATTCAGTGACTGACTCACTCAAAGTTCTTACTATAAGGACAGAGCCGTCCTTACAGCCACTTCACTTGTAGAACTTTCTGCAAGGGCCTGAACTGATTGGCAGCAAGAAGAGTTTGACCTTCCTTTGAAGCAGCAGGTGCTGGCTACAATTAGGAGGTGTGAAGAAAAGCCTAAGCAATAGTTGAATGCCAGTAAAAGACATTTAGAGCGTGGTAGTTTTTGCTAAAGCCTACTACAAAATTTTAATTGCACAAATATATCATCTGATCTAAGAATGTTTCTTTAGGACTTTCTTCTCCCATAAGTTTTAGTTTAGTAAAAATAGTCTGGTATGCAAAAACTTAAAAGAAATTAGAACACTATTTTCTGAATTAGTTGCTGTAAGTTACTAAAATAAAGGGCAAAATGATGGCAAGAACTGAAGGCAGTGTATAAATATCGCTTCTCACATTAAAGTAAAAATGCTTTATTATTAGATTCAAAATATTGAATTCCACAAATTAACAGCTGTATCTTATGTTATATACAGACAGCCTGACTCTGTATGCTTGTCTGAAAGACTTCCATCTGTTTATGGGGAGAGAGGTGATAGAAGTGCCTGGAAATATATTACAGAGCTATAAGAGGAGGGGAATCTAATAATACTATCTATATGCTCCAACACTTGGCAAATAAGTATTGTATCATAGATTAAATTTGTTAGAAAACTTATATAACTCATGTAATCTGGCTTCCTAATTGAAGTGATATTTAAAATTGCACTGATTTGGGAGTAGAACTGGGTTCTCTTCAACTATCAAGAGTATTGTATTAAATAACCCACTTCACACTAAGTTTTAAAACATCGAATCTGAGCAATGCTAAATTCAGTAAAGGTTCTGATAGTTATATACACTTGTCTGTTAAAAATTGCCTCAGTAAAATGGCTTAGTTCATCTAAAAAAAATGGAACGGATATGGTAAAAAAGTACTGAAAGGCATGACAGGCTGTGGGGGAATAGCTAGAGCCAATTCCAGCTCTTGGATATGCCTATGATTTTTGATCATGCACATTAGGGAGTAGAAATTGGGCCAAATAGTAAGTATTTAACTAGAAAGTTTGATATAGAGAGGTATGAAAATAATAAAAGAACAGCTGGCAAACACATTCTGTAAAACAAATTGAGAATGAAGACAATACACTTGAACAAAGAAACTGAATTCTTATATTCATTTATTGAGTCTGTTTTTAAGGGAAATTTGAGCACAGGGGGAAAATAATGTACCTTTAAACACTTTCAGGAGGAGGGTGATGTCATTGTTGCAATTCAGCTGTATCAGGGTTTATCATTTAAATATCAGGGTTTCAGGTCATAAAGTGCACTGTGAGAATAGGTCTGCAGGAGAGGAAGAAGTCAAGAAGAAACTGGAAATGGAAAACAAAACTCTGATATGTAAATTGCTTGCACAGATGACTTACTATAATAGCGGGCATTTGTTGCTTAACAGCAATAAAATACAGTAGTATCGTTACAAATTGTTATAGAGCTTGAGGATAGGATGAAAAGGAAGATGACAGTGGTATATGAAATGGTTTGAACAATGATTACAGGGCAGGTCAGTTATCCTGAAAACATTAAAAAGGGAAGAAGAGTTCAGGAGTGAAAAAGATTGGTGTGAAGATGCCCTGTTTGGCAACCAAAGAGGCTACATAACTTAGTTTTGGTCACTTTCATGGAGGAGGTAGCAGTCAGTACTTTAGGACAAAATGGAAGATTATTACTCTTGACTGGCCTCCTTGTGCTCAAAATCCTTGTGAGAATCAGAGTAGATCTATGTTTTGATTGCTCTCTCTGTTCTTTTAATGACCAAGGCAAAATAGCCCCAAGGAAATATGAAGAGATTGACTATTATTGATTCAGTACAAAGCAAGGTTTGAGCAGAGAAGCAGCAGAGCAGCAGTATCTCTTATTACACCAACTTATTCAGTATAAAGGAATGTCCTATTTTGAGCAATTTGCAAAGTGAGGTTATTCTGTTGATCTGCTGCACTTGCATCCAGTGGACTTGGCCATACCACAATAAATCTGTCCTAAAGTCAAGCACCAGCTTCATACGTGGGAGGAAATTCCACTTATCTGACTTTTTATGTTTTCCTACTTTATTCTCCTGCTTTGGCATGCTGAGTGATAGAGATATATCCTCACAGATAATTTGGGCTGGTGTCCATGTGGCTTTTGCCAGGGATGAAGCATGTACCAGGAAAGTCTAGACAACATCTGATCATGTACTGGATTCCTACCTTCTGCTGACAGTCATTGACCTCACAGGGATGAAACAAGGTGCTGTGTCCATGTATGCAACAGACCCTGTATTTGCAACTCGTCTGCTAGGAGACTACAGCCTGATACCTGTTAAAGCTCTTCCTTTTCCTAGTAACATTTATCCCTTCACCATCTTCAAAGTCAATTCCTTGGGAAGATGGTGCATTAGTATTTCTTTCTGAGGCATTCCACCACTTTGCTGCTTAACCAGGAGACAGGTTTGTGCATCTTGAAGGATGTGTGGCATTCATTCAACTCCTTGCTGTTGGTAAGCAGTGGGGGTGGGTGTTGCACGTATCCTCTGGTTGGTCTAGGAGAAAAAGAGCACCCTTGTGCTTTGGAACACTCAAATTTGAATGCCTGAATGTGGATTCTTTCTGTCACATGGAGGTACATAAGGAAACTTCTCAGCCTCCAAGAATCTGGTGTCCATGGGCTCTTGGGAGAAACTTGACAGTATTCACAAAGCCTCTCCTTCACAAACTGTTTCCTTAAGATCTTCTCAAAATTCTTAAGTTATGTATTTCCTAAAATTATTATTTGAGGCTGGGATGGTGCTAGTTTTTCTTTTTACTGTGGAACAGTTTAGTTGTACAATTTCTTGGAGGAGAGGTGCATGACCACTAAATTGACTGGATCAAAGAGAATGGGAGAAAGTAATACACAGTAGGGATGTGTTTGTGTTGTTGAGTTTTGGGGTTTCTTTTTTTAATACTGTATAAAAATATTTTCATTATGGGACACAGACTCTTGAAACATTTTCATAATGTGACAGTGTAGTTTAAGAGGTCAAGTGATTTTCCTGAATAAGAAGGAAATTCAAATTACAAAAACTTAAGAATAAGAGAAGTATTCCATGAATCTGCTTTGTTGCAATTTGAATAATTTTAAATGAAGTGTGAATGTTCAAAACTTATAAGACCTGCTTCATGTGTCTTTTTGACCTGCCTGAGTCCAGAACAGCCCAACTAGATTAGGTTAATGGTCCCTCTGAACTAATATCTTGCCTTTGACAGCAGCCAGCCAGCAGCACATGCTGAGGCAAGGAATATGAAAATAGGGCAAATGATTCTTGGTGTAGAATACTAGTTTTTGGTATTCTGTAGCCTTTTGAACCCTAAGGTTTCATTTGCACTAATGTTTTTAACAGCCCTTTGAGGTTTTTTTCTATGAACTTGTATAAATTATGTGGAAGGTAATGCTCTTTTGTCTCTGGCATTCAATGCTTTTGATAGTGTTTTGCAGCTAGCTACACTGTGTGTTCTCTCTGATTTTGAGTTTGCCTCTCACTATTTTCATGGTTAACTCCTGGTATCAGATGTTAACCTTATCCACACCTCTAATATTTGAAAGTCCCATTACATTCATTGCACTCTCTTCCAGCTATTCCACTAGAATCCTGAATTGTTTAATCTGTCTTCACATGGAAGCTCTTACAGGTTTCTCAGATTATCTTCATCAATCTTGTTTTAGTCTTTTTCCCCTTTCTGAGGTGGGAAGACTGTAACTACACAGAGTATCTATGGCTGTGCCATTGATTAGCATAGCAATGGCATTTTCTGGTTAGGTTCATTACACTTCTAATCGTGCTTTCACATCCTTTGCCTTCTTGAGTGCTGCTGAGCATCAAGCTGCATTTTCCACACAACTGTCTATGTAGAATCCAATGTAATTTTCATGTTATAGCTAATTAAGCAACCATGAATTCTAATGTATTTAGGGTTATTTTCCTTGCATATGCAATTTTACTTTGAATTTTGCTTACTACCTTCTTGCATAGATACTCTGGCAGTTCAGTTTCTTTGAGAGCCCTTAATGCTTCTTGCAGTTTCAAGAATGCTGTGAGATGATGCCTTGATATGTCACTTGCTCAGGTAGCTCTTAGACTTGAGCAGTATAATATCCCTCTGTAAAAACACTCTCAGCTCTTGCCCATTACATTAGTATGTTAACTAATTTTATTCTTTATTATTGTTTTAACCACTTGGACACATAACAAAGATTAGATTTCCTGTTCTAGATATTTCTGGGTCCTCTTTGGAACCTTCTGAAAACTTGCTGTTTCTGTTTCTGGTTGTGGTGTGGATTTAGGTGACAAGTGAGGAACAACAGGGTGTTGACACTGTACCACTGATGTTACTCAAGCACTAAATCTTGCCTCAGTAATTCAGCATAGAGGAATCTGCCTCAGTACCTTTTACAAGATAACTAAGAGTCTTTGGGATTTCCATCTTTCTTATCTTGCTTCTGTTGCCCATCTCTATTCACTACTGGGCTTTACCACAGCTTTGGTGTACTAATACTTGTTGAAGCTGAAGTGCAACATTTTAGGTACCCCCCCCAAGCCATACAGGAGGATATTTGCTGTCTAAGAACCAGTACGCTGCGCAGACAACAGGGGAAAGCAGTGCATCCACAGGCCTTGATGTTCACAATTGGAACAAATTAGAAGGAAGGAGACATGGAGTCTAGAGATAACTTTATTTGTATGGGAATGATTATTTCTATTAAGTCACCTGAATATGAATTTTCATGCTTTCTGACAGCACGTGTATTTTATAGTTTCTTGCTCGTGGAACTTAAAGCATATGTCACACACTTTTTGTAAGTCTCAGGAACATGATTTATCTTGTCCTTCGATTTTTTTTTTTTTTTTTTTTTTAAAAGCATTTTCACATTCAAAGTGCTCATGCTTATCCTTTAAGTAACCCTTCCTCTGGTTTGCTAAGAAATATCTCTGCTTTATTTCTTCCTTGACACAAGTTTTCAAATGTTGAAGTCGAACAGGCAAACTCAGATGTCACTTCAAAGCACTATAGAAAGGATTGCCAAAATGATCACTGCATTTTACCACTCTGTTAAATGTCCAGTAGCAGAATAATACTTCCCCTGTGAGAATCTGGAATTTGAGTTGTTGCTCCTAGAAAGTAAGTGAATTTTTAGTGGATGGAACTCTGTTTATATTTGTGACCTCTGTGAAAACTGAAATTGGAAAATCATCACCTTTATAAGGGTCTAATTTATTTAATTTGTCTGTCAGCATATATATATCTCTGCATTGTATTAACCACTGTCAATTTTCCATGGTTTCTGCTCACAACTTAAGCAGTTAAACTGATTGGCAAGTAATCAAAGTCTTACCTATGCTAGTGTTTTCTTGTAACTATCACTTGGTAGTGAAACAAAAAAATCTAATGACTGATCACTTTGAGATTATATGTGAAGGTGGAAACTTAGCAGCATCTGGTTTTAATCCTTTGCAATGGGAAAAACTTCCTTTGAGCTACGGCTTTTGGCAGAGGAGGGTGCCTCCTTAATATAGATGTAAGTCAATCTAATTAAGCTCAGGAGGAAAATAGTTGCATTTGCAAATTCAGATTAGGCGATGGCTGTTTGCTGCCAGGCTGGCACAGGAGCGCTGCAGGGCTGGCTGCAGACAGCAGCTCCTGACATGCATGGGCCAAAGACACCCTCCCTTCTTTGCTGTTCTCTGTTTTCTGAGCCACTGGTGCTTGGCAGGAGGTCAAAGGCTGGTGGCACAAGGTCCCCTCAGCTGTACCAAGGTGAGATGCAGCAACCAGCCTCTCCAGGCAACTGAGCCATGGCAGTGCCCTGGCACGTGCTGGCCTCCTAGTGAGGAACTTCTTGTGCCAAGCATGAAATGTTGCTTGTGAAAGAATCCAGCTCTGGGTTTTGGGTGTCCCTGGACCCCAGCTGAATTCTCACCTCTCAGGTTGATCTGTGTACTGTAAAACATGGCACTGGATGCCTAGTCAGAGCCCATGATATAGAGTGGAAATTTGGTTATTCTTAGCTAACAGATGGGGTTTGTTTAAAAACTAGTTGAGGAACTATAAATACAAAATATACAAAAAATGAGCCCCTCTCTAGAAGAGATTAAAATAATGCAAGAATTCTTTGAAAGATGATGTGATCAGCTTTAGTAGTTAAAAGGCAGTATGATAGCTTCAATAAATATGGCACCAGCTGAAGCTTGCCTTGTAAAGTTCATATATTGCTACTTGGGAACTAAATGATTTTCAATAAAAAAAAGTTTGAGTCAGCTTTATCTCATTTGAGGTCTATTGTTGAGCACTCAACTGGAGAGAAGGCACACAGAGCCCTTTTCTTCTCCTTCCATCCTCAAACCCTAAAAGGATTAAATTAATTTCTTGTATGATAGTGTAGAGAAGGCATTTTCTTTACTCCTCCTTCTCGAGGTCCCAGGGGAAAGCACACTCTTTACAGGAATGAGGCACTTCAGTTCTGGCAGTCTCCCCCTGCCTCTCTTCTGAACACTTAAGCCTTTATGAGCCATACTTGGTCCCTTAATGAATTCAAAGGTAAAATCAAAGCTTATCAGGCATAACATCCCCTTTAACGTACTTGGAAACACCTATCTTTGTGTAGTGTGGTCAGAATCCCTACTCTTGGTTTATACTTCTGCAACCAAGAGAATTGCACACTTTATGGGTTTTTTTAAATGTTTTATGTAAGTTGTTTTATGAAAGCTCAAGCAGATGTTAAGTGAAAATTCCCACACGAGATGCTGGGAAAACCAAAGAGCTCTTTAATATGAAGATTGTTAAATAACTAAGTTCCTTTTCTTTTTTTTTTTTTTTTTGATCAGGTGTGTTTTAAAAATAACTCTTGAACAGCATTTCAGAAAAAAACTCTATAGCTTATCAGCAACAATATTTTCAGTTGCACAATCCATTTTGGTTTGGGCCATGTTATTGCCATTTGGCTACCAAACAATCTGTATTTGAAAATTTGTTCCAGTTTCAGCCCATGCTTACTATTGTACAATTCTCAGTCAGCAGTCAGTTGTAACTTATGCAAGTTCAAAGTAGGTTTAGATGCAAAGATTAAAATACTGCCTTTGAGAAGAATTAAGCTCTGTCACCTCGGCCATATCTTCTAAACATTCTATTTTGGAAAAAAAATATTTTGGAGCATTGTCTTCTTTAGGCTTATAAATCAGTGCTTAGTTGTACTGCTTAATATATACGTAATAATTATTTGGACTGAACAATATTTGCCTTACTGGTGTCAACATAAAATGCTGCTCAGTCCACCTAGAATCAATAATTGCACTCTCTTCTTTGGAATTAATTGGGTGCAGCTGACAGTACAACTTGATCCAGTAGGATTTTTGCTGAGCTCCAAGTATTTTAACTTGCAGCTTTTGAACTAAATCATCAGGACATGCATGAACTACCCACCACATAGATTTTTCAAGATCTGTTTTATTTTATTTCTTGAGCTAAAGGTCTAATTTCTAAGACTAAATAGAACTAATTAATTAGAAAATGTATTGAAAGATAAATGGCCATGCTGAAGATGCTCAATGCCGTTCAAATGGAAATTTCTCACGTGCAGACAGATGTAAGATACTTGTATATTGTTCTTTTATACATAAAACCACCCCCCTGCTCTTCTGAATGAAACCCCTAGCTCTTTGTAGACATCACCTACAAAAGCAGGAATGATGGCTTTGAAAGTAGCACTTGGCATGTGAAAACCATACGTCGGGTCTGCTCTTGAATGTTACAAGCTCTCAGGGCAGCACCCACAGGAAATAGTACAAGCTAAGAGAGTGAACAAACTGCCCTAGAGTTTCTGGGCAGAAACTGTACTGTGGTAAAATATTAAGCTGCTTTATAGTGGGTATATTTAGCATTGTTTAGTTTTCTCCCCTTCTGACAACAAGTGAAAGATTTTATTTCAGTCTGAATCACACTCTCATACATACAATATCCTGGTTGGCTCTTTCACTCACAAATAGTTGCATGATAGAAGGCTGATTTTATACTAAAATATCCCAGCTTTTCTGAGAGTATCCCCCAAACCTATGCTCCTCTGGGGCAGGGCCTGGTCTGTGGTGAGATCAAATCAAGCAAAAGAATAAAAAATACGTGGGTGAGCTATTGATAGGAGAGACCCCCTTCCCAATCTGCGACCTTGGGATGCTTCACTATCCCCTTGTGCAAAAAGTTTAATGATACTTGGATGCTTCTTGTAACGGGCACTGTGAATTCCTCAAGTGACATGCCTGATTGCTAGCTGTCAAATACTCCTGTAATAAAGCGAACAACCACAATTACTGAGCGTTCTAGCCAACAAAAACCTGATTTTAAAATAAGAATGCAAAATAGCTGGATTTGACAGAGCATTTAAGTATGTGCATAAATCCACAAGATGTGATTTTTGCAAAGGTTTTGTTTTGTTCAAATGATCATATTTTTGGCATGTGAAGTTTGGTTGTTTCATAAGGTCACAAGGGTCCACTCTGACTATCTGGGCCACCCTCTGACATAAGGCACAACACAACTTCACAGAAATCACTGCAACCACTCTTGCTTGTGGTTGAGGCTGTATGTTTATTTTAGAGTGAGAGCCAGTGTGGAACCCTGACCCTGCTGAAGTCTTTAGAAAGAACATAACAGCCATGGCTTTCATAAAGGCACAGCTTTTTCAGAGAAGCTTAGGAAACACAATAAAAGTCAGACATTGAAGGCAGCTGGCTCTTTGAAACTTTAATCTTCCAGTCTCACATGTGAGATACACATTATTATGTCATTTATGTCGTGGTTCCTGTAATAATTTCCCTGTAGGAGAATTACTTTATTTTCCCATAGAAAAAAAAAGTTACATTTTGTATTTTTATAAGCTCGTGCTGAAGCCTTCAACTGCCGGATCCTTCCACTGAGTATAAGGGCTTGGAAGCACTGACCAAGCTGTCTTACAATGCTTGGGTCATTCACTTGGAAATTTTGATGCCAAGGCATCATGCAAGAGAGCTGCAACCTTTCTCATGCTTTCCTATGACAATCACTCTATCCTTTCTCTCCTATATGATACAAAGCTCTACATACAGACCAAACCAAGTATTTTATAGTATTGGCATTATGCATTTATGTAGTATATAATTACTCATAATTTTAAAGGTATATAATTGCATAGCTTATAAAACAAGTGGGAATGAAGAACCATCAGGGTATAAGGATGCTTGAATGCAAGAAACTTGGTTGTTTTAATAATTCATGGTCTGGAATTAATTTAAACTAAATGTCCCCGTTGGTGTGTTATCACAGATATAAGGACCTTGAATATCCTCTCTCTCTACCCACGAGTACTGCAAGTTTCCTTGATCAGCTATTGTAGTTCCATTAAAATATTTTAACTATGCTGCTGGGGAATCTTGATCACATTGTGTCTTGCTACAGCTGTCATATCACCCAGATCTTTTCTCCTTCAAGGTTATCATTCCTCCTGGTGAATATGGAAAGTGTTTAAGGACTGGTAGTTGCAACTGATATAAATTGTTTCTGGAAGGCTGAGAAACAGAGATGCTCTGTTGGTAAAATTCTAACTCGTTACAAAATTTTCTCTAGTAAACCTGGTTGATCATGTCGTGGTATCAGCAACTTCTCACTTAACATTATTAATAGGGCATGAGATTTCTAGCCACAGTGAATTTGGCCCCAGGAGACCAAGACAAGTCTCATATTTATCTAAGTGTTAGCCCAGAGGAAAAGCTGCAGAAAATGTAAAATCATGGCTAAAATTTGGCAAGACTTCCCCTGAAGTAGCCAGCTGAAACTGGCTACTGTGCTTATCTAAAAAATATCCACAAAATCATATTTAGGAACTAAATTCTTCTTGATTTACCAGAGAAAATCCCTGAGATGCAAATCTGAGAGTAGTTTAATATGGTACATCAGTGACTCCCTGAGAATCAGAGATGAGTTAAAGGGAGGATCACTCAGCTTTTGCAATACCTTACTCTTCAAGGTGTTCTTTCAAATCACTTTCCAGTTGTTTCTGCAGGTAGTATATTTGAGAGTCTGACAGTGTCACAGAAGAATTGCGTTTGACCACTACTAACATTTGTTGAGGCAATTCCTCTGCTCACTTATGCAGCCATTGGCATGCTCAGTCTTCTAATGAAAACAAAAAACCCACACCAAAACACACTAAAATTTTAATGATTTTAATCTTGTTTCTTGACAATGGAATGACAAAAAAAAGCAACAAAATCTAACTGCTCCATGGGTTGCAGGACTAAAGTCTGGTGTTGTACATCTGCCTCCTGTGTGGATTATCTGAGAGGTAACAAGGAGTGAGCCGTTTGCCACGAAGCCTTATCTGAGCACTGATACAGGCTCTCTCTTCCACCCTTCTTATTTTTACTGAATTCATAGAAACTTGGTGCCTTTGGGCTCTCTTTTGAAATTGTCCAGTAGGTACAAAGTTACTGTGGTAGACTGACATGCTTGTACACACATCATGATTGCATAAATTCCATTCCCCTAGGAAACCAAACCAAAAAACTGCATTCCTAACCATCCATTGAGAGCAAATCCCAGGCTTGCTGAAGCCCAGTGGAAGTCTTACCACTTGATTTCACTGGGATCTGTGTTTGGTTGTAGAACTTTATACCTAGTTGGAACAGTTCTGTGCTTAGGTATTGATAGATGTGTAACGTGTTTAATAGTATGACACTAGCTAGCTCAGAGCTTAATTAATTTCTCACGTGAAATCAGTGCTTGGCCTTTTCTCACACCCACAAAGACAGTATTAGAGATGGGCAGTCAGACCCTGAATTCTTTACTGCTGCCTCACAACACGGACCACAATGTACAGCAGGAGTGGGGAGCCTCTAGGAATAAGAGGAACTTGTGGTGGCTCTATTCAGGACAAGTTTTTCACCTGTACAGCGCTAAATATGACACTATGTTACATACTGACACATATTGTGGCTTAGAAATTAAAAAGAGTGGAAGCAACATCAGAATTGATTTAGGCGCCTTGAATAAAGGAAAACACCCAGTGCAGTCTTGAGACCTTTGGGTATTGAGAATGGGGGTTGGAGAGGAGGTGCAATGGAGGACCTCAGGCAGACCCGCAGCTTTCAGGAACAGCCCTGTGAAGGCCTGACAGGCTACTCTGCAGAGGTAGCTGGCACTAGATGCTTGTTGTCAGGCAAATAGCCAGTTATCACTGATGATTCATATGTTTGCATACAGAGGTCCCAAGATTATATTTGCAGCTCTCCTCACTCCCTTTGCTCATAGCCAATTAAAGAGTAAAGGAAAGAACTTGAAGCGTAAAAGACAAATGCAAAGGCAATGTTGTGATATATTATTTTCATTTGCCCATGAATTATAGCTCTCTTTTATTCATACAAAAGGTTGGAACAAATAAAATTTACTATCTTTTGTTGTACTGGAGAGGAAAAGAGTCTTTTCTCTTGAAACAGAATTGAAGTGAGAATCAAGAGCTCTCCTCTCTTTCTGAAATTTGAATGTCGAAGCAGTCTGAATTCAAGAGTTTCAATCAAGGGCTATTGAGAGCTCACTGCCTTTGCAAGCCATTGTCCTGTCTGCAACTCTAACTGCAGTTTGTTTCTCTGCCATAGAAACACAAATGGGGGGTCCTGGTCCTCCATTCATTTCAGTAAAAGTGCCTTCCCCAAGACTGTGCTGTAGCAAGCTTGCAGGGTCCCCTCATATTCATTGGCCATACACACGGACTTGAAGTTCTATAGTTGATTTTAATGAAAGGAATCAGTTCCTCCTGGATGTAGCTGCTGATTGTCAGAAGACTTAGCATCTGTAGAAATTTTGGCAATGCTTTACTCCAGTTATGTGGGCAAGAAGGCCCATGTTATGTTTGGCCTGTTTGTCCCAAATGGAGAGAAAGAGAGAATGAATGACATACAGCTGAAGCATTAAGACATAGTAAACATGTACTGTGGCAAAGAAGCAGCAAATATTCAAAGCTTGAAACTCTTCTCATTCTGAAGAACTCTAGGGTAGTAATGACAGCATCTCCTGCAGACTGCAATCCTCATCTGGTGCCCAGCAGCCACAGTGAGGTCTTTGGGTTCAGGACAAGATCTGATGTGGTGCATGTCTTCTCTGTCCTCTCACCCTGTTGCATGGCAGAGTGCAGAGCAGATTCTTTGTTCTCCTTTCTTCCCTCTCCTATCCCAAACTAACAACCTCTATGGCAGGATATATTGCTGCTCCTCCCAGTCCAGCAGCATCTCTCAGTGGCTGCTCACCCCCTCGCTGCTGTGTAGAACAAGGGCTTCACCAGCAGCTCCTAGGACTGAGGGTGCTGGATTGCAAGAGCTGAGTCCTGCCCATTCCTCTTGCTACTACACAGTTGCACTCCTCTTGGAGACATTATATTGTGTTGTGTGAGGAGGATAAAGCCTTAAAAATAAGTACAAAAATGTATCTGAAATCAGAAATTAAAAGCATCAGTGGTTTTAACGTGGGAATAGAATCTGAGGAGGAGTAACCTGTTCTTTGTAGCAGGGAAGAAACAGAGGAAAGCTGTGAACATTGTGTACTAAAGGAGAAAGGTGATGTCTGTATGAGTGGGCTGAACAAGCAGGTGGAAGGGGGCTATCTCCTGCAATGTAACTTATAACAAAAAAACCTCAACCCTTTGAAATCTCCATGAGTCCTTTTGTAACGATACAGCAAATCATACTTGCTGGCCAGTCCCAGCAGTGGTTTTAAGTTGACTGGTGGGTTTGTGGCTGTCCTGGGGCTCTGCGTGCCTCTACTACATCTGCAGAGTCCCAGCCATCCTGTAATTCTCTTCCAGGTCAGATCTCATGTGTGCATGGGATGCTGGTTGCTCTTAGTGGTTTCCCAGAGCCTGCCAGTTCCATTGTGGATATTTATCACAGTGCTGCTGCAGGCGATGTGCACCATGTTAGTTTTTGGCTTTGTCTATGTCTTGAGTGCAAAAATACAATTGTCATCTCACGCTTTGCTTGTGTTTCCATCATAGTCTCTTGTATTACAGCATTTCACCACAGTCCTTTGCTTTGACTCCACCTCGAGTCAAGCTTTGGTCAGCCTTTTGCCTTTCTGCTCCAGCAATTTCCTCCAAGCATCTACACTGCAGGATACCTTCCTGTGGTGGGTGTGTGTCTTTGGCAAGGGCAGTCAGGTCTAAGAACTAAGCATGGATACAAGAAGAAACCCAGAGGGATACATGTGTCCTAGAGCAGATAAATAAACTTGATGTGTTGATGTCTGTAGGGCTACTGATAATTAAACAGCGCATCTAGCCAAGGCAAAGTCAACACACTGGAGGTACAGAAATATCAAAGCAGCTTAGTACAGAGTTACTAAGTAAAGGACTTGTGGCAGCAGAGCTACTAGGGCCATATGAACTCCACAGGGAACAGCCTCCCTGCAAAATGGATTAATGTCTGCTTTAAGGAGGGATGCTTAGTGTAGCCTGAGGTATTAAATCACTTTGAAAACCAGTCTGATGCATGTACCAGCTACTTTAATGTAAGCTAACCACAGTTAAAGTGGTACAACTACCCAATGTAGACATGTCCTAAAGCAGTGCAATAAAAGTCCCTTCTTTTCCAGGCCATTTGGGGTTGTGTTGGCAGGTAATATAATCCTGGAGAAGGAAAAATTACTGTATTACCAATGGAAATTGGGAGGGGAAGTCAGTTAACAGTATTGCCAGTACTCTTATTGCAGAATCAGCAATTACCATGTAATTCTCTCTGGTTCTGCAAAAAATGAAAGTGGGGACACACAGCCTCAATCTCAGGAACATGCCAACCCTAAGAACAAAGAACATTTTTTATTAGCGTATGAGATATTTTAGCATAATCTATTTTGCAAAGGGTTATTCAGACCTATGGAATGAAGCCTATGTCCCTTGTTTCTCACTATATACCTTATTTTTCAATGTATTTCAGCACTAGCTATCTATGTTTGGGAGAAATAATATATTTCAGCACTATATATTTATAGGTTCATAAGAATTCTAAGTGGAACTTTAATAACTTATTCATTTTATGTTATCAGTTTCATGATGCTTTCTGCAGGATTGTATTTTTAATTGCTTGTGCAGTTCCCTGATGGGTTTTATGTCAGGGTTGCTTGTTGTTACAATAAATCAATTGAATTATTGCTGTTAATGATTATATAATGCAAGGGAAAAAGACATGTCTTATACTGGGGCACACAGATCTAGGGATGAAGATGTTTCTGGTGTGGTAGCTGAAGACCCCCTATTTTGCCAAGATTATGCCAATGCATTGTCCTGTAATCTATCTTCAAACAGTAGAGGGATCATTAGGTTTTGGTAACATGACAGGGTGTTCAGGACATTCACTCAACTCAGTGAGAACCTATAAATACTTGTGACTATCATAAAGAATAAGAATTTGGCCTAGGAAAAATAATACATGTCCTACAGACTTGTGATTTATCATTGTGAGACAAACACTGAGTGCTTTTTATTGCTTATTTTCACATTTTAAAATTAAAATGAGGATATCACAATTCACCTCAGTGTAACAACCATGCCCTGCCTGTATAGTCTTCCATATTACCACCTACCTGTATTTGTAGCAGACTCCAGTGATTGTCTATAATTTTTCATTTAATCTAGTTCAGTTATATTTGGAAGCCTACACACCAGCAAGTCCAGCAGAGTACCTGCTTTGAGGAGGTCCCTGAAGCACTGATGTAGTTCAGTGCATTGATCTATCCATGCCAGAAAGTCTTGATGTCCAATGCACCCTCCATGGAAATGGAGTGAGAGACCAGTCTCTATTCAGATATGCAAAATGTTGGTATTGGGCTTATAGCATCTCAATCCCACTAGTTTTCTTTAGGGATTTGAGAGCTAGTTCACTGACCTCTCAACAAAGTAAGGACTGTTTGGGTAATACCACTGGTCATCTGAAATAAATGGAACTTTTTCTTAAAAGTGAGTTTTGAAGTGGATCGAGAAAAAGGAGGAACGGAGCAGAAGAGAACCACAGTCACCTGAACTACAGGGTGTGTACCAACTGCCTGTCTTTCCTACAAAGTTAGTGTGTGCTGGAGTGAGAAATAAGGGCACATTTTGTTTTACCTATGCAGTGGGAAATTATGAGCATTTCTATGACCGATACCAACTGTTGTTTCAGTCAGGAAAGATTGCACTGAGTAAACCTAAGGAAAACATACCACTATTTTACCATTTAATTTTATATGAAAATGAAATTTAAACCTCTGCCAGATTCTGTAAGAAATCACTTTAAAATAAAGAAAAAACAATGCAGCTGATGGCTGTCTGCCAGTTACACCACATCTATTGATCTATCACTAGAAGACTTTCTGTGATCACATAAGCTCATCTATTAACATTTCTAACCCGAGGTGTTTCATATTAAGTGGTTTCCATAATAACAAAACAGTAATTGAAGTGATTTCTTAAGAGTCTGGGAAAAAAAAAAAAAGAACAACACACTGATAATAACAGTATTTGAGGTTAATTACTTGGGACTCGTTTCTTTTCAAACGTTATACATTTTGTGCTCTCTAAGTACGTGCATAAATGGTGCAGCTTGCGAACTTAACAAAGCTAAACTCCTTCCCTTCTAATTTATATTTTCAATTTGCTCTCAGACTTGTATAGAAAAAAAGTCTGCTAGGCTAGAAGAGAGCCAGAAGAGAATGACTGAAACAAGTTAACAAGCACCTAAAAGCAAGAGGACAAAAGTCCCACCAGGTTCACAGAGTTGATGGAGAGAGAGGATGAATGAACCTTAATTCCTTTTGTGATGTCCTTTAGATCCTGCACTGAGATTGATGTTGTAATACACCCTGATCTACTAAACACAGTAGTATCTATAATATGGGGAAATCTTCCTCTGTCAGTGATCTGTATTAGTTAAAGGGAGAGGTTGGGTCAAGCTGCCTTATGATCTTTCCATCGGCTCTTTGGGATAGTAGTGAACTTCTTTGGTTTTGAATGTTACTTTAAACAAGGGCAACTCCCAGTATGAATCCTGAGATAGGAGCAGTCTGATAGAAGTTGAAGATGGTTGAGCTTCAGTGTAATATTAATTACAGGTATGGGAGAAATAAGGTTGAATAGAAAATATAAGACAAGTCATGGATATGCTTCATTTTATACCCTGTAAGTTGTATGCAGTTTGCATTACAGAATTCAGTGGCTGTGTGTAGCTTTACTCATGATTGTGACCTTATCTCTGTTCTAAAACTTAGTTGTGATACAGTTTTCTTCTACATTTACTTGTGTGTTACAATGAATTGCATGAGCAAACTCATCAGGCAATATTAATAGATTCTTCTCCTGGAGTCCACCGTCAGCATGGCATTGAGTCTGACTCCTCAAGGCTCTCTTGTCTGTTTTTACATTCCCTTTTGTATTTACACATTCAGACCATCTAGCCTTAGTGATTCACTGGTTTAGTAATTCTTCAGGTTGCTTTTGAATTGTGTTTGTAAGTAAGACTATCCAGCAGGAAGAAGAAAACAGTAAAACTGAAGTCAGAGGCAGCTTTCCATGCAAGACACCCGCAGATCATTCGCACTCCCTTGGCAGGCTGCAGCTTTCTGTTCGAGTCAGGTGTTCTCTGTGATAAATGTCATTGTCTTCAGGAGAGAGACATTCCTGCTTTTAACAAGTCAGAGTAACTTATGCACCCTTGCATCTGAAATGCCAAGGCCACAGGTACGGGCAGGCTGTGTCCTGGTGCCCGGCCAGCTGTGTTAAAAGAGAAAGCAGGGAACTTCTGTGATTTGTGTGCCCAGCCTCACCCTCAAGCACTTCCCTGTTACCCAGGGGAAGGTTGAACTGGCTGGGCTGCAAAATCCTGGACCTGCCATGCTTACTAAAGAGCTTCACCCCAGGGGACTGTTGTTTCTAGCTAGGTGATGTATGATAACATCAGGATTTTACTGCCTGATGTATTCACAGGACCTGAAGTTAGTGCACAGTTTTAAAGAAAGGTTATGACTTGCAGCCAATGAATTGATATGATCCTATTTTTAGTTTTATGTAGGTGATCAAATTTTAAAATAGGTACATTCAGGCAAGTGACTACAGCAACTAAATGCCTTCTTGCTTGACAAATGTGTTTGGCTTTGAAATGAGATCTCTGAATTTTGGTGACAAACTGTGCTGTTCAGTTTTATTTCTTACTTCTGACCAGCCAACTAACAGGAGAACTAAGCCATTTTTTGAGTCATCTAAGGATGTTCTGTTTGAAGTGCAGATGAAAACTTCGGTTTTTTGGTTAAGTAGGAGCTGTACATGAACAGTTAATATTGCATGTTCCCTTTGCTAATGAACTGCAAAAGGGCAGATTAAGCAATTTTCAAAGAGCTGTTGAGTTGAAACAGAAAGGGAAGAAGGGAGTTTGTTTCCCTGCAGACTAAGAATTTGCATATGGAAGTGAAATGGACCAGAACCATTGAATCCATATTATCTGAATTTGACTCTGTTTCACAGTTGCAGGGCTGGATATGGCTGTGGGTGATCTGACTCCACCTACGTTTGCACAGGCATACATTAACAGTTCATCCACTGAAGTCAGTAGACTTTAACATAGCAAATTCAAATCACTAAATCACTGCTGAAGCGATCAGACTCTAGCCTATGGTTTCTACACACCTCTAGAGAGACTGGCTGAGCCCATTTTTGCATGGACTTTCACCTTATATAACCTCATTACCTTCACTAGGACCGCACAAATGTAATTCAGTGAAAAGCTGGCACCATGTTTCCTGAAATTCAGCCTGTGAACTCAAGTTTCTGGGTGGATGGGCACATATTCTAATTCCTTTTCTAAAAATTGCATGTAATTCATCACGAAAACAGAAGACCTCTCTTTTCCCCACTGGTATTTATGATTCTCTGACCCTTATACACAGGAATAGGAGTTTGTCTTGGTGTCACTCCTTAAAAACTTTCCTTCCCCACACTGGTATGCACATTTTACATCTTTTATAAAAATAGCTAGAGATGTATTAGCACAACTGAAGGGGCTTTCTTTTTGTTTCATTAACTAAAATTACTACATTTGTTGAGTCTTCAGAGTATTTGATAGGAGACAAAAACTAGATCACCTCAATTCTAATGATGATCTAATGTATTTGCTCTTCTGTGATCCTACAGCTAACAAAACAGTTTAGTTATATATTTATTTATTGGGCTGTTGCCATTAGAGTAACATTTAGAGTGATTCTCATCACAAAAAGTTGCTACCTCATAAGGCAGGAATACTGTTCCGTAGGTCTGCACATCAAAACAAATATATTTATTTCAACCAGCACGATATATATCTGGAAGCAATTATTACAATGTCACAGACGAACATAATTTAGCATCTGATTACTTGCATGTTACTCTTCCTGTAGATGAAATGAGGGTATACCCATTATAATGGATTTTATTTCCTCCAATTTTCCTAGCTGAATGCAAGACCTTTGCAGAAAGTACTTCAGCTTTTTGCACTGTGGGAAGCCAAATAATTTTTACCTTTGTCTGGCTACAGCAATTTTCCACGACTGCTCTCCTTTTATTGTTCTTGCAGGTGCAAAGTTCCACCTGCCTGTTTCCCTGACAAAGAGCATGGGTTTTAATTTTTGGATTTCTTTTTTTCCCCTCTAACTCACCAGTGTGACAGCAGAGCCATTTTCACTAACAGTTGTCCCTTCTTGGTGGGCAGAGAAAGGCACTGCTTAGCTGAAGGGTCTTCCTCCATCCCTGAGGAAAGTGGGTTCTGCTGCTGGTTCCCCAGGATGGCAGTCAACATACAGACCCAGGAACTACCCCAGTGTGATGAGGTGTCCAGGCTCCTCTGGGTGACAAAAAGAAGAAAACCTCAATAAAATCAGTCATCATCAAGTGTAGTTAATCTGAGGGAGATGCAAATATGTAAGGAGGTGTTACCTCTCACAAAAGCAGACTCTGAAGTCTGTTGAAAGCATGGAGAGCCCCATCCTCTGATAAGAGGCGTATATT
The DNA here is from genome assembly GCF_009829145.1 of Chiroxiphia lanceolata. Classification (NCBI taxonomy): domain Eukaryota; kingdom Metazoa; phylum Chordata; class Aves; order Passeriformes; family Pipridae; genus Chiroxiphia; species Chiroxiphia lanceolata. The sequence goes on along the minus strand of NC_045646.1, from coordinate 17,038,523 downwards.
TGAAAAGAATAGAAATGCAAATATGGAAGTCTCTGTCATGGACAAAATAAGACAGAACAGGGCTTTAAAGCATCTGATTTTATTTTCCTGCGGTACATCTGCACTGTGGATGCAGACAGTTCCACTAAGGAAAAGTTTTGCTCATATCTTGCTGATTCAAGGTGGTACCATCTGCTGGGACCTTCTGGTTTGTTAATGACAGGGAGCCCTTGCATTGCTTGAAGATAGCAGAAATTTCACCAGTCCCTTGTAGAGGGGGAGACAGAGACTGAGACTTCCTCTCAGCTTACACATGAAGCCTATTTGCCTAAGGTGGCTAGATTTCACGTTTGAGAAGCACAACCATACAATTTTTGATGACTGGTCCCTTCAGGTTTCCAGGGGTTTGGGCACTGGCAGAAATCCAAGCATAGACAAGTTTGTTCTGACCAGTTTAGAGAATTGATACATTGCAGGACTCTCAGGATCATGTGTTTTGGCTGCATGAGAATAGGTGCATATTTTCCAATTACATGTTTCATTCTTGAAACATTTCTATCATATTTGTAGTCCCACTAAATCAAAAGTTTGGAGACAGAAAGAAATGCTGCAGTTTTGTTTTTTTCGACTAAGCTGCACACAGCCTTTTTCCGTGGTCTTGGTTCAGTTACCTAGGAAACAGCTGTAGGATGGAATTTATTTATTCTGTCTGAGTAAGTGTCTGTGATATATACATGAGGCTTATCCTGCTTGTACCTGTGGAAAATCAGTGAATTCTTTTATTACTATTAGGCTGATAGCAGGCATCTCCGACTAAATGAAAGCAAGCACTGGCACTATTTAAATGGTTAACAAAAATCCTCTGTAATTCCCAAAAGAGAAGGATGAAAGAAGAACTGTTCAAATATGTTATCAGGCATTTATGATGTTGGGTCAGAGAGGGAAGCCACAGGAGACCACAGCTGTCCGAAGCAAATGGGAACCAGAGTCCAGCTGACCCCTGGCACGGAAGGTAGCTGCGTGCACCTGGAGCGTGCTGGGAGCCAGACAAAGGGCTGCCCATGGCTCACCAGATCCAGAGGTACAGAGAGGAACAGGCATGGGGTCAACCTCCTCATTTAAATCACACCCCAGCAGCCAAGATACTGAGGTTATGAACTTGGTCAGTCTAGTCCCTGGGAGCCCCAGTAGAACACCAGCTCTCGCAGGAAAGGATCAGGCAGAAGTCCATGTGCTCTTGTATCCTGACTTTCCCCTTTGTTCCATGCATCCTCAACCATCCCATTCCATGCATATTGTCATGCCACGTGAAAAGCTTGTATTTCCAGACTATAAGATGCTTTCTGACTCATTTTAGCTCCCAGTGGGAACCATTGCTCTGTTGGCTCCTTGCCTTTATCAGTTTTACTTATTTTTTTTGACAAGAACACAATGTGTTCCCAGAGTGGCTATCCCAATATGCCCTGTGAACTTGGGGAAGGGAGAGATCAGCAGCCTATTCCTTACTCCAATCCTTCCTTGCTTCCCAAAGCTCCCAGCCATGTTCACCTCCACATGAACAACCTCCACCCTTGGTAGACCAGCATCACACACCAGTACTCACAGGCGGTGTGTGTCCAGTCAGACATATACTGGTGTAGATGTTTTTATGCTTCACGTTCTGTACCACTGGGAGAAGTTAAACAGCAGACAGATCACACCCCAGGCTTCATACAGATTTTTTTAAAACAGTCACTGAGGCCCTGTTGGTAGCCCAAGATGGAATCTTCCAGCTCCCAAGAGTGACTTTGTGTGTGTAGCAGATGTCCATGTGTGGGCTTGGAACAAAGCCACTGAGGGAGGTTTTTCACTTCTGCTTCCCATTGCAGTTGCTGTAATTGGTACAAAGGCAGAGCATATGTGTCTACTTTTAGTATCTGGTGTAGTTGTGGGTGCACTGGACACCAACAATTTCTAAATCAGGATAGTCTCAGCTGGATTTGGGACTCTGAGTCCTTGGAGCTGAAGCTACAGCTCCTGCTTGACAGCCTGGGCAGCCCTACTGACCCTGTGCCCTGTAATCAGCTGCGAGTGCTGGGCCTGCGGTACAGGTCAGGCTTTTGGCTGCAGTGCTTTAGCCAGCATGGTGACAAGAAAATCTCATATTTCAGTAGAGTTCAGTTTAGGTGGCACAGGGAACATTTGTGTGAATAGAAATGTTTTCAAAAGAATTTAGCAATTTTAATAGTAAATAAGCTTTTGATTACTAACCACTCTAAACTCTCCCACAGGGTGCACCAGGTGCACCCCTATTCTAAGATCAGCCCAGCTGTGTTTTAGATTGGTGACTTTTATCCCTCTTTCATAAGCTGTGTTGTGATGCTGCTACTGCTAAGTGCAAAGAAGACTGCTTGCTCTGCTCTGATTTATGCACCGTGTAGTTCTGATTTTAATAGGATTAAGCAAGAGGGAAGTAAAGGTAGAATGTGACCATGCATTTTATTTCCTGTGTATGTATCTTTATTGTAGTATTTTGGTATTTCAGTCAAAGATCATAAAGTGCTTTACAAAGATGGTAAAATCATGAGCCATACTTTATGGGTGGTAAAACTGACTCCAGTTAAGAGAATTTTCCAGTGTCACACAGAGAGTCAAGCGCAGGAAGAGATTCCAAGTTGTTTTAACTCTACGCTCCCTCCCATAATTGGTATATTATTTATTATAGTTAATATAGGCTTTTCTTGATACTACATTAGCATAGAGCAATCCAAACCTCTCTCAGAAATTATTTTTTAAAAGCGGAGGAAACTGTTAAACTCATAGCATGAGCATGCAGGAAATTAAAGCATGTAAGAGATTTATGAATTTAGCAGATGGCAATCTTAGCTCTTGGTACATACGATGCTATGAGGTTTTTAGGACATTTATTTGAAAAGGAATTCATTACACTACTAGTGTGGAGAATTCTTAAGGAAATCTTGCTTTTGCCTCTAGATGGCTCACCTGGAACTGCCATTGCAAAAATGTTATCCAAAAAGGAATTCCTACACTATATTCTCATGATATAATGGCTTGCTTTTCCAGCAGCAATGGAGAGTCAATCATGTAAATGTATTATATCTGAGTAAAAACATTCTGCCAAATTGTTTTGCCTTTTGTAAGAACAAGAAAAACAGATGGATTAGGGACAGGACAGATTTACGAGTAAAGTAACTTTCTATTAGTCATTATCATGAGTCACATCCTAAAATATATTAGGGAGGGCTGTATTTCTGGCTATAATAAACATTTTCCAGGTGCAGTCCTTGCTGTGGGGTAGGCAATGTGCTTAGGCAGTGATCACATTGTTGTCTGTCTATAGTATTTCTGCCTTGTAAATAAGAAACAGTATTTTTCTAGAGGCAGCAGGATTCAGACTACTGTATGTAGTCCTAAAACTTCAAATTATATAAAATAATAATAAATAATCTGTGTTTAATGTAGTAGCAATTAAAAAATACGAAAGCACTTGGAGAAGGAGCTAACAAGTTTTAATTCTCTCACTAAGCAATGTGGTTACAGAGATTTATAAAAGTCCAGGTTAAAGTACATATTTCTTATTATATCCGTAATTAACAAAGAAATGAAAAAGGACAGCTGGTGGCTTAGAACACACTGAAACCCACCCAGCTTCCATGAGCAGAATTCAGAAAGGGCTGTTTGCACACTGAAGCTTTTGCAGGTATTGTGTTGAGAGAACTGCAGTGTTTAGGGGAGTCCCGTCACAGCCTGCAGATACTGCAAATTCAATTTAAAGTGCTCAGGGGACGCACAGCCATACACACAGCACAGAAATTACAGCCCTATGCTCGGGGCTCCCGTGTACCTCGCTGGAGTGTCAAGAGGCTTCCCCAATATTTTTATTCCATATGTTATGCATTTTGGGATTTTTGTCAAGGGTTTCTTTAGGGTGAGATAAAAATCGACAGGAAAACCACTGACGTCACACCATTCTTCTGCCTGCAATGGAGACTGTATTTATCTTTCATCTGCCGCACAGGAGCAGCCCCCTTTTTTTTCGGTGGTGCCCCGGCCGATCCCGCCTGCGCATTCCACCTTTGTTCTGCAGGAGGAACTCCCCTTGACGTCGATATGTATTCCACACAACAGGCGAGTGCAGAGCTGGCGATCGACAGCCTCTGCGCTGCAGCCTGGGGAGAGGAGCATTGCTCCAGATCGTTCCCTGCATTTTAATGGTCCTGAGAAAGTAGAAATCTCCATTTTCTGAAATGGAGAGAGTAAATAAGGGAACAAAAGAGGGGTCAGATAATGGAGTAAGGATTAAACTAATTTGATTTTTTTATTATTTCTATTATTTAGTCACACCAGTGTCTGAGTGATAGACTAAATGTTAAGAATGTAACTTCAGAGCGCCTAGATGAGATTGAGATATTCACCAGACACTTTTCATGAATAACTGGGACATACAAAGATCATGACACAAGCCCAGACCTATAGTGAACTGGGAATAGGATTGAAATGTCTTGTGAAGTCTTTCCTGCCTCTCTGGTACATGATTTTTGGGGAGATTTGTCTTAAAATATAATCAAAACTGGAAAAACCTTCACATTTCTCACTGAAATGTTGTTCCTTTCCAGACAATTTTCTCATTTATTGTAAGCTAGTAAGAAATAGATAATCTCAAAAATTAAGTCTTGAAAAGATGTTAAAAGTAGGTTGTGTCTGAATAGCTGTCATGTGCTGTGATAAATTTGTGTCCTTAGAAACAGCACTAGCTTCTCAGGGTGGTCCCACGATGTACATCTGTATGTCTGTGTCATGCTTCCTTGTCACAAATGTTTTAGGAAATTTGCAGAAAACTCACTGCTTTGCCTCAGATTCTGGACAGCCAAGCTCCTCTATCCCTTGGCATTCACCTCAAAAAACTGTCACATCTAACTCAACAAAAGGACATTACATGTGTTCCCCCTTGCTTACATTTCACTCCCCAGTTCATGATACCAGAGATGCTAGTTTTCTGTGCCTCCCAAATGACATGCTGAGAAACACCACAAAAAATTCTGCTGTTATATTTTTTATTCTGGTGGGAACTCCACTGAAATGAAAACTGCAGAGCCCACTTTTGTGGTCTTTTCTGCATGCCCAGTTCTGTAAAATGCAGTAAGACTGAGGTATGACCCAACTGGAAGTGCGACGTGTTCAGGAGAGACCATTATAGAAGAAATTCTACCTCCTCTCCCATTCCCCCAGCATACATCAAACCTGAAATCAACCCAACCCTACTACTCCATGAAGAATTTGTCACAGTTCAGCCCAACTAGCAAACCCAGCTCAAGAAAAGCCCAGAGCTACATTAACACAGAAACCAAATATGTGCTCTCGGGTTGTTGTGTGGAAAGTAGGGTCCCTTTAGGTCAAGGGCAAGGGCAACAGCTGAGCAGAGATGTGGCTGCCTGCACTGTGCCTTTTGTATGTACATAAAACTTTGGTTTCCAGGGGTTTACAGGCAAAAAAAAGTCCCCCTGACACCCAAACAAATAATCAGAAATAAATAACTCATGGAGCTGTTGATAATAAAGCCAGAGAATGGCCATTCACAGAAATATGCACTACATCACTCCTCCTGACTGCATGGTGATTCATCACCATTTCCCTTCTCTCACCTTTTATTCCTTCCATTATCTTTGCTCAGGGATCCCTTAAACTCTTTCCACCTAATTTTAGATATGTTTTTGTTTGAAATGCTAGATCTTGGAAAAAGCCCCTTTCAATAGGACTATTTCCTATAAGTAGGTCACTGCAGTAAAGGGGTTAGATGTGCAGCCTTTGCTGACAAGATACTTTGCTTTCTAAAACCCTTAATGCAGCTTTACAAAAAAAGAAAGGAAGGGGGGAAAAAAAGATACCCATTTGTTGACCTTTGTCTGGTGACGGGTAAAGTGTCTTTCTGACCAGCTCAAGAGAGACATGAAACCAGTGATGTACAGAACTATATTTATACTCTGAATAAATAGACTAAAAATATCCCTTCAAACAGGGTAAACTGTAATTTTAAATCGTAGCACTTCTAAAGAGCTTTCACTGATATCAGACACTCCCAGGCTCCAAGCAGTAAGGCACTGCATTTTAATCAAATAACTGTGAAACCATTGCCACAAAATTGCAACCAAAATGTTTGTGTAATGTTATGTAGCTACGGAAACAAACTTGGGCTTCTAGAATTACCTTATTAACTGGTTCATAGCAATGGGCTCACTGCAGGCTTGTGGCAGAGTTGCCTGTTAGGCTCTGTGATTTCTCCCCTTGCCCCAAATCCCATGTAGGTTCAGGAATGGGCAGGTGAGAAGTGATACTGGGGCTGGGACTGGTGAATCAAAAGTTTTTGTCTGCATGCAAATACCATGTGATGTTTATAATTATATTTCTCAATTATTTTATTAGATAATCTTTTTAGACCCACTTCATTACCATTTTAACTACTTGGGGTGCAGGCAAAGATACAGCCTTTTGGTCACTATGTGTTATGTGCCTCAGAAAGCATGACATTGAAGTTATGAGATTTTTTTTAATATTAATTACAATAATTAATTTACAGAGGCTTAGTCCTATTCTTCCTTACTAAGCTCCATTTAGGGTTTGTCAGGAACTTCTGGTATCTAGGAATGCTCAGGGATCAAGAGGTTCCTCCACCCTTTTCCTTCTCCTCCACCCCCTCAAATTTTTGGTGACAAAACACCAAAAATATTTGTGCAAACTGAACTCTCTTGCTTTACAGTCTCCCTAAAACAGGAAAGTTTAGTGCAGAGTATTAATTTTATCCATCAAAAAAAAGGAAATATTAAATGAGAGATTAGTTTTCTGCTGGGGATAGCACAGGGCTATATTTCAGCTGAAAGCTACTCTTTATGTACCAATGAGCACTTATCAAAAGCTAAATATTCTATAACTCAGTCATGGTGGAGATGAGTTGCAATATTATTCTGCCATTTCTTTCTCTTTTTTTTTTTTTTTTAATCTGATATAATATGTTATTAGTATCTATTGAAATCTTTCTGTATGGAGGTGGAAGATAGAAAAACATTGCGTATTGGTGAGAGAATAATTTTGCATGGTGTCTATTTAATGAGTCTGTATTTGGCATGAAGAATATCCAGACTCTAGAGTGGTGGCCATGGTGGTGCTCCCATGGGCAGATGGGGAAGGGCAGCAAGGTCCCAGCTCTGCCTGCCCAGCTCTCATCAGGGCTTGTGGTTGCTTAGAGTTGGAGCTGGCAGCTTTTGATGATCAGGAACTGTCTATTATTATTAAGCTTCCAAGAGAAGCACCAAGCATGGATATCTCTTTCTGGTCGCAGCTCAAGCTATGAACCACAAAGAAACCCTCAAGCTTATTTTCAGACTTCTTTTTTAATCATCCTTTGGAGGCTGTCTTTCTGCTACTTGTAAAAGGTATGGATGCAGCTGGTTGAACTATCTTTGCAACCAACCCACCTTGTGACAGAACCTTGCAATCCGTCTGCTTTCAGCAGACAGAGGTAGTAACATGCAGCATCTTTACCAGGGACAATTTTCAGGTAAATGAGATACCTGAAGGTCATCAGGCTCTACTTTCCACTCCTGTTCTCAGAGGGTTGTGTTCATGTCATCTCTTCTTCTGTAGCCTTAAGCAAATGTCAAGGAAAAAGTGCTTGGTTATACTTTTTTCCTATCTCAAGAAGAGTAGGGAGCAGAACAGAAACTTTGTCTCTTTCTTTCCCAGCAATACAAAAATCAAACATCACAGAAAGCCTCTGAAAAGCAGGGCATACCTGGAGAGCTCCAGGGAAAGCAAGCTTCTGCAGGAGTTCTGCAGATGGGGAGGCAGAAGAAACCCATTGCAGAGCATCACAAAGGGATCCAACAAACTATCTACTACCTGCAGCCCTAACAATTGCCCTCTGAACTCAGTTGTGGGTGTCTGACAGATACTGCAGTACTTGTCTCTTTGCACCTACCAGTGCTGCTAAAGAAGGCAGACTTAAGCAGGACTATGAGTGAATCCAACACAGGGGATCAGGCAAACCTGGTTTGGTGCAGAGGATCATGGTGTGTGTTCAATGCCCAGCACTGTCTGCCCTCCTGGTGAGGCCAGAAACCTGGTGGATGCCCTGGGAGAACATTGCCACTTGTCCACTGGCAGCCAAGAAGGGAGCCATGGAATGAGAGCTGAAAGCAAACTTCAGGGCAGCTGCAGTAAGACCTGAGATGACTACTGCTCAGCAAGGTTTAAATGTCTATATTCTGCTTTCTAAATCTGTTTTTCTCATTTCTGCCAGCAAGAGTCAACAACAGTTTATTCTTAAATCTGGAGGAAACTGAACATTTGTATCTCTCAGTCAGAGAAGCAGAAAATACACATTGCTCTGGCCCAGTGTCAGAGCTCTCCACACAGTGCTGATACCAAGGTCCAGAAGTGCTGATAAAGGCCCATCAGTTGAATATGAATGTGCTCTAAATATAAATATTTGCCTCCTTCACTTTAGATGTGGAAATTCAATAGGTTGGTCATGATCCAGAAGAAGTGTGAGAGAAAGGAATTGTGTTTATGGTCTTTGCAAACTCATATTGACCAGTCATGAAACTGCAGCCCCTAAAAAATGTGTAAGCCTGCCAATTTCATATGGAAAACATAAAGAATTAGACACTAACACGACTGTATCGCAAAGCTGAAGCTAAGCACTAATGGTAAATTAAAACACTCAATTTATGAGTTAGGTTCCAAAAATATATATATAGCAGTGGATTTTGGATTTTTTTGTTTTGTTTTTGGTTTTGTTTTTTTTAATGTAAAGTTTGCAAAGGTGGTTGTCTTCTGATTATGGAGTCTAAAATGCCATTTTTCAAGCTTTCTTTGCAGACATGAGAACAAGAAGCTTACCTTTTCAAATGTCTAATCTGTGATTCTCATAATAAATCCAGGATTTTAGACGTTAAAGAAAACATGAAATATTGTGAGGCTTGTGATAACATCACACGAGCTGGGAGTGCTGCTTAAGCCTGTCTTTTGTTAGCTTTTCTATGAACACAAATTACAGGATGTTCCTAAGGTGTTCCTGGAAAGGAGAACTGTGCCAGGAGAATGATGTGCCATTTACATAGGTAATATTCAAACTGGTTGCTAATTTCAAAATTGGTTGTTAGCCTCAATAAATAAAGTACTTAGAGCTTGATTTTTTTGGAAGATCTGAACATCCAACTTGCCTTTGACTTTAGACAGGGGTTTGATGATTGTGCCTGTAAAAACCACGCTCAGATCAATATTTTTTAATAAGGACATCAGAATAACTGTACTGGACCAAACCAACAGTCTCTCTAGCCCATTTTCTACTTCTGACAGAGGTCAATAACCATACTGAGAGAGAGCAAGGCAGGCACACTTCAGTGATGTATTCTCCCAGCCTCCAGAAACAGATCAGGAACTTTGCGAACCGGAGCATCACCAACTCATTTTATAGCCCATGATGGGTTATTCTTATATCAGAATTCACATTAGTTTTATTGCACACTGTGTGAAGAACCTGCTTTTGGTGTTCTGAGTAGGCAAAAAGATGGTCTATCTGTATCACAAAAGGCATGTCAATATCCATGGATTTATCTGTTAACTCTTCTGGAACTATGTGATGAAGGTCATTTAAGTGATGCTAATTTTTTACACGGGTTGGATTCCCTTGGGACCAGAAGACAATTGGAGTTGTGACATCTTCTACACGGTTTTTAAAGTCACATCTGTATTTTCAATGGCCACGCTCATCTTCCTTCCCACGTCTGCTCTCCATTAAATTGGCACAGCATGTACCAAGAAAGAAGAGAATTACCTAGCAAATCCTGTAAGAGAGAACCAAAGGCAATCCTTTCTTGAACTTATCCACCCCAGGTATTCTGGAGACAAATACCAGAAAGTAAAGCTAGGGCATTTCTTACTTACAAAAGAGTAAGTTGCTGGTGCTGTCATCTGCTTCACAGATTAGAAAAACTCAAAGAAATTGGACATAAGCAGCACCTACCTCTCCCTAGAGATGTTTGAATATTGTTTGCCAGCCTTACAGCCTCCGTTAAATCTCTTCAGCAGCATTCCTGGTGGATATCTACCATAAACCTGGCCATTTGGGTCATATTCACCCAACTCTACCAAGACACGAAAATGTACAAAAGACAGCTGATTACAAAATAAGTGACAGGGCACATTTTATTCTTAAGAACTCCCATTTCTGAGCACTTTTAGTCTCTAAGGGAGTTACCCTCAAATGGCATTCTCCACTATGCCTGGACTAGGAGCAAATCTTGCCTGGAGCCCACAAGGGTCTTGGGCAAGAGGAGCTTCCTATGCTGCTGTACAAGAGCTGCCCTTCTGCCATTCCCTTGGGGATCAGTGACAGCACCCTGAAATGGGCTTGGATGGCTGTACTGGGTCAGGCACACTGCCCAGAGCTGAGCAAATTTCAGTAAAAATTAGTGTTGCTCCCAGGTGATGGAAGGATGGCATCTCCCAGTCCTCTGCCATCAGCTAGCTTTGGCTTTAGACCTTCTTTTCTTGACAGCCTTACCCTTAAGTCAAAAGCAAGCTAGAATCATCCAAAATGACTGGTGTGGGTAGACTTGCAAGATGAAACACTGATCATCCTTCAAGACTCTCTATGCACCTAGTAGAGGAAAGAGAACTCCTCCAAAGAATGCCTCAGAGCAGCAACCTAAGGTCAGGGATACCATCCCCACCAGCCATGGCTCCTTGATATCAGAAAAACACATTTGGCTTACTCTTGGCAGGAAAAAGCACAACTAATCCTATTGATTAAAAGTAAGATATTGTCTTATATATCAGTGTGAGCACAGTGCTGCTGTAACCTACTACAGTCCCAACCCTGTGCAAATAACTGTGCAAGTTACAGGCAGTTCAGGAGGACTTGCTTTAAAAATGAGTAGAGCCTGCAGGATGTAGGCTGAGGAGCCAGGGACCTGGCATTCCCAGCTGGCAATACAGCAATTGATGTAAGGTTTCAAAATACCTTTTCAAGGACTGAAGAGCCCAATTTCTGTGAGTAGCTTGATTTATGGATTTCATCAGTGCCTGTGAACATTTGGGAGTGGTCTGAGTATTTAAAGATCCCTGGTAGCATTTACAGAAAGTAAGGATTTGTAACGTAGACAGACCAGACCTTCTAACATCGTCACTCTGGGACATTTGGTCGTGTTGTTCTCAGTGTTCCTTTATCATTTTGTTCTAGAGGCTGGATTTATTTTATATGGAGGTGAGAGAAATGATTGTTTGCAAGGAAAGCTTGATTATTTTGGACTAGAACCCAGGAAGGTTATGGATTTGCATGACAAAGGTGCAATTTTGCAGCTTCTTTTGGCATTTGTTGCTTCTTTTCCTAGGGTTGTTGAAACTCCAAAGTTACCTAATTTATTAGCCTCCCTCTGTTTACAGATGCCACACTGTGATTATCTCTTTCAAAAGACATAAATGAAGAAAATCTTCCAAACAACTTTACTTGTAGATACTTTTTGCTCTAGGCTTTGGGAAACATCCTGCAGCTACTCTCTAAGGCTGATATATTTTTAGCTGTTTTCAGCTGCCACCACCACCAGGCAGTGCACCTAGCAAAATGCAGTTACCTAGTCTGTGGATCCTGCACAGGAGTCGGACACTGTGAAGACACTGGCATTTCTTTTACTGCACAGGATCCAAATTTTAAGACTGAACAGAAAATGTCACAAGGGAAGCTGTGTGTCTACTGTCTCAGCTATCTACATAGGTTACATGAGATTACCTTGAATTCTTTCTTCAATTTATATACCCATGCTACCTCCTCTGGAGTGAAGTGTTAATCTTGGTTATGACTCTTAGTCTCAAATTATAGAGGTTACATTCTTAAAATCTGGAAAAATACATCAAATGTATGGCTACATGGTTGTTACCCCTCACTAAACCTACACCAGAGAGCACCCCTGTGGGTCAGTGTCAATGATTCATACCCAGGCTTCTCACAATGGATTATACTACTGAACAGCTATAAGTTGAAAGCTGTTTATCTAAACTGTTTCTCCCTCATCTGTGATAAAATGTTCAGCCCAAGAGACATGGAATGGGGAAAACTTCTTATTCTCTTCTGGGTGAGCTACAATGCAGTACTGTACATCACCTGTGATGACTTGTAGTGATCCTGGAGTTCATGGTTTATTAATGGTTGTCAAAGAAAATGCCTGAAGTGCTGTTTATTTGCCATAAATTATTTCAAGCTCTATTACTAGGGCTGTAGTAGTAATGTTCTATGTGATTTTTTTATATAAATATTATATTTATTGCTAGTAGCTTGAATAGATACGATACACTCAATTCTGGAACATTTACAAAAGCATTTTTTTCAGGAATCTATTTAATTGATTAAGTTGTTTGCTATAGATATATTTAAGTATGACTTAGATGTCTGTAAATGGACAACAAAGAAGCAAAGTCTGCTACTGAAATTAAATTTTTTAATGCAGTGGCCAGCAACAAGTTTTTACAGCATTTATTTCTCCTCATCAGGCCTCTGTGAAAAAAGACACAAAACGCATGGGGAGAAATTCCCAGTTCAAGTAATTTCACAGAAAAAAGAAAAAGTATAAACATCAGAAGTGCAATGAATTATTTATTAAAAACAAAATTGAATTTTCTGTTCCTGCAATTTCCAGCAAAAAATAAGATAGCAAATGATATCATTCTTTAAAGAAAAAAAAAAAAAGAGAAGCTGATGTGTATTAACCGCTTTTTTTCTTTCAATATTGACGTCTGCCTTGGGCACAGATCCTCTAAACACTTACTGCAATTTTAACTTTGAGCATAAAACCAGTCACAAAATCTCTCTAATGGGATTATTCACATGCTTACAGTTAGGAACACAAATATGTTTCCAGGCCCATGCGTCTTCTGAAAAAGAGAATTCCAGGCCTTCAATCAAGACTGTATTTCCTCTTGTATGGCTGAAGCAATTAGTGCTAGATTGCTATTCTGGGGAAACTGTCTGTAGAGTTATTTCCAACATCATTCAAATTGTAGGTCTTATTTTGCTTGTTTTCCGGTCCTTCATGAATATTATCACCATGTGATAAGAGTGTTGCACATGAGTGTCAGTAAGAAAATGCTGTGGCCATAAAAATTAGCTTCGCTTGTGTGTAGCTGTGTGCTGCACTAAAAGCACATACATCTCATTAGCGCCTAAGAAATCAGTAACTTAGGCATTGTCTAAAAGCAATTCTAAAAACCATTTTTCAGTTTGTGCCAATTGGGTGGTTAATAATGTGAGAGCTGTAAAGCAGCACAAAGTATTATTTTCCAGTGAAAAATACTTAGAAAGACCCTTGGTTATGACAGCTTTGAGGCTACTCACTAGTGAGTGCGAATGCAGGCAAATTAAAGAGATGGAATTAAAAAGGGGGGGCTTTACTTCTCACTTCAGAGCCAGCACTCAGTTTGAGAGTTGCTCTATATTGGCATTCCAATCTAGTGATCCCAAAGCTCAGGTTTAAGACCCACATGGTGCTATCATACATGACGTTCTTAGCAGAGTATTTCAGCAGTTCCTGAATTTCTACATAGTGCATAGCATCTTCCAAAACAATCTCTGCTTTTGAAAGGCAAAAAATGAAGATACCTAGAAGCTGATGTTTTACTCTAAGATGCAAAAGTTGGAAGTTACAGACTGATACTGGTACTAGAAGAGGTCATCAATGTGGTCTAAGGAGTATTTTTATTTGTCAGTCACAGCTTGCTCCAAATCACCATCAAAGAAGGGAAAGCTGAAGTTGCCGCCGCTTTTTAGTGTAGAGCACCAGCCTGTAAACTTATACATGAAAGGCAGTAACACAAGACTTTTCCCCAGGCTCTTTGTCTATATTGCTTCCTTCTGGTTGTGCAAGGCAGCTCTCTGCCTGGCATCCTGCATGCTGCTAAAGATGCCTGCACTTCCATGCTCACTGTGGGAGCCTGGCAGTCAGGTGTGGGGTCTGGTCCTTGTGGGGTGATGGTTTACACATATTTCACTGAGGCTCCTTACTTTTTTTTTTTCCTTACCTGTTTCCTATATGGCTGCTCTAAACACATTAGAAAACGTGTTCTCTGGGAAAAAAATTCTACAGGATTTGAGAGAGTTTTCCTTATACTGGAGCTAGAATATTAAGAAATTAATTAAGAAATTTCTTAACTCTTACCAATCCAAAGTATTGAAAGGTCTCTGAATACTTTACTCTGAGCCATAGAAATACAAATGGTAGGTCCTATTTTTCAGATCATTGATTAAATATATAAGCATAATAGTTTAATTGGATCACTTTTTGTCATTTATCACATAACATTTTGATTATTAATTCTTTATAACTTACTTCCTCTGGGAAAAAAAAAAAAATCATTCTTTGTTAAGAACTACTACTGGCCAAACCCCAATATTTTGGAATTTAGATAAGTGTATGTATATTGTTGGAGGGGGTTGACCCTAGGTGGATGCCAGAATACCCACCAAAGCCACTGTATCACTCCTCTCCTCAGCTCGTTATGGGAGAGAAAATATTGCAAATTTTTCTGAGTTGAGATAAGGTCCAGGAGAGGTCACTCACCGAATAATGTTGTGGGCAAAACAGATTCAAATTGGGGATATTAATAGAATTTATTATTAACAAAATCAGAGCAGGATAATGAGAAGTAAAATAAACCTTAAAAACACCTTTGCCCCACTCCTCCCTCCTTCCCAAGCTCTACTTTTTTCCCGCCCAGTGGCTCCGGGAGATGTAAAGTGGGGGTTACAGTCAGTTCCTCACACATTTTATCTGCCGCTGCTCAGGGAGAGGAGTTGTCCCCCTGCTCCTGGGGTCCCTCCCATGGGAGACAGTTCTCCATTAACTTCTCCCATGTAAATCCATCCCACAGGCAACAAATTCTTCATCAACTGCTGCAATGTGAGTCACTCTTCCACAGGGCCACAAGTCCTTCAGTCCTTCCTTCAGGTGCAGGCTGCCCCAACATGGGTCCCCCCACAGGGCCACAAGTTCTACCAGAAAACTGTGCTCCTGCGTGGGCTCCTCTCTTCACGGGTCAGCAGGTCCCTGCCAGGAGCTTGCTCCAGCATGGGTTTCCCATGGGTTCACAGCCCTCTCTCAGGCATCCACCTGGTGTGGGGCTCCTCCATGGGATGCAGGTGGATCTCTGCACCTCCATGGTCCTCCATGGGCTGCAGGGACACAGATGGCTCACCATGGTCTGCACCACGGGCTACAGGGGAATCTCTGCTCCAGCACCTGGAGTACCTCCTCCTCCTCCTCCTCCTCCTTCTCCACTGACCTGGTGTCTGCATAGTTGTTCACATGTTGTCACTCCGCTCTTCTCTGGCTGTAATTCCATCTGCACAAATTTTTTTTTTTCTTTCTTAAATATATTATCCCAGAGGTGTCACTATCATTCCTGATTGGCTCAGCCTTGGCCAGTGGTGGGTCCATCCTGGAGCTGCCTGACATTGGCTCTACCAGACATGGGGGAAGCTTCTGGCATCTCACAGAAGCCTCCCTTATAGCCCTCCACTACCAAAACTTGACCACACAAACCTAATGCAATTGTATACACTCACTGGGACTTGACACAGTGAATATAGAACATTTCATAATCTGTGATGGGAATGGTCAGTTTGTTTAAGAAAGGACAGAGAACAACAAAATGACTGCGTGTTTTCCTATCCTCTCCATTAAGGTTTCTATTTAAGCACTAAATTTCTTTCTTTTTGTATTTCTTCTAAATAATTCTCCAAATCAAAAGTTTCATTACTCTGATATATGTGTCCTTCCACCTGAGGAAGGTTTTTCCCCTTCCAGTCTGCATTTTATGTGGTTGTTTTTTACTGAGACCTACACAATGGCTTAATCAATACGAAGTACCCTCTAGGCAATGAAAGACCACAGGAAAGTGCAGCATCATTAAACTGAATTACAGACAAGCACTTTAGGAGACAAATAAGTATTTTGTTACTATAAAGCTTCACTTTTTTATAGCTATGATGATTGAAAATGTTTACAAGCGTGCATGGCACAGTGACGGCAGAGGGAGAAGGCTGAGGGAAGTGCTCTATTTGAATGGCAGCAAACTTCTGCTGCATATTGAGACATGGGTTGGGAGCTGAAAACCAGAGTTCCCCTTCTGGTGTGTCTGGACAGCCAGTGAGACACAGTCGGCTCACAAAGCTCTCCTGACAAGCAGCTCCAGCTTGGGGCCAAGGAAAGAGGGGCTCAAACCCTGAGCGAGAAATACAGTTCTTTTGTATGAAAATGTCAGGGTGAACTCACAGGTGAGAAACTGAAATGTTGGTGACCAAGGAGAAGTGCACAGGTCCTCAGGGACACCTTACAGACAGATAAGTAATTCCTACTTTGAATATACAAGTGCCTCCTTCTGTATTCTCTATTTATTTCTAAAGAGCTCTCACTTAGCTATTGAATATTAATAGCTGTGATGATTTCTATTGAAGTAATTTGAAAAAGTCATCAACCCTTCTGTAAAAAGTTGCTTGTCTGATTTACAACATCCTCCTAATCAAGTTTTTCTTTCCTGTTACTTAAAAAAAAAAAGAAAAATTCCCATGACAGAGCATGCATATATCAACCTTCCTCACCTGTTTGCCTTTCTGCCAGGATTGTATATGAACATCTTTCTTATAAAATTGAGGAGCAATACTGAAATCCCTACTTCAGTTGATGTAGACTTCGGCTCAACTCCCTCTGTGGGAGACTAGCCTTCTGCTCAGGATAGGGTCACATATTTAATCTTAATAATTTGCAGCTGGCATAATTATTTAGAACAACAAAATACTGAGTAACTTTCAAGGTAGTCTTGAACAAAGCACATAGCTTTCCTGTGAACTAGAACCTTCTTTCATCTTTAAGGTTGCATAGCTGAAGGAGAAAGATGTCTTCTTAGACAAGAAAAGTCACCTCACAACAAAAAATGTTTTATTCTAGCCCTCTTCCCCTCTGCACAAATATGTGGGCAATGGCTTATATCTGTGCTGAGCACACATTTGAATTCCCCAGGCAGAGAAATCAAATGCCTATTTGTACAAGGATCAGGGATGTGTCAATTTTGCTAACTGCATGTAAACCACTCCATCCTGTTTGTGCAGAGAGAGCAGTTGCATGTTAGAACTGTGCATCTGCATTGCTTGTGAATTTATACAGGCAGATCCTTAACGGGAATTGAATGGCTGGGTAAGATTTTTGGGTGAGCTTTTAAAAACTATTTAACATTGGCTTAACTTTGCTTCAGTTGACAGAAATTCAAGAATTCGTTATTGACTTACAGGAGACCAAATTAGGCTTGTGATGACTGCTTTGGAAAACACTTTTTCTTGGTCATCACACACATTCAAATTGTGATCCAAAACCAACCAGTAGCGTAAAGTGTGTTGAAAGCTGTGGCTATGCACAGGGGTCTGGACCCTACTCTTTACTTCTGTTGATTAAACTGCATTATGATTAGCTGCAAAATTTTTCTTCTCATCAGTTAATGGCCCTACATCACATTCTCAGTTCCTTTCAGGTCCCTTCCTGGTGAAGCAGCAATCACTGGCATGAATTCTGGGCAAACCTACAAAAGCATGGATTCATTAGGAGAGGAGTAGAACAAAATGGGTTTTATCCCCTCATTAACACTGGTGTAATACCTACTCCTGGGAAAACCCTCTGCATGTTTATTTACTCCCAGTCTAGGACTAGATCAGGGAACATGTTGGAGATTTCCCAGTTGCAGAAAACTTAGTTTGCAAAAAGCTGCTGCCTGCATATCTGCCTGTGCCTTGGATCTGGCAGGCCTCAGTCTAAATGATTATAAAGCTCTAGCCGTAACTGAACACTTGTTTACATGCACAGTCATATACTTTAGAAGGCATACTTAAATTTTTTTTTATTATGAGGAACTTGATATAAACAACTGTAGTTGTTATACTTCTGATATTTAACCAACAGGGAGGAGAAGTGATCTGTGTTGGTCTCCCGTGACACAAGAGGTGGCCCATAAACCAAACTGTTAAGATACAATTCTTACTGTGAAAATGTTTGAGTGTTCTCTGACTAGCGAAAGCAGCACAAGGAGGAATGAAATGTACATTGTGTTTAAATGCAGGCGCAATTGTCATTACCTATCAGTCTCACAATTTATGGCATCTGTCTTTTTTCAGTTTAAATTGTAAAAGTGAGCTGGCTTAACAATATGATCTGAAGGATCTACAATGTATTAGAGCTGTCAACATTGCTAAATATCAGAATTAGAACGAAATAACTTAGTTGCCTTAAATTAGGAAGACAGGGAGGCCCCAAGAATGTTCTGCTATTAAAAAAATCCTTCTTTATCTCTGAACTTTGGTTATCTATTCTGTTTCTGCCACTTTGAAATGGGCGAGTCATGGTGAGAAAGAGGATAGGACAGGTCCCATTCAAGTTGGCACTCTGCTGGTCAATGCAAACTGGAATCTGTGTCAAGGTCATGGGAAAGGTCAATGACCTAATTTGTTTTCCTGCTCTGAGCAGAGCACTTCACGTGCTCCAGAAAGAGGGGAGAGAAAGCTCAGCTCTTATGGGCAATGTCCTAGCACTATGAATAAAGTGCTCTGTGTCATCCACCAAAGCATTGTGCAAAAAGCCTCTCCTTTTCTACAGCTATGAATATGACAAGCTCTCAGATCTCCCTGCAGCCATTACCATTAATCCCTCACAAGCAGCCAGCTGCCCACACCACTGTCCACGTATCTGTTACCAATATGCAACCACGTTTGAGTTCCTTCCCTCCACCAGCACCCATTGGATATGACCAGGATGGATTAGTGAGGCTCACTTACACATGAGAAATTCCATCGAGGGGTTGGGGTAAAATCAAGAAGCAGCAGATCAAAGCCTTTGAACACCAATCGTCCAGTGAGGATTCATTACAGATTCAGCCTCTTAATACCTCCCCAGCCTGGGCATAGGTTGAAGCTTGCCCCTGGTGGGGGATGAGCTGACGTCACCCTGCAGTACAGCTGCAGCACCAGTCTGGGTTAAACTGTACCTGTAATATTGGTGGGGATGTAATACAAAACACGGGAACACATCCCAGTGCCATCGGCACCACTTGTCTCAGGATAACAAGACAGAGGGTGTGAGCCATGACATGAGTCTCACAAGAGTCCAGCTCATTGCTGGCATGACAGGTGAGGGTCAGAGCTTTACCAGATGCTGGGCCAAGGAGGGATTTTGCCAAAAGCCCTATAAGGGTTGAATCTTCCTCTAGGAACCAGTAAGCTGCTTGCAAACATCCTGCCTTCTGCTTCCCTGGAGTGCTGGGGAAGGACGGAAAGGACCTTGATGCCTGGTGTAGCCTGGGACCTCTGACGAGAGGATGCTGCTCAGAGGGAGTCTCTGGGAAGTACCAAAACACTTGTCAGTGTTTTCCCATCTAAATCTCCATGAGATTTCCATCTTTGCATCCATCTAAGGGGCAGAAGGCACTGAGAAGTGGTGGTTGCCCCAAGCAATCTCACTCTATGCTCAACTGCTCTTGGTGGGTCATACGTGGTCCCTAAAACTTTTAACACCAATGTATGCTCACTGGGAAGCAAGGTCTTCCAAGGTGACAGGCAGGTGTGGGCAGCAGTTCATTCATTTTTATATTTTGTTTGGTGTTTCTTCCTCCAGTTAGTTATATCTTTGAAGATTTGCTGTCCTAGGACCATCACTCATACCATTGTATAGATGTTTGTTTTTAAGTCTTTAAACTTGCATAGAACCATTGCTTCTTAAAGTCAGTCATTTCCATAGATATCAGAAAGTTGACTGAGAAACCACAAGCATCAGGCATTTAAAATAACCTTTGTTTAGTGCACTCATTAAGCCTTTAGTTCCTTTTAATGATATTACATTATCATGTGAATATGTGATTATTTTTTACTTCATTGTTCCTCTTTAAAGGAAAAGACTAAGCTGCAAAAAGTGATAGGAAATAGAATAAATTGTCTCCTCACATCAAGAGATTGCATTCAATCCTGCATGCAGTTTGCTTTTAGTTTTACAAAGGTGTAGATACAAAGGTGTTCCCTAAGTATGAGGTAGTTTGAGCTGGGCTGAAATCGAACAACTCAGGGTGGCAAGTATCTGCTCTTGAAACATCTGGTGGAGGGCAATGAAGCTTCGGGGGTCCAGTTCTACCAGTCAGCAAGGCTGGAAGGCCATCCCTGAAAGGAGGAGGGTTGGGTGTTTTCAGGAATATCCCAGGTTGGGGATATTCCTGAAAACAGGGTGCTCTGCTCACTAGGCTGGAGAAACCCTGTCAGGGGTCGCTCGGTAGCCCATACGGAACGGGGCCTGGGGTGCATGAGGAGAACCTTCCACCACAGGGTGAGTCACAGACCTGGGAAGATCAGCTGGCAGTTCAAGGCAGGTCTTTGGTAATTCAGGCTAATTAGAAACATGGTGTATTGACTTTGCTGTTAGACACCCCAGCTTTTGCCATTTGAGAGACATGCTTTTCTCTAGTATCAGTATTGCTCACAGTCTGTTGCTCAAATCTGGGGTTGTTTGCCATCTGTGAGGTTATGTATTTATGTAGATAGATTAAATAGCTCTCTGACACACTGTTTCCATTTCTATTGTGCTAGTTTATAAATTTACATGGTTACAGCATTCTCTAATTCAGTGTTAAGAAAAACATCTTTAGACACAGACGTTGGTAATATTAACTCCCGCCTCTCCAAGTATGGCAAGCAACTATTAGTAGCATTAGTATTCTATTAGCAGACATTTCACAGAGAATGAAATTCACTTAAATTAGAGCTGACTGAAAAAGGTAATACATGCATTAAATATTAATATAGTTTCCTCATGAAAATATTCAGAGGACACATCAGAACTGTCATTTTGCTTTCTCTTCTGTTTGTGGAATATCTGTGATCATAATTTTCTTCCATTCATTCTTATTTAATGAATTGGTTATGAATATTTGAAAGTCAAGCTGTGCTGCTGAGTTGTTATTCATTAGAGAAGTCACACAGTACTTTTTACATATTCAAGCATTTATGAGGCAAATCCTCACATGTGCCGGTTTAAAATCTTGTTTCCACAAATTCTCTGTGATACAGCTTTGAAACTGTTATTTTATAAACAGTTGAACACAAACAACTTCTAAAAGTGTCAGGAATTGTGCATATGGGGGGCAGTTCAGCAACACAGATTCTACCAGATGCAAATGTCCACGTTGCAGGACTGACCCAATGAAACAGTAAGACAGTAACAGAACTGCATATCCTCCCAAGTAGCTGCTTGAGTTTAAGTTGAATTATACTCAATTTTTTAGCTAGGGAGAGATTTACCTCCAGCTGTAGCACCTCCAAAGGGCTATTCATTGCATGTTCTCTTAGACATCTCTGGATATACCAGTCTCATTGCAGTGAGTGGTGAGGCAGCACAGACAACCAGCTTAGACATGCCATTTTGGGATAGCTAATGCTGGGTGAAATGAATGTAGCTGAATAGTACAAGTCTCAGATGTTGCATCTGGCTGGTTGTTGCATCCCTTGCAACCCAAAAATGAAGCCAGTTATGAAAATTACTTCTTTTGCTGCTCCGTTTTTTTCATATTAAACTGGGACACTTAGGGAGTTTGTTTGTTTATTCATTTATTTGTGAGGTTTACAAGTTCAAATGGAGTGATTTCTGTGTGTTTTCTAATTTAGCTCTGTATGATACTAAACACTGCTTATTGCACGTGTTGAGACTATTTCAGCATCTTTATCTAAAAGTATTGGAATGACTTGCAAAATTTGAGCCCCTGGAAAAAATAGTGTGCTGCTTTTTTGCCTTTGGAAAAAATCTGAACTTGATACATATTCAAACTGAACAACAGGGCTTCTGACCTGACTAAGCAACTCCAAGTTCAAGATATTTTAAAGGCTCGTAGAGCCTCTCATGAATTCTAGAAGGAGTAGCAAATAATATTTAATCAATGTTCAAAGAGATATAATGGGAAGTAATCTCTATAGCATTGGAGAATATTATTGCATGAGGTTTTCAAGCACTATTATGTTCAGGAGCACTTGAAATATTCATGTATTTAGGCAATTGATAATTCTGGAGTGCCTCCCAAAATAATATTGGATTTTTCATTTAAGGCTTTTGAAAGCAGTACAGAGTACTCACTCCCAGAACCTCCAACATCTGTAAGGCAATTTAGGCTAACAACCCAAAAGCTGAGGCACCACCAGCCAATATTAAAAATGCAGATCTTAGCTGCATTGCAAGGAATCAGATGAATTGTAGCACAGTGCACACCAAGATGCCAAGCACTGATCTTTTTTTCTTTGGAACAGATGTAGTCTCATGCTGTTGAATCTTCATATTCAAATAGACACATGAGAAATGCATAGCATTTAGCACATTCCTTCAGAGCTGTAACTCCAAGGGCGAGTTAAAATAACTGGCATTATTTCTCTGACTGTTAACAAAAATAAATTCATACTGCATATCTTCATCTATCAGTGCAGTATAACACATTTGTAGGCCCTTCCTGGTTGTTTCCTTTGAAGAGCATGCAGTAAGTGCTTTCATTTGCAGTGTGGGCAATTGCAAGGACTGTTCACCTGCAAATCAGGAATTCTCCATGCTGTACAAACAAGGCACAAGGACACACTGTCTGAATGGGATGAAGCAGAGAGGCACTGTGTTTGAGCTGCACACTACTGTGCCTTTTAATACACGTTTCATTCTCTGTACAGCATTAGAATCTACAACTTGGCTTTAATAGTAACACAGAGCTGAAAATGTGACAAGGACTTTACAGACATTAGCAAGAGGCACCAGGGGTCCCCAAGGGTTTGCAGCTTCACTGGCTGATATAGCAGCTTCAGGATAAGCATTGAAAGAGAGGCAGTCAGCCTGCCTTCTATCCTGATCACCACTCTGTTTTGTAGAACTGTGCATTCTGATTAATTCTTTGTATTTAAATTGGGAAATTCTAGTAACAATCATTGCCACTTTCTTCACTTATTTTGATGTCTTCTTTTAAAGGAAAGCCAATAATGAAATGCTGGTCAGTTGCTGAACTAGGTGATAACTCCTCCAGAAATAATGATTTCAGGAGGTGCAGAAGCAGCATGAAAGTTCTTTCCAGAAACATTAAAATGTTTAAAAAGGACCATCTTGCATCAGTTCTAGAAAGGGTTGCCCCAAATTTCACAGAACAGAAATTGTAAGCAGAATATAAATAGAACTAAAATTTAGCTATCACTAATATGTGAGGATGATTACTCAACTGATTATGAAATGCCACAACTTCTTTGTGAGTTTCTTCAAAGAGATTTAATAGAGGGAAAAATCTGTTTCAGAAATTAATATTTTTCTAAAATGTGTATTAAAGGCCAAAAATACTGACTGGAGTGAGGCAGAGTAACAGAAAACACTGCAGGAAATAAATAATTGGAAGATGATGAGAAATATATTTGGGCCAATTTGCTTTTTATTTATAGCAGTAAATTTAGGGGTTAACTGACATCCAATCAATACTGACATTAGAATTATAAGGACAGAAAACTACTGAGGAAGAAATGAAGTGATTGAAGCTTTTACGCTTGCTTTTCCTGATGCAGGAAGGTAAAAAGAAAACAAGTTTTCTGAAACAAAAATAGAAATATGAAATTATGATATAGATTAAAATCCAGAGAAGATTGGCCAGAAAAATGCTAGACTTAAATGAGCATTAAAACAGCACCAGCTTGTTCCTGGGGATCTCATGCTATTTATTGCATGGTTTGCTAATGAAGGGTGCCAGACTCACTCTTCTTACTGTATAACAACACACCAAGGGGTTCTGGATAGAATACAGGATGATACTAGGGTGTCTCAGAAGCACAGGCAAAGCCAAATAATGCCATCTGGTAGCCAGGTTTTAGTGAGTAAATGCAGAAGCTGGTGGAAGGTTATGACAAGCACACCAGAGCTTAATAATACAGAAACAGTAATGCTTTCTCCCCTGCCTGATTACCCCAGCAGAAAGTCTGCACCAGCCTGTTCTCTGTAAATGATTCAATTTACCTTTTTTTTTTGTTTGGTTGGGTTTTGCCCTGGGCATGCTGGTACAGCATTTAACATGTTTTGAGCATTGCCCACAAAATAAATTAACAACAAAACATTAAAAAAAATCCATTACCTTGAACTCTATCTTCCCAAGGTACACTCTCTCTAGAATTAATTTTATGCAGGCAAACTGTACTCCTAAGCAAAAAGGAAAATGAAAAATGTGTCTTTTCTGACAAGTGTCTTCACTAGGTGTAAACATGGCATAAACAGATGTGGTTTTCCTTGTGGTCCTTTGGTGCAGTTCACCCACCAAAATCAAAACATTTTACCCAAGTCTTTGCACTCTGACCTGCCTGGCAGCCCATGGAAAGGCAGTAGTTGTTTCAGTTTCCTGCTCCCACAAGACCCCATCCAAGTCCTTTGAATCTTACTATCCTTTATCATGCTCTCTGGGGGATGGGCGTGAGTCACTCCCACCACCAAAGATTCTTCACAGCATCAAGATTAGGGTGAAGATAGTTTGTGCAGATGCTCATTTTACATTAAGGGCATCAGCTTGTACCTGACCTAAGGGGTCTGGATAGGGTTTCCTTCCAAAGGCGCTGTGGGAGATCAAGTTCTGTTTGTACAAGTAGTACAGAATATTGGCTGCAATAAACGATCTATTAACTGTCTTGCTCCAAACCACCCACACCGTTCAGGGTCAACCCTGAGCATATGGTACCTGTACTGCCATAGAGAGCCAAAAACCCCTTCCCCCTCTTCATTAAAGCCCATGTTGCTTTCCATGCACTGGCCACATGCCACTTGCCAAACTGCCCTTTTGCTGCAGCTGCCATTTGGCTGATGAGTGCTGCCTCCAAGCTGCCTGATGTGCAGAGCCAGGGCTGGGACCCACCCAAGCTGAAAGGCAGGCAATCCTCACAGAGAAGCTCTTCTTCCAGGGATGGAGAGTCATGGGAAACCAGTCTGTTTTGGGAAGAATAAAAACATGTTTTAACTTGTACTGGGAATGGAGCTAAGAAACAACCATGCTGTGGGTTGAAGACTTGTTCTGGCCTCTGTTAATGACTAGATAAGATGCAGCATTTTCAGATGGAAACCTAAATCCACAGTGGTTGGCTCTGAAACCGGCCGTGGCCTATGCCAGATAGAGCTCTGCCAGGCGAGACACCTGTGTGTTGTTCTGCATCAAAGGCAGCTGGAGAATGAGCTGTTTCCTTGAGAGGAAACAACTATATTCTCAAGATTCACCCCTCTGGAGCATGAATCCAGCATAGGCAAGAAATGTGGATCCCTAGCAGAGATGTCATCCACTGCACTTTTTTTTTGAGGATCAAAACTGTCCTTTTCCTAATGAACTCTTTGGTAGATGTGGAAGCATCAAAGCTGGTGGACTGGCTATGAGATCTCATAAGGGAAAACTGGGAAATAGGTCCTGAATTGTTCAGCATATGGAGGCGGTGCTTACCCATGGCAAGCTTCTTGCCTCTTCAGCCTTTAGAAGCCTGAACAAATAAATATAAGTTGCTCAAAGTACTCACAGAGCAATGAAAACAGGCAATGGAATAGTGTCATATGTACTAGAAAATGTCCTTTAAATGTCCCCTCTGGCTTGCTGGATAATGCCCTTATGAATACTTGTAATTAATGCTAAGAACTGGGCTGAATACTTCCTAGTAACAGAAAATCTTGTTGAGCTAGGCCCTGTTTTTTAAAAAAGGAAAGGCTGATGCACCTGCCCGAACGTTTGCTTGACTTGGGCACGTGTCACATGCAAAGCAAGCCAGGTGGGTGCCTATCCCACAGGCTAGGGGTTCAATTTTGGCATGTCCCCAGTAGCTGTGAGCTGGCTCTTGCTTTGGCCACCCACCCTGAGGGCTCAGAGAGCTTGGCAGGTTTCAGGACCTGTGCTGCTCTGCCAACAGGGCTCACACTTGGCACATTGGAAAGTTCATCAGCCCGGCCTGATATTCTGTGTATGGATGTAAGATACTGGGATAAGGCAACTGTAGTTTACGAAACTCTAACAACTTTGTACAAAATATGCCCTTTCAGCCAGTAGCAAACTGAGCCAATGTCCATGACCCCATGCTTATGAATGCAATTTTCTGGGTTAGGCAAGCAAAAAATAACTTCTTCTGCATCAATCTGCCAAGCTCATTTCAAGTAACCAGTACCCTTGCAGCTTCTTGCAAGGTTCTCATTGAAAGGTTCTCATGGCAGTTCTCATTGAAAAAGTCACTTAAAATGAGAACATCCTCAGTGTTTTTCATTGTGGGAAAAATTTTACATAGAAGTGCCCAAGCAAGGCCAATTTTGGACTTTGGAACAAGCTTTTTTAGGACATCTTTCGTCTGTAGGGGAGCTACCCCAGCTACCATTAGAGGCCCAAGGCAAGTAAGGATGAAAACTTGGTTTCATTTGGTTACATGGAGCAGTGAGCTGAAGACTGAATAGAAGCTCAGATGTTGAAGGCTGAGAACCATGAAGTG
Organism: Chiroxiphia lanceolata; assembly: GCF_009829145.1. Taxonomy (NCBI): domain Eukaryota; kingdom Metazoa; phylum Chordata; class Aves; order Passeriformes; family Pipridae; genus Chiroxiphia; species Chiroxiphia lanceolata. The sequence continues at coordinate 17,011,981 of NC_045646.1, read as the reverse complement.
GGATTTCATTTGAAAAAGCCTGGGTCAGCTTCCAAGAGATGGTAGCATAGTGTTCGGCTTCCAAATCATGCAACACTGAACTAAAATAGGACAGAAACTTCTCTCAGAAAGCACACATTCAAATATTTCCAGCATTTTTACTGATAACCTTTAAACACAAATAGACTTGTTCTGGAGTGTCTTAAGATATTCAATAGATGCTTATTCAGTTGTGTTCTAGGGGAACCATTGTGAGGCATGGAGAAAGATGTTGAACACAACTATCCTCATCATGGAAAAAATGTAATATTTCCAACCAGTCTATGTACCTCCATATCAGAGAAGAGTTGCTGTACATGCCCCATCGACCTGTGGAAAGCCTCTGATGGAATAGGGGAGGGATTCCTGCATGAATAAGTTTTCTTGGCATCTATTTTTTAATCCATCTAGCAGAACATACAGAAATCTGCCCAGCTAGAATATTCTTCCATACTTATGTACTCTGCACAGTAGTTTAATGTTCAAGCTGGGAGTGCTTCTGCAGGGCCTGTTTGTCAGCAAGCTAAGCTCTGCAGTGTAAACCCTGTGGAATCACACAGATAAGTAGAGTTTTCACCCCTCTGGTCTTTCTTTGAGCCTCCATCCAACTTGCCTTATCCTTTGGTTCCTATTTCATCTGACTTAAACAAGTGTGACAGGGACTCCTGATGTTATTGCCCAGTGCCCTGGTCACATTTTGCTCTAAAAACACTGAAGGAGAAATCAGATGGTTGAGGCACCTTCATCTCAGCAGAAACTCTGGAGCCCTCCAGGAAATATTTCAGTGAGGCTGAGGTGATGGGTGGAAAAAGACAGCAAGCCTGGGGAGGGAAGGAAGACATATTTTTTGTTATTTTAAACACATGTACTTGTCTTGATTCATAATGGGAATCTGGGTGGGAAACACAGCTGGGAGGACAGAGGGAGAGGCTTATTTTTATTATGAAAATATGTGCTAATTGTGGCTCAAAGCAGGGAGGGAGGGTGGGACAGTATATGATGGAGAAGCCACCTGCAGTGGAGGTGGGGAAGGAAGAGAAAAAGGGTATTATGTTTTTCTTATCTGTCAATTGAAAATATACCTATTTCTTCTCTAGTAACTTAACAGCAGTGAGGCAGCCTCAGAGAGCCGAGTAACTCAGATCCAGCCCTGCTTCTGGCAACAGCTTTTATGGCTTGGTTCTAGCACCTTTTCTTTAGACTTGTGTGAACAATTGGTTTTGGGTGGAATGAAATGTTTCAGTCGACCCAAAACTGACATTTGTTTTCACTCAGTCTTCTAGAAAGCATATTCTTTCCCTTTCAGGCATCAATTTGTATGATGTTTGTATTTGTTTAAAGCCAAGTAGTGGAGATGCAGAGAGGCATGATTTATACATGCAAGAAATTGGAAAAAAAATTATCTTCTTTCTTACCAATGAGAAATATCAGAATGTCCACACCAGTGTCCCAAATTGTAAGAAAACTCTCTTTGAGCCTTTGCTTTTTGAGAAACTTTTAACCCCAAGGTTAGAGGTGATTCTAAGTGTCAGGGTACATGGCCAGGACTCTGTATTAAATACCCAACTATGTATTGGTGTTGAAGCTGATTATCAGTCAGGCACCCAGTTGCTCTACACGTTGGGTAAATGTGCAAATGCTCTTTATCTCACTGACTGTGGTAAAGCTCCATCCAAAATAGATTTGCTTCACCAAGAGAGACCCATAGCACAGTGTTAATTAATCTCAAACTATTTGGCAGATAGCTCAGGCAGCAACTCAAAGAACATTATTTGAAATAATAAACTAATTGCTGCTGGTCTGAGTGCTACTTTATTTTCATTATTACTCGGAATGTAAATGTGGGTCACAAGTACAATGTAATCTGAGGGCCTCAGACACAATCTTGTTGAGCTGTGCTGGAGGGTTTCTGCCACAAGTGATAGGACATACATTTTGTTATGCAGTAAATCATATAAACTCCAATGGACCCAGTAGTTCTTCTGAAATACTAAAAGAAGTTCCACTATTTCCAATTACTATTCTAGTTTCCTCTTAATCTAAATTATTTAGCCCTGCTCCTCTGGAAATGATTCTTGGACCAGTGACCCCCAAGAGGAAATACAGTAGGATTTTGCTGTTGTTGTTTTGTTTCTTTTAAATTTTTGGGCAGCTAAAAAAGCAAAAGACCACATAATTCCCATTTAGGGCCTCCTGCTTTCACCTTTGAAAAATCCTGCTGTGATCCTAACTGCTTAGGTGTCTAATACCTTTGAATCTACTTCTAAAACACTTCATCCTTTATGCAGCAAAGTGCAGTATTTTATGTCTGGCTGAATGAGGAAAAAGCACATTAAGGAGCAGATGAAAAGTAACGTTTGGGTTGCTGCAAGAGGGAGTTTTGAAAGGAAAAAAGTTAGGGACATACTGATATACTCGGAGTCTATGGCCAAGATTTTCCTACTCTCCCACTCAAACAAGAGATCTCATTGTCTGGGCTTTATGTGAATTATCATTAACCACAACTTAACTGCTCTATGAAGCTTACCCACCGAGCACATTTAACAGCCCTTGATAATACTCATAACTTGCCTATGTCTAGCGGAATAATTTCAGCATGAAAAACACTACATAGAAATCAAACTCTTCTCCGGCTCATCTGACACAGTTTGACATGACAACACAGAAAGCAGACAGATATAGCTGGGATTAATATACAAAGTTGACAGACAAAACATTTCTCTTAGGCACCGTGAAATGTTCTGACAATTTTTTTGTTCTTCACACCCAGAAGTTGGCCAGGAGGTGCTCCTGAGAAGAGCTTTACAGTGAGCTTCATTGAGGTCTGCAGTGAAAAAAAGCTCCTAAAAGACCATGTGTGAGGCAATATAGAGGGTGAGTCAATTAGAAAATCATCCGTGTCATGTGATGCTGGAAGTTCTGTGGCTGGTATATATACTACAGTTTTCCCATAAATAGAAGTGAGGAAATTGTTGCTCTAAAACTTGAATGTGTAGCTAATTTGAGCGTGATCTCACAGAGGGTTGTTGTGGAGTTCCTATTTGTTATTATTTGGTGATTAAGCATAGCTTGTACATCTGAAACTCTTTGTCTATTCATTCCGCTTTTAGACTTGGAGCAGCAGATGCCATACCAACTCACAACAGAAGATGATTCAAGCAGAGATTTCTCTCTATTTTGGGGATTTGCAAAGGCCCCCTCAGCCCTCAGAATTCTGCTCATTAATGCCTTGACTGCTGTCATATATCTTGTATTTTGATAACTTACTCATTAGCCCAGACAAGCAACATGCAACCCTTGGCAGAGTTCAGGACCAATCTATACAGTAGATAGAAAGCAACAAAATGCCTGGCTTCTTCACTGGAAATTTAAACCCAATACATCTACCCTTTGTTTTTCACTGCCAAGAAAAAAAAAGTTGGTGCTTGGATTTCCTGGGCTCAGTTCTTTTTTCAGTCAGACCACATTTTACTCTGATGCACTTTCATTTCACTTAGTAAGAGTTGCTGTTTTCTAGTGAATAGACAATCATTAATCATACATTGTATCTTCAAACACAATCCACAGACGCTTTTCTTATTCTAAAGGAAAGCCCTCCCTCCTTCTCTAGAAGTGCCATATTTTACAAAAGGTTTCCCATTACTTGGAGGCTAACCAGTGACTGGAAATTTGTGTCTCCAAAGGCCATGGACTCAAGGGAAGTAGACTACCACCAGCTGTTTAAGTTAAAAATGATGTATCTATAGAGATTTGTGCTTCCATACACACAAACAAGACAAGCACTGGTCAGGAAGGAATTATTTTTAAGTACCAAATTATTTGACATAGTTAAATAAGAATTTTTAGTTAAGAAAATACACATGCAAAAGATATTTTCCAGCATGAACAGATGTTAAAACTTTGATCTTTGGTGTATAATCTGTAGCAGACATACAGAAACTGGTAGGAATTTATGAAGTTATTTTGTTTTAAATCGTAATGAATGTATGATGAGAATGTGGTTAACTGGGAATACTAATGGCATCACCAAAGGCCAGCTCTTTTACAGTAGTTAAAAACAAGCTTTAACCTATTTGTCTGCTACTTTGCAATCAAAATTTCAGCAGCAAAACTGCACAATCTTTTTGTGGAATCTTGTCATTACAATGAAATTATTTTTCTTCTATCTATTCAGAGAGAAAAACAAAAATAGGATTTTTTTTCAAGCCCTTACATCCTTGTCAGTCTTCCTAAATCTCAAAGTCACTTTAGGATCAATTTAAAAGGGGCACACAGGGAACTAGGCCTTCATTTCCAAAATGCAAATGAACAACTTATATGCACGTTACTGGTTTTATGCTGTTGTTTTTCCATTCACAGTGACAAGGAATATGCTTTAATTTGGATGCTTTTGGTCTGGGCTACAGGAATATTGTCTATTCCACTGGCATTTGTAGCTAAATGATTGTTGTAGCACCAACATTTTTAGTGATGATGAGGCTCAAAATGAAGTTATATAATAAGTTATTCCCCAGGAAGTGGCTTTTGTGAATTTTCAAACCACATATAAAGTGATGTTTATGTTCACACATCGCAGTGATCCACTGGGAAATCCAAGCCTTGATCATAAAAGTTCACCCTTTCCTTTTAGGTCAAGTGAAAGCACTGTTGAAAGTATTGAGGAATAATCTGTTTTCTCAATAGAAGTTACATGACTCCCCTGGTTTCCTAAGACTTTTTCCATGTCTCAGATTTTACGATTGACAAAATAATGACAGCTGCATCCTTTCTAATTTCTCAATGGAATGCAGCCAATGCTGCCCAGAAGGACAAATAACCCGGGTTGAGGGGAGCTGAGAATGGAGGGAGATCACATGGCTCAGGAAAGCAAGCACTGTAAAAGCTTCCTGAAAACATACAACTAAAATACAATTAACAAAACAGCTTTGAAAGGAGGGAGTTAAATTACTGAGTGTGACTGTGATCAATCTCCTAGTTCAGATTACTCTGGTATAAATTAAATGAAATAGGACCTGGACTGCTAATTAACTACCCTACCCACAGGTGATCATAATATTTGCAATGTAAAATCCCTGCAAAAGCAAAATTTATACACCTAGAAATGACAAGTATGCATATTAAAACCATTTTTGTAATTTACAAGAATAATAAAGTCCTTTGATAGCTACTCAGAAAAATGGGAGGAGCACGGAGGAAATTCTGTATACATTTAGAAGCAATGATTCAGACAACATTTCCCTTGAATCAGTTTATTTTACAAGAGAACAAAGGGGTTGTCCTGCTGGGTAGCTTTTCAGCAGGGATGCCCTGCCTGTCTTATTTCATATCTGCAACATTATGTGGTTTCAATTAGTGGTAGCACTTGCAAAACTAGTTAACACAGACATTTTGGCTTGAAATCTGACTCCAAGGTGGTGAAGGGTACTTAAGATCTACTCAGGGATGGGTGGAGAAATTCAGTATATTTGAAACAGTGTTGATCATTTGTCATAATGGTGTCACTTCTAAAAAAACTCACTGTATTTTTGTGGGCTTAGTGTTTCATTTCTTCTTTGCCTAGAAGTTGCTTTCAGCTTTTCTAGCATCCCTATTTCCTGTCTCTTTTGTCACCTGGTGACTTACTAGGCCCTTGGTTAAGCTTTTCTTCAGGCTTTGAGGGCAGCCAAGTATCCAGTTAACTTGCTCAAAATACTATGGCACTTACAGTGCTTAGCATTTACAGAGTCCTCTTCCTTCTTAAAGCTCTTTGCAGTACTAGTTACTCTAAGAACAATCCTGCATTATCAGGAACTGACTGGTTTAATAGTCCATCCAGCCCCTTAATGGTGTGAAGGAACCACTAAAATATCCTTGTAAGGCAAATGTTAATTCCTTTAGCTTTACAGGCAGGAAAGATGACTTCTGTTGCTATTTCACATCAATGTAAGTGTCTCTTGAAATACATCTGCTGGCAGAAAAAAGCCTGTGCATGATGATTCAACCAAGTTTCTCAGTCCTACTTATCCTAGATATCTTGATAGGCAGGTGACATTTTGATGAACAAAATAACAAATGTCACTGCTGTGGTGACAGACATATACAATATTCCAAATATCCACTGAAAGAGAAGTGTTTAATACTGGAATGAAAGAGGCAACGCTTGACAGGATTTGAACATGTATAACTATAATATTTTTAGCAATGAAGTCAATAATATGTCTCACTATCACATCTATCACGGTGCTAAAGTAGTTTTTATCAAGACATTCCTAGATGCTGCTCTAGTGTGGTGATTGTCAACAAACACAGGGTAGATAAAAGGAGACTACAGAACAAATATGAGCACTTCTGTTTTTTCCAAGAGTTAGATCCTTTCCTGGTCTAAAGGACTTAGATTTGTTTCAGTGGTGGCGAAGGCTGGAGATCAAAAAGGACCCTAAAGATTGTCACCATTTATTTGTTTTACTGGCCTAATGCTGGTAATAGACCTTATAAAAAGCTGGTCACGTATTTGGCCATGTTTCATTTTTTATTTGTGGTTGCTCTCAAGCTGAAACAAAATTTAGGGGCTGCAAATGGAAATGGAATGAAGGCGGAAAATGCTGCTCGTGTCAAACTCCACTCTATTCATCTGCTGAATTATTCACATGTCTGATCAACAGCATTTGTTTTTATCAGTGTCTACCTCAGCCCTGCTTGCACAGCCATTTAACCTGACTCTCACTTGTGCTGGGGAGCAGCAACCTGAAACAAGGAGCAGAGGAGGGAGCAGAAGCATGGGGTGCAGTTAGATTTTCTCCTTCTGATCCACTTAACAGAAATCAGAATATAAATGAGCGGTAAGGTCACCGCGATCAAATCCATACGCAGTGTAGTTCAGCTGATTTGGGGCCAGAATACTGAGTTTACTCCAGACTTCTTCAAAGTCTCTGCAATGGGAGTGTCTTGTTTTGGTAGCAGTCTCTCTTTTTACAAGACAGGTAATCCACAGTGATCCACAATCACACAAGCAGACTTTCCCCAGCTGCATTCATACTGCTTAACAGCTTTATTGCAATTCTAGGAATAAAGATGCTCACATTTCACCGACTTAAGAGAACAGGTTTAATGCACTGTGCCATTTGCCACCATCCTGATGGGCCTTTTTTGTGTATGTGTGTGATTAATACATGTATTAATGCTAGTAAAACACTTATGGAGTTTCCCAGATGTAGACATGGCCCCATAATCCTTCCCTGTTCTGCTGGGGATAATAATTTTTACAACATGAGATCACTTGCACCAGCGAAGTGCATTTTAACACCTTTTACTGTTATCTGTATGAACTGATGATCCTAATAGAATCCCAGCAGTCCATTTAAGCTTTATTTCCTAGGTTAATCAGGCTAAAAGACAGTTAACTAAGTTTCCCAAAGGGGGCCTTCTTTACATTAAGGAAAAAAAAAAAAACAATACTGGAATTGTTTATCACCAGAAATTTTCCTCATTGAGAAAAGAAAAGGAGCAATGATATAAAAAGAAAGGGTGTTTTTTGTCTTGTAGTGGACAGCACGGCATACCATTAAAAAAAAAAAAAAGAGAGAGAGAGAAATATTTTCTGAACAAAGAAGTCATGCCGGTCCCTCTCCTTTTTTTTTTTGATCTTTAATCCCTTCTCTCCCAAGTAGAATGGCAAAGGAGCCCTTCTCTCTCTCTAATAAATAGCTAGCAAAAGAAGGCATTCAATGCTACGTCCCTTTGATCAGCACAAAGCTGTCAGCTCCTGCCGCTTTTTTTTCTTCCAGCTCTTGTTCCTGGTTAAAAGTGGAAGTAATACCCCCTGAAAGAAATACCCTAGGTGTCCTGCAAATCATCAATCCTATTTTTTTCCATGTTGTTTTTCAGTGGCCCACCCTCCTGGCCTGAGCAACCTCCTCACTAACACCCCTCTTCCTCTTTCCACCCTTTTTCCAGAATACCAGTTTCATTTGATACGCAATTCAATGTGCCAGTCTGACCTACTGGGACCTTGCTGTCTGAGACTCTACCACTGCGCAGACAGGGGAAACCTTCCTTCTAGCAATAAACATGTTTACTTCCATCCATTTAGCTTCCTGTAAAGGGATTAAAAAATATTTCATAAACATAGCAAAGGGATTTTTGGAAATTAGCTTTTAATAATTTATAATACTGCTCCAACTTTAAAAAAGCACAGTGCAAGCAACAAATAAAAAAATTACATGTTGTGCTTGACCGAGTGTCTGAGATCCCATTTTGCTCCAGTCTTCAGGCTGCTGCATTTCAGCGACATCCCTGCATCTCAGCAGTAAACAGTCTGCAAATATTGCTGCTTTCAGACAGGTCACTCAGCGCATTTTAAAGCAGGCTTCTTGTTTACTGCTCAGATTATCTGCAATCTGCATTTCTGCTCCTCACAGTGTCAGGACCTGATACACAGTTTGCAAATACCATGCAAAGGAAATAATTCACAACGGCAAACAATTGCAATCGAGTGTAGAACATGAGAGTGGCTGGTAACAGGAGAGCAGGGCAGAGGCTTTGGTGTCTGCCTGTGTGTATAAAGGGTTGGAGGGGGGAGGAATGGGGGACTAAGAAAAAACGACTGCATAAAGGAGCATTATTACCAGACAATGTCATATCCTCAGTGACATGTAATGATGTTTAAATACCTTTGCCATTTCCCCCTGGTGATTGCTGCACTGGGTGCGTTCTGTGGGCCTATAGAGATATGTTTTTCAAAAATCAGGATGGAGTGAATGCCGTTCGTTGTTCTGGCTGCAAAATGTCAAACTGCAGTGGAAAGAAATACAGCATTGCAGTGGTGGTGCACTGAGGCCCCCGGTAGGAAAGCAGGAGCTATTAAGTGGAAAATTCCTGCAGAGGACGTGTTTCCATTTCTAATGTGAAGAAAGAGGGTGTTGTTTGAGGCTGGCAGGTCTGTGGAAAATACAGAAAACACAGGGAAGATGAGAAAATGACCTCACTGAACTCTGAGAACTTAAGCAAACAAACAGCCTCAGCCAACATACCACATTCTTCTGCCCAAACAACAAATTGACCTATAAGTTATATAATCCCCCATAAGCCTCTACGCCTCAAGTAAACGTGGGAAGGGAGAACGGGGCTGTTCAGGGGGTTGCAGGGGTGGGGAGGACAAGCAGTAAAACCTGCTGCACTAGGCAAGACTCTCTGAGAGTGAGCTGCCTGTCCACCCCACAGCACCATCTTCCACCCCAAATGGAGTCCTCACATGAGGTTCAGGTTTAATTGTGCTCTGAATACCAGCAGAATGATGGCACTAGTTGTTTATTATAGTATGAACTATTTCAGTACAGCATAAATTTTCCATTTCAAAGGGTCCTGAATGCCTGCAGGGAAGGGACTACGTTTTGTGAGCAGAGGGTGGCCTCTGTAAAAGTTGGTGGGGGGTTCATCTTAGGGATGGTTAAAATTGCATTCTTGGAACCTGACGGGGGGACTCTGGGAAGTATGTTTAGGGGCTGTGTTTCCCCCTATAGAGGCCCCTTGTAGTGTTGACTTGGACTGCCTGAGTTACCATTTTATATCAACTGAACAAATCCTAGTGTAAAAATGCAAGGGCTAATCAAAGGCCATGGGTTCTTCTGGGGTTGTTGTTGTTGTTCCACACAGTACAGCCTGGTAGAAAAGGCAGATGTATGACAGCATCCCCAGTACTGGACTGTGCTGAAAGGTTTGATTTGTTGTACGGATGCTGTTTTTGGTGTTTTTCCAATAACTAATTAATTGAACATAATGGAAAGTTATTAATAGGCAGGACAGCAGATAAACCAAAATTTATAGTTTACAATAATATTGCTTATAAATCAGAAAGGGCTTTTCTGTTACTTAATAGTACATTTGCTGTGGAAACCTGTTCTCAGCTACCATGTAATTCCAATGTACACTTTTAATGGATAGGGCTTTTTTTTTTTCTTCTTTACATTATTAAAATCCTGTTGTCTCCCTCTTGCAGTTGACTTTGAGCACAACCAGAACCTACTCTGCCATCCAGCATTTTGCATGGACTTTGCCTCTCATAGGCGTGTTAGTTTTGAATAGTCCTTGCAGCTTTAAAGACTACATAATGCTTTAAGGACAAGCATAACTACAAACAGATAAAGTGTTTGATCTTGAAGGTGCATCTTTAAAGCACAGGAATGTGCAAGGTTCAAACACTAGCAGCAAAGAAAAAGCAGCTGACACAAGATTCACAAACTACAGATGCACATTCAAATTTCATGTGAGCTGCTATTTAGATCTAGTGGTTTGATCCGTTCTGTCATTAGGCACCACTAGCCGTGAATGCACCGAGGTAGAATTCAGAAAACCCCAGTAGCTATAAGGAGCTGACTAGATTCAATGCACAGGTTCCTTCACCAAAACATTTTAGAGCAAGATAAAATGAACTACAAGATAAGTGCTGAGGAGAAAGTGAGACCGCCCCAAACTTGATCCAAAAACGCAACTCTTGCTTCTTGTAGGGTTTGAAAAATACGATTAAATAAGTATTTTTTCTTTTCCATTTTATCTCCCTCAATGTCAAGAAAACAAGACAAAACAAGGACAGAATTACAAACAAAAAAATCTTCACATACAAGACTTTCAGCATTATTTTGTATACATACTTTGAGCAGTTTGGAGAGAGATCAAAAAAGGTGGCTGAAGATTGGAGCATGTGTCTAAATCAAATTAAATTCTCCCACAGCTGTTGAGTATTGTTTTTCAAGGTGCCACTTATTTCAGGTATGGAGGAGATAGGGTTGTAGTAATACCAACAGGAAATAATTCTGATCTGTGTAGTTCAAATCTGAAAACCAATTTGCCCAGAATCCAACGCTGTTCCCATTTAATCCTAAATGCCAGTGTCTCTGCAGCACAAGGGCCAAAAGGCGTTCAGGAGCTCCACAGCGTTGTGTTATTTCCTTTCTGAGAATGTTTAACCAGGGCAAACTATATAGTGCAGCATTTCTGCACGATGCCATGGATTCTGTTTCTCTTTTCCTTGTGCTGTGTAACTGAGGGGCACTGTAAGGGGCGCATAACTTACAGAGGAGAACAGCTTTCTCCTCCACACTCTGACAGGAAATAGAAAAGCTCCCCCAAAAAAATCAAGAGAAAAACAAACTTTGTGAATGACAAAAAGAAGTGCAGCCAAAACAAAAGTTTCCTGCACCTAATAAAAAGAAAAAGCAGATTTTTGCTCATTCTCACCTTCTGGTTGCAAATGGCAAGAGAAAAATGTAAGGGGCACCCCATTGTTAAGGTTCTGGATTTTAGCACCTATTGCAGGATTAACTCCTCTGAGGAGTGCAGGGTTTTGGTTATACTGCTTTTTATAGGGTTTTTTATAGGTTCTTTGTCTTTTACATAGTGGACTCGGCTCATATCATAGCTTCTGTTTTGCATTCAGTTTACAAGACCTGAGATACCTAAAAAGACTTCTAAGAGACTATTTTAAATAAAAACGTAAATAAATCTGGGCGATGAAGTACAAACCTGAGCCAAGCAGATTGCAGTCAAGCCATGTTCAGCTCCTGCCAATGCACTTCAGTCCAGCCCTACATTAAGTTTTCAGAACTGTGCAGAAATGCCTAGTCAAACTCACTTGTGCAGGAGCTTCAGAAATTACAAAAATAGGTTGTAGAAAAAACCAAAAACTGTGAGTTGCCCTTCTTTGCATCAGGATCCCAAAAGACACGGAGTAAAAGAGACATAGAATCTTTGATCAATATTTGGCTTTTATTTCTTAGTTCTTTTATTTTAAATCATCAGACTCATCACAGTTGGGAAATGTGAGCTGTCAGCATCTCAGAGCTCATTCTGATCATAGTGGAAATAGGACATTTGGCCTCTGACCACTGATGGAAGCTTTGACTCTCCAGGATTTTACTATCACTATATTACTATCATCTAGTTTCCTAACTTTTACACATCTAAGAGCTTGAAAAAAGTTTTGGAATCACTGCCTGTAGAACACCCACGTGTGAATCAGTCTCCCTCACTGTTTTGTAGTTCAGATGACTTTCAGTCTGGACAACTGGAGGATGAGGACCCCAGGACCTGATGAAGAGTAAGCTCACTGTTTTATCTAGGTGCAAAAAGAAAGGCCTGTTGGCCTGTTGATCAATGGTGTCATACTGAGACAGAAACAAAAAAGGAAATTTCACAGCAGGACGTATGCACAGGACTTTCATGGGTAAAATGTGTGTAATCTGCCCAACACTGACAAGATGGAGACTTTCATCTGCTTCAGGAGCCATAGCTCAAGATGTGGGTCCTGCTTAGGAGCCATAAAAGGCAACAAGAATTATCAGGTGTTTAGAAACCATGCCTTGGGAAAGCACTGAGCTTTCCAGTGCCTGACAGGCAGCTGCAAGGAGAAGGTAATCTGTTTTCCATGTCCATTGGAACAAGACTTGGCTTAAAGTATATTAAGACAGAATTATCTTGGACTGTATTAAAAACTGTGTGTTGAGTGATAGAAGGAGGTACAAGTACAAAAGTGAAAACATTCCCCTGTATGCAAATCCTCCCACATACCAGAAGAAATATATAAATCAGTCAAAGTGTGGGTCAGTTTGTGCTTGGAAAAATGTTTGACTTAACAAAGGACTGAGTACGGCTCAGGTAGTTTTGACCCAACTGGGTGCTGACAACAACTCATGAAAAAAACGTGGTGGAAGAACAGGCCCAACATTTGAGAGTGATGGCACAATAAAAGGAGGGTTGCTCCCAGCTTCTGGAAAGATCTAGGGCACAGTCAACCTCTACAGATACATACATTTGGGTGTTTTTCTTACAGCAATTGATCTGGCAACAAGGAGTGCTTGATTACTTTCTGCAGACTAACCTGTCATAATGCAAGACCCTTTATGTGTAAACAAGGCTAAAATTTACCTCCTCTGTTGATACAGTCGTTTTCAACAGCAGTTCCTCCAGCTTTACACCAGTGAAGAAAGTTAAATGGCATGTAAGGCAAAACAAAACAGATACTAAAGATGTGAGGCAAGATCAACTTCATGATTTCAGTCAAAATCAACTTCATGATTTCTCTTACCTAAGTATTACGGAGAGCTCCTTGGTATCATTAATTTCTATAATATACATTACTAAAAGAAGTCTGTGGGGTCCAGGGAGAAGCAATAAGAGCAATATACTCCCTTTTCTGCTTTTGGTTGTGATTCTCATGAGTGATGAGCATGATGATAAACTCACTCCATCCAGCATGGTGGGAATGTTACCTAGTGTCACTAACAAGTATTTAGTCTGATTCAGCCTCATAAGCCCCCCACCACACAGAAACTAATTGAGAGGATTAGGGCACACCAAGACACTCAAGCTCCACTCCTGTGGGTTTGGGGAGAAACAACACATTTAAACATTCCAGCTACAGTTCCCTTGGCAACATACATAACAACAACTCACTAAGACTATGGGTTTCTGTTTTCTTAACCCTTCAGGACATTGACTGAATGAATACTTCCTTGAGGAAACTGTTCAGTCAACCAGATATACTCAAACACACTTAAAACCAGCAGGCCTTTTCTCCTTACAGAAACAACAGCAGTTGAATTCCATGTCAAACTGATCTCCTCCCCTAGCATTAAAGGGTTTAATTCAAACACACACATATACCATTAGCAAATCCTCTATGGAAGTCTGTATGAAAAAAGACAGTAAAAACCAATCCCCAAATGTCAATGTTTTATATCGTTATAAAGTTACCATGGATCAGAGGACACAGAGAACAATACACAACATTTTATAAAGCACATAAGTACTGTTAAGAAACAAAACAATATTAGCATTTGTGTAGATTATAGAACACAGTATTGTTCCTCTCAGTTATAGCAATAATAACATCTGCAGCAACTTCATAATGATTTCTCTGGGAACTTAAAATAAATTTTAAAATTAAAACACTTCATAAATATTAACTAATATAACTAGTATTAACTAATTAACTATTAAATAATAGGTTTACATCATCTTTGTGAAATACATGAGATATGCTTCAAGTTTATTCCACTGCCCAATGAACTGGAGCTTTTTGTGGCATTAAACCATCTGTTCTTTAGCAGTGACCATTCCTGTTGTGCCAAAGTTTGGAAGAGGACTCTCCAGCATATGCAAAGTCACCAGACCTCACCTGCACCTCACAAAGAGCTGCTATAGGTTTTGGGCTATCATTAGTAGGCAGAATTGATGAACATGCTCAGTTAATAGCTGCAACTCCAGTGGTACTCTGGAGATTTATTTAAAACACTGGTCTGTCTCCATTGTCCTCCTCAGAAGTTAAGGTTTATGAAAGCATGAAAACCTTTACCCTGGAGACGTCTGCCCCAGAGTGGGGTAATCAAATGATGCGTAGCAATTATCTGAAGAGAATTTACCTTGCCTCCTCAGCATACAAGAAGTGGCTTGATCTAGCTTTCTAGGAGAGCAGGAAAATCTATGTTGAAATTACAACTATTCCTTAACCACCAGGGCACTGATGCACACTTACACAAAGGAAGAGACTGAAGCTACAAAACTAAATCAGGGATCAAACATATGTTGGTGTGGTGTAAAGAAATCACAGTTCACAGCACAGCTTTTTCCCCTTTCAAAATGAGCCTGCATAACCTCCCCTTAGATCTATCCTCTGATAGTGAGGCACTTGGTCGCATTTACAGCTTCAAGCAGATAGAAGAAAGAGCAAGTACACCTGCAAAATTGTTGAAGGCTCTTGAGCCTTAAACATCTAAGGTTCCATTGCTCCAGCATTGCTTTCCATCATTAGAGATTGCTCACCCTCTCTGCAGCAGCTCCTACGTAAATCCCTGGGAAGCAGACCTCCCTCCCCACCACACCTTCCCCCTCAGCCTTAGCTCACAACTCTTTGTTAAAAATTATGCAGCATCCTCACTAACACGTGGTTGCCAGGGCATCCTTGTTCCCCAGCTGACTACTATGCTAAGGCTTGACTGGCAGCCATCCAGCTGTGCTTCATTTAGGAACCTCTGCAGCAGTAAAGGATGTGTTTTCCCAACTTACAGGAGAAATAAGTCAGTTTGTTGCTTGTCTCCTAAAGACCCTAAGTGTTTGGGGAAGCAGTAATTTTTCACAGAGGACTGTGAGGGAGCCTCTTTTCTCTGTATTCTCTGCAAACCAGAATTTAAATCTTACTGCAGAGAGCTTGGATTTTGTGCTAACCCAGCTAGTGTGGATCCCAGACACATCAGCATGGCACTGTGTGCAGACCAGCACAGGCACAGAGCCATGCATGGGGATGCCCTGCACATCTGGGGGGTTGTATAACGTGGCCGTATTGTCTTGCTTGGGAGGAGAGAGGGTGTCTTAGCAGCTGCTGCTACTTCTACATCTCCCATTTTGCTAAAGATTTTGCAGCATCACAGCAACATAAATCCCAGCTAACAGTGCTTTTAATGTCAAGTTTTCTTGGGCCAACTGCATTTAAGATGGAAGGAGTATGCTGGCACCAGATAGCTATGAAAGGGCCTTGCTTGCCATTTCAATTAGAGTTGGTGACACCCAAAGATGTAGCAGTGCTGTGGTTGATTCCAGGCTGGACTTCTGCCCAATGGCTTGAATAGGCATTGGTTACAGGAGCTGACTGCAGGGTACATGGTGCCAGCAGCAGGCATGAACTGCTGCCAGTGCAGGAGCTCATGTCCAGAGAGTGCCCAAGGTGGTGCCTGGGCTGAATGAAAAGCCGGAGGGAGGGTCGCACCAAGAGGACAGACTGACAGATTTTTATTGCTCGTGCAATGATTCTTCTGTCCCTTAAAGCCTGCAGGATATCACTACTCTTTAATTTCTCATTCCTAGAACAATTAATGAGGTGCATTTGTGCCCTCAACACTGTCTTGTGGTAACTTTATAGTAATGTTCATGCAATAAGTGCCAGATGAAGAAAGGAGAGAGCATCCAGATGGAGATGGGATTTATTTGGTTATATATTCCTGCTGTCCCCAAAGCAGAACAAGGTTCCACACACTGAGAAAAGGACAATTTAGACTGAAAAAAATCAATAGAAAGTAGATGCCCCCATCACTTCAGCTGTCACTCATAAAAACTGCTGCTTATATACCAGTCCTTTTATCTAAGAATTAATTAAATCTAAACTACATGAACCCTGGAACAGGCAAGTGGAAAGGACAGGGAAAGTTTCCATTTTCAAGCTCTTTATTTCAAAAAGGCAAGAAATGGAGCCCTATGCTTAAGACCATGAGAGCTTCACAAATTCAAGCTTTGGAGGTCTCTTTACAACCTTGAGCAATTTGTTTTAATAGTATCTCTACAATCGTGCTAATTTGGGAAGCAGTTTACAGTCAAATCTTAGCACCCTTCTTGTCCATACTACTTATGTGTTAGTTTACACTCTGATTTTAGCCTGTGAGAAGCCAACCAGGTTCTCTAGACAGGAGAAGTCAAGACAAATTAAACACCAGCTCATATTTAAGGTTTATCCCTGCAGGATGGATAAGCCTCACTGAAATCACTATTCTGAGACAGCTATTGAGGACAGTCCAGATGCAAGCCAGGTCTAGTTCCCAAAGCATAGAGGGGATTAAAAGGTATGATTGCAGTTTAACATAGTTTGTCACAGGTGAGCTAAGAATTATATGCATTACTAGCACCAAAGTAGAGATTTTTGCACTCTAAGGCTGCCTTAGCTGTTGCTTCCATGTGCTGTATAATGGAAGTGTTTGATGCCAAAGACACATATCTGAGTAATTAATGTCAGTAACACACTGTCAGTGTTCTATATTTTATGTACGTATAAATTTACATATACACATATAAAAACACATAAGGAATTATATATATGTGTAGTGCTCCTGATTGATAGCAACTGAACTATTTATGCTCTAGTCTTGCTAGGGGAAAGGACATTGTTTTTGCAATTCATTATGTCCCCAAAGAAATAGTAAACACTGTATCCATGCTATGAAGTAAATATATAAGAGGTCAGAAAAGCAACATAACAGCAAAAGAAGAGATGGTAGATGAATTATAGAGCTACATCAACCCTTACCCTGGTACCACCCAAGAAGGCCTGAGCATCAGCATTCAGCCCTCAGGACTGCACCTATAGCTTTAGCATTTCAGACCTAAGGAAAAGGAGGACAAAAAAAAAAAAAGAAAAGCAAGAATTTAGCTTTCATTTACTGTGTGAAAGGGGAGTGTGTAGCTCCTCACACAGTCCCACAGGACATGCAGAATGCAGTGACTCGCTCTATACAACCTTTCACTGGAAGAATGTGCAGGCAGCAAAAGTATTTGTGAAACTAATTAAAGATTAGAAAATACTCATTTAGGAAAATGTCCCTTGGCAGGATATTTCAAAATAAACTAACATATTTCTTTCCAAACTGATGTAAAGGGTTGTATTCCTCAATTTAGTTAGAGAAAAGGGTATTAAAAATACACCCTGGTTGGGATGAAATGAATTATAAAAATGAGACATAAAGCATTACTTCAGTCTCAACAAGGGTCCAAACTAAAGAATTGTCCTTTAGTCTAAGGACTGAAAAATAACAGACATGTAGATAGAATAAAGGTACATTTAACATAACAATCTATTTGAAAATTAGTATCCTTCTTCCTGAAACAAAGCCATTAAAAATGTCACTCTTTTTGTCACAATTGGGGGGGAAAAAAGTGAAAACATTATAACCAATATTATGGCTCAGTGGAACACAACACATAGTTGCAGCCCAGATTTTACCAAAAGACAGAGTTTTAAAATTGGAACAATATTTTGAGACCATATTGAACCCAAACCTAAAACCTGGAACATTCTGACTAATTTCATTTTGTATGGACCTTATCAGAGTAGTTAAAAACATCAAAGGTAAATTAATAGCTGGAAAGTCCTGCATAATGTACAATTTTGCTGATGAAAAGTCATGCACACAGCATAAAGTGGTATTAATAAGTATACAAAAGAATGTATTATCACTCACAGCATATATAAATGTTGGCTATACTTACGGTTTTTTGGAAGTATTGTTGTCATGGTTACCATTCAGCTGTCTTTATGTTTTAATATGCCTTGTTTTTTAAGGTTGAGGTTCAATTCAAGTTCATATGAAGCAAATCAACTGAAGTTTTTAGATGTGGTCTCTAATTTAATGTGCATCGTTTTCTGAGAGGCCAACTTGAAATGCTTTTGGCATGACTTTAGGAGATGTCAAGCACCTTCAGATGCAACAGAAGCCAATGCCCTGTATGTGGTGACTGAGCCATGAATAATCACCCAAACTGCACAGTCTGTAGTAGTCTCATTTTAGAAGGCTATAAACCTGTTTCAGTTAGTAAAGGGAATGTTACTGTACTCCTGCAGGCTGCATCTACCACCCTTAGACACTAAATGAATGAGTAATTCTCTAAGCAGCCTTTATTTATTTGTCTGAGGTAACAGGAATGTTTAACTGTAATGTAAAACATAAACTTAGTTCCTATGTGTAACATCAATAATCCAATAGCTTTTGTCCACTTCCCCCTTCTGTTTATAAATTTCCTCAAGTTCAAATGTTGGGAGTGGGTGGGTGTAAAGGCATTTTGCCTTCAGTAGGTCATTAAAAAGCTGGAGTTTCAAATCAAAAAAGTGAGACTCAGCAATAAACTAAAAAAACTCCTGGCCAAGGTAATTGAGAACTATCTCAGCTAGTTCTATGTGGGGTTTGCATTGTCCTCTGCAGGTAATCCCAAAGAGGCAAACTGGCAGGTAAATGTCCTTTTCACTTTTCTATGGAAACAGAAGAACCTGCTCTTCGAAGTAGCCTTTTTACCTTATATAGCCCTAAGAAATCCTTTTCACTGCCTCCAGCAAGCCACCTGGATCTGCAGAATACTCAAGAAAGGGTTCTTACCTTGCCTTCCCTTTCCTCAGTTTATCTTTAGCTGAACAATCTGGCAAGGAGGTGCTAATCATTTTTGTAGTGCAGTGCATAGAAGTGGAGCCTGCTCATAGGAAGCTTTGTAGCAACATTCCAGTGTGGCTGACTTCCCTATGAGCACATTACAACTGATTTAGAATTAATTCTAATTTGACACCAAATTGGGAAATGAACAGGTAGGGGGGAAGGAAAGTTCTAGAACAGTGACTCTGTGTTCTAGTTTCATCTCATTCATAGTCTTTCAGCTTTTAGTATTTCTAGTTCTTGACTTCTGTTCTCTCAAGAGTAGGCACAGGCAAGTTAGGTGCACCCACTGTGTTCCCCAGGGCAGGTCTTCCTCTGACTTGGGCACTCATATTCTCCTAGGAGGACTCAAAGACTCTGGTGTGTTTTCCTTTTGATTGCTGGGCTGTTAGTGTCTTTGGTTTGCTTTATTTCCTTGGGGACATCCCTCTGCAGTGGGGTGACTCAGGAGCATCTCTTTTCAGATTGTCTCTACACATCCATATATCTCACAAGAGCGTGGGATGCAACTGTTGAAAAAACCTTGTCCTTTCATATAGTTACGGAAGATTTCTGAGACACCAGTTTAGCCAAAAAATGAAAATTCAAAGTGTAGGACACAAAATGCAGCACGAACCCCAAAGAGAACCAGGCTGGCATTTGTGCTTTATGAATTTGTGCACGGTCACCCACATGCCTGTGTGCACACGTAGAGCTGGGTTTGTATCAGTCCCATGTGTTGGTAATGTCACAGAGCCACGTAATGAATGTCATAATGCACTTCAGAAAACACACTGCCACCCTCTCACCTACACAATATTTTTTTCAATTTATTCAGTCTTCTATCTTTTGGGGACCCATGCAGACAGATAATTAGGCTTGATTTGTCTGTGTATGGTGTGTATTTGTAATCAGAGTTACTCAATCGTATTCACTTTTTATCAAACACCTCAACATTATTTTATGACTTAATTTCACAGTGTGCATTCTTTATGGTTTTTCACCATATTGATACTAAATGGGTCAGTAAATTATAAGCTTTATTTCCTAAACCATACAGTTAAGCATCAGTGGAGAGCTGAAGATGAGTTGTAAGCAAATGGGATTGAAGGAGGCCTCTTTGGCCCCTGTTTCCAATTTCAGTGTACGTTCAGATGAGTGGAAAATGTTTGCTGCTAACCTCAGTGCAGAGCTTCCAGTTCACTGCACAAGTGCTACACTTCCACACACTTGATGATGTGGTCTGTGATCTATGGAAAGAGGAAGAGTGCTCTGAGGTGTTATGCTGAGGGCTCTGGAGGCCTGGTACCATGCAAAATAGCATTTCAAAAGTCACTTTCTAGGTCAGAGGATGAGATGGTAGCAGTAACATCTCTAACCAGGCTGCCTTTGCAGAGGAAGCATCACCTGCCTCTGCACCGTGTTAAACACTGAACTGATCAAGAGACAGTCGGGCACTGCAGGGTCAGCCTTCTCCCTGAGTGAGTAAGTTCACAGTGCAGGTATGTGAGAATATTTTTATCACAAGCCCCAGCTTTTAGACAGGTTATTAGCAAAGCACCAGCAGGGGGTATGAAAAACGACAACTACTTTTTGATTTGTTCATTACTATCAAACAATTATTTAGAGTTTAACTGATCAAACTCTCTACTTTAAAAAAAAAAAAAAAGTCCTTGTTCTGCCTGCTTGATGTTAAGTAGTAAAGCAGCACAGGAGTGAAAATATCCTGGAGCCCTTTATCATCTTCATTATCTTCACTGGTGAAGTGAGTGAGTGAGTGGAGAGGTGTGAAATTCCAGCAGAGAGAAACATGCTGTTTTAAGAGGAAGTGCTGACATGCAGGCTACAATTAGACAAAAAATGACTGCTGACATTTAAAAATCATTACAGAGAGGAAATTGTGAGTATAATTATGTCATCATTGCACTGTTCAAGTGTGCTGATGCATTTTTGCTGATCAAAATCAAGTGTTTATATTTGTAAATAGAATGCACTTAGCAACTCTATCAATGGAAATGTTCTAGCCAAGAACTACAAAAAGTGGAGCCAAGTCACTTTCACAAAAACTTCTTTTTTCCTTTTTGTTGATTTTCAGTATTTTGATTTGAAGATCATTTCTTGGTAACAAAATTTCTTTCTTTTTATTTAGTATTTTGGATGACAGTTTGATTGAGGGTTTTTTGTAGGTTTTTTTGGGGGGGTTTTTTGCAGTGAACAATAGGAATGGCTATTCTGGAGCAAACAAAGGTCCATTTTGCCAGTATGTGTCCTGTACCAAACAGTGGCCATCAGCAGATGCATACAGAAGGATACAAGAGAACACTAACTATATAATGATATTAGCTATACCAGTCTCCCAGTTTCCAAAATTGCTGCTCAGGGACTTCAGAGACTGCTCAAAAAACCCCAGAATAATGAAGTCTCTGACTGGCTTTAGAGATAGTCTGATACTGGAGTCAGCGGAAAGGGAAACATGATGTCAGCAGGTGGCAAGATATGTAAATGTTATCATTTCCTTGGAGAAGAGGAGTTTGTTGACTGTGCAAATACTGAATTCTTGGCACTGCATTATTTAACACAGTTCTGCCTTAAGCTCTGTCAGAAGTCCTTTACCTATGACATATGTCACTCAGTGACAGGGAAAAGTGACCAATCTGTGATACATACATGCTCAGTTCAGAATGAGCAAAATATGTGAAGGGATATGTTTCTGGCTGATTACAAAACCAGATTTTTTTGGAGATTTTGAAGACTATATATAAATACACTTTATAAATGTGCAAGTGCTTACAAAGGCTCTTGAGGGACGTAAGAAAAGGTCTTGGTTCCTGCACTGAGATGTCCACAACAAAACATGTCTACAAATGCTAGTCCTCCTGCAGATGGCATTTTATTTACAGTATTTTGGAACATATTTATGGTGGAGATTAAGAAAAAGACTAAAAGTGTGAACAAGATAAAGGATGCTTAATACTCTACATTATCAACACAGTTATTTTTGAAGGCTCAAAAATACTACTCCTCAGCCTGCATCTACTGAGCTCCAAAACTGCCCTCAGTATCTCTTTGTCTCTTTGCTATTTTTATAAGAATTGGTTTGTCTGTGTCTTTTCTTTCATCCTTGGGTTCTTTTTTTTTTTTTTTTTTCAGTCCTCACTTTATTGACTTTGCCCTTTGGGAAAGGGGTTTTTTTTACAATCCACCTATTAATTTTCTGGGTGTCCTCCTGCAGCCAGCTTTTCTTCTTTTGACATTGGGTCCATCAGTTTCCATCAGTGTCCCTGTTGTCTGGATGTCAAAATGTATATCCAGTCAAATTGTGTTAGCAGAATAATGTCAGGCAATTCTACAGTCACCACATCAGCGAAAGAGCTGCTTTCATGATGTCATTTTATGATTGGATGAATACATAATTCATTTATATAGTTATGAAGATTTCCATGTCAAAACACAGAATTCTTTGTGCCATTGAAAGAGTAGAAATCAGTAGTTAGGGAACAATCCACACTGGGTGTCTTGGGAGAGGCCAGTCCCACAGGTATTAAAGATTACTGCTTATTGCAGCAGGGAATATTGAAGAACCCACGAAAGAGTGGGCCACAGAAATATGTAATAAGGCTTCACTAGTGCATAAAAACATGACAGAAAGAGTTGTGTTATGTTACTGTGATTTATAACATTTATTCATAAGGCTACTTTTGTCTTTATTTCTCTTTTCACTAATTCAGGCCATTCCAAAACATATGGAATCGGTTTTCCGTATGTTATCTTTGTAGAAAGCTTGCATAATTACTGATTGTAACAAGCTAAAGAAAAAATATTTTTCCCATTATATGCTTGTTTTTGAAAGGCAGAAATTGAAAAAATTCATCTTTCTCTGCACAGTAAACTGGTGCCACACACAGAATCTTTTTAACCACATCATTCCAAAATGGCTGAAGTCTGAATATAGGCAACATCTAATCATTTTTTTCTTTACTAATCTAAGTGTATTTTAAAAAAATTACTTTGTCTGAAATTTTGATGAACACAAGATTGCCAAAGGGTATTGTTGAGTATCAGGACTGTCAAGTAGTTAAAGCCCCATTCCTACCAAAGGGAGGTAAACACAAATCAGTACCAATGGACCACGTAGAGTCCACTGAAATGCAAGGAATTCAGCACCAGTTCAAGATCTGACCCCAAAAGTAGAAGTGGAAGAGGCTGTGAAAGGTCCTCTGGTGCACCTCAGCAATTAGTCAAATTTTTTTTATATTATTTATTTTTTTTTTATTTATTAAAATTAATTAATTTAATGATTATGGTGTTTTGTAGGAGATTTTATTTTATTATTTTTAATTTTATGTTTTTGTTAAGACCATGATGGGTATTCCATAACTTCCTGACAAAATGTATCCACCTTCATTTCTGGAGACCTAAAGCCCTTTCTTGACATTACCTCTTTGGATACCTGGAATCTTTCAGTCTTTGAAGTTAGCCCCTAACAAAGCTTCCAGCCTCTGTAACACAGCAGTCTGTGTTCTCTTCACACCACTTGACAAGCACAAGTGGTGTTTGGTCTCAGAGTCTTGCTGGGTGCTTTGTATGAGGCAGAAGGGAAAAACTCCTACTTCCTAAATGAGACACTGCATCAGCAAAGATATTAGAAAAAACATGGCAAGCAATAAGAAAACGCAAATCCTTGGATACTGGAGGGTGTCTCCTCATATTGTCTGCATTGCACAATATTCTCTATAGTTTATGCTTTCATTGCAAGACAATTTGTCAGTGTCTTATTTGTGAAGACATTGTCAATACAGCATAAAGCAAGTCCTGAGCTGCTGCTCTGATAGCCCAGTCCTGTAAGCTGTCCCCATTTAAGCATTAAGTCCTCCTTCAACAACAAAAATCAAAAAATCTATTTTGCCAGTTGTTCCTCAGACCACTCACACAGTCGAGGTGTGACCTTCAGAAGTTACGCCACAGTGAGTAAATGTTAATATTGAAAGACACCTGGAGTATTGTTTGCCTGCATTGGAATTATCAACAAAGCCACTGCAAAGTAGTGACTGTAGAGCAGAATCATTCCATGGAAGGACTTTCAGTAGAGCAGTAGGAGAGACTATGGAGTTATAGTAAATCAGTGCCATTTCATATCCTTTGTTTTGATTAGATGCAGTGATCTACATTGCCAAATTTCAGACAAGGACCAAATTCTAAGCCCTTTAATTTTTGTTGTGAATAAGTATCTATCAAAGTTGTCTTTCTTCATCACCACATTAAGGTAGAGATTTACCAACACACTTAAATAAGACTGCAAAATCATTAGAACAATGGAGCTCTACTGCTTGATACTATTGCTATATGTTCAACAAAAGTAACAGAAAAGGGTGTTGCCTGATTTTAGTAAAACATACTGTAATAAAAATTATTCCTTGATCCATTCCAGTTTGAAAGGCTTCAGCTGAGTCTGCAATGAAGTTACACTGTCATAAATGAGACTATAGCAATCAGTCTCAAAAACTGTTAAATCTTTCAAATCCACGAATATAATATGCTATTTCTGCTGTACAATGATTTAAATGAATATATGACCTAGGTGTAGATAAGAACACGCAGCAGCAAGTCCAAGGGCCACTGTGCATAAAATAAGAACAATTTAAAATTAAATACTATTATTTATCAGCTAAAGATTTTAAGTTATAAAAAACCACATTCTCTTCCCCGACAGTCAAGTACAACTAAAAAGAAGATTGGGAAATCTGAAAATATGGAAGCAGAATAACAATCCAGCAAAGAATGGTAAGAAAGGGAAAAGATGCTGTCCAAATTTGATTGTTGAAACATATTTGGTTCTGAAAATACTGCTAATTAGCACATTAAACTCAAGTTTTATTAATTAAATTTCAATTATTACACATGTGAAATAAATTAGGCAACCTGTAAATCTTAATTACACTGTTAATTGTGATAACTTTATGATCATTTTGTGATGCCTTAAATCAGTGAAACATGTTTTTCAGTTTTAGAGTTGATCAGAGATGGTGGCACTTCCAGTATGACACACTGCTTGTATATTTTAGTAGAATTTAAATCAGTGATTATAATATTTTGATTACTGTGTTTTATATTTTGATTACTGTGTTTTAAACACTAGTATCCATCAACTAGAAAAACAGGGCAGTGTTTTAACACTTCACACAGCAATCGCTTCTGGTTAAACAATTGGTATTAATTATGCAAGCATGCATCATTCATGCACTGGGGTTTTATGTCCATCACAACAGGGAAGCAGCTTTAGATTTAGACACGGATGCAGTTGGCAGAAGCAGCATTTGTAGTGAAACAGCTCAGGAGGCTTGGGTGTTGTCATGTCAGGGCATTTGTAAACCTGGTTGGTTCACTGTGCTCAGATAATGCAAGCCAGGATTGTTTATAAACATTAAGAGACAGCATCGATTTTATACCAGCTGAATGTCTGGCTTCTCTTAGCATCAGTTCATCCTCCGCTCTTAATTAAATGTTGAAAGCATGTCTGGTGAAAGCAGCCTTATGAATGGGACTAAAAGAACCATCAGTATGACAAGGTCCTGGGCACTGGTAAGGCTTCAGCTAAAGTATCAGGGTCCAGTGATGAGCAGATGACCTCCAGAAAGTTGTTAAGTCACAGGAGCATAGTATTAGATAGAGCTCTGAGAAGAACCAAAAATCTAGAAAACACAACTTAAAAGGTAAGGTTGAATAATTGGAGACCATTAGTGTGCAGAAGACTGGGATAACAGAAAAGTTTGGTATAAAAATGAAGAAATAATCTTAGCAGATAAGAAGAAAAGCGAAAACAACTTAATTGGCAGCAACAAAGACTCATACTGGACATTATTAGGAAAAGCTTTCTAATGCTAAGAACCGGCTCAGGCACAGTTTGCTCTTTGGGAAGCTATGGAGGTGCTCCATCACTGAGATTTTAAGAACAGACTGGACTAATGTCAGTGAGAAATTAAGCAGATATGGCTGGGCCTATGCTGGGGCAGTGCTTAATGACCTCTTATGTCCTCAGCATATTAAGCTTTCTAGAATGCAGAAAGTGCTCCAAAGTGCTGCTAACCTGGAAGTTCTTGCAAGAACTGGCATTTAGTAATCCTCTGCTGTGCTGCACCCTAGGAAGAGGTGTGTTTCTGGTGGGACAATACACAGGTCCCTAATGAGTCTGCTCAATTGCAGCATTTCCCTGGTCAGTGTGCTGCTACCATCTATCCCATACCTGTGCCCAGCACACAGCCCTGGACTGTATTACTAAGCAAGGCTGGAGTACTAACCTTTCAATCATCTAAATCCTAATTATACCTAGACCGTATCAGGATGTGTGAGCCACAACTTACAAATAAATAATGTTATTTTTTCTACCAGCTTCAGTGATATATTCAACAAAATTTGAAGCATTTCCCAACTGACTGAGGTGTGAGAAAGCTGGATTGCCCTCTCCTCACAGAAAGATAACTCAGAAGTGATTCCACACAAAAATGTGCAGCCTTAGACAGAGGCAAAGCTGGTGTACGTGAATGACCTTCACCAGAACCTATTTGCTGCTGTAAAAGGGGAGGATGCTGCAGATCTTTTGCAGCTCTGATTCTGGCAAAAGATTTTCCTTGTACTCTTCAAGTATGTCAGTCCACAAAGTGAAGTACACACTGCACTTCAGTGGGATCCTGGAAGCCGATTCATGCCCTGTGCCTTGTGTCTATTTTAAGACCAGGCTCTTCCCTAGCCTGCCCTACAACACTGAGCCAAATCCCCTCCAAAGCTACATTAAAATGTAACTCTTGGGCTAAAGGGTCTAGTAAGCAAACTAAGTCAAAAAAAAAAAAAAAAAAAAGGCAAAGACAAATTAATAAGAAAGGCCCCAAATGCAAAATGTCTTTTTTTTTCTCTCTCTGTATTTAATTCAGTATTTCAAGAGACAGATTTGGGGCACAAAGTTTATAGGTGGTGCAAACAATTTCCTGGCATCTCTCTTTTTCCTTCTTTAGGAGAATGTCTAACTTCCTGCTGAGTAGAACCACTGCAGGAGAAATCACAGGAGAAATCCACCAACCTACTCCTGTTACTAGTTGGGTGATACAGTGCTTTATTTCACTGCAGCTGAACATCTCTGTCTTTGACAGCCTGTTTTCAGCAGTCACTTTGTACAGGAGCTTTTAGAAAAGCTTTTCAAATCACTGTAGAATAAGTAGGAATATGCCATGAGTGTACTTGTAGGTAAAATTAAGAAATATTGTGGTTTGATTTCGGAAGGTTGGCTACAAGCCCTGCAGCTGAAGTTTTTCTAAATATGCTTTCAAAATAAAAAATACACACTAAATGTCTCGTGAAAGAGTAAACAGACAAAACAGCTTTGAGCTTCACTTTGTGCTTCACTTGCAAATAGTTATCTGACCCAGCCTCACACCTCCTGGCCTCTAACTCTGCAACAGGTCAGCCCAGCATAGTGTTACATGCTATAACCTTGCCCTGCTATTCATGCTTAATGTGGTCACGGCTTGATTTCTTATGGCATGCTGGGACTCCTGGCCAAATTTCATTGCTAACAGGGGAAAAAAGTCAGGCTAACAAACTGAACATTTCCAGTGCAAGTAAAGGAAGACAAAGTCGCTTTTCACTCCAAAAATACATATATATATACACACACATATATGTGTATATATACAGACACGCTCCTATACGTGTGTGTATATTATCTTGCTAAATGAAGGCTTCTTTATGTTGCATTTAAGACTTACAGTGTTCTGAGAAAAGCTACCATTCCCCTTCTCAGAGAGCTGCAACTTGGCCAGTTAGTTCAGTCTGAGAACACCAAGTGAGCCATTTGAGATGTGTGATCTTTGAGCTGCACAGCATCCCATTCAGCAATGTAATATGTAAAGCTGAAAAAAACAGAAACTGCAGAGGCAAGAAAAATCAATTAGCAGGAACTCCCATATTAGAGAAAAGGCCTGCACAGAATCACCACATTGTCATTTTGAATTTCCTAAAGCTACCTCCTCCCTTCTTTTGGATGATCTTGGAATACATTCTGTAATTAGGATGACAGGCTAGGAGTCTTCTAGTCCTCTAATTAGACACTGATAATTTAACAGAACACTACAGGACTTAAAGTCAAAGCACAAAGCTGGCATTATATCCTTTTCTCCACACCCCTGCCCCACCAAAAATTTCAGATATGGCAAGTCTCAATGTTAGGAAAGAGGCCGTTATAGTTTGCAAATAGTTTCCATCTGGAAGAAGGCGCACCCAACAGAATTTAAACAATGCACGCTGCAATCTCAGTTACAGTGGCATAAATTAGGATCAATTCCACTGAGGTCAGAACAGTTATATCTGTGAGACACGTGAGCACTGAGCCCAACTAACTGCAGTAGAGTTAGTTCTCATCTCCTCTCCCGTAAGTCAGAGTCTGGCCCCTAGTTTCCAGCTGGACTCTCTCCACATAGTGGGCTAAACCTGGCTTTGAATTTCAAGAGAATGAATGTGGAGATGCTGATTTTATTGGAGCTATTCCCAATTACAGTAGTGCAAATTTTGGCCCAGAGACTATTTATAGAGTCCAGGCACCGAGCAGTGGCCAGCAGTTGAGCTCCCATCATACTCTGGCCTAGGTGGACTGGAACATTCAGAGAACAGACTGCAAAACCATTTCTGTCTTATCTGGAGTACCACGTTTCAGACCTGTGTTTGATCACAATTATTTCTCAGATGCATGAAGGCAGCAATTCCAGAAATAAAGTGGACATGTGGAACACACTTATCTACCTAGTTCCTCTACACCCCAGGAATATTTTTTGACTTGTTAACTGCTGGAACCTGAACCTCATGTAATACAGGAAATGTGTAACGGTGATACCAACGACCTTAGCAAAGTGCAAGCTGTGAATAGCCCTGGTGAAGCTAGGGAGCAGCCAGAAAACACAAAAATATTGGCATGCCAGCTGTTGACTTCTAATGCAGGTGAATGGCTTTAGAAATATTTAAACCAGTTGGAGTGTAAACCAGCCAATCTTCATTAATGGTAAAGAGGAGAGAAAGAAGGCAATAAAATATAAGAAGTGCAGTGGTCACATATACTGAATGAACAGCAAAGATTTTTCCTTCAATGGCAGGAGCAGCAATAGAGGCAGGCCCAGAAAGGCAGAGCTTAGCAAAAGGCTACAGAAACTCTGGTGCCAGCTGTGAGATTGAAATGGGCACCCAAGGAGGAGGAAGACTATTTGATGGAGAGGAGGAAGCAGCCTCAGGGTGAGGTCTGTCTTACCATCTCTTCTCCCAGAAAGGTAAAGGTGGCTCTGTGCAGCAGGTGCTCTCCATTAGGGCAGTAATTATAAGGTGAGCAAGAAACATAGCTGTATACCAACAAGTCCCTATTAAGCATTCTCTTCCATTATTTAAGGTTGAACTGATGCAGAGTTTAATGAACCACAGCTGTCTGACAAATCATAAATACACTACACAAATGAATTTCAGAGGGAGTGAGACTCTTTGTGAATTTGAATGGAATTTAGCAAATAGTCCCAGATGAAACAAAGCAGAGAAAAAAAATTAAAATGTCAAAACACTTCATTTTAGTATTTTCAAAATGGAGTGGTTCATTCTGGAACTGCCGAAACACCCTCAAAAACTTTCAAAACAAGCTTTTAATCTGTCCATTTTAAAATTGCTCTAAATTTTAAAAGGAAAGAAATCCTAAGTTTTAAACATATGAAACAGCCCCAAACCAAAAATTAAGCCAGTCTTTTGAAGCTGAACTAAATATTTTGGCTTGAACAAAAATTATACTTTTTTGATTATTTTTTATTTTGCCAACAGTTTTTCAAAATTCAATTTGACCAAAACTAAAATACAATTCTGAAAAAAAAAAATAGTTGTTGGATAGAACCATTGATTAAAAATCTATAGAGTCACAGAATGGTTTGGATTAGAAGGGACTTTTAAAGGCCATCTAGTCCAACCCTCTGCAACAAGCAGGAACCTCTTCAACTAGACCAGGCTCTTCAGACAGAGCCCTGTCCAACCTGACCTTGAATGTTTCCAGGGATGGGACAAATACCATCTCTCTGGGCAACCCATGCCAGTGTTTTACCACTTTTGTTGTAAAATCTTCTTCCTTGCATCTAATCTAAATTCATACATTACCAAGCTTCTGTTCTAGGTAATCTACTGCCCAATTAATGCCTCTGAGTTTAATGGAGCAGAGCCAGGTCCATTACTTTCCAGAAACTATTCGAGCTTATTGATCTATTTTTAATTGGAAAAGCTGAAGAGATTTCTTTTTATAACGCTGAAATAACAACGGTTCCACCTGAAAACTCACAGTAAGAAACAATTCTCTAGCCATGCAAATGGTGGGCTTAGGTGCTTGAAGATACGACTGTTCTCTGTGGTGCTGCATCAGAATCTGTGTCTGGTTAGACCAGTCCTGGAGCTTGTTTTCAGCCCCAGCTCCTTGAGCATCCCTACTGCCCTGGTCTGCTTGCACTCAGATCCTAGTCTTGCAGGAGGATTGGGGGTAGAAATCAGGTCACATCCAAATTCTGTTCCACAGGCAGCACTGCTGTCACGGGCCCTCCTGTCCCCACTGGAGCTCAGCCACACAAGACATTGAAAGCGTGGCTGCTGTGAGCCCCCTCACAAAGAGCATGGAAATGAAGCCCCAAACTGCCATCCTCCTGAGAGGACCGGTACTGTCAGCCAGAAATATTTGGCTTGCAGGTGTTTGGCTTTCTGATGAATAGCTCTAATTTTCTACAGAAAGATACTATTTTTTGTGGAAAAAAAAAATATTCTCACAAAATCCAATTTTCCCTTTAAGGAACAGATGGAGATGGAAAAATTTTAACCTATAAGATGTGTGGTTTTCTCCCCGCCCCACTCCCCCAGTCCTTTCTGCATATTCATTGACTTGCCTTGCTATAGAAAATTGCACTGAAGGTGGTTGGCTCTGAGCCCAAAATGTTGCCCAGTGTCTCAAGCGCTATCAGTGATGTTTCCATGTGTGGACCTTGATTTTTCTCATAAAGCAATCCCATGAGAGGCAGAACAACATTCTACTGTACTGCATGTCACTGGATATCATGATCATGTTCCCATGTTGGCCAAAGGGGGAAAAAGGGTGTTTGCAAGGGCCTGTAGACACAAAGAACACAGAACAGGTCCCCAGGAAAGGGGAGTCAGGTTTTTTAGCTGTCTTAGAGATATGAAATATTTTATTACCAATACTATTATGTAGATATTCTAGAATTTATTTGCTTACAAAGTAAAAAGCAAAGACATATTATCATAATACCAAAAGAAATCCATCCATATTTGAGATTTGCTATAATTCAAGCAAAAGGAAGGAAATTCAGGGTCAGAGATCACTCCCTCCCTACTGTCTGTCACAACGGGTTACCATCCTTAATTTTACCCAACTATGTCATATTGGAGGCTTGATCCTTAACTTTGAAGTTTTTCTTTCTTGTGGAATTAAGCCAGAACCACAAAATATTTGAAAACGCAGGGCTTGATGGAATTGAATGTAGTTTTTCTCTGTAAAAGTAAAACCAAACTGAAAGCATTTGCCCTTCCAAAAGGATGGTTTTAAAATTGTCTTT
This sequence comes from Chiroxiphia lanceolata, assembly GCF_009829145.1. Lineage (NCBI taxonomy): Eukaryota > Metazoa > Chordata > Aves > Passeriformes > Pipridae > Chiroxiphia > Chiroxiphia lanceolata. The sequence goes on along the minus strand of NC_045646.1, from coordinate 16,980,432 downwards.
GACCCTTTTTCTTCATATTTATACTGGCTCTAGTTATTTGATTAAAACTGTAGGAAAGCTATTTTGAAAATATTATTTTTAAAAGACAAATAGGGAAACTTTGATTATTTTTTTTCAAATATATCCTCTCTTATTTTATAAATGCTCTCCAGATTTGGCTTGACATTATTACACATTTCAGGATTATCTGAAAGTTAACTCAAGTGATACTTTTCTTTGGCCCTGCTTTTTAGCATTTTTAGGTATCATTCTCAATTGATTTTAGTTTTCTCTTTAGGGATATTTGATACAAAATCACAGGCTTGAAGATCAAAAATACATATATATATATATATACAAATGTACAAATACATATACATACATATACTTATGCATACATATGTATACATATGTATATGTAGCCCACAGAAATTAATCATAAAAATAAGACATGTGTTCAACCAGCCAAATACAATAAACACATCATTCATTACTTTAAAATTCTATTGACTTTAGTGATAGCTTTTCCTGAATAACGAATGTCAGCTCTAGTCACAGTAAAACTTCAGGAGTTCAACAAAGTGTTTTAATAGAACTATGCCTAAATTCAAGAAAACTTCACAGAGGGAGGTTGCAATGGCTGATATGGATGGAGGAAGTTTTCATATCAATAAATATGGTGGCATCTGCCAGGTAAAATGTTGTAATAATCCTCTGGGTGCTACTTCCCTCCCACTAATGTGTTGGACAGTTTAGATTAACACCATATGCCTGTTCATAGCATGGGCGGAAACCAATGTAAATAGAGAGAGAGAGAGATTCATTTCACAGCCCTGTTTTTCCTGCACTCCTGTCTCCAGGCTAGGGGCTGGTGGCATGTACAGAATAATGGAAGAGGGAGAAAACAACCCCAGGAACAGGTCAAAGCACGGGAGGGAGGAAGAAGCACGGGCTAGAAAAAGAGAAGGAAAGGAAGGGAATTAGTTATGGACGAGCTCTTGCAGTTGCTTTCTGATAGACTGAGGCTTTCAGTCTCTTCTGTATCCTCTTCATGTCCTCTTCCCAACTTCTCAACTTGTCTTTGCTGTCACATGGGGATTGTGCTTCTAAGGCTGAGCCAGACTGCTCACCCACACCTCACCCTGTCCACTGTGCTTCTCTAATGTGGGCTAGCAGCAGCCCATGGCAATGATTTATTATAAACTAGGTGCAATTGAAGTTCTCTTTTCCTTTGGGAAATACTTGTAAATAGAGATCGCTGTGTAGCATCTGTAGTTTCCAAGTACCCATATGCAGGATAAATTAGTCAAAAAATTATTCCCTGACTCTGCATTTACACTGCAGTCTTCTTGGCAGAAAAGACTGTTTACTTATTTGTAGCAGTATAGCAAGACCTTTCCCCTATTGTTTGCAAGCTTTAGCCAGCAGATGAGAAATAAAAGCAACTTCAAATTAATTCTTGTACCAAGCTCATTTATGGCTGAATTAAATTACAGCTTCAGAAATGAATGTCAGAATTAGATTGCACTGTGCTTCATTGGCACTGTTGTTTCAAAATTTATGGTGTTAGGCCTGTTCATTTAGACACACAGACCTCTCCTTCACCAGACAAGTCATTGAGCCACACTGACACGAATTTCTACGGATTGGCTTATTTAGATAAAGGGCAGTGGTGAATGCTCTGTTCTACCACAGAAAAACATGTTTTTGTGAAAAAAATATAAAACTAAATGCATAGTCTGTTTTCAGTGTGGACAGATGTATGAAGTCTCCTTACATTGTTTTTTAAGAAGAGCTCTGGGTTCATCTGTTGTTTGTGAAAATGGTTCCATGTTTTTTCTTCATGGCTTTTGCATGTGAGAACCTAGGACTAGTACTAATAAGCTTTTCAGCCTTTCAGCCTTTAATGAAGACATATGTTCCTACCAGAGGAGAATACTGGAATAAATAGCACAAAAATTAGCAAAACATTTGCAGGTCATCACACTGGTTCTGTGTTTTAAAAAAAATATAGGCCAGAAACATTGTGGTTGGATTCATTGCAACCCATCCCTGGCAAAGTAATGAAAAAAATACTCATTCAATTAAAAATGCCAGAATTCAAACTAAATGTTATTCATAAAAAAATGGTTCAGCTAGCTGAATCCATGGTGAGACAGTGACAGATATAATAAAAATCAGCCATGCTATGATTTTTTTTTCCTCTCAGAGAATTCATAATGCATTTTTAATTAGAGGGAATCCAGTTTTTAAAAATCACAGCATGTTTCTGCGTAATCAGTCTGCCACTGCCTGGTCCACTATTGCCAGCATGATTTAAACATTAGAGGTGGGCCCGTGTCCCAGGGCCTCAAACCCCCAAGCCAGGGATAGCTTCAGCTCCAACACTGCAGGTTTTCCTAGGGAAAAGGTACCCTGAAAATAAAAATAGTTGAGTACACTCTAAATGAGAAGGTCTAAATAATGGTCCAAAACACTACAACCAGTGAAAGTTGTCAGGCTAAGAGCTGAAATGCATGGCTTATGTGCAAAGAATTTTAATTTTTTTTTCCTCAAAACTGAAGGAGGGCAGGGATTCAACATTTTCTCTTAATCTTTTTTGAGATTAAAGTGATTTCTAAGAGTTTGGCTTCAGTTCTAAACTAGCAGTGAAGCAGACAAAAAGAAGTGAGAAGGGAAGTGTTTCCTAACAAAGCTACATAAAGCTGCCTTTGGAAAACTGTGCAGTGACACAGTGAGGTACATTGTAAAGTTAAGTGATTGAGTCAACTTCTTGGCTGCAAGATTCCAATCTGAAGGCAACTTACCTTGTTTTGGTTTCTGTGTTCCTGAAGCCATCAGGACTGTTTCCTACGAAAATACATAGGGTAAGGGAGACAACATGAACTGCACAGCCCCCTGCTCATGAAAGCTTCAGAGTATAGAGGCTTGTCTGACAACAGAAATAGCAGCTGCAAAATTATTTATATTCAAATAATCAATATTTAAGAAATGTTGAGATTTGCATCATAATACATAAAGTAATTTGGAATAGGTAAAAACAAATAAGGCTTGATTCTAAATTTTAATCTGTTTTCCCTTTTTTATTCTTGTTTACAGTTTAAACTCTTCTTGCTCCACAACTACATGTCTCCAATATCTATGTTTTCACAAGGGGAAGCATTAGACTTTAGACAGTTGTTGGACTCTGGGCTGGTGGTTCCCAAGCAAAGAAAATACCGAAGTCAAATCAGGGTTTAAATCTCTTTGTTTAGAAAGTGCAGAATTAATGTTTCCAAGTGAGAATTTATATCCTACAGTCCTAAACAATTACTGTGATCCCCCAAATAATGTCATTTTATTAAAGATGTATAGATATGTACATACACAAATGCAAGAAAACTGTACTTAATAGATAACTTTAATAATTAAAGAATTAGATAATGTAACAGAGATCTTTTTTTCACAGGAGTGTTCCCATTTGCGTCAATGGAATAATTTGCTACAATAAGGGTTTAGAGGGTCAAGTCTCTATAACAACCCTCTGTGCTCCTTAGGTGTTATCCTCAGATAACATTATTCTCTAGCAACAGAAAGAAAATGCTATGTTGACAGGTAACCTAACCTGTTTCCAAGCAGCCTGCCAAGTCCCTGACTGTTTGGGTGTGACATTTGACTGCAGTTGCTTTCACGCTTTGATTTATTCTGCTACTGTCACCATTGCCCTGTTTCCCCCGTGCAAAGTCCTGCAGACACATTAACATGGAGACTGTCACACTGCTTGTCCACTTGTCGCAGATGAGCTCTCAGCTGCTCAGTCAGCACCCTGAGACTGACCCCAGCCAGGGTGGTGGCACTACATGGCACTTTCTTCATGGAAAACATGGCACTGGGATCTTCACTGCTGTAGCAGTTACTGCAGCAGGCACCACAAACTGCTAATTGTTACTGGGAAGATATATCCTTATTAAGACACCAAATGTTGAGCCTTCTGCAAATGTTTCAAAGTTATGCAAAATAACCTTCACCACGGTATAATATTGCTGCTATTATTATACTTCAGAAATTAATCAATTTTACATATTTCCCCTAACAAATGTTTAAAGGAAGACTGAGACCAGACTGCAGGAATTGGCATTTCCCAGTAACGACAAGTTAACAGTGTCTTTTTTAGGCAATATTCTGTCTGTAAAACAGCAGTTTTACTATAAGAATTTATGACCTCTTTCTGATCAAAGTATTACAAAATCCTGATGTAGTTAGGGACTTTTGTCAGACAACACATATCAAGCTTTATTTTAGTTTTATTTTTTAATAGTTTAACTCGCAAATCAGAGAGACATTTTCTTAAAACTAAAGAGAAACATCTCCCTATTTGCAATGAGCATGAAGAAGATAGGAAAGCTCATCAGCAACATTTGAAAAAACATATTTAGGGTCAGCATCACAGACTTTGGATCATTGGCTGTCTTTGCTAAAGAAAGGTTTCCCGAAGAACCTGTGCAGAGAATTAGATTTCTAGAAAAGGGTACCAAAGAGATTAGGTAAGAAATGAGATGTTAGTGGATGGAGCAGGGCTTTAGGCACCTCTGTATTTCTTCCCCAGGGTCTTCTCAGATGTGAACTTCTCCATGGAGTCACATGTCTGATGCAATGGGAGAGGATTTCAGAATAATTGGCAGATTCTTCTCAGTCAGAGAATGATCTTCCTTACCAGCAGAGAACCCTGAGCACCCGGTGACTGCTAGTCCTGGACTGAGAGCCAGGCTCTCTTCCTGCCAGGGCATTTCGACATGGTCTGAATAGCAAAACAGACTCTGAACCAGACAAAGAAGCATTGCAAACCTATTTGGTAGTGGCTAAGGTATCTGGGAAAATGTGATTCAAATCCCTGTTCCAGAGTGGCAAGTGGCCACTTGCCACTTCTTTTTTGGATCACAAACACTGGGGAATTCCAGGGAGTGGCAGAAGCACAAATATGTCCTGCTAAAAGTTGTTCTCGAACGAGGGCTTGAAGATGTTGCAGCTTGTCCTTTCTAATTAGCCACTGGTCCACCCAAATCAGCTTATCTGCCATCCAGGTTAGGGCAGGGACCAGCTGCTGTTCAGTGGCCATTAGGACAAATTTGTAGTAAGACCAAGTCCCCATTGTCCCAAAGCATCTCGGCCCCACAATGTGATTGGCAGGTCCAAAACAAAGGGACGAACAGTGGCTGAACATTTCTCAGGGCCTGTGATCACACTAGGATGCAGGCTTTGTTTTGGTGCTGTAACTCCTGCCACTCTCCTCAGTGCTAGGACACTGTCCTGTGTCTAGGACACAGAAAATGAGAGAGAATTAAAGTAGTGAGGAGCCAACTCCAGCCACTCAGGAGCTTCAGACTTGAGGGGGTACCTTGGTGCACTGAGGGCACCTAGAAGTTGGGTAGCTGGTGGTCAGCTTTAAAGCCTGATCCAAAGGGACTATATGGGAAAAAAAAAAGGACAGAATTACCTGTGTAGATGTACTGTGAATCCTCAGCAGTGTCATGACATGAATGCTCATCTCTTGCAGGAGGAGTCTTGCTGCTTCCCAGCAGTGCTGCTTCCCAGGGTGACTTAAAGGAAAAGGTTCATCAAGGAGGGGAAGTAACTAAGGTGAGTCTAGAGGAAGCTGACTTCATCACCTGGTAAAATCTGTTCAGTCAACTCCCACCAACATGCCCATCAAGTTGTAAGATGAAAATGTATTATGTGTAGTAGTACTACAATATCAGCATGATATTTCAAATAGCTTCCAATTAGCATAAATGTAAGCTTATCACAGAAAACTGTTGCTGTAAATCTTCACAATTTAGCATTTTAATGTTCTTCCTATTGCCTCCTATGAACAATGTGATGCAGAACAGGGCCTACAGTTGGGAGAAGATATCTCACCTGCTGTGCATGCACACTGAAACTGAGCTTCCACTGTCATGTCTCTGTGGTACACAAGAAGGAAATAAACCACCAGGAAATAGTAATGCTGACTTTCAGAGGAAGAAATGCAGCATGAAGCCATGAAGTTTTGCTGGAATTGCATAAACTGGATCTAGAGCTGTGTGAAGCTCACAACTTTAGTCTCCCTATGCTTCAGCAAATTCTGCCAAAGTAGGCTGGTTTGCTTTGCTTGATTTCTCACCAATGAATTTTAGATTTTTGTGTGCTGGAAAATCAGAGCTGGTGCTGAACCTAGGCAGATTTTGCCATGTCCTCTTTTCCCTTGCACATTATCAGCACACAGTCAATCTGCTGTCTCTGACAGTGGGAACAGTAGTACCGTGTACGTTCAGAATCATCACATAAAATGTTTCAAGAGCAAACAAGGAAAAAGACCTAGTGCTGACTTAACATGACCTATTGCCACAGTCCTTCCAAGGTCACTTACCTGTGCCTAGAGAGAGAATACATGATTTTTTCCTGATGAAGGACCTATATGGCTGGTGGGATCTTGCAAACTGCAGATCTATGCCCACCAGCCATGAGCTTTGCTCTGTAAATACATTGCTCCGATCTACCAAACAGCAGGCCATGGTTATTTTTTCAGTTTGGGTGGGATAGAATTGCCTGTACACAGAGCTGTGCCAGGGTAACAGAAGGTGCAATATTGTGTGCTTAGTTAAATTTTTGCATGGAAATTCATGTAATCATTTAAACCAGAGTTATGCTGGCTCGCATTGGGCTGGATCAGGTGAAATTACCATCAATGCCAACTCACTCCATTGCACTGCTTTAACAGAGTTCTTTCAGATTAACTCCTTGCGGCTTCTATGTTTAATCTTTTCTCAGAAACTCCTAGTCTGGCTCTCTAAGCCAAAAATATGACTGGAGACTGTCACAAGTGAGACACAGTGGCTGGTGTAACACAGTGTTCTGACATGACTGTTAATTAGGTAGGTTCACCATGTCTCCTGGAACAACACCATTCCATGTTCAGTGATTAGCACAGCTATAGCCTGAAGTGCAGACTTCTGCTTTCCCAGCATAGACTTTTGATCCACCCATTCTTCATGTCCCACACTCACAGCCCTATATGACCAAGAAGGTGCTTTTGGAAGAACATTCTGTCTCCCAGCAGCTGCCTATGCACAAGTACTGTGGTTACCAGCCTGTTACAGCAGTGCCAGTAACTAATGGCATTTCAAATCTTCATGCTACTTTTTGTCAAATGACTACATCATGCATTTGGCACATGCCAAAAGTACTGTTCAGTGAGAGATGTAACCACAGGAAAGAACATTTTTAAAAGAATGTTTATGTTTTGTAAAAATTAAAGAAAGTATATGACATTTTCCTGGATCTATAAAGAACAGGAAGTAGGATAAAGTATTGTGCCAATAACAATGTCAAAATCCTGTAGGAAAATGCAAATGAAAGCTCAACTTTATCAAATCATTCATATTTCAAATTTTCTGGCTTAAGATGTATCATTTGTGCAAAAGAGAACAATTATTATTTCCCTCTTTTTCTGAAAATTAAAATCCAAAAGATGTTTACAGGTAAGTTTTCCTACATCTTTGCTATAGGAACTGAATCCATTGATTATATTAAATGCAATATCCTGGCCACTCTCCCACAGTGTGGAGAGCAATTCGAATAATGCTTCCTTGAACATTTAGCAGCTGGCAATTTCTGGCTCCAGACTACCTGCCAAGAAGACACTGTGCATACAAACAAAATAGACAGCATTATACACCTACTTACATGTGCACACAGAACAGGTCATGTTTATCCCTACATTAATACCAGCATTCACAGTGAAGCATCTTCACTAGGAAATTGCTTTAGCAATAAATTTGCCTCTATTACTGCCTTTGCAGAATATGTTTTTTGGAGAATGAGCAGTAGCTTCCAGTATCTCTTTCTATTGTGTGTACAGCAATAAAAAGAATTGATCAGATGAGTACTGAAAATACAGTTTAAATGTAGCACAAGTTTCTACCTTGACAATTCTAGCAATATAGACAGGACAGATGTCTGTCTGATCATCCTTAAGATAGGGATCTCCTAGTGGCATTCTGGTGGGAGCAAGAAGTAATTACAATTGCACTTGTTCTACAGTGGTAGTTTGCTTATTACTCCTTTTTACCCCACACTGAGAACAGAGCTTGCAAGATCACAGCAAAGCAGTGCTGTAGCTCCACAGTAGGCATTAAAAGGCCATATAAGTATACAGGGAATTGTCATGTAGTGCAGTGAATACAAAACTGAAGCAGCTATAAGTTGAAAGGTGCCTAAGGAAGGAAAAAGAATTCAACATGGAGAAATGTAAAATTTAACCCTTGAGCTTAGCTAACTTTCTGAGATGATACCAAGTCTCTCCTTTGGTGGAATGCCCCACTGATGGAGAGATCTTCCTGACGTGGCTTTGTGGTGAAGGCAGTCCAGTCCAGAGTCACATCTTGCCAAATTATTTCTTAGTGTTCAGCAATGTTCTCAATTTACAGTTCTCAGGACCCTGGATCAAGGCTAAACTGTGGTGGAGAATGTGCTCCAGAAGTGGTGCTGGAAGTCGTTGCACCTGAGTATCTGACTACCCTGGTTACTGCTCCCAGACAGCCCAGGATAAGTGTATTTGATTGTCAAGTTTTACTCTGCCCTTGGAAAAAGCAGCTTGCATGTGTGTACAGTGCTGCAGTTCCTGGTCTGGCATGAGTGTGAGGGGCTCTCCCCTGCCTGATCCATCCTCTGGTACGGCTGGTTACCACAGGATCCAGCCAGCTCTGGGACTGTGGTTCTTTGACACAGAAATATTAACAAAGTCCTGGGTCTCCTTGGCACTTTCCCCACCACCTTGACATACACTAGCTAGGGATGCTGTAATTTGGACATGGATTGGTACTTAAAACTGCAACAAATTGCTGTCAATAATAATTAAAAAATGAGTTAATTAAATGCATGGTATGAATGAGAAATAAGATCAAGGATGACACTTAGACCAGGAGGCCTTTTTCAGCCTGTGGAAAAAAATAGAACACAGTTATTTTTCCCACAGCCTGGAGAAGGCCTCATGTCCTAAATGTCATCTCTAATCTTGTTTTCTATTTCTAGTGTATATTACACTGCTCTGCCAGTGCTGCTATAGTTAAAGTGGTGTCAGTGTTTCCATTAGAAACCCCTATTTTCAGAGGTTTGTAACTCAACCATAAAAATTTTGCTCTGGGCTGAAACTTAAAAAACAAATTCTAGAAGTGAAACATATTTAAATTTTTTTTCCTACTATTAAAAAAAATCAATCACATTTTAAAGACAAAATTTTGCAACCCATTAGGTATAAGAGAAACGCACAATGTGTAAAGTTTAAAATTGCTCTGAAAGTACTATTAACAGCTTTTTGAGGTAATTCTAAGCATTTTATTCTTAATTTCAAAGACAGATATCCTACCGTGGCATTTTCTTTTTTAAAAATGAATAGCCATACAAATATGTCAAATCATTGGAGTTTTAAAACTGTGAGTAAATATTTATAGCACTGGGTCAATAATCTGCATTTTATAAAGGGTCCTAAGTACACATTTACATCATAAAATGTAGCAACACTGAATCACAGATAAACAAGTCAATAATGTGCTTTTAGAAAACTTCATAAATTTAGTTACACAGGCCAATAGTCTGCAAGTTTGGGTTTTTTTCACATGAAAAGAGCCTCTATTTAGCTAAGAAAACCTTATTCATGCAGAAATCTCAGATCAGGTTCATCCACCTTCCTTTCTTCCTGTGCTGTTGTAATGAGAGTTGTGTATCTAGTTTGGGAAAGGTAGGAAAGATGAGATAGATGGTGGCTGAGGTTTGCAGAGCACACTAAAAGGCTGTGGAAGAGTTATTTAAAGTGAGACAAAGGGGTTCTGGCAAGGATTGTGGTATTATCATAGAATTATGACTACTGGAAAATAACAACTAGGAAATCCTGCCAGATGACTGAGGAGCTGACAAACACAGGAAAACCCCATGATTTGGAATATGAGAAACAATACTGAAGCAAATAATAAAAATATATATATTTGACAGGGAAGTACCACTAAAAGTACAGCTTTAATCATTAAATGCACTTTGCACTTATTTTCTGTGCCGAAAGACATCACCATTTCCATAGACAAAAGACTTTGATTTTGCAATTGGATTTTCACCAGTGAATCCTATTGGAAAGTTTTCTGGAGGGGAATATCTGACTCAGAATGTACATATGAAGAGCAAGAGATTGCAGTAATTTTCTTCACTGAGATCTAAATAAAACCCATGAATGGTAATCACATTGGGATATTGCAGAATTAGCTCAAGGGGCAATCCAAAAGTGCTAACAAAATCAGATCATAAATTTCTCTTCATACCAAACTAGATGAAGACATCTTTGGTCTAAGGCATGTTTGTAACTATCTGTATATTCTATTCACCCCTAACAGATAATTATACTACAATTTAATAACCAGGAAGACAACTAGCAATACTCTTTTTCATAGTCTGGCTTGAATTTTGCTGTAAATACTAGTATTAGCCTTGCTTCAGATATTGTCCCTAATTTATTTATTACAGATGACAATTTTCTAATAATGTTTCAGTTCAGTTCATACCTTTAGTTTTATAACTCCAATTTAAACATTACAAGGCATGATTTTATAATCCCTAGAATAAAGTCCATTAAAGTCACTAAATCACTTGAAACCTGGTCTAAATCCTGCTGAGGTAAAGGGCTTTCTTGCAGTTAATTAATTTGGAATGATGTTTTACTCCTCCTAAAACTCCAATAAAATTTCCATTAATGTTTATGGAAATTTCAAGCATATATTCCCTTTATTTAAATGCCTAAATCATCCTTTTTATCTTATAATTTAAGATATAGATTCCTCATATATAGATATAATTTGTGGTAAGTTTTATTCAACATAAAGATTTCAGTGTCTTTGCACTGACTGTTAGAGTGTAAAGATTACTCTGATTGTCCACTTCCTTACTCCCTAAGGTGTCCCATTAACTTTAGTGAATCTCCATTAATTTTAGTGAAGCTCCTGGAATAAGGTACAACATGGACAGTGATATCAGAATCTGATCCTTGATTGTCATCTTAAAAAAACCCAAAAAGATGTTATTCTTCTAGCCATCTATTAAAGGAATACTTATTTAATGTCAGCTGCATTTCTGACTCTTATAGGAAATGTTACATCTACTTCATAACTGACATGACTTGTAAATGTATAAGTGGGTAGCTACTGAAAGGCCACAGAGGCTATTTTGGAAAATGGGACTGAAAGCATATTTTCTTTGAGAAAAGAGGAATGGAAGGCTCTAATCCTAAAATAGTACAGAGTGGAAAAAAAAATCTGGGGGATATCAATGTTTTAATATGCTAAACACAGGAAAGTATGCACGCTGTGGCCTAAATTCCCATCACCTTTCTCATGCAAGAAATATCACTGGGTTTAGAGGGACCAAATTTTTCAATCCTTTCATCTTTTTTTAATATCTTATTCATAGTTTCAGTGCTATGCAGTATTCAGTTTAATCACTGCAGCTTTCAAGAGGAACCTCTCAGTCTTTCAACATTTAAGCATTTAGTCGTTTAAAATTATGATTGTTGCTTTGCCAGAAGAGAGGAGACAAATCTGGGCTCAGAAAGAAGATGGACTCCTCCAAACACACAGTAAACACTCAGCAAGTGAAAAGGCACATGACAGAACATTTTGTTAAGAAATTTACAGCAGGTGACCTGCCCCTTTTCACGGTGGCAGCAACTGTATTATTCACTCCACGTAATGAATTGGGAGGTTATGCTAATCTGAAGAGGGAAGCTATCAATTGTATATGTCCAGACCATCTCTCCCATTGATTTTGTAATTAATGATGAATGTAGATTTTGGAAGGGAGAGATTGCTGAGGAGAGAACTTCACGTGCAGAATAAAAATGTTACAGTAGCCTAATCAATTATGTATGGTTGACAAATGGGTGTGGGATGACACAACAAAGTACTGTGCTTTAGTAGTGGTCAAAGAGTCACAGAGAAGATGTCACATGATATCTATATTAATCTTTCCACAGGGTAAATGTGATCCATTGCATCAGCAGGACCATGAGTAAACTGTTTGGTATCTCAAAATCATGCGTCTTTGATGCTAACTTGAAACCTGTTTGCTTTGTTCACAGATAAAAACAGCATAATAATCTACTGATGCCAAGAAGATAATTTGTCATTTTAATCCTTGTAACAGGCTTCAAAGCCATGTAGAATATCATTTTAGGTAATAAACAGTGGACTTTGGACATAGACTTAACCAATCTTAAGTGTCAGGAGAAGAGGTTATGCCTCTGGAAATAGGTAATACATCCTCTCTTTGGATGCAGTCTGTGCAGAGGTTCATCTCTCAGTTCCCATTAAAGGCCTTCCAGCCTCTCACTGTAGCAACAGTTGCCACAGGGTGAAGTGACAATACATATAACCCACTTAAATATTCAGCTTTAGCTACACAGTGACATTTGGGTGGACAATATACACAGCAAGTTGTACCATTCCTTCCCAACCAAATCTAGAAGCCTGTGGCAAAAATGCAGCACTTGATTCCCCAAGTCTGACTCACAAATATGACCACTCCCTACATACAGTTCTCGCAACTTGACTGTAACTATTCCTAAAAATGACAAAGGTTAGTGTAACAAGGTCATGTCTAGGACCACATGTGTTCTCCTTACTTTTGGGTGGGCTGAAGTGCTTATGTTTCTGTGTGTTTATGTTTATTGATGTATAACATGTAAAAATTTCATTTTATTTCCCTCTTTTGACTTCTTTGGAAATACAAAGCAAAACAAGACTTTGGAGTCATTCAGAAACACACATGGGTGAGAAATCTGTCAGTTCTTAACTGAAAGACTGCAAGTGCTGAATTCCTACAAACAGCACTTACTTTCCTATAATGGTTCCACAAATTCAGTTTTGTGACAGAAGCTCAAAAGCAAAGACATTCTCATCTAGGTAAGACTGACTTACTGAAGGGACTTTTGCCTCAGTGCAAATTAAAATCAAACTCAGTATACTGTGAAGAGGAGAAATCACTTGTTTCAGCATAAATCAAGTTAACTTACCTGATATCTATAGTATCCTAAAAAGATCCATTCTCATGTGATTCACAGATTCAGAGGACTTGCACTGCTAAGGTGAAACTGAAGAAGATGCATAATGATCCTCAATCCCTGTACTGTTCACCTCTGCATATTACAAATACAGCAGAAAAGGACATATCTGGAGGTTTAGTGTTGTGGGGCTTTTGGGGGTAGTTTGAGGGGGTGATGTGTGTTAGAGACTCCCATTCCAGCCAGCTGTCCCATGTCTCTGCCACACGTGGAAAGCAAAGCAATGACATGTACATCTACCACCATACAAACATGCTCGTCAGTGAGTTCCTGTGGGGAAACCACACACCCTGGAAACACTTTAAGGCAGGAGATCAGATCTGAGGGAACCCCATCAAACAGTGATCTTTCTCCAGTTGTAGTGCTTTGCTCTACACAGAGGTCATAGAAGGCAGCTCTGTGACTCCATCATGGCTTAGGTTTTGTGTGCCTTATGACAATGTCACATAGGCTCAGTTCAGCAAAATGTAACGTGCCATTATTCTACTTGTTATCTCCAGCTAGGCACCAGCAATTTTCTAATTATAGGCAGGCAGATTCCTGAAAAGGTATTTCTATCTACTAGGAGGATATACAAATAGTATCAGTGGTTCTTATCAGTGAATCTAGTTGGAAATGTTATTCATTTCAGTATTTAAGAATAGGTTTTCCAATGTGTAAAAGTCAGAGAGAGCAATTTGTATTCACTCAAGGACTTGAATTAAGCTGCATGTTTGTGGGCTGGAGCTGAATTGGAACTGAAATGTTTTGTGGCTTCCACTGTCCTAATTCTGAAACACATGAATGGTTTCATTGGACACAGGTAGTTTGGGTAATGTGGGTGTTTTTAGTTTGAAATCTGCCTTTCTTAAAGTACTTTGTTAGAATACTGATATCCCTGTTTCCCAGCAAGGCAGGAAAAGAAAGACAGAAACAAAGTCTAAATGTCATACTAAAATTTAGAAGCCTGGAAGGCAGGAGACAGACCATTACAGGATCAAACTCTAGAAAAATCTTTACCTGTTGCTCAAAAGTACAAACTACAGTGTACAGCAAAGAAATTTAAGATGGTTGTCCTTTATTTGCATGAATATTTGTCCTGTGAGGTAGTATAACAACAGCTACAGGATTTATTTTTGTAACAGAGACTAATATCCAGATTCAGCTTTGGAGGGGAAGAAATCATAAAACAGACAAGATAAATACCACTATAAGGAAGAAGGAACTGTAATTATTTCACATGGAAATTTGGGCATGGGTGGAAGGAATTTGTAATTTTTTTTTTTCAGTTTTATTCCTTGAGCCATTGCATAAAAAAACTCCTACAAGATTTTAGTGCCTGCTTCAGTCCTATCTCTATGGAGAAAGTTTGTAAACCTTTGTTTAAGTGTTTCATAAGAGATCTGTGCTATTTTGGTTTCCTTAACAACATGTTTATTAAGTTACTCAAATCCATTTTTGACTTCTGAATTAAACACAGAAGTGAACTCTTCAGGAGTCCCAGCTTTCCCCTACAACTGATTTCAAGTTTGGGATGCAGTGTCTGAGGTTAATTCTCCAGTGGGTCCTGGCACTTAAGAAAAGGACCTGAGCACATTTCAGAGAAGGGGTAAAAGCCAGGGCCAAGGCAACTACTCCAGGCAACACTTCATGGTGGGCTAAGGAATCTTTGGGAAGGTGGTTGGAATATTCCCTGCACTTTTCTTTTATGATAACACTTTATTGGCATCAAGTACAGCCAACTGACATCACCATTAAAATAAAACAAACAAACAAATAAAAAAACCAACAAACTCCCAAAACAATAGATTGGGCCTTTTAAAAAATGTTTTAACCTCCCCTTGACACTTCGAATACAAGTGTCAAATATTGTCCAGACATTTTATTTTGTTGGTGTTTTGGTACACTCTTTACTTTCCAAGGCTGGGTGCTTTTCCAAAAGCTACACCCCACTTGTGGCTTGGATAATTTTGTGAATCACTGGGACCCATTTTATTCATAGAGTCAGAGCTGATGATTATAGTCATCTCTTCTGATCTTAAAAGCTAGGCAAGCAATCCTATGCTAGCCAAGAAATCACAATGTTTCAAGTGGTAGAATTCTTTTTAATGAAATATCTCAGTAACCTGTGATTTTCCTAACACATCAATGACAATCAGAACCAAATGGAAGTTCCCTCTGTATTTTCTTAAAGCACATCCCCTCTAATAATGTATTTTGTATCATGGTAGATATGTCTTCCCTTAGGACAGGCAGTTTCCAACTGGAATGCCATAAGTCAAATCATTTTGATTTATTTTGTATAATTTAATTATTTTTGGTTGGTTTTTTCCTTCAGCTGGGTAAGTTTTTGAGACATTTTCATTTCTGTGTTCAAGATGTAAAGAATCACACTTAGAAATTACAATCAATTCATTCTATCTGGTGATTGTGGGTTTTTATGATTCCAGTGTCAATTTTTTTTCAGAACATTTCTCAACTCACCACATGAAAATGAGCACCTCTTACCATAAATCTTTCCATGTCTCTATCCATGGCCCTTAACATCTATAACATAACTAAAGTTTCTGAAGTAGAGCTTTTAAACCACTAAAAATGCAGAAATTAACAAACATTAATTAACAAGAACTATACAAATTCTGTATACCTGGTCAAACCCATATCTAAAGTTAATTAACAATGAAATGGAACATAATAGCTATATTTTTCATGTTATTTCACATCAAACAATTAACATTCTGGATTCTAAAATATCAATTAAAAAACCCACAAATCCTTATTTTTCATACCCTTAAAACATATAATGAAAAAAAATCTGCATATGTAGGAAAATAAGATATGAAGAGATTTAATTCTGCTCAGTTTAACTCAGTCTGAATAATTTTGAAGCTAAAGGGATTAATTAAAAAGCAATTCCTTCATGACACACATACAAAATGCATTTCCTCTTTCTTCAGGTGAAGTGAAGCAGTTTTCCTTGACTATAATATTGATGGTACTAAAAAAGTAAAAGATACAGAATAAAAAGAAGTCTTCTTCCACACACACACACAAAAAGGACAACCATGTATATGTATTTGTGTATGTATATAAGTGCCACATATAAGAAAAGAGATTGTACAGAGAAACCATGAAAAAGTATAAATCCATCTGCTCTATAACAGTTCAAATACAGCTGAAGAAATTCCTGCGTTTCTTTTCTAGGGAAAAATTGCAATGTTTTGAAATTTCCTTTCATTCTAAATCATAATTTGACCTCAAATTTCATAATACCCTTCAGCACAGAAAATATAAGAAAATCTGTATTAGGTAATACTGAAATTAGTTTTGAAATTAACACAGCATAATTAATATCAGAAAATAAATTTTGAATCTACTGATGTGAAAACGTCTAGATCTTTTTTTTGTATATGTCAAATGAGTACATTATAGTGAAACCTTTCCAGGCTGATATAAAATTATTTAATGTACATGGATGTAGTCATCACATTTGCGCATATAATTGGAAGTCCTTCTGCTAGAAAACTTAAAAATTGGTTTGCTTGATGTTTACCAATCCCACATTAGATCTCATAAAATAATCCTCTTTTATTGGGACCATGATAAAACCACAGTCCAAAATATTATGAGTGTAGGAGAACCCAAGCTTCGGCAGCATAGGCTTATCCTCCACCATCCAGATCATCAGAAACTTGGGAGCACAGGAAGGTCTGTTCTTGTATTTCCTCTCTGGAGCAACCAGGAAGGACTCAGCCACTCATAGGGCAAGAGAGCTTTTGTGTCCAAGCAGCTGAACTAGTGATAATGAGTTTTAATTTGCTGCCAATGTTCAGCTGCACAGCCACGTCTGTGCTGCTTCCTCTGAACCACAATAGCAACACTGCTTCCATCACTGCCAGCACAGTTGCTGCACCAGTAGTACAGTTTACACACTGTCCTTCCTTGGGATTTGTACTTTAAAAAGTCAATTTTCATTCTGCTATAGCAGAATATTGCTATAAATTAGGAAGTCACTGGTGAGCAATCAGAGCTGATCTTCCTACAGCTTTGTGTAACCTATTTTGTAACTTCATTTTTGCAGAAGCTAGACTTCTATTCTTCTTCTGTCTATCTAGGAGCTACAAGAAATAAATTCACAATGAAGGAAATACTATCACAATTTCTGATAGCTTTTCCTCATGGTAAATACAAATGATTTTTTGATTTGTTCTGGGATATGTAAGACTCTGGGTCTCACAGATCTGTCAACCATTACAGTTGCTTTCTGCAGCTTTGCCCAACACAGCAGAGATTTCTCATTTTTTAGAGCATAGTTTAAAATTGTGCTTTTTCTGGCAAGGCAGGTTTGGTCAGTTAAGAACCAGGTGATCATTTGGTGGCTAAACAACAGATACATATCACTGCATAAAAGAATGGGAAAGAAAGAAAAGTGTCTCACCTCCACAGCCATTAGTACACAGCCCAAATCTCTCCCGACACTAGTGAGGCACATGATGAGTGTTAGAATACTGAGAGCCACAGCTGATCACACCAAATGTCCACCGAGCCCAGGATTTGTCTCCAGCAGGGTTTCTAAGAGCTGAGCAGGGAAAAGCAGAAAGAAGACATGTATGCATGGCAGTCCCCACAGGTTGTCCCACAGAACAACTATTTTTAACTGCACCTATTTTCTGAGTGGTTGCAGTTTCTGCAATTTAATAATTGTTACTAAATTTCTCATCCATAGAGTTGTGCAGTCTCTCCTTGAACCCATGTAAACTTAGAGCAGCCCCCGTGTCCTTTGGAAAAAGCTACACATCTAGTGTCTTCTGCACAAAGAAACCAAACTTCATTTGAGCTTGGCTCCTATGAACTTCATTTGATGATCCTGAGTTTTTGCATTGGGAGAGACAGCAAAAATCCAACTTTGCCCATTCTGCTCATCAATTTATAGGTCTATCAACTGCCTTTTAAACTGAGCAGCCCGAGTGTATGCAGACTGTTCCTGCTGTGGAAGTAGATCCACCCTTTTTGGACTCCTGTGAACATCTCCCAGTTGTACTATATTCTATTTGAGATGAAAGTACACTCTTCAACACGTGGGTGAACACTGATTCACAGAGTTGCTCTCTAGGTTTTTTTTTCTCATTTAACATTTGGTTAACATTTTGGCTGCCTCTCAGCACTGAGACAATGTTTTCATGGAACAAACTATTATAATCCCAGGATTGTGATCCTGAGTCATAACGGTCAGCTCAGAGCCTGTAATTTTGTATGTGAATTTAGGATTCGTTTTTCCCACACACATCAGTTTAGATCTATGAATATTAAATTTTATTTGCCTACACAGTCTCCTGAGGTACTTCTGTGCTTCCTCATGGGTGATCTTCACGTTTACTACCCTGAATAACCAACTTCCTATTATCCTCAGACTTTCTCACCTCTGTTCATCAACTTGTCCCAGGAGTTTATGATACATTTACCAGGGCAGACCTCAGCACAGATTCTGCAGAATCCCAGCAATAGGAATCCATTGCGTATTTTCTTGGTTTCCCTTAGAGGTCTTTGGCACTGGACTTTATCAAAAGTCTTTCAGAAATACAAGTATAGCGACTATCTCACCCTTATTCACTTCCTTGTCAACCTCTTCAAAGACCTCCAATAGATTTGTAAAGCACAGGTTACATTCCATCAAAGTCGGCCATGGTATGAATAGTTTTCATTTCCTTTTCATTTTAGTCAACACAATCAGATAACAGTCAGTGGATCACAGCCTAAATGTAAGTGGAAGCATCTCTGCTTATTTAACAGATTGTGCTCATTTCAACCACGACAAGACTGGGCCGCTGAAGTACCAGCTGCTTATGGGCTTCTGCTGAATCTGATTTGCTCACTGGGGATCTGTAGGCTTGGCCATGGGGACCCTGAGAGCTACAGCTGACTGTGTGAGAGGGACTGCCATCTAGGGTGCTGTAAAAGGCCTAAGGAGAGTTGGAAGCTCATTAGCAGCCCCCAGTTCCCCAAGTTTCCCTGGGAATCTCAACCCGATGAAGTTATAGATAGGAGATACTAAATGAGGATCACACTGACATGGAGAACTGGGGAAGTGCTGAATTTCCTATATCCATCATGTTCTTGTTTCAGGGAGATGTCACATCCTGCTGCTCAGGACAAGCACACCAGCAAGGGCAAAATGACAGAACAACTCATATTTCTGTTATTCCAGGAATATTTGCCTCTGTCCTCTCTGTAGGTTCTGTAAACATCCAGCTATGACAGGGAAAAAGAACACATGATCTACAGTCTTCATAGCTACAAGAGCTTTCAGTCACAGTTGGGCATTTCTGTATATCCCTTTTTCTATTGAAAAGTAAATGTCAAAGAAAAAAATTATCTTTTTCTATTCCTTCCCTACACCTCTCCCTCCCCCCGTGCTATGAACTATATGTTCATTTATAATAACATGGAAGAAAATGGATGCAAAATTTTAAATAAAAGTGAAACAGGAGGACAGATCTTGCAGAACGGGAGCTTAGCAAACAGGAATGCGATCTCTGCAATTCACTGTTCTGAGAACATTAACAATAAATTAAAAAAATACTTCCAGGAATAAGCCAGAGGCTGTGCTGGTATCAATCATGTTTCTGTGGAGCACAGGTACAATGCAAAGAGCACTGCAGAGAGCAGTAAACAGATGGGCTTCCACTCCACCACATGTTTTACTGAGTATTTGTGCACTCATATCATCAAAAAGGAGGAGAAAAAAAGATCTTTTGCTCTTATTTTTTACCAATGTAATACCTTTTATGGAACACGGGTTTGTCTCTCTTTGTCCTTCTGTTTTATAGGGGGACATGAATTATGGATTCTGAAAAGGAATAAATAAAAAGAAGTATGAAAGCAAATGTGGCTAAGGACTCCGATTTTCTAAAATTTAATTATTAGCAGTAAATAGCTGCCTTTTAAGAGTAGCCCTAATTGGCTATTACCAACAGTAGCTAACAATTTCAAGGCAATTAATATTTTAAAATAATGAGATGGCTAATATATTACATTAGAGCATACAGTAAGCAGAAGTCTTGCTAATTATATATATTATTCTCCCTACTTTGCTTAATGAAGGTGTCTGGCTTGTAGATTAATTCATTCTTGCTCTATTTTTTATTTTTTTTAATCAGTGTAACTAATCCTCCCACACACTATTGTAGCATTAAAGCAGAAAGATGTGAATGAAGCAGTGAAAGAAGCAAAAAAAAAAACATTAAAATGAAGATTTAGTTCCAAGTTTCAGAAGCAGTTGCCCAAAGTAAAGAATTAAGATGTGGGAAATTAGACAGAAAATGCAGAAGCCTGAGTCAACATTTATTTAACACCTTCTGCCTAATGCTGAAAATGTAAATCTTCACAGAGGTAATCACATCCAGATCATTCCGATCTTCAGAACATAGCAATTCTTCTGACAAAGATATTACCACTCCACAGTTTAAATGATTGTTTTTCCCATTTTCTCAAAAGCAGAGAGAGGAGGGGGCTTGGAGAGATGGAGATTTCCTCCAAATTGGGAGCTAATCTTTTAGGAAAGAATAGCAACGAATGAATTATTTACAGTCAAAATCTCATTTGTATAAGTCTACTACATTTTGCTCTCAAATATTGTCTGTGTGCTCAGTTTGCTGCTGCGACTGCACAAGAGAATTACCTTCGCCAAAAGCCAGAATATACAAGTTTTCCTGTGCTGTGTACCAGAAACACAGTGCATTGTACACTTTACCCCTGGGTTCAAGAAACAATTCCAAACTCCCTGGGAAAATGATCCCTGTTTTGGAGAGAGGAAAGTAGAGGAAGCACTTCCTTTGGCATACCCCAGTGAGACACAGGGCACTATCGTGTCCTGAGCTCAGCCCTGCACACCCCATGTACACACACACACATGGATCACACAGTCCCACACCAGGGCTTGGGGGCTCTGCCCAAACTCTGAGAAAACCCTTCTCCGATTTCTCAGTGAAGCCCAAGCAGTACTGAACAGCTAAAACATCATAACAGCGTGAGGAAATGTGAGGTCAAACTCCACTTACCCTACTGCATCTCCCACATGTATGAAATCATCTTTAGGATCCAGTAGGAGCTGCTAGTCAGCACAAAAGCAACTGCTCAGTAAACAGGGCAAAATCACAAAAGGAACTGTTTCAGTGTGGCAAATGTCTCTCAAACATCAAACCAAAGTCATATTTTAGCCGTGAGCTTGATGGTAACTTCTGAACAAATGGAATGGTGATAGAAGTTACCTGTACTATGAAACATAAAATAAAGCCTTTACACCAACAACGCCTTATTAGATTTGTGCATTTGAGACACAACACAGCACAGTAAATGATGATGTCTGCTAAATGAGCATATTCATTTGTAAGCACTCAGAAGACACACACGCTCATCCCAACACCAGCATGCCCCTTAATTAAACATACAGCAGTGAGTATGGGTTCCCAGTTATGCACACAGCTCACAGATTGCAATTTGTACACACTTACTCTCTTTTGTCCTAGACCATACCCATCAGACACGTAACAGCATCTTTATCTCCTGTGTTTGCACCATGTGAAGGAGGAAGTAGTCTTTTTCCAAGACTGAGACTTCTCAAAATACTGTTTTTCCACTTTTGTTTTTCATATTGTAACCCTGATAATGGATGTTGGCTCTTGGAAACCAAGACTCAAGCAGGGACATATGAGGCAGGTTAATAATAAGTGAATACATAAATGCATCCCAAGTCTTTGAACATGATTTTATAGTTTTGTTTCTGTAGTTGTTAGTGCACAAATAGATGCAAGCTGTTGAGGGTCTCTTACTGTTGTGAAAAATCTTGGTACTCAGGTCTTGAGCTGCTCAAAGTATTTTTTCATGTAGTGCTATGTAGCAGATAACCAACTACTTTTCTGATCAGAAATCCAAAGGATAGTAAATAACACTGTAAAACACACCTAAGAGGAAAATTTACCCGTAAATTCCCTTCCAACTTCTGTAGCAGTTTCTCCTGGGTACTAATTTGTCTAAGACCTTTTTCTGATTTCAAGTCCCTGGAGAACATGAGACTAACATGAGACATTTAACATACACATCTACTTATCAAAAAATAAATATATTACCAGTTTGTTGGAATATGTTGCAGTACGTACCCTGCAGCAGAGATAAAGACCAACCTTGGCCCACAGATCACATGATAGCTCAACAAACTGCTGCTTTGTACCTTATCTGTCTTTGGTACCCACACATGGTGCCTGAGCTTCAAGCCAGCTCCATAACTTTTCAACCATTACAGAAAATAAATTAAAAAAAGAGCAGTACAGGCTTGAGGCAAGTATTCAATTGTCATTAGAGTGAGCAGCAGCTCCCTCCAGTAAAATAACCCTGCTTTAATATTCAGTCTCATTATGGTCCTTTGAGAACTGATGTGACAATGGGAGAGGGGATAAAAGAGCTTAGATATACAATTATAGATATACACACACTTGTGTGTAGGATATCCGTCTGTCTCTATATCCTACTCCCAAAATGGGTAGAATCTGGTGAAGACGATAAAAGATGGATAAAATGTCCTTTCTGGTGTCTCCCATCACTTGGCAAATGCTCATTATTGAGCTGCCAGTAGAGACAGAGACCTTGTTCCCACACCAACTTCAAGGACTGACATGGGGCAGGGAGACGTTACCAGCTTCCCTTTAAACAAAACTGGAGAGAAGCATTTTATGCTCCCATCCCCTGAGAAAAAGGCACCAGGGCAGGAACACAGACTTTCTTGCAGGCACAGAGGCCTCTTTTCAAAACACGCAGAGGAAACGTCAGGTTTGGGGTTGCCAAGTACCTGATTTCAGGGTTCATTCTGTTACTGCATATAAATGTCTCTGGTGTGTGTTTGGCACGACATGTTATCCTAGACTGATCATATGTTCACAGATTGTGGAGAGTGTGTGAAAGCCTTTTTTGCTGTAGTTATTGGGCGAAGTCACGTCTGTTACCTGGTACTCATGCAGAGAAATCTGTAATCTGGGAACAGATGGTCTGACTGAGTGAGTGAGAGAGAGAGAGAGAGACGCTGTCTGGAAGACTGCAGAGTTTTTCACTCAGAGGAGAGGAAAGAGGAATGAACAAACCCACCACAGCATGACAAAAACATGAAAATATAGAAGAATGTCAGTCCTGAAGGTCATTCCTTTAGAATTCACCAACTGTCTATGTACCATATGTGCACATCAACACACCAAAGAGAGCCCACCATCCTGTTGCACAGAGCTGGAGGTGGCTTACACAGCCAAAAATTGTGGAATCCTAGACTTACCATTTAAAAAAGCAACACGCTCCATAGTCTAAGCATAGGGTCTGAAAAGAATCTGAAAAAATATATAGCAACTTCTGCTCTGGAATTTTTACAAAATTTGATAGCAATAGGCCAGAATGGGAAAATTCACATCCTAGTCTTCAAGCACTGTCTTTGCAGGATACGTTTGGATCTGAAACTTTTCCAGCAACTCAAGAGATGCAGTCTGAGCCTGGCTTTGAAGTCCAAGTGCCTCTGGAATTGGTGACACATGCCATCAGGACAAGCCCATCCTTCCCAAACAGTTACATGAAACTGGCTATTTTTACTAAAATGCAGCATTGCATTACTCCAAAATAAAATTAATTGGATCTAAGCTGTCATAAAATCTTATTCAGCCTTCTTGACAGTGGGATTTTGTGAAACAGTAGCCTAACCAAAGGTACCATCTCTGCTCCATCCCCGCAGCTGCCATCACACCTTTAACCACAGAAGAGATATATCCCAAAAAATAAACCTCTTACATTCAAATAAAAACTCATGACCATCCCAAGCCCCATGTTCCCAAAGACACTGTTCGGGATGTTCCAGCCAGAATGAAAACAAACAAGACTCTGTGAGAAAGCAGGATCACAGTGGTGGCAGTGTGAGGTCTGGAGCAAGGGGCTGGCACTGCCTGATGCAGCCACAGGCCCCTGGTGTGGCAGAGCCCTGCAGAGCAGACTAGGCAGGGGGAGCAGAGGGATCATCCTATCGACATTTTGCTCCCAGGATGACACTGTGCAACAGGTACTCAGGGAAAGCAGGACCTAGTGACAAAACACTCCGGCTCTCTGAATTACACACAGCAAGGACTATCAGCATGGGTCCTGCTAAAAGCTGGTCACATAAAACCTGCCACAGGAGCAGGAAAAAGGGGAGAACCAGGGCATTTCCCTGGGTAAACCACTGGATGAAAGAAGCAGTGTTTCCCTTACACAAAACTGGTTTGAAAAGATAATCAAGCCCTAATCGAAGAGGATGGTTTCCTCCAGAAACTATAAACATGAGGGGTTGCAATCTCACCAAATGATTGTCTGAATGAGACTGAACTTTTAGCCCTTTCAGCCTACAGCCAAAAGCTCTACTTGTAACATGCCAGATGAAACCAATTTTAAGAACACTTCATTTTAGCCAGCACAAGATTTTACATTTGGGTGCTATCCAGTACTTCAATTTTTCACAAGAAATTCACATTGTCAGATATAGACAAGCAACCCTATATTTTACTATTTGTTCTTCCAGTAATGTGTCAATCAATTTGCAGAATCAATTTTCAAATAGGACCAAAAATTTTTTTGCCTCTCAATAAAACTGAGTGACTTCAATGAAACATTAAAAGGCAAAATTCCTCTTCCCTCTCCTCTTTCTGTCCCAGCAAACAGTAGCAGAGGCAGAGCAGGGTAACAAGATCCAGGATTAAACATGTTGCCGATGGAGTGAAAAAATCCATTCTTTGACAGTAACAAAGTGATCTATCATACCTCATGCCTAAGCTACAGAAGAAGACAACATCCTTCTGGTTGATCTCAGTTATTAAAAGTAATTACTATGAGCCAAAAGCTGGCTAAGACACTCTGGAAAAGTATAAAGTATCTTACAGGAGAAATGAAATAAAACATTTCATTGTGCAATACAAAAAACAGGCTTTGACTACAGCTTTAGGTGTTTGCCAAGTCATTTATGCAGATGGTGATCCTGCAAACATGTAAAAAGGGCAAATATCAACCTAAAAGCCCAGAAACAGCATCTTTGCTCTCCTCTCACTTGCAAATTTTTACGCTTCTGAGGCAGGATGAATTCATATCATATGGGTATTACAAAGGCTGTGATACCTTTCTTTCCCTTCTCTGTAGCTATAGAAGGGAGTGTTCTGTCTTTAAGGAACAAGTCAATAACACAACTTAATTCCTGGACCATTTATCTCTGTTAATAGATCACACCTGGGTAACCTCTTAGATGCTGCATGATTTTATCTGCCAGTGCAACTTTGGTAGCAATTCTGATAGATATAAATGCAAGTATAATGGCAGTATCTGAAGCTCTTCACAACTGGTGCCAGTTTGGCACACATGCAAACACCCTGCAAGGACATACACACTTGCTGAGATCAACAGTCATTTATAAGGTACTTGGCTCTAAGCATAACGCCAGCAAGGTCCTGGTGAGTCTGGAATCTGTAGAGGTTTCTTTTATTGGTGCTGATGATAGAGATGAGCTAAATTACAGAAACTGGAATGGCTTTTAACATTATTCAAGGAGAATGTTTCCAAAGAGCCAATGTTGCAAAAGCCAGCGGTAATTTATGTCTCTTCCAAAATGATTGTCATTTCAGAGAACTCCAAGCTGTCTATGTCTAAATGCAACAGGTTTTTTAGAGAAAAGAACCTGTGCTCTGTATTGAGCAACCTTTGCAGATCCCAGACGTGCTCAGCACCTTGCAGGGTCAAGCCCTAAGCAGTTTTTTGGGGCACATTTGGAAATTAACAGCAAGATCGAATAACCAAACTTCTGTCCAGATTTCATTTAGTCTATGTTTGCATTGAAAGGCACACTGAATCCACCAACAAAACTGTATTTTCTTTTTTTTCTGCCCCCCCCCCTTTATTTGAGTGGCTGAAGCTCCTCAGAGGCCCAGTCATGAAAAAAAATATTCTAAGTGCTGTACAAACATGAAATACAGAGGTTATCCCATCCCAAAGAGCCATTTGTTACACACCTCCAAGAAGAATCAAAACAGAGAACATCATAAGAAAAACAGGTGATCATAGATTTTGGTCCTCAGCTGTTACACACTAGTCAGCTAATGACTTGGTGTTGGATTTTATGGTGTTTAAAATCTTTATGGAACAAGAACCTATGTTTTTTACCTATATTCATGCAATTTAAGTCAATATAATCCATAAGAGATTTAATTCTCTATGTTGCTGCAGAAAAACTTCAAGTATAAATACACAGCTCCCAGGAGAGACTAGTATTAATAGCAGTGCTGGTTAACCTAAGAAAGCAGCAGGCATGCAAAAGGAGAGCAGAACTTTTGCTACAAGCAGGATTTCACTTGACTCTTCAAGAGCAAATCTTAGCTTTTCTTCAGGGGATATAAGTCTCCTAAAATCAGGTGATTTTTCTTACCTTACTATACTGTTCCCTCTAGTCCTGTTCCTATTGCAGAAGTATTGTGAAGTTGCTTCTTCTACAGCCAGCATAGCTCACCACTCACCTTGTTGAAAAGTATGTCACTGATATTGCTTCAACCTCTAAAGTCACACCCTACAGTACTTTATGAGTGAACAGCACCCTTTTCCTGGGCTAAGGTTTTGAGTTTTTTCCATTTATTGGTTTAGTTTTATTCACATCACCTTCCTGAAAGCCCTCAAAGACACACCTTAAAAATACAGTGTGGGTGAACAGACCTGCCTGTCCATGGCTTAGGACACAGAACACCACCTCCTGATCACAGCCCAAAAAGATGGTCTCATGGTTTGTTGCCACCCTGGATAGCAGCAGTACAAGTGACTCCCAGCAGGGCTGGTTTCAGAGGGCCTGTGAAAGCAATCACGTGTATGGCAACGTTTGAAAAGTTGTGAGGCATATTGAAAAATCTATTTAGACTATTTCTATGGACATTGAATGGAATACGAATTTTCCATTTTGGAATATTTTTATGTATTTATATGTATTCAGAAAATTGCCATGAGTGTTTTTGATCTAAGAAAACTATCCGTAGCCAGTCTAGCAGTCTGACATCTAGTTCATTCTCTACCCTCTTTACATTCCCATCAAAAGAAAGTGAGACTCCTCTCCAGCTCAGAGGGGAACTGGGTAAAACACAGGGTAATTCAGTCTCTGAGCACACACAGCCCGTGACATCGCTGCAGAGTGTGCCAGCAAGTGCCATGGTTGTGAAAAGAGGTGTTTAACCCAAGTGATGTAACCTGCCACAGTTCACTTGGTGTCTTGCAGAGACTGTGGCTTCCATTCAAAGCATTACAATCTCTATCCTGAAACCGATTCAGCCCAAAGAAAGAAAGGGTTGTTACAACAACCCGAATGGTGCCAGGATTGCACAGAAGGCTCCAACACATTCTTTGTTATGATTATTCTATTTCCATAGCTCTACAATGCCTGCTGTGGGAATACATGGGGGCTCACTCTGATTTCATCCACCCTACTAAGAGTCAACGAAACAAACTGTCAGTGCAGCATAAACTGGGATAACTGATAACTGTACCAACATGGTAATAATTTCATACCCAGGTAGCACGTCAAAGCTCCAGCCAAGACTGAAGCCCTGCTAGCCTGGCATTATACAAACACCACCGGGGAAATTCCTTGTCCAGGCATGCTTACAAACTAAACAGACAAAACAGGCTACGTGTAATAGGGAAAACAAAACCACAAAGGCATTAAATGTCTGGCTGAGGGTTCCACCAACCAGTCAATGGCAAAGCCAAAAATAGAATCCAAGTTTCTTAGTCTACTACATGTGGCAATGGGAACCATGTGGCACATCAAGAGCCTGATTAGTCCACAGTCTTTGGCAAGACCTACTAAAAGTCCTTCATTAATATTTAGGGACATTATTTGTACTTTGCTCTAATTTACTTTCTTTCTTTCTCCTCAGAATGGAAACTTCATAGGATCTCCTTCATAGGAATGGGGGAGGTGATGGTTGCTATGGGATGAAGTAGATGGATAAATAAGTCCCCCAAAAGGATAAAAAAACCCCAAACTTCTTTAACACAAAATATTATCCCTCTCAATGTTCATAAATGTATCTGCCAGTTATCAAAATTAGGATGAAAGCTACTGTATTTTTAATTGTATACTGAAAGCACATAGAGCTAAACAAAGCCTATTACTCATAGCATTATGAAGAGTAATACTCCACTCAATTATGAGACGTTATGCAAGTCCATACGTAGTTTTAAAAATAAGAGCCCATATTTAACCCCCAAATTTCCTTTATTTAGGAATTTGCTTAATTCCCAGGTGGTGGGTTAGGGTAGGGAGGACCACAAATAATGCACAAGTCTCCTAGTTTAGAGCCCACCCACATCCATACAGCTTGCACTGGGCGTCTTTATGTGGGATTTTGAAAAGCACTCACCATCCTTTTAACTCTTCTTCTCTTGCCATTAGGCTTCTGTAACTTGAGGTAACCTCACCTGAACTGGGATTGCCAAATGACACAGAAGCAACAGAAAGATCTCTACACTCACTACTTGAGAACATGTCAAATCTCACAGTATTACTTTCAAACATTACACACATTATCCTAATTATTATCTGACAAGTATTTCTTTTATTTACAGTTAATTTCTTGAATAAGCCCATGTGTATTATATGGGAATTGAAAAATCAGCTCCCTTTCCCCTATATTCTATTAAGTATGTCAAAAAAAAACTTATACATCTTCTGGTTACCAGTCATTTATGGTAAATGAGATTTGAATTCCAGACTCTGGAGTGCAGCCATTTAGGATATGCAGCTTTGCAAAGTATTTTCCACAATGAAATCTCCAATGATTTGAAGGTACTTCACATTAACCTTAAGCAATTTATTAGTGCAAAACCCCCTAAACTACTGACATATCTGGTCAAATTAAAACATGATAAATCTGATGCTGGGATTATAGTCATTATACTGTGCGGAGAACTGAATTTTGGAGAAGCTGGTGGTTTTTGGATCAATCAGCAGAGTTCCTTACAGTCCAAAAATGAAATTACAAATGTTTGCAAGAAAAATAGGTGCCAGCTCAATGCACAGCTTTTGTGCAGTACTTGAGATTTGGAGTTGCATTAGTTGTTTATGTGGAAAAAAACAACAAGCAATGTCAATGAGCTATCTGAGAAAATCAGTAACAGAACATGACTTGCAGAATTTTGTCCTTTAAAGATGAAAGAATAAGTGTCACTTCTATACCAATACCTTTATAAACTAAAGCCTCCATGAAATAATATCACATTCTACCTTTTGTAAAGGGGAGTCCAGAAATACAATTAGCCAGTAAAAATTGAGATATGTGAGATTTGTGCAGCCAAGTTTCCTCCTACCCAAAACAAAAGGTTACACATGCTCAAATGATGTAAGGAATTCAATCTACTGCAAATGAGCCAGGGTAACTGTCTGGATGCATTCTCAGGCCCACTGCAGGTTTAAATCAATTTAATTTAGCCTGGTATTAAAGAGGGTTATCCAAAATGTATTATATTGCCTTTGCTACTACTACTTAATATCATACAGTAATAAATATCATAACTGGGATGATGCATGGTATCTTGCGTATCTGCATAACCTAAATGCATGTTTTAGTTCAATTTCTGATCCTGTGTTTATATATAGGTGACATACATTAAAACCAAGTTGACAGAAGTCCCTAATTACAAACTCTCTGGAATTTAGTTTGAAATCCAAACACAGACATGCAAACAGTTTCTGTTGTGGCTTCAGTTCACATCTCATGTTTAATGAGTCTTGTATTTCCCACAGAGGGGAAAGTAAATCCCTTATTACTTGAGAGAACTTAAACACATTTCACTTTCTCAGAAGCTATCTATTTTCTGTCACTATTTGTGACAGTGCTGCCTTTGCTAACTAATGCATTCTGTGATGTTACTCTGGAGAAGATTGCTGATTTTATTCCTCTTTTAGGGGTTTCATTCACAAGGAAACATCCTTGTGTCATTCAGAGACAGAGTTGTTTGTATTGACCTGTAAATACCTTTGCATCTGTAACAAAGGTACTTTTTAGTGCAGAACTCAGGATTACAGCAGGTCCAAATAGGATGTGCCTACAGGGAACATATAAATCCAGCAGCCTCAATGCTTCTGGATCATGTACAGAAGCTATCAGAGGCCCCAAAGAAGGCAGTAGCTAGGAACTGATCCATCAGATTGGCACTGCTGGCAATTCTCAACACAGCAGGGTGGGAGGTTAGCAGGGTTTGTTGTATAAATGAGAGCATGGCTCTCATTTATACAACACCGGAAATTTTGCAGTGTTTTCATATCTTCCATAAGTCACAAGCTATGGAACAACTTTCTTCCTTTCTGGCAAATCTGTTCATATAGATTTCTGCCAGTCCACTCAAGGCTGCATTGGCTTATTCTACAGCCAAGTGCACCCTTCAAGGACTTCCCACTGAGGGGAAGAAAGGTGGAGACACCATTAGATACGTTTCAAAAGCGTCACCCTTTCCCTCTGTCTGTTCTTCAGCGAAGGATGTTCAGCCTTGCATGTTAGAACCTTTTCCATGTCTATCAGAGCCAGATTCTCTGTGTAACAGGCAAAGGAATATTAGATGAAACATTACTGAAATCAATAATGTATCAACATAAGTGAGAGTCAAAATTAGATCTTACAATACAAGAGCACATTCCTGCACATTGAGCGTAGGGTGAACAGCTATTTGGACTTGAAAACACCCTATTGTGGGCCAGCCTTGACACAGAGCTGATGTGGCTTACTTCTTGCTCATACAGTTGCTGAGGTACTGCAATTCATCTCAGTGTCAACATCAACAATTCCAAGATACTTCTAGCCCCTGAATCAAAGTATTAAACCCTGAGACCTGAGAGGAAGAAGCCTCAAGGACTAGCCATGACCAAAATCTCAGAAATCAACCCTTGATTTGAAAGGAACATAAAACAAAGCCCTGTACATTCATGCATTTTTTTTGTATGCCACTAACTTAACAACCCACCGTAATGGGGTTAACCAATCCTTAGCCAAATTCTGCAGTTCTTCAGCTCAACAAATCTCTTCTGATCCAGAAGGAATTGTTGTTTAATGCCCATCCACTAGCCCTGCTGTTTGAGAGAAGAAAAAGAGCAAGGTCTCCTCAGAACAGAAGACAACTATAAAAAATGAGAGTAGATCATTTCAGGGACATCTGGTCTTTAGGTAGATCTTCAAAAATGCTAGAAGTCACTTATCCTCATTAGGCTTGGTTTTCCCTAGTATCTGCAGACCATTATAAGCAGGGAGAAAATAATTACTTCTCTCCACATTATCAGGCTTGTCCAGATTTTTGTCCATATTTTTGTGTGATGCACTATTGCAGAACTCAACCATGGTATAATTAGCAGCCATGAAGAATCAGATCCACAGCTCTCAGCACATTCATCTCTACTTTCCAAAGGGGTTTGTGATATGACTTGGAAAAATATGGACATGTAGGAATTCTAAGTTATTTCAACTCTGTGGGAAATATTTATCTCATAAGAATACCACAGTTCAGATCTTCATAACATTTACCTATAGCAGGCCCAGCCTAAAGTATCTTAGCATTAATTCTAAAAAAATCCTTGTTGCTTTAAAAGTCTCTTACTGCTACTTTAACATGATTTTGATTAAACACAATCAAAATGACTTTTTAAAAAAAAAAGTATTTTGAAAAACTACATCTACTTTGAAAAACTACACCAGCAGTAATATTTACAAATTCTGTTTCAAGGACCTCCCAAGGCAAGGAATTTCCCTCTTAGTGAAACTAATGTCACTGTCTGGCCAATGTGAAAGCAGAGGGTTGAAAAGCTCTGAGTTCTTCCAACAGCAAGACAGAGGACTACACAACTACAGAACTGGGGACTGTTGAACCAGCAGTCCCCCAGCAGCCTCTGCAGGGAATGAGCCATAAACCTGGCAGGTGAGGAGGCAGAAGGCAGGTGGGATTCCAGAAACCCTCACCCTTTAGTCCACTTATATAAAACCAGACTATATTTGCAACACAGTTCAGCCTTGCAGGCTCAGCAAATATATCTATTGAATGGTTAAGATATTAAAAGAACATAGTAGAGGTAAAAATGTAAGATTTTTGACAGAAGAGTCATATTCCAATAGCAAGCGTCAGCACAGTTTTTCCTTGTAAGTATAAAAGAGTTTATTAGTTACCATGCAAGCTAAGTATAGCTATCCATAATACCCTGTAACATTCTCTGAAATAGGAACAAACATGTTCATTTTAAAAATATTCACTTTTTTCACAATACAATCAATATCCACATTTTCACAACAGAAGTTTAGGATCTGATTCTTCTGACTTAGGCATCCTGCTGCCATTTTACCAAGGCAACGTGGGTGCAAAACTTTCTCACGAGAGCGATTTCTAACCTGCTTTGCCCAAGCAGACTACTATGGAAATAGAAGATTAGTGGTCTACATTTAAAGCAAGGTTTGAACTGAAAGTACCACAGTTCTACTGTCACATTTCACTGCAGCTTCATTTGTGTTGTTTATGGAAATCCAGCCATACCCCATGTGAGGGCAGAGAAAAAGGAGAAAACAGGTTTTGTTACAAGGTCACTCTTTTCCTGTGAAGGTCACTTCCAGTAAACAGGATCTGTAAGGCTATACAATTTTACACATTACCAGAGGTAAATAATCTTGAAAGATTTAAAGGAATATTTCTGTTCAGAAATATCTTGATTTATGTACTCATAAATGTAAGCTTGTCAATCCCTTGCCTCAGTAAGAGTAATCTCCAAGTAATATGTTTTGCCTCAAGCAACAGAAGTTCCAGATACAATTGTGTTTTAAAAGCAAATAATATGAAGCATCTAAAGCAACTTTCAACAATAACTTTCTTCCATTGACATCAACAGGAGTCCTGTGACTGACTAAAATCTACGGGTCAACACAATTTTAGGCAGCAAATAATGTATAATATTTTCATAAGTCAAGGACAACATTTTGATCAGGTATAACAAAAATATTAGAGTGGCCACAACAACACTCTCAGTATTCATGTTCAGCAAATGACATATCCTGATACAGTTTTGTGAGCGAGGGTATTTGCTTTAAATACCTTGAAGATCATCTCATCAAATATACTCAATCCCTAAGAAAAATCCCTGTGAGCATCACTAGGGTTTCACTTAAGACAGACAAAGGAAAAAGAAATAAAACCTAGAATTATCAGCATTTCTACATGTTCTAACTCATTATAATTTTAAAAGATAAATAAATTATAAATAATAAAAAATATAAATAATAAAAATAAATAATAAACACTGCTAAAAACATTCAGAAGGTTGCCTGAACACTGCTAGAACAGAGTAAGATTAGTATGATTGGAGTTTTACTAGTTGATGGATGAAATTATTGTCCCATAAGCCAAGTTATTTTTTCACATATTTTATAGTTCACTTAATGCTTTTTGACTATGCAATGAAAAGTTGAAAATGGATGTGATTAGAGTTTTAAGAATGACTGACATTTGTGACTTCAGTACTTTTAATTATTTTAGTGTGTGAAGTCACTGCCACCTCATAGCATTTGAATGATTTCTTATTTGCAATAGATCCTTTTTAAAGAAATGTTACCATAATTTGTTTCACTCAAACTTAATACATCAAAATATCCAAATATTCAATATAAAGTGTTTACTATGTTAATCAAATTAATAATAGACATTATTTCAATCACTAAACTGTAATTTAACTGAAGTTCCAGTGTCAGTTCTCTGACTTGTTAATGCTTTTTAAGAAATCATAAGTCAGAGAAAGGTTTTCAAAATGTCTGCATGGCTTTTCCACCCTGTGCTGACCATCATTAGCTACTAATAGACAGTAACATAAACTCTTGTAGCACATAATAAGGTCAGGTTGCACTGTCATAACCACTGTAAAAATTAAGGAAATATCTTCCCAAGGGCCACAGTATTAAGTTTTCCCCATGATACTTCCAAGAGTCATCCAGGCTGCAATAGCAGATATGGGTTTAGTGGATGAGACAGGCCCATAAAGTTGATGTAGACTGGTAAACTTTCCCCAGAATTATGTTAACTGAGGGATAAAGCATTACTAGATTGAGTTGTTCTCACTGGATAGAAAGAAAGTTAAAGCTCTGGATTGGCTTAAGTTCCAGTTGCCATTTCTTCGCTGTTAGAGGAGCTGCCTTCCTCTAAGAAATAATGTGCTCCTAAGACGTGTTATGCCATGTTACCTGTAGAACACCACAGATGATATCACACAGGCAAGTATAAGAAAATGATTGTGGCAGAGAAGGCTATGGTTTAAATGAGATATTAAACAGAATATTGGGAGCATGTGATAGTGATAAAAGCAGGAAGAGATGCATTTTGTCAACAATGGGTCAAGAACCTAGACTGAGTTTTGGACTGGATCTCACTGCACATCATTCTCAGGCCTTACTTATTCTTCTTACAGATCCCTGAACACAACAGAAGCAGTCTTTGACTCACACAGTCTCATGACTGCAGTGAGACAGACAGGTAACATGCCTGTGGAATAGATACTGGTGGGAGGGGTGCACTGAGAACTCACACATGTTTTCACACGCAATCACTTGTGTGCATGTTCTTTCATGATAGGGAAGCAAAGTGCACATGTGCTACATCCAAACCTTGAGGCTCCTGCAGCCTCCACAGTGACAGGTGCTGTCAGTGCTAAGTGCCCTGGAAAGATAAATGCTCAGTGCCTGTGATCTCTGCAGTTATCCTTATGAGCTGGATTTCCAGTTTGGCTCAGCCTCTTGGAACCCAGTGACAATGTGGTAAACAAGCAGTTAAGAACATTTAAATTTAGGCCAAAATCCCCAGCTCCACACCGCCTGAATTACAGCTTTTTCCAAGCATATAAAGTTTAATCATTCATTTCGTTCAGGACTTGACACTGTTAGGACCAAGTAAAGAGAGAAGCAAAAAGAAGAGGAGAATAACACCTGTCTTTGCAGCTGGTCAACAGGCAGACCTTTAATGTGCTGCCTGCTGCGAAACAGGGATGGTCTCATGTTACACTGAGGCTTCAGCAAATGATGGAGTTTGCAAAAAGGAATCCTGCAACCAGAAGATGTGAGGCTTGGGTTTTAGCCAAAAACAATGGAGAACAGCATTATATGA
Organism: Chiroxiphia lanceolata; assembly: GCF_009829145.1. NCBI lineage: Eukaryota > Metazoa > Chordata > Aves > Passeriformes > Pipridae > Chiroxiphia > Chiroxiphia lanceolata. Next base: position 16,945,163 of record NC_045646.1, on the reverse strand, counting down.
AAAGTTCCATAAGTTCAAATGCATTCAATCACTGAACAGCACACGGTTTTGTGGTTTGAACGAATTTAAAAAAGGAATTTAAATCATCACTGGAGAGCTAGTTTTGAAGAACAACCACTATTTTACCCTTAACTACCACCAAATGCTTCCCAGAGTGACCATAGTCACCCATAAACTGACTGAATACCTTCACTGAGGAAGAACAGACCAAGCCTGATAAAAGCTGATATGCTACTCTGAAAATTGCTTTACTGCCTGAAGCAGAATTTCATATCTTTCATAGGCTAAATCGACCCTAATAAGTGGCACCAGTTTTGCTTTAAGTTACATTCTTATAAGTTCATTGACTACAATTGGAAAGTCATTGAAGAAGAGCGATTCCAAAAGACTAGTTGAGAAATACAGATAATGGTATCAGAGTAGACATTTAGAGACTATAATCTTAAGAATAGAAATGTTGCAACAGAAAGCAGTAGAATAAAATAAAGAAATAGAAGTTGAGCTGAAAATCCTAAAGCATTGAAACCTGCATAGTTCTACTTCTGAAGTGAAGCAGTGAGGAAAGGACTGCAAAATATCTCACAAAAAATGATCAAAGTACTACACAATCAGGGAGTAAAATCACATATTAGAAGTCAAAATGCCTTTTTTTTCCCAAAGTCTCAATAATACTGACTGCTAGAAAGGGATAAAGGCATTAACAGGTGCTTAAGAAGCAGATCAGTAGTGACCTGCATTTTCAGCAGTGACCTCTAATTTTGATTTCATAGTATGAGACAAAGAATCTATTTTTCTGAGGGATCTAAAACATCTTAAACTCTCCCTAATTTTGGTAGGAAATGAGAGGACAGCAACCTTCCCTGATGAGGAAGTGAATGGGGAATATATCACCCACAAAGTGTTGCTGAGGTGAACTGTTGGAATTATAATTTCACAATATCAGGAACCTGACATTAATGATTTAAGAAAGAGATATTTAAATGTTATAGTAGTTGAAGGTGAACATGCTGAATTAAGTTTGATGCACTACAGTTTGAATTATTAGTAAATATTTTAAGATCATATACAGATACAGCTTATATTGGCCTATTCAAGAGAGAGATGGAGTTCACATTAACAAGGGTATTTGCTTTTTGGGGTTTCTTATTTTACGGCAGACAATAAGAAACCTTTGGAAAACAAAAAAACCATAAACTATTTCAGTTCTTGGTTTTTAGGTTCATTGCTAGAGATTTAATGACCTAAGATTCCTATAATCTTTAATTTTGTGATTCTATTAAACAAATGATAAATAAAAATTTCCTTGAGAGGGGGAAAAAATTCATGAAAATATTGGAAAAGGATCCAGGTTTTCAGTCAGTTGAAACATCCCTAATTGGCTGGCATGTTTTGCTGCACTTATTACAGTGAATGATGCCATCTGTTTCTTACTTCAAAAGAAACAGTCAAAACTATTAGCAAGCCAACAGAGAAGGAAGTCTTATCATGCATATAGAATATTTTTAAAAGCATAGTATCCACTGGCTCCCTGTGGATAGAATATTTCTAGTCTTGACGTGACAATTACTGGTAGAAAAATCCTGACAGGCAAATTTTCAACCAGCTTCCATTTGTGATCATTTTGACTTCAAGTTTTCCATTTCCCACTTTAGGATTTACCTTTTAAGTATCCCAGTAAGGGTGTTTGTGATGATCCAGGCTGTGCACTGTCCATCCAGTAGATCACAGGTTGGTGGCTGCAGACACTGAGAAGTTTACCAATGCAAAAAATCATCTTTAATAGCCCAAAGGGAAGTCTACTAAGCAACAAGGAAAGAGCATGAAGGAAGACACTGACAGTGTTAGGGTAAAGAAAAAGAAACATAAGAGACAGACTAAGCCTTCACTTTCACTAGACAGCTAGTGCATGATCAATAGTGCCATCATCACAACTGATCAAATATGCATCACACTGGCTATTTTCCTAACAATTAAGCATCATAATGAATTGCTGACATTTCAGCACTTCATTCTTTAATTTCATCAACTGATGTTTAACATGATAACTGCAAAACTGATGCTTGCAAAACCAGTAATGTCAAAGATTCCTTGCCTATATATTATTGCTTGACTTTCACTTCCTTGCAGACTATTCAGTCTATTATGAGGATATTGTAAAGGCAAAATCCCATGCCAATCTGTATAGCCACAATCTGAAAAGTCATGGAAGGAAACTATGGCACTAAACCATGACAGATGCTACAGTCAAGAAGTGACAATAGCGTAAGTATGAAATACAGGAGAGGATTTAATTCACGTGAAGCCTGTTATGTATCTTTTCACCCTATCAGTGCAGTGGAGAGTATCAAGATTCATGTCTTCTCTCCATCCCATTCTTTTTCTCTCTAACCATAGGAATCCAAATCTGGATCTGTCTGAAATCAGGAGAAATAAGAGCTTTCTGCATCTCAAGGCAGAAAACAGCAGGTCCCATCGCTACAGGGAACAAAAATAATCTGCAACAAAACTCATCTTGTTTTTTGTTTGTTTTTCCAGTTTTTTGCTTTGCTTCACAAAAGACTTTCTTAATTCACTTTTGTGCTTTGCTTTTTCCTCATGTGTCAATGACAGTAAGACGGTACCATAGTATTTCCTGTTTTTACAACTGCCAGAGTAATAGGAGCAGGAGACACAAAGACCAGGGCTGAGATATACCCACCAGTAATCCCTTCCTTGACTCCTATTTGTAGGCCATATAAAGAACCATGTAATTTTAGAAGGAACAGTATGCCAATATATATTTTTACTACAGGATGTCCAGGCTGTAAAAGCACCTGCTTAGGGATGAATGAAGTAAATGGGATAAAAAAGAACAGAAAATATAATGGGTGAGGATAGGGGATAGATGGCAAAGTAGAAAAAAACAAAACCAAACAAACCTCAAAATCCAAGAGAGGAATAACAGGCCATCCGTGAACGTTTGCTATCAGAGCCTGTGAACCAACCAAAAAACATAAAGAAGAAAAAACATACAAACCTCAGACCAGAAAAAATAATTCTGTCTCAGCTTACAAATGTGACTGGTGACTGCAGTTTTTGTTTTTCATCAACTTTCTTTACAAAAAATAAGAAGGGAAAAAAAAAAAGTAAGTATCAACACACAGAGAGTGGAAAACAGAAGAATGGCCATGAGCTGATGTGACAGCTGGTGGCTCTTGCAAACTTAAAAGGGAAACGTGAGAAAGTTCAAGACAAGCAGCACTTACACCACACAGGCAAGAAAGGCATCTGTACCATAGTACTAGTGGGTACCACTTGAGCCAGGGGTTCAGCACAGTTCTCAGGCAGATGGACCTTTGGAAATACACATAAATTCAGAGGAGATATTTGAACCTTTAAATGAGACGCAAAAAAGCATGAGAATTCAATCAACTCCTCTGTGAGCGTTGTTGACTATTACACAAGCTTGATCTATCTTAGGGAACTGTGCACTAGGATGTCCAATATAAATAGTTCTTAAATTAAATTAAAAAAAAAAAAAGAAAGAAAGAAAGAAAGAAAGAAAAACCACTATAGCTTGGATGAAGGTATCTTTTTCTTCTAAAAGTGTCACCATTCTCCTGCCAAGAGAGAACATTTAGCATCTACTGTTATCAATGGGCAAATCTGAAGTTGGACAGAACTGCCTATCTCCACTTGTCACAAATATGTCTACTGTGTTACCAGAAATGTTTTTTGATAAATGAATTGGAAACCAGCCTATTTATTCTGTATAATAAAAAGCAAGTGCTGGAGGGTATTTAACATGCAAAGGGTACACGCCACAGATTGCTGTGCTCACTGCATGACAGGCACTGAGGAAACTAGTTGGACTCAGACTCTATGTTCCTCATGGAAGGGAAGAAATGTCATTTAAGGTAATGTGTACAACTGGTCAAATCAGTGCTGACAAATACATTTGCTGACAACTTCAGCCCTTTTTCCAATTACCAGCTGTTTGCAAACAGACTACTGCTGTGTTTGTTATTGTAATTGTAGGACAGACAATTGAAGTGCCTGAGCCAAAAGCCCAAAACTCTCATTGACTTCACTGGGCTATGAGAAAGGGCTGTAGATGAACAAACTTTACACAAAGAATTCCTGAAATATTCACTTGGACTCTTTCCCATTTCTAATTTATGCTGTGTAGCTGGTCATTCACATTACACAGATTTTATTTTTTTTTGCTTCCAGACTATATATATAAAATCTTTTAATTAATAGTTTAATAGCAAATAGGTTTTACATCTGAATGAATAACAATATTCAAATGAGACTAAAAAACTGTGAAGAGTAGTCATCATCCAAATGTTTGTGGCAGTACAAACATCCATGAGTGGCTGATATCAAAATGTTGCAGTAAGCCTGAGATGTTCTGAATCTATGGCAGCATTTGTAAGTGTAGTTTCAGTCCATTCAAGAATCTACTGCATGAATCATTAGTCAGAAGCAGGAGTAGTCTCAGAACAAACTGCTCTGCAAGCTGATACACTCAAGGTTGAGATCACCAACTAATCTCTCCTTCCCATGAATAAAGAGGAAACCAAACACTGGGATTAAACATGTAACTGCTTCATTTTTCAGGATCTGGAATTATATTGCTTGCCTCTACAGGAGGAAAGTAGTTGTCTTTATAATTCAGCCCTACTTTGTCTGTTATGGTTAAGGATAGCAATAACATATCTGTTCCAAAGTACTCTAGGAAAAATTCTTCAGAGGATTTACCATTTAATAGTGAGATTATGATACACTTACCTTTACAGAATAACATCCTCTTTTCCTAATCCAACTGGCTTTTATTAGATTTGTTTGAAGACTCATGGGACATACCAGCTACAGAAGGATATCATAATCTGATCCTTAGCTTCTTCTAAATGTCTTAAGCATTATGGATCCTACTTGCGCCTCTCAGTTGAACACACCAGAAAGTTTCTCCTTAATATTCAGGCATGCTTTTAAATATTCCCTTCCTCTCCTGTTTACAGAGTAATTTTTGTCCATCTTGGCCTTCATTTACTAAGTAGTGGATGCTAAGACTAGAGTCTTATAACCAAGTAATCGTGCAGAAATAAATTTTCTTGTATAAAACAATATAAACAACAGTGTGTATGTTGCAGAATTACCACCTCCCAAAGCAATACGTCTCTTTTTATTCCCGAAATTCCTTCCCCTGAAACATACCCAGTGCAGATCAGATATTCTGATTATTTATATGTAGTCTTACATTGAAATCCCTTTCTGAGAAACAGTCCCTCAAAGGCACTTTAGCCACCCAGAAATTTGTGAGCGACTGGTTGAAGCTCTGAGCAACAACAATACACCTTGTGGCACATCACAAAGATGTTTTCCATCTTTTGATTCCATTTTTTATTTTTCAGGTATTGAATTACAATGTTTACTAGAAGGAGCATACGAACTCAACACAATCAGTCAATTTTTAATGTAATAAATAAGCTCAAGCTATCCATGTGCTATTCTACTTATAATAACTCGTGCCTTCTTTACACTGTATCATGATAGCAGCAATTAATGAATGTGAAGGACATAACATTGGTTTGAGTGTTCAGTGTGATACACAGAACATTTTTATAAACCATCCCAAAAGCTCACAGAAAAGGGAACTGGCAAATAACGTGGGGTATGATGAGCTGAGCCAAGAATGTGATTTTGGACTGTTTCCATTGCGGTTTTCACTTCAGAGTAATTTGTATGATTTGGAAAGCTAGCAATATAACTCTGTGTAGGGATGGGTTATTCGAGGTAACCTCTGTGTTTAAAGGATGGGGTATTTTTACAGCCATGGACCAAAAATGAGGTCACATGCTACAGCTACCTAGAGCAAGGAAGACAGAGAATCCACTGTTTTTAATTTCTCACATTATCTTATACCATACAGATACGTATTTTGCTGTTCTTAAAATACATAGCTATTAACATGCTAAAGGCATGATAAGCAAAACAGCAAAGCCTAATAAAATGTCCCTCTAGTAGAAATATTAACTTTTCACATTCTTTAAGGCTAGTTTTCACATTAAATTCCTCAAGAAATCCAGTGAAGTATAAGCAAAGACTGTAATATTTGAAACTTCTAAAATATATTTGATTTTATTGCATTCTGAGTTCATGTGACAGCCCAGCCTGTCTGTCTAGTGCTAGATTTTCTCAGAGATAAACCTTGAGCTAATTTCTAGAAAATAGCTGGAATTTTTTAAGCTGCAAAATTTAGATGTTATGGTTTGTACATAAAGATACAGCAATTGTAGGCTTAACACAGTACATAAACACAGGACTACCATAATTTAACATATTTGGATGTGAACAGCATTTTCTCTAGCACAGAGTTTGCAAAAGATGAAAAACATTAAATTCCCCGGAGAACCTTGAAATCAGTTTTACAGTGGGACCTTTTAATGACTTAGATCCAGATCCCCATCTGTAGTGAAGTTTTAACGAAGGAAGTGAAGGTACCTAATTTACATCAATGAAAAATTACAAAATCAAGATAATCCAGACACTAAATTCTCATTTTGCTCCCCACAGTTTGCAAAGAGTAAAACTCTTCCAAGATTTCTACAGCAGACCAATCAGTTCTGGAAATCATCCACGCTTACAGGATGATTTAGAGAAGTATTCATAGGGTCAACATCTTGAGACATTATGATGTCCTTGGCTAGAAGCCAGGTGAATAAAAATAAAATAACAAAAAGTTAGAAATTATGTGGTGTTATAAAGAAAAATTAAAATAATTATTAAACAGTACTAAATAAATAAAAAGCACTGGCACTTAATAAACAAGGGATGTTATTTTTTCCCCTCTTCTTTTTTGAAAAAGGTTGAACTGGTATTTTTGATTGTTGCTTATAACAATCCTCTAATTTACCTACATGATATAAGTGAGAACTTCAACTGTCTTCTGGCTCATTCCAACTTATAAAAACTCAGAGATATGGAAAAAGGTCCTTAAACACATAGGTCTTCCACAGAAGAAATCCCTACTATGGGTGTTAGGCTGTTTCTCCCACCCTTAGCCCTCACAAGCCCACGCATCACAGAAATCCTGTGTGGAAGAAGCAGCATGTTGGGGGCTGGTGGGACCATAACACCATAAAGGTATGAGTACAGTGTTGCACCCCTAGGATTATCCTAGGCTGCTGTATTGCAGATCCAAGGACTAACTGGGATAGCACAAGAAGAAAATCAGCTCAAGAATGAGTTTGGGATTAGAGTGTGCCTGCACAAACACACACAGCTTGGAGTCACCCCATCATCTCTCCACATCTAGTAATGAGATGCCAACCTTGGGCTGTGTCTCTGGTCAAGTACAGGCCTGAATCTTACCATGACATCCCAAATGTGATACTCCTCCAGAAACAGTGGCTGCTCTTGCTAAAGCTGGATAATCTGTCTGCATTGCCCAGATGTCCTCTCCAGAATATTTCTTTATATCATTTCACTCCAAAGCTAAGTTTTTAGATACTGCTGACCATCAGGCAACTTTCCCTTGTTTCCTTTTATTTTTCTCACATTTACTATTCATTAATACTTTTCTCACGTCAGACTTTCTCTACTCATACATACTTTTGGTCATGTTCCACAGGTGCTCAGTTATCCTTCATGCATTATATGGGATCTCTAAAACTGCCTCTCCTTTTCCTCATCTCCAATGACAAGAACTAAATGGGTTCTGGCCTGGACAAGGATGTGCAGTTATGGTGACAGAATACTTTTATTATCAGATGCTTACTAATGCATGTTAAAGGTTTTACAAAGAGAAGAAAATCTGATTTTTACATGGGCAAGTTAAAGTCTACTGGGGATAAAAGGGTTTATGTTGTTCCAGAGAATGTTCAAAGCAACTGCCATGGCCTTTACTAGATGAAGATTGGACTAGGTACTTGATCTGGATTGCTTAACTGACACTTAAAAATGGAGAGTTTCCTCTGGAAGACAAATATAGTTCACTTTTAGGCAAATTATTGAAATTGCTTTCTATAGTGCAAGAAAGAGTTTGGCCAACAAAAAAGTCAGTTGACAAATTTTCTGCCAAAGGAGTGTTATCCAAGATAAGTAAAGGCAACACTGAGAGTCACAGAGGCCAAAGTGTGCCCTGTGCCAGGCACAGGCAGCTTTCCTTATCCCTCCTGCCATGTGGCAATGCCACACGGTCAGCTGTCAGCACAGGAGACAGATCAAAGTCCTTGTAATCATTTTAGAAGGCTCTTGATATCATCCGAGACACAGGGAAATGAGATTTGTGGATAATCTCAGCTCATCTTAGCTGCAAATGCCCACAAGGAAAACGTAGTTGTAACCTGCCACATTTTACAGACACAAAAGTCCCCTTGTCTTTTGCTCTTTTCTGGAATCATGTAGCTCAGGCAAGTGGAAATACAGTGGTGGTTTCTAGTTCACTGGATTTTTTGCAAGTGCAACAGTACAAACATATCCAGTTTTTCCCCCTGACTGACCCCACTGGTGGGCTGTGCAGAGCTGTGCTACTAAACCAGAAAAGCCACAATTCTGTTGTGATTAGAAACCTTAGATATGTCAAAACATAGCAACACTTCTGCACTTTGGCTGTTTGCTGTAGATGTTTACACCAGTGGTTATCATAAACCTTTCATTCCCAAAGCTGGTGCAGGAGCAACCAGAAAATAAACCAAACTGTCCAGAAACAGGCAGGATCTTGCAACCTGTGAAGCACAGCAGCACAAAAGAGGTGATGCTGCCTTCTCTTCATTTTTTCCCCCATGGAGTCAATAAACAACAAGAAGAAAAAAGCACAGACTGTCAAACCTGAATGGAAGAGCCAATTCAGTAGGCAAGCTCTGATCTTCAGTATGTTCACCGAAAGTTCTGGTTTTTTTAAGGAAAGTTTCCCTGTTCTTACATAACCTTCGACAGTTTGCTACAGCAGGGTAAGTGAGGGAACAAGATTAACAGATACAAGATATTTTTACTGCTTCACCCAAAGATTCACAGAATTTTCTGGGAATTTTAACACTTTTTCCAAACAATGTGTGATTCTTCATGTTGCTATCAATGCTAGGAAAGAATTCTACATAGCCTCCAAGTGATTTGTACTGAGCAGTCTAACATAATTATTTAACATCCTTCTTCAAACCAATAAACCTGCTAAATTTATTTTTGATAGGAACCAAAATTCTGTTATTAAATATCTATAAAAAGTAACTGCATTATCAAAGTGGAAGTCACTAGGCTGCTATTCCTACCAACTGTTCTGTGTTACCATGAACTCAGCCATGACAAATGCTTTCTGAGTCAACTTACAGGAAATGTATTTGTGTCAATTAGCACAGATCGTGTGATTGAGCAAAAAGATCAGTGAAGCACAAAGCACGTGGTCAATATCTGCTCTGAAATATGACATCTATTTATCTAAATGTAATCATTCATTTTCATTTACTACATCACTTATTGTTTCACTCCTTTTACTAAGCACATATTTTTTAAAAGGCTAATGCAAACAAAGCATGTAATATAATTTTAAATGAATTTTCATTACAGTGCTGTTCCTCTCTTAGGATTTGATTGCCTCACTACCATGATATTGTTACCAGCAAGTCTTCCAAACAATCACTGCCTTTGGTTCACAAGAGGCTCAGCAAAGATGAGAGAACCAGAATGATTTCCCTGCACTCTACAGCCCCACCAAAGTAGAAGTTGAAGGTACAATTGCATCGCAACAATCAGATGAAGCACCAGCTGTGCAAACACATGGCCGAGCCTGCAATAAAACCCTTTTTCCTTTCTACAACAGCTGTAACAAAGTCAGAGCTCCTTGGATACAGAAAATCACTGTAATTTATCTAGTGGTGGAAAACCAGTGAACAGCCCAGTAAGACAGAGACTCGTGGGCTATTGGTTAAACCGCAATTCTGGAGTGGAAGCCACAGGAGAAAATGTCTTGCACCAGTTATAAAGGTCATCATTTCAAAGTATTCTGCCATGTGTTAGGCACCAAAATCAGATCTTCAGCCACATCTCCCTAATTTCACCAATGACACTGAAGATCAGAGGCTTCCTGCTCAGCATGGAAACCTCTTGCAGGGCTTTGCGTGCCCCAGGACAGAACAGCTCTGTGTGGTTCTGCTTTCTGAGGGTAAAAACAGTAAAGCTCACACACAAGTCTGCCAGCAATGCTCTCCCATCCCGTGTCTGAGAGCAGAGCCTCTGTTTCCATTGACTTTAGAAGGGTGAGTAGCATTTATATAGATATGAAGACAAGACCTCCTTGATGATAGGTTTTGGGATAGGAGGAACTCTGCCTCGGAGTCAGGACCAATACTGCAAATGAGTCCAGGATTTCTTCAGTTTCCTGCTTTAAAGTGAATTCCCTAAGTATGCTACTTTGTTTTTTATTCTTCTGTTACTCATAACATTAAAAAGTGTCTTCCTTTGAGCACATTTTGAGATATGGGTCTGGTTTTTGAAGGGAGCATGCTCAGCACTTTGCAGAACCTGACTGGGGAATTTGTATTTCATTGTACAGTTGCTCTGCCTGCCTTTCCAGCTGTCTCAAGGCCCTTTCTTTACCTTATTCATCCCCAGTTCTAAAATTTCTGCATGGATCAAGGAACAGAGAACAGGCTAAGGGAATATTGCTACTACTCAACCATTCCCAGACAAATGTTGTTACAGAATTATTTACCATTACAGTTAATCAGAAGAATGAGTTCAGACAGGACACTCAGGCTTGTCACAAATTCCCAACATCATCAAAGAGCAGGGCTATGCAGAAAACTGCTTTCTAACCATAATGGAAAACCATTAGATTTTCTTCGCTAGGTCATGCAGGACGTGCCAGAAGTATTGCTCCACTTTTAATGTTGCAGCAGAATAGAGAAATTGTCTAGGTGGATTTGACAGCCTTGTTTCTTCTAACCAAAACAATCAGGAAATTCACTTAAGAAAACTCTCTTGTCTTGCAAAAATATGTATCCATACATGATTTTTCTGCAGCAAAGGAAGTTTTCATGGTTGTCTACTGCTGTGTACAGCTTGCATTTCAGAGATGGACCAAAATGACAGCTCCCACACCAGAACTTCAGTGAACACCATTGTGAATCTCCCTTCAGTTTTTCAAAGTAGTTCCACAGTTCCTTCTATGAGAGTTATGCTATTTGTAGCTTTGAATGCAGAGGCAGGGGTGATGAAATTTCACCCTCTGTAACAGCCTGAATACCAGTAAAGAATTTGACATATACAATATTACCAGCTGACCAAGTGCACAGCATCCTTGCATGCTTTGACTTTACTCTGAGATATCGGGAGTCATGAGAACAGGCTGGATAGAAATGTCCTGATGGATTGAAAACTGATCTTAAAAAACAATACAATCCAGGTCCTGAATCTAGGGGACAATTACACAGTTAAGTTCAGAAAACAAGCAGGGACTCTCTGACTTCTGCTTCTATATATGCTAAAGATCTATTAACATTTTTGGAAAGAAACCTTAGCAAACATATATATATATATATCTCAAACTCCTATATATACACCTACAGGTCTGTTAGTCAGTCACTGACCATGTCCTTTCTAGCCTTATATACAACTTTCCAGTCTCCTCTGGAATAAGTGTCATGGAACAAGCTGTTGGCTGAGAATTTATTTGGAACACTCAGAGACTTCCCAGTTATCTCAAAAGAGCTTAGCTGTTCTGCTGCTTTTGCACGGACCAGGACTCCAAAAACACTATAGAATTCAGGGTATTCAGTCCCTACTTCACCCTCCTGTTTAAACAGCCACTCAGAATGCTTTTTCCTAATTTCCAGAGGCCTTTTCCACACTTCTTTTCCCAGGTGGTTTCTCCACTAGCCTTCCTTGACATCACAGCTATACCTGAGAGTCTCCTCAACAGTATATTGGCAACATAAAATTCATAGTGACTTTTACAACACTCACCTATTTCCTAAAGAGTTGGGAACAACTTTGAGGTCTCACTAGTCAGCTTAGAACTATATATTTGAGAAACTGTGTCATGTCAAGGGCCACTCTGCACATTGGTCACCACAGATGGAAGAAGTAACAAAAAAGGGGCATCACAGTTGATTGAAACATCTTGTTCTGTATGCATAGACTTACCATGCAAAGGAAAACTCCACCCAGGGCTCCTAATGCAGATGAATTGTATGCAGGTGCATCCATAAGGCCTGCAAACTGCAGAGCATAAGTTACTGCTGCCTTGGGGGCATAGTAGCTTATGCAGAGCTCCTGGTGGAAATCAAGGTAGCAGCAGTTAATTGCTATGTGTATTTTATAGGAAGCCAGGATAATTTTTCTCTGGGTAACATATGGTGCACTTTACTATGACACAGTACTTAGGCTGCCACAGATCTCACTCCAGTCTCAGGCAGGTGTGTTGGGAAAATGGGGACAGTGGTAGATAAGAGTTCATATTTGACATAAGTGTATCATTTGTTGTTTTCTGCCTGTTGCCCAAAGATGATCTACAAACCTTCCAAGGGTCATCATCTCCAGTTGTCTGCAGTCACCACATCTCAGGATTCTCCTTATAAAACCAGAAATTCACCTCTTATGGACAATCACATTTTCTGCCCCCACAAAAGTGCTCAAGAATGCATAGAAATATTTTTTCTCATTTGCAGCCTAAATATATTTAAGATCAACCCATATACTTGTCCCTGTGCCAGTGCTGCCCCTTAGACTAAGCAGCACCTTGTTGTCTCTGGCTGCAGGGGTGACGGGTGTTATGGTTTTTTGGTGATTTCTTCTTCAAAATCTATAGACAGCTTAGAACTCTATTTTGCTTAGTGCACACTAATGCTCTCAGAAAAAAAACAAAGGAAATTCAATGGAAAAAAAATCTTATAGGCTTTAAGTCTCATTTTTCAGATGCACCTGTTCAGATGTATTGTTCCAGAAATGAAGTAGGGAAAGAATGAGAAATAGAAAAGTCATTTGCAGAATTCTAATTCACATATGAGGATGATCCTATTAATCAGCTTTCATATTGTTTCCAGTGACCTTTTTCTTCCTGTCACACTATTAATACCCTAGTGCTGGTTTTAAATCTTCCTTCCTACATCGCTCAATAGGAAGAAAGTAAGTTAGTTTAGAACAGGCCATGACCCAAAGTACATGAGAGACAAGTGCTGACTAATGTCAATTAATTTTCTCTGAATCATGTTAACATTACTCTCCAGACCCCATCACTTCAACCTGCAGTGACATAAGCAGTGACTGCAAACAATCTGATAAAAATACTGGAGTGTAAATTCAGGGCTTCTGCAAAAGCAATCTTTTTAAACCAGAACAACACATATTTCCCCTTCCATTAGTGCGAATATGAACTTGAGTAAGTTCTGAAAACTAAAAAAAAATCTTGCTAAGAAGGAGTCTATACACCTTAAAATATTTTAAATTAATCATGTCTCATTACACTTTTGCATCTGCTGGTCTCATTTGTGTGACATATACATGGGTGTGGCTCCACAAAGAGCATTTCTGAAACAGATGAACTTGCAACAGATAAAAATGCTGCATTTAAAAGAGCATTTAAAAATGCTTCTGATTGAATAAATAAAATATTTAGAATTAGTCATCTTGGTTTTGTGTTCAGAAAGAAGAGACAAGGTTTTATTTTGTCTGAGCTTTATAATATGTTTAACTATGGAGAGAGATTTTTTTTTTTTCCCAGTATCAGATACTGAAATACCCCTGAACAGGACCAGCAATTTGTTTTTCTTGGAATATTTGTGACAGAATAATTTAGGGATTCTATGCAGGACTTCTTTCATGTCCTGCTGGACTACACTTATAACTTTTACACCACAAGTTTTCAGCATACAAACGGATTTTTCTTTGTGTCTTCTAAAAGTGATGAACTCTTCAGTTTGGCTCAACAGAGGTATTACAAATCCAAGTGCTTAAGGTGGTGACTGGATTTGGATTGACTATTTCCAGTGTCTGAAGTCCCTTGGAGGCACAATAACTCAGTAAATCTAGTAAAAAAGAGTTTACCCCTAATAATCTTGACTTCTGTTACTTTAATGATTTGGCTGATTTTGTCTTGGTCTTCTTCCTTCCCTAGTTTTGTAGCTAGATGTCACAGCAGCTTAGTATGGAAATACAACAACTAAGAATAAAATGGAAAGAAAAATTAAGAACCTTGGCTTAGAGACCATGTGGACCTCTATTACATGGGGTCCACTTTCATACAGGAAAACTTGGTAGACTAGAAGGTATTATTGTTCTCAAGATTATATCATGTGTTTTAACTGGGCATCACTGACACAATAAAGGACCAATGACTGTGAGGAAAAGTGCCAGCACTAGATCTTCAGATTTCAAATAAACTTGAAAAAAACCCAGAGCTTCAACAATGCAATGAGATTAAGTTGCCATTCCCATTATTTCCTAATGGTCACATTTCTAACAACAGACCAAGAAGCCCAAGCCTGACAAATTTTTTTCCCTGCTTCTCTTGGCAAATGCACTTCAGGCAGCCTCAGCTAATTAGGCTTAGTGAGTATGATACACTGCATATCAATAATTTCTGTTTCTGGGCTCCCTGAACCATGGGGAGATCGCTGTAACTGAATGGATATTTGAGGGGGTGAGTCAACTAAACCTGCTGCAAAAGCATTTAATTTGGCCAGGCTGAAGCAGTTCTGGGGAAGCAAAATGGCAAACATCTTCAGAATATTAGAGGTGTTAAAACCTCTTTTATTATCTCTATTACTAAGAGATCTTGATGATTATCAAACATCTTCCTCATAATCCCATCAATGTCATGTGAAACCCAAACATGTGAATCCCAAACTGATATGCACCACACATCATCATTTTCAAACTTCAGGGCTGCTGTTTTTAAACATCTGCATCTCTGTTTAGTCACCGAAGTAAAAGATGAGTTAAGTACCAATTCATCTGGAGACACCATTGGATTTACTGTGAACTGACATTGCTTCTTCCCTCTGAAAACCAGATGACTTGGTTAGACTCAGACCTTGCAAATTAGCTGTGCAGATTTCAAAACGTCGCTCAGCAGCCTTCTCATCAGGTTCAGTCTTATTCCCACTGAGTTTTATGATATATGGCTCAGAATCAATTAACTCTATGATCCTGAACAACTGATCATATACCGGATCTTTTTAATCCTGTCATTTGATACAGAAACCTCTTCCACAAACAAAGAACACTATCACACACTACAGAGCATGGCTATGCATCTCTTGTTGCTCCTCAGTAGTATTTAGCTTGTTAAACCTCAAAAGGCTTCATCCAGTTCAGAAACAATTAAAAACCAATTATACAGACTCATAGAAGAATATTTAAGTGGAAAAGTGTCTTACATTGCAACTGTTTTTCATAAAGCTACCACTTTGCATTGGATGCAAAAAAAAACGTGTTCATATGTTTGTATATTTTAATGAACAGATATAAATACACAAATCTATACATTTATATGTGAACACAAACATATATATGAACCATAAGATAATACCACCAGAATTAACATAATTCTCACTACATGTTATGCCTATAAAAGTGCAGGGAAGCCCTTCTGATAGCAGCCATGATCTGATATTTTGCATGTAACACCTTTGCAAAAACAAAGTGCTGATGTACCAGTGGTAACAATTAAATAGCAGTGAGATTCCAAATAAATTACAGCTATTTTGGAATATAATGAAATACAATCAGAACTTTCAAGCTAAAAAAAAGCCACCTTGTCTAAAAGAGATACATAAAAATATGTGCTACAAAAAGGCCTTTTGATAAAGAAAAGCTCATATAGACCAGAAACTACTGTTTCTTTAATTCTCTGCCTTCAGTTGTCTGTGTGTTCCTCTTGAGCTGTTGTACCCAGCTTACACTATCTGTGCCTCAAGTACAGAGGGAGGCAGCCCCACTTCTGGCCCAGGGAGGGTCAAATCATTTTGAAGCTATTCTTTTTGGTCAGTTATGGATCAGCACCAAGAACGTGGGTTCATCTGTATAACTGGTAACATACAAACATTAGCACAGAAGTATTTTCAGCTAAATTGCAGAGCACACAGCCAGTGTCTGTTTTTACAGGGACTTCATATTCCTTTCCTAAGTCTTCCAGCTGAGAAAAGGTAGCAAAAGTAAACCCTTTAACTGATAGAAAAATATTTTTTCTGGAGACTGTGTTATGTAGAGTGATGTGTTTGCAAGTGTGTGCTTCTGTACGTGTTTGCATGCATTGGGTCTGCGGTAAAGAAGGAAGCATTTGGCATCACCCAAACAAATATTTTCCACACACTTCCAGAAAACAAAACAACTCAGTTTCAGCGTGCACATTCCTAGGGGTGGCAGGTACAATACGACAGACATGGGGCTAAAGCTCGATAACAAATCCTGGCTCAAGCACCAAGGCTGAGTGAGCTGAGCGCTGCAATCTGGTTTAGCTACGCAAGTTATCACCCAGGTGCAACCAGCACCCTGTTGATGCTGCCACATATTGAGACTCACACATTGAGACATATTTACACCTCGGTACAAATTTTCTGTTGTCCATTAATCTGCCCATTCGCTCTCCACACCACATCCCTGTTTCTGTGACTTGGGCAGAGGTACCTCGAGCCAGCTGTGAGGTTATAACATCCTGAGCTCTTTGGTGCAGTTTGTCACATCCACATGGGGCACAATCTTCTGACTGGTGACAACTGAAAAGCTCCTGTCGATTAAAACAAACCTGGATCCAAACCTCCGCCTTCGAGGAAGAATCTCTATGGCCACCATAAGGTGGAGGCTTTCTCACCAGGCTTCAACACCTGCTTCTGACATAAATGGTAACTCAACACAATTTTAGAAGAAAAGATTACTTAATACAGTCCTCCAACATTTACTGTTTGTTATAAAGTGAGTGTATGCATGTCATGTATCATGAATGTGAAAATCCTTTGATGAGGGCTACCAGATACATATGAAATCCTAAAAAAAACTCGAATTAGATAACTAAACCTTAATTACTAAGAAGCAAAATACTAAAGATGAATGTGACAAAAGCCAGGTCCAGCACACTGAAGGCAGTTATTGTGCCTCCTGCTCAGCCCATCCCACTTCCAGCAGGAATTGCAACCATTCCCAACCATGCAGGAAATAAGAACACCTGCATTCTAGTCCAGGAGCAAACCTGGAGCATGATAATGTTATAGCCATCAGATTTTGTTCATTTTAATCAGCCCTACAGTCCTATCAGAGCTCTTTGTTTGCATTTAATCACTTCCTTTTATTGTTACTTTCATAATAAGGAAAAGTTTGGATTGCTGAAACAGCCTACAGCAGTTGCTCTGGGCTTAGTACATCAATGTAAACAACTTTTTATTGTTGTTTATAAAGCAAATTTTACTCCAAGTAACACACAGCTACGCCAGGTTTTGCTTGTCAGGATGTCACAGTCAGGTTTCTGGCTGTCATCAACATCTACCACCGAGAAGACTTAAAATTTTTTAAACATGTATCAATATTACTCCCTGAATACATGCAACATTAAATAGCATATTGAAGCCTGGAGGGTTTGTTTGTTGGTTTTGTGGGGGGTTATTTATTGAGTTGCGGGGTTTTTTTGTTTGTTTGGGGTTTTTTTAAGACAGTGTATCACTTCTTTTAATTGCAAAGGGCATATGGCAAATCTCCCATAAAAAAATTTCATAGATACCAATGTAAGTAAAGGATTAATCCAAGATGACTAGTGTGGTTATTTTGGCAAATAGTGTACTGCAAAAAATAGTTTTTAAATGCAAGCTCAATTTAGCAAATTTTTCCAACTGTAAAAAAGGAATACAAAATAAGCCATTTAGGCTTTTTGTTTCAAATGACCTTTCTTAAAGAAAAAAAAAATAAAAGGGTAAAGCAATAAGAAGATGGAATGAAACATTTAGTTTCATGACAAATTAGATGTTTCAAGTCAACCCCAAAACATTTCCAGGCCAGAAACCAAACAGAAATATCCTGTAATCCCATAAAACTCATGAATAATACCAAAATAGGTGTGGGTTAAAAATATGAATAAATTTGCAAAATGTGACACCATACTGTCCTGCATCCATTATCATGATTTACAAACTGTAAACCTGCATTTGTGTTCTATCCAGATTGTAGTTTGGCTCAAGTCTAAGGCAACTTTCCATTGAAGTATTTGGAAAGCCTATTATAGCATAACACAAAAAAGAAAGAGCCAGGCCTGAGTTTCTGAAAATTATTTTTAGAGCAAAATAAGACTAATGGTTTATGATGGCCTAAAAGACCTTTCTGCCTCTGACTGCCTGTTATTGCTTTACTCTGGACTACTAGTGAGGAATGTTACTACTACCAGCTATTCATAAAGCAAAATATCCCTAATATTTAGCTCCAGAAGCTATCACTGCACCCACAGAAACCGTAACCATGGAAGGGTATGAAACAGCATCAAATCCACTCAAAACCTACTTGCTGCTGTCCAACACAAAGAGGTGAAAAATCTGAGAATCTTCGAGGGAAAGCACTAAGGTGTCAGCAATGGCTGGAAGACCCTGGAGCAAGACAGAGACTGATTGGAGGCACAGGGTAGAGCATAGACAGCTGGGAGGTGTAAATATAGGAGGAAATATCTCTGTTCCTCTGAGAAGGGAGCCTTTATTTCACAATATCGAGGAAGCAAGCTCCTACAATAACAGAGAAAAACATAGGGAAGGGTCCTACTTCAGCAATACTTTGCTAAATTACAGAATAATAGAAACTTTTAGGTTGGAAAAGACATTGAGTCCAACTGTTAATACTGCACTGCCACCCCCACCACTAAACCATGTCTCTCAGCACCACATCTATACAACTTTTCACACACACTTCCATGGGCAGCCTGTTCTGATGCCTGACCCCACTTCCAGTGAAGAAATTTTTCCTAACATCGAATCTAAACCTTCCCTGGTGCAACTTGAGGCCATTCCCTCTTTTCCCATCCCTTGTTACCCAGGAGAAGAAACCAGGACCCACTTGGCTACCTCCTCCTTTCAGGTGGTTGTAGAGCAATAAGATCACCCCTGAGCCTCCTTTTCTCCAGGCTAAACACCCCCAGGTCTCTCACCTGCTCCTCATAAGGCTTGTGCTACAGACCCTTCCCAGCTCCACAGCCCTTCTCTGGACATGCTCCAGCACCTCCATTTCTTTTATCTAGTGAGGGGCCCAAAACTGAACACAGCACTCAAGGCGTGGCCTCACCAGTGCTGAGTACAGGGGGACAGTCACTGCCCTGGCCCCACTGGTCACACTACTGCTGATACAAGCCAGGATAACACTGGCCTTCTTGGCTAATATATAGCCAATAGGCCAATGTACAGCTACCAAGCAGACAAATTCTTCTAGAAAATCCAGCCTTCATTCACACAAAAATTTCAATGGCAAAATAGAAGCTACTATAAGGATGGCATAACATAAAAAACAGGAGCCTAATGCAAAGAAAATGTTCTTAGAAAACAAATGGACTATCTAGGAAAGAGCAGTTTGGACTCCACTCTAATAAGCTGTGAAACACTAGTGTGAAGTTAATGTTAAAAGAACTCCAGACCTACGCAACAGCGATTACTTTAAAAAGTATGGAAAAGATATTCCTTCAAATAAAAAAACTAGAGAAATACCATGGGCATATTTCAAGGGTATCATAATTTACAAGAGGAAATGTAGACTTGAAAGACAGAAATCTGTGAATAAAATTTCACCTCAGCACCACTACAAAATTACTCAGTGAAGGTGAAATCCTTCTTGGGTGTTCTCAAGTCCACCACCCACCTCCCAAGGACAGAGTGAATCCTTCCCTCCGACTCAGCTCAGAGCATGGGACAGCTGCCTCTCCAGTGGAACAAGGTCAGGAAAGGTTTTACCTGCAGTCTTCTTTCCAGAATATTTTCAGATCATGTTCTTTATCCAAACCTACCCTAATGCTCATGCAGAACTTCTCTCATACTTAGTTCTACAATGGGCTTCAGGAGGTAGTAGAGGCTCCTCAAATCATGTCTTCCCTAGCCACAGCCAATGCAGTTGTAGTGGTTCCACCTTGCTGACAAACCACATTTGTCAGAAAACAAGTGTTCTAAAACATAAATACTATCCTGTAAAATACTGCAATGCACACAGCACCACCTCTGGTGCCATTGGATGGTTGCTAAACACATTTGTAAGAAAACACTGTGCCCTAACATAGCAATGTTGTTTCACCTCTGAAGAGCTTGTTAGAGATAAGAAAAGCTAAATTCAAACAGTTTGGTCTTGCTGTGAGACAAGTCAATTCCATAAAAGCTCTGCCTGCCTGGGAATGAGACTGAGAAAAACAAATACCATAGGTAGCCTGGAAACTAAAGAGCGCCTAGGGAGCTGCTGAGGTGGAGTGTCATCTGACAAGGCAGCAGCAGCACTCAGGGGCTGTAAGCATGTACCAAAAAAGTTGGGAAACAATTGAACTGAATTCTGAGCACCCACTGAGAGCTTGAAGTAATGGGAATCTCAGAAGGTTATCTAGCTAGGAACGGCAAACAGCAGCAAAACAGAGCTATGGCAACGGAGCCCAAGGGTTGAGCTGGGGGCTCACCAGGAATGTCACGCTGTAGGACACACACAGACCAACAGATATGCAGCTTTGTCCAAAATGAGTTATTGCACACAGGAGGGTGGAATCACTCTGTGGGTTCTGCCAGTGAAATTCATGCTTACAGTTTCACTCCCATCTCTTAGGACATGTATATTTGGCCTGAAGACTCAGCTCAGGGGCTTTGGTCTGGCCAGTCTCCTCACTGATTGCTGTCAGAGTCCAAATTAGCACACAACCAACAGGCCTTCCTGCTGAGAGGAGGCAACTGAGAGCCCAAAGGCAGTAAAGGATGGCTTCTTAACCCACTGCTCAGCTGGGTTTGGAGTCCAAGTGTATGAGTGCTCCTCCTCAGCTTCAGGAGGAGTGCTCCTCCTCAATATGGGCTGGTCCAAATCCCTGCTGCTCATGGCAGGGCAGAGGGAATGCTTTCCTTCCACCGCTTAAGGGTTGAGAGGCACCAAGGAGCTGGGCTGTACCACCTCTCAGATGCTGCTTTCTGCTCTTAATGCAAATTTCTGTGCTGACATTGCATCAAAGCATCTGAGCACACCTTGAGTCCAGGAAAGCTGGATCTTTGCTTCTCAGAAGAGAAACCTCAGTGTCACTGACCAGGCTGAGGTCAACGACACTATTTATTTAACAGTGTGGATGGTTGGTAAATGGCGACATAAACATTGATTCAGGCCCAAGTCAAACACAGAATGCAAACCTGGCCCAAGTGGGGCCCAGTTTACCAGTTATTTTACTCTGCCAAGAGAGCAGAGCAGCAATTAAAGAGGGATGAACTGACAGTGGAAAAGCACAGCTGAACAAAAGGACATGTCTACAACACACCATTACTGCCAGAACAGAGGTAGTACTAACGAACCCTACAAATACGCCTCAAATCATGAAGATACTAGTTGGCACTAGTTGCCATTCATGTCAGGATACAGCATAGCTGAATTTGCATCAACTGCTTCCACAAACTATTTAGTAGGGTGCGGTACCCAGCAGCAAAGCTGCACACCTTATAGCCTCTCAAAAGAGACCTCTCCAGCTTCTTGCTTCATTTGCTTTCCCTTTTGATGTGCTATGGAACAAGTTAGCAGGGGAGAATGTTCCCAATAAGAAAAAGAACAACAATTAAACATTGGGAGAGTGCTGATACAAAGTAAATGTCAGGTTAGTGATTACAACCATTAAAAACAAACAAACAAACAAAAATATTTAAAAAAAACAACAATGGCAAGGAACATAGTTTTGACAAGAGGAGTTTGATAAGTAATATAGTCATTTGAATGCAGTCAAAAGGCATCTTATTTCAGGCTTTTAAGGGCTATGATGTACTGTGTGTTAGGTATTTGCTGATCAAGAATAACTCAGTGAATAACAGTGAAATAACAAGCCAATTTTAAAAAAATCATGTTTGCACAGGATTAATGAACAGAAAAAAGACAAAAGTCATCAAATACGTTATTTTTTAGAAATTATTCACTCAGCTTTAGCCATAATAATTAATTACAAAATTAACAGGCATGTGACAATAGACTGATTAGTTTATAGTGTACCTACCCTGAAATACAATTAATTAAGACTATTGTGATAACAAGCAGCTGAGTTGTACAATGACATTAGATCTTGTCTTTTAATTATAAGTAATTACATCATCACCTGTCTGTTCAACCATTCTCCAAGCCAATCACTACCCTGCAAAAGAGACAACACAGTCTAAAAAGGGTACAGAAAGTAGAAATCCTTAAAAAAAAAATATACACTTAATATACAAATAGCACATGCTACACTCAGTGATCTTAGAGGTCTTTTCCAACCTAAACAATTCTATAATTCTATGTCTTTTTCAGTGACTGTTACAGACATTAATAAAAAATAAGAACAAAAATCCTATACCTGAGGTCAGCAATTGTGCTTCCACTTCCTACCCCCAGAGCAGACTGCAAGGAAGTACAGTAGTCATAAGACATGTAACTGATGGAAATCAGGTCAGCTGTTATTAGCCAATGTACAATAAATATATTGTGCCTCAGAACCTATTGAACTGATTAACATGAAGCCAGTTATGCCATGATGGTTTCTCTTGCCAGACTGGCTTTAATGCAAGACTGATCATCTACTCAGGGAAACCCTTCTCCACAGTTGAGGGACAAAGGGAACAAGCAAACGGTGCCATGACGTCTGAACTAGTAAAATCAGGCTTCTGCAAACTGTAGCAGAAGATTTTTCAGAGTTTGGGGCATCTATGGAGTACTCCTTCCATGTACGCACCAATGCCAAACAATGTACGAACTCAGCATGTACCCTTCTACATTGCTAGAAAACTTACAGGACATAATTATGGGATCTTGTTTATGTATATTCCTCTCATCTACTGCTCAACATTTTGGGAAACTGCTGTCTTTCTGATAACTCATCCCTGTGAAACTGAAATTAACCACAAAGTATAATTCCACAAGCCTTATTTCCTTAAGAAACCAGATGACAAAGTATTCTGATTCATCTGCTTCTGAAATTCTGACTCCATTCATGTTTCAGGTTTTTCATTCATTCCTGTTAACTTAGGAAACTTGAATATTCACCTCAAAACCAGGGGTTTGGGGTTCTGATCACATCACAAACTCAGAAGCTTCAGAGATTAACTGTCAATGAAAATACAGCACTGGGAAACAAAGCAAATATTTGAAATGATAGCACTAAAAATTTTTTTTGGTAGTGGTACCAAAATATCCCAATATATTTCTGGATTGGTGCCATTCCTACATTGCAAATTCACAACTATTTTAGGTTTGTGCCTTTTTTTTTTTCTTCTTCAAGGCTATCAACTCAATAGTTTTGCTTAGAGATTTGCTCATTTTGATGCTTTTTTAAAATGTATTTGCCTTTGTACAAATGTTGGATCTCTCAGTTTTGCTTACACATTCAGTGCTCAGATGATTTGCTCCGATGGTGCCGGTAATCTGTGAAACTGAAATATGTGACAAAAAGCTCATGCAAAAGCCATTCAGAAATAAATCTGAAAACTGGAACCAAGGCAAAGGATGATGACATGTCTATATCCGTGCTATATAAACACAGAAAGCTTTGGTGGCCTTCAGTTCATAAGCACTCACATGTACAAAGTGTGGGAACTAGTTTATAGTTTAACCCTATCCATTTTCCCCAGAAACCTTTATGGATCAAAGAGTATCCAAAGTTAGAAAGCAGTAAGACTAAAGATATTAGGAGGTTCTACAGCAGCACTAGAACAGCTGGTGCAAAGAGCTACTACATCTCAAATTAGCATACAAAACAAATTACTAGCCCCCTCTTCTGTGTTTACAGAGGGAGGAAGATGAGGAATAAAACCAAACTCAATCACAGAAATATTCATTAATAAAAGCAAACACGCAAAAATTATAAAAATATAAAGTATATAAAAGAGATTAGATTCTGTCATGAGTTGGCTTTCTGGAAAGCTGAGACCTTCAAAATATCAAACATCTTAGAGGAAATCACACTGAAATAATTCCTGCATATTTGGTCTTTGGGGAGTGTGATTTTCACTTCAAACACCATTAAAATGAGAAATGGATCATTTAGGCACTGATCAATGGACATGACATTAATGAAATAACACACCTCATTTTTCTGTCTCTTTTGACTTTAAGAGTTTTGTGATAAGCATGTAGGGAAACAGCATGCACTCTATCAATATTATCTGATGATGATGATCCTTCTTTGATAAATGCATGAACTGTGAGATTTGTGTATTTCCATGGCAACTTTAAGTCTTTGTTTGTCTAGTAAAGAGAAGCATCATCAGTAATATCACTGGCAGGTCAGCTTTCTTTACTTGAACATAGAAAGAGGGATAGATAGAGAGTGACAAATATGAAGGTTGTCATACTTGAGATACACATTGTTTCAGTAGTATAAATTGCTTCCTAGCTATTTTAAGTACAACAGTTACATGCTCTTTGCTGTATTCAACTTATAACTCCCATCTGTTCACTGACCACTAAAGTAAAAATTAAAGATGTGTAACTTATCTCCTCCATCTTGATTTGCTTGTACACACTCAAATATAGCTCCAAGACTCAAAACACTCAGTGCTAAAGAGAAAAAGCATTATGATACCTTTAACTGCATCCCAAGTCCCTCAAAACCCCTCATGTCATGATCTCTTAGCTGCAGCAGTGAAGATACAGATTACTGGCTTCACTGTACGCTGTGCTGAGATAAATGAACACCTACAAAGGAAGGTGAAAGCTTTCTTAAGATTCAGAATAAGTGAAATATGAATGATCAGGAATGAGAAAGCATGTAGTCTCTGCTTTAGCAAGGTCTTTCATTTTTACTTAGAGTGAATGTTTAACAAATAAGCCAGTTACAATAAGCACGTAGTGGTACAGCGGGTCTGCAGGTGCAGAGTGCCTGGGACTGAGCACACTCACGGCCCATGTGCTGAACAGGATCATGGCCCACAGGACAAACTCTCATCTTGCCATGTACAGCTGTTGTTGCCTTTGGCTCCTGGAAAGGAATGCCTTGCCATAAGCAAAATAATGTCTTTAGCAATTGGAACATTCTAGCATTTATCATTCTGGATGTGTACATTTCTTTTGATGGGTTTTACCTGCAAAATGCATCTTCGCAAATTTAATTGATTTCTTATGCTGTGTGATGAGCACGTTCAGATGATTCTACTAACAGTTGTCTCTGATTTGAGAAAGGATCCATACAGCAGGCATACATTTTTTGTAATGGTATTTTCTACAGCTTGCCATATGAGGAGTTGTAAATTTCAAATAAAATCTGTTTCCTTCTAGATTTTCAGTTCTGCTCCCCATGTCACTTGTTTATGAACCTGATTTGCTGTGGGTAGGTTCCTCAAGGATATGTTCAATGGCTCTAGTTATTTTTTTTTTAGTAAGTGCAATAAAATTTTTTTGAATACTTGAAAAACTTAAATGGGACCAAGTTGTTCAATGGTTTACAGTGCCATCATTCTACCAGGCTTAACAGAACAGTGATGATTTAAACCAGCTGCTTATTTAGTCCATAAAAGAACCTGAACAGCAGGTAAAAGTATTAATTACTCATTATAAAAAATCAAAATTCAGGAACTCAAATCCTGTCCTTTAAAACCAATAAAAGGGTTTAAAACATATCTTAAGTATGTTTTATGAATAATGACTTAGGAGACTAAGTCTTTAGTACTTGCACCATTGTGGATGATCACAAAAACATATTATCTCTGAAAAAAATAAATCAGCACAATATCATAGTCTCTCTACAGCTTGAGAAAGGGAAGGAGTCCACTAGGGTTAGCATTCTGTGGTTTGGTGAAGAAGGATCCCCAAATTTCAGCTGATGGTTTAATGGGTATTTATTGTATTCTGCAAGCACTCTTTTATATTTTTGTGCAAAAATGCAGAAATTATTTCTGGAGCAAAAGATCTCCTTCTTTCTATGTAAATACAGGGAATATCTGGAGGAGAGTAAGAGTTACTATTTCTCTCTGACCTAAGGAATATGAAGCAGAACAGTTTTGAAAAGAGGGGAGGAGAGAGTCCACTGATCCTCAACCTCCCTGTACCAAAATAGGTTTAGAGCCTGCTGGACAGAGCAGCTGAAGCAACACACTTTGAACCCTGCTTAGGATCTGATTTCACAGTTTGCAACACAGGACAAGGGCTCCATCCAGGACAGATTTACACGGAAGGCTAAATGGGTGATCTCCTTATTACCACTTTCCTCACTTGCCTCTGGAGCTTGCAATATCTCTGCAATTTGTTTCCCCTCCCATGTGTCACCAAGGCTGCATCTTTCCCATTAGAATTACAAAGGTAACTGATTGCAGGGAAGGATTTACAGATCCACTGTGGTTTGTGCAGAGCCTTCAGTTGCTGAGCTTTTAGCAGGCAGGTGAGCTGGGCTCTTGCACATCATGAGGTGTTTCAGCTCTGTCAAAGTACAAGCACCAGATAAATTTCTGACTACCTGTAGCAGAGCTCAGTGTGATGCAGTAGGAGAACAGGGAGTGTCAGGGATGCTTCTGAACATCTGATAGAGAACAGTTATGCACCCTCCCTGAGGCACTGGGAGTAGAGCAGAGTTTTGAGAATTGCAGTTTGTGGTTTAGAAACTGAAAATTGTGTTCAAAGGGATATATACCCTTCAAGCCATCGTTCGTGGAAACTTAGGCCCTTACTTTGTGAAATAGTCCCAAACAAACCAGAAGTGACCTACTACCACTATAGTGTACTTGTTCCACCTGAGCCAATTTGCACTGCATATACCAAAAAGAATTCACACTCCTCTATTTGTCCTGTCAAGCATGCATTTTTACCATCAGGCTATAACTGTTTGTTGTGTCTCTTCCACCTCCTTTTCCTGAAGCTGCTGTGTAGGCATTTCCACCTACCACTCAGACTAAATTTGAGACATCACACTTAGTGACAGAGGCAAAGGATCTTGCTGAGGTCCCAAAAGTTTTGCTCAAATCTCTGTTAAAGGTTTGCTCACCTGAAAGGCTAATCCCAGTTGATAGCTGGTTATTACAGCTGACCACACGTCATTGCTCTGGGTTGTGTCAGCCATAATGGGCCACCTGTCCTAGGGTGGGTCTTTGAACTCTGTAAAACCCTACTTGCAGCTGCTCCTAACCCCTACACAGTGCTTACAGACCTTTTTTAATCCTTTTGTGGAGTTGTGTCCTTAGGGAGCTACATTCTGTCTGAAACATCTGTATTGCTGAGTTTATTGCACAGTCAATTGAAAGTACTGCCTGTTGTTCCAGAGAATAACTTGGATTCAGATAGTAGGCTTCATGGATCTGATACTCAAGGGGATGAGCTGAGATTAGCAAAGAATAAACCATTTTATCTGAAGTTGATGAAGTGAACGCTGTTCACATATTTCTGTATCTCCCATGAAGGGCAACATATCTGCATTTATTAATTCTTCATGAAATGACTTGGGCTGGCTGCAGGGGAATATCTTCATACCAGCACACTGCTGATACAGACACATTACCATAACAGCTATGTAGTCAGTGCTCTATCTATCAGAAAATTTCCATCAGCTCAATTAAGTGCTGTTCAGTAGTCTCTGCAGATAGGATGATAATCAGCAGTCATTGCTGGAGACACCAGACAGTTCATGCACTTATAGATCTGTTAAAGCCAAACACAAACACCAGCAGTCAAGAGAATCAAGCAGATTGCAGATGCTCCTTGGAGAATAAAGCCTTCAAGACGCTATGCAGTGATGGCTACTTGCTAAAGAAATAAGCCACTGCGTGCACAGTGCTCATACATTAAGCTGCAGGAACATGTCCTCGTACTCCTTACTCAGGAAAGTCCGCCAGTCATGTCTCAGCCCGAAAACCTCTTAGAAACACCCACGAAAATTACTTTCCATCATTAAAAAAGTATTCACACCTCAGCAAGAAGCTAAATAAGGACACTGTTTTGGGAGTGTCCCAGACACTGAACTATTGTTTTTAATCCTCTTACTTAAATACGCACAAGCACAGAAATCTCCTAAGGTGCTTAGCGCTCTATTTGACAGAAACAATCCCTGCCTGTACAAAGGTAAGGGAAAAGGAACTGAGCAGACAGGCCTGAGTTCGTGAGCAGAGAAAGTTCATGGCCTGGGTCAGCAGACTGCAAGCACAGAGATCAGCACCCAGGGTAACAGGCGTCCTGCCTGCTTTCTGACAGTTCGGCTGGAGGTGTCTCAGGAGGCTCATGCACAGCCTGGGTTTGTAAGCTGACCTTTCCCGGAAAATCCACTCAACAGCCACAGTGTGGAAGGAGATCGTCCTGTGAAGTAGATTCAAAACTAACAGCGAACCTTTTTTTTTTTAATTCTTTTGTTTACTTTTTTATGGCTTTTTGTTTCTCAAAAGGTTGTCTGAACACAGCAGAATTTCTGTTTGCAACCTCTGCTACACAAAAGCTCTTGGATCCACCCAATACATCACTGTTTTCCAGAGCAACTTAAACAGCAGCCTAAGCAAGGAGAAAAAGAACAGTTCTGTACCTCTGCATCCTTGTCTTCTCTCGCCTCTTTTGTTCTCAGTCTTTACCCATTGTATTTTTTCCTTCTTTTTGCAATTTCACTGTCATCTGTAACTCATCTTCCCTAATGGTGCTACATCAGGAATAGTTTACACACACTACAGAGCTACCCTATAGCTACTGCCATATATATCAGTGGCACAAACCTTCCTCTTAGGTGTTGGAATCTGCTTGTACTTGCATTAAAAGATCAGTCTGGATTACTGATACCTAATAGGAGGAAAAAGCAAATCCAAACCTGTCTGTAAGATTTCAGATAATAATTAAGGTTTCTTTGTTGGGTTTGTATTTTTGTTTGGATTTTTTTTTGCGGGGAGAAGTTGGGTTTAATATTAGGAAAAGCAAGTGAATACACATCCATGAGCACTTAGAGGTCCAGAAAGATACAACTTAGGGAAAACAGGGCATGCAAGACTAAAGAAAAGACTAAACATCTATAAAAAGCCACTACACAATATTGCGAAATCTTGGGGAGGCTTTGGCTGGTTTTAA
Organism: Chiroxiphia lanceolata; assembly: GCF_009829145.1. NCBI lineage: Eukaryota > Metazoa > Chordata > Aves > Passeriformes > Pipridae > Chiroxiphia > Chiroxiphia lanceolata. The sequence continues at coordinate 16,916,018 of NC_045646.1, read as the reverse complement.
TATCATAATCTAGTTTTTCTGCTTCTATAAAGATTATTTTTCTAGGTCAAATTCTCACTATGAACATCAGAAACAGCAAAAGTACATGCAACTAGGAAGCATGAATATTTGTGCAACTTTGAAAAATGTCAGAAATGGGAAGAAAATAACTTTTGTGTGATGAGACCTAAAAAATCTGTTTGTTCCTGGTAGCTACTCCTTAGCAGCCATCAGCTCTTCTGTTAAACTAAACATCAAAAGTCTGAAATTCCACAATGACTTTTGATGTCGGCACAAGTTCAGTAGTTAAAGTTGAAGACTTGTCACATGAGGAGTTTATGCCAATTATGAAGCATAAAAAAGAAATCACACACATGCAAGCATATGTTCATTATTAAAAAAATAAGTCCACCAACTCTCCCTCTCTGTTGAATGTTTGGCCTATTTTATGAGAAAATAAAAATGAAAAATAGCTCCAGTTTTCAAGGTAAAATACTTGAAAGAAACAAATAAATGTCAGTAGTCACTTTGCCTATGTGTATAAACTTCCTGGACTCCTTTTTCTACCGAATTGTGCTGGTACATTTTTCAGCTTAACCCTCACGAGCCCTCACCATTTTTTTGTAATTGATACTTTTTTCTCTTAAAATATTCATGCCAGGCTCACTATTTTTATACCATTGCCCAATGGACAAGTTGGTTTCCAATGACACACAAGAGCATAAAATAGTTTTCCCTATGCATCAAAAAAATAAATAAATTACAGATTGTCTAAATTTTGCCCATCATACATCTTTTACCCACCCTTTAATACTGCTAAGACTTCACCAGGCTGTATTTATCCCCTAATGAATGGGTGAGCAGCTGCCAAATCGGTGCAAACTGGCATAGCTCTTCTTTAATCATTTTCCAAATGTTCTCACAAGCAAAAGCCATAATATCTTGAAGTTTACAGGTATATAAAGTATAGGAATGAGAATAGATAATCTGCAAAGCATAACCACTAACTGAATCCAGCCAAATCACTCCACTTCCCAGTTAGGTGATGGGGCAGGGAAGGGAGGACTATGTTTACCTTAGATAATTGTTAATGGGCTCATTTTTAGCTTTTAGTGAAATTTTCCAAAACATCATAACAACTTAGTATCCAAACCTCACTGCCTTTCCAACAGGTGCTTGGGAATTTCTTGGTGAAACAGCTTAGAGGGAACTCCAGTGTATTAATATCTCACAGACACGGTGCGACACCGTCCCAAGACAGGCAAATTCCTGTTGGAAACACAACTGGGTTTTCTTCCACTTAGCCTGATTCACTGCTGAAAACACACCTTCCCAGATCCTGCATTGGACAACCACCTTGCCATGGTGACTGCCAGAGTAAACCAGTAGGAAGTCCTCAAATCATAGCTGACACATTCAGGTCTTCCTGATTTCTTGCCACCCATTTTGGAGCTTGACAGACATCATGGCTCCAACCTGAGCAGCCCTTTGAACTTCAGGGGGCTTTCCAAGGTGCTTCCAACAGGTTGGGAGCTTCCCAGAGTGCCCCAAGGAACCATGGCAGAGCCAGGAGTCAGACGTTATGACTGCTGTTGATTCTTTCATTTCAGAAAACTTAAAATGCATTTTTTCATTTTCCTGAACTGAAATTTTTCCCATTTTCCTTTGAGTGGAAAACTTTGAAATGTCACTTTTTTTTCCAATTCAGTACAAGAAACATACTGGAATTCATGTCTCCACCAGCGCTGCTCCCCATCATAAAACTACTGAGTCTCAGCTAGTTCTTCTGTTTTCAGTGCCTTTGAAAATCACCCCTTGAACTCTCTCTGATGAAACTGTAAAAGCAAATGCATGCTTTTACTTCATATTCAGTCAAATACCAGATGTTTAAGTATTCTCATCATATTCAACACACAAATACCCATTCAAAATTTTGTTTCGCAATATTGTTGGAATTACTCTTCTTCATACAAATGCCCATATTAGAATGCTGGAAAGACAATTCATGCATAAGTAAGACCATTTATGGTTATTCACTGTTTGTTACTTGGTGTTCATTTCGAGTGTTGGTGAATAAGGGAAGAGCAACCTAAACTTGTGCAAAGCATTTGCCATCATCCTTGTCTGTAAATTGGAGTGACACATTCCTTACACACCTGGTAAGCCAACAGTATCCTGGGCCTCAGCAAAAGCAGCATGGCCATCAAGTCAAGGGAGGTGATTCTCCCTTCCTGCCTCTACTCCGCTCCTGCGAGAGCCCAGCTTGAGTACTGCATCCAGCTCTGGGGTCCCCAGCATAAGAAGGATGTGGATCTGCTGAAGCAAGTCCAGAGGGGGCCACGAAAGTTATCAAAGAGGTGGAGCTCCTCTCTTATGAAGACAGGTTGAGAGAGCTGGGGTTGTTCAGCACGGGGAAGATGAGGCTCTGGGGAGACCTTACAGCACCTTCAAGTGCATATAGTCAGCCAACAAGAAAGCGTGAGGGGGGCTTTTCACAAGAGCCCATAGGGAAAGGATAAGGGGTAACAGCCTTACACTGCAAAATCGTAGGTTTAGATCAGATATTAGGAAGAAATTCTTTACTGTGAGAGTGGTGAGACACTGGCACAGGCTGCCCACAGAAAGTGTGGATGCTCCGTCCCTGTAAGTGCTCAAGGCCAGGTTGGATGGGCCCTGTGTAACCTGGTCTAGTGAAAGGGGTCCCTGGTCATGGTAAGGGGGTTGGAACAAGATGATCCTTAAGGTCCCTCCCAACCCAAACCATTCTATGCTGATTCTGTGATTACTCTTCTTGTAAAACAACTTCATTTAATCAAGCAAACAACAGTCAGTGATTTCTGTGACCAACCATACACTACATATAATGTACAGCAAATGAAGCCAACGTAAGCAACAATTTGGAAACCTATTTCCCCAAACTGTTCTGTAAACACTTAAGCAACAAAGTTACAAAAAGTTGGATGTACAGAAAAATAATGAAAACTATCTTCTAAACACACTACTACCAGTTCTTCAACCTGCTTTAGTAAAAAGAGCACGCAGCAGGAAGGAATTAGCTCTGCCTCCTCTCCCCGCTACCAGGGCATGCCCTTCTGCCTCAGCTGAGGAAGGGCTTTTCCACAGCTGTCTCTGATCTCCCACTGCTCCCTGGATTGTGGGAGCTGCAGGGCTGCTGAGGAACATGCCATTTGTGCTGGAAAGAATCCTAAAGCTTTTGAAATCCCAGCTGCCACAGGCTGCTCTTGGGAAAAGAGGATCCATACAATCTTGGTGCAAAATTGTGTCACTGCAAAATAACACAAAAGCATTTTGTGCCATGGTAATCGGATCCCATCTACAGCATTCACTTTAAGACAAATAGGAAGTGATGAATGAGACTCAAATTCTTTTTGGTATGCACCAAGATCCTAGATTTCATTAAGACCAGAGATATGGCTAAGGAATGCAGTGGCAGTATCTTTTTTTCCTATGAGCTGTTTTTAGTGGTTCTTTTTCTAGTATTTCTTTAGCAATGAACTTAGGTCTGCTCTTTGTTTTCTGGGCAACTGGATCATGTAGGCTAAAATGAAAACAGGGGCCAGGTAAGGTGTGGTATTGTCTCTGTGAACATCATCTGGGAGCAGTATAGTGAAGGTGATGTGACTGTGACATCTCTGGGCACTCTGCTCCACCTCATTGACATCCATCCCTGGAACAGTTATCCATTCTTGGCCTCACATCTTTTGGTACTGCTGGACAACATGGAGAGTCTGTTGGCTTTTATCAACAGATTAAGGACTCTGAGCAGTTCACTGGATTATGCCTTGTCACATACAAGAATTAGCTAAAATTTCTGTTTGCTATCTAAGTTCTCAAATTTCTCCCCACCCCTTTTTCAGGAGAGGAAACTGCAGGGATCTCCTGGCACTGGGATATTGTAAAAGAGAGTCAACCTGCAGGAGGCAAAGAGCAGGTAATGAGACAATGAGCTCATGAGCTCCTCTGCTTCAAATAACACCTGAAAAGTCTTTGGGGGAAAAGAAGGGCAAACAGAAATTGAATATTTCTGTTGATCCTTGGAAACCTTCCAACTCTGGCTTTTCAGCTGATTCAGATGCATTTCAGGGTATTAGTTACAGGGTTTAGCAGAGACATGTCGGGCCCCAGAGATGCAGTAGCAAGATGTGAGGCTGTTCAGCCCGCTCTGTGCTCACCTGTCTCACACAAGGAGAAACAAAAGCACAGCCACTGCCCCACTGAGTCAGCACAGGCTCCTTCTGCAGGATCCTGGCAAGCATCAGTGCAGCCAGTCAAGCTGAGGTCAGTGTGTCAGAAGTTAGACTGCAACTGCGCCCTATATATCCCATAGGAAACACAAGCAAATTTTCTACCATTCTGAGAAATACACATAGCTGTCTACACCACAAAAGCCTCAGAGGATTACTTATCACAAATCAACAAGTCCATCCCAGAGCCACAGTCAGAACAGCTTTGGGCTCAGTTGCAGTTCATCAGGGGCCATTTTTGGTAACACATAAGCAATCGTCCCTGTTTGAAAGACACCCTCAAACATAATGTCAGTGTCACATCAAAGGTTTTGGCTGGGGGGGAAAGACAGTAAAACTTTCATATAGATTTTCCCATGAGTGGAATGTAGTGTAGGAAATATTTTTGCTGCTTAGTATTTTTACACACTTAAGAGTGGCTCGAGTCCCTGAGGAATGTACAGTTTAAGCCTTGGATTGTCAATGCATTATCAAGCCAGCCATTTAGTTGCAGCAGCAAAAATGACACAAACAGAATCTGAAACTGCATACTCAGAAGTCAGGTGTCAATCAGGTTTGGTGGGATACCATGAGATATTTTTTAATTACATTATTCAGAAATTTTTACAGGTTTAATAACTTCACTGTAATATACTTATTATTTTATTGCTGAACGAACCATCTGTTGACATGTTCTTGTGCAAGTGTTTTTGAACCATTGTAATAATATTAGTCAAGACCAAAACAATTATTACAAAGCTAATTATTCTAAAACATTAGAACATTGAAGTTCACTAAGCCTGGCTGTCGGTAGCTACATTTATTTACTTTCTGGCTTCTGACAGGCCATTTTCAGAAACATACTAAAGGTGCTTTTGCTTTCAGAAGTGTCCTGTCAGGAGATGTGAAGCATGTTCATTCTCACTGCCATTAAGAGCAACTTCCCGAAGACCATTAACACTCTTACATTGTTGAATTCTAAAACCACTTTTCCTAAAGGATGTTATGGTGCTACTTATTCACTTATATAGCAATACTATCAATTTTTTGTGGTATTCTGCTACTCACATTAGTGCTTCCAAAGCAGAAGTTCCCTGTGGTCTTAGAGCATTTTTGTTAGTTCCTCAGGAAGCCAATAAATTGGAGCACTTGGTGTAGAAAATTAGATCCTATGCCCTATTTGATATGTGCTTATGTTCTATTGGAATAAAGAAATGTGCTACAGATAGTGAAATTCTGTTCATTAGCTTGTATTTATTATCAGACTGCAGCTGTAGCCATTGGGCTGGCTGACATATTTAAAGTGTTTTCTAATGTAATAAATACATTGGAGAAAAACAGTGTTAGCAACATGAAGCCAAATTCTAAGACAGTTACAAAAAAATTATACTCTTATTTACTCAGTTAACTTCCTCAAAGTTGAGCTGGTTTTAAAAGCAGACTTTGGGCTGCATACTTTAATGTATGTTAATGCACAGAAATAGAGCATAGTACTAAGCTGTCTGATATTGCACAGACTCCCACATGACATAACATAATCTGTCACATCAGGAAGACTTAACAGCACTGGTCCAATCTAATCCAGTTGGGATCAGCCTAACCCAGGCACCCAAGCAAGGCCTATAGTTAAAGAGCTTTTTGCTGCTGGAATGCAGCACATACTGACCTGAAACTTGAACCAGTGCTTGACACCAGTGCTGTCCTTCCTCTCTACTTCCACGTTCATGCAAATGGGGTCAGCTCAGGTTCATTTTCAACAATTAATTGAGACTTGTCCTCAACTCTCAGAGGTGTGAGCTGCCTTTTTTGTGCAGCTGTGAGACACACAGTAGTCCGAGCAAACAGTGAAAAAACACAACTTCAGGAGACATGCTGTCTAGTGCTAAACTAATGCTACCACTGACTGCTACTGAAGAATGGATGAAACCATTATTTATTACAGATGATTAACTTGTTACATCCTCAAAGTCAATCTACCAAAAGGTGAAAAACGCCTGCCTGCCCAGCACTGAGCACCTGCCTGTCCTCTTCCCTTTGAGATCCTTGTGCTGTTCCCATTGCCACATACGGGTGCAGAACAAAGCAAGCTTGCTGACACTTCAGTGTGTATGTCACTGTGATGATAGTGTGGCAGGAAACTTATCACATTCTGAATGTACTTGTGAAAGTCCCAATCCCTACATGCTGGCATTTACATGTATAACATTTTAGGGAAGCCAATTTAATTACCGAGGGCAGGTCACAGTGCTCTGTGTACAGAGGCCCTTTGTCCATGCAGAACTACACCATTTTTTGACCTTCTCTTCTTCACTTCAGATGTTACAAAACTGCCAGAGCCTGCTATCTCATCCCTGTCACCACCATCTGGAGCCCTTTTCTTATTTTCCTGTTACTCAGGAGACCCTCTGGTATTTTTAGGAATATCAATTTACTCTTTTACAGAAAAATATCTGTGGGAGTATGCAACAGAAATACTCCACAAACCCAGCAGATGCATTATGTGAAGACACCTTGCAGCTATTAAATGAGGTGACTACTCTCAAGCCCATCACTTCCCACTTCTTTTCACATCATCATGATTTTTCAACCTCAGTCTATACCCTTTAAGAAGGATTTAAATACACTAAAACCAGCACAAAACCCTCTGCCTGCAGTTTGCCTTAAATAAATAATTTCCAATTTCCCACTGTAGTTTTCATTTTATTCTTTTACTCTCATTTATAATGACTTCTTGGCATCCTGTTTCCTAACAACATACTATTAGCACTTCACTATTGTAATCCCCTCTCTAGCTGCCTAACCCAACCTTAGTATTAGCATCAGTGTTATCGTGTTATCATGTAACATAGCTGCATGAAAAATTATAACAGTTGTGCAGCAGTTACAGTGTAATTACTTAGTGCCACTCAATGTGAAGTGCTGCAGTAACAGGTTGCATAATCAATTAAATTTCTGAATTCTGGTCACATAAGAAGCCTCTGAAACAACGTCACTGCACAAGTTTCTCAATTGTGTCTCCAACTGGATTGCAGCGGTGCTGTTCAAAAGGCACCCAAAACTTGAGGACTGTCAATTTTTGCTACTCCCACTAGCAAGAAGAACATACAACTGCGGTCTTGTGAACTGCTGCAGTTACTAAAACAGATGTTAATATGGGAAAAAAGGACTTGGGGTGGGGGAAAAAAACAAACATAGAAGAGGGTAGATGAGTAAATTTACACTCTGCAGGAGTGTTCTTCAGCCTTAGACACCAAAATTGTAAGGGACAAAGTAAACTACTTTTTCCAGCAGACTTTTATAATCATGTTACTGTTCATAAATATAAATTGTACACAAATGAGAAACGATTAGGCATACTGATGCCTATACACTTGACTTCTACAGTGCCTAGGCAATTTGGAGAACTGCTGCAACAGGCTGCTTTCATACATGGGACGGTGATCTTTCTTGAATAACAATGTTTTCCACTTTCCTGCCATATATTTGTTAATAAATACTGTGGAAGAACTAAAATGTAGCATTAATCATAACACAAATGTAATAAACTTTTGTAAGCAATTTTAATTGGTTAAGATTTAGCTATTTTCTTTACAGGCTAAAACTGGCTACCAACTTTGCAATCTATAAGATTCATATGCATCATTCACAAAACTTGAAAAATATTATTCTGTGAAACTTGAAAGATGCAAATTACAGTTACCCTTGAAAGGCAGGAACTCCAGTATATAAATTTTCATACCACATGAGTGTTCCTGCATCTGTATTTTGCTATTAGAAGATATACATACACACAAACAAGGCATATATATACACACACACACATACTTTCTATAAGATAAACACTAGCCTAAGTAACAGCAAGATTCTCAGTCCTCAGTTCCTTCCAAATTCTTAACCTTGGAGTCCCAGGTAGTAGCAGGAATGGAGAAGACAGTGGAAATTTTATTATCCATGCCAACTAGAAACTTGTGATCTTTCCTCTTAAATGTAGCACTTGCCTGATGTAAATTTCTGCAGCATTTCCTGGTCAATTTTCAAAGGCTGTGTATTACATTAATGTACTAAAAATGTGGTGGATTGTTTGTATGAAGTTGATTTTTCCCTTTTGCTTAGATTGGATCAGCTTCCCATTGGTTACTTGGTGCAATTCAGTTTTTGGTCTATAAAATTTTATAGTAGACTACAGTAATAAATCGATATTTATTCCTAGTTGGTGCAGCTCTATGTTCAAGACAATAACATTAGCTTATTTTGGGGGAAAAAGGAAAACTACCTTATGGAAAAATGTAAAAATTCTTACACACAGTCTCGTGGATTGAAGCACAGCTGCTGCTACATCTCTGCGACAAGAAATTTGAGGCTGTTCTCTCTTTGGGAACAGATGAAAGACATAATTTTCATTAAAATAACAAAAAGAAGTAGGAAACTCAGTCTCCACCAAATAAAACTTAAAACAGGCACCTGTGAATAGCAGTTGAAGCCATTTCACTTGGCAAAAGAGGCATCAGCATTTGCTGGGCTAGAGACAGACACCACAGTAGTGCCATATCCAAGAAAGCTTATCTGTATTTCACTTATTCCTTGAAGAATCTCTTGAGCATTTTTGCCCACTGAAAAATTCACAGAACTAGTAACACCTGTTATGGGATGACTATTTCAATCTTCCGTTCTTCCTGATTTTTCACTCCTGTTCCATGAAAAATTTTGCACCAAGAAGATACCCTTCTTTTCCACATCAGTTTGGGTCTGTCCTAAAACTCAGTTTCAGTTAGTGCCAACAATCTCTGAATTGAACACTTCAATGCAGAGACTAATTATAAGATTAAAGTGTAGTTTTTTCCCCAACAACTTCTATGTGACTATGTTCTGTATGACTTGATATGCTCTATATGACTTGATAATTTTGCCAGTTTTATAATTACATAAAGAGTGAATCTGTATATAAAGTGATCTTATGATGTTCTATTATACAATATTTTTAAAGATTATAAATTATGGATAACATTTCTATTTTGCTGCATGACAGCCCCGTCAGTTTTGATGAACACTAAACTTTTCAGAATTATACCAAAATTCAACATTCATCATTGGTGCAAAAAAAGATGTTACTGGAGCAGATTTCTGTGACTAATGTTGTGACATTAGATTCTTCTGCTTCTTCTCTTCTTTAGTGCAAATATGAAAATAATTTTAAAAACAAAACAAGAAGACCGCATTCCTCGTACATTCAAGTGTTCAAACAGAAGCTCCCCAGAGGTTTCTGTGATGGCTCATTTATAATATAATTCAACAAGAGTAGTTAAGTGATGCTGTTGTACAGTTTAAGTGCTTTTGCTAATTTTCCTGGCCCTGGGGGGGTTTTGTATCATATATTTCATTTGAAGCAATATAAATTTCAGCAAGCAATCAGAAACATTCCCTAAGGAGTGCAAGGGGACATCTGGACAAAGAAGTTCCCTTCATAAAAATATGCCATGCATTCTTTGTAGCCACTCTTGCAATAATCTCTACACTCAATTTGCTCCACTTGCTACTGTTATCTGCTACAGACTTAAATACTAACACACACTCATTGTGGATATACATACTTACACTATTAACACACTTTAATATTTATGATCAAATACACCCATGAAAATGAAATTAATCTTTTTCTTGGCAGAATCCAAAATAGCAAGCAGTATTCCTAACTCTGCCAACCCCATGGCTGGAATCCACACACAGATAGATAGCACTACCTCAGAGATAAAAGGAAGAGAAGCTCCAGGAGTGGTCAGCAGATTTCCCAGAAGATCCATCATCTCGCTGCAGGATGGTGATGGGTTGGACACATAGTTCAGTCCCAGAACAACCTGGCAATACTGATGACCTCAACAACTCTAACTGGTTCACAGCTTCCCACAAGCATTAGGATTACCTAGACCTTCCTGGTGTGCCTGTCCACGGTGACCAAAAGGTGTTGAGCTAGAGTACCACAAGTACTGTATGAAAAGATGTATTCAACTGGGTCTTGCTGAATTGGTGCAGAGTTACTCATTAAAATTTATGGCCACCTTCTGCAGTAGACCAGACAACCATTCAAACAGCTATAAAATTTACAATTGCATGAGAGACTAAACACAAGGAAAAGAGCAGGAAGTATCATAAATCATAAACATAGGTCCTTGGTGTAACACAAACAACCAGAATCTCCATTTCCACCGACAACACTTAAAACCATATCAGTTTCATATTGCTGTAATTGCTTTAATATGCTGGATACCTAGAAGGTAGGTACCCTACAGTCCTAAGCCTAGAGGACTCTTCAGAGCAGTAATGAGAGATAGTGAAACATTTATTTGGTTCATTAACTTCAAGAGTTTGGTGTTTTTCATATTATCTAAAGTGGAATCTGGTGCCTCCCCTACACAAGGTGGCCACACACCAAATGCTGGGACTCCAGGACGTGCATTTAAGATATAGGAAGTCCTGAAGTGTTGATGCTGCCATTGAAAGGGGAAGGACATCTGGCTCCTTGGGCCTGACTCCTGTGAAAGGTCTGGCAGATATGTCAGGTGATAAGAAGTGTTGTAGACACAGACCTAAACAAGCTTAGATCATACAGATGAGATTACCTGCACATTAAGAAAGGCCAAGTAGCATCAATCCAGATGGTAACTAGACTGTTAGATTATTTAGACTATTCTGTGTACTTAGGTCCAATGTAACTGCAAGTGAGCAGACCTAAGCAGAAGAAAACAGTATAGGAAAATTTTTTTCTGTTCTTCAGTTAAAGCAATATTGAGATACTGCTGATCTACTGGATTAATACACACTCAAATTTCATGTCCTTCTCTGCTTTCCATTTAGAACTGTGGGAAAACAGATGGACTCTCCTGCATGCCCTGTAGTTAACAGATTTTGTTGAACCAAAGAGAAAATGCCAACAAACACCCTCCAGTAGCTTTCTGTGGTTCTCCTCAGTCTGCTGTAAGACCTAACTTAGTAAGCCTGAAATACCAAAGTATTGAAAACATATTGAAAGAGGAGGGGATTTTATCTTCTTTTTTTTTTTTTTTTTTTTTTTTAATACCTGCAATGGTTCTGAGTGGTACTGGCCTTTGAGATTAGCAAGAGCCAGGATTTTTATCTCAAGCAGCTACAACATTTCTCTTCATCATCTCCCTTTCCCTGCAGATGCTACAGTGTCAGACCAGCTGAGACCAGAAGGATGAAGGCTGAGATACCACGAGAATGGCTGTTCTTGCACAGAAGTAGTGAAACGCATGCAGAAGTCACAAGAGATATGTCAGTAACACAACTTGTCCTTTTCAATTTAGCAAGTTCATTGCTTTTGGATGTGGCTGTTCCAACTTCTGGGAACTTACTCGAATTAAATGTTTTAGAGCTATAAAAAAGTGCATGGTATCAGCCAGAATAAAGTCTCTTAATGTACTTTCTTCTTTTTGAAGTTTAACACTAACACCGTTTCTACAGAACGTGTTTTTAAAGTAATTATTTTCATTAAATAATGGCAATTTGCTCACTGAAATAAACTGGGGAAACCCCTGTGTACTCCAGCGAGCACTGACTGAGGCCTCCAACACTAAATTCTATCATCCTTAAAGACTTGACCCTGCACCACTAAACATTACTGGGAATTATGCCATTGGCTTCAAAGGGAGTAGGAACAGGCCCTAAATAAGCAAAACTTCTAGTTATTACTCCAACGGGAGTAATCCTGTCAGGCCACAGAATGTGCCTATATAAGCCAAAAATCTAACAGTGCTTTCTAAATGATATCCATAGACTCTGCATGAGTGTTCTGTATTTACATATGCATAAACCACTCCAATGTGTGTATCAGGTAATTGTACAGAAAGTCACAAGGGAGTTCTAAGAGAGCCAGTGTATGAACCTCAGCCTGTGGGCCTGATGGGCTCAAAGCCCTTCTCCAGTATTATCCCTCCAAAATATACATGCACAGACAGACAAATAAGTCTCCTCACAGACGAAATTGCCAGAGTAAGTCAGGGGAGTTTTATAATTAAGCTCTGCCCATCTTCTGCCCTCCTTCCATTTGAAATCAATTTAAGAAGGGTGGAATTGCATAAGCTTTTTCTTCCATAGCAGTGTTATTTTCAACAACACCACTGACTTATTTGCTAACAAGTGATGAAAATTTTGTTTGAACCCACTGCCTTAAGCAGAAAAAGGCAGAACAGATGCCATATACAAATATGTGAATTGCCTTTGCAGGGTGGAACCCGGCACCATCAGAACAGTGTTCATTGCCCACACAGCCACATGTGGCAGAACGTTGAGACAGACAGGACAAAAATCTGTAATATTCATATCTGGTGTCTGTGACTGCAGGTGTTTGAACCCGGGATTTGAACTCAAACAGTGAGAAAGCAGTTATCAGTCCTTTAGAGAATATTCCAATAAGCAGGTAAAGCCAGGAGAGCCAAATTAGATCACAACACTAATAATTATTGTTTAAAAATTACTACAACTCTTGGTTTTCTTTTTTTTCCCCTCTCTATTATTTATGCCTCACCCTTCTAACCCAGGAAGTCACCAAGGTCAGAAAGCTTTATTGAACAGATATCTAAACTTCATTTAAATGCAATTTCCAGAATCTATGAGGCCGAAACAATCTAAGGCTAACACACTTTTGAAAAGTCAGGCATTGCACTTTGCTTTTCTAAAGTTAACATCTCCTCCACTTTACCAACTTCCTCGATGCTCAAAACATCTCCAGAATTTTGAACATCTAGCTTTTTTTTGTACTTCACATTTCTCTATAAACATAGTCTTATGCTGCACAGCAAAGGAATCCAGGATGGATATAGGCCAGGATAAACATCCAAAATATCTCATGGTGGGTTTTTCCTCCTCATTTCAGTATTCATGACTGTACTTTAAAACTATAGATATGTAAAAGAATTACTATTCTTGGTATGAAAAAGCATATTCAGGTACAGTTTTTAACCTAAAGGAGCTCAAACCTATCTAATATGCTGAATGAGTAGAGAAAATTTTCAGCAATACAAGAGAGAGGTAGAGATCATTATATACCTCTCTTGGGAGAAAATGGGTTGATTCCTCAGGGACAGAAAGGCAGTGCAAGAAGCTTGAATTCAGCAGCTCAGGAGTCAAACTAAATAACGAGTTCCAACAAAGGTGATAGAAGATACTAACTCTTGAGACATCTACCGCACCCAAACCTATCCTTTGCCAGAGATTCCTGTTAAGTTATTGATTCAGTGAGAGTGCAATTTTTAAAGGAAATTAAATCCTCTTGAAGAAGGGTAGATCCAAAACTGGTAGATAAAGATTATCGTAAAGGGAATTGAACATTGGAAAGGGAACATGCATCCACCCTGACAACAGGGGACAGCCCATAGATGCCTGGAAGACAAAGAAAGAGGGAGGAAACAGCAAATATGCTGTTTGATGTTATCTGAGACGTGATGAAAGAAGTGTATTCTCATCTGGGACTTTTTGAAAACAAAGAACTTGATGGACCACATGTATATGCTACTCAAAGGAAAGTGCCTTCTCTCCCTTAACAGAACACTGAGGTCTCCACCCGCAATAGGTTAATTAATAAAGATCATTTTGGCTGACACCAGGGTTCCACCAGTTCAACTGCCTTCCCAGCCCTGGGCACGGCCCTGGATATATTTGTTCTGTTGGTAGGCAGAAAGGCAAGGATTTCCCCCAGTAACTCTCCAGCTGAACTTGCCAGAGGCCTCCTGTGGCAGGAAGTCAATTTATAGACTTTTGACATGCAGCAGCTGCTGTCGAAAGCTCCCCACGGCTTTCGAAGCCACACTGACCAGTCTGCTACCACAGCCTCCCTATTTTAACAGGATCTTCAAAAACAGAAGTTTATGCCCAAGGGTTCAGAGACTTGCATGGTTTTCTCTTTTCTATATCAGATTGCTCACGTGAAGATTGTCACCAGAAACACCTCTGTGGATCTTTAACTCTTGTACTTTATACCACTCCCAAGTGGTACTCACTTTCAAGTCCTGTGCTCTATTACCTGTTTAATATTTGTGCTAAAGGAACAAAGCACAAGTAGTGGAAAATTTCTGCATAGGTTTATATAACTATCACAAAAATAATAAGTTTTATACTGCTATTTGAAGCCATTATTTTCTGAGCAGACATAGTTAGCATGCAAGGTTTTTAATGAATGGATTTGGTCCATTCAATAGTTTTAAAAACAGGCCATGCTGTCTTCTACCTTGAAATAGACCCATATATCAGTAAAGAACTGTTTGTTATCTCTGTATCTATTAGCCTGCATTTTGGATTTCTCCCGACCCCTCACCATCTGGCATTGCCACCAGTACCCATGGCATTACATTTTCAACGGTATCCTGTCTGCCACATTATTTCTCTTGGAACTCAAAGATGCAAGAAACTGAGGAATTCCAAGAGCTGTTAATGGCCTTTTTCAGTTCAGCAAAAGTCAGAAAGGTTTTACCAGTTGGCATTTTTTATTATTCCCATCTCAAGGAACAGCTGCTTTCCCCCTCTGCTGGCATCCTGCCAGGAAAACAAAGCTATCTAGTTAGCACTAGAACTGTCAATAACCTGATAAAGTGATCATCAAATCAAGTCCTAAGAACACTGGTAAGTAATAGGGATTGCTATACCAGGTAAACAAAGATGAAATCTCCCTGAAATAATTTAAATCAAATTTATAGAACACTGATAGAAACTTTACTTGTAGGCCAGGCTCTTTGGAGAGCACCTTCTTCACTAAAACTCTCATAAGGGAGCAGGGAGAACACCTCAGCATAACAGATCAAAAAAATTCTTTCAGACTGACCTAAAAATCTTCTGAAAGCACCTAAGGGTCAGGCGTGGGAGAGTCATGCCCTGTGACACTTGATCAGCTAAATGGCCAACCAATATTTACAGCATCTGAAGCTTTCAGAGAAATACCTATATATTTTGCCAGAGAAAAATCACTCAGCAAATGCATGGTCAGAGTAAATCTAAATTTACAGTTGGATACTGTATGCTAGAAACTCAACTTCTTACCATCCCAGAAAGTAAGGTCCTTGCAAAAACTTCTATGACCTTGTTCTTCACAAACATTTCTATTCACTCAGATTCAATTCTTTTCTTTCCCATTGTTCTAAGTCAGCTAAGCCCCTTTTTTCATCATCGCTCTTGTTCACTTCATCTTTCGCTACTTTTAAAAACCAATTACCACATAGAATCTAATTACTTCTTTTCCTGCTCTAATAATACTCTGCCACTGTAAGAAAGCACATCTTTACACCTGCATCTACTCAGCTTCTTAATCCATGAAAACGAGTACACAGCTTTCCCACTATAGTCAGTCTCCGATACTTCTGGATGACACTCGTTTGCAGTACTATTATTGTAATTTATTACATCCCATCCTCCCTAAATACCATTTTCCTTGCTGCAAACCAAAAATCTTTTTCCTGGCATCAAGCAATCCTGCAGTATCTTTGTTGACACCCTGCCAAGATCTTTGCAGGTTCTCAGCAAATCTGTTAGTCTCTGCTGGGGCCAGCTGCTGTCTACAACCCTCACATATTCTGAGCTTCGTTCGATTAGAAACCCCCCTGAATATATTATGTGCTTCTGACCTCAAGGGTAATCAGATGGAAAGACACTTCTGCTGACCATTGCAGAATCCTTAGCTCACTAGCCCTGAAATTCAATTTGTATAATATCACAATGGGTGAGAAGAGATCAGGTCAGAAGAAGAAAGGAGTTTGCATCCAAGTCTTCCTAAAGATTCAATCTTGGCATCATGTCCAGAGACATTTATCCCACCCTCCCAAAGAACCAGATGAAATCTCAGAAGCTGATGAGATTTGAACTGTTACCAACTTTTAAAAAATGCCTCAGAGCTGTCAGCATTCCAGTTCTGATCCATTACAGACTGCAACGTATTCACATGATTCAGCATTATTTCATTAGATGTCGAATTTTATACACATCAAGAGATTTTTTGTAAAACTGGAAAGGTTGGTTTTCCTTTATTGGCCAGCTAGGCTGCTTTTGTGAGCAAAGACATTCAACACAGTATGAACATGCACTAAACAGTAGGCTTCCTGATAAAGAGATAACCATTAGGCTACATGGTACCCACAAGGCATGCTGCAGACACACCTGCTGGATCAGGCTCTGGAGCTGAAAGAGAAAAAAACCATTCCTCGAATCCCAGATCACGCAAGGAGAATGTGCAGGTGGTATGAAAAGCAGTGGCTCCACGACTAGATGAAAATTGAGTAGGAATTCAAGGGTCAGTGTGGTAGATTTAAATGCCAAACGTGGTAGTACTGTCTGTGTTCTATATAGGAATTAATCCAAAAGACCTCATACTTTATAATAACCAAAAATGTAACAGAACAGGAATTTTAACCACTTAAAGCTCAAAAGTTTGATCTCCAATAAGTGAAAAGTACCAGGGAAAAAAGACACAGCTACCAATCACACGCAGACCAGAAAAAACCCAAAACACTGAATGCCTAGAAAACAGGTGCACACCTGCTCTCTAGCCCTTGCCAGGGATGCTCAGATACTACAAAAACACCACAGCCCCACGGGCTCAAGTTCAGAGGAACTGCAGGTTTATAGCTGTTTCTGGGACTCAGTTTTAAGATGGCCCATTTGTGGCCTTTAAAGTGGTAATTGGCTTCACAGTAGCACTTAGGTATGTTTTTCAACTAATTGCAGTATAAACCCATGCACTGCAATTCTTCCCTTCCTTGGATTTCAGTGCTCGATCAGACCTTCGTGTACCATCCTTTCTAGAAACTGGGGTTTGGCAGCTCTACCCTACCCTCTGGTTATTGTTGTTTTGTGAGCATATGAAAAATGAAAGAAGCCATAAACACAGTAACTGAAGGGAAACACAAAGCAACTGAGCCAGTGCTTAGAGAGTGATCTGGAAATGCTTGATGCAAGAGATGGTCTTTGTCTGTTCTGGTTTAATGGCTCAGTGTGGGTGGGTGTCACATAATAGTGAGGTCGATATTACTACCAACTGTTATTATGGAATAGCAGTTATTGCACACTCCTGCCCAACCTGTCAGCACTTACAGTAGCACAGGCAACACCTTCCAGACACATGAAGAAGAGTTATTCTCTAGTTTTTAAAGCAAATGGAGAATTAGCAGGTGAGAATCTCAGCGAAGAATGTCTCAAAAAACTGCATTCACATACCTATCTCCAGATCTTTAAGAAATTCATTGCCTTACGTATTTTGTAAATATTTTAAACCAAAATGCAGTATATATTTACTGATGCATAATACATCATTAGTTAGCCTACCAGCAACAGTGCATAAGCTTAATGTGTGGTATAACAAAGTACACATCAATACATGATCAGCATCAGCTCTTGGGCTCTGCCCTGTAAGTGTCCCCTGTGGGTACAGTGACATCATTTGTGCTAAATACCAACTGAACTCCAGACCTCAGTTCTCAGCTGACCGAACAACCCCACAACATATTGTGGGGGAACCACAGGACATGCACATGCTCAGAAAACTCACAAACCTTTGCTAACATGATTTCCCCTTCAATCCACATTAGTTCCAGCTACACAGCATTTGTGTTATGGGAGAACCAGACAAGTGGATTAAGGGAGAAGGATTGTACCTTTCTTAAGCACTGTTATATTGATATCATGAGGGTCAAGGCAAAAGCATTTTTAATCTGATAAGTCAGGTGCAAGACTGAGCATTACTTCTGCAAAGGATTGCACTAGAAAACGTTTCAGCTACAGTAGTGCCTCTTTCTTTAAGCATTCCACACACAATTGTATTTTCTGAGTGTCTAGGAAATAATTTGCTTCTTCCCAGTGATGACTCATTCCTAAATTAAAAAGTTCCAATGATACCTCTACGGCAAAACAAGTATACCCAGAAAGTAATGTAGTAAGTTTTGTATATGCTTGTGGAGTTCTGAAATTCTGCATCTTGAAGCATTAGGGTACAAGATCTTAGAGGAATACTGTTAAACAAGTCTAATAGATCTCTAGAATAAGTTCTACAACTTTAATGATTAACCATGAGGCCAGAATCATGGAATATTCTGAATTGGAAGCGACCCACAAGGATCATCAAGTCCAACTCTGAAGTGAATGGCCCAAACATGACCTTGGCGTTGTCAGCACCGTGCTCACCTCACAGCCACGTAACTACAGAGCTTAGTGACCTGAGTCTGCCCATGCCAGCATTCCCACAGGTATTTTAATAGGATGCACATATATGTTTCCACTCAAATTTTGTTTCTATAACCTTGTGACAGTAGCTTCAAAAGGCAATATACTGTAAATACAACTGTACGGTTTGAAGATAGTTCCAATTTTTGGGGTTCAGGACATGTTCATTGACACAAGTGTTTAATTTTTCTGGATGGTTCACCATAGCTTATAATCATACATACATTATTTCCCACATTGGGGGATGCACTGACTCTCCCATAGGTGAATACTCAACAGCAAAAAGGACATGACTATTTACAAAGATTATTAACTCATTTGTTGGGTTGATGCTTTGAACACTGGCTACTGTTTTCCAAATTTTCTTTTATAATGATAGGAGTACCCTACTGGGCAGATACAACAGACAGGTGATCAGAGATACATAATCACACTTTTTATACAAAATGCATTAAGGAAATCTAATTAGTGTCTGAGATTGGGGAGGTGGATGGCAATAGTATTACATACAAGAGACTCCCTGCTCAGGTAAACAGCACGTTTAACAATTAAGTAAATCAAGTAAACATGTTGCAGATTAATAGCAACATTGCTAAGGCAAATCCCCTTTAGGTGATTAGTCCCGGGAAAAATTTAGGGTTTAGTCCAGAGAATGCATTTTTTATATTAACTGAGATTTTTACATATGCTAGATCCTTCATCTGAGAGAATTTCAACCATGGCAGTATTTTTCTTCTCACCCCTTTTACATATATTTCTCTCAAACATTTAAGCACCTGCATTTTATAAATTTACTCTGGTAAAGTCCTGCATTCATTTTTGTTCCTGGGAGGTGTGACAGTTTCTTCAGCAATATTCACATGCTAAGTTTACAGTTATGCTTAGATACACCTTGGATTGGTGTTTAAGAGAAGTAGCTACATGAATTTGCTTGCATATCCAGCACATCCAACTTCTTTCTGATTGTGATCCAATCAAAATGAAAATGCTCAAGTTCCAAATCAATTGTTCCAAAGATTTGTAAGCATATTAGGAGGATGTCAGTCACACTAATTTAAGTCACCCTGCTGTGCAAAAGAAATAATTCAAAAAAGTCATGTGCTCTCTCAATCACAAAGTACTATAAAGTAAATCTGGCATAACCAATTCAGAAAATATCAGACCCATAACTATACAATGTGAAATGTAGTGTTGCTAAGATGATTTTTAATTAGAATTTAAAGCCCATTTTGCAGTTACTCTACAAGACCCATTTTCATCTTTAGCCATCGAGTATTGAAAATTAAAGATTTGCTGTATGCATTATTTAATAGGTCAAACACAATGAAATTACAAACGTAGATAATAAGGGAGAATCCCTTACTCAGTGAGAAAAAAAAAACCCTAATCTAGAAAAGACTACACATAGAGCAGAACTGGTTGTGTCTGCCCTGGTCTCCTGCCTGTCTCTCTCCCAAACCCCTCAGCAAATTAGAAAAACAGTACAGACAAAACTTTTTATGAAAAGTTATCTGGGGAAAGCGATACCATTGGAAATTACACAAATTATTTTATTTTCCAGTCAAAACTACTTGAATGAAAATAGAAGATACCAATATTTGTTTTAAAAAATGAAAGTTCAAATAATTTTTCTTCTTCTCTGGGTGTAGAGTAAGGAGGAATAAGATTTTTAGTTGAGGAGAGTTTGAGATGCTGGGTTTTATTCCAGTAAGATATACCTGTATGTCATTTTCCAATTAATCTTATACATTTAAAATGTAGTTTAAAAGTTAACTCCAATTAGTGGGAAGGGAATCTTGCAGCTAGGAAAGAAGTGTTTTGCATCAGTATTTAAAAACAGCATTTTTCCTAAAAAAAAAAAAAATCCATAGGAAAAGAATCAACTTTTGCCCTGGTTCTCACAGTTGAGTTTGGTACCTAACACTCAACTGCTAATTGTAGGGACACTATGTCTGCATTTGCACCTGACTCTTACAACAACTCCCACCTGCTTTGGTAAAGAAAACAAAAGCCAGTTCCCAAATTCAGCCACTCAACAATCTTGACATTCACCTTTTATAAGCAGGCAAAAAGCCTAGTTCAATTTTACTTTAGTCTGTTGGGATTTTTGCAAGGACTCTACTGGTTCTTTCCATAGATGTGATTTTCCTCTTCCTGAGTGAGCTCCTGTACATAATAACTCAAGCAACCAACAATTCCTAGCAAGATCTCATTTGGTTTGATTACATCAGAATATTACTGACTCCTCTCTGTCCAAGACCATTCTAGGACTACTACAACTTTAAAAGTTGTAGTATTGAAATATTGAAAACACCTAGGTCAGCAGACCTTTGTGGCTTTGCACATTGACTCACATTTTTCTTTTCATTTTTTTTTTCCTTTCTGCAACTTCAAATGCCTGTGAGGGGATTTTTGTCAAAATCTGTCAGTGGCAAAATCAGGGCTACAGCTTGTTAAATAAACAATCAGCCCCAAAGCCGTAACAGAAAAAGGATGAGATTTCTCATACTTACATCTTTTGTGAGTTAAGGTTTATTTAGGTTTTGAATCGCTTAAGGCAAGCATGCAATGTGTAAAGCAAAAGCCTATGAGAGAAACATTTTACTCCTATTGCTTACTGAGAAAGAACAAGGCTTTTAAAAACAGATCAGAATGCCACACTTCATTAAATAACATCAGCCTTCCTTGTCTAATAAGCTCCCTCCTTTGTTTTGCTATTGCATTCATTTGTATCTATTTTTAAAGGTAGCTTAGCTTTCATATAAACAAGGTACTAGGTGACCAACAGCTTTTAATGCTCACACTGTAACAGGAACATCCAAATGGAAGGAAATTTCTCTCATTTTTATATTTTTCCTTTCTGTCTAATAATGTCTGGGTATTATTCAAAAATAGTCCAGGCCGTGTAGTCAAAAGGAACTGTTTTGGAAGAGACAAAGAATTAACAGCATAAATTAATTCTTGTTGGTTAAAACATCTAGGATCTCACATACTAAGGGTTTTGTTTAATCATCTATACCTAGACACATGCAGAGATATAAAAGATGTTAATTTTCCATATGATTGCAAAGGTTTTCAGAAAGGATGCAAAGAAACCTGACACCAGAAACCTTTCTGTTTCAGATTTGGTTAAAACACTGACACTGGCATGGCTGGCTGAAGTTCACAAAGCTTGAAAACAACTCTGGACCTGTTTTCAAGCATTCATAGTTTCTCACTCCCATTAGAGATGAGTCTGAAGTTTCTTGAGGTTGAAGGACATTCAGACTCAGAATGCAATGATAAAAGAAAAAGCCAACAATACACTACAGTCCTAGATCTGAACATCTTTGCGTTCAAAAGCACTTGGGTCCTAGCTGTGTATAAGAGCCCCTTTCTAAATAAATCAAAGATAAGAAAGCTTACGGAACTGTCAGTCTAATTGAAATGCATACATGAGCTGAGGGGAATTAAAATACCCTTATTTTATTACTGGGGGGGAAATTAGACTTCCATAGTGACCTCCAGCAGAATAGCTGCATGTCTTACCACGTTCAGTGGAAGTTAATGGTGACCTACTACAACTGGAGCACAAGTATATTACCTCGTGGTCAGGAGAGTAATTTGTTTTCATTTTGCAGCAAATAAAAATTGCACCGTAGATGGATTTGGTGTGCTTATAAAGGAGCAGAGAACACAAGTGGTTCTGCAGGAAAGGAAAGCCACATCTATAATTTCATTTAATTTCCTTATTTAAGAATAGCAAGCTTTTCCAGAAGTTTCCCCAGTGTCTCTTGTGACCACTGACTAGCTCTATACTGCATTATTTTGTGAAAAACAGAAAGAAACTTTTTATAAAGTTCACCACAATTCGTTACTGCTCAGCAGGAACATAATCTGAACTTCTCACAGTGCTGTAACCCAATTTAATTTCCCTGTCAGAGTACTTGATGGATGTGTCTATAGCGTTTTCAAACAGCAGATAAAACTTTTTACTACTGAAGGCAGATAGTACTTTCCCTTTCATTTGCTATCCAGGGGTTCAACCATCACCTAACTCAGCAGGGCTTCACTAATTCAGTTCTCAATTTCTTGAACAATATTTCTTTTTCATTTAAAATTAAATCATAGAAACAAAATATAAAAATTAAAA
Source organism: Chiroxiphia lanceolata (assembly GCF_009829145.1). NCBI lineage: Eukaryota > Metazoa > Chordata > Aves > Passeriformes > Pipridae > Chiroxiphia > Chiroxiphia lanceolata. Next base: position 16,893,452 of record NC_045646.1, on the reverse strand, counting down.
CCTTACATAAGTGAAAATCTCCAATCTCTGGAATTCGCAGCCTGATCAGTACGTTATTGCTTCATTTTAAATCACAGCAATATTGGCCTTAAATACTAGCCAAAGAATGGCTATTTAACCCAGCTGCACTGAGGGTCTGAGTGTGATGTACGAGCCAAGAGGGGCTGGGAAAAACACACGTGTCATCTGCACGGGAAAGGGGAGAACGTCAGAGCCCTCAGTCACAAGCAAATCAGAAAACCTGTAGAAGTGGATATAAGCTGGATAAGTGGGAGGCCAGAAGTAGCACCACCTTTTCTAAAGGAAGTAAACCTGGGAGCAGTTTTGCTTGTACTAGAAGATTCCACAAAAAAGAAATAGACACATGCACTCAAAATTTTCCTACTATATTCCCCTTTAAAAGGGTGCTAAAAATACGCGAGCTCTCAATGCTGCCTCTAAACTTTGAAAAGTACAACCACACCTACACATGAATGGGAAATCCCCTCAGAAAATGTATTAAGGCATTTTAATAACAATCAGTTTATGATTATTCTCCTCATCTCTGCCAAATATCTGTTTTTCTAAGCTTAAATGCAGGTAATAACACACTGCGGAATGACATGGTGCTATTATTTAAAACAGTATTTCCATTTTGTGTCATAAATGGTTCAACCTTTTCAATTTATAAAACTGAAATTTTAGAATGGAACCTCTGAAAATTCACAATAGATGGAACAAGTTCGGATGACAAACCTGCTTCAAGGGAAACACAGCTAAAGGCAACAGAATCTAACAGAGCTGGAGGACAAAAATATCTGGATACACCCAATTTATACCTTCAGTATCATATGATTATTAGCCACCATTCTAATTCCTATGAATAGTAAGCAGACATGAGAGCCAAACATTCTCCATGCAAGACAAGTAAGAGCAACAACCAGCATCAACATTGCTGCAAGAGTTGTTTTAAAAGTCCATCCCACGCCTATGTACTGCACCAAGCTTTCATCAATAACATACCCCAATTTTTAAAATCACTGAGTAGTTGTTCTTCTTCGTGAAATTATCCCCTTTTCCCAAGGACTCAGATATTCACTTAAGGCTGGAGCAAAGGAAATCAGTCTTTGCTAGGAGTCTGAAAGCAACGATAAAATTGCACATCACAGTGTTCTGTTCCTCTTCCTCTTTCCCTAATTCCCTTTATCAGTCCAATAGCAATACTGAAACCAAATACAGATCAAACTCTAGGGATATTTCTACTTTTTTTAAACATCCAAGAAAATACGAAGCAGCTTTGCGTTTGTCAGATGTGCATCTAGTCTTTTAAATTTAAGAAAACATAACCCAAAGCTTTACAGGTTGTCTTACTCCAATTGGAATGAACTCCTAATGAGCCTGTGTGGTCCAGTTTGCTTCACTGAGGGTTAGATCAGATGACACCGTTCCACTCTTTTGGATCTGTTGTTTTAATGAGACATTTGCTCAGAAATCCTCAGAAAATACGTGCTTTATGCAGAGAACATCCTGAAATACGTGCAGTAGATGCTTTGATTTTCACACCAAAGTCACAACCTCCCAGAAGTTCAGCTCTTGCTGTGCAAGTAAATCATATTCAGCCTTTATCGTGACATTTCTGTGTTTCCAACAGTAATCAGTGTATATAAGGTGTTTCTCTTGCCCCCCCCACCAAAAAAAAAAAAAGTGTTCAGTGCTTTTCATACACTACTTGCTTCTCCATGGAAATATCACCAATATAGAAATCAGCATATCAACAGCTGGATAATGTTCCAAACTTCTCAAATCACAAATAAAAAAGTCACAAAAAGATAGTTAGGTCACTGAACTCGTTGCATTAGAGATGATGTCGCAAAATTGGAAAAACCTTAATCAATTTAACTGGCTCAATAAAGTTTGACCAGCACTCAAGACTGAAAAGACTATGAAAAGACTGGAGTTGCAGAAAACAGGACAGCATTGATTAAGGTATTAAAAGTCAAGATTTCTCTCTCATAATACCCAAGGGCAAAGTTTGTTTAAAGCAAGAGAAAAAAAAAGACAGTATGAGATGGTAGTTTCTCAGTTTTCTAGTGTCAACTGAATTAGGTCTGTATAAACTTTCTTTACAACCTACCATTCCCCCAGCCCAGCCCTCTGCATACTCTTTTTGTCATTTCCAAAATAACTCTGTCTTCCACACTTACTGAAGGTTCCCACTCCAGAAATCCAAACTGGCTCTCAGTTCTTAACCTTTCTCTAAAATATATTTCTCTAAGGAAATCACCTCACAACAGAAATTGTACCTCACTAATCTCCCTCTTCATTATACGTCTGTCTTAAACCTGAATCCCTTTAGCTTCCCTCATTTTAGTAAGTGGGAATCAATTCAGTACAAAATGTTTGTCCTGCATGAAGCAAGACTACAAAGCAGCTTTTCCTTCCACAACTGTGCTATTTCAGGACAAACTTATGCTTCATTTCTAGGTAAAAGTGGCCCATAAAATACAGTTTAGCTGACAAGAGTTCTTGTCAATTAAGATATGCTTAACCTGAAGTAAGAATGTCCACACAGAACTGCATAAAGGCATAAATTAAAAGATTTAATATTTTAGTTCAAATGCTGAAAAATACTCACTTTGAACTATATTAGATACATCTATAATGCTATAAAAATGGTACTCACTAATGAAAATATTATAAAAAGTCTATAAATTACTCAAAATTAAATTTTATTGTTTTTTTATAAGCATCTCTGAAATTCCATTCAATCTAACTGATAAAGCTAAAAGTATACTCTTTTCTACACCTTTATTTCAAAAGCCAAGAATTATCATAATATTCTTAGAGCTTATATGTAAAACTGTATTTAGGAAAAAACATATTATTTCAGAGTTGAAAAGCCTGCAAAAGCAGATTACTGGTAGTAAATAAAGAGTACATTAATTATTTCAATATCCATCAATATACATGTAATATTTTTAATCTTTTTTACATGACAAATCCTAGTTAACAGTTGAGCAGGTATATAACACTTGACATGGTGATTCCACAATTAACACCAAAATCATATTTTTGCTTTTGCAATGCCAACAGCTATTGTAAGAAAAAGCTATGCTACAAATTACTCTAACAGTGGGATTTTACAATAGATGAACGCAGGAGTCATTTATAATACATTTGTTGCTATTAAAAAACAAACAAACATTTATAGCCTGGGCTAATTAACTTTACTGCTGAATTAGTAGTATTCCTCACTCTTCTTAATTAGAAGAAATATTGCAAGTATGGCATTAAAGTCAAACACTTTAGTGCAGTAAAAGCTGAAGTGTTTTAAAATCTTTCGTCCTCCAAAACACATGGAGCTTTTGGACATCTGAGACCTACATGCACCAGGTTCAGCACTGATACCCCCCACTCTGCAGGAACACAGGATGGAGCAGCTTAGGGAGGGCATTCTTACATCAGAAGTAAATGATTGTAGTTTGAGCACAACATCTGAGTATAGCAGCTTAGTAGACTTGCCTCACCAATACACAGCCCGTGTTCCCCAGAGTTAAGGAACTCTCTCCAGGTACAAGGCTGGGAAATCAATATACTGAAATACCAGGGCACATTCTGCCAGCACATCTGTCCATATAAGTGGAAATTCAGCTTGGCCATGACTACAGACTTCATGAGCTGCCACAAAGTACATGAAGCATTTACATTGTGTATCAATAAACATTTCACCTTTCGTGGATTTTTTTTCCTTGCCTTGCTGCTGCCAATCCCAGTAATACTTTCTGGCAAATCTAAGGACATGTCCAGGTTGTTCTTATGAGAAGAAAAAACAAAGCAACAAATATATCATCTTTCCTTTACTGAAGTCACCAGTAATGTCATGATCAAGCCTGTAAGAAAGCATCTGACAGCAGAACCTGAGAGACCCATTGCAATGATTCTTTTCCTCATCTTACTAAATGGCCTAAGGTCTGGGCTGTGAGGGCATGGTGAACATTGACCATTAGAGAAAGAGTTCCTTAACTTCCTGAATTCCTTCAGCTCTCATTAATGCCAACTAAGTCAATAATTAAGATACAGAATTCTATAGTTAAGATACAGATTCTGCTTCGCTCTTCTCTAGACAGTTATAGTCTTCATCTCTTGACATCAGAGGTTGCAATTATTCATTAAAACAGTTATTTATCTCCTAATTATATAGTAGTAAGAATTTTTTATAATGCCTCACTAAATATGTCTGTACACTGTGGGCAATACTCAAGTTTGGCCTAAAAGATAATTTGAAATACAAACCAAACCAGTTTGTATTACAGCCATGAAGTATTGGGTGATAACCTTACTGTGCAAGAATATGAAGTTTAGATCCTTGCTCCATATCTTATAATTTTTTTTTATTTTATTATTTAAAAGACATCCAAGATAAAAACATTTCTGCTGTACTACAAGACAGAATGAGATCCTAATGTGGAGAAACATAAATGCTACTACTTATTGTGCCATCAAAACTGGATTGGATTCCAGACATTATTTTCCATTAAATTAAAGCAATACAATTTTTCTCATTCACAAGTAGTCTGACTTTTTTCAGCCTACCTACCAATACATTTTTCAAACTCAGTGCCACTCAAGATCTTCAAACTTCTTTTTCTTTCCTTTTAAATGAGGAAAAGCAATTACTCCCAGCTTGACCAAGCACATGATTCTATAAGTACCATTCCATGAGCATTGAAGACCATAAGAGACCTCACCACAGGTTCAGAACCTTAGAATTAACTTGTTGCTCGCTCTTTTCTGCATTTTCAATTTCATGCCTTGGAGAAGGATGTTGTGTTAGAGCTCTAATATCAAAGTTTGTCCCACTTAGTTTGGATATTACGGTTCTAGGAAAAGCACCATAAGTTTTGAGTGCTTAGGGGAGACCTCAGGTCTTGTAGTGGCCCTGAACACATGGATCCAGTGTTTCAGAACTGCACCTGCACTCATACTGCAGAAGTCCTTGTTGACAGGAAGAGACAAGTTTGCTTCAGAATCAAGTAAAGACATTGCTATTACCAACACAAACACATGGCATTGAATATATACAAATGTGAGTGCACATCAGCATATTTTTATATGACTGTCTTCAAAAGCCTGGAAAGTGTTTTATATATTAAGTTTTCTAGTGGTTTTACTGCAACAAATCTACCTTGTATTAAGAAAGGATACACACAATTGCACTACTTCTAGATTAGACAGCACAATACTGGGAGAAACAAACTGAGCAACTTCCCATGATCTCGTTTATGAACTAACCATGGTTATAAGTTGATGTAACTAATCAAGTATTTGCTGCACTACTATTGATTTGCTCAAGTGTGAATAAGTTGAGAGTCCTGTCCATGTGCCTAGAAGACTGACACACACAAACATCCCAGGGACCAAGCAATAAAGTGAATTTAGAATTCCTTCTAGTGTTCAGCATCACATCTACAGAAGTAGACCCAGACTTGCTGCAAAGAAGGTGATCAACTCGTTTAACTATGGTTATCAAACCAGAGGCATATGAGTGACAGTGCAAGTGATACAAACATTCAAAATGTCCAGACACTAAGCTGGCACCACTTGTTCCTTCCAGGAGATGGTAATCAATGCAAATCTATGCATTAGTTATGAGGTGTTTTAATTCCAATAATAAACATTCTGTGATTGATGAATTTTTCACAGCTGTTGTCTATATAGCTGTTTAATTAGAGCCTGCTGGCAGAGGTTGTTAATTCTTCATGGAGTGGCCAGCTCCATTGCATTCCACTTTCTGCAAGGCAAGATGACAGTTGGTAGAGTGACTTGAGCGGCTGGTCAGGGGACCTGACACTTGGCAAAGGATCAACGCATTAGATGACAAGCCAAATTCCATCAGCCTCCTAAAAATACTAGCAGACTGACAAACAGAAAGTACTTTAATTGCTTGTGCTACTGTCTTTGATTTTCTGTTATTGATGGACATCAGAACCAACTGCACAGGAATGTCAACTTCATGTTACTGTTGTTCCCAGAGAAGAGAGGAGCCAGACAACCGTAAGTACCAGGAAGGAAACAAAATCAGCTGCCTTTAAAAAACAAACAAACAAAACAAAACAAACAAGAACAAACAAAAAACAAACAAACAAACAAAAACAAACAAAAAACAAACAAAAAACCCCACAAAAAAACCAAAAAAACCCAAAAAACAAACAAACAAACAAACAAAAACCAACAAAAAACCCACAAAAAACAAACAAAAAACCCCACCACACACTTAAAAATCCACACACGCACACCTGCCAAAAGCTCTGGCATTTGCTTTAAGTATTTGAGCTCCTGAATCCACATGACTCCCTTGCTAGAATATTCCATCACGGAAAGGGAATCCCTCTCTTAGGTATCATATGACATATGCCTAATCAGGGCCTTAGAGGAGGAGATTCCCAAATGGGTACGAAACAGAGGAGCCCACACTACTCCCTCACTGAGGCACTTAAGACCTGACCTAAAGAATTACACCCAGAGGCCAGCAGGACACTTATTTTCATCCACTCTGTGCCTGCATCACAGGTGCCAATAGAACTGCCACTTGTGAATACACCTCCTGTGCCACATATCTGCCCCTTGAAAGCTGAGATTTCCAAACTTAGGCCACACAGGCCAACAAGTAGTTTTTAGATGCTGGCAAGCTCAGCAATATTCAGTGGTCACTTACAGATGAAGGCAACTTATTAACAATACTCTGAGCCAACTGGACATTTAGGATGCTGACCTAAAACCGACAACATAGTTACAAAGCTTCCTATTATTAACCTTGATTTTGCTTTATAGAGACTGTTACTGACTCTATACTCTTCACAGTATCAAGAGGTTCAGAATTCTGTTGTTAAACTGGGTCCCTGAAATCAGCCAAAATTCTTGTCACAAACAAATAAAACCCCCTATTGTATTCCAGCTGTAGGGAAAAGTTACCTTGCCAGCAGCATAATCTTTGATACTGAATGACATGTACACGTTCATCTATGTGCAATTACAATAGTGTTGAAAAGTTTATGAATAATTAAAGTGTATCTGTTTAATACTAAGTAAATTTTACCTTTTAACTTCTGGATGTTTAAATCCCAATTTGACACTAAAAGTTTTTGACCTCAACTAACAAACACAATCTCAACTGCAAAATACATCCAAAAAACTTCTCCCATTAAAAAAGAAAAATTATTCCCTTTTTCAATAGGAAGTTTTTCAACTCAATTAAAAATATTCGTGATTTCTTGCTTATGGTATCATGCCAATATATAGAAAAAATATCTGTTCAAAAGAACACTGCTTTGGCATAAGAGACAAACATGAACATCTGACCAGCTGAAAATGTTTGAAATGTCAGTGGTTCGGCATAATCATATCTGAAGAATAAAGACATTTAAAAAAACTAAGCAGTTTAAACTTGGACAGCCTAACAGAAAGGTTTGTTTGTAATTTGAGCCTCCATAAAACACATTCTCCACTCCTCGATAGCTCAGCACTCTGATATGGAAAGGTTACCACAAGCCAGTCTGACATCCTGATTTTTTTTTTTTTTCTTCTCCATGATAATTTTCCTCATCAAGCCACTCATGTTTGTCACTTCAAGCCTCCCACACCCAGTCAGTGGGAAGCAGACTGTGTACCCTATTTCACACAAAATACCAGAACAACCCTCTTGGGTTACTGTTTTTTGCATGTGGTAAATGCTTCAATATAATGAACAAAATGAAATACTGATCTCACCAAGTTCTTACCCACCCAGGTAATTAGACATTTTGTCCAAGGAAGTATCATAGTTCCATCATTTTAAAGGAAAGTAACTAATAAATGCAGATTATATGGTTGTCAGGAGGGGCTTAGATGTCTATCTCTTCTTCCTTGCTTCGTCCCTAAATCTAAAACAATAGGACAAAAAAAATAGGTTTTAATATTTGAGATTACTATTTTAAAGAAGGGGTTACGGCAAAAGGTCTTTTTGTTGCTTAGTGGTTCAGTAACCTAAAGGCAGCTAAATAACTTCACTCACCACTCAGTTTACTATTTGTTTCTAACAGAGTTGCCAAAGACAAAATTCACACATAGGAAGAAAAGTCACAATAAGAGCCTGGCAAAACCTGCAGAAACCAACAATGCCAAGTCTTACACCACGCTCTTCAGCAGCTCTGCTGGATGCCTTGCTTGCAGCAATTAAAATTTTGCAAGCAGCAACACGAGCTTACCTTATCATTTGTCATAATACTTTTCTAAAAGGCAAATGATCAAGTTCACAAGCTTAGGAGAGCTGTTTCCAACAGTTGTGTTACCTGGTGAACACTTTACTAAACTTACCAGAAAGCTGAGAAGACAGACAATTTTATAACTAAAGAGAAGATGGCAAAGTTTTCCCTGCTTTTAGCAATAGTAGGATCCTTGGACAACACCATTTAGCATTTCATACCTGAGAATGAACTGTACATATACATGAAAGCAGAGGCTGACCCTGTAAACCATGATTCCAGAAGTTTAGCACCTGCCCAGTGTATTATCTGCATACTGCATGTTTATATTTATCTTAGCAGCTGAGAAAAAAAGGAATAGAGGAGAGAAGAGAAAAAAAAAAAAGAATAAACCCACACAAAAGTAAAATGAAGGAGATCATTTATTTGCTGGGATTTGATCCCCAATAGGCAGCAGAATCCAGTTTCCTTGGTCACCAGGTATTCATCACAATATCAAGTATAACAAAGGAAACCTATGAGTTGTGTTGTACATGCCTCATAATTTTTCCATTAAGATCCCAGGCTACGTGGAGTTCATTCTCATGGTTCCCATATTGCCCTATACATTATTTAATACACACCAGTATTTTCAGAGCACAGAGTTGTACTTCACTGTTTTACACTTTCTCCTATATAAACTAAGAGATACATCTCCTGGTTTCCTTGAATGAGGTAGTAGACAGTATGCCATTTTTAAATTGAGTCTTGATATCAAAGAAATCACCACTTAAAATACTACCCCTAATGCTCTACACCTCCTCCATAAACACAGGTTTTTGAAACTCCTACAATAAAATATCGGGTGATGATTATTCGGTAGATTTTGAAACAAGGATCTCCCATATATCTACTGTTGTCTTTTAAACCTACATACAGATCACCTGTCCAGGAACAATTGTTTTTACTGGAACACCAAATTTTCTGCATAAATGGGTGGATGTAAAGCTTTTCTAGTAATCTTTGCTGTACAAGTGTGTCTTGATGTCTTATATTTTCCTGGCAAAAGCAGCACGAGTTATCAATAGTGCAAGCTCTCTAACAAGCAACAGCCCAACTCCCCAGAGATCAAGATATGCAGTGTGCCACCAGCTCCAGGAGAGCCTAGGGACCAGCACCTGCCCACACCTCCTTCTTGCTCCTCTGGCCATGCCCCTCACCTTCCCTGGGCTGGAGCAGCAGTGACATCATCTTTCCCAGGATAGGATTTCTCATGCCACTCAGGGCCATTTTGTCACCCTGCTCCCTAACATAAGCCAGAATCATGTTACTTGCTGTGTACTGTTCAAACAAACATCATTCCTCATATCTCTTCATTTTATACCCTCACTGCTTACCTAAGCCAAAGCTACTGACAATGCAAAACAAGGGGAAAAAAAAGTCCAAGTCTGCAATGCAACATCACAGAATGGATACGTGTTGATATCAGCTTCACAGATGAGGAGAGGGACAATACACGCAGAAATCACTCTCTGTTCTTGGTTTGTTACGTCTATCAAGACAAATTAAAGATCACAACAGTTTAATTTTTAATGCAGTCAGGCCCTTCCCTACCTAGTTGTTTTGTCTCCATTGAAATGTGAAATTTCTCCTCACAAAGCACAAGATTAGAGCATTGCATAAAATTTGCAGCGAAAACTTCAGGAAAGAAAAAACAAGAACAAAAAAATAATAAAATAAAACAAAACAAAAAAAAATAGAAAAAGCCACCATTCTCACATGCCTTCTGCAACATGCCAGGGACCAGAAACAGAAATTTTAAAAAGTCTTCATACTGTAACCACTGGAAAGCGGAGCTGCATCCAGCTTTGGTGCCCTGACCTGGTCTTTTTCTTTCCTTTCTTTTTTTTTTTTTTACTCCTCATTTCTGTCAGAAGTATCCAGCTTTTACTGTTTCCCAACACAATTCAGCATATCTGTTAGGCAGGCTTAGATAACAGATGATGTTCATCCATCCCAGAGTCCAGGCAGCCATGTTTTCAGAGGAAACCCCCTGGGACTCAGTACAGCTGCTCCCTCAAGAAGTACCCTTCTGTTTTCAGTTTCCTTCTCTCTTTCAGCCAGACAGGAAATATCTAATAACAATCCCAAATTCGGAAGTCCCAAAGAAATGTAAAACAGCCTCTAAGGCAAATTTATTAAGAATCTCAGTTAAACACCCAGAGATCCAGAGACACGCTAGTAACACTTGTGAGGAAAGGAATTTCTGATTTTGAGATAGATCTTCGCACTAGCACAAAATTTAGGAAAAATCTTAATGAAAACAGCCACTTTGCAAAATACCAGACAACAAAAATTCAAGGCCAAAACAAAAGCATGAGAGATCAAAGCACATCAAGACGCTATGTGAAATCACAATTAATATTCTTAACACCTTGAGACAGACTCTAAACTTCCACGCTGGACAGAAGGTGAGAGAAATTCTTTCCTATTGCACTTGTGAAAGACTCCATAGATTTCAAGCAACTCACACACACACAGTGCAGCCCTGACTGCACAGTGAGCCAAGAACCTTCTCCTGTTACTATAATACATTGGCTATCACTCCCTTGCCTATCACAGAACTTTGGTGCTCTGACAAGCAGTGCTTAAAACCCACAGATAACCAGCTTGTCCCTGGATGCTCTCCTTTATATTCTCAAAGTTTAAAAGAACCCTCTCTTCACATGGACTTTAAGTCACTGAGCTTTGTGACAAAATCACCAGTACACGTGTGTAAAGAAAGGCAATAGCAAAGGGACTATCAGCACATAAATCTCAGTTCCTTTTGGTTCTATGGAGTTGCTACAGACTTAAAACAGTGCAAGTGAAAACAGAATTGACTACTCTAGAATTATTATTAAGCTAAAGTAGCCATTCCTATTAGTCTCTACTTTCTTTGGAATAAAACAGTACTATTATTTTGAAGTATTTCTATACACAAGTGTTCTTTGCATAGCCAGAATATTTTTTTCTCTGAGAAACCACCATTATAATTTTTGCTTGAATTTTTAATTTTCATGGCTTCTAACATTACCTAAAAAGTTACCTAACACGCAAAACAAAAAGAAAAGCTGCTGGATTTCCTTGGTGGAATACAGAAGCATTGTAATGAAAAGATGATGATCACAGCATCTAAAGGTGTCATGGTAAAAAGGGAAAAAAAGGAACTTAGAAACAAAAGTCAGCAAAAAAAAAAAATAAATCAACAATTACTTCTCAAAATCCTCTGTTATAATGGAACCTCAGTTCTAACCAGTACCAGGTGGGCATTACATGTTGCACCAACTGGCAAAGCTGACACCCAAACATTCACCATGTTACAAAAAAATATTAACATACTGGCTTTCACGTACTTATAAGACATCCAGAAAATGCTACTCTCTCCTGGAAAGAAGTGATAACTTAAAATAAATTTATATTTGTGGGGTTTATTTAATAGAAATAGTTTATGTATATTTATTAATATAAAAAGGAGAAATAAGCAATTACAGCATTTACATAAATTCATATGCCCACAAGCATGTATACAGGTGCTTTTTTAGTATCTTTTTTTTTTATCACTTCCCTCCACCAGCCCCCTCTTATTATATCTGGTCACAAGAGTTTAGTCTGCACTGTATGCTTTCACCCATGCCATATAAGATACCAAGGCCACCAGCCAAATTCCACTCTCAGTTACACAGATTCAACCTTTAACGTCAGAATATTTGCACCAGTGTAAACCAATAATAGATTTTGGCTGCCCTTATAGACCTGATCTTGGCAGGTGGATGGAACAGGATTCAAAAGTTGTATTTATTTACCTCAGGAAACTGGAATTCAAATCCAGCTTAAAAGAGATTTGAAAGAAGTTTTATGGTCCAAAAAGCTAATCTCTAACGGAATTCTCCACAGCATAAAATCACTATAAAGAAGAGTCTTGCACAATTCATTTTTATGTGCTTAATCCCTGCTTAGAAGAGGTCTGGGAACAAACGAGCAGGATACTGCAGGGCAGAGGTAAGGTGCAATTGTAGCAAAGGCACTGGGGCAGGACTTTGGGCCAGCGCTACTTTTTGTCAGGCTGCCTGCTCGTGGAGAGTTGCCATTCCCCTGTGGCTTCTGAGAGCACTGAATTACAGATACAAGGGCTGGGAAAGGGAAGGGAGGTAAAAATAAAGCGCCCTTTGAGACTTTTTAATAAGCCTGACAAAAAAGTCATGCAACTTGGGAAGATGTAAATCACTTCTGAGCTGAAAAGCTTGTTATTTATGCAGTATAGACAGCTATTTCAAAATTGCCAGGGAAGTCATTAGGAATACAGTTTTTAATTCAGTAACAAATGCAATATATGATGTATATAAATAAAATGTATAAAATTGGAGCGAAGACAGATTTTCAATATCAACACACCATTAAATTGCAAGTAACAGACAAGCTCTACATTATCACTAGAAGGTGGGCTGCTTCTTCAAATTAGTACCCCTGGGAAAGAAAATAACACATATTCAAAAAAGAAGCTGCTAACCAGTACACCCTAATGGGCTTAACATCAACCAAGGTAGGATCACTGCAGTGAGGCAGAGTTATGGCATTAGCAGAAACATAACATTACTTCACCAAAACAGATATTTAACACTTGGTAGCCAGGGCTCCCTGTGAAAAATGGCCATGTTAGGCAGAAATAAAAATAAGCTTATGTTTTGGAGTACAAGCAGCAGAGCAGAGGAAGATAGCTGTAGGACAGCACCACAGAAAATGTGGCTAAGAGGAATGTGTGACATTAACGAGCACTTCAGAGCTTTGCTTTGAGTTGCAATTGGCAAGCACACTGTGCTTACAAAAGTTTAGAGTCTGGACTCAAATAAAAAGCTAATTAGTAGTACTTGGGTGGTGACTGTCACCCAGTAAGAAGTGATGCATTGAAATTCAATGTTTAGGTCAAGAGATTCATGTGGATTATGCAGAGTCAATTCTATTGAGAAGGATGGTGTGAAGTTGTTTAAATGAGCTTCTCTGAGACTCCTCCTTCACACTGCGGGTAAAATGTGAAGGCAGGTTTGCCTGGCAAGGTTTTGCACCATGTGAAAGTTATTTAGCTCCTCAGCATCAGGGAACCTTGGTGCAATAAGTCTTCAACTTTTTTCAACAAGTGATCACAATGGAGCTTTTGAATTTATTTCCATAATATTTAGGAAACGCCTGTAGCTTCAAGCCACATAACTTACTAGACCCGGGCAAACAAGAACACTTGACAGCAGAGCCAAGCCAAAGAGCTTAGCTGGGATCAACAAGCTGTTAGAGCTGACTATACACATTTGAAAAAAAATATTACATAAAGTGATATGTATCTAAGGTCACTATGGGAGCCAGGAAGCAGTGCCAAGACATTCTTGCGGGCTTCTCCCTTCCTTGGCTTGCCCTCATTCATGGACAGGGAGCCCAGCTCGGGCCAGGGCTCAGTGAAAGCTTTCACTGACTTACCCACCTCTGATGGCTATCAGGTCATGTTGCAGAGTCACTTATATTTAGATGAACAGGTGGGCAGCCCCTTCCAAATTTAATCAAGTTAACACTTTATATTTCTTCATGGTTTTCATAATTCTAATTAGCTTACTGTTGCAAACTAGGGATGTGCTACTCCAGCCTGTTAGAAGTTACAAATGCTATTTCTCTACAAACGTTAACATTTTTCTTCTCTTTACACAGACAAGTTTCAATGCCCAAATTTGAAAGCACTTGGCTTTTGTAATATCCCACGTGAAGATTTAACAGTGAAAAATGCCTCAAACTCATGTTAAAATTGACCTTAGACAGAGGAGATAAAAGTTTAGCGTTACTTCTGTATACAGATCTATGTCTTAATGCCATAACAGATGCTGTTATTTTCCCACTTCCTACTGGGAATTCAATGGAATCACAAAAGTTCATAGAATTATAGAATGCTTTGGGTTGGACAGGACCTCAAAAGATCATCTTGTTCCAACCCCCTGCCATGGGCAGGCACACCTTTCACTAGACTAAGGTGCTCAAAGCCCCATCCAACCTGGTCTTGAACGCTTCCAGGGATGGAACACCCACAATTACTGTGGGCAACCTGCTCCAGTGCATCACCACCCTCACAGTGAAGGATTTCTTCCTAATATCAAATCTAAATCTACCCTCTGTCAGTTTAAGCCAATTATCCCTTATCCTGTCACTACATGCCGATATGAAATGTCCCTCTCAGCTTTCTTGGAAGACCCTTTAGATCCTGGAAGGTTCTCTAAGGTCACCCCAGAGCCTCATTTTCTCCAGGCTGAACAACTTCAACTCTCCCAGCCTGTCTTTGTAGAATAGGTGCTCCAGCCTTATGACCATTTTCCTGACCCTCCCCTGGTCTCACTCCAACAGGTCTCCATCCTCGTGTTGGGGACCCTAGAGCAGGATGCAGCACTCTGGGTGGGGTCTCACAAGAGCAGAGTAGAGGGGAAGAATCACCCACCTCAATCTGCTGGCCACGCCGCTGTTGATGAAGCCCAGGATGCTTTAGGCTTTCTGGGCTGCAAGCACACATTGCCAGGTCATCTTGACCTTCCCATCAATCAACAGCCTTAAGTTCTTCTCCTCAGGGCTGCTCTCAATCCATGCTCCACCCAGACTCTATTTGTGCTTGGGACTGTCCCAGCCCAGGTGCAGGGCTTGGCACGTTGAACTTCTTGAGGTTTGCACAGGCCCACCTCTCAAGGTCCCACTGGATGGCATCCCTTCCCTCCAGTCTGTTGACCCCTAGAGGCTTGTGTTCAATCCCTAGAAACTTAGAGACACCATGTCTTGCATCAGAGGTCCCAACAAAGCCTAGGGAGCCATCATTGGCCTCCCAGCCCCCTGTATCTGGAGATATGCCCTGGAGACTTCTGCTCATAGCACATGAAGAATTAGAGCAACGTTCTTCAACATATCATGTCACTGGGCTGGCAGAGGCCCAGGACTCTCCACTCCCAGGCTGCCAGCATGACACCTTTCACTAGCAGAGCTCCCCTGACCCACACATCTTTCTCAGATGTCCAGAGCCAGACAGCATAGCCAGAGAGGTGACAGAAACAGTCACCTCACCTGAGTGCATGACAACACACCCACTGGCCAGCTCTGCTTGACAACATAGTTCAGTCCTGGTTTCTGTTAGTGCAGTCCAACACTGGGGGTAAATATTTACCTCATCCTAATTATTGGAAAAGATAAATGGAGAGAAAAATGAAGGTGGATGAGCCTTTTCATGTTAAACCAGCTGGACATCCTACTCCCTCTGGCACACTACTTATTTCTTTCTTTCTACTTCTACAGAAAGCAGAACTAGCTTTCTGGTCTCAGGGATTTTTTATACTGACCCCATCTCAGGCTCATTGCAGTAAGTTACAAGGGTATCAAAGGTGTGTATGCCCCGTGGGAACTCCAAAGTCTAACTGATGACTACTAACATTTCCCCTCTGCGTTTGAAAATCTAAGAGATATGATCATCCTGAAGTGTTGATGGAAAACCGCAGGTGACAGTCTCCATTTTCACTCACGTTTTATGATAATTTAAAATAACATAGTGGTAGTAAATGTGTTCACAAAATGACATGATGAGGGGGCAACTCGTCCCATCGCCCTGATGACAGGTAGGGTTAATGTCAGCAATGTAAAGGATAATTTATCTTCTCTGTCAGTGCAGCTGCTTCACATAATTTTATCCTAATAGTGAATATCACATATCTTTGCCAAGTTAATTTAAAGGAGTAGAAACAGAACACTGCATTCAGATGTAGTTTACTGTGATCACTTCCATTCTCAATGTAATGAATTCTCCAAATTGGTGAATTTATAAGCTTTCTGCTGCAGTTTTATTCCTATGAATGTCTGAATAAAGTTGGTAAATTTATTGTCTCTACTGACAGGAGCCTCCTCTGGGCATTCTAATAAAAGATGTGGCCTTTGGAAATCAGGATAAAGAATCTAAGTTTTGTTTGAAGTCTTTGCAAATATTTTTAAAGCAACACCCACATGGCATTCAGCTTGTTCATTGAGAGATAAGACCTTTGGAAATCTACTCTTGCTGGATAAGGAGATGGACAGTAATGGAGCCAGTGACACTGACTTTCTAGCATGAGAAAGAACAACCTCTAACTGCTCCCACCATCTGGATAGAACTTTTCCCCTACAGGCAGAAAGTTGCTCCTTTATAAACAGCTCCACGAGAGGTCAAGGTGACTCATCCTTCTTTTTGTCTTACAGGCATTTATTGTTTAAGAGAAAGTTGTTACAGAAAAGGTAGAGTCCTTGGAAAGAGCCTCTGAGATGCAAAGTTGATAGACCATCCCCAGAGAAGCTGGAAGAAGCTGCAGGATCCCTGATGACTGCTGCTGTTTTGCAGAAAGGGACATACTGAGGATCCCAATCCCCACGTTCTCTGGGCCATCCACAAAGCTGATTGCGTTTCATTTAGCAGGAGCATATTTGTTTTTTGTTGTATAATTTTGCAAAGTCCTGTGGCTAAAGTAATATATATATATATATATAAATAAACCTTTATGAATGCAGAGTACAAAAAAAGTTTAGAAAGATCCAGAGGTGAGGGAATGTAAGGGAGCAGAAGCTAATGAGGATTTAACCTCTGTAGCTCCAATAGTTCTGCCACAGAACTGCAGAAGTAGATGAGAAAGCAAGAAATTAAAACCAAGGGTTCAGAAATAGAGCAACATGGAAAAAGGCACCAAATGCAAATCTATCACCCACTGGGTGGCCTGGATCCAACTTCATGGAAAGTGGCAATCAATCAGCTTCTGACAGTGGTGTTTAATGTTACTTAGCTAAGTGGCAGATTCATAAGCAAAACTGGCTTACTGAGAAAGTGACAAACTCAAACTTTGAAGACATTAATTAGGAACAAATCTGAGAAGCATTTTCAGGGGAGGTCATGTTCAAAGTTGCAGCGTTGGGCATTGCTCCTGCAGGATTTAACACTGAGCCCACGAGGAATGGTGTAGACTTTAACAAGTTTTTCCATGGGTATGTACAGGTGCTGATGGGTCCAGGTCCCAGTGCAGACGTGAAACTGTGCTCCCAGTGTGAGATTACTTCAACAGCTGAATATAATCATAGTCAATTTTGCAAAGTTACTTTGCCAAAACGTGAAATTTTCACAGCCAAAGAGCACAAGATTAGCTAGCACCAGGATGTAAAAGTGGCCTGACTAGCTCTGTAGTTTCACAAGTAGTTTAATGTGCAGAAACGAGTAAAAAAAAAAAGATCAAAAAATAAAAGCATATGCAGGTATATGTCTCCTGTTACTGAGAGTGGGAGGTAATGCAAACAGGAAGTTTGAACTGATGGAGAGAACTGCCAGATATACAAGGGAGACCAATTAAATGCTTGTAGTAAGGCTACTGCAAAATGCCAGACTCAGGAAACTGAAAAAGTTCTTAAGGAAATACCTGGGCAGGTCATTTGGCCTTTTAGAAGCAATTCACAACAGTAAAACCTGTTAAATATATCCAAGGGTGTGTTAAGATGACAGACTTTTTCCCCTCAATTTCCCAGAACCTTTTAACAATTCAGATTTCATCTAGCAAGTGTCTGCTACAGCTAATATTCCCAGGTATTGCCAGAGCTAATCTACTTTTTTTTTTTTAACACACATACTAGGGAATCCATTTTTATTCCTCATCAGAGGCCATGTTTTAAAAATTTTCTGGTCTGGAAGGTAGTCTTTGCATAGAAAAATCCCATTCTTCTACCTAGACATGCACTCTGATCATTTCTACAACAAATAACCTCAAGCAAACCTGTGTTTTAGAGCAATGTCATGTTCTGGGTTGGAAGAAGGGTTTCCTACACTCTACTGGTATCTGTAGATACAGGATTCTGAGACAGCCATACAGGAATGACTTTGACTTATCTGAGGCAAATATCACCAGACCCTCACACGGTTGGGGACATGATCTCATGTAAGACTACACCAAGGAACAGGAGATATGAGAGGGGTACAAATATGAGTGAGTTATATAGGTTCTTTTGCTCACATCTCATGGCAATTGAGGTGTACCTATTTTTTGCTATATACAGAGTAACCAGGAGAACACTCAGACCGAGGCATAATTAGGAATTATGAAGCTAGAGCTATTACATAAACACAGTACCCATTATCCCTTTAAATATGATGAAATCTCATTTTTGATGGCTACAAGTTTATTAGGTGTGAAGATGATGCTTCTGCAGGCACATTGTTCTACACTCATGTTCACTCAGAATCATTGGGCATTTCTAAAATCGGACTCTACTCAGAAACATGCTGGTACTCAGTTGGATGTTGTTAATATTTAGATGGCTCCCTCCACAAGAGTATTATAGCACCTGGCAAACATTAATCACAGCACCCTGTGTAATTGTAAACACATTGTAGCTAAGGAAAGGGAGCAGAAGCAGCCCTCATCCAACCAGGAAATCCACACTGGAGAGGTAAATTGATCCAGGGTATCTCAGATCTTCAGCTAGTTCTTAAACAATAGATTATACACCTCCTAAGCTCTTGTGTAAACCATGATATTTTTCAATATTGCTGAAAGTAATTTGTTAACTTCACATGCAACAAGAATATATTGCAATGCTTTCATATGTAGAGCAAACATCAGGCTTTCAGAGAAAAACATGCAAAAGTGAAAATTATTTTCTCAAAACAAAGTACGACACATTAGGAATTCTCCTGGACAATGACAATATGCCACTGCTTCTCTTCCAAAAAACACCACTTAGGTGAAATAAGAGGAAAAAAGTGTCTAACTATCAAAAAGCAGAAGTCAAATGTTTGTCAGAAACCATCAGAACTGAAACATTATAGAAATTCTGCTGATGAACAAAACAGGATGTTGATCAAGCAGTTTTGCTTCTCAATTTGATAACGATAGAATACTTTATCCCACACACACACACAAAAAAGGTGTCTACTTTCATAACTGGCAGCTTTTGGCCCATACATCAGGGCAGTAAAGAGATGGCTACCTCTCAAAGTCATTATAGAAGGTAGCAATATCTGCAGCACTTGAGATTTAGTTTTATCCATGGCAGAAACCAAGGACAGTACACGTATGAAGCAAGTGGTGATAGTCAGGAATTAAGAAATTAAATACAGTTCACAAAGCAGTTTATAAAAAATAGAGACAAAGCAAGAAATAAAAGCAATTTGAACAAGGAAGTGAAGGTAGTGCACAAAGCAGTCTGCAATCTCACAGGGGAAATACATTTGGCCAGACTTGCTGGAACGCACACGGGGTAACACCATTACTTGAAAACTGCATATGAGCTACCAGTGTCACCCTTGTAAAAGAGAAGCTGCTAAAAAATGAGAATTGCAGCTGAATCAAATGCAGCCATACTATAAACACTGCATTTTAGCAAAGCCAGACATAGATGTGTCTGGAGACTCAAAGGAAAAATTAATCTAGTAAACAGCAGAGACAAAAATTTCAAGTATTTGTTACGTTATTCCTTTGTTAGTAAGGACTCTAGACCAAACAAAACCCAGTATCACAAAGGCAGCTTTAGAAAGATATACCTGAAACAGACAGAACAGAATTCAACATAAATCTATGATAACCAGGTAAAACAAATCTTGAGGTCACTTATATATAGTCACTTCTTTCTGCTGTTTGTGACAAAGGAAAAAGAAACTTTTTTACTGAGTTTGTACTACAGGTTTTCTACACCTGCTTTCCTACGCAGGCAACAGAAGGAAAAGTTTCCAGTCTCTTCCTGTTCTACCCAAACCAGAAAATATTACAGATATAGTTCCCTCTTACCTTTTGAACTTCAGTTTGAACCTGTTTGACATTGATATTTCCAACCACAGACTGTTTTCTGGTTTTTATGGAAGGTCACAAATAATCTTCAGTCTCACTGCTCACACAGAAAACAACTTCAAGAAGCAAAGACTGCTGCCTGTAGGGAGTCTAGGATGGGCTCTTTCCACTGTTTTGCTCAAAAGGCTGCTGGGTCACCAAGGCAGAAAAATGTGGTTCTCCTCCATCTCCCAGAAAAGAATTCCCAGCACACAGAAATAATTTAAGACTATTTCAGAGCACAAAGAAGAAAATTCTGATTTACTAGAGATGTCTACACCCGCAACTAATCTTATTCCGTTAAGGTAAAAATCTATGTGCCTAATTTAAGCCTTTCTTTCATACTTTATAAATCCATAGCAAGTCCAAGAGGGGAAAAATATCAGGATATACACTCATTCTAATGAATAAAATCAGATTTTACCACTTCAAAATGCGTTCTCTCAGATGCATCACATTTGCTTTAACATTCCTGTAGGAATGCTAAGAGACCAGTTGTTGTGGGCTTTTAAAGCTAATATCATATTAGTTTTGGTTGATGAATAATATGAACTGACAGACTGCACACAAGATGTCGATAAGCAAAATGAATATTTAGAGTGAAAAGGTATCTGAACTTTGTAATGTGGCCTCAGGAGTTACATACCAAACCTTACATATTCATGAAAATAATTACTGGACGAGGCAAAAAAAAAAAAATCACCTTAACAGCACATTTCAAAGGAGATATGCTAATAAGTTTGCTGTGATAGACAGGGGATAACTATGGTCTTAGTTGGAAGTCATGTTTTCTTTTCCATCCTTTTAATAATACGTTTAAACTCTAAGATCCTATGACAAAAAATGCTACTTCTCCACAGAAGGAGCACAATCATCACAAGCTGCCTAAAAGCAGAGAGAAAGGATCCCACCATTTCAGAGTTTCTTTTTAGTGCCCAGTTAATAGTGCACTCTGGGTGCCCATTAGAATATTCTGTGGTACTGGAGTGGAAGCCTTAGGTGCCCAGTAGGGATTGAAGTCACTATCAATTCATATTACCTACTGGATGGTCATCAACTTGCAGAAAGTAGTACTTATTCTCAAAGCAATTACATTAGAGCAGATGAAAGACTGGATATTCCCTTTAGAAGTCACAGAGATATTTTTAGTTCCATCATACAGGAAAATCAGTACCTCAGGTAAAGCGGTGGATCTGCAAATCACAAAGTTTTGGCTGTGGTTCAGATCATCTCCCTTATTCAGCAACAGATTTATTCCTGAGGTTAACCTCTAGTATGCTCAACATGCTTCACTGAATAGCACAGACCTGCACAAGTGATAGAAAAAGTAAGTGTAAGTATGAAACGAGAAGCATTGCTACTGCATGGATTGTTTTCAAATTCCTCACTTAGTATGACATTTTAAATCAAAGTTCCCTGAATCACCTGTGAAGCTATCCAGGCAAATTCTGAAGTTAATTCATTGGAGGAAGGGGTCTCAGACATATGAGAGTACAAAATTTTCCATGCATGCTCATACATTCACATATAAATAAATGCAATCAGGCATTAGAAACAGTTGGGAACATTCTTCAGGAAGGCAGAGAAACGCCACAAGTTTGATGCATCAAAGGAGAACTACAAGAATAATAGAGCTGACCATTTCAGTCCTCTCATCTATAGTATTTTCCACAGATGTCTGGTAAACTTTTTACTCCTTTTGTAATGGGACATTGACAAATGAGTATATTATTCCCTGGAATAAGATGCGATGCATTAAGTCTTTGAAAGAACCTCCTATAATCATTTAAAAAAACATGGAATAAAAATTTTATTTAGACTCCTTTATAGACAACAAAATCTATCCAGCTCCAATAACCTCTCCTTTTGCACCACTCATACAATATGAACAGATTCCAGTGCTACACAGTTTTCCATTCAGAACCACCTGTTACAGTAGCAGTTACACTTCCTCCCTCGAACTCTGTTTTCATAATATTTGTGTGCCAGGTGACTCTAAAATTGTGAAACTGAATCAGGAAGAGTGTAAGGAAGCACCAGTACTTCCATGTATTGGAAGCCACTAAGTTGCAATGAGGTTTTTTTTAAATAAAACCTCCAAACTTAAATGCTGCTCTGAAGCATATCTTAAGACTCATCCTGCAGATCTTGTAAGATAAAACATTGCAGAGTTCTAGGGAGCTGCAGGTAGGCCAAAACAAAAGCTCTGCCCATCTTGCAAACTAACTGAATATGTTAGCATATGTTCAGCACTAGGCTAAGATAATCTCCATGATCTGTTAGATTGTACCATGATAATTCAAGCCTGAATCTCCTTCCAAATGACCATTTAAAAGGTAGAACTCAGTTTAAACTGGAGTTCAACTGTAAGAAGATGGCAGGATTAAGCTATATGGTCCAGACTCCTAACAGCAATTTAATGGCTAATTCCCCTTAGAGTTGTAAACATAGTACTCAAAAATGTACTTACAAATTATTCACCTCTCACACACATGGCTGGAAAATATGTGAAAAACGTTTTCCTTGCAGGAAAACTAACACTTCTATTTCCGGTAGGACCAGATACAGCACAGAAAAACAGGAATGTTGTGGCTGCTTTGCACTTCTTCATTTCAGAGTAGCACACAAACTCTCTTACAGTCAAACCCATTATTATTTAAATCAGATCCAAATCTAGACCCAAAAAACTTAAGTGAGACCTACCAGGTGAGTTTCCAGGGTCATCTTCCTGCAATCCAGTCTTTTTACATCAAGTAAAATATGATTACAAATCTTTTGGATGCCAGCCAAAACTCTAGAATTCAGCCAGCATTGTTGGTTGTTGAATGGTTTTAAAAGTGGGTTAAGTTGCCATTGTCCCTTTAGCTCAATAGTGTTTAAAGAAGTGTCACTACTAAAAATGAAATTTCATTGGCAACAAAACAATCAGACTTGGACATCGGATGTTTAGCTTACATGTAGCATAGATGGAGGTGGAGATGTGAAATAGGGAACTATGTATAGAAAATGAGGTGATTTCCTCTGCCTTCTCTCTGGCTTTTGCATCTGAGAGATGCCCTAAGTATTTGAGATGAATATTGTAGCAATTGGGAAGGACTCCTGCTATTAAGTTAAAGGGTAATATTGCCTTTATTGTGTCTTTTAAACCTGTAATCTTTTACCTCCACTTGTAATACAGTACTTCAGTCTCAACAGAAACATTTTCCCTTTGTTGGAGCATTGGGTACCTGAGGGAAGGGCTGAAAATTAGCATGTTGGGAATAAACAGCCCCCACTGAGGCAGCAGATAGAGATTTTTCTGAATGCAGAATGTAGAGACTGGGCAGTACTTTCTGTTGATCCATAGGTTGTCCCGGGGGACAATGACACCAGCTGGGAGATTGTGGGCAGCCATTCCCCCAGGCAGGGACAACAGAGTGTTTTCCCTCTTGAAAGAAATGAGTACAAGAGTCAACCCACAGTTCCAGACAAACCCTGATGTATCAAAAGCATTTTTATAGATTAGTAGGAGGTGTCTGAGCTGTGGCTCCTAGTTCATCTCCCATATGGAGCAAGCTCTATATTCCACAATACAATGGTGATTTAGAGTGAATTGAGTTAGGTGTTTTCAATTAGCAGATTAATGATGACTTTATATCAGCAGAGAAACTGGGGGAATATAGCAGCATCTCTTGCTGATTCAAAAACCTGTTTAACATGTGAAACATTTAAGTTTATATTCACATAGAAGGAATTCAAGCTTGAGTTATATTCAGTTTCTATACCTGAGCTGGAGTGAGCTATGGAAATGTTATGCCTGCCCCAGATCTGCTTCTGCACATAAAGTGCTGATATATTCTGAATCTTAACAAAGAACACAGCAGTCAGAAATAGGTTTTGACCAAGCATAGGAGTGTCTCAATTTTGAGGGCATCCTTATCAGTTTTTAAGGGTGGGGTGGGAGTAATCTTTGGGCAGATGGAGAAACCTGCGTGTTAATGATTGCCAAGTGTATGTTTTGAAGATTGTTTTGAGGTTAATGCAGATGCTCCTTGAGTGACATCTAAGCTTTGGTGCACATCTCTAGTTAACACCTGAAGAGCCCAGATGGGCTGTCAAAAAATTTTTATTTTGCAGATGAAATAAAATTTCTTCTTCATCACTACTCTTATGGTTGTAGACTGTTGCATAGTCAGCAATTAGATAAAACAAAAAGCAGCTATAGATTCAAGAATAACCTTAGGATTTATGCACTTGGAAACTGCCATTTTAATACAACTATTCCTTTGTTGCAAAATTTGCTTTGCATGAAACAGCACTATTTACACACTAAAAATGTAAAAAGTATCATGTTTTTATATAAAACTATCTTGACCTTTTCTGTTTTATTAAGTTTTGTGTCTTTAAAATTGAGTTTTCTGAATTTGTCCCATTTTTGACAGAAAATATCTTATGCCAAACTGTTTTGACCCAGTTTTGAGTTCCCAAAAAACCAAAACGGAACATTACTGCAACAGGCTCCTAGAGAGGTGATCAGTGTCCCCAGCCTTTAAGAGGCATTTGGACAATGGCCTTAACAGCTTTAACTTTTGTTCAGCCCTGAACTGGTCAGGTAGTTGGACTAGATGATCACATGCCAACTGAAATATTCTATTCTAACCTAACTCTGCCCAACACTACTAAAACCAAGATGGTATATACTTTAAAATCCTGTGCAAGTCAAATCTGTACTATTTTCTTACTTTATGCAGTAAAACAACAACCATTTGTTCAGTTCAGAGTGGAGTCTTGTTTTGTCTAACTGATAGATAGCTTTTCAAGCATGAGGAATACCTCCAAATGATGCAGAGGAAACATTTTAGGGCTCATAAGCTTCATTTTGATCAGACCTAATATTTCCAGATATTTGGTGAACTTTGTTTCTTTCTACAATGTGATATTGACTAACTTGCTACATTATTCCTTTGGAAAAAATACTCATTTGGGCTTTGAGAGAGACATTTAACACACTTCAGCTTTATCTTAAATAAATATTTACCCTAAAAGTAAAATTTAAATATAGCAATATCATATGTAGTATAAGATATATATACTGGTTTCATTAATTGCCCACCTTGAAAATTCTGGTTTTTTCAGTGCTGAGAATTTATGTTTGTATGATCTGTTAGCAGTAAGTGATGTTTACCTGTTTAAGATACAACTGTACAACCACAAAAGAAATTTACATTTGTTTTTCCTCTCCTTGATTGGGGCAGCTCTGTCAGAAGCCAGAGTTACTGTAATGGTTTTATACAGTGTGTCCCCCTCTCCAGTAGAGCACTCCACTTTATGATTGATTGTGATGGTGAGAGGCTTCTATAGAAAATGATCCAAGGTTTGCATTCATCTGGTGGCAAGGAAAAACATATTTGCTGCCTCAAAGTGCTTGGTCATTTTTATCACACTATGATTGGAATACATTCTTACAATTAGAAATTATGTTGAAAGCTCTCAAAGAAGCAAATAAAAAGGAAATAAGTAGTAAGTGTGTAATGCATTTTTTCTTATGCAAAAGTCCATGTGATGTCACATCTACAATGTACAAAACACCACCAAGACCAAAGAAACTATGTTGATTTATACCAGGTGAGAATCTCCCCTAGTATCTAAAAGTCAATCTCAAAGCCACAGCTGGTAGGCTATTATTCTCAAAAATGAGTTCTCCCCTATGTTCACTATTCTGCCACAGCTGGTGTCAATATTGGTTGTTAGTCTCCAATGGTAGAATCATACCGTGTCTGTCCTGTAGACTGCCATGAATGCTTGTGATACTACATCACCTGCAGGGCAGAGATTCTCATGAAACTAAATGTTTGTACAAAGTGGTAAAGTAAAACCATTTTGGACAACTGTATGTTTGTGTAATAACAGGAATTAGTAAGGGAAATCATGCACATTGAGATTCAGCTGTTTCGAGAAACTGCATCAGAACTGAACACATTTCTCTGTCTTTTGTGGAAGTTTGTCATAATCAGCAAGGGAAATATTATTTACAAATTTTAGAAATAACACAGAAAACTCATCTCATTTCTGTAAAAATTAATCCTTCATGACATACCAATAGAGGGGAAATTTTACCCATGTGCTTTTTCAAGATTTTTACTAAGTGCCATAGAATGTATTTGGGGTATTTCCTAAAAGGCTTTTTTTCCCTGATTTGCAACCCGATTTATTCTATGCCTTTATTTAAAAAGAAATAAAGCCCCTGGAGCAAATCATATGATTCATGATATAAACAATCAAAACTGAATACAATCAGCAAGACCTTGGAAAGAACAGCATGAAGCTGTCCCATACTAATTCCATCAAAAGATGCCTACAAGGAAGACAATGGGCTAAGATATGTCTGGTGTATGATGGATCTAAGTGTAAAACCATTTTGTTATCCTGCTTTTCTCTGATGATTAAACAGAAGTAAAAACTGAATCAAGGTACAGTTTTCCATAACAGTTTCTTTACCTACTTTTGACTTAAGAAATTATTTACCTCTGATGTAAAGTAGAAAAATGTTTATCTTTTAAACCAGGGAACAGATTAGGTGCTACATAAACAACTCCAAAAGTAACTCCTCTAAAGCCACATTTAATTTCATTTTTCTTTTCCTCTGGTGCCTGCATGCTGACAGATGGAATGACATGTTTTGGGTCAGGGGGCTTTTCCACCAAGCAGAACAAGTCAATTTACATTCTCATCAAGATGTAGCAGTCTGTGTTTGAGTTTCTTTTATTATATTGATAAAGTATCCCAGTTTGGAAAATACAAATTTACCCTGTGAAAAGCAAATACTTGAACCTTCTCACATCTTTCTTTAAAAGGCTCTAGGCCAGACTGTCCTAACCAAAAAACTCTTTGATTCACTTAATCAAAAGCACAGCTTGTTTGATGCTGCATAAATTCCCACCTAGGTACTTAGTGAGTTCAAGTACAACTCATGCACTTCAGGTGCCAAATTTACCCTTCACTTATGCTTGTGTAATGCCACAGACAAGGAGAACACATGGGTGTGAGGGTGGCTGTTTTCTGCTGGCACTGAAATTACTCCAGCTGTATGACAAAGAGGATGAGCAACTGGACAGAAAAAAGACGCCAAGCAAAGGACAAGCAACAAGTTGGGCTTAAAAAAAACCGACCACTAAACTCATATGCAAAAATGCAAACTCAAATAGAAAAAACATGATTGCCTTAAGTAAAAAAAAAAACCAAACAAAAAAACAAACAAAAAAAACCCAAACAAAAAAAACACCAAACCCAAACAAACCCAAACAAACAAACAAACAAAAGAAAACCGAACCAAAACTTTCAAGGAGGTGGTGAACCTAAAAGTTATGATGTAAACCTGGAACGAGTAAATTGGGCACAGGAAAGTAGCTGGCCATTATTTCAGGAAACTTTCAAGTCACTGACAGGATTTCATTAATATTTGAGGGGCATCCAAGCCTCTAGGGAGTTGTGGGAGTGTCAGGGCACTGAAGAAGAAAGAAGTGGATCTCACTCAACATGCAATATTATAATCTTACTCAGCAAGCAACATTATGAGTTTGGTTGAAGATGTAAACTGCTGAAGAGTTACAACACATATCTACAGACATCTAACATACTGTTGCATTACAAAAGACACACTTATCCTGCAAGACCCTCATCAACTCAAAAAGAGAATGACCTAAGGAGTAGGGAAGGTTTTGATAAGGAAATTAAAAGGAAAAATGTAAATTGGTAAACAGTTGGTAAATCTCTAGATGCTACAGGTGGCATGGATTATTATTTTTTTCTGGGCTTCTATTACAGCACTTAAACTTGTGTTCCTACAGAGAACTTACAGATGGCTCCCACACCAATTAGAAAGTCCTGATGACTTACCATAGAAAGATATAGGATTTAGAATAAATAACATGCTGCAAAGATTTCTAAAAAGAATTAAAATCAGTTGAGTAGAAGAGTTAAACAGGTACTTAGAAGTAAAAAGACCTCTCAAAAAATGGACATTCTGTTCAAAGAATACAGAAAAGAGCACACAGGCTAGCATGTTATGTGCTAAGGGCATAGTAGCTAACAGAAGATGGGTTTGTTTTGCTTGTGTTTTTTTTTTCCAATGAAACAATGTAAGTAGGAATTCTATAATGCTTGGCAAGGTCATCAGATGATCACCATGAAAGCAGAGTTTTTAAGATAACACTGCAGCAGGAAAAAAGTGCCTTAGTGCTCACTACAGAGGCCACTGGGAGATTTTCATATCAGAAATAAGATTAAAGCTCTGCCTGACATCACTTACCACCTCACGCCCTAAATAATCTGATCAAAATCACTGAATAAGTCAGATAGACTTTTTGTATCTACTAAAAACATGACTGCAGTCAAAGGAACCATGTAAAGTACAAGGTGTGAGAGCCACCTGGCACACTAAATAATTGAGTCTGTTTTCAACAAACACAATGGTATAGCTACCTGTATTTACTTCTTGAAGTAAAAAAATCACAACATTAAGGTTTGATCCTGTTATACAAATGAAATCAGTGTGAAATTTTAATTCACATGTAAGTGAGCAAATGCACTTGTGAGAACTTCCAGAGATTGTTCTATCACAATATTTTCACCTAAAAACTTGAGGAACAAATCTGTTGTGTGGTTCATGAATTGAAAAAAGAAAACTCATCTAGAAAATTCCCATAGGACAATCCCTTACTAAGTGAATGCAAAAGCAAACATTATGTAAATATTATATGAAACAGGAAATCACGAATACTGAAAATCAGAGCACACAAAAGCCACTGTTTTTACAGGTATGCACATATTTTGTTTTAAGTAGGGTTGTAACAAAAAGTCTGAAATTACTTCTCATTATATTCTGGGATATCCCTGTCTCCAGGGTTCTTTCACACTCCAGCCAAGCTCCTCACACCTCTGCCCAGGTGTCTATTGCTCATTCCCTTTGATTCCTTTTACCTTCAAGCTTCTTGCATCACCTGGCTGGGGTTCCATCTTCAAAGGCAGTGACATTCTCCCATTTGCCCCACTTGGATTTGCTCAGCCAGGCAAAGGTGGGTGTCTTGTCACCACACACTGACACAGTTCAAATAATGGTCAGTGCTGGTTCATAAGCATTTTTTAATTACAGTATAATGCTTATCTTTTTATAATTAATCCATTCTGAGGAATGAATTCAAAGCTGTCTTGAATTACTCCCTCAGAGCAAACAAGAAAACTATTTAATAAGAGGTCAGAACATTCTTAG
The DNA here is from genome assembly GCF_009829145.1 of Chiroxiphia lanceolata. Lineage (NCBI taxonomy): Eukaryota > Metazoa > Chordata > Aves > Passeriformes > Pipridae > Chiroxiphia > Chiroxiphia lanceolata. The sequence goes on along the minus strand of NC_045646.1, from coordinate 16,864,134 downwards.
GAGCAGTGTTTGTATTCCTTTGTCTCAGCCCAGACTTTTACTCTAGTCCACCATTTTCTGCCAGTTTTTACATCATTGCTGAATCTAGGCAGGAAAATATTTTAGTCCAGCTGCCCAAAATACCATCTAGCCTGTAATTAAAGGCAGTAGCCCACAGTTCTAGCTGACTGCCAAGTAAGTGATCACGTACATGGAAATAAGGTCTGCTCCTTAAAAAAATTAGACGTAGGTAAATTAAAAGTTTAAAAAAAAAAATCTCATAAGGTATGGACCTGAGGTCACTCACAGAAGGGAGCAGATGTTCTAAAGCATGGTCTCTATTGCCTCTACACAGCAGAGGCCATGAAGCAGGGGGCTAACACACCGCTCACACAGGTTGAGTGTGGGATTCAAGAGGGTTCTCAGACCACAGAGAGAATTTCACTTCCAAGTGAGCAATACACAGGTAACATGAGAACAAGTCAAAACTCCAGCAAGAGAGCAGCAACCAGTGAGCCTTACAGAAGTCTGAGATGACTGTACAAATAACTCTGTGATCAAACATTTCTGATGTTACAATATTCCTTAACTCCCTCTGTGAGAGAAGACTCCACATACTGTATGGGGAAGTGAATCTGCAATAAGTAGGCAGGGAAAGTTTTAGTGATTTTTTTGTTGGTGTGTTTGCTTGGTTTTGGTTTTTTATGGTGGTGTTAGTTTGTCACTAATGCATATCAGATCTGAGGATTTATTACTTCTGAGTAGCCCTGACACTGTACCCTAATTCTCATTAAAAATACCACATATTCAAACAGCAACAGTTTGTCCACACTGAGTCATTTCTCAAAAGCAGCATGAGGAGCTTCTAGCAGATGACATGTTAGATCATTGAACACAAAGGAAAAAACACATCTTCTCTTCTTTAAATATTTTCCTCAGCTGCCCCTGTCACTCTTGTGGAGTTATACAAGTGGCTCAGGTCTAATCCATGGAGTCTCAGACCAATGATCCCCTTCTCCAACACATCCAAAATGCCTCAGAGGTGAGTGAGGCTTTCAGTTCCTGCCCACCTACATATTTAACTTGTTTTTCTGCATGAGGGCCTTTCTGTTGCAAACCCCATGGAAGCTTCATATGAATTAGAGTGGGAACAATGGGAATGCTGTCCTTGGTTTTTCTTTTAATGGTCTTCACAGGTAGCTTGGACTCAGAGCCCTGTTGGTACTACACAAAACTCTAAAATAGAGTGTAAGTCTGAAATCAGTCATGTAATTCCACTGTAAGAGAGAGACCTTCCCTTCTCGTAAAGTGCAAATCCAAGAGCCATTACACAGTACCAGCAATTACATTTACTATTTATTACAAACTTTAATACATCACATAAACATAATAAGATGTAATATATTACTATAACATACTATTGTTAAACAGTAAATATTTTTTTACATTACCAGAAAAGAACATGATATGCAGTACAGTACTGTTAGTTACTATGATATGAGAATTGCCATCCTGAATTAGTTTGAAGGTCCATCAAGCATGGTATTGACTGACACCAGTATCAGATGTTTAAGGAGGGAGTCCCTATGGGGGCAATTATAGACTAATTTACCCATCAGGGAAATTCCTTTCTAAACTCCATCAATTATCCCCCTGAGGCATAGGGATTTATATCTCATGTTTTTAATCCTTTCTAACTTAACTCTAGGTTATCTTATTACACTTATAAATGCCTTTTTCAAAGCCTACTAAGCTCATTTCTCTTAGTATAACAATTATAAATTATGCATAAGTTTCCAAATATGTGCAGATAAACACAAAAAAAAATACATGTTAACTGGGAAATTACTGATAGGAATTGCATAAAAATCCATCATATGTATCATTGAAAATTCAGCAAGGTTGATCACTGAGAAAGCTATCATGAACATTCAGTTTAATGTCTTCCAGCAAACTTCTGTGAATCAGATAAAAACTGCATCTAGAATAGCAAAATTTAGTGTCAAAAGTCAAAAAAAGGCAGGGTTTGCTATGTTCTCAACATATCAGTAAGCCTATTTATGTGAGTGTTTCCTATGTTACAGTATCCAGTACGTCATCCAGCTTCTCAGCACAGATTCACAGATGGAAATCTGTTTTGTCAGACCTGTATTTCAGCAATTTCATGGAGAATAACACATGAGACTGCTGTGGAATTCAGCAAGAGACCCCACATTCACATGGAAAGCAGAGAAAATGTCTTTGGCAATCCCCCTTGGTGGCCCCTTGACAGGAAGGCTATACACAGCTAAAGTTTCCTGCTTGCTGCAAGAGCTGCTGGAAAGGACTGAGGTAAGGAAGCACGGGAATCAGATCATTTTAACAAGCACTCTCCTAACCAGCCTTAAGAGCTGAACAAGAAAGGTTTATAAAACATGAGGCAGAGGTCCTGCCTGCTCTGTACGTCTAACAGGACATAGGTCACATCACAGGATTCAGCAAGGAAAACTGCATGAGCAACAGGACTTTCCACCTGACCAAACTGAGTTCTGGAAAACTTTATATTCAGATCTGGAGAAAAACCTGAAACAGACATAACTAATCCAACATACACATTAAAGAAAATATTAATTCTTTTTTTATTCTTTTTTTAGTAGCTTTGAAACAGCACATCAGTTTTCTAAGGTAGTTTGGAGTCACATTAAACCATTAGCAAATTTTCTCCAGGTATGCAAGGCTACCAGGGCAGTGGAAGGGCTTCCTGGCAACAATTTAAATACACTTCAAGGAATAAAGCTCAGCTGCCTTCTGACTGCTGCAACTGCCAAGTTTCAAGTGTCTCCTCCTACTTTCCTACTCTTACCCTGGGAATTTGATGGATGCACAGATACCATTCCTAGGAGCCATTTACATCTACTAAAGTGCCAGCTCTGTACCGGGCTGTTCTCTGCTCTCTTGGGCACAAACAAAGAGCCTCTTCCACCTCCAAACCTCATCTCCTGACAGGCAGGCAGGCACAGCAGAGACACAGATTGTGAAAGAGAGGCACTTCTCTCTATGTTTTTTTACCTTGAATAAGTTATTCCTAGTCTCTAGGTAGATTAGGTAGACTCCATTCTTGTCCATAGTTCTCAGAAGCCAAAAGTTAACATAAAACCTCCCACAAAATGCCTGCCTTTCTAATACAGCAAAAATAAAAACCCCTGTGTGAATCACTGATGTCATAGCTCACTGGATGAAGAATCAGAAGTATTTCACATCAATCCCAAAACTTAATCTATCATAAACGGCATGCAAGATGAAAACATTTCTTTCAGCTCAAGAGGCCCCTACCCCTTTCCCTACATATAAATTTGTTTGATTTGGGATTTGGGGTTCTTTGTTGCATTGGGAGGAGGGAGGGATGGAAGTTACAGCAGCTAGGGATTTTTAATAAAGGCTGAAGAACTAAAATCACCAAACTATTTGCCACTGGTTGGAAGGATCACAGTTGTCACAGGAAATCCAAGTTCATGTTCCCGTGCTCGAGCAAACACAGAAGCAATCTGAGCCCAGGTATCCTATATCATATTCCTGTACTGCATCCAGGAGTCTACAAATCATAAGGATGGAAGGACACATTAGCAGCACCTCACACCATCCAGGCTGGCTCTAATCAGCACTCCAGTCCTGACATGCTCTTCTTCAACTGACACCATTTCCTGGATTAGAACAGTCTAAGGATAATTTCATGTGAAACAACTCTGATTTTTCTAATGAACACATTATTAAGCCAAAAAAAAAATCATCTCATGAAACTAGAGCTGTAATTCTATAAAACCTGGTGGGCACAACTTCAAAACAACATTAGTGGAATAGCATAGGGAGGATTTTTCTATGGATAAGAGCTTTTAGGATAGATCATACCAACTGTGATAGTGAGACTGAGCAGGAGAGCATATGAGAAACTTCCTCCCACAAGACACTCTCCCTCTGTATTAGGTACAAAAATCTTGCTTGCACCTGCTCCACTGTGCCTGGAGAGCTACTCACTAAAAAGGAAAAAAATTACTATGCCACTGCTACTGCACCACCACCCCCAAAGAGAAGTGCACTCCTAGGACCTGGTGGATGCACAACAGATACCAACAGAAGCAAGATTATGGCTACTTGAAATGCCACAGGCAACTCCATATACAGATGATGTTTTGTTGTTTACCAACGGAATGCTATTCAGGTCAAAAAGCATTTCAGATGCAGCACGCTGCCATTTCTGGCTACACTCTACCTATTTAAACAGCTTCTGCCAGTCACAGAGAAATGAAAAGGTGTCTGCTGGCACTGCAGTACTTATTCTCTCTGAAGCAGCAAGGATATTATTTAGGAATGTCATTATTGGCAACATTTCAAAGCCATTCAGTGCCAGATTTTTAAAAATCCCATGTATAATTAAATATCTCCCTTCCATGGCCAGTGTCAGACAGAGGGGGAGCAGTGCAGCAAGATCCAGTCCCTTGAACAAGAGGTCACCGGGAGGCACTGAACCTGCTTCTGGAAAAATCAGGATAAGCCTAAATATTATTCCTTTCCTTAGTTATTGTTGCTAGCAAATAACTTATATTTTGTTGCTGTAAGACTCAAGATAAAACACCTTTCCCTATGGGATATCATCTAAATCCTAGTTGCTCATCCACTAGAAATATCCTTATCTCTCAAATACCTGACAGAATGCTGCATTTCCCAGCAGAAAAATCCTTTTTTTTCCTAGTCCTAACAGGTTTCCTAGCAGGAACACCACACACCCTCTCTCAATGCTTTGGTGGGCTTTCCAGTTCATTGTCCACTCTGGTAGGTGACCCACATTCACCACAACTCTGCACTTCACTGCCTCTGAAGGTCTCTAGAGAGATGCTGTGCACTGAATTAAGGCTCCCAAGGCAGCAATCTAGTCACAATGAACAGTGAAGGGAAATCCTGCTCTACTGACAGACTGAGTGACTCGAAGGCAGTTGAAGTATTTTTATCCATTCCTTACAGAAAAACCCTAACATACTGAGGCTCTTAAATTAACCCACAAGGTACGAAGATCTGAAGTCATACAATATATGTCTGCTAGTATGCTAGACAGCAGCCTTTCAAAGAAGATCAAAAGGCCTACCTGGCAAACTATTACATTCCAAATAAAAATAGTCTGCATTAACTTTTTGGTAGGAAAGGGCAAACTTGTAACCCAAGTAGAAAGGGCAGTCAGGACATCTTCCAGAATTCTAATGAAGCCCAGACAGACACTGTCCACCATGGAACAGGGAAAAAGTATCACATGCAGCCACAACAGTTTCAGCTCCCTTGCCCCCAGAGCCAGACCTGGATTGTCCATGCTGGGCAGGCACATGGAGAGCTGCTCATGCCAAAGGCACACAAGTGAGTCATGACACATGGTCCCAGAGCTGCTGCTGCCTGTTCCCAACACACAAAACAAAGGAGTTGGGGAGCACATTGCACATAAAGACATTTACTTGCACTCATCTGTCAGCAGCACTGTAGCCAAACTCAGAGAGAGGACTTGCAAGAAGGCCATCCAAAACCTAAGATGACATTTTCCCCACTCAAATAGAGTTTAATTTCTTGGGTAACCAAGAGAAATCAATGAAGGGTCTGACTGAGGAACTATAGACACTGTACATAGCTAAAGACTAACATAGCTGTTAGCTAGAGACACTTATAGCTAGAGACAAATCCCACCCAACCCCAGACAAATCCCACCCATTTCACCAGAATCAAGCAAAATGATTGAACTGGGATTCACCCCTCGTTCCCCAGAGGGAATACTACTGGGAGTTGCATAGGAGATAGTTTTCACTTGCTGCAGCACTGCCACCAGAATGGGGAAGAAAACGTGGGTATGAGAAAAGATTCCAGTGAAAGTTCCAAAACTCTACTTCCAGGCACTAAATCTGAGTGCCAAAATAGCTGGTTTGTTGGCATTCAGATCTAATCCAATACCTCCCCTTCCAGGAATAACATCAAATTTTAGTCGCTAGGCAGTGTTACTGCAGTGTTTATGTCTAATAGTTTTTCATCCACAGGAACACCAAGAATTTGGGTTCACTGGACTGTATGTGTCAGAGCTAATTTCACACTCCCTCCTACCCGTAGTCCAATAATACTCAGATTTTTATTGCAGGTGTATTAAAATGACTTGATCAATGTGTGATCATCAATGTTTTAATTTTAATAGTATGACTTGCATGGTATCTAAGTCCTATCTCAGAGCTTTCTTGGCTGCTATAAAGAGAATTTTCATCTCATTGGCTTCTGAAATGCAAAATACTTTTTAGTTAGTCTTCTTCCATAAAACTGTTTCAATGCACTTAAAATTTTCATTATATTTTTGAAGAGTCCCTCTACTTCAATTTAATTTGCATAGAAGATTCCTTAACTTGTCCTTCAGTTATAAGTGTGTATTCCACAGACTTCTTTTCCTTATTCATGTTTTAAATTCCCTCAAAAGTAAGTTACAAGTTTACCAAAATTTAATTTCAATCAGTAAATAAGATCCTCTTGTTTAAACTAAAAAAAAAAAAAAGAGACACATGGGATTTTGATTGTAAATCACACTAGGAATGATTTTAAGAAGTCTGAAATACCATATTTAATTGTCCCACTTCACCTCACTCTAAGTTACATCACCCCTCTTGAACCTTTACCAAACTGAGCAGTAAGCAAAAGTCTCAACCACAGCAGTAGAATTCACTGAAGTGATTTAATCAAAAAGCCAAGAGTAAACTATGAAGAACATGTAATGAGCACTGAAGAACAAATACTTTGGACTGGTAGTTTCAGAGAAAAGATACATGACCTGTGATACACAGTGAGCATCACATGGTCCAATGCTGACTGTTGATTTCTTTCTGGCAACAAATAAGAGGGGCAGGAACCATTACAAAAGTAAATAGATCACTCTTCTGCTGTGTGTGTACTGGAAATGTTGCAGACTGATGTTACATTTCAACAACAACGTTAAACAGAATGGCGTTTAAGCCATTAAAGAGATGTTTAAAAATTGCATTTCTTTTTGGCAAATTATTGTGCTTAGAAGCAATGAATTGAACCAGGGTACAGCCACGCCAGCCTGGTATCAGAGAAAAATATCAGGAGAGAAATACCTGGAACAAAACTGCACAAAGGAAAACAAAAGAAAAATTTCCTTTTAATTTTCTGATTCTGGAAGAGTGGAGTCATCACAAAGAAAACCCTTCATTTCCAGTGCAGCACAGTGTTGCAAGCAGAGTTCCCTCACCAACTGTTGCCACAAATCTACCATTTTCAACCTAAGGCACAAATCAATGAAACTTTCATTGATTCCAGTCCCATTAGCACATGCAGAGAATCCAGACAGGTGAGAGGGTGAGAACAGATGGATGTCAGGAGGGACACTTGCTTCCTCACATATCTAGCTTAATTAAATGGATGTATAAAGATGTTAAATATAATCTGCCCATCTTTATGAACATCACTGGAAACTTCCTTTACAGCCTAATAAATTCATTCTTCTTTCCAGACAACTGAAAACTCATTCTTACATGCTAGTCATGCTAAGAAGGAGTTTTATTCTTACTTTCCACAAATAGCAGCTAGGCAGAGACCAGCATTAGCAGCAATACAAAAGTTCTATATGCCAATACTTTCCTTCCTCATCAAAAACAGTGCTGGGAACATCATGAAGAAAGGAACTAACACTCTAAGTTACAAAAGGAACTAACACTCAAAGTTACAAAATCCTACTTCAGCTTCAAGGCCTAACACAAGCACATGGCCAAGTAAACTGACTGTCTTCATTAGTCAAAAAATTTGAACAAAACACTGCATTGCTCTTACCAATAATTAAATATACTCTTAACCACTTCAGTTAAAGACCAAAAACTTGCAAATTCAAGTCTTGACAACAGTGAATTCTCAATTTCCTGGAAGCAGGGAAAAAAAAAAAAATCACAACTACAGAACAGTTGGACAACCTAATTACTGCTGCACAAGCACTGATTTTGGACAAGGCTTCCAGCTACTGCAAGCCAAATAGCACTGAAAGGTGAAAAGCTAAAGCCCACTGGCCCCAATATGCCAGGTCATTCCAAATAAAATAAGCCCAGTTGTTTTCCCTTTGGTTCAGTGGAAGATCAGTTGACAAATTAAATTTTTCTTGCAGAGCAACAGCAAAGTGTGACTGATTTTGTGATGGCAGAATATGAAAAATGTTCCTTAGGTAAGGGGTGGAAGGGAATATTTAGCAACCAGCCACAACATGCACAGTGTAGCACTAGAGCTTCCTGTCTCTGTCAAATTAAGGAGAAGTCTCAAAAACTGATGGGAAAAAGGATCCTTGGAGAGAATTATTTTTCAGGAAAAGATTAACAGAAATCTAATAATACACCCAAACAAAATTATACATTTCAAATATCACAATTTTGTCAGAAAAAGATCAAAATTACAGCTTAGGCAGAAACAAAAAGGATTCTAGAATAATCTTATATTTCCCACTTTTGGATACTTAGCATCCTTAGCACAGTAAGTAACAAAATATATCACAACAACAGACTACCTCACAGGCAATTTAATTAAGGAAATCTTAAAAGAAAATGAAACAAGACATTTTCTAACACCCTTTGTGAAGGTATGATAACTTTGGATTGCCCATTTCCCTGCTCTCTTCCTCCCTGTGAGAAGTCCCTGCTCAGTGGCAGGTAAGTCTGTTACAGTCTAAGTCCCTACTGGTTTCACAGCTGATGTGCCAATGGAAATATTAACACAGAGAAGCAGAATTTCACTTCACCCTCCCATTTTACACAGATTTCAGTGTTAGTAATAAAGACAAAAAAATTACTAAAGACACTCTCTCCAGGTGAGATTGATACAACACACTTTAGTGTGATGAACTTAACCAGGGTATTTTTTTCCAGCCTTCTCTTTATTAAGGCACAGTCCACAGGCTGAGCAACTCCACACAGCTGCTGTCTGAGGAAAGCTCCAAATCCCTCCTTATCTCTGAATGAAAGTGTCTTCTTCCCATTGTCAGTTTATAGAACATTTTATTGCAAGTTGCCTTTCTTTTTTTTTAACAGGGACATTATTTAGAACCCAGTTCCCCCACTAGGAAAGCCTCCCCTTTCCCCACAGACTCAGCAGGAGATCTGTGAGGTGACAGAAGTGAGATGAAGCCACTCAAAGGATACTCAGAGAACGAGGCACCTCTTGAATTCCACTGACACGCAGCTCTGCAGCTTCAAAAGAGCTGTGAGTGGTACATCTGCTGTCTGCTGGCCTTCTGCACAGGGCAAGTGTCATCCCTGCTCACAGACACACGCTTGGGAAGGCACAGACTACTGAGATGATACACTCTGTTTCCTTTCAACTGTATCTCAGTCTGTGAAATTCCCACATTTTACACAAAATAGATATAGGCTTTTCATACTGAAACAAATATTCAGTACACATAATCTTCTCAATTATATCGCCAGGTCTCATAGTGTATTTCTTTTTCAGTTTATTTTTAACTGCTTGAGTTTTTCCAGCAGTATGACTGCACAGAAACGAAGATTTCTTTTATTTTTTTTCTATTTCTTTTGCTTTTAAATTAAGTCAGACTCTCAGGGCTAGAAAATTTGTGGTCACCAGATCCCAGCATACCATAGTCTCCAAAACTAGAAAGCAAGTAAAAAGACTGCTATCTTTTTTTTTAAATCTTACTATTTAAAATCCCATATCCTTATACCACTAGGCAATGGACAGTGCTGCAGCAATGAGTTTAATAGAGAGCTTTACCAGTCGTGCATATTCACAGAAAGAAATGGACAAACCAAGGCAGTAATTTCTTATTGAGGTTGTACATTAGCTGGTCTGCACATGTGCATTGATTCACTTGCTTTAAATTGATCTGAGTCATTCTTATGTCAAAGTGGTAAAAACCAAGACCAACCACATCTGAAGTCATGGGACCAAGTAGTCCCTTGGTAAATCTCAAATTGATGCCTGTTACCTGCCATGTGAACAGGGCCCCTGCCTAAGGCAGGAAGCTTTGGGAAGTGCAGCAATGGAAATAATTGCTAATGGACAGCCTAGATGATGGGTGCCCCTTGAAGCTGCACTGCAGCAGCCAGTGCAGGCAGTACAAGCAACCTCCAGACTCTTTATCTAAAACCCAGAAGCATCTGGAAAAAGCCACATTTCAGCAGTGCAGCAGAAAGGCACCATCATTCCTGCAGCTTATCTGCAGGAATCTCCCGGGAGTGCTTCTTCCTGCATAAACTGTAATTACAGGGGCCTAATCAGTAAATTCCATGTTATGTTTCATCTCTTAAACGTCTACATTGCTTTCAATCCTTCTCTCTCATAACAGATCTGAGTGAATACGAAGAAACAAAATAACTGAAGAATTAACCAAGGGCACCCCTCAAAATGGAGTGGGCTTGTTTCCAGGGCCACATAGAGAAGTAGAGGGACAAAATACTGTAAATGAACTACCCCTTCAGTCACCCAATACATCTGCAGCAACTGTTTTGGCACCATGTCTTTGAGTCAACAAAGGATTTATTAAACAATATTTGTATATACAACTTCTTTTTTTAATGACCTACATAGAGGATACTATGATATAGTGGTTGCATGTGGACAGGCAAAAAGCCTCAATTATAGATGCTCTCATTATATTTAAAAAAAAAAAAAATCTTAGTCTCTGTCTGCAAGTCTAGTGTAGCAGCCAATTTGGAAAATCACCTTGTGTGAATACCAGAGCAGTCTGAGCACTCTTGGCCTCTGCCATCATTTTGCAAGGCATAAAGTCCACAACTGCACAACCAGCCCGTCCACCAGAGCACATTATGCAATAATACCTGTTTGCATTATTTTCTGCATTATATTGAATCCCCGTGGAACAGTCATCTCTACCATGTTTATATGCTGCAGTTTGGAAGGCAATTCCTTCCAGCACGCAAAAACAAAGCAGAAAGGGAAGCTAATATTTATTTTACTCCCTGATAGTTATTCACCTTTCAAAAAGAGACTTCCTTTGACACAGTTCAACTAAAATACACAGCAGAAGGAGAGGTGAAAATTTTAAGATTTTCTTTTAAAATTTAATTTTTACACATTTACTTAAAGTATTTCAGTGTTGCAAATTAAATTCAATAAGCAATTAAAATAGAAATTAGTCTTAGAGATATCAGAGAGAGAGAGAGAGGGACAAACTCTTGAGAATTTATTTTTCAGCAAGTTTTTGGGAAAATCTGGTCATATTGACAGTGATATTGTTACTCTTCCATCTTTCTCATAGGGTTGCACATTAGTCAGAATTTTGAACCCATCTGTGGAATGACCTGTACTGCCTGAATAGATTTGAATCTACATCTTTCGGGTGAATGCTCCAACATCTCCTATGAAGCTGTCCTATGAATGTTTAAATAGTCATTTCACACTGCCAGTACCAGGAAAAAACCTTCCCTAATCAGGCTTCAAGTGTCTGTGGCCCCTTAGCTGATGTCCCGTGCCCTTTCCCAAGTCTAAAGGGAACAAAATGGAAGATGAATCTTGACCAAAATCTCACAGTCACCTAAGGACACATCCTGCCAACCCTGAACTGCACCTGGAAACCAGCATATCAAACCAAGCTCATTGTTGCAAATCTGCATATTTAAGTGCTTACCTCATGTTGTGCCACTCACTACACATTCAAGTTCATGTGCACTCAAGCTGACTTTTGTACTTCTGATATTGTAGAAACACATACCTTCAGGTTTCATAATGCTCAATATCAGAATACTAATTCAGATGATATTTAAGATATTCAGTGCTGCAATATGAAAGATAAGTCAGTTACTCCTTGCTCTTCACCCAATATATAACATTTTTGGTGCTTTTTATTTCCCCCACAGCATTCATAGCTCAAGCCCATACACCCAGCCAAGCTTTGGGAAGCACACACAGTCAAGTGTGTTATGGAGCCACTGCAGGGCAGCTTCATGTTTGCAGGTGGAATTCTGTGCTCAGATACCTCAACAGCTTGGAGGGGCACAGTCAGGATTGAACCATGAGAATACAAAAAAAAAGAAACTGGCCTGTGGGCATTTTGATCACAGCAACTTTGATCAGAAGCACAGAACTGATACTTGGTTATTGATTATTGGATACTTTTCACATTGATTACAGCCAGGTTCAAAATGGTAGGCACACAAAAAAACAGACTGGAGTCAGACTAATGAGAAACTGTCACAAACAGCAACACAAAAGCACTGAATACAAAGTTGTGGAGAGTAGTTCTTGACATAATTCTCCTGATGCTGATACTCCCATTCTACATTATATGCGTAAATATATTTATTTTGCCAATACAGTGGCCACAATAACACACACAATTGGTTTTGACAGCAGCAATAGGTTTCTTGGCTTTCTCCCATGATTTACAACCAGAATAACAGTCTCACTCACTTTCAGACAAGAAAAAAAAAAAAAATCAGTGTACTCAAGCTTATTTGAGCTGTGCTTAGCCACAAACTCTCCTTTCTCCCATTACATCATTCCAGCTACAACCAGACAGAACTTCAGATGCTTTCACTCAGCAATTATGTCTTTCAATTTTTTGTATTGTCATTGAAAACATTAACCATAATTTCCCTCCTGAATAGAAAAGTTAAAAGAGTCTGGCTACCATGTATCAAGAGACTAAATAATGCCTAGACAAATTAAGTTGCATTTATTTTCCATTTAATTTCTTTGCTTTCCAGTGCTGCCATTGGCCAATAGGATGTACTTGAACAGGAAGAAAAAACACAGCACAAGCTTCTGAATGTATAGAATGCACTTGAACACAATTGATAACAGCTATCATTAATACGAAAATTGAGGAGTCCAAAAATGTATGATCTGCCTTCATACACAGTTTCTTCCATTTAAAGAAATGTAAGTCATGAGGGCCCAAAATGTCCCTGACAGTCCAGAGTGTGGTGGCTTCCACAAGCAGCACTTGTAGGTAGAACCTATTTTACCACAGTACCTTCATTAGAAGTTGCTGAGTGTCCCATGTCAAATCAGAAATGTAGTCTCCTGCCAATGACACACACACACAAAAAAACCAAACAAAAAACAAACCAAACCAAAACACAACAACAAAAAAACCCCCAAGAAATCCCAACCAAACAGAAGCAAATAGGCACATTAGTCCCTACTCAGTTCCTGCTCAGTACTGTGACTAGGATATGATTAGAGTATGTCTACACTGTGGACAGCAGGCTGGCACAGGGATGGCAGAGCTAGTGCTAAATAAAAGAGCAGAGTACCAGAAAGTGTCCAGTTGAAGTGACTCTGCAATCAGATATTCAGTGCAAGAGTGGCCTGACTACTTCAGCAAATTTGCATGGACCAAGGATAGTATTGCTCCCCAGACACTGCAGTCTGCAATGGAAGAGCCCTAACTGCATGTTTTGATTTCCCTACTCAGCAAATTCCAACAAACCAAATGTTAGGTGTTATTAGACAGGAACAGATTACAGCAGAAAAACACCAATATTCTACAGTGCAACCACATCTCAAATATCCACGTCATATTTTACCCACAGGTACACACTCAAAAAGTGTATGATAGCAGTGGAAAGGGTTCACAAAGTACAAGAATTGAGGGCTGACAAATGAAGCTAAGGAGAGTTACGTTCTAAACAAACACCACCACAACATGGACATGTCACAATTTCTAGTTTAACTGTGGTAAAGATAAATCCCTGACAAAGGATGCTGCAGATGCCAAAGTTTATGTAAGTTTAAGGGGAGACTGCACAAGTTAATGAAACAGAAACCCCCAAAGGTAATTAAATGGCAGAAGCCATCTCAGCTCAACAGTCTCTGAGCTGCAAGAAAAAGCTAGCAAGAGTGTTTGGACAAAGTATTCCCATGTACCTGCCCTGTTCATAAACTCTTTAGGTATCCACTTCTGGCCATTGCTGCAGACAGTAAGTAGGCAAGGTGAACAATTAGTTTGAGATTGTATAACTACTCTTATGTTTATGTCCTTACAATGGTATCATTGGAGTGCAGGCTATCACAGCACTGGTTTACTGTGCATGATCAAGGAGGGCTGCAGAAGTACATCAGTATGGGCTTTAGCAGAGAGTTCATGCCCAGACTAAATTAATGAGTGGCCAGGAAGCCAGGAAATTAGCCAGTGCTAAACTTGGTCCTGCTGTGACTGGACAGTTTTTGGCACTTCAGCAAAAATGTGGTGGATTCCAGCCATACATAAGCTGAGTTTATGAAACAGGGACCAGTAGGAAGCACTTTAGGTGTCCAGTTCTGATACAGTGGAAGCACAACCTCAACATAATATTTATGAAGCATATGTGAGAACATGTAAAAAGCACAGAGAAAACAAAAGTAAAAGACATGAGAAGTAGGGAGGGCTTTTTGCTTGTGCTTGTTTAGTGGGGTTTTTTTAATCAGATCCTGTCTTCAAAGTAAGGATTTAAGACACTTCCCATGCATAACTTCTGCCAAGTGTGCTTAAAACATGTTGTTGACATTTCACAGCTATACCTCAGCAAATACTTCAGGCTGTTGGTGATTATTTATTGTTAGATATACATCAACTACGGAATATTTAATTTCAGTAAAATATTATTCTGGGTAAGGAGGCCTAAACAGAGTCTACACTACAAAAAACACTTCATGTAATCCAATATGGCAAGCAGAGAAGTATTAACAATTTCCCTCTAACTGGCTACTGCAAGCTGCTTTACTCTGATCTTTTAAGTCATAATGACCATGGCCATATATAAAACTGTATACTCCCCCACCTCAACTCCACCTGTGAACATATTTATTAATATTTAAATTAGTCAAAAGTTTAACATTCTCCATCATTGTATGGAGCTTGATCCTGCACTCTAACATAAAACCTTTTGTAAAAGAACATAGACCTGTGCCAGTTACCAACCAACATTGCCAACCAGGATTATGACCAAAAAAAATTAGAAATCACATGTCTTGGGACCTCTCGAAATCATAAGTTTGATTTTTCTTTTCAACCATACTGCTGCTTGATCATCTCCATAAGATTTCAGGCTGCTTTCTCAGGAAGCATCCTTTCTGTGTGCATATGATACTTCAAGCTGTTTCTTAATGTTGCTTATTTTCAAAGCAGAAGTGAACAAGGTGACAATAACTGGGATTGTCTGACGAGGAAGTTGTACTATAATACAGTCAAAAAACTGACTATAAATTAATGTACCTATTGCTTAAGCATTATTCATGCTGGAGGTCCACTCTGGCTTTCTCCAGTGCAGTGGAAATTCTGTCATTGGCTTCAGTGGAAGTCGACACGGATCTCTTCGGCAAGATCCACTGATCAGACGTCATCAGTAAACTTTCACTTTGTTTGGGCTTTATGTTACATGTGTGACAACCTGGTCTAAGTCAAAGCTAAAATAGTTTTGCTGGTGCAAGACTGCAGGTCAACATATTCCATTTCTACAGCGTACACCAGAATTATCCACTCCAGTTAGGCCCATTAATTACTACAATAACTGATCCTAGAATAATTTAATAATTCAGTTTATTATAGGATAATTACAGTAGTAAAGCTAGCATAAAAAGAAACAGAGGACAAGTACTGGAACAGGTTGTGGAATCTCCCTCACTGGAGATATTCCAGAACCACCTGAACACAATCCTGTGCAATGTGCTCTAGAATGACCCTGCTTGAGCAGGGAGGTTGTACCAGATGACCACTGTGCTCCCTTCTAACCTCACCCATTCCATGATTCTGTGATAACCCCAATTCTGGCTCTATAAAAACTGTAAATCCCAGCCTGAGATGGCAGCATCTCCTCACACCAGCTATGGCCAGTTCTAGTCACAAAGTAGACAGTGGCTTCCTGTAGCTGGCAAAGTCACAATAACAACAGAAAGCATCCCTCTGGCACCATGTTTCCTGGTTGAAAAGTTCCCCAGCTGTGTGGTCATAAGCAGCAAAGATGCTGCTGATGTTATTGCTCTGTCCCTGCTTCCACCTTGACCCTCGTGGTGCAGCCCTGGGAGATTCTGCAGAAGTAAACCAGGCTGAGGGATGCCAAAGGCACCTACCCCTATGTTCCCATTGTTTCACCTGCTCCCCAAGCCAGCAGCTCTTTCCCAGTTTCACAGGGCCAGACAAAACTGACCCTCAGGTAAAATTCCATTCCCAGGGCAACACACCCTATGCAACCTTGAGCTGGCCTGGAGTCAGCCCTTTCTTAGATGTGTGTTAACTATTGGGTGCCAAAGGTTAAAATGTATTACCCAAAGGCTCAGCCATTTAGAGCTAAAATGGCAGTATTTGAATCTTGGCAACAAGTAGTAACTTCTAGGGCCCAGAACATGGCAAACCATGCCACCAAATACCAGCCCATATAAATAAAACCTATACCAAAAACTGGTGGCCTGGTAGAGGCTTTCACAAACATAACCTTAAGGAATATATTGCAGTCCTTACTGTCATCATTACACTTGTTTCTGTCATGACTCCTCATAAAGACATTCCTGAAAATGTGAATTTCAGAATAACCTCCTGAACTCTTAGGAAAAAATGCTCTGCTATTCTGAAGACAACCAACAGAATTACTGCACATTAAGTGCTTTACTAGTTCATGGCTAAAAATCTTCTTCTTTGCCTTCTCAAGATCCTCACACAAAATAAAATGGTGACTATCAGGTATAGTCTTAGAAAACAAAAGTAACTTTAGTAACCAAAGTATTACCATTTCTCTATTAGCCTAAGCATTACCATTTCTATTAGCCTTTACTGTTATTCCAGTATCTTTTAATAGAAATATTTTGTTAATTGATTAGAGACCGATCAGCAGCTACAGTAAGATGCATTCAGCTGTTTGGACTTGGTTCTTTGCAATTCCTTACCTAGAAAAAAAGAGAACTGTGACTGGGGAGCAGAGAGTTCTCTAAAAGAGGAGAACTTTTCTTTGTATGAAATTACTAGTGTTTATGCTGTGAATCATAGTCTTTGTTTTCCTACAAAAAAATATTTTCTCTTTCTTGCACTAAATCATGCACACACTATGTGACCTGGCCTTCTTTTCAGGGAGCTGACTGCATTTGCATAAACAATAACAGCCTAATGTTTGTCAAGTCATTAATTCCTCATGAAAGCATACAGCTGTATAAAGAGCCTTTTTTTCTTAGAAAAATTCAAGTGTAAGTTATTAAAAAAGAAAGTAGTTGCATAACTGTAGATCTTGGAGATTAAAGATCATCAGGGCTAGAACATAAAGCAATCAAAACATAGGAAATTTATGGAAAAATATATTTATTGATTTGATATTAGTTTCTTTCTGCACAAAAGTTATATTTAAATATGAATATGACTTTGGATCAGAAATAACACTTTACCCATTGTATTTTTTAAGTGGAATTATAAAATAGTAGTAAACTAGTAGGAAATTCTCAAAAATATGCTTGTCTACAGCTTTTATAACTGAGTCAGTCATGGCAAAAAAAATCTACCTCCGCATTTTTTCCTCTATATCTTGTCAGTTGTCCATTCATTATTATATCTTCTATATTCCAAAACCAATACCATGCTAGAAGTGTATAAAAGTCTTCAAAAATAATAAATACAAAGCCTTATAACTGTATACAGGTGAAAGTGATAACTTTTCCACAAACTTCACTCAAAACTTTGGATTTCTCCTTTTGCAGTTTTACACCCCGGAATTTTACTTGTCTGTTAATTTTCATGGGGGAAGTTGTTAGTAAAAGATTGAAAAAAGACTGAAAGCATATTATTCTTCTACTATTGATTCTCACTTTACTGTTGAAGTTCCTTCTCCCTTGAGTGCCCGGGATGCACTCACACATACATGATTCAAACACTAGCCTATAAGATATAATTATAGCAAGGCAGTTGTAGCGTCCATAATACATCCTGCCAACAAACAAGTACTGACCTGGCATTTCCATGGGAAACAGAGGCAATTTGGAATAAAAGTTTGGATCCTGCTAGGAGGAGACTGTGGTTATAACTCAATCAATGCTTTCAACATAACAAAAGGCAGGTGGAGTTAAAGAAACACAGAGGAAAGGTCAAGAAAGCCAATTATATCCTGTCAGCACCCCAGAAAGATTCAATGAAATGTCCACGGGAAGTGGTCCTCTCTTTGTTAAAGAGAAAGGCTTCAAGCAAGTGCTAGAGGCTTGTATCAACTCCCCACACTAGCTGCAGCTTTTCCCCTTTCTCTCATTCAGTAATATATGTAGTCCAGATGTGTATCACCCTGCTGATACTGAATAGCATCCCTGAATATGTCAACACAAACAATTCAGTGAAATGTATCTGGAGATGAATATACAACCTCAGTGGTTACTACATTGCTCTCCAAGCATTTAACTGGCTATATAAATACTCTATTCTGGGACAAGGGCTGAAAACTTTTACTTTGATTTAGCCAGCTTACTCTACAAAGGCTTGAGTTCAATAGGGCTGTCCATGGAGTGACACTTCCCAGTCAGGACAGCAGCAGCCAATCCAATGCAATTAATACCTTGCAACCAAATAAATACGTAATTCAAAATTCCTTAGTCTTCAGACAGTTTGGAAAGTTGTAAGAGACGTGGAAAACATGGCCTTTCTTCCCTTATTTTATAAAAGGTACTAAAGCCTCCTCTACCAGCAAGAGCCATTGCCATAAATCTAAACGAAGAAAGCCTGTTCACTGAGCAAAGACAAAACAAGTTACTGTATATCACAGCAGAGGAAAGATCTAAAGATCAAAGGGTAAATACCATTTCCTGCAATGTGTTTTTCCAGGATATAGCTTACTCAGCTTCTGTTGCTCTACAGAAGAGAAGAAAAAGCTATGAAAGGGTGGGAGCAGTGCACATTTAGGCTCTGGTAGATAAAAATCCAGGCACCAAAACAAGAGCCGTGCCTGTGTAGGAGAAACAATGTCTGTAGTCATACAAAACGGCCCCTTAATTGTTATATCTTCCCCCCTCTCCCTATTTAATTTGATATATTCTTCTTCCTTATTAGCTCTTTCAGGCTCACTTGAAGTTGAACAAACGAGAAGTGTGGCTAAGGATTCTAACTCCAAACTGCATGTCTTGTTTTGCTACAAAGAGCAGTGCTAACTTGATGGCTCCTGATGGCCTGTGGACCAAGGCCATTTCACCACTCTATTCACAGCACAGCATGTAGCTCTCTCCTCAAATATAAGAAACGTAGCAACATCATACAACATCATATGATGATGAAGATGTACAGAGAGATAAACACATCACAAAAAAACCCACAAAAGTAACAGGAATTTTGTAAGAGCTTTCTGAAGGGCTTTAAATTCCAGTTCTCAAAGTTAAAGTAAAGCCTTTCTCATCACTGCATTCTATCTTTTACTTGTATTGATTATTCTCCTGTATTGCAATGCTGCAAAATTTTCCCAAGAGGTTCTTACAGAGCATTAAGGACTGAAGTTACTACAGATTCTCACAAAAATGCTGTGGTAGGGAGAGCAACAGAAATTGTCTGGAGTCCTCCTCACACACCAAACCACTCAACAACACCTCCCATGCCGTTGTTTCAAGGGACAAATATGCTTCCCTATTGTGAAGAGAGAGGATGGGTTAGATGTGCTGCCATTGTGGGAGTATTAAATACCAGTGTGCTGGCTTTCAGCTGACACACACAGCCACGTGGTACCACAGCCTGAGGCCAGGCAGCAAGATCCTCCTTACACTGTGCCCACACCACCAGTGTTGTGGGAGAGCCCCTGAGTGCCCATGGCATGCGGAGTGCTGGGGAACCAGGAGGCAAAATTCGTTTTTGAAACCATTCACTCTGTCAGGACTATATGAACTGCTCTGTTTGCCAGATGAGTCCAGTTCAGCAGTGAGAAAGAATATCTCAGCTCAAAGAAAGGAGACAGAACAAATTAATCACGGAAATTGGTATTACTAGCCCACTCAGATAGGGGAGGTCTGCAGGTCCAAAAAATACACAAAGTCCTGCAAAAGCCAGTCATAATCTCTCTCAAAAGCAACGTGATTAAAAGTCTTTCATTCTGCTTTTCTATTTTGTCCTCCCTAGGAGGGAGGACAAGAATCTACCCTGGCCTCTGAATATTGAACAGTCAGAAAGGGCCACACTGCTGGGCTGAGGGACACACTGCAGTGCTGGTCACAATTCAGGAGTCACTACGTAGCCACGGTTCCCACTTGGCAGACAGAGATATCCCTTTAAGCACAGGGAAAACAGCCATTGCCACGTGGTATAAATGTGGGTGAAATCTAACTTTTTCAAATGACTACCACAGCCAGCCCAGAGCAGAGAGGGCTTCCTTGTTTGTTTTTACCCCAAAGCAAGAACCTGAGGTTTTTCTTGATTTGTTTTCCCCTGACAGCTGGGGACTGCACTCTTTTTGTTCTGGAAGCCAAGGGTGGGTTTGTTTTGCATTCCCCTGATAACCAAAGCCCTATGGCAGGTTTTTCTAATTCAAGAAAAAAACTAGTTATTCACTTCAGTGAAGAGAAGCTTCAGGTGTGCCCAAGAGGGAGATACCCCCTGGTTTAAGAAAAAGTTTAGGACTGCATTTATCTTCATTTGTCAGAGTAGCTAGCAGTGGTAGCTTCACCTTATCATCTGTCCAAACCCTTTAGTGCATGAGTAACCTACCCAGGTGCTACCCAGAGAGTCCTTGCAGCCAGCCAGTGCAGCTACATGGCTGCAGCTCTGTCCATCTCTGGTCAGCATGGTCAACATCGACAAAGAACAGGTAATTCTCTCCACCACTCCTACTTTCAGCAGTCCATAAGCTGATGAGCCATTTCTTTCTGTCAATGTCTGTCACATGTCTCTGCCTCTAGAATCACAAATGCACCCCCCTGACCTTACTGATAATGTTGATGAACTGGCTTCACAATTATCCTTTGTCTATATTAGCCTTCCTCTATATTCAAGCCACCAATACCTTGTATCAGTATATTTAAATATAATCCACCATGCAGGAATCTCCATTCCTCCTTAGTTTTAGAGCAGCTTTCAGTCCATCAATTTTCATGCAAAGGTTTTGTTTCAAAGCATCAAAAATAAATCACAAAAAAACAAAGGAAAAACATGGTGGTGAAACTGAAGCTATATTGAAATAACATCAAGTAAATGAAAATCAGTAAAACACAGTGACATTGTACATTGACACTAAGGTGTCTTAAAATTTCACAACTACAACCAATTTTGGCACTGTTCTCTGTCTTAAGCCACAGTTTTTCCCTGGTTTTATTTTTAGTGTATTTTCTGAGCATTAAACAATTCAACCAAGCACTTAACTCTAAGCATGTGAGTAGTCTCACTGAAACAAAAGTTAAATTCTTTCTGAATGTGAATTATCCTTAGTTCTCCAAAAGACATTCACACTGTATTTAAATGTAGAGTACTTTTAAACCTGCAAAAATCTAAAAGTAAACAATTTACTATCAAAGTTTATAGCAAGCACTTCAACTAGGCAGTAATGTTGACACTCATTGGCTTAGTTTTTTATTTTATGGAGAAAATGCACAGAAAAACTCACTCCATTTACCAATCCTTAGGGAGACTTTCATTACTGGTCTTATATAACAGCAATTGAAGATAGAAACAAAATATTATTTAACAAGGTTTTATATGACAACATAAAGAGTGACTGCTAGCTGAGTGTTGATCCAGACATGTTTCTGCCAAGGTCACTTCCCTGCCAAAATACACATCCAATAACCATACATAAATTTTATTTTTAATAAATAACCACTAAACGGTTGTATAAACAGAGTAAACTGTGGGTAACTGTAGTTTATAATGAATATCTGTTGTAGCAACGTTAGCCAACACCTCGCACAGACTGACTGCAGGTCAGTGTCACCATCACCAGCTTGTTGGTTGGTGGCAAACCAAATGATGTTGGAACACACCAGTGGTCTCCCTTGGTGAGAAATCTACCTCCTTGCTACATCAGCTTTCACACTCTTGAAGTGTCCCTCATATTTGTCCTTTTCAGACATTTGGGTTTGGAAAGCTTACAGTTTGTAAAGGAACAGTCACTGTCCCAGAAAGTCAGAGTGGCAGGACTGCTCCCTATACCCTGCCCAAAATATAAACATGCTTATGTGGGGAACGTGTGGTCTGAAGTCTGAAACAGGAGTCTGGGATTGAAAAAAAAAGTCAGCTACCAACTCCTTGTGTGACCTTGGCCAAGTGTTTTAACACCCTTATCCTTCAGTTCCCTAACTGTGTAACTAAGAGGGACGGAGAGGGCTTTGTGAAGGTTATTGATTGATCACTGTTTGCAAAGCCTGCCGAGACGCCACAGGGAAAAAGCATTAAACTGTACGTGTTTAAAGAATCAATGTATGTTATCACATTATTATTGAAATAACGGTAAATATATTGTACAAAAAAACTGAGGAGAAAGGAAGAGAAAAACAGTTGCAGACCAACCCACAAAAGAGGAGTTATATTTGGTACCTGATGCCTGATCTTGCAGCAGCAGTTACAGAGAGCACAAGGAGAACCTTTTCTGAGAAGGGGTCTGATGCCAAGGGCACTCAGCACCACCCAGAATTAGGCACCTTCACTCTTCTCAAGGATTTATTTGGGAGCCACCCATTTAAAGTCTTCACAGTGGTGACCATTCATGCAATTTTCTCCAAAAAGCTGCCTTGTAATTTTCTTGTTACAAGATCATTTTTATTTCTATGCTTTCTTCAACCACATGTATATTTAGCTAACTTCTGATTTCCCACCCATGCAAATGCAAGGGGCATTTTACACTTTTCTTAAGTACTGACGCATTTACAACTGCAATTTCTCTAAAATGTCATTTAGCCAAGATTGATTATTTGCTGCATAGTGAGGAGAGGAAAGAGAAAGAAAGGAGCTGTCAAGCATTTTTGCTTTTCTCTTTAGGGTGGAAAAATAAGCTTATCTTTGGAAAGACAGACCCTTTTATTAATAGTATGAGGAGTTACAGTTATGCTGATACCAATAGAAGAAATAGTTAAGGATGGCAGGAAAAAAAACTTGTGCATTCAGAGACTTCAAATGCATTTGTACTATGTGGGCCTTGTCCTGCCTCTCCCTCCCAAAAATAACCAGGCCATGTTTCCCCTATTTTATTCCATTTCTCAGTCTTCCACTTACACGTTAAAATAGTCATTCCTATCTCCCTGAGGCCAATGAACTCCTCCACTACAAATTATTAGCATATTCTATCAGCATTTTGTTATTGGTGTACTGTAGAATTATTACACAATCAAGATTTGCAACAAGCTGCACAGAATATAAAAGTAGGTTTTCTCAAATATTTCTCTCCCAAAAACTACAAACAAATAAAGCCACCTCAATTCCCCATGACTAAAAATTCTGCAATAACCGGTTAGATAGATTAACAGGATTCCTTTCCTTTTTACTGCTCTAATCCTTGTAAAATAATGGCCAACAACCAGGTTCTGGTACCTTTACTGACAGAAAATCTCATTGAAATCTGAGAGTCTTCCAATTGATTTGACAACTTGCAAAGGCTATTAAATTAATCAAGTCTGTGAATTCTAGACCAAAATCCCAACAAATGGTTCAACACCTTTGCCACTGCTGTAAGAAAACACACGCATTTACTTATTAATCTTAAGCATCTAAACAGATTATTGTCTATTCTAACAATAATAATGAAAAGATGTGTCTCCAATTCGGAAAAAAATCTATATAGCATATGTATATGCTATATAGAGATTAGTCAAGATGTGGGCATTCGAAGCATAATAGTCCCACTAAATCTGTAATATCACCTTTAAATGAGTTGAGTGTTCTTCCCACTCATCCTCTCCACCTGTCTCATACAGAAAGAGCCAAAATGTGCTGCACTTAGTTTTGTTAAATGAAGTAATGGCCATTGGGGACTGAACAGAAACTATTACACCTATTTTGCACATGATCCTACAGTTGATATGTGGCCTAACATGTTTTAAACTAGAGCTATATAAACAAAGCAGAGCAGCCAACTCCCAATATTTGACCTTCATTTTATATAATGTATTCAAAGATAGATTTGCCAAAATTTTACAAAGACTTTGTAATTCATTTTGCTTTTTTTTCGTGGGACACTGCAGCAGTACACTCAATGGCTGTCATGCTTTGCTAAGTTTAAAATATTTTGTCTGCTTCTCAAGCACATTGGCTCATTTCAACTCTAAATAAACCCCTGAAAGATTTCAGGAAGCTTTTCAGTGTTACAGTACACACAGCCAATTTGCAGCAACTGGTTTTGCATTGTGGGTTTGATTCAGACTATGGGCTTTGGGCAAAGCCAAGGAAATGGAGATTTATATTTATATATATATATTTAAATATATAATTATATAATTTTTAAGATACAGGGATTCTTTCGCACAGGCAGTATCTGAAAGCTGCCCAACAATCCCCCAAAAAAATGGCAGGTAAGATGGAGGGAAAAAAAGCTGGAGACCAAACCATGGTGCTATGTGAGAAATGCACATTCACAGCAAGGCCTGTGCAACTGCAAGGAACGCTCAGCATCCCTTCTCCTAGGGGCTAAAGGCACTTTGCACTTTCCAGTTCTTGACTGCAGCCCTGTGTGACATCCAAGCAGAACATTTAACTGCCTATCTATGGCCTCTGAATCCTTCAAACTCAGGCTTAGGGGTTAAGCAGGATGTGTTCCCCTGGATTCCTGCAGAGAGGGACAGTACAGCACAATGTCCTACAGTACAATGTTCTAATCTCGTGTTTGGTGTAATTTTACAGAGGAGATACTACTACCTTGTGAAGCAACGGCACAGTTCTGGCACAGCTTTGAAAACATCTCTTTTCCACACCAGTTCTCACAGCCGTGCTCCTCCATCCCCCGGGGTTGCAGCAGCTCTGCCCATCACTCACAGCTGCCTTCCAAGCCCATAATTAGAACACATGGTCTCAAGGCACTACAGCACGATCACTTCAAACATTACAACCTGTGTGGGTTTTAAACACTGCCACTGGTCCCAGACATGACTGTTAAAAGTACTAATGACTGGGATAAGACTCTGGAAGAAACAAGGAAGCACATTCACACCTTCTCTTTAGAGTGTTATTTTTCACTTCATATCGTTCAGTCAAAACAACTTCAAAGGCTCAAGTTGTAATAAGCATCATACAGAGGAAAAGGAGAAGATATGAGAGCTTAACTCCAAGCTACTGTGAGGTGAATTCATACCAAACTAAACACAACAGAGCAAGTCTTAAGTCCCTGTGAAAGGTCAGAGTTTATCAAGGTTGTGGTTTGGCCCAGTTGGCTGACATTTTAACTCTCAGTTTAAGCCCAAAACTTGGCAGACAACACAAGTTTCTTTTTCTCCTCAGTGAGGTATCCTGTTTTCTTCCTGAGCATTCAAACAATTTGGCCTAAAGATCACTTTTGCTCTATAGACATGAATTGACTTGACAAGACAAATAACAAAAAAAAAAGTTTCAAATTAAAATCAGGATACAAAAATAGTGCTAAAGCTGACTCACCAATAATGTTCTCCTCACAAGACAGTTATTTCCTCGAGGCAGTTCCAACATCAGGCACTGGCACAGGGATGGGCTAGGCATGTCTATGGAGAGCTGGAAACCAGCACTGCTGTGCCACTGCCCGGGAAGGGGAATGGGCTCCTGGGTTGGACTTAAATAGGGCTCCTGGGTCCAGGGCAGGTGTGGAGAGGCCCCAGGTGAGGCTCTTCAGGGAAATCAAGCCCCTCAGGCCTTACCCTTTGTAACCTGTTACTGGAACTTCAGAAAGCAGGTGTGAAACATTGGGCTGAGCCCCACCTTCCACTCCCACATCTGACATCAATTCCCTCAGAGCTTCTCATGACCCCCAGTTTTAAAAAAAACTTTTTGCCTCTTTTCTCAAACACTTTTGCAATTATGCCTGATTTTGTAGGCATTGTTTAGGCCTACCACTAACACACGAATGTGATGCTGTACACAGAATCAGGTAAAAGAAGTGGGGAGATGGAAAATACCTCTTTGGTTATACAGTGCATCCCACATCAATGGAGAGTTGTTCCCAAAACTTTTCTGTCCTTTTAAACCATTCAAGCCATGAGACTTTCACCAGCTCCCTTCTCAAAGTAACGTTTCCCGATAGCCTATTTTTTTGCTTGATTTCATGAAGGATGCATTTATTCCTAATAATGTAGCCTTCAGCCATCCTGAAAGTCCTCTCCTCTTCTCAATGCTTGGACCTTTGCAGTATGCTAGACAGTTCACATACTGTCTTTAGTCATTGTTTCCTCATTCAGATATTTCTTTCGGAAAATAAATTTGGCAGAGACCAGAAGACAGCTCTATTACCATCAAGCCTCCAGTGACTGCAACTGGAAAAAGAAAAGCTCCTTAGTTAAGTACTTCAATGTGCAAATAACACATTTTGGAGTTAACAGCAATCCCTAGAGTGGTGATTCTCAGAAGGTCTGTACATGGAAATATCACTCCAGGACTGAGAAGGAGCTTTAACCAGCCTAGGAATTGAGGAAGATAACATGTTTTCATCACTAAAGCATGAATTGGATTATCTGAAGCTACTCCTGGCTCATACAGCAAACTCCTGTGTGGTCTCCTGTGCTTTTGTTTCCCTATCTATCAAATGTGTTTATGGGAATTTGGCTTCTTCTTTTTCCTCTTAGTCTTTCTTATGAGTCTCAGATATGAACCCTCAGCTGAGCAAAAATCGGGGGGGGGGGGGGGGGGGGAAAGGATACCACCAAGTTCAAAATACCTTAAGCTGTAAAAGCATAAGCTCATGTACCACATATACAGTTCAAATACTGAAGAAATTAAAAACATCGCTTCCCAAACTCATGGAAGAAAGTCCATCAAAAGTCTGTAGGGTGGTGCTGCCATTCCAGGGTTAACTGGGAAGTGAACAGGAGAATGGAAATCTGGCAAATGATGCAATGGACTGCTTCCTTGCTCTCCATCCAGCACGTGAGCTGGGGTGTGACCAGAGTACTTTGTTTAGAATCACTCTTGGTGCAAATTTCAGCACCCCTATGCTCGGTTGGCATGACACTGACAGACCAGTTTAGAGGAGATGAGAAGCAACACTCAGTTTCCCCTAAACAGCTCCAGCAACCACAACACTCACCAGAACCTAAACCTCAAGGTAAATTCTGTACTGAGTTTGCAGCACCCATCCCTGCTCATTCATCACTGCCTACAGACAGTATGTCTGTAACCACCTCAGTCAGCGTCAGCACCCAAAACCAGCTGCAGGTTTTTTATCATGACACAAATTACACAGTGAGATCTGGATGAACTGCAAGAAATTGCTGCTGGATTTTCAAAGCTGCATGGGTAGAAAACCAGAACAACTTTCTACAAGCCAAAGGGAGATTTCTCCACTCCCTATTTTCCAGGGCTAAAAAGCTAAAATAGAAAATAGTTTTGACAGAGATGAACTTTATGTGGTAGAGGCACAGGGACCACCAGCCACTGCCTCCAGTTTGTTCCTGTAGTTTAATTCAAAATTGGGTTTGACTAGCCTGAAACTCAATAGCAGCCCACTATGATGAGCAATTGTAACAGCTCCTCCTACACTACTTCTACCAAAAATATTATTATGCCATAACTTCATGTTTATACCCAATTATTCATATAAAAAGGAGGAAAACCATCCAGAATGCCTCTCACCTTTTGGTAGAGGTACAATGTGAGACTGAGTTCTTTCTTCAAAGTTGTGTGTAGGAAGAAACTAATTTGTCTCTGCTCTGAAATGAAAGCACACATGATTACTCCTCTAATCAATCACTTCCTTTGTATTTATCTGGTTTGGTATGGTTTGTGTTTCCATGATATCCTTTTTATTATAAGGAATTCAGACTCCTATGTGTAGTCAAAGCTACTTTATCAATGCACAAAATGTACTGGTATCAATCAATAGCTTGTGTAAAGAGGCAGCAATGTTATTACTGCTCAGTGACAAATAACACCGAGTGAATGAGGTGTATATTTCTACGGATTCCTCTATGAAACTAGTTAGATTTACAAATATGAAAGCACAGTGGCAAGATCTTTCGAATTGGTAAATCAGAGTAACTTTGCTGAACCTATTCCAGTTCATAGTATGGAGGTTCTTGGCACAGAGAACAGACCATCAGTGTTCTATATACACCTTCCTGTCCTACCATATGTATAAAAGATGTTGTATTATCTTAGTATGTATCATCAGTACTAAAGGGCTGCAATATAAATTTTATATAAATATATTTCTACTGCCAGTAGTAGAACTACAACAGCAGAAAACAACTATAACAAAGACAAATCAAGTGCCATATGGACACATAAAATTTCAATGAAAATTAGCCTCTCCATCTAGACAAGTTAACTGACTCATCTGTAAAGACATGATGTACTGAAAGTAATAATTTTAATGAAGAAAGGAAGAATAAACCTCTACATTAGAACTGAAAACAAGCAGTAGTGAAAGTCGTAAATTGAGCTAATAACGTCCAGCAAAAAAATGAATCATCCAACCCAGCAGAAAACATTTGAAAAATACTGAGTGGGAACATGCCACAGAGATGAGACAAAGTAAACATGTCATGTAGAACAGATGCTCAAAACAAACACAGTGGCAAAAATAATTTTATGTTAATGAAAGTCTCAAGAGAAAAAAATATCAAGCTATTGGCAAGTATCAAAGCAGCTGCATCTGGTTTTGGACAACAGAATTTGCAAAAATCACACCTGCAAATCCAGCCACAGAGGAGATTCAGGTACAACCTATGCCAACAATTCCCATACAACTCTCTCTAGTTAGCTGGCTGATAGTGTCTAACAGGGTTGAGTATCTGAAATCATGAATGAAAACATTCACCTGTTCATAAGGAATTTCCAGGTGCATCATGTGCTGCCACAGTCTTCCTATCAGAAGGAGACTGCTGAACTTCACCTTACCACTCTATACTTCCCAATTCAGAAAACCAAAGATAGACCATGGTCAGTCTTCAGCCTTCCTGAGTTACAGAAGAAATGTTAAACATGCACAACCAAGGAAAATTCTTGTCCAGTAATAGATGAGACCTAATCCATGAGGCCTGAGCAGTACATATTTAAGTCAGGAATTAGCACTCAACACAAGTAATGCCTCCAAAAATGGAATGTCAAAAGAGAAAAACATTAAAACAGTGCAAAATATTCCTAATTCAGTTAAAGATGTTAACAAGTGTGTACACAAATATGAAATTTCAGAGGCTCTGAAATTTAAAAACTCATTCAGATGGTTACAGTTCTGTTTGTCCATGATTATGAAACACAGACAAAGCAAAGTTGTGGTTCAGCAGAGCATAACTTGGTTCCTTTAGTTTCTGGAATCAGAAACTGGACTAGTTTTTAGCTCTGATGCAACATTAGAATTTTAACCTGAGGGAAATAA
Source organism: Chiroxiphia lanceolata (assembly GCF_009829145.1). Classification (NCBI taxonomy): domain Eukaryota; kingdom Metazoa; phylum Chordata; class Aves; order Passeriformes; family Pipridae; genus Chiroxiphia; species Chiroxiphia lanceolata. Next base: position 16,834,735 of record NC_045646.1, on the reverse strand, counting down.
ATTCTCCTTTTGATAATCCTCTTGTGATGATTATGTACTCTAAATTATCAATAACAAAGACACAGTCCTCATAACTGGAAATACAGAAGACTGAGGTTTGATCCCTCCTACCCAAGAGCCTGAAAAATAATTTCCCCCCTAAAACTGATTAATTTTTACAAGAAACAATAACGAGAGAGCTGTGATCAAGAAGAATCATTGCAATAACACAGCACACAATTTCTGCCAGGGTTTAACGTTCCTCAGAAAGCAGAAAGAATTTTTGTTCTCCTAATTTTTTTTGCTATTAAAATTCAGCCTCCCTTTTTCAGAAATCATAGAAAAATGGCTTTTTCTCAGCTTCACATTCACCACGGCAGAGGCTCAGCCAATAATGCAGAGAGTAAGTCTCGTAACAAGAACACAGCAAAAGCCAACTATGGATATTTCAGAGGAGAAGGGGGAAAAAGACTGGGCCAAACATAACTAGTTTAAAGACTGAATCTGACCTCTAACCATAATGGATTTGGAATACTACTAGGGGTGAAGCTGAGCAATGGACACAGCTGGAGAAAAAAGCACCATGTGACCATGCTTATGCTCTCTGTCCATACACATCCTCATACACACGCACAGAAACATATTCAGAGAAAGCATTCACGTGAACAGGGATTCATTACTATTCTAAGCTATCTTTAGCCAAATCTTCACAATGTCAAAAAAAAAGGCAGCTATAAAGCTGCAAGTCTGTCAGACAAACCTGTAAAAAACCAGAATCAATCCAGTAAAACACCAGACTTTGATGTATTTAAGTGCTTTGCTGAATTAAGGTGGAAGAAAGTGTTTAAGAAGCTTTCACATCTTTTCTGCTGCTTTTAAATGTACTTGCAACTGACTGGCATTTGAAACACTAGATTCCTGTTCACACATAATATTATAAGTGGCTTGGTAAAACACAAATAAAACTAATTAAATGCCATAGCTAATTTATTTAGTCACTTCTTGCAAGCTAAATGAGAGAACACATCTAGTGCATGAACTTGTACATGAAAAGTCATCTCTCTGTAATAAAACTTTTTTTTTTAACCTCCTGAGCTGGACCCAGCTGCTTTTCATACATCTATAACAAACTTTGTGCCAAATGAACTGCTTATATATTTTTCTAAACAAGCCCCACTTTACTTTTTCCAATCAGTCCAGACAGATGGCAAGTAAAGAAAACACTTTAGTGTCAATCTGGTGGAGACCGTCACTGAAGTGCTTTTGCCAAGAAAAAACAGACTAAACATTAATGAGGCCAAATAGAGAAGCTTGTTTTACAGGCTGGAGGTACTAGATTTCTCTGGACTCACAGAAACTCAATAGTAGCTTTAAAGTGCTTGCAAAGAAACACTTCTCCACTTTCCTGCAGCACGTAGCAACCGTATTCTAACTGGGCTAGCAGTGTTCAGTCCACACCAGAAAGAATGGGTATTATATTTCTAAAAACATTGGCAAGGAAGTGTTTATTTTCTCTCTCTTTCTTTTTTTTTCTCTTGGTGTACACAAAAGTTTTGGCACCCTTGTAATGAGTATATTTTCCACTACAAAGAACGAACTTTCTGGAATTTGCCTACAATGTTACAAAGTCACTCCTATTGAAAGACTTCACTATTAAGTTTTTGAACACTATCTGAAATAATAGCACTTTGGTACACATGTATTGGGTGTACACTCCAGCCTAATCTCTCTTGTACCTGCTTTTGTGCATGTATCTAATAATGCCAGGAAAAAGGAAAGAAGATTAGGAAGATCCAAAATAAAAACTCTTTTTGACAAGGTGCTAGGTTTTTGCCTACAAGACAATATTCAAGTTTGTATTATCTAGTATGCCTTGCACCTGAGATACAATTCCCTCCAACTACAGCCCTTGCTAAGACCTGACCAAATACAGTAATCACTGAAGCTAAATTAGTCTGAGTGTAGCATATAAATCTGTGATTGCCTCAGGAGGTTTCAGACAGGTTGGTTAGATCCTTTCCATCCAGGATTCCTCAACAACAGAAAGATCAGTTAAGGAAGAAGTACAGAGTGTATAAAACAGGTTTTAAAACAGTCACATTCACTTTAAAGCTTTATCACAAAACTGTCAGCAGTTATCTGTATGTCTCAAACTTGGGGCTTTTTGTAGAAAACAATTTCTTAAGACACTCAAACACTGTTTTTATTGGTAAGTTTGAGATTCTCTTTCCTGTGAAGGGAAAAGGCTGCTTGATAATTTGTAGTTCTGTTTTTAAGGCACCTAAACTCCATGAGGAAAGAGGAAGCACGATGGGTCCATGCACTATTCACACTGACATTGCCTCCTTCAGTAACTGGTGCAGTTGCTTTTGGGTCAGGTGACACATGTAGAGTGTTTTGAACTACCAAGGCAAAATTGCATTGAGCAGTTCCCAATGGTCAGAAAGATCCAAAGATAAAATGGGCTCACTATATTACATTTCTCACTGCTTTCATCTTTCATTCTTCAGCATTTCTTTTGTAATGCTCTTTCCTCATCTTGTCTTTTTTAATACAATGGCTTGTAGGTATTTTCCAAGATATCTAGCCATTTGAGGATGAATTGCAAGGTTACATTTTCTCTTCTGTACATCTTAAGCAGTGGTCCAGATTTCAAGGACAGCATGTTGGATGGAAAACATCCGGACTGCTGTGTGATGATCACTGTGGAGACTGTGGCAACATTTGGTGCAAGTGTAGCTCTTTAGAAAAGTTTTACCCCTAAAATACAGAAAATTATTTTTAAGCCATGAACTAGTTCATTACGATGTTGGTTTGCCTTACTTCCCCACAAGAGTAATTAGTTTATCAGTGTATTCACCAGGCACTGTAATTTCATGCCAAAGCAGATACAAGCCTAAAGAAAAGGATCTAAAGATACAGATATAGATAAATAATCAAGGATCAGTTTCAAAGATATATCCAGAAGACAAAGCTTCAAAAGATGCTGTTAACTAGATTGCTTTGTGGTAAGGACATTCAGTAAACAGATTATCTCTAACAAGCTTATCCTGTATTAAACCACTAAGGAATCAATGCTGTGATAAGACAGTTTTCAAAGGCAATGAATTATAGACATGCAATCCTAGGCAGGGAGCAGAGCAGGCTTTCCCTTCTCCCACAGTGCTACTCAGTGGCTCCCTGCACACATTTTAACTGCTGGTGAACAAAGACACTCAGATTGGTGCACCATGTAAGTCACTCTGGCAAAAGCTGATCAAATTAAGCATTAGAAAATTGTTAGACAAGACAAAAAACTCACTGCTTTCAAAGCCACCTGCAGAGAGTTTTCAGCACTTTCACAGAGACATGGGAAGCACAAACCCAGTGAAAACTTTGCCTGAGAGCAAATATCCTCAGATATTTTAATCTGGAAGAGAGACAAAATGGTTTCACCAACACTCAGACATCAGTAAACACATAAATGGCAATAACTGAAAACTCGTCCAAAAATAACAATATGATTTTCCTTTCACTAAAATTTTAAAATCAAGAGAATTAAATGATCAGGAGTGAAGGGGCAAAAATGACATGAACACAAGTTGCCAAAAATACCAATTCAGTCAAATCTATGGTATTTACAACTGTTTTTTGAACTGGCAGATGCATTAAGACTTGTGTAAGTCATGAGACAGCTTCTAATTTTCATTTTGGAAGGGGTCACACTATTTCTGGGGCTTCCAAGTGTTCAGTTTGCAGACAAGTCCTTAGACATACTGCATTTAAATTCTGAATACACAAAGCATCATCCAATTTGTTAAAAATGTTTCTATGACTGCAATAACAAAGTCAGCATTGATACAACATCATTTGCTGCAAGCTATAAGGAAATCATTCCATCACTTCCAGCACCTGCCAACACATACTTGATTTATGAAAAGGTCAGGGAGCAAAGAAATTCTCAAACCAGTGAAAAACATGTGAAATAATCAGAAGGATGTCTAGATAATAAAAGAAGATCACAAACGCTGAAAGTAGACAGTCACAATAAAGAAAGGAGGCTGGTAAATAGAAAGATTTGGGAAAGTTGAAGCAATTACCCATTAAGAAGTAAATTCTTGAGTCATGTTACAAATCAGCATGTCCTACCAAATCTAAGTAGGAATGTGCCAATTAGCAGAGCAAACATTCCAGTTCTGAGAATATCTGCCTGTAATGGTAAATCCTGGAAGGCTAAACAGCCAGGTTCAAGCTGTGGACTCAGATGGTGGTACCAGAGCTCCAGCCAGTTTTCAGGGTATCTTTCAGAGTCTGGTTGGGCAAACAGCTCTAATGATGGTTGAGAGACTGGCTGACATGCAAAGCGGTGAGAAACAGCTTAGTGTTTCCATAAGCTTTCACTATGTATTTTTCCACCCTCCAGGAAAAGCATGTTTGCTAAACACAAATCATGTAACCTTGTTGTCGTGGATAATGCATTAATTATACAGTTCTACAATTAGCAGCTTCAACTTAAAAATAAAAAAAAAAAAAAACTTCACAGGTTTGCAGGCTGTCACAAGAAAAATCCACAAAGTGTTTCTTTCTGTTTACTTAATTTGCTTGTGAAGTTACTGTGGAAAGAGAAAAATAATGATGCATAGAAAAAAAAAATCCTCCTGAGAATCCAGTCATTGATTAAAAAAATGTTAATTAAGAAAGCCTTCAGAATGATATCTAATTTGGCATACAGGGAAAAAAGCATCTAAGAGAGAATTAAAGGCAAGTCCCATGATATAGATGCTTTGGTTTGGATTAAACTGCTAAAAGCCTCAGACTTTAAACACTGTAGAAAAAAAAAAACATACTCTACATATACCAGAGGGAGTATTAGCATTGTAGGGAAAAAACTCTACAAAATGTGATAGCTTATAATTGCAAAGGCAGTGGAAATAAAAAGTTTAATAAATCACTTTTCTTCCAATGTTTTTGCCTTTAAGACTTCTCTCCTTTTTGGCTCAGCACTTATTTAAACTTCAACTGCAGTATAACAAATCTTTATTCTGCAAGCTTCACTTCTGGCAAGTTGCTGGAGAATGAAATTTTGATATATAAATGAAAAAACACAAAACCTACATTACAACAATTACAACACATGCCCTCAGGCATATTAATCTCACAGCTGGTAGGTCAGACCTAATTGTTTCCTCATACTCTTTACCTTGAGCACACTCAGGACAACGTGAATTCCCTTCCCCATAATGGGAATATATCAATAAACACTACCAAGATCCATGAGCTGACTGATTACCCAGAGTGTGAGGAGAGGGTGAACATGCTGACACATATAGGAAGTAGATTCAGGTTTGTGAGTGCATATAAAGGATCCATAGAGGCAGACAAGTACAAGCTGAGAGTGTTTGAACAGAATTCCACTGCTCCCCCAAATCTTACATTACCACAGTGCTGTAACAAGAAGATTAATAGCCTCCTGCACACATTGGTTACCACACACCACATCAGGCTGACAATCCATACACATTGCACAAGCGAAAAAGGAAATGGCTGATGTAGAAAACATTCCAAGGGTTTCATATTTGTGGAATTTCTCTTTTGCATTAGGCAATTCCTTTATTTCAGTAATCCACAAAGAGGTTACACATGCATCCTGAAAGGGCAGACTCAGCCAAAACAAAATGCTCAAGTGAGCATCTTTATTTAGCATCGTAGATATAAAAACATTTCCAGCCGTGCCAGCATATGCTCAGTATCAAGTCAAAATGTGCCCCAGATTTTTTTTCCTCCTAAAAAGTGGGCAACATAGCCACAGAGGAAACTATGCATATATTTCCTCAACATGGGTTTCTGTGGAAATCCTATCAGCAACTCTGTCTGGTTTCTCACAGTGATTCATCACCGTGCTAGCCCAGGAGGCCAGAATGATGTAAACTAATCTGGAACTTTCAAGGAAGCATAAGGAGCATTGGCACAAAGCTCCCATCAAATTTCATATATTGGCTAACTCGTTTACACCCCTCCAAAATCCCCAACGTAAACTTCACATTTTAAGCACAGGTAAAATGCTGCCTGCTGACCATTAACTGCTGCCAAAAGAACAACTGCTGCATATGCCAACACTCCTTTTGAGAGTATCAGTGGCCTCTGGGGAAGCAACCAAACAGAGATACTGATGCTATGGATTTTTGGATATCAGAGATACTGATGCCTATGGATTATGGATTATGAGGAAAGCATGTTCACCCTCTCCTCACACTCTGGGTAATCAGTCAGCTCATGGATCTTGATAATGTTTATTGATATATTCCCATTATGGGGAAGGGAATTCACATTGTCCTGAGTGTGCTCAAGGTAAAGAGTACGATGGATACAACTAGGTCTGACCTATCAGCTATTATTGTTTATAAAGCCCGGGAGCAGCCAAATCAAGCCCTTTGAATTCAAATAACCCTAAACTTTGAGCTCAGAAGAAGAATAAAAGTCACACTTTGTTTCCAGATCTGGATCCTTTCTTTAGTGAGCTGAGCACAAACCAGATCCAGTTGTCTTTCCTTTTACTAACAGGAGATCCTGCTGTAGTAGCAGGGCCCTGCCAAGAGAAAAGTGAGGGTCCAGAATTTTTGCAAATCTCTGCCTTTGAGGATTTGATTTCTCAAACTCATACAGTGACTTAGCAGATCTCTAGGTAGGTATAAAAATTTCTCATAATGGCATTTAAGGAAGTGAGAAGATAACTGTTAAGATTAAGGGCACCTTTACCTGAGGAGCATAGAAATAAAGTATTTTCAGTCCAAGAGAACGTAGCCAAAATACTCTTGTTAGGGGGGGAAAAAAGTGGAAATCTCCAAACTCCATAAACAAAAATGGTGAATTAGAAACATTTTGGGGAGTAACTCTCATACGCACCTATGTTCTTTGGCAGTATTTTGGATACATACAGGAAATTTCAGTGTAAGCACAGTATTGCCACAATGATAACAATTTTCCAAGCATGCAAACTAAAAACAATTGACTCATTTTTTTTTTCAGATTACTACTGCCCTTTCTTTCTAACTGAGAACTATGAAACAGAGGCCTAACTTTCCAGATTCTACTACTAATGAGTTGTGGGCATAAAAATATTTCACTTTGAACATATGACAACCCTAGAGAGGAAGAGGGACCACACTCACAAAAACTCCAAATATGTCAAACTTTTGGAAAAAAAAAACCACCAGACATTAAAAACATCAGTAAGGAAGTCAAGAAGTTTCAAGCAGGAAAACCAGACCCTTTTTCCTCAGTTAAGGTCTTCAGATCTCTAAAGAATATTTTATAATCCTATTTACACTATAATTTCTTTTAATGCTCCTCATCACATGTCTTGCCTCATCTATATTGCTATACCAGCAGAGACACAACTGTGGATTACAATAATCCCTGTACACCTTAGGACGGGATACTTTCAACTAAGCAATTATTTCTCCATGGTTTAAATACACACAGAGAAAACAATCTTAAAACTCCTTGTTAATTCTGTATTAGTTCTTTTTCTTCAATTCATTCAGACATCTAAGAATAGCACATGGGAAAAAGATATTCAAATGTATGCAAATACATATACACATATTTACACAAATACAGCTGAGGTTGGATAGATATGATCCAGCAGAATGAATAGGAAACAAAATATAGTTGCCAGCTTCCCCTAAAGTAATAGTTCCCAATGGCATCAGAACAACATGAACCAGTGCCATCATCTCCAAATTGTGAGCACTCTTTCTGGTGATATGACCCTGAAAACTGTCTTTTTTTCAGTGCCAGGACCCCCCACTGCACTGATTGAGATCAGTGTCAAGCTGGTTTCTTAATGCCCCCCTTTTATGGCCCATCTCACTTTATCTAATAGAGCCCATTGCTAAAGAGAGGGACGGCAGACCTGTAGGTGCTCGGGTAGGGGCAGCAGCAGCCCCAGAGTGCCACTGGAGCACCTGCTCCATAGCCCAAAGGAGGCAGACCCAAGGGGGTTGCATCAAGGCTCCTGACCAGGTTTGAAATGTGTGTTCTCTTGAGAGTTAGAGTCCTCCACAGTTCTACAACAAAGAGGAAGCAAAAGACAAAGATTTGCCTGGAGTTTTATGTTATTTAAGGAATTGCTTGTCTTCTAGAATAAAAATGAAATATTAATTTTTTAAGTGGTGTGTTTTCACATTGTTACAGCGTTGTTCATTAAGGTTATTCTTTTGGTTGCCTTCCCACAGCCAGAAGGACAAGGAACTGCACCAGCTAAGAGCACAACAGGAATCACAAAGGCTTGATCATGGCTTACATGATGTCCTGCTAGCATAGGGATCCAGTTCAGAAATTCTCTGATACTTAGGGAAAGACACCTCTGGGGAACCTTAGGGGAAGACTGCTCTCACTCCTCTGTGAAAATCCCACACACATCTGCCACAGACTACTTGCTGGCACCCCTCACATCACCAGCAGCTTTGTTTTGTTTTCTTCTGCATCTCATTTCTTTACTGCTGCTTTTGAGACAGGCCATCCAGAGGATCCCTTCTTTACCACTCTTATTACGCTTCTAAAGCCATTCTGAAATCAATCATTCTGAAACTCAAAATGACTCAGTCTTTTTCTGTATTTCTAAGTTGGTTACCTAAACAGCAAACAAAACCCATTATCTCTAAGTTCTGTTGCTCTGTGGAGTGTGCCATACAGTATAGCTCATCGCAGATACACAGGAGAGATCTTCTCACAGGATTGTTCCCTGACTGTTAAGACTCATGTGCCATAAGGAAAATAAAGGAAATGCCAAACCACTTGGTGTTTAGTATTTTTTAAATGAAAAACCATGATTAAAAGGAGGATAAATATTTGCATCCCCTGTTCTCACCCTTCCCCTGCTTACCTTCTCCCAAACCTCAGCAAATTTCTCACAAGCAGAAACAGCAATGACGCTAATTCTGTGAAGGTGAACACACTGAGTCAGCAAAACACAGAGCAAACCCTCTTTCTTCTCCATCTTGTTTAGAATCAAACAAAAGAGAAGGAAGCATGTGTCCTTTCCAAAGGACACCTTCTGTTAGCAGAAAACAAAGCTTTTAATATTAAACAAAGCTACTAAAGAGCAAAAGAAGCAACTGTTTACGTACCTCTTAGTCAAGCTAAGAGGTAGAAGCGTGAGGCAAAAAGAGGCATTCCCCCTCTCCCAGCAACAGATTCTCCTCTTCCTGCCCTTCGATAGCCAAGCCCACAGGTCTCTGCTGCTGGGTCTGTTGTCACACACACGAAGATCGTAGGGCAGACAGTCCTTTCAGATGAAAGGAGGCCACCACAGGTGACTTGTCAAAACTCATGTGCACCTACAGGACATCTGCCCCTAAATAGCCTGTCCACAGTGGCAGCACTGGCTAATGGGACTCAGCTCTGCCTGACATATTTGAACCACACAACCACTCATTCAGCCTTGGCACAGTATGGCCATCTCAGCCAGCTGGGCAAAACTCCTCAGACTCTGGGAGCAATAAGGCAGTGGTGCCTCTCAAAGGGGCAGCAGCAGCAACACCTCATTTGCTTTGCTGGGATAACTATGGCTTTACAAGATGTCATTTTGTGTTACAAAACAGCTTCAGAGATGGTGGACTGCCTGGGCACATGGTGAACTCCAGAATCCGTTCTTGCTGTCAGAAAGCAGAGAGTCATCAGTCAGCATAAACAAAAGGGACATTTGAGAAAAAGGACACTACAAGACTCTCTGCTGAAACTGGAAAAGTTGTAAATTCATCCCTTAAACTGCTTTTTCCAAATAAGCCAACGGCTTTGCTCTGCCCTCAACATACCTTCTACCAGGCATGTTCAGTGGAAAAGTGAAGCTGCTTTTAATCACACAATTCCAAAGCTTTGCTGTCCCATGAGAAACAAGGCTAAATGATTTTCAAATCTATGAAAGAAAATTGGGGCGGTAGTCACATTCCTCCACAAGTCCCACCACAAATTCCTTCAAATGGGAAATGAAATAAAGCATTAAGGAAATGAAATTAAATTGAAGAGTTGAAATAAAAAAATTGAAAACAAACTTCTAAAGTCGGAAAGCGCAACAGACCGCAGACTTCTCTCAAAATCCTTAAAAAATGTTTTGAAAAAAGGTTTGCCAGAATTACTTGGTGCCAACAAATCTTATTTTAGGGTGAAAAGCAGAATGACCAAAAGCAGACTCCTGGTATGTACTGATGATAACTTCCTTCTCCAAGTGGCAGAGGAGCCAACGAGGAGTGGTGCTCTGCTGGACCTTGTTCTCGCCAAGGAGGGGCTGCTGGGGAATGTGAAGCTCAAGGGCAGTCTGGGCTGCAGTGCCCATCTCATGGTGGAGTTCAAGATCCCTGGAACTGAAGAGGGCACACAAACACAACAACTGGACCTCAGGAGAGGAGATTTGGCCTCCTCAGGGATCTGCTTGGCAAGAGTACCATGGAATAAAACCCTGGAGAGAAGAGAAGCCAAGAAGATGGTTAATATTCAAGGATCATCACCTCCAAGCTCAGGAGAGATGCATCCCAACAAAGAGGAAGTTGGGCAAAAACACCAGGTCTGTGTGGATGAACAAGTTGCTCCTGGACAAACAAACACAAAAGGGAAGCCTACAGAGGGTGGAAGCAAGGACAGGAGCCTGGGAGGAATACAGAGAAATTGTCCAAGCAACCAGGGACTTGTAAAAAATATTATACTCAATAAGTACTTCTGGTGAGCTCCAAAGCACTAGAGAGCCATCATCAAGATTACACCAGGAATGTAGTTTAGAATCACATGGAAGATTAATATTTATTGTGAATCCTATTTCGACAAAAACATCTTTCCATATTCTCTAATCCTTTTTACAGTCCCCTAGCACACATCCTGACAATCTTTGGGGCGCATTAGAGCACCAGCATTTACCACTATTACAACAACAGTTTATAGCTCTCTGTTTAGACTGCAAATACAATTTTGTTGGTGCTGCATGAGCTGCATTTTAAGACTACAGATTTCTGTGTACTGGCACATACTTAATCACATGTTAAATCAAACAGTTGCATGCTCCCATCTGTGCCACAGAAGACTCTAATCTTTGTTGGGTAGGTAACAGCTTCATCAGACAAGTATTTTTAGAATATCACAGCTGAGCTGCCATTTTTTACCATTTCCCAAGAGGGATTTGACCTCAGGACCTCATGACATTCTGCAGCAGGTACTATTTCCACAGATCCTGTGAACTGTGTTACAGAACTGACTTTTCTAAGAGAAATTTACCTTCCAATGTTTCCAAAATCATAGAAATGCTATTGGAAAATACATCTGTCAATTTTACATCAGTGTATTTAAGATGCTACTGGATATTATAGTACTACATGTTTTCACTTAGTTCAAAGCACACACATATGTCATGATTTCCAAGGAACAGAAAAGCATCCAAGGAATCAAAAAGCAAGTACTAAAGTCAAGTATACTACTGCTGGAGGGAGAGGAATGGAAATCAGGAACACACCAGCCTTGATTTTAGTGGGGTTTTTATCACTGCAGTATCAATGACTTTGATGAGAGAGAAGACCAGTACTGAGGTGTTACCACATACACAACAGTCCCAGATTAGATTTACTGTAGGACAGTTACTTATATGTAATGTAGGAAAATATCCTCTTGTACTAGAACTTGGAGTTCTAGTGTTTGTATGGCATTTTCTGACATAGGCCAGAGCTTGTAGTTCTGGGACAGAACTCCCACTGGAAGATTCTGCATTTCCTATGTATCCTATGATATCAGCTCCTGTGTTGGGAATTAACAGTGCACTGAATCTGCTGTGCCTACACTCTTCTTCACTGAGCAATCTAAGGCTCTACTGGGTATGACAGCAAGTTCAGTTTTGCAATTTCCAGTACTTCCCAAGTCCATCTGGGCCACAATTATATCATGCACTGTCTTTTCTGTTTTGTTTTTTTGCTTTACTAAGTTACAGTCTTAGTAAGAACAAGCTCATGCAGATAATAAAGTCAGTGAAAATATCAATAAAAATGACTTAAACATGAGCCCTCACTTTTTTTTTCCTTTTTTGTAAAGAAAAAAAAATTAAGCTTCAGCCAGAGGTTGGCAGTTAGATCATTATTAAATAATATCAGCTAGCCCAACTACTTGTTGTTCATGTACCACTCGTTCCTTGTTTTTGAGGGAGGGACAACAGAGTATTATTTTTACATTGCATATACACATTCCCTGAACAAAGGTAGAAGCTTGGGAGTCACTTTTCATTCCTGATAAATTCAAAAGGCAGCACAGCAGCTGACTGACTAGATCAACAAGCCTGTTTTCCAGAGATATGATTAAATGGTGTTGAAAAATCACATCAGTAGGAATTACTAGGTACTTTGGACTTTTGAGTTCTTGAGTTTGATCCAAAGCCTGTGGCAGGCAATGCAAAGACTGTCCTTGACTTCTGTAACATTTACACTGGGCTCCTCATGAAGTGTATAAATGAGGATTTGGGAACCCAAATTTAAACATCCCTGGTTTTTAAAGTCTTGGACTATATCTTTCCCTTAATTCATTTTTCTTTGCTTACAGAGCTGGTGCCTTATGGCATGTCTACACTATACAATGCAGAAATCCCTGCACCAGCTGGTGTGAGTACCCAGCATAGCACCATGCTGAGCCATTAGCTCGGGTCCTGGGAGTAGTATAGATATATTAGCATGGCATCCCGCCCAGGCTAATGAGCTCAGGCTAGCTCTGCATTATCCTGCTTTGATCCAGACTAGCTCCTCTGCAGCTCTGCACAGCCCCACACTGCACAGAGCAAACATGTCTCTGCACTGCTGAATGTTATCTGCTCCATATATCACACTCCTGCTTCTGCAGACCCACTGCTGTTTGAATGCCATTTCTTTGTCTGAATTCTAAACACTCTAGTATACAAAAATGTCTGTTCCTAAACTGGAACTTATTTATCTATCCACACATTGCAATCTACAAATAAACAGAGCACCTGCATCTCACCACATTTCCTATTCAATACTGACGACATCATATGCTTATATTGTGACTGAAACACACTTTTAAATTAATACCAGTAATCATCAGTCAGCTCTTTTGCCTTTAGTTTTGTGTGGAGAGGGAAGAATTCTGCATTTTATTTTCATCACCCAGGTCTAAATGCTGCCTCTTAAACTAAAACTCGTATATTCTCTCTCTGTTGGCAGAAGCTTGTCTCTTGAATAGAAGGGAGTTGATCACTGAAATAGAAAAAATGTCATTGGCAAGACAGGTTGACTGACAGCCATTGTAATTAACTAAAAGATTTCAATTGTAATGCATTTCTGTGTCATGGGCAACAGTAATTATTAGAGGGACATGCACATATATGTACGTAAATGTATTTGTTACTTAGCAGTTATACCATGTCATCACTCTTAAGAGATTCCTTTCTTCCTGCTTACTTATCCCAAACGACCAAACATATGTCTTTGATCTGCCTGAAAGGATAAGTGTCTTACCAGGGGTTTGAGCACATGAATAGCTAAGTACAGCTCCTGACACAGCAGAAAGCATTTGCACACACCTAAGACAAAGGCTAAATGCTGAAATGGAACAACCAGAATAAAAAAACACTGAATGGAGCAAACTTATAATTACCAACAGGAGCAACATCCTTTCCTCATCAATCCTCAGGCATGCTTATATGAAGCCATAAAGGGTTAGACAATTCTGGAGGGATAGTCTTTCATGGTTTTTTGTTTAATGCTTTGGAGCTAAATCATGCTTTCCTTTCCCAGGGGTGCACAAGACAAAGAAGAGGCCAGATGGAGCCCTCTTCCCCTCCCAAACACACCTGGGCAGGGGCCAGGCTCAGCACAGCACCCAGGGGAGTGTGTGGAGCACTGGCAGCCCTGGAGTGCTCCCAGCCAGGCCACGAGGCTCGTGTTGGCTCCCATTGACCCACGGACAGGAATGGTGGCAGGAATAAACATTCCCTCTTGTACAGCCAGGCTCAGGGCACCTCCACCCTCACTGCAACACTTAACACGTTCAAGGGTCACAATTCATCCCCTTAGAAGCACTGACATCTTTCCATCCTGCAGGCAGCCGTTATCCGGCTAAATCTCCAGAGCCAGTCCTGCCTCCAAGCACAGACAGGGAGCCACAGCAGAGCCAGAGGGGGCTGCCAAAGGAGGACAATACACCAGAGCTCCCGAAGCAGCAGTGGCTGCTGCCTGCCATGCTACCCAGGGATGGGGCTGCAGGTTCCCAGCAGGACACTTCAGAAGGTGCAGCCAGCGGCTGGAAGGACTTCAGAGGCATACCCTGTGAGAGAGGGATGGTGCTTGCAAGAGAAACACATGAGACAAGCTTCCAGGACTGCAAAACATCTCCCTGGAGCCCTAATAAACAAACCAATTTAGCTTTATTCTGATCCACGACGCAGCTGCAGAAGCAGCAGCACACTGCAGGGCTGACAGGAGAAACAGGGACTCGGCTTGGCTGGTGCAACACCCACCTCCCCACCACAACCTGACTGCAGTGTCAGAGGGGCACTGTAAAGTTCACTGGCTCCCAGAGTGAGCCCTGCACTCATAATCATGATAGAGCACGTGGGGGAACATACATGGAAGGGGACAACACAGGTAGCACGGTCAAACCATATTAATGAGGAGACCACTCTGAAGCACAGAAACAAGGACCACCCTTGGCAGGAATGCACAAAACATGGCACAGCCTAGAACAGGCAGGAACAGCAGTCACTAGAGCTACATCACTGCCACTTTAAGGCCATACACCTGCTCCCCACACACAGCCAGCCAGACCCTCTGCATGCTGCAGGGAGTCTGGGGACTTCTGAGGCCCTTTAGGACCACCAGAAGCAGCATGGTCAAAGTTCAAATGTGATCAGCTCCCAGCATGAGAAAGCTTTCTTACACCACAACCTGACTTAAGAAGAAACCAAACTATGGAGAAAAGTAAAGACAAAGCTAGAAAGGGCTGAAATATTTTATGCCATTGATTGTTTTTTCTCCTTTTGTTTTGTTTTCACGGCACATAATGGAGATACTACTTTAAGCCAAAAAGAGAATCTCAGAGTCAGTTCTGACTGTCAGAGAATAAAGACACCCTGTAAGTCTGCCCTCATTTTAGCACTGATTTCACTAACCACATTATTCTCAGCACAGTAAAGTGCTGAGGCCAAAGCTACTAGGTGCAGCTTGTCTCTCTGCTGCAGAAGAGGCTACAGCCATGCTCCAGATTCTCTCTCTTTCTCACAGGAATACTCTAGGAACACTGTATTTTACATCTAAAGCAGAGCAGGGCTAACATACACTTTTCCTTGTGTGAAAAAATACTGTAACAGTCACTGCAGTGTGCAGCAGCAAGAACCAGTTCCTCACATCACAGCTATAAAATTCCCACCTGTTCCTCCTGAGTTGCAGCACTGGCAGAGTGTGGAGGGCAGCCACACCAGAGCTTGTATAAAGCTCCTACTTTGCCTGCTCATTTCTCTAGAGAGGATGGGGATGTTCCATAGGCTCCTTCAAGGACAACTAAACTTAAAAGACAAAACACATAACTCAAGAACCTGAGAGGCAGCAACAGATCTCCAGCTTGACACAAGTTGGAAAGAATTCCCATATGTACAGCAAATTGCTCAGCCCTCTTCAACTGCACTCAAAAAATGTTTTCACACTGCCACACCTATATGGAGCTCACTACAGGTTTTGCATGGACACACATATGGTGAGCAAATCCCACTGCTGTCAGCCACAGCCCTGGCTGCTCTGCACCCTTATCTGGATCTGTGCTCACTGAAAGGGTTCTGGCAGAGTCAGCCAACCTATCAGCAATTTCAAAGAATTCCCCCAGCCAGTGGGCAGCCCAGTCTCCATGAAATGTGCAGTTTGCAGAGGAGGAACCAACCTCAGAAGCACAGCATGTTGTGGGGCAGACCTCTGCCCACTTTACCAAATCACACGCCACCTTCACATGCACAATACAAAAGCACATTTAACTGTTAAGAGGTATTTGGGAAAGGAGACTAACATATGAAAAGGATAAAACTCTGCCCACCCAGTGTTCATTGAGAAGGGCTTTGTCCATTGCTGCAATTATTTGCCAAAATTCAAAATAAATCTGTTTTCTTGGTGTTGGTGGCATCATCACCATTTCCTGTCCCCCCTTCCCAAAGACCCTTAATAGCAAAGGTATTTCACAGGCAAACATTTCTTTTTTAAAAGGCAGAGCTCATCTTAATTTAGAATCCAGCATCTATGCCAAGACTTCACACTGTGCTGAATGCATTACAACATCTACCAAAAGTGCAAAATACATTTTAAAAATGGTCAGGCAATACACTGAATAGTTGTGGTTTCTGAACACTCGCCAGTTTTAGTTAGAGGAGTTTTTTTACCCTGTGTAACTTATGGGCACATTGAAAAAGATATGTGTAAAGTGTTCTTGCAATCTAATATATCACAGCAAGTAGATTTGCAAATACTTTTTTTCACTGAAGCACAGCACATCCACGGCTTCCTCCGTATTTGCCTTACCCATCAGGTGTTGTTATTCCTTTTCAACATAAAATACCATATAAAGAAATTACCTTTGGGAGTTCCAAAAACCCAAAGTCTAGAATACAAGAATCTGGTTACTTGGGGAAATAGGATGCTGTGATAACCAGGGTAAAAGATACTAATTTTTTATTAGTTTTAAAACCAGAATAATTTAGCCCCTAAAAAAAAAAAAAAAAAGGTAGGAATCATAATATGCAAAATCTTAGCTTCTGATGAGTCAGAATAACGAATGGCTTCCTTGCTAGAACTACTTGTGGGTACTGGTTTGCTGACAGTACTGCAAGCACCAAGGAGACAGAGGGTTCAGGATTCTGGAATCATATCCAGATCTCATAAGAAATTGTGATCTCAACCCTTCCTGAATATCAGTCTGATATTCTGGAATATAATCCTGTTTTGAGTTTGCAAATAGGTTGGAATGACTCTTTTCCCATTACACTTTAGTTATGGGCACTTCTGGTGAAAAAGAGCAGAGAGAAAAGCCAGCAAACCAGCAGGCAGCCTTTGTGAAAAAGACTGAAACAGGATCAGGGTTCTCCCTAAGGAGAGGGAAATAGCTGCAGATGAGTCGAGTAAGAGAGAAATCTAGAGGAAAGCAGAAGGCAGCTTAAAAGATTTTTAAAAGCCCAGCAGCAAGAACTACTGGAACCCTGATTTCATTAAACAGGTCAAAGATGACAGATCAGAGGGTGTGAAACCAGAGCTGGTTGGTCATTTTCTAAGTTGTTTTTCAAAAGAAAATGTCAATTAGTTGAAACCAAAGCTTTTGGCAGGAATATACACACTGACTTTGTCTGGAACATTTTCTTGGGTACAAGGTGGCATTTCTGATCAGAGAAATCACTCTCCAAGAGCAGCCAACAACCCCACCACTAGGCCAGTGCCCTGGAATAGCACTGAAATCCCTACACCAAAGGTGAGGAAATCCCAGGCTAACAGTGACCCCCTAATAGTGAGTCTACGTGACCTCATAGAGCAGTCTGTGGATGTACCAGCCCAGAGAGCTTCATTCTGGTGGACCTACACCCAAATTACTCAACCCTACTGCTCTTCTGACGCACCCGGATCATTGTCACAAAACAAACTCACACCAACCCTGTCTAGTGTCTGCAACCACCTTCCAGCAGGAACCACCTTGAGTGTGTCTGGACCCACTGCTGTTTTAATGCCATATTTTAATTTTCTCTGTGTTTTTCAGTTTCTATTTTATCTTTTCTTCCAATTGTCCAGAGAGTTCTACTAACAAACCTTATAAAGTTCCTGTAAACAGAAGACAGATAAAGTTCATAGCAAAGATGAGATTCCATGTTAGTTCCTTTCCAAAAACAGCTCCCAGGTATATGCAAACACCTCAGGAAAGACCCAGCATGTGTACAGAGAACAAATACCTGCAGATTTCTACTTTTCTGACTCAAAAATACCTGGCTCCCATGATTCACCAACAGGTAAAATTCCTGAGGATTCATGTGTCCTGAGCTGGTTCCAGGTCTTGGAACAATGACTACATCAGCCACTTTCTTATGTATTGAAACAAGTATAACTACTAATTTTGAGAACAGTATTACTCACTCCTGCAACTGAGCATGCTGTTATTTACAGCATAATTTACAGCTTGACCATTAGTCAGCTGTTACATTATGCCTCATGATAAAATAAGGTTTAGATCTGCTTTTTGAACAAATAGGATCAAACTTGCAAAAAGTGAAAGCAGATGGGAAGTTCTATTGCAAAATTGCTGCAGAAACAAAAAAAGGAAAAAAATCAATGGTGCAATATTGATGAAAATAAAATTCAGATGGAATGAGATAATGTGCAAATCATTTGGTGAAAAATACATCTCCAAATATGATTTAAGAGACATTTCAGTGCCATGGTTACACATTCAATTTTCAAAACCATGAAATGTTCCATTATTGTAATAGCTTTGATTGGCTGTGATTCTGCCAGCAAAACTACTACGGTATTGTTATAATGATAAATTTTGCTGCAAGAAAGGGCTATTATATAAGAATGACTCTTTCAGATATTTATAGAAAGAGTTTTTATTTATTTATTTTAAGAAGCTATAATGAGAGAGGCTGGATTGAGAACAAAGAAAGAAAGAAAATTGGGGCCAATCAATATAATGTTTTCAATTAGCCTAAGTTTTTCATATTTTAAATTGTTTCAAGGTTTCATAAAAACACAGAAGGAATCTACAGCTTTCATTGGTTTTTTTAAGATGCGTATTTTCACCTCTCTGTTATGACTACTCACTGATTCCTTTCTTCCTTCCTTTCTGCCTCCTCTCTCCTGTCCCCACTTTCCAGCCACATGATAGTTTAGAAATTAAAATATATTTTCCTGTTATCTTTCTTTTTCTTTTTTTTTCCCCCATGACTATTCAGACAGGACAACAGTTGCCCAGAAACAAACTACAAATATATTTAGCTAGCTAGCTCCCCATCGATGTATATAGATAAACATTACATAAATGGGTGTATCCAAGGCAAAATTAATGACAAAGGTCAGGAAATACCACACAATCTCACCATAATAAGCCTCTGTAAGAATATCCAATAAATGTAATACTACATATGAAGCATAATAATAATTTAATTACAGACTAATTTTCATTTAAATTTCACAAGTGTTGTGGCAAATACCTTTCATCACCATTCCTGAAACCTGAGAGCAGAACCACCACTTTGTGCTAGGAAGTTCAAGTGTAGATTTGTAAAATAGATTTTTCTTGTCCTTTGGGGGTAAACTACATCAGCAGACAAAAGCAGCAGAAGTAAAAATACAGCTCCAAGAACTACCAGCAACAAATAAAGGCAACAAACCAGAAGGTGCATGTTGCAAGCAATAGTTTGGTAAAATTACATATTCTTTTCTTTTCAAGCATGATCAAAAAAGTTCAGAATTAAAATCCATTAGTGAATAAGTTAATGGATTTGTGACAAGACCAGAGAACAAGCTTCATTGTGTTAAGCTCTCTATCAATCTGATTCTACTGGTATTTTCTATTCTCCAAGAATGTGCCTACCTTTAATATCCAAAGGGAGACTCCAGCTGGCCCAGTGCAGCCCTAATGTAGTAGCAGAAATCAGGTATTAACCCAGCAACTATTAGTGCTCTTCCTGAAGAGCCCAGGAAAAAATAAAGGAAGCATGTCCTCACATCTTTTACTGTTTTCTCCAGATTGTAAGGCATGTTTTAATACACAGCTGAGCATACACAGCACAGTATAATTGGTGAAAGTCATAAACTTGCTCTACAGACGTGTCTAAATAAGTTTTCTTCTTCTACTTTGCTATTTTGTGGTGACAAGTTAAAGACATTGGTAAAAGATAGTGCCAGAGCAGCAATCCAAGAGGTCCTCACCACAGGGCTCTGTGCCTCAGTGATAAACCACCAGATGCCTTCAGTGTACAAACAACCAGCACAGCCCTGGAGGTCAGGGATTCCTGGGCAAGTCCTACTGCTCCTGCTTTTTCCAAGCTGCTGAGGCATCAAATTGTCACCAAATGGTCAGAGACACAAGCTTTTGTTTAGCAGCTCTGCCACTTTTCAGAGGGCTCTCACTCCCAGACTGTGGCACACTTCACGTTTGTGTAACTGGGGGGGTGCCTACACCTCCAGTACCAAACCTGCTGGATTGAGTCCATCTGTTGTTGCTTCCTTCATTTTGTGGCTGTTGGAAGCCTGGACAGACAGCTTGGAGTGCCTCTCAAAACACGGTGTAGGCAACACCATGGCCTGCCAGGCCAGGACCAGATTTACAAAGCCATCACCATATGTCTCCAGTCAGAGAGCACAGCATGTGTGTCAAGTCCGAGGAAGAGTTCTCTCATTACACATTTTCAGGCACATCTTAGGCCATTTGGACGTGCTTTTATGGTTCCCACCACGTATCCTGCACAGCCAGAATCTTGGCAACAAAGACTTTGCATTCACAAAGGAGCGTGGAAATTTTTCCATTAATGGCTCTGCACAGACATTCTAAACTACCTCATAACAATACCACCAGTTTTTCATTCCAGAGATGGCTTGAATGAATGGATATGCATCCCACCTGAGTATTGTAGTCACAACCTACTTGGCTGAAGCAGTTACTTAAACTCCTTACTGAACATCTCATACTACTACTGCACACAGAGCTGACTCAACATCCTCCCAGTGCCATGCTCAGCAAGGCACGACTGTGGGACCTTGGGGGATGACAGTGTTGTTCACTGGAGGCTTTCAGAGTAAGATGATTCACAATGAGTGATTCCAAAAGAGCCTCTAGATTCATTCCCATCTGCCCTACTCCCACACCACACTCAATGTGTTTCTTCCCACTCACTAATAACAGCTCTTGCCTCCTACATGCTATCAACACCTGACTGTCTTTTCTCACTGCAAGAGAGTAAGCACTTATAATGCATTCAAAGCACAATTTTGTCTGACACGTTTGTTTTAGCTAATTCTGTTAAGGTTTTTTTTTCTCCTTCCTAAGGCTGTTTCATTTGTAGGAGCAAATAAGCCTGAATGTCTCCTGCCACATTTGCTATCATCCCGTTATTCAATATAGGAGGCCAAAGGCTGCTAAAGGTTACACTTCATACAAAGGGATTGCCTTTTCCCACATACACTGAACCTGATGAGGAAATCATGGCTAAACAGGTACCTCTCTATCTGCCCCTTCTGTACCTATCTGATATGCTGTGACAAGCAAAAAGCTGTGAATTGATTCCTACGTGGGCAGTTCTACCTTTTCCAGCCTTGCAAACAAAATCCACAGATGTCAGGCAAGGTTTTTTTTCTCCCCCTTAAAACACTTCCATCTCTTTCTCTTAAGCTTAAGTCTTTATAGTTATTATAGTCACCTTACAGTTCAACAGAGGGGGTTCAAATGAAAAAATAAGATTGAAAGAACACAGTTGACACTCTCCCTGACCATGCTTAACAGGACACAGCCCTGCTCCCAGATGTAGAACATCTTTTCTAAGTAACATCATCAAGGTGATTGGGACTCCTGGTAAGCTACAATGGAATCTATTTAGCCAGAAGGCTTTAATGCTGGTTTAGGACCATAACGAATCAGAAAGTTCTGCCAACATTAAGTTTTTTACAAAAGAAAAAAAAAAAATCTAGCCAGCAACATTTTCACACCAGGTCCTCTGTTTTTAAAGTGTTCACTTTTTTCCCACCTAATGATTAAACTCAGCAAGGAAAAATGAAGGAAGACAGAGAAGCTAGGTTCGAAAAATTTCAGCATATGGAATAAAAAGTTTCCAAAAGCTCCAGGCTGACTAACACCGTCATGCTAGAAAAATTGAGAGAGAAATACAGGCCAGCATGAACTCTAACCTTAATATTACTGCAACTTTATCCACATATTTTACCATGGTTTCCTAAAGAAATGAGGCTCACACAGTCACATAAAGCCAGCTTGTCTGTGTCTGATTATAAATTCCCTCTCCTCCAGTAACTTCTGAAGTCATTGGCCAATTTTACCCAACTTTGCCAGAAAAGCAGAGGTCTGAAAAATAAACACCTCCTATTTCTAACGTGAAGATAAGAGACATCCTCTGAAGAGCAAGGCCTTTCTTTGTACTTCTACATGTTCTGGAAGTTTGGGAGCAGTTTTCTGTTATCTGTTTCACAGAATTGTGATGGGCGGTGACGAGACACAATGTTGGCAAAGAGAGTCACTACAAGAGGCACTCACATTACATTACACACAGGACCTTGGCTATCTCCCCTCAGTTAGACAGAGACCAAAGCAAGGGATAGGAGCAAGAGAGACATCCAGTCTCGTAAGTTCAGCAAAAAACTGCCAATGATTTCATCAAGTTGGGCACAATGGGCCCTCAGCAATAAACTGTACAACTCCATCCAGTTTCCAAGGCATGTCAGAGCTGCGGGGGGATACTCTTACATCAAGCTTCCCAAAAGCTGCCTTCATTTGGTTCCATGCTATTCTGCAGCACAAAGTCAGCAAGTGCACTTTCTGAGCATGACATCTGTGCTTGCAGGAGGGGGAAGCCAGCACTCCGATACACACAGGTGTTCAGGGTGTAAAGCATGTGTCTGGAAAGCTGAGTGCACAAAAAAGAGGTGCCCTTTGTGCACTCTTTTGGGAGCTGGGAGCCACATTAACAGCTGCACAATGGGAGGAGAGTAAGCTAGAAGATCAGATAGGTCAATTAGATGCAGAAGTGGAAAACCTCAGCTCCAAATTTTCTGTAGAACCTAGGTTCTGAAGTAGCACATGAATTCACCAGTCTTGCTATTTATTTGGAGTTATGCAGGTTTTCCATGACCAGGATTTTCCAGCTCTCCTATAATCGGTGTAGTGTTCACTCTTATGAGCCAGTTGTTTCCCACTTGGTTAAACAGGTTCACTACTTATTATAAATTCCACGTGTTTGCAACTGTGATCAGCTGATCTTATCCCTGTAGAGTTTTGTCAGCTGTAAGAATTAACAGGCTCTACACTCATGTAGACATAGGAGAAGGAATACCAAGAAGACGAACCCCTTCCATCCCCACTCTCTAACTACATACACACACACACACCTGTGCCAGACAGCACAGGGCATCCCTCCCTTACCTGGGACCAAGGCCTCCTCCACAGCATGCCCAGCAGAGCCCTGGCAGAGGTGGGGGCAGGAGGAGGGTTGCCCAGGGTTCTGACCTGCAGCCTGTGTGTGAGGGAACCTTGGATGACGGGGGCAGAAATATTCCCTGGCATGACTTCATTTTCTCCAGGTTCCTAATTCCCTACTGCCACTGCAGACTTTCCCAAGGATTCTTTCTATACTTGAGCCTTCTAAGGGGTGGCAGGGGAAGGGAGTATTCCATCTTCTCGTCCTGCTGCCCAAGCACAGCACATGTCAACCAGCACCCCCACCACAGTTATTCTATAAACAACAGCTGGTAGCCTTGAACAGTCATGACTGAATATTAAGCAACAAATCACCATGATTTACTTAAACTGATGCTTAAGGCTCAACAAAAGACAAAGCTCTTGATGCTAGACACTGTACCAAAACCCAGAACGAGGATGTCCCTCCTTTGGACACAGGGTTGCCACAATATATCAATGTTGGCCAAGAAGATTCCTTCAAATCTGTTCAGCTCCATAGGTATTTTTGGAAATCTGACTCCTCTGCTCCTTGACTTCTTCAGTCTCCCTGCCAAAGTAGGTCATCATGCCCTCATGTAGAAGCTGGCTCTGGACAAGATATTCCATTCAAGACACTTCTGCAAAGCTGTGACTGCCACATAGTTAAATCAAAGCCACACAGTTTAGTAGATTGATCACAGCAGCGTGATGCCCTACACAAAGGCTGCAAAACACTAACAACCTGCCTGCTAAATAAATTTAACTGGGTTGATCTTCAAATTCTTGTGGAAAGATTACTTCCAAGACTTGGGTTATCTAGAATTTAGGAAGCTCAAATATTTCCATAGCATGCTGCAGTCACATGTGTAATTTCTCCTTTGCCTGCAAGAAAAAATTGCAGAACAGGCCAGCAACCAGGCCCCAAACAGTTTTTAATTCAAAGAAACAAAGCTGAATCATTGAAAATCTATGCTGAAGTTGTAATCAACACAAACAGTTGTGCATATACCTCTTCCTCATTATACTGTGATTTCCTTCTCTGTTCATTTATATGCCTTTCCTAAGCCCTCCCAACCTGGATACTTTAAGAATCCCTTGCTCACCAACCTGCACCTTCATTACCACCCCCTTGCTTCTGTCTCTCCCTGTTCCTCCATAGAGAAATATCCCTCCTCCCTGAGACATAGCACTGCTCCTGTTGTATTCCAGAGTACCCAAACTCTGGGTTTTCCTGTCCCTCTGTCCACTAGACAGAGGAATTCCCCTTTCAGATTACATACTCTTTGACTTTTTCTATCATATGAAGAAAAACTTTCTCCATCCACAACTTTTCTATCTAAAACAGTCCTGTGTTAATCTGGGCACAGCTTTGTTCACGTGGGACACTGCCTAACCCCTCACTGGGCTGTCACATCACAGACAAGCTTTCAGACTCACTTTCCCTGAAAGCCAAAGAGGCAGATGAGTTTTAGGACACTTAAGAGAGAGAGACTCTGCTAGCTGTTGTTCTGCCCTAATGGTCCTCTCATTCAAGAGGCCTCCTCAGGTCATGGTGGCCATTTATAACCAGGATTCTCCTTCAGTTAAAATTATGCAAGTCACTTAAGTTTTGCAAAGAACGCCAGAAAAAATCACCAACACTTCAGCACAGCTTCCAGTGAAAAGGCACGATATTGCTGCAGCCTGAGAACAGTGAGAAAAGCTCCTGCTGTCAGTGGTACAGAGGTGGGGAACAGCATCACCCCCAGGACAAAGGCCTCCACACTTCTGGCACATTCCCTCAAAGAAAATGTGCTGTAAGCTGCAGTTTCAGAACTGACACATCCCACCCTTCGTGATCCTGCACTGTTTTGCTGCCTCCCTCATTGCAGTGTCACACCAGCTACATGTCAGCAAGGGGGTGGAAAGTACCCTTGGACCATTGAGAGCTGCTACTCCATACAGACTTCACAGCAACCCAGACCTTGGCAGGAGCTGCTACTGCAAACTGAGGATAGCAGCTCCACAGATAATGGCACAGAAGGGCCACAGGAAGAGCAGCGTGCAGCTTCTGTTTTTGCAATGAATCACAGAATCATAGAACCATTTAGGTTGGAAAAGGTCCTTAACAACAAGTTTGATTAGATGTTTTATGAAGAGATTTGCTGTGTTTTCTGTGTGCTTTCCTACCCTTCAAGCAAACAGACTCTATGGCCATAGAGTAAAACCCCTGAAAACTGCTAATAATGATCTCTTACCCTCACAAAATAACAATACATCAGAGCATTCCACAGTTTCTGTGTTTACATAAATACAGTTGTACCGTTGATTTACCAAATGTCAAATCAGGATTTCTTCATTTTTAAATAACAAAATTTCCTTTGCAAGTAACTCTACAATAATCAAGCTTCCAGAGCTCAGAAATGGCAATTCTTCTGCCACTTTTTTCACCCTCCAAGACAGTCTCTCTTCATATTATCAGGAGGACTGCTGGTCATTCCTAGACAATGTTATCTTCTGGGACACTGACCTGTTTTGGTCCCCTGAGTAAGGCTGAATCTTCTATGTGATAAGAAAGAATGCAAGCCCTTTCTGAAGTGTTGCAAGGCACACAGGTATTTCTGAAACTGCTTAGAAAATTCTTCCATCCTGTAGGTATTTCCCTAAGCAATTATTTATTTAGCTGACTAAAGTATTAGAGATAATCACTATAATTTTATTTAAAGACGTAATTTCAATTTCCATTTAAAACCACTTTATTAGTTCACCATTTAAGACATACTCAGCTGAAGCATCACATCAAATTGCTAGTGTAGATGCAAATGTTTTATTCTAAAAATTGCCAAGTAACATTGATTTCTACCACAGATACATCAAATAAAGAGCGAAAGTTAGTAGTTTCAAAGTTTTTGGCATGTTTTCCTAGCAACAAAATTTGTTTTATTCTAAAAGACTAAAAACTGACAAGTATTTACTCTATCTTGGATACAGTGTATTTTGTTTTTATTTTTCACACTTTCTGTATGCATGAAAGAGATTTCTTTTACATAGTCCCTTGCATAGATATCAATAGCACTGCACAAGAAAGTCAACTTTGCCTCTGAATTTATTCACAGAAGCTGTACAAACCTACTTCAGTATCTGAGTCTCAGAGGCTCTTCCAACACTTTCTAGGACACCAACAGTGAGTACTACAGAACTAGAAGGCTATTATTTTTCAGGAGATATTCCAGTATAAAAGACTAACATACTGTAATTGCAGTTGGTGGAAGGATTCAGAGAACAGAAAAGCAAATGAGGAGCAAGTGAAAGCAACTGATTCCTATCGCCATTCCCAACAAAAAGGCCAATTCACCGGACTATTCACAGATCTATTCAGTTAAAGGAGAGAAAACAGCATCACAGAAACAAGCATTTCCCAAGGGAGTTTTAAGTCATACAGAAGCCAGTGATACCTGGCAGCAAGAAAAGGCTCCAAAACCACAGGAGGAGCTGCTCCTAATTGTACTAACAAGGAGTTAATTTAAAATATGAGAAGAGCAGACAAGTTATTTATCTAAGATCTTTTAACTCAGTACCACAAGGAATAGGAACATGGAGTACTCTGTCAGAAGATGTATTATGTCCAGTAAGAAATTTGTTAGCATTTTACATCTAAAGCCTCAGTTTGGAGGATTTGTCTCTTTGGCATCTAGTAAAGTCATGAATCAATTTACAAAATCGCAACTAGAAAATCTATTATGTGGTTTAATAAAGACCTAAGCATCTCTACTGCAAGCATGTGCTAAACAGTAAGGTATTAAATGGGGCCTGCTGAGATTGCCAAAGTAGCAATAAAATAGTTCAAGTCTTCTTTAACCTTCACATCTCTCAAAGAAAATACGAGGCATCTCTTAACATTTTCAGTGGGAATAAGGCAGGGATTGCAAATAACAAAACCTGGCCTTGTAGTAAATCTTCTTAGGAAACACTGGCCCTTTTTCCCAGAAGAGCATCATCATACTTTAGACTCTATTTTTCTAGCATTCTGTTCTCCAAAGCCAATGCAAGAAAGAGAAATCCCAAACTGTACATGAGGACCAGGTGCTTAAAGAAACAAACAAATATTCTAAGAACCAATATAGGGTTGAAAAACCAACTTTGATAGAAACTGCCTAATCCACCTCCCAATAATACTGAAGTACTCAGCTTCACTCAGGTTTACAGTTGTGCAAAACCCAAGGAAAAGTTGAACCAACTACACTCAGTGGAAATACTCAGTGAGAGTCCCAAATCCTGAAGTGCCTAAAGATGCTGTATAGCAATCTGAGCTAAAACCACAGATTAATTTGCTTTTTTAATGGTGAGGCTACATACACACCTTTTCCATGCTAGAGGATCAGCTGAACTGGAATAAACACATATTCATTCCAGGAATATGGACTGGACAGTTGAGCCTTTAAAACACATGGGTCTGCAGCACAGTAATGTAGAAACAGTGCTCTCCTGTCACTGAAATATTTTTTTCTTAAAAATGTTCAATACAAGTTTTGATAACACCACCTACATCCCAATAAGCTCATTCAGAACTGTTGGAATAGCTGGCCATAAAACAGGACAAAATCACCCCAAGCAGAAGCAGATGGAACTTAACTGAAATGGTGGCAAGTGCATCTTACACAGCAGCTACAGCATGGATTGCCTCAGGGATTTTACATTTGCTCACACAAATCCTACCATAAACATCTGAATGGGTTGTAAAGATACACAGTGAACTAGATCATTTCATTTCAATCATGCTAATCTTCCCCTGCCTAGTGTTGGCTCCTTTCTCTCAAATTTGCCAATTTAAGGCATTTTCTAATATCTGTAGAATACAAACAAGCCTTTTTTGTAAGAAGGGTGTTCTTCAAACCCCAGTCTCAGTGTTCGAAACTATATAATCCTAAAGCCTTGATCCTACCAAGGACTCCATGATGTATGCAGCATGCTGCAAGAATTCCACTGCTTCTTAAGGAGTCCTTAAAAATGTCTTCATTGTTTAAAATACCTTTTCTCATATCCCAGTTTCATTACCATCCTACTGCTATCTACATTCCAGTAGAAAACTGCTCTCTATGCTCCTTTGCCAGTGGAATGGAACCTGTAACAATTAGCAGTTTCTGCTTGTCTCTGCTCTGCCTCATTTTTTACTCCCCTGCCAGTTGCTGCTTACAAAGTAGATACCTGTCCAATGCTTAAAGCAGTTACTCAAAAATAAATTAAGAGCTATTTTTTAATGGGCATTCATTTGTGGAAAAAAATTCATTGCATTCTAATACGCTTCACTTGATGCAAAGCAAGAGCATTTTAATAAATAATTCATATCAACAGAACACAAAATTTATTAGTCTAATACTTTTAGAAGCAATGAGATGGGATGTACACACACATACATGTACTCAGCTGTATTGTGTTTTTATACACTGACATTATGACAATAGTACTTATCATCTCTGATACATGAAAGTTCCTGCCTGCACCAGGATAGAATACAGATTTTTACTAATGTATCTCTCAGTAAATTAGATAAGAAAAAGCAAAAGAGAGCACTCCTCACTCTGTAATTTGGTCACTTATGCAAATACAAGTAACACCAAAAAGTAAAGACTTTGGAAGAATTATCATCAGCAGTTCTCTTTCTTTTTTATTTACCCTGAAAAAAATGAGGATTCATGGAGACAGATCTGCAGGAGTGGGTCTATATCTGGTATGTATGTCCAAGCAAAGCCTGCAAGTTTTCTATATGGCTACAGTTCCCACATACTGTCCAAGAAAGAAGGTTGAAATAGAAGCAGTCCCCAACCATTCTTAGCGCAAGCAAGGATCCTTGCAACCCACGAAATACAGAAGCATTTTAAAGCATTTAAAAATCATAGAGATAGAATGCATTATTTGTGGAAGTATGGGTCAGTCCTTGGGCACCACTTGAATTCTGATGTCAAGCAACAAAGTAGGGTCCCCAGGCAAAGTAAACGTGCAGAGAAGAGCATCAGTGAATATGGGCTTGGAAACAGACTCTGCAAACTGTACATGGTGCTTTGAAATCCTCAAGATGCTGCTGAGGCGTGAAGCACATGCACTCTACTCCCTACCCCCAAAACATAAAATGCATCCCTAGACTCATTCCTAGTATTCATTTGGCCAGTGACCTCAGCGAGAAGAGCGTTAAGTCCCTGTTGAAAATGCAGATTTGCTACAGAAACTCTATAAAAACTAAATTAAATTTTAAAAAAATCTGTAAAAAGCAAGTGTTTCTTTCATCTGTTCCTGACTTCCTTATTATTTCAGTGTTGGATGTAGAAGAGTAAATAAATCTCATTTTATATCTGTGACACAATTCCCAGCTGTGGTTTCCTCAAGCCCTTCCAAAGCAGCTTTTTGGCAACTTAAAATGATTTGGCACAATCACAGTCACAGAAAATATATTTTATTCCTAAAAGGATTATTCAAAGTTTAACTGGCTGTAAGAGCGCCACATCCGCTGAAACTCTCAGAAACAGAACCCTAAGAGAACTGATTCTCTGCTGCCTGATGTACACCCCTCACACACATTATGGAACTTCCTCCAGTGTCCTCAGATTGGAAACTGTCAGCTTTTTTCCAAAGAACAAAGATACGGCGACAGGTATCGTGGCATTGTTCATGACTGGGACATTGTTCATGGGAACGCTGCTGAAACTCCACTTTTAAGTCTCACTTAGGCTCAACAGCCATAATTTAGCTCTGAGTTTGGATCTTCCTGCGCTGAACCCAAACCACTGCTATGGGGTGAAATCCATTAAAATCCCCCAACAGCTTTCCCATTAAGATTGTGACACAAAAGCGTTTCCATTTCAGTATCTCCTGCATAAGAATCATTTATTTTTACAGCGCGCCTCCAGCATTTCCCACACATTTACCAGCTGAAGAGAAAAATCCTCAACCCCATTCTGAATTTATCATCACAACACCTGCTCTCTGTCAAAGCTCACTGAGGACCCCAAACAAACCATCCTCAATGGGCCTCCAATCACTTTGCAATTTTGTGTTGCTTTTCAGCATGCCAGGCATATCCCAAACAGCCTAACCCACAACCAGATGGTCAATACACAGGGGAAGACACCCACAGACTTTAAAAACAAACAAACAAATAAATCAGAATTACCAGTATTTAGTGTCTTGTTGTGTTGCAGCATTCAAACCAGGACCTTGAAAAAAGCACCTCAGAGCACACTCACAATGTGGGAACCCACTCCCAACCTTGAGCTTATTTCTGCCAACAGGTTGAGTGGGGGGCAGAGGAGGGAATAAATCTAAAAAGCACTTCCTCTCCCCCCTGTTCCACAAATGCATTATTCATAAAAGCCAGGGATTTTTTTTATTACCTGGGGATTTCTTTTTTATTATGTTCAAAGGACTGTTTCAGTGAGCACTCACTCCCCTGCAGGCAAATATGCAAGGTTTTTTTACATGGCAGTATAAATTACAGTGAATACCTAAATAATACGGGCAAAACCTCAACAAAATCAAATAGCCAAAAACATTAGGGACAAATTGCCCTTGCACAATTTATTCCATTGTTTGGTGGAACTCCACAGAGAATCTGGGGCCCCTCATATGCTGGATCTAAATTGATTTATTCTTACTATCACAGGGGAAGTCAATAAACTACTTCTTTGCATAAGTTATACTTACATTTAAAAAAAATCCTAAAATACTACAAGAATGGCTATTTTTCCTTAACTCCTGAGCTTCTACAAAGAGGAAAGCAGCATTAAGATATATGTAGTTATTCTCATAAATCTGATTAGTGAAAACAAGGAATAACCACAGCTTAAAACACAGACAGAGAGAGAAAACAATGCTTTTTTTCACTCTCAATAGAACATATTTCAGATGCTACCTCTGCTTGTTGTAATCGCATTTCCACTCTGAATCACAAATACTCCAGAAATCTATCTTGCTCTGAAGAGCCAAAATATTTATTTTTATTTGACCTCCTACTAGGTGCATTCATGGGAAAACAAATGGATTCTACTTGGGGCATGTCCATTTGTGCCTGTATCCCAGAAACCTGAAACCAGGCCAGCATTCTTCTGATTGAATAAAGCTGAGTTGTCTGGGTTAAATCTGTTGTCAATATGCCTCGCTTATACAGTGAAATAGTTTCTTGTTAAGCAAGACAGAGATTTACTGTAGGCAAGATACAGACTTCAAATGCATCAGCATGGAAGGGAAGGATAGAAATGTATTAATTCTTCAAGAAACACCGGATAAATGCACTGTATACCTTTGCAGGAAGCTCCTTTTTCTATGAATAATCATGGTCTTGAGTCAACAGACTTTGCCTACTTAAGCTATCTCTTGCATCAGAATCCAATTATAGCAAAGCCTACAGAAAACAGGTTTGGCACACTTTAATATTTTGGTATTGATCTAATTTAGCTCTGGTTTCAATTACAACAGGGAGCATTTTATCAAGAGATATACTTTGTTGGACTCTAAATTGCTTTTTTCCTTATTGTCTCTGATCTCACTATCTGGGTACTTTTTCCACGCTTATTGCTACAGTTTTAGAGGTTTCACCCCTTTTATTCTGAACTTTTTTACAGGAAAGAAATCAAATCCAGTTTTTCTAAGTAATAAGAAGAGAACTCAATACATTTAAAAACTGGGCTGGGGTTTCTGTAGCAACCATTCCACAATGATGCAACTGAATTTGACATCAAAGAACAAATGTATCAAGTCATCCTGACAATTAAAACACTTGCTTTAAGAAGAATGCCTACATATATCTGGAACAAAGACGGATTATCCTAAGTAAAATGAGTATTCCATTTAGTAATATATGTATACCGTATCATCCTACTTGAGGCATCTTTTCTCCCATCAATGTGCGTAACTCCCACAAAAATTAGCTGGATTTATCCACAGAAACTGAGAGGAGAATAGACCTTTTTATTTGGTTTTCAGATGTATGGAAGAATTATCTCATTTTCCATTTAATGACATACAGAAGATATATGGAAGTAATTTTCTTTCTTCCTGCTGAATTTGGCTTTAAACTCTGCAGCTTTATGTCTTACATTCATTGAAGGGAATGTCATCTCTACAACCCAAAATAGTTACACATATTTATAAACTACATCTAAGAAATTACCCCTGGTTAACAATATGCACCTTTCAGCTACAAAACCCAAAAGCCTGACAACAGGAAAATTTTGCAGCACTGTGCTCTCCCAAAATACAAATTGCACATTGATAATCTGGAATGTTTGCTGAATTAAAGGAGGATTATGAAATCATATCAATGATTAGAATCATACATTGCTGAAGGCAGATAGCTGGAGTGCTGAAATTTCTAAAAAGGAAGCTGTCAAATAGTAGGAAGCAATTTGCAATGATCCAAAGCTTTGTGAATAAAATCACAAACCTAGTGCTCTGTTAAGCTCCACGAAGTGATAAAATTTGAATTCAGAGTTTGTAATTCCAAACCCAAGTTCATTTCATGGGCTGCCACAATTTCTAGAAAAACATAAGACTTCCCAGAGATAAAGGAACATTACAAACTCACTGGAACTGAAACACAGTTCCTAGTGTTTCTTCAAGCATGAAAAGGTGTGACACTCAGGGTACACTGCTTTTTAAAACTCCCTGTTGGTATTGCTAGATGTGAGATACAACTGTTCAGCCCTAAAGACAAACAAGCAGTGCATCCCTCTCCAGTCCAAACAGCAACAGGAAATGTGCAATTTTTAAGGTTGAGGTAACGTATATCTGTGACTTCCCTCTGATGTGGAAGAAAAAAAGTGCACCTGAAAATTGCAGCTTGTGCTCTTGAGACCATTTGTTGATGACTTTTCCAGGTTGATTTTCAAGCCCCTCCCCTACCAGAATAGTCTCGAAACACAAAACAGTATAAATCAATTACTAGCATTAAAGAAAAAAAATCAACCAATACTTATTTTGCAGACACTGGGAACAGCCCAAAGGTCTTGCACAAACTATTCATGTTAAAAAGAACAGTTGAATTTGAGGTGTATATAAAAAGGGAAAAAACCCCAGACATTTAGAATATATTTTGAAAGAAACCCATTTCAAAATAATTCAAGTGCTTTTCAAATGTCATTAAAATAAAAATAAAAATTTATTTAAGCTGCAATATGCCAAAGGCCTTGTCAACTACACTGGAAAAATGGATGCGCTCCCGTATAATCACTGCACCTGCCCTTAAGGCTATAGTTCTTCCAATACAAATTCCTGTAGTAAGATGTCAGGTAATCATTAGTTGAAAAGAAAAAGCTTATTCCAGTAACAATGGTCATTTGTGCACAACCCAACCCTAACAGGCTTCTGACAAGAGACACCACTTAATTCAATGTTACAGTTTTAGCATTCCTGCCTTCTGAACATGGAAACAAACACCTTTAAATTTTATCCCTAAAGTGAAGAACTCGAGCTGCAATATTAACAGTGTCACGTCAGCACGTGCAAGGCTTCACCCAACAAGCACCTATTTCCCCAGAGCAAGACAGCAGGAACAAGCCCTGGTGTGGGGAGGCAGCAAGAGGCCACCAGACATGCTGCAGCCAAGGTTTCTGACCTCGCTTTTACCATTATATACCAGCCCTGGCAGCTGCTTCTTTCCCAGCCACCCAGTTTCTCTGGGCTGTAGTCAGTCAAGGTGGGCACTTCTCCCTAAGTGACATCAGCAGGGGCTGACGAACCCCTCTGGAGCCTGTCCTGGCCCACATGGAATTACCCTGGCATCACGTCCTTGCACATTTATGCCCGGTTCAGACCACAAACTCAGATCTAAGAGGAAACTCAGGACAGACCTTGTCTCAGAGCTTCCCTGAGCTGTGAGGGGGCATCCCCAGCACCTGCCTGGCTCCTTTACAATCGCTGTGATTGCACATGTGCAAGGAGGTAGAGGCTTGCCAAGTTTTCCCTGTGTTCACGTTTAATTGCTGCCGTGCCCCAGGTGATGCAAACGGCTGCAATTCGAGCATTTCTGTCCTTATTGGTTTATGTTCCATATGATTTCCTCGGCATCGCTGGCATCTTGGGCAACCTAAGGCCTGCTTCTTGAGCAGTTTTTATATCCATTGCACCGACAGGGTGGGGGGATTTTTTTATTTCAAAGCAATTCACTCAACAGCGCCTCTCCCCCAGCCCCAGCCCCTGGCAGCAGGTCCCCAGGCCGGGCTGCGCTGGCCGGAGCCGCACGCTGCCGGAACGGGAAAGCCCTCATCGCTCCCAATTGTTTTCCTGAATGCCTCTGCGAACAAGGGCGAAAGGAAATATCCCCGGCTGGCCGGCGGCCAGCGGCCCGCTCGCTTCCGAGGCCAAGGCAAACACCCTCCCGGCCCGCCGCGGCCCCGCCGCAGCCGCGGGGTCCCGGCCCGGCGGACGCGGCCCCTCTGCCCCCAGCGCGGCCGGTCCCTCCAGGGCACCCCGGGCCCCTTCGTGCCAGCCCGGGCAGGGGCAGCCGGGGGAAGCTCCTTGCCCTCTCAGGGCGTCGTTCCGCTCGGAACAAAACCTGCCAGCGGCCCCGGGGGTAGAAAAATAAAAGCAGTTTCCCTTCCCACGAGTGTGGGGAGGAGCACCCCAGGGCACAGGAGGCAATACCAGGGGAGCCACCACGAGCCCCGCTGCCCGACTCCATCAGGATCAGGTCCTGGGAAAGCCCGGCAGCATCTGGGCTCCCATGGCAGCCTGTGGCTCTTACAGTGCGAGGGGAGAGGAGCACAAGGGACAGCCAGAGGTCCCACTGTCACTGTAAGGCTGCAGGACCCGAACTGCCCTGTCCTGGTCACTGTCCAGCTGCCCACGGGGCAGAGCCGGGCTAGGATTTCACCTTTTGAGATGGGCACGGTGGGAGCACATGTGAAACCAGTTAACTGTGCAGTTATTTGGTCACAGGAATTTACATGCTCAGCTGCTGAAGCAGGAGGCTGTATGGTTAACTGGAGATGTTTAATAGATTTGTAGCAATGGGTGGTGGGGCTTTTAAACACAGCAATCTGTTCAGCTCCTGACCAAGAAACAGGCAGTTTCGTATGGGTATTTCGTATCTAACTAAACCCATTACCTTCAGAGCAGGGCAGAAGGGTGAAATCCGACACAGGGCAGAGGCAGGACCAGCCATCCTTTACTCTCAAATCTAGTCATCGTGGGATCAGAGCAGCACACAGAACCACAGCTGGAGATCAGGAGATCACTTCCTCCCATTACCATTTTCCAAGGTCTACAGAAAAAGTTGGGGAATCATCGTTTTACAAGCATAAAGAGATTTGAATTTCTTGCAAGAAATTTTTCAAGCTCTACCAGCAACATGTTTTGAGTTTGCAAGAAGCTCCGTTACAGAGAGAACTCTCTAAAAAGTAAAAATTAGGGGGATCAAGATAAGAAAACAAATACTGCTGACCTAGCATTCCATTGCTGGGGTGAAACACAAGGCAAATCGGGCATTTCCTACAGCTCTTTGCAAACATTGCTTCTTTGGAGGCGAGATGGATGGAGCAGTGGACGAGGGCTCACGACACCTGGACTTCATTTCCAGCTGTGTCACTTATCTGCTGAGTAACCTTGGGATATTGCTGTAAAATGACACTCAAAAAATCTATGAATGAGAAGTACTGCACAGGAACTAGGCTCTTTTGCCATCTTCCCACAGCACTCACATGGAATCCTATGTCACAGCTGGCATTTCTGTCACAGCTTGCTTACAGCCCTAATCCTACACAGTTCTCTGTGGAAGGGCTTCTGAGAGAGTAGTTCTGTTTGCAAGAAATGAGTCCAAGAAAGATGTGTGAAGCCAGAAGAATACTTCTACCTGGATTTTTAACAGAGTTCAGATCCATGTTACAAATTGGACCAAGACAGCATTTCAGCATTTCAATTTCAGGCATATACTCTGTGTCATTGACATTATTGTCTCTACTTCTAAAGTCCCATTCACAACTGTAACAATACAAAAACCCCAATAATCTCTTCAGCCAGAAAAAAGTACTGGTCAGATTCAATTTCAGTGGACCACTGGGATTTTATGCCATTGAAAACAGTATCCATATGGCTGTAAGACCAGTTTTCCATACTCTCAGGTAAAAGCTTCGCAGCAACCAAAATATGGGAGAATCTGTTTCAACCCTGGCACGTGTCACGTGCTAGAGGACACCTGTTTCCAAGTAAATTCTTAGCTGAAGCCAGTGAATCGATCTGCATTATACTGTAGGACTGAGGCCTACATTTCAAAATCTTTAAGGGATACTTAACTGAGCTTTATCATCAGGAGACGATCAGTTTAACATCTGAATTTCCCAGGAGCCATGTACATGATTTATCTGTCTAAAGGCTTGGAATCCCATCCAGTTTAGGAAACAGAACTTTGGACAGGCCACAGGACATATATATTACCTTAAGGTTTGTTAAATACCCATCACCAAGCTCTCTAAATATTGACATTCAAAAAGATTAGTCAGAAAAACCTAAGAATCACACTTATCTGATCCAGCAATATCAAATCCTTCATGTTGTCTACCAGAGCGAAATAATCAAACTCTTTTGCCATAAAGCCTTTTTTTCTCTTCTGAAACAAATTCAAGTTTTTGTAAGTTCAGAAAGTGCAGTTCTGGCCAAGGTAGATAAGTGATCAAAACAGCCATGAGGGGCTACATATACAAATATATTGCTTTGTAGATAATTTTATCTATTTGCACGAAGTTATTTATTAGCTGAAC
This sequence comes from Chiroxiphia lanceolata, assembly GCF_009829145.1. Taxonomy (NCBI): domain Eukaryota; kingdom Metazoa; phylum Chordata; class Aves; order Passeriformes; family Pipridae; genus Chiroxiphia; species Chiroxiphia lanceolata. The sequence continues at coordinate 16,797,893 of NC_045646.1, read as the reverse complement.
ATCACTGGCATGTACAGACTGGATCTAACTAAATTATTTGATGATTTTTCTCTATGTCTGCAAGTTGTCCACACATTGCAGAATTCTCAGATTTATCATGAAAGACCATATAGGCGAACATCTCAAACCAGCAAAAAGTCAAAATGACTGTGGGATATGTGTCTTCAGCTGCAACTTCTTCACTGTAAAAGAGGATAGGCGCACTCACATTGTGTTAGTAAGTTAAACAAGCCTTTAATTCAAAAGCAAACTTTAGGACTAATATGGTTCACAGAACACAAATTCTGAAATATTCACTGGTAAAATTCCAAGTCACAGTTACTCTTTATATAAATGTCTGTCCTGGTGGAACCTGAAGAAGCAAACACAAAGAAGGTAACACACTGTAGGAATAGAAATGTGTTCACTTCCTTGTTTAGGCACTGTTCAGGGCTTTGCCAAAGAATATACTCATGTGAGACTGAGTGTCTGCAATCCCTGAGATCTACAGCTCCAAAGCTGGAAACAGCAGCAAACACAAGGAATCTCTTCCACAGCACATTGCCTGGGTGGGCTGCCCCTGGGTGGAGTTCTCAAGGTCTCCTGATGCAGGGCAAGCCACTATTGGTCAGCCTGAGATCCAAGACATTGAAGTATTGAGATCACGTTCCCAAGACAACCATCTGCCAGATGCAAGATTATATTCTCTAGCAAAGCTGTAGTAATTCAGCAAAAATGCATGTAATGCCAGACATTTCAGCCTCAACAGATCTGTGTTTGTAGACCTTGGCATCACTGGAACATTTCCAGACAGTTCCCCTCCCACCAACTCCATTCATCCCAAATTTCTGGATGGTGCTACACCTTGGACACACAGGTACACATGAGATAAAGAGAACACATTGGAATGAGGTTACTGTCCAAAGCTTCAAGGGCATAAATAATGGATGCAAATCATTAGATCAGACCTGGATCCACCTGTGATGTTCAACAGGTCCTGGCTGACAAGTGCTACTGGGAAATGCTGATAGGCACAGGCAGATGGAAGGGAAGAGGTAACTAACAGACTCCTTACTAAATTCATCCTGGTGAGGTCATGGACAAATCACCAAGGCCATCCCTGTTTGTGGCATATCCAGAGACATCTAAAATAAAATGATATTAAAAAGTCTAAGATAGAAACAGTTTATGTTTTATTTGGGGAGTAGTTACTTATAAAAACAAAATAAAAGGATTGTGGATCTGCTGATGAGTTCTGCCTATCAAAGTAAAAAGAAGCTGTTAAGATTAACAGGAGCTGCTTCAGATAAAGAAACGTCTATACCTTGAGGCATCAGTGTTCAGCCCCAACAGGGAATTTTGAGTGTCCCCTCAACTACCACTATGAAAAGGAAGAGATATTGATGAGAACAGATGGTGGTTTGGTTTCACATCCCATTATGCAACAAACTGTATAATCTTTACTCAGGTGGGAGCACAGTCTTTAATTCTGCATATCATAGTAGAATGTGGTGCAGTGAAAGGAGATGTTCCTGCTTTATTCTGAAATGACAATCTGGACCCCATTTCAGAAAAGAGGAAATGATGATTTAATAAACAAATTTTTAAAAATCATGAGGTAGCTCTGCCTCTTGTCTACTAGAAGATAAAAAGGCTGCATATTACATTGTGAATAGTATTATATCTAGTAAAAAGCTATGTTGTTAGCCCACAAATACAGAGAATGGCATGGAGAAAAAGTTTGTTTGGCTTGCCAGAACTAGTTGCAAGGAATAGAAAGAAGGAGAAAAAGTTGTAAAACATTGGGTGTGCTTCTGTCATTGCAGGAAGGGAAGCATTGCCCAAGGCAGGGATATTTCCTGGTATGGCACAGGGACTTTGATAGTCAGCTGGTAATACATTTACCAACTATCTAGTTTTCCCAGAAGTGTCTTGACCTGAGCTGACTCCTCTGTGTCCCAGGAGGATGACTAAATCTGATTAATTTATTATGCTGTGGCCTGCAAGCCATTTCCTTGCTTTACATTGGTGTCAGTACAATCTTTTATACAGGGCAAACTAGGTTCTATATAGGCATAGTTATTTGGACTAGATTCAAAACCAAGAAGAATTCACCACCAAGCATCCACAAAATTTAAACAAGTACAAAATGACAGACTGGGAAACATTTGAGAAAAAAATCTGAAACTTTAAAGGGTAGGCAGAGTTACAAGACAAGATAATCAGCTAATTAAGCCTGAAGTTAGTTGATAATTGTAGGCATCTTCCAATGAAATCACACAATCCTGAGGACTGCATGTAACCTACAAAAAAAGCCACATGATTATTTTTTACAAGGAAGCAGTGGAGTACTGTGTTATGGGAAACAATCTCAATCCTATTAAATTAATAGCTCTTGGTGGTGAGCATACTACAAACCACGCTGTGGAATCCAACAAAAAAAACCTCTTGGAAGAGCCAGCTCATGGTTTAGAGAGTTTGGGCCCATATGCCTTCGTTTGCACCAAAAAATTGTTCTAAATGAAGCTCTACTCCAAAAAACATACTTGGGATGATGCTCTACAAAAACCATCACTGTCCATATGTTGGCTTCGTGTGATACTGCTATAACCTGCAGGCAGCCGTCAAAGAAACTTTCATTTATGAGACCTAAAGTAGACTAAGCAGAGGACTCAGCAAACCATGGGGAAGAAAAAAAAGTATAGCATAGCTGACAGAGTACTTTCCAAAAGCAATCTAAAATCCACATGCTCAGATATACAGCAGTACCTCACTAACTACAGTAGTTTGGTTATTCCCACTAGTATTACACTTGAGATTCCACACTGTTTGTATCTTACTGATTTACACATAAATTGTGCTCAATCTATTTTACTTTGCTTGCTTTGAAAGCTCAGCTTGGGATCTGAGAATCACTCTGACAAACATCTTTCTCCATCTCAACCCATAATAATAGTTTGTGGGACAAATAAAGATGCTGATTACATCTCTGCACCGAACTGCCACACTGAAAGGTTTTCTGCCCCAGAATTTTGTATAGAAATTGAAAGGAGAGGATGATTTTGCTTGCCTAGAACTCCTCTACTGCCCAGTCTCGATAGGTGCACAAATTGTTTCTGAGCTGGCTCTGAGCCCAGAGCAGGACTAACACACTCCCTCCCTGGCCCACCAGAATGAGAAGGGTTGTGGGAAGATGGACAGTGAGAATGGGGCAGAGAAGAGCTTTGAGTTTCTGGTGTAGGTGGAGGAATACTGTCAGGTAGGTCTCCAGAGCAGAAAAATTTGGAGGTTGACATGGGCAGTTTTTTCTGAGGTATTTCTAGCCAACCACCTGGTTAGGTGATGGGTGCACGTGCACAAAACTGTCCAGCCAAGTCCTTTCACACATCACTGTGAGGCCCTTTCACACACCATGTCTGGTTCTCTCTTCCCAGCTCACCACAACCCATCAGAAATGTGGCAGTTGAGTGCCTCAAGTATGTTGTGCTCAGTAACACCCAAACCATCTGAGGCCAGCACTTCTGTCACTGGATGAGATCACGTTACAGTGCAGTGGAAGTTGCACAAAAGGGCACTGAATACCACACTCTTTCTCCAAGCCAGGCTCTGAACACTTCCAATAGAATCAATAAGGAGCAGAAATGTCACTGTCATGAGAATCAGCAAGTTTACAATACAAAGATGAGATACACTGGATTATTGAAAAAGGAAAGTGTGTGCCCAGTGGAAGCAAGGTGAAGTGACATGGGAAGACTTCAGAGATGCTGCTTGCCACTGTAGGGAGAAAATTTATGTGGCCAAAGCTCAGCTGGAGGTGAAGCTGGTCAGAAACGTGGGGAACAATAAAAAGAGCTTTTCCAAATACACTAATGGCAATAGGCAGTATAGAAATATCATCCTGTTCCAGGATGAGGATGGTCATCTCACAAACAGGGACGGAGACAAGGCAGAGATGTTTAATGCTTTCTTTGCCTCTGTCTTCAACACAGATGATGGACCAAGGGGGTCTCAGTCCCCTGAGCTGGAGGCCAGGTGTTGGACTCAATGATTCTCATGGATCCCTTCCAACTCAGCATATTCTATTCTGTTCTATTCTATTCTATTCTATTCTATTCTATTCTATTCTATTCTATTCTATTCTAATTCTAATTCTATTCTATTCTATTCTAGGTCTGCAAGGAATTTCTTACCTTTTTTTTTTATCCCTGTTCATTTTTTGTGTGCCTCTGCACTTTCTGGTTCTGGCTGATGGCTACCTACATACTTCTAAAAAGACTTCCTTCCTCATACTACCTCTTATTTCTGGCCAAAATAGAAGAAAGAATTTTCAAGCCAAACAAATTCAGAATGAGAGGGGTTTTTTTCTTATACTGATCAACACTTTATGTTGTTCACACAGTCAAACTTTTTACATGTTTATTGACTTTTGCATAGTCAAAAAAACTCACAAAAACATTGAGATTTTTCTTAGCAGATTATCTTGTTTATAAATTAATGTTTAAAGAGAAAAACAAATCTCTTGAAGAATGTGCCCAAAATTTGTAATCTTAGACTCATTTCTGGGAGAACTGGATTGCTTACAGTGGCCTTCACATAAAAAAATACTGATGCCAACAAATGTCTGCCAGCTGTGCAAGAGAAACACTCCTTTTATTGCACTGAACTTTGTAGTATTAGTGATGTTTCTAATAGACATCTTCAGACACTGATAAAAAATATTTTGTATTTTCTCAACTCACTCACATGAAATGGTTGTTTCAAGTGGATCTGTCATTGTGGTTTCCTGGACTTCTTCAGTCTTGTTGGAAAGCTTGTAAATTCCCATGGCTGATAGTAAGCTAAGGAAGGAAATAAAAAATAGTAAATACCACTTCAGTGGTGTAAGTCCTTTTCTGCTCTTTTTTGGCTTAGAGTGCATTTTAGGAGATTATTATCAGCTTTTACACAGACTTCAAAAGAGTTCCATCTGGGAATCCATCCGTAGGTCCATTTTGCACCCTCAACTGAACTCCTTTCCACCAAATCAGGCTTCACTAAAGATATACACTGGTAGATCAGCATTTGGCTGAATTAAGTGGGTCTGGGCTGTGAGTTTATTTTACAGGAGTACTTGACAATATCAATACAATAAATGGCTGAAGCAACTGGAAGGAAAATCACTCTTTAATATCATATTACTTTCTACAGCTACAGAGCAGAATATGTGAAAAAAAAGAATAAGACAAATTAGATGATCTATATCAATGTGCAGTGACTAGGTATTTAATACCTGCTATACTTTAATTATTTTTTTAAAAATTGGAGATGTTTTAAAAACTGAAAACAAAATGCATATAGAATATTTTTACAACACAGAGGAACAACAGCAGATTAGCTTTCTGAGGCTATACCTCTTTTTGCACTCAGATCATGTACTAAAATTGCTTGTGCTGCTTACTAGTATTGCTGCAGATGAGACCAGGATGCAGCCCAGCACATTTGCACAGAGCACGAAATACACAACAAGGACTATTAGTTACTGAGTCCAGCTCACTTTTCATACAGCACCTCACTGTCTCAAATGCTGTAAACAATCCCATGACTCCTGGAGAACATGAATAATAGTGAAAGGATCATGCCTTCTGAACAGAAGATTCCAGATTTTGCTGCAGTTGTTCCAAGAGAAGACGTAGGAAGAAATTCCGACCAGCATAATGCTGCTAGAGGAATATTGACACTGAGCTGACCCAGTGACAGCACTCAGAGCTGATGAAGAGATTTAAATGGTGCATTCTGGTGAGGGGTTCAAAAGTCAGAAGTCATAACCCAAAATAATTGTGTATACCGGAAATTCAAACTATTTCACTCAGGGTCAGAATAATGAACTCATGGAATTAGTTGCCAAGTAAGAACATGGAAACAAGCACTGCAGTCTAAGTGGCTTGGAGACATCTTGGCACTTTTATGGAGAGAGAAGGGATTAAAGGATCTAGTGACAAAACAGAAAAGTGGGGGTTAAGAAAAACTTAAGGGAGGACAAACGCATGAGGTCAAGTGGCATTTTCCCCTCCAAACGTCATTTCCTCTCTTTTATGTCACTCTTCCCAAAGACATCATGTCACATTGAATAAACAATCACTAAAGCTTAGATGAGGAATGGACTTCTACCGGATTGAAACAGGGATGAAGCAGCACTATCTTTTCCTCTGCTCCATAATAAAAGTAACTGCTAACCAACAGGAACAGACTTCTTTATCTATAAACAACGCCATGCATTTGACCCACTCAATCTAACGTAGCACATGAGGTTTTCTCATATCACCCTCTTCCTGTTACCATATCTTCTTCAGTCCCATCAGAATACTGCAACTGACCAGATAACAAAATTAAACTGAAACAGCTTAATGTCAGAACACAACCCAACTGTCTAATGTACTTCATTGGTGACACACTTCTTTATCTACACTACCCAAGATATTTGCAGTGCTAGCATAGGCACATCATATGCAATTGCAAGAAGTACATGAAGCTACTGATCACTGTTTTAAGTGATGAAGCACTAATAAAGGCATTATTTTAGACATTTGTACCTGGTTCTCATTATAGAAGAAAACCTATTCCCATTAAGAGGTGGCATCAAATATAAAAATATTTCAGTTGGAAACTACATGCCTATAGAAAAAAGATGTATAAAAGAAGGTGCATTTTTAATTTAAGGTCAAGTATTAAAGCAAGATTGTAGTAAAAGTTCTTACTATTTGACTCTTCCAGAAATTGTTTCTACAAGTTAGCTAATTCTTTTACATTTTAGCTGCTTTCCTTTGCCTCTTGCATGAGTTGACACATACTACAACAGCTGAGGCACATAACAGCTTCTCTAACCAGCTTTGTACTGATCTGTCCCCAGGACATGTGGGATGCTCAAATATTCTGTGACACTAGCTCACTGCATTGTGCTCTGTCCTAGTTTGTTGAGTTAGGCTCTAATGTCTTGATCTCCAATGTACCTGTAAAAATAAGATCTAAGAAGGAGAGTAGGTAGATTATGTCAGGGGTTACACTTACCATAGAATTATGAATACACTGATAAAACTATCTTGGAAACTGACTTTTCTCAACAACATAAATGAAATTACATTTTCCAGAGACAGGTCCACCTGGATATATATCATTGTAAAATCACCCAGCCATTCTTTACCAAAGGCATGGGGGGATCCCTTTGCTGACTTTCTGTGAAACACACGGTTGTGTCTCAGCAGACTCAGTAATGTTTAACTGAATTGTCTCCAAGTCTTGCTTGCTGAGGGGCTTCCTCACAGGCAGAGGCACTGGATAGGTTTTGTACCTTTCTAATCCTGAGGAGAGTCCCTGAGAATGCCTGATATGTGGCAGCAGCAACCTGTCAGACCAGACAGACAGAGATTCTTCAAGCAATACAGGAGCTTAAGTGGGAGCTAATTCAGATCAGGAATGAGTCAAAGCAAGAGAGCATGGGCCAGGCCTGTATTAAGGGGGATGCAAGGGGATTTGTCCAGAGGTAAGAGAGAAAAATTTCAGAAGTTTTCTCAATTGCAGGGGGTCTAAATGGAGCAAATCTGTGAACTTTTGGAACATCCCAATCATTTTACCAGAGGTCCAGTCTTTTTTTACATACAGGATAAAAAAGATTGTGTCTTATGCATCTTGCACAGAAACCAGCTCAAATCCTGGGATGTGGCATTAAAGAACATTCCTCTGATTCTACCCACACAGACAGCTCAATTTTCCCAAATCCTTCAGCTTTCAGTTACCACTAAAGACAGATGTCAAAATCTTTGCAGACTGTATTACTAGAAAAGAAAAACGTTTATTTGTTTTCCTCTCTTCTTAAAAACATTGTAGAATCACACTTTGTTAAAACATCTCTGAGCTGCCCTAGAATTTCAGCTAACCTATATTTGTTTCTATCCCATGTCAGTCTCAACCCCTACCTATCTCTGCTGAACCCCGTAGTATTATACAAAATGCCTCCAAAACTTATCTAGGTTTCATGTAATAGAGAAATTTTATATTTTGGCACTGATAAAAAGATAATTCAGATTATAATTATAACTACTTACCCCATGTAAAGCTTACCCCTTACAGCATAAAACCATTTTCTCAATTTTAATTTTGTTTTGTTAAACCTAACAAGTGGCTTGTAATTTAATTTACAATTAATTACTTTCAATATTCTGACATCTTAGGCCATTGAAGCTTCCTTTTAATTAAAAAGAACTATTAATTATAGCTTAATATTCAATTAGAAGCTATGTATTAGTAATATTTTGAATTCTGAGAGACAACAGTTATACAGACAGAAAACACATTTGTAAATGGATACTTCAGAAAAGTAGATGTAAGATGGAGTTCACCTGTCTAGAACTCTACAGTCCTGATTCTTAAGAAAATTGTACACAGACATCCAGACGGAGACTCAGCAAGTTTAAAAAGGCCAAGTAAGGTTTAATCTCCTTATCCCTCTCCTTCCAGTAGTGTGATTAGGTGTAGCACATGGGTCACAGAGCCTACATATCCCTGGGTTATGTACCTGGCACAGTAGGACCAGCACAAGTGCAGCAGGGAGGACATGCAGAGTATCACTCCATGCTCACCTCCCACACGGAGCCTGCCCGGCACCTGGGCTGCAAGGATTTCCTGGGCCTGGGGAGCCACATGGGCAGTGCCTGCACAGGGCTCACTGCACTGCAAGCAAACAGAAATAGGGGATTTTTAAGGATGTTTTCTGTTTTCACATGATGTGTTTGGTGTCTTACTGATACAGAGGCTCACTCCTGCCTGCTCCATTTTGCCATTTTGGTCCATGACTTTGTCTGCTCTGTAAAGGTGTGTCTTTAATGGAACAACTCTCATGAGCTTTTGTCTATGTACAAGATCAGTACTTAACCTAAACAAGTCATCATCCTCTCTGAATCCTCCCATACCATTGCTACGTTAAAGTGACTTGTAACAAAGGATTTATAGCTCATTATTCAATAATGGATGTCATTCTATCTGGCTCCTTTAATTACATGTCAACGATTTTTTTAATCCTTTTCCAACAGAAAAATAAGGTGCTGCCACTAGCAGTCTGCCTGAAAGGTTCAAATGTCAGGGCAGTAATTTTGAAACGAATGGATTTGACTCAACCGATGCGAGAGTAAAAATAGCTATTAGAGATTCCCTGACAAGTTGCTGTGACAGGGAAAAGGGTAGAACTGCTTTCACCCTCCTGCCTCTATGACTTTGCCTCTGTCCTGAATGGTACAGCACAAAATGCAACACCAGAAAAATAAATAACCTGGCCTGAAATCTCTGTGGTTTTTTCTATAGCTGGGACTAGTGGTTCCTCCTTTACTTTCTCAGGCAAGGGATTGACAAGGGAATGACACAGCCTCACCTTGGCCAAGCCCTGAACACAGTGGGCAAAGGGACTGAGTGTGGTGGGCCACAGCCAGCAGGACATGATACTCCTCCATCAGGAAGGAAGCTTCTTATCCCTCCTGAAGGGCTCAGGGAAACACAAGGAAAGCAAGCAAACCCACAAAAAAATAAAAGAAGAACATGCATCCCCACCTCCAAAAAAAGAACAAAAGAAAGAAACTTTAAATGCTGGAAATATGCAGAGAGCAAAGAGAAGGCTTTAAATTGCTGGATGCTACTTAACCCAGACAATTCAATAGCATACAACTTCAAGCCATATAACTTCTCCTATACATAAAATAAGTGTCCCACAGCATTCTACTTACAGCATTTAAGGAAAGTACAGCAGAGGAAGTATCCCTTGGGGGCCAATTCACCTCTTAAACATTTTTACCTTTGTCAGTGTCACTTTTATCAGAAAATTTACGAGGACAACATGTAACCCGAGCTGCCTCCAAAGAGACCACAATTTGCAACGTATCAGGTGGCTGCTTCTGATGAGCAGGAGAGAAGGGGTGAGGGACCTTTTTCCCCAGCTCCTCTGATACAATGGACAAACAGCCCCTAAACATTTCCTAGAAGAAACTTCCATTCAGGTGGAGCAAAGGGCCCAGAATGAATAGGAACACAGAGTTGTCAAGATTATTTTGCCTCTTTGAGCCCCACCTTTCCTACTGTAAGATAAGATGAGCCATGCTGACATTCATTGTAAGGCACTTAAAGAGCTACAAATTAGAAATGATAAATAAGAATTAACCATCATTATTCAATAAGGATTCAAGACAAAGGTGAAACTGGGGTTATAGAGATGAATGAGATGACTTTAAAATTCTTGGAGAAGACTGCCCCAGAAGAGGGATATTTGAAATAAGGGGCTCTCTGTATTTTCTCCCTCTTCCCTTGGGAACAATTGCATTAGGAGGTAGGAAAGAGGCTGATTCCTCCTCAATTCTGTGTGTCTTCACTATAGCAACTGGTAACTAAATATTCTTGAATTAAAACCAGACCTGGACAGGTTGTGTCCTGACAAACACAATGTAGTATGATGTTTGGCCATTTTGTCAGCCACTTCATATTTCCTTGATACCATCATTAACAGGTTGCCTAAGCACCACAAAAATAGGTATGTGACATTAAAATAGCTTAAAGGTTTCCTGGGAAAAGTATATAACTGTATGAGACCAGCTCACGCATCCAGAACTGTCACATGAATAAAGAAGGTCCTTTTAAACATTGAAAGACTGTGTCCTCCTCCACTTGAATTTTACTGACATTTTTATGATTGCCTTCCTCTATTTGCATGTGACTGTTTTCCATCTACCACTATCAAAAATTCTTCCTCCATCAGTGTTTTCATTGTTCTCATTATTCATTTCAGTTCTGCAATCTTTCAAGACATTTGCTCTAGCCAAGCTGTCACGCTAACCTGGCTTCTCTGAAGGCACTGCCTGCAGCTAATTCTGTGTAGAAAGGCCACCAGCCTGGAAAAGCAGCAGGGAAGGTTAAATTAAAGACAGCACAGAAGACATGCTTCATGTGCAACCTCTCTCCTGCTCTGCAATGACATATCAGTCTCCTTGATCATTTCTACAGATAACAGCCAAACCAACAAATGACACAAGAGAAAAGGACTTGTCAAAGTAGAGGGTGACCTGTGCCACCGATTTCTCTATTAAAGGGATGGTTTTGTTTCTTGCTGGCACTTGTTTTCCACTAGGGACATATCAAGGCTCAAAATTCCCAATCTGTTTCTGTTGTCAGGCAGGAGATCTCTCTTTAAACTTTTATTTCTGTAGTGGGGTACAAGACTAAACATAAAATTAAGTACCAAAATACTTTTGCCACTTGAAAGGACAAAATTTGCTGTTGAATATTTCTAACATCTTTGATTTACACCTCGTCCCCACAAAATGTGTTTTCCACTTGTCTCATGTGGGTGTCCTCAGGCTTTTCCAGGTTCTTTCCTTCCCTGCTCTTCTTTGTTTTATCCCAGACATAACCATAATTGCACCAGGACAGCAGCATAACAGTTGCCATAAAGATGAAAGCCCTGGAAGAGTGGCATGTTTAACACCTTTCAACCCATCTAAAGATCCTGGGAAGATGAAGAGAGAGAACTCACTGTCAGTGCATATTGTTGGGGTATAAGGAAAATCAGCTCATGACTGTTGACCTTTAGGCTTTCTTACTCTGGTTACAGGCTTATGCCACTGCTAAGCTAACGTGGTCTGAATTAAATTCCAGATAAAATGGTTAGAATCATTGTGCATCCTTACATGGTCTTACTGTCCCACCGGGGACAGCCTCTATCTACTCACCCACACACAGATTCCCTGTACTTGGCTCTGTACCCGGAGTCGTAAGAAAGTAATTTCAGGAACGGTGTTCTAGATTTCTTAAACAAACAGTATACATTGGAATAGTTACTGCCAAGGATTAAAATAATGCCTAAGTGATTTTTTCCAGGCACTCCACAATACAATAATTTTTTCATCCAACAGCCTTTCATGTGACACTTTTATATAAAAATGTTTACAGGAAATAGCAAACTTTCCTTTCGTTCTTCAGGTTACATGTACCCCCATAAAATGCAAATACTGAGTGAAGTCATTGAACTACCTGACACTTAAAAATGAACACATCTAAGTATCCTGCTTAAGATCAAATGGTGGCTCCCAGCAGCTAAACGGATATTTCAAACACTGGATAACTGATTTTTTCCTGGCCTCCAACTGCCACTTTTAATGGGGAGTTGCACAGTGAATCTTTACTAGCAAAGACGGTGGGCCTTAGGGGGTCAGACAAAGGCAGCCTCCATTTGCACTTGTGCAGTGGGATGCTCCAGCCTTCATCTTCGTGCACTTTTAAAATCTGAAATGAGGACTGGGGACTGTCACAGAGCAAACAGGAACACACAGTCTCACAGCACACCAGAGTCTATGCACCTTCTACCAGACCTGTAGGAAAGCTGGCAACAGCTGCTGAGAAATGCCAGCCAATAGAATCTACTTCTGCAAAGACTTTTCCAAAGAAACAAAAATGTTTCAAATCATCAGAGAACTTTCAGGATCCTCTCTCATCAGAATAGTTTAATAATGATGTAAAAATGTCTGTGGTATTCCGTTTTCCCTTTCTCCAAAGTTTTAGGAGGGGTGTTTTTCCACAAAAGTAAAAGCCAAAAAGCCTCAAAACCAATTTGCAATTAATGCCTTTACCAGTAGCACATACAGAGAGAGGCACACTGAGCCTCTGGCACAACAAACACGAAGTTCCCAAAGCTGAACTCAATGGACACGGGCTTGTGAGCCCTAAAATTTCTGTGGTAGATGCTTTGCCTTCTTCCCATGCTGGGAAAAAACAACACAACTCCCTCCAGCTGAGTGGGAGCAACTCCTAAGGAAGTAGCAAAGCTTTCCTAAAAACGACCTATCATTTTCCTCTTTCATCCTTGGTGGGGAGATGTCAAGGCTGTGCTTCTCTTCCCTCTGCCTTTCCTTGCATATGGGGCTTTTTTAATCAAGTGATTATGTCACAGTCTTCTTTCCTCTCAGTAAAGAAAAACATCCAACCCTTCAGCATTCCGACTGAAATCGCCTGCAAAAACAAAGGATGAGAACTACTTGTCCAACAAGGTGGGAAGGACATGTGTCCTTGGGCTACGTTGGCTGCCCAAACTGTGCTTGTGAATGTGCTTTTCTGCTCATGACTATGCCATGCTCTCCATGCCAAGGACATGGACACACCTGCATGTGGGCCAGAGTGTGCCCTGGCTCTGTGACGTGCCAGCTCAACACTTTGAGACAGGAACAATCTGCTAGAGCAGGAATTTCTTATGTGTCCTTTGCTGGCAGAAGAAATCAATCACAAAGCCACACACTGGGTACAAAGGAGCTTCAGGGTCTCTTCAGGTCTTCTCCCCCACTGCCAGCTGTGGGAAGAGAGCAGTTGCTACTAAAGAAAAGGGGCTTCATATTTTGCCATGTTTCTTGTCATGTTTTGTCTCCCTAAGGCCTTATCCCAGCTACTATGGAAGTAAATTGGCAGGCAAGAAATGCTGGCAGTTAGGAGTCCTATTGCCATAGGGCTGCTTTGTTTCTCAGTGCAAATAATCAGTGTATTTTATGTTTTATGTTTACCATCAGAGCTGCAGGCAGCCACAAAGGCTGCACTTCCAGCCTCACAGCTGCAAGGGAAGATACCACAGCCTGTGCAGAGGTGGCTTTCCAGAGGGAATGCTGAGGTACCTGCCTTTGTGTCTCCCTGAGCACACCAGGGAAAATACAAAGTTTCTGGGCAGCTAGGACAAAGTTCGCTTCTTCTGCGCAAAGTTTGCTTCTTCTGCACAACAAATCCAATTGATCAGCAGTATGAAGTATTAGATATTTTAAATCATCAGAATTTATCCAAAGAAAATGCTGTTTATTTGAAATACTTGGTTCCAAACCTTCCCCAGGTCAGAATCTGAACCCAGCCTTGATTTCCACTTCAAAGCTGGTGATCCTAAAAATTGGGGTTCCAAACCAAATTAAAAACCACCAAAGATAAAATTTTCTACAAACAAGAAACTCTGTTTTCCACCACATTGGAATGTGTTTCATTGAATGCAAAAATGAGAATCTTGGCAACGATACCAGAATTTTATCACTTACTTTTTCCAGAGGAGTCCTGCAATATTTATTACCTGCACAGGATGAGCATAATGGAATTCGTTCTAACATTTCATCCAGAAGAGAGTTCATGAGAAAGTAAGAACTTGTCTTTTAATGAGTGGAACCAAGAGAAACGTGACTGAGACTTGGCCAATTCAGCTCTTCTAAAAGCTTATCCATTTGCAGTCATTGTAAACTTCATTTCCTCACACTCAGGACACACACCTGACAATCTGACCACACAACTCCACTGTACTTTGATGTAAGGGTGAGCCTGCAGTCAGACAAACAAATTGCTTCAGCTCACATCTCTCTTTCTGGTATTTTTTTCTTTCATCAAGAAACAATTTGGATAAAAGCAAATCTCTTGAGGGGAAAAATATGTTTCCATTTAGTGAGAGACCATCCTTTACCCATCCTCAGACTGAGAAAGGAGTAGCACTGAGCTCTAGGACAAGAAAAGGCAAAAATGTTGAACTAGTTGATGAGCAGCATTTCTATGGGAAGGCAGGACGAGTGTCAAAGTGCAAAAAAAAGGCCTCTGCAGCCCACATGACGTGTAGTGCAGGGGGGGTTCAAAGAAAGCACATTTTGAGTGTTCAGCAGGAAAATTATAACTCCTTTGGAAATAATTCCCAAGAAAACTGACAGCACTTTTAGAGCTGGAAGTCTCAATGGGGGAAGAAGCACCGTGGGCTACAGGAGAGATTCAGAGAAGCCAGCCAAGCCCAGATTCAAGGAGGCACTGCCACATATAGTCCCCTGGCCTCTCAAAATCAGCCTCTATTCCCAGCTAGAAACAGACCTCTGGGATGTAAAAGGGGAAGGGGCAGACCAAAAAGGAGGAAATACCTTCCCCCTGGCCTGTGCTAGGTTTGTCTGCAGGCACAAGCAGGGCACGGGGTCTGTGAAGCAATGAGATACGTGACCAGCTGATGACACGGCAGAGCTTAAAAATAACATTGCTGATTGGAAAATGTCAGTGTCCATTACACAGGACACACTGCTGGGGCTACCTGCAAAAAATTTCAGAAGTTCTGTGTGGGAGGAGTTTAAATCTTTGAAACTGCCTGTTACATCAGGCTGCAAAGCAAGTAAATGCTGAGGTCTCCAACGTGTGCATTTCTACAGGTAATTAGATCTTATAAAAGTGTTTATCTATACAATAAAGGAGCTCAGGAGAGTCAGCGTGATCTGGATTAAAATTATTTCAGAGTTTGGGCATGGATATAGCTGAAGGAAAAGCCACTTCACAACTCAAAATAAGTTGTAATAAAATAGTTTAGGAAATGTCTTGTTACTTTGCATGTACTGAATAATGGGTAATTTCACAACTTTCAATACCCATACTTAAGAGGAGCTTTTATAAACGAAATTCAATGAGTTCTGCTCAAGGGACTCTCTTGCAACACTGTGGAGCATGCAATATCCACAGGTATTGCAACATCTAATTGCAAAATAAAGGCTGTTTTCCTCCAAATCTCCTCATGCTCTCCTTCCAGCCAACAGTGACAATGTTACATGGGCATGGTTTTCTTTTGGGTAAGTTGAATCAGCTCAATAGTCATCTGACAGGCACCCAACATATCCAACTCAAGGAAAGGAGCAGAATTGCAAGGCCAGGAGCTCAGACCTCTCCTGTCAGTACTTAGCACAGCTACTCATGACACTGCAGTGCTGCTCACAAACTGCTCTGCTGTCCCCTTGGTTAGAGGAGAGAGTTCTGCAAGTCAGTTCTGTGCCCAGGTGCTCCAGCATGGACAGGAAAGCAATTCTGCACTCCCCACACACATTGTGGCCACACTTACAAAGATCAGGGAGAGGCAAAATTGTCATGAACATACATTGGCCCAGAAAAAAAAAAACCAAACACAACTATCTGTGAGTGACAAGCTAACTAGAAAGGGAGTTTTTAAATACTCAAGTTCGGAGATCAAGCACAGCAGTTCACAACCACCGACCACAGAACAGTGGGGATCTTCAAACAACTCCAACAAGGCAAGGTTTGCTGGTACCTCTTCCCATTCCTCCATGTCCTTAGCTGATCCCTGTGCTCTGATCACTTTTCAAGGCACACTCCCCATTTTTCCTCTATATACTCTAGTCAACTTCTGCTTCTTCCTCAAAATTCCAGGTCAGAATCACTGGGAGGGAAGCATCACTCTGCCTGCTTATGGAGAAACAAAACACAGCACCATTTATTTTATGTGATAAAGTGAACACAGCCCATGGTGATCACAAGAGAAACCAGTATCTTCCAGAAGAGTTTGGAGTGGGACCCAGCTGAAGGTGAGAGGGCTCTGGAGGACCCCCAAGTGCATGGCTCAGTGACACAGCCAGGCTGACCTGCTGGCTGGCAGTGCAGATGGAGGACTTCTGTTCCTATGTAACATTATTCCCCTCTCCCCTGAGCCTCCCACTCCAGGTGCCACTTGTGCAGCCCAGCCCCTTTCATGGCAGGAACCCTACTGATTATCCAGTTCAGTCCATGGGCATGGCAGAAAACTTCAGCTGTGAAGTCTTACAGGCTAAGCAGGTTGAGCAAGCCGTGGTGGTCCACCAGAGCTGATGAAGGGAAAGCAGTGGGGGACAGGAAGGTCTGAGGAGTAGGATTGGCCCCTCTCACCTGATAAACTGAGCAACATCATCAAACTGTATGTGACTTCTGCTGGTGGAGCCTGTACTGAGTCTCTCTTTATATGTTTGCATAATTCTGTCACTAGGCACTCAGACGCTCTCAAGTGGGAGTGAGAGGAAGAGGTTACCTGATCAATCAGGTATTTCCTTCAGCTGCAGTTCTTTTTCCTACAGGAAACTCTGGCTTGTATAAACCACTCAAGAAGCAAACATCAAAGGACTCCTCTATCACTTAGTCAGGGTAATAGACTGTACTTGAACTCTACTCAGTGAAGTGAAACTTCTTAAACTGAGAGCTGAAGTTAAATTTGTTATTCCTGGCAAACTGCCCAAGAGGAAATGGATCCAGGGCAGAAGTTTGTTTGTTAGATAGCAGTGAGAGATTGACACTTTTATAATAAGCCACAAAAGCAGAAAGAATAAAAAGTAGTCGCTGAACTACTGATTATTCTCAGATCTGCTCTTAATGCTGCATCAGTAACAAGATTTCCTTTTAGTAATTGTCAAATAATGGAAATCAGAAACCATGAAACATCAGTAAGAAGGATTTTGAGCAAAGATTCTGCACATGAGTCTGATTCAAAAGGAGGATAAAACACATAATCAGCTGCAGCAGGTCCTTTGCATACAGTAGTTGTTACCTCACAAACAGTCTGGGATCCTTCACTAAAGACACAAGGTACTGAGTGCCAGTTCTGTCCCCACTTTCAGTCCATTGTATGCCCATACCCTGCCCACCAGTGTCAAAAACGTGGTGCAAGGAGCTCTCAGTTGTTTGATAAGGTAGGCTACAACATGACAGCCAGGGTCCCACTCCAGTGTGCCATCCTGCAGCTCTGCTTGCCCATGTGCCTAGAGATACATAAGCTCATGGATCCTCTACCATACTGTGGCACGCAGCCTCAGTCACATCAAGCTCTAGAAAGACAGGGCTTTGGTGAACAGGCAGGAAAAATGGTTTCACTGCACTGAAATTCTTTGCTATGTTTCCCATAACAACCAACTGCACCTGACAGACACACTTTAAGCAAAAACATCACACAAACTTTACCCGGTCATCTCCCAGGTGGAGCTCAATTAAGATATCATCTTCTAAATAAGAAATCTGAAGTTGCATTTTGACTTCAGGATAAATGACAGTTACCTCTTTATTATAGATTAACAGTAAAAATATTCCATGTGCCATTTTGGAATCTTCTTTACTGTCAGTAATTCTTAAGCTGCATTAATTCAAACTAATGAAACCCCTCAACAAGAGGAAAGCAGAGCATTTACCATAAATAGCATGAGACTTCATTCCTTCAGGCATTTTTTTAATATTTCTTTCCACTCCACTATGCCTGGAGCATAGTTTAAAGAGCTGATTAGTTATATAGATTTAAGAACAACTCCAAATATTAAGAAATGTTACTGAGCACATCTGGTAGTGACTCTTCCAAAGTTTATTGCACAGATTTTGCAATGTGGAGGAATTCTAAATATTGTTATACCCCATTCCTTAATATTTTGTTCCTTTGGTAAAACATTTTATTTGGAAAGGCTTTGTCTAAAGGTTAAACAATCCCCATGCAACCTATGAATGAAACAGAAAAGCATGCTTAGATGTCTGGTCCCACCTGCCAAAACTTCCCAGGCTGTGTGGACACTGGCAGCTCCCAGAGTACGTTTGCCTCCAAGTCCTGTCCTACCATGTGGACAAGGCAGACAAGGATCCAACCATCAGACCCTCCAGAGATGCAGGAGAGAGTTTTCAGCTGTTTGGAATGAATACTGACTATAGACATTCCTCATATTTCAAAAAATAGAAGGCAAAGCACATGGAAGCATTCTATGGATCAATCTGAGGCCATAAGCTGCCAAGGTGACCCACAGTGGCTCTGCCATATGCCACAAGAAGAAATAAAGCTTGAACATTGTCCAAGTACATTTCCTGTAGCTTCTGCCTGAGTCTTGGAGAGATTGTCTCTTGGGAAGAAAGATTCATCAATAAGCATTCATCCATAATTAAGCAAATAGCCTATTGGACAAATTTAATAGCGAATAGCTAATGAATGACTTTTATACCATAAGAAGACAAAAAGAGAAACAGGAAAGCATGAAATCATATTTTGGCTTTCTGTGCAAGAACCACAGAATAAATCATATGCTGTTGATACACTGCTTTCAGATTCTCACCCAATAGCTGTAATGATCAAATCTACAGCAACTCTGTGTGAAAACAGAGGAATGGGGCTGATGGAGAAGGTTCGGTTCTTCAAAGCCAAGACAGCTGCAAACAGGTAACATCTTTAGCTTTAAATTAACAGTTTTACCTAATTGGGCTGTCACTTTTCCAGCTGCAAATCACTAAGCACTTGCCTCCTAAGCTCAGGGAAAAAGCCTCCAGAGACCGTGAGTCAGTGAATGAAAACTGTTTTGGGTCCCATGGCAAAGAAAGTACTTTGCTCTCAAAAATAGATACATTTCTTGTGGGAAAAAACAGCCCAGCTCCTTCCTCTCCCATAGATAATAATGCAAAATGTCAGACACCTCCCAGGCTCCGTTCCCAGGAGATCAGGAGCATTGCAGTGATTACTTTGGTGGGTTTTTTCCTTAAAGGTTAATTCATATCTAATCAAAAATCATGACCTAACAGTTCACTGCCTATGAGAGCATGAGGTGTGGAACGTAAGGCTGCCACCGGTGTTGAACTGCTACAGCTGCAAAAAGCAAGGTTTGGGCACTCAGAAAACACAAAGCTGGAGTGGGAAGGCAAGGCTGGAAACAGGTAAAGATTGGATGCAGGGGAATGAGCAGGGCCTGTGTCCACTGCACAACAGTGAGAGGCTCCAAAGCAAGGGAAAGCACTTCCATGAGGGGAAACCCACCTGCCTGCTTGTGTTCACAGCAGAAAGCCCATGGGATTCATTTACTGTGTTGACAGTATGTCCTACAGGTTGGGGGCTGTACAGTGACAGTGACTGGTTGGCTGGATTTGGGCTGAAACAGTAGAGCAACGTGCAGTGAAACCCCTTTAACTCAAAGATCATATTTAGGGTAACAAGTATGCCATGTATATCTTTTTAATGCAAAGGCTTTCAAGCAGTGGGTTTGCTGACTGTAGCAAAAGAGCACTTGTGGCCCTTACACAGTAACAGCTGTGACAGTGCCACCA
Organism: Chiroxiphia lanceolata; assembly: GCF_009829145.1. NCBI lineage: Eukaryota > Metazoa > Chordata > Aves > Passeriformes > Pipridae > Chiroxiphia > Chiroxiphia lanceolata. Next base: position 16,778,054 of record NC_045646.1, on the reverse strand, counting down.
AGCCACATCTGTGCAGCTGGTCGTGTTCCCTGCTGCAGTGCAGGGCAGCACAGGATAGGCTGAGCCCTGCTGGAAAACTGCACTCAGAGGGGCTGACACCATCTCAGGGCATTGCTGAAACACCACAGTGCCACACCACAGCACTGCAACATCAGGAATCCCTGCTCATCCTCACCCTTCCAGTCCCCTCCACACTGCACCTTAACACCTGCATTAACTTCTGCTGACTTTGCAGGCAACAATCTCTAGGGCAGGGACAGAAGCACGGACAGACGTGAGGACACTCCCCAGAAGTGATTCTGGTCCATTATTCTCATTTCACTGGATAAATCCTACACCAAATACCCCAGAAAAAAACCCAAAAAAACCCCCAAAAAATAAATCCCAGACAGGCCGTTAAACTGAACCTCAGGCTGTGCAGCACCACAGCAGGCTTGGCAAAGCTCTTGCAGTCCCAGGGGAGCTAGGAAAAGGGGGAGGAAACATCCCAAGAGATGACTTTGCTTACTCACATCATTGGTCCAGACACACTTGTTTACATTTGATTGGCCTCATCTAAACTTTGCTGGAGGTTGACCATAATATTTACAAGCTAAAAGAACAATTATGTAGCTGAGAGCAGCTAAATGGAACAAAACAAAACCAGAGACACAGAAATCATGTCATTTGCTAAAGTCAAAAAAACAAATTGAGCCATCAGACCACACATCTGCCTCATGCTATATAAATTTACACCACGGTACAATTTGTGCTGCTTTACTGCAATATGGATGTTCTTCGAGTTTATAAACACTTATGGTGCTTATGTGCTCCATGTACTGATTTGTACCATAAAAATTTATATGGAAAGATATTTCCTATGCCTCATCTGTTTGTTTACAGAGTCCACCTTTAAAAGACCAATATTCTTCCCTCTGGGGCCTGTTTACAGTCTGCACCTGTGATGGTTTCTTCAGTTTGAACCTCATGGGCTGTATTTCTTACATAACTGTTTTCCCTCTTTCAGACACCATTAATCATCCCTCTGCCAAGATCTTCTTCCCACACCAGGCTTTACTGTACATTCCTTGCATTTCCATACCATGATGTCAGTCCAGCATGGAACAAAGATAAGAATGGCTCAAGATTTTCCTTCAAATGATCCCTTTTCTACAAAGCTATATATAAAATAAAACTTGCCATGGAATTTGGAAAGCACCAGGCTTGGGGATTTGTGGCTCTCTGTGGCTCTCTCATATTCCATATCCTTATTTCTTGAAAAACTAAGAGAACATGTGCAAAATTATTTTAGAAAAATGAGTGCAGGAGTACAGCAACCAAAGCAAGCACAACAGAACTTTCTAATCAATGGGAAAGCAACTAGGAAAGTATAAAAATTAAGCTGCAAATGTTTTGAAAATAGTTTGTCAACTATGCTTGGAAAATTATGACTTTTTTTTCACACTTTTCAATGTTTGGGAAAGTGGGATTGTTGCATATATTTAACACCTTTTTGCCACTGTAAATATTTTTTATGTTTTAGAATAGCATGAAGAAAAGAGTGCTGAAATGCTATTTCTATTCATTTGCATGTTTCAGAGATAGGATGGACTCCAAATTTTTAATTATGATTTTCATTTTATGAAAGAAAGAAAGCTAATAATCTGGCAAATTCTTGCCCTATTCCTGGGTAAACATTTACCCTACTATGGTTTTGTTTGACTCAAGTACTCAGAGTAGGTAGCTTCCAACTAAGCAAAGATCTCTGCCTTATTTTGTTGTAACACTAACACTGTAAAGAGTGAAGCCTCCACATAACATCAGAGCAAAGTGTCAGAGGAGCAGTGTTGTAACATGCCTGGCTGTCAAACATCAGCCTATAAAAATACCCAGGCAGCTCTGTTCTTCTCTTGGAGTGAGGAAGAGAGCTGTTCAGGCAGAACAATATTTGTTTTATTGACAGATTTTACTGTTATCTGTTACCCACCAGTAGGCTCCGTTTGCAGTTTTCATCATAGAGTAATTGCTTATTAGAGACATTAGCAAGTTGTTTATTTGAAAAGTAATGTGCTAATAAGGAACGATCATATTAGCAAGGTGTGCTCTTTACAACTTTATTTGTTTATCCTCAGGGACTGAACTTCTGAAATCCCGAACCTTTTGTTACATACTGAAAGATTTGAAAGTAAAATGTCTGAAATTTTTTTTGTCCAATAATAATTAGTGGGTTTATTGCTGTCATAAATACCAGGAGCTGCCTCTGACAGAAAGATGCTCATAGGATTGAAGGCTATTCTGCACACAACCATTTGCTTGCTAAGCAGCCTGGAAAAATTATGTTGCTGCTGTATTTGCATATTTTCTTATTATAAATGTTACCGTGGCTATAACATACCAACTTTAGCACTTTATTAAGCCCAAAGGAAAGGAAGAAACTAATTGTAGCATAGCTTCCAAAGCTCTGGGAAAGCACCTGTTTCCCTTTTCCTTTGAGCCTTAGGGGGTTTCTAACCTTGGGCTCACCAATAAACTCCCTTTATGACAACCTAGATGGGATCAGTCATATTTACACATCCCAAGATTTCTAACAAACTAAGAAGTGCTTACAGCACATTTTCACTCTTGCAAGAAAATGCTTTCACCATTTGGCACAGTTGAAAGTTTTTGTTATGCTGTTGCTGTTCATTGTTTTGCTGTGCTGGGGGTTATTTGTGCTGTACACAGTATCATTTTCAGGCAAAAATTAAGAAAACAGTCTTGCAATGAGTAGTGCCCACAAGCAGAGTGGAGTCTCAGTGATTCCAACCTGACTGCATACCAAAGCAACATCACATTATTATTTATATTCCAGTAGCACACAGACCCAAATTTGGGATCACAGCCTAACATGACTAGATGCAAAGTAAACATGCAGGTAAAGAACCTCCTGACCCAAGAAGCCCATATGTAAAATTATGACCGAAAAAATCAGAAAAAAAGCAAGCAAGCAAGCAAAAAAAAAAAAAGAAAGAACAGCAAGCAAACCACAGAGCAAGAGAAGAAAAAAAGGAAAGAATAACTTGCATGGGGACTGACCAAACACAACTCAGCTCACCTCTTGCCTGCTGGATCACCTCGGCACTAGCTGAGAGTAGGATGCAGTTTTGGATTAAGTAATTGGACAAGTCTGTGTAAAAATGGAAACAGAATAAGCTAGATTTTGTTATGCAGATATATAGATATTAAGCACTCTAAGTATCATAATGCATTTTCTTTCTCCCTGTTTCTATGTACATACAGGCCTGTATGTGTGCTTATGAATGGCTCGTGATAAAGTTAATTTAATCTTATTGCAGTGTAAGTGAAACACTGAAAAAGAAGGCAACAATGCAGGGAATCAGACATGTTGTATCAAAATCGCAAGAGTGTGGGCTGGAGTCCAAAGCCAGCAATCCTGGCATATTTTGGAAACTTTTAGATTTGAAATTGAGTGAGCACACCCAGATAACTACCTGAACCATCACTTCACTGACTTCAGATGAGGAAAGAGGGGCAGAAGTAGATGAATTCTCACAGCAAAACTAAAACTCTTCTCACATTAGTCTTCATAATGTAGAGGGAAACTGTAACTGCAAAGGAAAGAGAAATACATAAAAGGCATAATGCTTTGTTCTGAAGCCTCAGCCACTCTTCAGGAAGGAGACCTATCACTTTACATAATACTTTACAAATCAATGCTTGCTTCAAAACACGGGAGATCTTGCAGTCTGCAAGATCTCCAGTGCTGCCTTTGTGCCAGAAAAGTCTCTCTGAGTAAGGGTTGCTTTACTTCACAGCATGTGCAGAGTTCCTAGGGCTGAAAGCTCAGCTAAATATCTGTGCACTGGGTGCCCTTCCAGCCAAACCCCTGCTCTGCCTGGTACTCAGGCCCCCTCAGCTATGCTGGAGGATCCCAGTCTGTGCCAAAGGACTACCCTGCATCTGGAGCGTCAGGACAAAAGCCAGTTTTAGACAGCTGAGAGCATACAAGAACATGTGACGTAGTCCCATATTTTAAGAGATCATTTCAGCAACCCCTTAAAACAGGTCTGTGCTCATTAAGGTTCATCCTTTAAGTCTTCAGTGTAAATCGTGTGCCAGTGCACCCAGTTCCTGCATGTACTTCAGCAGTATGCCTGGCTCACAACACATGATCCAACAGAACTAAGAGCAGGACAGTCCCTTCTCCTTATCCTCATCTGCCCCGGATTCTGCAGGCTGCTCCGTTTCATCCAGCCAACGCACAAAGGGGGCAGCCTGTAGGCGACAGCTTTCCAAACTCTTCCTCAGATACTCACATCAGCTGGCAGAAATTCTTCAGAGATGGCAAGAGGGCTAGATATTTAAAAGTGGTGTTTATTTTTCTGGAACAGCCAGCTGCATGTTCTCTTCATCAAAAAGCTTTGTGATCTGCATACCCTTAAGCCAGTGTCCTGTGTCTCTTGTCCCTCTTGATCATCTTGAAAAAGAAAAAAAAGAGCACACTTGATGGTGTGCTCTTACAAGCACAGTCTTGTTGGTTAGCACATAGTGGGAGTACAAGATGGCTTTGAGAAGAGCTCTCTGTTCCAGCAGGTTTATATTTGAAGGTGACAGTAATGAATGGGATCAGCCTGTTTCTCACTAGCAAGAGCTGAGCCTCAGGCTGAAGACAGGCAATGCAGTGAGGCAGATTTGTGTCCACTTGTGCTCCAACACAAGCAGCTTTAAGGCCCTTCTCTCGGACTCACCCTCGCTCCAGCTCATTGTTAAGGGAACTTGCATGTGGGGTTTGGTTTGGTTTCCCATCTATAATCTACTGACTGTGACTCTGGTCACAGTCTGACTTAGGAGGAGAGCTGTACTGTGTTCCTGCACGAGTAACTACAAGTGAAAAAATATCAGTGACACTCTGCACTCCTGCCACCACCTCTTGCAACCGGGGTGTCAAGGCCCTGCTGCTTTTGCACAGCTGTGTCACACCTTCCCCTCTCACAGCAGAGCAGAGCACACCTTGCATTCACCCAGGAAAGCAGCTCCTCTGCTTCACCATCGTGCAGCTGTGGGATGGGAAGGACACGTCCCACCAGAGACACTGTCACTCTGACCAGGAAGTTCAAGGTGTGAAGGGAAATGGGAACACCATGTATCTGAACAACTGCAATGAGCCGTTGTGGCTCAAAATTGCCATTTTAATTTTTGCCCAGTAAAGTAAAACTTGCACAGAATACATTGCTGAAAATAACTCCTTTTTCCTCCACTCTTTCCAATTTCTTTTTTTCTTCCAGTTTTGCTAGGTTTTATTTTTAGACCAGTTTTAGTGTCCAGTAAGAACACTAGAGGAGCAAAGAAGATTTTTCTAGCTGTTCAACTGGACTGAGCAGCCCCCAACCTCTCAACTCTGGTTTTGCATTACTGCCCTGCCTTTCTCTTGGGGATCGACTCAGCAGCAGTGTTTGGGTTATGTGCTGGATATAGACTTAGGTCTCCTCCATTCTGCTGTTCCTGCAACTCTATTAAATTTCCACTGGGTATTTGAAAACAACATTATACATGTATATACACACAGACGTATAAAACAGAGTTCTTAAAAGAACTTGCATCCTGGGAGGAAGCCAGCAGTGATTTCTTTAAACTCAGAATGACTCCTGACTATGAAGGAGTTCATGTGTCTGAGAAGCAGCAGTGGAAACTTGTCTTTCAGTGTTTCTGCTTATCACTCATCAAGGTTCTGGAGTACATTCAGATCTCTGTAAGGGCCCTGAAGTAGCTTCACTGAAAAGCCTTGTTCCCATTAGCAAATCTGTGAAATTGTCTGAGAGACTGACATATGGGACTACAGAGAGAGGTATCACATTCATTGATCCTTGCTACCCAGCTTCCCAACTGCAGTGCTTAGCTCCCAGAAAGCCTGGATATTTTATCCACTCTCTCACTTGTCACAATGTAGAATGAGTCTGTGAAGCATTAATATTTTCAAGCAAACACATGAGCTCCCAGGACTAAGGAGGAATCTGGCCCAGATGAGACATGAGAGTTTGGGTGACAGTCTGATCTACCCAAGTGGTGAGAAGCTCAGGTAGCACACACACACTGCAAACCTGCAAATGTGCTGCTAATGTCCAAGGAAAAGAGGCTGTTGCCATAAATCCCCTTGTCTGTGAAAATATTCTGAAATGACAGCATCATCCTCTATATTTGGGAGATAAACTATCCAGTTTCTTTAGCCTCTCTCAAACTTTATCACGGACACAAAGAAAAAGGAAAGATAACAAAAAGAAATCTATCTGACAAGCCACTTATTTTTATCTGCCTGGACCTCTGGGACACAGTTCATGCAATATCTCTTCTGCACCATTCCCCTTCTTGGAGACATCACACTTAGGCAGTAAAATATCTAATTTAAGTCAGTGTCAAAAAATTGGCAACTCCTACATTTCTGAAAGAGTTGAATACGATGTTGGGCTAAGCCACAAATTGGCATCCAGATCAAGTTGGGTTTTTTCAAGCTTAGAATTGCTCAAAGGCAGCCCCTGGAGAGGGAGCACACTAACTTGGACTAATTAGCACTGAAAGAAATATATTCAAAATATACCTGAAGGAGGTGGTTGATAAACTCCCAGGACAGAAACGTCCTTTTGCTCTTTGCATTGAGAACAAAAGGGCAGGAACAGGCAACAAGGACATTTATATACAGTGGGTGATGGGACACAAAAGGAATTGGAAAGGTTGGATTTCCCTTTACTTGCTTCTGCCACTGCCTTTAACTGCCAAAGTTTCAGATGAGATGAATCCTTGTCCTGTTGTCCCAAACATCGGGGGCTCATGAGTAAGAACTCTGCATGTTGTGCTGGCAGCAGAGTGGTTTTCCATGCTGAAAACCAAAAGCTTCCCAGGGCAACCTCTGGTCACTACTTCTGCTTCCACCTGCCAGAAAATTACCAGTCCCTGCAGAAACTTCTGCAAACAAACCCTCTTGAACAGCAACAGCCACAAGTGAGTGAGTGTATTATAAACGGGAAAGAAGCACTGAAAGGTTCTTTTCTAACCAGAAAAAGGCTGCTGTCAAGTGATTTAATTTCCCTGCTAAATTGCATAGTAAAAAAGAAATTGCATGTAAAGACCACGTGGCTGGGAACGAAAAGCCTCTTGTTGAAAGCTTTCGTTTGCCCTTTATCACACTGTTTTGCTTCATATTCTATAAATAGCTCGTGTGCACTGTTTTTCCTTTTGGCCTCATAACTATGAACTGGTTCCTCACTGGCTTTGCAGAGCCTGAAGAAAATCTCTGGAGAATGTTCTAAGCATATCTGATAGAAGCTCACCAGTGGATTAATTTCGAAACAGGGCTCAGTTGGCACATTTTAAAATATATAATAATTAGAGCTGTTTGTAACAGAGTCATCTCCTTCTGCAGCAGAAATCAGGAATCAGAGTAGCTTGGTTTCTGCAATCTGATTTTAGTTACAGTTGGGCTGCAATTTATTTTTAGTAACAAACTGTTTCCCCGAGACAGACTCGGCTGCTCATTAGCATTGGGAGTGTTCTCTACAAAAAATATATTGTGAAATTTCCTTTTAGCTCTGATTAGACCCATCCATTAAAACACAGACTCCATTCTGCAAAGACAGAGAAGATGTGGCTATCCATCTTGTCATTGACAGATGATAAAGACACTGAAAATAAATTGTCCCTTTTCCCTAAATTTTTTGCTTAGTATCACCACACATTTTCCCAATAAAAAGGCAGAGAAACCTGTTAATCTGTATTATGAGATTAATGAAAAGAAGTATAATTGAAAAATTGTAAAATTTACTGTAAAAACAGTAAAATACCAGTTGCGTTGCATTTGTGATTTTATACCACTTAAGTACTTCATCAAAACATCAGCTGGGGAAATTCTCTGCAGTAACTCCTCTAGATGGGTTAATAGGCAGGTTGGAACCCAAATCATTGCCTTCACCAACTGATCTTTCCAGAGGGAGCTTAATCTGCTTTGCTTCCCATTTCACCACTGGTGTCAACCCACGCTCCTGCAGTAGCAGCCTGGTTTTACATATTAATCAGTACTTTCCAAGCCATTTTGTCTGTGACACCCATCCAGGTAACCTCCAGGCACTCAGACTTCTAATGCTCCAATTTCCAGCATCAGAAATGCCAGTTTCAGTCAGGCCAAGGGCCCCTCCAGCCTCCCGGCAGCAGGAGGAGAGCTTGTAACCAGCCAAGCCCATGGCATTTAATGGCTATGAACGCCTGCTCTCCAGATGTGCTTAGCTGGGCTTGTGAGCTCTTAAGAGTTACCCACAGCAAGCAGATCTACTTTAGCTCACTCCTATGGGTGATGAAAAATACCTCCCCTAGAGCACACTGCACATCACATGGGGATCCTGACACAGACCAACCTCTTCAAGCCACAGTCCTGCAAAGCAGCTCCTCACTGCACCCCAGTCCTGGGGTAAAAGGTAAACTTGCTTCTGCAAAATATTTGTTTTACTGAAGATGAGCCCTACTGGGTGCTCAAAGGAGCTAATTCCAAAACTGCCAAGTGTCAGAGTTCAGATGTGCCATTTGGCAGATTTGATGCTCTGTGGGTTTGAGGTTTTGTAATTCTTTAGCTACTTTAGCTACAATTAATGAGGCGTCATATTAGAAACTTGGTTTATTTAAATTATTTTCAAGGTAGACAAGCTATTGGAGTGGATTCCAATCTATGTCTATCTAAAGCTTCAAGCACTACAATGTCCTGACAGTTCAAGTGTTACAATGAAGTTGTAAAATTTAAAGAACATTACTCTTAACTTCTTTCAATTCCCAAAGTATTGAATACATTTCCATACAATTTTCCAGAAAAATTTTTCCCTAAGAACACTGCTTGTTTTGTTTATGTCAACCAGTATTTTCATACCTAACAACAAGAAATAAACCCCACTTGACTTTAAAAGCATGAACGCAATCTTCACTGTTAATTATCATGGCATTACAAAAATACCACTGACATGGGTATGAAAATTGCTCAGAGCAATTGGTAGAACCTTTTCACAAGCCATTGAATGCAACAACTCCTCCAATTCATACATATTTACACACAGAGCTTTCACATACATGGCTATGTTTGATTTTGGAAATTATGGCAACTGGAAAAACATTTCCTGATGTAAAGCCCTCATAGATTTCTCACTGAAATCACACTAGCTGATTCAAAAATTCTCAACCCCCTTCTTGTAACTAACTCCGACCTTTCGACCCTGAAAGGTTTCACAGCTAATTGCCTGAGCAAACGCGCTGGTTTGAGGGAGGGGTCTGAAAATTATGGATTTCAAAGAAAAACAGAGATCATTTTATACTGAACGTTAGTGTACACGTAGGCAGTGGCAACCTTCTGCTTTGGATTTCCCTTATTTCGGTTGCCTTCATCTTCAGTGCAGTGTTATTTCAGCAGGAATTTGGGTGCTTAGCTTTCCGGTGATGGTATCTGTGCAGCACCACAAACGGCCCCGCATTCTTGGCATATTTGGTGGCCTGCATCAGCCCCCTTTGGAACAAAAGCTCTTGTTTTGGACACATCACTGCAGACTGTTGCCTGATCCAAACTGTCTGCTTCCTCCTGAACTTCTAAACAGAAACGACAGATCAGTTTGTAGTTTTTAACAGATCTAGCCTCAGAAAACCTATCTGACATTGCCTAAATATGAGCTACATTTTGCATCCAGGTTTGGTTTTAATTTACAGCAATTCTCTGACAGCTTAATACCCTGAAGACAAAGAAAATTTAGACATAAACTCTAGCTATGGGAAGATTTTACTTGAAATAAAATCCAAATATGAGCAATGCATGCAAGTCTGAGTGTTATTTGAAGGACCGTTGGAAATGTTAATTAGGAATCCACACTCAAAACAACTGCCCGCAGTGATTTCACTTGCAGGACTGGGTATTCAGTATGGCCCTACCTGTGCACAGCCTCAGCAACTCCTGCAAAGGAACAGCATCTCTCTCTTCCATACACAAGCTGCAGTGCTGGCTGCAATGGGGTAGAGGAAAAGTCAGCTTCCATGTATTTCTTGTCGGAGGCAAACAGGGAACCGAAAGGTGAAAACCTTGAATGCAGTCCTGGCTACTTTCACTACATGCTAGGCAGACAGTTTTGGTATGAACAGAGAGTAACAATTCTATTTTGAGCAGTAAAGGAACAAATTTAATCCTCAAGTATCAAGGCAAAGTGTTCCTCCTCAGGAGATAAAAGATCTTTGAAGAAGAAATCAGATAGGGACATTGAAAGAACATCTGAAGTAGGAACAACCATCTCCATGTCCTTTCTGAGAGGTGTTTCACTAACTGGCTCTTTAACATCATCACAGATTTCATATTCACCCAAGCACTCTTTTCCAGTGCATTGCTATCCCTGACTTGGGGGTTTTTTCCCCTTTTTTTTAATGCTTTCTCTGAATCTTTGCTGCTGTAATTTAATTCTATTAATTCCTGTTCCTTCTACTGCAGGGATTTTACTCTCTGCAAACATTATACTTCTCTTCTTTGCAGCAGTCTTTTCTGTATTTGAAGACTTTTGTAATTTTCCCCCCTGTCTTTTATTCTCTACACAATCCAAATTGTTTCAGTCTGCCTTCTAGGTTTGTTTCCTAGTCATTTGATCATTCCCACTTTGGAACCTCTCCAATCAGTTCACATCATTCTCAAATCTACCAATCATCTTGGGATGTCCTCTAGGGACATTATTACCACATATGAAATCACGTTTTTCTAGCCAGGTTTTAAAATGACATCTATTAAGCTCAGGGTTGTGTCTTCGGTGCACAGTTAACTTGAGTTATTTGCACTTGAGTTAATACCTCCCCAGCCAGCTTCACATCAGAGTCCCAGAAAGGAATTGCAGGAAATCATCTCCTCCATATCCCACCTCTGAGGCACAATCAACTACCATATATCTACACACTTTTTGAAATACTCCAGCAGCAAAACCATCATGACCTCCCAGGGCAGCCTTCAGATGAGCCACTCTAAATCCCCAGTTACCCATTCATCCCAGGATATCTCAGGCAGTTGTGTGCCCACCTTACCACATAAAACCAGCCAATTTTCTTACAAGAATGTGATGTGGGACTGTGTTCTAGCTTTTCTTTGAAAAAAGAGTCCACTAAATGTACTACATGGGTAGCACCAGTGCATAGTGGCATCATGATAATTATTCATTGTATTTATAAGGACAAGATTTTTAAAGTATCATCCAATGATTTACACTCATTCTTAATACTGAATGAGCACCAACTTTCTCTGAATTCTCCATGGCTTCCTCCCCCTCAGCTGCCCTTGCATTTTCCAACCCAGGTAATGCCTTTGCCTTCTTGACATCATCAAGAGACTTCACATTTCTTACAAAGAATGGTAGGTAACTAAACATTTGCAAATTCTTCATATTGTAGGATATTCCATCAAGTTCTGCTGACTATAATCTTTCTTATCTATCAAGTACACCTGACCTGTTCCTTTTTTAGTCCTGTTTTTATTAAAATTAACTGGCTTAAGCATCTGGTCATAATTCACCTTTTCTGTGGTGGTTGAAGGGAGAAAGACATCAAATAGATGACCTATTATTTGCTTATTTCCACATTAAGTAATAAACTTTTACTTTCCTCCACCTTGGTTACTCAAGTATTTCCTTGCTATTCTTCCTTGTCTGGCAGTTACAATTTTAGCCTGAGCTTTCTGACTTTTCCTTAGGTGTCCATAAACTGTCATACCAGTCCTCAGCAAGCAGAAACACACCTTTTCCATCTTTTCCTGCCCTGCTCAGTGTCAGAACCCTTGCTCATCTCTCACTCTGTCCTTGCTTTGGGGTTGTTAGCTGAGAGCAGCTGTGCTGCAAACTAACCCTTGCACGGCACAGAGGGGTTGGATTACTGCATGGAATAACCATGTCAGCTCCAGCTGTGCCCTGTGGGACCAGACAAGCCAGTCAGTTCCACTGACAACACCATCCTCACGTGAAAGGTTTCTGCACTCGGACAAGACCTGAGCAGGGGCGAACAGAAGTTATGACTCACAGGTCCTGCATGGTCAAGGCAAGCCCAGTGAGCACTGTGAGAGACATAAGTGAACACCTTCCTTCAACTCTGTTAAAATAAAACAAAAGCAGCCAGGCTGTACAACCAGGTTGCACAGCAGAAACAGAGGCCTCGCTGCCTGCTCACATTTGAGCTCTACCGAGAATGAAAAGGGCAAGAAAATTTGACTCTTTGAAGATTTGGTTGCTCCTTCTTTGCTTTTACACAAGTTCCCGCGTCACACGGGGTGCACAGGAATGCTCTGAGCCCATGGGAAATCTTCAATCCACCTGTTAAATACAAAGGTTTCAGGCAAATCCAGATGAAACACAACAAGGTGTAATAATAATATGGACAGAAGGACTCCACTGATCTGCTTTACAAATGGAAAATACCAACAAACTAATGTAAATAGGGGCAACCTGCAAGAAATGTTCTGCAGCCTTTAACTATCTAAGAGCATAGCAGGCATTTTGCTGGTAGTTCTGCACTTCACTTAGCTCCTACAGTCATTCAATCCTAACAGCTTCAGTGGAAAGGAAAATGAAATCCTCCAATCCTTAGGGAAAAGTCACAGTTTATCTCTAGAAAGCATGAAGCTGCAAATCTGAAAAGATGCCAAAGTTGACAGTTAACTGCCACATACTACTGAAGTCTTTTTTTCCGCCTTCCTCTTAAACTCTTTCTTCCATTCCCAGGCCAGACTCGAGCTTGGAAGTCAGTGAATGAATTCCACAAGTACTACAGTTTGTACTTTCACCAACAGCTCAAAAGCGGAGGTATCAGATTTCACAGCCCTGTGAGGAGGCTGGCACAGCTTCAAAGCACTTCTGAAATATCTATCACTTTATCCTGAGGAGACAATAGCCTCTCCCAGGGACACTGCAACAGCCCTTCCCTCCAAAAGCTGATTTTGACACACACAGTCTTCAGCTTCAGCAAAGTAACACCAACGTGTTGGAAATTTCAAGACCTTGTGCCAAGGCAGAACTTACCTGTAAAGCCTGAACCAAATCTGAAAGTATTTGTGATCTCAGCATTTCTAAAAAGACATCTTGGGCCCATCATGACTCAAAAATGGGTTGGATTCAAATCCCATATTGGCTTCAGTGTGCTAGTCCTGGTGGAAAGCAAGTGCTTTTGACAAGCTTTTTAAGTTACTAAAAATAGCTCTGTACTACATTACCAAACCCACATAATCTTTAATTTTTCTCTTGACTGCAGTTAAATTTTAACAAGACAAAAGGATCAGTCTCAGAATTTATAAAGACAGGTCTCATCAAACCTTTCTATCCTGAATTATTTCAGATATAGCCATTTTTGAAAGACATAATTTTCTCATTTCTCCTTTGTTATTAAGTCAACTTTCCTAGTTTCCTGCATAGATAAAACATGCAGAATTTTGTATATTTTTTGATAATCCATTTACAATCAAAGCCTTTCACTCCATCTCAAGAATGGTTGCAAACTTCACTTCCTATAAAGGCAAGGGCATGCCAGAGAAATGGATTTTTACTAGGAAGAGCAAAATGAAATAAGAAAGAGGAATATAAAAAGAAATATAAATAGATATATAAAAGACAAATAGACATAAATATATCAAGATCAGCAAAACTGACTAAGCAAATACTGCACTGAGAATATCCTTCTAAGCTCCAGGTCAATGGAAAATTTTAATTTACAACTGTATCATGTGCAACAGAGCTGCTACAATTCCAAACATGACAACTGGGTGATAGATATCATTTCCCATGTTCATATATGTCCCAGTATTTCAGTTATTAAATAACAAGCTGAGAAACAGTAACACAGAGACAAGTAACAATAAAGCCGGTGAAAGGATTAGTCAAAATTTGTCGAAGTGTGATGGAAACTATGGGAAGAACAAAACATGAGCTGCACTGGTGCTTAGAAACAAACTAAACTAAAACAGCAGAGAATTTGAACCAAGGACAAAATGAAACACTAGACACATTCACAAGGCAGGATGGCACATATTTGGATGATCCTTGACAGAAAAGCTTCCTAAGGGAAAGGGAAAAGCCAGCTGAAAGCACAGCAGTCTAATGCTTTATCATCCCTTCTCCCTATTCAGAACCTACTGGAACAAACTGTACAGGGAAGAAACAATCCCAGCGTTGCTGTTCATCCACAGGTCTCCTTGTTAAAGAACAAAGAGAAACAACAGTTTATCAGGAAAAAGAACATACCCTGATTACTTAATCCCCTTTTATCCCGTGTCTCTGGTGCTCTGCACCTGCACTGCTGCAGTGCAGTCCAGTCCCTGGGTGACAAACTGTCCACACAGCTCTGCTGCTGCACTGTCCCTCTCACAGCACTGTCTCACCTGAGTGTTTCATGCACAGAAATGAAGGGAAAAGGCTCTTCAGCTGAATTTGCACTGGCTCCATCAACTTGAGCTGGTTTTTCTCTGTGGGGTTGGCAAGGTTTGGATGCTGAGGAATCTACTCTGCTCTGTCGCTCCCACCCACCATCCACATAACTCTATTACAAACTTCAGGTAGATTATGAAAAGTGTTGAAACTGCCTCTCAGAGCCTCAGCCCTTAAGCCACTCAAAAGGAATGAGCTGTTCTTAGATGATGCTACTAAATTTGGGAATCTCTCACCAATACTGAATGCAGAGCTGATAAGCCAAAAATCTAGTTCATCTCTTGCCCCTTCCTTTCCAATAATCTTATCATGAAACCTTTATTTTTTTATAACTTCAAACGCTGCAATGATGCTTCAAGCTAAACTACTCAAACACTTTAAAATAAAGAATCAGCTGTACATTCTGTGAGGCAGAACAGTCACAAAAGTCAAAGGCAAAATGGAAGAGTCTTCTGTGATATAGTTTGCTTTCTCTAACGAGTCCTCAAAAACAGAAATGGGGGTTAAAAAAAAAAAAGAAAAAGGAATTATCCTGAGATAACATTTTAAAAGTAAAAAAAAAAAAAAAGTAGAATTTGAAAACATAGCACATAATAAAGATCAGCCACAAGCCATAGTACTGGCTGCAGTTTAAACTTCTTTAAACTAAGTATGCTGACTCTTCTCCAATGTAGGCTCTACGAGCCTGTATATTGTTGAGCAAACTTTTTCCCATGAAACCATTCCCACTCCAGTTCAGGGATAGGCATTATGGTCAACCCATGTTTCTAACAATAATGTTTGGTTTGGCAAGTTGTACCGTGGTTATCTTGGCAAACAGATACTTTAGCCTATGCCATTTATTTGGTCCCAGTACATTTCGAATTATTTTGATGAAACTTCAAGTGTGATATGAAGGGAAAGTCATAGCTAGTAAATCACCTGGAAAGACCCATAAAGGATAGGTCTTGATGGTCTCACCCTGCCAAAGAAACAACATTGGGTTGCTGATCTGTTACAAATTGGAAATGCTTACAATAAAAGCAGGGGGTCTTTTTATTGCAAGAAGGCAAGAAAATATATACAGCACAAAGAATAGTAATATGACCCCACAGCAATGCTCACCATAGAACAGAAGGATCATAATTCTTAGGAGCAGTCAGCACTTAAGTTCATAAAGTTACTGAGGCGGTTCTCACAGCATTCCCTCTCTCTCTCTCTCTCTCTCTCTCTGTATAAATTGTTATTTATGTGCATCCACATGTATGTGCACAAACACACACTTTTAAATATCTTAAAGGCAAGAGTTCACATCAAGCAGAAGGAGGAGAGCTGTTTCTTTATCAGCACTACCTCCCTTTAACAGAACAAAACAGAAAAAACACTGCAAATGGTAATAAAATAAGAAGACATTTAAATCCTCAAATGATGCATGATAGTTCAAGCAAACATGCTTTTTATGGTTTTCTTTTATAGGTTTGTTGCTCTTTAAGGGTATTGTAAGAATTGCAATATTTTTCCTGAAAATACAAGTTTTTTGCAAATAATTCACAATATCTGTAAATGATGTGAATCACTTTTTATAGACCTGAATACCTTAAGAAGTTAGTTTCAGGAGTAGCAACAAATGTCTTGGTTCTCAGAAATGTGCCATAACCTCAGAGCCCAATGTAAAAGACAGCATCTGTCAGTACCTTGCACTTGTGGAAATCTGGCCAATTCCAAAAAGCTGGAAATGAAGATACTTTCTACGTCTGTCACATCAAAGTAATTTCCAGTTATTTTATAAAAAGCTCACTTGCTTTAAAAACAATAAGTAGAAAATTCACAGTGCTTAGTTGTGATTTCTGTTCACACAACTTTTCCCCACAAATGTTCAGATGCACCTCTCCAGCTCTAAACTCTGTTCAATAAGAAGCACAGACATGAAATACCTACTTTTCATCTTCCTCCAACCCAAACACTGACTGCTCAGGAGTTAAGAATAGCAGCAGAAAGCTGAGAGAAAACTAGGAAAAGGAGAGCATTTGAAAATTAATGCTCGGATTCACAGCATTATCAGAACAGGCTGAATGAAAGCTAATCTTACATATATCTATAGGAAATTTAATTATTTAATTTCCTTCATTGCACACGGAACAGGAATAATTATGCAATGACTACTGTTAAATGTAAATATTTGGCTATTTAATTTCATCAGCATTCTTCAGATACCATCTAAACAGATAGGCAGATTTATATGTGTTTGTCTTTTCCAGAATAGACATCCCTCAAATTAAACAGCAACAGGATTATCTAATTTACTGAGCAGCCTGCTACAGAAACACAAATCATATATGGACCTCTTTTACGTGGATGGAGTTCCAGGTGGGTATCACCTGCAGGAAAGTAACTCCAAATTTACCTTGGTTCAGCAGAAATTGTTGAACTGTAGCCCATCTCACAGGTCTATTACTGAAATTGAGCCCTGGGTGAATATTTAACATCCTCTGAAACACAAACAGTTCAACATTTCTTCCAACAGATGAATATCCAACTTTAAACAACATCCTATAGAACATGTGCATCTCAGCTCAACAGAAATCAAAACATAACTTGAACCCCATACAAAAAACATCACTTTGTGTAATTCACTAATGAATTGATATCTACTAAATACAGATGTGAAGGCTGTTCTGGGATAAAAATAGAACTGAGTTTTCAAGGGTGATTAGTGACTTTTGATTAACTTGCAGTCAGTGCTGTTGGAGCACTTGTTGGTTTTACAGACATACATTCACTCACACAGACTTTGTCTGACACAGTCACTCTCATGCTTTCCCCATTTCCTCTTTCCTCACTTCTACAGTTTTACTTAATTCTCTTTTTCCTTCTTTTTATTTTCTCTTGAATCAGAACACACCTGCACCTCAGTGTATTTTAGGTCCTTCAAGAAAGAAGAAAACAAGTACAAGGAATTTGCACTAACCTCTGCATAGACAAACACACTGCTATGGGCACCGTCTTTTCCTTCCAGCAAAGTAGTTTCCCTAAACAAGCTGCACTCCACTCCAAGGACTGAAAAAAACATGTCTTAAAAACAAATTAATTAGCTTCCTACAAATCAAATTTTTCTTTTCTGTACTCCTAAATCTTTTATCTACGATTTCCTCTTTAACAATAAAATTCATTAAAGACAAATTACATTTCTGTGGGCATTGATTTGCTGAAGCTTTTGATACAGCCCATTCCGGATGCATTAGCTGATAGGACAGATCCTGCTTGGGAAGCTGCCACGGACTCCAGACAGCTTTTGAAGTGCAGTTATGCAATGGATGCCACAATGTCCGAGTAGGCAAATTATCCGGTCTTTACAACTCAGCTTTTTGGGAGATGGTCAATTCACACGGATCTGGGCTGGTGTCTGTCTATAGAAAGTGCAGCACTCTGTGGGCACAGCACAGCTCAGTGTGTGCTCAGAAGCTGCCGCACAGCCACCACAGCAGTGGTCATTGGGAGAAGTTCAAAACGCTTTACAAGAATGCTTTGATGCTGTCCAGAGCTGTGCTACTGGCCAGTAGCTAAACTGTAATTATGTGAGCTGGATCACAAAGTCAGGCTTGAGTTGCAAGAATTCCCTTCTCAGCTCACCCGTTCCAGACCCTGATCAAGGCCAATGTACTTTTGGGGAAGTTCAGTTCCAGTGAAAATGTAAGCCTACAGCTGAAAACCTCTGGGGTTCAGTTTTTGTTTTAAAATCTAGGTCAAGTCACTCTGGTAGCAGTGGCAGACTTTCCACACAGGTGGGGATACGCTGTACTCAAGGAGGTACAAACAAAGAAATGTTTACGAAAATCTAACTGTATGTGTTAAAAAACAACAAATTAGCATCAATTCATTATAAGCTTTGTGTCTGGTCTGACTACCATCTGTGATGGGGATTTTGTTATGCAGTGAAACGAGACCAAGACAGAGCTTTAAACAACTGCCTGGAGCACACAAGCCCTGTGTTTATTCCTAGCAACATATTCATAAATTATAAAACTGAAAAAGGACGACTTTGACTGTACAGGCTGCAGGAATTTACTTAGTCATGACATGTTCTGGTTGCCTCTGTGACCAGCCTCATTCCCACTTGTTGTGTTCAGGTACTTTACACCTGAACTGCTTGGGTCAGGGATGGGTGTCTGACAGCACTCAGCTGTTTCCCACCAAGCAGGGTTGGGTGCACCCACTTTCTAGGCCTGGCAGACCCATCACATTGCCCTTCCAAGCACTCCTGCTCCACAGGGAGGGCCAATGGCAGGGTCACAACAGCAGTGACTCCCAGCTCACGAGGTGCACCTTGCTCCTGAGGACACTTCTGCTGAGCAGAGATCAGATAAAACTAGTCAGGACAGAATCACGTGAATGAGGTTAAATTCAGCATCCAAGCTCCACTTGGATCATGCCATGGGCAAAGATCACAGTCATGGATTTCATTAGGCTTTTCCCAATCCTTGTCGGCTGTTTTTTAACCCACTGCATCCCTGCATGTCCAAGCTTGAGCCTACCACCCAGCTTTCAGCTCCTTCAAATCTTGCTGGTGGGAGGAAGGGTGACATCTATTCTGCACTCTCCAAACTGGCTCTAAAACAGGGGCTCAACTAAACAATAATTATAATCTCAAATGTGTTTATTTGCTGTGTGCCTCAGGATGTTTGTTTATGGAAGCCTCTGCACAACATACTCCCACACCAACCTGTGTACAGTTCTCATTATCAGACAAAAAAACTGGCAGGGAACCACGATTTCTTTCCCCTCACCCCCAAAGAATCCTTATGACATTGAACTTACTTTAAGAAGGCTCATTTTAAGCCTCACTGTTTAAAGGAAACACAATATAATGCACCACACTAATATCTTATGGACTGCTTCATATGGTAAAGAATTATCTTATTAATTCACCACCCTCTCAGAAATCAATGTTTCTTTTTCCTGTCTTAGGAAGTCAGAATACCTTATTGTGTTTGTGTACTTTAGTTCACTCTGCCATACATTACCCTGATTAATTTTGGCAGCGACAAAGTCAGAGAATTTAAAATTATGATCATACAGAAGCATTGCATTTTCCTGCAGCAAAATCTGCACCCCTGTTTAGGCTCTCCCGACCCTTCATTTCCTGTGAAGGAGCACAGGAGGTAAAACCTGTTTCTGAAGGCACTGCCTTAAGAGTTCGCACAATTTTGGTTTTGAATTATTTTCCTTCATAACAAATGAAAATGCAAACAATGTTACACTTAGAGAGACCACAGTACTGCAATGGCACCAAACAGCTACACTGCAGGAGGAATTAGACTAGAACACTAAGGCTATTCAATCAAAGAAGGTCAATCTAAATTTATCTTTGTCAACCTTAGAAAACAACAGAGAAGAAACCAAAGAATGCAAATGCTAGGGATGAGAAATCTCATTCATTTGCTGGGTAAAGTTTGCTTTGAATAAATACGTGAAAAAACTGAAAACAACAAAATGTGCGAAGATGACAAAGGGAGTCTTTAAGCACACTGGACTTGCAATTTGTTTCCTCTGAGTTTCACTTCTTGTTTCCTTCTCATTATAGCTACTGAAATATTTTTAGGGAAAGATTATAATACAATTATAATACAATTACAGTTATCTATGTGAATTTTAAGTCTTACATGGCTTAACTCCTCTTTTTAAGAACTGGCTTTAACTATATTCAGACTAAGCATGTGCACCTCCTGTAACTTCCCAAAATAACTTCTGGCAATCACTGGAGCTAGAAGAGCTGCTGCTTGCTGGAAAGAGACATTTGCAATGTCTACACAAAGATCAAATATAAATTTATTAGAGAGCGCCCATCTGATTGTCTGCTGCAATGCAATCAGTCATTGATTCTTCACTGACAAGCTTTGGAAAGTTGTTTCTACCCTGCACAGCCCTAAACCTAATAAGCAGCAAAAAAATCCTCAAGGAAACAAAGAAAAACCACCTCAAAAAGCCATCAAATTCATAGAGGTTTCATCACAGCTCTTCCTAAAAAATCTCATCTGTTCAGCATCAATTTATATTCCTGTTATATATGACAAACATCCTGCTTAAATAACAAGGCTGTTAGGAAAACTGACTGACAAATCCACATCACAGTTATGACAACATTATTTGCTTAGCAAGGATATGTGACTATTTCACAGCAATGGAAGTTTCATTAGGAAACAATTTCACTGCACTGCCAGCCAGCAAGGTGTGTAACAAACACTGTGGGGAAGAGACCTTGATCTAAACACCAAGTTCATTTGGAATCCCATCAAAAAGAAAGTAGCATGTTCTCTGAGCCGTTAGTCTTCTAGTTTCTTGTTTCTCTTCTTCTAAAGCCAGAGTAAGCTTAATAGGATGCTTTCTCATGCTGAAAGGTTCTGCCTTTTGAGTAATGTTGTTACCTGTGTAATCATGTCCTAAATTGTGTTTATTAAATAATGTTTAAAAAAACTCCAAACAAATGGTGAGTTCACTTCTTATTTCAAGTGAAATCATTCCACATAACTATTCAGGAACAAAATTACTCAACCAGGTAAAAACCACACAGTATTCTGTCAGGCCATCATTTCCAGCTGAAGATACCTGAGAAGACTGAATCTTTTAAAACCAAAATAATAATAATAACAACCTTTTTCCACCTCTTCCCCCAAATTATGTTATAAATCCATTTACTCTTCAGTAAAACTGAAGAGGCTGCGGTTTCAGGACATACTGCCTACTGTGGCAATTTCAAGTTAAGGATTTCACACTTTCCCCTATTCTTGGGTCATTTAAGCCCAAGTCAATTCTGCTTACAGTATGTCTCCACAAAGTTCTGCTGGCTTGTTGTGGTGTACAGTAGCAGTAGACTGTGCAAGAGGGCAAGGCTTCACTAAGCCAGCACCGTCCTCCAAGAGATAGCATATGGCAGTCAAAGAACATTCAGGTGCTAAAAGTGCTTCACAGAAAAGAAAAAATCAAAGAAAAAGTTCAGAAAGGCATGAGGAGCTCACCAGCAAGGTGAAGAGATGAGCTCAACAATAAGAAGCTCCCTCCTTGAAGCATCCATGGGAAGAGGTTTTAGGAGGAAGAAGACTAGCTCACTGTGACTAAAAGAGACTTCTGTTTTTGACAAGGCATTGGTGGAGAAGAGCATTGTACTTCCAAGGAAGCTTTGAAGATCTGCATTTCATAGAGCTCCAGCTCTCCCAATGCTGGAATAACAAGCACAGACTCCCCAAAGCACTTATATGTGTGGGTAGAGCTATTCTTAATTTAAGGATACACTTGCTTTAAGCTTCTGTGTTTAGTTTATAGGCTTTGTTTAGTAGAGATCACTTTAATGAACCTTCAGCAGGCATTGCACTGGTCTTCCTGAATAGCAGCAGTCTCCTGAGTCAGGGATACTTATGACTTCCACTAATAGACTACAAAGAAGGGTTTTGAAAACTGCACACACAAGCTTAATCTGTTTGTCTTCTGGTGAGAACACCTTGGCTGTGCAACAGGTATAACAGAACCCAGAAGTGGAAGGGACTGCTGGACTAAACACAGAATGAAACCTTCCAGCAGCTGAGTTTTTTGACTGAGCAAGATGGTATTACAGAGAACAGAGGAAGCATTGAAGTGGACACTGAAATCCGGAGAGATAAAAAGGGCTGGATAGTACTACTGTTCTGCAACAACACAGTTTATGTAGTTTCTTTACAAAAATTTCTGTGTTGTCCAACACTAAGTATTTCTTATTTGTTACTTAATCTTCCTAACAACTCAGTGAATAAGGTAAAAATCAGTTTTATTTTGCATACACAAAACTAAGGCATAAATCATACTCAATGATTTACTCACATTCATACAATGCTTTCGAAGAGGCAAAACCAAACAGCTCACTCATGTCCCATTGTTAGCTCTAATTTTAAAAATAACATAGCAGGCAGAAGTCTCTTGATCTTTCACATCCATGTGTCATGTTCAGACCCTTCTCCTTATCTTTCACCTCAGATAACAACTCTCTGGATTACCCACATGACTGGGAGAATGGTGATGAGCCAACAGATTACCAGGCCACTTCACACAAAGCCTAACATGGAAGAAACGCAGGCAAACTGCTTCCTGGCAGATTTAGGGAAGGGAATTTCAGCTTACCTTTTCCTGTAGGACCCTGCTGAGGTGGCACCAACAGTGTGGATGAAGGAGATGGACTGCACAGCTGGAGGGAGCTGCATAAACCCCACCAGGTCCACGTTCCTGCAGTCACAGGAGCACTGTGAAGAAGCTGAAATTAATGCAAAAACATGCTCCTGATAAGGGCACGGTGTCAGAATGAGCCACATCAGTGCCATGTGGCTGAGGAAAGCCAGACCTCGTGGTAAAACAGGCTGGGCAGCACAGCAGTGGCTGCTGAGGAGGAGGGACAAGCACACAAAGCCAGGGCATGGGCTTTCAGGCTGCCAGGAGAAAGGGCAATCAGTTACTGAAACCACAGGAGTGTCTAAAGGCTGTTAGAAGACACCAGTTGTTCTCTGAAGTCATTTAGAGTACAAATAATGACTTTTTAGCCCAGTATGGGCTCAATCCATGTTTTGGACTGAGACTACAACCACAGGAACTGGAATTCACTGTATTTCATCAGAATTTTAAAAACAAAAGCCAACAACCTGTCCTTGATTTCAAAAGATACAGCCTGAAGAAGAAACAGCATCAAGTTTGCACTCAGCTCAGCGGACTGCACAATCAGGATGTGCCAGAAATTTGGGATTTGATGTTGCTCTCAAACTCCTGCCATAATCAAATTTCCAAACAACAGTTTAAAGAAAAATGAAATGCTGTTTCAAATTCACCAGCTGAAGGTGAAATAGTAAACTGATAGTTAAAATGACCATTTCTGCTTTCAGTTGATCTTCTAAAAAGTGGAAAAGCAGAGCATTACCACTGTGATGAGGAAACCCATCAGGACAGTAGTCCTGTCCACAATAACCTGAGCAGCAAAACCCTGACATACCAAGAAGGTTCAGTCATGACAGCCAATGGCCAGACGGTGCCAGGTTGATTTTGAAATTAAAAAATAAAAAAGCATGGATTGTGACTGCCATATACAATATATTGCAATGACACAAGCCTTTGCATAGAACAGATGGGAACAGAGCTGTAAGTCAGAACTTTTCTTCTTCAAAAATTACTGATAAAAATATCAAAGACATTATCTGGTATTTTTAATTTTTTATCAATTCTGTAGCAGCATTGCTGCTTTAATGGCTTTTCCTTGCAACACTCTATCTTCTACAAACACAAGTAGGTGAGTTCTACAGGTCTTTTTCCTCTAAATAACCAGCACTTCAATGTCTATAGATAGAAGTAGGGCCCATGAGTGGCTGAAAAAGCAGAACTGTTTTATCAAGCCATGACACAGCATAACTCCACTTCCTCTTGTTCTGATTCAATATAGTTTATCTGCCTATAGATAACTTGATTTCTCCGAGATGTATTCAACTTATTCGATCTACAGAAGGCACATTGGTTTTATTTCATTCTCTTGCTGTCCATCTCCAAATAGAACTGTCAAGTATCCTAATACAGCAGAAATGGGAGTTTTGGGAATCCTTGAAGCCAGAGAGATACCACCCAGCAGAGCCCTTCCATAGGTTGTATAGCATTAGGGGGATTTCCCAGCAGTTACTTTTCCATGGCCCTTGGGTTCCAAGTTCCAATTTTCAAACCATTTACCAATTGAGATCAGGAGTCCAGAACAGCACAGAACCTTTTACAAAAAAAACATGCCCCCAGCAAGCTTTGCAGGGCAGAAAGTGCTTGAGTTCTCCCTCCATCCTTCCCTCTGAGAGGCCTTGTGTCCAGTTTTACTGTCTCATAGTAGACATGCAGTTCTTGGGTTGTTCTGTAACATCTCAGCCTGCCCATTGCAGGCACACATTAATGACTGGTTATCCCATTATTGTTATGCCAAATGTAGAACCCAAACTTCCAACCTAGGAGTATTTAAATACTGAAGTTAGCATAAATCCTGCTTTCCCAAGTAGTCACTGATTACTCTTCACCTTTTCCTAACTCCTTAGGTATCAATGTTCTTTTTCAGAATATACATCTGGAAGTCACAGATTCCTCATGTCATCTTTTTGGAAAATAGCATCACATAAAGATACAAAAGCAAAAGAGCTTTTCTACAAACTGAAAGTCCTGAACTTTTTTCCACCTCCACTCTTTTCCATTCTCCATATGGGAACCTGGTAAGTTCACAAACAACTTATTTATGGTACCTTTAAAGTCACAAATCAACGAAAACACTAATAGTCAGACAAAAACAAGGTGAACTGGAGAAGGGTGAATACCATCACTTTACATCAGTGAACCAGTCTCAAGGTTTGCAGGCTGAAAAAAACCAAAACATACAAACAAAAAACCAACCA
The DNA here is from genome assembly GCF_009829145.1 of Chiroxiphia lanceolata. Classification (NCBI taxonomy): domain Eukaryota; kingdom Metazoa; phylum Chordata; class Aves; order Passeriformes; family Pipridae; genus Chiroxiphia; species Chiroxiphia lanceolata. The sequence goes on along the minus strand of NC_045646.1, from coordinate 16,753,228 downwards.
AAATAAAATCAGTTGCACCCAAAGATGGGTTGGAGGTCACACAGGAGATGAGCAAATATTTTCCCTAACTTCATTATTTTCAGTATTGTTTCTTTAACCTAAGGTAGCTTTGGTGAATTAAGTTGCAGAAAAAGGGCTCAAACATCTACCCAGATTGATTCAATTAGCAGTTGACATGCAGTGCTTAGGCTGCTACTAAGTGCTAGACCCAGCTAATCATTCCAAAAACAATCGTGAAGGCTGCTCATCCTGCTGCATCCACCCATGGCCACAGAGTTCTGTGCCTGAAATACAGCACACGCTGGTGGGACCCATTCAAGCACACACTGCTCATTACCCGGCCCCTGAGTGCAACAGGGGCATGAAAACAGCTCCAGCTGAAAGTCAGCTGGTAGCAAGATGGACACGGTGCTTAGTTCTTAAATATGCAGAAAGTAAGGCTACAGCACTAGAATAAGCTTATAAATGTGGCCTGAGTTTTCTTTTTTTTTCTTTCTGAATTTGTACTTTTGCTGGAAAAAAACCCAAAACAACACTAGGGAAGACATATGACATTTTTAAATACTAAGTAAAGAGGTTAATAGCAAAGACTAGAAGGACAAAGATTTATTTAGAGTTCCACAACATACACATCAACTCAGAATCAAACTGAACTTGAACGCAGCAATCCTTGCAAAACCCCAAGTGTGTAAACGTTCCTTGTTCTCCTAGAGACGGCTTCAAATGGTTTTTCCAACTCCATTCATTTGCAACCAATAGCACTTATAAATGCATTCAGTACAGAGTTATTGAAAACTGAAGCTATCCCAGTAACAAAGCCAGAAAGGAACTCAAATAATAACCAGAAACTCCCACTTGAAAAAAAATATAAATGCAAAATAAACTCCCAAGCATCTGAGTTTTACCAGCTGATCTAGGACTGATCCCATGTGCTCATTTTCAAACTTAAAGAAATGACAATCTGTTCTGTGGCAGACAGCACAAAAGAATTCATAAAAGGATAAGATAGTATAGTACTGTATTTTTGAGGCATTTATGCTTTCATTAAAAAGGGTTTGGTTCATAATGGTCTGTTTAATAAAGTTTTTAATTTATAAGAATAAAAATCTATGCAATAACCAAGAGTTTCAGGTTTGGTTATGAATACATTTTGCTTCAAAAATCTTTCAAAACATTTGCTGAACAGGCATGTTTAACTTTACTTAGGAAAAAATAACAATTAATATAAACATCTTTAACATCTCTAAGCTGCTTCTCTGGCTGTGTGTTACTATTAACAGGAATGGAAACCCATCACATCAGCACTATCCTCCCCCTACCATTCCCTTTCCTAATGACCACTGTGAATGCATACAATTTTTCAGAATTCCTGTTTTACGAACAAAATTTGCTCATAGATGTATCATTGTGAAATACTCCTACCAGGATTAAATACTGCCTTTTAAAACTTAACAGGAGCTTCCAGCACCTCCAAACTTGTGATTTCAGTAATTGCCAGTCTGCAAATTACCTGGAACAATGCAAAGCACAATGGGCATTAAATAATTTTCTATTCAAGGCACTTTAACATTAACACAAGCTAATATTTAGCAACCAAATCAACACAGTGAACATTTAATTTAATTCATTAAGCTGGAGAAGACTGTGGGCAAAGAGGCTGGAGATGAGTTGTTTTAATGTTTTTACTTCTGAACACACACAAGCTTTCATTGCAACTAAACCCTGCCTAAAAAAAAAAAAAAGGAACAAAAAAAGAAGGCTCAAGATAAAATGGGTAAATTAGAAATTTAAATACTGGCCTGATGCATGTGGCTTTCTTTTTAAAGCAAGTGCTGCCTTCTTAGATATTAATGGTTCTTTGGAAAAATCCACATCAATGCTCATCAAGAGTAACAGGTGAGTTACTCCAGATCGAATTGCCCCTTCCTTCATAAAAAAGAAGTAAAGCCTCTTGTCTGCTACTGCTGGGTATCAGCCTCTTTGGGAGGAGACTGTTCTCTCAGCAAGGGCCAAGATTTCCCAAGGCAGCACTTGGGCAGGTGCAGGTCCCTCTCAGGCTGCAGCCTCCTCATGCAGCAACATCCTCATGCCGCCAGCACCACCCCTCCTGCAGCTGCTCCCAGTGATCCGGAATGATTCAAGTATTCTTAACCTGCAAGTCCTTTTCTTAAGTGAATATTCTGACTTGACAGGGTCGAAGTGGTTTTATAGGTGCAATAACACCAGCAGATCCAGGGGAATGGTTTGCCTCCAGCCAAAGGAGAGGTGAAAAGCAGCTGTGCAATGGCCCCTCGGTCTATAGTGCAGTCAGAAGTGGACACTGCATTAACCACAGCCTAACCCCAGACATCATAAACATCTCAGCGGGAACAAACTCCTTCTTTGAGGGTCTGACAGCCTTCCTGCAGGGAGAGCTGGTGCTGTGAGTGCCTGCCTGTTCCTGATAACAACAATTCTGTTGAATGTGCACTGGTCCATGGAGTTGCTTCGCAGAAGCAGGAGGGACCAACAGGGACCTGACACGGCTTCAAGTTCAATTATCACTTCAACAACATTTTACTTGAAAATCCATGATCTCAGTACTTTTCCAGTCCCCAAAAGAATTAAGACTCTGCAAGTGCTATGTACAAAAGAATTTCTATCTGCATAAAACCAGAGTGGTGCAAAGGAGAGTCACAGAAGAATTCTTCCTCATCCTTCCTCTTGCACCGATTTCCAGACAATCAGCTGAGCCGTTCTTTTTAGATTTTTTGCTGAAGTCTTGCTATGGCTTCCAAGTGATTTCATGTGCTGTGAGCTCTTCCACCAACTTCAGTGGAAGAAGGGCTGTATCCTGAAGATTCTCCAGAGAATTGAAACAAGGGCTTTAGTGAAATAATGCAAGGAAGCATACTTCCTACTACACCTAATTACACTTGACTTCGTTCTTAAGCTATGGAGGTCCACAGATGTTCTCAATGACACACAGAAACCTGGAGGGACAATTTGAGTTGAGACAGCTTACCAAGAAAACAAAAAAAAACCCAAAAACTACTACAGCAGATAAAACAGTATCTAGTTTATTACATATAGAAAGAGATTTCCAGAATTTACAAACACCCACATTTTCATTCCAGGGAAAGAGTCAATTTGAAAAGTTCACCCTTTTTTTGTTTTCATTTTGTTTTGTGGTTTTCTGTTGGTTTTTTTTTTGTTTTTCTTCTTTACAATATATACAATGGAAGACTTTGATTTCCTTTTTCTGATTTTTTTGTCGGTTCCTGTGCAATTGATGAATTCGAGTTGACACTTGTAAATACCATGTACAGTAACGTTTGTCTTCATTGTAGTTAATACAGACTATTATTTTACAAGGAGTACAAAATTATTTTTCTTTTGGAAAGAATTCAACTCAACATCAGGGTTATCTTACAACTGATAGTATCAGTAAATATGACTGTACAATCAAGGCCCAGGGACCAATGACTCATATTATATTATTTTCTGAATTACAATCTTAAAACAAGAATAGTACCCTACTCTATTCTTAGAAGCCTTGTTTTAAGCAGGTTTCCCACTCTGTTTACAACAGAATATAGTATACCTCAGTTCCACATCAAAAAAGATGTGCTGTAGGAAAAGTTACATTTTAATTAAAAAAGTACATGTATAAATCAAAAACTATGTTAAATATTTAATACTCTTCAACCAACATTAAGTTTTGTATGTAATAATTTACAATGATGATTTGTCATACAGGTTTTCAGCAGCAAATGAAGTTGTGTAAATGTGCTAGTAAAATACCCATTCTCACCATGACACAGTGGTGGGCACATCAGTTCATGTGGCCAGCTAAGTCCTTATGGTAGAGGATGAAGTAAGAGAGACTCGTTGTCCAGGTGTCACAGTGCTTCTGCTTGGCACAACACAGGATGTGCAGCTCAGTCAACTAACTCCTGAGGTTTGTGTAAAGTAAACAAACTGAACTGGATGCATCGTACCCATTTACAGAGGAAGAGGAGGAGGAGGAGGAGGTGAGGTCCTAGTTGTGATAGCATGAAACATTTATAGTCTTGATACCCATGAGTTTAAAAGAAGGATTTGTTGAGGTTGTGTAGGTCATCGTTCTGAAATTGAAAGAGAAAGAAAATTAGCATCGTGGGGATTTTAAAAGCTTTTTTGCAATTATTTCCTTCCTCATACTTCCTTTTTTTTTTCTTTAAAAGAGTTATCATCTAAACTGAAAGTGTTAGTACCTTGAAAAATTATGGCATACATACAGTTGAACTGTACTCCAGCATGTGAATCCCAAAAGCATTTAAAACAGATGTTGGCAATAAAATTCAAAGCAGTCAGAAACACATTTAAAATTTGCAAGAGATTCACCTAAGTAGAAACAATTTAAGTGTCCATACTGTTTAACTCTGACAAGCTCCTGTGACAAGGGGAAGAAAAGCTCAACACACCAGCCTGCTGTTGGCGTTTTTACCGGCTACAAGAAAGGTTCATCAGATGTCAGAGTTTCCTGGCCAGCTGCAAACACCACAGCTTGCATGAGAAGGATGACCAAGGAATGGCACATTCTGGGTGCAGTGTTACCATTCCCTATTGACACACAAGCTATAAAAAAAACTGTATCCAGAAAATCCTGCTGAAGTCCATAAATTTATCTACGTCCTGCTTCTCTCTGAGAAGGCTGGGTAAGTAACAAGGTCCTGCAACCCTGATAATGCACAGCACAGGTTTTCTGAGGAATGAATGCCAGAAGCTGCCTTTCAGCCTGTCCTACCAGTCCTCATCTCCTGGCTCCTTGATCTAGAACACAGTGCAACTGTGTCAGTAAGTCCTCTCTACTCTGCTTTTCAGCCAGACAGGTTATCACTCCCAGAGCTCTGATCACACGCAGAGCCCAGCTCCGCTCGCTGCCGATCGGCCCCGTGTCCTGCCAGCAGTGCCGCGGCAGATCCTCCGGCCCCAGTGGGGAGCAGTGTCCCTGCTGGAGAACACGGCGCTGAGGTGGCACACTGGGGCACCAGGGCTGCCTCCCCACTGCTCCCACAGCCATGGCTGGCCACACAGACAGCACCCTCCTCCTGGCCCTGCCACCATCCACCACCCTCCGCCCCGGCCTCCTCTCTGCACCAGTCGCACACAGCAGACCCGCTGGGGACTGAACAGAACACCAGTGAAATGAATATCATTTTTGTTCTATCTGGGGTTAGAGGACTACCACCATTTACATTTCAGGAGCTTCGCCTCAAATCTGCTGAAGCAAGACCTAGATTTTTACATAAAAGTGTGTCTATTTCTATATTTGATATTAACTATGCTCCTGAAAGGATGGTAAACACTGCATTTTCCTCAGTACAAATAAAGGCTTCCCATAGACACACTGAGGTAAAAAAACTGAAAAGACCTCCTGTCCTATATTCTCTAATTGCACAAGAAACAGAATTTACTTTGTGTGGTCCTTCAAGTGAAAGGAAAGCCTATCCCTGCAAATGATGTGTGGTATGCTGTGAAAACTCCCTGGAGAATTATCTCACAGATCTCTTATTTACTTTCAACTTTCTTCTGCACTCACATTGCGATCTACTGGAATGTTCCTACCCAAATATCTCTATACGGCTTCACACAGTTTTACAGCTTTCAACTACATTTGACCTAAAATTAGCCAGTAATACCATACTTTATTAATAAAGACAAGCAACAAAGGAAAAATGGCTTCATTTAAACAGAGGAGCGTGATTTGCGTGCTGCATATCCGAGGTGGGTGTTCCACACCCAGCTCCCATCCAGCAGGGCCAGAGGAACAGCTGGGTGCCCACCAGCAGGGCCCCACAGTCCAACCTGCCCTGCACTGACAGGGCATGTGGAAGGAGAGCAAGTAACAGCTTTTCTACATCACTAGACTTTATTCTAGGAGATTTTAAGTACATAAATAATACATAATCTGCAGTATCAGGGCCCAGTACTACACCTCTTCACTAGTATTCAGGTCATCTAAACTCAAATACATCATGTACTCAACAAAATGGCCTGTCCTATCCAATTCCTCACCAATTCTACCAATATGCACAACAGCTACTATTGGGCATTTATTCTTGGATTCCTAAGTCAGAAGAGCAAAGGAAGAAAGAGAATAACAAGTCTATTGGAAAAACTAAACACTTTCTAGAGGAATTCATTAAGAAAATAATACTGAAGAAACCCACAGTTACAGAAACCCAAGCACTCATATATTGAAGTCCTGTACATGTGTAAAAAGAGTGAAAAAACACAGCAGGCTGACATATCTGAGAGTCCGAGACAGGATGAAGAGCCAGAATCATGTAGGACATGACCTGGTGCAGGCTGCACTTCATACAAATGTCAGCTGCAGGTATGACAGGGCACAGGGGCACGGAGCAGCTTCAAGCTTGTACTTACCCACCAGGATCTTCAGCAGTGCAACATGGAAATCTGTTTGTCACCCTTTCCTAAAAATGATTCGGTAGCTTTTGTTTTCTTCTAATTTTGTCAAGTTAAAAGACACCGATATGCTTTGCTCTGGACCACTTGAAACTGCAGATTGCAATTATTTGTTTTCATACCCAATTCCTCTGACCAATCTCTTTCCATAAAACACAAATTATGTAACTGAGAATGACAACCCTTGCTGCTATTACAGTACAGCAGTGCCTGCTCTGTCTGCATGAACAAAGATGTATAGAAAACAGCCATTCCGAGAGCAAGGCTGCTCCTCCAAGGTCACTGGAAATACACTCACCCCATAAGGTTGTGTATATCCAGGGAATACTTATTTGCACCTAATGCATAGTCAAAAGCCTCATCCTCAGTTTCAGCATACAAATGCTCTTTGCTGGACTTAAAAAGAGTATTTCTTAAATTTCTGACAAAACAATCTGAATCTCCCCTCTCCCCAGTGAACTATTACAGTACCTTTCGAAGCGGAAGAACCTTATTTGGAAATGAAGTAATGGGTTGGATACCCACAGCCATCAGCATTTCCTTAACAACACACAAAACAGTGCAGAAGACAAGGGGTTTAATAGAGAGTGCGAGGTCGGCAGCAAGCTGAGGTAAGGATCATTAAAACTACTGACATCACTGCTGGCAACCAGAGAAAAGGGAAAACCTGTGTTTAATCTATTTCCTATTCACCACAAGTTTCAGCTGGAATCCCCAATAATGCAGTTTGTGGTTGACTTTATGGAAAAAATTAGTGATGCAAGAAAAATGTACTGAAACAAACGAGCATCTTTAAAAGTTACTACAAGGTACCTTTGACAAGTAGTCTCTGCTCAACATCTGTTACAACACACATGCAGATAACACTGACAGACGTTCCAGCTGGCAAAGCTTCCTTCTCAAATCTCCTAGTCCAGGACGGATACAGCACAGCTAGCTGCAGTTCCTATTACAGCTGAAATCCCATTCTTAAATCCAGTAACTAAAAATAAGTCAGTATTTCATTTTATTTCCATTATTGGGGAGCTGGAGAAGAGAACCTAAAATTTGAACTAAGAGCAGAGTGTCTAGACAATTTAATATATCTTTCCCGAAGTTAACAGAATTTTCATACATAACATAGATGTGTTGTTAAAATATACTTTAAGTGTAATCCTTACTCCTTTCTTTCAACCCAGTCTCTTTGAAAGTAACCAAGGAAGAAAAATCAAGCAATGTTCACTGTCCAGTAGCCAATTAAACTTCCTTTTGCTATTAAGAGGCAATAACGTGTCTTGTCCCTAAAATACCAATGGAAATGCCCTTCCAAAGGGTCGTTTAATTCCAAAACAAGTCAAATAGCATCAAGTTGCTGTTGAAGTTCCATGATCATTTCATCAAATAAATGGCAACTACTTTGTCACTGATTAACACAGCAGGGCAAAATGCGACTCCCAAACATCAGACTTGTTCAGTACACTGTGACACCCTTTCAGTGTCAGCTGGCATCTGTTTAGGAAACAATTCTACAGGTGACAGAGCCAGGTCAATGAAAAGATTATTACTGACTGAAAAAAACACAGATTTTTTCCAAATCTACTGAAGGAGGATCATTTTGCAACTCTGCCATCAACCCTGCTAATCCAAACGTGTTCTCCAGAACTGTACCTATCCCATCAGCATCTCATTTGAAGCCATGAACAAGGACTGGTTGAAGACTCCCTGTCATAGTTACTAGTTGTAAAAAAAAAAGGTTTTAGAAGTTAATGCATTTGCTGTTTATTTTAGGATCATATAGAGTATCTTATTCTGTGCAGATTAAACAATGATTTACCACATAATGAACAGATCTACCTCGTAAAAACCAAAAAGCTCAGGAACAAAAGTTCAAAACAAAATGAGAGCCATTATGAACATTCTCTGGAGGACTCCTGCAGAGTTCCACCAGTCGAGGTCTTCCTGCAGCCTGGGCACCCTTTGCCCGGGCAGGTATAACCGAGTGTCTTTAGAAACACAAAGTAAACACATTAAGAAGTCCCGAAAAACTCATTTACAGCTCTTGTCTTGGTGACATCTGCATGAGTCATCACCTAATTATAATGAAACGGTGCGTACCTACCTAAAAGCTGAATCCATCCCCGTTTCGTGATCATCATACTGATGAGCAGAAGCACCGCCTGTTTACATTTTTCTTGGCATTACTAATGTGCGCACAGATACGGGAAGTATCTCGTTCGGATAAATTAAAAACATCAACCAAAATTTAGGCTAGCTCAAATAACCTCTTTTCAAAGAGATGCAAATAAGCTGTTTCCCCACTCACACGGACGCTGAAAGAGCAAAGGAATGCAGGAGAGAACAATGGCTGCTCCAGTGTGTTAACTGCAGCCTGAATCTAACAAAAGGAATTCCAAATAGAACCAAACAAAGTAATTACCACATTGCTATTTAACTTGACAGGCTGTAATCTACATTTAATGGAAAAGTTTTTCTTCCTTGCCTATTTCAGCTTTCCTGCGAATGTCCTAAGTGGGGAATTACTGACGATTTGGTTTCACCAAGTCCTTTCCTATCAGGCAGGGGAACTGAATTTGGTGTTTCCACCCCGTTTTCTTCTTCATAAAGGTAATCTTTCACTGCTGTAGGAACCTAAGTAAAGGTACAGATGATACAGATGATAGTCTTCCTGCCATTGGTTCAGACAAAATTAATGTGTAGCAAAAAAAAGAAAAAAAAAAAGCTGTTCTCACCACAGCAGATTTTCCTCTTTTGCCCAGAAAAAGACGGTGGGAAAAGAAAACAACTGTGAGACTTTAAAAATCAGATGAGCAGAACCAGGTTTTTACATTTAAGAACCCATTTCCTGGGTTGTAAGTACAGTGGGAAAGCACAAACTAAACCACACACATTCTTTGGATGAGCTTCTGCCCAGCAAAGAATTCGTATGTTTGACTTCAACTTCACAGCATGTCAACCTGATTTAAACTCATTCAAGAGAAAACTAAACCCATCACTGAGGTCAGCAAGAAAGGCTGCTGCCACAGACAGGAAGCCAAGGACTGCCTGCCCCGAGCACCTGGCATGGGAGAGTGAAGCTGCTGGAGGTTGGATCTGCCTGGTTCCCCCATAAGGAGGAGGACACGAGCCAGCTCTCTGCACTGGTATAAAAAGATACAGAAAAAGGAATTCACAAAGTTTCTACATACAAAAAATACTGAAGGCATCTCCTGCTCTATTACACAAAACCAGCAGCAGTTAGGGGTTTGAGCAGGACTGATGACCCAAATACTGAATTTCTGATTAAATAGTTCATCTTTTCAATTTCGGAAAAAAAAAAGTTAATGAGTTTGTGATTTTTCTGAAGACTGAAGAAAAAAGATACTACTAAGTCTAGCAAGAAAGAGCTTAAATTCAATATGTGTTTTGTAAAAAATTCTACAACTTCTCTTGCAGTGATAGAGCTAAGCAAGCGATAAAACATAACAACTGTCCAACACCTGCAAAAGGTACAGAAATCCAAGAGCCTGGAGATTTTTGGTTGGTTGGTTTTTTTATGAAATGGCAAATATGGGAACTTATGACACTATAAATGGGATTCTCACGTTTTTTTCTTCCAATTGTGTAAGGACTGAAGATCTGGATCTTTCCCCTTCCTTTACTATTAGTCCCGCTGAGTAGTCAACTAAAGGTCGAGATAAGTTTACAATGAAGAAAAACTCCCTTTGTTTCACGACTGAAAATAATGATGTTACTATGAAGCCAGGGATCTCATGAGATCAATACTCCAAGTTCATCCAAATCTTCTCATAATGCCCCTATGTAATACTCTTGGCAGCACTGGTTGTGTTTGACACCCCTCAGACAAACCCACCGCTGGCCCAGGGTCTTCTCCCCTCACCAGACTGCAATAATGAGAAGGGATATCAAACCCTAAATGTGCATCACCTAGTTAACAGCTTCAGCCCTCACAGGACAACATTGCTGCTGGTTTTAAGAGTCAAAGAAACTTGCAACTTGAACAAGTGGGGTAATTCGTTATTTTGGAATTTGCACTGTTCAATTCACCAAGTTCTCAGCCTAACCCTGAAGAATTTGGGGCATTCACACTTCCCCTGATGACCCAACAACCCACAACCAGTTCAAGAAAGCAACGGTGAAGTGCACTTTGTATGGCTGTACCCTTCAAAGAGGAAAACGCTGCTCAGTATTTATCTTTATCAAACATATAACCATATATGAACAATATTAATAAGGGGAATCCAGAAACAACTTCATTATGCAATTTGTTCTTCAAAAGAGCTTTCTTGGAACTTTTTTTAAAATTAATTTTATGGCAGTTTGGAATTCAGTAAAACTCTCTGATGCTGGGAATCACTACAGGGGTCTGCCTACAGGGAAGTAGATGACCTGGGTGCCTTTATATGCATTCACACCCTCCCAGCTTGTTAGTAATTTAAACAAACACAAGCGAATTTGACCAAACTTGAGTGCTCTGAAGCTGTGCTCATATTATATCAACTAAATTACATCAGCAGTGGAGCTCAGCAACACGTAACATCCAGTGTAGCTACCACATAATCAGAACAGATCTCAGCTGCTGCATATTCATTTTTTATTATTCTTCTGTGAATCTATATTTCACATGCCTTTCTGGCACTGTGGTCTGGTTCCCCATTCCAAAGTCAAACGTTGCCACTTTCTCCTGTGCTTTTCTGACCCGACTTTATAATGCTCATTTTCTGCCAGATTTACTTTTCTCTGACAACATATTAAAAAACCCTACATGAATAATCTCAACTGCCTTGAAACTGTTCTCATGGTACACGCTAAATTGTGAGAGTTACAACTTTGAGCAAGGAAGGATTCACACCATTCAGCTTTGCTGGAGCCATTTTCCTCCCAATGGACAAATAAGGGGAAAACGTTGAACAGACAGAAGAAAAATGGCATTTAAAAGGAAGGGATACAGAAGCCCCGCAGGGGGATAACCTGGCCAGCTGACCTTCACTTTGAAATTTTGCCAGTGCAAATTAAGTAGCTAGTCTGCAGCACGTCTGGCAGCAGCGTGGGAAGGAAGTTGTGCAGTGATTTTGGATGAAACACTTCCTCAATTCCCAACAACAGCGCATTAAATATCAAGAAAGGTTAATAAGGAGGTATTGGAAAACACATTGTGAAAAACATGCCAAGAAAACAGAGAGGGGAGAGGATAAGAACAAATAAAATATCATGAAGTTGACAAAATTGTACCAGGAAGTTTCAAAAGCCAAGGTAAAAGCAAAGCATCCATTATTTTGACACTATCTGCTACGCCTTAATACAAAAACTACCATACAGCATAAATAACATTTGAAAACAAATTAAAGGCTGTGTTTTAATAAAGTGAAAGGAGAAGGCCTTTGGTAAAAGACAAAAAGCAACAGCAAAGTTTGTTACACCTTGAAGTTGGACTAGAAAACAACCGTTTAACCACAGATTTAGCTTCTCACCAAGATATCACCATCACTGTGATATCAAATGAATTAACCACTTTGACCCATTGCTTTCTGCTTTGTAGACCAAGATAACAAATCTTACAAGACTGATATCTGACATAATGTTTCAGTAAGAATGTATTTTCATGTACATCCATATAAATTCACAATTTCTTCCTAGTTTCTAGCAACTTGCACTCATTTGACCTGACCTTTTTACCTCCTATCTCTGCCATAAATTCTCTAGGAGTCACATGGCATTTTCCTCTTCCCAGTACTTCAAATCTGATGTTCAGACTCCTTTGGCACAAAAGCTGACAACTGAAATCCAAAGCATCAGTCATACCCCAAAGCTGCCAACAGTAAAGTGCTGTGGCTGGGATACACAACCCAGAGGCAGGTGGACAAGCACACAACCGGATGCAGAAAGACCCAAAATCTAATTCTGCTCTTGGTTTGATTTGATACGTAGTTCTACTCAAGTTCCTTTGCCTTGGTCTCATGGAAAACAGATAAAACATCCACCCCATCTACTGTCTACATGAAATTTTCTTGTGAGGAGGGGGAAAAAGTCATGATGTCTCAAACATGCACAACCACTACAACACCGAGGGAATTATTTTTCTGCCTTAATCTTCCCGTGTCTCAGTGCTTTGCCTGTGAGCTGTGAACTGCTACCTGACAGAAGAGTTCAGACTGTGCCAGGGGCCAGACAGCAGGATGGGAAGTGTCTTGACAGTGCCCACATGACAACAGACACAGGGCAGCATCTGGACAAGGGTGCTATAAATAAAACATCGGGCCAGCCAGACACTGCTGGGAATAAAAAGAACTGAGAAAATGCTTCATTCGGATCACTGCCTACAAACTGAAGGATGTGTTGTATGTGGGAAATACAAGTTTCTTGCTACATGGTCTTAAAACTACGAGAATGCATATGCATGAGGGTCAGGGCAAAAGTATCAATGCTTACAAAAATAAGTAGCATTTGATTGTGACTGTACATATGGCCAAGCATTATTCCACATCAGAAGGGATGTAAAGAATTAAGTAAACTCTACATGCAAATACAGAATTTTTAGCTGGAAAAATAAAAGGACAACAAAATTCCAACATCAGAAAACAAGCCTTTTTCTGGTAAAGCAAGAGTTCTACCCTTCTCCTCCCACTGAATTAGCAATCAACATACCCTGGACTGCAATGGGATTAACCTCAATAATAATGCTGAGCACTTTAATGAGCTCTGAGGTAGTTCATGGCTAAACTATTCATTGCACCATTTAAACACCGAAAAATTTGTTTGTATATAGATTAGGTTTGCAAAACAATTGTCATCCAATTTCTTTCCAGTAACCACAGTAACAAGAAAATAATATATATAGGGAGATAAAGGCCACAGAGGAAATACAATTCTCATTACAAACAATGAAGCTGTCTCAAGCTTGAAGTACATGGGCAGAGGAAGCAGCACCTGGCAGGCACCTGGGGAGGAAGGAGCCTTATTTGGATACAGCTGTGGATTAAATACAAATTATAAAGACCAATCAGACAAATCAAGTCTTTTACTGCTGTTTCTTTAGAGTTTCATTCAGCAAAATCCTGAAAGCCTGAATGACTGCCAATGTTATATTTTAAAGTTACTAACAGCCTAAATGGACTAACCTTCACATGCTCAATTGCCATGATTTAAATGGGAAACTAATCAACAGTCATGTTAGTTATTTAATTTGAACCCCACTCTAGCATTATGAAGCTGTGAAATCACACAAGTGGAAGTCAAAGTAGGTATAAGTTTTTCTCATCTCAGAATTTTCAGATATTTTAATTCAATAATTCTTAAACTCTTTTGAAAAAACATGCCACATGAAATTCTTTCCATGTAATCAAAGTTGTTCACAACAGTATCAGTAGGAATCTCACTAAATGATAAGACACTGTATTATCGTAACACATAAATCTTCCATCAGTTGTCAAATACAGTATTAAGGATAACCCTTTAGAAGCTATTAGCATAAGTCAATTGAAAATTAAAAGCATATAGTAATACAGATTAAAGGCTTAGCACACACAGTGAAGGATCTGTACATAATATCACAGCTCATTAAGATGTGTTGGTTAATCAATGACTGAAAACATCCACTAAACATTAACCTTGACAAAATATAAAAAAATTCAGCCTTATCATGCTGTATCACTGCACCATATAATCTCATAAAATGCAAAGTTCTCTGTTCTCATAAGCTACCACACAAACTAGTACCACTGGCCACCAAGTCTTCCAAGGATTTGTAACTAACTTGGCCTGCTGATTGTGTCAGTGATTACAAAAGTACCTGATGATGCACTTAAAACTCTCCCCAGAGTAAGGAGCAGAGCAGGGTGCTCAGCACCCACACTCAGCCCCCACACCCATGCCCTCATCAGCCCCAGCAGTGCCAGTCAGATACTGCAGAGAAGCAGCCGAGGGGGGAAAGGGCCAGTTAATATATGAGACAAATCTATAGGAAACAGAGCTTCATTAGTTCCACTGCTCACAGATCAGCTGTTTGTATAAGCAGTTTTGCTTGGAGCAGTGCTTTGTCAGTATTATTACTGTTATGTTATGCAAAGAATGTATTAAATTCTTAAATATTACATGAGATTTAATGGATTGTGTATCGCATGTGGGAGGTCAAACAAGGAGGGTAATGTTCCATTCAGCATTATAGATGTAACTTAAAAAACAGAAGCCTGCATTATACTTCAAGGAGCAAGTCCAGATCAAACATATGCCTGAAATGGAGGAAGGCAGCCTGAAAAGTAGAGGGAAAATAATAAAATTAGGAATATAATTTAAAAAATAAGCAGTGGTTGTGAAAAGCAACAGTGCAGTTTTCAAGAAAGTTCTCATTGCTCTGATCTCTGTTATAAAGGTAACCCAAACCACAGCAGGACTGCAACCAAGCAGCTGTGCCACTGATGGTACCCAGCACTAAGTGACTTCCAAAGCCACTGTCCACAGTAAGAAGTTTTACAGCTCAGTCTCTTTTAAAACATTTGCTGCTTTCAGAATCTAGATATAAATTCTTCCTGTATCCCTCCCTCATCCAACAGAACATTGCATTTGTTTTTTAAGTTCTTGCTTCATTTGGAAACTCCCTGCAGCTCCAGTGGCAGGGACTGGGAATGTCCTTGCTGCAGCAAGAACATACAAAGAATGGCAGAAAGTACCCCAACTTCTACTTTTCACCTGTAACTTCATGACAGAGCCAAAAATACTCTAAGTCTAATTTTAGGTCGAATTCTCTTAAGTTCTATCAGAAGGTATATTGCTTATCACACTTTCCTGTAACAGGAGTTTTTTACTTAGCACATGCATTGTACAAAAGGCAAGAGTGTAACACCACTGCCTCTAAGTATGTATATATACACAAAAAGGAGCTAAAGTAGGCTATAGGAGCGTGAAAAAAGTAGTTCAATTGCATTACTGGGAAAAAACCTTCCAAAACCAGGACAGTTTTCTGCCTCAAAAACACCCACCCCCAAACCTCCGTATTGTCAGACAAAATTCATGATTCCCAGTTCAGATTCTGAGGACTGTTAGAAATAAGAATTCTTATGGAAGGAGAAAGTTAAAATAAAGAACAGTTATTTTCTACAGATACATGCATCCTATATTGGTAATGACTGTTTTTCTATTGTGTTTTCTCCAGTCTCAATAATTGCATATTCATCTCTCACTAGTTGCCAACTATGCATAATGCTTAATGCAATGTTTCATTTTAATTAAGAATCGTGACAATTAGAAGTCAAGAGTTTCTGCAGCATCTGTAGGCATCTTGTTCTACAGAGACAACATGATGAAATACAAACACAGGAACCTTTTCTTTCTCTAAGTCAAAGTTCTGGTACTTCAGCATCCTAATTGCAAGAGAAAAGATTCACTGGGGTCTGTGGAAGCACAAACAGTGGGAGCCAGAGCTTTTAGAAATAATAACTGAAGGTGTAGCAAGTTCTACTGTAAACACAACGTGGCCTTTCTCAGTTACTCAGAGCATTGACACAACAAAGCCTGGCTTTCAGGCAAATACAACCCCTGAAATGTAGCAACTGCTTCCTTCCAACTTCAAGGTCACTTCAAAATCTGCAAAACATCAGCACTGTCTGAAGTATTGGTTGGAAGGGATGAAAAACGAATAGTGTTCTCATCTCACTGAGGATGGTTAAATTCTTTTAGCTAAAGCTTTGCCGTGAATTTCAACTGGAGGGAACTGGTAACAAGCATGGGAAATTTCAGCCTTAAGCACTGAAAGTTGTCAAAAATATGAGCAAATTAGATGTTCTGCCACTTTACCATTGAAAATATAGACAATATAGTCATTCACATGACTTTTAAAGTAAAAATCTCCTTGTAATATACATTTTTTAAAGAATTAAGCAACTTGCTAAAATACTCTGAACTTCCTTGTAGGACATAATGTAACAATTATTTTAACATTTACTCATCTTAGACCATCAGATTTTTGCTAGCACAATTTTTGCATTACTGTAAACACAGATTTTTAATAAAAAGTCCTATAACAACCCCTCTTTTACTACTATTTTTATTTGTCAGGTGTCTTCCGGATGGGTTTAAGAATATGTCCTCACATACTCTTCCACACTCCTATTTTCTTTCCTGTGCTCAGAAGACACCTTGCTGCTGCTATATTATTTCTCAGTTTAAATATTCAAGAGCAGAGTAAATAACCAAAATTTTCTGCATTGTTCTTTCAGTCAGGGCAATCTTATAATGACAAAAAATACTATATTCAGATGTGTAAGATTTCAAAGCTGTGTATTTTAAATCTTGAACTGGCCTCTACAATTATACGATGTACTTGAAACATAGAAAATATTAACCCACTTAACTAAACAAAGCCATGCTTCATGGAAAATTAATGGAAATATAAGAAAGGAAAACGAGTTTGGAAACATGCCACAGTTGCAATTTAGAGGTAGTGATTAAACAAGGGAAGAACACAGATTTCTACTGACATTTGGCTTTAAAACATTTAAAGAAGACTTTCTCCTTCACTTAAGAGTTTACAAATCAGATTCAGTTACAGGAAGATAATGCTGTAATCTTCACTTACAACAAATCCCAAATTTAGTAAGCAGAAGTAATCAGTAGTAACAAACAGATTTTAGCATGGAGAGAGCAAATATCTGAGCTATGGGAAGGGCAATGTAAAAAGCAGGAGCCTCCTGCTCCCACCCTTCTACACCAGCTGTTTCTTTGGACTTCCCTGACTGTCTCAGTGCAAGCATTTCTATAAACCACTATTCTTTTCTTTCTTTTATTTAGGAAACCAATATGCAACTATAAACTATGTTTATAAATTTATAATCCATATTCTGTAATAAGTAAACAAGTGCCCATTACTTAGAGGCCACAGATGAGCATAATATTAGATAGTAATAGAAAACAGCTGCATTTTCCTTTCTAATTGTTTACATTGCCAAAGCATCCACTCTTTAAAATACTCTCCATACAAATCAAAACATGTTGTGCCTGAATGAAAGACAAACAACAACAGTAGTTTTAAAACACATGCACTGTAGTATCATGCAAACTAAACTGCAGCCTTTTTAGACAGGGTACCCCAGAGGTTCCTGCTGTCAGGTGGCAGGGAGAAAAAGGCACACTTCACTCTACTGCAGATCACCCATCCCACCACCCAAGTAACCTTGATATTGCAATCATTTATACATGTGTTTTTATGTGACTTATCCCACTTTTTGCTTTCATTTGCCATAAGACTGTTTTATCTCCCCCTCTCTGTATAAACACAGAGGTAAAAATTACGTTCACAGATTTATCGACAGTTTCAAAAAAATGCACCCAAAACATGATGCAGAAGTTTTCACAGCTCTTGTCCTGCAGCAGCCTGCAGGGTCACCTTTTGAGAGGCAAAACAGAAACACTACAATCACTTAACAGTTAAAGGACAGCCTTTGTGTCAGCAGCAGTACTTTGAGCTGGATTACCTTTTGCATTCGCCTGCCACAAAACAGCGTTCAAATAACTCTGTAACCGGCACTACAGCAGTGCCCAAAAGAAGCTACATTAGGCAAGAAACTGAGTTTCCACAAAAGAGGAAAATAGCTTATATAGAGGCTCAGGTGTCTTGTGAGAATATAACTAGATTTTTACTTTCAGTGATTTGAACATTTATCAGAAAAAAAGCTTAAAAGAGGCCCTGGTATACACAATACTGAAATCAAATTATGTTAACAAGCTATATTTGGCCTTTTATAGCTTTAAACCATTCTCTGCCCTTGATGGTGAAGATCAAATAAAGTTTTAGTACCCATATATGCCCACATAAGGGCATATATGCCAACATTAAATAAAGTACAAAAAATTAATCTCATGTCTACACACCTAAAAAAAATATAATTTCAAGCATCCCCCATTTTATAGGCTGTAAAGACAACACAAAACCAGCAGTCATTTATAAATCAGTATAACACCAGTTTACCAAGAGGGAACCAATTACTTGCTTTGACTTTGAAAAGAATTTATCTGTTCTTTGGATTAGGTTACAGGAGAGAGGGCTCACCAGCCCCTCTTCACCTTCTCTGGATTTGGCCCCTTTCCAACTCAAGAAACTAATTGTACTCCCTGCCCCACAATGTGCAGCTCCTTCTGCAGCTGATACTTCATTTTCAAACTTATCAGCTGGGTGGTGGGAAGTCAAAAATACTGGAATGGATTGTTTAGTGTTTAATTGTATTATCATTTGTGAAAAATACTGATTATAATTTTCAAAGGCCACTACTAAACACTTCCTATCCACGGGGCAGAGCATCTCTAACAAGTCCTCTGCTTCACAGTTTTCTTCCATCATGTCATGCATACCTTTCATTTGGAAAAAGCAGATACTCTGGTTCAAACCACAGACAAGCACCAAGCCCTGGCTACAATACCAAATTTAAGAGGGTGGATGTGTGCCTGTGTCCACTCCAGCAGCCGGACATACCAACCACAGCAAATCCCACCCCAAGACCTTGCTGCACCTCCTGGATGTTTTGCTACGCACTATTATTCCCATACTACAACTGAACAAAATCACATGAATGGAGTGCAGCTAAGCCAGACAGCTCTTCCAAAGGAAGAATTACATTAATACTGGAAAATCATAGCATCGGGGTTTCTAATACAGTGAGCAATGATAAAAGGTGGGAGGGGTTTTTTAAGAAGTGAAAAGATAGTGTTGGTTCTGTTTCATGTACAGCAAGATATTTATAATCACCACATATAACAAAGAACAAGCAAGAGTATCAGGTATGTCACTAATATGATCATTATACTGCAATTTTTCTAGTTGCCACAAACATGTAAACATCTGCATGAACTGCAATAAGAGCTCTGAGTTACACTAAGAAAAAACAAGTTCATGTCACTACGAAACAAATCATTAAATAAGATTCACACCAGATAAGTACCTGACACCCACGTATCTTAACTTTCCTGAGCAGCGCTTCTTCCCAGCATTCTACTCCATCCATCAACTGTTCCATGATACACCTGGGTGCATTTGCCAAAATCCTTGCATAAGTGTGCTTACAACCTGAATGCAACACTTCAGAGAGACAGCTATAATTACTTCAGATTTCAAAGCGTATCTAACTGCCTGCTGGCTCTTCTGCATGTCCCTGCACATCAGTTGAGAACCATCATTCTAGATGGATCTATTTTTGTAATTTTGGAACAACTACAACTAACCTTGACAGAGAGCAACTGAACTGCAAGTTTATGAAAAACATTTATTGGGGGGGGGGGGAAGACAACAACTTCTTACTTGCATCGTATTTTGTTTTCACACCAATCACAGAATAATTTGAAGGAATTCAACATAATATTTCCACATCACCCAAAGGTCCTAACAAGGCACTAAGAACAACTATCAATATAAAACATCACACCCATATAGATATTTTTGTTTTTCTTAAAAAGTCAAAGTCAAGCAACTATGTAATTACACTGCTTTCTTCTATAATTAGAAGCTACAATATACCGGGGAAAAGACTACACCAAGGCAGCCTGTGGGCACAGCACAGGGCCAGGCATGCTCTGCAGCACAGCTGTGTGGGCCTCTCAGCAGAGCTGCCATGAAAGCCAACACCTCCAGGTTCCACTGCTGGCTGGATGCATGGAACTAAAGTTAGAAGCCAAGCCGAGCACCATTGGGGGCGAGGTTGGGTGTCAAGGCAAATGAGAAAATGCGGAGGGAGCCTCATATCCTCCTTACTCAAGTAAGGAAATAAAGGAAGTAAACTAAAGAGTTATGGCAACAAATCTGCAAAGCAGATTTTGAGATGACAAAAAGACAGATGCATGTTTTTTAGTAACACGAAATGCAAGTGCATTTCCTGAGGAGTCAGCTACCCTTCTACAACTAGTCTCAATGCCAATTATAGCAGACAACGAGCTAAATATAAAAACCCATAAATCTCACAGTTTGAGATAACTTTGAAGCAGGTGTTAAAGTTAACTTTGAGATTATGCAACAAGACTTCAGCCTTCCCATAATGAATATGGCAACCACGTCCATCAAAGCACCCCGTGATTTGTGGGAACAGAGAGGCTGAAGAGATTATGTGAATACTTCACATATTTCTGCAAGAGTTACAGAAGGAATTTTCTCCTCACAGAACTTCAGGGATGAGAACCTGACTGTGCAAAATATCAATGGCAAGACTTTAGCTTGCAGCTTCAGTAATCTCTGCATGTGACTGGGCTATGGTCACTCCAAACTTCAGCAGCTGGATTAGTGAGGCTGTCACGGGAATACCACGATGTTTGACTTTCTCCAACAGGGAGAGAACAGACCCAGCCCACAGAGACTTGCAGCCTTCAGAACTTCATCTTTTTATTAAAGTAATTCCTCCACTCTAACCTCAAGGGCACAGACAGGCTGCCATCCCCGCACTAGCCAGACCTCAGAACATGGTTTATTTGACAGCTTATCATATGGCCTGTCCCTTCCTAACAGGCTCCTCTTACATTTGATATCACCAAGCTGCATCTTTTCTGTTCATAGTAACATACTGCAGCTCTCCCCTCTTCCTGGCTGATTCAGACCTGCATGTTTTCCTCTGCTTCTCCCAAGCCTCTGGCTGCCCAAGGAGCCTTCCCGACATGCTACGATACAGTCAGTTACCTCCTTATGGGAGAACAGTATTTCAAACAGCTTTTGTCAACCTCTCAAAGCTAAACAGCCAAGGAAAGCTTCAAATCCAGCTGCCAATAGGAATACATATATATTAGGAAGTTGGATTGAATTTCAATTTCTGCTCTGCAAATATAGCTGGGGAAAAAAAAACACAACTTCCACAAAACCAGAGAAACTGAACCAAGTTACCACAGTTTTCTAGGCTGTGAGCTGTAGCTCTTGTCCTTACGTAGCCATCAGGCTGTAACATTACCTGTACACATCCATCTGCAGAACAGCAATACCTGTGCTTTAAGTAGCAAGGCCACTTTAATACAGAGAGCTCTGAATTCACCACTGCTGGTATGCAGTTCACAGCTTAGCCACAGAGGGAACCTCAGCATCCTTCACCTCCTCTTGTGCTGCATTTGTTAAACACTCTCTCAGCATATTCAGACATATACTTTGAGCTCCCCCTGATCAAAAGATGTTGACATTTATCCCTAAGTACCTCTATGCAATGTGGGGGATGAGGTGGGCCCTCACACTTCCCTGTGCTACAGAGGTGGCTCCACGACATGCTCAGAGGTTGGGCAGCCAGCACCAGGACCCTGTCCCTGCATAAGACCAAACTGTAGCAATATAATATTTCAAACAGTGGTAGGACTATCAACAGATCAGCAAAGCAATCTAAGGAGCTTTACACTGTGGCTTTCCATAAAAAAACCAAACAGGTTTGAGGAAGATTTCATTATCTACCACTTCCTTCACTCTTCACAGCTGATAATTTCTAGGAAGCAAAAAGAAGTCACCATCATCCTCCTTCCACAACCCAAGAGCACTAAGATGGTAAGAGGGTGGGGAAGGTCAGTTCCTCCAGAGTTGCTCAGGGAGGCACATCCTAGAAAGGGACAAAAAGCCAAGGAGGTTTTCTCAATAGATTTGTTTTCCCCTGTTGCATGCTGTGACTGGAGCCAAACCAACCAAAACCCTGACACTTCTACGCTCAGGTCTGCAGTTTCAGTGCTTATCATGTAACCAACCACTCTGTCTGTATTCTTCTAGTGCTTACTTTCCACCCACCAAGAATGGCTTTTAGATCAGCTCACCAAACTTGCTTAATGCCAATTAGAAGATTATTTTGACCACTAAATACAGTATTAATATTTAAGAATATTTTCAGTGCATTGAGTGGAAATAATAGACACTCTCAAAAACTAATGAAATAAAGGTACAGAACTGGCTCAAACATTAAATACTAAAGACTGTTCACAGAAGAGTAAACTGACATTTTTGATTTATTTTGTAACTTAGTAAGAAAGTATTCTCTTGGTCAAAGAAAAGCTGAGGGGGGTTGGTTGATTGGTTGGTTCTGAAGTTAAATAAATACTGAAGTTTAATAAATACTATTCAGTATTTATTAAAAAAAAATTAAAAAAATATTAACCTAATCTCCCCTTCCTTCCCTAAACAGAAGCTCCTTTCCTGTATTCTATGAAACGTATGGCTGAGATTTAAAATCTCTTTCAAGGAAGGACTTATATAATTTAGGATTAATTTACATGTTGAGCTATCAAATTTTACTGCAGAGTTGTGGAAAGAGAAAGTGTGGCCCAGGAAGGAGGGAAGGAAGGAAGGAGGACAAGCCTTTAAAGAGCTCATACCCGGTGTTCTTCCAAGACAACTACGCCCAGCAAAAAAAATTCAGATGTGTATATCCACATGAATAAGAACTCTTGCTAGCATAGCCTTCACAGTGATGGATTCTAGAGCAGCTTGACATTAGACTGTGATAAAGCTCAACAGTGTCCAGATTTAGACATAACCCAGCTCTTTTCATTAATTAAGTTTTCCTGCATGATAAAATACATTGTGGAACATTACATTAAAAATGAGACCTTTATTTCCCCGCTGTAAGACACTGAAGTTAAAAGTGAAATAAAACCCCACTACTTTTGAAAGGAATGCCCTCACTATTTTTCAGTCTTAACATTATGCAAAAACCTCCAAGTTCTCTTTATTAATCTCTCGTTTAGATTATATCCACCCAAAATTAATTCTAAAAATATAACAAAAAACCACCAACAGCACTAGGCTCACTGTGTTCCACTTACCAGTGGTTACCACCCTACAGGCCACTGCTATATTGAAGTTAACTTCGTGAGGATTTTAAAAAAACACATTTACTTGATAATATTTTAATATTCTATCCTAGAACTCTAGCAAAAGAATTACTCACTTTCTTCAGATTAAAATTCAATGACTTCTAGATGTAGATTTTACTCTCACTCCTGAGCAAGGTCCACCCATTTATCTATACCAATATGCAGCACTGGTAACTGGGAGATCAGGGGCTGAATAAATCACAATTTTCAAAGCACACTGGGACATAACCAAATATCAGGGAGTGTGTCACACTGATGAAGTGATAAAAAGTGTTTAGAGTCTTGTTGTATAAACAGCAGTGCCCTTGCTTACCACTACAACTGAAAGCAGCTAAGTCTAAATAAAATCTTATCACTAGTATCTAAGCCTATCCCAAACCTCTCTTTGGAATCTGAAAGGATAATTATGAGCGTGGACCAGATGAATCACATTCCCAGATGGATTTCCTAGTATTTTTTTCCTACCTAGAAAGAAGGAAACTTTTTCCAGCTTATTAGGAAGCAATAGCCATCTCAGCTTGCAGCACCGACGCATTTAAGCAAGTAGATCTAAGAGTCTCCCTTGGAGGTGCAGCTTACTGAACACAGAAAAAGAGAGGCTTCATGCCTTCCATCCAACCCTGCCACGAATGAGAATATAATTTTAAGTGAATGACAAAAAGATCCCACTACGCCTGAGAGCTCAGGAATATAGGGAATACCCAGCTGGGTCAGATCGATGGTTCATCTAGTTCAGAATTCATCTCCAACAGGGCAGAAAAGGTGCTATTTAGAGAGAACCAATAGACCATGTTCTGTGCTCCACTCCCCTCACATGCTCCCTGCTGACCATGAACTCTCCCAACCCTGTTTTGAACCTGCCTACATGGCCTGTTTTCAAAACATCCTCTGGCTGCAAGTTGCATAAATTCACGACCTGCTGTGTAAACAAATACTTACTTTCATCTGTCTTAAACTGATTCCCAACCGGTTCCATCAAGTGTCCTGTAATTCTGGTACTGCAGGGTTTCTGTCAACAAGAGTTTGGCATTCACCTCACCACCAACTCAGGATTTTGTAAACCTTGATCACACTGCCCCTCTCAGCTGCCCGTCTTCTAAACCAAGCCTTCTAATGACCCAACTCCACTCAAGGCAGCAATACCATCCCCTTGGATGGAAGGCTGCCCTTCTCTGTACCTTCCCTAAAATAAAGGCACGAACTTGTATCTTCTTAAGATGCAGGCACAAAAACTGGACCCCGTGCTCAAAACGTGGTGTTTTAAACCAATGTTTTAAATACCAACAAAGGGTATTTTCTTGTCCTTAGTACCTTTTCCTGATGATGCAAAAGGCACACACTGCACATGTGTTTCTGGCTTTTTTTGGCTGCTGCTGCTCCACATTGCAGACAATGATCCTGGAGAACTGTCAGTGACAACCACAAAGGCTTTTTTCCAAGTTGCAACCATCAGTTCTGAGTTCAGCGTCACATAAGCACGGTTTAGTACTATTTTTTCCTTACTGGAAAAAAATGATGTTTAAAACCCATGTTTACCTATGTTGACATTAGTCTACCACGTTTTTGCCCACTTAAGTTACGTGATGGCCTTCTGGAACTCCTCAGCACTGACACAGCATCCAGCTACCCAAAAGAAACAGTACTATCATTTTTCATCAGAACTAGAATTATTCTGGGGCTAGGACAAGTTAACAAATTGAACTGTTGGGTTGACTGATGTCTAGAAGCCACAAGGAAGGCAACTGAGATCAATTAAGACCACCAGAGCGAGTTTTATCATTGTGGGAAAATTATCAGATACAGGAGATTTATTAAACAGGACAGAAATCAGGTGCAAAATAACAAAACAAAATAAAAAAAACCCCTCACACATCACACCTCCATGACTGATGATGGCGAACAGTACAAAACCTGCCATGGATTGTCCCTAGAATCATAGACTGCTCATGGATGTAGCTACTTGGCCACTTGTAAAACCAACTCTGGTGATCCTCTAGCAGGGTTCCTAATGTCATTTAGTATCTGTCAGCTATCCATCCTCACCTTCACCTTACAATGAAAAAGGATTGTCAAGGACAATCTTCAAAACTACCTTTTAAAGAGTTAATGTAAAAATCCAAGTAACACTGGAGAAAAAAAATTCTAATTAAAAGTCCTCCTGGAGACTGAAGCAGGATTCTTCTGCTAAAGAATTCTGTATTTGGTAAGTTGAATTACCGCAATACCAACAGAAATTATACAAAAACTTATCCAAATTAGAGGGCTACAACAGCTTGTCATGCAAGAAAATTAACCACTAACTGTAAATAAAAGTCTTAAGAACTTCTGTGATTTATGTAAGATCTTAAGAAAATAAGTATTTTGGCTCAGCTGCATCCCGAGCGCTGTTAAACCACCACAGAAATCATCATTTATCATGTGCAGCATTGCCAAGGGCTGTACCCTAAAATGTACTATAGAAACTTCATGTAGTAAAAGTAGCAGATCTAAAGTTAAAAAAAAACAACTGGTAATTTCCATTTCTGGATAAGACTGCAGTTTGCTCTGTTGAAAGAAAAGAAAAAAACAAAACCACAATACCTTTAATCAGAGTCAAAAGTTAATTTAAATTAACTATCGAAACTCCATTGCCTTTTTTGTCAGTCAAAGGAATGAAAGAATTTTATGGCTGTTCTCCTGAGCATCAAATCATTTCAGACAAAAAAAAAAAATGCCCAATTTTAAAAGTTAGACTTAACAGATTCTGTTGTCCACACAGTAATTTTACAAGAGAAAGCTAATTTTTGTAGCCATACCTAGTACACTTGGGAGTCTATTTCAGGTTTGTGGGCACAGACTGCTTCCTAATAAATATAAATATAATATTCATTTTGTATTTTTCATCCTCAGAGATACATATACATTGCATGTAACAATTAGAATGTATCACATTCACTGAAAAAATGCTATAACTCACGGCCTAAACCAAAAGAACCCCACTAACTTCCAGATTCCAGAGTGAAAATTAATTTCTGATTACAACAGAACGGAAACCTACTTTCTCTGTGTTCCCTCTAATGTGTGTGTTGGGATTTTCTGACTGTTTGTTCAGTGTATCTGTTTTCAGAAATCCCTGTTCTGTAAGAATCTCCATTTGGGATCTCGTGATGGATAAGTACCGCCTCCCTTTTCCCGAAATTCTGATTGTTAACATACTTAATAGCAGCCTAGAGAAAATACTTGGTACCAATGGAGTGCTATTTTCTGCAACTGAAAGCACTGCACTTCTGTGGAGGGTGCTGAAGCCCAGTCTGCCATTGGTCCTCTACAGCAGCTTCCAGCATCTTAATTCTATCTTTCCCAGTATGAAAATAATAAAAGCAGAAAACCCATGAAAGAAGAAAACTTACTTTAAAACCTTGTAAACATCTATGCATGGTCTCCTAAGGACTTTTTTTTCTTTCTTTTCCTACAAGTTCTGCCTGTCAGCTGTAACAGAACATGCCCAGTAATGGGTATGGCAAAGTCACCCTAAATGCAGAGAAGCTTTTGACCCTGACTAACAGTGACCACAGCAAGCCCTCCCTGCACCAGACTGTCCAGCACAGAGCTGTGACACAAACAGCAAAGTGATGCCACTACTCAGCACTTCTCAACAAGGCACCTGCTGCTCTGCTGAACAAACCACTGGCATATTTTCCACCCATCTGTCACCAAACAGCTGGATGATAAAAAACACTTCTGGAGAGAGAGACAAAATCAGAAAATATTCTACTCTTAAATGCAAAGAAAAGCATTAAGTGACTTTGCTGTTAGGAACCCACTTCCATAAAATGAGAAAGAAATCTGTCTCTGATGCTTTCTGGCCTGAACTCTATGGTGGGAGCTACATTTCAGCTTCTCTTTCTCCACCACCATTAGTGGCTGGATGGTTTTTCCCAAAGGGATCGGGGCTGCCTTTCAGTTTCCCAAGTAGATTAAAAAGGCAAACCAGCCTGTGGAGTGGAAGAGCTCAGAACAGGAGCAAATTAAAGGCTATTAAACATGGAAAGCATCAGTAAGTTTGAGGAAATAGAAAAAAAAAAGGAAGTATTTATGTAATGAGGAATTTTACAAAGTAGATTTTAATGCTATTGCACTGCCTATCTAAGGGAGAAAAGGTTGAAGCATTAAGCTGCATGGTGCTGGTACCCACTGCAGCCTCTCCATCTTGACCAGAGAAGTGGCAGCTCCCCATTCCTCAGGGGAGTATCAGGAAAGAGCAATTCAGCTGCAACACTGTTTCTTCACTTAATATATTTTTGTTTTCCAGTTCTAAACAGGCAGTGGTGTTTGCCTCAACATATAAATAAAAACAATTTTTTAACATGATTAAAGGATACAGTTTGCTTGGGAAAAACCCCAAACATTCCTCCCTATATAAATTTGTATCTTCCACTTTAAATACAATTTAAGTAAGCTTTGCACTCAGAATAAGTTTCTGTCCATTTTCACACAAAAGGCAGAAATAGTTCACTAAGATGAAGCCATTCTCAAATGCTGTTCCTTTCATCCTATGAGTTCTTTCCTTCCTTATCCAACTCCAGATGTTCAGTGCAATTCAATCACACAAGGCATCAGAAAACCTTAAATGCACTTTCATAAACTGAATACTAAAATTTCCCTGCTAACCTCACATTATGTCTGCTGTCTTTGCCTTATGAACAGATTATGCCTTAAGAGACAAGTCTCTTACTTTGAAACATTAACACAGCTTCTATTTCACTTCTTCAGTTTTATTTCCTTACAACTTTTGTATGGAGAATCTATTTTCAAAACACTTTGAAACCTGTATATGCAACAACAACTTGTTAGTGAGTTGCCAGTATACACACATTTGCTATACTAGCACATGCTAACTCAGGCTTTTGGTTCTTTACCCTGCACATTGTGAGTTTAACTTAGTAAAGCAGAAAAACTCTACTGCTATCACATTTACCTTGGCATGTATATCTAGTCCTCCCCTAAAAAGAAATCTGCCCCACATAACTCAGAGGCAATAAATAATGTAATTTATAATCTGTTTAAGACAGGGAAAGGCTATGTATCAAACATACGGGTCATCTCTCTCCTCTTTCCAATTCTCTGCTCTATTAACTAGATCAAACATATTGGTTCTCTAATCTGCATCTGCCTTTAAAAAACTAATGTTTTTAAACTCCCTCTAAAACACGCAGAACTTAATAAGAGAAACTGAAGAGCTGACAAATGAAATTAAGATACTGCCTTAAGCTGCACTTATAACTTTGATACTTCTTGTTTCATACCTCTATTCCCAGTGGGAAAGAAATATTCAGTCGTTTTAAAGGATTTAAAAGGCTGCCCCACTAACCTTTGAGCTGAATACCATCTACCCATCCTGGCCATCTTCAGAGGTCACCTTTCAGTGGTCAGTCCAGTCTCAAATCACCAACCAAACACCAGAACTGAAGATGTATTTACCCTCAGCTGAGCAGCAGTGCTTATGTGTTTTCACTTACAGCCCTTCTACTCCCTTTGAGCCAATTATTACTGAGGTTCCCTGGACTGGGACTTTCATCTAATAAGATATCAAGTTATGATGATGACAGATTAGTACATCTACAATGATCACCTGTTATCCTACAGCTTGTTTGAATTGGTCATGCTTGACTATAAGTTAGTGGACACAGCATAGAGGAGGAAACTTGAAACAGTATCACTCAAGCAAGAGTAAAGATACTCTTTAAGAGTATCCCTTAGGTAAATTATAATGGGTTTTGCTGGTAGATCCATTCCTTTCCAAAATTCTAAGCTAATTTCAGAACTCTCTTGCTTCCCCAAGGCAAAGACATGCAGCAAACTTCCACTGGAAAACTACCCTGTCTCTTCTTCTGCATGGCAGAGCACAGCTGTAGAAGGAAGGGGTGTGCTCTCTTTGAAGTCTCATTATTAGCACTTGTATGTGTTATATATAGCTCTCCCTCCTGCACAGCTCCAGTGATCACACCGAGTGTTTCAATGCCTCCTGCTTGTGCACACCAGTTGTCTGGCTGGTGCTCACTCGTGTGTCCCCAGAAGAGGAACCTCCCAAGCTATCTGGTTTCATCACCCCTGAAATCATTGAAGATTTCAATTTAGATTACTGTGGACATAAAATGAACAAATTAGAAGCTGTTTCTCTCCTCTCCAAAGTGCTCCAGTTCCAGGTTGTTTTACAGGGAGTGACTGTGTCTGTCTCACCTCTGCTGCACCGAGCACAAGGTACACAGAGCCCACAACAGGAGCTGTGTAAAGACTGCAGGGAGGGGAGGACACAGATCATCTGTCATTTGTTTTGTAATAAAGTATCACTTGATGTTAATTCTTATTAAATAATGGAAGATGTGCCTTTAGAGAAGATCGCCATTATTCTTAAATACCAATCAGCAAGTAAAGACAGCTTTTATTTGGCGTTCCATGAAAAGATCCAGAAGTCTTTTTTTTAAGTCATTATTTTTCCCCCCTCCTCTATCTTTCTAAGTCCAGAACATGAGGAAAAAAAAAATCTTTAATTTCTCCTTTTTTGAAAGAATGCCTTAAGTTTTAATAATTTAATCCTTGTTGCGAAACAATTAAGCCCACCTCTGTTCCTAACTTCAAATAAACAGTAACATGGTGAAAAGTCCAAGTCAAAGTACTTGCTTGCAGATCTGAGGAACAAACCCTAGATGTACCTTGTGGCACCAAAAGTGTGTCCCTTCTAGCACCCAACAGCCAAGAAAATTACTGATCTGTGCCTGGATGCCAAGTCATTATGTTGGGTAAGGTAACCTGTTCACCTGCTGTTGGTACTGACAGGCTCACAGAATAAGCCTCAAACACTGTATTTGTTCTTACCAGCTCACTGTTACAGAGAGTTCAGCAGTGACACATTTCCAAGGAGGCAAAAGCCTGTATGCTTCCAAAAGCACAGAGAGCAGCAGACAGAAAGCCTTTCAGGAAAGCTATTCAAGAGGTAAACAAACCAAAACAACAACAAACCCCTCACCTCACTGTGTAATCAGCACAAATGCTCCCATTTCTATTAATAACTGGAAATCTTCCTTTAAAAAAAGCCCACAAGCTCTCCACAGCTGAAGGACAGTAAAAATCATTCAATAATTAACACTCCTAAGCAGAAATTCAGGTTCTAACCAGAAGTGTCCAGTGACAGTTTGGTTATCCCTGACCTAGCAGGTATGAGACAGGACCATGTAAGGAGATGCAGGCTTCTGGAATAGGGGCTGAAAGCTAAACAAGAAGCCCAGGAGCTTCTAAAATGCATTAGACTAACCATAAAGGATGAGATTTGGCTGCTTACATCAAATGGGTTTATACAAAAACAAAACAAAGAACCTTTGTGCATAAGGCTCACTTCCAGCCATCAGACTCAGAAGTTTTTATGATCCTAACACAGGAAAAAAACGAGCCCCTTCTGCTTTACACCATCATTATCGTCCTGGCCACTGAAATAAGCACTCTGGAAAAATGAATGAAAATTTGCAAGAACATAATGATCACTGTTTCATGTCTACTTGAAGCCAGTACACGCCTGTCCTGCTGCTGCCTTAAGTGTTCCCACCGACTTACACAGCCACACCACACACATCATCCCTCCTTGCCCAGCCACCAGGGACTGCCAGCAATATGAGAATTAAATCTGAAGACCAATTTCTCCCCTCCCTAAACCAGGTTACTTTTAGCCTGGATTAGGTCCCTGAGGTAGCTGCCTGCTCCGCTACAGGAATGCTTGCTCAGGCAAAGGAGGTGGCAGCATTGGAACAGGAGTAAGAATACTTCTTCAAAATGACAGTCTAAAAAGTAGCAGTAAAGGATGGTGTTCAAGCATGCCTGCAGCCTCCCTGATGCAGCAGTTCATGTACAAGTCCCATTCATGCTCTGAACTGACAGGGCACAAATTCTCCCTTGTCCAGAGGCTGTTCAGAGACAGGGCTGTAACCACACCTGCCCCAGTAACCCTTTCTTCTTCCTGGGAAGAGGAAGCCCAAATCAGACAGCGAGTTCAGCTCAGCAAACTGACTGAACACAGGAATATACTGTCATACACTGCTCCCAAAACAATAAGGGGCTCACGGGAAGGAGGGAAATCTGCTTTAGTCAAATGGCACTTGAGCTGATGACTGACCCCTGAATAGCTGTCCACGGGAATAAACAAAGTCACTGAACTTACCCTGGCTAAAATTATACCCAGTTGAGAAAAAAACCCAAAACAACCCTGATCTGCTATGAAATGTCTCTGTGTCCTCCTCAAAGGTCTAAATGATTATGCCATCATTTTCTTTTGCCAACACCAGTCACTACTATATGTGGTATTGAAATACTTGTATTAAAATGCTAACTCCCTTAATTCACACTTTTTGTTTCTCTCTGCAAGTTTGTATGCAGGCCAGCCTTTAATATAGCAGCATTTTTTTCTTGCTTAATCAAAGCCTTGTGTGTGAGGACACTGACGCACAATAACTTGGTACTACTCAGCCAAATCAGAACACCCTGTGTTCAGCAAACAGAAGTATGAAACAGATTTTACCAATCTATGACATACAAGTCAGAAAGATTTCACAAGCGATTTTCATTTCAAATGTTTGATTACCCTTTTTCTCTGGAAAACAATGCTCTTGATCAGATTGGCTTCAACAGCACAAAGCGCTCAACCCACTCTAATGCACACATACACTTCCACAGGAAAGAAAGAATTAGAGCAAGTAAGAGTTCAATGGCATTCACTATCAACTTTTACATACTGATAAAGAACCCCTGGAAAAGAATATTTCTGAACGTACAGCAGCACTACAGCACTGCAAACCCTACCTACTCCCCTCTACTCTGTCTATACTGCTGAGAAAACTCCACTCCAGTGAAGTCAGTGGATGTTTTGTTACCAATTGTTCAATGATAAAATACCTCCAACAGTGTGCAAACACATTACCAAAGTCATCTCTTCCTGCTGCCTTTAGGGTAACGGTACAAAGGACTGCCAGGCTTAAAAATTTAACTGTGGTACGGAGAAATCAAAACTAAGCCTGTTTTCTAAGGCACTGCAATTCAAACTGCAAACAGATCCAAAGGCAAGTGTGGACACAAGGAAGAAACCCTAGGGAGATGTGTCCCAAGCAGAAGGTGACGTTGCTAAATGGCTGGGCTGATGGCCCTTGGAAAGGAGATGCCACCACACAGTGCAGGTGAACTGAGCTTGCACTGAACATCTGAAACAGGACATTGCATGTTTTGGTCCAGCTTTTCTGACCTCTGGTTTCCATACCACTGCTACCATCAAACTCCCCGATGGCGACTGAAAAGAGTGTTGGGAACCCTTCAGCTGCTGAAGCAGCACGAACTTGGGGAATCCTGTCACTGACAAACACATCCACTATAAAAGGACAAATATTTGCCCCACCAGAGCTACTTAAGGTGGAAGAAAATTACTCATCCATCCAGACAGGTGGATTTCCATGAAGTTATGAAGAGGAGGAAGATAACCTCCACACAGTAAGTCAAGCTCATGCAACCCAAGATTTAAGGTTCTTCTTACAAAAAATGCAAGAAACACGTATCTGTGTTCTCTTCCATGTTTTTTTTTTAAACACCCAAGACATACCTTTATATTAGAAAAGAGGGGAAAGAATTAAAATTCTCTCACTTCCTCGGTCACAAAATAACTCATTGTTTGGATGAGCCACTAAATTAACTTCAGCTGTAGAGAAAATGAGTCATTAAACAGAACAATCAAAAATTTCACTGGAGAGAGGGGGAGGAGGTAAGGAGGAACTTTAACCTTCCTTCTCTCCTGCCAAATAAATGACACGGTAGTTTGAAAAAATAAGCAGAATGGAGTAACACTTCTTAATAAATAAGGCTTAAAACAGAAAGCTACAGAAAACTGAAGCAAAGGGAAAAAACAGAGCCAAGCTACAAATGACTGTAGTAGTTCTTGGAGCATTTTAATCCTCTAACTGTACTCATATACATCTGGAAGCATTGCATGGAGCAGCAGAAAGGCAGAGCTATCTTTCAGAGGTTACTTCCTAATGTAGATCTTAATGTCAGAAGTTCAACAAATAGTTAAAAGCAAGTTTTGTTTTTACAATCACACATCTGCCAGACAACAGACATTCAGTTTTGTAACACACCACTGCAGACAAGCATGCAAAAGATCTTTTAATAAAAGAACAAAAATTTTCTTCCACAGATTCATCTGAGTTACTATGAGAACAGTAGAAAATGTTTTAGGAAACGGATGTTTCCTTCTATTGGAGTCAGTTACTTACTGAATCCTCATATAATCACTAAATTTGACCAAAAATTGAGGGCAGAAAAGTGGTAACCCTGTCTGTTTCTCATATGACATCTGAAGTAACTATACCAGAAGGTCTGAAGACGGCTGTCTAAAGTCATTATATATATTTTTCATTTTCACACGAAAATGTTTTCCACATATATATGACCTTATCTAAACTAAAAAGGCTAATTTGTCAGTGTGGATTTTGCTTTTGACAGAAAATGTTTGTTTGAGAAGATAACTAACATGGACAGCTAAACTAGTATGAGTACTGAAGCAGCAGGTGCAGGTTTGCCAGTAAAATATGTCTTTTCTCAGATACAACTTGCTGTCTTTTTGCCTGAACCAAAACAAGCCATAATTGAGAAGTGGTTTTTCTCAACAGCATAAATACACTTATACTGCATTCACACTTGAAAGTAGCACCTCCAGGGTGAGTGAAGAAGCAAACACATTTTGGTAAACCCTCTCAGATTTTAACCCAGCACACCTGCAAAGGCTCCTGGGGTGAGGGACTGCGTTACAGCTGGTTTGGATCACATCTCACTGAAGGCACAGCTTCACAGCAACCCTGCAGGCCATCTCAAACACAGCTTTTGCAGCTGGCAAAAGGAGAACCCAGCCCAGAAGCAGCAGCAGTGTAGGCTAAGACAACTTTCAAGGGCAGTGTAAGGTACTAATCGCATAAGATGTTCTATTGAAGATTTGCTGCCTGAAAGAATGTTGCAGATGAGGTTTCACAGTTGGTTTTAACCAATCTAGGAGCAAGCTGCTGTCTAGAGAAACTGTTCTGCATTCCCTCCAAAATACATGTACAAGTGCTCCCCAGGGGACGCCAAAACCAACTCTCCAGAAGAACATGTGGTCAAGCAGACAGAAACAACAGGGTGTCCATCCATTTACTTTAAGCTGATGGTAAATCTTTGTCCTCCATTCAGCTTCTGAAGTGGAATGATTGCCTATAGTTATCACAGCTCTTCCTGGCCTTAATCCTGTCACACCTACCCAAAAGAACTGAGCCTAAAGAATCAGAAGAGAATCTCAACAACGGTGAAAGCTGCAAGTATAACCACAGGATATGCAGATAAAGCCAGAGATGTGAAAACAGATATCAGATTGTGATTTGTATCATTCTTGACTTCACAAAACCAGAACAAAAACCTTCAAAAAGTTACAGTGAAGAACAGTAAGAAGCTACTATAAGAGTGCATCACTTAAAAACACAAACAGGTTGCAAAGTTCTACACATAACAGGGGTCCTATAATGCAAAAGCTACCACCACACCTTCTGTAGTCCTGTTGACTCCAAGCACAAAGCAGTCCTGTTAACAGTCTGTTGCTTTTACCTGTTCCTTCAACCCAAATGCAAATGCCAAAATGTGACCCAAATCCACGATTAACATCACAGGAGTTATCTGATAAAGAAATAAAAGCTGATGAGCTACTCTAACAAACACAGAAGTAAACAAGCTTGAATCAAGACAGATCAAACGTCTCATCAACCTTCAGGAGAAGAATTTTTGGAAAAGACGAAATAACCAAGGTAGGAGATAAATTAGACGTTGAATTACAGATCGTTTAGAAGCACTTTAGAGCTAACTCATTACTATACCTAATTAAAATTAACGAGGACTTGCTATTAATTCAAAAAGAACAGTGTAGTAACAGCTTACAGAAAAAGAGAGAAAAAAAGTTAAAGGGACACATGCTAAACTGAGGCATGCTGCCCTAGTCCCACCAACTTCAAGTAGGTACAGCAATTTACATCAGTTGGAAATTCCTCCCCTTCCCCATCAGGGTGAAAAATACTTCATAGCACATTCATGGAGAAGGATCATTCAAACCTTCCTCCAAAATATGCCTACACAAAAGGTGTTACAAACACCTTATACAACTTTTTTTCCTGTAACAATTCTTGGCACATCAATGCTTTCCACTGCTGCAATCCCACAATGTTATCAGCACAAGTAACTTCATTCATACCTATGTTTAAAATTTTATAACAGCCTATCAAGCTAAGAGATTATGAATCATTCAAGCCATTAAAGCCCAATTACATCAACTGAAATCTGAGCTTCCCAGAGTTATTCCAATTCCTCTTTGTGCTCACTCAGCCCCTGTACTCCTTCCTACACAACTTTCCCTTCTCTAACCTTGTGAAACTCCTCTTACAGAAACTGCCCAATTTACACTGCCAGTCTGTCACTCTTATCTTTCAATAGCTTTAACCACCAGTATTCTGTACTTGTGCTTTTCCCCTCTCCTCTCCTGCTCCCAACCACCAATCATTCCATATATTGTCTGCTCCTGCTCCTCTGGATCAGGCGACATCCTGTAACGAGATCTTTCTTTTCTGTGCCCACACTTCATCTCTGCATGATTATATCAGTTAAGATACACTTAATTACCATGTACATACTGACACTTGGCTTCACAGTGGATTAATTCAAATTAAAGTGATTAAAATAATTAAATTTAGATTAGCAAATGAGGAAACTTTTTTTTTATGTTCTTAATGGTCATTCTCAAACACCAATAACCACTAAACCATGCTGATCTGCAACATAACCTTTTAATTTAGCATTTAGTATAGCCCCTAGTTACACAGTGCTGTTAGTGTATATTTATGCAGATTCTTAGGATGAAATGGATGACCAATACAGGTCATTATTTAGTAGCTGGTTAAATTTTATATTATGACTTTTCAAGCTGTGTTTTAACGAAAATCAGGATAAAAACTAACAAAAACCCTGAGCACATAAGGAAGTTACTTAACAAGATAAATGCTGCATTTAAAGATAATTTGCTTTTTTTTTTAAAGCCTCATTTCCATTTAGTAGGTGAAATTGAGTAGGCTTGGCTACGATGGAATTCAAATTTTCAGATTTAGTAGAGTTCTTGGGATTTTTTAGCTCAAAACTTCTGGAAAGGAAATCTGTTTTCCTGTCTTTTCAGTTAACCTCATCCAGTTTTGAATAAGCATTAGGTAAGTCATATACTAAAATGAAAATAAATTTCTCTGGGTATCTACTGAAGCAGCTGCTGTTCTCAAATTGAGGTTTTAGTACTTCAAACCCCAATCATGTTCACTAAGCAATGGGTTTATTTTCTCTAAACACTTGGTAGTTACACTGATTCGTAGGTCTGCCTTGATTTAGGCAGTATTAGTATACTGCAGCATATTGAGTCCTGAATACAGGTTTATTTTTAAGAAAGCAAGACAAAAATTACTTCAACCTGAACCACCCCACTTTCTCAACCTCAGCTTGCCTTCTCCAGGGATGTGCTACCACCACCTCAGGGTCAAAATGGAATTTTAAAGAAATGTAAAATTTGCTCTCTTCCTGGGAAAGCACTACATAGGAAGGGGGAAAAAGAGGGGACATACATATGGGGAATTGCGCAGTGTCATTAGAGTTTTAGCAAGTCGGTAAATGTCTGTGTAGGCAATCCTTCGCTCTAAAGGGTATTTCCTAATTCAAAATATGCCACCCATTTTCCAGGCCTCCTACTGAAGAAAATATAACACCACTGCCGCCCAATTAGATCAAATGGGTGGCTGGCTGGTCTTTTTGTTCTGTGCATGATAATCAAAGGACTCTACAAGTTCCTGCTCAACAAAGGCTCTGTGAGAAACAGGCTTGAAGACAAATACATTTCCTCTTGCGAGTTTCAAG
This sequence comes from Chiroxiphia lanceolata, assembly GCF_009829145.1. Lineage (NCBI taxonomy): Eukaryota > Metazoa > Chordata > Aves > Passeriformes > Pipridae > Chiroxiphia > Chiroxiphia lanceolata. Next base: position 16,716,010 of record NC_045646.1, on the reverse strand, counting down.
CCGAGAGGCTAAAAGCACCAGCCTAACTATCATTCTTCCATCTGAGACACATTCCATAACCTAGTTCAAAGGCCTGAAAAAAACATGCCCTAGCTACATGCCTGCACACCTTCAGAGGCTTTTCCTTTCTATCAGAGCTTGCTCGAGAAAGAAGTTTCATACGAGAAAGAAATAAAGTATTTCAGAGTTTTGTTTCATTTTAAAAACCCTTAAATTGTTTTAAAGGATTCAGACTGTCTTGCACGTGCACTGAGCGGCTACATTTATCCATTTAAGAATAAAGTATCACATTTACATGTTTAAAGTACATGTTCATTCGCAGTCCACCAGTTCTTTTACTGCTTCACCAAGAAGCAGCTGTGGGAGGAGGGAGTGTGCACAGCAGCTGGAAAGGACAAGGGATGATTTGGAGCGGTTTGGCTTCCATCACTGCTCTTCTATTTAGTTTCATCCGCCTGTGTTTGATCTCAAACTGCTAAGATAGATGTAAACACACATGGCTATCCACCATATCAAGATATCCAAGGAATCAAGACCATTCTGCATCATGTTCACAGATGTTGATAAAATCAACAAAATACAAGGTTATTTCCAAAATATGACATTAGAACAAAATATTAACTTTCAACAAGAAAAATATACAGTTTACATTTAGTCAAACATACAGCTTCCTAAACAAACTAAATTCCCTTTATACATTTTATTTTGCTGTTTCTCAGAAATCTGAATGTCATTATGTGTAAAATAAGGAAATATAAACGGTTACTAAAGAATACGTCAGCCTAACTACAGCTGCTGTTTACTGGTATGGATCCAGCACACAGAAACAGTGAAGGCAGCAGAGGTGAGACCCCTCTTTGCAGGCTAAATCTGCCCAAACATTCTGCAGGACTCCACCCCAGACATGCCAGCCAGCCTGCTTTTGAGATTCTTGAATTGACACACAGTAGATAAAAAGTTTCCTTTGTTTGAAATGGTTTTTAGTATACCCAAGCTTTAAATACTAAGGTTTCCTTACCTGTATTCCATTTTATGTATGCAATCAAGCAATTTAGTACTCCTCGCTTCCCTTTGTTCTTTAAAGGGCAGCCAATATTTTTTTGTTCTGCAGTGTAGTTGACACTATTAAAAAAATATTGTCTGTGATCTGCAACAGAGGAAAGTGGACCAAATGCTAAAAATACCATAACACAGCAAAGCATTAGGGGATGGTACAGTGTACCTCTGCTTTGCAAGCAAAGAAGCAGTTCCCACCTATCTAAAAAACACTTTTGTCCCCCTAAGGATTTAAATTAGTCGCTTTCATTTTCCCCAGGTGAAAATAGTTCAGTTTGAATTTACCATCACTGCAAAAGGTAAGTATTGCTCATTTTCCCCTTCATGTAGCCATGGTACAGATCTTCCTTCCCACCAAAACAAGGAATACGTTATCTAACGGACATCTAAGAGACATTTCAAATCCTCTGGCAAGCTGAGCTGTCCTACCTCTTTCAAGGACTGTGCAGCTGAGCTACCTGCTGTTGGTCATTTCTGTGAAATACAATCGTACTATGAAAGCAAAATCTTGTGGATGCATTCCAAAATTAAAAAAAAAAATTAAGATAACATTGTCTTAGCCTCAACGGAGTGAACAACTTGTTAGTTTATGTCCTCATTATTCTACAACATTCTGCTCCATAAATACTATATTTTGATGTTTTGAAGTGACAAGTAATTCAGAATTTGTGATCAAGAATTACAGGAGAGGAATCAGTAATTATGACAGCACAAACTTAAAATTAACCCCATCTTTCAGAGACCACTCAGCCAACATCGCCATCATTTCCCTACAGTGCCTGCATGAGTCAGAAACGGAACAGCCACCACCACTTCAGAAGTCCCCAATCTTTATTTCTCTGGGTGTCACCATCAGAGAATGAGTACCATGAAAAAGCACACTGTACCATGCCAGGGGAGGCAGCAGACTGTACCAGCCCTATGACATGGCAGGTGCAGCAAAGGACTTTCTGTTGCACCTGCACTTTCCCCAGAGAAGTCCTTTTGTATTTTTCCTGCGTTAGCATCCGTATGAACACTCCTGCATCCCACACGCATCACTGCTGACAGTGACTCCCAAACACCTTGTTAATCACTTGCACAGGAACCATCAAACTAAGCTGGGAAGTTACTGGAGGACCAGTGTCCTTGCTCTAGTAATTCTCAAGGCATTTCAGTAAGTGACTAAGCGTTACTTACACTTGGACACCAGCACTCCACTGCAGCACACACCAAACACTTCCGAGCTCCAAGTTTGCCTCTGAATCCAAGAGGTCTCCCCTGTCACTCATTTCCTGTTCTCTAGGGGTTAAAATTCTTTTCTAGCATAGCAATCTTCTCTTCAAAATGAAGGCCAGCTTGCTGAAGATTAATTACCATCCAGTGTTTTAATCTAAAAGAGTCCCTCACTGACACACATCAGCTGCCACTCGAGGTGTCTTTGCATCTCTCGCACACAGCCCAAGGCTCCAGCACAAGCCCCAGCTCCAGCCATGGCATTTCAAGCTCCCTGCCTCCCTTCCACTCCTCTGCAATCACTTACAAACTGATAAACAGCCAGACTCCAGCTGAGATACTCTGTAAGAGGAGAAACAACCTCAATCTTCTACCTCCCATCTACACTTCCTGAGGTTCTTTTTACTCCCTCAACCAAGACAAACTTCTTTTCCACAACTCTGGGCACAGCTTTTGCACGGGAATGTTACTAGTGATGTCCAGACGTCCAGTATCTTGTGAGGAGAATGAAGGGGGAGTTTAGTTTTGGTTTGGTTTTTAAGTCTACAGTTGAGTGAAGTAAAGGCAGAAGGAACCCATACAGTCACTGGCCTAGTCTCCTCTGTTCCGCGTTTGAGCTTTTTACTCCTTCAGGGAACTGTGCCTCTGAAGGAAAGCTCCTGTGCACAGACCAGTTAAGTATTTTATTGACTGGCAAACCCAGTTTGAGGAGTTCCTGCCCTCTAGTTACATCTTAAGAAATATTTGTGCACCACACTGAAAGCCAGGCTGCTGAAACTGGACAGGGACCAAGGCTGATAGGTAATTCTCATTTTTTCTAATCACACATAAAGCATGTCCAACCTCAGGTGCCTTAGTGAGTTAAAAATGACTAACCTACACAGAGTGGAGGAGGTGGGGTGAGGGGGGAGAAGAAACAAAGTCAATTGAAGCTGTAGATGTTCCCAGCCCCTACCTTCCTCCGTTATGTAACACGTATCATCAGAGTTCAAATGTGCAAGTACACTTCAACAACTCTGCTAGCTGTAAAGTGTACAACCTAATTCCACTCTTCCTGAAGCATATTTTATTTGAAAATTTAACAGGTCATTTCTTACACGTCCCCAGCTTCCAAAAACATAGAATTTTACAACAGTTGTTGTACAACTATTGTACACAGGCAAATCTTCTGTGATGCACCACTGGAACGGCACATTTCACCTTCCAGCTCAGGTGCTGACACCACATCTTCTAACTGGACTCCCCAATTATTACAAGCAGTTAAACACACACAAACTTTCACTGTCTCACCTACTTGATCAAAAACTACTCTGAAGAAAATACACTTTGCAATTACCAAGGTTAAATTTCTAATAATAGTCTTCACAGAACATGACCTAGATATGTCAAACGTGATCAGAGAGATATATATCAAGACATCTTTTAGTTAGTTAAGAGTGCCAGGCTTATTTAAATCTCCTTTATCTGTTCACACCTTGCCTTTGTTAAATTTCCCATCCTTTCTGAAAGAGGAGAGTAAAGCTGTTAAACTTGAAACATTTTTTAAGTTACCGTGTCCCCTTTACTATCTCTACCTCATGTAGTCAAAATAATAATCACCACAATCACCATTTATAAAAACTCAAAATTATCTAAAAATAGGATAATGCTACTCACTTTTGTGAATAGGTACTCGAGCATATCAGGTCATGTACAAATTGAGAATTCAGACATGTTTCTCCATTACTATATTTGTGTTGCAGCTTTTACCACAAAATGAAAAACACAAGATCTGCTGTAGCAAGTCAAAATAGCTTTGTCATTTGAAATTTGCTTTTACAATATATTCTTTAAATTTAAAAATATATGGGCATCTATAGTTACTAATCAATAGGGCAAATTATTAAAATAATGAACCCCTTTTTAATCAAATTTATAACTGTCCAAGTAGTAGAGTGTAAAGAAGAAATACTGCAGTTAAAAGAACCTGTGTGAATATAGTTCTCCTTTTATTATATGTATTTTATAAAATCAAGGGGGTTTAATGTTAAAATTCACTCATTCTGATTTGTCTTGTACCTAATTCAGATTCATACCTGCGGTTTACTGCTCATGACAGGGATGCTACAAAACAAACAGTTCAGGAAAGAAAAGCTGGAAGCAAATTCTCCTTACCTTACATCATCCTGTTAAGGTCAGCAGAATATCCAAATACTAAAACAAAATCTAATCACAAGGAAGGAACACATGTGCTTCCTAAACAGAGTGTCTATCCCAGTAACAAAGATCAAAAGAAAAATACAGAAGCAAAAACACCTTCAGAAAACTGCAGTACAGTGCAAAATGAGCCTCTAACTCCCTGTGTATATCCAGGCTGTCCACATTTCTCTATACTCAGACTTTCAAGTATCACCATCCAATTCCCTTCAGACCCCAAGCACCTTGCAATTCTCTCCATCTACATCATCATATCATAATTTTCTGGTCCCCCAGTAATTTCTCTCTCTCATTTCCATCTCCTTCCCATCCCAGTTTCCACAGCTGCTCCAAACCTGTACCTCAACTTCCCCACTGTTTTAAGTCAGCAACCCCAGTCTCCCTTCCAGCCATAGCACAGGTCCCATGAACAGTTTTCCCCTCCTTTTTCCTCTCTTCTCTTAAGAGTACTGGTTTGTGTAACTGTCATCAAATGCAGTTATCAGTTTCTATTGAGACCTGGCACAGAGGTTAAACCTAAAATAAAATTAGTTTTGGAAAATAATTCTCTTTCTCTTCCATATCACTGGAGACTAAAATTATTTTTTACAGCTTACATGACTTTATTTACACAGTAATCAATTCTGAACAGATCCACTTTCAGAGCTTCAAAAAACTGGAAAAAGCCACCCCACTTTCTTCACAAACAAGCTACAGTTGCACTTAGTGCAACTTACTCAAAAGAATATTCAAGTACATTTACTTTCAGTACTTGTACTCACGTATTTATGAAGTCATGAAAACTCTACAGTCCTAATGAATATAAAAATTTTAGCTAATATAAAGCAGTCCTGAGAAAACACAACATACTCAAGACATTGGTCAGATAACATTCCCACTTCACAGGTGCTTGCTGCATTTTATTTGAGTTGTAATTCTGTATTTATGAGTGTTATCTAAGGAAACATATGATCTCCCTACAGTTGCTAGTTAAAAATGAGCATCATCCTCACCCTGCAATGTCCTGTTTCATTTTTAAATTTAAACCACATTCAGAAACCAGTTTAAACATTAATTAAATGTGTGCTAAAGAAGTCCAGATAGTACTTCATAATTATCTGAATTTGTTTATAAATCATTCAGTTTCAATTTCTAAGCCAGGAAGACAAAAGAGAAACACCTAAAGCCATTAATTATAAGCTTGTGGTCTTGTTAAACAGAAGAACTGCAAATACGCAAGTATGTGGAGACACAGGCTCAATTTTGGCAATAATTAGCTATGGGAAAAGTGGTGTGTGCATACAGTAAGAAATGCACTGTTTGTCTACAGTAATACCCATAAAGCATGGAAAACTTTCATAACATACTGGTATTTACCTTGGTGGTGACCCAAAATTACAGAAACTTCTGTTCTTCAGTTCTGGAAACAACCTTTCCCTAGAAACTTAATTTAATTGTACAAGTCTTGTTTCGGCAACCTTGTGGGTCCCTTCCAACTCAGCATATTCTAGGATTCTGTGATCTGCTGTGTTTCTGTTGCTCCACCTTAAGTTTTTTAATTTGAGAAAAAGAACCCAACTATTGAAAACTAATGAAGAAATAAAATAAAAAGCAATCAGTGTCCTAACAAAAATAAAACCCACGTATATAACACAAGAACTACATTAGTAATTTTCTGTTTACCATCATGTTCATTTTCATGAGACCCACACAATGTTTAGTTCTTCCCTTAGTAGTGTTTTGCTTTAACTGGATACAGGCAAAAGGCCTAACAACTGCATAGATGCCATTGTGCTGCATTCCCGTTGTACTGTATTCCATTTTCTTACATCACCAAAACAGCCCAAACCACCCATGCACTGGGTAAAACAGGCACCATCAAAGCTGCAAGTGAGCCAAGTTACCACTTGCTTGCACTACACATATTCTGTTCAGTGTTATTAGCACTCAACTTTCAGGAGTTCTCAAACTCATCAACAAAATGGAAATGAGGCTTTGAAGCTTTGGAGATCAAAGCCACATACCTGGATTCATGGTACTATCCTACTACAGCCTTTCCCGCTTCTCCAGAGCCAACATCTCATAGTTTCCTTTTTGGAATATCTTTTGACTATATGCTCAGAGCACAAGCTATCAGCAGTTCATCTTCAAAGCCCCTGCTCATCTGAGGAGCCTTCTCACAACGATCCCAAAAGCAGGATCCACAGCAGATCCACAACATCTGCTCACCTGTAGTATTGCGTTTCTGTGCCAGGGTTTTGGGAATGGGGGCTACAGGGGTGGCTTCTCTGAGAAGCTGCTGGAAGCTTCCCCCATGTCTGACAGAGCCAATGCCAGACAGCTCCAAGAGGGATCTGTTGCTGGACAAGGCCAAGCCCATCAGTGACAGTGGCAGCACCTCTGGGATAACATATTTAGGACAGGGAAAGAAGGACTGCACAACTGCAGAGAGAGAGAGAAGTGAGGATATGTGAGACCATCTGGATATGTCAAACCACATTGCAGACCTCAAGGTCAGTGCAGAAGCAGGGGGAGGTGCTCCAGGCACATGGAGGACCTATGGAGGTCCATGGTAGAGCAGATATCCACCTGCAGCCTGCGGAGGACTCCACACCAGAACAGGAGGATGCCCTAAGGAGGCTGCGACGCACACTGGAGCAGGCTCCTGGCAGGACCCAAGACCCTGTGGAGACAGGAGACCATGCTGGAGCAGATTTCCTGGCAAGACTTGTGACCCCATGGGAGACCCATGCTGGAGCAGTTTGTGAAGAACTGCAGCCCACAGGAAAGACTCACATCGGAAAAGTTTTCTGGAGGACTGTGTCCCATGGGAGGGACCCCACACTGGAGCAGGGAAAGAGTGTGAGGAGTCCTCCCCCTGAGGAGTGTGATGAACTGACCAAAACCCCCATTCACATACCCTGTGCTGCTGGGGGGAGGAGGTAGAGAAATGGGGAGTAAAGTTATGCCCAGGAAGAAGGGAGGGGTGGGGGGTAGGTGTCTGAAGATTTAGTTTTTATTTCCTATTATCCTACTCTGATTTGATTGGTAATAAAACTAATTTCCCCAAGTCCAGTCTGTTTTGCCTGTGACAGTAAGTGGTAAGTGATCTCTCCCTGCCCTTATGTCATGAGACTCGTGAGCTTTTTGTTACATTTTTCTCCCCTGCCCAGCTGAGGAGGAGAGTGATAGAGTGGCTTTGGTGGGCACCTGGTGTCCAGCCAGGGTCAGCCCACCACATCCATGCATGCAAAACTCTAAGCGGGAAGCAAATGCCTTAGAGCTACACTGCTCTTTCCCCTCACTTTCTCCATGTCACAGGCTGCTGTTTCCGAGCATGACCTGGCGACTGCAGCAACGTGGCCTTCCAGCTACAGCACAAAAGTCCACTCATCAGAGTATCCAAGCACCAAAGAGTCACCAGCTAGGCGAGACACACATAACAGTACCCAGCTGTCTGAAGGAGAGGTAAATGTTTGGGCAGGAGAGCATTCAGAACTGCATTGAAACTGCTGCACTTTTAACAGGATGAGAGAAGAGAGCCAGGGCAGGGCCAGCTGTTTGGAAACAGCCAAGAATTTATGACAGGGAAAGCAATGGGATGGGAGAGTGCAGAGGAATGCTGTGGGTGCAAGAGAAATGGTTTTCAATTAAATTTGGGAAACAACTTGATTATTTCAGCCAGTATCCTTAATCTTAAGAGGAATAACCACACTTGAAAGAAGTCAAAAATACTTCAGAATCTAATGCCTGAAGAACTTTGAGGCAGCTGGCGAGGAAGGACAGGAGAGCAGGGAATAGGAAAGGAGTTAGCTAGCTTGCAGTAAAGCAGCAACAATCATTTTACCCATTAGATGAATGGCCAACATTTGAGGTCCTTGTCTTGTAGACTGCAAAAACAGAAAATTCCACAATGGATAAAACAAGAGTTATCCAGATAGCTTTGGCCTTTGGGGTGGGTGGAAGGCTGCCCTACGAGGGTGGAAAACTGCTCTACGGAGAGGAGAAAAAAAAAGTGCATATGTAGTCCCATTGCCAATTCTGCAATTAAAAGTGTAAAGAAAACCCATGAAAGAGATGGAGAGTAAAGAAAGGGTACTTAGTGCAGGCTTCCTCATCCCTTGTTCTCATCCCTGCAGCTTCACCTTCCCTTCCCAGCTCCAGAGTTTTCACTTCTCAGCTGTACCTGCAAACATACCAAGTAGCTTTTCCTTCCTCTTCCACATTGCTCAGACACCAATAGGAGAAGCAACAGCCACAACCTCCCCACCCTCAGCCAAAGAGCCTCACCTGCCAGGAGGAGCACAGGGGAAGCTGACCCAGGCTGGACAGCCTGGCTGCTTGCTGGGAAGAGCAGGCAAAGCTCTGGGAACTGGAGCACCCCTATTGCACCAGGAGTCTTCAGGGGAATGGTTTGGCTGAAGGTGCTCAACAACTTTTTCAGGCATGTGCAAACAGACTGCTTGCAGTCCTGTAAATCGCTCACCTCCAGGCAGATTTTCTCAAGAATGGTATAAGGTATAACCTACATGGGCCAACTCCCCTGGCAAAACTAAGTTTCACCTCCAAAGCAAAAAAAGTACAAGGACATGCAAAAAACAGCTGTAAAAATAGCTGTTTGTTTAACACAGACAAAACATCATTGGGTTTCTTTCCTTAACATGCTCAACAGATGGGCTAGTCGGGCTGAATGTTGCAAGGAAAGCTTCAGTTCATGGCAAGAAATCTGGGAAATAAGAGTCTAAAGGGTTAATGTCTGAGAAAGTAACAAGCAACTAACACAGCTTTATAGTGGGAAGGGAAAGGGAACAGCCATGGCTACAAACTCCCCATATAATTACAACCTGATTCTTCCCCTGCCTCCCAGAAGCTGCTGTGCTTGCTCAGTCCAATCCTAATTTTGGGAAATAAGAACCAACTTCAAACAGCAATTACTCCATTACACACTACTTTTTACAATGCTGCCCTGAAAAACATCTGCATGGTATTTTTCAGCCAGTTCTGATATTAGGTTTTCCACATCCTAATCTTTCACTGAACAGCATAATCACAGTAGGCACCTACCTACCACCATGGAGAGCACTGACACAGCTTTTATGTTAAAGATGACACATAGTTCAATTAAATAAGTTGTCTATAGCAAAAGGAAAGCAGTGCAATTGGGAAAAAAAAACTGTGTAAGCAAACAGTCATGACACTGCTCCCCCCCCAGACCTGCCTTCTCATATCCCTGCACACAGACTTGCCCCTCATCTCAGCACAGCACAGCAGGGGGGAACAGCGATGCTCCCAGCAAAGTGACTTGCTGCACAACTTCTGCATCCTCTGGCAAATTCTCTCCTGAAGAGTTCATAACACCAACGCTCTCCTAAGCAGATACAGATTCCCAGGGTAACAAGAGGCAGCTCAAAAACAAGAGTTCTTGCAGCACATCCCAGAACAGAGAGACGTGGCTGTGTAAGTTTGTTCTTGTAAACAGCTCAAAAACAGTCTAGAGTTCTTGCAAGCACACCCAGAACAGAGAGACGGTGTGGCTGTGTAAGTTTGTGTATATTTGGTCACAAACCCTGTATGGTGACAGTCAGCACACTCCTGTCAGGTAGCCACAAAAATAATCATTTCCTACCAGTTGCCATTTCAATCAGACCATCAATATTTGCACTGATCTTAAACCTTACCTTGAACTTTGAAAACCTGGTAATCCCAGGTCACCTAAGCTAACACCTAATTGCACTGCTCTAAAGGGCAACAGCAGCAAGTGCTAAGTAGCAAATGTGAAGAGACTGTTTTGCTTTAGTTCAGGTTATAAGGTTGGACAACGTTTAAAAATGGTGAATATATGATCACAGGCGTGGTACCAACACCAGCCCTCGGTGTTCCCTCAAGCACAGTGAACAAGCAATAAAAATAGTAAGGTTATTAAACTTACGATGTAAACAGCGGTAAGAGATTCATCTCCAGTGTATTGCACGTATTCATAGTAACTACTTAAGCTACAGTGATTGCTGCTGCTCAACTATGTAGTAAACCTAAATCCCTCGCTAAAATCGAGTGACAAGATTAACTAGATAACTATCTGCAGTGCTGGTCTTCTGCTGAAAGTGAAAACACTCTTCACCTTTCACAAAAGGGCTCACACAGGTGCGCTTTGTGAGCTCGAAACAAGATACATTTGTTACGTGCTGCATGAAGCTCCCACCCAACAGAAACATCGCACTGCTTGCAACAATGCTCCTACTCATCTTACACATCTGTAATCAAGGTGCAACAGCCTGGTAGAAGTTTTTCCCGAATTAAAAATTAAAGCTTCAGGAAGAAACAGAACGCATCAGTCAATGCCAGGGACAGTTCTTAAGGCCCATTTCTTATGCTGTTTGTAACACTGTGGTGCATGGGACAGCCACACTTAGTATCAACTGAAACACAACTGACAGATACAATGCTCTAAAGACTTTGAAGGCTGTTTTCAAATTCAAAGCACCTTCCAACAAAACCGAATTAACACCGGTCACAGCCCCGCGAGGTGGATGCTGTTAGGCGTGTTCTGCACACGGGAGAACACGTGCTGGCACGGTTCACTGCTCTACCCTTGGCCACGAGTGTGATTACTGGCCAAACTAGGATTACAACGGGAGTTTCCCGTTTCCAGACCAAAGCCAGAGGTAACTTGCTTTCACACCCACACACTTTTGAAGCACACCTAATTCTGAAAAGCAAAAAACGTGGCAATACCGTACGCACAGCATTGTATCCCCAGCTGAACAGGAGCATCCAAGCGTGCTTTCGAAGCACGGCCAGGCCCACGCAGGTGCGGGCCAGCAGTTGGACACCCGCAGGGATGCCGGGCGTCTGGTTGCTTTTGACACTAAAACACGCTGCACTGAGGCCAAAAGGCACAAGGAAACCAACCCACCGCGTGGCACCCCCGCAGCCTCCCGGGGCTGTTCAACTCCCTGAACAGCCGGAGTCCCGGCTCACCTTCCCCGGCGGGCGCCCGGCTCCTACATCTCCTCCCGCTTCTGGAAGCTGATGCTGGCGTACGCGCTCAGGTCCTCGCCGCAGTGGCCGCTCCCGCGCGGCTGCCCCGGGGGCTTCGGCGGCAGCGGCTGCTTCGCCTCGGCGGGGGCGTGCGGGTGGTGGTGGCGACGGTGGCCGCAGTCCCTCACCAAGTCCAAGTCGATGTAGTTGAGCCCGTTCTCCAGGGCGGGCGCGCCTCCCGGCTCCCTGCGGGCGGCCGCCTCCCCCGCGCCGGGCCGCAGCCACACGTTCTCGAAGGAGGCCGAGCTGTGCCGCTTCACCTCCTCGGCGCCCCCGCGCCGCCGCACGGGAAGGGCGCCCCGAGCCCGCCCGGCGCCCCGCGGGCGGCGCTCGGCGTGGACGAGAAGGTCTCGGAGCTGTGCCGCCGCCGGCCGCCCTGCGGGTCGGCGCGGATCACCTTGGCGCTCTGGTTGCGACGGGGCTGAGACTGACGCGGGTGAAGGCGCTGCCCGTGCCCAGGCCCCCCAGCAGGGAGGAGGAGCGCGGCGGCGCCGCCGACAGCTCGGCCGGCGGCCGCGGCAGCTCCGGGGACGCCGCGGTGGCGGCCGCCGGCGGGGCTTCTCGGGGGCGGCGCGGCCCCCCCGCACCTCGGCGTAGCTGAGCGGGCGGGCGGGCGAGCCGGGGGACGGGCTGTCGGCGCAGTCCGAGCAGGAGCCCCCGGCGGCCGCGGCGCCCCCGCGCTGCATCGCCACGTAGTCCCGGCCGGGCCGGGCCGCCCGCACGGCGGCGACGGGCGGGCAGGGGGCCCGCGGCGGGCCCGGCTCCATGTTCATGTACTCCTCGGCCGCCTCGCTGCCCGGCGGCGGCAGGGCCATGCCCAGGGCGCCCGAGGGAAAGGGCGGCTTCTCGCCGGCGATGAACTCGATGTTGACATACTCGCCGGGGCTCTTGGGCTCCGGGGGCAGCAGCAGCGGGGGCTGCTCGCGGGCCCGGGGCAGGGTGCTGGCCTTGGGGCCCAGCGACAGCCGCGTGGGCCGCGCCAGGCGGCCCTTGGTCTGCACGGCCGTGTCCACCTTGCGCGGGGGCTGCGCTTGCGGAGGGGGGCCGCCCTCGGGGCCGCCGCCGCCGCCCAGGCTGTCGCTGCTGGTGGACGAGGACGAATCCTCGGCGGCGTAGAGGAGGCGGCTGGAGCCGAGCGCGATGCGGGGCTGGGGCTGCCCTCCTCGGCCACCCTGCCGCCGCCCCGCCGGTGCACGTGCTTGAAGGAGCGCGGCAGCGAGAAGTAGGAGTAGATGGGTTTGTGGTGCGCTGCCGTGGCCACCTCCTCCACCCCCGGCTGCCCCGCATCCCCGAAGTAACAGTCAGGCGGGGTGCTGGTGGTGGAGCCGCTGGCTGGGGACATGTTGATGTAGTCGCTGCCGCCGCAGGGAGCTTCCCTTCGTTGCTCTCTACCGAGAGTTTTGGGTGGTGGCCGGCACCATTTGTCCAGATCTTGCCATAGCCTGCAGAGCTGTTGTCGGGGGAGTAGCTGCCGCTGGGGGACATCATCATGTAGCCGTTGGAGTCCACTGTGGCTGGAGGGTGGCGGCCCCCCCTGCCAGGGTTGATGATCTGCTGTGGAGCCGACACGCTCTTAGGACTCATGGGCATATAGTCACCACCCTTTGGGGGCGCCCCACCACTGGGCACAGGGGCTACACCAGGTGACATGGGCATGTAGCCATCATCCGTGTGCGGGGCAGAGTTGGTCCGATGATGGCCACTGTCCAGGTGGTGCATCTCCAGGCACTCCTCTGGATAAGAGTGAGTGGGCACAAAGGCTGAATGGCGGTAGGAGGGCAGCCGGCTGCTGCCACAGGGGTAAGAAGGCAGCATCTCCGTGTACTCCTCAATGGAGGCCACTGAAGACTGTGAGGGTGTCTTCTGGTGGGAGATGGTGGGTGAAGTGCCTGCAGAGTGAGTCCGCTTCCTGAATGCCTTCTCTAAATCGGCAACCTCCTCACTACCACCTCGAGGACAGCAGGGCGTACTAGGATAGCGGGGCTGCTGCTGTGGGTGGCAGGTGCGTGGGATGAAGTGGCCATTGGGGGCTGCCAAGCTGCAGCAAGAGGAGGTGGCCTTCCCCCCCATACAGATGTAGTTGAGGTCTTCATCACCCCGGGCTGGTGGGGTGTGTCCCAATGAATCAGGGGTCACACTGCGGAAAGAGCTGCGAAAGTCACATGGGCTGGAACCGTACTCATCAGAAGAAATAAATCCACCGTCGCTAGGGGAGCCGGAAACCGAAGCACTGGACCTTCGTGGAAACAGGCAGTCTGAGGTGGAGCCGTGGCCACTCGTGCTGCTGGATGACAGGCTGACTGGACTGGTGGCTGAAGGAGAGCAGCGCGAGGAAGGCATTGGGATGGACCGGCTGTGGTTGAGTGGAGGATGGAGCCTGGATTGCCACGGTGTCTATGCGAATGAGTCCGGTTAGCACTGGGACTAACTGGGCTACCATCCACAGAGGCAGGTCTTGACATTGTGCCTTCCCCATCACTTGATGCTCGAACCCGGAAAGAGCTGGGTTTGCCACCTGTACCTCCACCACCAGCAGGAGAAGTGGCCGTGACACTCCGTTCTGGACCGCCGACTGAGGCCCACTTGGCTAGGTGGAGGGTTGTTGACATGGTGCCTGCTGCGAAGGGGCACAGAGATGGGGTTGGAACAGTTTGAGGAGGACTGGCTCTTGCTGCGGGGCCGGAATTCCTCACTCATGGCTCGCATGGCCTCCAGGATAGTTTCATGCATGTTCTGAGCCACCACTGAGTCATCCACTTGCATCCAGAACTCACCGGGCCCAGTGACAGCTGAGCGTCCCACCTCAATGAAGAAGAAGTTCTCAGAGTGACCACAGCGGCGGATATTGAGCAGCTGCAGCACCACAGCAGCCGCATCTGAATTGAGCTTCACAAAGCTGATGGTCTTGTTAGTCAGGCACAGGCGGTAGATGCCAATCAGGTTCTTTGTCTGGCCTAGGCCCTTAGGCTTCAGAATTACTTGCCAAACTTCTTTAAAAGCTGGGCCAGGGGCTACCTCACCATAGCTGTCCTCACCTGCTTCCCCCAGTCCCATGCTGTTGCCTCCAAAGGTGACATCGCTGTGGTGGTGGTGGTGATGGTGATGGAGGTGGTGGTGGCCCTTGGCCCTGTTGTGCAACTGCAGCAGCGCTTGGTACCAGCTCTCCTGTTCAGGCTCGCTGTCAGCTGCAATGGCAAAGTGCTCGTCCTTGGTGTAGAGGGCCACCAGGTGCTTGTTTTTGGAGTCAGCCCGTTTGTTGATGTTGAAGCAGCTTTCTAGTGGGATAGAGCGCTTGGGGGCCCCTGACTTGTGTCTCCATTTCTTCTCATTCTCATAATACTCCAGCCGGGCGGGTCCAGACTCACTGGCTGCCCTCAGCACGAAAAATCGTTTATGCATGCTCTTGGGTTTGCGCAAGTAACCCACCTTTCTGACATCTGAGAAGAAGCCCTCGTTATTATCCGTGGGGCTAGCCATGACGAGAGGCGGTGGAGCTGCTACTGCAGCTCGCAGTCTGCAAGACCCCAAAACAGACAAGCCAGCCGTAAAAGGCAACCACCTAAAATAAAATTCATGCAACAACAATTAAAAAAAAAAAACCGGCAAAATAGCTCAGGATCCTCTTTTGAGAACAGGACGGGGGAGGGACAGAAGCAGGGTGAGAGCAGCTGTTCAGTGGCCGAGGCAGCTTCCAGCACCAAATCAGAGTTTGTGTTGCTGTTTATGCCCAAATCGCCCTTAGATGGGTAAGCTCGTCCTTAAAAAGTCCAGTCTCGATCAGTCCAGACGAAAGTCTTGTCCCAAGAGCAGCTGCCGGGAGAGACGCATCTTCCTTTGCAGGGGTCGGGCTCCGGCGGGGCCGGGAGCGGGGCGGGGGTCCCCTTCCTCCGCTCCCTGCTCCCCTTCCCCGGCTCAAGTTTGCCTCCGCGAGCAGCGATCTCTGTTGCAGATTAAATATCCTCTCGGGGGCGGAGATTGTTTTGCAAAGTCCCGGGTTTGCACCCACAAAATACACGCTGCTTTCCCCCCTCTCGCCCTCCCCCAAAAAAGAGAAAACAAACAAAAAAAATTAAAAAAAAAAAAAAAAGGCGCCCACAACACAACCTCCCTTCCCCAAATATCAGCGCCGAGGCTGCTGCTCCCGCTCGTGTGTGCGGAGGAGGCTGGCGACCCCATTCAGTCCCATCTCGTTAGGCAGAGAAAGTGCCATTTCCACACGCGGCGCAGCCCGGCAGCGGCGGGAGGGGAGGCAGCCCGAGTGCCGAAGGAACATCCTCTCTTCCTCCTCCTCTTCATTCCAGGCGGCAGCGCCTCAGCGGCCGGCGGCGCGGCCCCCTCCCGTGCCCCAGCCCGGCGGGCGAGCGGGCACCGCCGCGGCAGCTCCTCTCCGCCGGCTTCTCCTCGGAGTTTCCCGGCGCCCCGCACCAAAACAGGCGGCGGGGGCCGCGCTCGCCAGTCCAGCCCCCTCCGCCCGCCGCCGCGGCTCAGGCTCACTCCAAGGAGAACAACACGTGACGGCGCCAGTGCGTGGACCATCCCCGGAGCCGCCGCCGGGCTCCCGGCCAGCGCCGCCGCCCCGCCCTCCGCCCTGCCCTCATTCAGCGCGGCCGCGGGGCCGCCGCCAGCGCGCCCCCATTGGTGCCGCGGCCCGTCCGTCACGGCGGCGGCGGCGCCCGGCCGGGCTGGGGCGCGGCGCGTAGTAAAGGAGGCGTAGACGCCATTCAGCGCCGTGTTATTTATACCCGCCGCCGGCGGCCTCTGCAGTGTGGCGGCTCCCGGGCTCGGCCGGCCGGGGAACAGTTCCTGCCCGCCCGCGGCCCCGGCGGGGCAGCTCCGGGCGCGGAGCCGCTGCGGGGGGAGCGGGGCCGTGCTCGCCCCGCGTGGCCGCGGCTCGTTCCGCTCCCGGGAGCCGCCCGGCTCAGCCGCCGCCGGTCCCCGGCAGGGCCCTGGCGGGAGCGGGGGCTCAGCCCGGTGCTGCCTCCGCGGCGGGCGAGGCCGGGTCCCCGCCCAGCTCCCCCCGGGCCGTGCGGCGGTTCCCGCGTGTCCCCGGCCGTTCTGTGCTGAACTGAACCGAACAAGCAGCGGGAGCGGCCGTGCGGTCCGGGCTCTGCCCGCGGCGCCGGGGACAAGTGCGGGAGCCGTGCGGGCACATCCCCTGCTCAATGCTGCCCTCTGCGGGGGCGGGCCCGCCCTCTGCCGGGTCGGCGTGCTGATTTTGGGGGTCGATTTGATTTTCCCTAGTGCTGTTAATGATGGGTGACCCTGGGCATCCCGCGCAGGGGGGGTCTTTAATTAGCCCTTTGCTGGCACTGCCCTACCCGAGCAGGCTGATCCCCAGCTGGTCAGAGGTGAAAGCGCCACAGCAGTGCTCGCACCTACTCTTTAAGGTTAATATTCAATATAAAATTAGAGTCTCGTTTGGATTTGTGTAAGTCCAAGCAAGGAACAAATAATTAGTAGGCTTTTTCTAATACATCTGCATTACAAAGTTTGTTGCCAGGTAGATGATGGTTGTACAATTATTTGAGATGAGCATTTACCTGATCAAAAGGTGAAAAATTCCCTCAAAACAATTACAGAAAAACATGGAGAACCCTGAAAGGGCAACAAACAGCACTGCAAGCCACCCTCTCACGTTATCCTACAGATAACATGGTAAAACAGAGCATTGTTTAAAGGTATTTACCAAACGCAAGATAACAATTTCTAATGTAGGAGCAGAGTCTAGCTGGTAAAACACAAAGAATGAGAAGGAAAGACAATCCAACTTATAACAATAACCTATATTATCAGCACATTCTTTCCTACACTTCACACTATAGTTCATCATGACAAAAACAGATTTGTATTGATATATCCATTATACATACAGAGATAAAGCTTACTTCAAACCAAATGTTTGTCTATCCTCCAGCAAGCAGAACGACAGGAAACCTCTCCCCCCAGCCCACACCATGGAGCTGAGGGAGAGAATTGCAGCCCAAAGGCATATTAAGATCAGCTATCATGGCTGTCATTAATGACAAAGTATGTTTTGTGGGAAGAGGGCATCCATGGCTAAAAGGTCCTGTGGCAGGACAACAGCTCCTAAACCTCCTCTCCCTGTACCTTCCCAAGCACAGAAACACATGTTTGTGCACAGAACATATGTAACACTTTTTCACATTCTACACCTAGTAGGTAAGCTTACTAATATTAAATAATAATTTGTATTTGCTCTGCTCCATTCTTTCTCTTGGCAGGTGTTTCATTGATATGTAGGTAGAAGTAGAATGATCTCTTGATGGAGGATAACCACTATCGTGTTTGCATTGTGTTGCACAAGTGAACATGATTTGAGGGTAAAAGCAGGAGACAGTCCTAGAATCAAGGAATTTCTGGAGTTGGAAGATACAGGGATTATCAAGTCCAAATCCCTGCTCCTCACAGGACTACCTAAAACCCAACCATATGGCTCAGGGCATTGTCCAAACACTCCTTGAACTCTGACAGACCTGGTGTTGTGACCACTTCCCTGGGGAGCCTGTTCCAGTGACCAACCACCCTCTCAGTAAAGAACCTTTTCCTAATGTCCAATCAACTGCCCTTGAGCCTTTCATTCCATTCATACCGTGTCCTGTCCACAGTATGTGGGCAGACAGTGTATTTAACTGTGTTTCATTCACTTTGGGAACATTATCTTCAATAATAACTGGGTTTGCAGATACAATAAAATTTGGTTGTTCTTATCTGGTAACCAAGGGGATTCAGTAAATATCCCAGAAGTGCTTTCAAACTACATACAGATTCATGTCCTTTGCCCAGCAGAAGTAACAAGCAATAACTAATACTTCCAGCATATTTCGAAAACTATTTTTTAGAGATAGTTTGCATCATGCCAGACCACATCTTGGAATTGTTTTCTTGCTTTGTGAGTTCCAAAGCTCTGAAATACTGCACTTCTCTGTAAGGTACATAAGCGTCACACCAGAGCACAAAGAGAAGAATGTACCCTTATTTTTTGTATTTAAATACTCCCCCTGCTTTGAATTTTGAAAATTCAGACTTTCAATTATTTGCAAAGGGGTTCACATCATAGAATATCCTGGCAGAAAGACAAGGCTTTAATTCCCTGTATAAATACCTATGGCTGACTCCATACAAAAAATTAATCTTCAATAGATGAGAACAAAATTGAGGTTGTTCTTTCAGTATCCATGTCCAAATCCTAAATTCCATACAATCAAGTTTCTGCAGTACTCTTTAATCATCCCATGTTCAGATCACACACCTCAGAATATATTGGAACTAACTATGCTCTTGAAGAGAGCATATGACATAAAAGAAAGGATGTAATAGAACAGATAAGGATCAAAGTTCCTAATTTTTATCTGCCTTAGGAAGTTGTTGAAGATTAATTTAACATGGGGTAATCTCATAAGTGCTTGAGACAATAAGTTCTCAGAGTGTCACTACTAAACCTGGCAGAGTAAAGTGGATCATATTTTGATGGATAATCAAAACCTGTGTTTTGGTAACGCTGCATTGGTGGAATGGCATCCCAGGAAGGCCACTGCCAGGATCCAAAAGTAACTAAAGAAGAAGTGTTGCTCTAAATTACAATGAACATTAGTTTCTCTTGCAGCCACCTTTACCTGTTCACATTTCAATTCTCATCTAGCTGCAAAAATGGCGTGAAAGTAGGAGTTAAGACTAAACATGTACCCTTAATGCAGTAAGAAAAAAAAACACTATTCTTTTCAGGTGACTGTCATAGGCTGTTGATTTTTTTTTCCTCTGCCATCCACTACTTTTATAGCTTTAATGGCTCTTTTTTCCCCAACCTTTCTCTCCTCTACCACATCTCTGTGCACTTTGTTCACTTTCTTGTGTACCTGACTGTTCTGTTAAAAGGGTGCTAGACTTGTTATTACTTTCTTCTAGAATTTTAGGGTCCACTAAAAATCTCTCTTTGCATACAAACCAAAAGAAACATTCCCAAATGTGAAGTTACATTAGTAAGTCTCTAAGAAAAACAGCATGACTCTTGTTCACCAGCTTCATCATTCCACTTTCCAGATCCACAAGTTGCTCCCTCTAACCCCCACTCCAAACTGTTCCTAAAACACTTGATTTCATTTCCCACACCCAACTCTTCAGTTAAAACAAAACAATTCTATTTCTAGGCATCATATCATGAAAAAAAAACAAACAAACAAAACCTCAAACAAAAAACAAACAAAACCCAAACAAACACAAAAAAACCCCAACCAAAAAAACAGGTCAGGAAACCAAAACCTTCTGAACATTATTTTTTTCACTTCCTACTGAGTCGGAATCAAGTTTGTCCAGGAGCAAGAAGAATAAGCCACTGTACAAGGAAAGGGGAGCCAGATGCCAGTGACCTCCCCAATAGCAGCCCACTCCTGTTGCACCAAATGAGGTGAGCAGGGCGAACTGGTGCTTTTTTAATGCAAGATTTCTCTTACATTTAAACAGAATTCCCTGTACTTCAGTTGTGGCCATTGCCTTTTTTGCTTACACTGGGCACCATGGAGAAGAGCCCAGTTCTCTGTCCATCACATTGACACAGGTTGATTTCCAAGGTTGATTTGATTGCATATTTTATTTGTTTAAGATCATTTGTAGTATTTACTTTACTATGTTCAACAGTAAGGATGAAACTTGCGTAACTTCTCCTTCAAAATAGCATGGCTGTCTCTAAACTAGTTAAATCATTACTTAAGTAAACAAGTTGTTTAATTTTTCTGTTAAAGGAATGGTAGTAATGTCATGATTACAGATCTTGCATCCCAGACTTCTACTGTTCTCTTAGAGGCAAACCAAGAACACATATAGAATGACTGATTAGGATCTTCAAATGTGTTACATTAAACAGTTACGTTCACAACTGTATCTCACTCTATCACAGTAATGAGAACTGGAAAAATCTAAGGCATCTTTTCCATACCTCACTTATTAGGATTGTTTCTATCATGTATTCTCCAGTTCATATGTAGAACAACTTTACTCATATCAGCATTTAGACAGAGCACATTAATTATATGAAATATTTAACTTATGTTCTAGTGATCAATCAGGCAGTTTTCATCTTAAACAACATGCTATTAATTCATACAGATTATATTTTTGTATTTTACTACCTCCCTATTTAGCTTCATATGTCTCTGTTTAAAGAAGCCAGAAAAGATAAAACATCATTCCTATGCTTTCCATTGGGGAATATGGATATCCCAACTGAAGTATCACTAAACTAACAGGATGCTCAGTAATACTTTTGGATAATTCCCAGACTACACTGATCAACCTTCAGCTCTGCATCTATTATCTTTAGATTTCCATCTTGTAACATGTTCAAAAAATGTTTCAATGCTTCACAGATTTTTTTTTTTGTGCTTTAATTCTGTCTCCTTCACCACAGACAAAATTGCCCGAAGCATGAATTTCAAAAGGCAAGTTACAGAATCTTTTATCCAATTTATAATAAGTGTTGTCTGTGCATGGCTCAAAGCAATGGTCTCAAGCAGTTTCTGACTGAGGAAGGGAGCTTCATAGGTCCATAGGGGTTTGGTTTTTTACCACTGTTGCAAAGTCCACAGAGGTATGAAAATGAAAGCCAAATAGAAGGTTTTGCCCATGGTTACTTGATGACAGCAGCAAGTCTTGGTCTTGCTCAGTCAGCTTTATTTCATCTTTGAGGTGTCAGAGTGTTTAACCATGAATAACAGATAAAGCAGAAGGTAATGTGTGTGCTATTGCCCACAGTGCTATTCAATAATTATAGAAGAAAGAAGAAAACATGTTGATCCCGACAGGATCCCATGGGTGATACCCTTCTGAGGCAAGAATCAGCTCCCTGTCACTTGCTCTGCTGGAGAGGAGCGAACGGAGCCGGGCTGTGCCGACCCACCTGCTCTGACATTGTGCCACTGAGGTGGGTTAGCTGTGCTCTGCAGTTCCCTGTGTCAGAAGCTGCATGGAAAGGGTGCAGCACCAAGTCAGAGCCCCTGCCCTTGGCCATAAGGACACTGCTGTGACCAGCTGGCTTTGCTGCTAGTTCTTGTGCTGCACTCTGCTCTCAGGGCTCATTACTTCCAAACAGGATGCGCTGCGGGTGTTTGATCATGACTGATTCCTCAGTTGTGTTTGTCAGGAAATATGGGACTGAAAAATGGGATGACAGAGCAAAAGAACAAGCAATGGTTTCCAGAGAAAAAGGAATATTACTGTGTTTTCTTCAAAGAGTTTGGCAGTGGAGCTTATCTAAAGACCTGACTTACGTCCAGTGATAGTGGGCAAAATTTATTGATTTTTATCAGCCTAGGAAGGCATGGACTCACTTCACAGGCTCCAGCGGTGATTTGGAATTCCTTGAGCTTTCACTTGTGTGATATGATCAAGCTTATCAGGCCTGCTGATCAAAATGGAACATACTTTCTGGTCTGCTCTTTCAAAGAATTACTAAAGGTTCAAAGAGTTGCAGAGAAAAGCCCTAGTGGCACTATGTGATGCTGGGCAATAAAATGGTAAGCTTAAAATGAAAGAAAAAAAGCAAGTTTGACTTTACGTATTCAATGACACACTCCAAGTTAATTACAGCTACTTTTGAAGACTGTCTTGGAATTGTAAGAGTTAGCTCTTTGAAAACATCAGTTCAGCATTCTTTTGCAGTCAAAAAACCAAATAGAACATTAGAAATTATCGTGTAGAAGAGAAAAAACAAAATAGAGAACAATTCTTTTTTACATGTAAAATCTATTGCACATCTTGTCCTTGCCTACTATGGAAAAATTCTACTTTCTGGTGTTGAAAACAATATTAAGGAACTAGAAAAAGATAAGAGTAAATGATCAAAGACAGCTCAAACTGAGCTAGCAGACTAAGATTTTTCAGACTGGATAAAGAGTGTCTGAGAAGGGATGTGACAGATACCCAGAAATATCATTACTGGCATGGAGAAGGTGAAAAGGATTGATTGTTCCAATACAAAAGATAAAGAACATGGACTGAAAGTAGAAGGTTCAAAACAAATACAAAGTTACTTGTTCAAACAATGTCAATGAACTTCTGACATCACTGCCCCCAGAATGCCATGACTTGAAAAATCACGGGACAAGTACTTGGTAAAGTGTGTCCATGCAATAGAAAGATCCCACAGCCAGGTCCGGGACTGCACGAGGTACAGAAGCTGAGAGGGTGCTCAGGGAAGTGCCACTGCTTCTGGATCTTACTGCCTAGATGGACCTTGGTATGATGCAGGACACATGCCTCTGCTTTTAAGGTTAATTTCACTTGAGCCTGTAACAGTTCTGTGATATATCTTCACACTTTCTGTGTTTGAATCCATAGCCTGGGCTGTGCACAGCCTCCTATGGTATGACAAAGTTCTGTAAGAAATACTGTTACTTGTGAGCCATCATTTGACTCAAAATTAACAAAATTGCAGCATTAATTGGAGGGGACCACAGAACCAGATTTTTGGACTCTGTTTAATGATAATTCTTATTCATGTCACATAATGGCATTTAATCTAAGTGTATTCCAGTTTTAAAATTCTTATTATTCCAATAAGCTTCAGCTTATCTTGGTCAGGAAGCACAGTTTACTAACCTTCACTTCCTAGCCAGTAAGAACCCAAAATTCATCCCAAAACCATCATGATTTGCAAACAGTTAATTACAGTATTAGATTGCATGTATGTCTTTTGAGATCACACTGGAGATCCTGCACCATGACTTTTCATTGGATAACTTTTGAACTTACATTCTCTTAAGTCCCTATTATTTTGTATATACTGCTTATTGATTTTTTTTTTGTTATCATAGAATATGCTGAGTTGGAAGGGACCCATCAGGATCATCAAGTCCAACTCCTGGCAGTGCACAGGACATCCCAAGAAGACAGAAGGTCAGTGGAGTCCAACTGTCAGAAGGTTTTGTCAGGCTAAATAAATGTTGATATTTCAAAACACAAGCTCAAGGGGATGTATCTCAGAAACCCTCCGGACACATGAAATAAGAGATATATGAATAGAGTTATAGCAGAACCAATGATGAAGCAGTGAAAATGAGGACACCCCCCTCTCACTTTTCCACAGATACTGCATTGTACCATTTTAAAATATACCACAGAAACCCTGATAAAATAGTTTCCTTCATCCAGAGAAATTCATACACACGTTTGTAAAACAAAATTTTCTACATTTAAGAAACACACAGAGTTGTAAACATTTATGTTAATTCTACCTTACTTAACAGAAACATTTAGGAACCTGCCAAATATCCTGTTCACTTATTGCAGTAAGAAATCCAATGATTTTTTAAAAAGAGCTGTTGAACAGAGAATGATTCAAAGTACAAATTAAATTACTTGCTTAGAATCCCACACCTCTCCTAAGCCATACTATCTCAACAGTTTCTGGGACAAGACCCAAAATATCCATATGCTAGTGTGTGATGCAAGCAGTACTGGTTATAATTTCACTATTTATACACCGGTTTTCATTACACCTTTCATACCAAACACCTTCACATTGTAATCAATATCCCAGAAAATATGATTGTGACATGTTCCATAGTAAAGGGCCTTTCTGGGATAGTCCAAACTGGACTTATCTTGGAATCACCTTAACTGGAAGTAGTTGTTACTAGTCTTCATCTTTTATCTGTTTCTTTTTGCAGATTTCTGCTAAAAATTTTTAACCATTACCCCCATAAGGAACCCTACATCAGAGATCAAGGAGGTGTATGGTAAAACACTCGGGCATGAGTTGTCATCCAAAGTCTGTTTTCTCCTTGATTTCTAGATGCACCTGTAGCTGACTCGAGTGCAGGTTTTCAGCAAGTCCCCTTTAAATTTTAAATATAAAAAGATGGTGTAAGCACACTTTTGCATGTTAATTAGCATGTCTTATATTTTAGTTTTCCCAGTTGCCAAAAGGATTTATCTGCATTTTGGGGAGGATTTGCAGGGTGGGTGGCAGGGGGTGTGTATAAAATACCAAAAATATTTACTTTCATATATGCCCACTGAGTAAGTATGCCTGCAAGTTCATACATTTCATCATGCAAAGGAAGGCACTGAAAGAATTTAAAACCCATTTTCACATTGTTCAATTTTCTTCATACTTTCAGGACTCAAAATTTTCTTGACTGATGTCAGAGAAAAAGCAAATTTAGGAAATCTTAGACAAAACCTAATCAATTGTTTTGAATTCTACCTGCATGAAAAAGTAATCCAAGCTACATTTTTTTTTACCACTATTCAATGTTTCTTTTTCTATCCCATTCTGAATAGCCTAGTCAAAATCCATTAATTTCTCTCAGCTTCAACCTCTAGTTACTGCAGGTTTGCTGTTTAAAATGAAAGGCACCACCAACATTTAAAATGCTACTACAGTAATTACCACTTAAACGATACATGCCAAATTAAAACAATTTTGGGGACATTGCTGAAGAAACTTTTCAGCCTAATGGAAGTTATAACTGCTGCTGCTTACCTGGAACATCCTACTATTGCTGCTTAAATAAGGTCACATTTAATTAACAGGTCATGTGCAAGAATAGTCTTTACAGTGCCTGATCCTGGCTCCTTGCAGATGTTTTATAGACTCAGTTGAAGGTGCAGCTGCTCCTGCAGAAGGACAGAGGTCCTGAGTGGAGCGTGGATGATGCCCCCCAGTCCGTGCAAACACTTCAGCTGTGTGAGCACCTGAAATGGCACCTGCCCCCCAGCGTTTAAGTGTCCTGGTCACCCCAAGAGGTGGTTAGAAACACTGATTTCACAGATCAGAAATCCTGATCTGATTCAAGGGCACAGAACAACTAATTGGATCTGAAGCAATGGGGTTTGAGGTTTGAAGTTCAGGAATGCAAACAATGTGGATTATATTACCATAAACACATGGATCAGTGGGACTCCAATCAATGGGAAACAGCTCTGTTCGATGAAGGATTTACTAATGGGAATAGCAACTTAAAACCAAAAAACAAATGAGGAAGAAAATCCAACAGGAAGAAATGTTAAATTTATCTGCCTTCTTAAACATTTCTCTGTTTATTTTTAGTACATCAGACAGCTTAGAATTGAGCAAGAAAATCAGACACTGGACCCAGAAAGCCATGGGTTTGCCCTGTAGGCTAAAATTTGTTTGGGGGGGTTTTTTTCACTTATTATAGAATTGTACATAGATTAAATTACTGAAATACACAGAGTTCAGTTTATTATGTGTCTAAGATGTACCAGGTTCGAAAAAGACTGTGATAAAATAATGGGGTTTGGTTTTCATCTTCATCCCTACATCTGATGTGGTTTGAATTAGAAATAACTTTAGGACTATCATAAAAAAGGTCCAATCTTTGTCTTTTATGAGCAAAGCAAACAACTTGAATCTATGCAACTAAAAGCTGTTTACCAAACCAGTATGTGTGTTTATCCCTAAATAAATCTGTCACAGGGCTGTTACATAATTTGTTTCTAGCAAGTACTTTGAAAAATTGCTATTTAACAGATCCTGGAAATTCCTTCCAAAAATTGTCTTTTGACATTTTTCTGAGCTTAATAATAGAAAAATATATCCTTCTTTCTGCATATGAGAAACAAGAAGATGGGAAAAAGCCTGCCATCCCAGTACAGTGTTGATCTGGCCATAAAACAGTAACTGAGCTAATTTTTAAAAATAAATTATTTCAAATAAATAAATTTAAATAATTTTATATATATAGGTAGCAGTTAAATCTCTGTTTCATTAGTAAGCTGAGGAGATCCAAATTACTGTTAATTCCAGGGCCAAGGTAAACTCTGTTCCCTGTGAAAATATTCCAGCAGAAAGTGCATGTATAGAAAGAAAATGAAATACTAATTTATGCACATATGTTTACATGGAAAAGCTGTATTAGCTGAATTAAGGAAAATCTCCTTGAGTAGTTTGAGACAAAGAGACCATAAACTGAGAATAAACATTACAAATCAAACATTCACCCAAGAGTTTAATATTTTAAATTCTGATAGCTTTAGAAGACATATACAATGTCATGTCCAATCTACAGAGCCTCTGGAGTCACATAATTGGGATAAAGGGGCTCTACTGTTTTTGTGGGGGAGTTCCAGGCTCTTCCATTCTCTCCTGTTTCTCATCCAGGATCTGTACTCACCCAAGACCTGCATCTTTACAAACCCCAGAGCTATAATTACAAATAAACAAAAAAAATCCTCACTAGCTGTTATTATTGTCAACTGTAGTTGCTTCTTTCAAAAATTAACCAAATTATCTAAACTGAATGGCATCTGGTCTCCTTTGTGTGTATGCTAAAATTAGTAAACAACTACTTGCTGCTCCAATACTGCACGCAGCACGACACAGGTAACAGAAGTAGAGCAGGATTTCCACATCTTTCAGACTGCTCCTGTAAATGTAACTTAAAAAATGAGCTGCCAATTCCATTTTCTTCAAACAAAACATTTTTTGTAAACTTTGGACACCAAAAGGCAGATCTTTAAAGAAATCCAGGAACCTAATTCTCTCCAGTTTCAAACAGAGAAAGTTTATTTCTAGAAAGATGCCCACAAAAATGCTAATGAGTCGTTTGTAATGCTAGTATTTAATAAATGAAATAAATTTATTTTGCTATGAATTCACACAACCACACACACACTTATTAAATAATAACATTCATAAATATGAGTTAAGTACAACATATTACTTGAGCTATTGGTATCAGTTGGTTTTCTAGTGCTGACAATTATTTGGTATCTATTTGGCATGTGTGGGGCTACAGCAGCTTCAACCATTTCCCAGTCTCTGCTGACAAACAGGAGAAGGTCTCCACACCTATTATTCTCTGCTGGCTTTTCTAACCACTTAAATGCATTAATCCTTGAGGATGTTTTAGTTGATTTACATAAACACATCCCCTCCTATTATGTTATTACATGCATTAGATTACTTTTTACAAAGCATCACTGCCAACAGCAGCCAACAGATTGAGAGAACACTGCCACACAGCCCAGAAAAACAGACCCTGTTTCCATGGTCTCCTGAGACAGATTTACATGTTGGTGTTTACACTAAAAGTACAGCAAGTAGCTGTTTTCACCCAAGACATGAGCCCAGCTGTGGAGGGAGGGTCTCACAGGGGATAACATCTGCATCTGTATTTCTCTGATATACACTGGAAGAAAACATTTCTCAATTGATGGATTTAGGTGGACTGAAAGAAGACAGTAAAGCCCAATTTAAAATCTGTGAAAATCAAGATGGTTATTAAAGGCAGGGGGAGAAAGTGGTAAAATAGACTGATTATATTTCTTTGTTTTCAGGGCTTCTCTTCATGTAACTACAGGGTGATTAGGAGATGTGCTGCTCAGCCCAGTGCACAGACTGGCAGGGCCACACTCTTGACTGCACATCTTGGATTTGAAGAAAGCCAGAGCTAAAGGCCTAAAACTTAGGGGCTGAGTTACAGAACACAAAGCTGAGGTCTCCTCATTCTATATGGTATTTACATATGAGGCTATTCCCTGCAGGAATCTCAGCTTTTTTCTTTTCTTTGAGGGCTCTTAGTTCAAGGACTAGATTTCACATAAATATAGAGCAGTTCCAGTTATCTTCACACCCAAGATCTCCCCAGGTTTCCACCAGTTAGATTTATCTAGCTGTTTGGATCACTTCTGTATTTATTGGTTCATGCTACAAGTACAAAACCAGTGTAAATACTGTGAAGTAAAATATTTGACTTTATTCAGTCTATCTTGCACCCTCTCATTTCCCTGTTACTGTCAGCATCAACAGAGGTTCCTTCCAGACATGCTGCATCCATTTGCAATTCTCTGCCTCCTCAGAGAGAAATCTTTAAGGATCATACAATTTTCCCATTTCATTATTTTCAACAAAAAGAAAACCTGAACATGCTACTAAGGATATTCCAGTTTCTGCAGATTATACAACTGCCTTATTACTTCCCCCTTTCATAGAATTAAACTATAAACATGAATATAGTTACTAGAATGATTTGTGTCTTTTTTCTGCTATTTCTAAAAATAGCACCCAGGAGATAGGAACAAATGACTTTGGAATTTCATACAGGGACAGAATACCTCTTGGGTTTTTTAAGCCTTTAAAAATTATTTAGCAGTGATGACAGATGCAAGACTGACATCTCAATACAATGAAGCCCTCAATTTATCCGTGCTATCAGCAACGCTCCAGTTATTCCATGAGTCTATAGCTATGCAGTTTGTTACTGAATTAAATCCTTCCTATATGATAGTGATTAATAATCTCTACTTTTGTTGTTTAAAACAGATGGTTTTGGCCACACAATGACAAAGATCAACTTAAATACATGAACAGAGTATAAATAACATCTTCCTGAATCTGCAGAGCAACCTGAAAAAATTTAATGGAAAGGTCTCCTTCCTCCTAATCACCTGAAAGGGCTGTCACATCTGGAATGGAAAGATAGTTACAACATTGCCCTCAGTAATTATTTCTACATGGAGAATTCCAGCAGAAGCATCCAGCTTCTGTTCTTAACCTCCAGTCCAAAGCTGTCCATGCAGTGGGAAAAGTGATAAAAAATAACATCCCAGAGGAATTAATTCTCATTATAAAACACTTTCATATTTAACTAACTTCAAATGTCTTAACATTAATCAAGCTACTGTAGAGTACCCAGTGTTTCTTCTGCTACATTAGAATTCTGTAAAAATTTGGTGCAAAACATGGGTCCAGTTTGCAAAACAACATTAGTGTCCTAAACATACATGCACTGAGGTCCTGTGTGTAGCTGCTACAGTATCACCAGTCAGCCACAGTCCTGGTCTGAGTTTGGCAGGAATTCCCCTCACTGCTTTTCTTTGAGTTCCAGAGGGAACCTAAAACCAAGTCATGACAAGATACCAGTCTTGCCCTCCCTCTCAGCTGAGCCTGGTGACTAAACTGGCATCAGTCACTTTGGAGAGAGAATAAACCCATCAGTTACTTTATTGGTGTCCTCTTTCTGAGGATTACAGCTGATGGATTGCAGTGTCTACCTCTGCCACGCAGCTGGAGATCCACACAGTGCCTCGTGCCCCAACAGAGCAGCAACACAACATGGATGCCTATCCCATGGTTTAAAAGTCCTGTGTTTTATATCCATGGCTTTTGCACATCAAACTTCAAAGAGAAAGCGCAACCTATATAAAATAAGTTTATAGTCTGAAGAAATAAGATTTGCAAGTGAAATATATTTGTTTAGAGGTGCAAAGCCTTCACGAAAAAAGTAGAGGCTTATCAGGGAACTGGAGAACTGAAGTTGGCCCTATGGAGGCAGCATTATAGAGCCATTTTCTTTTCATCTGGGATGACAAACTTCCTCAATAGCTGCATTGCTCAGAAATTAAGTGATCAACCTCCTGTGAGCAGAAGACAAAACCACCAAACCCTATTGGCTTCAAACTCCTCATACAGATGAAATAAGGACCAAAAAGTCAGGTTTAAGTATTCAAATAATTTAACTGTGCTTTCCCACAGCAACAGTTAATAGGAATAAAGGAGGAAATACAAATGTAAGAGTGAAATAGGAGCTAAGAACAACAGGAAGGAGTCTAAAATCAGGCATGGGAAAAGCCTGGCCCATACATGTGCCTACCCTTGCCTTGTGAACAGGAGAGAGCAGACCATCAAGTCCTGCAGTTTCAGCATCTGAGAACTAGGATTCTATGCTAATGGCTGTGATGATAACATTTTGTGTGGGTTTCCAGGTCATTATGGATGCTATCAAGGTCTCTCACTGTAAGAGCCCACAATTCCCACCGAAGGCACCTCTCTGGAAGGTCACACATTATTCAGTATAAGGAACAAGCCATCTATCTCTCTCTTGCATACCTGCCTTATTCAGGAGGCGAGTTGGACTACGCACAATGAGGACTGCAAAGGGCACCAGCCCACTGGCCAAGCTCCCGGCTAAATCCTTTCCCACAGTTGCATGAAAGGGAAGTAGTTTCAGGGGAATCAGCAATGAGATTACTGGCGCAGTACTCAGTAAATGTCGTCTCCAGTGCCCAGTGTGAGAGACAGATCTGTTGCCATTGACCTTAATTGTACCGATTACTATGCGGTTTGTTGAGTAAGCACCGTGTGGGTGAGCAAGTCAGAAGCACACCCTCTGAATAAAGACAACATTACATCAATAGATCATTATTTTAAGCTTATATTAACAACCCAAAAATGTTTGTTAGACTAGTAGAAACTGCACCATTGGAAGCTCTCTTTCACTTCAGCTCTAATGCAAAAATTCCCTGCAGAATAATCTCACAAGCTAAGACTGAAAAATTATATAAGCAACAGTGAACAGTTAAAGTTTGCATACACATTTTTAACCTTGTCATCCCCAGACCTTAATGAAAATGTATGTTTTTCCTGAAATATTTTAATCCTCACAAATTTCTGACCATGCTTAATTTCAGTCCACTAACACCTGTGCCTTTGCTGGGACTACTGTCTCTAAGAATGTTTCCTCTGCAAAGCCAAAGATTTTGCACCAGTACAAGAGCAGATGACTTTCATAACACAGTGCTGAATTAAACAGTTCTAAGTAATTTTGCAAGAAGAAAAAGATATCACAGATTAGTATTCCCCATTTTAATTTGTATACACAAAACTAATGATCCAACATGCTCTAAGGGGGAGTGCCACTTTCTGTTCATTGAAAATGCAAATGGTTAAGGACCTTGAAAAGTGGCACTTGCAGAGGTCACCTCACTGATCTGTTATCAAGGCTTGCATAATGAAGTGGATGACACAGCCATTAACTTGCATATGGGCTTGTATATGTCAAAGCAGACCAGCTTAATCTAAAGGTGAATTCAATAATGTTATGCTGAATTGCAGTCCAAAAAAAGCCTGCAAAAGCCTATGATTAAGGGTCAGCACATCTGGCTTCTGATTTGATGTCAGCTGCTAACCCTTCTTTGACCTCATCCCCTGCAGACTTTCTAACTGCCTATTACTAAGGATATTTTACAATGTCATCTTGCTGATTCTCACTGTGCAGTGAGAAATACCACGTAGCTTCACCTTTGTTAAGTTAATTTCCAAACCTCTTCAGTACACCTGGAAAAGTAACACTTAATTTCCTAAACCTGCAGTAAATTGTCATCTCACATTGGGAGATTGTGAATGAAAATTACAGGAAAGCTTAGTTTTCCTTTCAAAATAACCATTATGTCCATTAGCAAGTGTGATCTCTGGAAAGTGAATGCTTTGCATAATAGCATTGGTGTCAAAAATTTATTCATCCTTAGTGTAGCTGTGCGAAACAAACAGCAGAAAAATTTGCTTACACTATATAGGAAATCATTCACACCACATGAGATTTCCTACTTTACTGACTTTTATTGTTCTTCCATTTATTCATTTCCCTGTATTTGGCAGGTTAGTGTCCCACCTCTGTTGTTGATAGGTTGAGGCTTGTTTATGCTTTTGAGTAGGGCAGTCCAATTCTGCCAAAAATTAAGGACAAAGCCTGTTGAGAGGTTGCATCCTTCTGCATGAAAAAAGAAAAACCTCTCTCAACTTGGCTTTCCATTTGCATCAGAAAACAATCTGTTCATTAGAAACAGCTCATAATCTTAAATGTTTCTCTAAGCTCCATACCAACCTATTCTCACTACAAAACAAACAATAATTACAATTTACAAAAGTGAAAGGTAGGTAATTACAGTAGAACACCCAGTTATTAGACCATTTCCAAGTACACAAAAGGAAGGAAATGAATGGTTTGTGAACACCCATACGCAATAGCACATGGTTCTCAGTGAGAATAAATGGAAAGTTTTTCAGCACAATGAATGCCCCAAGGCACCACAAGGATTTACTTCACAGTAGAAAAAAAGATACATGAATTCGATACTTAAACATTTTAGGAACACTGATCACTTAGAAGACACTTTGCAATTATTTGCAACACAATTTTTTTTTTTTTGAGAAGAATGTGTTATAGGCTGACTTACAGGAAAAAAGAATCACACTGCTTCAAATAATATGCTAGCATCCATACATATTTTTTAATCCATTTAGATTTGTAAAGCCTCAAAAAAGTAGCTATCCAATACTTGAGTTATTACAGGCATTAAGATACATAAGAGATTTCTTTTAGAATTTTCCCAGTTATCAGCATTTCTCAGTTATTTTACCCTTCCCACCACATTTAGGGAAAATGAGGCTTAATTACGGAAGCAAGCAGCTGGTGTAGCTCCATAATGCATATAAATAAAACACCAAAAGACTGCAGGGCCTCCTTTTGGGGTTACTATTTTAATGAAGCAGTAGCACAGTTCTAGCTCGTTCCACCATTTCCATGGTACATATCAGCAGTAAATCTAATCGACTCCACGCTGCATCGCTGAATAAAAGAGAGAACCTACTGGGATGGAGCCGAAACCAATGTGAATTTAGAGCCATGCCATATGTAGTAGGACTGTGAGTCCTGAGCAGGGACTGGGCTTGTTGCCTGTATCATGGCCTTATCAAAGTATCAAGCAAATAATGAACATAAAATAAAGTTCATTAACTTCATTATCAATATGACGAAACACAGCTTTTACAAATATATCAGATCTATGCCTGCAAAGCCTTGTAGTCACTTTTTCCTTTATTATGTTCAGCCAAAAAGCAAACTTTCATCACCACTTAAGAGTCCACCTGGTTCTCAAAACTGAGATTACAGCACCTGTGCTGCATTCCCAAATTCAGTCCCACTTTGTTGTCATTTCTGGTAGACCGTAACCACCACCCAGTCTATCTGCCTCTCATTAGCAAAGCCAACCCTGGAAATAAGCAAAAGGCTTCTCATAGATGACAGTGAGATGGTGAAGATGTTTGATGGATGCCACCCTGTCACAGACTCCTGTGTCCATCTCAGCCATGCAAGCCTTTTATGATCATCAGTAACTGTGTATGCACAAAATACACATTTCCTCTGCTTCCTGAGCAGGCTCGGGTTGGCACATACAGCAGTCTCATTCTGTTTGTGTGAAAGTTTCATATTTTTCCCCATTATGAGTCCCCACAGCCCAGATTGATAGTAGACCCAGCTGTCCTTTATAATTACAATTTAATGACTTAGGATGGTTGTTTGCATTTTGGCAACTTGTTTAATAGTGATGACATTTAAATTGTCACAACTAGGCTTCAAAGTTATCAATTTATTAGATGATCAGGAAACTTCACACCTATGGTGGTGAGGTTTTTTGGCTGCAAACTCAGTAATCCATCAGCACATGATTTATATAATGAGGGTGATTTCATAGGGATATGATTTAGTTAATTCAGCCCTGAAAGGGATTAACTTGCACGAATTAAAAAGGTTCTGTTTACTTATTGTTACTTTAGATTGACAGATACTCTAAAAACACACATATTGTGTTTTGTCTTCTGTTGCTTTCTTCATTTCAGTATATTGACTTTTTATGCACACATCCATTTATTTCTTCTCCTTCTGCAAATGAACCTGGGATTTGCAGATTCACATATGATTCCTTCAGAGAAACACTTCTCTGAAACACCAACAGAAGCACTGAAATACTGCATAGATTATATTCTTGGTAGATTTTTTGCTAAGTATTTTGACACCCATCCCCCAATGGTGCATCAAAACAGGTGTCCAACTTCTTATATAAATGCAGAAGTCATGAATAGCAGAAAATTAACCCTGTTTGCCTGCTCTGAATATCAGGTTCAATCATAATACTGTCAGCTGCCCAGCATGTTCCCTTCATACTGTTTACCCCTCGCTCTCCCTGCTTCCCATTTGGGAAGCAATGCTTTCAAGTCTCCCTAAATTCTTCCAGCCATCTCTGTTTGACCTGCTGTCTGGAAAAGAACCACTACCTGGTAGGGACAGGTAAAGCCTCGTGAGCTTCCTCACACACCCACTGCTGCACAGCCCCCAGCTGCCGAGGGGCACAGCTACACGAGTGCTGCTGGACAGGCCTGTTGGAACAAACTGCTATCCTGCCACGTCTCCAGTACCTGAGCTCAGCTCTGGGATTGGCATGCACACCCTGGCCATTCCCATCACATGGCACAGAGCAGCTCCCCTCACCAAACAGGCTGACCATGGGCTGCAGCTGCAGCACACAAGAAACCACCCACAGTTCTGGCAGATGAGACTGAAACCAGTTGATTGATTCACAAGTCACTGGGAGGGCCAGCATGCAGGTAAAATTGCCACATGTTAATTTTTAGGAAATCAACTGAAACATGCTCATACATGTGGTTGTTGATTGATATCAACATGGATACGCCAGTCATCACCAAGGAAAGCGGCTCTAGCAGGGGCAGGAGGGGAACTACTGCTCACTGCCAAGTCCCTGATGTACAAATGCCACTGCTGACAGGCACCATGCAGATGCAAGCTCACATCTCCTGAGCTCCCACCTACCTCAGGGATTTGGCTCAGCATAGGCTCTGCCATATAATCTTTCCTCCAAAAGAGAACTGGCTGTAATACACAAATAAGAGGGGGGAAAATAATCTAATGAATGTACTTCTCTTTGCAGTTTTGACTGGCTTTTCCTCCTTATCAGTGGTATTACCTTCAAGCAAGCAATCATTAAGTAAACAGATCTCAAAGAAAAGTCATTTCAAGTACAGATTTCTTCCACTAAATTCCCTCGAGTGCCCACTCTGTAGACCTTGGGCACAGTCCAGCATGAATTTATCTCAAGAATAGGCCAATGCTCATTAATCAAGCAAAGGCCTGGCTGAAATCCTCGCAGGCGGCTGCGCAGAACGCCAAGTCACCTTGTTGTAACTGATCTAGGTACTCTGCAGTGCCAAAAGCCAGAAAGCTGCCAGAGACCATTATATTACAGATGGAAAGCCAGCAAAGAGAACAAGGAAAGTAATTAAAAAATATATTTCTCAAGCTCATTGGACACAGATCAAAATTCAAACACAGGATGAATAATCGCAATAAATGTGATAGGTAGCAGAAAATATATATTACCGAGCTGCTGAAAGAAAAAGCTGCAAATAGACTCTCACGAATTTTTTGGGAGGAGGAAGAGGTCCCCAGGGCAATCCCCACGGGAATTCTTTGACTCTGGGAAATGGGAGGGTTCATCTGGCTGATGGCTGAAAAACTTGCCCTTCTACCTAGAAAGCTGGAAGATTCCCAGAAACCTGAACAAGTCCTAGAAAGTTTGCATAAACACCCCTGCAGATGGCTGAGCACTATCTTTATGCCCTTGTTGGTGCTCATTCCTTGCCAATTGAGAGCCCTTTGCCCCGACCTCTGCTTTGTTTCCAGGGGTGGCCTTTGAAGTGCGAGATCCCCGCTGTGGAGATGTCCCCCTGTGGGACAGGGCAGCCCGCGGCTGTGTTACTTGTTCCAGCTGGGAGCTGTGCTGCTCTCAGCACATGCAGACCACGGTGTGAATTCTGCCTGCTCCAGCCCCACCCAGTCCCTGGAGACAGCCCCAACCCGATCCCAAGCACCTAGCCCTGTGATTTTGTTTGAAAAAGATTAGAAAGCTCTATCAGCAGAGGACTGACAGGCAATCATCTTCAGCAGAGTGGAAAATAAACTAGAGTACTAAGACAGCAACCTGTTGCAGCTGTTTACACAGTGACTGCACCACGTCAGATCATTTCTGAGCCTCAGCTGCAAGTCACAACAGGCAGTCACAGGAGGACACCATGGAACCACCTCCCGCTGCTGCCCCAGCTCTGAAGGAGGCCTCCCACTATATTTCTTGGTCCAACGAGGAGAAGTATGTCTGCCTAATCACTTCTGCCTTTCTCCTCAAGAGATTATTATGCCAACAGCAGCACTACCACAAAAACCGGGGTGAAACCTG
This sequence comes from Chiroxiphia lanceolata, assembly GCF_009829145.1. NCBI lineage: Eukaryota > Metazoa > Chordata > Aves > Passeriformes > Pipridae > Chiroxiphia > Chiroxiphia lanceolata. The sequence goes on along the minus strand of NC_045646.1, from coordinate 16,679,680 downwards.
CTGTTTGAAACCCAGCTAAAGACTGAAGCTTATTTCCTATACATACACAGCAAAAAGCATCCTCCCCAACAGGCTCACCAGTTATTTCCACCACCTGCTATGGGTAGTTTCCAGTATGCTCTAGAGTAATTGGAAAAAAAAAAAAAAGCACCCTCAATTTTATAGAGCTTTGAAGACCACTGCTTCTATTCCAGATCTGGATAAGGCACTGTGCTCCTGAAAGCTTGCCTACTTTTCCAGTGCTACTACCTGATCAAATACAACGTTTGCCAGAAAATTCTGCTTCACCAAGTTAGAGTGACATTTTTCCTGAGCTGAACCTGAGTAACACCCAGCTACAAAACATAAGCTCCGAGGTTTGTTGGCATTCAGTAGCTTTACTTAGTTGGATTATAACTCATACATTATTTTCTATGCTCAAAATACTAGAGTGCTTCAAAAAGCCAGTTTAATGTTGACTTACTTTACTTTACTCCTTTCTACAGCAGCTTTGCAATTTCTACTGAATGTTGTAAAAACAGAACCAGTAGTGAGAAAAAAATAGAATAACACTTTGATAGAGCTTACCAACTTTGAATTGCCACTTTCAGATTCGCTGCCTTGAATATTCCATTTGCTTTTTGCTACTCTGGAGCAACCTCTGTGAAGGGGACCCAGCTCCAAGGTACCCGAGCAAGGGGCAAGAAAGGTCCAGGGGCAGCAGCTGGTTCAACCAAGAGCCCAGAGCACAGGGCAGGTTGGAGGCAAGCTTGGGAAGTCAAAATCAGGCATTGCACCAGGATGGGCAGACTGAGCCAGGAGCTGAGGGCCCATGGCCAGGGCAATGCTGGGGAGAGCTGGAGACCAACATGGCTACAGCTCCATTCAGGAAAGGACTAAAGCCCTGGGTGTGACCTTAAATGGGTCACACAAGCAGGGAGTGTGGGTGGGGGACTCAGGTGAGGCTGGTCAGGGCAATTAAGGGCTGTCAATGCACACTGAGACATGACAGGTGCTTTCATTAGGTTTAGTTTTGTTAAATAAATTTTAATATGTTAAAGACAGCTTTAGGAAGCCCATTAAGTTAAAAATAACAACACAGAAATCCAAAAAACCCAAACGATAATCAATGCCCATTTCAATATTATGGATATTACGAATATCATGACTATATGCCTCTTCACTCCTTCTGGGGTTCAAACTTCTGAGGGAAATAAAGCTTCCTTCTTTGTATGAAAACAAATAAAAGGCCTGAATTGTGGAGAAAAATTTTAGAAGCAATCTTCTGCTGGTATCAGCCCCTCTTCCAATATTTCCCTACCCCTGCCTCTGCCTCTCAACCTCTCTACAGGGGACATAAGTCAGGCTGGCGAGCATATATGATTGTAGGATCAAGGTTAGCATAAAAGACAAAAACATGCAGAGCCTGAATTCTACTCATATAACCAGGAGAAAATACAAAGCAAGAAAAGACTTCCAAAAAGAGGCTTAAATGTAATTTCTGGAGAAATTCCTGTACTGTCTTTGACAAATCCTTCTTTACAAGGAGTGCCAGATAAAGCCCTCCAGTATTGCCTCTGGATTAGCCCAACTTTGAGAGCTGGGAACCTGGGAGTACTGCAAATTGACATTTCATCTCCCTTGGGAGGGACATTGCTTCCACTGTCCTGGCATCCTGCAGACCAATGGAGCACACAATATATCACCAGATTACTAACACATCCTTATTATAAAGCAGTTCAAATTTCATAAAAAATTGGAGCAAAACCCATGTTTCCATAAAGGAAAACATTATGTGAATGCTTTATAGAAATGGGAAATAATCACAAAATTTTCACAGTTAGAGTATTAACAAAAATTCCCTGCCAGCAGCAGTTAAAGAATATACTTTAACTTCATGATTTTTATATACTGTGAATGATGAGACGTAAATTATGCTGCCACTGAAAAAAGAACTGTATTCGACAGAATTTTTCTGCCTATAGTATTATGAATAACAACTTTTCAACTGTTGTAGTAATGATTATTTAACATTCCTGTGGTCAAGCAAAATGAAGATAAATGTTTGCATATACATTTTTTAAAATCAGTTTTAAATGACAGCAGTTGACTCTCTTGTTATTCCATAACAAATAACTTTTTACATTATAGTTTGTTTTCACCAGTGATGTCAAATTATATTCTCTTTGATTTTGATACCATTTTTAGAAAGCCTTTCAGTTGCATAAAGGGATTGCCTGGTACCATCTTCTTGGCATAGTTGACACATTAATTTCCTTAACACTGCCATTTGGTCAACTCCCTTCTCTTCTGGTCACATACAACAGCTCAGGCTTTCGAGTTTTTTTTTGGCTTAGCTGAAGTGTCTCAATGCAGTTGGAGGTATCTGGATAAGCAGGAGGAGATTGGGTGATCAGATACCCCTTTGGCTGTGTTATAAAACTCTTTTGATGTTGGGCTATTTCTTCCAGCCCAAATTCAGACCAATACACTCTTTTATTTTCTACCAGATGTTTCATCTATTCCTTCTGGCAGACTATATGAACAAATCAAGATCCTCCAGGATACATTCTGTTTTATCTCTATAAGCTGGAGAGAAAGCATCTCCATTTTTCACTCCATTTGTCCATATGGTATCATAAAGTTGCAATGCTGGTGATGATGGCAGCTGAATTGGAGAAAGTACATTGCCAGCTAAGGAGAGATTAGTATGGGTGGGCTACCAGTGTTAAATGTAAAAGCAGTGTTAATGTCAGATCAAAGGCTCCAAAAGAGTAAGCCCTGAATTCATACAAAACATTTGCTATCAGATCATATTTCCATCTGTATCTCTCCAAAAGTCTTGCCTCCACAGGTTCCACAGGCATTATGTTGTTTTCAGAACCAGACTGGTAGCAGAGGTACAATAAGCTGTATATAAACTAATAACATGTTTAAACTGGTCCTTTAATCATCTATATTTTGTTAATTTTCTGATAGACGCATAATATTCTGTGTATCAAATGCTGGGTTACTGCTTCTCTCTTCTTCTACTCTTTGTAAACACTGTCATGTACTGACAGTCCAGGAAAGTCACAGTTCCTTTACCATAACTACACTCTGACTTCTTACATTACAGGCTAGTCCTAACTAGTTCCTTCAAGATTAACATAAACAGTGTTTCAAATATGCTGCTATCAGATTCCCAGCATTAATTAAAAAAAAATCCTTCAGATATGGATTTAATTTGCATCCATGCTTCATAGCAGGATGTTCCTTCCCAATTGTTGCATGTTGAAAAGCCTCCGTATAAATCTCCGAAAAAATGAGTATTCTGAGATCTGCTCTACTGCTCCTAAAACCCTTTTAAACCTTGTGCTATTAAGCAAAGATCTCAATGACACTTTTTCATTATGGGTCAACATATGACTAAGCTGTATGTTTACCCTGATAATAGCTGTATGATAAATATTTACATGGATTATATAGTTAGCAGTAGGGCGTAAGCAGCGCTCGCCATATGCGTCACTCCTGTACTAAGTGTACATGGGTTATGAAAGTGATATTTTTGGGTTTTTTTCTTCTTTATTTTCTTTCCAGGTATTGAATTCTCTTTCTGATCAGGCCAGATGTAACCGGGAAACATAACCTATACTGTTAATAGTTGCTTAAATGGAAAGGTCTTACATGAATTCTACCAACCTTTTCTGTGTCAGCCCTTCAGCTGTTCTTACTCAAGGATACCTTTCATGTTGAGGAAAGCTGGGCAATAGCACATATGGGACATGTATGTCAAATTCTGAATTTTTCCACACAAAAAGAAGTAGTTGTCGTTTGTGAACAGAAGTTCTCATTTTATTCAATTTTATTGTAAGAAAAATTAACATTTAGACAAAGAGGTAAAAGAAATCCATGAGGTGAACGGTGGTATGAGATTAAAGAAAGAGAGCAGGTGTTTCTTTTTTTCTTATAACTAGCTATTTATGTAAGTATAAAATAACCAAGAAGAGCTGATAGGTTTTTAGCAAAATTTGTGTAGAACAAGAAAAAACCCACCAAATTTGAAGAGCTTAACGGGCATAAAATCCCCCACTTGGGTAAAAAGTACAAGAATAGTGTTTATTTTTTTTTAAATCTAGCTGCATATGTGGCCCATTAATATAGCATCAGAACACACGATTTGTTTACTTCCCCTCTCATTGTTCCTGTGACTTCTATTATCCCTGCCGTACCAATAAGGACCTGAGAAGAGTGAATATTAATACATGATTTCTCAGGCTGATGCAGGAATAGAACTAGGTTCTTCTAGGTCCCAGAAGAGAACCACAACCTCAGGACTTGCACATCCATAATTAGATCTGGACCTGTACCCAGGTATAAATACTGCATCTTTAAGAATTATAGACTGGACTTATATGCATGAAAATAGAGTATGCTATTACAGAAAATGGTGCCAACTGTAGAAAACCTTGTGTATGATAGAAAATCTATCAGTTTAGGCATTTTTAACTCCCACGTGCTGTGATTTCTATGAATTATTACGATTAGCATTAATTGAGGTAACAGATCTAAATGTGCCAAAACTAAGAAGCTTAAGATAATGTGTCTAAATGGTGGCACACACCGAGTCTGCCCTCCTCTTTTGGCTTCTGTTCAGTCTTGGAAGCGAGGACTATGCTGAAGTTGCTTGTTTTGGCAAAGCCTGCTCCTATAACTTGATCTCCACCCTATTTCTAGGAATTCAGCCCCTTTCATGCCTGCCAGTCTGCTGAGCTGTGTGCTGTTTTTGGAAGGGCAGAATGCAATTTTCTTATAAATTCTATGACATACTTGTACAAGTTGCCAAAATGTTCTGTGAAACCTAAGTGCCACATAAATGACAGCAAAATAGGGCCTTTTACATGTAGCCTTGGCTATGGGGTTTGCATGATTCATTTCTGGTCACATATTTGCACCATCGGCTTGCCAGCATTTCTGTGATAACCAATTTTTTAGCATTTATAATTTGCTCGGTGTATTCCCTAGGGAGTATTAATAACAAAGCTCACGGTCTGGGTATCTGTGTCAAATTTGGGGAACAATGCAGTGACTAGTGACAGCAGTGAGTAGTACTCTACATGAGTACTAGTATAATAGCCTTCAGCTGTGCCAGGGGAGGTTTAGGTTGGATATTAAGAAGAAATTCTTCACAGAAAGGAGGATTAGACATTGGAATGGGCTGCCCAGGAAGGTGATGGGGTGTTTAAGGAAAGGCTGGACGTGGCACTCGGTGCCATGGTCTGGTTGATGTGGTGGTGTTGGGTCATAGTTGGGCTCGATAATCTCAGAGGTCTTTTCCAACCTAATTGACTCTGTGATGTGTTCATCTAATTCCTTTTTTTACTTGAAAAAAAAGTCCCCGAACCATTAAACTTACAGAACCAGCTACTGTTTCGCACGTGCAGTGGAACGCTTTCAAAGGCAACCTGATTACGCGTTTTAATGGCGCGCAGCACCACTAACCCATATTTTTACAGGCGTTACTAGAGTAAGCGCAACCTAAATCCCCCAGCTGAGCAGTCGGGCACTTTCTGAGGGGTTTTGTTGAGAGGCACCGCTTATCATTCGCTCCCTGGCTGTCGGCCCCGCCCGCCCGGCGGATAACAAGCGGGGACGGAAAGGGGTCCGCCCTCAGTGCCCCCCCCCGCGCGCACAGCGCCCCTGGCGGCCCGGCGGGGCGGCCCCGGGTCACGTGGTGCGGCGCGAGGGCCCGGGCGCTGCCGGCGGAGAACGTGAGTGCGGGGCGGGGGCGGGGGGAGCGCTGGAGCCGCCGCGGGCGGGAGCGGGAGCAGGGGCTGGAGCAGAGGGGAGGGGGTCGCGGCGCTGCCTGCGCCCCTCCGCTCCCTGCCTTCCCCCCCTCCCCTCTGCCTGCCGCTGCCTCCCGGCGCACAGCGGCTCCCCGGCCGGGAGGGGCCCGGGGGCTGTGTGGGGAGCCGCCGCCCAGCCGAGCTGGGGCTGCCCGGTACCGCCAGCCCAGCGCGGCTCGGAGGTGTCCGGGCTGGGCGTTCTCCGCTCGGGTTTTCTCCCCGACGGTTTAGTGGCGGGGGAAGTTGTAGAAGTGAAGTGAGTTTCGGGAGTCGTGCAGGTACCTGATACCACCTTCCCCCATCGTTTCTGTGGCGCCGGTTCCCCCAGCGCTGTCACCGCGCAGGAGGAAGCGGCGCCCGGAGGAGTCGGGTCGGGGAACCCGCCGAGTTCTCAGTGCCCGCACCGAGTCTGCCCCTGATGCAGCGACACCCTCACGTGTGCTACCGCTCCTTACTGCTTCAACAGCTTCTTTTTCTCGTTTTACTGCATTTTCTTACGGCAGTATTTTTTTTTTTTTACATCTGTAGCAAATGTGGATAGTGCCTTCCCAAATCTTCGTTCGCGAAACCTAGCCGTGATGATGATTTTTTGCATACCCTATAAGTAATTCGTTTAAAAAAATAAGGTCTGAGCAGAGCTGTACCCCTTTCTTTGTTAAAGTGATCAAATGGTAAAAACAAAAACAAAAAGCGACAAACCTGTAAATAACTTGCAGCTGTAAAAAAAAAAAAAAAGACAGTGACAATGTACCTCAGTTGTATTTGATAAACTTTCTTATGCTTGTCTAACGCGGAGTGTCGGTAATTGAGGTGTTTATAAAATGTAATTAATACCTGAGCTGGTTTGATTTCTTGAAATAACACAAAGATGTTCTTCCTGGAACTGCATTTTATTAATTGAGATAGATTTGAGGTATTGGCAAGAGTACCATAACACTAATACTAGACAGTGTGTGTTCTGAACTGTTTGGATATTTAACTCATATTATTTAAAATGGATTTAATTAGAAAGTCGGTTTCCTGACCTGCCTTTCTCCTACAAACTGCAGACAAATTTTCCCTCAAAGACACAAACTAAGGAATGCTAAACTTTTTAAGAGCCCTTCTGCTTCAAACTTCTGAAGTGGAGTCAGGCAATCATTGGTGGCTTCATTTTTAATTATATTACAAAATTCTTGAGATAAAGGAGGATGCGCCTCTAGTACAATTATTCAGTTTTAGGATTACACAAGTGTAACTATTGCAATCAAGTAAAACAAAATATTCAACTGAAAAACCGAATCCCTGACCCTAATTAGAGTTAAACATCTGTGAAGTTAAAACTCTCTGTGGCCTAATCTGAAGTTCACTGTTGATCTGATGTATTGTTATTTTCTTAAACTATGACATACCTTCACTTTCACCAGTACAGTGATATAAATATTTATTGTTATTTTACTTCTCTAACTTCAGTTAGCACAGATGTATCCTAGTGTTTGAGGGGTAGTTACTATTTAGTGCTTGTTATGAGAGAGGCTACAAAGAAACTGAAATATCAGGAAGGAATAAAATTAGTGGTGGATTAGTCACATAATGATATATCAGTAATTTCCTGGATCACAATAAAGAAGTTTTCCGTAATTGCTGTACTGATTTTTCCGAAACTGAAGCAGTTTTGAAGACTTTGTTACAAATAATGTTTCTCATTATGCTACAACATTTTGTTTTGGCCTGTTTAAAGCTTCTGTAATTTATTTTTCTTTTTGCAACTTGGGATAGTGGGTTCTGTTCAAGTTCTGGCTGCTGCATAACACCCACATTGCCTCTAATGCTCGAGGGTCAAACTGGTGTCTGAAATGCATAAAGTAATTTCCAGAATAAGTCTTCCAGTCCATGCTTTGTTGGCTCTGAGGGCAGAGCAAGTGTGCAGCTGGTTCTGGCTGTACCTGTTGGTGGAGTAGCTCCTTAGAACCAAAGGACTGCTTGGACAGTCAGAGTGACCTCTCTAGAATTAAAACTTGCAGGTTTATACCTTCCTGGGAGCTTGTTCCCCAAGGAAGCTCGTTGTTTCCACGTGCTGTGTCCTGGTCTGGCAGAAGGAAATGCTGCTTGCAATGACTTCAGTGCCAGTGCAGCCAACTGAATAATTTGAAGGCTTTGAATTAGAAGGGCTGCCATGTAGGAAATGAAGGCAGATAGTTAAAATATGGTTATTTCAAGCACCTTTTAGAGGCTGCTGGTAGTCTCAAACAATGACAGAATGCAACTGGTATTTACAATGATAAGCCTTAAAGAAAAGTCCAGTGGATGCTGTTCTGATGTTTAGATTGGTATACTAAGGCTAATTAAATTTAAATAGGTGACTTATAAAACAAATTGATTTCTCTTTGGTGAATGAAAACCTGTGTCCAAAATTGTCAGGGCTTCCAGTGCACATTAATAATAATACTGAAACAATTTGAATAACTTTTTTTTTCTTTACTGCAGGATGGAGAGGTTGCAGCCTAAAGTATTTTTCTTTTAGATTAATTAGCAGTAGCCAAACTAATGAGGCAATTAAAATCTAAATATGCTGAGTGTCTCAGATTTCATACTTAAAATGTGTGGCAGAGTATGAGGTTTGACCTAGTTCCTTGGGTTCTTTCCACTGAAAGCTGTCTCATTTATTTTGGGATAAGGTGTCCAAATTATTCTTGGCATGTACTGTTTAACGTGTATATATTATTGTGATAGTAATTGTCACACCCTTCAGAACACAATTTTCAGTTTTAAATTGGAGTTGTTAGCTTAAAGCTTATTTTGTTAAGGACTTCTTTTAGTAGTACTTAAGAGGATTAAGGACTATAAAAATTTTCAATTTTCATGCTGAAGCAGACATAAGAGGCAGAAGAACTTCCTTATTCTCACAGAGAACTTTGAATGAAGTTTAAAATGTTACATAATAAAAAGACTGTGATGTAGCCTTTTATGCAGTCATTTTATGTTGATATTTAATTTTGTATTGTTTTCTTTCAACGAGGTAGTTATTGACTTAAATTGTTTTAAAACTTTTGTATGGAAGATATGTGACTTCTCCTACCAAATTCTGAAAAGCTGTGCCTTTTCAGTTCACCATTCAGTGTTCCTTTGTGAATGAAAGCATGTTGTGTTCTTTAAAGGCACACTTGATGAATGCAGAAGTCATTCTTTATGAAGTAATTAATTTATAATGAAGTCAGAATCTTGCCTTTGTTTTGAACTGTGTAATTGAGTGTACATTTCAAAGCTTATTGTGGCTGACCTTCTCCATGCATACATATTAAATATAAACAGCATGATTCATTTAGTTTCATATTTTTAGGTTGTTTCCTTGTGTTGTTTTTTTTTTTTTCTGTTATGCCTTTCCCCCACTGCCTTCCAAGTTTGAGTGCCATAGTAAAATGGGTTACAATTTGCTTTTGCTTCCTTTGTAGGACTCTTCTTTTGTCCTAAAACCTCTGTTTCTGTGTATACCCGGATAGCCTTTGTACTCTGAGACTGTGTCTTCACAGACAGGTGGGTGGGCTTGTTGAGACTCATCTGTAGTGTGGAATGGTTTGTGCTCTGGATCTGATATTCACCCTTCATGTGTTCCAAGTGTTTTTTACATTGGTTTAGCTCTAATCTGGACACATAGACAGAATGCATAATTTTTTCTGGATTGTACTGGGTTTCACATAAACATAAATCAAAATTTCAGGGTAGTTCTGTCCATTTTGGGGGTAGCAAGGGTACAAGAAGATTCTTTTCTGGAGTCAAATTATAGCTGTGGGAAAAGAAAGCATAACATTTCATTTTAACTGGTATTTACTAAAATATTACTTTATTACATGATTTTTCAATAATATGAAGTCATAATATTTATGGTTGCCAAGTGAGTGGGGGGTTGTCACAGTAAAAATAAAAGTTTAAATGTTTTAAACACTCAGTTAGTACAAAACAAACAAACAAATTCCAAGAATGCTTAGTTCAGACATTTATCTTGAGTAGGTGACAAAAATGCAGACACGGCAGCCTGGATGCAGGACAAATGTCCATTTCAGCTCTTTTCTGGAAATTTGTACATTTTGAAGTGGGTGGCAGTTTTCAAAGAAAGAAAAAAGAAAGAGTGCTTCATTGTTTCAAGCCTCATTAGATTTTTAATAAACAGAGTAGAGGCTGAGAAGGAATGTTCAAACAGTTGAAAGCTCTATATATTTTCTGAGAGTTGCATTCCAGGAGGCTCTCAAGTAACTACTGTTTTCTTTCTTATATCTTTTTTTTTTTTTACAATCGAACACTAATGTGTCTTGGCTGACATTTTTGATTGTTCCCAGTAATGGGAATGATTTATAATACCTAGCACTGCTCTAATCATGGTGTAAACCATTCCCAGTCATGTTACATGATTGTTGCATGGGTTTGTGTTGTATAAAGTTCATTTCTTAGGTGCATGTATGTTAAAATACAATTTAAGAGTATCAAAAGGGAGATGGAAACTTTAAAATGTAAGGCTGTAGTATTTGGCAATTTGAACAGTGTGGTATGGCAAGATTTTGAGGTTTCCATATAACTTGTGTTCAAATGACTTTTAAATTCTGGAAGTTTTATGTTGACTGTTTGTGATAGAAGAAATGCAGCTGTGTCAGTGGTAAGAAAAGCCAGAGGTCTGGGCAGGGAATATGAGAATAGTTTGGGGATGTCAGTATACCTGATAGCAGAGCAAGTAGTGTGGGAAAAGATAACAACATTGATTAAACTTTTGATTAACTAAGTATTTTTTTTGTAATGTTGACTTAGCATCCAAGGCCGATGGTGTCAATTATCTGCAAGGATCAATTTACACTTTAGCAGGTTGGCTCATTTGAACTTTGGGGGCAACAGCTGTGGCCTCTGGAGTTAAATGAGAGGATTAGAAGCTGGTTTTTGAAGGCACCAGTGTAGTTAGTTCTGGGTTCCAGAGGCCTGGTATAAAGCCCCTTTCTGCAGCTTCCACTGTGTTCGGGGAAGCTTAGATATATGTAGCATGTCCAAGATAAGACCCTGGGAAAAATGCGATGACTCTTGTTGTAGTGTAGCAAAGACATTTTACTTGCATTCTGTTTTACTACAGTTGTTTTAAGGATACAAACCCCAACCAAATTGTTTTTTTCTTCTCTTAGATTGCTATAATAAACATAAATGTAATTTCAAGAGAAATGTAGAGACTAGAATACTTAACTGTAAGAAATGGTGTTTATTAGTTACATGTGAATTAGCATGGAAGTATGTGCTCCTCTCACTTAAATCTAAGCAGGAGGTGGGCTGGCCTCAGCTGGTCATCTCTGACGTTCAGCCCTGTGCAGGTCTCACAGGTCCTTTTGCTGTTCAGGATAACATCATTCAGAACTGCTTTCCTTCCTTTCCGTGTGCTCACTTACTTTGTGTGGTGCAACCCGACCAAATTATTAATGATAATCTGAATACCTGAGTGCAAGTGTTAGTGAGGTGTTTGCAGGCACACCAGTGGTCTGTAGAAATGTGAACCTTAGGAAAACCTAACAGACATAATGTGGAAGGTTACATTTTGCATCTTGAGTTGTCCTTAATAAAGGTGTAATTTTTCTGCTGTCCTCTAGAAGAATTAGGATGTTGTGTGTTTATCTAAAAAAATGTTACAGAGGAAGCATTTGATACGATTAACTGGAAAAGAATTTAAATAAGTTAGTATATTAGCAAGTTTAACTAGTTTTTATGTAGTGAAAAAGAAGGTTAGTGTTGTGTTGAGATGAGAATTTGTGTTTATCTGGGTATTTCAGGAAGTTTCATTTGAAACCCGGTGGCAAGTTTTGAAGAGTAACTGTATGTTGGTGGTTCTACATAACTGATGTTTACATGTGGAATAGTGTGTGTGTTCTTCAGTAGTTCTGCAAAGAACTGACATCCTGGAGGTGAGGGGTGGCCGTGCTGTTGTTGTGCCACCTTGCAGAGTTGTCAGAACTCAAACAGGACTGGCCGAGTTGGGGTAGCCCTTGGAACCTGTTGGAAATTCTGTGTCTCTTCCTGTGTTCCAGAGGTGGTTCCACTCTGGAAAATCCACATCACCTTGTGCTGTGTTCTGCAGTGCAGCTTCCTCCCTCTCTCTTCTCAGTTTGTGTCATAGTGACTCTGTTTCTGACCAGATCTCCTACTGCTGTAGCCCTTTTTAATCCCCTGGGTTTTTGGCATAATAAGGAGAGATGAAAATATTGCTATAACTCTGGAAATTTTATGTGCTGCTCTTGTATATGATTTCTTCCTACAGTTTTCCTTTCTCCATCACATACTTTTAAACTAAACTCTTTGTTCTAATCCCTAGGAAAGCAGTAACAATTTTCAAAGCTTACATTTAGGAACTATAGCTGGTCTCTGTTACTTTTTGAAACTGTAACTTTTAATTTTCATTAGCTTGTTTTGAATATTGTAAAAGTTGCAAAATGGTCATGGAAAAAATAAATATGTGGCAAAGATAGGAAGCCTGGAAACAGACTCTAGAGAATTTAACTGTTTTCATTCCTGAAATTTTAATAATTGAGTGAATCGGGACGTTAATGAGAACATATCTAGAACACTCAGGTATTTCATGGATTAATTAAAGCCTATCCTGGGATGTGAAAGTGAGGTTGCAGGCTGCTTTTTATCACAATGCTTGTCTGGATTATATGTATAAATCTCTTTATTTGTGTCTCGTATTTTAAAAATTCTCATTTTCATTCTCACTTAAGTTTATCTGATATAAAAAAGAGGTCTCAGCTGATTACCTTGATAAATTTGTAGTGTTAAAAAAAAGAAAGTCAGTGATGAGCTTGAAAACACCCCTATATGTGTATAACAAGTTATCTTTTTTCTTTCAGAATTTCCAGGACTTTTATGGATTTGAAATTGAACAAAAGACTAGAAATCAGAATAATCTTCATATTTCCATGAATAAGAAGTAATAATGCAGCGAAGGCAGGAAAGAGTCAATGCTGGACTGCTTTTGCTGCTTTATCAAATTTCTCAAGTTGGACTCCAGAACACTCCTGTTACCCTTGGGGTACTTGCTCTGAATGTTTTTCTTTCTGAATCCTGTGAGGCCACTGACTGAAGTGTGCATCAGTGTAAATGAAGCCATCTACAAAGAACTGGCAGCGTTTGCTGCTTTCTCCTTTCCACCATGCAGATGACTGGCATTTGTATAAACATGGTTTCCATGCTTTGGAAGGGGGTAATGCTGGAAAAAAAGCTTAAGAGCGTATGGTTTGCCTACATAATTGCAGTGTTTTCAGTGCTGATTGGAGTTGTTTATGTGGTGCTGGAATTCCTGCTTGTGAAAATTCTGGATGACCCTTCCTATGAAATGAGTTGGTGTAGGTTTTTCAGGTAAGACACAAGTTGGTCCAATTTGCTATATAAATTAATTATCTATAGGTGCTATATAAAAATCATTGTTAATTGCAGAGAATGGATGGGTGTCCATTTCCATATTGTATGATTGTCATGTCAGTAAAGCTTTTCTATTTTTCATTTAAAGCCTATACTGTGGGTATGAACATGATGTAATTGAGTTCATGTTCTTGTGACCAACAGTGACTTTACCTGAGAACATAAAAACTATGTTCATCCCAGTAGAACTGTGTTTCCTGGTTAATATCACTGACTGATTGAAGTCTGAGGGTTTTAATTTTCTGATGTCAGTAATGCTCATTAGGTGGCTTCTAGAAAAACCTCCCAGTTTAAATTTTTATCTTCAATTACAAATTATTCATGCCTGTCTTTAGAGAGTCCCCTAGATTTGCTTCTGCTAGAAACATCCAAACATCTGATTTTGGTCAACTTCCTTCCAGTAACGGTCTTGTCTTCTTCAGGAGATCTGGATTTAGGAGATATCTCAGTGAACTCCTTCTCTTTTAAAAAAAGGAGCAGTCAGGTGGAGAAGTATCACTGCTCTTCTAGATAAGTAGTTTTCCTTGCTGTCACTGGGATCTAGCCTTAGAAGGCAAACCCTCCTTTTTAACTTCTAAGGTGCTTCAACACCTCTGAGGGTTTCTTTGTTATATTCCACTGGGTACTAGTTGGAACATCCTGGTAGTTGCTCATTTGGAGCTTCAGATATTCTCTGGTCACCCACCCTTGGGTAACAAGTCATGCCCATTCTAATATTGCCTCTGTGGTGGCTTTAGGGGCCCTGAGTACAAACCCCTTTTCCCTGAGGGGTTTGGCTGCCTGTGCCAATGTCAATGTGTCCCTGTCAAAACTTGTACTTGTTGATTTTTCAGGGTTTTTATCAGACCACTGTGAGTTCTCTTGAGAGGAACTTTTTCACAAACACTTGGAACTTCCAATAAGTTCTCTGAATTCCTTCCATTGTATCAGCTGTTGCTTGCATGATGAAACAATTGCAGTCATTTAGAAATGAATGATTATTTACTGTGTTTAAAGGTGATTTGTCTACTTTTTTTTTCAGAAACAAGTGATTCTGGAGTATATGTAAGATGACTTCCCATTTAGAATTTCAGCCTACTGTTGAACTTCACACATATCTGTTTGTCTTGTTTTCAGTAATGACTTAACTCACAGAGTATTTTTTTTGAGTTCGCTAATTTTGTCAATTATTTCAACTGGAACTCCCATTTTAAAATTTGTATTGTTTTGAATACCTGAATAGCTACAGTGAGTAGGCATATTAAAAAGCTACCTAGAATTGGCTGTTATACAAATACATCATTTTTATATCCTTTTTTTTTTTTAAGTCACTGAAAAACCAACTTAGAACTCTTGTTCTGGCACGCAACAATATGCTTCATGGTGCTGTGGAACTGCATGGTACTTCAAAGTTCCTTAGCTAAATTGCTTGCATTTCTTTATTATTTGTGCACAAGTACCTCTCTTCATGTGCTTTCTTCTGTTTGCAGGAGTCTTGTTGCTTTGAAAGTTCTTAACAACCTACAATCCAGGAAGAGTCAGCACTGTCCTTGGACTGCGGCTGTCCAGTAAATATGCTTGTTGGGTGGAGCTGGTGGCTATTCATTTAATCGCTCCAGGGTAAGTGCTTTTAATATTTCAAAGTTAGGAGAAAAGGTTTGGGCTCTCTGAAATGTGTGGTGAGGCACGAGTAGTGTTAGCTGGTATCCAAGTGGAGTGTCAGGGCTACAAAATTAAGTTTGAGGCTACAGTCTTCTTTTCTTTAACACCCTCTGTTTTGAGCACGTGTCAAAAAACTGAAATACTGTTCCCAGAAGGTGTTACTGAGTATTGGAGGAGGAAGAACAAAAGTTGATGGATGGAAAAGGGATGTGTTTTCAACAAAGTAACCAGACTAACACACAGTGGTGCCAAAGGCTTCATGAGCAAAACAGCACTCCACTGGTTGCTTACCATTTCCATCCTGCTCCATTCTGTGTGGTTTAGTCACTCCTCTGAGTTCTGATAAAACTATTATCCAGTTTTCCACAAATTTTATGGAGTGTCACTATCCTGCAGTCTTGCTGCTCATCCCTCTATTTTCCTGTGTACTCTGATCTGCCAGTGCAGTTCACCCACCCCTTCCTCT
The DNA here is from genome assembly GCF_009829145.1 of Chiroxiphia lanceolata. Classification (NCBI taxonomy): domain Eukaryota; kingdom Metazoa; phylum Chordata; class Aves; order Passeriformes; family Pipridae; genus Chiroxiphia; species Chiroxiphia lanceolata. Next base: position 16,664,350 of record NC_045646.1, on the reverse strand, counting down.
GTGAGAACAGGGCCTTTCTCTTCTTTGGCAGTTCATTTTTAGAGTTCTATTTGCAAATCAGCACTTTCCTATATAATATTTTATAACTGCAAATCATATTGGCGAATATATGTGAAGTACAGATACAAACCCCACAAACTACCAAATCACAGTTTATATACAATTTCCCATTTTCAGAAAAAAAAAAAAAAAAGTGCAGCAATACTGACACAGTCCTTGTCAGATGCTATGATATAGTATAGACAGAACATTTCCTAGACCTGAAGGAGAATTTAGATCTTACTCAGGTTAAACACTGGTTTTATTGCTTTATGCCTTGCTGCCAATTGACTGAAACAAGGAAGCCCAGGATAAAAGACAAAAGACCTGCAGAGCACTCTGTTCCAAATGCAATTTTATTTGTGAGCTGAGAGGTCACTGCATGGCATTGCTACAAGTATAAACCCAAAGTTTTGAGTGCATTAAAAACATTCTTCTGAAAAATATAAACTTTTGTATTACAAAACCAGTTTTATTTGTGATTATGTTTAATACTACTGTTTATTTTATTGTAAAGAATAACGAAAGAGCATTATGTATGAAGTCAAGCCATAAGCATATCATAGTGTCTTTAGCAGAGGAAAAACATGATTTCAGAGGTTGGGTGCTGTTGTTTTTCAGTTGCATTATTGCAGAAATACCTTTGAGGTAGAGAGAGTATAAAAAGTTCAGAAATAAGGTCAAAAACCATTTCATAATTTTATGGAAACTTAGCTTGCTGCCTTGTCTAAACCTCTACAGTGTCCTCTACATAGAACAATTTCACAGCACTTAAATGATAATAGAAAACAGGTAGTAATCTACAGAAATTCATGTCCTAGAACACGACATGTTTAATTATGTTAATGCCATTATGTTAAACATGTTAATGCCAACTGATTTGAAATGAACCATAACAACTGTAGCTCTCATGGCATTGCTCTTAACATGCTCAGGGCAAGTTACAGGATTTGGAGTGTCCCTTTGTAGACCAAGTTGCATAATTTAGTTTTGAATAGATAAGAGGTCAGTAACTGGGGCAGAATTCTGTCCAGTCAAAAACCCCTGCAGTAAATTTGGACCTGCCCTGTTGGATTGATCTATCAGGATCACCTGAGAATCCATAACCAATGAAAGATCCTGAAGTAAAATTGAGACTATTGAAAACTTTGATTTGTTTGGTAGGAGAGGATTTAGGGGTTTACTGGCTAATCATTTTCTTTCTCATTGATAATTTGTTTTGGGGAAATTTTAAAATGCATGCAGTATCCTTCTAATCTTCACCTTCCATAAAGTAAGGATATTGAGATGTAGGCTTTGCATAGCAGTCCTCGGGATCATTTGTTTGGTGGAAGAACAGACATGTGAAAAGTTATTTTATGTTTAATCTCTGTGCCTCTTCCAGAATTGGGCATGTGGTATCTTAAGTCCTAAGTGAATCCATATCATGTTGGTGATTTCTGGAATAGCTGATTTATAAGTGTTTAATTTTTCCAAGGACAGACATTTTCCAAGTCAGACATGCATTTCTCATAAATTTGGAAAATCTGTTCCAGAAAAATCTGTTTGAAAAATTAGTTCCTTGTAGATAATTTGTTTTACCTATAAATTTTCACATCAGCATTTACATGTTACTCTTACAAAAAAATGTTGGTTATTTATGGGAGAGAACCACAGCTCTACGGAGCAGAATACAAGTTTGTGGTAAAGCAGGTGGCAAAAGAGTCCATTTAGATTTGATCTTTACCTCCCTCTAGTGACGTGCATTTCCCTGTATCCTTTTACCAGAGATGCCTGGAAGTTGTATCATCTTGAGTGCACATGCCATCTGTGTAACTCCTTTGGATTTCTGACCAGAATGTAAAAAGTGCAATTTTTAAGTGTATTTTTACATTAAACAGAGGTTTAATTTCTACTTCAGAAAGGCAGAAAAGCTCATATTACTTCAATTTTTGGACAACCAGTATAAATGAGTTATTTATAATTGCACATAGTAGAAAATTTTAATGTTTAGTGTATTGACTTCTCTAACTTGATAGTAGAGGCAGAAAATTTGCAAATAGTTTTTAAACCTGGTTAAACTCAAAAGAGTTTACTCTTAATTTGAATGCTGAAAATTGATTTATGAATTTATAGAGTACCCCATGGTCATGGCAATAATTGGAGCCAATCTCCCTGTTTACTGGAAACATATGGTTGTGGCTGATCCCTCAAAAGACTCAGAGCCTTTTCATTCTGTATGCAAATGGTAGCAATATTTCTAAAGAAATCATTGGTATGTGTAGAAAAGAATTTGGTTCTCAGCATTTCAATTCTCCTTTTATTTTGAGGCACTGTATATTCATGCTTCCCTCAGACTAATTGTAGAATTTTATTGATAGTCCAGTAGGAAGTTCTGTGTTTATGCTTTTACTCAGAACTGTCAATGGTTCTAGTAAGTCCTACCAGACATTTCAGTGTAAGTCTGTGGTGTTACTTTTTTTAAGCTTAAAATTAGTTTACTACTTTGGTAAGTCTTTAAATGTTTTTAGGGAAAGAGTATTCTGTTCTTTGAACAAGCAATTAAAATGTCTCTCCAATTAGTTTCCAGCTTTTTAGGGATATTTGTTAGATACTTTTCTATATCTGTGTATCCTACCCACTTAAGGTAGTTGTGAAGAAAGAAAACTTGACATTAAGTCCTTGCAGGCAAGTAATGTCTCTGTGCTTGGTCTCACTCAGGGATTTCCTCGGTTACACCAAATTCTGCACTTTTCCTTCAGTTATCCCTACAAAAAAAAGAGTCTTCCTTTCCATTACTCACAAGATTTTTCCTATTTTGTAGGACTTCGTTTGCTGGGCATCTAGCAGGGATTCTTGTTGGATTGATGTACACTAAGGGACCTCTGAAAAAGATCATGAAAACCTGTGCAGGTATATAACTTTATTGAATTACAAAATCTGCATAAGAAACACTTTTATTTTTAAAACTCAGTAAGTCTTGCATATAGAGATTCAGGCCATTCTTGCATGTTTTTAGACGAGTAAGGATATGCTCATTACTGAAGTGAATGCAGAAGAAAATAGATCAACTTTTTTTCTTAAATATGGTTGATAAGAACCAGTAGATGTGACTTTCAGATATTTTTATATAGAAGAATACCTTTTATCCTTCTTTTAAAATATTTATTTAGAGTAAAATCTTTTAGATAAGATGTCAATGAAAATGTCACTTCAAGTGAAGTGTGGTGAAGCTGTAAAAATATGCCAGGACACAAAATGTTTCCTTCTTTGTCTGCTGCTGTGTCAATTCTAGTGGAAGTCTCAGCAGTTTGAAAAAGGTGGTGGGATGCTTGAGAAATTTTTACTGGAATTCTCAAGCTTTCCAACAATATTTTATGACAGCTTTTCAGATTTTAGTAATAGTTATTTTTATATCTTTAGACATCTTTAGTCTAGCAATTGTTTTAAATACAGCCTTGCAAATTTTTACCTGATCATTCCTGTGAATTTCAGTGTTTTAATTGGAAGTCTAAGCCCTGTCACAACAGCTGTGCTGGGGTTGGTTGTCAGAATATTTTGCTTTTTATGTCTGATTACTTGATAGGTTGAGTACTTTATTCATGACTGTGCCATCAAATTGAGCATGGATACGGTGTTTGTACAGTGGGGAACTATTTGTTCAGATGTGTGCTCCTCACAGGAGGTTTTGTCACAGGCTGGGGATACAACCTGTCAGTCAGGTATGTTCAGCAGTTTTAAGGGAAGGAGAGGAGGGTGAAGCATCAGGTTTTGAAGGGATGTCAGGTGTCACATTAGCTAAAGGTTAACACTGTGGGTTCCTGAGGGATGGGGGAACTGTCTGATGGTTGTTAGAACATCCACATCAGATCAGCTGCCCGGGGAGCTTCAGCAGTCTCCATCCTTGGATGCTTTCAAGACTTGCCAGGATGAAGCCCTGACAGTAACCTGGTCTGATCTCCTCCCTGACCCTGCTCTGGCTTGGAGTTGAACTGGGGACCTTCTGAGGTCCCTTCCAAACTGAATTACTCTGTGGTAAAACCCGTGGGATTATTAGTGAAACATGCTGTAGGGACCCTGCTGCTGTGGAGGTTGCTGTGTGACTAAGACCTGCAGGAAGGAGTGTTACAGTACACACATTATTCTTTTCTCCTCTCTAGCAGAGCAGAAATAACACAGTATTGTTCCAGTCCTGTTTTCTGTGCATTAACACATTTTGACCAATGAACACTCTCAGTGTAGATATTGTTCATTATGTGTTCTGGAGAGAACATTACAGGTTGGTTTGCATTTTTCTAGTCTACATGGATATATTGCTTAAACATGGCACACTACTATAAAATCTGGAACAACATACAAGCTTGCAATAGTATATTCTCTCACTGATGCGAAAAAAAAAATCTATAGATACCCATAATTTCTTTTTTGTATCATGAAACAGACTCTGAAAGAAAGAGTATTTTAAATTTGATTTTTGTATTCTATAAAGAAAGACAATGTGATTATTTTATTCCAACAGTACATGCATTATTCTTTTATTTAGGTGGCTTTTCTTTCTTCACTGACCCTGGCAGGCCAAGGGACTACTATTCAGGTAAGTACTCTCATCAGCTGAACAAAAAACTTATTCCAGCTTTAAAAATAATTTTTGCTAAGGATAGGAAACCTATAGAGGAGCTAGTTATATATACAAAATATTCTGCACATATGTATACTTACTAAACTTGTATTACTTCTCTGGGCATGCCTCACCTTTCCTATTTAGAGAAGTGTGTGGATGTATTTTGTACAAAAGGCTTAAGCCTCAAATTAAGGTCATGACTTCCTAAAATGCTACCTCAGGGAAATATCATCCCTTTGCAGAAGGCATAGCAATGGGAAAATTGTCTACTGATAGCAGCCCTTTGGACCTTGGTAAATCTGCCCTCATCTGGCAAATTTATCTGTTCCATTCTAGGATTTTTTTTTTCCCCTTCTGACAAGGAACTTCTTCCTTCAAACACTTCTTGTAAATGAAGTAATTTACGTGCAAAAAGGCCCCAACCCCCCCAGGACAAATTTAGGCTTCACAGTTTATAGATGGATAGTTGGAACACTGGCACACTTTGAGTGTAGCACATTTGATTTACTTCTCATGCAGAACATTGAGTCATTCTATGTGGAGTGCACACAAATAATAGGTGGGGGCCTTGTCTGTGAGGGGCAGAACTGGAGCTGGCTGTGAGAGGGGCTGTGTTGGATCCGAGCTAAGGGATGCATTTCTTATCTCCTGCAGGGATTTATGCTCTTTCCGAGGCATCTGCTGTAAGAACAGGATAAATACATAGAGATAACTCTCTCAAATGTCTGCCAGTGTGCAGTGGCTTGTGGCTTAAAGATGTTCTCAGCAGAAAGTTTTATGGGGGAATTTTGTCTCTAATAGCCCATGGTAGATTCTTCTTCCATCCATTTGTCAAAAGCTCATTGAATAGACTTGAACACTTTTAACACCTACAGCATCAGAGAAGAAGAATTTCACAGTTTATTTCCTGGTGTCGAATCTGTCATTTTTGTTTATTTTGCATTTGCTAACTGCTAATTTAATTTGATGCACATTAATTCTTCTCTGTGAAGGGAAACTAAACCTTCATTCTTTATGTATTTCATGTTCTTCTATACTCACGGTGGTCATCTTTCCTCTCCAGTTGGAAAATTGGAGTATATATGGTTGCTTGTAAGAAAACTACTTCATTCTTAGTATTCTCTGGTGTTTGGTCATGCAGGGTTTTTTATTTTGTGTAATCTTTTATCATGGAGATGTGGTTACTTTGAGCCAAGGTTATAGCTGCTTTTATCCTCTCTGATGGATTTTGTCTTCCATGATCTATCTCCAATTTTATTATTACATTACATAATTCCCACAGATAGGATTCTGGGATTCTTGAATATTTTTGAAGTGTCTATTTTGTGATTACTAAACAAACTATCTTAGCCTGCTTTCCTTACCAACAGCAACAAGGATTGTTCCAACTTAGAAGTATATTTACCCAGGATTTTCATTATCCAGTTCTCAAGTTGAAAAACATTTGATCTAAAGGCCAGTAGAGAAATAAAATACAGTTAATACAGTGAAGTGAACTAAGATGTGAACATACAGTGAGCATGAACTGCCTGTTTCCATGACTGGCAGTCTCAGCCCAGTGAAAGAAGTTCAACCAGCTGCAGGTGCATCCCCCACCAGGGCCAGGGTGTGCTGCTTTGCTCTGTATTCCACATCCATAGACACTAAATCTTCCTTCAGTATCCCAGTGTAGCAGGGTGGATGGGAACTATGAAGATTTATATTGGAAAAAGTACTTTAATAGCTAATGAAGATAAGAATTTGTACTTGACATTTAAACTCCATAATCTATTACAACCACTGTATGAACACCAGCTGCTTGGAGCTTGGGTGGGTGTAAGAGGCCACCCCTGTGGAAGAGGAGCTGATTCTGAAAAGCCCTTTATGTTTTCTTTTCCAGCCCTTCCTAAGTAGGGAAAATGTAAGAGATTTCATGTAATATGTCTACCACAATGGGGGAGTACCCAACACTTGAGAAAAAAGCTTTAGTATGCTGACAACAAGGAAGTCTGTGAGTTTTTTGCATGTTTTGGGCAGTCCCCAAAATAGCCTTGCTGGTGCTTTGAGTTGTTGTGGACAAAAGGCAGATGGAGAGGGTTAACCTAAATTATCCTGTCTTCCAAGCTTGGCTTTAGATGTAGCTATTTAATTTTTTTTTGTACCAAATTAATTTATCTAAAATGACTTATAACTGCAATTAAAAATACAGATATATTTGTTTTGTTCATTCCTTGTTCATATACTTTGTAATTGTCTTTCATCCTATCTGCAGAAGTCTTAATGGAAGATTTAACCTTTTGCTTGGTGTATGATATATGTAATAAATTTGGCCATCTGTGAATTAAGGAAACTTGTTCTAGTGTCATAGGCTAATGATGCATATCTTGATTAATTTTTCACTTTCTGGCATTGCTGATTTATTAGGATCTGCCTTTAAATGCCCATTTAAATAGAAAAATAGATGAACAGATTTTATGAAACAGTACAAGGAAACAGCTTTAGGAGAAAAAGGGCTTTAAGTGTAATTTTAACACATTTAGTATTTAGTAGCTGAATTAGATTTTCTCTAAATGCAGTTCATGAATAAAGTATCAGGACATTTATTTTGATTAATAGGAACACCTTGAACACGTCGATGTTACCAAACTGTTTCTCGTTGTAAAAAATAAAAGATTACAGCTTTCTGAGCACTTAAAACTTGATGACAGTGTGAAACATCAAACAGAGAAAAATTTACAGTAATAGAACAAACTTAAAATACAACATCCTTTTTCTTTCATCAGATAATTTCATGCTTTTAGTACCGAGATTTTTATAGTCTTCATGCATGCAGTTCTGAAGCCTCCAGAATATAAATTTCTAGCTGAGGAAGTGTTCATTGAGATGAACATAAAGCAGAGGAGAATGAGGGGAATACATGAAGATTACATCCAAAGTGTATAGGCAAGACAGCTGAATGCTGTCCTGCAGTCAGTTTTCACTGCAGGTGTAGGAAAACTCTCCCAATATCAGTTGTAATTTCAAAAAAAAAAATATTATTTGGAAATGGACAGAACTGCACTTTTTCTGTGTGTAATGTTTATACAAATATATCTACATCTGTGTATACATACATGTGTATTACAAATATATAGGCATATTTGTGTAATACAAATATGTATATTCCTTTTATAGCATATTGTGCAGTTACTCTGTTCTTTTCCTGCTTTTCCTGTATAGCTTTTAAGATGGGCTATTGCTGTTTTTATTTGGTTTAAGGTTCTGGATTTTTTTTCCTTACCGCAATCATTTTAAAAAAGAAATCATTTGTTTGTCCTCACTTCATCATCTGTGCTTGTTGTTAATCACAGAGCCTTCACACATTACACATGGAATTGATAGAGCTAGTGAGAGAACACAAGACTATCATTGATGGTAATAATCTGCAGATAAAAGGAAATGGCATGCTCTGCTTGTTTCATGCAAACAGATTTCCACTTTTCTAATTTTGAAGAAAATGGGTGTAATTTTCAATCAGTTGGAAGACACTGGCAACACTTCTGTACTTTAGTTCTTCAAAATCCCTGGAAATTAAAATGCCATAAAACCTTTGTCTTTTGAAGATGCAAAAATGGAATAGAAAAATGGGACTTTTTTCCGCAGTTTTTTCTCAGTTTGTTTTCTGTGCTCAGGCAAGATCAGATTGTGTTGTTAAAAGGAAGAGAGTCTAGCTCAATTCTCTAGCCAAGTAATTTTTTTTTTCTTTTAAATCCCATGTGTTTGGGTGGATGATGGTTTGTGCTTGGCTTTGGCAAACTTTACAAATGGTCAGGAATAGCTGGTTGTCAGCAGAGCAGCATCACTCCCTGGGACATCACACGAGATCCAAGGTGTGGTGGTTTCTCCAGGGCAGGTTTAGCTGTGCAGTAGCACAACATGAGCTGGATATAGGACTGCAGAAATTTGCAGGAATCTTTTCCCATGTCTTCTCTAGGTCCAAGAATTACTTGAACTTATGATGAGGGGAAGGGAGACATGTGAGGAAAAAAAGCCTGAAATGTGCCTGTTTTGTTGTTGCTGTTCTAGAGATGTTAATAAGGTGTCCAAGTATTGACAACTAAATGTTAAAAGGAGCTGATGAAGACTATTGTTTAACTCCTGTGTGAAACTTCTTAATAATGACAATTCTGTGACACTTATATACAACAATTTTACAAAATTGAGATGTTTGATCCATCTTTCTGTTGTTTTTCACTCTCCTGTTACCATACTCTGGTTTTGTAAATTAGAAATTAATTCATGGCATACAAGTAATTGAATCCTAATATTTTTTTCTTTCCAAAATTAAAGTGAGAAGTGAAGATAGATAGTGTAAAGATAATATCTGATTTCAACTTGCTTACTGAGTAGCAGCAATTTATTTTCTTGATTTTTGTTTTCATTTTACAGACTATTATGGCTATTATCCAGGTTATCAATACAGCACTCCAAGGAACTACTATGATTATACTGGTGGGCTCACTGAAGAAGAACAGCTTGAAAGGGCAGTGCTAAACAGTCTTAATGAAAGAGGTAGGAATTTTATTGCATTTTATATCTTAAGTTATGATTCATACTAAGAGGGGAGTCAGGAGGGAAAACAAGATGTATTCCTCATTATTTGTTTTCAGTATTTTGGACATATCTTTGGGAACAGTTGAAAACTTCCTGGTAGAATTTTCAGAGAATGTAGTGTGAGGATGCAGTGTCGTTCTCTTAGTGTAATTACATTTATTCATAATTGCTTACTGTTTGATTATCTTACTACCAATGTAATAAAAGAAATGCGTTTCTGACAAAACCCCCCTGACTAAACTAAGTTTCTGTCCCAAAAATTCTTACAATTCTCTAAAAAGAAGTATGAAGTGGTGTAATAAAAAAAATGCTGTTGCCAATATTTAAACTTTCTCTGTGTGGTTTTTTTGCTTTTTGTACAAATGTAATGGACAGGCAATGTGCTGATTTTTAACTCTTCACGCTATCCTTTTCTACCTCAAAGGAAGCTTATATTCTACATGACTGAAAAACCTGGGAAAAAATATTTAGTAATAAAAATGGTGTTTGTTTTTAACTGAAATGTATTAGTATAAAATGTGTAAGATGCATTCAGTGGGGTATATTTTATCTTTTTATGATGCAAGTGTAATGAAGAGGGAAAGAATACCTTGTAGAATCTGTTGCTCAGTTTCTAAAAACTTCAAGGCTTGAGGGAAAATCTGTTTAACGTGACTGACAGCACATGATTAGAGCATCACATGTAAAGTTTTCGTCATGGTTATGCAGTATTTTTATATTGAATGCTAAAGTAAAGGTCAGAAATGAATATAGTATGTGTTGTTTGGTGTTGGTATAGTTTTTCATATCAAGCATTGCTTCATCTTGAATGTGTTGTATGTCAATATGGATTCTTGTAGGAAGTCAGCCACAGGCTTTAGATGCTCCTTAACTTAAGAAATCTGAAAGATTTCTTTTAAATCTGGTGAAGTTGTAACATTTAATCTTGAGAAAAATAATAATATGACTGAATATCTCATAAACATAATTTTTCTTTTTTCATAATCTTGGTATTTCATCTTCCTGGGTGCAAGGAACCATTTATTAGGAAAGAGATACAGAAGCCTCTACTTGTACCTGCAACGCTTCAAATGCAGAGCACCATTCATAAATCTCCACTCAGAAAATTAATTTACACCACTGTTATGGCTGTCAGAGAAATACCAGGCAAAATATGAAAACCAGTATCTTGACAAATCATCATCACTTTTACTTTCACACCTTCTGTGATCCTATTTTTTATTATGAAGAACATGTTGTGTTATCTGGAAGATGGTTTTAAAAAGTCAGCAGATGAGGCAAAATTATAGTAGAAAAAGACTTTTTCAGTTGGACAAATTCATTAACATATTGCTTAAAGTAAATACAGCTCTTTGCTTTATTGGGTTTGTATCTATTGTGAGAGTGACTTGGGAGGAAGAAGTGTGGACTTTTAGGGAAATTAGGGAGTTTTTAAGGGTTTTTTTTTCTAGTTATCTTCCTTTTTTTGTTCACCCTTGTTCTGCCTAAGTGTCCCTCAGCATTGCAAAGCTAGAAACTTAAAAAATCCCCTAACATTTTCTACAGCAAGTTTATTGCCTTAGTGTATTTGTTTTACAAATTAATGCAGTCTGAGCAGTCTCATTTCAATCAAATCTAAGACAGTGAAATCTTAGCTTTCAAATAAGTCAATAAAATAGCACTTAGTCCATCTGGTCTGTCAGCAGAAGATAGTGAATGAGTTACTCTTTGTGCTATTTTAGGAATTTTTAGAAATTAACCAAGTAATATGTTGCCCTATGTAATTTTGGAAGGGAATGGGTCTAAAATGGGCTTTATTGTAAGGGATACTGTCTATTTTACTGTCTTTTTAACACATTTTTCGTAATTTTTAACATGGAGTTGGAGAAAGAAATCCTTCAAGGCTTTTGATATGAAGCATTTTGAAATGCTACTTGCAAGAATGAGCCATGTTTGTGGTCTGTTTTTAAACTATCAAGGAAACAGAAAACTAATAACAATAATAAAATTCTGATAATATAAAAGTAGACACTATGCATTCTAAAGTCTTCCACGTATCAGGGTGAAACATTTGCAACTTTCATCTGGAGCTTCTGTCTAAAATGCTACAGTCAGTAAGTATAGTATATATATCATTGTATATTGCTTCCAATATAATTTGGTGGGATCAAATATACAGAGATCTTGTTTTCAGTGTTTTCACAGGAGTGCCTTGTTTTACACCTCTCTTTCCTACCTGCTGGAGCACTTTAGTTTGGACAAGCAAGACTTTAGAGTTGAACTCTTTAAAATATTTCCTTAGACAAGCTGTGTAAAGGTTAAACTTGCCTATGGGCAACTGTCTTATTGCACAAAGGAAGGAACACAGAGCGTGTCGTGGATCAGACCTGTTTTAGGGACACAAAGGATGAGATGGAATTTGCTGTGCTAATGGGAATTAGGATATTCTTCCCTGTCAGTTTGAAAAATAATTAGTGTGAATGAGCACTATCCTTTGAACATGATAAGTTTCCCCTAAAGCATGAACATTCAGAGGTTCTTGTAATTACATGGATGATGAAACAGGTACTTAACATGACAAAAAATTACATAAAATAATTTGAAATAGAGAGCTAAATGGTTGTAAAAACAGGTACTGCAATCAATTTAGGGTTCTCTTTTCATATTAATTTTTTTCCCCAACTATGACACTTAAACCATCACCGTTGCTCTGTGACTTGGACAACAAAGTACTGCAGTAACTTTGATTAATAATATTTTTCATGCTTAGTTGGACAAGTACATTTATTGTCTTTTAGGCCACAAACTATAGCATTATGGATTTAGAATGTTGGTCCAATGTTTATAAACTGATTTATAAACTGCTGTGATAGTATCCTGCTAAGCTAATTAGAGTCAGTGACATAATACAGTATTTCCTCCTATCAGTTGTTGTCCCCAACTGAAAACTAATTCATACTAGGACATGCATTGAGTTTAAGCTCAGTAGTTACTGTTCTATAATCCTATACATGGGTTATCTAAACCCACCATAAAGATACAACATTTCTATTTATTGTACATTCAGGCATTCCTGAACTGCAGATCCTGAAAATTTCTTTAATAATAATAATTAATGTCTAATGCAAGAAGAGAAATTTAGGCTTGTTTGAGGTGTATGTAGGCATCACTTTCAAGACTGTCAAACTATCATAGTGATTTAGGTCCATTTGCTGAAAGGAACTTCTACTTATATTTTTTTCCATTGCCAGTTTTGGATATGTTGTTGCTTCAAACAAGTATCCATTTACACAACATTAATTGTTTTTCTCTCCAGAGTTTGTTGTTTTGGCTTGTTGGGTTTTTTTGAAATTCTTATTCTTATTCCCATAAGTCTGTGTTTGTTCAAAATTGCAATAATTCTTCCTTTACTTAAGAAAATATTTCTGGCTTTAAAAAATCATATCCTTTGATATTAAACTCCTTTAGCTAGGAAGTTCAAATACATTATTGCCATTTTAGTTTAATACTGCTATTAGCGGCCACCATTAATGTAACCCCAGTATAACTATATCTCTGATCTATTGTTTGTTTGCTATTCTGCTCACAAGAAATATCTTGATTAGTGTGGGATGTGGATTTGGATTTTTGTTGTGGTGGGTGTTTGGGATTTTTTGTGAGCTGAACTTCTAAGTGTCTGACTTTCAGTCTCAATAATGTTAGGAATCCCTTGCAAGCTCCTGTTTCTCCACAAAGGAATTTCCCTCTTTTTCGTAAGACTACTTTTTAAACATGTAGGTGATTATAGTTTGTAATTAAAGAGAAAGTATCAGATATAGGTATTCCTCTTATATTTTATAATGAAACAGTCTCTGTAAGCATTTCTTTAGTTTTAATTTAAAACTAAACAAAAAAACCTCATCCACTCGAAAGTTTTTAGGTGGCCAAGTATGGGCTAGTTATAGGTATGTTTGGTGCAGTTAGGCAATATCTTGGCATCTGGCTTTACCTGTTCTGAGTTTGAAAGGGTTCCTATTTCCGTCTGCTTCTACTGAGACAGGCCTTTTTATTGGTAGTCTGTGAAATTTGCCAAATCCATGGATTATGCAGTAAGAATAAAACTTGTGTGATTAGACTAGAGAAATACTGTATAATCTTTTCTTTTTTTTTCTGCAGTCAGTGTTACCTTTCCCTTCTGCAAATGTAGAAGTGCCAGACTTTGCATTTGATTATGCTGGTTTTCTGTAGAAATACCTTAAAATAGATAATAAGCTCAAATGTGCAGTGTGTGATATCAGATTAAAATACATTTCATAAAGCCATATGCTAGGACTTGGACTTCAAGAATCAGATGCAACTTCTGTGTTGAGTTTTGCTCTTTGTTTGTTTTTTTTGTTTGTTTCGTTTTGGGGATTTTTTGTGTGTCTGTTTTTTTTGTTGTTGTTGGTTTTGTTTGTTTGGGTTTTGTCGGCTTTTTGCTTGTTTGTTCGTTGGTGGGTTTTGTTGTTTCTTTTTTTTTTTAATTCAGGTTATATATGGTCTCAGATATCCAACACACTTCTTGGAAAAAACTTTCCTCTTTAAGTAGAGCTCATGTTCTAACTATCTTTCTAAAACTGCAACTGTGCTCTGTGATCCTGATCACCAGCACTTCCTTAAGGCAAATTTCCAGGAAAATAAATCAGCACATTTTTATCATTTCCATACAAAGCTTTGGGAATGGTGTAAGTAGCAAACAGCTTGCAACAAGAAGTGTGGCCAGAATTCTCTTACAAATATTTAATGAATGTTCTTTCATCTGTGTCTTCATAAATACAGTGATTGATGTAGGATAAACCAGGTTTGCTGAAAATTAGAACCAGAAACCTCCTGATCCTCTTGATAGTGGTGATAAAACTTCACCAAATAGGTAAGATGTACCACTAAGTCTTTCACCATGGGCACATCTTTTAAACCAGAGCATGAGCACCTGTGAAGTACTCTGGGATTGAGAACAGTTCTGTAAGGTGGGTACTTTTGGAAATGCTGCCCAAAGGGTTTAACTTCCTATGATCTTCAGGCAACAAACTGACAGTGACATAGTTAGTGATATAGGTTCTGATTATTGCTACAAAAGATCTTGAGATGAGAATTTATTCAAATTTTCATGCTAAAATGTATAAACAGGGCTGAGTATTTTTTCCTGTGACTTCTTGAATATGCAAATACATCCTCAGGCCCTGCCAATGCAGTTTTCTTTTGGATGGTTTCCTTCTTGCAAACGTTTCAACTGCTGAAGACAATTAAAATAGGAGGAAAACAATAGGAATAGTTAAATCTTGGGCTGTATCTAGAGATGTTTTGCTTACATTCACACTACATCTGTTATAAAATCAGGGTTTGCATATGGAGATAGAGGCCTCTTGGTGTTATGATCCAAGACTCAGTGCTATGAATGGGAGTCTTCTCTCTGACCTCAGTGGTCTCTGGAAACATTATTTCCTTCAGTAACTTGAACCTTGTCTTAAAGGAACAAAAGTTGTTCCTTTCCCAGAGGGTTTGGCAGGGTCACCTTGCTGGGGAACAGGCAGATCTGCTCAGCAGCTGTGGCATAATCAGAAGAAGCTGTGTGTGGGCTCCATCAAAGCACTTCCTTACCCTTTGGAGAAAGTGGTAGTTGCTGTGGAGTGGCTCCAGCCTGCACTGGTGTCTCCCTCCGTCCATCTGGGGTTTTTCTTAGTCTTGGCATTGGGATATGGGTATTGTTCAGAGTGTCTTTGTTGTTGTGGGTCTTTGTTAGGCAAGCAGAAATGCAGCAAAGGGAAAACAAAGTGTTTTTTTATATATTAAGATTCTTGCAACTGTTAACAAACTTAGTCTGGGAATGTTTTTACTGGTAAACTAAGGTCAGTGAATATTCCTAATTTTAGATTTGTCCATGATTTACTATTTTAACTGTGGTTTGTCATTGAATTAATTCTATAGGCTGTGCATAGTTTACATTTTGTTCATTGGGACCATCTTAAAAATGATGTTCTGAGGTCTTTTTCTGATGTCTGACTGAATAAATTAGTCATTTACTACTGAAAAGGATACCTTGCTATATGCAGCTGAACAAAATAATTCTACTATGTTATGGTAAATATACAACCAACCTGAAATTCTTCTTTTAACTGAAGTTATTCATGGCTTTCTTACTACTCTGAAGAGGAATAGATGTCTGTCTTAGCCTAGAGACTGGTTAAGTGGCATGTTTATATGGAGGTTTTTTGAGTTGGTTAGTAAATCCCTTTCAGTCCTTGGCAATGAAAGATATATTTGGGTTTGTGTATCAGCCATTTAATAATGAGTTTAGCCTTGGTTAGGTTAGCTAACATCAGAAGATTATTAGATGGTTAGAAAATGCAGTGAGATTATTTTATACCATCTCTCCTGTGGTATTTTCAGTATCCAGCTAAAGAGCACTAGCTGGAAGGTAGCTGTAAAACTAATCCCCTTAATTCTTTACTGAAGGGCATCCAGTCCAGCAGGGTCCATATCCTCCTGCTTCTACTTTGTAGCATTGATTATTTGTAGCAAATGGGTGATCTGAGGGTGCAGTAAGCTCTTGACTTATGCTGAGGTGGTGACTGAAAGTCTCTAAAAATGTTACAAATGTGCTTTTAACAATTTACATAACTTTAACAAGAGTTTGTTATTTTGGTGATACAGATACAGCTAAGATGTGACTTGGAGGCGTCATTAAAATAAATATAAAAATCCTCAATTATGAAGGGATTAAAGATTAAGTGTTAACCATGTCTTCTAACCAAAACAAGTTATCAGACATTTGGGAGGGAGTGGTTTTTGTGTGTTTCTCAATTCTGTCATCTCTTTTAAAAACAAGAGAGAGGGAGACTGTTCGAGATTGTTCTCACTTGCTCCTCTAACACTCCAGTTGTATCTGGATTCATTCATTGTATGTTTCTTTCCTCAGAAATTCATTACCCTCAACTAATTTCCTGCTAATTTGATTTTTCATTTGTCAGCTGTTCCACAGCACAGAAGCAGGAGTTACTTCCATTTCTCTTCTTCACCAGTTTATGTCCAAGTCTGTAGATGAGGCACATTGGCACCAGCACCAGGAAGAATAGTTTGCTTCATAACATGACAGAATTCTTTAATACATTGACAGAAACTCAAAGGGCAGTGTTGGAAACAATAGTGTAGGCTAATAAATGTGGTCTGTTTGGAGCTGAGGAGGAAAAAATTGGACAGTGATAAGTGCTAAAAGCCAAATCTCTCAGATTGTGTAGCATGTCTGTGTTGTGCAGAGGGAATGACGTGAAAGAATAAAAACAGTTTTGCCATTTTATATTTTTTATTCAGTTGTAGTTCCTGTCTGGCTTCTAGTGCGACACAAAACAGTGAAAAGGCTGCTGTGTTTTGTTTGTCTCAACTCCCTCTGGAAGGCTCCTAGTCTTTCTGAAGCATGAGAGGAGAAAAAATACATGCATTGCCTTTCTCTAGTATTCCCTGTACAATTCAGTAAATCAGAAGGTGGTTGCTAAACTGACCTAAAGACTTGACTACTAATTGGCTGGAAGATGTGAAAGAACTAGAGCAAGACTGGGCTTTTGACTCGAGCTTCTCCCTGTCCTCCAGTTTGCTGCTTCCAATTCCAAATGCATCCAAAATATCTGGTTGATTATGCATTAAAATTATACGTTTGGATGTTTATAAACTGAGAGAACTCCCATTTTCTCAAATAGAACACTTTAAATATTGGTGCTTTTGCATAAAAAAGCAAGGAAAATCAGGTATTTACCACAGGTATGACAGTGTAGCATGTTGGATGTGATCTGTAACATGGCCAAGAACGGTTTGTGAACTTCAATTTTATACAGTTGTTATACCACAGTTAGCAGGGCTATGCTATTTGTGGAAGAAATACTTTATATAAAACTGGTATAAATGAAAGCCGAGCAAGTGTTCAAAGTTATGACATTTGACCAAATATTTTCAAACCACTATTGCTTAGTAGTATCAATAAATAAACTGTAGATCTTTTTCACACCTGTTTTAACAATCTTGGTCTCTTTCTTGAAGGATGTCATTCTAGGCTCCCCAAAGGACATCAACAGCTCTTTTTTTCTTGAGGAAACTTCCACATGTGGTCATTTTCCCCTACATTTTTTCATATTTCCATTCTCCATTTCAGGAGGAAAATCGACCTTCTTTTTGTGAACCACAGGAGGGTTTCCTGAGGGTAGAGAAACAGGTGCTCTGCAGTGTCTGTATTTCCTGGAAGAAAGGTTTGAAGGGGCTGAACAAATATCCTAGTTTTGGTGACTGTGTAAGCTGTCTTTAAACTCAAAACAGTTCCTAGAAAAATTATTGGAAGAGCTTGCCAGGTCTGTGAGCTCTTTGGCCACTGAATTATTGCTCTTATTCTTTGTCAGCAGCACAGGTACTGAGCTGGAGGTGTGATCTGTCATGGAATGACACGGTGATGGGGAAGATGCAGTGAAGCAATGACACTGTATAAAATGGTGATGTCTACATGAGATAATCCTGATGGACCTGCATTTGGGAGGACCCAGGACAGTGGTCTTTGAGAGAGCAATTTGTTGGCTGTAGGAAACATTGTTTCAAGAAAAAGAGGAAATCCCACAATGAGTTTGCAATGAACCAAAGCAATACCTTGAACCTTGGCTCTGCTAAGGGCAGACTTTCTTATTTCACACAATTCAAAGGCTGAGAAAATCAAAGCCAGGATTATCTTTGTGTACACTTGGGCATGAAATGGTTATTTATGAGGCACCTGTCAGGACTCTCCTCTTGGCACAGACCTGTCTTTTCATCCAGATGAGAGCTCTCTATGTTTTGGTTTGCTGTGTGGTACTTGCTGTGTTCAAAAGAGATTATTGCTTGTCTGCGATTACCTTCTATAGCAAAACTTCTACAAAAATAAGAGTTTTTTTGGAAATGAGCAATGTCTGTTTTCTGTATGGGTATGTGAGTGTTTGTATAGTTTGGGTTTTGTATGGGTACCACATTCACTAGTTCCATGGCAAATAGTGATACTGAAAATTGCAAGCTATTCAACTGAAATATTCTAGATTCTTCTTTAACAGATTTAAAGCTAGCATGAGAATAGTGCAGACATGCTGCGTTGTAGTAACAGTGCTACTGGTTTGCTACACTCACCATCTTTTATCCAGCATCATCAGTATTTATCAAAGACCTAATTGCATATTTCTGCTAGTCAGAGTTTCATGGTTTGGTAGCTTGATAAATTGTTCCTAAATCTTATAGAAACTCTCTTGCAAATCCTATTATCTAACGTAAAACTAAGACCATAACTTCAGAGAAGAGGAAAAATCAAGTGAACATTTTTGATGTAACGTTTCTGTGGCTTGAACTACAAGCAGAACTGAAACCCCACGTGGAGATTTTGTCTGTCTGGCTCACCCTGTAAGATGACCAGACAATTTGTCTTCCTTATGTTGAATTTCCTGCAGTGGAGTAAAAAATGCCCACTTCACACACATTCTACAGGTATTGCTATCACACTGCCAGGATGGCACGTTTCAAGTTGTCCTTGTGTCTTATCTCAGTGATTAGGGGGCACTGTATAGGTGACAACTAAATGACTGGCTCATTTGCACTGCCAGCTGGCTGCAGCACTTCTGCTGTGCTGTGCCACAGCCAGATCCATGGCTCTGGTGTTCCTATGAAATCTGTGCTGCTTTGTGCACTGCTCTGCTGGCCTGTGCAGTGAGGCTGGATGGAGGGTCACATGTCTTATTCAGCAGAGCAGGTCTGAATTATCTGTTACTGATGTAGTAGAACTACTAATTCCAGTGATGTTGGGTATGTCCTTTGCCCTCTGTGCTTTCTTTGGGAAACAGGAGTTTTTTGGGTTTGGTTTTTTCTTTTTTTTTCCCTAGTATTGACTGTTACTAGAAAAGCTGATATTCCATCACATTTGGAGCTATTTCTGAGATACTCTAAGTGATGAATTGTTGTCACTAACAGTGTTAGCGCTTTTTCACCTCTTGCTGCCTACTCTCAGATCATGCATCTGGGGCCTGCATTTTAGTACTTGAAGTGCTGAGAATATGTGAAAAGTATCTGAAGAAGGGGACACTGAGCTGATCACTTTTATAGTGAAAAGCCTTGGAGTGTGTTGTGCGTGTTAAAGTGTGACAGTGTTGTATTGCAGATGCTTAAAATAAGAAAAACAATAGACAAATCTTACCTGGTAACAAGATATGCAGAATGTAGAGGGTTCTTGTACAGAAGACAGCTGTGTTTGCTCTTCAGCCTCAGGGGTATGGTGTTGGTTCTGCACTTGGCCTGATCACAATAGCAAGTTAAGTTCTGAATTTAGGACTGGTTTTAGCACAGAACCAAGTGTATATGTATTCCAGTGGCTTTCACTTTGCCTTCCTTTTGATGAAACCTGTTGTGACAGAAAGTGCTAGATGCTGGCAAACAATCCTGGGGTTTCAAAGCAGCCAGACAATAAACAACTCTGTAATATTCAGTGCAGCAGCTTCTCTAGAGCCCATCTGTTTGAAAATAAACCCAGTTCTGCTTACAAGGCAGAGTACTTTGCTGGCTGAAGTTTGTCCCCATTTCCACATGGCCAGGGCAGTTCCAGTGCCATCTCTTGGGAGTGTCCTGGATAGTGGGAGCCCAAACCAGTGTGCCCTATGGTGTAAGGGTCTGTCTAACATCTCATTATTTAATCATCTTCTTGCATGTTAATAGAGTCATCTGTCCATGGTTACAAGTGTGAGTTTAATATTGCAAGCTAAGATGTGCCCTCTCTCCTCCTGTTTAATTTCCTGAGGGAGGAGGGAAGCAGAGGCCCACTTGGAATTGTCATCCTGGGCATCCTTTACTGAAACCAATCCCTCTGCATGGGCTGGACTTGCATTGTTTAACAAGGAAATTGCTTTTTAAGCACCTCCCTCTGAATTGCTTAAAAGAGTTGGATGTGTAATAGTGTCTGGCTTCCTTGCTTTTCACAAGAAGATGATCAGATCTTTCCAAATGAAAAAGACATGGCCTAAGCCTAGATAGAATCAGCTCTTTCCTCTTTGCTGACATCTCTCCTCTTCCTGAGTTTGTGGTTGTGTGACTGGAGTTGGTTCTGGTGGGCAGGGCACTTCTGGGCTGGACCATGCTGTGGTGGTTCAGTGTAATGTGAGCTGTGAATGTCCACAGCAGAAACCTCTGCTGTTTGTACAGCAGTGAGAGGTGCCTGGGTGGCAACATTCATGGCACATGGAATAAAACTAATAAGTATTATATTTTGTGTTGTGATTATGCCTTATATTTTCCAAATACATCATGCAGTGGGTATAGTAACAGAAGCCAAAGTTTTTTAATATTCGTGTTTTCCTCAATTTTACCTTTTTTCAAAACAAATTATACAAGTAAGTGCTATTCAGCATCAGTTCAGTGATGAAAGGAAAGTTCAGGGTTTGCTTCATAAATGTCTCAAATACAAATCCAGAAGGCACATTGAAATATTTATTAAATTCCCTTCTGCTATCATAAAGTCTGTAAGGAAGTTTTGGGCATTATCAGTTGTTGTAAGTTAGTAGTACTTAGAGTTGCATGAGAACAGAAGAGAAATATATTTGCACTGCAGAGTTAAGTCTTTAATTTGCAAGACTTGGATCCAGTAAGACAGTCTTAATTTCTTGCAGTTATTGTTGGTTGAGTTTCTTATGTGCTGTCTCTGTTTATATAGAATTTAGAATGTGTTTTATTGTCCTAAATCAGAAGTACTGTTCAATGAGATCTTTACAGATGATGTGTTTCTGCTGTATCAGAATTTCAGGAATTTCAGAATTGAGATGGTTGTGTGCAATCTGTTAATTACAAAAATTAAAGCAGATAACAGAATTAAAGATATAAGCCAAAGTTTTTCTTAAGAACCAGAAGAACTGGGTGCAGAATTTTCAGTGCAAAGTCTCCAGTATTTAACAAGGTATGGGTAATGGTCTCATATAAAGGGATATTTTTATTTCTGCCTTCTCAAATTGGGCAGTTGCATTTCTAAAATGACTGTTGAACATGCTAGTAATTTGATTCTGAAACTTGAAATTGGAATGGAACTAAAAGAGTATGACAAACTCTTTATTTAGTTCCTTGAGGGATTCCCCTGGTTAATTGTATCTTTTGACTTGAGAAGACTTCTACTCAATAGTTTCTATTTTCCTGTATTGTTTAAATCCAAGACAAAGGGTGCAAATTTGAGTAACAATTGCAAATATGTGTTGGTGTTTTAAAACTCATTAAGATGGTCTCGTGTGTCAATATAAACAATTTTACAGTCTAATTTCCAAAATGGCTGTGCTGGCAACTATACAAGGAGTTCCTAGTGTAAATCTTGGTGTGGATCAGGTGCCAAAGGAAGAGCAGGAAGCAAAGCTGGGCACATGCTCAGCGTCGGCACTGGCAGTCCAGGCTGATGAGCTGAGTGTAAAACCTCCTCAACTTCTCATCCAAGAGCTGCTTGATGTTCATAGTGGGGGAGAAATACGTTAAAAAGTGGGAACGGGCAGTGTGGGCACCTTCATGTCAGGCTGGGTGTCTGTGATTCATCAACTTTCTGATTGTGTCGTGCTGAGCAACCTTTGAGCGAGTGTCTGTTGTGCCTGTGGGGCACTGTGGGTTCAGAGGGATGTGCTGCAATGCCTAAACACAGCAAGTGCTTTAGGCATCATAGGCACTTTTATCTAACGTGTGGATGAAAATGTTTAAGCTTATTAAAGCTTTGTCTATATTACATTAATACAGGTTTAGTTACATCTCTTACAGTTACAGTGCTTTTCTTGTCTTCGTCCAAAGTGCTTTGTGAACTTCAGTAACAAAAGCAACCCCTCCACAGAGTGACAGGATGGAGGGTTTCAGTGTTCTGTATTGACAGAATGCAGTTCTAGTTCACAAGAGAATTAATTTTGAAATACGCTATGTAAGGGTTAATGTTTTGTTCTAACTTTGTTGTGCTATATCCTTTGGTTTTGTCTGTCATCTGGTGTTTTTGCAGTTTTCCAAATACTTTAAATACAGTCTTAAAATCCATTAGTCTTGACATTTTTTTGCTGATGTGCTGAAAAGCCTGTGTTTGTTTCTTGCTCAGACATCAGGTGGTGTCTCAGTAGTAGCAGTGGCCTAATTACCATTTCTGAACACTGTGGCTTATAAATATTTTGGTAAGATAAAGGTGTTATTTCATTAATATTTCTGCTGTAATTAAAAAAAAAGGTGTCAGGGAACTATTTTAGGTAACAGGATAATTTAAATATATACATACAGATGCAAATACATGTATTTGAGCCTTCACATCCAGATAACTTCACTGCTCACCGTATTTTTTGATATAAAATAAGATCTTTTCTTGAATATAGAGCTTTTCAAAATGTATTGTCAGTCTTTTATTTTAGGTCAACATATAAAAGAGCATTTTGCATCTTTTTTATAGCACCTAATTCTGTTCCTAGTGGTTATTAAAGCACATGTATATTTGAAAGGTTGAGCATATTTTATGGGGACTATGCAAGCACTCATATACACTGTATAAGTGGTGTCTGTTTTCTTACATAACAATTAACCAAGGATGCTGTATAGTAAAAGAAATGTTTTCATAAGAAACCTCATGTTTAATTGAAAATTTCACTACTGAAAAGAATTTTTTAAAACTGCAAATGTTTTCATAATTACGATGATTAAAAAAAAAGTTTATCTAACTTTAGCATTGCAATGCAGTTTTGACCCTGTGTGGTGCAGGTGAAAGTTTAAGAAATACTGAATGTTACAAAGGCTGGTTTGTTATCTTTAAAGCTAATTTGCTTATCCTTAACACTGTAATTATGCTCAGGAGGCAGACTTTCGTTTTTGTTCCCCAGAGCTCCTCAGCTGAGTTGGTGTGTGTAACCACAACCTTGGAATTGTTTCTTTGCTCGGTGACTTTGTGTGAGTTCTGGAGAGCTGCTGGAATAGCCTGTTCTTGCCTCCTTTTGGGGTACCAGGGCAGAGAACTGTCAGTGCTGATGTGCTCTTGCTGCTTACAGTTATTTTGCTTACAGTTCTGTCTGAATGAGCTGCCACGTGTCCTTTACTTCTGAAACTGCTGCCAGCTGAGGATGGGAGCTGTATGTGCATCTGGTGTGGGTCTGCACATGTTGGACTTGATGCTAGAAGCAAAAACAAAAGCTTATTT
Organism: Chiroxiphia lanceolata; assembly: GCF_009829145.1. Lineage (NCBI taxonomy): Eukaryota > Metazoa > Chordata > Aves > Passeriformes > Pipridae > Chiroxiphia > Chiroxiphia lanceolata. The sequence goes on along the minus strand of NC_045646.1, from coordinate 16,640,978 downwards.
TGCCAGAAGTAGCTGCTGAGGATATTTAAGTAGTTTAACAATCTGGAGTTTACTGTGTAAAGCAGGGATCATAAAAATGTGAATACTTGTTAATACTTGTTATTAACAGGTTAATGCTTGTTAGATGTTCCTTTGGTTGTGGTTTTTTGGTTTGTGTTTTTTGATTGGTTTGGGGGTTTTTTTGGGGGGGTAGTGGTGGTAGTTTTATTGTTTGATTTTTCATTTTTGCTTTTTATTTGACTTTAGGAGGAGCAGTTGCTGGAAGTTGTAATTGCCCCGAAACCATCAGAATTGAAAACATTCAACTCCCCGTTCCCTTTGTGTTGTGGTACTTTGGCTTACAGGATATATGTGCATTTTTCTTGTATTACACAACCAAATAACAGTTGTTTTTCACTGTGTCTTGTAGATTTGGGTGGAGCAACGTATAACAACGAGCGGCGGCCGTACGGGTTTTGGTTCCCACCTGAGCGCTCAGAGGAGGAAATAAGAAGGCAAAGGCTCCGTAGGTTTGAGAGACGATGAAATGGCCACGTGTCCATGGGAATTGTGAAGGGCTCTGCAGAGTTACCAAAAGATTTGCAGATTCATTTCTAAGCTGCAATTCACAGATTAATTTATAATCTTTCTTCCATTATTTTTACTGCTGCTCGCAAAGCTGCAGAGGGTCTTGTGAGTTCAGGCTCAGAATTGGAACTTGTACAAGAAGTGTGAGATGGGAATCAGAATGTGATCTTTGGCTGTCTCCATCTTAATGCACCTTAATTATGGAACAAGACTGATGGTTTTGCCAAACTGTCTTTTTATTCCTTAAGTTATTTTGTGTAGCTCTAAGAATTCCTTGGCTTTTTGACTGCTGTTGTTCTCAGACAACAAGTTTTCTTCGTCTGTCACAGCTGAAACATTAAATTTTCTATGTAACTTTAAAACTATGCAATTTTTCATTACAAGCCTTTCTCCATTAGCCATGATGACCAACTTTTTTGGGGGGAATGGCATGTGAAATGGCACTTGAAAAGATTGCTTTGATGACAATGGCTAGATCATTTGAGTCCAGGCTTAAGCTTTTGAGCAGTCTTCCAAACTGTGTGAAAAATAGTTGCAGCTATCCCTACCCTGTGGAATTATTTCATACAACCTTCAGTGTTGCAGTCTTCCTCAAAACACACCATTTTATCTTGAGCTTATATGTGATAAAACTGGGTTATAACTACTTATGATTTCCTAAAGCCTTTCTTAATCTTTAAATATTAAATATTCTTAATATGCTTTAAATCAAAAAGTGCTGCCCTTTACAGAACTGAAATAATTTATTAGGAGTTTTATGGAAAGGGAGGTGGATATGCCATACAAAGAATATATTTATGTAGTAACTTTTCTAAAACATCTATTTCTCTAAAAAGGCTTGGAAATTGTATTGTGTATGTGCTGTTCATGCAGCTTTGGAAATTCCACTATTTATTTATCTTGTTTGAAGACCAGTAGCAGAGGTGAGAGTTTGCAGACTTGTGGAGACCATGCCTAAATATAAGCTACCTTGAATTCCTCATTTTCTAGAAAGAAATTCCCTACCCAGCTAGAGGATTTGATAGGAGAGCTGAGAGTTCAGTTGCCCCCCTGGGCAGACCCTCCACCCAGCAGCTGTCCTGCCTCTTCAGCACTGTTAACTAACACACCTGGAGGGCTTTGGTTCCAGTATCACTCTGAAAAATCACTCCTTGACCAGGCATTTGATCTTCACAATGGAAGAATTTCTTCTGTTTCTTCCTGTTTTCAGTCCTGGAGAGGTGTGGTTGCACAAGAATAACTTGGTTATTGGTACAGACCTATTGGAATCTCTTCATCAGCACTGGTGTAGTAGAGCATCAGGATGAGCAATTTAAGGATTTCACCAACCTGTGCTTTATGAAGTCTAATTTTCTACAGGATTGATCTCTTGAATGTAAAAAACAGTGCTGTATTTTTGATATACCCAAATAACCTGAAAATAAATTGTTTTACTGTGTTCTTTAAATAAATAATACAACTTCAGTTTGTAGCTAATGTATGTAGGGAAAACTTTTGTTTGCTGAGGAATGCACAAGCTGTTCAGGTCTGTGATGCAGACTTTGGCCATGACTGCAATGTGAGTTTGGGTGTCTTGTTCAGTAGTGTAAGAACACTGTTAAAATTCTGCAAAGGGCTTTCTGGCAAATTCTAAGGCACTTAGTACATATGGAATGTTAATTTTTGGTGCTTTTGGGCTTGGTTGTTTTTGTATATATGCAATAGCCATAGAATAAAACAGCACATACTTTTATGGAAGGCCAACTTTTCTGTGCTCACCAAAAATAAGTATCAAAAACCTACATATTTTTCTCAGCAGGTGGATGGAAATGAGAAGGAAGTAGCATTGGTTCCTCAGACAAATCTTTTAATGCTCTGGTCAAAAGTTTCAGTGTGACTCACCGTGTCTGTGAAGTTCTGATATTTAACTTATTTAAAACCATTGGATTAGCCACTTGTCAGTTGAAAAATACTTAGAGAAAGTCAAAAATCTGATTACAATGCTATAAGCACTTGTTTTTGTGAACTGCAAAAATTTTCAGTACTAATAATTGTTCATTGTTCTGACCTTTTTGTATATAAAATTGAAATAAATATTTTTTTAATATTTAAAGCTGTTTGGTTTTAATTGTAGTAATTAATAAGGTGTATATTTTAAATTACAGAGCTGCTGCCATGTTGTTAGAAATTAATTGTGATACCAAGGGGGCAGATGGATTGTGTTGGGACTAATTTTGTTTCTTTTTAATTTAGTGACAGTTTGGGAATTAGATTATTGAAAAGTTCCAGTACTTACAGTATTTGGAAAGTGTATTAAACAGCGTGATTCTTGCTCATTGCAGGGGGTTGAACCACATGGCCTTGAAAGGTCCCTTCTAACCCAGACTATTCTGTGATTCCTTAGCAGGATTTTTACCATTAAAGCTCCCACAAGTTTAGGTTTTGGAGCACCAGTGAGGGGAGATGTAGCAGATGAATCCCTGCCATATGCTCTGCTGCACTTCATCTCTCCAGGGACAAAAATTAAGGGCAGTCTCCACAGATGGGTGTTCCATGTTGCATATTCTCTGGCACTATTTAGTGCCTGATTAAACCTCAAGTAAGGACTCTTTAAGAAAATGTAGCTTTGTATAAAATATTTTAGCGTCTGCAGTTTGATTCCTTTGTTGCAGGAGCTGTGATTTCTTGTGAGCTTTTTGTACTTCCTCTAAACTCTGTGATCAGATACCATGTAAGAAATTCCACCCCCTAATTAATCCTAATCAGCAGACTTGTTAACAGGCACATTCTTGAAATTTAATGGTTGAATGGCCTAACATATTATTGTTAATAAATAGGGGTTTCTTGCAGTCCAGAATTAAGATGTGATGAAAGAACTGTGTGTTTAACTTTAAAATTCTTTTTCCTCTTCCATCTTGTCTTTAAGCACAGGCAAATTGTAAAAAGTGAAAGGGAGACTTTAACTCTTATCACTGATTAAAATTTGTTCATACCACAGATAGGCAAATAAGGAAAAAAGAACCTAAATACTGATTCATTAAATTAGTGATGGAATGATGATGTGTCTGGGTAGAGAAAAAAATTCTTTATTAAAGCAGACCTTACTAGGTTTTCTGCTAAAAAAAAAAAAAGGCAGAAAAGAGGGAAGAGAGCATATCTGAGAGAGGTAAAGCCTTTGGTTTTTAACTATATATTAAGAAACTTAAATTGCCAGTGATTGATGGAGCAGCTGTGAGCACTGTCAGCCCAAGGCAGTTACCTGGACTATGGAGGGAAGAACAACTTACCTCTTCTGTGATGACAGCATGAATGGGAATGCCTGCAGGACAAAACTAACTTTCTTTGGTCATCCCTTGCTCTCTTTAATTATCATCCTCATATGTGACAAGTGTATATACTGTTAATACAAAAATGAAGAACCGTTGAACCTTTCAATCTGCTGCTTGTGCCTGGACCTGACACTCAATAGGTGAGAGCATCTGAAGATCACACAGCAAGTCTGAGTGAAACAGTGAATGAGTGACTTGGGAGGCAGTTTGGGTACAGCTGCCTTTGCTGTTGTTGTGAGGTGATGGGAAGGGGTGTTGCAGTTCATTTTCACTTCTGGTTCTGGGGCTGGTGAATTGTAACCAGTTTTGTTTAGCACTGAATGACTAAGTGTGAATCACGCTTCCGCACAACAGCTGGCGAACAGATCCTCATGTTTATGTGCTGTGGCTTCTTGAGTGTGCAGACATGAAGGACAGAATCATCTTATGGTTTTATTACAAGCTTCTCATTGTTTCCTACATATGAAAAAAACCCACCAGTTATTTCTTATTTGTTACCAGATTTCAGAGGGCAAGGAAATATTAACACTGCTGAGCTTTCAGTTGGAGGAACTGTTTCTAAAGGAGTATCAAGCTTTCTAAAGGGTCTTACAGTGAATACTGATATCCATTTACTTTTTCAGGAGCTGTGAAAACTTGGAGACAGTTTTCCGTACAAATCTAATGTGGTTTGGGTATTTTTGTTTATATGATGTGCTGAGGTTGGTAAAGCAACTGGGTTAGTAAAAGAGAAGATCAAGGATACATATGACAACAGTCTTCTGCTGCATGAGAACAGTGGTAAACTCATCTCTCTTGTCCATTTACAAGCAGAAATTGGCCTCATTTGCTGCAAAATGTGTGTAAATGAAGGATTTCTAAACATGCAGGTAGTGAACTTTCCTAATAGGCTGGGGATATTCCAGAATTTCCTTCTTCTCTCTTTTTGGAGCCTGTTAAACAAAAGTATCTCTTCATGGCTGCTGGGCAGGTCAATAGTAAATGTTCTTTTCCCTAGTGGAGAATGTTGGATTAGTTTAGGTCCTTCACCAAAACATTCCTTACAGGGACCATTTAAGAGCTATTGGTGGGTGGCCACTTCTGTGAATTCCTGTTTTCCTTATCCACATAACAGGGAAAAGAACAGCACCCAAATCCATACAGTATTAATGAATATGGAATGACCTGTTTGCCGACTTTTAAAAATTTTATTTTAAAGTAAGTATTTATGTATGCAGTTCTGCAGCTGAGAAGGCTGTTGTTCCATCATTTATGCAGAGATATAACCTGTCTGTGGCCAAAAGTTCTATAACATTTGGTACCACTTATTGCATCTATGTCACTTTTTACATGCATCTTAAATGTTCAAGCATGATAAAATTAAAACATTCTGAAATACTAACTTGCTTTGTAGTTTTTAAAATGCAAAATGCAGAGTCTAACAGATTACAGCTGCAACTGCCTCAGAGTAGCCATTTTTAATTTCTTCAATTCCCATCAGAATTTAATTGATTTCTGCCTCTGAGAAAGTTTAATCTCCACTTTAATGAAAATACCTCTGTCTTCATCATGCTGAACTGTGTAAGAAGGAACATGTGTCTGCAATAGGAGTGGTATTTGTCATCAGTGCACGGAAGACTAAATTCTGGAAAAGATCTTGTTTTTCTGTGTACTGAAACTTTGTTTTGCCAAGCTGAACATGATGTCAGTTTGAGTGCTTCATTCGAAATCTTTCCATAAACCGGGAGTAACACACAGGGATTTCTCTCTGTTGGGCAGCTCACCCTGCACATGAAGTTCATCAGGGTGGTTCCTTACTGTGTCCCTTCCTTTAGGACTTGGTTATTATTTCATCTCACATTTTCTGCATTTCTGCTTCCCTGGATCTGTGGAAAACATTAAAATATGTGGAATTTCAAATCCCATGAAACTCAAGCCTGTCTCCTTTTGTAAAGCACAAGGTGAGCTTTGCTGTGAGGTGCCCTGAGCTGCTGAAGGCTGGCTGTGTCATACTGAGGAACCATGTTTGTTTAATGCAGTCTCACTGGAATGATAAATATGGAGTTGTTTTTACTTTACACTTATAAAATATCACCTCTAATTGAACTTCCAGTACCTTCTGGAACATCTGGATGAAGTGGCTAGGAAAGGGGAAAGCTGTTAAGTATGAATATGGAGCAGCATCTGTTGGAGTGCTGATGGTGATTTTTTTCTCCACCTGGCTAATTTTCCAGCTGGTTCGGGTGGGCAGAATTTCAATGCCTGGTTTTGTTGTTTGGTCGGTTTAAAATGCTGATTTCTGAAATCAGATCCAGTCATGAAACAGATCCCCAGTTTGATGAAGCAATTGCCTCACCTGCTGGAAAGATCTTACCAGAGTTGTCAGAATATTCTTATTGTTTTGGAGTGAAGACTGATGGACTCTGTCCTTGCCTGACTGCTGCTCCTCACAGCTGGCTTTGGAGAGATCCTTTTTCTTGCAAATAACTGTTCCCCATTACAGATCCTCCCCACGGTCTTGAATGTTTTTTTTCTTTCTTGCTCAGTTCTAATGTAGGTCAAGCCTTAGAAGAGGAGTCCTCATCTGCACAGCATTTTTCTGTGTATGGCCCACTGAATTTCTATGTATGGCCCCACTGGATCTTTTTCAAACAAGTGAGCAGCTTGGGGTAATGGATAAAAGCTTTGCTTTATTTGTGTTAAATACAGGCAAAAAATGTATGGACTGTATGCATTCATGTTTTGACTGCATTGATACTTTTGTTTTTCTCTGGTGCTTATGAACCAACCAAAGTAGGAGAGAGTTTTTTGGTTAAGGGTTTACCCTGGAAGAATTCCTGGACCAAATGTGATGCTGGGAATGGCTCATGCCAGAGCAGGTACTCCCAAAAAAGGGCTGCAGCCCATGAAGGAATTATGTCAGAGCACAGAAAGAGTGAGAAGGAAGGGGCAGCGCAGAGAAACTACTTTGTGCCTGGAACAACACCCACCCTCCTATAAGCTCCTCAGTACCTCTTGCCTCACTGAAGGGACTGAGTGTCACCTACAGCAGTGACAAGGGAGCAGAAGAGGGTCAGGAGTGCAGTTGAGCCTGGGAAATTGGGAAAAAAGGTATGTTTAGGTTTCTCAACCTTCTCCCCAAAACCTGAATCAGTCAATTTATGCTAATTGAAAATAAATTAAATTCCTTGAGCTGAATGTGCATAGCCCCCAACAGTACTTGGTGAGTGATTGCCCTGTCTATATCCTGACCAATGAGTTTTCTTGCTCTTTTTCCTCCTGTTTTCTCTCCTGTCCTGCATGGGGGGATGAAGCAGCTGGACAGATGTGGCTGCCAGCCAGCACGAGCTCCCCACGGGAGTTCAACTCTCAGGCACACGATGTTGCTGATGTGACAGCAGGTGACAAGCAGGGACCTGGAGCAGCAGGCTTGGCCAGGGCTGGGGCACAGCTTTTGTAAGAAGTTGCAAGTTGTGTCTGCTCACAGGCCCAGCCAATCACCCTCTCTGGCTGGAGCTAAAACATCGTTCTGATGATATCATTCTGATACCTGTTCTTTGCATGTGTATTGTGGACTACACATCCAGAAAGTTCTGCTACACACAAATGAATCTGAAGTACAGTTTAAAAATACCATTTTTACAGTACAGCACCACTGTGATAAAATCAGTGATGCCTGATGTCAGTTCTGCTTTCGTCTCTCTCTCCCTTTTGACATGCTTTGTATACACCAAAAGATGACATTCAAGTGACATTTCCTTGTCTTATGAAAAACACCAAATGAAGCAAAAATGGCTGCATTTCTTAAGAGCAGAACAGGGTTCAGGGTATTCAGTGTTTTAACTCTACCAGTTATCGTCTAGAAATCCTGGTGTGAGGGAGAAGAAGCTGCCACCTGCCCTGAGGATTTACCATGGGGTAGAGCCAGGCACTCTCCCTGCTCCCTGGCCACACAGAGGCCATGGTTTGCCAGGGGGATGGGAAAGTCTCCTCATTGCAAATTACTGGTTCTAAATTGAGTTCACCCCAAATGGCTCTAATTCCAATGACCTCCGAGTGTAGCCAGCATAATTTTCTGTGTTGCTGTTAATATCCTGCCTGCTGTTTAGGGTAAAATTCACTTCTTCACTAGATCCAAAGCTCTGGAATGCAATAGGAAGGGTAAATTGGACTTTAGGATTAGCACAAGGCTTTTTGGAGTTTTTACTAGTTTCAGCTCTGCCTTTTCACACTTAATTTCATAATTAGGTTCCCTATGAATAATTTACTACATTTTTCTGCTTATAGTCACTGGACAAATGATGGCAAAGTTAAAGCATCTGCTGGTTTATACTTTGGTCTGTCTTGCTGTGGAATACTAAGCCATTTATCTGCAATTTCATTTTGAATTAGTACAATGTTTCTGACAAATGCCTTATGGAGTCAGCTGAGCATGAAACAGGAATTTACACACCTATGAAACATTTGATACATCAGTGGTAGCTTAAAAATACAGCTCTTATATTAGCACCATGCTCTAACTAACTGAGCTAATCTCAGGGTTGTATGTTCTTATAGACCCTAGTAAAATGTAACTGGCAGAGATGCAGAAACTCTGCATCAAAATAATATAGAAATATGACTGTTATGTGTGATTTTTTTAAAGCAAAAGAGCAAGATGGTAAAATACTGTGAAATGGCTTAGTTAAATTATTGTTGGGCTTTTTGTTGATTCTTTCAGATGTTTTTAAGATTTTTCTGTATATTTGTTCAAGTTGGGTGAACACAGATCCAATTCCAAAGTCCCATTTTATTCTCTGTTGTCTTCAACTTGTCTCAATGACAAAGTTTGCAATAACCTAACGTATAAGGTTTTATTTATTGTTTACCTCAGTGCAGTTTGTACCAAAAGCCTCACTTTGCATTCCAGCAAAGCCACAACCCTTCTCCAGAGAGTTTCTCACCTGAAAGGAAGCTGTAAATGAGTGATGGAGGAGCTGGTGAGTACTGCCAGGTAAAGCTCATTCATGAGATCTTAACGTGGAATTACCTAAATCCACCAAGGAAAGGGGGACATCACCTGAGGATGCTGGGTATTTGTCTGTGACTGTTCACATAAGCTGAAGCTACCAGCCCCTTGTGGCTTCAGCTGTGGCCTTTTTGGAAATACAGTTTGCACACCTTGAAGAAGAGGTGACTGCAACCCAGTCTCCTCTCCACATGCTGCTTTCTTCCCACAGGAAGCTCCTGAGCTACTCAGCACCTTGAAGAGTTGAGACAGTGGATTTTATGTTGAACAGGAGTGCTGCTCTCCCCTGGGTGTGGGGTGCTGTCTGAAGCCAGGAGGGGAGTGAATTCCTTCATACAGTTCAACAGCAGGGATTGGTCCCTCCCCAGGAGACTGTGTGGTGTGTCATATGTGGTGTGTCACATCTGCCGTGTCCAGTCAGGATCACCAAGGAGTGAACCGAGGTGTCCCCTGTCCCAGCAGGCACTGGGACCAAGATGGAAATGTTCCCTGGGACAGGTGGGGATGGGACATGCCCCAAGAGGACTCCTGACCCTTGCCCAGGCGACAGAGCAGGGGAGTCAGTGAGCCCAAGTAAGCCTGGCAGATCAGAGGGGTTTGGCTGGTTTGTCAGGAGGAAGTTGCACAGTCAGATGTATTTACACTTGAATGGACTTACCCTCTGACTGTTTTATTTTCCTCTGGCTGAGACTGGAATGTCTGTCTTTCCTGCTCTTTGAGTTTGTGTATCCAGCTTTTAAATTGGCTGATCAGCCTGTTGTACTCGTGATGGCTTCAGAGGGAGTTTGCTTTGAATTAGGACTCTTGGATGAGGATCGTGGTTTCCTTGAAAATCCTTTTGTTGGGGGCACCTCAGTGAACACAAATTGAAATGAATAGAGCTGGGAAAAGCATTTGATTCCATTCTAGTAAAATGTAGCTTATTTAAGTGGTAAAAAAAGCATTTGTGGTCCTTCTGCACATGATGGATTCTCCATTTGCAGTCTGTGTTTTCAGATGTCTCCCATGATTCAAATATGCATTGAATAGTTCTGGTTTTATATCCGATTGAAGGAGGTATAAATGTGTTTTAACTTTTTCAAAAGGTGATTAGTGCTTTGGCTTACGAACGTTTTAACAACCAGTGCTTTGAAAAATAAAGAGCACCTCTAGTGCTATCATTCCATAAGGATCTCAAAGGTGATGATGCTTGTTTTGGTGGTGTATTTACAAACAAAGAAGCAAAAAATGAACAAAATTTATTTTCCTAACACTTCTTATATTCATCACTCATGTAAGTTCACCCATTTTATCAACATCCCACTGTTTCTTTTCAATTAATAGTAGAAACTGCTTTGTTTCTTCAACTATTTGGCTTGGAGCTTAATCATTTAATGTAACTGCTCTTAGAAATTAATTGTAAATATAGATATAGCTTTTTAAGGATTTGTTATCTCAACTAATTTTATTTTCTTACATAATCTGCTATTAAATGGATTTGCAATTTTTTTGTTGCTTATGAAAGCCCAATTAACAGTTCTTTCACAGTTTGGTCAGTAAAGGCTTTCATCTTCGTTTTTTTTATTATTAGAGTTTTTTAACAATTACATTTCCCCCTTCCCTCAGAAACAGCATGTGCAGAGTTTCTTTTGCTTGGGAAATTCAGCTACAGGGCTTTGACATTTGTATATTTTAACATTTCTATAGATATGGATAAATATTTGTAATATACCATATAAATGCACATACTCTTCCTGCTGTAAATGCCACTTCTAACAAGAAATTCACTGTCTTGCACTACAGGTATGGTGTCCTTGGTATTCCCAACTTGACTCAACCCCCCAAGCTCTGTTCCCTGTACCTTATGGCAGTGGACTCCAATGTTGACAGAGTTTAATTTTTTAAAATTAATTAATTTATACTAGATTTTTCTACCTGTAGATGTGTGTAGATGGGTGGCTCAACAGATCCTTCATCTTTCAGTCTTCCAACAAAGAGAACAGTTCTGCACACTTTCAAACACATTCAAATATGAAATGCTGTTTAAACCTTTATCATGCTCTTTATGCAAGTCTGGCTGTCCATTGGTGGTTTGCTTGTTAGCCATGCTTCAGGCATACCTGGCATCTACTGATTTTTTTCCTCTGCTCTTGTCCTTCTTTAAGAGTTCCTGACAGAGGGGCTGATGCAAACTGCAGTTCAGGCATCACAGTTGTCAGCCAGAAACTGTATTCATTAGCAAAAAATTGACATGTCCCCCGCTGGCCCTGGCATTCGATGAATGGTGCTGATCTGAAGTCTTCTAGGCAACTTCCAGGTGACATAAGGGACTGTCCACCACCCTGATCACCAGATCCAGTGTGCTGGAAAGAACAATGACAGAATTTGACAACTGTGCATGAAAAATAGGTAAATTATGTTAATCTGTCTTTTTTTCTTACTTTATTTGCTTTTAATTGTACTGGTTTGGTAATCTTAAATTAGAGTAAGCTTTTTTTGCTGGAGAAAATCTTAATTTGCTCTGTAATGGGTTAATCTCAAAAGTCTAGAGCCAGCTCACTTATTTTTCAGGTATTTATTGAACTGAAGAAAGAAGAAATCTGGGTTGATTCTGAACAATTCTCTTATCCAAACTGCTGCAAATGTAACTTGAGGATGGCATTAAACAGACCTGGAGCTCTAGTTCTGAAAATTGTCTTTGTACCTGAAAATCCCATTGTTTATTCCAGACAAGCAGGCAAAGCCTTTGTAATTTTAAGAAATGTGTGTTTTAAGGCTGTGGGTACAGAAATGCAGCTACAGCCAGGTTCTGCAATTTGGAACTAACCCTCGTCTTGTTTCTTGTTGTGAATTTTCCTTTTCAATGTCCCGTAGGCATCGGATAATTTACTTTTCAGCCCTAAAAATCTTCGAACCTTCAGAATACGAAAACTGCACGAAAGAAACTTTTCTACACGATCGCGCGCCCAGAGTCTCACCATCAAAAAGGAATATCCTATCCAAAGGCTCCTCCAGTTCACTGGGCAGGGAGGAATTGACTCATCTTGGCTGTGAACTGCCACTGCCTGGGCTGGGGCCTCACACACAGCACATCTGCTGATGTATGGCTGGATTTCCTCTTCGGAGAGCGGCGCCATCGGCAGAGGAGCAGCACTGGATAACCAGTAGGACTTGTCGTTTCGGCTGGCATAGTAACACACCTGGTTGATGTTACAGTAAGCAAAGGGCATGGTACTAAACACAGGGAGACAAGATCCTGCCAGACCTGAAAATAATAACAAATGATGCAAATTACTCCACTTCTAGGTAAGTTGAAAATAGTATCCTGGCCAATGTTGCTGCAAAACTGTATATCTTAACAGCAGTTAGGTAATTCACAGATCTTAAACCTCCCAGACCTTTACCAAAACAGCTGGTTATATGGAAAACAGAGAGTTTTTTAACCAATAAGTGTCTTCCTTTGACCAATAATATTTAACTGTGTCACAATCCAGTATTTAAAGATGATACAGTTTGTCACCATGGGAAACAGTTATGATAACAAATTTCTTAGCTGTGCCAACGCTGAAAAATAAATTAAGCAAGAGGTGGTGGCTGGTTTAAAAGGAGATTAGCTATTTACAAACTCATTAGGAGCAGTGAGAAACCAAATGCCAATGCTGATAAATAGAAAATTTTTGTAAAGTATGACAAACCGTTGCTACCGGTGCATTAAGCTGAAATTTCAGCAGCTGTTCTCTTGCCTTCCAGAAAGGTTTCACCGAATCTCAAAGTGAAATAAAAGGATTGAGGGATTTTGCAGAGCCAATCCTGCAAAATTCTCATCAGGCAGACATCAGTGGGAACTAAGAAGTGACTAGTGCATACTTCAGCATACTTCAGAGGTGAAGCTCTTCCAGAACTGAATTTGGAACAGTTTCATGATGACCTATTTAGTTAACACTAATGACTGCACAAAGTTCTGCCTTGAATTTTGTGTGTGAAGTGTTATTTCTGTAACTCCCCCAAAACCGAACACCTTCATTAAAGACATGTGACATTTCTGTACAGAAGCCAGTTTTGTTTATCACTGATAATTTTCCATTCCAGTAGTAATAAAGGATCTGGAGCAGCCTGAGGAGGGAAAATGCCTGCAAAATCACAGGAGATGGGGACTCTGTTCTCTTTGAATTTTATTTTCACTGCTGTTAGGAGACATTCTGTTAGCAACTGGCTCTCCTGGGGAATGCCAAACACACAATGAAAACATTTTAAAACAACACTGCTATTCTAAAAATATCCCTTTTTATTGCTCTTTTAAACACTTCTGTTTTGTTCAGCTTATTAGGTCCTTGATCTTTTCTCCTCGGAGACTTCTTTGACTTGTATAACAAGTCAACAAGAATTTAGGCAACTTTTTCTGTGTAAATTGCCACCAATCAGTTTCTCAGACTGCAAATCAGGCAGCTTATTTAGACAGCTGATTTTAGTCAGAACTGTAGAGGATGTAGATGAAATGACCCAGGACACCAAAAGGAGCTGTCTCTGGGAGAAATTTCACTTTGGCTTTTCCAGAAAATATTAGCTTCTGACTCTTAAAAGCACAGAATTCTGCTGTACACGTGGCACATAATCTACTTGTAAAGCTTACTTACAGGGTCCAACTGTAACTACCCAACTTAACCAGCTCTTTTGCCCAAGCTGTCTCTACTGTAAAAAAGGGAGCTATTTGAGTGTGGCCAAATGAGTTTTCTGACGTAGGAAAATCTATCCAGACACTTCAAAGACAGCACAAAATTACTCCCTGGGATAAGTGAAATAAACCACTCATCTCTCCAACTTCTAGTCAAAATTACTTAGAGATAGAAATAGTTTTTCATTCAATTGCATTGCAGCAGAAAGCCATTTTTAGTGGGTCACATTATAGGGCAGCATAACCAAGTTCATTATCATCAGTGTAAATTAGTTTTGAGACTGTAGTAAATAAGATTCTTGTCTTGTCTTATCATTCATTGTATAGATCACACCATATTAGACCTTAGCTGGAGAGCAATTATCATTACAATACATACCAAGATCTTGATTATGGGCTTTCTCTTGTCCTTCCAGGTACAGCAAACTATAGCCAGTCCATAATTTTGGCATCCCCTGTGGGCAGAGTGGTTCTCTGTCTGACTGACTGTGAAGGACGAGCAAGAATCCACTTGCAGTTCTCGTGTGGGGGCCTGGTGGTCCTGGGATACCAGTCTGGCCAGGTGGACCTTATCCATAGGAGAAAGGTAAAAGAAATTTACTTGTATAAAATATAGCAAAAGTTCACACTAGCTATATGTTAAGTGTTCAATAAGGAGTTCCTGACTCAATATAATACAACTCCACGGGCTGTCATGGGCAATAAAGACACCAGTGGACTTATGTTATCCTTCTTATGGGAGACAAATGAACTGGATTACCACTGAATGCTTGGCAGTTGGCTTTTCTGTTGTGCCTCTGTCTTGTGCTGTATGGATTAAGAAATGAACAGAGGTGGGCAATGATTTCCCAGACTTACTCAGTAGGATGACTTTTCTGGACTGAATTTGAATCTTTGCGGTAAGAGTCGATGCCCCTTCCTCACATATGTATTAAACCCTTCATTTATTCAGGAGCAGTCACAGTTAAAATACAATTTTAATTACTCCCAGACAGTTGCCCCATTAGCCCTGACTCAGAGATGCATGCCTATTGATATGTGCTGTCTGAGCCTCTGTGGTTAATTGCCTTTCTGCTTAATAATGGATGCTGAGATAAATTTTCTTCCAACAAGTCTTGTTATGAAATCATTCACAAATGTCTCTATATCAGTGTTTGAACTGAGAGGGGGGGAAAAGCATCATGGAATCTCAGGCTAGAGGTGGATGCATCCATGTGTGAACTGGGGGAGTAGAGAGGAAACTTGTTCTATCCATCATCTCACACATCTCTCCCCCAGAGTCATGTTCCATTCTTACCTTGTGGCCCAGCATATCCTTGCTCTCCTCTGCTCCCTTGGTCACCTGGTGGTCCAGGTGCCCCTGGCAAGCCATCTTGACCTGGCAGGCCACATGACCCTTCTTCACCTTTTTCTCCTAGATAAATACAAAGGATGTGCTTTTCCTTCGTGTTTCCTTCGCTGCATTTTAAGGTTATACATTGTCTAAACACAAAGGGCCAGTCACAGAAAAGACACCAGGCCAGGGAGGTGCAGAACCCCTTTCTGCTGGGAATTCTCTTCACTACTTACCCACTCTGTGACCACAGTAGTGGCTCAGAGGCATGACTTTAGTAACAGCAGCTCCTGATAAGGTTTTACATCCTCTCCAGAAGCTTTGTGATTTACAGTTGATATTAAAGCACTCCCTACCAAACATTATCAGGCAAGCCTCTTGTGTAATTGCCATCAGGATCTGTACTGTCTCATGAGCTATAACTCATCCCTTAGAAACCAATTCAGCAA
The DNA here is from genome assembly GCF_009829145.1 of Chiroxiphia lanceolata. Lineage (NCBI taxonomy): Eukaryota > Metazoa > Chordata > Aves > Passeriformes > Pipridae > Chiroxiphia > Chiroxiphia lanceolata. Next base: position 16,625,683 of record NC_045646.1, on the reverse strand, counting down.
AGTCTTAGAACACACAGTGAACTCTCCTTGAAGTAAGGGATGTATTGGAGTACTTACAGAACAGGGAGGGACTGCAGAATTGGACTATATCCAGGGGGGAAGGGTAAAGACATTTTCAGGCTCCTGCTGTCCTCACCTTTCTGTATTTCTTATGTGTCCATATATTTTTACACATTAGCAGATGAGGTGTGGCCGTGACAGTAAAAGCTGTGTCTCATTTGCAGGGCACAGATAGTGATGGGCCTGTTCACTGGCTACTTAAAACATAATCTGAATTCAGTATTTACACTTGTCAGGTATTATTGCACTTAGCAGTGGTTTTCCTCTTTTGATAAAAACCAGTTTTCAGATGAGGGTGTGTCTCCAGCACCCACCACGGTTGTTTCTCAGTAATGGTGTGTTTCACTCCTTGCAGATTTTGCTATTCAACCTGCAGACTGAGTCATTCAAGGTTGTCTCACAACATTCAAAATTTCCCCATGTTATTTTTTACTAGATTCATTAAGAAAATCTAAACCAGTCAAAACAATTAACAGCATTTCTATGTTGATTGCACAGTTATTCTGCCAAAGCTTAAGCACACTGAAGTTCTAGTAAAGCACATTGTTTTTGCCAGTAAAACTTCCAGTTTGCCTTCCAAGCCAGAAGAAAATTGGACTTCTCCTATCTTAATGAAAGGAGAAGCATTACTAAGTATTTTTTTATTTCTCTCATAAAACCAGTACAAATATGTGTCATTATATCACCTGGTTTTACGGAAACTCTTGCATGGAATCTCCTGGAAGAATATAATGAATTTTCCCTCTGGAGATACTGGATGTCCAGAGCAGCCACTACGACAAACTTCAGTTTCCCAAGTAGGAAAAACCTAAAACCACACGAGGGATTCCACTATCTAAACTGAAGATACTCTGCAGACAGGCTGTGCTTTATTTCCATGAAGATGGTCTCTCTGTTGGAATTGTCAGTACCAGCATCACCCTTGTTTTCTTTTTATCTGTCAGAAGAATGTTTCGGTTTTTCATCATTTCTTTTTAAGATCTCTTTGGTCAGTTTTCTTTTCTGGTAACTTTTTCATGTTCTAACAGATAAAGAGCACTATTGTAGCTGTCTCTCTGACTTCAGTGTCTTTTTAGGACTTCGGTTGGCAGAGCTTTGGGGTTCATTACTGCTAAATTTTAAAGCATGTATACTTTTAACATCCTTCAAATATGTCTAAACCATGGAAGTGGTTTGAGGCGTTGCTTTATCATTTGTTGGGAAAAAGTAAAAATACCATTTGAAGAACTCTTTTCTCAACAGTGCCTCATGCTTTTGCCCTCCCTGGCCTAGGAAAAGGGAATGTAGTGCAGGCAGTTTCAAAACATGAGCTTACCATGGGGTCCAGGGTAGCCTATTGGCCCTGGTAATCCTGCAGAGCCATCCTCTCCTCTTTGCCCTGCTTCCCCAGGAGGGCCTGGGATTTTAGGGCATGAATCATCTACTTTCCCTGGTTCACCAGGGTCACCTGGAATGTGTAACAGGAAAGTGAATTGGAAGACTGGTTAGTGGCTCCCGTGCGAAAAGTCAACATAAACGTGAGCTGACTTTGGTGTTCAAGATAATACTTTCAGTATTTTCAAATCTGGAATTACGAAGTCTCTCTGCTTTTAATTTTAGTCTTTTAGCATAGCATTTGACAGCATGGCAAGCATTAGCCAGCATAAGCCAACTGATGTGATCTTTGCCCAGGTGGGCGAGGCCAGTGGCATCCTGGCCTGTATCAGCAATGGTGGGGCCAGGGCAGTGACTGTCCACATGTTCTGGGCACTGGTGAGGCTACTGCTCAAATCCTGTGTTCATTTTTGGGGGCCTCACTGCAAGAAAGACATTGAGGTGCTGGAGTGTGTCCGGAGAAGGGCAGTGGAGCTGGGAAGGGGGTGGAGCACAAGCCTTATAAGGATTGGCTGAAGGAACTGGGGGTGTTTAGCCTGGAGAAAAGGAGGCTCAGGGCAGACTTTACTGCTCTTTACAGTTACTTGAAAAGAGTTTGTAGTGAGTCTCTCCTCCCAAGTAACAGGAGGAAATCACCTTAAGTTTCACCAGGGGAGACTTATATTGGATATTAGGAAATATTTCTTCATGGAAAGGGTGGTCAAGCCCTGTAACAGGCTGCCCAGGGAAGTGGGCGTCCCTGGAGGTACTTAAAAGACATGTAGATGTGGTCCTTTAGGGACATTGTTTAGTGGTGGACTTGGCAGTGCTGGGTTAATGGTTGGATTTGATGACCTTGAAGGCCTTTTCCAAGCTAAACAATTCTATGTTTCAAATATTTGGTGTACAGTTCTGGTCATAATATGCCCCAAACTAATTTGACTTACAGCCTAAATTCAACCCAACTTCAGTGCGAGCACCTTAGCACATGTAAAATTCTATGGTATTTTGCCTATTTTGTTGCTGCAGGACCACCAATAAGCAGGCCAAAAAAGCTAGCCCATAATAGACATTTAAAATAATTATCATATAAAAAAATAAAGGATAGCCACCTTTTATATAATGAAAGTTACTGGGAGCTGTTGCCTGTTTGCATTTTGGAACATAATTTAGTCAGATGAAGAGTTTAGTGTCTGTAGTAATCCAATGTTAGGATTCAAGCTTTTGCTAAGCCTTTGGTTAGAAAAGCATCTCGAGTGAAAACCAAAAAACCAATTCTAACTAGAAACAAGAGATTTCACAATTCTAATTGACGTTATAGCATGGGACTTCTCAACACGGCACTATCATGATATTGGTGCTAGAGCTATTTGTGAAACAGGTATTAGAAGTATGTCCTTGTAGCAGTATCTACTATTCCTGGCAGCCACACCAAAAATACCTTCTAATAAGAGTTGAATGTATCTATACATAAGGGAGGTTCCACAAAAAGAACAATAATCAATAGTCGTGAACTTACCAATGAAACCTGAAGGATTTGAAAAATGGAAAGCAGATTGTGACCATTGTGGTGCAGGTGGAAGCGAGTTTCAGGCATGTAAATTAAAGAATGGAATGAGAAGTGAAATCTCTTACATGAGGTGACATTAGAAACAAATACTTAGTTCAGAAATTTTTATGCTACTCAAATCAGAAATCAAGTTGGCAGTTGTGGGGGTTTTTTCTGAGCTTGTTTAAGTTGTCTGTATGCAGGTAAACATTAGTATGATTATATATGAATAGAAGGATCACAGTTACATTTGAGTGACAATGAGTGACAGGTTCATAACTTACCTGTGGGACCTCTGGGACCAGGTCTTCCTTGAAAACCTTGGTCTCCTGGTTGTCCTGTAGCACCAGGTGGACCCTGTGGGCCAGGGATCCCCATAGGACCTGGAAATAAAACCAAACATAAATAAAATGAAGTCTGGCTGCTTAGGACACTTCAACTCTGTAATGTCCCAGAAAGAAATGCTCAATTTCTCTTCTCTTCCCTGGTCCTGAGCTGAATTAAAATTTATGACTTTTCTGTTTGTAGAGACTGGAAGTGATTGGTGTAGATGGGATTTCTCTACAGTGTGTGGAAGAAACAGAATATCTAGATTCCTCTTTTCAAACTAAAGGATCTGTTGAAAGTCCAAAGCTATTGATGTGGGGCAGATGTGAGACTGTTAATTCAAACACATCTACATTTTCCATAGTTTCTCAAGACCCCTAAAGCGGCATAAAGGTTTGTCTATTTGGCAAACTCAGATATTTTACTGTCTTAGATTGGTAGGGAAGTCTTCCAACAAGATGTTGGAAGCAGTGCATGTGAATCTGTCTCTACTCTCACCTTCCATCCCAATCCTATCTTATCTGTAGGTAACCAGGCAGAGCTAGGAAATGTCCAGCCTCTGCCCCTCCTACCTGGCCCAGTCTCCAATGGCAATCCCCTGGGCACAAGGCTCAGTTGCTTTTGGCTGGGCGTAAGTGCACGCTGTAGTTAAAAACATCTCAGATCATACCCTTTGGGCCTTCTCTTCCTTGGCTCCCTGGAAGACCTCTGGCTCCTTGTTGTCCTCGCTGCCCAGGATTACCTGGTGCCCCTCGAACGCCGATATCGCCTGGATCTCCTCGCACAAAGATGGTCTCTCCAGGAGGACCAGGATTCCCAGGATGACCTGTGGTAATAGAACTTTATACTTAATGTGTGCACAAAGTTTAAACATCTAAAAATAGCATTGTTCCACTGGTTTTTGTTTTGGTTTTGTGGGTTTTTTTCCCCTAGTATGTAGGACAGCCCTTGCATGTTTTTGGAAATGCTAACATTAGCCTTTATAAGGAAGAAAATAATAGGAATATTTCCCAAAGGTGTTTAGATTCTGTGCAAGCAAAAGGCAGCAAGTTAGTGGTACATGCATTGAAACACTGTTTCTCTATGTTTATATTTTATATTATGGATTTATTACCATGTTGCTTAGTCTGGAGATCTGTATTTTGTCCTTGCTCTGGTGATCTATCCAGTGTTTCCTTCTCTATGTATGCACTGAGGTATTGACAGGTTTCTTTGTTCCCTATGCACTTTTATACGTTGTTCCACAGACAGTAACCCTGTAATTCCTAGTAGCCTCAGGGTTTTTTTACATGATAAAAACTGGTATTTTTAGTTTTATTACCTCTGATGCCATCTAAGCCAGGTGGTCCTTGATCACCTGGAGGACCAGGAGAAGCACTATCAGGAGATCTTCCCATAGGTCCAGTGGGTCCAACAGGTCCTCTTCTACCTAAAGGATCATGGAGTTTTTTTGAAAATAAAATAATTATCTGAGTATTTTTAGATCACAGACAGAAGTTGCTAAGTAAAAGAACGCTGACATGTGAAGTCATGGAGGTGGTGTATGCTCTCACTTGTATATCAAACATAACAGTGATCAGGGTAATGAAGCCATCTTGTCAAAGTGAAAATATTTATCTTTTGAAATTTTTAATTCTTCCCATAAAATCTATGTAACCTAAAGAATGCATCCTCGCTCTTTGGCATGTCGCAACAATATAAGGTGAGTGGGGCCTGTGAAGTCATTCTGCTTGGAACAGGAGAAGCATTCACAGATTGTTCCCAGCATAAGGGAGTTCAGCTGATTCCTAAAAACCTCAGAACAAAATGAACGTACTAGCCTTAAATACATTTTTTTTTCCTAATTTGTAATCTGGACTTCCGGAAAATAAGACATTAATGCCCTTATATGTTACAGGCAGAAAGAGTTACAGGTTACTATCCTCTGCATAACACTTTTGAACAATCACAGCCTGTTAACATGCATGTTACATTCTGTTGCCTTCTCTTTTCTACAAAAAACCAAATCTAGTTTCTTCAGTCTTGCTTTTGACCCCACCCTTTCATTTACTCTCTAGTGAGTACTCCCTAATCTGCCAAAACTGATCACAGTACACCATGGGAGGCTTGCCTATCCTATGTCAAGCAGTGTTAATACATCTCAGAATTAAACTTTCTCTTTTTTCCTCAACAACACCATTCTGTTGACTCCTCCAGATCACAAATTAGTAACCAAACTGAAAAAAATTGTGTCTTCATCCTAGAATAATTCACCTCACCAGAATTCTCTTCCTGCTATTTTTCCTCTGTGTGTTATGTGACACTGTGGCAGCATAAAGCTAATGTCACTTCTAATCACAGAATTGCTGAGGCTTGAGTGGACCTCTGGAGACTGTCTAGCCTAACCCTCTCCTCAAAGCAGGATCAGCTAGAGCAGGTTGCCTCAGACTCTGTCCAGCTGGTGTTTGAGTATCTCCAATGACAGACACTTCCATAATTTCTCCAAGCAAGCTGTTCCCATATTTAATTACCTTCATAGGAAAATTAAACTTTTCCTTATATTTAAGTAGAATCTCCTGTATGTCAGTTTGTGCCCATTACCTCTTGTCCAGTCACTGGACACCACTATGAAGAAACTGTCTCTGTGTCCTTCCCATCAGGTACTGACACACATGGATAAATTCCCCCAAGCCTTCTCTTCTGCAGGCTGAGCAATTCCCCCTCCCTCAGCCTCCCCTCATAGGACAGGTGTTCAAACCTCTTAACTTTCTCAGTGGCCCTTCCTCAAACACTTGCTCTTTCCTATTTCTATGTAATTCTTATATCACCAGTCTCTTTAAATAATCATTGCAATCTTGTGATGCAGTTCCATCTTGCATTTACATCACAATAGTTGATAGATTTCCTGTAGTTCTGTGACTACCAAATCTTCTGCATTCTTTTTCTTCAGGAATTTTTTTCCCAAGAAACAACCCTACCTAGAGGTTCCCTGAGTCTGTCCAAGTCCATCATTTTCTATTCTTTTCTCTCCTGTAACATAATAAACAAGAAATCCCAGGGTCTCTGTATCTCTGCTCAGGAAACATCAGCGTGTTATTACAACAGCAATGTTTTTAGGGAGGGAATATTCTGGGTGTGTGTAATGTTCATCTTAAGCAGGGTAAGAGCCTGTATGAGCTTTATTTCAGTTCTGCAAAGCAGCACTAAGGAGAAAACCCTTTCTTACCTGGGAATCCTGGGAATCCCCTTTCTCCAGGGGGGCCTGGAATAGAAATACCAGGCCATCCAGGTTCACCTCTGTCTCCTTTTGGTCCAATTTCTCCTGAGTATCCTGGAGGCCCTGTTTCACTTTGACCTTTATAAGAAAACAATTATGTACATAAAGCTTACAGTGAGTACAAATACAGATGTGCAGAATAGAAATACCAGCTGCAGATGTTCCTCCTTGCAAGGGTTGCCTAGTGCTGTTTTTCTGGTTCTCTCTTGGAAGCTGGATAGAGTTTTGTTGAATCTGGCCCTAATTCATCTCTTTCAAAGAAAGCAATCTCTTTGCTTTAATGCTCTTCTTCAGGGGTTATTTTATATTGTGTCACTATGGTCTGTAACTTGAAATGTAAACTGCTTACATGGTTCTAAATTTAATTACCTATCAGCATATATTTGTAAACTGTAGATAGATGGTAAGCATTGTTTTTTGAAATGATGCTTCAAAAGCACATTTTGATAGTTGCAAATACATCAGTGTGAGTGAAATCCAGGTTCCTCTTAAGTTTGTGGCACAACTCCCATTAAAGAATGGGGCTGAGATTTCACAAGTTTCCTTTTAATTTGTTAGTTTCATCTTTTACATATTAAAAAAAGGAGACTTGGCTCTCCTTTGAATCATCTGCACTGAACATCTTAATTTTATAAACAGCCTTGAACCATTCCAACAAAACTATGTAAGTAATGAAAGTTTGTAAGTTTTCCTCACAAATAACTGCAGGTGTGTCATTAGGCATATTCTAGATTCTGTTTGAAAGTTCAGTCTGAGCTTTAATGATATTTTCTGGGCAAGGCAAACATCAAAATAACACACCCCACTCCTTGCACCTTCAGTCATTTAAGAGAAGATTTTCTGCTCCACATAGCTATTTCCTTTCTTTACCTGGAGCTCCTGCAGAACCTTTTTGACCTTTTAGTCCATCCAAGCCATCCAGTCCGGGAAGTCCAGGAAGACCTGAAAGGTGTTACAGGCATGACTGGGTGCCACAATAATCCTTTAAAATCACAATTAAAACACATTCTGGATTAAGATGGGGTATTTGCTGAATTTGATTCTTATTGGCAACTGAAGATGAGATCACACTGCACCCAAGTGCAGCCTTTTTGGAAAGGAAAATGTGAACAAACTGAAAATAGCAATGAGAATACAGTTTCACATCAAAGCAGAAAACACACCTTTCAATCCTACAGGTATTTCCACACTGCAGTCAGCAGTCGAAAGCTTGGTATGGGCTAATTTATAGTGAACTTGTGTCTGTGTCTAGGCTGCTACTGCTACATGTGGTTGACCTGTCCAAAGTTAGTTGTGTTATCCCTTCATGACCTCATGACTGGGTTGCAGACACCACCTAAAGCACCTTTAAAGCTGGAACTTCTTTACAGCTTCTGTTAAAAATGTAAGTGCAATTTAATCTATCTACACTAAAAAGAGGCTAAATTTTCACTCAGCTTCTTTTCTCTGCTCCTGCAGCTTACACATAGAAAACTCTGCTTTTTTGCACCACACTATTACAAAATTTTTCTGAACTGAACAGCACAAAGTCTTTGAAGACAACAAATCTGTAATTGAGACATATGATGGCACGTGATAGTATGTTCACTAGATGACAGTGACTTAAATCTAGTCAGATACAGCTATTGCTTTATAATCTGTGCTTTTTTGAAAATTGCTAAAAACATAGATGGTATTTTTTCATCCATTTTTTAAAGTTGAACTGATCTGAGATTGTGTTTATTGTTTGCAGTGAAGGGTAAAAATATCTCCATGTCTTCAGCACTTTAAAATTTCCTAAATGGTAGATATAAATTACTAAATATGAAAACGTACAGTCTCTTACTTAGTGATAGGAACATATCTGGCAAAACTGATGGGTCATTTGGTCACAGGTTTCAAAGGAGTTTCAGACAGAGCAATGGACTTGGGATGCCTCTTCCTCCAGAGAGGAACAGATTGGAGTGGACACTGATCATCAGTAAGTTGAACAATACTGACAGTGCCTGTTCCTGTCTCTGTTCCACCTCTGCTGCTCATCAGTGTCACATTTCCTTCCCCACCATTTCCTCTCCCTGTCATGCAGGATTCTCAGTCCAGTTGGATTGGTTTTTTTTTTCCACAAGTCTGAATTATCTTTGTCTCCTTTTCCCTGTCTAGCTCCTTCCTGGCACAGAAGATATGTAAGTTCTGTGCCTTGGTGCCTGTGCTCGATCCCAGCATGTCCTGTAGCACAACAATCTGCCATATATCCAGAGAATGAATCTTGACTACTTAAGCACATATGAATGGACATATTTTTTTAAGTTTATGAACTGGTCAAATCTGGCAGAGACAAATTGCTGTAGGAACAGCAACACAAATGCCCTTCATCAACTACTTCATCTGCCAGATTTAAAGGTCCCTAGTTCACAGATGGGTCATATGAGAAAGGAAAAATAAAAAGGCACTAGAGTTCTCTAACAGGCACACCAAAAATTATAATCATATAGCTCTGCCCTCAGGAACTGTTGAATTATTTTAGTTAAAATTTAACAATGGATGAATTGAAAAGGAAAAAAATTCCAGCCTGTAGCAAACACCAGACTGGAAAAAATTTAAATCCAGAAGATTGTTTGAAAACCTGAAAGACATTTATAATATACTCTCTGTGTAATCCACTTTATAATGTGGGGTACTAGTAATCTAACCTGTAATATCTTCTTGCCCTTAATTAACTGTTCTTTAACTTTTCATGACATTCTAAGTTTAAGTCCTGCTTTCTGTAGCCTCCTTGTGCTTTGGACATGTTCCCATTTTCAAATTTATGTAAGAGTTGCATTTGGGGAATTTAACAGTGGTATTTTAAAATTATTACCAACTCCTAACTAATTTTGGTCCCCAGGTCACCATTTAAAACTTTTTTGATCTTTGACTCATTCAGGCAAGATTGATGGCTTGGTTTACTTGCTTTCCAGGGAATTTCTGACACATTTGCCAACAATCCATTATAATATCAGCACTTGTAATTCTAGATTTTTGGATTGCTATAGTCCCATATTTCTAGGTACAGCTGAATTGGCTGACCTGTGCATGAACTACTGTTTCTGTATTGTACAGCCCAATTCAGCTTCTACTTCTATAAGTCATTCTGCTGATGTTCTTAATATTACTTTCTTCATCAAAGATTACTCACACAAATAAGGCTTGCCAGACTAAGCCCTTAACTAGTAAAACTACTGTAATAAAGAAAATGGGATTATGCTTTGGTAGCATAATCTGTTTAACTAATTTTTTAAAAATCCTCAAGTTCTTCAGGCACAAGGCCTTTCATGTAAATGAGAACCAGTGGGATGGACAAGGCTCTGTATTTAGCTATGCACAGCCAATTTCATTTTTAATGCTGGCAACAACACTTGTTGAAAACAGCTCTAAGATCTATATTCTCCAATTGAATTGAAATACAAATACCATTCTGTTTTCATCACTGGGTATACTTTCAAAGTTGTTACCCTTCTTCTCAGCTATGCTGGCAATATATAGAATCCTCAGGCTTAGCAGGCAACTCAGTGTCTAATGAACCACTATTTGGAACTGAACTTTTCCCTCTGCAGCATGTGTGTTAATTTGTTATGTTCCTGTGCAGGACTTGGAATAACTTCTGCACAATATAAAGAAGAAGTGTCTGATCACTTATGACAAGAAGTAAAGAGTCCGTCTGCTGTGAAGAAGTTTTCAGTAGAAGAATATTTTGTGGGTTTTTTGACCCCTCTTGATTCAGATATCCCTGCCACTGCAGATCCTTGCCTTTGTTACAGCAAATATTGTTTGCAACACTGAAATGTTCTCTTGCACATTATGCACCAGCAGGGAATCTGTCATGACAGTTTGAATCAGCACCACTTATTTACTGCAGACAATCATAAATGGTTTCCATTTTTCATTTACATTTTCAGTAGTTTATAAGAAAACTTCTTGATTTTTCCTTAGGCTGAATTTGAAAAAGTGGATCTGTTGTTCTCTCTAACCATTTATTACAGCTCCAAGTGTTACTTTACTGTGGTTTCTGTGTATGGATCACTAATATTTTTCCTGTTCAGGAACTGGTTATGAAACACAATGTAACAGAGAGAGGATACAGAGTTGATAACTTTCTTCATGAACTATTACTGTAACTTAAAATTTCAATTCTGAGCATAGAAAAAGTTAATCATGTTCTCCAACAATAACAACTGTATAGATGAACTACTGTTCAATCTAAACACAATAATCATTGTGAGAAGTGTGAATTAGGATTTGGAGGAAACACTTCTACATTAAATCCCTCAAAATTCAGTTTTGGGACAAAACAACACAACAAGAAAACCAACAGCAAAAACCAACTGAAGTTATCATAATTTGTTAAAACAAGTTTGTTAGACAAATCTGTCCATAGCAGTCTACTGGGTTTGTAGAGTAACAGTGGCACTCTATGGTGAAAATGTAGAACACAGCATAACTTAAGTGAAACAACTGAATTACTGCAAACTCCTTTTTCTTGAGTTCTGCTATTGAGTTCAGCTGAGCCCGACTTGGTTTCTACCTTTCTCCTTTTAAATTGTATCTCAGTTTTCTGAGGTAGCATTTATGTTACTTTTCAGAGGTGATGGGAACTGGCTTAATTCTTCTAGTACTTTAGGAGACCAGAGTCCAAATCATGGTCACACTTAGGCCTTTTCCATTTTTCCTCCTAAAAGGGTATTTATGTTTGATACTGCTACATTACCACTAAAATGGCACTGTATACTGTTTACCTTTTCTGCCTTGGAATCCAGGTAACCCTTGCAATCCTGGAGGCCCCAAAATTCCATGTTTCCCTCTTTCTCCAGGTTCACCTGGTAATCCCTGAGGACCTGTAGCTCCTGAGAGCGGGGAAAAAAAAAAATGTGACTACACAAATTTATTAAATCTTGTTCTCTGAGACTGAGCAGACAATTTCTGCTGTCTATAGGCACAGAAATAGCTTTCAATACACCCCTTAATATCTCTGATTTCTCTAGCCTCCTCCACAGAGGGGCCTCCTCAACAGTGCTATCACACTACTTTTTAAATTTTGGTGTTACCTGGTAATCCAGGTATTCCTGGATATCCAGGGTCACCCTTGGATCCTGGCCCTCCAGGTTGTCCTTGGATTCCTGGTGAACCCTTCTCCCCTGGGAATCCACAGAGTCCTTAAAAAAAAAAAAAAAAAAAAAAAAAAGAGTAATCTAGCATTTATTTGTTAAAAGTTGCCCATTCTTCGTCTCATGATAAGTTAAAAAATATAAAATCCAGTAAAGGGTTACTTGACTAGAAAGAGAATCTTACTCAAATATTTCAGATCTTTGCATCTGCCTATTAGCAGTGAGTTGTACAGACCTCACTGGTGCTACCTGACAGAGCAGAAATGGCCAGCACAAGAGAGCCAGGCCAGGTTTGATTCCAGTGAGTGTTGCTGTGTCCATCAGTGCTGTACTGCACCCCAGTAGACTCCACCTCCTATGCTCATGCCACGCTTGTTGCACACTGGGATGTCTCTTTAATCCCTGTGGTTCACTACAGAACCACTCAGTATGCACAGGAAGCAGAGCTCCCTCTCTGCTAACACAACTGAGAGAAAACAAGCTCTTAAATCCGATTCTTTCGTCAGTCAGACAGAGGTACCTGGTAATCCTGGATCTCCGGGAGCCCCTTTCCGACCACGTGCACCAAGCAGAGGAGTTGGGTCACCTCTCTCACCTGTGAAGGTACAGCAACTTCCATTTTATACAAGTATCTTTTTCATCCACAAAAGCAAAGCTGGACAATTTTGTAAGATCAGAAAATTTACTGATAGATATTAACAGCTATAAAAGGGACTGAGAGAACACAGAATGAAAATTGCTTTGGCCCATGCAAATTATGACAGTTCACCTTGATTGCATTTTCTCTTGGATAATTGATCAATAATTAGTCAATGGATATTGACTAATTTTCCATATCCATAAGAATGGATTTGTACATGGTTTTTTATGGAATTTTTAAACTCTATGAAATTGGACAGGAATTTATCTTCTAAATTAGTAAGATCATCTTTTAAAGGAAAAAACTGTCACAGGGTATACTGAAATGCAATTTTTGCTTTCAGGTAAGTCAGACTTGTTTCTAATTACACTCATGTTTTAAGGGAACACAGGACAGAAGTGACATTATATTTCCTACTGAGTCCTTGCCATCTATTGCACACACATCATAACAATATTGCTCTTTTCAAAGCCTATCTGTATAAACTCATTACCTTTGCATCCTTTTGGGCCAGTCAGTCCTGGATTTCCAGGAATTCCTGGTAAGCCAACGTCACCCTGATTTTTTTAAAAAACAAAATACAAATGTTTGACATATGGTATGTGTAGCAGGAATAATCTATAAGAGCATTTGGTGCTCTTAGAAAAACTGTATCTTAAGATCAACAGAAAAGCATGTTGTCTTTGTTACATGTCTAACACTGACCGCTAACACTTCCAAGAAACTGTAGATTAGACTTGCTAATAATTTTGAATTTGTGCTTTTATACTTTATTCTAACTCTTGGCTCAAACATCTTAAATTCCTCACAGATGGCCTGAGTAATTTGATTATAAGGTACCATAAAAATATACCAAATATTGTTGTATGTTACCCAAAATTTGCTATAAACATTAATCAGCAATATGTCGTATTGTAACAATAAAAATGTAAAGATTTCCCCATTTTTCCTTTTGAATAATGACCTATAATCAGCAAATCACACCTTATCTATTCAAAAAAATTTCATACAATATAAATCAAGCAAAAATATGTCCCTTTTACCAAAAAACCCTGTGCTTTATGCTTCATGTAATCTCACTGTCTGTCTACCTAGCACACAAGAAGTGAAGAACTGTACCTTATGTCTGTATATACATGTATGTGTGAGTTTGTATATTTGTTCCTGAGCAGTACTGCTTGCCTGGGGTCTGCCTGGGGCAAACTGGCACTGCAGCCAGAGGTGACTTGGTTTGCTGTGTCTCTTGGCTTGGCCACAGCAAGATATGAAGGAGCAGCTACATATTAATCTCCTAATTGTACTGCTGCTGTGTTATGATCTCTGTGGTAAGTGATCTGGCAATCTGTTCTTAGGAATAATGGTAAAAACTTGATGGTGCAACTTGATGGTGTTTTTTTCCCCCTAATTAGTGTAGTGTAGCCTGGACTTCCACCAAGTGGTAAGAGAACAAACTCAGAACATGCAGCTGGGAGAGGCCCTTTGCTGACTCCAACTACAGTTCCTGCTAAAAGGTAATCAAAGCATTTAGGTATTAGGCAATTTACATTTCCTACTATACTGACAGTCTCTTCTGAGGGGGAAGATCTAATAGGTGAGTACAGTACATGCACCCTTCATCCTATTTCTTAGAGGCAGGAGATAACTGCAAAGTCCAGGACATTTCACTACCACTCTGTTTACCTGGTCACCTGGTTCTCCTTGAAAACCTGTAATTCCTTTAAAGCCTTTTGGTCCTGGGAAACCCAATGATCCTGGAAACCCCATCACTCCAGTGTCACCTTGGTCACCTGGCAGTCCTGGAACACCATTCTTCCCTGGAAATCCTCGGGTGCCTCTGAAACCAGTATTGCCTTTTTCACCTGAAGTTAATTGCAGATCAAGATAATGACTAATGAAGTCAAGCCATTATTTGTCACTTATTTTGATTATGGTAACGCTTTTATTGCCACACTCTGTGTATTGTGTAATCGTCCAAGGAAACTATCCTGCTACTTTAAGAATCTATAAACATGATAAGGTTGCTGAGTGTTTCTGCAGCCATGAGTCCCTACCTGTGAAAACCAGTGATTTATAGCAGAAGAATGTATGTCTATGCTTTATTTTATGAATCCAGGGCTTTATTTTATGAACTTACCTCTTTCACCTCTAAATCCATTCTCACCAGGAAACCCTGGGTCTCCCATTTGTCCTTTCTCTAAACGGATGTTAATGTAGCCACTGTCTCCTGGAGACCCTCTTTCACCTTTGAGCCAAAAATATGGAATGTAAGTATATCTCATGAATGACACGTCCTGAAAATTAATTTTGGTAATGACTTCACTAATAGAGAAAGCCTTCAAATACTAATGTGGTTCTCAGTTGTTTCATCAGGCTCACTGCTAACAAAATTTATCCTACTTCTTTTGCTTTTTAGGTAATTCAGTAGTAACCCAGGTGATATTATATCAGAATTATGAAAGATTACCAAAGATGGCAATTGTGTACTGCCTGTGATTGTACCTTGGAGATGGTTATTCTCTTCCCTATAAAAAGTAAATATATTCCTAAGACAGCAGTAGCAAAACTGAACACAGCATCAACATAACTACAGAGTGAAGTGGATTTTTACAAACCTTTTATTCCTATATCCCCACATTCTCCACTAGGCCCAGGTGGACCCATTTTTCCTTCTTCGCCTTTTACACCGGAGATTCCCATTGTGCCTTGTATTCCTGGGAGTCCTGGGAATCCTTGGGGTCCCTGAATCCCTTTGCTTCCTGGTAATATGAAATGCTTTATTTACATGTTCAGTCTGCTTATACTGTTACTGTCACATTCTAAGGAAGAGTATAAAGCAAAAGCAGGAAGTTCAGAAGGACTCCTTAGGAAATCAGCAGAGGTAGAGAACCAACAGTTGGAGCTTGGCTTCATGCCAAGATCAAACATCTCTTGAAACCCAGACTCCCTTGAAACAAACATTCTCCCCCTACCTGCTGCCACCTCCTGGAGATTTAGGCTACACTTACTACCCAAGCTGTTATCCCCAACACACCAGCAGATCTTGCATGTGGCTACTGGATTATGGGGGCTTCATTCTGCTCCCTGTCCCCATCTTTCAGCTCAGGAGCCTGGTACCCAGAGAACTATTGGTCTTACATAAGAATGAGGCAAAGAAGGCATTAAGTACCTCAGGCTTTTCCTCATCCTTTGTCACTATGTTTCCCTTCTCCCATCCAATAAAGGATGGAGATTCTCCTTAGCCCTCCTTTTGTTGCCAATGTATTTATAGAAATGTTTTCATTGTCTTTTACAGCAGTAGCCAGATCGAGGTCTTAGTTGTGCTTTGGCCCCTCTAATTTTCTCCCTGCGTAACCTCATGATACCCTTATCTTCCTGAGCTGACTGGCCATTTTTCCAAATTTCATAAACTCTCCCTTTCTTCCTGAGTTCCATCCAAAGCTCTCTGTTCAGCCATGATGGTCATCTTTCCTGTTGCTTGTCTTTCAGCACATGGGGATGGCCTGTTCCTGTGTCTTTCAGATTTCCTTCTTGAAGAATATTCAGCCTTCCTGGACTTCTTTGCCCTTCAGGATTGCCTCCCAAGGCACTGTTAACCAGTCTCCTAAATGGGCCAATGTCTAAACATATTGTTGTTACTACAGCATATTACAACCTATTACAGCCAGGAAATAATACATGAAAATAGGTCAGTGCTGTAAAACAGCTAAAGCACCAGGATGCACCAACATGCATTGAACTATTTCCATCCCTTTGATTTTATCATAAGAGAAAGAACAAGGGATGCTATGGTTAATTGACTCTACCCTGCTGCAGGGTCTTATTCTTGAAGCTGGAAAGGAAGGAGGGTGCAAAGTACTTCCTAGTGTTAACAGCAGCAGAAATAGTTTCCGCTACAAGAGATGTGATAGATGAGGTGTTTTGCAGGATGTTTGACACACCTGTTTCTCCTGGGAAACCAGTAGGTCCTCTGTTGCCTGGAAGTCCTGGAAGTCCTTGTGAGCCTGGAGGACCTGGGGGACCTTGTGAGCCTGGAGAACCTTTCAGACCTTTGATTCCGGGTGGCCCAGCTAGGCCCCTGTCTCCCCTCTGACCTTTAAAGCCTGGTAAACCTGAGAAAAAGAGCTTTAATCTATGTATGTAAATGCAGGAAAAGGTTCAGCAATTGTATCTAAAAAGCAGAAAGTTTTGGTATAAATTTAAATATCAGCAAACATGGCAAAATTACTTGGAAGCTTTATTACCATGTTGGAATCCTGGCCCTGCCTAGATTTATCACTTGGAATGTTTGTTTTCTTGTATTTCTTTAGTGATAGACATATCAGTAGAAGAGCAGTGAAAAATCCCTACTAATTTGTAAATACATTTGATATATATGTCTCCTAGCTCTTCCTAAATAACAATTCCACTTAAGAATAAGGAAGATAAAAGTATCACAGTAGTGACAGGAGCTCAGTTAAGCTATGAGGACAACAGAATAAGAGTTAACTCTTCCATTTGTTACTTGATAGTGAACACACTGTGATTTGGCCAGTTAAAGAACACCATGGGAAAGAAAGGAAAGTTGGGAAATACCTGGGATGGACACTCTACATTCCTTGAGTTTAAAGAAATGCGCAAAATATAATGTACAACCCCAGAAATGGGCAGGCCCCATGGACGTGTTTGCCACGTCAGCTACAAAAATCATGTGATGAAATCTGCCACAAAATATGTGCAAAGCTTAGTGCTGTGAGGCAACCCCATGGATGTGGTATACCTTGAGGTCCTGGCAGGCCCATGGCACCTCTGAGTCCTGGTGGCCCTGGTAAGCCTGTGACACATGGTGGACCAGGGAAGCCTGGACAGCCTGGTGCTCCTATATCACCTTCTGGGCCTCTAAAGCCCTTGGCACCTGGAAATCCTGGGGTGCCAGGTTGTCCTGGGAAAAAACAGCATTATAAAATGTTTTAGTTCCATTCCTCACCCTCCTTCAGAATTCCTAATTTTAATTTTGAAATGTACATGTTCAGTTACTGTAGTGTCTTAATTGTCCTCTAGTTTTTGCAGTTTGTGAAAACTGGTGCTTTCCTGCAATTTAGAATTGGCTGCTGTGGAAAGCTCCTTTCTTTAAGGAACAAATATGAATTCAGCCCTCATCTCTAGGTAAGGATGATAGTTTCTGATGAGTAGGAGCAGAGTGGGAGGAGCTCGCTGGCCTGCACCAGGCACACAGCTCTGGGGTCAGTTCTACAGGTGTTCCCTGCACAGAAGGATGTGTGGAAATGCTTAGGACTGGGCAAAAGGAAGACCTATAAAAGGAAACAGCAATATCCTCTGTAAAGTGGGAAGGAAATGCACTGTGGAGATCTCTTTGCAGCAACCAGCACAACTCCCCTGCAGAAGCAAGGAGTGTAGTGCACAAGACATTGAGGATTTTATTGCATAACTCTGGGCAAAGAAATTCACCCCTCTCTCCCTGAGTGTTCTCCTGCCCTTTTCCAGTCTGTTCAGGTTTGACTAAACAGTCTGAGGCAAGGACTATCTGTGTGGCAGAGCAGGAAGCCCCAAGCCCAGATGGGCACCAGACAGCAAGTAATAGTAAGAATAGGAAGCTGCACTGTTACTCCATGAACTGGGTAAAGGCATCTTTCTCTTCCTGCAGTGCAGATCCCCTCACTGGCTGGTCAGCCTAAACTGTGAAAATGTAAATGTAAAATCAGGGTGTACTGTTCACAGTCACCATGATGGATCCAGGTAAGAGGAAGTTTTGTCTGAATTAGGACCATCTTTTCTCAGATTTTCTCCTTTAACAAAATGTTTCATAAACTGTTTCATAAAAACTGGCCCATACCTTGAAGCCCAGGAATGCCTGGATTACCCCTTGCTCCTTGTGCACCAGGGGGTCCTGGCAGTCCCCTGTTGCCTGGGATTCCCGGAGGGCCATATGTGGTGTCACCTGGAAGACCTTTCTGACCATCTATGCCAGGTGGACCTGGAGGGCCATTTTTACCATCAACTGTAGATCCTCTTTCACCTTGATCACCAGGATCACCAGCTGTGCCTCGAAAGCCTGTTGATAGGATTTTTAAATTCAAATAGGGCATAATTCAGGAGGTGTTTGGGTTTTTGTTTGTTTGTTTGTTTGTTTTCCCCCCAAGCTGTTACATTATAATCCAAATGTAACCAGATTTAAATTATTACTTTGCAAAGAAAAATAACACCATACATTAAATTTCAGGTTTCTCGTTTATAGCTAATGATACATGAGGATTGAAGGAGGTAATTCCTGTGGGAAGTGACAGGGGTTTTCTTTGGAGCAGCATCTGTCTTGACTACTGTCACTCTTGTCCGGTTTACTCCCTTTCCTAAAATTTCACTAATTGTTCTCAGTTTTCTGAGAATATTTCCTCTCTGGACACTGAACTTTAGGTTATTGCAGCACCTGCAAAGCTGGAATAAAGAAAGGGATACTGATAAAGATTTCTGTTTCACTAGCTTTTGTTGAAGTTTGTGTTTCATTCTATATTCTATGCTATAGTGTTCTACCATGGTAGCTATCTTTCCCTGCATTTATATATTACAATCTGACCAGCAGGTCACCTTCTGGCCCAGGGATTCCTGCTCCTGGCCTGCCTCGATGGCCTTTTTGCCCTTCAAAGCCATTTGGTCCAGGATGCCCAGGGAGTCCTTTTAAACCCTTTGGTCCTGAAAATGAAAAAGAAGTACATAAACTGACAGAGTGCTCAAATGTGCTCCCTGCTCCATAAACAGCAGATTGCAAATCACCAGAGTCAATTAGAAAAAAAATCTTTCCTATAACATTTCAGTGTTACAGGACATCAACAGTATTAACCCAGTGAATGACAGGTGTCAGCTCAAGTTCTTACACTCTCCCGTGCTATATCCTGCTTCTGGAATGGTGCAGATGAGCTCAATACACAAATCCCTGTTCTTTCATGTCTGTATAAATTTTTGTTCCCACCCACAATAGTGGTATCAGGGAACTGGGTAATACCATATTAAGGAGCCTGAAAATCCACCAGCTCCAATTCTTCTGATCAGGATTTTCTGAGGAATTTCAAATGCTTTGGAGGCGATCACAAGAAACGTCTTGCCAGTTCCTGGATGAGTTCTTTGCATTTCAAGTAAGTTTAAAAAGTTGAAATAATGGTAATAAGTTTTCAGATTTTAGGGCTCAATTTCAACTTGCCATGAGCAATATAGTTTTAGAAATTACAGCCTTGCAGCATATCTTTGCCTTGCACATCTCTTTTTCCCAGTATCCAGATGTACATACTCCAGGTCTTATCCAACTCCAGCCATCTGCATATTTTACAGACTCTCTCATGCATTTCAATTGAGGCAGGACAGAGTTTGAAACTACCTTCATTTAATTATTTCTTTGGAGGCAGCCTGCACACCTTTTGATCATGCAAACTGCAGCTGTCTGGCCCTTGATTCTTTTAGATGACTATGCTCCTCTGTATTTGCAGTTTTACATTTTCAGATATGTATCTGTTGAAAAAGTGGAATACTGTAGCTTTTTAGGATATCTTCTTTTTTAAAATTAGCAACTTAAATTTCAATTAAAATCAAAAATTCTCCTATATATAAACATACCTTGAACACCTTTAAAACCTGGGGGACCTGGATTTCCAGGGTATGGTGATGTGATGCAGACAGTTTCACCTGAAGCAAGAGGGAGAAGAAACTGGCCTATTTAATTTTAGAATAAATGGAGTCTGAACACTTACTGTAATATTTCTGTGGAACTAACCAACTAGGTGTAAATATGTGAAATTATGCACATTGTTATTTCCATATTATTTAAGTTTTGATGGAGAATCTTAAAATATATTTTTCTTGACACTTTCTATATAATATTGGTTATATTTCAAATTGTTGTAATACCGTTATATTTTTTAAAGACAAAGGTTTGGTTTTATTTCACTTGTCTTGGAAATTTGTCTTTAAAAAGAAAGAAAGAAATAATATTTTCATTTCAATTCTATGTATAGTTCTGGTTCATACATATCACTCTCAGTGTAGATGTTTTTGTTTGGCTAAGCACTTTTTATAACCAAAAACCAGACCAAGTCTTAAATATAAGTTATATTTTCCTATAAATTAAGAACATTTTCACTATAAATGAATAACACTTTATGTAATACACATGAAACTGTAATGGATGCCACCAAACATGTATTTTTGTTATTTCATTCTTAATGTAAAGAGTCAAAATTACCTTTCTGGCCTTTTGGACCAGGTGGCCCAACATTACCAGTATCACCAAAGTCTCCAGGGCTACCTCTGGCTCCTGGAGGGCCAGGAAACCCCAAACCAGGCAATCCCATCTGTCCTTTTACCCCAGGAGGTCCTGGGAGCCCAGGGAATCCTTTATCACCTGGAAGCGATACTCCAGCATCGCCCTGAAAGAAAACTTGTTGGTAAGAAGTAACAAGAGCTAATTTCTCTCCTCTCTTTGATTATGAGAAAGCATGTTTAGGGGATCATCTGGAGAAATCACTTTCCACAATTAAGAGACTACATGGATGACGTTAGTATTTTTAAATATTTAAGGGCAATAGGAACAAAGGGGTTAGTGGATTTTTTTGTTTCCTGATCCCATAATATTGGGACACAGTATATGCAGAAATTATATTCAGGAATACCAAAATAAGCAATGATACTTACAAGAAAACAATTTTTCAGTGGATAAAAACTTTCATAACCTCTCATAAGATAATACATTAATTGAAATGGAAAAAAAATCTGAGAGAGTCAAACATACCTCAACTCCTTTTTCCCCAGGTAATCCTAGTTCCCCATCTCTGCCATCAAGACCTCTCTGGCCTGGAAATCCTGGAACCCCAGTAGGTCCTCTTTCACCTTTTAATCCTTAAAATATTTTGAAAAGAAAAGGAATTATAATATTTACAGTAATTATTTTTTGAGGGGGAGGTGGAGGTTATTTCTTCTTAGGTAAATGCTGAATAACCATTCATCATATCTGCATGATAATTCCCAGTCCTTCAATTCACATTTCCTTGGTGAAGTATTTTAGGCTTAGGAAGGCTTTAGTTGGACACCTCATGGAACAACTTGGTCTCTCTGTAAAAGACATGTTTAGAGGCACCACAAGAATGTGGCTTTTATTTGTGCTATACAGAGAGTTAAAATATTGAAATCATTCTTAATTTCAGTGAAATCAGTCTGTAGCAATGTCATATGATGCAGAATATTTGCATCAATATTTCCCAAAGGTTTTATTTTCCCCCTAGATTTCTCTTGCACTGATATTTATGAAAATGGAACTTTTGCTGTGTCAAGAAATCCTTTGCAAATAGAAGAAAATGTTTTCCCCTCTCTAACATCTGTAAAAAACCCACAGGCATCCAAAGCTAAGCTAGCTTTTTATAAACAATAAGATGGTCAATCTTTTGTTTGAATAATTAGTTTAGCATTTCTAACTAAGCTTTGCCTTCAGATTGTTGTAATTTATTGCTCTGTTTCTTTTGCTTTTGCAAATCATAACCATAACTGTGGAGAGGTTTTGATCTATTTAATTACAAGAATTTCAGTTGTGCAACTAGTGGCCTATTGTTTCTCTTCAATGCCTGGTCAAGAGTAATTTTTAGAAATAGGAGCAGGAATCTGAATAGTCATTGAAACTTTGAGTTTTTCCCAAGAAGGATGTTGGTGGCTTAAGTTGAGGTAACAGCTGTGATATTGATATATGACACTTCAGGAGGTGGTTCTGTACAATAGTATTTGTATTCTGCTGAGTCTTTGCTATGCAAACCTCTGTAAGACCCCAACTATCAATCACAGGACATGAAAAATCATTTGTTAGCATTAATAACATGCTGTTAAAACTGTTTTATGGTTCAACTATAGAATAAAAACCACAAAATACTGTGTTGATCTTGTGTTTAGCAAGAAGAGATGGTACCAAGAAAGCAGTTTGGACATACATACCCTCTAGGTTTCAGTAACTTACTGAACTAATGAATTTATTAAAGAGTAGATTAATATGTTTTTCTCACACTATTGCTTAGATATTGTATAGGAAACAAAAAGACCAAAGATAAAACTTGTGGTTACCTTTTATCCTAACTCTTCCTGGATCACCCTTCTCTCCTTTTTCACCATGCTGTCCAGCAGAACCAGGGGTCCCCTTACCATTGACAAGGAAAAAAAAGGTGTCAGTTGTCTCCAGCACAGAATCAATGTGGGAATTGAGGGGAAAATTAGATATCTATCTCTTGTATGGTTTCCCAAAACCAACCAGTTAAGGTGACATGCCAAAAAGAAACACTTATCTCTTCTGATGATTATAAAGAGGTGTGTGAATGGCACCTGGCCTTCTCAGCCTGACTCTGCCAAATGTATGGATACACAACTAAAACTGTAAAGCTTGAAGATTTGGGTCCATGGCTGTAAATGCAATATTAAAATCCAAATGATTCACAAACTGTTCCCACTGCAGACTTCAACCCACAATCCACTGAGGAAGGGAATCTCTGGAGTGTGGTGACTGCAGGATGAAGCTTTCCTCCCAGAACTGAACACAGCAGCAAGTAAGTGATGCTTTTTTTCTGAATGAAAACCCACAAAGCTACCAATAAGAAATTTCATCTACATCTAATCAGGTAGGTGTTGTGAGAAGAATCTATGACTTGACAGGTTTAGAGGAGAAAAGAAGTGTTTTTCTATATTCTTATGCTGATTTGTGCTCTCAGCTCTCCAAGCAGAGTGCAGTTTTCATGTCATCATTGGTGATCTTGCAACAGTGCATGTGGGTAAATATATTTTACCATGGGAAATTTAAACAGAAGTAAAAGGCCACTAAGGTGTAAAACTGGGGTATTATTTAGCCAGCTTCCTCTGTTATTCAAATTTTTTCACTTAAAAATAGGTGGAGAGATTATAATGTGATTGTAAATCATGACACTTTTAAATCAGACAGACTTCTGAAAAACATGTTGTATCTGAAACTAGCAGTGTCTCTTTCTTACAATGTTTAGATCTTTATGTAGGCAGAGATCAGTTATTAGTGTTTGAGAGGGAAAATGAGATATTTGTGAAGAAAGGAGAGCAGAAAAATGGAGAAAAATGGTCCATTAAACCAAACATTTCTGTATTGAAGTGAATTACTTCCATCCAAAGTGATTATTTTGTTCTTGTTTCTCACTTAAGTAACCTAAGAACAACAAAATGTTCAGGACAAGGCTTCAAGCTTTGCTTCAAAAATACAGGGACTAAATCATACTCTCAAAAGTAACAAGAAGATCAAAATCTCACATAATCCACACAGGTAGTGGTGTTTTAAGAAGAAAACAAACAAACAAAAACCCCACAAGAGCAAATGTAAAGCTTGTAATGAAACCATTGGCACTAGAATGAGTGAGCCCTTCCACATCCTTCCTTCAGACTCACAATGGTTTTGTTAGCTTTTTTTTTTCTTTTGAAAGAAAATCTTCTGGAAACTTTTAAGCAATTCCTCATGTGCAAAAAGAGTTCTGCTATTAAAATCTCAAAAAAACCCAACAATAACAAAAAAACAGCAAACAAAACAAAAAAAAACCCAAACAGCACAAAAACCTCCAAAACACCTCCCCAAAACAAAAAAAGACCCACTAAACAAACAAAAAAAAAACCCCAACCATAATGCAACAGTCATAAAGCAAGGCATATCTGCCTGTATTTTCAAAGAAATTCCTCTCACACACAAGAAAGTATGTTAAAAAAATCTCTCTTTGGCATTATTTTGGTATGCAGCATCCTGGGTGTACATTTTGCATGTCAGACCAGAAAAAGTGGATCAAAATCACATCAAGTCCAATAATTTATCTTATAAAGTGTTTCTAAGGCAGTTAGGTTAAGTGGTGCTTTGAATTATTGCTCACTGTGGGGAATGAGATAAACTATATGAAGCACATTAAAGAAAATAAGTCTGTTTCCAAAAGTAATAGCTCATTTCACTAGACTGTAACAAGCAAAAGTAGATGAAAGTTTCAGATAGTTTTCCAGGGCACTTTCTCCACTACTCTGCTTAAATGTCTCCTGAGCTGAGAGGTAACTTCATGTTATTTATTTACCAAAATTCATGAAAACTACTCACAGGGAGCCCTGGTGATCCCATTGCACCAGATAAGCCTGGGTCTCCCTTTTCTCCATATCTTCCAGGGTATCCCATTTGTCCTTTCTTTCCTGGAGTACCTGGAGGTCCTTGCACACCACGGGGACCAGGAGGACCAGCACGACACGAGCAGAGACCTTGGCTTCCTATATGAATGTGTCAAAATTACATTGAAAAAGTTGCAGAATTAATACACAAAAAATAATGCTGCCCTTTTTCTTTTCTGTGTGAGTAGTGCCTGGACCATTTCATGTCATTTGATTCCCTTCAAAGAGGTGAAGCATTATCAGCACTAAGTAACTGCTGCATTGACATCATCTACTGACTTAGAAGCCCCAGTGCCAACTGGCCATTTAACTCTGCACTTTGATGGGCCTTATCCACCAAGTTACCATAAACTTCTTGCACATTTAGATCTCACATAACTGGCAAAGGTCTCATATTCAAATGTTTTGCTTACCCTTTTCTCCTTTTGCACCTTTTCTTCCTGGAAGGCCTGTCTGACCTTTTGCTCCAGGTTCTCCAGGGATCCCTCTGTCAGTACAGATCACACCTTTTATAAAAAAAAAATTTTACAGCAAGTATAAATCTGGTTGAGTGTTTCCACAGCTTAGGTCGTGTATTCTCCTCTCCCTTATCTTGTTATACTCGTGTGAAAGGTTAGAGATCTTATTAAATGCTTTACAAGTTATTGCTTATAGATTATACTACAAGAGTCAGTATGACTCAAGTTGATGTTGACACATGGATTTTCATTGCCACTACTACTTTTTTCCACTTAGAACTTTACTTTTTCTTTTCTAAAGGATACTGATTTGGGCTTCCTCCTCAGTTTGCTGTATTTTTGACTTCAGGTGATATATTTTTAGAGAATTTTTTTATATGTGTTGCTTTTGTGGGCTTGAATCACCCAGAAAACGATGAAAATCTTGAAATCTCGCTCATCAACAGCTAATAGGAAAAACGTGTTTTCAACATCCCGTGTAAAGTCTGATATATCTGTCAAAATGCACTTTTCACCTTTGTTTTTTGTGGGATCAACAAAAGCACTGGATCTATTAACCTGCAGAATTATATTCTTAATACATAAATTGCTGTTGAACCTACTGGGTAGTCCAGGTAAGCCTTGTCTTCCTGGCTGTCCTGGTAGGCCTGGTGGTCCAGGAAATCCAGGTCTTCCTGGGATTAATTCACCTGTTCCAGGTAAACCAGGGTCACCTTGAAAACCTTGAGGTCCTGGTGCCCCACTTACTCCTGGCAGGCCAGGCAGACCTATAAAAAAAGAAAGGTGTAAAGCCCATACAGCTTCATAGTGATTAGTGTGAGATATTAAAGAGGAAACACAGACCATGCAGAACTGCCCTGAAAAAGAGCTTCTATATAACAAAGACTTAAATCTAAATCTTCAAGTTTTCCAGAATCCCCAGGAAAGGAGCTCTGCTTTAGACCTTAAAATGCTTCTTTTCCTTCTCCCCTCCATTGTCTCTTTTTCAGATATCCCAGTTATTCTCATTCCTTATACAGAGCAAACTCATCCTGATCACTTTCCTTTATATCTTTTTGAGATGGAGAACAGAATTTTTGAGTACAGCAGTCCAGAGAAAGGTATACCATGGGTTTACAATGAATGGTAATATTCTCCTTAGCCTTTTGTTCCTTTTCTAGTATCTCCTAATGTTCTACTTGGATAATTTTCATTCTTTTCTTTGGCCACTAAGTTAGTATTTTTACTGAACAATCTGTGGAGCTCAAATCCTTACTGTTGGTGATTTTCATCATGCAAGAACAAAGTAGTTTTATTTTAGTTGCTTTCTCTACTACTGCTATATAGTTCATATTTTATCCCCTACTTCTCTTACTTGTTCCATCAAGTCCTGGTCTTCCTAGCAGGCCTGCAGGACCCATTGGTCCAACTGACCCCATATCACCAACAGGACCGGGAAATCCGGGATCTCCTCGTGGACCTACAGGGAATTATAAAAACATGTGAGTCAAATACCTTACTGACAGCTTAAATCTAAATAAAACTGAAATCAAAATTATAATTTGGAAACTACATAAGAGTAAAACAATTTATGACACACTTTTAAATCTGTAACAATTTAATTTTAAGGTGGGAGGATTTGGTTACTTTTCTACGGATTCCAACCCATTTTGTTGGGTACATTTTTAACTTTTCATCACTCTGTAGTAGTATCTTTGTGCTACATATTTCAGAATGCTGAGAGAAATGTTTGCCCAAAATAAAAACACTTGGCATTTAAAATAAATATGCATCTCATGTTATCCCCACTTGGAAGTGCACACGGGGAGGTCGTTTCAGGATTGTCTCGGTTGAAATTATCCAAATTTTTAAAAGTATATTTTCAAAATTGCTATAATTAATAAAATTTGAAATTGTAATTGCATGCTGATAAAGAAAACCTGAATCAGATATAAACAGCTTCATTAAATTGGAGAAACAAAATATTGGTACTAGTTGTGTACCAGTTCTGCTAAGGACCTCTTTCTCTGAAGATTGTATCCAGTCATACACCATGCACATGATTAAATGTTACTTGAGATATTAAGCATGGGGTTAAGTCTTTTCTTGCATGGGCTGGAAAGTCAATGGGAAAAAATGTAATTGATTTTTGGGGAGTTCTGCTGAAATAAGGTCTTGTTGTAATTTACTTCTGCTCACAATCAGCATTTGCTGCAGTAGGAATACAATTTATGGTGACTTGTCTTGAAACATTCTCACAATACAGATTCCCCAAGTGTTATATGCAAAAGGCAGCAAACTCGGTTGTTCCCCGTTGTTTCCTGCTATGAAATAAAATTTCCACACATCTTTTCACTGATTAGATGATAAAGATGGAGATAGAGGGAGCTGGGACATAAAAACCCAGCCTGAGGTTTAGGTAGGCAGGTAATAAGACTGACAGGTATTCTGGTGAGGGTTCTAGTTCCAAGATTTTGCCTCTACTATGCAACAGGAAGCTTAATTGTAATCTAAAAATCTGTATGTTGTGGCAATTCTGAAAATAGGAATCCTAAATTACAGTGGGTAGACAGTTTTTCTTATCTGCCATCCATTATCCAGCATGGGCTTACTTTTCATGGTTTTGTCTTAAATATGCCTAGGTCCAATAACCAGAGACAGGCCTTCAGATCCAGTTGTGACTGTGTGCACAGAGATCATTTAATCCGACATTCGTATGTTTAACTTGGTACCAGTGAGATCAGTGAGACAAACAAGTACAGCATGTGGCCACCAGGAAGTGAAGGTTTAGGATCCTGTTCCCTGAATCCCTTGGAAGTGACCAAGTGACCACTTTGACACACCTCAGCAAAACAGGTCCCACACTTTATCCAGCAGAAAGACTGGTTAAAACTAGATATAACCTTTTATAGGAAGCGGTGGAGTTCCAACAGCTCCAGGAGGACCTGGGGGCCCTTTTTCTCCTGGATCCCCCTGTAAGTCCAACAATAAATTTTACTGATAGATACAAACATAAAATGCACAAGCATGTAACTGAAAATTTCAACAATTGTAAGGTGTGTAAGGATGTGACACACATCACCTGGGAAACTTGACTTTGACATTTTATAGCACTTAAAAACAAGCAAAAAGACTTAAAATAGTCATTATCTTTCAGGATACCAGTGACTAAACAGCAATACACCTATCACACATATCTATTTGACTCTCTAGAACATGTGACTGCTGTATTTGATTTCATTCATTTATTGTAAAGATGACTCAGTTACAGTAAATCAGTACCCATTTAATTGAGAGACACTGATTTAACAACCATGCTGTAATTATTTGCCTTAAAATTCTATACCAGAATTAAGAAATTACTTCTATGATGACAGATAAGCTTTAAGAAAAATGGTTTCACAGTCTAACAGATATCAATGGTAAGAGATACTCAAAGCTCTTATAAGTTTAAAACATCTGCATTAGGGAAACATAAAAGTGGCTCCTAATGGAGAGGAAAATCACTTCTGCTTGGAGGATTTCTAAATTAGCTTGGATTTTGATACTTAGAATTGCAAGTGAAGTGGACTTTAGGGGAGGTCTTTTATGTGGCAAATTGTATTAGAGTTTTTGCTTTGTAGATTAGGAATCAGCCCTGCTCTTTCAGCAAATGGGAACTGAGAAAATAAGAATGTCAATGTGGGAACTGCGTAGTGAGGCTGCATTCCTGGGACTGAGGTTCAGGTCCTTTTAGGACACAGACAAGGAGGACTGGGACTGCAAAACTGGATATCCATTCTTACATAAGTAAAAACAAGGAGTACATCCCTCTTTCTGGGCTTTTTTTTTTTTTTTTTAAAATATGTTTCCAATAATTAAACAGTTCTGGAACTGTCACTGGCTGCTGTCCTCTTGACCTCTGTTTTTTTCCTTTGACTGTATCTTGCAAAATGAAAAAATATCCTTGTGTCATCTTTGGCTCTTTTACACAGGAACATAAATTTGTCTTCCTAATGACATAAAGAGCCTTCTGTGTGGCAGGAAAGAAAAAGCAAACCTAGCATTTTCCCTCTGCTGATAAATTTACAAAGGATTTTGAGATTTAAAACTAATTTAATGATGATAAAAGTATGAAAGATTTGTACTATAGATGTATTTGGCCCAAGTCTTATATGATTTTCATAGTGATTTTAAAATGACACAACCAGAACACAAGAACATACTGAGGAGTCAATGAGCCAAGGTCAAACCTTTCTGTTCTTGGTATCTCCTTAAGTGACAAATTCTGATCATGGTCTGTTTTTAGGCTGTCAGGTCTAATGACCCTCTCTGGATGGCACTTCATTTTGCCTGTGTTTTCACTGTTGATACACTCCTACATAATGGCCTGAAAATGTTTGGATTATTTTGTTGACTGATACTGTTTTCCCATAAAAAGTTTAGGAGACTCAAATTACCAACATCTTATTGAAAAAAAATAGTGTTACCAGTGTCCAGACTTGGAGACCAAAAGGTATGACAACAATTCCTTGAAGACCACTTTTTGCTTTTAGCAACAGTTAATATTTTTTTTTAAGATGAGATTTACTTTGAAAGCGACTGAGGGTTTTTTCTGAGTCTCTATATCTTAAATCTGAATCCATCTTAGATTCTCTCTGAGCATGTTTGTTTCAGAAAAATCTATGTGAGGACAGGCTATTCCCAGGTGTGTTTTTAATCATAATCTTGTTCCTCCAGTCTATGTAATTTTCAGTAGATCATAAGCAACAGCTAGTGAGGCCAGATGAATAGTTGATGAAGTCTAGATAGATCTGCTCCTTTCAGGAACAATCAGATTTCTCCAATTGTTTCCCAAGCAAAACCAAAGCATCTGTGCAATCACTCAGAATTTTGCATATCTGTCTGAGTACACCTGGTTTTTATTAAGTTGTGTCTATATTTGATTTGTTTGCTCCTTGGATTAGCAATTGTAATTTCATCTTTCTGATTCATCCCTGCAGGGCTTCACACTTTTCCCTAGAATAATCTACCAACAATTAATTATTTTTTGGTTACTGTTTGTTGTGTTGATTTATGGCTACTCAGACTGTGGGCTAATCAGTGGAGTCTGAAGAATGTCCTATTCTGTCTATAAAATTACTTGTCTAAAGTCTGTTAATGATGCCCCAAACTAAAACAATATGTACATCAGGGTGAGAATTTTTAACAACAAAACACTACAGGTTCGATTCTACTTTTTAGGAGTAGTGGACTGCAATGAATCTTCTGTTAAAACATGCAATGTTTCTGTCTAATTAGTATCTAAATGATCCCCCCATTGTTGTGAAGCTGATAATGGGCAAATGGGAGAAAAAGTGACACACATGGGCAATTTCTTCCCCCCAAGTATGACCTCATAAATGAAATCTTGGCTGAAAAGGTTGATTTAACATTCTCTTGGCAGGCCCAACTTTGAAACAAGTAAGTCTGTGACTAAACCAGATGTTTTTATTGTACTTTTACTTATTTACTTCATGTGTTTGTCATTTCTCATTTGTAAACATGCTTCTTGAAAAGCTGTTTGTTGCTTATGACAAGTTTGGACCAGCCTCAGTTTACTTCCTTGTGTCATCACAGATTATGTACAGTGTGTTCCAATCTTAAAATTCAGTTTATAACAGAGGTGATTCTTGCCCAAATCTCTTTAAGGAAATTTACTGTTTTATATGCAGCTTTCCAAAAAGATTATTTCAGAGGGAAATAAACACTCCTTGACTTTGGTATTCCAGAATATTTAGAGCCAAGTTCATTAGTGTCAAAATTTCTGCAATACTGTTTTTGTCCTCTATACTGTGGTAATACTGGTGATTGCCTTTTTCAACCTTGCTGTCTCCAGTGATGATTCTTTCATCCACCTTCTGGTTTGCAGCATTTTACTTCTCCTCTTGCTCATATATGCTGACCACTTGGACCCTATCCCAGCCACTCCCTAGCCATTCCCTCTGGCTGGACTCACTGCTCCTTTGTTCCCTCTAGAGGAGCATCCAGAACTGCTTTTTCCTTCTAAGTGTGCTTTAGCACTGTAGATTCCATAGAAAATACAATAATTCCTGTCATTCAAGTTTTTGTTGTTAGCCAGTATTACAATATGATCCAGCAGTCAGAATTACAGTATCATAGGTTCTGCAGCCTGCAGAAGACAAATGGAAAGCAGCATGTATTGTAAAATAAAAAAATAGTTAATGTCATCTAATTGAGCAAAAGTAGGGAATGTTTAACCACAGGTGGTGTGGAGTCCAACTTCCATTCTGGTAACCATCTTGGAACAGCTACTTGTGTGAACAGGTTGAATGCATGCAAGAGACTTTGGTAAATCACTCAACCTGTCTGAATGGAATTTTGTCACCTCATTTGGGACCAGTTTCCATCCTAGTTTATAGGATTGTACTATTACCTGAGTAGCAGGTTTCTTTACCTCACATACCTCTCTAGGGAATGCAGCTCAACCATGAATACCTTGCAGAGTTCATGGATCAGATAGTTATACTGGTAAAGGTAACTACTGGCAATCAGGATTAACAATTCCTGTGGCATGCAAAATGGAATTCCTGCTCTCATATGCACCAGGTAGGAATGTTTACTTACATTGTTATTTACTACTATGATGTTGAGTAACTACGACCATCAGGAAAACAGTAAATTTTAAAAAGAAATGATGATTGTATAAAAGGAAATGGTCTGATAATTGGGTACACTTGGGAGGAACTGGTAGCATCTATATAGGGTTGTGTGCTTTTGTGGTGGTTTTTTACCTGTATGCCTGGATAACCAGGTTGTCCAGGAAAACCAGCAAATCCTGTTTCACCCTGGAAAGGATCACATAAATATAATTTAATTAATCTGTGAAGACATTAAAATAATTGACTCCTGTAAGGCAGTCAAACAGTACTATCACATTCTAATTGCACCCACAGCGTGTTTCAGAAAATTTCCTGGGTTTGTACAAGAGATGTTTTATAGACTCTCCTGTGTTAAAAAACCCACAACATGTATTGCCAGGTAATTTAGACAGTGGTCAGCAGATTCAGCTTAGCTGGGGCACAGGACTAGCTGGAATACACACCAGCAGGATCTAATAGACTCTGCTTAATACAGCTGAAATTGGTTTGCTGCCTGCTGAATGATCCTCTTAAACTATTATTGCATGGAAAGCAGCTGTATATCAGCTTCTCTTCTTATGATTTACTAATACACTTATCCATCCAGTAGTCAAACTCTTTAGGTAGGCAAAAGTAAAGACCATAGTAAAAACTAATTTTGCAGATAAAACAGTCACCTGGAACATAATTCTAGAGGTGAATATCTGTACATTCAAGTGATTTATGGATGCCATGATCATTACCTTAACTAGATTTGAAAATAAGCTGGGGAGAGAAGATAGGAAAAAGGGAAAGATATAGATCTATATACATATATTTATTGTTCTTTACCCCAGTAAGATATTTTAAGTTCATAAGTAATATTTAGCAGACTGAACATCACAACTGGAATTTCTTGAGCCAGAAAGACGAATAAAACATGCAGATAACACAAAATTACACAATGTCACCATGGCAAACAAAGTTAACATGCTGCATAACTTTTCTGTCATGCTGTATGTCTGTCCCACTGACTTTCCCTTCTCCTTGCAACTTCAGATTCCATAAGCAAATTTCAGCCAAATATCAGAGAGTGGCAGAAATTCAAAGCCACAGAGATCATACAAATTCTGTGGCAACAGGTAGCAGAAGAGAAAAGAAGGAATGCAATGTGAGCTAAGAAGTATGTGGAAATTCCAAATCTGCACAAATCCACAGAAAACCAAACCTCACTGATCCCACTGTTCAGGGAGCTGCTTATACTTTATGCTTCGTACCTTCATTCCAGGAAAACCTGCAGGTCCATAAGCACCAGGATGACCCTGATAAAAGCAAGTAGAATGTGAGCTAAAACCATAAAAACTTATTCGAAATTAAACCTATTCAGAACTGCTGAGCAGTTAATGTAACTTAGGTCAATATTACTTGGGATATTTCCCAAAAACTTTGCAGAGTTTTTTCAAATAGTTTCTATGAGAAATGGACACAAATTTGAACTATAGACCAAAGCAAATCAGTCAGGTCTTCACTTAATTTTTTTATCCTGTTGCACCAAGCACAGCAGTTGAGGTGATGCTCCATGTGAGCACTGTCAGGCAAATCAAGCACAAGCTGCTGTAAAAAAGTGCCATTGATATGTATGGAAAACATTAAAATTACTGTGTTAGTACTCTGCTACTCCAGAGCAGCTTTGTGCAGCTCTAAATATTTAGAGGATAACCCTGGAGATTTACTTTCTTTCCAAGGACAGAAAGTCTGTATGAGCTTATGTTTGTCTGAGACAGGGTGAGTGCCAGGGCAAGACTCCTAAATATTCTATACAGGAAGCATGACAGACTAGTTAAAAAAAAAATAATCCTTAAAATCTTTAAGAGTGCAAACTCAAATTGCCAAACATATTATGAATGTAATTATAGTGAATTTGTGATGTAATTTATTCTGTGACTTCCTTACCCGCAATCCAGGGAATCCAGGAAGGCCTTTTTCACCCTTTTCTCCTCTCCCAAGTATGCCCTGGAGCATTCAAAATAGTTTATTTAAACAAGATGCTCAGTGAAGTGTGCCATAAATTTTAATAGTTGTGCATGTTTATTAAATGATATATATATATATATGGTTGATGGATCCTGTCTCCCTTGCCAGGCTCAGTCACTAGGGGTTACTTCATGCAGCATCACTAAGCAGTGCCTCAGTAACCCCAGCTATTTGAGGAACCTGCTCTGACCTCTTCTCCAAGGTTCAGGTGCTTTCAGCTGCTGATTTATTTTTTTTTTTTTAATTTCAGTTCTGGGCATCTTTTGAGCTGCATCAGTTGATTTCTCAGCTCCTGCTTATGACTAACAAGTGTGTTATCACCTACATGGACCACTAGTACTGGAGCAAGCATATAAAGTCCATCTTTTTCAATGTAAATCTGATATAAAAAGACCAGCTTTGTCCTCTTTTCCAGTGCTAATTAACAGTGGTCTTTTTATGATTGAAAATGAACTTCCAAAAATGAGTGCCAGACTTACAACTCAGATATGTGATGTTCAGGCTTCTCGTTTCTCCTGCTTACAAAGCTAAACGAGATTTTAACACAAACTACACTCATTCTTTTGTCCCCATTTATCCTCCATTTTTCTGAGATATGGTAGTTTCCTGCCTGTGGATTTTCCTCCTCCAAATCTATCAGCAATGAAGACTCTAGAATTTTTTTGTGGCTGCTTCTGTTCTGCATCCAGGAACTGGCCCATCAGTGTTTAAATTACTCATGCTGACAGAAAGAAAAGAAAATGTAGAATAGACAGTAAAGAGCAACTCTCTACAAACAGGTGGCTCTGCCTTCTCTACCCTTGAGGATATTCATAATGTGAAGTTCAATTGTTTCCCTAACATACTGAGGTAAACATACATCATGCTCCATTAACAACACATTCAGATCATGTCTGTGTCTCTTCTTGAGGAAAAATAATCTGTGCTTTTATTTTTTTCACAGTTCCAATCCACTATGTGTCAACAGCCCAGCTGGAAACAAGGCTGACCTTTTGCTACCAGGCAACATTCAATAGGTAGGTATAAAACAGACTCAGAAAGATTTTCCAACAGGTTTTGAAATATTTTTGCTCTCACACCGATTTAGGTGGTGATTAAATTTCACAGCTAAAATGCTGTGCTTTAAAAGATTAACACAATAACCAGAAAAGGACTTTGCCAATACCATGGGGAAAAAAACCCTCCCATTACTTACTTTGGGTCCACGTGGCCCTCTGTATCCTGTTACCCCAGGTAATCCTTTTTGGCCCTATGTGTAAAAGGAAAGTTTTTGTGTATATTAATATACCTATGCGCTGGTTAATTTTCTTTTAAGTCTTGGTCTGAAAAACAGTATTTTGTTAAGCACTGGGTCTGTTTCTCTAGGTGCCCTAGACACAAGAAAAACATTTATGTACTGATCTTTATTTCTGTTAACATTGTCAAACCAGCATAATGACTGTGGGGTGAGATAGACATATGTTTTCTCTTGCAAGAAGCTGCAAATCAGGGCTTTGCTCCTACAGTGATTCTATGGTAAATAACAGGAACTTGGAATAAAAATTGACAAGAAAATCCCAAATATTTTTTATATTAAAAGAGCAGTCTAAAAGGGTTAGGGTTGATAGGTCAAAACTGTACATTGGAGTATAGTTTAGCAAAGATGTGCAAAATTAAAAGTGTTAGTGAAGAGATTTAATAGCACAGTAATGAAGTTTACCTGAAATGTCTGAAATATGATTTGCTAATGACAAAAAGTGAAGAAAACCAAAACAAGGGCAGTATCTCCTTTCTGCATCAAGATAGTCTTCCCTCAAGCACATGAGCTAAAGTACACTTGGGGTCTCCTCTCCTGAAAGTTTGTAGGAAGGGTGCTGAACAGCCTTCAGGATTTCTGCTGAAGCTGATGGTTTCTTATAGAAAGACAGATTTGTCTTATCCCATCCTTGCAAAAATTACATCGCAGGATTGTACTTGCCAAGTTGAGCACTGTTAAATACGATGACAAATTGACACCTTTTCTCCTTTGAACAGCTGAGCTCCAGGAGGTCCAACTAACAGTGGTAACCCAGGTGGCCCAGGAAGTCCAATGTCACCCTGTGGAAGCCAAAGGAGAGACATTCTGGGCCACGAACTGTTTCAGTGAGACTCAACTAGTTCTCCTGTTTGCTACAGCACTACATATTTCCGTACTCCTTGGAAATGTACTAATTAACTGCAGAGAAATAAGGGTTTACACTGAGATCTGTAAACCTCTTCACTGTCTTCCCAAGATGAGTAAGGTTGACAATCTAATTTCCTATTCTCATTATTTATTAAAAATAATGTTATGGCCAAGGAAATAAATGAGAACTCATGGCTTCTGCTCCAAATCTGCTGTGGAGATAGTTAGAGGACTGTCAAATCTCTTGTGTGTACATATAGTTTCATATTCTAGACCAAAGCCTTTGAGCACAAGGCCTTGTGAGTGTAAAATGAAATTATTGATTTGCTATGGGAAGTTGTGCATGTTAGACACTTGCACAAATTCTAAGAACTGATTGGACAAATTCATAGAAGAAAAATCAAATATTCCCCATTGGGTCAATAAATCCTGAGTATACTAATATAGCTGGAGACTGGTAGAGGAACTATTATTATGTGTTTGTCTTTTTCTTACACCCTTTCCTTTGTATCTGTTGCTGGACACAGCAACAGATGAGATTCAGTGACAGTTCTGGTACAGGCACACTCACTGGAGGGTACTGGTGTGATTATTTAGGCAATGTCTGTACAGCAGGTAACTGCTATGTAAATGTTAACTAACATATTGATTGTTGCTTTTCAAAATCTCCAGAATATGCTTGATTCCTGCATGCAGCTCACTGAAGGAATCACTTCTGCACAGGATCAATTGATTCAATAACTTGTATTGCTCCTCCTTCCATTCTAACATGAGTAGTGGGAGCACAAAGCCACAAACAACGAGACTCTATTATACTTTTAATTCTACAGTAATAATATATTATTTAATTTCTTACCGGCTCCCCCTTTTGTCCATCCACTCCAATACCTGGATTTCCCTAATTGACAAAGAATGTACACAGTTTGCACATGATCAGAAAATGCTGACATCAGAATTTAATCAAGTAACTCCCACGAAAAACTTGGTAACAATAAACATAAGGAACACTTAAAATAATTGTATAAATTACTCCATTATTTCATAAAAACTTCAGAAGTAACTGCTTACCTGTTGACCTGGCAAACCA
The DNA here is from genome assembly GCF_009829145.1 of Chiroxiphia lanceolata. Classification (NCBI taxonomy): domain Eukaryota; kingdom Metazoa; phylum Chordata; class Aves; order Passeriformes; family Pipridae; genus Chiroxiphia; species Chiroxiphia lanceolata. The sequence continues at coordinate 16,588,910 of NC_045646.1, read as the reverse complement.
GGGTAACCTGGAATACCCTTTAAAAGAGAGTAAAGACAAGTTAATATGTCTGATTTAGAGATGGCTTTATTTTGAAAATTACCTGCTCTTGCCAGTAGGACCTAGCAGCAGAATTTTCCCTTGGGATGTACCTATCCCAAAGTGCTATTTACTTCACTTGGTCACTGCTTTCAGGATGGCTGAACTCTGGTTTCCCCCTTTCCTGTCTCCCATAGGTGGTCTTGGGGAAAGGGAATAAGCAGAAAGCACTAGCAGCATTCCACTGTGACCACAGATTGCCAGGATGAAACGTGTTCATGCAGACATGGGAAGGAATGTTCCCATTCCTCAACTTCCAAACTCACAAGGTAAAGCAAAAATCCATTTTTTTTTTTATCACCTGTCTCAAAAATTACTTCTAGGCCTTGATTCACATTAAGGCAGGTTCTAAAATTGCAGAACTTATGCATATCCAAAAAATGTAAGGCTATTTAACTGTGTTGATCTTACAGGCAAGCCTGGATGGCCGGGGTATCCAGCTGGGCCCATTGTACCTCTTGACCCTCTAGGTCCCTGGAAAAGATGGTGAAAGGTCTGTTTGTGAAAATACCAAGAACTTGCCCCTTTTTCCACAAAACCAGCCCCTCCAAAATGCCTACATCACATGGACTCAAGTCCACTGGCCTCTGGATTCCACCCATGGCCAGAAGCTTTTACCATGCCTGAAACCTCACTGTGACTAGAACAGCTCAGCACCAGCTTCTGGGTAACACTGGAAAGATATTAGACAGTTATATGTTATTAATGAATTCAAAGAATACTTCGTCAGCAATTGTACTACAATGTGGTGAGCTGGTACAGTTCATCAGTGAATACCTTTGTGAAGGGCTTAAGAGAAACCTGAAGCCATTAAGAGCGTGATTCTGCAACAAAATTAAGCTCTCTCTTCTTTTTGTGTTTTTATGGCCAGAATAATGTAGAAGAAGGTGTCATATGTCTACTCATCTTGAGCATCATGAAGAAAATATTCTGCAAACTGTGAGTACCAGAGCATCAGCTGCTCCATACAGAGCTGATGCAGATGGGTACAGCCTATTTCTCATCCTGTTCAGTCAGCAGGAACTGGCCGTGGGGCAGAGTAGAGGGACTCTGTGTTTCTTAGACTTTATTCTGGAATTTTGCTATTTAAGGCAGGCAGGGAAAAACCCCAGTATTTCTCACTATACTAAAGAGGAAAATTTTAAAAATCTTCAAGCCAAAAAGTAGGTACAGAACCTACTGACTGTACTTACAGGCATGCCAGGGGGGCCAGGATCACCTCTCTCTCCCTGTAATGACAATCATTTAGCAAATGAGTCAGCCCAAGTGGGTGTTTTCTATCTTTATAGATATTAAGATCACAAGCTATCTGTTACAGCTGTATATGTGTTTTTAATCCTTTTTTTGAACCAAGCTTTATTAAATACTGAGGAGTAATGGAACAATTACATTTACCATATATGTTTCCCTGCAAGTTATGATTTTTCTTTACAATCAGATACTTACTGGAGGTCCTTTTCCAAAATGTGCAACATACACTGAATTTCCTTTTTCTCCTTTTTGCCCTGGATTTCCCTTTAAAGAAAAAAAGTATCTTAAAACATGATCCACTTACTGATACTCTACATTTCCATGGAGACTGAATAAGTTCTCAGGCTGTGATTTTCTGGTGCCCCTACATCAGAAGGTGATCCACTAGGATCATGCATGACCATTTTGCAGTTCTTTTATCTATCAAGACCCTTAAAAGTAAAATTACCTTCTGTACAGTTGAGCAAACCAGCTCCCCACAGCTTCTGGACTCCTGCCCTCTTAGGTGCTCCTTTGCTCTTGGCTCTTGATTAAGCTACACTCTTCACAATTCTTGCCCTTTATCAAACCTATCCCTATGCCTACCTTTTCTTTCAGTGAGGCAGTGACTGTAAGTATCAGTAGTCTGCCTTCTCCCAAAGTTCATGCTGTGATTTAGAAGAATTTAGAGTGATTCTGCATACAATTAGAAAAATAAAACTATGGACTGTATTAGATGTGTAATATTCAATGTTTCCATCTATAAGGTATTTGCTGTGGGGTCCTTTACAAAACTTTGCTAAGTTTAGCACCTTCAAAACCTCAATCAGATTTAGCAAGAACAGATGATTTCTTTAGCAAAATTTAACTGTAGTGCTCAATTTCCTGTTAAGACCATGACATGTGCATATCTGAAGAACAGATTCATAAAGACATTGTTTCTGGAGTTTTCTCATTTGAAATCCAAATGCAGTGGATATAATTTAACTAAGCTAACCACTTAACTATTGATTTCAATAAAATGGGATACTGTTAACGCTTTAGACTGTACAGGTTTTCTGATATTATACACTGGCTACTCAAATCCTGCAGCTGGAATGAAACAGGGAAGGTACTTATCCCTAGAATGGTACAATAAAAAGAAGAGTTACAGCTGGATATAGCTGTATTAGACTGGATACAGATTACAGGTAAACAACAGCTGCTAGGGAACACATTAAACAAATAAAAAATTGTATTTATCTTTGGTTATTTTATATATGCTCTCTGGTGTAATAAAACATCTTTGTTAGATTCAGTTTATCTTCTACATGAATTAGGTAAGGGCTTACAAACAGGAACTACTTTCTTTTCCAACAAGTTAACAGAAGTAAAGCTGATGAATATGTACATGGTGTTGAATGAAATTATACAGGACAAGGTTATAAATAAGAATAACATAAAAATCTTAGCCCTCATGTACAGTCAAGTTGGTACTTGGTGCAACAAATTGATTTAAAATAGGTAATGTGCATAGAGAGGTTGGAATTAGCATTCTTGTACACAAGAAAATATGGTTACTATGGCTTGTCTTTCTGAGTAGCTAAATTAATTTTCACTGGAATTTTAGTATGCATATCCAAGGCTGCATGCCTATTGTGTCTCTCAGTTTTTGCAAAAGTATTTTGCAAATTTTTTTCTAGGCCTGTCAAAGAGCATGCTCCTGAAAGTGGTAGGATTTATGCTGTAATTTGTCCCATGTCTCATTTTTCCTTTATGTCATTTGGCTAATTACAAAAAATAAAACTCTCTTTTGAAGGCCATAATAAGTAAGAAAATACAGGTAAAATTAGAGTTTGAGCAGAAGTCATTTTATCATTTGGAAGGTTAATGAGTTACTTCCAGAGGTATAACAAATGAGGTTATCATTAAGTTTTTCATCATGTTGTGCATAGCATTTATTACAAGTCCATGACTGAAATTGTATTTTATTATAATTGCTATATTTTTGGATAACATCTTTTCACTCTGGCACCCTCTGCACATTTTTTTTAATGTCTGACTTCAGCACCTTATTTAGCTCCTGCAAAACACATTGGATTTTTCATGTAAATTGCAGTTGGTTTAATTGTTTTTCTTGGAAAATTTCAAGGAAGCTCTTAGACCAACTAATCAGCTATTATTCCTTCAGAACTAAAATTTGTTTCCATGAAAAGTCAAAGACTGGGGACTAAACCAGCTCAGCAAAATTTCTTTGGAGCTTCAGTAATTTATGTTGCTTACTGACATGAATTTCTTTTATTGTCATTAGTATAGCACTGCTAACAGAGCTACCTAAACAATTTTAAAATGCTTTCCAGTTTACCAGTAAAAGTAAACAAATATTAAAGAGGTAATTTTAAAGATTTTTACTGTGAAATGATCTACATATACAGACAAACACCCAGGCAAAACTAGGTGTGCACGGAGCAGTCATGGATAGATATGTGTAAAAAGTGGCACAAAATCTTAGAATGTAACAGGACTTAGACTTGCTGAAGCTTCCACTTTCTGCTAATTCATCTCATGTATGTCCCTACTATTAAGGCTTTTGAGAAATTTCAAGTCCTGATGAATGGTAGGATGGTTTCAACCTACTCCTCCTCAGCTGTACTTCAGTGCCCAGTATTGTGGTCACACACTGGGGAAACAAGGCAGAATTTAACCCTCAAGGTAGCTGTATACACTTCAAGGATATAGGAACTTATTTCACATTCAAGCTTAAAGTTAATTTGTTAAGGCAATGTCTTTCACTCCCATTAAGCTGAGTAAGAATGCCTGGGAATCCCTGTGCAGTGCAAAGCTAGTGCCATAGTCTGAAACTCCTTTCACTTTAAGGGCTGTTCTCTTGCAGGGGAATGCACATGTGCAGTGCTCATGGACGGCAGGAAAGCCTCTCACGTACATAAGGACCTCTTGGTCCCATGTAACCATTTTCGCCTGGAAATCCTGGATCTCCCCTTGAGCCATTGCAGCCATCTAAACCATGCTTGCCTCTGGGTCCTTCCCTTCCTGGTAATCCCTGAAAGACAGTTTAATATTTGTTAGAAATGCATCATGATCAATATGAATTTTTTCTTAAGTTAACAGAACAGTTCAGAAACAAATACTTCAGATCTGAATCAAAGGACACGTCCCAGTGGTCCCAGTTTCATACTCTTTGCATTAGAAATGTTTTATATTCTGAATAGAATTTTTTTTTCTGTAGAACAAATGATATAAGTTTTTTGTTTGATTGGGTTTTTTTCATGCATAGCAAACATAACAGGGACAGCACTGGTTATGAGGACCAGACTGAACTCTCACTTGAGTCAAAAAGTAATGTGCTTTCTTCTCAGAGAATGCAGACTCTAACTATAACCTTTTTTGTGGCTGTAAAGAAAAGCTGAAAAAGCCCCCAAAAGTCATCTCAGACAGCCTTACATATTTAACTGATGGGATAAAACAATGAAAAACAGGACACAGCTCAGCTCAGGCATAGAGTAATAGCAGAGACTGTGACTTTTCTAACCTAGCAAGAGCTAACCAGGGTCCAGATAAGGATTAGTTCTACTGCAAATTAGGCACTGGGCAATACAAACAGTGAGATTTTCTTGGAATGATCCTGCCACTGGAGAAAAAAATTATTTCCACAGAATTAAACACTTTTGTAAGGGACAAATACTAATTTTGACCCCAAAATTATTCCTTGGGGGTTCTGAAAAATCATCAGGAAAGTATCCTGGTTATTTGCCTGATATGTTTTCGTCAATTTTAACTTCTTCCTGTCTTTAAGGTTCTTCATCCCAATTTGTGGACACCGTTTTTTAATTCACATTTTTCACAAAAAGTATATGCATTTCTTGGGAACACTTTTTTTTTTTTTTTTTTTTTGGTGCCTCCACATTATACAGACATTCTGGCAACAGCCCCACTGTCAAGTGTGGACAGCTGACAAGCAGATGCTACAACACCCACTCAGTTTTTGGTTCTGTTTTCACTTTCAAAATTCAACATTTTAACTTTGATTCGTATGAAACTAGTAAGGACATAGGAATTCAGTTCTAATAGATACAGTATTTTGAAAAATGCTGTATATAAGATGTTATCTCTTTTGCCACAACCATTTTCACACTGAGGAAGGCATTCTGCAAAATATATAATCACATGCTTATAAAGATATATTTAGGAGCCACTTTGCTTATTCAGTCTCTATTCAGGCTAAAATTAATGGGCTCAGTGGTTGGGTTTTTTCCTGCAAAAGGACTACATGGAAAAATCAGAACATTTGAATAGAAAACAGAAACATCATTTGAGATACATCACTTGAGATATTGAGTACACCTGAGGTATTTCCAGAGATGTTAAGAATGCATCAAGGAGACTACAGCCTGCTATAGAGCCTGAGAAAATAAACTCGTTGCTTTTAATCCTAGCACTGACACATGCTAGATGGGCATGGGCAGCCTCTGCCTTCATTGCCCCACTCCTGCATGAAAATTATGTACTTATCTCATTGGGGTTTTGTGGAATTTGTTATCAATAGTAAGCACAGTTGAAGTTAACCTGGTTATTTTGTGTTTTTGCAAAACATGTAATTCTGTAGGTGACATGATATCAATAGATATAAAGCCAAACAATTTATTGAGTGTATTGTTCTGTTAGAGGACTTGCTGTGACTTTATAGGAACTGCAATTTTTATAAAGAAATATTTATTTAATACGTACAGGAACACCATCTAAACCAGGAAATCCTGGGACTCCAGTTGGGCCCTAAAAACAGGCAATATGAAAAAACAGAGTTGCTGAGGTCATTAAATCTTAAAAATAAGGAAAACCAAGAATATGTGATACTATATAGCAAGAAACAAAAACCAGTCATGTTTGAAATATGAATCAAAAGCTGTAACTGTCAGAAATAAAGATTTCCAAAAAACTTATATGGGCTTAGCAGAGGACTAGTGCCAATAGCTAAACATGTGACAGATGGTGCAGTACAGGACAAATGTCTAACACTCATACTCATTCATTCTCCTAAGATTATAAAATCACAGAGAAGGGGAAGTTGCCTGTAACTTATAAACTAAATCTATACATAATTTCACAATCCTGCTCCTGTTTTGATATTACCAGCAGCACGATTTTTATTTATAGCACCTACATTTTCAGTGTGCCAGTTACTGACATTAGTGATTTCAGTCATCCTCTGAGATCAGTGGAATTAGGCCATTAAAACTAATATAAAGTACCAAGAGCACAGGGATTGTACAACTGTGAAAGATATGAATCTGGACTACAATTTATACCCTTAAGTGATAATAAAATTCTGTTTATTGCAGCACTTTTAAAAGCACCAAAAGCTCCCTCCAGCTCCACATTTCTTCCACAAACCTATTTGACGTTAAGGAGAATGACATGGTAAGTAACAATCAGAGACTGTTTAATCTTATTTTATGTCTTCTGACAATTCTCATTTTGCAATCCACAGCAAAAAAACTCCTGAAATATTCTTTCAAGAATGCTGTAATTAATTTCAGTGAGAATTCTGTATCACTGGTCAACATTACACCTTAAAGAGCAGTCTGTGGTGTTTCCTACCTTATCACCTTTTCTCCAGCTGGCCCAGGCTGCCCATTCTCACCTCTCTGTCCTTTTTCCCCTGGCAGACCAGCTGGTCCTGGGGATCCCAAAGACCCAATTGGCCCTTGAGCTCCCAGCTCACCAGGCTGACCCTGAAAAGAGTCCAAAGAAGTGAATGAATGTGCTGTAAACCCCGCAGCAGGCAGCAATTCAGAGATGACTATGGCTAAAACAAGGCTTACAATGTGTAAACACTCATGATTCAGAACAGGTTGCTGGACAGCCTGCAGAACTGTGCCATGCATTACCTGCCACAGGAACATGACCTTCAAATTTAACAACTTGTTCAAAGTAATCATTTCTTTTCACCTTCATCAGGTCTCCAAGACCACCTGGCTGAGATGCCTGGGATAAACTGCAAGTCTTCCTGGCTCTTCCAATGTAAGTATCACCTTCTCCAAGCCTAAGACTCCACTGGGTATTGTATTTTCCCACCAGAGAAATGAGAAATTTTACACAAAGGGACTTTGTACCCAATTAGAACAAATCAAGGGAGTTCTCTCTTTCTTTTAAGTTAAGATATGGTAATTATCTTAAGTTTTCCTAGCTTATATCTTCCATCATCACTCTCAGATCTTAATGCCTTATTTAAAAGTTGTCAAGTTTCCTGCAGGAAAAAATGATAAGTTATTAGCCAACATATACCTATGCTACCATACAGACTGTCTCCATGGAATTCCATTAACTTTTCCAAGGTAATATATATATTCTTTATTTATTCTTTACTTCCTATGCCAACTGAATTTTTTGGTCTATAGCATTGGTGTGGAGTTGTTTCAGATTTGTTGCAGGTTTTGTTCTGTGCTGCTAAACAACTACACAATCATAGATTCAAAGTGCTGGATAAAGCAAGCTTTCTAATCAGACTTCACATGTGAGTTGTCTACATTTCCACCCTAAAAAATCTAAATATTTATAGGTCTTTATTTCTCTTACTCATCTTTTTCATTCTGTATCATTATCTTTGTTTACCTATAACTTGTTCTGTTTTCAAACTGAAGTGCTTCAATTTCAGAATTCATCAATCAGTGATACCATATCATTAAAAAAGAGAATAAATTGGGATCCATGCATTCCTGAGAAAACTGTAAGGTTTTAGGACCACTTGAGGGCAGTAAAAGATATTTCAGTATCTACAGAAATAAGAGACCATATGTTTATTTCTATGAATGGATTGAACCAAAAAAAAATGACAGAAATGAAAGATGATTTTAAGGAGATATGTAACTTCAGGAAGCAAAAGAACTGAACGCTCGTTTTTCAGTGTAAACATTTCAGCAGGCTGAATCTGTCTGAACAAAATCTTACCTTGTGAATTGCAAGCAGGGACCTACACTTCTTTTTCTTTTTATTTATTTCCTATTTGTCTTTTGAAATCAGTGTGATTTGATACTTGGAAAGGAAGAGATATATGGCATCCGTCATTGAGTCAAATCAGCAAAGAAAGAGAGGAAGTAATTTACTACATGTTTGCACAGGAACATACTATAGGTTTATACCATAGTGGAAGCAAGACTAGGTGACCACTGGCCCTTAAGCTATGAATAGAAACTTAGTCCAGAGGCTGGAAAAAGAAGTCCTACATTTAGAAATAAGGACTACCTGAAAAAAGTATCCTCATACAACTCAGGTTCCATTTATCTTTACTGTATCATCTCATGTCAACCTTGATCCTGCTTCCAGTGAAGTCACTGGCAAAAACTCCAGGGCAGACTTGGCATGTTGTCTTCACTAACAGTTACAGTTTTCTTGATACCATAATTTGAGGAGTGTCAAATATTATGCAAATTAGGGGCTACTTGTATTAAAAGCTCATGATTCTGCATCCTTGTTAACAGTGAATGGACAGTCAGGATTCTGGGTGTTTAATTTGAGCATTTGCTTGCATGAACAGTTGCAGCCTGTCTACTGGCAGTGCCTTGCACATCCTCTGTCAGAAAACTGAATTTACTCATTGAAGTACTTTTAAAGCAGCTATTATGCCCTTTAAATACTTGATTAAAAAAAAAGACTTGACAACCATTTTAAGTAAAGAATAATTTTTGGTATAAGTGAAATGAATGACCCTAATAATATAATAAAATACAACTGTTTGAAGCCCTAACTCTACCTGAAGTGGTACAGTTTTTTTAGTACTCTGAAGTAGCTACTATCATGCACAATGCAACATTCATCAGCAGGAAAAAAAAGCATAAGATGTTTATCAATAATGTTCTAATACCTTTGTCTTATTGCATTTTATTAACAACAGTTTCAATATTTTCAATATATAGTGTACATGCTCTGCAATCAAGTGATGGAAATTTTTAAATCATGTTTTATCCTTTGGGCAGTTAAAGAAACATGATTTTCATTGCACTCAGAAAAAAGTTGAGATACTATATGCGTTCTATGGAATTATCTATCATAATTAACCAACAGCCACTTCCAGGACATGTAGTCCTTTAGATTGATAAAATGTCTTCGTTTGTTGCTGCCCTGTGAATTTAATTGACTCCACGGTTTATGTCTTCAGTAGAAGGCAGTGAAGTCATAAAACAGAGGCACTGAATCCCGAATTCACAATAGGTTTGGCAGCTGATACAACTTTAGCATGCCATGTGAAGCTGGTGGATTGTCTCTCTTTCTTTCAGCTCAAAGACTAATAATGACTGGGAGCTTTGTTAAGACCAAACTGATACCATGTCATAACATCTATTATCACATCTATTATTTGTGCCCATCCAATGTGACTACACAGCATTACAGTCTCAGGACAGCTGTACAAATAAAGAGGATGAAGGTAGTCATGCTCATGTGGAAATGACAAATTAGCTCAGTTAAAATGAACAGAATATTATGTCTGCTCTGCCATCTGATGCCAATAAATTCCTTTAGGATTTCAATGCCTTGTTAATTGTCTAGGTCAGGAACTACCCATGCCAAGACTACGGTCTGTTATTTTAGCATATCCTGGGCTTGACCTGCAGTAAGAAATTGACTTTTGGCAAAACAAGGCTATATTTTTTTTTAATTAAGTATGCTTCCTAAAACTAAGACTGCAAATACTTCAGAATCATGCAATGAAACATTTAACACTGTTTGGAAAAGGCAGTGGCCAAGGTTATCTGGAATTACTTTTTTTGGATGCCTAAGACTGAAGAGCACCTGATTTTTAAAGTGCCCTGAGACTTAACTGTCTGAAAGTACAGTGTTTTAAAGGAGTCTTAATTGGAAATTAAAAAAAATGGTTCATGCTATTTAGAGTGAATTGTCTCTTGCTTCTCATTATCAATAAAGTCAAAAGAAGCCCAGTTTTCTCCTTCAGTTAGGATGGTACCCTATGTTACAGGCTATGGAGATGTACCCGTGATATGGGAGATGCACTTACCTCTGTTCATAAGGACAAAAATGAAAATGCCCATCAACCCCACACAGTCAGATTGTAGACAAATAATACAACACCCCTTTTCATTGTTCATAGGACTCTGGCTTTTAGCCAGCCTTTCTCATTCCACCAGCAGCAGGACAGAGAAAGGGAGCAAAGCAAAGCAGGCTGTGGCAAGAGAGGAGAGCTCACAACGGTGTTTGCAGACAGATGTTTTCTTTTGTGGTTTGCTTAGTGAGGTGGGGGCATCTGCTGCTCCTCTAAGCTCCACCCATGTCTTCTCCCCTTTCCAAAGAGTGTATCTACAACAAGGCAAAGCCACAGCTTCCAGGGCTTGGAGGGGCGTCTATTCTGGGAAGATTTCACTCCTCACTGTAACTGTGTAGGACTGGGACCAAACCCATTTTTATTGTAAGTCAAGGCTCCATAAAAAAACCCTCTTCTAAATATGAACCTGATAAAGATGAGATAAACCTGAGAAATCACACAACTTGGCATTAAATCCACTCTCTTGTCCTTAATAGAGCAAAATAGATCATTTATTTTTCATAGTCAGATTTTGAGCCAATTAAATGCAATAGTAACTCTTAGAGCTTGACTTTCCATAGAATCACAGAATGGTTTGGGTTGGAAGGGATCATAAAGATCTTGATCCAACCCCCCTACGGTAGACACACCTTTCACTAGCACAGGTTACTCAAAGCCCCATCCAGCCTGGCCTTGAACACTTTCAAGGATGGGGCATTCACTACCCCTCATAGTAAAGAATTTCTTCCCAAAAATTTCTTCCCTAAACCTACCCTCTTTCAAATTGAAGCCATTCCCCCTTGTCCTGTCACTACATGCTCTTGTAAATTGTCTCTCTCCATCTTTCTTGTAAAAAGCATGTGAACCATGCTGCAAACTACTGGAAATTTTGGTGACTTTTTATCATACCTTTCAATGGTCTAATATGCTACAGGAACATAATAACTGATGATGCAGCATAGTATTCACAGTGATACTTCACAGAAGCACAACAAATCACTGTGAAGTGCTGAAAACATTCTTCACAGTGTACTTTGTTTTGTGTTTTAATACTGTGAGACTATGAAAAGAAAAACTATCCAATAAGCCAGTGGGTGTCACTATTGTGTTAAATAAACTCTGAACAAATGATAATTTGGCACTGAAACTCTGTTCATAGTTGAAAGCAGAGAGCTACAAATAAAGCATCGTAGACCACGAATAATTAACATCAGATTAGCTAATAAAATAAAATGGAGTTTTGCTCTGAACAATTTTACTGAAACAAGACACTGATTGGCAAATTTTGATTGATTCCAGTCTGTAAAAAAAGGAATGATTTTGTAGAGTTTTATCTTGCCTGATGTGGAAAAAATTGGCAATCTGCTGCAATTGACAAAAACACTATTCTTAGTATGGTGGGACAGGGGAACCAAAAGTATTAAGGAAAGAAAGATGCTCAAGAATAAAAGGAGAGATAATATAACAAGATCAAAACTTGTGAGAAATTTGGATAAATGTCTAATATGGAAAATGCTAATTTACAGATGCTGTAGCTGGACACAGAACAACCTCAAAGGAACCCTACAGTGAGGTGACTGGAGTGACTGTGTTCCTATTCCACATTCTGGTAAGTGGGCTCCATTGCCTACCGATTCAAATCAAATCCTGACTTCTGGAACCAGAGAACTGCCTACTCCTCTGTCTAGTAACAAAAACTGTGTGCTCTGCTTCATGTATAGATTTAAGGGCCTCATTTCTCTGGGTCTGTTTTCTATGCTTCTCAGTGAATGTAAGTGAAATGTAATAGAAATACTACAGAAATGTATAACTGGTCTTGGGAATCTTCTATTTTAAAACTTGCCATAGGTAATATACTGGAAAAAAAATAATCAAATATGAGGCAAATAGTAGGAGAAACCTGAATTTCCTTATATGCTAGTGTCTATACATCTCTGATAGTGGATTCAATTAAGAGCATGCATTTGAGATCAAATAGATGGATTTTACATAATTATTTCCTGAGTGTACAACTTGAAAATTCAAATACAAGTACTGGATATTCCACGTGAATTACAGACTGACACTGCATACTGATAAGCAAAAAAGTGTGATTTAATAAATGCCTCTTACTCCCCAAAACAGACAGAACTTGCACAGTTTCCCAGTTAGTGCATTTTAAATAATCAGAGAGCCCACAGGACCTACCAGGGAACTTTGACACTCCCAAGATCTGCTGGGGAGATGTTCCAAGAGAAGCAATGCCAGAGGACTGACCCACTGCACAGGTGCATTTCCCCATTCCTACCCCACTGACTGCAGTGACTGAAAGCAGCTGACTTTCTAACTTACCTGTGACAGCCAACTGACCCAGCATCTCTTGTGGGTGCTTACTCCTTATATCTGAAAGGCCAGAAAGTGTGAGACCTCCCTCTTAGATTTGTTTGCTACGTTCTCCCCTACACTGGGACAAAAATAACCCTCACGCTTCATCTGCAAAAGAACGAACATTGGTCCTGCTGAGTTATATTTATTATTCACTTTGATCCAGGCATTTCACATGATCTCATAGAAGCCAGATCAGGTTGGGTCATGAATAGATGCTTACTTTCTAAATCTACTTAACGCTATAAACAAAGCCAAAGGAATTGAATAGGATCAAACTCCGGGGTCGGCACAGGACACGTTTACAATTGGTCAGCGCTAACTGCAAACATTTTTTTAACTATCTAAATTCTGTTAGAGCAGCCAGCGTTTTTGGAAGCCTGTGATACAACACAGCAGGAGTTATCTAGGAAACAGCTTCCCAAGAGGAGGGAATAGTGGAAAGGTTTCACTGTATCTTTAACAAAAAATTAAATCACAACTTTATGGCATACCAAAAAGAAAGAGGAGAAAAAGAATCCAAAACAACGAAGTTGCTGTTTGCCTCCAATTAAAAACATTGACTGCTGCTGCCTGCTGGAAGACCATACATCTTGACTGGGAAAAAAGAGGCAGGATTCCCAGTTGTTCCAGGTTGGCACTCAAAATCATGTAGAACATTTACTGGCGGATATACTTTCACTAATGATGTTTTGCTCTCATGTATCTGTTCTACAGTTCTTTAATGAATAGATATAATAGCACACGGTATGCACAAAGCAATTTAGTAATAGATTTTAATGGTGTCCCATGGAGGAAAGAGTCCTTTTGAGTTGTGACATGAGATCAAAAGATAAATAGTATAATGTAAAAGTAACTCCAACAAGACTGTAATCCCAGTTAAACAGAAATCAAAATTTCATTGTGATGTGGACAACTGTAATGATATACTACTAGCAGTAGTGAATAGAATGTTTTCAGGTAGTGATTTCTTGCTAATGAGTAGGAGTTCAAACCTGTTTATAGCACAGAGTTATCTCAGTTGAGAGAATAAAAAAATGACAGGTACACAAGCTCTCGTAAAAACCAACAGAGCAAACGATGCATAATTATACTGGGTTTATATAAATATTAAATGGAAGTTTAGCTACTTGCTTCTACTTTTCTTCCAACTTGCCCAATTTCAATACATTGAAGTATGGCCATGGCAGTTTCCTTTTCTTACTCCCATGGTCATCCTTCCTCTAGCTAAAATCTCAATTATCTTGTCCACTTACAATGAAGGAGGCTTTTGGTGTTGAAATTTAAAATATTTTCAAATGGGCAACTAGAAGGCAAAGTCTTAATTCCAAAAGTTCCAAAATTTTAGGCTTGTATACTGTACAATGTCAGAGGTTTTCAATGATCATTTATTTCTTACACTTTGAAGACAGGATTGAGGAAGGTGCAAAACTCAGAGGAGCCAGCCTGGGAGCAGGATTCAGACAGAAAAGTAGATAAAGCAGATGTTTTGCATTCTAGGAAGCTAACAATAAGATAAAAAAAATCTTTTATTTTGTAATGAGTAGTCTCCACAAAAGCTAGGAAAGCAAAATTACTGTGTCAGAGTGTAAAGGCAGAACACAGCAAAGTTTAGAAATCAGAAGAATTGTATGCTGAAAAAAAAACGTATATAATCCTATAGAAAATTGTTCATCACCATAGATTAGCATATGTGCAACAATCTATCTGAAGTGGTGTTTAGTTAAGCCATATTTCATGTAGGATCTGAAAAGTACTTCTATTTCTTGCATATTGATTAATAGAAATGATTGCATACAATATAAATTCTTACTACATTGCAGAGGCTTTATCCATTACCAAGCAGTGTACACGTACGTTATTTCAGAGCTGTTTCAGAAAACAGTACAATTCTCAAACTTATATTTGTATAATGACATTGAGTTTATTTTGAAATGTTTATTACAATTCTATTTGGCACTGAGGTCCAGATCCTTGGAATTATTTAGAAAACTAACTGCAAATGCAAGAATCATAGTCCAGTTTACCTGTGATGGGGAGGACAGCTTAGGAAAGAGCCACAACAACTGCAGGGAGTATTTATTATTGATTCATTATGGGCATGTAATTCAAAACTTCCAGGCTCCAGAGAGAGAACCAGAATCAAGGAATTGCGTCTAATTTCAAAGTCAATTGTTTTTTAATGGCACTCCCGATGAGGTTTTTGGTATCCAGAACAGTCTATACAGTAGTGCTGAGAGACACTGCAATGGCAGTAGTCAAAATACTTTTCCTGGGATGCCCTTTTGTTAACACAATGTTACAGAGATATACCCACCCTAGGCCTCTATTATTAAAACCCTACCGTATGGGGGACTTTCATATAGACATAATCCTGGAGGATTAGGATAGGATCCAAGGACACCAGGGCAGTGATCATGACACAGCAAAGTGTGCAGCCAACAGCAGAAGCACAGGAAGGAAAAGGTGCGTCTTGCTTTTCTGGCCACACAGTTTGCCAACAAACAAATGGGGTGTGCAGCTCTTCTAAAATTGATCCACCATGTTCAAGCTTTCTAAACCTAAACTTAAACATTAGTACTTTGATAGAAAACAAGTTTTTTCCTCATAAAATGTTTAAATTGTTTGCTATCACTATATAGATGTGTATTTTGAGAAAGAACAGCCAAGATTAACTAGTGATCACTGGACCATATTTCAATTAACAATCAGAAGCATGCACAGTTACTAATTCTAGTGTATAATATGAAAATGCCTTGGCTTCATTCAATGTTTTATAATTCTTTAGAAGACAAAGACAGTTTGGATTTTTTTTATACTTAGTATATTAAGTGAGTAAAATAAAAAGTTTGCAAGCTTTTCCAGAGTCACCTAGCCCAAATAAGAAATAACTAAGTTCTCATAAAACTAGTGAATGGCATAGACAGTCTCTTTTAACCAACCTCTTAGTAGAGAACAAGCATAGACTTCTAAACAACATATATCAGGAATTACATCTGTCTAAATACTAGATTGATCTCAAAGAGTCCTTAACTGAATAAAAAGATATGATGATTATTACAAACTTCTTTACAACAATCTTAATTTTCTTTGATGATAGCTGTACTTCGTACCATTCAGAGAATTATGCTAGTTTGCTGTAGTCAGCTGTGTCTATGTCTGAATATTGATTTATGTCAACTATGTTGATTTTCAAGAACAGCAATGTGCACAAAATGAATGGTATTTAAAACAGTAACTATCATTAGCTCTAATCATCACTTACCCTTGATCCTTTTTCTGGAAAGCACCGACAAACTGAACAATCCTGTCCCCCACATGGGTCAATATATGCATATCTTCCCTAAAAATTAAAAGTTTATGGATTTATCAATACACAACAGAAAACAATAACTTCATCAAATATTGTCAACTGGACATATTAGCTAATTAGATGATTTTCAAGGCAAAAAATTTGGCTATCCTTGCACACTCACAGGGCAATTTCCTTCTGATGTAGAAACAGCATAGCAGCAAACATCTGAATATTGTGTAGATCTTCAGCTTGACACATATGAAACTTATCTAATGCTTGCTTAACAGAATGCAAACATGAATACTATATTTAAAATCCTCCTAACTTTCTTGGACCTCTCATCAGCATAAACATGCTGGTAGGGTAGAAGCAATAAGTAAAATCTTATTACTGTTGCTGTAGAAGCTGAAAGAAATTAACTATTAGTTATAATTCTTAAAGCTAAATATTACAACCAAATACAACTTAGGTGACAGGTTGCACCTAGAAAGAAATTTTAAGAGAGTCAGAATTTAATTTGTAATAATGTGAAATTTGTAACCCATCACATTATGTCAGGAGTTTGTTTAACTACAAAGAAACTATAAAAGACAAAACAAGCTGAAGGAGCAAGAAGCTCACTCAGCAATAAAGCCTTGTATTTAATTATTGTCTATTAAATGAAACAAGAAGTATGTGCATGGTGTAATCCCCTACTATTAAATTACTTATTTATTTTATTAAAAGTGTCTGTCACTGTCCTCTTAATAGCAAAGATATGCTTACTTTGTTTCATCAGATTGCAATGAGGAAAGAAAGCATATTCAAGGATAAACTAAAACACAATAAAATGTAAATTCAATAGATTTATTGTGTGGTAAGTGAACACCATTTCATAATTCTTTTCTATTTCCCAAAATGTAGTAACAAACATATACCAATTACACACACCATATGCACTTATAAGCTTACATAGATGGTTGGAATGTTCACTAAATAACATTATTTTTTCAGCAAAACTGTGTAAATTATCAAAGACTTTTCAAAAAGGATAACAAGGGTTAAAAGACTTAAGAATAATGTAGGTAAACAAGTAAATAGTGATAATAAAAATATTTGCTCAGTGTGGATTTTCATTATTATCAAGCTCAACATTGTTTTGTTACTTGTTTTAATACCCGACAGAACACTATAAGTTCATACTTCAACATTTCAAGGAGAAAACACTGACAAATATTAGATAAGGAGGAAAAATTCTGTTCTTTCTATCTAAAACATTTTTAGAATATCTGGAACTCCCAAACCTCAGAACAAGAGGGTATGATGGTCTCTCTCACAGACTACTTCTCTTTCACACACTGGATTTCCCATGAAATTACTAATCTACTCCACACTAGTCTCTCACCTAGTTATTAAAAACTTGCCTCTCCTGGAATGTCAATGGAATGCAAGTTTCCCATAACATGTAAGCTGTTACCCTTTGTTCTAATTGAACACATTTATTTTAGAAAAATATTTCCACTTTCAACAGTTCAACTAAAAAGGGATGACTTAGGGAATAAAAACAATAAAAAAAGGCACTTTAAAATATTTGAAAGAGTTAAATATAATGGACTTGAAAGAAATTTCAGAGATGGCATTACAAACATGAGGTTAATATGAAGGCCAGTACAGAGAGGAAAAATAACTATATTGTATGTGAAATTTTGGCTTCAGAGAGATGGGAATGACCAGGGAAGCCAGTTTAAGATCTAGGTTAACATACAGAGCAGAGCTTGAAAGCTAGAGAGACATGTGCCATAATGCAGAGCCATCAAAGAGACTTTATGAGGAAGGAGACAGACAGTGCAAAAGAGAGGTTTTTATACATGAAGCTTTCCAAAAGCATCTAAAGATTCCAGAATTAGAATCTAGGAGAATCCAGAGGAGAAAATTACAAAACAGTTAAGCTGAGTAACAGGCACAGAAAGGAAAGTTAGAACTGCAGAAATACTGGAAAGAAAATTACAGTTTTCCCAGAGAACTACAGGTCATTTTGGTGTATACAGTGTTACTTCTTTGAACTGCACCATCCTACCCCTCACCTGTCTAAAGTAAACATCAATGTCACTTACCCCAGCGATTTCTTGTGCTGCAAAACAATCAGCAGCCACCTGATTTAAAAGAAGAAGAAACAAAATTAAAACTAAACTTGCAGCATCGAACCTTCACAAAAATTCAGC
This sequence comes from Chiroxiphia lanceolata, assembly GCF_009829145.1. Classification (NCBI taxonomy): domain Eukaryota; kingdom Metazoa; phylum Chordata; class Aves; order Passeriformes; family Pipridae; genus Chiroxiphia; species Chiroxiphia lanceolata. The sequence continues at coordinate 16,570,711 of NC_045646.1, read as the reverse complement.
CTCTAGAAAGTGAGAAGTGTGTACACATGGTTAAGTCCTGTTTGGGGTGTTTATATAGTATTTTTATAAAGGGTCCACACCATCAAGGGATGGTCAGCACATGGTACATATCTTTGTGAGATTGAGGACAGACAGGCATGAATAAGGCTGTGTAAAAGTCCTTGTAACTCCCTCTTGTAACCCCTTTCTAACCCCATAATTACAGGGTGACAGAGAGGAACCATTCCAGATTTCTCCATGGACGCCATGAGATGAAGACTGAGCAGAGATGGAGGTGATCTGCATCTGCCCCAAAATGAGTTTGCTGGTACTGTTTTCGTTTGCTGGGAGAGAGAGAACAAGAGAAGGTAGAGAGCAAAGCCTCACTTAAAATATGACTCCAGAGCAGCTGCTGGGAAGCCCAGCTCCCTGCCAACCATTGCTAGGGATGGATTATAGAATTGAAATAATTTCTGCAATTAAAAAAAAAAAAAGTAAGAGAGAAAATATAATAAAAAATAGGGAGAGAATACACTAAAATCAAAAGGTAGCCCAAAATTTCTGCAGCAGTACAGGAAATAAGTATTATTTTAATTAGTATTAACAGTAATATTATTTTAATGAGAACTAAGGTGCTTAATCATTATACGAAAAGATAAATTAGATACACCCATAACATGTAGACTGCTGTGTATTATAATATTATATTCACTGCAGGCTGCAGTGAAGCTTATTTCAAAATTACTTCAACTTGGCAAAAACATAGGCATTTAGTAAAATTCCCCAAAGTCCTATTGAGATCAACTTCTATCTTGTTAGCCATATGGTCAGCTCTTTGGAGAACTGAGAACTGTGCCAGCAAACTGATTACTCTCCCTGATTATTAATTATTTAGATTCAAACTGGAAGTAATATAACTTGTAAATGCACTGAGATATACTATAAATTCAGTACTGAAAATTTTTACATATTTTAGCCATTTATGTGCAGTTACTCTATATACTTTTTACACTATATTGCCTGCTACTTGTTTTAAAATACACAGATTTTACTGAAACAAATTATTTATGCAAACAGTTAGTATAACTGAAGAGAGAAGCTCACACTGTCCCTTGCTAATAAGAAACAAAGGACCAATTAACAATGTAAGACTGCCAGATGACCAGCTACAGTAGTAAGTAAATGTCTTATGCATGCCAGTGGTTCGTCCTTTAATGTATAAAGTAAGTTTGTGTAGAAAGGATTTAACTCCACAGGAGCACTTCAGCCAGGTAGCAGATAATAGCATTGGTTTGTTCTGTGATTGTTACTAATTTAAGCCTTTTTTGCTGCTCACCTTCCTAACTTGCAGACAGTCTCTGTAAACATTTTTTTCCCATATCAAAGTGGCCAGGGGTGAGTTATTTTCCATTTAAGAAGTCATCAAGTTCTCATGAAGCCCTCACACATGTGAAATAGAAGTCTGATGATGCTCTTCTTGATATAAAGTACTACAGTCTCCCTTTTTCCAGTCATACATGGCAGGTATGTGTTTGCCAGATTCTTTGTCATTTCAAAATCCCTGCCTCCTGAAGCCAGGCAGATGTTTCCTACTATGTACTCGAATCAGCAAAGACTGTTAGAGGTAAGCCAGTCACAAATAATGAAGAAAAAAGGCAAGAAGAGCTACCTTGGAGAGATGACTGGGATAGAAGGCTGCTACATTGTGGAACACCTGAATAACAAGCAGCCTGGGTTTGTACAACCCAAATAAATGAGAAAAAGACACTGGAGGGAGGTCAGGCATATTAACACAACAGACTGTCTATTTTGGGACAGGCCTACAGGTTTGAGTTGGTCATTACTTTTTCCTCTCCAAACATGTTCATTACTAGAATGTAGGAATCTCTTTCCTCTTGAAACAGATTCAAAATTATAGTTCCTGTTTCCTACTATTTAAAAAGTGTAAAGCCTAAAATTTAAATGGTATAAACTTACAGGCCAGCAACCAAACTCAAATACAATAAATTATCATCTAGGCTTATCAAATTTATGACAGGCTACAAATGATTTAACTTCTGATTTGTTATTACTGTTAAATTGATAGCTAAGAATATAACTCAGAGAATCTGGTTAAAAAATTTAGTGATCTGTAAAACTCACCAGGCAGCTGTAATAAGCCACTTAATCCGTTCAAATGAATCCTTTGTTAATGCCATTCACGCTGATTGAGGATCTGTATATGCAGCACTTTTTTTTTTGTCTTTAAATGGCAGGTCTTCTCTTTCCTTCTGTTTGTCGATGGTCTATAAACACTGTTCCATCCCGGTGTTGTTTTCCACTCTGAACCTGTTTATATTAAAATATACATCCAAAGTACAAACATGAATTATTACTGGATAACCTAAAATAAGCCTTAATCATTTATATATGTCACACTGCACATCTCTGTGTTGGCATTACGTTATGTTATTCCTATTCAGGATGCATTTTATTTTACCAGCAATCCAATTATTTCAAGGGGACTATATATAAAATTACAGATCAACATAAAAAAGGGTACAAGATTTCAGCCTACAGAAGAGATAGTCTTCATTCAGTATTTAAAATAATGAACGAAGAGCATCTTACATCATTATTTCTTAAAAAGCTGCCATAGCCACCATTTTAGTTAAAGGCATTAAAACAAAAGATGTAACACCCATCTACAGTAAAAAACCTAATGAACTTTAAAAAAGAAATCAAGAAATATTTGCTCTAGTTTCAAGACCAGATTTAGCAGCAGTATCATTTGCAAACTGGGCTGGACCACTCTGTGTGAGCATCTGAGCAAGGTAGGACTACTCTGAATGCAAAATAAGCTATGTGCATTAACAGCTCAAGAGTTCTACCCATATGCATGGATAGATGACAATCATTGGAAACATTACCTAGAGGTTTTTAAGCTTTATTTTTAGAACATTTTTTCCACAGCTTTTGCCAGGAAGCTGGAAGCCCTATGTGCAGGACTGACCAGTGGCCTCTACAGTCCCCCAGCGTCAAATTTTGCATACATAAATTAACTACACAGTGCACCTGTGACCTATGGTTTAGGTCAACAGCATATATGCTGTTTTAGGTGCAAACATGCTGCTCCAAGCTTTTTGTAAGCTCAGGCTTCACAAATCCAGAGAAATGGCCGGCTCGTGCAAATCTTTATATCCCCCAATAAACAAAAAGCCGTAATCCTTTGTAATAAGGCACATCTGGCAAATGATTCACACTGGCCATTTCAAACTGAGGGTTTAAGAGGCTGGGCTTCTCCTATGTTAGCACAGGCTGTTACAGGCTTCTATTTTCAGTGCTCTAGACTTTCAAATATAGGGAGGGTGATTTTGAGGAGACAGCACTGACTGGAGTGAGTGGACAGGGGTTTGCTTCCTTTGGAGAAGTCTCCTGAGGGAGCAAAGACAATCAGTTCCTGAGAAAGGAGCAAGGATGTGAACTGCAGCAAACTGGCTGCTCTCTGATAGCTGTTCAACCAGTTGCTGTGTTTGCTTTGTTAAACAAATGAGTGTACAGGTCCTGAAACATCACTGTTTTGCTTTCCACTATTTGGATAGTGTGGCATCTTTCTAACCAGAACTAATCTCTAAATAATATTGACTCCTATGTGTATGGACAGTACATCCAAATCCACAGTATGAAGAAGAGACTTGCAAGCTACTATGCACTCAGTGATGAATAAATAGCCTAAAGGCAGCCAACCCATGCTGCAAGATCATACCCTACACGTATTGTACAGTACTCCATTCATCTGCCAAATTCTTAGTCTCTTTCTGTGCCCCAGTTCCCCATCTGTAAGAAAAGGAAAAAATAACAACATCCCTAATAATAAAATAATACTCCAATAGCATTCCTACCTCACTGATTTTTTACATTAATCATACAAAGAATATAAGCAAAATTGTGAAGCAATATAATACTGCAGGGATAGATTGCCTCAAATGGAAAATCCAAACCAGTCATAAAGTGTTAGACTTTGCAGAAATGTGTTCCTGTTGCCCACTATCCATCCCATTTCTTAATTACCCAAACAGCTTCTGAAAATTAAGAAGAAAATTATATTTGGTATGTTTGCTTTGTGTTAGCAGTGAACTTCATTTTCAAATTAAAATCCATTTTGATCCAACCCACTGACAGTTTGAAATAATACTTAACGCATGAGTGGAAAACTTGCACTTCTCTGCTTGCTGTTTTGTCATGGCCATCTAAACCCCATCATTTGCCAAACAAGTTGAAGTTTCAGTGGCTAATGCAATGATATAAGGACTACAAGTGTTATTTAGATTGATGGGTCAAATGGATCTCATGTTTTATATTTTGAAACAATTAAAACAGTTACCTCAATAGAATACTAACCTAATTCAAAAGAAGTAAAATACCCCCTGGGTAACACACTCAATACCTCCAAAGGAATAGGCTTTTTATAAGCATCACCAAACCTCAGCTCATAAAATTCTCAAAAGATAGAGGGGGAAAAACTGGTACTATAACATAACCTAGATATTTCTTCCAGACAAGAAACAAGAAGCAAGACAATTTATTCTTAGGGAGTCTCATAAAATAAGACTATGGGACATGAGGCATGGTTTGAGGCAGACACACAGCTACAGTTATTGATACAAAAAATTGGAGTAGTCCTAACTGTATTCTCCTGACATCCAAAGAAAACCCACATCACATGTAACAAGACCGCTGAAATTGCACGGTCAAGGATTCAGAAGTCAGGAAACAAAAACTGGGGTTGCCTGCTCAGTTTTAATGTGGTTCCTTTGTGCATGTGATTAGGATAGTAATTTAAGTACATGAACATATATGCTATTTTCCATAGGACTTCTGCCTCATTCATGATGGATATATTCCATACTCTTTGCATCCTTCTCATTAAGCCCTATTTTTTCATTTACAGTGCCCTGTAAAACTTTGCATTTCATACTGAAGTCATAGAACTGTATGTAATGTTTCCCACAAAAATATTCCTTATACTTTACCATAGAAACTGACAAAACAAAAGCAAGCTATAATAATTAAATATCAATTACTGTGGAAGAAGCCAAACTTCAATGATCTGCAGCTTTCAATTGCTGTGTAGTACTAATGTTGACCTCCGCTATTCACATACTGGTGGTTTTGTTGGTTTTTTTGTAAAGTACCTCTACAGGCAGCTGCAGGGGTACATTTTGGCCCAGCTGATATTAAGGCTGCCTGGACAGCTGTTTTGACTGTCTGTCTGAGTTTGTAGCTCTCTGAAGATATTGTGGACAACAGCATCAGCAACACTGTGTGCATCAAGGTTTCATAGACTTACTTTGGGTGGATGCTGTCAATTATGGTAACAATGAGAAGGGAGAGAACATCAGTAGCTGAATCCTTACCTTTTTATACAGCTCAGGGTTACTTTGAAGGCATGTGTCCTGTCCTAGAAATTCACACAGAGGCATGTATGCTTTTTGTGACAATCTCATAATGCAATATTTCTTGCTGTTTTCTTAGCTATAACACATACCACTTTGCTCTTAACTACCACATTGCCACATTGCTCAGCAGCCAGTGCTCAAGGTCAGTGAACAGGTGGTTCTGGGACTGAAGAGGATTCTTTTTAAATGTTTTCCCTTGTTAGTACTTTCCCATGTTTGCTTTGAGCTTGCTTCTTTTTTTTTTTTTTTTTTTTTTGAAATTTCCAGAGTTTTCATCTTTTGAAAATTGGCTCAGCATCCATTAGGGAAGTATTTCATTCCTCAGTATTCTCTGTGAGTTCATTTTGCCCCTAACAGTGCTCTACCTGCTTTCTTCTGTTTCTTCCAATAATTGTTTGTCCTAGTATTCAGGAGCTCTCCTTTTGAGCACTACCTGCTTTACTCAGTGGCAGTCGTGCTGTTCATTCTGCATCAAAATTGGTATCATTTCTGAGGACTGACCACTCTTTTTCACTGCAGTCACTGATAACCTCATTGTCTCCACAGAACCTTGCACCTTTGGTTTTGCTTTGTACAAATGGCTGCAGCTACATTCTCTCTAACACCACTTTTCTAATGTTAAATTCCAGTGGTAGATTAGGTGCATATAATTTGTAAGTGCTTATGGCTTATAAAACAACTGTAGACACCATTTTTTACTTTAATACAGTATTGTTGTGTAAAAAATGTAGCACTGTTAGAGTCAACAGGTTTAGATATCTGACAAACAAAATGTGTCATTTTGTGGTTTTATCACAAAGATACTATTTCCTCCAAATGGTCACCATCAATCTGGCTTGAAAACAGAGGATTTTTTTTCTCCTTTCCCTCTATACCTTGCTGCCTATACCAGCTTGCTGTCACCGATGCTGGATATTTCTGAGCCAAGTTGTTAGCATGGTTCTATGTACAAAATCTTTGATACCTAACATCTTCCAAAGATGTGTTCTCACTGGTAGTACCAAACTTCTGGGAAAAGTAACCTTGCTAACTAGCTTTCACAGTAGATTTCATAGGAGGCTGACAATACTGTCTACTGAAAGGAGATCCAGCTCCACTCCAGTGCCCGTAAGAGAAGCTGTTTAAAAAGCCCTTAATGCTCTTTTGCTTTCATGAAAGCCCTTAGATTTGTATTTCATGAGTAGTCCTAGATTTCTATACACATATTATATTGTTGTTTTTTCTGTATCACTTCTAGTGCTTAATGAAATCTGTAACATGGGATTTCCTCAAACAGCATCCATGAACGCTACAGACAAGGTAAGGTTGCTGCGGCCGGAACTGCCAACGTAAGTGTTTCACCACATTAGAACAGCACTTTATTTGCCGAGATGTATCTTATGTCAACAGCATAAATGTGATAAACTTCACACATTGCCAACACATTACGATCACAATTCCATTCACAAAAGCTTTATATCATGCTAAACGACGGAAAGCCTAGAGAGAAATACTTCTCGCTGATTCCATTTATGCAGTGGGGCAGCATTTTGTCACCTTCTGGGACTTCTTGATCTCCGCTGCCTCATTAAGAAAACGCCTGAGGGAAAGCGTAGGCGAAAGGAAAACACTCCCGTCCCATCCCGTCCCGGAGCGCCCGGCAGCGGGATGGCGCTGCGGGCCGGCTGCCGCCGGCCTTTCCCGGCACCGCCTCGCTCCCCCGCTTTCTCCGAGCCCTTCTCCCGCCGAGGCTTCACAGCGGACACCCGCTCCGGGCGAGCCGTGCCCGTGCTCGTGCTGTGCCCGGGGCTGGCCCTGGCGGGTCTCCGGCCCCATCCCCGCTCCCGCCGCGCAGCCCCGCGCCCGCCACCTGCGCCGTCCCGGCGGAGACGGAGCCAGCCCGAACCCGGGACACCTCCAGCTGTCCTGGACACTCCAGCTGTGCCGGCCGGAGCTGCCGCCTCAGCCGCTGCCCAGCCCCGTCCCCGGGAGCGCCAGGTGCCGGCGCCCGGCGCTGCCCGCCCGCCGCGCTCACCTGAGCTCCCAGGCGGGACAGCCCCCGACACCTCGCTCACTCCATGCCCGCTGAGGACGGACGGACGGACAGACGGCGGCTGCCGACGGTGCCCGAGGCAGGAGGCGCCGGGGGGGAAGAGCAGAGGGGAGGAGGGGGTAGCCCCGCCCTGTCCGGCCCCGGCCCCTGTCCCCACCCCACCCCGGGCGCTGCGAGCGCCGAGGCGGGTGCGGAGCAGGAGCCCCCAGGCCAAAACCCGCGGGAGGGCGGGCGGGGGGCAGAGTCGGAGCGCCCCGGGACGCCGCGCGGGCAGCGCCGAGGCGGGGATGGGCCGGCGGGGGCTGCCCGGGCCGCCTGGCGCCGGTGCTGCTGCTCGCCCTGCTCTGGCCGGGCCGCGCCGCGGCGGAGGTGATGAGCGCCGGGACGGGACGGGACGGACGGCGGAGCGGGGGTCACCCGGGGCAGAGTGGGGTCGACCGCGGGCCCCGCTGCCGGGGAAGGAAAGGGGAATGTGTCCGTTTAAAATGATGCGCGGCCCCCGCGCCAGGTACGCGCGGCCGGGCAGGGGCGAGGGAGGAGAGGTGAGAGGGGGGAGGGTTGGTGCCTCTCGCCGGCTGCGGGCACCGCTACCTGCGCTCTCCGCCGCGGCGGGGATGGGGAAGGCGGGGAGGCCCCGCACAGGGCACCGCGTCCCCGCGGGTCTCAGGTGCGCAGAGCCTCCCGCCCCTTCCCTCCGAGGGGCTCCGGCAGGAGATGGGGGCACAGCCCGAGCCGCGAGGCCGGTCCTGCGGCACGGAGTGATCGGACGGTGAGGACGGAGCGGGGGTCGGGTGTGGATGCTCTCCCGAGGTAAACAATCCCGGAGCAGCGCTGACTGTCTGCACCACCTGTGCCACCCTCATGACAAACTCATTTTACAGTATTGTCTTCAGGTTTAACGATGAGTGTGCATCACTGTTCGGTTCAATAAATTCTCCTAGATAGTGCCTGTAGTCTTTGCTGTTCCTCTCTCCTGTGTCTGGTTATAAGATTTAGATTGTACATTCCCAGCTGGGAGAAGAGCAGTCAGCTGTGAGGGTACATGGGCCAGTGTGGCTTTCAATATTCTGGCAATTACCAAAAAGAAAACTACCAGTTTTAGTAAATTCTGAGAGACATCAAACACACAAAACTGCCAGGTTTAGTAAATATCAAGTTCTCTTTCTCCCATAATAGTCAACAGTGTTAATTTTTCCTTGCATGTGTAAAGCTCCAACACAGTATACAAAAAATCCTTTACTGTCTATCAAAACATTTTGAGCTTCACCTTTATAAGGAAAAAATGTGATCTATCTTGTTGTTGCTAAAAACAGACCCACATTCTGCTGTAAATTATCGGGAGCAGACTGATTAGTAATAACATTTCTTCTAAACTAATGCAGCTCTTTCACTCACCCAGTCTGGTAAAGTGTCTGGAACAGCATAAGCACCTCACCCGATTGTTTCTCTTTTTTTTTTTAATGGCACTCTAACTTGCAGTGAAGTTTAGTCATTTACCAAAGATACAGTTGTTGTATTGTAATGGAATTAAAATACCTCTTAGTTCTTATGTAGAATAGAGGAACCAAATCTAATTGCAAAGTGCATGTTTTCTGCAGAGTTATTTCAGGTTCTGCCTACATCAGATGCCTAGTGTAAAGCAAGCTGTGGAAGAGTAATAAAACTCAGACCTGCCCCTCTCTTCTACCCAGTTTTCTGGGTTTTATTCCATTCTTCTCTTCCTCTGCTGGTGCCTCCCATCTGTTGCTCTTGTTGCTCTGAAGAGCTGGACATCCTCATATGTGCTTCTGGATGGCAGTCAGAGAGGGCAGGCTGTGTTCCAGGAGTGCCTTCCCCCCCCCCACAACACACTCACACTTTTTCTAAGCCTCTCTTCTGGCTGTGTTAATCTTGTCATCCTGTTTTTATCTACAAATGAAGAGCAAAAGAGGTGTATTGACAAGTAAGACCCCATATATGGCCCAGTAAAGCATTTCAACTCATTTTTAGCAACCTCAGAGTGGTCCTGGAATATTTGCCTGTCTCACCAACTCATGTACCACAGTTCTTTAACAATCTTTCTGCTTAAGGTGAATCATAGAGCTCTGAAATACCAGTTTTCTGGAGCATTCTTGTTACAGGATCCTCATTTACACTTAGGTCTTAAAGACAGGATTTGGAATGGTAGGAAGTGTCTTCTACAGAAATCTTGCTGTTAAGCAAAGATTGAACATGTATTGATTCAGTGATGCTCTGAAAATTCAGCAGATCTCAAATGTTTGAGCTTAGTTTAAACTAGGCTTGCAATTTAAGATTCAGATGTCATAATTTCTCTTCTTTTATGAAAATGCTGATCTTTTCAGAAGAGGAAGTCTAATCTAACAAAATGTTCTAGATGATGAAGAAAATGAGGACTCGTTAAAAAGCAGTTTTATCTAAACTAATTAAATATTAGTGGCTAATGTAATTGACATGAAATGATTGATGAATAAATCATTGCATCTTAGTTAAACTGTTCATTGCAAAGAAATAAGTATTGTTATGTTTTAAATTCATACTACACTTTCATATGAAAATAAATTGATGTTGACCAGCAAGCAATACTTTTGCTGTTTGCATCAATTAAAAATGTTGCAACCATAGAAAATTTTAAGTGTAGCTTATTCCTGAAGACGAGAAAGAAAATTGTGAATTTATGCCTGCTGCTGTTATACAGCAAATTTTGGTCCTCACAGCTCTTCACAGAGTCCAGACTTCCCTGCCCTGAGGAGCTGAACTTTCTGGCACCTGCTAGGGAGTATTATTATCTGCATTCTTGGCCACTGGCATACTCTAATCTTCTGAAAACTCAGCAGAAGTAGCATCTTCCCATGTCAAAGGCTTTTCAGCTCATTTGATGTATTCCTTCACTACAAATACTGGGTTTATAATTCTTCAGATTTTTCCACTGTCATTTAAATCAATGATAATAATAATTATAATCATCAGCATCAATATGTTTCACAGGGTACAAGATCTTTCTTACTCCTCATTTCTTTTTTTATTTTCAGAAAAAAAGTGGATTTGCTTTCGCATTGTTTCATTTGTTTAACAGCAGCTGGAATTGGTGCTGTTGATGCACATGTACAATTCAATTAATTCCCCTAAGTGTGTCCTGTCTTCTGGTACCATTCATGTACTTCTTATATATCTTGAAATTAACACTAATCAAAAATATTTCCTGAAATTACTGTTTTGAATGGCACTAATAAGAAAAATACCTCAGTCATGTTCATTAGTACTGAATCAATAGTGCTGCTTAGTGGCATCGATCTTTTTGTGATGGCATCATGTCAGTATTTTTTCAAAACAGGACAAAAGAGAGTTTCTACTTGAGTAAGATTCCTGCACTGCAAGTTAGCTGCACCTTATGTTACTACCACTTTTTAACTTGTGTTGTAATACTGTTGCAAATGTTTTGTTAGCCCACAGGATAAAATTAGGTGCTCCTTATTCTGTATTTGCCTCTGTAATTACACTTCGTATTTCCCATCATGCACTGCTGGAACAGGAGGGGAGATAACCAAAATAGGTGACTATAAGACTTGGAAAGATCTTTTTGCATTCCCTTTCTCATGCTATTGTCGGTGACTAGATGCAAGTGTTCGTATTTCACAATTAATTTTACTTCTTACAAATGTTAGAATTTGCATGCAAATATTTATAAACCAGTCTTCTTCCTTAAGCAATATTTTCTTTTTAATTATATGCAACCTATATTACTGTCACAAACAGATCTTAGTACCTTGCTCTGACAGAAAAAATAGTGTTCTAGCTCAGCCATGACCATGTCCAAGGCTGGTAAGAATGGGATGCAGGCTGAATTGCTTAGTTTAACTAGGAATCAAGGTGTTGGAGGGACCAAGTGTCCCAGTGAGAATGTTCCTTCTCCAAATGTCAGCCTTTGAAGTGCCCAGGTTCTTTGTTGCACAAGGCAGCTGAGAAGGGAAGATGTGCACCTGAATATACAAAAGGGAGTTCACTGAGCACGTTAGAAAAACAGGTCCTTTGTGAAGTGCTCTCTTTGATTGGTGAATGTGATCCCAGCTCTGAAGTCAAGGAGGCTGTTGCTCTGATAATTGGGCCCAACTTCTACTGGACTGTTCTGACCCTGATTGCCTCTGTAGTGAGCTGTAATTCAGCCATCATCTGGATGGAGGAGCAGCCCAATGTCAGAGCACTGGCAGAGCAAGGCTTTTCCTACTGGGCCAAAAGAGTCAGCATAAATTAGCAGTTACCCTAAAGTCTGTGCATCAAAATCAGTGGAGTTCTGCTGTCTTATACCACGTGGAGGCTTGCTCTGATGGCCAAGAAATGTGAAGTGTGCCTGTGTGTATGTTGTCTCATACAACTGAAGGAAGATGAACCTCTTAGGTGACCTTAGTAAACATCTGTGAAAACTGAACATTTTTCTAGCAAATGTACAAGGTACAAGGTAAATACACATTTGGACAAAACTCTATAATTCAAGTTATTTTTCTGGCTGAATAATTTCACTAAAATTGTTAGAGTAGGCAGGCAAACACTGGGTCTTTCTTCAGTATTTGCATTTTGTAGAGATATAACCATTTTATTTCATGATCTCTGCTAGCAGTCTCTTCTGCAATACCTAGAGCTGATCTGTCATAACATGTCTTTGAAACAGAATCCTTTGCTATTAAGTGCAACTAGGATGGGATGTCCGTCATCTGTTTACTGTCACATTCTCACCTGCTGCCTAACAGAGTAATACTAGAAGGCTCAGTATGTTGGCATGGATCACAGGAGCCTAGGAGGAAAGTGAAACACAAAAAGCCTTTTTTCTTAACTGTTTACAGCCCCAGTTTCTCACACTCAGACTGAAAAAGTTCCGTTTTGTCAACACCGAGTATATTTTTAGTTCCATTTGCATTATTTGTCTTAGCAAGTCTCACGGGTTTACAGGTTTTCCATTTTGCCTGGTTTAGTGAAGGCTCTTTAGCTGAGGCTTTACTCTGCGTCTTTTCCACGTGTCATTTTGGAGGAAGCTGCAAGAAAAAGTGACCTTTAGTTTTTTGTTGTTTGGGTTTTTTTTTTTATTCTGTGAAATCACAGAGCCTTTCAAATAAGGAGGAACCAAAGCATGTGCAATAAGCTTTTCTCTGAACAAGCTACTGTTGCTTTCATTTCTATTTGCACCACTTAACAGAAGATGCACACCAGGAATTTTATGAATATACAAATATACAGGCCTGAGGAGACAAAAATTATAGTGAATACTATTCCCACATTCAAAAGCTGGGAAGAAATACAAATTGTGTTATGCAATGCTAAGTATATTATGGTAGGTAAGCAAAAATTCACTAGTTAATGATGTGTATTCTTTGTTATAAATTGCTCTTTAAGATGACTGTAGAAAAGAAGAACACGGATGAATAAGCTGATTAAACACCCTTAAAGAGGTGTTTTGCTACACAAAACAAAATTCTGTGGCCTGAACTGCCTAGTCTTTTTTTTCTAGGGGAAAAGAAGAATATTTATTTCTGTTGTCCCCATGTCCTCTTCAAGGTCAGGAGAAGAAACCCACAGAGATGGGGTTTATGGGTCTGTCTATGGGCACTTTACCCATCTGAATATATCAGGAACAATTTGGTTCAGTTTCTGATAGTCCTCATCACAGTGACTTCCACCCTAGTTAGATTATTTCTAGGGTAAGATATTGGTCATTATAAACATATAAGTGTAAAAATATTCTGGGTTTTAGAAGAAGGAAAACTACCATTCTCTTTGTTTAAAGAGAGAGTAATTCTGTATCTTCTCTTTATAGACCAAAAGGAATTAAACCCCCAACAAAAACAAGAGATTCAAAAGCCTCAACTTACAGTTTTCCAAAACTGCACACAGTGTGCCAGCTCTACTTACATAGATACTGAGTAATTTTAGGCAACTTTTACAACATAGGCCTTAGCAGCCATCACTTCAGAGCTTGCAAATGATTTGAGTTTGTGAAAACTCAGCGTGTTTGTTTTTTCCTGAATTAAAATATTTTACCTGTTTTGTCCTAAGGCAATGATGATGACATAGGGGCAGAGTGAAGATTGCTAAGCCCTGCTGTTCTCACACTTCCTAACTGGTGACTGATAGTGAGTTAGAGACAAGGGAGAAGCTCAGTATAATTAATTGTAATGTAACTGCTTGAAGAAGAGTATTGTTGGCAACATGGAAGTTGTATGTGGGACATGCACCCGATGACAGAGTGGTGTGTGCTTTCATGAGAATGGTATGAACAGCTATGTTACAGTGATTTCTGGAAACATCTGCACAAATAGGCTTATTCACAGCAGAAGAATATATGCTGTGTAGTAAGTATATCTCAAGGAAAAAAAAGAGTATTGTAGGGTGTTTACCTATTTTTTTTTTTTTTTAATTCTGTTAGTGTTTTTCCCTCCCAAGGACATTAATTTATGCTATCAAGCATAGTCAAGAGACACCAGTTCTACAAAAATTTTGTTTCCCTCTGGTTTATACTGTTTAAATTAAGGCTTATGTTACTGCTTTTCTGTTGTGTTAAATATGGGTTGCTTATGAGAGTTTGGCTAGCACTACAAAATTGTTTAATACAAAGTTTCTTAACCAACAAGATTTTTCTTTAAAAGTAAGAAAAGGTTTATAAAGTGGTTTCAATCTCTGAAGTGAAAAAGGGGGTTTTATGCACATATTCCCTTGGCATAATAGAAAGTTGTTTAAATGTTCACGTACAGCAGCTTCTTCGGTTTCTCCCTATGTGTCATTATCTTAGGTTGGTTTGAAGTACCATGATAAATATATCTTTATATTCCATGAAAGAGCAAATCCTTTCCAAAAGAACTCATAACAGTTTAAAATTGTGGATACAAAGTAAGGAAATTCTTACCGAGTTCAGAAGGACACGTGTGTTAATATGGTGTGATCATGGGACTGTCTGTCAGTCTGTCAGTCAAATGCAAAATCTTGCTTCTGTGAAGTGTTATGTTTTTCCCTATGATCATAAATGTTTAGGACTCCTCTCCTGCACCTCACACTGAAAGCAGCACAAAGCCAGTAATACAGGACCCGTGTCACCAAGGGGACATCTTGATTCAGTAGTTATTCCCTGAGCAAGGTTCCCATTACAAGTGTTTAATGGAGCTTATTCAACAACTGCACTGCCTGTAGCATAACAGCTTTCTCCTACTGTGTCCTTTGAGACCCAGTCTCTCTGTGTTAGATATTATTGACCAAGTTGTTATTAGTTAGGTTAAAGGTGTATTCCTTTATAGTGGAAAGTCCAAATGAAATAATTTTCTTTGTGTGCTGGGTATTCAACTGGTGGGCAAAATGCTGTGAATTCTGGTAGCATACATGGCTGTTAACAGGAGTCTTCTAAGGTAGGAATGTCTGGCTGCCTTCCAGTTCACAAATCATTAAACAATGTTTCAGGCTTTAGGAACTGACATATTTTCCTTCATCTCATCATCTCCTATTTCTGCTCTATGTTGTCTATACTTATTGAAGGCTTAATAATTTGGTTTTGTTGTACTGGTCCAGCAATCACTATAAAAACACAAAGTCCTTCGTGGTCTTTGATAATTTTAATGAATTCATGTTTGATGCTTAGAATGCATGAAAAACTTTTAGTATACAGATTGTAATTGTGAGACTGGTATTTTGTTTTGATAGCAATATTTTGGAGTGAGGGGACCTCATTCTCCAGTACCTTGTACACTACATGGTGATTTGCAGTTGTGCAACATGAGGGATATACTGCCAGGGTCACATATCTGCCAACCATGTCTAGCTAGAATTACTGACTGTGCTGGTCTAGCTAAGTATCAGAACACAGGTGCATCAGAAAAAAAAAAAGAAGATTTTCCTCATGTAGCCTTTTTCACAGTGGGAATTTTTTTCCTATACAGCTCCGCTCTCAGAACTTCTGCTTGAGCAGGGAAAGATAAATTTTCAAACCATAACTGTGTCCAAGCTAGAAACTTTAGCTACCCACCATAGTGTCCTTCAGAAAGTGCAGCATTTAACACCTCTGTGCGCCGTCTACACAAGTCTGTAGTGTCAATAAATGTTTAAAGCAAACCTTTCCACTTACTGTAATCATAGTGTATTACACCCATTTTTATTAGCTGCAATAGAAAACGTAGTAGAGAACATGAGGGACATGGGCTTTGTAGTTTTAAGCACTGTATTAACATCAACTGTTTGAGCAGGATTGTTCTATGTGCTCCAAGTTTGTGATTTATAGATGCAGCTTGGGATGTGTAAAGTGATTGCTCTGCACGAGGCAGCTCAGGAAGAATTCAGAAATCTCGGTGTGTCAGCAGCCCTTGAAAATTCATAATCAAGACTCTTAAAGTGAGCTGGCTCACTGATACTAATTTTTAATAACTATTGGAACTAAGAGAAATTATGTAAAACTGGAAATTAGTTGATAATTTACTTCCACTTAGAAAGGACCACGGAGATGACCTGCATATCTGTAGGCTGTTCAGGATATTGTTAATGAGGAGAAAGATGGAAAAGAAAAAAAGTGGCGTCACAGAAAAATAGATATTGTCCAGTAAGTCTTGCTGCGTGTATTGATGGAGTTCTGATTTAGTCATTCTAGATGTTAGAAGATAAAGCCCTTATGGCAGGATAGGTGAGGTGCTAATAAGTATCCAGTTGAAATGAAAATCAGGCTTGCCTTTTAAAAATGAGCCTGCTCAGCAGTTAGAACAACCAGTGATGGAAGGCAACAGCTTCATCACCAACTGACAGAAGACACCTGGGCTATTTTTACTGTCCAGAGTAATTAATGGATATCACTTGCACTGCTTTTAATTCATTTTAGAATAACTCATGTGCCACAGTCCTCTTTCTTTTATGTAACCAGGATTTACTTGGGCATCAGTGGAGTTTGCCATGAAATTAAAGACCAATCAGGCCAAAAGTGTAAACTCAGCCTCAGTGCAGCCTCATACTGTATTTCTACAGAATACATTTAATTTCATCTCAGCTTTCATCTGAATGTCTTTATTAATTCTCTGTGTGTCTTGATCTGAAATAGCTTTAACAGTATGATGCTTGTTTCCTGCAACAGCACAGTTTGCTGCCTTCTGTCCTGGGTGCAGTATTTTTAATACAAATATGTAATTTTGAAATAATAGCGAGGTACTCTGATCCTCTCTGGATCTGGAGAACAAATAAATACTCTGACTGTTTGTCATCGTATAAGTCATTTCAAAAAAGAGATCAACAAACAAATACTGGCTCATCACCCTCACTGCTCATTTTGTCTACTCTCCATCTCCCTGCCTTTAAGCATTCCCAGGATGAGTGTGTTGCCCCACCACTGTGAGTGACAGGACTCAAAGCCTGTGCTCTTGACAGAGTAGAGGCCTATTATTGCTGGCTCTTTCCTTACATTAACACTTTGTCACATCCTTTGACATTTCAGGTTTGATAACATCCCTGAATACATTTTCTGGCATCCTTCATAGAACCAGTGCCACTGGCAAAGTTCTGGGGGACTGTGCAAGATTCTCTCTGAGGCTCCAGATTAAGTTGCCCGACTGCAGTGGTAGGAGTAGCAGTGCCATGCTGAACTTACAGTAAGCTTGTACAGGTGACAACATAGTCTGTATATGTATTTATTCCTTCTTTTTTTGTCATTTCTTTGAGGAATTCTGTGAAAGAGAGGACTGGGACACTTTTAAATAGGGGCCAGGAAGATGTTAGAGCCCCATAGAATCCAATCCATAGTGTAGGAAGGGCAATTCAGTGTTATAGATAAGGTTGCACCCACTGAACAAAACATTAACCACTGCAGTAAATGTTCTTCAACGTGTACAACTGTAATTATTCAAAAAGCACATAATACTACAACTATCACTGAAAACACTTTTGAGAAGAGCCCCTCTATAAATTACTCCAAGGAAGTGCTGTGGTTTTTAAATTTCAGTTCATTGGTGAATTAATTTGATTTGGTATTCATACAATGATCTAGCTTTATCCTTTTGCATAGGTTTTAGGTCAAAAATCTAGTGCCATCTACCATATTTAATAATTCATTATTATTATTATGAAAATCACAAAACAAAAAACCTGTGGCTTTGGTAATACATACTTACGTAGATGTTACTGTGAGAGTTTTGAAGAAACCATTAATAACTAATATTCAATTACTTCTTTTATAACCTGGCAACATCCTATCGTTTGGTTATGATCCTTTGTTAAAGGAGCTTCAGGCATCTTGCAAGGATGTGGAACCATCCAGAAGTATAAATGAGCAATGATTTTTTGGTTCAAAGCTCCTTTACAGAAGGCATAATCTAATCTTACGCAAAAAATCATATGCCAAAACATTTAGTATTATCCAGCTAACTGACTGTGTAATGTAAAATCATCTTTGGTCTTTTCAGTTTAGTTTAAAGTGATATGTGTACACAAAAAGACCTAAATAGATCTGAAAGCTTACTAATGGCAAATTAAAGACATTCTAAGCATTCTGACTTCTTGAAGAGCAAATGCTCTCTTTCTTTATATAGTTTATTAACCTTGATTACTTGTGTAGCACCATAAGTTTCTACATGTTCATGCATTTAATTTCACACTGGATTGTCTTTGATTAAAAGATAAAAGAAAAAGGTTTCTTCTGTATCTGTACACCTCAGGTCTTCTGCAGATTGTACCTCTTACAGAAGAGTAACTTCATTTTGTGGTTCCTCTACATGTGGAAAACTGTGCTTTGCATACAAATACTGTAAAGAATCTTCTTTTGGCTTTGCTCTCACAGGCAGAAATAAGGTGCAACTCCACGAAAGTCCATAGAATTATGATGGTAAATGGGTATTTCTCAGGAAAGCTCTCTATGGTCAGCCAGGTCCCAGTTACACTGAAGAAGTTCTGAGAATTTAGAATACTGTAAGCAATTTTTTCCTCAGCAAACAGCACCTTTCCTGAACTCAGACATGTGTCTACTGAATCTGTGAGCTAAATCAGCACCTGAGATTGCTGGGTAATTGGGTCTCATAGGGCTTGTAGTTAATTGACAATTGTCATATGCAAGCCCTGAAAAGGTGGTAGTTTGAGTCACTCACCAGCCCTGGACAGCAGTGGAATGCAGTACCTTCCATTTAAGGCTAATTTTATTGTGCACTGTGTATTTCCTTGAGCAGCTACCCTTTTTATACTGCTTAGCAGACCTGTACCAATATTCTGTGTCACCTATTTTGAAGAAAGTGCTTTGGGATGGAAGGTACTGTCATTGAATAGGGATCAAGAAAACCAGCTGTCATATAGATTATTCCAAATTTATTTTGAGATATACGTCACTTTATCCTCTGGTATTGATGTTTAAGGGGTTAAAATATCTGTCATATAACTGACTTAGTGAATTTAGATTATGCAATACTAAACTGATTGACCTCAACAAGAAGAAATCAGGATACTTAGTTTGTTATTAATTCTGCACTAGTGTTTATTCTTGTGCCTCTGGTGATATAACCATGTTGATTAACATAATAGTAAAGGTAACATAGCTACATGGTTTCTCTCCTACATGACACCTTTGTTTTCCAAATTTCTGATGCAGAACCACTTAAACTCTGTCAGATCAGGGGAAGAGTGAGTCTTCTTTAAATATGCCAAAGAATTAAGTATTTAATGTTTGCAACTCTTTAAAAATCTATCTTGAAACATGAAGAGCACCTATTGATCTGTCTCTAGAACACAGGCGGATAAAATAATTCCTTGGGGGATTTGCTTTTCGAGGCCAACTGATTTAATTTCTGCTTTATTTGGTAAATGAATGTTTAAACAGCTGTTCACTGGAGGAATGCTCCCTGCACCTGTTCTTAAATTGATAGGTGGCAGCATCTCACCTACCTTCAGCCACCTAAAAGACAAGCAGCAACTATAAGGAATTTTCAAGTCCATAGAGAACAACGACTACTTGCAGCATCTTTCCTCCATCCTAAAAGAAACACCTAAAGTGACTGGATGTGGAGTTCCTAACTGGATGTCAAGTTTCCCAGTCTAATCAAAGGAAAGAGGCAAACCCCATGAAATGTGTCTGTGACACCACACACCTCAGTTTTGAATGGAAACAATAGAAAAAATTGATCTCACCTGTGGGAAGAAAAGAGGCTTTTCAATTCCATAAAGTATTTTCCCTGAACAGATTGTTACAGGAAAATTTAAATTTAATGACAATCTGGCATTATAATTTTAAAATGTAGTGGAGTACCTTTTTTCCTCTGCCTTTTTTTTTCTATTTTTTGAGAACACCACTGAAAAAGTACAAATTAGAAACAGGGTGACTGCTGTAATCTGACCAGCTGTAGGGGCTAATTAATTCTACCTGCAAGATCTAAATAGAAATTTCATATCATACCATCTTAAAGGCTTTAATATTTTAAGAAAAAATACAGCTCTTCCTTTTTTTCTGAATTTTATGCAATTTAGAAAAATATCTTCATAATCAATATGGGATAGTTGTACAATTCCTATTGTCTGTAACTATAACACAGTTATATATATCCTAGTACGTGGTACAACTATATGGTATATCAGGATAAAAATATTTACTCAAGTGGGAGGATAAACTAAAAAATTACCCTCTTGCTACAGGGGTTCAATAGAAGTCCTTCAGCAAGAACTTCAAAAGCAAATGAAAGAATTGAAATGTAGCAAGTAGGACAGTATATGCAGTTTACTCCCCATCTCTATGAAAATCATGGTTTTAATAACCTCAGTAATGTTTTGGTATATATCATACTTATGTTAACAACGGTTTCATACTGTTATTACTGTTATTACGTTACTGTTATTACCCTGGTGGGGGCAAGCATGGCTTTTTGGCCTTTACCCCAACTATGAAATGAAATTAGTGCCCTTTTCTGTCTTAAAATACAGTATAGAGGAATAATGAGCTCCTTTCCACTGCTGAGAATTTCCACTTCACAAACATTTTTTTTAGAGTTGTGTTATCTGTGAAACAATTACCTTACTAAAGCCACTGAGGTTTCATTTGCCCCTCACCAAACAACACAATGAGAAAAATCATTTTGTTATAAAGTTTTTCTTTTTTGTTTTTCAGAGCTGTGTATGCAAAGGTAAAGTCCCTGCTTTTGTGATAGCACAAAAGGTAGCAAGGTAAGAACAACTACATTTTCCTTTATTAAAATTAGCGTATATACATGGAAATTATTAATATGTTAGTTCAGTTGATAGAGTGAGTATATTTAGTGTGTTTACAACATTACATGATGTTTGAACACCAACAGAACCACTGCCTGAGTCACTAGGTCCCTTTCACAGACTCCTAACAAATGCCCACAGCTCCATTTCCCTGGCAGCAGCTCTCCTGTTACAAATTTCACAATGCCATCAAGAGTGTCATGAGTGTCATGTTCAGTGCTTCCCTCTTTCCATCTCTGGACCCTGTTCCCCCTCCCTTTTCCAGTTCCTGAAGGAAAGCTACATTCACTGCCATCCAACAGATAAATCTCTTGTGGATCAAAACGGGGGATGAGTTCCTGGGTCCTAATCACAAACACCTTGCCAGCACTGAAGGAACAGCATCAAATCCGTCAGCAGTAACAGATCCATGGCTCTGCCCGGTGCCAGGAGCAGTTTGGCAGAGGCTCTGAGTGGCTTTTACTCAAACCTGAATTACACAAATGCCAAAAATTCTTTGAAACTCCCGCTTGCAGTGGAAAAACAACTGATTCACAATGAAGAGGCATTATTGAAGGAGTCATGGTTGCAATTCAGGCTCACCCTGAACACAGGGATTGCCCTATTAAGCCTTAGCAACAGATTCCAGACATCTATAAAGATTTAGGATTGTGATTACTCCCACTGATTGGCACATCTGGCTGGTAAAGAATTAGTCACAACTTTACTCCTGTACTTCTTGTACCAGGAAAAATGTCATGTTGCACCACAGAAAACACTGTTAGTCTTACTAGGAAGCTTCATTTTAGTGTTGCAGAAAGTTTCTCTCAAAGTAAATATGTTCATTATTAAAATACATTTACATAAGTGGGAAAGGAGAATAGTAATATTTTCAGTAAAATCTCCATGTTTATTTTTAATCATCTTAGTTGGTCTAACCTAACTTTCTCTTAACTAGTGAAATTGAGACCAGTTGAAAAACTAGAAAAAAAATAAGCTGCCCACTAATAGAGAAATATTAGTAAGAATGAACACTCACAACTTGCCTTCATCACTTCCATGTTAAATCACTGAGCAATTTGTAGGGAGGAGTGAGTCATTGTTTACACTGATGAAGATTTTCATGCAGCTTTGGAAAATCAGGACGATGACATTAATCAATATGTTTTGATAACTGTTGAATGTTAAGAAATTCTTCAACCCGAAAATCTTCTGTTCTTGTTGATCTGTGGAGAAGAAGGTGTGGATAAAATTGCCCGTGCTGTATGAAGGCGAGTGAGGGTGTTAGGAGAGCACAGGGCTGCTCTGGATCCGGGCAGCCCACTTTGGCTGCAGGGAGGGGGAGCGAGCTCAGGGGAGGCAGCTCCAGGACTTTGTTTTTCCTGCGAGCTGGTACCGCACCCCCTCCAGCGGCACATCCTGGGATAGCGTTAATCCTTTTGTCTTTCTTTGGACGCTGGTGGATGAAATAAACTATTTGTTGTAAAAAGCTACGCCTATTTATGATACAGATCTCACCATCACTTCATAATGCAATTCTTACATTCGTCTTAAGTTATTCTGGTATTATATTCTATCTTTAGATATATTTTTATTTTATTTTAATTCAGAAGCTATTTAAAATCTGGTGAGTTTGTGGGATTTTGAGGAGTGAGAATTTGTGTAGGGACAAGCCAAAGAATTTTGGCTTCCCGGAGATGTCTTTTGGATCCTGTCTTGTACATCAAATAAGACACACAAACTTCTGCACAGAAGAATTTCAGATGCTTGCTTTGTAAAACTTCATATAAAGTAGAAGGAAAATAGACTCTGAGAGACTTGATAACCACATCCTCTCTCTCCTACATCATGCTGTGATGTAAAAGGCCTTGAACAGACAGCTCTTCACTGCTGTAAAATTGAACATGCTAAATTGCTGCTGTCTTAACAGCTGAAACACCTTTTCTGTGAGCTTCTAGGCTTGAAGCACTTTATTTAAACCAAGACTTACATCTTCATTATATTTAACTGAGAACTGAAAATGCACTTTCCACTGTAGCTCAGCCTCCTGTATTCTGTTTGTGTAACTTCAATTTTCTGTTTCCTTTACATAGTTTTTTTATTTGAACTAGATCTTAAAAAAAAACAACAACAAACCACACGTGAAAAAGTAGTTGGCTGTCTTAATCTCTGAGACTCAGAACAATTTTAGAAGTTTGTCACTTAAAGCAAGCTTATTTTATTCTGTCTGAATGGTTTTGCAGCATTTGTCTCCCACTGCTTTTTTTCCTTGGCTTGCATGAAGAGAGGTATTGGTGGTTTGGAACTGACCTTGCTGTAGAGCAGCAGCCATTAAGTTTGCTGACTACAAATTAGGGCTGCTATGATGGATTTGGATTTGTGTTGCTAAACATGTTGGAGGAATATTAACCAGGAATATGTATCAGCTGCTTTCTTAAACTTTTCATGCTGCCAGCGGACTTCTGTACTCTGCAAAATCTTGAGTATTGTTGTGTTTTGAGGGCTTCAGCCATACTTAGGAGCATGTTACCTCCTTCAGCAGTGCCATGGCAGCCCATAGATGGGCCACAAAAACAGATCAGTGTGGGCAAGAGTAATACATCTGCCACGGTAGCAGAAAGGGGTACTGAAAGTAATTAATGCCTTAGAAATAGGCTATCAAAAGGAGAATTCACGGATATTTTAAGAACTTAATTCTCTTAATATTTACAGGGTGAAAAAGGCTTTCCTGGTATTCCAGGTCCACCTGGTCAAAGAGGCTTTCCTGGTCCAGAAGGGCCTCCAGGGCCACAGGGACCAAAGGTAGGTATGTATGTGAGACAGAGAGAGACACACACAGAAACTACTGTACTCTACTGTGAAAGTCAGCTATGACTGTGTAGACAATTCTGTTTTAAAAACCAAAACCAAACTAAAACCTGTTTCAGAGTTTCTCATTTGGTGAGGGATATTATTTGTTCACCAGCTTCAATGGTCATTTTAGATTGAGTCAAAGCAGCTGATGCAACCATGGACTTTTGTTGTCAGTCGTCCATTGGCCAGTGCTAAAGCACTGAATGGCAATGAACATGGATCTGAACAGATTTTTGCAGCACAGCCTCAATTTTTGTCTTAACATCTATTAATATTTTGACATGGGTCAGGGAAAAAAAAGGTAACAAGCTACTATTTAGACAAATATGAAAAACAGGTTTAAGAAAATGTGAAGGGAAAGGTGGTTTTTAAGATAAATCTTGGTCTGTTTAGGAAATACCTAGTTGCCTGCAGCAGGGAGAGAGTGACTCCAGTGACTTGAGCTTGCTTTCTTTCCTGTATGTCTAAACTAAGGCTGAATATGAAAGACTTCTGCATAAGGAGAAAAAAACCCAACGTCAAATAAATTGTGCATTAAAACATTTTATTTATATTTGTCCTGAAGAACAGTAATCTTGCTGTCATCAATAAATTGATGCTGGTGAATAAATTATTTCCATGTAAATATGGTGTTCACTCAACCACAGTATAAATCAGGAAGGTACTGCCCCAATCACATCATGTCTAGGACCTTCACTAATGTGACTACAGCAGTTAACCACAGCTTTAAACAAATGGGGTTTATAGTTTTCATTTGCTTAGGTATTGTTGCATTATTGTGCCCTATCTGGTTTCTGCAATACTTTGTGGAAGTGATACCCGGGGTAGATTTCATACATGTTGTGAGCCATTTATTTGAACTCATTGAGGTGTTTAGTAGAGCATTTCCCTTTTAATAAGTGATAATAACTTCTGCAAGAATGGCCAAAAGTAGGGATAGTTTATCTAGCAAGCAGATCTCTGTTAGCCTGGATGCCATCTGTTGTAGTGTTTGCCAGTCAGCTTCTATTCCATGCCTGTACATTTTCTTAAACACAATGTGGCCCAGCATTTTAGAAGTTATGTTTTTGTCCACGTTTCCCATTTCCTTTCTGGGGGCAATAAAATTTTCTTGGTAGCAATAAAGCTCCAAGCATCTTGAAAGAATTCTAGCAGGTTCTGTGACAGTGCTGTGTCACTGCTGCACTCTTTGCTGTCATCTTTCAGCCTTGCTCTCCCACTCCGTTTAGCCCCCTTTCAGCCTGCTCCTGGTTTTCTTTTCCAAGTTCAACAGTGCAGGTGAGAGTACATTGTATGTGGACATCACCCATATCTGGGAACCTTCCAGCTATTTCCTCCCAGGGAAGCATTTCCAGCTCTCACAGTTTGAACAAATCCATGGCAACCTGTTTCTCAACATACACTGTTACCTTTTTGACCTATGATGAGACATATCATACAGATTTCTTCACTGGGAGAGTATGAGGATGGTGAGGCCCTGGAAGAGGTTCCCCATCCTTAGAAGTGTTCAAGGCCAGGTTGGATGAGACTTTGAGCAACCTGGTCTAGTGCAAGGTGGCACTGCCCATGGGAGGGAGGCTGGAACTAGATGGTCTTTGAGGTCTCTTCCACCCTGAATCATTCTGTGATTCCATGATACATCCTCTGAAAACACTGAAAGGGAGGGCAGGACACCAAGATTTATGGGAGTTGTATTAAACAGTTGTTTGCTTTAGTGTCTGTAGTAGGCAAATAATTTATTTATCTACATAGTTTTGTGTGCACATATTGATATTGAGATTAAAAATATTGCATGTCCCACTGACATATTTGTGCTTTTTCTCATTTCTATTGAAATACATTGTTTTCTATTTGTGACCCAGGGTTCTCCAGGGCTTACAGGCTTAGTTGGACCCAAAGGTATACGAGTAAGTGTTTACATTTTAAACAAACTTTTATGTTTTAAATGTTGTGTTAAATTCCAACTTGGTTCAATAATATATGAAAATAAAAGCAAAACATTGTAACATTGTATATGATTTTAAAGTATGGTTAAAATTTATGACAGTGCATGCACACACATTATTTATTTTTAGAGCTTTTCCTTTTTTTGCCAGACTTTATGTAGGTTCATGCTGTATGTATTTAATATTTGGGAGTGCTATGAAAAAGTCAGACTGGAATTCCATGAAGAGGTTTATTTCTGGGGTTTTTTTCTGTGTGCAAATCCAGTTTATGTTAACAGTGTGTAAGCTACCATTCTGCTTGATTCACAGACAGAAGAGTTAAGGAAATAATGATCTCTTGATAGAATCAACTTCTTATGAATGTGATCAAAATAAAACTGCTTTTGTTTAATATTTGTAATATTATTCCTGTGGTTTTATATGATTAGGGACTCCCAGGAATACCCGGATTTTCAGGTCCTCCAGGCCTTCCAGTAAGTAAAAACGTAACCAATTTAACCATTTGTCTCTTGTTACAGCCTTCAGTGCCCAATTATCCTCAGCTCAATGTGCTCACTGTAGTCTCAACATCAACTTTGTCTCTGTCAATTGGCCTAGAGATAAAAATCTTGGCATCAGCAATTCTTACTCATTGTAATGATTTAAGAATACATTGTAATCTGTCAAGTCTTGTGAAACACTGCTCCAACATAAACTTTTCAGTGTTTCTGTAGGGCAATATGAATGTGCAAAAACAAAGCCTGTGTCAATTTTGTGCCTCTTTTTAGGGTGAACCGGGATCTGTTGGGCCTCCTGGGCGCCCGGGGGTTCCAGGATGCAACGGCACAAAGGTACAAACCAAGCTGAATGTTCTGGAGATTGTTTGGCTGTGCTTGGGAATGGCCAAAAGTATTCTAAATTCCACCCCCCCACACCTCCCCCAATATACAAAAACCTCAATTTGTTTTGGTTTGTGACTTTATCAGTTAGAAAAAGCTGGAATCATGAGGTCAGAGGAAGGAAAAGTGCTGCCTTTTTGTGCAAGATAGATAATTAAACTTTGCTAGAAGTTAAGAATAATGTTTGATATTTTGACAGATAAACTTCATTCATTTAATCCAGAAGACCCAATCAGTTTTGTCCAACATGTCCTTCTGTTGCAATGGGTTATAGAAGAGATGGTTAATTAATTTTATTTCTCCAGTATCTAGCTTGCAGTTGACAATTCATAAGTCCTGAAAGTAATTAAAAGACATAATGTTAAGTTACAGATTTACTGGATTTTCTTTGCTTTGTGAGCAAATGCTTCCTGTATTCTGAAAAAGGGAATCAGAATACTGCCTCCTACAGAAAATCATACATTTCTAGTGTAACAGTGAACTGAGCTGACAGCAAGTAAAGCCTGGTGTCTGGGGCAGAACTTGAGACCCATACAATGCTATGTTCCCCTTGTAGCAAAATATGGTGGTAATGCACTCCCAGTTTTAGTGTGATGACATAAAAAACTTCTTTTATAATCACATTTTCTAAAAGCAGACTAAATAGTAAACAATAATATGCATTAACAATCACTGTTACTGCTTTCAGGGTGACCAAGGATTTCCAGGTCCTCCAGGTAGAAGAGGGGCTCCAGGTGTTCCAGTAGGTGTCTGTGAAATTCATGATTGGGGGCATTCCTACCACATAGAGCCAGTCACTGAAGGAGAGTAAAGCCTCACATTAGCTCATAATGACAACAGTTGAAATATATAGATATCTCCATTTTATCAGTATGAAAACTGTGTGGTAAAGAGAGCAAAGTTAAAAGTAATGCTTTACTGGCTGCATGTTGGGCCTCAACTTCTTAGTTAATGAGTGCATGACATTCATTGACTGGAGTTAGCTCTTTAGTCTCAAGGGATATTCATGAAAATTTACCACTTACATCTCTAAACATGTCAAAAATATATGTAAAATATTGCATAAATATCTTTGGGGTAAAAATGGCTTAATTAAGTTGATAAGAATCATGAATTAAACCCAGAGCTTCTCATTCTGGGTGCATTACTTTAACCCTAGGATTTGGGTTTTTTGTCTGCAGAAATGTGTTTTTAAGAGAAATTTCTGAACAAATAGAAAAGAAATGCTCTCTGTCAAGTTCCAGTGGCTTCAAATCTAATAACTTCTAAACATGAACTTTATTTTACCAGCATTCCTGGTTTTATTTTTTTATTCATTTATTAAGGTCAGGCTTCAAAACAGTTCTGCCTTCACTTGTAGAGTTGTACCTGTGACATATTTTTTAACAATATGCCCTTTCTTCTTTAATTGAAGTCTGGCATAATAAACCCAACTATACACCTTCTTCGTGGAAATAAATAACTCAAAGAGCAGCAAGGTTAGAGAATATTTAGCATATCCTTTGAGCACTGTCTCTTTTCTGTTTTAATATGACTGTTCTTCTTCCTAGGGTATTGATGGTATCAAAGGAGAGAAGGTCAGTTATTTGCATCATATTACACAAAGTATCTATTGGTTATCAACAATTTGTGTGTATGTCTGCTGCTGGAAAAGAGTTCTTAACGTCACCATTCCTGGGAAACAGAAGGTTTACTGTCCAGTGGAAGCAACCACAAAGTTTGGTGCTTCATTTGTATGTGTACCATTCACCTCAGGTTACAAAATGGTATATAATTGTTTTTCCCTTAAGCTACTGTTACTGCATGCAAGGAATTTAACACTTTCAAACACACAAGGAACTAAGCTCCTCCCCCAAACAGGTTATGAATCCATAGGAAAATCTGCAGATGGACTAAAGAGTATTTTAAAGGGTTAAAAAGAATCAAAAATAAATTGAAGGCAAGGACAGTGCATGAGTAATGTAGGTATATCTGGAAAGAAGACTGCTCCTAACAGAGAGCTGGAATGACGGAAAAAGGTATATTTTGTTTAATAAAATCTTTTTTAAATGTAGAATTATCCATAGTGGACAATTTCCGTCATTATGCAGTTCTGATGCTGCTTATTTCCCTACAAACTGTATTAGAAGATTTGTTTCACTAGAGAGTTCTACAGCATAACTTTTATCTTTCTTTTTATCTAATTGTCCAGGGGTCCCCTGCAGGTGGATATAGCCAAGAGTATGGTGCAAAAGGTGATCCTGGATTGCCAGGAATGCCTGGACTTCAGGTAACTCAAAATTAAGACAATGAAACAGATATATGTAATAATATAAAATAATATAAAAAACTCATTATCTATAATATCAGTAGGTATTCAAAATATGTTGTATTTTACATAATTTAAATGTATTATTTATTTAATATAGAGACAGTATTTTTCACAACTATGTCACTAATTTCTAAACAAAAAACAATTCTGTGCCTTGAATTATTAACTTTACATAATCTGATCAATACTATATATTAGAAGTCTCTCTTCTGGCTTTACAAAGAGTACACCAAGACAATTGTAGTTAACTTTGCCATCAGAACCAATGGTGTCCATTATGTGTTAGTAAAGTGAGATGGGCCAGTCAGGCTGCAGACAAACAGTTCTTTAGATATGGAGAAAAACTGGTCATAGATTTATGAGTTTACCCCTACATTAGAATAGAATAGAATAGAATAGAATAGAATAGAATAGAATAGAATAGAATAGAATAGAATAGAGCAGAATAGTTGGAAGGGACCTATAATAGCCATCTAGTCCAACTGCTGAAATTCCCAGTGAAGGAAGATTGAACAGATTAGACCAACTCAACTTCTAGAATACTAACAAAGGACAGTATGGTCTATATTTTAAAAATGGACATTAATAGACAGAGCAGACATTTCTTTTGAGTATTGCATAAGCAGAGAGCATTAAATTACAAAGAAAATTTTAAAAATATTTTTTCATTTCTTTGAAAGCAAAGCCTTAAAATATAGGGTTTATTGAATAGAATATTTGAAAGATTGAAGGCTTATTAGGACCCTTAATAGGATTATATGGATTATGAATCCACATTTCTCAGAAGAATTACATCCTCACTTGAGTAGTTTAGTTTTAGAACAGATACATTTTCTCGTGTTTCAAAACATACAGCAACCAATGAAGCAGTGAGGAAGAGTTAAAATTCTGTGTTATCCTGAGAACTTAAAAAGAAATTCAGGAACAGTGCTGCTCTTCTGTTTGCCATTCAGTTCATTGGTGATTTGCTCATAATCTTGCCAGAGATTTATTCCTGTTTCTTTTTTAATATGTAGGGTGCCCAGGGTGCTCAAGGATATCCTGGGGAACTTGGACCACAGGGCCCTCCAGGACCTTTAGTGAGTATGAACTTATATCTCCTTTGTTACTTTAACCTTTGACTGTCCCTAAACCCTATGGAATTACACAAATACAAGTACCTGACTCTCCCAGACTTATTTGAGGTCTAGACACACGTGTATGTAAAATCCATGTGCCTCTGCACACATCTGATTTCTTGTTTTCAGTTTCTTTTGATTATTTTTATGCATGATAATTTCTCTGTTTTCAGAGGCATCCTTGTCTACATAGGCATAACTTTTAATTCCCAAATGACTACCCATTCATTCACTTTAAATACTAATATATATATATATATATAACTTTGAGAGATGTATGTTTGCAACTAGACTGTATAAACAGTCTGTCACCCACTGAAAAATGACTTGTGGTTGTAAAAGTGGAAGAAAAAATAAAAATAGTGATATAATTCATCATTTGAAGATGAGGTCTTCAAAACACCTATATCAGTGCTGAAGACTGTGATTTTTTTTAATTAAGGATAATTTTTTTCCTTTTCTTTAGGGCATGCCAGGGAAAGCAGGACCTCCTGGACCTAAGGTAGTCTCAGATTGGTAATAAAAATGAAGACTTTCTATTATGTGTAACATCAATTAACTCATTTTTATATATGTTTTTAAAATTTTTTAAAAAATAATTTTGGGGGATTTTTTTACAGGGTCTTATGGGACTGAAAGTAATAGGAAGCAAAGGAAGAAAGGTAATTCCATAAAAAGTGTAAAACATTTTGTAAGTTTTGCATCTGCGTTCTGCATGTTCTGATATGCTGTGGTGAAATGTTTGGGGAAGTAAGTAGCGTGAAATAAAAGTTTTCAGTATATATGTGGAAGTGTTTTGCTGGAAAATGTTGGAAAACCATACTGTCTGTTAATGACTCTATTTTTCTGTTTTTCTTTCTAGGGTGACACGGGGTTAACTGGCCCCCCTGGACCACCAGGAACTGTCATTGTGACGCTGAGTGGACCAGACAACATGACGGTAGTAAAGTTGTTACATATCCTGTTCAGATAAGCCACCTCCCTAGGTTTCACTTCAAGGGGACATTTTCATCTTCATTTTCTTCTTCATTTACTTTTACCCACCCTAACATTTTCCAGGCTTGTTCAGTTAGATATTAAGCTCTGCTTAGAGTGTGTCTGTACAGCCAGCTCAACTGGAGCCTGTGTGTCCATGTGCACATCTGCACCATGCCACTGGAATGCTGCATGGATCCACCTGCTGTGGATCTCGGAGTACATGAAGAGGAAATCACTTTTAGCTTCCCCAAATCAATGTGTATTTTCTGAATGGCTCTCAAAGCCACAGCTGTGTTGAACCTCCCGGCCTTGTCACTGAAAATATCAGGACTCTGAGCTACCAGAGTGACAAAAAAGCTTGCAACATGTTCATGTACAAATTGTAGTTTGTTTTCTCATTGCTTTTGCTGAAACATGAGTAATCATGGAAAGTGTTGGGAAGACAATAAATACTGAAGAAAGGAAATATTCTGATTCAGTTTTCATTTTAAGTATTGCTTTGTGATTAAAATGCTTGATTTTTACCCTTATATAGAAATTAAACAGCATTTATTTTAAGTATTCACATATTAACAGGACAGGTCCTCAACCTGATCTTGACTCTGTTTTTCTTATTCAATTTTCAACTAATCCATGGATGTAGCAAAACTCCTTCTCCATTTAGTGCTAAAATAAAAAGTGAATTTTGCACAAAAGTGTATTGAGGAGGGAAGAGAAGGATCACAGAAGCAAGATTCAGCCTTTAGGCACAGCAGCTCTCCCTGTTTAAATCAAATATGGACCACTTGGAGCACTTTACAGTCACAGCTGTGGCAGTTGATCGTGGGGAAATGGCAATTTTTCAAAGACATTGGGCCTTAAGGTTTAAAAAAACCTCAAAAATTGTTACATAACCAGGTAGTGATTAGGCAGTCCCTAAACTTTGGCTTTACAGTGATCTTAGGTTGTGGCCCAATACATGATGGTGCTATACAATGATCTAATCTTATGTCCACAGAGGTAAGGGTGGTGTGAGCAGCCACTGCATTTATGTTTGGGAAGGAACTGTAGCTCCAGTGAAGCAACTAAGGTTTATTTGGGTTTTTGCTTGCTACTTTTTGCCCTTTGTGGGGATATTTACTGCAGTCCCCCTGCATGCAATCACAAGTAGGTTATTTTGACCTTGTTCTGTTCTGAAATACATGCAGAACCAGTTTCTTTTTCAGGCATCATACATTTAGTCAGGAGCACTGATAGGAAGTTTCTGTTTCTTAGTCACTTACATAGAACCATCTCTGCTTAAAGAAGCTTGCTGGTGACATAAGGATTTCCCATCTGGGGCATTATGGTAAGCACAGAAAAATCCAAGAGACCATAGTAAATTCTTCTTTTCTGTGTAATAGGATTTGAAAGGAGAGAAAGGAGAAAAAGGATCAAGAGGACTTCCAGGGCCCATGGGGTTTACAGTAAGTGACCAGAAGTAAATCCGTAAAATCCAGATGTTCAGGCAGCATCAGCTACTATTAGTACTCTAGATGCTACTCTTTAGAGTCCAGTATTTACACCACTTATTTCAACCTCTAATGACAAGAATAAAACTAATTAATAGACCTATTAACAGCACTCTAATTGTACTTTATATTATTTTAAAGATTAAAAAAATTATAAAATATATATTTAATTTAGCAAATGGGAGTCTCAAAACATGAGTATTTTGAGTGTGGTTTTGTTACAGGGCCCGGTTGGTGATTCTCAAAGTGAAAAGGGTGACCGAGGAGAACCTGGAGCAGAGGTGTGTGCAAACAATTGGATACACGTATGTTAGTCTGTTCTGCAAAGCAGTTTTAAACTGGTTTTGCTGTCCAGTATTTGTTTCAATGCCACTCTGAGCAAAATTTCTTAGATTCAAAAGCTCTTTCATGCAGTAAAACCAGATGAGAGCTGATAGTCAGGTGACTGTTCCTATAGGCTCACACAGAGTAAAGGTCAGGTGATGATGGGTGCACTTCTATTTGTTTTGCTATAAAGGTTCTGCTGTTGCAACTTAGTAAAAAATGTGCTCTTCTAAACGTGGACAGGCTTTATAGTGTGAGTGTATATGTAGAAGAGAATTAAAAACACTGAGTTTACTTAAGACAGCAGACTGAAATTAGTACACTCAACCAGCAGCCATGTGGAGATATAAAAAGTTGCCTAAGAGAGTTATTCTGTTAACCAGGATAGTATGTAAAAAAATAATGTGTTTAATTTAAAAATCATACATATTGAAATATAATTTACTTGAGTATATCTCCACTTGGAGGATAATTAAATGGAAATCTGCTACTTTGCCTTCAAATGGCTTGCAAACTTTCAGATAAAAGCTAATCAATGTGATTGCAGGTTCTTAGTAATTAAACTGTATGAATGTATAACAAGATACCAATATATAAGCAGGGGAGAACCTTAAAACAGCCAAATAAATCAAAATTTTTTGACATTTTCTGAACAAAACATTTTGATTTCAGATACATTATGGAAGCAATATTAAGAAAAATAATTTTCAACTTAAATATTTAATTCAGTCCAAATGTATATGTTTTTGTGACTTTTCTCGTGCTTCTTCTGGTTGCAATAAATTTTCTTCCTCAAGGAAAGGTAGAAGACAAGACCCTGGTACTACCAGAGTATTGTTCTTTCTTCAATTTTATGATGCTGTAACAATGATGATATTACAGAGCAACTTGGTTGTTATTCCTAAACATGATGAAAATTTTAATTTCCATTTGAGTTACTGGTATAAAATACTAAAAGTTCTCACTATCCAATGTGTGTTATTACTCTGCGTTTCTTCCACATTATGTCTTCTGTTTGTGAAAGCTCTGTCCTGTCACGCAGTATTTTTTTTTTAACTCTTATTAATTGACCTCTCCCTTCCCCCCTTGCAGAGAAAATAGTAGAGCACCCTTACTTTTCTGCA
The DNA here is from genome assembly GCF_009829145.1 of Chiroxiphia lanceolata. Taxonomy (NCBI): domain Eukaryota; kingdom Metazoa; phylum Chordata; class Aves; order Passeriformes; family Pipridae; genus Chiroxiphia; species Chiroxiphia lanceolata. The sequence goes on along the minus strand of NC_045646.1, from coordinate 16,537,076 downwards.
TATTGCTCTGGAAGAATGCTAAGGAAATACAAAAACACACTATTTTGTGCAAGCAAGTTTTGAGCCTGTGGTGATGACATTTCAGCTCCCCTTCATCTCTTCTGTATTGTCATCTTTGGATAAGTTCTAACATCTTTTGTTGTTATTCTGTAGAGAGGAAAAAAAATCTAAATTATTCTTTCTTCTCAGTTGTTCTGAGCTCAACATCCCCCTTCTCCCCCCTTTTGTCTTTTCACTGTCTTTCTGCTGTGGATTTTAATGAACCAGGTCTTCCTCATTTCTCCCTTCAAGGTGGAAAGCTAGGGATCCATATTCAGAATTGTGTTTTCATTTCATTCTGTTTCTCTCCCCTTTCTCCCCCTTCTCTCCCTTTCCTTTGTTTTCTTTTCTTATTGTTGTTATGAATTGCTTAAAACTGTTTTGTTGCCACACCAGACACCAGACACCAGACCCCAGCAGAACACTGCTGACTGCTCTGTGCCATTGAGAACAGCAGATACCTCTGGCACGCTGCCTCCCTCTGTTCTCACTTATCCATCTACTGCCATGCTTCAGATACCTTTGAAGTGCACTCCCTATTCTTCTTCATGAAGTCATTTTTCTTCCAGTCTCCTCTTGCAGGAAATGGGGTTAAGAGTGAAGTTTTCCTTCAGTATCCTCACCACTAGAAGAACTGCTTGCTGCTCTGTTGTTTTATGATTTGTCTTCCTTCTGCAAGAACCTGATTTTGCATCAGACTTTCTGCACTTGCCTGGCACTTTCTGCTGGTGAAGTCTGTCACAAATAATCCTCCACAAAAGGAGGAATGTCTGTGGAATATCTTGTTACCTGTTTTGTAGAGTTTTACGAACATTACTTATGATTAATGAACACTTTAAAAATAACCTTAATGGCTTTTTACAGTTTATACAGACCTAGCATATGGTTATGTGCACAGCATCTAGTTGCTATGGTCTTTGAACGCAATGACTCCAGTTTAATTTTTTTAATTTTATTTTATGTTTTTCCTTTGTAGGGTAAACCTGGAAAAGAAGGTGCCCCAGGTCCACCTGGCTTACCGGTAATGAAGGAAGCCTTCTAAATGTTTTCTAAGTAATAGTCATCTCTTTGTCACAGTTGTATCTTCCTGTCACAGCTTTTTCTCACTGCATAATGAAAATGTTTGAAAATGTTAATTTGCATACACTGAAGCATTTGCTTTCACACCATGGAACATACCATGTCCACATAGAGAGGCTCAGTTCATAGATGTTGTTTCTTCTGTGTAAAATCAAAGTCAGCAGCTTGCTACTGACTGTCTAATGAATTTGAGACACACTCAAAGTTGTGCAAAATTAATTCTGCTGAGTTTTATTCTGGTTAGTGACATTGAAATTTTTGCAGAAGAGTTATACCTTCCCTTTGACATAAATTGAGAAGAAAAATGAATAGTTTTTAATCACTAGAATCAAAGAAATTTTTTTACCAAGAAAAGTTATTGTCAGGGTCACAGCTGTCTTGGCCTGAAACAAGATGACTAATAGATATTAGACTGTCATTTTGTCAGCATATAATTCTTAATTTTGCTTATAGAATGGCATATTTTATCTCATTTGTGGATTAATTTAAAAGCTGAAGTTGTTCAAATGTATTTGAAATACTATATTCAGTTGCTAAAATATCAATTCTTTTATTTACTTCACTTCCACTTGCACAACGTCATTAGAGTCACAGTGACCTTACAAATATCTTATCAACATTCCTCCTGCCAGAATAGCCCATTTCACATGTATCCTACTAAAATATCTCTGTCATGCTAAAATGACCTTCACAGACAGTCTAAACACATTCCAGTCTGACAAAGCACATGGAATGACAGACTACAAAGCTCTGTTAACAGAAAGAAAGGTTTCTGTCATGGCAAAGACATGTCATTGCTCTGTTCCCATTTCAGCTTCACTAACCAGCAGTGCATTCAGCTGCATAAGCCTGCAAGAAGTCCCTTTGCCTTGCACATGCACAACTGCAGAAAGCCTTAGTCTGTTCTACCTGGTCTTGCTGACACCTCTTGAGATCACACAGACTGACCAAGTTCTGGGAGAGGATTGTTGAACGTGAGAGCCTCACATTGGGTTCAGTTTCTCCCCTTTGAGAAATAGTTTGCAGAGGGAGAACAAATCAGAGAGTCTCCATCTTGGGAGTGTTGGAGTGTGCTATAATAAAGGTTTGGATGGGAGACCTGTGGCATTTCCTACAGACAGGGAACTCTGCCTCAAACTGGGACTTTCACTGAGAATTCTTCCCCTGAGCAAGTCACATTCACCTTGCCAGCACCATGAAAGATTGAAGCTTTACATTTTAGATCTTACTGATGTCAGTGCTAAAAGATTCATCCTCATTGTGTACTGTCATCTGCAGGGACAAAAGGGTGAACAGGGCAGACCAGGACTGGCTGGAAGGCAAGGAGCTAAGGTATTATCTAGTGGTTTTGTCATTGCTTTTAGGAGTGAGGATAAGTTATGCTTGGGGGATATTATATAATTGAGGGTGAGGATAAGTTATGTTTGAAGGTTATTAAATAATTTCATTTATCACTGTATATACTACTTGTTTTACTTGACCTAAGAGATGAGAAGTAATGATATCATGGAATAAGGAATGGATCAGCTGAAATGGACTGTGTTTGAACTGGTGTCCATCTATGCCTGCTCAGCTCCTGTAGTTTTTGGTGTATGTGGCTGAATAGTTGTGCAAGCAACAGACTGGATGGTGAAGGACTGGTCAGGAGCAGAAGTTCTTCCTTAATGTTATGACAAGTGGGTAAATGTCATTCCATGTATTGTTTTTAATAAACAAACCCATCTCTGTCTTTGATGAAGGGGATGAAGGGAAACCCTGGTCCACCTGGAGCTTGTGGTCGAGTAAGTGCAAATTATCTTCATGATATCATTTTTCTAAACCATTAGAATAAGAATAAACCACACTGACTATATGAGGCAACAGTGGATATTCTGTGATGCTCTAATGGCTTGGCTTTCACAAGTTACTGGTACTGCTGGGATTTCACAGAGATGGCATCTTCATGTGGAGCTGGATGCAGGATGAGTGTCTGATGCTGCAATTTTGGCAGGATATTGGACTGTCAAAGAATGGTTACAAAAATTCACAGGAGTTAGTATTTAAACCAATTTCTAATCAGTTCCAGAACAGGTGGCATTCACTGTAAAATCCTAAGACTTTTTAAAGAAAGCAAGAGCTGCCATGAGTATGATTTCTCTGCCTAGCCATGCTGTTTCCCTTGTGGCTTTCATAAAGGCCCCATGTGCACCTAATGGAAACCTGCTGCTCAAATCATTTAAAAGAAATAGCTTTGTAAAAAGCTTGATTTTTTTATGATGTTGATAGAATACTAAACAAACCACTGCTTTCAAAAAATCTGTAGGAGAAAAGTAAAAATTTTGAATTTTAATTTTAAGCAGTTTTTCGTTAATTTTAAAATTGGTGCATTAGTAGTCAGTTTAAATTTCAATGTGATGTTTATGTATCAAGGCACAGTAATTATTGTAATAATGATTTGCCAGTAGTGGTGCTCATGCAAAATAATCCAGAAAAGAGCAAAAATTTGTAGTTATAAAAAAGAGTTACAGCAAATTGTCTTTTGATTTTGCCTGTCATTTGTAGAAACTACGAAACATCATAATATTAAACTTTAATAAATTAAGTATTAATTTTTATAGGAATTACTTTTAAAATCATTAGATAATTTAAAAGACTAGCCTAGATATAGCTGTTGCTGCTTTGAGCCAGTGGATTAGCCTGAGTGATCCTAGAGATTTCTTTCCAGAATATTTTCTATTTCATGGCTACCATCATATTCATGACTGGGCCTCCAACTTACAATTTGCCTGTATAATTGCATCTGCAGGCAGAGATGTTCTCTGAGTGTTGAGGAACTGAGCTGAAAGCTCAGCCCCATCTATTTTACAGGTCTCTTGGCATTGTCTCTGTATAGCAATTATGATTTCACTTCTGGTTGCTTGTAATTACCATGTGATTAGCAAGGGCTCATGGTGTCACAACATCAAAATTATGAATGAGATTGTAACTTTGTTTTAGCCAAATGTTCAATGTGAGGGACTGTGCTTCTCAATTCTTCTTGCAAATCTTTCTTTTCTTATCATCTTTCTCTTAAGACGGAATATTATGATTATGTGGTTGGTGAAAAAGGAGATGAAGGACCCCCTGGACCTCCTGGACCAAAAGGTCAACGTGGCATTCCTGGTGAGTGGGACATCAAAACTAGAATTTTAGAACAGCAGTCCACTCAAAGGGCTTGTTGCAGACTACACTTCGAGCACCCAGCAACTTTCTTCTGCCTTTACCAAAATATTTCCTAAACTCCCATCAAATTGCAGACTTGAAATGGGTTTTAAGATTTTCATCTATGGCATTATTTCCTCTTAAAAGTAATTGTCAGTGTGCAACAGTTGCCTGAGTGTTAGAATTCTACTCAGGAAAAACAAAATTCTTATTTTATCTTTTAAGCTTAAAATGCAGAAGATCAAAGTCTGTAGTTCAATTTTATTGAATAGTGACTTTGAAGAGGATAAAGTGGTTTAACTCAAGTTCTTTTACAGGGCCACAGGGTCCTCCTGGAGATGCTGGAAGACCAGGTATGTAAAATAATCCAGTACCAATAATAAAATACATTGTTCTTCCTGTCTGTTATACCGAATCAGGTTTGTGAAATCTTACTTTCAGGTGACTTTAAATCTATCTCTAAGTGGTAAAAAATTGTCATGTAAAAGCTTTGAGGGGTCAAGTACTTAGGTTAAAGATCATGTTAAATGTCTTTAGATTCTCATTGTGATTATTTAATATATTACAAGATAAAAAAAGATTTCTGGGATGAACACAGTGTGCTTGTCTGTCATTCATCCTATTGAGTACTTACTTGGCTTTGAAATTCCACTTCTTCTTTAACTCTGTTCTTGTATTATCTCCTCTGTGGTTAGGTGTGTCAAGACCTGGTCTGAGAGGTCCTCCAGGATTTCCTGGGCCAAAAGGAACAAAAGGAGAGAAAGGACAAACTGGCTTGTGTATTGTAGGCCCTCCAGGACCACCTGGTATTACTGGCAGACCTGGTTCTATTGGATTACCAGGTCCTCCAGGAGAACCAGGTGATGTGTCAGTACGGTATTTATCATGAAGAACAAATCCAGAGTCATCTTAATATCTAAGGCAGGAGATTATGCAAATATATCACTTATAGAGTATATTTTGGGTAATGTGGTTGTATATAAATTCTCTTTGAAATTTTGTTTTAGGATACCCATGAAAACATGTATGTAACACAGGTCTGTCCTCCATTGCTAGTGAGTTTCTCTGGGAATATACAATGACTTCCCAAAATAAACATTTCTCCCTTTTTGTATAACTGTGACTGTAAAAATAGTCTACATAAAACCAAGGAAGACTAATAAGAGAAAATTTGTTCTTAAAATTAATTCTTCCAAAAGTCGTAGTAAATCTGTAAAACTAAATTCAGAAGGGGCTAATCTGAAAGCTAGAAAAATAGAGAAGTTGCATACCTCCAGAGGTCTTAGCAGGCCTTAGAGGAGATTTGAAGTTCTGGAAGCATGAAAATGTATCAGTAGCATTTTATAAAACTTCTAGAAAATGTATTATCTAGGAATATCTCTTTAACTAGGAGTACCAACAGGATCATGTTTCTTTTATATGAGGTATTGCCAAAAAATGTTTTTTTGATGTAACACTAATGTAGTCCTACTCTTTTATCTCTCTTTAAAAATATATTTGTCCCCCAAATATATTAGCTTAGGAAGAACTTGATGCGTGTTCTGTTTTTCTAAAGTAATAGTAAATGAAGCAGAATAATTCTGAAAGATAAATGAACAGCATTCATAATTTAGGCTTAATAAAAAGTTTACCTTCCATTTGTTGTAAAAGAAAGAATTATGTTCCTATTGATTCAAATGAAATGAAATGGAAATACTTTCTCCAGAAGGGACCGTGCTTTTAAAAGTCTAGATAGATGGATCCAATAATCTGCTGAGATTTACTTTGGCATTACCATATTTATCCTCAAGTACTTCTAGTTGAAGGTGGTTTGGATTTTTCCAGGTAGTTCTCTCTTTTAGATGAATCATAGAATATCTCAAGTTGGAAGGGACCCATAAGGGTCAGAATACTGTCTCCAGCTCATCCCTGCAACTTTTTTCTCTCTTAACAACTAGAGAATTGTCTGAATAACCTGCTGATGTAATGGTGCCGTGCTCATTTCATTAACAGGTGGAGTAACATTCAGAAGAGGCCTGCCAGGATTTCCTGGAGAACCAGGATGTGTAGGACCTCCAGGACCTCCAGGAGATACTGGCATGAAAGGTCAGTTCCAGAAAAGTATCACTCACAAGTAGATGGTACAATCCACTAATCTTCATCTTAATTTTATTTTAAGACATTTGACAATTTCAGAGATTTAAGGAAATTCATTGGGGATAGCAAGATGTCTTCCTCACCTTACATCTCTCCTCCATCTAAAAGAGCAGTGCATGTGCCAGCACTGCACACCAGTTGTACAGCACTGCACAGGGTGTAGATCTTCACTGGAACAAACAATTATTACAGACTGGTAGGGTTTTGTACTCTCCTGTTGGTAGGGTCAATGCTAACAGTTGGTCTCTGAAAGAAGTTTCCTTCTGCAAATTTCACCCATAGGAGCTGCTGAATCCTTTTGCTTTTTGTCAGACAGAATGACCCTGGCTGTCACAGAGCCATGTTAGTTCAAAGAGTATGTTCCTTTCTTCTTTCACGAGAATTTGGCTTATCAGTGGAGTGACTGTATCCAAATTGTTTACTAAAGCTTAACTTGAAAAAATCAAGAGATTTAAACCAAATGTTCCTGCCTTTTCAATTAAATGTAGTCAGTTCTGATTTGCTGTCTGAGCACAGGTAATTTAGTACTGTGTTGGATGTCATCTTCCAACAAAATTGAGATAATGATTCTACTGCTCTCTGGCCAAAAAGTGTTATCCATCCTCTATAACAAAATGTGTAGCACTCTAGTTAAGCTTCACCATGACTTGCTGTGGAACAACTAATGAATTGTTTTCATTCTAGGTGATGATGCTGGCATGTGTATTGATTGCAGCTACATTCCAGGAATACCTGGTCTTCCTGGTTCTCCTGGGCCACGTGGTCAGGATGGCATGCCTGGTAAATTATCTTGTTGTTCCTAACAGAGTAGTAGGAAATGCCAATAATTTTGTTTTAAGCATGAGAAGCAGGTATGGGCATGTCCGCAGGATGCAGTCCTTGGACTAGCCCTGAGGAGGTGATGAGTGGGAGAGCCTGATGCAGCTCCATCTGCTGAGAGCAGCACAAATCTACAAGAGAAGTCAGAGTGCTAATAGGCTTAGGCAGAGCCTGAAGCTGAGTCAGTCTATGACAATGCAGGCAATGTAACAAGCAGAAACATTCAGTGCTGAGCTTGTCAAAATCCATGTCCTTTCTTTCCATTTTCTTTACAAAATATACTGTTTCTTTTGCAGGTAGAGAAGGAACAACAGGTCCAAAAGGTTCTCCAGGTTCTCCAGGAGCACCAGGGTTTCCAGGGGCTCAAGTAAGACTTTGGTTTTTCAGATTAATGTCCAGATCTCACAAGAATTATTTCAGAGAAACCTCATGGCTTGTGTCACCCAGTGTCGTACTGGCTGATCTCAACAGGTTTTTTTCAGGTAGCAATGAGTGTGTCTGCCTGGGAGGTGAGGCAGAGCCTGTGATGTATGGCACCTTTACTTGAGCCTGGTTTGCTCAGGGCAGCAAGTTCAGCCCAGGCAGTGAGGCAGGAAAATACCTATGTAATTAAGCTGTGCTGCATTTCATGGTGGTGAGACTGCTTCTTCTGCCTGGTATGGAGAGTTTATAGTTGTCTTCTGTTCTTCCATAATCATAGTGGTGGCTGTAAAGCATATATGGAGCTTTGTGTGCTGTGATCTTTGTCAGACTTCTTACATTTCTTGTTTCCACAGCTGTTGAGGAAAACTTACTTCTTATAATGCCCTTGTCAGGGGTGCAAAGGCCAGTCCCTCTTGGGAAATATGATGAAGAGGGAAGGCCAACACCTGCTGCCATATACATACTGTTTGGTGGTTCTAACTTGTGCCTGCAGTAGTAATTATTTTAGGGAAATTACAGTCAGTGCTGTCCAATAAAAAATCATGCACAAGTATTCTTTGTGGTGGTTGTTGTACAGAATGAGTCTGCTAACAGGGTTTTCTAGGAGGCTCCCAAGAGTTCCTGAGCCCAAGATCACAAGAGCCCAGTGTGCTTGGAGCTTGTACTGGTTTGGCTGGGATAGAGTACCCACTTTGTAACCTGTGGGAAAAAGCCAGCTAGGAACAGAGCCAGCTATGGCACATACAGTGTCCCCTGGGGAGATACTTCTGTGCAGAGGAGAAATCCCTAATCAGGTTTTAAGGTACTGTCTTATCATTCTTTTTGTGACATGGTCTTAAATTATCCTGCATCATTCCATCTTATAGTAGCATAAATGAAATGATAATCAAGTCCAAAAGGAGTAAAGGCAGGAGAAAAAGAAAAAAACAAACACAACCCGATGTTCACTGGAGTGTGCCATTACAGTGAGTAAATATGAGAATGAAGAGAATCCCTCTGAGGTATTTAATTAAAAAAGAAAAAAAAAATTAAAACAGCTGACATATGTCTAGCACTGAAATTGTTTTGATTACTCTGTTCCAGGGACCTCCAGGCTTTAGAGGAGATCAAGGACAGAAAGGATCAAAAGGTGAGCCAGGATATGTGCATCCAGAAGGGCCAAAAGGTGAGCGAGGAGATCCAGGAGCCAGGGGAGACAAAGGAAGGAGAGGTTCAAGTGGATTTCTGGGAAGACCTGGCTCTAAAGGATCCAAGGGCTCTAAAGGTGAAGAGGTGGGTATGCATTGTTTGCAATTAATATAGAAATCATGAAAACCTGTAATTATTTTATCTTGTACAGCACTCTGTTTAATCTGTGCAGGTACTTCAACTGAATATCCCCTGCCTGACTTAGGGTACTGTTTTCAGCTATACCAACCAATATGCGTGAAAGAATGAAAGGAAATATTCTTATGTAATACCAGAGAGAGGCCAGTGTAGGCACATGGTGCTGGAAAACCTCAGCAGTCTATTGATGTGTTAGTTTGGGTATTTATATTGGAGCATTATGTTGGATTCCTGGGATGAATAAGATCTTTTAAAAAAAGACTTTTTTCCTGACTTCATATAATGCTTAATAATTCAAATAGGTCCTGTTCAGTCTTTAAGGATTAATCTTCAGTCAGGCCTGAGAGAACACAAAAGCTGGGAGGGCTGACCTTAAAACTAGGATGGTTAGAGCAGAGCTCAGCAGAAACAAAAAGTGATGATTGTTATTGTGTTATGTTGGCTGTGAAACTGTTAACATGATTCAGATACAACTGTCTCTAAACCTGACTCCACAGCATTCAAGGAGAATCAGAGCTGAGGTGGTTTTAGGGGGTTTTTTTGCCAAATCAGTTTTAAAACAGAAAAAAAAAAGTGTACAGTGTAACACCACAGTGACTGAAAAAATCAAGCTATTATATTTATTTGTACTATTTCCCTCTTAGTAGCCCTCTATTTGTAACCACTGATATTAAAATTTATATTCCTTTAATCACAAGTAAATCAGAGCAAAAATTTCTCTTAAATTAGCAGAGCTACTCTGTTACTAAAATAATACAAGATTACAGTCAGAGAATTAGGCACTGTATTATGAAAGCTGGTGTGAAAAGCAAGTAATGCTTGGTATACATGTGTAATCATTAGGGACTGGCTGGTTCAAAAGGAGACAGAGGACTACCTGGATTGCCTGGCAGACTTGGGCTTCCTGGAGAAATGGGGCTTCCTGGACTGCCAGGATATGGACCACCAGGAATAAGAGGTTTTAAAGGCTCTAAAGGAATACCAGGTCCACCTGGATTACCTGGAGAAGCTGGTTTGTAACTTCGTATTTTACTCTGTTTTACCAATGTTAAAGAGCACTTGATTGAACTTGCAGAGATAGACTGAAGTCAAAGACAAAATTTTGAAAACATAGGATGTTTTTCCTTTCCATGATGTTTCCACAGTGTTGTTCCAACTTTGGTCCCACTGAAGGTAATAGCAAAAGTCCTGGGTTCATAAGATAATTGAGGTTGGAAGGGACTCTATGCAATCTTTACTCCAAACTGCTGCTCAGATCGGGGACATCTGTGAGGTCAATCAAGTTACTCATGGCATTATCCAGTTGGTCCTTGAAAACCTCCAGGGACAAAGCACATTATCCCTGGGCAACCTGTTCCAGTGCTTGATTGTCTTCATTGTGAAAAAAAAAGTATTTTAACATGTATCCAGTCATCATCAGTAGTGTGAGCTAAATCAGCAAGGTAAAATAGGAAGGGCATAATAATTTCTGAGTGTTGAAAACATACCAGTGAATGTATTTACAGGCAGCATAATCTGGAAGAACTCAATTGAACAGCAGATATAGTCAAGGTTGCTTAAAGATAATGCCCATGGAGTTGCAGATTAAGCATTTCTCAATTGCATCATTTTCCTAGTGACTCTCTGCTTCATTTTCTGGGTCTCCAGTAGACTGTAGGAGGGCTGAGGGGAAGACTGCAGGTGGGCTTGGTGTCAATAAAATGATTTTACTTTATGAAGCCAGGATTTGAAGGCTTTTCAAAGTCTGTTGAACTTTCAGAAACATGGAAAACTGTAGAAGACTACATTTTTAACCAATTAGATTGATCACTAATATTTTTAAATGCTTAAGATTACATATTGCCAAGCTATATGCCTTTGTAATACTTGATGATATGTTTCCTGAAGGTCTGAAAGGAGAGACCAGTAGGGCAACTCCACTACCTGCATTGCCAGGACCTCAAGGACCAGATGGTTTACCTGGACCCCCAGGAGTACCTGGTGAGTACATCTGCACTAGATGCAGGAAAATCAGGGATTAACTGATTAGGATTTCTCTCCCAGCTTTGGCCAGGTAAAACTGTTGGGTTACTTTGAAAAAGCTATATAAAGGATTTCTGTGGTACAGAAACTTTGGGATTAGCTGCAACATTCCCTTTCAAGAAAACCAGTGGAAATGGATGTGAATAGGAAGGGCACACAGGGCCATGTCCAAGGTGTGCAGTATGGCAGAGATTCCGAGCAATCCTATGCTTTGAGTTGGTTTCTCCAAGAACTGGAAATATTTGGTGCATGTGCTGCAGCTTGTATATCCAGAAAGGTGCTTCTGGCATAGTTTTGACAAAAACATATCCTAAATTATACTGAGACTGCTGCAACCTTTAAAACAGAAGGAATAAAATTAGGTTAAAGCACTCTTTGTGAAGGCCTTGGCCCTTCTCATGCTTTGCAGAGGCACAGTCGAAAAGTAACAGTATTATTACTCTGTTCCTGGTTACTTTCTGACATGACTTCTACTAACCCTTGAACTAAAATATTAAGAACCCAAGTCTCCCCTTTTGGGGAGAGGTTCCAACTTGGATTCTTGGTGGGATTTTTTTTGGCTGTTGGTGTTCTAAATTTTGCAGAGTTTTTGAATGGACCAAAGGACAGTAAGTGACAGAGTAACCATAATGTGTCTTGGCAAGGGTTTTGTAGAACAATAGTCCTTAAAACTGCTCTGAACAGCATAGGAAATTTTTTGACAGTTTTATGGTAGCTTCTGTTCCATGCCTCACCCCTATAATATGTGTTTGTATCCTCTCAAGAAGTGGAAGATTTTTATCTGCACATAGCTGTTCCCAGGAATCTGGAATTTGGCCAGATTGCATAAAAACAACTCACAGACTCATACCTGCTTTGACACTGGGAATGCAATTAGCATTTTAACTGTGAAAACTTGCAGTGGGGGAGAAATAGTATCTAAGTTCTAATATGATCTACAGTCATGTCCTAATTAACAATAATAAAGTATAACACAACTTATCTTGCAAGCTGATGTTCTGTGGTAAGGTATTTCACAGTTTGCTTTTTTTCTTTGTACAGGTAGGGTTGGAGCAAGAGGTCAGCCAGGTGATTCAGGACATTCAGGGCCAACAGGTGACACAGGCTATCCAGGGCTTGGGTTTCCTGGAAACCCAGGTCCAAAAGGTAAAATACACATTTTGATCTTCTTCCAAAAAACAAAGCAAAACCAAGGAAATCTACCTTTTTTTTTTTTTTTTTTCAGTATACCCTAAAAGTAATTAGCAAGTAAAAAAAAAAAAAAAAATCAATGAACATTTGTCAGACAGGTAAATGTTTTTAGCAGTCTTGTAATTTACTGCTTTAAGTCTTAGAAATTGCAAGTTTGAAATATTTTGAAGTATTTCAGAGTATCAAGTATCAAAGCTGACAGAAGGAAGGTATTTTAAGACATTGATGCTTTCTGGAATACTGCCCAAACAGGTGCAGCCACCTCATCTGAGTGCCACCCTTATTTCAGATGCATTCTCTTTACCTGGATATGTGTTTACAAAGACAGAGCTGTAGAACTGTCAGTTATTTTTAATCAGTTTTGGTTCTGTACAATGCAATACCTGTTCTAACATGCAGGTAATAGAAAGCATTTTGAATATTGCAAATTTGGCCATTCCCATGCAAAGTCATTCCCATGCACCCTTTGAACACTAGAAATACTTAGCAATTCTCATAATCCTGTAAGGACAGGATGAAAAAATAAAAGCTCTGATACCAAAACTACTACCAAGCTGCTCATTGAAGAAAGTAGGGAAAGAAGGGAACTGACATCAGAATAGCTTGACTTTAGAAAAAAGACTGCCATATTAAATAATTGGTTTGAAACAAGTAACCAGTGTTACAGTCAACACTGAGGGAACGTCTATTGGGGAATATGTAAGGAACAAGATGCAAAGTGTCACATCAACTCTGAACCAAATGTACTCTTCAGCTCATGTAAGCTGCCTTAGTGTCAGAGGCTCATGACTGCATCCATACAAATCCCCATTTGTAAAATAAAGTGATAACCACAGCATCTGTACTGCCATTTAATTCCTTCTGCAGGAGATAAAGGACTTGCAGGAGGCAGAGGGGCACCAGGTTTTGAAGGAAAGGCTGGAGATCCAGGCCGAGCTGGAAACCTAGGACAACCAGGAGAAAAGGTTTGGTTAGAAATACGGCACAGACTTTTCCAGAGGTCCCAATTTATTCCAAATAAATTAGGAAATTTCTAAACATAGGAGTTTCTATATTTCCTGACCAGTGATGCACAAGTTATGAAATTAAATTCTTTATATAAAAAGGGGCTCAAGCCAAAATTTTAAATTCTAATAAAGAATTCTGGAACTCTAAGTGTTTGGGGAAGTTTTCCTGCTTCAGTTTTCAGAGCACAAGGATGATATTGCATTGCTTATGGGAAAAAAATTAGATCCACAGCTTCTGAAAAGATAACTGTTCAGAAATTGCATTTAAGCACATTTTTCATGGAGGTCAGTGGCAAGTAAGTATATATTTAATTTAAGCAAATGCTCTGTTGAATTGAAGCATGAAGGAAGTAGGTTGGAAGTAGTACTGCAGCCACTCTTACTGATTAACAAAAACTAATCTGCTGCTGGCATATGTAAATGTAAGATTCTTTACCACTGTGTAATCAGGATTCAAATTTGAACAAAATAACACCTAAATGTTTGATAAGGTAGCATTTCCTTTTTTCTTTTTTTTTTGTATGTGCTCATATGTCATTCTTCTGTGTGTTTTTTGATATAACAAATTGAGGGGCTTGAGGCTGTGAGATTTTTATTATTATTTTTATTATGATTGTTGTTGTTGTTGCTATTATTATTTAATCTGTTTGATGCCACAGAACAGCTGGACATGAAGTGACCTCTGTGGTCCAAGTATATCATCAGTGACTGTAGAAGCTCACGTCTACTGACCTGCTTTATGAACATATTGATATGTTGACACACAAAGCTAGTACTCAAGGCAACCAGCAGTTCAGACAGAAAAAAAAACAAACACTAATTCAAACTTTCCAGACAGGGAATACATTTGGGACATTTGTGATAAAACCAGTCTTCATGAAAAACGGTGTTCAGGGGAATGATTTAAAAAAAAAAAAAAAACAAAAAACAAAAACAACTGACTGAGTATTCTGAGACATATCTGGGTGCTGACCTTGATTATTTAAATAAATATTTTGATAAAAATATGGCTATCATATAAAAATAAAGGGAAAACTGTATTTGCACAAACTTCAATCATACTTTCAGATAGAGGTCCAAAGATTTTCAAAGCTACAGAGGGCATCCTAATGCAGTAAAGACCAAATGGGGTGAAGTATCTTGCATTGCTCAGTAGCAACTTCTTAGAGTTAGAAGACAAATTTGAAAAGCTGTCTAGACGAATTACTGCTTTGGTATGGAACCTGCAGCTGGTCAGTAAGGAACATTCTTTGGTCTCTGAACTGAAGCCATCAGAAATAAAGAGAATTATTCTAATGAAATAAAGTTAATTAATTGTTTACAGATTGGAGAAAACATTTTGGCAGATTTGCAAAGTAGAGCAGATCGTTTACATTTCACTCTGTGTTGCAGGGTGAGCCAGGCATGGTTATTCCTGGAGAGCCAGGTAGACTGGGTTCACCAGGAGGTCATGGCATTCCTGGCTCAAAAGGTGAAAGTGGACTTCCAGGACTTCCAGGTCCACCGGGGCATCCTGGACATGATGGTGCTGATGGCCTAAGAGGTAACATTGTCAAAGGAGCTCAGGGTGCACAGCAAATTATTTTAAGGAAAGCCAAGTCAAACAATTCTCACTGAAAGCCTGAAACTTCTACTTAATATAGTTATGAATCCAGTCTCCTTTCTTTCAGGAGATCGTGGCTCACCGGGAGTTCCTGGAGATCCAGGTTTTCCAGGGAAACCTGCTGAATGTCTTATTGGCCTGCCAGGTTTGCCAGGTGGCCAGGGAGCCACAGGCCCACCAGGTAGGACCTTCTGAACCAAAAGTGCCATTTGGCTGTGTGACTCTGGGTTCTGTTTCTGCCTTCCAATGGCCTGAGGGAGCTGAAATTGTTTCTGGATGTTGATTATAGAGTAGTATGTAAGAAAATATGGACCCATTTAAAAGATGGTCTTTCTGCAAGATGGGAGGAAGAAAATGCACTGACAAAGGTGGGTTAAAATTCAGATTCCTTTGTACAGTATAAAGAGTAATCAAATCAAATTCCACAGAAAAAAGGATGTTTCAGTCATTTGAACTATGGGACCAAACTTAGATTCTGTGGTGCAATGTGATTGATAAAGAAATAAAGGAAGAGCTTAGCTAGGCAGGAAAACAGTTTGGGGTCCCAAAAGTACCTGCATATACCTGCATATGATACATATATATATATATGCCATATACTGCATATGATATCTGCATACTCAGATACCCTGCACAGTCCTTCTCCTACGTATGATATCAAAAAGATTTTATTTTTTTAGTTTTTTGAGAATGAATACAGAATTGGTGGGGTTTTATGTTTGGCATTTTTTTTCTCTTTCTGAGAAAGAACAGAACTCTCTACTCTCACTTTTTTTTTTCTTTTTCTCCTCCCTTTTCAAAAAATTCAACCTTTAGCTCTTCTAAGATTTTCTGAACGGGTATGTTGTCTCACAGATCTAATATTTAGCCCTCAGAGTTCAAGAAGAGTTTCATGGTCATGATGGCAAGACAGAGATGAAGGTTTATTTTTCAGACATGTACCATACTACACTGTCATGCTTTTTTCATAGGAGGAAGAGGTTCACAAGGTTCAAAAGGAAGACTAGGTCCTCCTGGCTTGAGTATCCCAGGAATCCATGGGAAACCTGGGGAACCTGGAATAATAGGTCTTCAGGGAAATGCAGGATTACCTGGTCCCAAGGGGCAGCCTGGAAGGCCAGGAATCTCTGGTGTGCCAGGTAAGGATTCCCCAAATAGTTGTTTTGACATAGCAATTAAGTCAGTCTTCACAAAAAGCTGTCAGTCCTGCTTTTCTAGATTGAAGATGCTGAAATATTTTTCCATCAGTAGCTTTCCTATATCTTTGAGATCTACATGGAAAACTTCCTTAAATGATGAGCATATTTTGAAGATGATGTGAAACAGTATGGAATTTTCTGTAACAGTCTTCTTTGAACAGAGTTTTACATTTTTTCTTGTACAGTAATATCCTTGCAGTAGGACATGAAATACTTAGCATTCAAAGCAACTCCTTAGCATAATGGAAGTGTAAAGCATTTTGTTCTTTTTCAGCATCCCTTTTCAAACAGATAGCTTGTAATGCCATCTTCTTTGTCTTAAAAAGCAAGTGCAGATCTTGAGTCTGACAGAGTTGAATCAGATCAAGGTCCATCACTAACCAGAGATAATTTTAAGTAAAGTAAGTAATCCCTGTGGGGTTGACTTGGATTTGTTTGGGTTTTTCTCAGAAATGTGTTCAAATTCAATTTGAAGAATAAAATAAATCAGTCATGTAATGCTTCTGCTTTCTTATAAAGATTTTTCATTAGTATCACACCATTACTCTGTGGGAAGGAGATGGTACATACCTTTTTATATAGAGAATCTGTAAAATTTATGTTAAATATGTAGCACTTGGCTCAGTTATGCAAACACAGACCTCTGCTGTCCTTTGAGGGGAGCTCTTGGGTCCCAGCTGGCCTTCAACTCCTGAGCCAGAGAAGGTTGTCTTTCCCATACACCTCATGACAGATCTCCCATGCCTGTTGGTTATCTCAGTCATTGTCCTCACTGTCAGTTATTTCGTTCATTGATAGAAGCTGTTGCAGCTACCAATTTATGTAGTTAGGGAGTTGTAAGTCCCATTCCGGTGCTTAAAGATGGGAAAACTGGCTTGGACAGTTGCAGAAATTGAGAAAAAAAATAAAATAAGCAATTAAACACTGAAATTACAGACATATGTGTAGTTTTCTGAAGTAATGTTATGTTTAGCTGATCAAATACTAACAAATATGTTCCAACTTCTTCAATTCCACAGGCTCAAGGGGAGAGCCAGGTATAATGGGCCTGTTAGGAATTCCTGGACCCCCTGGTGTGATGGGAAGACCAGGCAACCCGGGTATCAGAGGCAAGTAACTGTAGTATCTGCCTTCATTATTACTTAGAATATAGGAACTTCCACGCTGAAGTTACTCTTGTCATCCATTTTGATGTGTATTATCACTCCTGAGTACACATGTCATCCTGGAATTACTGGAATGTCTTTGAGCCTTGGTAAATCTTTGTCTTCTCTATGTGTGCAGTCTGCAGACTGAATGATGACATTATATTTTTTTTTTAGCAGTTTTGACTTGCCACCTTTTCTGTTTCATTGGTATCTGTAAAAGTGGCTGGTGATTTGCTAAATAAACAGCAGAGAGCTTTTTGCTCTATTCTTTCCATTCCATAAGGATACCATTATTATATCTATTGAACAGATACACAATTATATGTATATTCAGTATAAGAAATCCTTACCATCTCTTGCCATAATCTGTACACATAGATGTTTTATTGATGATAGGAGCAGTTAAGCTAGTTTAGGTTGTTGATTTGGAATGTATATTTACATGTGTAAATTACAATTGCCCTTGAAGACTGGCTGTTACTTTGCTTCATCTATTATGTCATCTAGTCAGGTTTCTTCAGAAAATTTCATTCTGTTTTCCTGCAGGCTATCCTGGCTTCCCAGGAATAAAGGGAAGAAAAGGGTTTCTTGGAGAAAAAGGTGAACCAGGTGATAAAGGTTTTCCTGGACCATCTGAGACCTTGGTTGCTATTGGGGATAAAGGAGAACGAGGCTTAAAAGGTACACACTCATTGTGCTGTCAGTCAAAACTAGTCAGGGTTGTCATTTATGTGGCAGCTCCAGTGGACTCTAAAACATGGAACAAACTGATTCTACTATTGAGAGTATCCACATGGCTTTGAAATAATTATTGCTAAACACTGTAACTCCCTTCTTATTTATGGGATAGTTGGATATTATGCTGAATATTTATTTCCATTTTAACAAGCCCATATTCCTTTAAAAACCTCTTATTTTAATGCTACACCAGTAATAACATGTCAGTAGTACCAGGAGGCTTATATTCATATATGCTATAGAGTCGTGTTTTTACACATTTGGTATCCTGTGCACAGAAAGGGGTGCACTTCCCAACTGGATTTTGGATTGCAAAGATATTGAATCTGCTCAGGAATACTTGACAGTCAGAAGAATTCCTTTGTTTGCAATATTAATATGGACTCTCTGTATATGAGTTGTACATGCTTAACTAATTCTATCTGGCTTTTTGTGCCAATATTTTCCTATGGAAGCTTTCAGAAGGCATTAAAAGTGAGCTTGTGTTTTGCTTATGTGTTCAGAGTGAAAAACCTATGCTCTGCTTCTGTTTCATTAGCTCCTTTAAGAGTGATAAAATTTTAAACTTTGCCTAAAACTTACATCCTAAGATGTTGGTTTGTATTTTTTTTTTTTTTTGGTAATGAAACTTTGTTTTAGGAGTTCAAGGAAGAATGGGTCTAAGGGGAGAAAAAGGAGATGTCGGTGTGCAAGGTCTCCCAGGTCTTGATGGGTCTGAAGGAATACCTGGTCTCCCAGGTATGGAATATGTATATTGAAAATTCCTGTGTCGTGTGGACAGTGAGATACTGCTGACTCTGCACATCAACTTGGCTCCAGAAGCAGCACCATCTTCTCTCTACTAACTCTGCAGCCTTTCTGAGAATTCTGAAACAGCAATTTCAAAAACTGCTCTTTGAAAGTCACAGCAGTGACCACCAAATGATGCTTTGCTCTCTTTCAAATACAGACCACTGTTTGGGGTGACAAGCAGAAAATAATATTAAATCCTGAATAACAATAGTTTTAAAATCTAAAAGCTGATGAAGGCAATGAATAAAAATTGATATTTATAAAAGGTGGAGTTTGAATTACCGATATTGTTTAAAAAATAATTCTAAAATATCAACATTGCAATTGTGCACAAAAATATTTTAGAAGCTTTTTTAATTTCAGATTAATTTTTCCTTTTCAAAACTACATGTTTGGCTTGTATTTTGAAATTTTGCAGATTTTCAGTGAAAAGCAGATTTAAAATGAGAGGCATTGCTAGTACTCTGGAATTTAGAGAGAATGTTCAAAAACATTCTAGATGCATCTAGATCTTGCAGTCATTAAACTGAATGCTAATTTAGCCAAATTAATTTAAAGATAAGTGACTGGGGGAAAAAGTGCCTAAATCACACTCAGGAGGTTTCTATTACATACTACTCATGAGAAATCCATAATGAATGAGTAATAATGTGTTGTTACATGCCCAGAAACCAGACTGAACTGGAGGTAAGAAAGTAGAGTACATTGCACAAATACAAATTCATGATCTTGATCAAATTCTGCAGAAGTATATTTCAGTTCCTGCCCCAAAGTGCTGAGGAATTTTAAATAATATTAAAATATTAATTTTAATATTGATATATAAGGTGTTTGTTATTTCCTTAACGTTCTGACAACAATAATGATAATTTTATCTGTGTCTAGGGCAAGACGCTGCATGCTGATTATTTATAAAATAGTAATATACCAGAAGAAGGGGTGTGGTAGAGGATTTGTATTCATGACAGCTCTAACAGCCAGCCAGTGTCTAAAGCAATCATGGGAAGATGACACTTATTTCTTCATCTTGCAGGTGTCAAAGGATTTATGGGTCTTCCAGGGATTCCTGGAGAACATGGATTTCCAGGTGCACCAGGAGACAAAGGGTACATGGGAATTCCAGGTAATTTTCTGTCAAGCCATATTGCAAGTTCATAAAGCTGTATAGAAGCATTTGCACAGGTCTGAGCTGGGAACACCACACAATACTTAGACTGGGATTTATTCTTTGCAGTACCTATAGACTTCTCATGCTGGAATGAGAATGCTGGAACCTTGTCCAGCATTTGCAGAATGAAGTTCTCCCTCTCTCTCTAAATTAAATAGAACTGCTTTAATTTATATATTGTTACAAGTAAGAACCTCTTTTTAATATGTTTAGAAATAAAAACACTGGCTCTGTAAATTACTTTATTGAAGAATTAATATCTGAATATATGAGCAGTAGTTCACAAACACAAGGTGTGATATGCAGTTATGATCCCTTTGAGAATCATATCAATATCTGTATTTTTCCAGGTCCAAAAGGGCAGAAAGGATCTCCAGGCTTCCCAGGACCATCAGGTGACCCTGGGCTACCAGGCTATGGTGGCTTTCCAGGTGACAAAGGAGATCCTGGGTACCCATCTGTTGGGCCTCCAGGAGAAGCTGGTCCAAAGGTATACAGTGGAAATATTGTCCTATAGGCCTTTGACTCTAGAAACAGAACAACATGTTAGCAAGAGCTGCAGAGTTTGGAGAAGTAGATTATTTGTTAGTGACATGAAATATGAAAATTCTGTTGTGTCATTACTTAGGAGAAGTTTTTTAATTCATCACACTTCACTTTTTTTTGTGCAAAAATTTCTTATTTGTAAAGGTGGAACATCTTGGAAACAACTTTGTTTCTGTAAAAGTTCCTCATCCGTTAAGAACAAGAACTTGCACTGAAAAAGTCAACAGTAGGAATATTTGTACATTAAAAATCATCTTATTAAATGCCACAGTTTTGTAATCTAAACTTGTACTGGTTGGTTTTGAAAGTTTAGTAATATCCTTGCACAAGATTATTTTTTTCCTTAGCAAAATATGTTACATTCAGTATATATTACGTTCAGTCATATATGCTGCAGATAAGTAGGAATGTATGTTTAGATCAAAAGAGGAGCTGTTAGAATAAAATTGAAGGGAAGTCTGCATGCCACTGAAAATACCTGAAGACAGAACTTGGTTTATACAGGTTAAAGATAGATCTTTGTTTCTTAGCTACGTCTAAAGGATTAGTGGTATTATGAGAAGATCTCATATTAGTCTGCTTTGATTTTTGTCTAAAAATCATAACAGGACATGATTACACAACCTTTAAAATTACATGTGATTCTTCTATTGTTCAAATATGGAATGTAATGTATTTAATGTAATGTGACTTTTTACCTGTTTGTGTGCAATTGCTATTTCTCAGGGAGATCCAGGTCCTCCGGGAGTTCTTGGCAGCAAAGGAGAAAAAGGATCCCAGGGTCATCCAGGACTTGAAGGAGCATCAGGAGCGCATGGGATCAGAGGGGAAACTGGAGGTGCAGGAATGCCAGGTATGGGGTATTTTGGAGGGGTGGGGAGCTGGTGACATGCTGGTAAAAGAAATTTCTCAATAAGCTCCACAGAGTGCTGTGGGGTGGCACATTTATACTGGACTGCTGTAACCAACCCAGCTCCTTTGTGGGCAGTGCAGCCAGGCCAGCTGATGTCTCCTAGATGCCTTTTGCAGCTGGCACAAGCTGAAATGACAGCAAAGCTCTCGATCTGACTCTCTATCTAGTGACAATGCCTCTTCTCCTCTCCCACACTCTTTGTTCTTCCAGGAAAGTGTGGACCCCCTGGAGATACCGGTGCTAAAGGACGGCAGGGCCACCCAGGACAGCGGGGTGTTCCAGGCCCTCCTGGTATGGTGTAGAGCATCTCTCCTGAACCACTGCCCCTGGTTTGGGATTTTATTTCAACTTGCAGTTGTTTACCTCCTCTGGTTCCAGATAAGGTTTTTAACAGCCAGTTTTCAATGTTATCAGTTCAGCTGAGGCAAGGAGCTTTAATTTGGTTTCAGTACTGGAAAGCTTTTTGTCCTTTTTTATTTTTTAATATATATCCAGAGGTCTCAAGGTGTGATATGCACACAATTATAAGAAAGGTTTGCTCTACCTCCTAAAAAAGAATAATAAGCTAAGATAGCTAGATGAGGAGAAGAAAATTAGAGTAGAAAGAGGGGACAAAGTTGTAGTTGTTTGTTGAAGAAACAACTAAAACAGAATTAAAAATATACCTAAGGGACAGTGGGTAAATATACAGCAACAGAGAGGTAGGTATGCATTGCAGGTTTTATT
The DNA here is from genome assembly GCF_009829145.1 of Chiroxiphia lanceolata. NCBI lineage: Eukaryota > Metazoa > Chordata > Aves > Passeriformes > Pipridae > Chiroxiphia > Chiroxiphia lanceolata. The sequence continues at coordinate 16,515,020 of NC_045646.1, read as the reverse complement.
ATGCCTGTGAAAATAGTCAGGGTGTTGAGTCCATTGAAGTCCAGTGAGCTCAATAAAAACTATATGCTGCTCTTTATACCATCTTATATGGTTTATATGCCAACACATCTTTGGTATCTTTGAAGTAGCTGAACTAATTAAATTTTAATAAAAGGGAGTCATGTCTTTTCCCACTGAAATGCAGAACAATGGAAGTGAAAATGGTATTGTGGTCTATTGTAATTCATAGGTGCTGTTGGAATCCCTGGAAAAAATGGACTTGTTGGTGAAAGAGGTAGCCAAGGTCAGGATGGTATGCCTGGTCCCCCAGGAGCAAAAGGAGAACCAGGTAACACCACTGAAATATTTTCATTCTATTTTACAATTGGGTTTTTTTCCACAATTAAACTGACAAGAATTATTTGGGAAGGATTAATAAGGAGCTTCTGTGGAGCCAAAGATAAGTTTATAAGTAGAAGGACATTCACAGGTTTTTCTATGTAATCGTTGTACATGCTGTACAACTCAAATGCTTTATAAATACTCTATTATACATGTGATTAGTGCTAATGTCACCTGAAATTGTTAATGTCTGCAAGAGTCAAAGTATTGCTGTTAACAATTCTTATGTGTTTAATCTCAAAGAGATTAAAAGAACCAAAACCCTTATAAAGGAGTCTTCTGTTTTACATGGAAATAAAATGAATCACAGTGTTTCCTTACATGAATAGTGAAGGTTTCCATGCCATGGACCTTGGGCTGTAAAACTTTCTATTTAAATGTCACTCCTGATGTGAACCTTGTCCACAGATAGATTTAGTCCTCTACTGAATTCTGACAGAAAATGTTTTCACATTTTACACTGAAAATGTTTCTTTGCCTATTAGTATAAGAGGATACTGAGAAGGCATTCATAGTATTTAGAAAGTTTTTTTCATAAAAACTTTGAAGTAATCACTGTTAACATATTTTCTTCTGTAGGTAATTATATTTATTTTTCTATTTTTCTTGATAATTAACTTAAATGCAGGGGGTTTTCTGGTTTTTTTCTTTTGAAAAGAAGACAAAGCTTATTATTGTGGAATGTACCTCAAATATGATCGAACAATAAGAGGTTCTACTGCAAAGAAAAAGTAAAAATTAAATTTGTGTTTCTGTAGAGAAGAAATGGAAATAATAAATTATATTTTACATGTAACTGAACCCTACATTTTTATTCAGTAAATTCTGAAGAAATGTATGAAATATTAGACAACTGTGATGTTTTCTAACAAATATTTAGGACTTAATGTGACTAATATTTTGTAGGAGCACCAGGGAGAGGCATCCCTGGCCTTCGAGGTATTCCTGGTCGTAGAGGTGAGTTGGCTTTTCAAAAAGCAAAACCTTAATTTATAAATGCCCAAATCACCATCTTTTAAGTCAAATCCTGCTTTCAGATGCTTGAAATGGCACTAAGAGTGTCAGAGGAAGTCAAGAGTTATTCTATGTTTTTGGTCAGTGATTTGGTCCTATATATATAATGTCAAGAGTTGTTGCTTGTAAAGTTTAGACTACTGTAAAAGGGAAATAAAAAATCTGAATTCTATGGTCTTGTGAAGGTGACATACACATTCTAGAGCTTTTGAAATATTATTGTGATACATAATTTGATTAATAGAGCATACCCCCACACAAAGAGAAGATGGTGCTGAATACTAAGCATCCTCTCAGGAAGCTGCAGTGATTGCATTTTAATTTTGTTTATCTTCCTTTTTATATTGATGAACAGTTGACTGAGGGGATTCTTCACATTTTTTATGTTTTGCATTGTGGTGGTAGAAATCCATGGATTTGCTTTACTTTAAAAAAGTAAATTTAAAGCACTTCAAGATCAACTTCAGAACAATATCCCTTTGGAGTAGTCTCTTAATTTTGTTGTATTCATATTGATACTCCTACCTGGAATTCAGTTTAAAAGAATTTGTTAATTCTGATCTACATAGAAGCATTTCTTCTACTTATGCATCAATAAATATTCTCTTCTCTGGTCTTTCTACTCTTCTCTCAAGTTTATTCCTTGGTATGAGCAATCTCTGAAGTGGAGTTTTAACATAAATAAACCACAGTGTGTACAGTGCCTTGCAGTGAGTCCTGTGTTCTCACAACTGCTTTTCTTTAGGTGGCCCTGGGGACTCCATGCTAAAAACAAAGGGTGAATTCCACCTTTGTGGTTTAGGAAACACATATTCTGAGTAGTCACATCACCTCATTATCTTGGCAGCACTTCCAAAATGTAACATTTATACTTTGCAGGGATCAAGGGGGACATGGGGCTGCCTGGTTTCCCTGGGCCTCCAGGTATGAAAGGCCATCCAGGTGATCAAGGACCCATTGGACCTCCTGGCTTAGTGGGGTTACCTGGATTTCAAGGCCCAACAGGCATGGCAATCACTGGCCAAAAAGGCAATAGAGGAATTGCTGGTGCACATGGAAGACCAGGTGTGTTGTTATAACTACTTATTTATCTGAAATTACATAACTGAAAGCAGAAGTTAGCCTGTCCAGAATTCAAGGTTGAAAGAGGTATTCCCCCAAGAGAGCTTCATAATTAAGCAGGTAGTTCCTTTAGCAGTTAGTGCAATGTTACCATTGCAAACAACAAGATGATCTGTGCAGTGGCATGTCAATTGAAATAACTCTAAGCTTTGCAGTCCACTCAATTGCATTATCTTGTTTTCTTCCCATGTGGTCTGCAGGACAGCTGAGATCCAACTTTAAAGTGACATAGCAAGAGTGTGTAGATGTGGCACTTAGGGACATGGTTCAGTGGAGGACTTGGCAGTGTTGAGTTTACAATTGGACTTGATGATCTTAAAGGTGTTTTCCAACCTAAACGAATCCTGATTCCAGGCTTAACTACAACTGAAGGATATTCAAAAACCTGTAGTGCTATAGAACACTGCAAGAACTCAGTTCTGATCTCAGATTAAATTAGCAGGCTAGGAAAAAGTCTTTGATTGTTTTTGTTTTTTTTAAAAGTGGATATAATTCCTTGGAAATCACTGAGGTGAGGTGGTAAACATGAGTATCATTATGGAGCCACTCAATTTTCCCTGTGTTGCATGTAATCTGTGTGCAAAGTTGTTGGCAGTAGCCTTTACTTACTCTGATATTTCTGTACAGGTCCTCCTGGTTTTCCAGGGCTTCCTGGTCTTTCCACTCTCAGCATGAAAGGAAGCAAAGGTGTCAGAGGAGCGGCTGGAATACCAGGGCCAACAGGCCCAGCTGGTGACATTGGCCCTCCTGGTCCAAAAGTCAGTGAAAGGAATATTGCTTGTTTCTTACTGCATTGATAATTTGTTCTTATCATGAAAATAATACCTATGATGATAAAAAAACCCTCAAAACCCACAACCAACCAACAAACCCACTCCCCACATATCTTTAAAAAAAAACTTGTAATGGAGGGAAGACCAAAATGAATATGAGAAGTAGGTTTTATGGATTTTAATGGATAAAAAGAAATTTTCTTGAATTTCTGGCATCTCATTTCCTTGGCTGTTCTCTATTAGAGAATAATATGAACAAAGACATAACTATTTCTAACATGGTCAAAAATGGAGCAGATAATTCTAGTTGCAGCATATTCTGTGAACATAATACTTTGAATATTCTGAACAAAAAGAAAATGCACTTCATAGTGTGCAGATGCTGCTCCTGTTTATTACTGATATTATGTGATTTGCAGGGAATAGAAGGTCGATCAGGCTATCCTGGTGCCATAGGGAACCCTGGATTTCTTGGATTCCCAGGTGTAAAAGGTATTCATATATTTATTATGTACACTTCTGTGTGTCAAAAACAAGCATTTACATGTTGTGTTATAATATTATTTGTTAAACAGTATGAGGAGTGGTTCTAGAGACATGAGGTTTTGCCATGAAGATCAGAGTATAGGTGAGCTCCAAATGGAAGCACTTACTACAAGAGTGTTTTCATTGAGGTACATCCTATGGGTGTGTCCAAATTGAATTTCAAACACTTGAAAAACTACCCAACACTCTTAAAGGTTTCAGCATAACTGACAGTAGGGTTAAAAGGAGTGGAACTGCACTTGAAGGCAGCACTTGACCTGTAAATTCAATGACAGAAACATATGAGATAGACAGGGCATAGCTGAGATTTTAAATTAGGTTTATGTGACCAGCCATTGTATAAAGACAGGCACGACAACACCTCCTCATAAATGGAGTGCACTTGACCTATAAATTCTACAGTAACAGCAGAGATGAAGAAGTCCACTTCACATTTCAGATGAGTCTATAGGCTGTGTTACCCTTTGGGAACTTTGCATGGATCATGCAGGACCCTTCAATAAGCCTCTGAAACTTTGACAGTTGTTTTGACATTTTAAACCAGACAGATTTATCTTCAATCTTCTTTTTTAGGAGAAAAGGGGAATCGAGGGCCCCCTGGACCACAAGGTGCAGAAGGGCCAAGGGGACCAAAGGGCCAGCATGGTAACCAACCCTTTTCCTTCCAATACCAGCTGACTTAAATTGATTTGTTCATTTTGTTTTGTAGTTTGTTTGCTTTCTTTTAATGTAAAGCAATAGGTCTTCTACATATTTTTGCTCCTAGGCCTTCCTGGAGTCACTGGGAGAGTATTTTCCATCCCAGGAAGCAAGGGTCCTCCTGGACTGCCAGGAATGCCAGGAACACCAGGTGATCAAGGAATTCAAGGGATTCCTGGACTACCAGGTGATCTATATTTTTATCTCTGTGCATGTTTGTATGTGCTGCTTAGTGGAACATTTTGCTTTGGTGGGAAAACATGCTTCTGCATAGAAAATTGACAAGTCTTTAAAAAAAACCTCACCATATTTTAAAATAGCTTTTTGTACCTTGTTAACACCCTTATATTTATAACCTGCCCCATTCCACCAGCCCTCTTCCCTTGCAGTGAATGAGTGAGTATGTCTCTCAACATAAGCCTAGTGCAGTAAGTAAACTTGGATCAAAACATTCACTGTTTTCATACAACCAGAACCACACTCAGGATGTTTATCATTTTGTGGGGGAAATGACCATAAAAGTCTAGATAATACAAATTCTAGATGTGCTACAAAGTGATTGTGTCTGTCATAGTCTGGGTGTGGGAAGGAAAAGGAGAGGTTGGTTACTTTTCCATTGGCACCAGAAGTGAAGCCTGGCAGAGCTGTGAGGAATGGGGCAGCAAGAAGCAGGTAGGATGAGGAGGATATGCAGGGAGTACTTGGCCACTCTTCCCAGTACCACAGCTTTGCACCCCACAGGAAGGGAGCTCTTCAGGGGGCAGAATGCTACATGGCATTCTTCTTTAGTACATTTAATGTCTCCTTGTAATCTTTCTGGTAGGAAATATGATGGCAGTAGCCCTGCAGAGAATCTCAAAACCTAGTAAACTCATGCTGATGTTTTTATTCTAACACAGCTACATTTATGTGGGGATTTTAACGTTATTTTTCAACAGTTATTAAAATCTAGAGTAACTACTGCTATATGCTTCTGTTTTTTTGTTGATTCCAATTTAGGACCTAAAGGAGTAAAAGGTCTACCAGGAAGTTTCGGTCATCCAGGTCACCCAGGACTGCCAGGTCCAAAAGGAGACAGGGGATTTCCAGGAGAAAGAGGTACAGCAAAGCAGACATCTCTCTTAGATTGGTACTACTGAATTTACAGATAAACTGTATTGCTGATTTCTGTAAATCTTTCTTTTTGCCTGTATTGAGATTCTGTAACATTTAAGTAGCTGTAGGGCCACAAGCACATGTAAGCACATTCATAGCTTTTAATAGAGGCATGTTCATAACTGAAATAATAATTTACAAAAATATGCCTTGACTGTGCTGCTCTATTATTAATCACATTTATTTATTTGCTTGAAATCCCTAGGTTTTGGAGTGCCTTTTTACTACATCAAAATAGAACTAAATGTTTTTATTCAGGCATGACAAAATGTTTTTAAGCTACTTTTTGTAAAAATGGCCATAGTTCTTTAAAATACCTCACTATTCCATGAAACTACACAGTGTAAAGCTACCTGAGCTAGGTCTGAAAGAGTTATCATATCTAGCCACAAATACTACCAATTTTCAAGTTGTATCTTCCTACTGATAAATTTTTATTAGTTTTCAAATGGTTTCACTAATTTAAATGACGTGAAAATTCAAACAAAATGATAATTTTTGCAATCATATTTATTTCCCCTCCACAGGACAGCCTGGACTGATTGGCTTTCCAGGTCTGCAGGGGTTACCTGGCTCACCAGGTACTATCATTGCTGGTCCAACAAGAAGAGGTTTTATCTTTACCCGGCACAGTCAGACAACAAAGATTCCTTCGTGCCCACGTGGGACATCCCAGATCTATGTTGGCTATTCCCTGCTTTTTGTCCAAGGAAATGAACGAGCACATGGCCAAGACCTCGGTACTGTATTAGTAAAAAATTTCAGATCCTTTTTTTAGTGTCCAGTAATGCTAAGTTGTCATGAGACCAAACTTACAGTAAGTGTCCCAGATGAACATTGGTGTCAACCATCTGTCTCCAGTGATCTGCTGCTCTGAGACAATTCAGCAATCATGGCTTGAAAGACCCCTTTCTTTCCAGCACTCCTATATTCCCTTAGAGGTTTTGAGGAAGAATTCAGTTACTTATGGATGGATGTCTAGTATAAATGTTCCCAATGTTTGCACAGGATCTGAGGGAGTATCTTGCATTTTTGGAGACTAAATGGGATGCTGAAAAATGTGTGAAAAATGTCACCAGAAACTTCTGCTAAAGCAGCTGAATTCCTATCACTGTGTCAAGGACTGATGCCATTCAAGAACATATTATTTTAACAGATTTTGTTCTTAGTCCTTGTTTTTTATATAGATATTTTTATATAAACCATAAGCAAGTTACTTGCAGATAATTCTACTGTACAGACACTTTTTATAGTCCAGCTGTTTTAATTCCTACTGTAGTGGATTGGGTGCCATTGTGTGGCTCTTCTGTTTGCTGCACTAAATATAACCTCTGGTCTGGCACAAACCTCTCCTCCTTTGTCTTTTAGGAACAGCTGGCAGCTGCCTGCAGAGATTTACCACCATGCCATTCCTATTCTGCAGCCCCAATGATGTTTGCAGCTTTGCCTCTCGCAATGACTATTCCTACTGGCTGTCCACTGCAGTGGTAATGCCCCCAGACATGGCACCTATTTCTGGCAGGGCACTGGAGCCCCATATAAGCAGGTAAGAGGATAAGAATTTCAGCTCTTCTGCCCTGGAACCACAAAGACATCATAAATTGTTTTGAGTGGCAAAGGTCTTAGGCAAAGACGTGCCCATCTCAGCCAGTACAAGCACTGACTTCACTGACTTCAAAAACCTGATTTTTGATTACTCACCTAAATATGTCAAATATGCAGTGATACTGCAGAAAAGTTAGAATACAGCTGGGGTCCCATCACAGGGCCTATTCTCTGCCGACACAAGAAGATGGCACAGTCCTACGGATTGCAGTGATATTGTTTTTAAAACCCTATCATTTTGTATATCAGAGGCAGACTAAAATGAAATAAAGATGTTATTTTACAATACAGTAAATCAAGCTCTGCTTTCAATTATGAGCGATATGTTTACTGTAGTTGGTGAAGAACATTGTGAGCTGGGAATAAAGGGTCTCTGCTATGAAACATTCTTGTGCAAGTGTGGCCCTTTCTAGTTGCTTAGAGCATGTGAGAAGGATGAAGAGCAACTTAACAGAAAAAGCTCTAAAAGCATGAAAGGCTTAGAGCAGCAAAATCCAAAATGGGAAGGCATCTGTCCTGCCCTACCCAGTTGTTGCAATCTGGTAGCTCAGCTTCATAATTTCCTCATACAGGAAATAAAGATTACTTTTTCTAATTTTAGCAAATAAAGGTACAGAACTTTCATCTAAACCACAGCAACATAAAGTAGCGAGCATATGAAAAAGGTAAAATTTCACTTTTTACTTCATGAAAGGCAAAATTAGGAAGCTCAAATGTTCTGGGATTAATTCCCATCTTAAAACAATTTTTTGTCTGGTGTTACTCATAGTGATTACAAAGCAATTGCAAAGTGAGGTATATTGCTTACCTCCAATTTACTTACCTTCTCTTTAAACAGAGAAAACCTGTATGAGTTGTAACATTTACAGCAATCCCTGCCATGAGGTAGCTACTGTCCTAGAAGAGAGAAATTGTTCTGCTTTCATGTTTTCCCTCATATCTGCACTGTGCTTTCCTTCCCAGGTGTGTTGTGTGTGAAGGAGCTGCAATGGTAATAGCAGTTCACAGCCAAACAACTGTAGTTCCTGCATGTCCAGAAGGCTGGATATCTCTCTGGAAGGGTTTTTCTTTTGTAATGGTAAGGATATAATGATTTGATGTATTAGTTTTATGTCCTCTGATTTTCATTGGCATTTTCAGCTGTGTGTAGCTCATTTGTTTTTTAATCATTGTTAAATTTTTTTATGCCTTTGCCAAGAAGTAGACAATAATTCTATTAATTCTTATTCCATTCCAAAAGCACAGAAACAACTACTCTGATGTGTCCTCAGAAATAGGTGGCAGAAGGAAAAAGGAAAAGATGAAAAGAGAACCATAGGATTTTAGTCTGACAAAAATAACTGCATGCACTCATTTTCATATGTCATGTTAAGATCTAGGAGACAAGAGTTGGAGAGTGGAGTGGTTAAACTGGTGCTGAACACAAAAACACAGAAATAACTGACCTACTTGTATGCCAGGAAGTTCTTCAAAAAATCAGAACTTAGGACTGAACACAGAAAGCTAAAATCAAAAAAGCAAAAAATTGCCTCAGCAATTTTGATGCCATAATGAGATAGGAGTGAAGAAAGCTCATAATGTGACTGCAAATTGAGAACTAATTATGGGAATAAAGGTATATCTATACTAGAGGATGTAGCACTTTGTTATTCATGCCTGTGAAATGTCATAGACATGCCAGCAAATGAACATAAAAGACAGAATTAAAAAAAAAAACCTTCTTTTTTTTTTATGAATTAAAGTCCTTTCAGGACAAGTGTGAAATTTGTTGTCTGTCCTGCAATTTGGCTCTAAGTAGTAATAATAATAATAAACTTGGAAAAGAATAAGAGAATTTTTGCAGCATCTGGTTAAAATAATTTGCTTGTTTCCAACATCAGCAAAATTCAATGGTATTTTCTAGCCAATTTTCTAATGTCATAAATTATTTTAGAGCTATTTCTACAAGCATTTACCAACATCAGAGAAGGAAAATGCTTTTTTTGCCTTTTGTGTTTCAAGAAGCAATCAGTGCAACAAAAAATATGAAAACACACACCCACCCATTTGGCTTATTTGTGATTTATTTACTGTAGTCCTCAACTGTACAGAAGCCAGATACTTTCTAGTCTTTGTAATGGTTAGTTTCATGCCTTTTCATGCAGCAGAAAAAGGACTTGAGAAATGCCATAAATGTTTGAATTTTCATAAGGCTTCTGTGCTTCATTTTAAGTTTTATCAAACTAATCTGTGTTCAGTTTGGTTTCTCCAAGATACACCACAGAACATATGGTATGTTTTAGAAGATTGGTTTTTTGCCTGCAGTTTACCAAAAGCTGCTGGACGAGTTCTCATTAAAAAATGCATTGTTGGTTACAGTACACGAGTGCCGGCTCAGAAGCTTCTGGCCAAGCGTTGGCATCTCCTGGATCTTGTCTGGAGGAATTCCGGGCCGTCCCATTCATAGAGTGTCACGGCAGGGGAACGTGCAACTACTACACAAATTCCTACAGCTTCTGGTTGGCAACGTTAAATCCAAGAAGAATGTTCAGGTAACTGTACTTCCCTGCATCCATACCCCTCACACCCACGCTGCAAGTGCCTGAGGAGACACTAAGTGCTTGTGGAGGCTTCCTCCATAATTCCCCTCAGGGTAGACATCCCTCTTTGTTAGGTTCAGGGTCTGTAGCATGCAGGTGCTTTCATAAGCCAAGCGTTTCAAGGTTGCTGTCAATAATTCCATATCCAAAATTGCATCATCTCTCCATGTTTTTTAAAGAAAAAAATTAAATGTTTTCTTTCTTTTAGGAGACCAGTGCCACAGACTTTGAAAGCAGGAGAACTAGAAAATATCATCAGTCGTTGTCAGGTCTGCATGAAGAGACCAATCTAAACAGTGGCCACTCTTGATAGAACATGAAACTCTGCTTTTATTACAAAAAATTGCCTAACTCTGAAGAGCTATAATTTATTAAAGTCCAGCTGCGTCTGGAGAGAAAATTATAAATTGCCAGTGCAGCACTGTGGTGAGGCAGGGCAACAGTTTGACTTTTGTGTTTGGCAAATGACAAAGCACTTTGTTGGAGGAAGCCTGTCGAGGCAATCTGCAGGGGCTTCTGCTGAACCATGGCATTTCTGAGCTGCATCTCCATGATAAAACCACAGCATCACCAGATCTTTAATGAAAGATGTTAATGCTGCCTTGTGTCATGTGCTTTTCAAACAGCAAAACAAGCTAAAGCTCCTGTATCAGCTTACATATGTTCAGTGTTCCAAGTGGATATTTAAATAAGATGACAATCTGGCACTTATGAGCAATAGGGTTCAATAGGAAATATTTTCAGTGCACTTTTAACTATATGATGATTCCTTGAGAGTTGTTTTGGTTTGGTTTTCTTGTCTAATAAACAAGTATCTCCCCACTTCCTTCACCCTTCCTCTGGCTGGCAAACAGGAATCCGATCTTTGTAGTATCACTGTGCTGGTTCCTGACTGGTCAGAAGGGAGCAGCACACCATGCACTGGGCAGGCAGGACAGTGGGGACAGGCGCTGGCTGTGTCCTCCAGAGTGACGGTGGCTAAGGGCTGACTAATTGAAAGTGATGGAAAGTTTTCATTAGATTCCATGGTTAGATCATGAGATCTTTTAAGTTCCTCAAAAGCTGACAGTATTATGATCACATGCTTTCATCTCTCCCGAAGAAAAACTATTTACCATATCATAGTTTTGGGTTCTGTTGGAATTAACAATTACTGTATGGCTCAAGGGCTCCCGTGGCATTATGAGTTTATCACCCATCAGGATGTGATTTCTTTCTATTTTATTTTTAATAGATAACAAAATCTATAATATTTCCATTTTATAATAGTCCATATTTAAATATTTATCACAAATTATATTCTGTATTTAAATATTTATCACACATTTCTGAAATGAAACCATTTATTCCATCCAGACAAATGTATGCATCCAAAATTTTAAAAAAGACTGATATTTAAATTGTACCATCTAAGCACTGACTTATACAAGAGAATCCAACTGTAAATGAACATAAATACTTGAAAAGCACTTTCATTTACTCATATAACTTATATAAAATTGTAGCTCTGAAGTTTGTTTTTTTTTAATATTTATAACATTGCACTTGCAAGGCTATTTAAAATTGTAATGTTGACATTTAAAATGTTAATATTTTTTAATACTTGCACAGTCTATCAGAATTCCAGTATTTAGTGTTACAGAAGAAGCTTAACTCATCTGAATAGTTCTGTAAATGCACCACTTAAATGTAGGGTCTAGCAATTCAGTGAAATAACCAAGATTTCTCATTTAGGTGTTTTTTAAGCCAGTGAAATTTTATATTGTTTCTGTTAAAATACTTGCATTGTGTTTGTCTGACTGTTTGAATTTTCAGTGTTAACCTAACTAAGAAAAGGTTTTGTCTGTGTTCCATGCCAGTACCTTACGATGGAGCAAACGTGAGGATAACATTTACATGGACTGAATGGATATTTTAAAATTATTGTTTGCTTGGACAGTCGTAGTACTTCTGTTTGCAAGGTATAATTGTGAATTTGCAGGGTTTTATGAAGAATCTCTATGCAGATGCACTACTGATAAGAAGGTATTAATGTCAAGTTAATATTTAGTCCTTTATTTGAACCAGGCTTGAGGTTGAGGTTGTTTTCCTTAAAACAATCACATACTAGATTTTTCCATAAATGCTGAAGATTGCTTTAAATACTCAAAGCTAAAGACCACACCTGTTGCTCATTAGGTTGTTGGGGTTTTAGTGGTTTCAGTGGTTTCTTTTTTTCATTAAGGCTCATTACAGTCACCCAAAGGCCCTTGTATATGATACACAATCAATGACCTGGAAACCCTCATGTAAAACTTGCTAGTAAAATGCAAATGTGAGCACCTGAGGTTGAAGTCTGCTGGAAATGGCCAGCAGAGGATAATGTGTAAGGAGGAGGGAACAGATTGTGGTTTTGAAGTCCAAAAGGTAAGTTACAAAGGGTTATGTTTCATAGTATTGCACAAAACTGGAAGCGATGCCTTGCTCCCAGTTTTGGATTCAGCTGCTCACTTTTTGTGTGGCCTTCAACAAGTTACTAAAGAAAGATGTTCATAAATAGCTTTAGATTTTGATTGCTCAAGGTCAGTCTTTCTTTCCAAAGCATGAAATACAACTGCAGGGACATGTGTTCGTCAAGCCTGGTGTACTACAAGCTGGACACTGGAAATCGAATTAAAACTTGAAAAAAGTTGGTGTTAAACCTCTCTCTGCAGATGCAGATCATGTTACTTCCCTACTGCTAACGATTGTTGTGAGGATTAGTTAACTCATGTCTGTAAATGCTTTGGGAGCCTTAACTGGAAAGGGCTGATGAGGTGCAAGGTGTTAATATATTGTACTGAAAGAATGGATGCATGAGAAATGGGAAATAATGAGCAAACCATGGGGGCTGTACTCTGCTAAATACAGCCAAATAAAAATATTTTGACTAAATAAAAGACCCATTTCCTGTTAGTTTTTTTTTGTTCTTTCCAGAGCTAATGATCTTGTCCACTACCTGTGCATACCAAAAAAAATAGTGTCATCTGATTAAAAGACCCTCAAAATGACACTCTCTCTCTCTCTCCAACCTGGACTACACCAGAAGTTTAGCACTTCACTGTAATGCCCAAGCTGGATTTCTGCATGCTCTCTGTCTTCCTAGATATATTCCTACATAGGATGCTGTGATGAGCTGTGGTTTCTTTCTTCTTATTGGCTGGTCCAGGGCTGCTGTGGATTTAGTCTGAGAACTGATAATTGGTGTTTGTACCACACTGATGTTTTGGTTGTTGCCCTGTAGTGCTTAGTCTCAGTCAAGGGCTTTCCAGTGTCCCATGTCTGCCAGTGAGGAGGTGCACAGAAAGCTGAGAGGGAGCATGGCCAGGATGGGTGCCCCAAATTTTCCATAGGGCAATTCCACACCATAGGATGTCATGCCTAGTACATCAGCTGGGGAAGTTACCTGGATGGTGGATAAGGGACAGGCTTGGCATTGGCCAGCAGGTGGTGAACAACTGTATTGTCATCACTTGCCTTACTTGGGTTTTATCTCCTCCTCTCTCTCTCTCTCTCCTTTTTATTACAATTATTATTATTAGGATCATTAATACTACTTTGTTTTAATTATAAAACTGTTCTTATCTCAACACGGGTTCTATTTTCTTTTCTTTCACGATTCTCCTCCCCATCCCATGATGGGGTGGGGTGTGGGGAGTGGGTGAGTGTCTGCCTGGTGTTTGGTACCAGCAGATTGGGTGCAGCAGAAAGAAGAGGGCCCACCTAAAATTATTATCAAGATTTCAGCATGAAAATAAGAAAGACAAACCAAGAGAACAGTGTTGCATGCAACATTCTTAAGGATGGCCTTTTAAATCTCTGAACAAGAAAACCAAGGATATCTGCAGCAGGATCTGCAAACTGTCAAAGAAAATTACTTGTGCTAAGACTTCTACACAATGAAAAAAAAATGGAAAGAACATCCTGACAGGGAAGGGGTAGAGCCTGATGCATTTCAGTTCTTCTGGAGATTGGACAGAATACAAGGGGCTGGGCAGTTGTGATCCCCTGGTGGTAATTCATAATGTGATACTACTGGAGGATTTTCTGTGAATGAGGACAACTCAAGTGACCACTAGGCTGTGACCACTTTTATTACATCACCACTGACTTCATTAACAACAGTCACATATTCAATGGAATAAAATCAGTCAAATCATTGATCTCAACATGAAATGATATGTGGTGAAACACGGAAGATGGCCCATATTTCTAGTGTGCTTGAAGAACCAGTTTTTAAACTACTTATAATTGCTTTGGGGTTTTTTTGGGGGGGGTTGTTCATTTGGTTTGGGGTTTTGTTTGGGTTTGTTTTTTGGGGTTTTTTTCTTTTAAGATGAAATCCTATTGATAGTTTGTAAATCTTAAAGCCTAGAGAAGAGGTAAAACTGAGGACTCCTCATCCAGAATGATGAGGATTGCCTGCTAAGATGTGCCAACAACTTGGGTTTGAAGGAGGCCAAGTGTGAGATCATATATCTTAAGGTGTGAGATCATATATCTTAAGGCAACTGATGGATAATTCTCAATGTTATACAACTTTTATTTAGTAAGAGATCATATTTCTGACTACTTGCCTCTGTCAAACAGCACTGTTGATATTTGTAAAGAGCTGAATTAGCTCGTTGCAGGCCTTGGATCAATATATGCCTTCTATACTTCTGGAACTGCTACTCCTTCTGACCTCCGAAACATTGTGACCACAAATCAAAAGGATAGGGAAAGCTCTGCTATGTATAGTAATAATAGCATCTTTCATTTTATTTTTTTTGGTGGAATTGGAAAATTGAGTTGTAACACGAGGAAGCAGCTGCTCAGGAAGGGTTTCAAGAAGGAACCTGCCAGTTTCAGGCAGGGTCAGCTAATGGTGCCCTTGGAGGGGTTTTAGCGATGTCAGGGGATGGGGCTGAGCTGGTCGGAGCCGGTCTGTGGCGGGCTTTGCTGCCACAGTCCCTGATGCCATGGGGCAGGCGGGACCCGTGGGCAGCTGACGGGTGGCAGGACGTGAGGCGGAACGAGCCGCTTGGTCATTTTAAAAGGGCCGCAGCTCAGAGACAGAAAACGCGCCCTGCGGTGCCTGTTCTCAGCACACATCTGGACACACTTTCCACGCCCGTAGCATAATGTTACGGCCCAGCGTGTCCCTGTCCCAGTGGTATTACCCGGCCCGGGCAGGGCGGCCCCTCTCCCTCACGGAGCGCTGCGGGCCCGGCCCGGAGCTCTGACCTTGGCGGGGACACGGCAGTGCGCCTGCGCGCGGCTCCCCCGCCCTCACCAAAAATGGATGCCCCGCGGCAGCCCCGCACGTGAGGCACCGGCGGGCTCCGCTTCCGCCCTCTCTCTACCACGTGACGCGCGGCTCTTACGGAAGCCCGATGGGGACGCGCAGGCCGCGTTCGGCGGCTGACCCGCGGAGCGCCGAGCGGAGCCGAGGTGCCTGAAGCGCTCCCCGGCCGGGCAGAGCCGGGCCCGCAGTGCTGCCCGGCCTCTCCGTGCCACTCGGGGTGAGTACGGACCGCCCGGGGCGCGGCGGCAGCGCCCCAGCTCCGCGCGGGGGGCTCGGCCTGCCCGCGGGGCCGGGGCTGGCCCTTTTCCGCGCTCACAGCCGGAGCCCCCCAGCCCGTGTGTCCCCGGTGCCGGGGGCGCTCCCGGCGCTCCCAGTGCTTGGAAGCCTTTCGGCAGCGGGAGCAGCGCCGCGCTGGGGGTCGGCAGCGGCCCGGGGGGGTTTGGACGCTCAGCCCTCGCGGGGACACTCGAGGCACTGAGGCCGCGGAGTCCCCTCTGCCCTCGGGCATTATCGTCTGACGACCCTCCCTTAGGGGAAGGAAGGACCTTCCCCCGGTCTGCTGCGGAATGCTCTTAATGCCGCCGCAGCGCAGGGAATATTTGGGTGTTTCAGAGAAATGGTTCTCAGAGTGACGTTTTTTTTCTCCTAACGTTCCTCAGCATTTTTATTTTCTGTTAAAATATTTTGTGTTAAAACCTTCAGCTGGAGTAAAATAGACCTGAAAGAGCTCAGCCTATACTGTTTTGTGACCGCATAGCTTTCCTCGTGTATAATGGATACGTTTTGTTCATGTGCTGAGGAGAGAGGGCAGTGTATTTTAGAAGTTCAGCACCTGTGACTGTGCTGTGCAAGAACAGCTTTCGGCGTTTGGCCGCTCCTGGGGCTCCTTCCCCTCGGGTTGTTCTGTCGGTGCTTTGTTAGAGCACAGCCTCTGCCCCGCGCTGCCTCCGTGATACATGTTCTGACAGTTCTAGGCTCCTGTAATAGGTGCTTCGGGTCCTTCATTCGTGCCTTAACTTTGCTCTAAGTCCTCCTCTTCCCCTTTTTTCCTGTCTAAGGATATGTGGACACTTGCCAAAGGAGCACTTTGCAGCTTATGTGCACATGAACAGACGAGCTGTAAAGTAACCACATCAGGAACAAACAGTAATGTAGCTGGAGAAGTTACAGTTTGGTGTCGGCTGTAAAACCTGCCCTGCTCTCAGAGCTGGCACAGATATACTGTTACCAGTGCTCATCCTGTATCTCGGGTTCCTCGCTGTGCAGAACATTCCCTGTTGCAGCACAGATATGGCCAATGCCTGGTTATTGCCAGAATGCTGGCAAAGAGTCATCCCTAACATTTTTATGCATTGCTTCATCCTCATCTCTCCTGTTGATGTTCTTTTTTAGGAGAGGGAGAAGGAGGTACCTACCCCTTGCCTCTTGCTGTCTCTTCCTTTGTCCTTCTCTGGATTTCTTCCCTCCCTGCCTTCTTTCATTAAATGCCACTGATGCTCATTTGCACTTCAGCTGCTTTCTGTCTATTTATCCTGTATCTGTGATTGTATTTTTATTGTCTTATTGTTCTCAGACTCGTATTCTCATGCCTCTTTAAGAGCTGCCTAGGTCTGTAAATATCAATTTTAAAATCCTCATTATCCCTGATATATTATTAATGTTTTTCTGTAAAATGCTTTGTGTAACAAAGACATTACAGAAAACATTAGTTTGTTTTGTTTTCAAGCTCCATTAAAATATTTTAAGTTTTATGTTGGGGAAATCTCACCATTTCTTGTTTTGCTGTTCTCTTGTAAAAAGGAGTAAAAACTGAAATCACTTTGACAGCAAATCCAGTTCTCAGTGACTGAAAGTAGACAAGAAGTAGGCAAGAGTAGGAAGACATTGAGGTATTGTATCTATAGGTCCTTGGAAAGTACAGCTAAACCCACACAGTGCTATTTAATGTATAAATAGTTTATAAAGTGTCTGTTCTAATTATGACTTTGTGTGTGTTTTACCTTGCGGCTGGAAAACAGTTGTGGTGTAAACTTGTGTCTCAAAGCAATGCCAGGTTGTAGGGAAGCTGTGGTGCAAACACTGCTGCAGGGCAGGGATACTCGATTGCCAAGGTATTAGAGCTGCACAGGTATTTCAAAACAAGGATGTGGGCAAGCACTGAAACACCTTTTGTCAAATCCTGTGAGCAATAAGTGTGCTTGAAGTGCTGCCACTTGATATTCTGGGTACTTTAAGTTCTTCTTAAAATTTGGTCTCTTTTTTTGACATTTTTATTTGATCTGGAGATGCTTTTCTCATCAGAGAGAATGTTTTCAAATGAAAAGCACTGTTTGGGATGTGGAAATGTCAGAAGACTATTTTCTTCATGTCACTGGCTGATCCAGCCAATGTCTGCAAGAGAGACAAATCCAGCTTGCAAAATCAAAGGATGAAAAACTCCATGAGAAAGGTTAAAAACTTTGAAGTGGCAGAGAAGTTTAAGAACCTCTTGAACTCCTATAAAGTGTTTATTTCTAACAAAGTGGGTTAACTTTATTTCACTTGATACATACAAATAGTGAGAATTAATACAGATGGATTAAATTTTCAGGTATTTTCTTTATAAGTATTTTTTTTTAAAAGTTTACATAGAACAGTGACATTCTTGCCTTGTCCCTGATCACTTGTTTTCCTGCTGTGCTCCAGTGAGACTTTGAGATTAATGAGATTCTTTCATTTGATCCATGGTAATAGGAAGTCTTGAAAATAACACTGAGGATCCCAGGATGGATTGCCAAGTGGATCACATCTTGAATATACTCAGTGTGTGCATTTAAGTGTTACACAGTCCAGATCCTTCTGTGTGCTTCTTCCTGTTGTCTGAAGGTTACTATTAGTTCAAGGTTTTATTGGTAAATCTGGAAGGTATTGCTTGTGTGTGCTGGTGGGAGGAAGGGCTTGTGGGCTGCCTCACCTGCCACGCAGCGTCTCCACACTGAGGCTCAGAGTTCTGCATGTTCAGCTCAGGGAAATGCACACACAGCAACAGACAGAGCCCTGCTGCCAAAAATAGGAAAAGAATGTAGTTGCAATATTAGTGGCAAACCCTGCCTTTTTGCCAGAATGGGTCACTTCATTTAGGAAACTGCTTAAGCAACACCACTAAAAGATGTCCTGCTGCAGTAAGCCACGCTTCCCACAAGCAGGTTTGCTGGGAGAACTGCATTTACATATTGTGTGTGCACATATATGTCTAGAAATGCCTTTTTTTGCAATCCTAACCCTAAAAATAACCATTATCTCAGTCTGAGCTGTTGGCAAGGCCTCCAGCCATTGAGCCATTGCCTCGATAAAAAATTTCCCACAACCAATTCCTTGCAGCTCACTGTTTACTCTGGGAGCCCCTTTCCAGCCCCACTCCAACTGCAGCTTTAGAATGTCTCTCTTAACTGAGTCCATAACCATAATCTCCGAATGAGCCATCAGCAAGGTCCACCAGCCACTGCCCAGGTGAACAACTTCTCCCAGCCCTCTGAGGTTCCTTTCCAGCCCACAGTTTCCGTCAGCAGCCCCCTTCCAGCCCACCTCCACATGCAGCTCTAGGATTTCGTTTTCTCTCAACCTTAAATCCAACTTCAAAACCCCAGTTATCCTGGTCTTTGACACAGCTCACAACAAATACATCAGTAAGTTTCTCACAGCCCAGTTTCTAGGAAACTCCCCCACTGCTTGAGTTGAATTCCTCCTCCTCTTCTAGGAAAATGTATCTATAAAGTATTGGCAAACTTTTAAATTTAAATAAAGTCTTGTTCTCTCTATCCTCGTCTTGTATCAGTTCTGCAAAAGTAAGATTTTAATTTACAGAAAAACAGAGGTGAGAAGTTCACAGAATTGCTGTGATTGGGAATGATTATGAATGTACTCAGTGTTCAAGCTGATTTGACAGGCTGTTGATAGGAACTTTGTCCTTGTAAGATGGGGGGAGGTCTGGATGACTGAATGTGAGTAGGAGGCTGCTGCCCAAGCTGAGCCTTTTGTCATTCCACTGTTTCAACATGCAGTTTTGTAAGGCTTCAGCCATTTTCTCAAATACCAGCACACTGGATTTGTGTAAATGCAAACCAACAACTTAGATTTCTTGCCAATTCTGAATAGATTTCCTATCAATCTTATCAGGGATTTGTTGGTTGTTTGTCTTTCTTTTTCTGCCAGCCAGTGCAAGAATAATACCTTCCATGCAGAATTTCTAGGTTTGGGGTTTTTTTGTCGTGGCTCACTTTGAGGACCCTCAGTGCAGCTCTGAGCATTGTCTGCAGCATCAATTTGTTCTTCTTTCATCGCCTGCACCTCTCAGCACTTTGAGACTACACTTCCTAGGAATTTTACTGCATAATTTGTTTCTTTAAATAAGTCTCTACCACTTGCCTAGTAATAAGAACAAAGCATTTCCTTTACATCCTTTCTGCTGCTTTCCTATATTGCTCTTAGAGTTTTTGGTCTTCTTTTCCCAGAATGAGTGGAGCCGCATTCCCGTCTCCAGCTGCCGAGATGGCAGAAATGAACCGCCTTCAGTATGAGATGGAATACACAGAAGGGATCAGTCAGCGCATGAGGGTCCCCGAAAAACTCAAAGTAGCTCCTCAAAATGCTGACCTTGAAAAGGACATGCCAGAAGGATTTCCAAATGCCAGTGTAACTATGCAGGTTCCAGAGCGGATTGTAGTGGCAGGTATGTCTGCATTGCGATGCAGGTGAAAATTTAAATTGGTTTCCCAAATTTCTGGATGGAAAAAAATATATATTGATGCACTTTTAAAAGAACAACCTGTAAAATGCTCTCTGGTTTTCAAACAGTTAATGCTCATTAACTTCGACATAGGAAGTTTCTTAAACTCTGAAAATGTTTTATTAATAGTTTTGGTGTAGCTTTTAATGGAGACAGTTAATGAATTAATTATGCACAGAAGGTTTAGTTGCTGACATTTCATCTTACTTAACCATTTTTAGAGGAAAAAAGGTAATTTTTATTGATTTACACCTAATTTTTATTAATTAACTATAAGCTAAAGTAACTATAACAAGTTTTGGGGATCTGCTGTATATATTAGTCATGCAAAATCTGTTTGATCATAATCAGAATTCTAATTATGTTAAGAACTTATCTGGTTTTGGGTGGACTCTATCAATATAGTATTTATGGTCATGGGCTTTACAGTGACAGACCTGGAACTGCTGAAGGTCTTGCAATTTGCAAAATGTGTGACATGTATATTTTATGCCTTGACATCCCCAGTCAAATACACCATTAATAGGACTTGGTCTTGAGTGCTCTCACTTGCAATAGCAGTTGGTGTGGCTCAGGATTACTCAGGATCGTTGTTCCCAGAGAAACTGTTCAAATAATTGTCAATAATGTGGTCTTTATGAGAGCTTTATCAATAGTTTTTAACATACAAGACCTGTTAAGGAAAGTTATACTTCATTATTTGGCGTGGGCCAGGGAAGTAACTGCTGTGATGTCTTTTTGAACTTTAGCATTGACCCTCAGGCCTCAGAACGGTTTACTTGCTATTGACAACTGATGTTCTTGCAGGTAATAGTGAAGACATTCCATTTTCCAGACCAGCAGACCTTGACATTCTTCAGTCTACTCCATTCAAACCACTGGCACTGAAAACTCCTCCCCGTGTTATTTCTCTTAGTGATCGACCGCTAGATTTTTTGGACCTAGAAAAACCTCCACAGCAGACACCTCAAAGTGAAGAGGCCAGTACTTCTTTTGCTTTTTCCTTAGATGAGAAGCATTCTACTATTAAAGACAGTGAAATGACCAATGATTTCTCTACTGTGGTGAAGATCAACTTGGTGCTAACATAAGTTGGGAAAATCTAAAAATATTTTTATTAGCTCTGTGGTACTTGTAATGCCTTTGAAGTGGCAGATGGCATGGGGCTGCCATGCTCAGTAGGCTTACTCAGTCCTTACAAAAATAAAGTCATAGTTAGAACTACTCAAAATACTTTAAAAAAAACATCCTTTTGATGAAGAGAAAACTGCAAGATTTTTTTTTTTGAATTTACAGATTATCAGAAAACAGACTAGAGAACTACACGTTCTTTTAATGTGTATAGTTGACCTCTGGAGTTCATGGCCAGATGATATAACACCACACAGAATTAATGAGTTTTGTTAAAACTCTGACAACCAACTTCATAGAATGGTATGACATTGGCATCCAGGTGAATGATGGTAATTGACATCTTAAAACCAGAAAAATATTTATGAAGCTGCATATTCTGTAGACTTACAAAATACAATAGAAATACATTTCTCTCTCGTGATAGGAAGTAATCCCAGAATGGGTAAGGTTGGAAGGGACCACTGGAGGTCATCTAGTCCAACCTTCCCACGCAAGCAGGGTCTCCTAGAGCACATTATTCAGGATTGTGTCCAGAGGGCTTTTGAATATCTCCAGAGACTATTAAAAATTCTGTCAGTTCATCATTTTGGCATCAGATCCCATGGATAGATAACAACAGGATTGCAATAAGGTCAGAGCTTGGTTTTACATGTACCAGCATCAGATCCTGTCATCAGTTGTTTTCCTCCTTATCATTGTGAAACCCATGAAAACGTGCCTTTGTGTCTGAGGACAGATCTAACCTACAGACCTCCACTGCACATTATTGTGTCCTGGAACTCTCTGTCTTTTATGTCCCTCTCTCTCCCTTCGATGCAGGTCCGCTCAGTGGGAAGACTGAAGAGAGAACGTTCCATGAGCGAAAACGCCACGCGGCAGAACGGCCAACTGGCCCGGAATGACTCCATGTGAGTAGAGCAACAGAGTGCAGGGACACTACTAGAGCTTTGTTACACACCTCCTTTGTTCCTTATCTCCTTGTTATTTGCTTTTTCCAACTAATATTTTGTATGTTGTGGCGAGTACATCATTTTAACAGTTACAAGGCCAGCATTTTTCTTAATTCTTATGCTTTTTGTTTAGTGAGGTGAGTAATTTATGAAGTATTTTCTTGCAGTGGATAGTTGGATGTGTTTGTAGGTTCATAGTTTCACCAGTTACCATCAATTGTTATTTTAGGAGATTTTTCAGTTTCTGAATTGGTAGAATATTTTTTCCCCTGAATTTTCAGGAAATTGAGTTCTTTGTACATCAAAATGTTCCCAGTTCTCTCACTGTTGATATTATAATGATTTTCACTCTTAGAAGGAGTATTTTTATTTCCTCATAAATATTAGAATAAGTAATTTTTCTTTGGTATCAATGTATTTAATATATTGGAATCTGTCCGTATATATCTTAACCTTTTGAGACCAAAATAGCAGGTAGCATTTAGAATTGGAAACTTCATCTACTGTTACCATCCACGGTAGTAATTCTTAGGGTGCTTTCTGAAGACATACATGCCTGTAAAGTTTTACTGGATATGATAGCTTTTGATTAATCTCAGTTTATTCTGAGTGACAGCATCTCTCCACCTGGAAATAACTGGTTTTGCAATGTAACACTTAGGAATCTTTTATTTGTGAGTTTTAATACAGCTGCCATAAGGAATACTTGCCTTAGAAAAGATTTTAGATTTAAGACTTAAAGATGGGATTCATTTGTCCCAATGTAGACTGTGTAACAGTATTGCTAGATCACCATAAACTTAATATTTAGTAATGAGGAAAATAAGTACAGGGCCTACTTTGGATCTACCTATTTTTAATCTAAAGTAGGTCAAGTGAATTATGCCCTAGAAATGCCTTTTTTTCTTCTATTTAGAGCAAGGGCACTATGTGTACTACATATCTGTCTACCTGTTAGTTTGTCTAAAACTAGTGAAATGGACTCTGCACATTCCAGACATAAGTCTCCTTCTCTTCCTCCACAGCTTTGTAGAAATGTTGTTTCATATCTTCCTCTTCTTAATCAGACTTTTGGTTCATACAAGCTTATGGATTGCACATGTCTAGGCACTCAAGTCTGCAGAGTCAGACTATTCACTGAGCTGGCAAAACTAGATTTGCATCCTTATCTCCTGCTCAGCTCAGTCTCCAAGTGTTCTATCAGCCTACTAAATGCCCAAGTTCCCTGTGGTATCAGTTATCCAGTTATGTCCTGTTGAACCAGACATACTGGAATTTCACTGCAGGAATGGCTTTCTCTTGCCTGTCTGATGGCTTGCACATGGTACATGATGGTCTTTTTGTGATGGAAGCTGCTTGGGAAAACATTGATCCCTTTGCTGCTGCCAGTGCTGCTTTGCCAGTATTGACATATTTGATGTATTGCACTTCAAGCAAGAACAGATGGTACAGAAATTCTTGTGATTTCTTGATACTGCTTTACACTTGCTCCCAGGTTAGTTTAGTCTTACAAAAGTCATGGGCCATGTCTGCCCAGCCAGACATCTGAGGAAATAGCAAGATCAGCTCTTGACTGGGTGTATCCAGCTGCTGTCAGATTTCTCACGTGTTGGGGTTTCTCGAATGTGGAAATCCTAAATCTCTAAAACTCGCCTGTGTGCCTTGCTGTCACTCAGTAGCTATGTATAGAATTACTGGTTTAAAATGGTCTGAATATTATTTGGTGTCATAGTTTTTTAATCTACTAGCAGTCGTTCAGAAGCTTAGCAATACAATATGCACTTGGAATCCTGTAAATTTAAAAAGGATGTGATCAAAGAACACATAACTGGTAGCTGGTGTGACTCAGTTTATCATTTACAAAAGCCAGGAGATTATGACACCCCTGGAGAGTAGTTTTGCTCTCTTGATAGCCATGCTAGTCCTTGCATAAGGTCTGTCACATAAATCAAACTTCCAATGCCAAGCACTTTACATTATGCATGTCTTTTGGATTGATCCAGGATCTCTTCTCTTGCTTGCATGAAAAATCCCAACTAGCTGATAGTGACCCTGCTGTATCCACACTCTCTGCTGCCCTTGTGGAAGAAGCTATCCTTCCCCACCACAGCATTCCACACTTGCTGACCTGCAGATGGTGTATTTTAGTAGAAATTCATTTTTCTCTTGTCCTCCCAAGTTCTCGTTTCCTTATAAGAGAAGTTATGCTGTGTCTCGAGTGTAGATCACATGCCTTGAAATCACTGAGGTTCCTAGAATTGCTTCTTTCTCTGACATAATTGCTTCTTCTGAGTTGGTACAATACAAAAGACGAAGTCACTTTGAACATGCTATGGACATTTCTCCCTCATCTAGGTTTTGTCAGTCTCCAAGTGGAGAATGTGACTCGGACTGACTCACTCCAGGAGAGTGTTCTGTGAATTCAGGTTGCTGAAATAACATGTTCCCAGGGGAACTTGTGTGGCTCACACAAATGCAATAAATGTAAATACATGTAAATGTAATCTTTGTACTACAGAAAATTAGTTGTGCACCTGTTACCTCATTTATATCACCTCGAAATTTCTTTACTATCTAGAAATACTGTATCTTCCAATGGTACAAAGCCACAAGAAACTTACTGCACCTAAAGTTCTTACATCTAGTGATGTTGGCTGAAAAAAATAACCTTTGTTATAATTACTGTAATGATACATTGCTGCTTCATCAAAACTGGCTTGACTTGTGAATTCATATCATGTCTACATAGTTTACTTCTGCAGGAACATGCTATGGTGCTGTAACTTGACAAAGATCAGCTCTTTATTCCTGTGCTTGTGAGTCTAGTTCACACCTTCAAATAGGAAAGAAAGTCCACGTTTTACTTGAAATATTAAATTCCTGTACAAAACCCAAAACATTTTTTTGAAAACTTGTTTCTCTTACCTCCTTGATTCTACTCCCTGACAGACATGATAGTCAGCTCAGATGCTGTGATGACCACTCCATTAAAAGGCACAGGGAGCATTGCCTTTCAATGCCTTTGTTTTCTAAACAAGACTATGATTCTGAAGTTTTAATCTAGGGCACTGTTGTCCTCCTTGGACAAAATATTCAGATGTACTGTGTGAAATTCCAGTGCTTGGCTTACGAAGTGACAAAATTAAATATTCTGGAATAGATTGTCAGATGGAAGCAGAGTTGGCTGGGCTCCCTATCACAGTGTTCTCCATATGGAACAAGTAGTTTCTCTTCTGTTGTCTTTCTTGTCATCCAGTTGCATGCAGAGACAGTTCTGAGAATTTTTTGGCACTTAGGCTTCACTGAAGACAGCAATTCCCAAATGCTCTTAGAAAACCTGAGACTAACAAGTAGGTACCTGGTGGTACAGTAACTGACTGCATAGCAATAGTGACAGCTCTCTAAATTACAATCCCTCTATTTATAAGGATGCTTACTTAAGAGATTACAATTATTATTCAAGGTGGCACAGATCAGATACTGTCCCAAGAAATAAAATGCCACGGTTCCAGTCACCTCTTTCGACTAAGGATTGCACGTAAGCCTAAATGTTACCTGGTATATGAAAATCAAGAGTGTGTTTAATTACATAGCTCTCTGCAATACTAATATTCTGACTAAATATCTGTAGTTTAGAAGATAAAATTTGAAACAGCCTTTGCTACACTGAATGTGTGGTTTCTAATTTTGCTTCAGGGTTTCTCAAACTTGGTCATATCATTTCCCCCCGGAAAGAGCATAGGGAAAAATACCTGACAGCCAATGAAAGGGACAGTAAAAAAAATTAAATTTCAAAATAGCTTTAGTTTGTTTGACTCTTTGTTCTTTGGCTGGTTTTGAATAGCTGGAGAAACCAAGCATTTCGTTGGTCGTTGCCAGGCAATGTTGAATGCAAGGATTCCACTTCTGTATTGGAAGTCACCAAATCACCAAGAGTGCATGGAAAAGTGGACAGCACTTAATTTTTTTTCTGTTCCAGCCTTTTCCTTAGAAAAACGCATCTCTTCTCTAGAGTTCAATTTCACGGTTTGAGAAATTCTGTTCTTCATGCAAATAATGGAGAGAAGGTGATGGTGTGCATGTCTTTAACAAGAATACAGTCTGTCTATGTACTTGAATTTAAAGTAACCTTAACTAGTTAAATCTGTTTACCTCTCATTTCATACTTCCAGAACTGCAAGTCAGAGAAATACCTGAAATAAAGCCTGTGTACATCACAAATGCTTTGAGAAGTTTTAGGAGAGATTACTGCTAAGCTAAGAACTCTGCATATAGCAGAATGTACACTTTCACAGTAATGACTGTAATTCCATGTTGTTTGGTTTGGTTCCAAACCCTGGAATTGAGTGGTGTTTGTAACCAGGGAGTGGTAAAGTAAGTGGCTGGAGCTGTATGTAAGAATTCTTTTCAGAAATCTGAAACAAAGTTATACCTAAAACTAAGACCATTTAACTAGAAATGAAGAAGAGGCATAGCCACAACAATGATACATGCTCATACTAGGTATATGTTAGAGTTTTTTTCTTTTGTCGTCTGGACTGATTTGTATATCAGATAATTGCTTCATAATATTTCTTCTCTATGGTCTCTGACATAGTTCAAAGGAGTACTATATGTTTACAGGACATAAACTTCAAACCCTGAAAAAAGAAGATGGAAGAAAAATTTGGCTTCTCTCTCCCTGGCATTTGTGCTCTTCATGGAATTATTCTCAAATTTTGATCTTTCCTTATTATATACACTTTGAATTTAATCAGCATATGTAACTTAGTTCTAGGGAATTTTGTACAGTTGTTATTAAATTAGGTTGGGGTTTTTTTCACTTCTTAAAATACTTTTAGTATCTACAGAAGTCTTTGTATGTAGATAACATTACTGTGGTATTTATGGTAATATCATTCTGGGCAACAGGAATTCCACAATGTCATCTATTTTGCAGTATGTCTAAATACTGTTTGCAAAACTATCTTTCAGCCTATTCTGTGCATATCTGAAGTGATTAACAGGAGAAATTGCTTTTGAAGTAAAACATACTATGCATTCAAGTCTTAAGCTCCTCCCTGGTTTGCCTCAAGCCAGCAAATCCACAAGGAGTAAAAATTCTCATAAATTCCCTTTAGTGGCAATATTTCAATACTTGCCCCTACTTGATATTTTTCTAGTGATCATTGGCATTTCCAGCACAATTCAAGAGTAGAATGTGTAGGTGTGACCACTGTCATTGATTGCAAGGTAGAAGTCACCATAAATAGAGGTGAATTCTGCAAGTCTTGGAGAACAATAAAAGCTGTAGAGAAGCGATAGTTATTTACAGTTGTATCCTTCTTCTTACTTGCTGTTGTCCAAATGTACTCTAGGGCAGCATGAAAAGGTATCTGCAGTTCAGGTAATAAACAGTGCCCAGTGTCAATCAGTCACTGCAATCTTTGAGTTCCTTTGAAGCACAGGATGGCTGAACTCTGCTGTGGATGAAGTGACATTCCTGTAAAGTGTTTTCAGTCAGTCTGTTCAACTGATTTTTCTTTCTTACTCGATTTTGTGATCTTGGTGCCAGCCAGTTGCAGAGCAACTCTGTTCAGTGTGAGAGTATCCACAGAATTCTGACCCAGCTAGAGATTATCCAAATATCAAAGCAGCTTCCAAGTACTCAGCCACTAATGTTTTACTAAAAATGCCAGATTGACATTCTAAACCCAAAAGCTGTTGGAGCAAAGCAAAAGGGGCAAGGAAATGTGTTGAATTATGGGTGCTAATCTAGGAATAAAAACTGTCCCAATATTTAAAGGCTACAGTGGCTCGCACTTGGTTTGCATTTGTGTTAATATGTACAATTAAGTTAACACAAATTTCTTCCTATTAAAAAAGCATCTCACCTTTAATTAAAGGTTAAAAAAAATAAAGAGCCTTTATAAGTGTACAAAAATGTGGATGAAGTCAGTTTGAATGTAAAGAAACATGAGGAAATCACAGGCAGTTTATCAAAACTAATTTCTCTCTGCTAGACAAGGTTTGTATAATCCAAGTGATCATGTTTGAATTTCAGTCCTGCATATTTTAAGTAATATTTTTTGCATCACAGTCAACAAGTTAGATCATGTAATTTTTTTCACTGGGACATGAATTTATTGTTATTTTTTGAATTTGTTGTAGTTGCCTTTAAACTTGTTTATGTGCAAACCAAAATACCATCTTGATCTTTCGTCACAGCTTCAAAACAATTTTATTGAAGGTGCTCTATGTGAGATTCTCCCTATTGAAAAAGGCTTGTGTTTTTAAAAGAGATTGTGTAGGATTTTCTTAAAATGCTAATGCTTTTTAAGACAGTTCTCATTGATGTCACTGGGGACTTGAATACTGACTTCAACAGGTACAGGTTTAGCTGTACAAGCACTTTCTAAAACTAACTTGTATAACAGATCAAAACTGTGTCCTTGGATTACATGTGTTTGTTTCTGAAGAACATATGCAAATGTAGCTCATAATCCCTACACTACTAAAATTTGAGAGTGTTACCTTATAGTGGTGGGAGAAGGGTAAACCAAAAGCAAGCAATAAGCATTTTGGAATGGGGTCTATCTGAAAAGCTTTTTTTTTTAATTTAAAATCTGACTACAGTATTTCTCTCTTCATTTACTGTGCTTATACAAACAGTGTGACACCATCACTGCAACAGGCTCGTGTCTGTCCTCCCAATATGTTACCTGAAGACGGAACTAATCTTTACTCTGCTCGTGGCATTTTGTCGTTTATCCAGTCTTCCACTCGTAGGGCTTACCAGCAGGTCTTGGATGTGCTGGATGAAAACCGCAGGTGATTGGTTGTCACTGGTTCTTGCCAGCTTTTGCTGCTTCTTTTTTTTTTTTTTTTTTTTCTGTTCTCCTTTTTAGTGGAGTTTGGTTTCTGTTTACAAAATAATGAGATGAAAATATTTGCTTTTGCTTTCCTTTGCTTTCACTCTTCATAAGCAATTTAAATGTCCAAAATTCACATTTCAAAATGCTTCTGTTTCAAATATAGGGTTGTTTTGGTTCCCATCCAAATAAAGATCAAAATAGGAAGGGTTAACCTGTGGCTGCAGGGGGTTTTGCTCTTCTGAGATTGTCAGCGTTTTCTGCAATTAACACTTGACCCTGAGCCTGCAAATTTACTAGCCTTGTCTTCTGCTTTTCTGTTGGTGAGCAGTGGTGCAAATCAATAAGATTGGGTTGATGTTGTCATAAAGCATTAAAACAAATGTGCAGACACGGGGCAGAATATCCTGCAAGGCATTGTAGATGCTGCTTTTGGTAATGTGTCGAGACTTGAGGCTGTTTCAGTTTATATTGGGAATAGTTATCTCTGGCTGACACCTGGCTGATGGTGGCCACTTTGGATGCTGAGAGCAAGAAAGGCAATGAACACTGAGAAGCTGGTTGCTCCTCTGATTATTGCTGTCTCTGGTTTTATGGATAACCTGACACTTTGAGAGGTGATGAACCAGAACAAGCCTCGTGGCAATCCCTGTACTTCCATTCTCTTCAGTGGAGTTTTGCCCGCTGGATGCATCCTCGGACTGCTGTGATTTGGCACTTGTAAGCACTACAAGAATGGCATGTTTAACACTATAGAGACATTTACAAAGACTGATAATGGCAATGGTAATTTACCAAAAGCAATTTTCATTTCAGTAGTATGCTAGCACAGAAATTCAGGTAAGAATTGCAGACAGTCTCTAGTGTAGGGTTATCTCAGACCTCTGGGCTTGCCAAGAGGTTGAATTCGAGAAGATAATTGGCAAGAACATTGGGAGGAACTGCACATTGCTCCTGCAGCCCTTCAGTGTGGCCTGTGCTAGCAAGTTCTTTGAAATTTGCCATGTGCCTCTGCTGATATCGCAGCAGCACGCTTAATATTTGTAGTGTGAAGTTAAATTATTTGCTTCCTGGTTGTTTTGGTAATGAAATGTGACTATCAAGCCAATCTTACTGTGAATGTCTGTGTGTTTGCAGTCACTTGCCAAACTGGCACCTCTGATAGCTCACCATGTTTGCTGATCTGACAATAAATAAATGCCCATATTAACATTCCTGAATTGTAGGGAACTCCAGTCTCACTGGTCTTTATGTTCTTAAAGGGGACTGAAAAAATCAAACAAACAAAATTAGCTGCAGAGTTCCTGGTGAAATTCTGCGAGTTGGGTGCTTAACTGTAGCTGTTAAAATTTTGATGCCTGTCAAGAGCTGGGCATCAATAACTTCTTTTCCTTTTCAATATTAAAATGAGATGGAATTACATGTTTGTTTTACTAAACTAAAGCTCCCAGATAAGGAGGAATTGTACTGTCTGTGAACAGTAGCACTTACAGATATTGTGCCAAGACTCCTTGTTAAAATATAGATTGAAATTCTAGTCCTTTTCTCAGTCTGCAGTGGAGCTACAGGTTTTATTCCTGGCTTCCATTATGCACATTCATGCCTATGTTTTCTTGGAGTCTGGAAAACAAACACATATGCATACATACACTTTCAGCTTACTTCCATTATCAGAAAATTTCTAGAATACTGAATACTTCAAAAGCTGCATTACTTACCCTGGTTTATTTTTGAGGTTTTCTCACTAACCTTCCTAGAAGGAATGGGAAACCTGTTTCTAGTCACCTATGGACAAATAGGTGCCAAACGAATGAACTCTTCAATAAGGTGGAAGTGTTTTCTTTATGGCTGGGTGTTCAGACACCCACCATTACATCTGGCGTAGGAATGTGAAATTTGGATGATCCACTTGCATGGTTGCAAAATATTGTTCATTTTAAATTGCTCCAAACCTGCACTCTGTTCTTTTGCTCTGTGTAACGTGCTTTCTATCTCAAAACCTTATCTCTTTTAACATGTTATGCTTAATACTAGAAGGGATCTTTTAAAGTTAACAAGATCTGGCTGTGGGTTACTCACTGGAAATATTTTTAACTTGTTTCATGGCTTGTCTTTTTTTTTTTTTCCCCCAAAACATTTTCCAATCCACTAAAACTGCTAACGGTAGGTGCTGATTGTCCTGCTGCAGAGAATGAGTTATGCCTAGTTCAGCCAGCACTGCTCACATAATGGTTATTTAAATGAGCAGCAATTTAATGATCACTGTTTACACTGTCTGTTTACTCTTGCATTTCCTTCAGCTTGGACAAGGACAATAGGTCAGTTTTGTTTTCTAACCCTTTTTCTGTTTCAATTTCTTTCAAATGACTGTAAGGCCTATGCCTATTGAGTGCCCTTCAAAGACTGATCTTTTATGCTCTAGACAACAAAAAAATAAAAAAAAAAAATCCAAAAACCAACCAAAGCAACAAGCCCCCAAAAAACTCCCTGCATTTAAGGAGATTTTAGAGGTGTCTTAAACGCAGGAATAAAGGCAATTTCATATCTGTATAGAGTTGTGTTGAAATCTGTACTTTATCTAAAGTGTTCTTCATCTCTTGGGTCAGTACCTTTTTATTTACAATAAAAAAGCATGAAAACTTAATATTTCCTTTATGATATCTCTTCTAAAAAGCCACCATCCTTTTTAAATGCCAAACTCCACCCACATAATCTTATCCTGAGATGTAACGAGGTCATTTTTTATATTGAGAATATTAATTATATTTTTTATTGTAGAAGTAAAATGGGATGCAAGTTAAGGCCATCCAAGAGGGCTACATCTGACTTTGGACTGGGGTAATTTCAGAAGAAAATGAAATGGGTCTGCAGATGTGAAGGAGGCTGGAAAAGCAGTAGCTATTGCTGTTTGAAGTAACTGCTTGTAGCAGGAGGCAAGGAGAGCAGTTTGATCTCCTGTCCTCTCTGTACTTTAGAAGCTTACCCAGTTCATGTCCAGAACTTCTCCATCAAGTCCTACTGCCCATTCTTATGGCTTCTGTGAGACTTGCAGAGGTGTTTCAAAGTACAGCAAGAGGTGAACACAGGTACTGCCTCTGCTGAGCAGAGGGTGTGTGCTGGTCTCAGTCCCCTGTGTGCAGGCACAGGAGTGGTGCAGGTTGGACCCAGGTACTGAGATTGTCCACACTTTGCTGTTTTCCTCCCAGCCCATGTGTTTGATTCCATCCTCACTGTGGTATTCTTGTTGCATGCTCTGCTCTAACCAGCAGAAGACAGACCAGGCTGAGTTGGTCATTGCCTTAGTGCCACTTTTCCCACTGTTGTTAAATTCTATTACTGTGCATTCCCCTCAAGTTTCAGGCTGCTGCTGTATTTGCAGGGAGTACACATGACCTTGGAGCTATGGCTTCTTCTGATCATGCATTAATGTTTAGGATGGAATTCACAGAAGTAGCCAGAAAACTCAAAGTTCTATGGTACACTTCTTTTTAAAGAAGGCCATGTATTTAATAGCTTTCTTTTATTATACTTGCACATTCTGTATTTACCAAAAAACCTGCTGCTGATTTTGGGGTAAGGTGATCTTAGTTATGAGGCCACTATGATCTGTATAATCAAATTTGATATATAAAACCAAGCAAGGAGTGCAGGAGAGGTAGGGGAATATTGTGGTGTTCCTTTTGGGTCCACCTGTAAAGAAAATATGTGAACTGCAAAGAAAAGGAAGAAAACATATGCAGCTTCCTAACAGCCTGGCTGTGTTGGGAAGTGGGATTAAAGACTTACACAGATCCCAGAATGCTCTGGGTTTATGCCTTGCTGTAGCCCTCAACTGCCTCCAAGCCTGTGTCTTTCCTTGGAAAGGGTATTGTGAATTAGTAGTCATTAATTCTACAACATCTGTAAAACTCTGCCGAAAAATAGCACAGAAGGCTGAGTTCAGAGAGCATTTGAGACCTGTTGTTCTTATTACACGAATTCCAAATGTTGTCCTGTGGGACAATGGTGTGGGAAATGCGTGCTGGATACTGGCACACTGGCATTCCCATATCTGCCAGTTAGTTACAGGTGACTTACGTTGGCAGAGAAATTCTGGGACCTTTTCCATAGCTGCTGTTTGCTCCATTTCTTACACTTCCTCAAAGTATGTAGTTGTAGCATCTGTCAGTGAATACTTCAGACTACCTGAATTATTGCTCTTATTAGGAATACCTTTTGTTTTGGTAACTTTGTGGAAGACCTCATGCATTTAGGCAAGAATATTCTGTTAGTGTATGTAT
This sequence comes from Chiroxiphia lanceolata, assembly GCF_009829145.1. Classification (NCBI taxonomy): domain Eukaryota; kingdom Metazoa; phylum Chordata; class Aves; order Passeriformes; family Pipridae; genus Chiroxiphia; species Chiroxiphia lanceolata. The sequence continues at coordinate 16,481,861 of NC_045646.1, read as the reverse complement.
TGGAAATGGGGCTTCCTGTTTTGTAAAACACATCCTGCTGGCTTAAGTACTAGAGGGAAGAACACTGTGGTATGCATTTATGGTGCTGACTAGAGTAGGACCTAGTCCTAGTAAGTATTGCATCAGGTAGCAGAGTTTGCCAAGGCTCATAGATCCTGGTCCTTTTAAGTGAAACTCGTGGTTGTGATATTTTTGCATGGTCCTTGCTGGTTTCCAGGCCAGGCCAGTGTTCTCCCAGCTACCTCAGCACCAGAGCTCTGCCTCTTACATGTACCTGCTGTAAAGATCTTCATACCAAGGTTCTCTCTGTGTTTAATGTTACAGCCTGCAGTATACATGGGTTAATTGCATGGTACAAGTATCTCCAGTTGGCATTGGGAAAACGAAAGGGATTTCAGGCTCCTGAACAGTTTGTTCCCCATCTGTGATGTGCAACACTAATGTCTCATTACCAAAGGCACTGAAAACACACAGTACCAGCTTGGTCAGAAGGTACTGCTGGTATTCACCTCTTCTGTAAACTGCAACACAGGAGCTTCTTACTGCAAAGCTAATGTATATTATAGAGTTGAAGCAACTTAAAAAGCCCTACCTTTCCTTCCTCTTTGCCTAGGAAGAAAAAGAAAAACAAATTTAAAGAGCAACACTTACAAAGATGTTCATACAGCTGCTTGAACCTTGTAGTCACTTCTTCCTGGAGAGGTGTGCCTCTCTTCAGACTATCCATGGTCCTTAGGTACTAGCCCAGGTGTTCTAATTATATCTAAATTATATCTAGCATAGATGAATACAGAAAAGACAAATCTCCCCTTTCCCTAGAGGGAGGAGAGGATGATTAAAAGGGCTTTTAAAAGTATGTGTAAATACATTTATTGTTTACCCATTGTTGTGGGAGATTTTTAGTTTCGAGGGGTATTTTTTTGTTGTTTTCTTAACTGGAAGTTTCCCATGGTTATTTATAAGGCTGATAATCTCCACCCAAATCTCTATTCCACTAGTTTGTCTTCCATAAATGAAGCTGTATCATCAAAAACTTGTTACACTTCTTAGCTGCAAAAACATTCAGTGTTGGTTAAATTTGATAAGAAGAATATGAAAGTGCCATTTACAAGAAAATAAATAGAAGGTATATTGTATTAAAACATTATAGAGTATATGTGGAAGTATTTTGAAGTTCCTTTGTTCTGTGTGTTTTACCTCTTATCTCTGTTTGTCGTTTCCTGTTTCTGTCTCGTGCTTTCTATCTACACAAACCTGCTGTAGGCCAGTGTTACGTGGTGGGTCAGCTGCTACCACTTCCTCTAACCCTCATCATGACAACACCAGGTAAAGAGTATTTTTTTTGTTAGTCATGATCCCCTAATTTAGATTCTAAAATTCAGGTTTCTATTTCCCTCTTTCTAGTGATCTTATTTTAAAAGACAATATTTTTGTGCTCCCTCTCAACTCTTGAGATATTTCAGGCCTTTATTCCTTACCCATCCAAGTCACCTGCACAGGCCTCAGTTGTCTAATAGATACAACATTCTGCAGAATTCTGACTCAGACTAATGTGTGAGAGGAGGCTCTGAAATTACATTGGCAGCACAGTTTAGGTATTTGCTATTTAGCAATGAGCTTGCTAGAAAATTTGGCCTTATATCACCTAATTTTCGCAGGTGTTCTCAGTAACATGCCTGTGACTGTTAGTTATGGCTGGATGCCTTTTCCCTGCCATTGTCCTGGCAGATTGATATTGTTTCAGTGGAACTGGATGTAAGAGTGACACATAATCTCGTGGGCAGGATGATGGAAAAAAACCAGTCCCTTCTACATCTGTTGTTTCCCTTTGCTGTTTACAATTCCGTGTTTTCATAGAAATGGAGGTTAGATTTAGGCTTAAATAGAAACTGGATTCAAGCAGGTGACTCTTCTGTAACTCCATAATTCAGTTTTTGGAATGGTCCAAGAGATATCTCAAGGGATTTCATTCTGGTAACCCTCTTAATATAGTATCTGGAATGGTTTGGAAGTTGGTAGAGCAGCAGTGATACACTGTGACTTTATATTAAATTGGTGTGACCTGAGAGGGAGCCATGCCCATCTCACTGAAATGCTGAGCCTCCCTGCCTGTCTCAGGAGATGGTGAAGGACAACTGTGTTGTAGATATGGTGGAATTTTCTAAATTTTTTACCATGTACTACGAATAAAAAATTGGCCATGAGAAGACCCTCATCAGAAATCTCTTTGGATTTCAGAGGACCTGTAGAGTAAGGAGAATTTGGTTTTTTGAGTGTGCAAAGCTCAAGGATCTCTAATGCAATTCTGATCTAGAAATAGCAATTCCTATTAAGAAACAATGTATTAAGAAACAGTGATACATGGAAACATGACAATTTGTCTGTTTGGGGGGGAGGGTGTTGCCTGAGCTAAGGACATTCTAGAGAAGTTTCCTCAAAGTGATGAAAGAACATAAAGTGCAAAGGTAGTTTCTGCACTTAAGTGCATTCTGCAAGCTCCAGGAATTCTACTCATGTTCTCATTAGTTGACCATTAACTGTCATTAAATGTTAAATATTCTTTTAGGTGTGTTTGTTGTGAATTTAGTAGCCTTGACATTATTTTATTCCATTTCCTAAGATGTTTGCAGCAATTGTTCTTGGGTCCTAATGAGAAAGCAAGTCAAGGGGAGCTAAAATTGAAAACAGGTTTAAGATAGAAAGTGAGAAGCTCAAGGGTAGGTGGAGGATCCTAAGAGGTGGATTTACCTGTTAGTTGTTGGAAATGAATCTGGTTAAGAGATAGCACTTGGATGATCAAAACACATATTCTGTGTAGACTTTCTGCCACTTGCCAACTGATAATAAATGTTCTGTATTTAGTTACCTTGCCCTGGAATTAGAATAATGCTCTCTCTGAATTGGTACATAAACTGAGAGTACCCTGGGAACAAACTTTCTAATGCACACAAAGTTCAGCAAGCTGTGAGTGATTCTGCACTGCACTCTTTATTTGCTAGGTTCTCTGCCTGTAATACTGAGATTAATGTGACTGAGGTTCTTAATCTCAGTAAATGTCCCCTCGGGATATTTAAGTAGGTACTGAGCATAAGACACCCAATTCTTTCCAAATATCCATTTGGTTATTTCTACTCTGTTGCCAGGTCTCTTGCAACTGGCGCTTTAGCTCAGGCAATGTTCGAATTTCATGAATCAGTTAAATAACTGCAAAGTCTTTTGAGGAACTGTATGTCAGCAAGAAGTCTGTCTGTGTGGAGAATCTTCAAAAATATTTAAATGTGGAGAGCAGTCAACCCCAATTCAGTGAAGCACTTACCCATTTCATATGCGTTTGTGCTTTACTCAGTTAGGATCCTATTGAAATATGGCCCTGTAGCAGCTGCAAAAAAACTCTATAGTTCTTCATCCCCACCAAGAAATACATCTACTGGAATGTTGGTAAAATAGGATACTTTCTAATCTTTGTGTGGCTGAGACAGCTAAGCCATCTTCTTTGTTTGATAGATATGGTCTCACCAACTTCGACACGACACTTGAGGGAACGCCAGATGACATGACAGTTGTGGATGCTGCTTCCTTAAGAAGACAGGTACGTAAAGCACAGTAGTTGACAACATTAAGACAAAGCTGTAGTGGTAAAATGGGGTAACAGGTTTTTTGTGTGACTGCAAAGGTATCCATAACGGGTATGGCAAGGAATCCTCTCTGTGCCCCTGCTGGACTGCCCTCACATATCCTATATTGTTCTGGGAATCTAGAGAATCTGACTCCATTTCTGTTCCTACTTACTAGGGGCAGCAAGATCTGAAGATAGAAAGTCAAATTATCGACTGTTTAACATCCATCTCTTTGGGATGCTAATCTTACGTAGTTATTCAGAAGCTTCTAAAAAGTCTGGCCACTTTTAATGAAGTATTAAAAGCCTTTATTTGTTTTTAGATAATCAAACTTAATCGCCGTCTACAACTTCTGGAAGAAGAGAACAAAGAGCGAGCCAAGAGGGAAATGATCATGTACTCAATTACTGTAGCTTTCTGGCTACTCAATAGCTGGCTTTGGTTTCGGCGCTAGACATGGCTATCGGAAAGATTTCATAGTTGAAAACACAAACAATTTGCAAAACTCCTTATTTCTGTTTCTGAAATTGTATGCTGTTTTATAATTCATACACTGGAAACTTCCACCACAGATAAAGGCTCTAGAATTGCAGTGTTAAAGGGACACCTTGTTGTTCAGTTGTAACGTATTTAATAGATTTGCATTGCAAATACTGCGGTATCCTCCTTTGCATGCTTCTGTGTAAACATGGATCAGCCCATGGGAAGTTTGCTTCATGCAGTGTAAGGACTCCTGAGTAATCTCCAGGACTCACCACTGGAGGTTTTGTTGTGGCGGGAAGAGAACAAATAGAATGGATTTGGAAAAAAAAATACAAGAACAAAGGAATACAAATTCATTTTTATTGTTCTGTTGTTAGATGCAATTAAACAATTGCACTAGTTTTCCTTTAGTCCAAGTAGTTTGAGGTGTGCCATAATCAAGGAGTGTGTCCTGTTTATGAGTATGTTCCTTGTTTAAGTATTGTTTGGGTCGAATAATAAAAGGAATTCTTTGCTAACATGCAGATTGTCCAGAGGTGTGTAATATGTACTTTTTTTAGGTTTAATTTTGCAGATGTTTTTCTAAAAAATACATTTTTAAGCAAGTCAGTCTATGAGTGGTCAGAAGATTATGGAGTACAAGATATTGCTGTAGTATATTTAATAAAACTCTCTCAAAAAAAAACTCAACCCCAAACCATTGTTTAATATTATTTTAAGAAAACTTATTTGAGGTTTCGTCTAAACTGTTAGTCTTTGGAGTAACTAGTAGTGGTGGCCTGAACAGCTCCAAAGCAGCAGGGGGACAGGTGTAGGCTCCCTTCCCCTGCCTGCTGTGGTGGTGGTGTTTGGGAAGCCAGCCTGCTGTCCTCCAGCACCGGGTCAGTTTAAACATCCCCGGCTCATCCCATGCTCCAGCACCTTTTTTGGTAGACACTGTGTGGGGGGTGCTGGGGGCTTCGTGCCCCTGCAAGGCTGCAACTGCCACTGCCCTGCAGTGCTGTACAGCCACAGCCCCTTCCCTAGGGAGTATGGAACAACTGAGACTGTTGGTGTGCAATGACACCAAAACACTGCTCAAAGGCGACCTTCCTTAGAACAGCTGGACCCAGACCGCTCTGTGGGACCGTTTTTTGGGCTCTAGAGGTGCACAGACAGGTGAAGAGATGATGATCCTCGGTGGCTGCAGAAGAGAAGGACCTAGAGCCTATTTCAGCGCTGTCCTCGCTCACCCTGCAGCACAGAGGGCACAGAACAGTCCCGGGGCTGCCTCTGCACCGAGGGACGCCGGGCTGGGATGGCCACTGATGCCCAGCACAGCTAGTCCTGGTAAGGACAGGTGGTTCTGAGAGCATCAGCATGAGGAGCCGTGAGGATTTTGATATCAGCGCTGCAAGTGCCTGAAAGAATGCTGCCCTCATACTTTTCCTGTGCTCTTTGTGTCCTCTTGGTGGTGTGTGGCTGCTGTCCCTGCTTCCTTGGCTTCTCTGCATATGGCTGTGGCATATGTTGTTTCTGAGCTTTGTTTACTGTATTATGTAACTCCATCGGCTAATTTGGGGTGTTTGCTGTGCATGTTTTCTTATCATGAATGTTGAAGTGCGTGCCTTTGTCTTTTAGTGAAAGACAATATGAAGGGCCAGGCCTGCTTTGCACATTTTCTGTATTTTCATGAGTTTTATACCACGACCTTTATGCTGAAGGTGTACTGTATGAACTCTGATGGTGCAAATCAGGGTTGAGAGATTGTACAGGCGATACTTAAAAATAAAGCTTCTTCTAAGGGCGCAAAACCGGACTTTGTCTTGCACGTGGGAATGGAACTCGACGAGATTTCAGGAACGCCTACCCCGGAGGGGCCGCCCGTGGGGCACGTTCGGGAAGCGCCGCTGCCCCGGGACCCGCCCGGAGCTCCTCGGTCACCCCGGGACCCGCTCCGAGCCCTTCGGTCCCCCCGCGCCGCCGCTCCGCCCTCCCAGGGCTCTTCTGCCCGAGGACCGGCGGGAGGGGGCCTGAGGGTCCCGCCCCGAAACGCCCCGAGGGCCCAAGCCGGGACACCAAGGGTTGCACTGCCCCGCTCCTCTCCCCGGCGGTGCCCGGGGCCGGTTCCGCTGCCCCGGCCGGGAGCGCTTCCTCCCGGAACCAGCGGGGCGGTCCCGGGGCGGTCCCTGCCCACACCCGCCATGGCCGCGCGGCTGCTCCTGCGGGCGGCGCGGCCGCTCCTGCCCCCGGCCGGGCCCGGGCGGGGCGCGCTGGGCACCGCGCTGGGCACCGCGCTCGGCGCCGCGTTCAGCTCCGGGCCGCCCCCCGAGAAGAAGCGATGGCTCCGAGCGTACCTGGAGATGCAGCGGCTGCAGGCGCCGCCGCAGCGGCGGTGAGGGCCGGGCGGGGGAGGGCGGGGCTTGGGGAAGGGATGCAACAACGGCCCCAGAAATCGGGAAAATCAAAACGTTTGGGCACCGTCTCGTCCCGCTTTGGAGCGGGATGGGTTTGGCTCCGCGGGTCGGCTTAGCCCCGGTTGAACGTGGCAGGCAGGGGGTGATGCGGAACCGACGTGATGCGGATTTAAATACTGGGTTTGGTGCTTAGACACAGTTCAGTTTTTCGTTCCCTGTCGAGCAGCGCAAGGGCGCGGTGCTGCTCGCGGGTAACTCGCTCTGTCCCTGAGCCCGTGTGCTTCCCACAGGTCCGAGCAGCCCAACTGGGATTACCACGCCGAGATCCAGGCCTTCAGCCACCGCCTGCAGGAGAACTTCTCTCTGGACCTTCTCAAGACGGCGTTTGTCAATTCCTGCTACATCGAGAGCGAGGAGGCGAGGCGCCGGCAGCTCGGCGTGGACAAGGACACGGTTGCCCTCAGCCTCCAGGATAACACCAAACTTGCGGAGCAGGGGCTGCGCTTCGCCCGCGCTTACCTGACACAGTGCTTTGAGGGCGCCTACCCACATTTACCTGCCAAGGGCGTAGAAGCGCTTGTTAATTTTCTGACCGGTCAGGAACTGGTCTCGTACGTGGCTAAAAACCTGGCTATCCAAGACCTCGCGCTTTGCAGGGACTTTCCAGCCCCACCACAAGTGCTGCAGAGGACGTTCCTCGCGGTGATAGGAGCCCTGCTGGAGAGCAGCGGGTCAGAGAGAACGGGCATCTTTGTCCGGGTAGGTCCAGTAAACATTGTTTTGTACCTCGATCCGGGGACATCGGCAGAAGTTGACAGTACCTGTAACAAGACAATTTAATAATGAGATCTGTTGGTTGGTGGCAGTGGTCAAGTGCGGTTTTGTGATTTTTGTGTTGGGGTTTTTTTCATTGAGAAGCACGGGCTGATCGAGTACATAAAATCACACATTCCTGGTTTATAATGGTGATATTAGTATTTGCTGACACTTGCTAAGGGAAAGCATTATATTCCATGCACTATGCTATCAGATAATGAAATTATTCCATGTGAGATCACAAATATCTTAAATTATTAAAAAAAAATTTATATAAACAGGGACTGAGTTTATAGGTTTTGCATGTAGGAGTGCGAGCACCTAAACATATTTCATACAAAAGTGTTGAATTCAGTGTAACAAAGTAGTTTTAGTAGCTATTGTAATTTCAGTCGTGCTTTTAACTTATTTTTAGTTTTGCAATGGAGAAATGTTTGTTAAAATCATTGAGAGGTCTCTTTAAGAGCAAGTAGCAGTTTACAGGCAAGAGAATAATCCAAACAGGTTGAAGTCCTAAGGGTTTGCCTGTTCCCTTCAGCCTCTGTGCAGAACTCAAGTTCTTGCTTAGCCCCAGCCTGTTGCTGAACTCATGTCTGTGCACAAGCGTTGTCACAGGTCCTCTCTCAGGCTGGTGCTGTCCCTTGCCTGGGTCTGGGGGCTCACTTTGCCCTGGACACACATCTGTCAGTGGCTAAACCAGAACTGGAGCTGCCCAGTGTATCAGCTCTGCTGTGCTGGTATGGGGCACTGAGGCAGCTGCCTCGTTCATTTCACAGTTTATTGTCAACTCTATTAATGCCTCTTCACACTGTATTTTCATTAGGAGACACCTGAAGCTCAAGCCATTAATTGTAATATCTAAATATTCTTGTTTAGGACTTCTTAATTCCCCAGCTGATCGGAAAAGACCTGTTTGAGATCTGGGAAGTTGTAAATCCTATGGGCTTACTGGTGGAAGAACTGACCAAGAGGAATATCTCTGCTCCAGAACCAAGAATTACCAGGCAGTTGGGAGTCAGCACAGTTCTGCCAGTGTACTTTGTTGGGTTGTACTGGTTAGTACAATATTAATTTAAAATGACATGGGTTTGACTGGGGGAGAGGGGAGGAGGGAAGATGATCTTTTACTTTTCTACTCGTATGCTTTTTGGTCAAGTTGTTAGAGAAAAGTGACTTCTGTATGAAATCAGCCATTTGAGTGTTGGCCATAGCTCAGTGGTGGTGCATAGACAGTCTCTAAAGGGCTTCAGAGGCTAAATGGGGTACACCAGAGAGCCTGGCTGTATGTTCTGGGTGACCTGTCACAGGAACTTTGTGAACATCATAACTGCATGGCTGTGGAGGGATCACATATCCAGGGCTTTGGGAAGGGTAGAGTCATCAAGGGAGGTGGGATTGAAGAGAGTCTCATTTTATATTCCAGAGAAGGTTTTTAACTTTCAAATCACAGGCACTGAAAACTAGGCAAGAGGAGTGTCTGTGTCCAGGGAAGACTTAGGAAGTGCCAGTTGTCCCTGGTGCATTTGTGTCAGGTGCGGTCAGCCCTTGTCCTGGTCTCTTGCCCCAGGGTGACATCACTTCTCTGGGGCAGGACAAAACCCACATCACTGCTGCTTTGCTAAATGAGCTGCAGATAAACACGTGTGAAGGTTGCCTTAACTTATTCTGATTTATCATGCTTTGCTTTATATGCCCTCTGAGATTTATCTTATAGAAAAGAAAGGAACTTGGATTTATTTTTCTTCTGGGATCCCTGGTGTCCCTTCACAAACTGCTCCTATTCAGTGCCCACAGGTGTTGATTAAACAGATCTGAGCACGTGCTTCATAACAGAGAGAGTTTTGCTCTCAGTCCTTTTGAAGCAGTTTGAAAATGCTTCCTTTACCAGGGGAGGAGACAAGACAAAGGCATTTCAGTTCCTGTTTAAGTGAACCAGAGTAATGAATTTGCATATTTCTAACGGGGTTAACAAATTGAATGCTGTAAAGAATCAGTGATATGCTAGGAATGTAAATGAACAGAGTGGTGTTATTCCAAGAAATGGACACATTTCTGACCTGAGTTTCCATTGTTGAATATGCAATCACTTATCTTTGCAGGAAAGACCAACAGGAATGTTTAGATTGTGTGTGTATAGAAATTACCTTCAGTATTCACAGAACACCGGAGAAAAAAACAGTCTATTTTTTTCATGGTAAGCAGCAGTGCTGACGATTTCGTGATGAAAATGTTTGTAATTTTATTTTCTTTTCCCCAAGTGATAAGAAGATTTTAGCTGAAGGCCCTGGGGAGACGCTGCTCGCTGCAGAGGAAGAAGCTGCACGGGTGGCCCTGCGGAAGCTCTACGGGTACACAGAGAACAGGAGACCTTGGGACTACTCAAAACCCAAACAAGGACTGGCAGCTGAAAAGGCAATCAGCAGTAACTAGAATGCTAAAAGACATTTCTGGTTTCTCGTAAGAATTAAAGGCTTCCATGCTGAGTGTAGGTGTATTTAGAAAAGCAAAATGCAGTTGGTTTTTCTGGTCTTCAGTGCTTGAAACTTTCAAGTCAAGTGCTGTATTAAAATGAATAAAGTCTTTTTGTTTTGCACAATGTTTAATATTTTCTCATTTTTCTAAACATAAAAAAATAGCCTTAATATGAACTTTTGCCTTTTGGCTGAGTTTTTACATATATCACCTTTTTAGTGATGTTCAATGATGTGTGACAAAACCTGTATAGAAACAGGTGTCATGAATGCTTCCTTGGTGATTGTTTGGAGAGGATTGTTAACAAGAGGAGTTGAATTATGTGTGCAACATCAGTCTTTGGATTGCATCTGGATTCATTTGTCCTTAACCTTGTGAAAACATCAAATGTGATGATGATATTGACACTGGTGGTGATCCAAACTTTTGAGGTCTTACTGCTTGCCTGCAAATTTTATTTGCCATGCACATTGGTTGCTATTGTTGGAGCATGAAAGGTTTCTAAAATTTGTAAAAATGTCTCTATTGCGAAACTAGAAATAAGTGAAAATAAGGATCATGAAGGCCTGACCTACAGATATTGGGGAACATGATTTCATGATAGGCTATAAAATAAGGTTTTTCTTATTTTCTCTTTTTTTCTCTTTTTGGTACTTCTGTTTAGTCCATGTACTTTAATTTAAGTGCTCATGACTAAAGTACTGGACTTAGTGAAATCAGTGTTTTGTTTGCACTATCTGAAGCTATTTTAATATAACTCTAAATAAATGGAAAGACACTTAGGAATAACTCAGGTACCTGCATGATATTCCTTTTAAATGCCATAGAAACTGAGCATGTCTACCAGAGAGCTACAAATACACGAGGACTGTGGCTCTTTTGAAATAATTTTCTTAAAAAATGTGGAAGGGTCTATTCCAAAATGGGACTGAGCCCTGAAAGGAAGAAGCTGGATGTAGGACAGTGGTTCAGGAAGTGTTTCCTGTTTTATCCCATTGTGAGCAAAAGAAGACACCGGGTAAATGTGCTTTCACTATTGGGGGTGGGAAAAGCGTAGGCAGATGGCAATTCCTCCAGTTTGGTTGTTGCTGTCCAACACCCATCCTTTTGCCTGTGGCTCATGGGATGGAATCAGTGAAGGACACTTGGCAGCCAGAGGTCCTGGCTCAGCCGTGGCTGCTGAGCAGGTCTGTGGCTCATGGGATGGAATCAGTGTAGGACACTTGGCAGCCAGAGGTCCTGGCTCAGCCGTGGCTGCTGAGCAGCTCTGTGGCTCGTTCCCTCCCGGCCCTGCTGTGACAGTGAGCACTGACTCTGCCCGATGCAAACACAGTTATCGGTGTATCCAAGCAAAAGAAGGGTCTGTCTGTGATCCAGGAGTGTCTCCAGACTCGCTGTGACCTGCATCTTACCCCTATATGAAACGCTGATGTGGCTGGAGAGCAGCAAAAGCTTCCTGCTGCGTTCTGGGCCGGGGGATCACTGGTGTGAAAGCTGGACAACAAAAAAAGGGAGCAGAAGGATCAGTGGAGCATAAAATGTGCATAAAATCGCTTAAGTGAAAAATTCCAGCCAGGTAATCTATTACTGCTTACATAAGCAAAGCCAATAAGGCCAGTCTGTTCCAGGGGAATAACAGCAAAATTTGAAAAGGATGGTAAAATTACTCATGCTATTTTTAGTTTCCAGATGAGGTTATTTCTCTTTACCTATTTTAAAAGGACAATAGTGAAGGTGGGTTTTTTTACAGCCAAAATTTGATTTACCTACTCTTTTTTTATATACATATTTATGTATTTTGAGATAGAGAAAAAAGCAAATTTCTGGCAGTTTAATTTAAGATCTGCTTACTGTGGTTTTATAGTTTGGAATATGGGCCTAAGTCATAGGAGAAGAGGATTACTGAATACTGTGCTGAAAAAAGCTGAGTAATGCAAGATGAATCAGTGTACTGTGTGGCACATGTATGAAATGTATTGAGCTCAAATGGAAAGACAGTTTGGGGACATGGAAAGAAAGCACTGGGTTTTTATAGAGGTGTGAGTGAAAAATGAGTTTTTGTAAGAAAACATGTCCTATTTTCAAGCTTCCAAAGGTCAAAAAAACATTTTATATGGTACCTGTGCTTTGACTTCTGGCACTTAAGCATATATTTCAGGATTTACAGTTGTAGTAGTGGAATAATTTACACACTTCAGATGAACATTTTTCCTTGTTTTTTGAATCAGTAGCCATAAACAATATCTAAGTGGTGTTAAAAGATTGTTTAGATTTACAGAAATCAGTATCTACAAAGTCTGGAGGAAATGGCAGCTCAGAAACATTGTTCATGAAATTCCGTGACAGTTTTGTTGTCTGAAAAATGCTTTGTGAGCTGCTTGCATTGGTTCTGACCCAGGTGCTGAGTACAAGTGCATTTCCACCTCCCAGTGCTTGTTCCTTTTCCCAGAGTCACATTTTATTTATCTTTGAGAGGAGACAATAGATTGAGCAGCATGTCAATAATGACTGACAGGAAGGAATCAGGGCAGTTTATTCTTGCAACCCATTGAAGAACTCATTGATTATGAATATTATATTTGTAAATTTACTTAAAAGTAGGATGCTAAAGTAGTTCTTTAGCATTTATGGAATTTTGGAATAGGTTAACATAATCCCAAGAATCAACTTTGATTATGCTTTCCTGTATAATACCTTATAGCCCTACCTGATGCAGATATTTCTGTTACTGCATTTGCATTTCTCCTTCCTTTAACTCATTCAAACCTTGTCTCCTAATCAAGATTTTTATGTTAAGTGAAAAACTGGTAAACTAGAACACAGGACAACAATATTTCTGCAGTAACTTAAAATATGATATCTCATGTACTAACAGCTGTGTTTTGACAGAAGTACAGCATTTTATGCTAACCCTTTTTTTAGCTTTCTTTTTGTGACCTCTGTATTGATTCCAAAAAGTTTGCTAATATGCTTAGACATAAGTATCAGTTGAATTATGAAATAAATGGACCACTAGTGATTAATCCATCGCAATGGATGTAATCCATAATGCAATGGCAGTTTTGCTATTGATTTTAGCCTAGACTTGCTTTTTCTCCAAATGTTAGATAAATTCAATGTGTGAGTGATCTTGGATTACTCTGTTCCTATCATCTGCATCCTTTGTCTTTTTCTGGAAAGTGTTTTAAAAGTGATTTTATTTTAAGAAAGGTAAGAGAAGTTCTGTTGCATTGGTCCCAGCTCAGTAATTGGAGTAAAACTTCTTAATATACTTTCATACACTGTTATTAAATTACTATTGTTCTCAGTTTTTGCTTTTGCTCCTTTGTCTCTGGCAGTTCAGCAATGTGACTGAGCATTCTGTATTATGTCCTTGTTTTTAACTGCAGCTTCTTCTGGTTACAATAACCAGATATTTTGCTGTCATCTTCTCTTTAAAAAAATAGCCCAGGAATAATTCCTATGTTAGTTGTTGCTGTGACTTAAAGACAGGAGATTAAAACACAGTCAGTTCACTGTTATCTCCATGTTGATTCAGAGTTTGAAATTGCTGGTGAAAAGTTAAAGCTTTTATTGATATTTCTTATAACAAACTCTTGGGTTTTGTGATAAATCAAAAATTTAAATAAGCTGCTCTGGTGTTATGTTGCTATAAAAAGCCACAAAGAATTTGAAACATCAAAAGGTGTGTTGTCATTGTGTTTTGCAGGGCAGGGGGAGAGGGATGGTGCTGGTACAGAAACATTAGAAGAGCCCTACTTTTCCTTGTCCTTAACTTTACTGAGTGCTGTAGTGAACTTTAAAAAGGCTCTAAACTATTTGGTTTTTCTTACATCAGAGCTTTGAAGTTTAATATTGAGAGTTGCATTTAGTGTGGAGATGCAAACACCCCTCTACAAGATTGTTTTTGTCTTTTCAGATCGATTCCACTGATCTCATGGCTAGTTTTCCATGTTTCTCATTTCAGTTTGCCTGAGAAATTGAAGATACAATGCTCACCAGTTGGTCAGTAAATAGCCACTGTCACAGTGTGAGGCTGCACAGTGCAAACAGCTGATCTGTGTGACAGAATCAGAGCACTGAGGGCTGTGGGGGATCCTTAAATCACGGGCACACCGCAATGCAGCTCTTTGTGGTGCTCCTGAAAACTGGGGCTGGTCTTCTTTGGGAAAAGGGTGGCTCTAGGGAGGAGGTAAACGTTATCATCCCTTTCTATTTTTGTGTAATAAGTGTAATATTTCTGCCAGTCTGTGGCAGCTCTGCTGGTGACTGTGCTCTCGGACTTCCAGGTTTATGTTCAAACATCTCACCTGAATTGCTACAGTGCAGGTATTGTTTGACTGTCAGGGACATCCTGGATCATCAAACAATCCATCACCATCACAGCTGTGTGGTGTGATCCTTTTCCTAAAGAGGTTAAGCTCCGTTTTAGATGCACTACATCTTTTGCTCCTGTTGCTCCAGCTGGGGACAATTACAGAACCTCACTTTTCTGATATGGAAATTAAAATTTGTGCTTTACCTTTGGAACTTTTTGTTGCCAGTTGTGCTCACTTGTTCTTATGCCAATGTTCTTTATCAGAAGAAATGTAGATTTTATTGACATTTGGGGAATTTTGCATTTAATTCCAATGAGATTGAAATTTCTTCAAGTTTTGAACATGCTTGAGAGCTCCCCTTTATAGGGCATCTTAATAGCTCTGCAGTCCTGTGTTTAATTAATTAATTAGCCTGGGATGGTTATATAAATCAGAGCAACATTTGTTTTTGTAACTTGAGTAACATTTTTAGATGAATCATTACCTGACCTTTTTAGTTTAGTACTCTTTGTCCTGAAGGCATGATTTTGGTTTAAAGTACTCAGTTTTGGTACTTGACATAGGAAACTGAAATGAATCACATCAGTAGGTGGATGTGTCTATTACAAATGGTATTTTCAATAGTCATTTAAATGACTTGGCCAATATTTATGTAGCATTTCTAAATCTTAAAAACATGCAACTTACAAGAAAAAAAGTTCTGAAAAAATGTTTTGATATCCATCTTCAAAGAAACAACATTGTTTAATGCAAGTTATTTCAGAAGAGAGACAATAGTCAGCTGTAGGCCTTTGCTTCTGGCAACAGATTCCATAGTTTCATGATTCCCACCTATTTAGATCAGTATTGAACCAAATCTTTAGTTTCTCAATGCCAGTGTATTTGTGGCTTTCTGTACTTGCGCTCAGAGGGGCGGAGAGATGGGGGGAGAGTGCCACTGGCAATTTTTCAACCTTATTGAAATGAGAAAATGAATACATTTGACTTATACAGGGGATCATTTCTGAAGTTTCTAAGCTTGGAAGATTTAAAATGTTCTGCACTTGCTTATTTGACCATTTCTAGAGAGTAATGCCTGTATTTCTGTAGTAGATGGTGAGTGATAACAGACCTGGTGCCACACTGAGACAGCAGTCTTGTGGGGTGTCTGCATTTGTGAGGGATATCTCTGAGGCAATGCAGGGGATATTTCCAAATCAAACAATTAAGCCAGGTTGAATTAAAAAATCAGTGTGTGTTCCTCAAGGCTGAAGGAAGCACACTGGTGGAGCACTACTGCCCTGCACTAGACCTAAACCTTTGAGAGAAAATTCAGAGTAGTGGGATTTCAAAGACAGCATTCTGGAATCTGTTTTTGCAGATTGTCTTCTTCGCAGAGGCTGTCCTACATAATTAATAAAATACCAATGAACTGAGGAAGTGACGTGGAGTTAGTCATGTAAGAGCAGGATTAACCGGAGTACAAGGATTTGTTTAAAAGTGCTGGCTTGGTCCAATAAAGAAATCCGGTTACTTTAGTGGTTATTTCAATAGACCTAACAAAACAATTTGTGAAAATAATTGCAACATCACAGAATGTTTAAGGAGGAAGAGAGTCCAGAGAGAAAATGGCTTCATTAGTTGAGTGTTAGTTGAATGTTAATGGAAATTATTCTCTTAAATTTCAAGTGATGGCAACTGAAAATGTTTACAAAATATATTTTTTTATAGTCCCTCGGGAAAAATATGGTTGCCTAATCTAAAAGTGTGTGTCTGAAGGCTTCTTATTCCATTTCACAGACCTTCTACATCAAGTAATAACTGTGACAATGAGCTTGGTAGAGCTCCTTTTATAATTTGATTGGGCTTTCATCACTAGGGAACTGATGGGTTTAAATTGGAGTGATTTCCCTGTCATTTTCTGTTTAGAATATCAGAGTACAGTTCAGTTTTGCTTTTATGTTTCTTTTGCAGTAGAAACGTATGTTGAATATTTCATTTCTGTCTCAAATATCATGTGATGCTATTTCAGCATGTTTTTAATCAGGCAGTTTCAACAACCTGTATCCACCAGGCAATGTGGATACAGGTAACCTGGAGAAGAAGAAAAAAGAAAACATGACATTAATAATGGCATTTAGCAGATCCCCTCATAGTAATTTATTATTGCTTCTGCTGCTGCTTTGATTACTTTAGGATGACCCTAGATGCACATACCCACACAATTTCACTTCCAGCCCCATGGCATTGCATATTTTTCTCCCAGGGGCTGGGAATCTGCACTGACACTCGGTGTCCTGTGACTGCAGGCATGATGTCCAAGTGAGCTTTTTGAGGATTTCCTTGGTTCAGGCTGTGTGCTGCACAGCCAGCAGGCAGGCTGCTGAAGGTCATGGAAATCTAGACCAGTAGCAAACTGTTAATTATTCACAGGTTTCAGAATTAGCTCATTTATTTCATGGTTTATTTCTTTCAAGGTTTCTTGTTGAACTTATTTCAACTGCCCACTGCAAGCTTGGCTGTAAGATCAAGTGTTTAGGAGATGATCATGGATCAGATTGAATTTGGTTGATCTCATTACCTCGTGAGAGATGAAACCAGGCTATTTAAAAATAACAAATTTGAACATTTTTTTCTTGATTACAGTACTGTACTGATAATTTCCTAGTAACCAAAAACTTCAGGGATCAGATGATAACAATAATAACAACAATAAAGTCTGATAGAATTTTGAATAAGTTTCAAAATCTTCCTTTAGAGAAAAATTCCCCCTATTGCAGAAGGGATTTGTTGCAAGTGACAGTACCCACCACTGAGTTACCTGACTGTTACCAACTGAATGAGTTTTGAAACCTGCAAGGAATGCTTTTTCTGCTTCAAGATAATTTCCATTTTTGAAGCATAACAATACATCCTTTTAACATGAAGATGTCATTCCAAAGAGTTCACAAATGGTTATTTGGATTTCATTGTACAAGGGGACTGGCTGTTGAGGGGGCTGAGGGCACTTGTGGGCATTGCCTGGCAGTGCTGAGGGGCTCTAGCAAAGAAACAAAACACATGTCAGAGCAAAACTGGGATTGCAGAGAGTAATCTGAACATTCATTGACTGTTGGGTGCTCAGTTTACAATGAGGAAATATAGAAAGAATTAAACCATTTGGCAGGTGGGTTTGAACAGTGATCTCTATCCATGAAGGAAAGAGTGGGAGTGTTAAACAAGAGTTTACCCTGGCAAATGTCTAGTTCAGTAACAATGGAAAATTTTAATTAATGAAACCTTTCTCCGTTGTTACTTTGCTTAAATTGTTTTTATTTTGAATGATAACACTCCTAATCCTGTCTCTGAATCAGCAAAATTGTGAGGGGGACAGGGCAGCCTGCAGCTGATGGGCATGGCCAGGCACAGCTCCTCTATCTCCTGCCTGCACATGTGACATTTCAGTTGGGCACTTATCTGTGGGCACAGAGGGTCCTGCAGGGAGGGGACAAGAACCTGAAGGATAGTTCTGCCATCAGAGCAGTATTTGTAAGCTGGCTATGAATAGATCAAACCTGAAAAGTTAGAAAGCTGGGCCTTAAGTAGTAAAACACTGAGGTCTGAAACAACCACACACAAGGAGGAGCAGGATGTAAAACTTCTGTGTATTCATAAAGTGGATCTTGATAATTTAGGGAAGTCAAAGTAGACTTGGAGAGCCCTAAAAATGTTTTAGTAACAATGTTACAATTCTAACAATTACAAGAGACTTCATTAGGAGTCCTAATTTGTAAAAAATGCTGTGCTTCCCTAAGAGCTTCTGTAATATTTTTGTTTCCATACTTGTGATAATCTATTAACTGTCGGATTCCTTCTCCCCATCAATTTTTCTCATCCATGGTTGTCTAGAGGACCTTGTTGTTTTCGATTTTTTTTAAAATTTGTTTTAAAATCTCTTGCACATCAGGGGGTGTATTTCTAAAATTCCTGTGTTCACGTCAGTAAAACACTTCTCTTTATGCTCTGAGCAGCCATTTTCCCCAGTTTTTCATTCACTATGCTGTTTCAGAGTATTTATTCATTCTCTTCTATTAACTCTTTGTCTATAAAGAGGTTTTGTTCTAGTCAGGCTGCAATAATATTCTGAACACTTACTCTTTTCTCATTGCCAAAACACAGTATGTGGAATATTACTGTGCACAACATGCCTTAATTCTTTAAATGTTTCTGGTGGTTGTTTTGTTGTTGGGTTTAATTTATTTAAGCATGTAGCTAGTAAATATTCAATACTCCTGGTGTCACGAAAAAGGCTTCTTTTTCATGTAAAATCCTACTGGTTAAGTCACATGCTGATAAGCATTTCTCTTTTTTATCTCTTGCTTAAGAAAGAGTTTTTCTATTAGACAAATGCTTTCAAGATCTGCATTCTCAGTTGAAATTCCCACACCTTGTTTCAAAGAGATGTGTCCATCATTGCCACTTCACCAAAGAATGCATTCTTGAAAGAAACCTTGATTTTTTTTTTTAAAGCTGTTTGTAGCTACAACTATGGCTCGCAATGCTGAAAACAGATCAAGGCAAGAAACTGCAGGTGCTCTTGCTGTACAGCAGAAAGTACAAGAGGAGTGAATGTCTGGGGATTGATTTTTCCTGTTAAACTAGTTATTCTAAACAACAGTTGGAAGTAAATGACATGGAGAAAGTGCTAAAACGTTACTAGTTTTAGCTGTATTTTTCCCATGCATGGATTGAGATTAGGCATCTCCTGCAGAAAACCTCCCCTAAGAGGATATTTGCAGCTATCAGGGATTATCCAGATCTATTCACTCCAATTGCACTGGCCTGTGCTACATTCTCTGGGGGGGTCTTTTTGGGTTTTGTACATCTTGTTGGTGCTTTAACTTTTAACCTGCTAGTGCTACCAATCATAAAGCCCTTCTCTCTGCTCTTTGAACAGGAGAAATTCTCAAAGATTAATGGAAAAAATCTTGGTGACAATGTCTCAGATTTTAAATTATAGCAATGAGAGACATTACACCAAAGGTCATTGAACCAGGTTTCTTTTTGTAGTCGCCTTCTAAAATATTTTCTGTCAGAAACAGAGTGACTGGAAAACTTAACTTTTCTATGTCCACATTACATAGATTATCTTCTGTATTCTTCTATTTGAATGTCTGATATCTAAAAAGCTCTATTTTCCCAAGTTTCTCTATTTAATGTCCATCTCCATCACTTTACTCTAAGATACTGTTCTTTTGCATCTCATTTCAAATTCAAAGGGATGTTTCCATGATTTTTAGTTATTCTGATACTTGTTACATTCACTGATTTGTTCAGTGCAGTGTACAAGATCTCTCTGTTTATCAGGCAAGATAAACACTGCTACATTGGAGTCACTGACTTACCATCCCAGATCATGGAGTGCCTGATAGGTATTTCGTGGCTTGTCTTTATATCTGTGACTCAGTGCACTTTTTTCTTTCTTTTTGTCCTCTTTCATTCTTTATATATTCAGGTTGACTTAGAGAATTAGAAAGTTTTGGACCTCTTTTGTAGATTCCAATTGTAGGCACTGCTTCACGATCACCACAGGCACTTTCAGATGTCTACTCAGAACAGTTAGTTCTACTTTAGTGTTCCCCAAATCAGCTCTCAAATGATGTTTATCAAAATAATTAAAATTTGGGGAAGTCTGAAGGAGAATATGTGAGTATCATAAAGTGTGGGCAAACAAAAGAACATGCTACTTCTGTCTATTTTAACGTTGTTTCCCTCACTATTTGTCAAGATATTTGTCAAATTATCTGTAATCCTTTTTGCCCAATCTAAAGCAGTTCTAAGACAGCATTAGCCAATAGTGGTTTCCACAAATTAGACTGGCTAATCAATAATTTAGAATCAGCACTGGAAAGGAACAAAGGCCTCTCTTTATTCCCATGGGAGTTTTACAGAAAACAGTCAGGAAATGCTTAGCATCAAGTGGAAAAGGTACTGAAGAACTAAACTTGAAAATACATTGGGCTTTAAATACAAATCTTATTTGTAGGTCAAGAAATAATTTATGTTTTTAAGCTTTAATGGAAAAATTAAGTTGTTCCTGTTCTGATTGCTGGGAGAGCATTTCCTAGTTCAGTACTTTATGTAGCCAAACACTGCAGAAGCTCTTGGTGGTTTAGATGTCTGTTTGGATTCTGTCTCTCCATCTTCTAAATTAGAACCACAAGTTAGAGTTGAACTATCTTTCCACCATCAAGGTCTGTCTTTCACCTCTTTGTCCCCTAAAGCTGAGGTTTTTGTATCCTTGTTTTCTTCATATCAGTTCCACAATTTCTCTCTTCTATCCATAGGCTCTGGGCTGTCTTGTGTATTGCTAACATTCCCCTGGGAAGTTCCAGCAAATGTAAAATATGATATGGCTTATAATTGTTTTCTACTGCTGCTATAGGATCAAATTTGAATATACTCCCTTTTCAGTTTAAAGGGTTCCACTCTCCTCTGGCATGTTCCTCTGAAAGGATGTAGGAAACAATCACTTTACCAAAACTTCTGTGATTTGTGGTACAGTTTATAAAGGACTACAGGGTCTTAGAGAATAATGATAAACCAACACTGGTGGTGGCTGAAAATCATTTCCTACACCACATTACTCAAAATGAATTAGGTATATGTCACACTAATAAAATATGACATAAAAAAGTAAAGACCACTAACTTGTGCATCACAAAAGACCGAGCTGATGTGACTGTGCCTTCCTCTTTATCATGAGGTCTGTTCCCTACAATCAGCTGTTATGGGTAAATTAATAATTTACCTTTTCTACTACCTTAATGTCATAGCAGAGGGTGGGAAATGTCAAAGGGAAATGGCATTGCAAGTAAAAACAATGCTGTAATTCAATCATTTTTGTCTGACCATTTTTTTGCATTAAATTGTCAAGATTTAAGTGACTGTCAACAGGCAGTATGATTTATATAACCATTACTATGACTTTCTCTTGTTTTGATCTCTTATCAGAATGTATCTATTCATTAATAAAAAACTACTGATTAAATAAGGCCAGGCACAGAAACACTAATTTATGCTCAGCTAACTGAATCTTGAATAGACTATATCACTGAACGTTCTGGCCCTGTTCTTTCTTAGCATTTTCAGAAAACCCTTCATACACAAATATTGCAGTAGCAGTTTACCACCAATCCGATATACCTAATCCCAGGATTAATTTTGTATGTCCATCAGTAGTGAAGCAAGATGGATTTAATAGCCCATTAGCCTTTCAGCATGATAATTTTCACGTCACTTATCCTGCTGGGTTAATTGCTTTAAAATGGATATTATTGACCTCAATCCTAGCAGCAAACAGAGAACGTCTTATTCATCTCCCAAATGTACATTCTTAGACTCTTGTTTCTTTTGGTCCTGACAAAAAATCCCCTAGATTATGTGTTTGTATATTATTATTTATACCCTATTGGCCTATATTTAAGAGCTTAATGAAGCAACATCTTTCAGA
The DNA here is from genome assembly GCF_009829145.1 of Chiroxiphia lanceolata. NCBI lineage: Eukaryota > Metazoa > Chordata > Aves > Passeriformes > Pipridae > Chiroxiphia > Chiroxiphia lanceolata. The sequence continues at coordinate 16,460,287 of NC_045646.1, read as the reverse complement.
TATCAATACGCATAACTGGAATTTTAAGTTCTGTTTTTTATGTAAAGAGAAACATTGGAAGTATAAAAAAAAAATTAGTGCTTTACCTCCTGTTAAGAAAACAATTTTAATGCTAAAAGCTGTAGCAGGTGCAGCAGGGATTAAGAACTTTCAAAATAAACAGCTGGCCAGTGTATTTTCAACTGCAAAATTCTGGTCATTGGGAGGAGAGAATGAAGAACGAATTTTGACAGAGAAGCTGTAGGAAAGGAAATCTGGGGTTTAGGGTAGAGTAACAGAAAAATGTATCATGAAAAAGAAAACCAAAGAGTAAAGCTGAAAAGCAGAGTTTTTATTCATGTGTATTATTTGGGATTGTTTCCCTTAGTGATTTAGAGAAAACATAGGCCAGCTGTTTTGAGGGAATTAATGCTCACTATGAGCAGCAAAAAATAGAAAAAGAGGGAGTGGAAGAGGAGCACAAGTCATGTCATTGCTTGTGGGGAGGTGAAACAGGGCTGGAAGTTAAGGTAGACCTATCTGTGCCAACAGTGTAACAAGTACAGTTATACATAGGTCGTTGTATTTCTTAAGCACTGGTTTCTATGGGAAATAGGAGGTTAAGATTTAAATGCTTGAATGTAAGAATACAAGGGTTGGAGCAGATGTGCCCACATTCTCTAGAAGAACCCAAATCCCCCAGATCTTATGGGTATCTGTAAAAAGCTGTATCCTCACACACACCTTAAGTCTCATTCTATAGTTTCCTGGGGTAAATCTTCTTTATAAGATATAGAATGGAGAGGCTTGGTATTTACAAAAAGTGATTCTAAACCAAATTAATGATAACAAAGGTAATTTATCTACTAGCATAAGCCCATCTTGGTTTGATAGGCTTATCAAATGCCTGAATAAGGGCAGAACTGTTTCTTCATGAAACAAATCAGAGCCAAAGGACTCCTACTGAGCTTTGTGATTGACTTAAACAGTACTAGGATTTTCCCTGGGAGCTCAGTTCTACATTTTACTGGCAATGACAATGTCAATGACAGTGGTGTTGTTTTTATTAACAACTGTTCCTGCGTGGCATTCACGTGAGTACATTCATGGCAGAAGCAGTTGAAGCTGGATGTTCTCGTTGCAGTTACAAACTACCTCTGACTGCAGTTGAAACAAAAAATGTAGCAACTCTGCTGCAGCAGGTGTGTGGCCAATCACTGCTCTCCAAAGTGTTTTCCAGGAAAAAAGCCCCAAACTTGTTTTTTAACCTTGAGACTTTTTTCCCCTAAATTTAGGTCATCTACTTTAGGTCATTTCGGTCATTGGCAAAGCTACAATTTTAGCATATTTTGTAAAAGGCAAAAGAAAGAGAAATCTTCTGAATAACAGGAAGATCAGCATTTCAGAGAGAAATGAAAAATTAGAGGATGCAATGAGAATTTGGTCCTTAAAAGATTAGAAATATTTCCTGTTTGCTTTTAAGAATGTTATTTAAGGACTGGTGATTATTTAATGATTTAGTGATGTTTATTTTTCACTATGAATATCTTCTGCCATCCATACTAGAAAAAAAAATGAGACCATTGCATTCCCTCTGTTTAAAACTTAGAACTGGTTGATCAGCTCATGTAAATCAGCATATCCAGAGGAATCAGAAGAGAAATGCCAAATTACTGATGCTGAACCTAGATTTTTTAACTTAAACTATGAGGAAAATAGGGTGGATCAGATCTTGCTCCTATGTGTACTGACGTCAGAGGCACAAAACCTGACCCTAAATACACTGCATTGGGAATCATTGAACCTTAAAAGACTTTAAACACACATAGCGTTGCCAAGCAGTTTTGCAAATTGAATCACCAAATTATAAAGTCCATTAACTTTTTGTTTTTACATTAATTTTGCGTAGTGTTGAAAATATTCCTTTGGGCATCTCTGTAAGGAGCATGCAGGTATTTCGTGGATCAGGAGCTGGTTTGAGTTGCAGCCAGAGCCAAGGGTACAGACGGACGTGACTGCTGGCCCTGCTCTCCATGAGAGGGGAGCGGCCAGCCGGGCACCCACAGCCAAATTCCCAGGAGGGAACTGTGCACTTCTCATCCCCGTCACAAAAAAACCAGAGACAGACCCGTGAGAGTGGTGTTCTCACAAATCCTGATGGTGCAAACCGCACTGGAGACCCTCACGGAACCAGGGTCATCCCCCCGCCGGGACCCCCGGGCAGCCTTCCCTGGGGAGTCCCCGGCAGGGGGGCTCCATGGCTGAATTTCCAGACTTTTGGGAGACAGAGGGACACCCGGAGGGCTGGGGCAGTGGTCGCTCTCTCATGGAGCAGCCCCCGCTGACCGCGCGGGGCTGAGGGGCGGCGGGGCCCGCCCGGCGCTCACCCCGTGGTGTGAGGGGGGTGCGGCTGGAGCAACCCCGCTGGGCAGCGGGGCGATCCCGTCCTCCTCGAGAAAAGGCGAACAGCACAGTTTATTGTTATTTTATTGATATTTTTCACGTCCCCCGCCGGGTCACGCCGGGTGACTCGGCCCCGCCGGAGGCACCGCCCCGGGCGGGGGTCGCGGCGGGAGGGGCGAGAGGGCGGGGCTGCAGCGCGTCCTCCCGCGCGGGCGGGGGCGCTGCGGGCGGCGGGCGCGCCGGGCTCCGCCGCCGCCGCCATCTCCGCCGCTGAGCTCATAAAGGTGTCGCGCAGGTTCCGCCTGGACTCGTCATTCCGCCGCCCCGGGCCCGGTGCCGGCGCCGCCGCCTCCCCAGCGTCGCGGCCCCCGCCCGCTCGCTCCCTTCCTCCCTCACGGGGCTTCCGCGTCAGCGGCCACCGCGCTCCCGCCCCGGCCCGTCGGCGGGCGCCGGTTGTGCCCTCCCCGCCCCTTCCTCCCCTGTCCGCCCCCCCCCGCCCGGCCCCTCTCCCGCCGGCCGGGCCCCGGAGTGCCGCCGCCGCCGGGCTGTGAGCGGGGCCCGGCGCCGTGCCGGGCCGTCCCCTCGCCGGCGGGGCCATGGCCGCGAGCGCCAAGCGGAAGCAGGAGGAGAAGCACCTGAAGCTGCTGCGGGAGATGAGCAGCCTCCCGCCCAACCGCAAGTGCTTCGACTGCGACCAGCGCGGCCCCACCTACACCGACATGACCGTGGGCAGCTTCGTGTGCACCTCCTGCTCCGGCATCCTGTGAGTGAGTGTGAGCGCGCGGGCGCCGCCGGCTCCGTCCCCCCGGCAGGGTCGCGGCCGAGGGCGGAGGCGGCGGGCGGGCGGTGCAGCCCCGCCGGGTCCCCGGCGCTGCCCTTCCTGCCGCCGGCCCGGCCACGTCGGAGCGCGGCGGGTCTCCCGGGGAGGGAGGCTTTTTCCCGGGCGCTTTCGCTGGAAATGCCCGTCGGAGCCCCCGGTGCGGGGGCGGCGGTGGCTGGCGGGGTGTGCGGGGCTGGGGCGCACGGCCCGGAGCTCATCCCGAAGCTCATCCCGGGGATATTTCTCCGGCACGTAGCAACCACCTCCCCCCTCCGGACGTGTCGGAGGGGTGGTTAATTAAACAAGTGTGCGGAGAATACTTGTGGGAAGGGAAGAGGCACGTGGCTGAGCAGTTCACTGTCATGACAGTATTGAAGACACCAACCCTGTCTGAATACGGAGTTCCGCGTTTACAGATTTAACTTTAAGTTAAATCACCAGCCTACCTTTCTGTGTATCAAGTTATTATACTTGGCAGTAGTTTGTAAGACAACTTTCTAAGCTCCTGCTTAGTGGATAAACACTAGCCTTACTGGTTTAAGAGACTTGATCAGAAAAGTAGTAGAAGGTTGGGGTTTTTTTCCCCAAACATCGATAACTTCCTACGGACTATATATCTAAACCTTGGAAAGGGATTGGCTCTGATAAGCTAATTGCATTTTTCCTGTTCCTCATTCCTGCATGGGCCTCCCCACTACTCCTCCCTTTTCCACCCATCCTCCTCTGAGATAGTGTATATGAAACTAAGAGTTGAAATCAGTTCTGAATTTCAGTCACACAGACATAGCTTAGGGAAAAAACCCTACTGTCCTCAGTGCTACTAGCATTAGCTAGATATATTTGCATTTTTTATGATTTTGTGCCATTGTGCTTATGGGATGGAGCAGAATCAAAAAGTAACCAAAGAAGTAATAAATGGTATGTCAAAGGATAGATTGGTGTTTGTAGGGGTTTTGAGTTCATAAAAGGCATTCAGGAGCCTGAACTAATTCCTGCCCCCTTAATACCCCAAACAGGCCTTCCGAGTAAGGTCTGGTGTTTTAGAAATCAGTTGGTAGTTACACTGAGCTTCAAAACAAAGCAAACATGTTAGTTCTGTGCTGAATTTACATGGAAAGAACTGCCTTTTGTACTACTAGACAGGTCATTAGACTTGGGGTGTTTTAACTTCTACTTTGTGTAGACTTTTGAACAGTCTTGACACAAATACAGAAAATACATTTAGCTTGTGAAACTGAAAAGAGACTTTGGTTTTTCACACATACATGCTACTCAATCAGCCAGCTCTGGCTATTGTTTGCTCTCTTAGCAAACTGTTATTTGTGCTGGCATGTGAAACTATTTTAAGCTACTGCACTGAGCTTATTTAATGGTTGCACATGTTCTTACTGGTTAGACTGACAGCGCGATAAAGCTGCACCATGAGAGTATTTGTCTTTATTTTTCAGGCTTCTCGACCTTAATAGACAGCTGTATTGAATGCTGCTGAGATGCTTAGTGTGGGTTCAGAAGGATCTGTTCCCTTTATTTGTTGTCTGGGAGGTATGGACTAGTAAAGTGTGTAGTCCAATTTACAGTAACCGAAAGGATGCATAGGCAGCGAAACAGCTCGCAAGCAAGGGACAGCTGCCACTTGATGTTAAGTTGACCATCATTTGGATGTTACCATGCTTAAAGGAGGAAGACTTTCTGCAAAAAAGTGATTAATGTATTGGCATTCAAATAAAATGCAGATAGTTCTTTCATTTTAAATATGCGGTGTTTTTGTGTTGCTATAAAAAAGCAACCACGAACAACATGTTTGGTTCTTACAGCTAGTAACACCTACACTTAAAACTGGAGTAAAGGGTTGTTAGGGGGACTTAAAGCTTTCTTCTGAAATAAATTTGGGCTCCCTCTTTCATGTTGACTTGGAAAAGCTTTCATAAATTGTGTGTTCAGGATCATATACGTTGGTTACCACCTTAGAACCCAGGCAGTGGGGTATTTTTGTTAGTGATGACTCAGTATAGGTCATGTCTGTTATGTAGCTAGGAACTGTTACTTTCAACACTTCTGTCAGAACAAAACTTATTTCCAAATGCTTTTCACTGTAGAATTCCACAGTGGAGGGAAATTACTTGAGAACAAACCACATAATGGCAAATAAGCATAAAAGTGCTGTTGCTTCTGTAGTTCTTAATGGCTGCTTGCATTCTGCCTCATAATTCTGGTTAAACTGTAAGGCTTTAATAATCTTAGTACTTTATCTGTTTGTATGCTGTGTGAATGACTCGCATTGCTTCTCGTTTTAATTATTTTTTTCTAATCTGGTGCAGGAAGTGTTCTTGGAGTCAAGTAGACTAGTTTTTTCAAGTATGAAGTGCCCAATGCAAGATTAAAATATTAGTATATTAACAAGCCTCCTTCAGAAAGGTTTCTCGATTAACTGAAAGTGGTTGCTAACATCAGTATCATCTTAAACAGGCATGTTGTTCTCGATGCAGTTAACTCTAAACTTTTAAAAACTGTAGTATAACTTTTTTACATGTTTTCTGAAGTACTCATTCCTTGTCCTGGTGAGGACTGTATTCAAATCCAGAACTATAACTCTGGATCCATGCTAAATTTCCATTAAGTATTTTAAGTGTATAAAGAGAACAATGCTATTTATTACTCGTTTTAGTTTAAAACAACTACAATTTCTTTAACTATTTCCAAAAACAGTACGTCTAGCTTCCTCAAGGACTTATAAAAATGATTAGAGAATAGTGACTTTGCTAAAAAGATGTGTTTCTGACTTTAGTGTTGAAGGTGAGTCCCGTCAAGTTAGAAGTATGAATGACACAGAGGAGGTTCTTTTTTGTAATACCTGGGTTTAAGTTGCCTTATCAGATCGGGTTCAGCAGAGCAGAAGTTTTGCTGTGCAAAATGGGGCATGCAGGAGAAAGTTCATGAATAGTGGTGTGAACGTGCTTCCTCTTCAAATACTTCCGCTTGTCCTCTGTGTTTAAATGTTTCATGTGGGGGAAAAGGCACGATAACATCACACAAGGTAATTCAGCTTTTCAGTGCTGGACAAGAATATAGGATATGTAGAGAGATACACACCATCATTTCTTCCCTGAGAGCGGGAGGAGATGCCCTAGAGGAGCAGCCTGCTCAGGTCAAGGATTACAGTGCTACAACACAGGAAGATTTCTCTTTATTATGGCAAAACAGCATCTCGGGAGGTGTTGGCAGAGAGATTCTTTTGGTTTTACAGAAATCCTTTGATTCAAAGCATTATGTTGGTAGCTGTGACTGTTATTTCTTGGGATGCTCTCATGTGTCCAACAGTGACATCCTTCCCTTTGTCTTATCAAATGCCTCTTTGCCTTGGATCTCAGCTGTCTGTGTGCAGCTCTGCTTTCAAGCACTTCTGTACAACTCCTAGTCAGCCCACTCTGAACTTTCGTAAGAAGAATGTTTTTAAATTCACCAATGGAAAATATTCCTGTTTGATTAAGAGTCCACTTGCACAAGTTTTGTATTATATAATTTTTTTATTTAGTCTTGACTCTTTTTTATATCTGCTGATGTGATAGTTAAGGCACTCCTATCCTTTCTCTCACTGCTGCCCTCTTAACTCCCTCCCTCCCAGCTTACTGAGGAAGTCTCTTGTTCAGATGTTTTCACTTCTGTCTTTTGTTAGAAAGGAGCAACAATGAATGTTTTGAACACAGAGGAACTGTGAGGAATCCTAAAGGCCTTTTATGCTATTTCTTACAGTTATTGGATCATGTGGCCTTCTGGCTGCTTCTAATATAGGAATAGGAAATTTTAAATTTAAAATGTTATGGGTAAGGGACTTCTGTATCAGCCAGGTAAGGTATTTGATGGCAGATACACTAGTAAAAAACTTAACATTTTTGTGCAATAGTGCTGAATTATTGTCCCTTTCCCTAGAAGAAGTTTTGCAGAAATTAAAATGGTTTAAATAAACAGTGTTAGAGTGAAGGTGATTCAGATTGTGTGAGCATGACTTTTCAGTCCTTTTTTTTTCCTTTGGAGCATGTTTGGAAAATGTGTTTGTATATTTAAGGATATTTCCTATATTACTATATTTCTTGTTTTCAGTTTCAGGGCTGGAGAGCAAAGGAAATGTCTGTATATTGCAGTGAACACTGTGCAGTTCACAAAGAATGTTTGTTTGTTTTTTTAAGAAAAAAATTAACCTTGACTGTGCTTCAAAATGTGTGTGTGAGCCTTCTGCTGTTAAAAATAAATGAGCTTGTGAGATGGTGGAGGGTCTCCAGGGAGGTCTACAAGTATCAGGAATGGCCACTGCTGCTTTTATTCTCTTTTGCTAATTACAATAGCATAGAAATAATAACAACTGCTGTGACATTGGGTTTTCTAAAGCTTGGTTTTTGGACATGTGGGGATGTAGGGTGCTTTATGATGGCTTGGCATTTGACTTACCTCTTTAACTTCCTGCTTTTTAGGGGATCAGATTTTGCTGTTTTAGACTCGAGATCTTGAATCTGATACAGGGGACACTGGCACTGTTGAGTAGCATCTGCCCCCTGTTCCTCCCACGAGGGGACCCTCTGTTTCTGCAGAGCCCACTCTTGAATTTTTTTTCCCTTCCCAGCCCTGGCCTTTGCAGACAACTTTGCTGACACTTGTTTGAGATGAATTCAGGAATGGCTGCTCTGCCAAAAATCACAAGTTCAGCTATAATTTGCCACTAAATTATGTTAGTAACAAATATCCACTGCTTGTTGACAGTGTTTTTGAATGTTTAATGTTTCAATTGCCAGACTGTAGAATCCTGTGTCAGCAGCCTTAAAGCTTCCTTTGTTTGCGAGAGCCCCAGTTTAACAAAGCTCTCTGGAGAACAGAGGTCTCATGTTCTCTGTGGCTGCCCCTGCGGTGGCTGGGACTCAGTGGAGGGTCAGTGGAGGAATCTCATGGTTGGATGCTCTGGTCACAGTGCTATTCCACAGAAATAACCGTTGCTGAGCGTGAAGAAGTTGGCAGTGATGAGTGGGATCTCTGTGTGGGATGTTCTAGCTGTGGTGTGCTGGGTAAGTGCAGATGGCAGAATTGTCTTACTCTGTCATCTTTCCTCAGGGCCTCTTAGGAGATTGCTGCCTTCTGGATTAGTACTGAGGTGGTGTTTGGTTGCTGTCTTCCTCAGGAACTCTGTTTTAGAGAAAGGAGTAACTGGTACCACTGCACAAGTGCAGGTTGCAAATATTTGTTCAGGCTCAATTTAAATTTAGGCATGATTCATTTGGAGTAAGGGACTATAATCCATTGTGTCCCCTGTTAAATAGGGAATACTGAAAAGCATTAGAACTGGGCAAGGCACTTGTCAAATACATGGAAAGAAACATTTTTCCTAGGAAAAAGAAGGTTTGTTAATTCCTCATACGGGATAATTGTACTTGGCTGTCTACCAGTAACCTTCCCCCATATGTAGGTGAGCTGTTTGTGAATCATTTGGGTCAAGTATACTTTGTAGGTAAGGAAGGATTGGTCCTTGAATTCTGCTTCAAAAATCCCACAACTGCTCTGTTTTAGGGAGATTCTAGGCAGTTCATGGGTGTTATGTTAGTTAGAAATCATAAAAAAATAGGGTGTTTCCTGTTCTATCGGTAGAATCAAAGTAATTTCTCTAAGGAAGATAACACATATGCTTGGGCTGTGTTTGTGTGCAGCTTCTTGTCTTGAATTCCTTGTTCCAGGCAGAGTTCTTATGCTGCTTTAGCATAAGAGGAAGCTTTTCATAGGTTCTCCCTCCACCCCTTGCCATATTAAATAAATGTAAGTATGTGGATGTGTAAGTACTGCAGCTTGATATTTCACAGCATTTATGGCTGTTGAAGTTCTGTTCAGGATTTCCAGTCCTCGTGGACCACTGATGTTCTCTTTCATCATACCAGACATCTGACACTTCTGTGTTGTGAGCTGACCTTTAGGAGTGGGGTCTGTCTTCCTCCTTTAGCAGGATGGTGTAAAAGAAATGAGAATTCATCTTATCCCATATAGATATGATGTGTATATCAGGGAACTTTATAACCTGAACCTCAAAACTGTAGAGCATTCTTTACTGGAGAGGGAGGCATGGAGGAAGTCTCTGGTTAGACTAAACAAAATCTTACCTAGGCCTCAAGTACACTTAATATTGCTGCTTAACAGAGCTGAAGATACATATTTGCTGATTTAAATGGTATGAAGAGCCTTAGTAGATCAGTAAAGAGTAAGTACTGCTTAAATAACTTGTTCAGTGCCTTTAAATTGTAAACACAGATACAATAGAGCACTAAAACTCTACTTATTGCAAAAACCAGTTTCCAGCAGGAGCTGGTGGGAAAGTTTAGGTTTACAGCCTGTGCTGAAAAACATGTGAATGTGCTAGTGAATGACTCTGGCTTTTAAATAGTTACTAAATAGTTCACAACTATTTAACTGCACCTCTGTAATTAATAGGAGGGGAGTAAATTGAACAGACTAAGGTAGACAGAACTGCTTTTACTGTAAAAGCAAGGGACAGTGGTTGTCATATAATATTTGATGGAGCATATTTCTCTGAAATGCCAGGTGGATGCCAACTTCATTTCTGTGCTGTCAGTCAGCACAGAAGAAAATCTTCAATAATGGTACAGTATTTTCATAAATGTTGTGTATTTGTGATATAGATGTGGATTTGATTTATGGCTAATTGAAAGATGTTACATTTTTAATTTACCAGGGAATTTAGACGTTTTGAGAGAAGTGAATTTCCTGATAGTTAATTAAATTATCTTGAAACCTCTCTTGCTAACCTTAGTAAAACTTCTACTTTCTTGTCAAGGTGCTGAATTGTGGAGTTTAATTCAGCTGCTCTGTTTTCAAAAGTTTGCCTAAGCAAATAATGTTCTGTAAAATTAGTTCTCATTTGCCTTTAGGTTTCTATGACTTCTGCTTTTCAGATACTCAAATTTATTGCATTTCTTAGCAAAACACAATTGTTTATCCAAGTGCTTCAGAGTGATTCTCTCAAATTTGTTTTCTAATGAAACTTAGGCTAAAATGTTACTGCTTAGTGTTCTAACCAGTATTCAACTTTTAACTAAAAATGTGGAGATTCTTTTAACACAGGATCAGGGTTGTTTTCTTACAGTTACAGTGTGAATTTGCAAGCTAAATGCACAACAATGTTTTTCCCATTAGACTTACTGAGAGAACTTGAAGTGCTGTAAATTTTGTCTAAAAGTTGAGTATAATGTGATAATATTTGGAATATCAGATTTTTGTCATAGGGTGTTTTGATGGATAACAATTTAATTTCTAGTCAGTGTTCTTGGAATAATCAGAGTTTAAAGAAAACCACTAGTCATCCTAAGTTAGATGTCAGTGATTTTTTTTTTTTTTTTGGACCAAATTTAGAATTAAAGAGTAGGAGCAAATATAAGCAGTAAAGCTATCAGTGATCTTCTTAGCGATTTGCTAGCCCTGTATTACATCCCTGGAAAGTTTTTTGTGTGCTTTCACATCTCACAGTTAATGTATATTAATTGGTTTTTAAGATGGTATTTCAGAAATCCAGGCCTGATTAACTTGAGTGTTAAAATAGCCTCCTTGTATTGCCTGAGTGTCTCCACTGTTTGGCACATGTGGGAAGTAAATGTTCTTGCATCCATTGAGCAAAGCACGGCTTGCTTTTAATTGTAAGCGTTTGTGGGCAAAAGCAGTAGTTAGCATGTATTTAAAGAAAGAGCTTGAAAAGAAAGCAAGCTTTTCTTACCCTGGTGCTGTTGCTCAGCAGGTTTTCTCTCTGTGCTTGCAGGTTTTGACTGAACTGGGTTTGACAACGTCAGGCTGTGGCAGCACAAGAGCCTGGCATTTGTTGGCCCTGCTGCAGCAGCCTGGCGTGGAGGGAGAGTGGTGCCAATCCTGGCTTAAGGCTGAAGTTTTGAGCTGTGGCATTAGTAATGGTATCTCTCATTTGAGAGCACACTAAAAACGTTGTCTTTTTGCTTTTGTTGTGCTCATTTGTGTAGTGCTCAGGAAGAGGAAGAAGCCCCTGTGGATGCGGGGGCAAAAAGTAACTAGAAAATGGTGCTGGGAGGAAATGGGAAATGCAGGTTAAAGCAGGAGAAAAAGACTGAGCGGGGGAGTTTACTGTGAAGAAATCTAGTGATTGGGTAGAAGTTGTAATAAGAAGAGATTGAAGTGAGGGAGAAATTGGAGGGAAGGAAGACTACAGCAGGGGGCCCAAGATGGAGAGATGAAAGACAGAGACAAAAGTCAAAAAGTTTGGGGAAGCAGATTAGGATTTTAAGAAAAGTCTAGCTATGGTTTCATAAATTTGCATGGAAAGTGTCAGAGCTTGCATGTGCAGTTGTGAATATTGGTCTCTGCTGAAGTTCAATCATCTGACCTTGTATGCTTAATGTTACTTTGAGAAGAGCTTACACAGCCTTAAGTTGCACTGCAGTACCAAAAATGAGTGTGTTTTACAGGAATGGCTCCTGATTTTAAGACTGACCGGCTTCCAGCTGTTTAAAGTGATTGTGTGATGACAAACTTCCAGAATACTGAAGGAACACTTCTTGCTTCTTTCAGGAGGGGCTTGAATCCACCCCATAGAGTGAAGTCGATTTCAATGACTACGTTCACACAACAGGAAATAGAATTTCTGCAGAAACATGGAAATGAAGTAAGTATTACTTGGAGAATAAAGTAGTTTTCTCACTTTGATATTAAAGTTTAAAACACTACTTAAAGAAAATTTGGTTTGGTTTTTTTTTTTCTTAGCAAAAACCAGACACAAGTTTTTTGAAACCAACATAATTTGAAGTGATGCTTCTGAAGAGCTTGTTTCACTTGGGTAGCTGATCACCATAATGTTGCATGTTACTACCCAACACAGACCATCCAGATTCACATGATCCGTGTTTCTGAATTGGGTTTTCTTTTGCTTTTGCATAAGGCAATAAGCAGCTGTCTCTTTTTTTTTTTTCTGCATCTCAGAACTTGAGACTGAGTGCAGCAGTGTTTCCTGAGTGTGCCAGGACAAAAATAAATACCAAAATACAGCTTGTAGTTTTATTTGTTCAGAATAGATGTCAGAAAGTCTTCTAGAAGTTTTAATAACCTCCTTACTTAATAAAAGTATATCCATGTTGAAGGGTCTTGAAGAGAGAAAGGAAATTGAGAAAGAAACTCTAGTGTACTGAATTTTTGTTCTTTTTAATAGAAGAAAAAAATTGGAGGTAAATGTTGGATTCAGCTAAACCCTGGATGTGGCTATTATGTCTTCAATTTAAGGATGAAGTTTGTGTTTCAATACCATACTGTAGTGTTGAGGATTCTAGAGGTAGATTGTGCCTCTGTTCAAACTAGATAAAGTTCTATTTCACATTGATTGTATCTGTATTCAGTTTTAGTAGAACTATTGCTTGTAGGCTGCAGAGTGTCTCACCAGTGTGTTCTTGTGAAGCTTTGTGAGGATATATCCCATCATTCGTTAAAATGCTGATACTTGACTTTCCTAACTTGGCCCCTTCTTAAGGGTCAGGTTGAAGAATGAAAATAGAAGTAGCAATTGCTTTTCCCATCCTGGTAAATACACTTTAGTTGTTGAAATGACTGTTAGTGGATGATTCCTCTAGACGGAGCTGGATCAATGTCTAAACTCTTCTGGACATCATGAAATACTCCTTATGGCTTAGGCTGGTTGGGTTTTTTAAAGCTGTAGAGCATTGCATATATATTTTTATATATAATTATATTATATTGCTGACTTTCTGCATAGGGAAAATAATAAAGAATTCTTTGTGTTCGTATAGACTATTTTGGATTCTCTTTCCATAAGATTAGATTGTAAACTCCAGCTTTGTTTTAAGCTTCACAAGTGTGAAGGAAAATGTGTGTGTTTGTACTTCCCTCCCTGCATTGGTTTTAATTTCAGCTTTTCACTCAATCTGCTGTGTCTACAGAGTGGTACAAGTTTGTTTTCACTGATCTGGAACCTTAAGTGATCCCTACTCAGTTGATTGTGTAATTGTCCTTATTATAGATCTGACTACTCTGCCAATCATAATGATGTAGTTGATACATAATTCATTATTGACATACAGAATGTTCACAGATCTCTGCAGTGCTGTGCTCTGTTTCAAAAGCAGGGGTCTTTGCACTTGTAGTACTCTTAATAGAAGTATTGAAATGACTTAAATGAGCTGCCTCATAAATGAAGATGTCCTCCTGAGTTTAGTTTTGGGTTGTTTGATTATTGTCTTAATTCTAAAGTAAAACTGAGTAGATACTTTTAACTGCAGATGGTAGATTGAACTGAACTGATTATTGTCTTAAACACTATTAGAAATTTAAATCCTAATTAAACATGTTTTCACTTTGTTGTGCTTTGTATTGCAGCAGTTAAATACTCGTTTTGCTTTCTCTTGTTAGTATTGGACTTTGGAATACTTACCTGCAGATAAGATAGAAGTATTGGACAGATGAAATTCATCTGACCTCACAAAAATCTTTGCTTAGCTTCTGTTCAGCATAGGAAGTTCTTGTGTCTATATGAAGAAACGAAATATCTTAGTATAAGACTTCAAACATGGAATTGTCCAACATATTGGAACATGTACATGTGAAACAAAATATAGTCACTGAACAGCTTAGATGTTGTAGCATTTTGTTCTGCATCTACATATATATAAAACTCAACTTTTTACAATCTATGATGTTTAACTTCAATTTTTCTGTAACTTTTAAAATCCTTTCATTCCCACTTTTTTGTTCTGGTCTTTGTCCAACATGGCCAAGGCCTCTGTGGTAAGCTTTCTTGCCTCCAGATGAGTAGATCATGGTTTACAATAGGGATCTTGTTCTGAATAGAAAGGAAAACAGCAAGCAAGCTTCCATGAGATAAAGTAATTAATAAGGTGGTGAGTTGTTCTTAGAGGAAGTAGTTTTCCACTCTCCTTCAAAGAGTTTAAGGTCAATGTATTGAGTGAGGTTGAAGTTCTCTAAAAAAAAAATAAAAAAATGAAACACCCAAACCAAACAAATCAACAAAACCAAAACACTCCCTAATATCTGCAATCCGAACTTTTTGTGAGTTGTTATAAATTACCCTCTTTGTGGCACACATGGGTAAAACTTTGCTTACTGAAAAGTTTCTACAAGGCAACTGCTTTGGGAAGAGATTATCAGAGCAGCTTCTCTTGAGGTGAGACACCATATTCCCTGTATATATACACTTCTAAGGTAACTTGATCTTTACTTTGGATGAGTTGTTACTGCTTCACATACAGTTTTAAATCCTTTTACTGGGTTAGAAAACTTCTGTATTTTGGTGTTGTTTACTCATCTGTAGGTATAAACAGATGTCCAGACTCTGGTTTTGCTAATGTTGGGGTTTATCTCACTTTTGCAGCAAGAATAGAGGCATCTTCCAGCTGATATTCCTCAAGTGCCTTCTGCAGTCCTTTTGAAGGATAAAGGCAATTGGGACTCACTGGGTAGGGTTTTTCCCCTCCTCCTTCTCTTCATGAAGAGCTGTGTGAGGTATTTTCACGTTTTCATGTTAGGAATAATGAGGAGAGTGTGGTATGGACATGCTTGTATGTGAATCCTCACACTCAAATGATACCATGGTTGATTAGGCCTCTGAATCAATTGTGCAATGGTAGTAGGAAGTGAACTTACTGTTTGCAGAAGGTGGATGTGGTGCTAATCTCATGTTGCCATTACAGCTGTGAATATTTATTCAGAAACTTTTCCCTGAAGCTGAAAAATAGTATGATGAGGAAGACCAGTTGCATAGTTAATTTTTCTCCTACCCTTTTGAAAAATGACAGATGTTTTATAGCCTTTCCAAGTAACCCATTCTAACCCATGCACATGCTCAAAGAAAAAGATGTTGTTGGTCTTGTATTTAGAAAATCTGTGTTCCTCTGGGGGAAAGGACCATGTTTACCCAAGCTAATGAGTAGAATAAGATGCAGGTATGCTCAGCTGCTTGGGGTTATCTTAATAGTGCTTAATTTTGTTTTGGGGCCAATCTTCCTGACTCTCAGTAGCACCTGAGATTGCAAGGTGCAAGTACCAGCTTGCTGCATTCTTGTAGCAGTAGTAGCAGCACGAGGCTCGTTCAGAGCTGGTGTTAGGCCTGACCAGAATTTTTTCCTAGAATCTCCTTACTATGCAATATGGCCTAAAAACCCAGGAGTGGAAAAAGCAGCATTAATCTGGAGCTGATGAGTCCTGACAGCATGAGCTGTGCAGTCAGGTGTCCCTGTAGTACGTTCCTGGTTCTGCTAATACGATATAGAGATACGTGAGCTGACTGTGTGTAGAACAATGTCTTTGTTAGCAGGATTTACTGGCTTGACTCTGCTTATGAAACAGCTATAACTTCTGTGCCTTTGAAATCAGTATGATGGCAGTATAAAATTCTTTTAACCTACAGAGATTAATGAATAATATTGGCATCAGAAGTGCAGAATTACTAAACAAAGCTATAACTTGCTTACATAAGGAAACTGTTTCCAAATCTTTCTTCCTGTGGGGTGAGTGTTATGTTTTGGAACATAGTTTTGTTGTGTGGTAATCTGCACTTCTTTGCACTGTCAGCATTGCATTTGGTGCATAACTGAGAATATTTTATTGGCAACAGGGGGAGAAGAAGAAATCTAATTTGGCATTTACCAGCCTCCTGAAAGGTAATATCTCATTAGAGCTTTTTAAACTAGACTGACGTGTAATCTTCCTATGCAGTGGTGTGTCTGGGTCTCAAGAAGTGTTGTAGGTCAAGGAGTGTGCTTTTCCTATTGAAGTGCAGCTTCTACCAGCAGAAGTACGTGTCCTGTTGGAGCTTTTCCTTGCCTTGTGACCTTCACTGCATACAAGAGAAGGAGGCTTCATGAGCAAGAACTTTCATTTTGCTGGCCTAACTGAATCTTTGTTATTTCTAACTAGCACAACTGTGCTAGCAGGAGTTTTCTAAAGTGTGGTAGCTCCACGTGTTGTGTAAGCAGAAGGCCTTTGTCTCTCCCATATCCGCCTTCCCACACACACTGGAGATCTGTATCAGTGAAATAGTGAGGACATGGTGAAGTGTTGTTTGGTAGTTGAAATACATAGCACTGGAATAGAAGTAATTGGAATCTCAGGTTTTGTGTTTCTGCAAAATTTGATGGATGTTGCTGGTTCTTTTCTCTATTAGTTTTTGGTGTGCCTGTCCTTCCCCACTTGCACAGCTCTGTAAAAATACACAGGAAAAAAACCCTAAAACATGTCAGTAAACCTAAAAGCAAAACAAAAGCTAAACTTTTATGGAAAACAGGTTCACGTATTTTCCTCTTAGACTCTGAGCCCTATGTGGAACTCCTGAAAGCTTGAAATGTTACTGGAGGCTAGGTTTTAAACCAGAAGCCTTTCTGGTCAACTTTGTTTTGTGGCGTACCAGATGTGCACAGAATGGGATGTGTTCTTTGTTCCTTTCTGTCAAAGCTGAAAACAAGGGTAATTGCTCAAACCGTAGGACTACAAATGTAAATAATGCATGGAAAATAAGATGGGTAAATTTAATTACTATAGGAAAAACAGTTTTTACATCAAATGGAATAACTGTGGAGTGCAGATTCAGGGAAACCAATAGCATGAAGAGAAATATAGGTAAAGACTTTATTATAACATACAGCGTGCACTTGGCCCAATTTCTCCTTTCGACGATGTATTTAAGTTACGGTAACTCACAGTTTCTGCCTTGCTACCTCCTGGGTTTTTATCTAGGTCAGGGTGAGTAGGTTGAAGCTGGTTGTGATTCTCTTTCCCTCTTTACTTCATGCTGTACTTACTGATCTAATTCTGAATGTCCCAGTATCTGGTTGCCAAGTGTCTAATGACATCCCTTGCAGGACTGGAACTTGTTGGCAGAGGACAGGTGCTGTTCTTCCCAAAGCGGTTGTAAGGGGATTCTCATGAACTGTTAAATTTCCTGAAGACAACTGCTGAATCTTGTTATCTACTTATTGTTACCTGAGAAGATGAAACTTTGCTTTGTCTTGTTCCTTTGCAGACCCCATAGTGTAGTAGGGACAAAAATTCAGAGTATTGCTTCTGTCAACAAAAATAGACTCTCAAATGCTGCTGCATATGCTTAATCATTCTGACTTCAGTGCTGTCCCTTTTTACCCTTGCTACATTGGTGAACCAGTGGGAAATGGACTAATTATACTTTTCAGGGACAGTGGACAATGGTTATGGATTGTTGGATATGTTCCACTGTTTCTAGGGGCTTCCACATAACTTGAATGTTTACTCTTGGCTCCAGCTTGTCAGGCTCTTCTTCTCTAAGCGGAGCATTTTGTCTGATACAGCTTTGGTTATCAAAAGAAGGAGTATAGCAGAGCTTTTGGTGAATGAACAGAGCTTTTGAGGAGAGGCTTATTTGTGCTGCTGTTGCAGAAAGAACAATATTAATATTAAATGACTGAACCAGAGTATCCCCAGGGAGATGGTGCAATGTAGGACTTCAGAAAGCCAGAGAATTTTTAGGCCCAATACCTTAATAGTAGTGTTGTGTAACTGTGTGGTGAGTTGGCATGATTCTTCATGTATTATCTGTAAAAGCAAAGGAATGAGTAATTCTGTTAAAATGAAGCTTAAGATGTATCATGGAACTTGGGCAGTAGAATTTTCTGAATGAGCTCTGAAAGTTTGATTTATCTATGGAGTAGTTAGTTAGGTAGTTTGGAAAACGTGCTCTTTGGGATATCAAATTCAAATTTCTCAAGGCATAAATTTTCAAAATAAGCAAAAATTGAGAACAATTCAGGTTTTTTTTTCTCAAATAGTGAGTTTGTATTAAAAAACTAAGAAGAAAACTGTGTTTAGTAGATCAGCTGGCTGCTTAAAGCTTGGGTTTGTACAGATTTACATTTCCTTTACTGCCTTTTTGCACTTCCTGCTCTCATGTCCTGCAGGTACTATCCTGCAAGAGTCAGCACATGCTGTGTATAACTGTGCTGCTTTGTTCAGGTGTCCTCCCTGGGCAGCTCCTGGGCCAGAGAGAACATAGAACTGAAGTTCAACTAAAGTTGCCAATCTGATTTTTCTGTATTTCCACTAAATTTTTTTTGGTCATAATTAATCTCTTGATATCTGTCAAATTCAGATGGTGAATTAGTAGGGAGTAATCAGGGTATATAAATGCTGAGTGATCATTCTGCACCATAAACAGCGAGTTGTATGGCATAAAATTCCTTGATCTTTATCACAACAGTTACATTTAAAAAGCTTTGAAATAAAAAAAAATGTGGTGACCTGATCAACAAAAATACTCAGCAGAAATATAAAGCAAACTTTTTTCTTTGCACAAGATTCAGGACTGTTAGTGACTAAAATGACTATGGAGAGATAAGCATTTAAAACCCCCACAATTACATGATGATATGAGTTCTCTAACAACAGTTTTTTAAATTCTATTTTTCAATTTTGATTTCATCCTGTGGTATTGCACAGCACTGCCACTTGTGTTTTTGTAGATAGCTGAAAATTGTGTTTTGTGGTTCCCTTGAAGCATAATCAATGCAGTGTTGTGGATCCCTGTCAAGTCAGATGATAGTACCAGAAGTATAGCTAGAAAGAGCATGCAGGTCACCAGCAAACAGGGGAGGACAACGGGCCTTTCATTGTGCTCTGAATGCTGGCTTGGAACGGCTGCTGATGTTCAAAGCATTGTGTGGTACTTCATACAGAAAGAGACAGAACCATGCCTTTTAGTGGTTTCTTGTGTGATATTAAGGCTTTTTAAAATTTGGCTTTTTAAGGACTTAAATCAGAATCACGTAAATTGGAATAGACCTTTAAGGTCATCAAAGATGAAGAGACAAAACCACTGGTTTTTGGCAGAAGCATTGTACAAAATGCCCTTATGAGCATGTGATTTACCCTTTGTATTCTGCTTGTGGTGTATACCCACTCACAGTTTTATGGTTCATTTTCATCATTCCCACTATCCAAATCCAAACTACTCTAATCTGATGTGGTGTTCTGGTTTTGGCTTCTAAGACTTGTCCATATTTAATATTTTTAAGCAATTTTACTTTCTCTGATAACTGTTTAGGTAAATAAACTCGCATGAAATGTGATTTGAATCTCTGGTGTGATGAAGTAAATCTTTTATGCTGTGTTTGTATGGCTCCTGCTGTCAGACTCTGTTACACTGAGAACTTCTTGCTGAAGCGTGTATGACTGAGTAGGTTCTTTTGCTTGGTGGTTGTGTGTTGCCCATTAGTAAAACTGTTTTCTCTGCTACCAGTAACAGAGAAACAATGAGGAGAGCCTGGCAGTTTGTTTAAATAAATTACAGTAGTGACTTAAGGCATGTTTCAGTTGTTACTTCTTTTTGTGGTTAGGTATTTAGAAGGAATTAGTTGCTCCAGGAAACACTTTTGGAAGCCTGCTTTTTCTGAAGGTTTGCAGAAATTGCAGTGCAAGAGCAGATGCCTTTAAGAAGCTTGCATCATTTTAAGCTAACAGGTGTTCAGCACAGTCCTCCTCCGTCCCTGTTTGCATATTCATGGAGCTGTTATCTACTATGGCTCCATAGCTGGCAATGAGCTGAAGTCACACAGGGCCTTGTTTTCTGATTTCTCGTATAATTCAGCTGTAATGGTCAGGATGGCTTGAGACTGACATGTGGTGGGTTTTCCTTGTTGTTTGTACTCTTTTCTCCTCCAGCTGCTCAGGCACTGTGGGGTGAAGATGAAGCAGAAAAGTGGGAGGAAGGTCAATGACTGGGTTGTGGTTTGACTGCTGTGAGTTGATCTCGTACAGGTTTCAGTGGTATTACTGACATGGTAATTGTGATGAGTTTCTTTGATCTGACTTGTTTTGGGTGGGAGTAGAAGGAGTGATTGAATGGCCTGATATGGGTGGGGGTGAGGACCTCCTCTTTCATTTGCCAGCACATCTCAGGCTGGATGCAAATGGATTATCATGGTACATCCCCCCAGGTGTTACTGTGCTGAGTGTGAGATCAGGGGCTGTTGTGACACTTGTCCAAAATTAAGCACTTTCTTTCCTTTGTTTCCTGATGTTCCTTCCAGTACTGAAAAGGAGGTTGGGAGGGGACTCTGTGGATTCGGACAACACCAACTCCTGCTGCTAGAGATTCTGTAAATAGCCACAAGCAGGGCTTCTCTTCCTCCCAGCAGTCATATGACACTGCTACTTGTATAGTTATACTCACAAATCTAAGTATGGAAATACTATTGCTGGCCCACCTCAGGCAATCCACTGCAAGTTTAAAGCTGTACACTGAAATATCCTGACTTTATACATTTTGTCAGCAAAAAGTCATGCTCATGTGTAAGATTGGTACTATTAAAACAGTGATTCATGCTATTAGCTTTTATTTTAGAACAGACTTGTGACTTTTTTGACTGAGTTTATATCTTTTAAGTTTGCATGAAGAAGTATTAAACAGATAAATTCAGTTTCATTTTATCTATTACCATACTGCAAATGACTGTTCCATTTTGAGAATTCAAATCAGTGCATTGAACTTAACCCTTTTGTGGAGTACAATTGCTGAATGAATGTGGAATAGCTGAGTTTGTTTAAGAGTGGAACTACTGATCTTATTTTTAGATGAGTATTTAAGTGGCTAATTTAGAGCTATCTTTTGATCATTAGGTCTGTTTCCTGTTGTTTGTCTCTATCCAGTAGATGATAATAAGGACTGTGGAGTGTTGGACATGCAGTCAGGCTATATAAAACTGAGACATCAAGTATGCAATAGATAGTTATGATGTCTGTCTAATCTCTCTCATCCTGAGAAATCTTTGAAATGACCTGTAAGATTTATGACTTTTGACAACTAGCGCTCCCTGGCCAGGTAAAGAAGAAAACCTGTTTGGGGAAGATGATGGAGGTGTCACAGCTTCTACATAGATTTGCCAGCTTTCAGAGCAATCTGTTTATGCAGCTCTTGTTTGGTAGAGCATGTGCTTCTCCTGGAGGTCACTGAGGACAATGCTGAAAATATGACACTTGCAGGGATAAGAGGGCACGTTTGTGGGAGGTATGTAAGAAGGGTGGTCAGGACTATTTCAGAAAGGGTGTGGGTAGAAAGCATATGCATCATAAAAACCAAAGTTTTTTTTTGACTATTTCTCTGGTAGAAACCTGTTCTGAAATGACAGTCTGATTTTTTTGAGGGTAGCTACTGTCTGGTGTTATCATTTGGGTGCATGTTCAGGTTACTTGCAGAACGGTCTGAAGTGCTTACATTTCAAGTTACAAGTCCTACATCTTGTTTAGTTTTGAGAACACCTTTCCTTTTGTTTTTGTCAGGAATTGAAGCTTGAATGTCCTGAGAATTTTGAGAGTGGTTCAACTTTTGCTCACTCACAACTACAGTTAGAAAGTGGAAGCAGAGCAATAATACTTTTACCCCTGCTCTTGTAAACATATATGATATTCTAGAAACTGCATCACAGTAACACAGGCTGTTTAAAAAAAGCTCCTGTACTCAAATAGTAATGATAAGTATACATACTAAACCTCAGATCCCTTAAAATCTGCCATCTGGGGCTTAGAGCATATGGAATCTGTTGAAACAGTTTAAACCCTGAGGTACAGGTAAGGGAATGTGTAGAATTAAGTGAAGGGAGAAGAGTCTTAAAGATCACAAGTAGAAATCAGGTGCTTTGCATTTCCTGAGTACATTCTTCAAATACTTTGTAAAAGCAGTATTGGATGGTGAAATTGGATGCTAGGATGTGCTTGCCCTGCAGTGACAGATGGTCTTTCAACTTTAGGTATTTAGACAAGTACATGGTGCACCAGTCAGTTGTTAAACCAGCTCTGTCTGGAATATAACATCACCAACCCTGCCAGAGTTCAAGAAGCATTTGGATGATACTCTCAGGCACGTGGTGTGACTCTTGAGGATGGTCCTTTGCAGGGCTAAGGGTTGGACTCAGTGATCCTTGTGGGTCCCTTCCAACTCAGCATATACTGTGGTTCTGTGATAAATCGTGCAGCCACACAGGTTTTAGTGGTTTAATGTATTAACAATAGTCATCTTTAATTAAGGTATTTTCTCTGATCAATCTGTGTTGTTGTGTTGTTTTGTTTTTGTTTTTTTTTATTAAGGTATGCAAACAGATTTGGCTAGGCCTATTTGATGATAGGTCATCAGCAATTCCAGACTTCAGGGATCCACAGAAAGTAAAGGAATTTCTACAGGAAAAATATGAAAAGAAAAGATGGTAAGATACCTTTAAAATTATAAAGTTTGCCTCTATGATGAGGGAAGATGACTGTTTCCTCTCATTTTCGAGTGTGCTTTTCTTGTGTGCTCTTCAGACTGGGTTGCACAGCTCTGTGAAGTAAAATGATTTCTGAACTTCATGCAGAGCTCCTACAGGAAGCAGAGAAGACAAGCTAAAAAGTTTCTCAATGTTCATATTGATGGAACAGAAATGGCTTAAGGAGATGCCAACAACAGTGTAGAGTAACAGCTTTGCAGACTTCTATTAGGATGGGAAAGACGTGCAGTTTATATTTAATAAGTGCTAAAAATATTGACTTTAAATTTGAGTCCATTTTTGAAGAACTATCTGGCATATTTAAATAGTAGTTATTTTGCAAACTGTTGATAGAATCTACAGCAGGATCAGGGGTTAAAAGCTGTTGCTCTCCTTGAATGTAGGTATGTTCCTCCAGAGCAAGCCAAGGTGGTGGCGTCAGTCCACGCGTCCATATCGGGGTCTTCTGCCAGTAGTACGAGCAGCACACCTGAGGTGAAGCCACTCAAATCTCTCTTGGGAGAAGCTGCACCCACACTGCACTTAAACAAGGGCACACCCAGCCAGGTGAGTAATGGCAGAGCTGTTCTGTACTGCTTTTTCCTCTTTTAGTGGCACAAAAATTCTTGGACTAGCAACTGTTATGATCCATATGAACAAAATGCGATCACTACAGACAACTTTATATATTTTATTGAAGTATACAGGTGTTTGCAGATCAAGTACTAAATTAAGTTTGTTTCTGTTGAGCAAATTGATTTTTTTTTTTATGGTTATTTTCAGTGAGCATAGACTTCTAGTGTGATAAGCTTAATTATGAGTGTCTTTTGCTTTAATATCTCTAAACTTTGAACCTAATGTGGTATATTTTTATGTTTGCTTTTTATTTGAAAATAAAATGACTGATACCGTTAACCAAGAGGTTAGTAATGAATATATGGATGAAAGCATGCCATACTTGTTATTACTTCCTGTGCATTTGAAACTGTCTTGTCAAGTGACTTTCAGGGATGCTTTCAATATGCTTTTATGTAAAGCCAAACAACACTAGGTACTTTGATTTTTGGAGGGAAGACAAGTTTTTTTTGAAAACTACCTTCAGGATACAAGCAACTTCTGAATGGACCTTTTGAGACTCAAACAGTATAAATTTGTGACTTGAAGCCTTGCTATGAAATTTGTCAGTTTTTCTCTCTTTGTACTGAATTGTAAAGATTTTTTCAGAACAAAGTGAATAATTATTTTTCATCTTATAAAATTAAGTGTTACTGTTTGTATTTGTACGGTATTTGCAGTTTAAAATACATAATTCTGAAGTTGCCAGTATATTGCTACTTTATTCTTCTAGGACCTATTAAACCATGGAAATCTGCTGCAGAGTTCCTTTAAAAGCCACAGTAGTAGCATAAATAGTCCTCAGAGAAGGGTCTGTGCTGCATACAGCATCCTAAACTTCAGGAGTAAATGTCTTGTTAAAGAAATATGCTTAGCCTATTCTTCTAATATTTTGCAAATGTCAGTTTGGTAAAATACCAGCTTTTTGTAGGAGCTAATTGAAGTGTTGTTTGTAGTCTCCTGTTGTAGTTCGATCTCAAGGACAGCAGCAACAAGAAAAGAAACAATTTGACCTCCTCAGTGACCTCTCAGATATCTTTGCTGCTGCTCCTCCTCAGTCAACTGCTACAGCAAATTTTGCTAATTTTGCACACTTCAACAGTCACACAGGTAGGTGTTGAGACCAGTGTATCCCTTTCAAATGTATAAAATGTAGTTTTAATTTTGATGACTTCAGTCTAAACTTTATGAGGTGTATGTAATCGCTGTGCCTTAATGTTGTGTTGCTCAAGATTTAGTCTTTATAAAGAAAGGTTGAAGAGACAAAGAATGACAATTCTGCTTTTTGAAGTGGGAGTTGCTATAGCTATTTTCTAGGATATGTATGATTAGACTGTTTCTGCCTACTACTAAGCTTCAAATTCTTTGAGGGAGAGAGTGAGAGGATGAGTAACAAAATGTCAGGAGAAGCTGATATTAGACCTTCAATTTTCTTTCTGAAAATTATTAGGAAGAGCATTTGTGGAAAGCAAGCAGATATAGAGACTTTAAAGGAGTTCAGATGCATTGATAATATCTGCCAATTTGTTAGAAGAAAAACAAAAGCTTCCTCAATTTAGTGACCTCCTCTTTTGTGTGTATGTCTGTTTGAAAACTGAGTACTACCCATGTGGACAGTGTTCTATAGTTTCAGGAAGAATAAACAAACCTTGAGCATGTGTATTGACTGAGGAGGCCTTGAATTCTTAGAGAATGACTTCAGTAAAATATATTGAGTCCTCAGGGTTTTTTTCAGCCACAGATCTAGAGCCATAGAAGTCTGTCCTAAAGAAAAAGTTGGTTCTGTGGTCACTGAAGTTTGTTGTTGCTAACTTGCATTGTAATTGTGGGAAAGTACCTTTGCCTACCTGGTCTGAAAGGGCTTTTCATCTAGTTTTTCTGAGAAAAACTGTGATGCTGCTAAGCCACCAAGAAAAAAAGATATTTCTTGTAAATCTGTCCTGAAACTGAGACAAATGGAGAGAAAGTGGGATGGAGGGGACCTGAGATTCACACCTGAGGAACTGAGCAAAATACCAAGGATTTATTAGTTAGCTTCCAAAACCAAACATTGTGGAATAATTGGTTGAATTCAGTAACACTGCAACAGCAGTTTTTATTCTGTGTATTTTGTAAAGTCCTTAAAATAGATTTCATGTTAATCATCTTTTTGGAGGTACATTTAACTGGGAGAACTTGTGCTGACTGGCCAGTGTTGTACAGTGTTAGTGAATCTGCTGCAGATAGTTAATTCTTTCTAATATCTTCTTCTTTCCAAACTTGTTACTGAATGATTATTTACATACACTTGCTTATTCTTTGTAGGTTTTTAGGATATGAAAATTCCATTAAAACAGTATTTCAATACTGTCTTCCAAATCTAGGTAAATTCTCTACTGGGTAATTTTTAAAAGGATAAAAAGCTATATGAATGCTCCAGAATGCATATAATCTTAGGAGTCTGTTAATTTCTGGTTGAAAGAAGTGCTGAAAATCAAAATTGAGAGGAATATTCAGCTGTACTGACTAGTTTTCTCTTTCAATAACTAACCATTGTGGTCTTTCCTATGACTTCTTTCCATAAGTTTTAGAATCCAAAACAGTTTCAGGGCTAGTAAATCAGTTTCTTGAAGATAGAACCCTGATTCTGAGCATGCAATAGCTGAATGTGTATTGCAGACCTGTTACCTGAAGGTGTTTCCTGACTTGCCTGGATAAAGTGATCCTAAGGCTTGTTCTGTGTGCAATAACTACAGGGTGGTGTTAATGAAATAAATAACAAAGTGCTGCAGACTCTTCCCTTTGGATCACAAGGAGGGTTGATCAGTCTGCCAGCTTTGGCAAAAATGAGTTTGAAATGCTCATTAAGGAGTTGCATAAACATGTAATTTTTGTTAGTAATTTGCACACTGCAGCACAGGATGGGAGAACTTGCACTTAGTCTAGCACTACTTTCTCGAAGTTTATGGTCTGGTGTTCTTGTTTTAGGCTTGGTTTTAGCTATGCCTACAGTGGATGGACTTTTCTTTTTCTCTTTATGTACACTATGGTTAACTAAGGAAATCACTGAAGAGCACCAGCAAACTTAAGATCTTTCAGTACAAGTTACTATTTCTGCTATTAAAGCAGAATTGAGTGCAGCAACTGATAAGGAAAATATGAACAAACTTGTGCTGTAATCTGTACAGTGTAGGTGTAAATACTGAAAATTATGCAGGTACTGCAACTTTTGATATGTTTGTTCTCAAAGTTTTTTAATGTACTGAGCTGGCTCAGGACACTTTCTTGAAGGGCAAACATGCTGACCTTATTACTGTCTGTATTTAATTTACAAAATTCCACATTTTCTGCAAAATGATGAGATTTTGAAGATGGTACAGAACTGTTTGTGCTTTACAGACTGGTAATAGGAACAAGGATCAAATTCTGTAGATTTTCTATAAACTAATCAAATAGAAGACTTGCATAAAAGGTTTTAGAAAGGCATAGTAACACAGCACAACTCTGCCACAGGTAACACGGGAGAAGAGACTTTATCTAGAAGAAACAAAATAGTAAAACATAGTTATTTTTTAGAGAATTATTTTCAACTTGAGATATATGCGGACTTTTAGGGGTTTTTTTTGTTTGTTTTGCAGTGTTTCGTGCCGTTATTGTACACTAGGTAGTGCAAACTTCACAGAAGAAACCGTGCAAAGATTGTAGGGGCAGCTGGCATTGCCATGACTGGTGCTGTCATACTTGAGCTGGCTTTGGTAGTGCCTTGTTGATCTGCAGTCTCAACAGCAGTTGTAAATCCACACCAATCTGCAGTCCACTGCAGTTCCTTAACTTAGTTAGAATTGTTCTTAGGTTTTTGCATGGAGAACTGAACTTTGGAATTGCCAATGTACGTATTGTCCAGGTACAGGAAAGTAGGAGTCTTACTGGATCTTTACCTTTGTGCCACATTTACTTAGGTTTAAACTTTACTGCATAAAAGAAAGCAAGATTAACATCTGAATACACTGCTGAAGTCTTTACAGCTCTACTGCTTGAATATGGGCTCATTTGCAGTCATACTTTGTGTCAGCTGATGCAGTAAAATTGAGTATCCTGTAATATACTCCAGTTTTTAATCTAGACCTAAAAGATATTTATTTAAGATTCTTGACATAGTATTCTGTTTGTGTGAGTGATTAAAAGCAATACTTTTGCCATAATTCTGAGTGACATTTATGTGCTTAATCCTATTTGGTCAACTAAACATCAGTCTCTCAGTATCTATCCAATTCAGGATGAAAGCATCACTTTCATTTTAAAGCAAGTTGCAATTGAATTCTTAATTCCTCTTAAAAAGCTACTGGTTTGAAAACCAAAACAACTCAAACTGTGGAATTAGGAGTTGGAGTCTGCAAAATGCTGTTTGAACCAATACAGATAATATAATAATAGAAGTAATTTTGCATGTTTGTGCCAACTTTTTCTCCTTGCACACTTGAAAGTGAAAATAATTTTTCCAGGATCTTGCTTTCTCTTTGATACTTTTTTTTTCCCCTTGTCTACTCTCATGCAGTGGTGGTTTGACCTTGCCTGACTGTTCCTCAGGAGGCTGGGGGGGATAAAATATGAAAAAGCTGATGAGTCAAGAGAAAGTTACTGTCATGGGCAAAACAGACTTGACTTCGGGAAGATTAACTTTGGTTTATTGACAATTAATAATAAAGTAGGGTAGTAAAAAATAACAAAGCCAAACCCACCTTTGCCCATTCTTTTTAGGCTTATTTCCACTTCTTACTGTTTTAGCTCCTTCTCCTGAGGGGGATGGGGAATGGGACTTGCAGTTAGTTAATAATATTTCATCTCTGTCATTGCTTCTTCATCCTGCTGTTCCTCTGCTCCATTATGGGGTCCCTCCCCTGCAGTGAGATATGGTCTTTCTCAGACCTCTTTCAATGTGAGCCCTTTCCATGGGTTTCAGTTCTTCAAGGACTGTTCCACCATAGGTCCTTTCCATGGGATACAGTCCTTCAGGCAGGGTCACAGCCTCTGCCAGGAGCCTCCTCCAGCAGGGGCTTTTCAGAGGCTCCTTCCAGTGTTCCCCGCCTGCCCTGGTGTGGGGTTCTCCCCAGGCTGCATGTGGATGTTACACTGTGTTCCTCGGTGGGCTGCAGAGGGGACAGCCCTCTTCACTATGGTCTTCTCCATGGGCCCCAGGAGAACCTTTTCCAGTGCCTTGAGCATGTCCTTCCTTCCCTCTTAGCTGACCTTGCTGTCTGCAGTGTTTTCTCTTGCATTTTTCTCCCTCGTCTCTCTCACAGCTGCTGCACAGTGGTTTTTAACCTTTCTTAGACACATCACCACGGAGGTGCCTCCAGCATTGCTGATGGGCTCAGTTTTGAGCAGCAGCAGGACAGTTCTGGAGCCAGCTGAAGCTCAGAAATGGGGGCAGCTTCTGGTCCCTTCTCCCAGGGGCCACTCCTGCCACTCCCTGCTACCAAAACTGTGCCCTGTAAACCTAATGCACATGCACAGTTTTTATTGAAAGTGGCATCAAGTCCAGTCAAACCTCACCCTCTCTCCTGTGAAGGGAAATGCTTATGTTTTATGTATATTAGCAGCAGGGTGGAATGCAGCAGTTTTTATTAGAATGTCCTTTTAGTTTCTAAATCTGTAGTACAGATTCTTTTTTAATAGAAATTTTTTATTAGCACTGTCTGAGTACTAGGTAATGGTACTTAAGCAGTAATTCTTTTTGTATATACTTAATCTGCAAAATCCTTCCAGAATAAACAAATTCTGATCTAAAAATATAATGTATTGCCATCTGTTATTCCAGAAGGTGTTTTGTGGGCTTTCTTTAGATAGTAACTCAAGTTACCTATATAAAGAGGTTTGGTTTGCATTTCATGAAAAAGATTTTTTTCCCTTCTTGCTTGTAATAGAGTTTAAGGGTTTCTGTGGAGCTGATCAGTTAGACATACAATTCCTGTTGACTCTATAGATGCTTGAATGTCCAGCTATTTGAAATTAGATTAGTGTTAACTTTTATTTTCTCCTATAGTATGGCACGAAAGGAAGGCGAAAACTGAGATTCTATTTGAAATTTCCTTGGATTTTATTTTGTGGATACACACTATGAATGCTATCTTCTTGACATTGGTATTGATTTTCCATATTTCTGTACTCTGATGTAGTTTTTTTTTTAAAGGCTGAATTTTTCAGTTAGATGAATTTATAAACCTAGACAAAACTTTTAAAGTGGTGCCAAAATTAATTCAGCTAAAGAAGCAGCACTTTGTATATGAAGAATTTGAATTGTCAGTAGGTTACAAGAATAACTTCTAATTTTTGTCTGTTTAGCCCACAGATTCTAGTTTTGGAAACTAGCATTTAGAATGATACCTGTTTGGGGTCCACATGTATGTATCTGGTATTCTGTACTTTACGGCTGTTTTTCCCTGGGCAGCCACCACTGCAGACACTCTAGAGTTAAGCTGAAGTGGACTTCATCAGGTCATGCAGTTGTGAGTAGCAGGATGTGTGAGGAGGACAGAAGTAGCATTAACTGGTACAGCTCTGTGAGGGCGATTTGGGAAAGCTTGTTCAGAGGCAACTTTGAATTGTAGAATAACCTGTATAATTTTTTTCATGTAATAAGGAAGTGCATGGTAGGACATAACCCTTGGAGACTGTCATGACCATGAGTTCAGTTAATACATCTGTTTTTGTGTTGCTTTCCCATATCCATTAACATGTTTTGTTCCTTTGCGATTTACAGCGCAGAACTCTGCAAATGCAGGTTTTGCAAACTTTGATGCATTTGGACAGTCTAGTGGCTCGAGTAATTTTGGAGGTTTCCCCACAGCAAGTCAGTCTCCTTTTCAGCCCCAAAATACAGGTAGAACTCCTAGCACTTTTGATTAATACTTAATTGAATTAATCCTTACCTTTATGTTGGAAGGTACTGAAGTTGAGTTTTTCTTGCATCTGCCTGCTTTAATGCAATCAAACCATCTGAAGCTCTGGGGAAACTCAAAATGAATTCCTTCTGTTTGGTGTTGATTTTTTCTTTTCCCCCCCTAATGCTACTCATAAGTCTGATATATGGCACTATGTGTTTGTTAGCTCTACACCTGAAATAACTGTGAAAAGAGTAAACCATACTGCTTTTGATGAGTATTGAATTGACTCTTCTGTTTCAGTAGACACAAAAGCACATCACAGTACCAAAAAAAGTGTGTGACTCTGCGTATATATAGCATATGCACACACTTCAGTATCTTTGACTTCATGTGTAGAGCCTAATGCTAAGATTTATTTTGCTTTCCTTTAATTTGATCATGCTTTAGGACTTCTGCTTGAGCTTACACTTGCTGTTTGTCTAGATCTTTGGCTGACTGACTTTCTTTTCCTTTTTTTTTTTTTTTTTTTTGAGTGTGGTGTTGTTTTAAACTTTTTTTTCAAATTTTCTTTCTCCCTTCTTATGTTAACTTTAACCCACACACAATTTCTGGCTGTCCAGCGTTCAGAACGCTTTCATCTAGCTGCAGTTTTGGTGAATTTACTTCAGCTTTTCCTCTCCAGGCTGTACACAGTAAGTTCCACGCAGTGGAAAACTCAGCTTGCTTCGTTTTATGCCATTGTAGTATAGCACTTCCATTCCTGCTGTTGTATATGTTGTAACTTGTTGATTATGCTATTAGAAAGTCATGTTCTGTAGTATGAGTGCAATCATCAACCAACTGTTATAAAACATGACACACTTAATGGAACAGCTCAACATAAATTTAAGTATGTGACCTGCCTAGATTAAATTGTCTGGACATTGAAGAGATGGAAGCTCATGGTTTCATACTTACTCTGAGGTTCAGTTGTGTGGATCCGTATCAGATTTCTAAAATTGATTTATTTATCTCTGACATTAGTGGAGACTTGGTATAAAAGAGCTTTGTGTGTCTTCCTCATCCCCTCTTTCCTGATTGGATGTGGTCTAAAGCTCTGGAGAACAGAGAACCAAAGTACCTAAACCTTGGCATGAAACCATACTACTCTTAGACTTATAGGCACTGCTTTTTGCTTAGGATAATGACTGACATTTGAAATGGTTAAGCATTGAACCATTAAGTAAATGCAAATAGTAGCTATTCCTTAGCCACATATGGCAGGAAAATGGAGCTTCTGGATTTTGAATATTAAATATTGAGAAAAACACTTGCTTTTCTAGTAAAACATTGTTGAAATTACTTTTTAACAGCTAAGAAGCAGCACATGGTTTTCAAGATCAAATTATGACTCTGATTTAAGCTGTTGAAGTTTGGGGGTTTTGTCCCTGATCTGCAGACCAAAAAATATATTAGAAAATATTTTTTTCTGATGACCCAGTAAACTTTGAAGGAAATGGGAAAGAGTCTTCAGTGTGTGGGATGGGGTGGGGAAACATGTTGCCTCACGAAACCACGAAGGGAGGGTTAATGTGCCATCAGTTACAGGTGGAGAAACTTTCTCTAATTTTGGAGTATTGACCGTGTTTAACTTAATTTGTTACAGGTGGAAGTGCTGGATCAGTGAATGCTAACTTTGCTCACTTTGATAACTTCCCCAAATCCTCCAGTGCCGATTTTGGAGCCTTCAATGCTTCTCAGAGCAACGCCACAGCAACTGCAGCCAGTAAAGCTGCAGTGAATAAGCTGAACCTCCAGTCAGCTGACAAATACGCAGCTCTTGCTAATTTAGATAATATCTTCAGTGCAGGGCAAGGTATTAAGCTTCATTCTTTGACATGCTTATTCTATAGGTGTATAGTTACCATGAGGATGACTGTGCTTGTCAAAATAGGAACTGTATTTCAAAATGCCCTTTCTCTAAGTGATCGGTAGAATTTCGTGTGAGTGTACCCTTGAAGTGTAAGATGTGAGTTTTAAGACTGACATCTTTCCAAAAAGATGTTATCATGACTGCTTTTTAGAAGTCTATTTCCCATCAAGATGAAGAATTCTAAATTGAAATATCTAAATAATCATTACTGCAATAATGAAAACCCCCCCAAAAATATATTTGTACTAAAACCTATAGTGAAGGCTCTTGAATGGAGAGCTGCAGTTGTTGCAGAGAGCTGCCAGAGGGCCTTTCCTGCCTCTCTGCCACAAAAAGATTGGGCTTTAGTTTTTTATAAAATAATAGCAGTGATACTTGAATTTAGTTGATTTTAAGTTAAAGAGAAGAAGCTAGTTATTCTACTACTCAAATGTAGTTCTTCTCAAATGGTGGAATTTGTGCTGTAGAGCTTTGTTCTGAAATGGACTATTTGAGGGTACGTGTTTGGTTAAATTTTCTTGTTCAAGATGATGGATTAATTTTCTAGGGAAACCAGAGGCTCTTTGGAGCTGCAGAATGTCTATAGAAGCGTGACACTTTGCAAACAGCCGCTAGTGGCTTGTTAAACACTTTTTGCTGTGTGCCCTAGTGCACATTTAATTTTTAAGTCTGAAAGTGTCCGTAGACTTTCATTTAGTTCTGTCAGCAGGACAGAAAGTGAAACCATCTTCATTCCTTTGAGTCTGGTTGGTTCCTTTCTAGGTGGGAGTGAGCAAGGAAGTGGTTTCAGCACAGTGGTGTCGGCGTCGGCAGGTCCCGCGTTGTCAGCCCCAAATCAGTCAAGTGCATCTTCAGACAAGTACGCGGCTCTGGCAGAGCTGGACAGTGTGTTCAGCTCCACAGCCACCTCCAGTAACGCCTACACTTCCACCAGTAACGTCAGCAGGTACTCGGGGGGGAGCTGCTCCATTTCTACCTTGACTTCAGCAATGTGCAGAAAAGTAGCCTGAAGTTGTTTCACAGATCTGTTTGTTTCTTACCTGAGTGGGGAAGTGTCGAATGAGTTTAGAGGTACTACTGGAACTGAATCCTTTGTTTTAAATAGTAGCAGTACTGATTGGTAGGATATTATAAAACAAAATTGAGAATACTGTCAGCAGGATGTTCTTTGCTAAACCTTTTAGGTGGTAGCACTTTCCTGCACAGAATACTTGCATGCATATTCAAAATTATCTCTGGAAAAAAAAAATCAAATGTTTTTAATGTAAGTGGTGCCACCCACTTCCTTTTGAGGTCATTGAAGTAAGAAATACGAAACCCCTGTTAGCTGTTTGGTATTGCAAATGCTTCTGCTTTGCAGCCTTTATGCTCAATATTCCTTCTGCTGCTGTTGATGGAGATGACTTTTCACTGCTCAGCAGTAGAGAGAGTCTTTGGCCTTGACACTGGGGGCTCAGTTCCTTGCATCAGTGAGGTGTATTGCAATCTGCAAACTGCACAGAAGCATTCATCCCCTTTCTTCTACATGCCACCAATAATTGTAAATTGTATTTAATTGTTAAACAAGCAATTCTACCTTTTCTGAAGGAATTGTATAAATTCTTTCCAGCAATGCTTTTGGAACAGTACCTGTGGCTGCTACTGCACAGACACAGCCTGCATCTTCGAGTGTGCCTGCTCCATTTGGAGGTATTTAAATGTTACTGACACCCTTTGTGGACTGTAAGCAACCAGCCTGCTAATTTTTAGTTGATAGTGCTATACTTTGACACTACTAATACTGAAGTTACCAAAGGATGCCAGAAAAGTACTGCTGTTAAAACAGTAAATTTGAAATGCATTTCATTATGAATGCCTAATATTTTGTATAGTTTTAGATATTTACGTATCTTTGTATAAAAGCTGTATAAACTTGATGTGAGTCAAATTGGCTGATG
The DNA here is from genome assembly GCF_009829145.1 of Chiroxiphia lanceolata. NCBI lineage: Eukaryota > Metazoa > Chordata > Aves > Passeriformes > Pipridae > Chiroxiphia > Chiroxiphia lanceolata. The sequence continues at coordinate 16,426,469 of NC_045646.1, read as the reverse complement.
GTCTTTAAAAGACTTATTTAATAAAATTTTTTTAATCTTTCAGCAACACCTTCCACAAATCCATTTGTAGCTGCCCCTGTTGCCCCAGTGGCACCTTCAACAAATCCATTCCAGACCAATAGCCGAGGAGCAACAGGTTAGAAAAAAAACTACTAGGTGTTTGAGAAACTTTCTTTCAATAATTGCCATGATTTTTTTTTCCTGTAACTGTGTAATTTTTCTTAATTATTTTCTGTATTTCTGTCTCTAGTATATTTGACATGTTGTGTGTTTATTGTGTCGAGGCTCAATTCTAGGATTTCAAATGGTGGCCATGAAAAATGTTAAAGTGATGTGTTTGAGCTCTGCCTGTTTGTAGTTTGTGTATTACCAGTTGGGTACCTTCCAAGACTATAACCTTGGCTTTGAAGCCTGCTTTATAGCAGGTTGCCCTGAAATTAGGGATCTTGAAAGCCCTGCAGCTAGCATGGTAAACTCCTTTTTAAAATTAATTTCTTTATTTCAAAGTGCTGAAAGCTCTCAAAACCAGAGCTGGAGCTGGAACCAGGAAAGACAAGGCTCTTGGGCTGGTAACTCCTCACCAGTCCACTTACTCAGTACACTGGTGTTCTCTTTTGTAAAGCGTATGTTTAATCTTTACACTCATTTATTATATTAATTTTCTGGTAGAGGATTTTGTAGAATTCTAATTCCATAGGCAAAACTAAGTCACTTTTTAAAACAGCAAACTTGTACTTACTTCTTTAAAACATTGAACTTAGATTCAGATGGCTGCTAGGTTATTCTATTCTTCTCCAGAGTCACTGCTAAATTTTGACACTTTTATCTATTAGATGGACTTCCAGAGATTAAATCTGCTGATGTGTGCATTTTGACATTGAGTTGTGGTTTACTTGGTGATTTAGGTAGGCTGAATTAAACTGATCAGGCTGAGTTAAAACTGAATTGATAAATTTTTGTTCTCTGCTAAAATTCTGGTTTTAGTCCCTTTTGAGATATTATATGGCTAAACTTGTTCAGATATTTAATGCCCAAAATATCTTTCCCCTTACTTTAATCTCGTTCCTAACTGTGCTATTTTGGATCATCATTAGGAATTTGTAGCCTCTTTAGATAAATTTCTTTGAAAATGGCAACTCTATCCTTCCATCTTTTAAACTGCTGTCCTTGGCTGGCTGAGGTTCCAACCCTTTGGCAGCTGTCCTGATGTTATGACCTAGGTGACAAAGATAATGGCTATAAGGAGGTGTGAAGTGTTAACTTGTAGCTTGTTGTTTTATTTTTTCTTGCTGCATGAACTTTGCTATTTATTACATGGGAGATCTGTTTCGTAGTGTTTATTCCTAATTTTTTTTTTAGCTTAATCTATTGCTGGTATGGATGAATTGTTTGGTACATATACATGTATTTATCTATATATTTATAACTAAGAAATGACTGTTCAAGAGTGTATAAATGATTTGACATTGTCTGGTCTCTTTGTGGCTTCCATAAGGCCTCTCGGGAGCAATGCACTCTCACATATTTCCTCAGGCTCATTTTGGTAGGTGGCCACATTTGGTATCAAGTTTCTTGTGGCTAATTGTTCTTGCCTGTAAAAGCTTATTGATAGCTATCTGGTTCTCTGCACAAAGAATTTTGGAAGACTTTGTTTTTTAAAAGGGAGTGGGTGTGGGTATTTGGCAACTGGGCAAAGGGACAGAAGAGCATACGTGAGACAACCTGTTGAGAAACCAAAACAAAACCATTATTGATATCCTCCATGATCACAATATAATGCTAAAGAGTGACTCTTGAAGTTTCTACCAACAACAGTTTGATGCCTTTTGGGATATCCCAAGTCACTGCTCCTTTTGTTGTGCTTTTGTTTGCTGTTTTTAGCAAGTTTGCCTGTTGAGTAGCTCCCCTGCTCACTGTAACTTGAGAACAGTGTTAGTACATCAGTTTTGTGTGCACTTTGTCAACAGTTTATGTATGTAAAATGTCTTGCCCTTGAATATTTTTGGGGTAATTTTTTTGACTGATAATTAAGCTATATTCGTTAAATTAATTTTATTAACTTTTTTAAACAGTTGAGCTTGCATAAAATCTAACTTGTAACATTTCAAAAGAGAAGTCCTGTCTAACTAGCATAGAATACCTGGTGTCTGTGTTTGTACCAAAAATCCTTCTATACCACTCCTCTTTTCAAGAATAACTCCCAAAAGACTGAATAATGGTTTTGTTATTACACTTTTGCACCTATTGTGCTCGTGTTTATTTGCTGAAGGGACACGGAAATGCCTATGAGCTGCATGTTATTTACTTGAAATGTTCAGCAGAGAATCAGATGAAAAGTTTTGGGTTTATTTGTTGTTTTAAGTCCTACCTCAACAGTAAGAGGGTTTGCAGTAGGAGCTTTGTGTGCAAATAATGTGCATGGTGAGAATTTCCTTTAACGTGCCATTAAGGATGGGATGAAGAAAGGGGATGCATGTATCCCTTTGATTTGTTTTTGTTATTGATTTGTAACCTACTGTAGTGCAACTTGAAGTAGGAAGATGCTTTCATGCTTTCCTCAGAAGGAGAAAGAGTGGCTTGGGCTGCCTGAATGTGCTTGATTCTGGTGTGTACAGACTTCTACCAGAAAAACTCTGGGGGAAGTATATGATAACATAGAGAAAAAAAATAATTTCCTCTTCAGACAGTATATCTGAATGTGCTGGATCTAGTAAATTTTAAATGACTCCATTAATTTTTAAAGTGTAAAAGTAAATTATGCACCTAGTTGGTGGTGATCCAAGTGAGCAAATCAGTTCAGTGGCTGTAGAAGTTGAACTGACCTTTGTTCGGTTAGGAGACTTTTAACACGGCATTATAGTAATTTGTTTCATGGCAAAAGTGGTTTCTTACAAATAATTGAATGTTATTTTTTGCCTATCAGCAGCAACATTTGGTACTGCATCCATGAGCATGCCTGCAGGATTTGGAACTCCTGCTTCCTACAGTCTTCCTACTAGTTATAGTGGCAACTTCCAGCAGCCCACGTTCCCAACCCAGGCAGCTTTCCCTCAACAGACTACTTTTGCTCAGCAGCCAAATGGTAGGTCTGCATGTTTTAGATAATCTTGTCTAAATTGGAAACATTAAAAAAAATGATCTGTCTATAAGTTGGCAATAATGGGTGCATATTTATTTCTTCATGAACTTGGTAGTAACGTTGATGAGGGGTTCCCACACTTTTTTGGCTCTGTAGCTGAGCTTTCTGACTTGGCTGTATGCACTTGTGCAATGACAAAACTGAAATTTTAGTAAATTTTACTAGAATTGTAAGTATTCCCAGGCTTAAAGGGTTTTTAGGTAAGAAGGGCTTTTTTGGAGTGTCTGCAACACATTGTTACTTTCTCTAACTTCATAGAACACAGGCAAGAGAAAACTGGAAAGTATTTTCTCCCTAAATTTATGTGATACAACATTGAAAAAAGTGTATATGTAGAAATTGGAAATGGATTAGTTACGAACAGTTGAAAACAAGCAAAGCTCAGTCAGCATTTTTTAGGCTTGTGTTTGTGATAATGTTTAAGTAGGATCAGTCCTGCTGATTCTGCAGTTCAAGCTTCCACTTTGAGTGGGAGCTGCATCAAAGAACTCTTGAAAGATTGTTTACTAGTATTAATATTTTTCACTTGTCTCTCCAAGGAGCAGGTTTTGCTGCATTTGGGCAAGCAAAGCCTGTAGTAACTCCTTTTGGACAAGTTGCAGCTGTTGGAGTATCTAGTAACCCTTTTATGGTGAGTTGTCGCATGGTATTAATAACTTCTGTATGTCCAAAGAAGCATAATCTGTAACAGTTAATTTAGAGATACACAAAGATATTGGGCTTTTCTTCCCTTCAAGTAAAGAGAAGCAGGGTGTGACTCTGCTAACTGCTATTCAGTGTTATGATGACATGGCATCTGCTCAAATCAAAACAGAGGTACTTGGATACTATGTTCTTACAGTAGTATAATTTCAGAGAAGCACCAAAATATAGACTGCAACATAAACCAGAAATATTTCCGAGTAGGTTATTTTTCTTTTTTATATATTCTGCATTTATGATTTACAATATGGAAAAAAAGTCTTAAATACTTGCCTTATTTTTGTTCTGTCCTTTTCCCCCAGGCTGGTGCACCAACAGGACAATTTCCAACGGGAAGCTCATCAACCAATCCTTTCTTATAGCCTTATAGACACTTTACCCAAAAGAACTCTTATGTGGTCACATAACATCTCTGCGCCTCTTGCACTGTTGTCTTGTTTCACTGATATTAGCTTTAAACACAAAAGAAGTCTTTAAGAAGTAAAAATAAAAGCCTGCATTGTGTACCTTTAAAAAATTTTAAAAAGGAAAAAAAAAAACCCCAACACAAACAAAATGAGAGAACCAACCCCCCACCAGGTAATAACGTGCAAAACAGAGGGCTGTGGTAACATCCTTGAACCTGTGAACTGGCAGGTAAAAAGTAGCGGTATCATGTATATTAAAATTGGCTAATAAGTTATTGCAGATACCACATTCATTATGCTGCAGTACTGTACATATTTTTCTTAGAAAATAGCTATTTGTGCATATCAGTATTTGTAACTTTAACACATTGTTATGTGAAAAATGTTACTGGGGAATAGATCAGCCACTTTAAGGTGCTGTTGTATCTCTTGGAATGAATGAGCTGCATCATTTTAACCGTTGGTATTGGAAGTCATGAAGTTAAATTGAAGGTTTGTTCATTTCTCAAAACGTTTTCCTTTCCTAAGAGCTATTCTATTTATACATGCCTAAATCTCTAATGTTAGAGGGATACCTGTCTGCATAATAAAGCTGATCATGTTTTGCTACAGTTTGCAGGTGAAAAAATAAATATTAGAAAAAACAATTGTGTAGCATTATTTCTGTGCAGTAACATTTATTGGATGAAAATGTGCATCCTGCAAGTCTTGTACACAGATGAGGTATCCAGAGAATGAGTTAAGCTTAAAATTTTTACATGCCTCACTTGGAAATGTTTCTTTGTATCCTGCAATGGAGTTTGCTGTTCTAGCTCAAGTGAAGTGACCTATCAAACCAGGAGAGTGTTAGATGAGCTTGGGTTATTTGGGTAGAATATCTGTAGTGAAGGACACTGAAGCAATGTAGAGGGTAGTCACTCAAGAAAGGGTTTGCTGCAAAAGACACCTGATTATGGGTAACTAACTAGTTGTGATGAGAACAGAATGTGTGACAGCAGGACAAGGTACCACAGATGTAATAGCACTTTTTATTAAAAACTGATATATATTAGTAAAAGCTCCTCTGGAATATTAAATTTGTCATTTTTAAATTTACAGGAATGTTTCCTGCCTTACTAGAATGGAATTTGTAGAGGGGGTAAAAATGTCTGACTTGTCTAGTCTGTAATAGTAATAAGGCTCAAGAAAATGTAATTGTATCAGAGTAGTTGGTGATGGTGTTTTAAACACAGAAATAATTTGGCTTAACTTCAAGTGTAATACTGGAACTAAGCAAATAATATAAATATATCATGAATACATAAACTGCAAGCTTAAAGGTTTTGGACCAGCTGGAGAAAAAATTTTACAGCTTTCAGGATAACAGGAATAAATAAGGTGAGGTTGATTTTTTTTTTTTTTTTTTTTGAAAAAGGGTATATAAGCCCATTTGAGATAACCGTGACAATTCTTGAAGGTAAGACATTCCGCTTTTAATTTACTGCCTGAATGTTAGATATGTTTATTTCTAGGACATCTGAAAGGCTTGACCTCTGATTGTAAAATCAATTAAGGTAATGCTTTTGACTTCTGTTGCCTGCCTACCTGGGCAGGAATTTATATTTTCTTTTTTTTTTTTTTTTTTTAAACTTTGGAGATCCCAAACAAGGGCAGGCAGCTCACACAACAAGCTGCCTATAGTAGCTTTTCTTAACTTAGTGTCTGGATTTGTCCTGTTGTCATATTTAAAGTTAAAACAGACTTGAGGTCGTTTTTTTCCTTCTGATGAAGACTGCTGGGCAGAGTATGGTGTACAGTTTAATTCCCAAGATTCTCTGGGAAATTCACTAAACAAATCCCCCAAAATTGAGGGTTTCCAGGGTGTTAGTGATGCCCTTGCTCTCAGCACTGTATTTTATCACAGTGTAAATAGCTGTAGTTCTTTCCTGTTGTCAACCTTAGCTGTTTTGGGATAGTAACAGGTAAGTGCAGTAGAGTGGGGAACTGCAAGGGCTTGTGATACACTCAAATATGCCCAGTGCAGGGAACTGGACCAAATCAACCAAATGTCCTGAAAACGAGACAAATGGTGTTGTGAAAGGGAAACAATCCTGTGCCTGCTTCACCTCGATTGGTATAAATGAGGCTTTGGGCAAGGGCTGATGAGATCAGCATCTATTGAAATTGTCCTTTTCCAAATGAAGCTGATTCTTGCTGATACCAAAATTAAGTATGCAAGGCATGTAGTTTTAGAATGTGCTGCAGAAGTAGTGGAATACCTTAGTTTTCATAACTAGGTTAAATGCAGATAAAAGGTCGGCAACCTCCACTATACACAACCACATCTGTTTAGTCTGTGTTCACTAATTTTGCATTTTCCAAACTCCAGACAAGCAGCTGAAGATCATGTGTTGTTTTGAGTCTTCTGTATGTTGAGCAGAAACTGCCACTGTAGCTGTTTTGTTGATTGGGTTTTAAAAATAGCCATATTTACTAAATGAATTCTTCACCTGTGATTGTAAATTTATCTTGGAAGTCTCTGCAGTTGTTCACACCATTGCTCATGCATAGTTGCCAAAAAGCTGTATTCATGCTTTAGCATCAAAGAACTTCACTTGATAACTTCAGCCCTCTTATACAGAAATTAATATGGAGACCTCCTAAATTAGTACTTCAGTCCTAAAATGTCAGCTGTTACGTGTGTAAGAAGGTGCTACAGTTGTAGGAGTGGGTACATCTTGTTCTGTAAGGCAGATGTGATGTCCAGGTACTGCAGTTGAAAGGTATTTAATGGCTGCAAACATCCAAATGCCATGTTGAAACAAATGCTAAAGCAAAAAATTAATTTGGAAAGCACCAGATTTAGTTGGAATTCCTGAAAGAAAGCTATACGATGCAAGTATTCTGCCCTCTTGAAGGGAAAACTTACTGGGATGTGAAAATGAGCTCAAGTAGTTTTTCAAAAGTGTTCTGAAAGGAATTGATGATTTTTACTTTTTTTTGTGTGAGATGAAGTGGGTCGGTTAATTCTGAGTCTTGACGAATCTCTGAGTTGTGGTAAAGGAATACAGTGGAATTTACTGCTGTCTGATACAGTTGACTAGAAAGTGGACAGTTGGAAGAACATTCCCTAATTAGCTTTAGTTATATTTAAACTTTAAGTCATGTTATTTAAGACTGTTCTATATAGCAACTGAAGTGTCTCCCTGTGGTTTAAAAATAAGTTAGTTTAGGAGGCTCTTTGCTTCCAAAGATGTGTGTGTGGGTCATGGCAGTTGTTGGATATAATTATTGCATATGCTTATCAAGGCAGACACTCAAAGGGAAGGTCAGGGTGTTGTGTTCATGCTCCTTCAACAAACTCACGGTAAAGCTGTCATTGCATCAGTAGCAGTTGATCTGTATATAATGACATGTTTTTCCTTACAGTGCTGTCACTTCACATTTCTGAGGAGTGCATTGTCTGTGTGGAATCTGAAATGCCTGCATTTGACCATTGGGAAAGTAACAGTATTGCTATACTAAATCACGTGGTAGTAATCCAACATTTGAGTAGGATCTTTTGGGGAAAAAAATTGTTTATTGCTATTTGTTAACTTGTTTCAAAAATCTGTGTCACAACTTCCAGTTGAAAAAGTGTTAAGCTTCCTTTGTGGCAATCTTTCCAACAGATATCTTGCTGCCAGGGGCAACTGTTGCTTTATATTCCCTAGGAATGTCCGAAGGTCTCAATTGCCCTTTAATTGAAATACTCAGTAGAAGTGAAATTTCAGAGGTTCTGTAAGTTCTTTTGGTGTGAAGTTCAGGCACCTGCCTGTACTTGTTGTTCTTGCGGAGCATTAATCAAAGTTTGGGTGTCGATCACTAACTTTGAGTTAAACTACTGATGAAGAAAACAGGCAAAATGCATTGCTGCTGACAAGCTGTCTGTGCTGTAGGCTCATTAACAGCCTGCTTCAGCCTGCACCAGTTTTGCTTGATGGAACATTATATATCTCCTGTTTTGTTGTTCAGGTGATGGAGCCTTCTGCACTGTTGCTTGTAACCATTCTTGTCTCTGTTGTTAATGACCTGTGCTTTCACCAGCCGCACTGGCACTGCTGAGTTTGATGGAGATAATGGTGTATGTGCTTCTGATGAGGAAAATTCCAGCTATGACTGCAAAGTAGCTGCCATAAATGAGAAACTGGGAAATGGAGGTGGGAAAGAAGGAGGAGAAAGAGTCAAAAACTGCTGTTGCCGTTAGATAATAAGAGGTGTCCCTCCACTGCTGCCCTCCCCTGTCACCCATGCCCAAAATGATCCCATTTGAAAGGACTCGAAGTCTGACTGCTTGATTACATACTGTAGGAAGTTTTAGGTTGTAAAAGGGGGAGAGAATATTCTGTAATGTGCTTGCCTTCCCTACCTCAGTAAGGGAGGATAACAGTCCTGCACTTGTGTCTCTTCTCTGCAAAGATGAAAGCTAGAGACTTGGACCTCATTTGGGACATAAGTATCAACTTTAAGTTTAGAAACTTAGTGGGGAATTAAGTTAATTTTCAGAATTAGAGTAAATTTTATGGTGCATCCACTGGAACTGTCTTACTTAGAATTACCCTAATAATAGACCCATTGATTGCTTTTTGGTTTGGTTCCTGCTTCTGGTTAGGGTATTTTGACAATAAATTTGTGAATAGTAAGCTTTTAAGTGCAAAAATACTCTGAGTAATAGGTGGTGGTCTTTCCTCTCTGTTCTATGAAAATGTTCTCAAAATTACAGCAGGAAATCAAAACTGAGAGGACTGGAGAACGAGTTGTAGTAGCTTATAGCAGTTCACTTTAAATGAACTTTTTTTTCCGACTAACTGGCCTAAGCTCGCACATTACCTGGTATCTTCACAAAGGCTAGTCTTGGAGCAGAACCCACTTTCTGAGAAGAGTAGGGGGACTGAGAGCAGTCATGTAGCTTACCTGAGTGCTGATATCCAGTCCCAGACCTCTTGAATCTACTACAATAACAGTTAAAATTGTTTGAATCACCAGTGCAACAAAGGTGTTGAAGCCAAACATCAAAGCATAACGCTCCATGCTCAGGTTGACAGCAATCTGAAACCTGCCAATGAATGCACAGGTTGGCCAAACTATGGAGAGCAAGGACGTGTGCACTTCAATGTGCACAGTGGACTCTTCAAAGGACAGTAACTTCAGTCTTGGCTATTAAGCTTTAACAGCTTCAATTTGGCAGAAATTCCTTGGTTTTTCTGGCTTTGTGACTTTTGTGCATCCTACTTACCTTTTACTTGAGTGGATATTTTTGTTGAATACTGGTATATATTTATTCGATCATGTATAGAACACTTGTACATAGATCATTGAACAGCCAAATGCAGAAGCTACCTTGTTCTGACAGGAACTGTATTATTGTAGTGGTTAGGTCATATAATTTTAAGCACAGTTTTGCACAGGCTAGAAATAATGTATACTGCTGTCATAACCTAGTTAAAATTTATTTCTAGGGGAACTTCCAGTAAAATTTTGATAAATTTAAAGATTTGATACAGATTTGAATCAATTTAATTAGAACAGTTGTGTATTGTACTTACGTTGCTACTGTTATAAGGAGCATATAGCAAGCCTTAAATGCAAGGTAACCAGCATAACATGCCCAGATGTTCCCAGTGAAGTACATGAGAAACAGAGAACCAGCATCCATTGCAGAGAAAATTCCCAAGGCCAGTTCTCCAGAGAGATCCCAGTTCACTTTGACGTATCCAACTGCCATGGATGTTACTGAACCTATAAATTGAAAAGTACTGATTTAAAACTCTGAAACATTATTATCCTTGAGAGCCATTGTATAACTGTGTAGCTGGATCATACCAGGAGCTCTTCAGTCTGTTACAGTCACAGTGGGCTCTGATAATGGTGTGGTTTATATTTCCTATTAGTGGCGTGGGAGTATTCCGTTTGTTTGGGTGTTTTCCTCCTTGCTTACAGACCCTTCACTGACTGAAGTGCTCTGGGAAAGCGCCTCATGCCCAAGGCTGGAGGCAGCAGCACACAAGCTATTGTTGTTTCTTGCATTTTTTGACAACTGAGCAAAGAGAAGAACAATCTCACCAAGCATTTTCTGCCAAAATAGGCATAATGAGTTCTCTTCATGTAAAGATCTTTATGAAATGAAAATCTGTTGTACTTCACGTTTGCTTTTTCTGAAAGTGTCTTTTCAGTTTCTGGTGAAAAATCTTGTGAACTGCATTTGCCTTATTGATCATCACATGTAACAAAACCCTGACTTGAGTGCATCACGTTGTAGCAAACTCCATGTTTTCAGGCAGGTTAGCAGATTGGACTTTGTTTGCTTGTTGTATGTGCTCTTCATCAGAATTCCTTAAGTTAGAGCAAACCAACCCCTTTGGTCCATCCCTGCTGCAAGCAGAGATTTCCAGTACTGTGAGTGCCTTCTGTAGTCTGAAATAGTGTCAAGTGCCAGAGAGTGTAAAAGCAAGAAAGTCTTTGGGAACACTACTCAGAACAGTAGTCTGAGTAGTTCTGGAGTAGCTTCAGTAAAACAGATTTTCATGCTGATTGCAGGGAGGAAAAGTAAACTGACAATTCCTTGTGGAAATGTGGGATGAGGCTCTTGGAATGAAGGGGGAGACAGATGTGTAAAAGACCTCAAAAAGGAAGCTCCATTGGTACCACACAGTCATGTAAAAGAAGTTTCACTTTGGCCATAGCCTTCTGTTCTGTGGCCAAAGAGAAATGTCATTGGGATGAACCAAGGAACTAATGAGAGTCAGAATAGCTGAGGTTGGAAGAGATGGATAGAGATCACCTGGCCCTGCTAAAAGCTGAGTCAGCTAAAGCAAGCTGCTTAGGATGCTGTCTAGGTTTTCAGTATGTCCAAGGATAGAGTCCACACCTCTGGTCAACCTGTTGCTGTTTTAAATCACCCTTACAATAAAAATGTTCTTATATGTTTTAGTAGAACTTTGAATCACAGAATATGCTGAGTTGGAAGGAAGCCACAAGGATCATCGAGTCCAAACCCTGACCCTCCACAGGACCATCCCCAAGATTCACACCATGTGCTTGAGAGTATCATCCAGATGCTTCCTGAACTCTTGTCAGGCTTGATGCTGTGAACCACTGTTCAGTGCCCAGCCACCCTCTGGGTGAAGAACATCTTTCTAATATCCAGCTTAAACCTCTCTTGACACAACTCCTGTCACTGGTCACCACAGAGATCAGTGCCTGCCCCTCCTCTTCCCCTCAGGAGGAAGTTATAACTGCAGTGAGGTCTCCCCTCAGTCTCCTCCAGGCTGAACAGACCAAGTGGCCTCAGCTGCTCCTCACATGGCATCCCCTCAAAGCCCTTCACCATCTCCGTTGCTCTCCTTTGGACACTCTCTAAGAACTTAATGTCTTTCTGATATTGTGGCACCAAAACCTGCCACATTTAAGGTGAGGCCACCACAGAGCAGAGCGGGACAATCCCCTCAACTGGCTGGTGCTGCTTTGCCTGATGCCCCCCCCGGACACGATTTGCCCTCCTGTGCTGGATTTTGTGCCCCTTGCTTTTTGTCCTGTCACTGGGCACCACTGGGAAGAGCCTGGCTCCATCCTCTTTGCTGTTCCCCTTCAAGTCTTTATGCACATTAATGAAATCCCTTGTTTTCTCAAGGCTAAATAATTACAGTGCTCTCAGTCTATCCTTGTATATCATATCCAGAGGCAAACTTGCTGATGAGGATATAGATGCACATGGCCTAAAATGATCTTTAATCCACTGTCTAAATAGACCATTTAGAACAGTTCATCTGTTAGTGTGTTCTTTTAATTCGTAAACTTGCCAGCTTAAGGTGTATTTGAGGGAGGTATATGCAAGGTTAGTTGCACAGAGTTTCAAAGTGCTTGGGGTTAAATTCATGGTCAAGACAGAGCTGTGAACTTAAACTCTTAAAACACTTAGGTGGAATAAGGTTCCCCTAGAAAGGAAAAGCTTTTATATATATATATATATATATAATTTGTGAAAAGCCCACTGATAAAAGTTAATAGAAAAAAACCATGCTTTGCACAGTATTTGGGTGTTATATGTCAGGCTGTTGCTGTTGACCCGGGTCCTCATATGAGATGGAAAGGCACCAAAGGCATGCTGAAGAATGCCTCAGCGCAGGGTGGGTTACTTATTTACTAATTATCTTTTACTTACCTAAAAAAGTTGCTAGTGCTTCGACAGCTCCATTGTACACTGCAGAGCTGTGAGAGGGAGCTTGGAAATCCCACAGCACTTGGATATAATTCAGGACCTGAAAAAAGCCGGCCGTAGCCAGAGCCCACCACAGGGACCAGTAGAGAAGCTTCCTGGAGCTGTAGCAATCCCTCAGGTCCTTGCTCAGCTGCACCAGCACTCTGAGCATGTGATTCCGGGCCTTGGCATTCCCAGCCTGCTGTTGGGGTGTTGGGCCCCTGGCAGCGGAGTCGGAGCTCGTGTCCTCTTGGCAGCTCGAGGGATGGTCAGAACCGGCCGGAGCCACAACTTTGTCAGGCCCTGGGAGAGACTGGGAGGCATCTTTCCTGTGGAAGAACATGCTCTTCTGGGGCATGGGGAGGAAAAAGGCACACAGGAACGCCAGGGCCACGGAAGCCAGAGAAATGGCGTTGAGGTAGAAGTAGGACACGTCTGCCAAGGACACTAGCAGCTGTCCCAGCACGGCAGCAACAGTGGCTGCCACCAGAGTGCTGCTCCTGCAGTAGCTCGTCACCCTCTGGTAGCGGTCGGTGCTGACCACGCTGTAGATGTAGGCGTAATAGGCCACCTCAGTGGCCGTCACCATCCCGTAGAAGAATTCCACCACCTGCATGGCCAGCACTCCGTGTGCAAAGAGGAGCAGGAGCCAGGTGATGATGAGGCTGATGCCCTGGAGGAGGAGGACGGGCTTGTAGCGCAGGTAATCTGTGAGCAGGAAGACTGGGAACAGGAGGGCGAGGTAGGAGTATGTCCAAACGGGCAAAATCTGGTTGGTAACCTAGAACAGAAGAAAGAAGGAAATATTTAAAAAAAAAAAACCCAAGCACATGAAATACTGATTTTTTAGATTTACAGTTATGTTATTGAGGAAACAACGTAGTTGTGGTTACAGGAAACACTGAATTATGTGAACAGTGCAGACTTAAACTGCTTTCAGTTACATTACTGTAAATGTACTATATAAGGGGCAAAGATAGTGATGCTACACTCTGCTACAGAAACAGGTGGGTTGGCTTAAAAATTCAAGTAAAAACCTATAAAGAAGGCAGATTTTGATATCTGGCTCTTTAAAGCAGTTGTAATTGTGTGTCAGAGGAAAGGCTGTCTAGCTTCAAATCCTATTCCCCACAGTAGCTGGAAATGAACGCCTATTTAGTTTTAACTTTTTACATGAGTCATTGTATACCTTTGGTTACCTCTTTCCCTTGTTAAAATTGGACTGAAAAAAGCAGCATGTGCTTCGTACAATGTAACTGGAACTGCACATAGTGAATGTGTAGCTGCTACCGGGTTATCTGCACCTTCTATGTTTTCTTTCAGTTTAATGTGTAAGAATTAAGCAAGTCTTTGAGGAAACAGTATTTCAGTAAGTTTCAGCTGGACTTGAGTATATAGATGCTCTGAAAAGAAATTCTTTCTCTTTTTTCTAAAACTGGGTTCTAAAACTGCATTTGGGTTGGAAGAGGTGCTGTTTGCAGTCACCACTAAAGCTCAGTGCTTGCCCAGGCAGTTTGGGTACACCTAGGTCAGGTGTCTGCTTTTAGATGCACATCATAAAATGAGCTTTTTCTGTAAGTTGGCTGTTTTGGGGAGGTCTCGCTCAGTAATTATGGGCTCTGCTGGGGGTGTCCATTCCTGATCACTTGTTCTCTGCTTAAACAGAGACTAGAAAGGAACTGTATGAAATGCTGTAGGTGGTCATCTTTTTACTTCTGAACAGGTACTGGAGTGAGTTGCATGGTGAGCAGCTGGTTCACTGTATATTTGTGTGACTTTTTTTGTTTCTCTGAACTTTAGTTAGAATTTCTAAGTGTTTGATTTAAAATTGCGTTATAGAATTAGCTCACTGGAGATGAGTTTGGCTGAAAGAACTATTATCTGTACTACGCTTATTTTTGAGTTAAGGATTCTTGTTGAAATCAGAATCAAGGCATTCTGTGATCCTTGTTGTGTATTTTATATGAGAGATAAAACTTCCCTTTTTGATTAAAAAAGAATAGTAATAAAAAAGGGGGAGAAAATAAACCCTAATGACTTAAACCACAACTACCTTTTCTCAGAAGAAACCTTGGGTATGCTGGTAGATTCTGCCTTAACATTTGCTACTGCGCAGCAGGAATGACTGTTCTTCATATTAGCTGTATGGGGGTGTACCAAGCTTGTGTTTTCTAATTATACTGTTAGCTCCATGACTCAGCCACGTGTCAACTATGTCACCTTTTCCTGGGAAGTGTACTCTTGAAGCAGCCAGTGCTGAGCAGAGGAGCAGAGCAAGAAAACTTGCAGTGCATGCTTTTTTCAAAAAAACCTCAACTTTTCTGAATGTGAACCTGACCTCCACAGGTTAATGAATGCATAAAACATCCCAGTAATGTAGGTAATAATTTTAACAGCTCATGAGGGGAAGGTTGTTTAGTTTTCTTATGATTTGCTATCAGTGTGTTACTGTCAGTGTAATCAGTTCCATGATAAGTATAAATAAATGTCAGTGTTGCCCCTCCTCTGGGGTTCTACGTTGGAGAGAGGAGCTAGCTGACCTGATTTTGCCAAAAATACTAATCTCTTAAACAACTGCCAAAGGACTTCAAAGTTTTAATAAGGTGGAGTCTTTAATGTTTTGACCTTCTACCAAAGAGGTGACTCCTTACTCTTTCCCAGAAGCATCTTAAACATGAGACTCTAGATAAAATATATCTGTATTATTGAACACTTCATGTTCCCTTCAGTTATTGCTGTAAGGCTTAATGCTTTAAGCATTTTAATTATTGCTTAAGAGAATAGTTACATACCTCTTCAATCGTTAGGTTTTTGTCTGGCCCCGTTAGATAAGGGGTGAGAAAAGACTCTGATGGCCTCATTGTGGCGAAAAATCCATTTGCACAGATGAGCACCGTGGGATAAATCCAGCTGCGGCTTATGGCTTCCTTCCAGGAATCCATAGCCTACCTAAAAAAAAAAAAAAAAGGTGGCAAAGAAATGAACAGATGCTCTTCACAACTGGTAAAAATTCATCTGCAAGTTTACTTTTTAACTAAACCTACACTGCCAGACCCTTAAGCGGGGGCTGTGATGATGGCATCCAGTTTAACTGGACACTGGGGGACAGATGGCAATGTGATAGCCAAGGGCTGCCTGGAATGGTGACACAGGGGTCTTGCTGATGTGCAGATGTAACTGTACATCAATGATCTTCAGCTCTCCTGCACAGCAGTGGAGCTGCACACCTGGATCTCCCCGTGGGTAGGGACGCCTCTCGCAGTTACTCCTTGAGGTCCAGAAGTTTCTTGCCACAACAGATCCTTGGTAAGTGACTAACAGTGTGCTCAGCTTTGAAATCTTGGCTGAGGACTGACTGCACATGTACAATCCTTTAGACATAGGCAGTTGACCAAATCCGGGACTAGCAGTGGATCTAGCTGCACCTTGACTCCTCTCTGCGAGGAGTTTAGAATCCTGTGACTTAACAAGAGGGTCTCCCCACCAGTTCTGTCTCACCTTGTCCTCTGTGCGCTAAGTCAAGCCTACCTTGCTGTCGAGTCTTGTTGAACCACTGTCGCATTTACTGTTGAACTTTGATAGATCAATAGAGGATATTGTGTCTGTCTCAGGAGTGGAGTGACTCCAGCTGTGACACAGCCTGAGCCAATGTTTCTGTCGCTGACCCTGCCTGTGATCACAGATGCAGCCTGTAAATGAATAACTCAGATCAAGGTGGTCGGCCGTGGTAAACTCCGGTCTCTGTTATTGTCTGTCAAAGGTTGTTCTCGGTGATGTACTTAGGGCTGGGTGCACGTGCTGCAGGGGAAGAATGAAGTTCCATTACAGTCTCATTTCCAAATAAATGAGTGGGCAGACTGTGAGATTAAAGTTCATTCTCAGGGTGCTGTTGATATGCAGCCTGAGTGCCAAGCGGCACAATGACAGTTTGAGCGTTCTCGAAGACAAAAGAAGCCACCAGCTAGCTCAGCCCATTGCGAGCTCAGTTTCTTCAAAGTGCTTTAAGGGAGGGTAGAGAAAGACGCAGAAACCATCTGCTTATGGTACCTGCTCAGACTTTGAAAAGAGAAAACTTCACTTTTAGAAATGATGATCAAAAGGAAAAGGAGGAGACTTCTTTCTTCACCATAGTCAGCAGCAAAAAAAGTCTAAAGAGATTTGTTTTTTTAAGCTTATATTACTTGTTTTGCATTAAAAAGTCAGTTTCACTGATCCTGAAAACAAGTGAAATAAGGATGTTCTGAATCATAAGGGAATGAAAGCAAAGCACTAACTGATGTTTAATCATGCAGTTACAAGCTATTTCTTTTAAATTGTTGAATTCCACTTTGTAGCAGGCACTTTTTCAAAAGTGCTTCTACTTGCACTGTAAGATTGTATTTATTAAAACTTAGCATAAATAGTATGTTATAAAGACAGTGTTTCTGTGACCTTAGAGGAACGTTACAAAAACCAGCCCTAATCCTTGAAACCTGATTTTAAATGACTGCCTTTGATACCTCCTTTTCTTACAAATCGTTATATGTAAAGTACAGCCTGTACTACCTTTAACTCAAGACCTAATTTGAAATGTTTTGATATGTTACCTTTTTGAAATAAAAATATATTAAATCCTGGGCTGATCAGTAACATCCGCATAAATGTTTTATCACCTCAAAATGCACTGAGCAAGTGAGTAGCCACCACACTCCCAAATAACTCCAAAGGTAATGAATTACCTGTCAAACCTGTGGCTGTGGTGCATTTCTCGTGGATTCATGTGCAGTTCCTCCTAGGATGACTTTGTCTTGCAGAGGAGAAGTCAGAAACCACCCTTTAGGATTGGAGGTAGTAAGAAATTTCTGTGTCGTCTTTTTTCTGAAATGTTCTTTCTCAACTTGATGAAATGTTACCAGAATTTAAATAGTAATAATACTAACTCATCACAGCTCTTCTTGCTTGCAGAACTTGTCCACGAAGATTGTAGGGGAAGCATTCTCCTTTACAGGTTTTATCAGCAAACTGAGTTGTATTTTTATGATAAAGCTATAATACAGTAGCTAATGATTAATAAAACCTGCTATGGCAAGAAAGCAATCAATGATTGCATTCTTTATGTTAATAAATACCTTTAAAAGTTCTAGTCTCTGATTCATGGATAAGACAGAGCACCAGTTCAGCACAGCTTGGGCTAACACTGGCCCTCCCCTGTGCATAGTGTAGTGGCCTCTGGGCTCTTGGGGTCTCTTCTGACCATCCTGGCCTTGCTAGGGGTTGGGAGGTAGGATATGGAATGTCTCATACTATTAGTTGGCCAGTAATTACTTCTGTATAAGGAATGATCTGTCATTTAAGGGCAAATGGACAATAAGATGAGCTTCTAAATCTGGCTTCTAAGCTAAAAAAATCAAAACAGACCTGCTTTAGAGAAATGCTGTCGCTTTGCTTTCCTGTACCTATTTTTTTCAGACTGGACTCCCTCTGTCTTCCAAGGTTCACTAGAGGATGGAGTGAACCCTGAGGCCGGTGGTAGGATGTGTGTTGGCACTGGCAGTGGGTGCTGTGGCCCTGGCACAGGAGGGGCCCCTTTGTGAGCTCGGCAGGGCCTGGTCCAGTTCTGCAGGTTTGGAAGGTTCTCTCAGTGCTCAAATGTGTGGTGCAACCAGGCAGGCAAGTGCTCAAGGGGGCCAGGTTTGTCTCTGCACTTCCTTTTCTTTCCTTACCGAGGTCTTCTGAGGAAAGGAAGGTGCTGCTGGGTGGGTGTGCTGCCTGCTGGAGGGGGCTGCTGGCTGGTGTTTCTCTGGTAGCCCTGGGTAGTGGTTGGGCAATACCTGCATGCTTTGAATCCAAAGTACTCTGTTCCTTCCTTGTTTGCCCAGACTGGCTTTACCAGCTTGCTGGACTGTGTCTTCACATAAGACTTAGGCACAAACCCACTAATGTTTCAAAGGCAGTTAGTGTTGTATTTCGAGGGGGTTGTAGTTATGGGGAGCAACGAGCCCAGCTCTGAAGTTTCATGTTTACATGGAATCCTTTAACATGCTGGAAGAAAGATCAGCACTTTATACTAAAAGTTGCAAGGAGAGGTGGATGTGTTGAGTTTCCTTTTCCTGCAGAATTAAGACAGCCTGTGGTTCCAGCCTTGCTTATAACCTGCCAAGACTCAAGTATCTTCTCTCCAAAGAGGGGGTGTGTGTAGGTACATAAACACACGGGTGGATGTGTGCATCTTACTCTTTTAGATTAAATCTCTGATTGCTGGGTTAATTCAGATTACCCTGGGTAATCAGAATTAATTTACCCTGTGAAAATCCAGGGTAAGACAAGGCCTTGCCTTTCTCTTCCTAACAGTCCTAAGAACTGCCCTCTTCCTCCTCTCTTTCTGCCATAATGCTCCCCCAACTTCCAAACTCAAAATCTTTCTTTTGGAAATTGGAGAGAATAGGATTAGATTTTGTTTTCTTTAAGGTTTTATCTGTTTTCTGAAGATGGGGCTCTCTACAACTGCAAGCCAAATACACTGTGTCTGCTTGGTTTCTTTGCTCCTCAGTGACATCCCACAAACTGAGAAAGCAGTGAGCTCTAATCAGAACATAAGAATTTTCATGGTTATTTCTACCAGTTTTTCTAGCTCCTTTCCTGCAGCCAACTACTGGCATTATTTTTTTAAGTAATAACAAAAAAGTTTCACATGTTGATTCCTGTTGTCAGATGCAACATGGAAATATTTGTTAACTTTCTGTACTAAAGGCAGTTTGAGACCATGGCCATGGAGCTAAAAACATTAAGTTCTTCCTTTTTCATTTAAATACAAAGTCTCTTTAATGTCTAGTCAAGGACTAGCACCTACTTCTAAACTAAATGCCTCAAAAGGACATTCCTACTCACAAGGAAGAATAGAATAAATTAGTCCTTGCTCTCCTGGACTCTGTACCTCTTTCTTCACGCAGGAGTATCGTGCTCTCAGTTCTGCAGTAATAAAAGATACTACTCAATGCAAACTAAATACATCTCCTGATTTTATGACTGTATTGATTAAACTGTTCTGCTTAGAGCCAGTTTACAATAGAGAATGTCCACACCATGCACAACAGTAAACAAAAAGCCTAAAAAATCTAGCCAGGTTCATTTGGTCAGATCCTACTGATTCTTCTTGTGACTTGTAACAAATTGCTTCTCTCCTGCCTGCCCTCACCTCTGGGCACTTTGTCTAGTTGCAATATGTGACTGGTATAAAAAGCAGGTATGTTTGTACAAATGATAGTTTGTGTCTCCACAGGAAAAATATTATTCTGTAAATGCTAGATGTTTTCTATTTTTATTACTTAGGTGTAGGTATTGGAGGCTAGAAGCAAACAGCAGTACAGAAATAACTTTAGCATATGGATATCAATCATATTAAATTAGGTATTCACCATGAAAACTCATTTATAGTCTCTTGTTTCTTCTCCTGGACTAACTGTCCTTTGTGTTGGACTAAATTAGCTGTAGGACTTGAAGTTTCTTGATAAATTCTGAGATGCTGACCCTGCCAAATTCTTGACCAAGATCAGTGGACTTCCCTCACTTGGCATTCAAAAGCACACATGATGTTTGTTTCAGTTATAAATCTTGGATATTCCTGTTAACCTGGAATTTTCCTGTGTGGAATCAGCCATATTTCTCCACAATGTACTTCTCTAGTTTTAGTCCATACTACTTAAGCCCCTTGGTAGCTTTTTTCTTTTCTTGTTGAAATAGAAAGTCAGTCCTGAATTTAATTTTACTGGGAGCACGAGGAAAGGAGAGGGACTTTTTCATTTTGTTTGGACTTGGAAGTTTCTTGCTTCTCGGCAGAGATTTCTATGAAGTCAGTGAAGTGGTTGCAGCTTTCAAATGTGGGTCAAGCAACAACTGTGGCTTAGCAGTGTTGGAGTGAAACCCCTGGGGTGGGATGTGCAAACCCTGCACGAGGCCCCCTCTGACGTGGGCTGTTCAATTAGGCAGGAGGAGCCTGTCAGCCCATCTGCCTGCACTTGGGTAGGAAAGAATATAATGATGCAGACACAATCCTTTCTTCCTTGATTCAGAACAAGGGATGTGCAAAGGGAGGACAGACCCTTCACCCACGTGCAGGATCAAATGTGGTTGGAAGCAGCTTTGCCAGCGCCGCACACAGGAGCCAGAACAACAAGGCAGGGTGAACTCTGGTCTTTGCTATCGTGCACAGGGAGGAGATGAAAAGGTGGTGGTTGTGCTTCTGGGTATAAATTACTGCTGTTAAGCTCTTTATAGGCAAGTAAATAAGAATCTAAAGCAATTTAGCTTTTATTCTTGGCACAGAGCCGTTATGTGAGCTCTGAGCTGGCATATGTTGTGCTGAAGTGCTGCAGTGATTCAGCGCAGCTTTCCAGGGCTGTGTTGAACGTTCTTCTTGCACTGCTGTTCCCTGCATGCTGCAACCTGAGCTCTTCTCCCAGGAGGGCCTGGCCAAGGAGCCTCCCTGCCTCCTACAGCCGAGTCAAATAGCCTGTGACAATCTGCTCTCTGGATTCGTGCTCAGCATGGTTCAGCTGCTCTTTGCAACATCTTGCTATTTTCCTTTTGCATTTGCTTGAGACAAGCACACAAATGCTTCTGATCATGAAAATCCCGTGTATGACTGCAAAGTAGCTGCCATAAATTAAAAACTGGGAGAGGGAGAGAAAAAGGCAGAAGAATTAATGAAAAATGCTTTAGGGAAATGCTGCTTCTTCTGGAGACAACAGACACTATGATTTTCTTTACCTGTGTTCTGGCATAGTTTCTCTATGTTCAAGTTTTTGCTTTGTGATTTGCTTTCCCAGCAAACAGCAGATATTTGTGGAATGAAGAACTGCCCCTTGCTTCCATTCCTTATGCCTCTTAATAAACATCAGAGGGGGAGCAGAATAGGAACAGATATTTTTTTCTATTAGTGCAAAATATAGAATTAGCTTTGTTACCCACGTAGTCATGAATAATGTAAGTGAAGAATCTGAGTTCATCCTTGTTTTGCTCTTACTTGTACATTTCAGTGCTGTCACCACAGTGGTTTCTGTAAATACACTGTGACTTTGTATCACTGTTTCCAACAACAGCGGCAAGGCTATTTATGAGGTCCTACATATTCCTGCCTTTCATTTTAAAGATTTAATTTTTAATGTTTGATTCAATCCTTATTCTTTTACAGTTACTTTGGCCTTCTCTGTGCAGAATATCTGAATAGCTTTAGTCTTCTTCAAATCCAAGGGAGTAGAAAGCTGCCCCAGCTGAGAGCCCATCTGAGAAAATGCAGAAGTCAGTACATCTCAGGTGACTTCAACATGGGTGGCATTGGGCTGGCTAAAATCTCAGCCACTGCTGTGAGATAGGATATCCCATCCCAAATTAAGTGCCCAGGCTATGGGCAGAAGACTATTACACATGTTGAGATACAGACCAGGTTTGATCCTGAACTGGAATTAGAAGTCAGATGTCCTTTTCACTTGAGCTGAAATAACTACAGTAATCCAGGCTGTGTCTTGTGGTTTGAACAGCACTGATGACATGTGGTTATGTTGATTCTGCATCTGACAAAACCACTCTGAGTTTTTAGGGAGAGAGGATGTTATTCTGTGTCCTATCAATGACCAAAACTGGTCAGATAACAGGGCCTGAATAATTACGTTCTGGTGTATCTCCTTTTAAAAAGTCAAAGACCAGCATCTGTAATCCTAAATGCATTAGAAGGCAAAAGGAAGAATTACGACTGACATGTGAGAAGAACAAGATGTGCAGATTTCTATAGAAAAAAGAGGGAATTAAGTTGTCCTTTGGCATAGGAATACCTTTCTTGGTAAACTTTTGAAGACAGATTGGCAAAGCAGTAAATAGAATATAAGGTAATAGCACTTACCTGAGTCACTATGAGGGAATTAAGTTGTCCTTTGGCATAGGAATACCTTTCTTGGTAAACTTTTGAAAACAGATTGGCAAAGCAGTAAATAGAATATAAGGTAATAGCACTTACCTGAGTCACTATGTCCAGCCCCAGGCCTCTCGAATCCACAACAACTACTGTAAGAATGGTCTGAATCACCAGGGCAATGAAGTTGTTGAATCCAAACATCAAAGCATAGCGTTCCATGCTCAGATTGATGGCAATCTGGAACCTAATGTGAGACCAGCAGGTCAGTGACTTTCCAGTTATTGCCCTCCAGTCAGTCAGTGAAGAGAAATGATTCATGGAGATGATACATCAACGACACAGTAAACAGTGCTTCATTTGTTTGTTTGCTTCCTTGCTTACTCTAAAATAGAAAGCCTTTAGTACCATAAGGTATTTTGATTTTTTTTTTTTTTTTACTTGTCTGTGCTGCTTTTCCAAACCATACTATCAGGTGCTTGGTACAATATCAGTTCTCTTTAACCCTTTGCTCCTTCTCAACCCCCCCAGACTGTACCAGACAGGCTGTAAAGTCTCCATGGCCAGGCAAAGCCATGACCTGATCTGGCAGTGGCAGCAGTTCT
The DNA here is from genome assembly GCF_009829145.1 of Chiroxiphia lanceolata. Lineage (NCBI taxonomy): Eukaryota > Metazoa > Chordata > Aves > Passeriformes > Pipridae > Chiroxiphia > Chiroxiphia lanceolata. The sequence continues at coordinate 16,403,518 of NC_045646.1, read as the reverse complement.
GCCCTGGCTGGGATGTCAGACCAGCAGGTCACTGTGGGTATCTTCCAACCAAATTTTCTGTGATGATGTGAGTCACTTTTTGCTTTGGGGCTTGACAGTGGAGGTAGCATGCTGTTTATTTCTGTCAAGAGCCTGTAGATTTTACTGTCAATATCTTTTCTGACGATAGTTAGAAATCTTTCCCTGCAATATCTACCTACAGAGTTTATATCTGAACAAAAGGGTATTATTCTTTCAGGACTCACTTTAATTGATTTTTATGTGCAAGCTTTGACTCTTTTTGTTGTTGTTGGTTTTGGTTGGTTGGTTGGTTTTTGTTTTGTTTTGGTAGAATATTTTGAAATAGTTCAGGTGTGATTTACTATAATGTGGTAGCAATAAACCAAAACGAAAACAAAGAGTTCACTTGGCTTCATTCGAGATAGGCATAATCTTGCCATGCCTTATAATTTTAGCAGGTTTCTTAAAATGATTTCTGACTAATTTGGGGTTTTGAAATAAAATGCATCTGGTATTTCTGTTAATGAACTAGTGTGGTATGTCTAAAGACATTCCAAGCAATTAAATAACTGGAGTAATAACATATTTATTGCACAGATTAGATATAATATTTGCTATTAATATTATTATTATAGCTTGGTCTCCTAAGAGATCTTGTCCAGTGTTCTCTTTTACTCCTTCTTTACATCCTAATATCTTTAAGGATTATGTGTATAAAATTACACTGGGAAATGCTTTATGTCAAATCTCTTCTTGAATTCATGCAGTTCATGCTATGCTAAAAGGTTTATCAGCAGGTGGTCTAGACATTATAGGATGGCTGTTAAGGTATGCTTGTCCCTATTGTTCACTTTGCATCTTTCCTGCAAGAAAGAAGGAAAACAGCTTCTGCATTTTGCTGTTACCATTCCCTTTAGTACTAAAGTTACCTTGTACTTTGTTTAACTTCTGCCTAGTTAAACATTCAATTTTATGAATATTCAAAAATGTTGATAATTTTTCCTTTGTGGTTGTTTAGAAGAACGAAAGCAACATAATCAGACATTTAAGTGTCCTTGTATTTACCTACACAGTTATCTTTAGCATTAGGTCCTCTTTCTCTGAGGAAAAGGAGGGGTGCCCAAAGCAAACTCGAGGTAGGCTCAGCATTCTGTGCATAAAGGCAGCACTGTCAGGTTTTATACTTACGTTGCTATTGTCAGCAGGAGCATATAGCAGGCCTTGAAAATGAGATAGCCAGCGTAACACGCCCAGATGTTGGTAGAGAAGTGCATGAGAAACAGAGAACCGGCATCTACCGCAGAGAAGATCCCTAAAGCCAGTTCTCCAAACAGGTCCCAGTTAATTTTCATATACTGTACTAGGAAAGACGTTACTGAGCCTAGAAAAAGAGAAAAATGTGTAAATGTTGTATGCGTTCCATAGCCTGTATCGCCAAATCTCGCCACCCTCACGTGCCAAAAGGCAATGCTGATTAATGATGCAGAGTAGTTCTGAAATTTGAAAGCATTCCTAATGACTTCTGCAGCCATGCAGATCACTGGTCACTTTTAGACAACTGCATAAATCAAGTCTCTGCCTTAGTGCTTTATTCCACTTGACAGGATAAACTGTAATGTAGAAGGATTGATTATTTGGCTGTCTGCACCCAGCACGTATCTCTGGGGAGAGAACTGGGAACACAGTTTGGAACTCAAAAAGTTTCTTACAGCTTCTCCTAACTTACTGCACAGCTAGGCTAGTAAACCTGCTAATGTAACAATTTAGCTCTGTGCACCTCATAAAGGAGGTAAGCTGTCAAAAAAGTGAATTTTGTGAGGTATCAGGGAGTATATAGAAGGAAATGAGAAAGGATAAGCACTGTTTGCTCTTGGAGGGCCTCCTAGAAGGTGCATCTGTTGCAAAGATAAGCCACCTGATTTAATATCTTCTGTACTTCTACATGGAGAAACAGGCAATTCCATGACAAAGAGGAATTTGTCAAGGAGAAAAATATTCTAATTCATGATTCACTTGGTCTATTTAATTGCCTGCCTCAAGACAAGAGTAGTATCTATTTCTCCTTAATGACTGTAAGGGTAACCTGAATGACTAGGTGTGATGTAGACATGTTTATTTTCCCTGGTGGATCACACCCCAAAGTCTTGTGCAAGTTCTCTACAGCAGCACAATGTGATTATGTGAAACCCTGCCAAGGCAGGGGGGTGTAGTCTGATGTTACCTTTTGATAACCTCACTTTGCTTGTGTGGTGTGAGCATCTCCTGGTGCAAAAGTGGAATACTTAACATCAGTAGCATAAGGAATTCAATGGGTCTTTTTCTGCAAATCTCTGCATCTTGCAATGACTAAAATTCTTCTTTTTTTCCAGCTGCACAAGAGTATTTCACTAGAAAAAGATCTTAATTAGAGGATTATGTTCTTTCGGTGTAAAATGTTTAGGAATAACTTCTCCCATCTGTGTAAGCTGATAGCATTGTTATGGGAACAGTGCCATAATGTTTTTGGGGAAAAAAAAACACCCAGTAGCCTCATCCAAAGACACACGAGTGCCTCTGAATGGATTTACCAACTGGATATAAAGTCTGTGTAACTTGCACAATTTCTGCATACTGCTAAGACAGAGTTGGTTATCTGGTCCTAAAGAAAAAGCAGCATAGCTCATATTTGAACTGTTGTAGATCAAAGAATGAGGTCTGGAAGGCACAGTGTGTGCAGTGGCTCCCTGGAGCGCCTGCAATAGAATGGCACTTTAAAAGCTTTCTCAAGTAAAACTTTAGAGACTGCCTTTGGGATCAATGTTTAGACATTAACTTACTCAGAAAAGTTGCTAGTGCTTCGACAGCTCCATTGTACACTGCAGAGCTGTGAGAGGGGGCTCGGAAATCCCACAGCACTTGGATGTAATTCAGGACTTGGTTAAAGCCGGCCGTAGCCAGAGCCCACCACAGGGACCAGTAGAGAAGTTTCCTGGAGCTGTAGCAATCCCTCAGGTCCTTGCTCAGCTGCACCAGCACTCTGAGCATGTGATTCCGGGGCTTGGCATTCCCAGCCTGCTGTTGGGATGTTGGGCCCCTGGCAGCGGAGTCGGAGCTCGTGTCCTCTTGGCAGCTCGAGGGACGGTCAGAACCGGCCGGAGCCGCAACTTTGTCAGGCCCTGGGAGAGACTGGGAGGCATCTTTCCTGTGGAAGAACATGCTCTTCTGGGGCATGGGGAGGAAAAAGGCACACAGGAACGCCAGGGCCACGGAAGCCAGAGAAATGGCGTTGAGGTAGAAGTAGGACACGTCTGCCAAGGACACCAGCAGCTGTCCCAGCACGGCAGCAACAGTGGCTGCCACCAGAGTGCTGCTCCTGCAGTAGCTCGTCACCCTCTGGTAGCGGTCGGTGCTGACCACGCTGTAGATGTAGGCGTAATAGGCCACCTCAGTGGCCGTCACCATCCCGTAGAAGAATTCCACCACCTGCATGGCCAGCACTCCGTGTGCAAAGAGGAGCAGGAGCCAGGTGATGATGAGGCTGATGCCCTGGAGGAGGAGGACGGGCTTGTAGCGCAGGTAATCTGTGAGCAGGAAGACTGGGAACAGGAGGGCGAGGTAGGAGTATGTCCAAACGGGCAAAATCTGGTTGGTAACCTAGAACAGAAGAGGAAATGTCTGTGTCTTTATTCTCAGGAAAAGGAAGTTCATGCATTTTTTATAGCTTTGTAGAAGGAAGTTTTTGCTCTGAAAGAATTCATAAAATATATAACCACACTGAAGCAGCATGGGACTGTTGGGCAGGCAAATGGATGGTAGATCCATTAAATGGATCTTTTATTTATGCTGTCTGCTGCAAACTGTAACCTGCCAAAGCTGATTACAGTTATGCTTTTTTTTCTTTTGATCTTTGTTTAAATACTTTAAACAAAGTTTTCCTTTTCTATTTTTGCTGCTCCAAGTAAAAGAAACATCAGAGTAAAACCATACCTCATCTGTGGTCAGGTTTTTATCTGGTCCTGTTAGATAGGGTGTTAGGAAAGGTTCTGATGGTTTCATCATGTAGAAGAATCCATAGAGGCAGAGAATCAGGGTGGGAAAAGTCCAGGTGTTGCTTTTCTCCTGCTTCCAGCAGCCCATGGCCTCTGCAGCAAAGCCAAAGAGAAGGTTTGTTAGAGGGATGATACTGCCTAAGCAAGTGCAAAGAGGTCTTGTAATTAATTTCTATTTTGTGGTTTCTAATGCTAAGGGGTGCTCTTTAGAGGCTGACAGTTGGAAAACATTTTTCTTTATAAAGTTAAAGTGAACAGCTTTTCCTTACATTTGTCTGCTGCCTCTCTGTCTTCGTAGAAAGTGCATAAAAAATGAACTGGAAGATCTTTAACTGGGAGACAAACTACACTGTCATTCAATGTGTACTGACCAAGATAAACACAGGAAAAGCCTTTCTAGACAGAAGTGGCTGAAGACAGCTGAGCATGGAGATTTCCCTTGACACCATGACTGATCACAGCCAAGCACCTTGTTGAGTGACAAGTAACTAGTTCACGGTTGCTGTTTTTTCTCCCTCGGCTCCTAGATGTGCGTGTCTTTCCTTTTATGGAGAGCTGGTAACTCTGGAGCCCAGCAGATGGGAGTTGCTAATAAATATACAAAGGATATCAAGCCAGATGGTCATTAATTGACAATCTGGAATTAACTGCATCAGAAATCAAGTTTGGATAAAGACATCGTATCTTCCATCTATAAAACTGGTCACAGAAGATAATAGACTGTACTAAAATGAAATGAAGAAGATATTTTTCATGTTGTCTCTAGGTGAGATGATGGAATAGATTAAAATTTGCTACTCTGCTGGAGCGAGCCCAAAGAGAAGTCAAAATGGGTGTCATGGGGGCATGCAAAGAAAATGGACAGTAAGTTATAGTCCATATTCATGTTGGTATAGGCAGCGTCAGGAATCTAAATGCATCCCGTTTATCTTTTGAAGCCCTTTGGAGGTTGCTAATAAGCAGATGGGATTTCCACCATTCTGCTTTTGGTTTTTATCTACTTCCCTCCTGAGAACTTCTCCCTTAGGCAAAAGTTTTAATCTTAAAAATGAAGTAGTGTTTTTCCACAGTTTTTTTTGTAAAAGCTGAAGAAAGAGCTATTCAGCCAAAAATATTCATGTCCTGATGAGTACATTTCTTCAGACTGGATGGACAGAGGATGCTCTTTTTCAGGATGTGATATATATAATATATAAGGCAGTAGGCATTATGCATTTTCTTTTCTAACTTCGCAGATGGCAGCACATTTTACTAATGGCCTGATGCACTAAGAGATGAGTGCAGATCAAGGGGAGTTGGAATTATTTCCTTTGCTGCATAACGGCTGAAAACATCGACGTTAGAGGACTTGCAGCAGAAACGAACTCAGCTCTGTAGTGTGAACCACTAGAGGGCAAGGCAACCCCAGCAAAGGGAAAACGAGTACGGGAGGATTGTGAGACACTCCAAGCGTTTAAGGAAGGAAGCGTTTCTACTCCTCCTCTCTTCCCAGTTGTTGTAATATCGGTCTGGTGCAAACGTGGCTTTGGCAGGACTAGTTTCGGCCCTGCCCAGAATAACACTCATTTAGTCACCATAACATCCCCTTGCTTTTCTTTCACATGATAATCATTAAAGCTTTACAGCACCCTGATGCCAAGTGACCGCTTCATGTGGTATCCTGAGATTCTGAGAAAGGCATCAAAAAGAGTGGGGTGAAGAGCATCTCTTGCACTGTAATGAAGGCCATTTGTACAAGTTAGCTCTGTGACTTAGCCAGGCCATACTTTTCCCTTCCCATCCTAGATTCTCTGCTCCAGTCTGTTTCGGGACTTGCCATGTTTGCTCTCCCCACAGCAGGCTGTGTGACACAAGGGCAGAAGGTCTCATGGATCCTTTCAAAATGTCCCCTGCCTTGGAGGTTAGTGGGGCAAGCTGCTATCTGCCCAGGGCTTGCAGGGTGCTGTGTACTGCCCCTCTGATGCTGCCCATTGGTGGCAGGACTGCACCTAATTAGTAATTTATGGTTTGACTGTATACAGAAGAACTTTAGGTGTGCCCTGGTCTTTGCATCCCTCCAGCCCCAGCACATGCACTGTTTGGGGGTTTTGGCTAGACATGTACCTCTGGTCGGTAGTTTTACTCTTTGAGGTGCCTGTGTTAGGCTGGCAGGGAAGTCAGATGAGAAGTTTCCCACTTGACTGAAGCAGCTGTGCAGAAGAAAACCTGCCACTGGTGCTGAGCTGGGAAAGGCAGTGGGCTGAGGGCTCTCAGGGGCAGCCCACTCTGCTCTTGGGGAGTGGGAGGTGGGTGCCACCCCATCCACACTGGCCATCAGTGCAGCCCTGGCTCAGCTCTGCAGCTGCTCATATAACCACTCCTTTCTGCATTCACAACCACAAACCTCTGTCAGCGAGAGCTGTGCCTTTGGCATTAGGGGAAAGGATCCAACTTGTTCCCATTCAGTCACCCCATACAGTCACTTCATATTTTATAAATCTAGGCTTTTCTTAACTTTTCAAGATATGGTAGGATGCCTTGGTGTTATTCAGCAGCAAAACAATTCTCTGTTTCCTCCTGCAATTCTTGGTGCCCGAGCTGTCGGCTCTTCTACCACACAGTCTGACCCAGCCTGCCAGTTCCCCACCAGACAGCTCTCTTCTTTCCTCCCAGTTTCCCTTGTCACTGGAGGATTTCTGATTTCCAGTGTTCATATATAATCATACCTTGTCTGCTGGAGCTCTTCCTTTCTTACTTCCAGGGGAAAAGTCTCCTTTTAGTGTTTCCAGTCTTTCTTCTGGCCGTCCCTGTGTGTATTGCAGCTGCTGGACTCTGTTTAGGTTTTATGCTTTTCCTGTTTTTCTGGTACTTCAGCTTGCTCTGACACCTCCTTTGAAATCGCCTCCAGTTGGCTTTCTTTCAGCATCCACGTTCCCTTAAAGGAACTGCCCTGTCTTTGCCCAAAGGCAGCAGTAAATCAAGATCGAAACTACAGTTTGGCGCTTGACTGGCACATAATCAATAGAGATAATGTTGTTCCCAAAGAATTTTGGATCTATTTGACAGGATAGATGGCTTTAGACCCACCTGTCCTTCAAACTGGTCTGTATTAAAGATGGAGCAGTAGCTATGTGTGGGTAATGACAGAGGAGACAGAGAGCAGATACCAGTGTGGTAAGATTTGAATGTTTCCCCACTACATACTTGGGGTTTAAAAAGTAAAATACCCTTGACTTGTTGGTTGGCAAATTTCTCAGGTTTTTTGCTTAGGCAGGTTCTCACAGTTCTACTGAGGATGGAGATGGCTCACAGTCAGCTTCAGAAGATTCTGTGGGACTCACAGCAGTGGAGTACACTCTCTGAAATGTACAGGTTTTCACAAAAAGGATGTGCCTACAAATCTAGATCCACTCCCACCCTGGTCCTACAACATGTAGGTCTGGAAGGAGGCATATAATAATTACTTAGGAATGTGAGCAGTACAGTAGGAAAATGTAATTTGTAAATATTTTTAAATAACAGTAAATTATCCAATCAGAGGAAGGCAGCATCTTGGTTCATACACAGTAAAATGAAACAGTAACTTTAGGGACATAAACTTGAATATGAAAAACATATGAAATTCCCTGGGTCTGAGGAGTTGCCCAGCTCAGCCAGTCCTTTGCCTTCAGCCTTGGCCACATTTTGTAGCCTTTTTGCCTCCTACTCCTCAACAGTCAAAGTTATTAGATTAGTGATGTGAGACTGGCCATCCCTGCCTATTTCCTTTGTAATTTGTTTGTTGACCTTTGTCCATGAAATCACCTACTCCTGCCTGAGATAATGCTGTTCACTTATCAAGTCATAGAATATCTCAAGCTGGAAGGGAACCACAAGGATCACTGAGTCCAACTCTCTGCTCCTCACAGGACTATCTAAAACTAAACCATGTGTCACCCACATGCTCCTTGAATGCTGACAGATTTTGTAATATATATTAAAATGAATGGAATGTAATAATTCCTTTGGCACTTTCCCAGCTATCAGTCACTGTCTGACACTGATTCCAGAGCTATTTTGGTTCTGCATGTTTAATTGAACCTGTGATACCAGGTGACAGCTCATCTGAGAGGACACTGTCTGCCTGCATTTGGTTGTATTCTCAAGGACTCTTGCTAAAATGCAGAGAACTGTTGAAGTGAACAGTGTTACTTGGGATTTGCATTGACTTACTGAGGCAAGAATCCAACTTGAATTTCTCAGCACTGAGAAAAACCCCAAAATTCTCTTTTTCCTGTAATGTAATAATGAGAAAGAATGATTTAAGTAACTTCCAGGCATTGATATTTGGTTTTTTTCTGCTTTCAGATCCTTTTTTATCCTTTATTATTTGTTCTTTCCATAGTCTTTAGTCCATCTTGTTTGTACTCAAACTTTCATCCTTTTTCACTGATTACATCCAAATGCCAAGTGGAAGACTCTAAAAATGTGATGAGCTTATGCAAGTTTTTAGTCACCTTGAGCCCTATGCCATGAACTGCCTGCAGCAGAGCTTGGTTGCTGGGTTTGAATAGGACCATACTCTTTATGCTGGTCCCACTTGGAGATTGTTCTGCTTGGACAGTGGGCTGGGCATCTGTTACTAGCTGGCATCCCAATTCTGTTCAGCTGGGAAAGGGAAGATTCTGTAAGAACTGGAGAAAAGGTGAATTTTATGGTATCTACATATATCTGTTAGTGTATCCTAATGAGTTAATGTAATATGATCTCTAATGTATCAAGGAGACAGGAAAATTCTGAGAAGGGGCAGAAAAGGCAGTAAGAGAACAAGACTGCAAACCTCTGTCATCCTGGTACTTTCTCCTGCCTCTGCTGCCCCTCGGGCTCGATCCTGGTGTTATCTCTGGTGCTTCGCAGGATGGCACCGAGGCTGAGAGACTCCCCTTGGCTGTGTGAGATATGTGTCTCCATCTGTCTGTGCTGATTTAGGCCCTGACTTTCAGTTCACAAACCACATTTGTTTCTTGACACCTGGCTGACTGAGGTGAGGAGACTTTGCAAATCAAACTGAAGGCATATTCTTTTTGAAGAATGTCTACTATACTCTCAAAAGAAAGCAGTAGCAAAGAAAATTTTCTGTGGCTAATGCTGGAGATTTTTCTCAATTGACGGTCAAATACAACCCAGACACAGAAAGGCTGCAATGGCAGCTATGAAGATTAAACTGCATTTTCGTTGGATTTCTCAGACCCAGGAGTATTCACGGGGCAAGTCCACTTTCTGATTCATGGATGAGCTGATCTTTATCTTTTCTCATGTAAACTACATGCTCACTTTGGGAACAAGCTGCTCTTTGCAGTCTGGCCCTGAATCCCACAGTGTGTGGGTGAGGGTTTCCACAACTCCCCTGTCAGCTGAATCCCACTCAAGGTTCCTAAGGTGGTGAGACATTCACATGATGGGCCCAGGTGCTTTTCATCTGAGACACTAAAATGTTTGTATGCAAAGTTTAGTTTGGAATATTTAGCTAAAAGGTACTAAGGGCATTACTCCAAGGAGCAAGTTAGAGAATACATTCAACCACACTAACATTTCAGGTATTTAGTTTAAATGTAGACTTACAACTGCTTCCTTACTAAAAAGTAATGATGTAAGGTTATTTTTCACTACACTGTACCTTACATAAGGATCGTGCCTTTCCTTCTTAGTCACTCTTTGTTTTCCTCTTTATTTTACTCTTCTTACTCATGTCACTGGAGTGTGCATTGCCACTTGCACCATGCAGGCTGGGAGCTTCTGGTAGCAGTGCAGGATCTCCAATTAACCACTGGACCATTAATCATCACCCTGAGACATTTTGGAGGGTTAATTAATTTTTCTTACAGACAGCATTTTAGAGGTGCCACACTTGGATGTTTGCACAAACAAGGCCTAGAGCTCTTGGTATAATGTGCTACCAACATGGCATGGAGCACATAGAAGTTCTGTGATGGGTTTATAAAGGCTGGTTGAACCATCTTTGCCTGCAGAGCCGTGCTTTATGTCCCCTTTTGTACACTAAGAACTCTGGGTAAGGGCTGGATTGAAAGGACTGCTTTGCCCTCTTAATCTTTTGGTTTTGACCATGGAAAGTAAAGTTCCATTAGCTTCTGGCAATGTGAGTCACTGGTTGGATTGTCCCTTCTTTCGGTTAGTGTTTCATTGCTAAATTCAATGTAGGTGGCAGGTCACCACTATAGTTGCGAGAGACCAGGGAAGCAGCATCCAAATTATGCTGGGTGTCCTCTTGGAAGCATTGCCAAGGCTTTACAGGCATCCTTATTTGTACCACAGTGACCTGATTTGTTCTGTGTCTCTTGCGAAAACCTGTCAGAGGCTTTCGTAGGTTTCCAAATAAGGTGTTTCCCATTGGCTGAGGACTGGGTTTGTTGGTTGAGCAAGATCCCCCTTTCACTTTCTCACTCATACTGGCACAAAGCACACTTTGCTCTCCCAGTTGGGGGGTGCAAAGCAGTGTGGTTCAGAGGACTCATGGAGCTGAGCCAAAAAACAGTCCAGCATGTGAAAGCATCTATCGATACTCTTCTGCTACAAAATTCTTTTTTCAAAATGAAGCTGTTTGTGAGTTTTGTATCTTCCCCTTTGTTTTATAGGTCTGAGAATACTGGAAAATTAAGTTTTATCTTTTTTGTTTGGTTGGGTTTTTTTATGTTTCAAAACTACTTTGGAACAACAGCAACAAAATCAAGAAAGTTGAATAGATGATAAAATTTCCAGGATTGAGACAGACAGATGATATCTCATGTATGGCCTCCCTCTTGGCATAAGGGTCTATTTTGGCCTTAAATGCCAAATTTATTTCTGTTGTAATTGTACCAATAGCAAATAACTGTCATGAAACTTCTAAAATGCAGAACCAAAATTCCAAAAATATTGTGATCTGAAGTTTACTGGAAGGTGGAGAAAATCTTCCTGTTGCACTGAGTGAATGTTACAGCAGGGCAGAAGGGCTTACAGAAGAAGGTTATACCTTAAGTAGTTCCTTTAGATTTACATTTTTTTTCCAGATCATCAGTGGAGAACAGGAACTACTACTTTGTCAGTGGGATTCTCTGGGGACTTTCTTTTTAAATAAAATTTTATGAGGACGTTGCTGTAGGTTTGCAGCTGACTTTTATGCAAGTGCTGACTGTGGGTGGGTATACTGGGCTCTGGTGTCCTTCTGCCCCCTACACTGTGTCAGGCCTTCTAATGGCGTAGAAATGTCACTGTTTAAAGGGAGAACAGCAGTTTGGTGTTTCTGGATGCAGCAGGGAAAGATGATCCTGGCAAGGAAAAAGTGGTTGAACTTTTGCTGTGACTGCAAATCTGTCTTTTACCATCACTTTGATGTCGAGATTGTCAGTGTGGTTCACAAGCTGGTTTTGAGCTCTTCACTTCTGCAAACTGTGGTTGAGACTGTAGCTAATAAGAACATTTTGCTTAATACTTCCTTGATATGAGCTATATGTTACATGTAAGAATTAAACAACAGCTTTCACAAAATACCAAATGCTCTAAAAGTTGAGGCCTGTTTTCTCATCAGTGCCAACCCCAGATCAGCCCCATGACACCTATGCTCCCCATGATGAATGACCCAGCCAAGTTCCAGGAATCCACTCTTGCTGATTTTTTTGTTTTTCAGTAGAAATGAAAAAAACTCATATTTTAAATTCAGTGCCATCGCTGTTCCACACAGTAGCAAATAATGAGCAAAAACCATGCTTTTAGGAGATGAGAAAGAGAATAAAATATTCTATTAAGCTTCATCTGTAGAATTTGGAGGGCACTGTAGTTAGAAATGGATGTGTGGGATATGATTATCCCAGCACCAAAACCCCTCTCATATCTCCAGGTTTTCTACTTGATGATTCAATCTGGTGACTTTGACATCCAATTTGTAGTTCTTGTTACGATGCCATACAATCCAATTCAATGCACACTCTTTGCTTGTGCTCTAGTCTTTATTGCATACTGTTGAAACCTCCAGTTAAGTAACAAAAAGGAAATGAGACATAGGTCAAAGAAATCTCATTTGAATAGGTTAATACTTGTAGAGACTAGTGGTCACTTACTGTGGATTGCCAAAGAGAAGTGAGAGGAAAAACCTGAAAGGATTTCTAAGTAACTTTCCATGTTGAAAGATCACTTTCCGTGTTGAAAGATCACTTTCCAAGGCGTGTTCCCTTGTACACTGATCCTACAAACCTCCCACTGCTGGTAGATTTTGCCCTGTCGTCACAGACTGACGCCTCATTTCAGAGATGCAAATTTGTGTTTGCCTAACTAGTGTGTGTAGGAAGTTTCAGCTCAGCATCTCCACTTTACCTTTTTTTTTTACCCTCAAGGTGCATCTCGTTACAGACACTATGGGAGACTTTGAATCATTGCAACAGCCCAAGTAGTGTAAAGTCCTGCTGGAAGAGCATTTGTCACATATTGACAAGTGCTCATAATTAGCTGGCTGCTTCATTTAATGCTAAATTACTAATGACGTTTGAGACAGACTTAAAAGAAATGCATCACACTGCTAGTGTTTGCTTGAAATTAAGAATTCTTGTACTCAAAATGTCCTGAGTTCTTCTAATACCTTGATTTCTTGCCAGCTCAGAAGAGTTTGGATCATAGGGTCATGAAAGTCTTTGGGGTTTGTTTGTTTGCTTGTTTGTTTGTTCATCAACAGCGTGTGAAGTTTTATCCCTTTCATGAAGAATAATTTTATTTTATGTGGTCCAAGTTTTTCTCCATGTGCCTTCATCTTCCTGTGAGTCCTCTCAAAGGCAGAGCAGTTAGAGTGTACATGTCATATCCAGAAGCTCTGCCCCAGTTCCCATGCCCCTTGATGTGCTAGGTTCTGCACAAACATGAATAGAAAAAAGGACCAGTCTGATCTCAGGGAGGCTGAGCCTACTTACTCGAGGAGAAGATATTCTTGTAAAACACAGTTCGTTTTGGAATAGCAGATTTCTGCCGAGACCAGATTGCTTGACTTAAAACATCTTTTCTGGCTCTGGCTCTTGCCTTGTGAGCAGACTTGCATGGTTGGGAACAGCACCTTCCTCAAAGCCCCAGCCAAGGGCCCAACCAACAGAGGACTGCTGGGGCTGACTGGAGTTGTCCAGCTATCAATAAGTGAGAAAGACTTTGAAAAAGGGGACAAGCAAGACCATGCTTGAAGCAGCCAAGGGGAACCTTGTAGGAAGAGAAGAAAAATTACCCTGACAGATGTTTCCTTAACAGGACCTAGGGAAAGGCTGACCTTGTTAGGGCCCACAAATGTCTCTTGCAAGAAACCAAGAAGTGAGGACTAAGGTCCAGAAAAGGGGTGTAGGAGGATAAGAAAGTCAGTTATCTCAGTTTTACTGTGCAAAAGAACCTGTAAGAGTCAGGACAGAAGGACACGGATGTGGTAGTGTGTTTTCCTTGGGAAAAGGGCAGGACTCTGGGACAGAAGGAAGTCTGAGCCAGCTGCTTTGGGAAACTGTGGTTTAAATCTCCTAACAGGAAAGTCCCTATAATGTAACTGTGTAGTGCTGAAAAGCTGCAGTGATTGCAGCATTTGTCTTGAGAAGGCCTGTGACCACAGCTACTCTGCCAGGCTTCATAACACAGCTACTCAATAGTGTAAACTAACAGCTATTAAAAACAATCTTGTTTGGCTGCTTGTTTGGCAATCCAAAAAAAGCAGGTGTCACTGGGTATTTTTAAGCTGGTCTTCCAGTAATGAATGACAAAACAGTCTGTGTCAATTATGTGCTAAGTAGTCCAGAGTGAGCACATGTTCTATATGTCAAGTGCCTCTTAGTAAAACCTTCAGTCAATGAGTCCTCTTGGTAAACCTAAAACTTTACCACTTCATGTTACTTAGTTCTTCTTTCTCCTCTTTTCTTTGTAAGGTTTGTTTTATTTGCTTTAGGTCTACTTGAGAAAGCAAACACAGAACACAAGAAAAAAAGCAGCTTCACATTTTCTAAATTATTCTCTTCTAATTTTATATGAAACCATGTTTCCATTGAATTCACAAGTAGTTTCAGCCCATCTAAAGCTGCATTTTAACAAAAAGTATAAGTCCCAGATTTTTTTCCCCCTACCTCTATTCTTTTCTGTTAATTTTCAAGATCTGGAGAATGTCATGTATCTCATAATTTCCAAGGAATAGCATCTTTTTCTCATCTTTCCAAATTAAATATTTTTAAAATGCAAACCCTCATTTATTATCACTGGAAGACGTTTTGATGTTCAGGCTGTGGATTTTGACTCCAGCCATTCTCCTTTTCCAAATCTTCTTTGGGGTCTATACATCTCAGGGAAACTTTTAGCCAAACCACAGCAGTGGAGAAGCACTGACTGACCTGTGCAGAGGTGGTGATGTGAGGGCTACAGTGAACCAAAAGCTTCAGGCTCAGTTTCAGTGTGGTTGCATGACCACCTTAGTGCTGAAAAGTTGCTGATAGCTTTTTTTTGGTGAAGATTTCAGAACGTTAGACACATCACTACTTAATTACATTAAGTAGCAATGTGTTTAACATCCTTACATTATAGTAATTATTTACATTAATTCCTTACTTACTCGCATTACTACTTCTTGTAAGCAGGTTTCTTTTTGTCTGCAAATGACCCTCGGTGGTCTCAGTTCCTTGCAGGAGATAGTGTATGATCTCAAGTGATTCCTTTTCTTCTTCCTCAGGTTTGTGGAAGTTATGCAGAAAATCAGCACTTCTCAACTTCTTTAATAATCAGAAATGTATTAATCAAAATGTTTCTATTTTTGTTTTTATTATGCCTAAAGGCAAATGCAAATTTAAATTGGAAGAGAAATGGAGCCATCATAAAGCAAATATAATGTAACCTAGAGCTCAGCTTGGCAAGCAGCTTTTCACTGTTTCTTCTTTTAACTGTATGATGGGTTGACACTAGCTGGATGCCAGGTGTCCACCCAAGCCACTCTATCACTCCTCCCCTCAGCTGGACAGAGGAGAGATAATATAAGGAAAGGCTCAAGGGTCAAAATAAGGGCAGAGACAGATCACTCACTGACTGCCAACATGAGCAAAACAGATTCAACCTGGGGAAATTAGTTTAATTTGTCAAACGAGAGCAGGATAATGACAAATAAGACCAAATCTTCAAGCACCTTCCCTCCACATTCCCTTCTTCCTGGGCTTAACTTTACTCCTGATTTTCTCTACCCCCTCCCCCCAGCAGCACAGGGGTATGGGAATGGGGGTTTTGGTCAGTTCATCACCCATTACCTCTGTTGCTTCTTGCTCCTCTGGAGGACTCCTCATATCCTTTCCCTGCTGCAGCATGGGCTTCTCTCTCCTTGGGGCCGCAGGTCCTGCCAGGAGCCTGCTGCAGCGTGGGCATTCCCCTGCTCCAATGTGGGATCCTCCATGGGCTGCAGGTGGATTTCTGCTCCACCGTGGACCTCCATGGGCTGCAGGGGCACAGTTACCTCACCATGGACTACAGGGGAATCTCAGCTCCAGCACCTGGAGCACTTCTTGCCCCTCCTTCTGCACTACCTGGGGATCTGCAGAGTGCTTTCTTTCACATATCCTCCCTCCTCTATCCATCTGCATTTGCACAGGTTTTTATCCCCCTCCTAAATACATTATCCCAGAGGTGCTGCCTCTGTTGATGATGGGCTCAGCCTTGTCAACTGACAAGTCCCCCCTTGGAGCCAGATGGCACAGGCTCTGTCAGACACAGGGGAAGATTCCAGCAGCTTCTCAGAGAAGCCTCCCCTGTTGCCCACTTGCTACCAAAACCCTGCCATGCAAATCCAATAAAGACTATTTTTTTCATCCTTCTTTCCAATTATAGGCTTTGTCTTCAGCTTTGATAGGTCCATTTCTGTGAAAAGGTGGTTGGCTACCCCAAGGGCTGTAGACAAAATAGAGTTAGCTTAGAGAGAAATCTGTTCTCAGATCACTGGATACTCAGCTTCTATATGTATTTAGCAGCAAGCAACCAGCAGTGCTAGGATGGATTGCCAAAGAGAAATGAGATGAAAAACGTGAAAGGATTTCTAAGTAACTTTCCTTGCTGAAAGATCACTTTCTGTGTTGAAAGATCACTTTCCAAGGTGTGTTCCCTTGGTGCTGGGATGTTCACAGGAGGTGCACCAGTCTCCTCATAACCTGCACTTTCGATAGGTGAGAGGTTAATTTCTCCCAACAGGCATATGATATGTCCATAATTGCATTAAAGCAATGCCATTCTATAGTATTTCTGGATCTGTAGCTTAGGAAGTTCAACCTATAATTAGTGAAAATTGCCTTCCTCCTTCAGATGACAATTTTGTCAGTCACGCAAGCATTGAAGTGCATGAAATCACTGGATTGCATCACAGCCTCTAAAGCTCCAGAGATATTGAGCAAGTTACCTGTGGAACTTTTGTGCTTGGCACTTATTATGTATTTATACATCAGGGATTGTGCAATGATTAAATCCCTGCATTTGGCCATGATCCTTTCAGCTAGTGCCTTCTCATGCCCTTTGCTCTGTCAAAGGAGTCTTAAACCACTGGAAATTACAGAAGGGAATTTCCCCCATTCTGTTCTGTTTTTCCTGTATTGCTGTAATGCTTTATTTTCATCAGTTCAGACAAGGCAGTAATATGCATTAAAGCAACATCTCTTTGTGAGGGTGAATAAACATGGAAATTTTGGTTAACTGCCAGTCAATTAACAAGTGTCAATGTTTCTCATTGTAGGGTATAGGTAAAGATATAGACAATGTCTAATATCCAAGTAGGTAAGAGATGTTTTGGGGTTTCTTATTTTACTCTTTCATGTTTAATATTAGACCTAAACCCATAAAGTGACTATAAGATATAGTCTATCAATCAAATAGTTAATGATCATAAAATTCCTTCTCTATCTTTCTCTTCAGCAGTTAATGGTGTGTTTTAAGCCTTGCATCTGTAGGGCTTTTTTTAGGAGCTGCATGGTCAAATAGGTTACCATTGTGGGGCTACAGTTTCAAAGCTGATCCCCCCCAAAATAATGGCCATTTTCCCACTGGTATAGGGGTATTTATCAAGGCTGAACTATTAAGTCCCTTCAGCACTTCAGACTTTCAGCAGGTCCTTTGGGATAAAAGAGAGGAGCATATTACCAGGATGCAGCAGCCTGGTGACCTGGAAAAGTGCAGATAGAGGGGGCTCTAGCTTTGCAGGTGGTGTCTGACAGCAGTTTGACTCCCCAGCTCTCCTCTCTAACATCCTCAAACTGCTCAAAACTGTCAGTTTCCATATATATATATAAAACACACACACACACACAGAGATATATATATATATTAGTATTATATGGAAAAGGCTCAGTTTTCCCTGATGCATTTCCTCTCCTTCCATAGCTCTAACTGAATGGCCCTGCAGCACTGGCACCTAGGCTGTCTTTGCCTCACCATTTGTAATACTGTTGCCTAAAAAGAGCACTTGAATTAAACCTCCAAGACCCAATTTGTGAGCTTTAAAAGTCAGGCATCCTTTAATCGGCGCTGGGTGCACTGCATATCATCAGTACATGAGTATTCATTTTTCGTTCCCCTCATTGCTGTTACATATTCACGACATTTCCCAAAACTTCTTAGCATGTATGCACGTCCTTATAAGGTCTCTGAGGGTCTTCATCTGGGGTCTTCAGTGGTCTCCCTAAGTAACTGCCTTGTGAACTTCATCAAGACAGTGCACCTGGTTAAAAAGTAACTGGGTGTTGCCTTGCTGGCTGTCTCACTTCCCCTCCTCATTGTTTCTTTAAATCACTTGGCTCAGCTATCTGTGGTTTCTATGTTGTAAATACTATCAGTTCTTGTTACATCTCTAAACTCTGACATCAATACACCCAGGAGGGTTTGAGACTGTTCCTTCTGTCCCCTGGAACAACAGGAGGGGAAGTGTAGGAGAGGCTGAACACTTAGTCTGTGTTTTGGTGCTTTGTCTTATTGTGAGTGCAGCATCAGGGAGGGAGATCAGGGTCTGCGGGAATCTGAGCAGGGGCAACAGAAGGGAGGAAAACTGAGAGGCTTACAGCAAAGTCAAGTCAGGAAGACAAATAAGTTGGGAAACTATAATAAGAAAAGGAGAGTTAAATGTGACAAACCCAGAAAAAATAATGTGGGCTTGATCATGGCTTGGGAAGGAACCCAAGTTTAAGATCATGCTCAGGGAAGGGCCACATCCAGCTGAAGTTTGAGTATCTGCAGGTGTATTCAAACTGGGCTTTCACATCCTCTCCTGGCCAGCCTGTCCCAGTGCTTCACCTGTTGGCCAGGGAAAGGGGATTTCCATGTGGCTGATGGGAATTTCCCTTTTCACAACTTGGATCTGATGACTCTTGTGCTTTGGCTGTGCCCCTCTGAGGAGACTCTGGGCACAGCCCTCCCCACGTAGCCTCACAGGCCCCAGGGCAGGGCAATGAAAGCTTCCCTCGACCTGGCAGCCCCCTCGCTGACCCCCTCCATGTGCAGCCTTTGAATTGCAGCAGTATTAAGACTAAACACAGGGAAACCAGGCTGGAAGTCTGGTTGGATCAGGGTGGACAATAGTCACCATCCACTTGTTCCCAAGGAAAAATGAATAATCACCGCCCTTGAACACGTAAGCACCTCTCTGTTTCTATATTTTTTTTGCCCCCTGTTTGCATTATGGGATTGTGAAGGTAAAGACTGATAAGATACAGTGATGTGTCATATCAGGACTAGCAGAGCTTTCTTCAGCCGTTTGCATTAAAACCCTTTGGCTATTTTTTTTTTTTAAATTACTTTGTGCAAATAAACTGAAGGCACTTTGTACACAAGAATTACAAACAAAATGACAGTGCTCCTGAAGTTGGGGCCCCCCTCCTGGCTTTTGTTCTAAATCTAAATCTTAACCTTATCCTAATTTCCTAAATCAAACAAAGCATGAGATAAAAGGAGCACTATAAGCACAAGTCCAGCTGCCACAGGAGGAGGCACGATGCCAGCCTTGGTCACTGGTGGAGTGATGAAAACTGCCTGGGGGCAGGAGTACAGGGTGAGGACTGCCTTCGTGGTGTCATTGCTCAGGTATCCAAATTGCTGGTGCTTAGGTAGCAGTGTCAAAGTTCAGATGAGATGATTCTCTCCAAAAAGCACTGAATGGAGAGGAAATAGAGGTGTAGAGTCACAGGGGAGACTTGAGATGCAAGGCCACCTCCATCTAGATAAGAGCATGGCCTAGGAAATGGCATAAGAAACAAGCTGGGTGTAGGTTTTACAGATTTGGGATCCTTGAAATCTGTGTGTTAACGAAAAAAATATCAAGCCAAACTGTCCTAATTTCAGGTATTACCATTCTAGTTAAGGTAGTTTGAGGCATTGCCTACTGTGGACAGATAGTCCTCAAAACAGCGCAGAAATAGCTGCATACTGAGAGCACTGATCTTTACGCATTTTTATGGCATTTCACTATGATCCATAAAACAGTTACATCAGGGCATGGGTTCTTTGTTGCCTCTTCCCTTGTCCCTTGGCCAGGGGCTGTGGCTCTGCAGAGAAGCATCTCCAGCATATCTGGTGCCATGCACACCGCAAGGCTGCTGATGTATACCCAGCCATATGAGCTTCCCTAAATTGTGGCTATTGTATAGAGAAATTATCTTCTCTGAATAACAATCTATTCTGGAGTTCAAGCTGTTTACATTTCTAGAAAGAGGTACTGGCAGTCTGTGAAGGATGACCGTGTTCCTGAGCTCTACCTTAAGAGAAGCCACTTACAGCTCAGGTTACTCTATAAGCAGCTGGAGTCGGTAGCAGCTCCTGTGTACACTGGCCTGCAGCCAATCCATTATTTTCACATAGATCCCTAAACAGCACGGGAAAGTACCGTCCTTCAGTAGCAGCTCAAACAGGGTGCTTGCAGTGATGACAGAGCCTCTCCCCGGTGGTTTCTCCAGAGCCATGTGAGGCAATTGTAAGATTCTGTGTTTTTGCTGAATGTTCAGGAGTCGCAATACTCAGGTACGGTTTGGGATGGGAAAGCAACAAGCTACAGCTCTTGTTTATGAAGCAGCATTAATGCATTCTGGACAGCACAGATTCAGTGGAAAATACAGGCCCCATTTCAGGTTGCTTTTAAGCTCACTCTGTTTTAGATTAAATAGTTCAGATGTGTAATGAATGGGCTGAAAGTGATGACAGGTATAGGAAGCTGAAGAAACCTATTTCCATGAATACTCAATATTGCTCACATGTCCTTGCCAATACTACAATCTAGATTTCAGAAAGCAGTAATCTGCAAAGCCTGATGTTACTGTGTCAGCCAACCAGTTAATATTGATGTAGTGCTTTTGTATCTGGCTGGGTCAGCCCACCTCCACCAGCCCCCAGGCTGGGTTTATTAAACTAGAACACAGCAGACACACAGTTTCTGTAGGTAACATTGAGAGTTACCTACATTTGACTTTCCTCATTTCACAACCCACACTCCAACCCCTAAAGCTACACGTCCTTCACCCACAGAACCATTACCTCACAGACTTTTATTTCCTTTTCTTTTAGACTGAATCTATTAAGCTACTTAAAAAAAATAAAAAAATATTCCCCAAACACACTGTTACACTCTTATCTCCGGTTATAGTACCAGGAAGGTGTGCTGGGGCCAAATCAGGCACGATGGAATTTGCCATGGGGAAACCCAGCGCTGATGACAGTGGAACCCGCCCGCGTGTGAATTCCCGTGGCTCCTGCCACCCCTTTATAAGCAGGTGAAGGTGAGGCAGGGCTGGCAGAACAGGCAGGCAGCAGCCAAGCTCTCACTGGAGCACAGCTGTGAGTGTGAAGTGGGAATGGCTGGCTTTAGCAGCAAGAGCATGGTCCTGGTCTCCCTGATGGGGCTCCTGGTGCTGCTCCTGTGTGGCACCTCCGAAGGTGAGTGAACTCTGGCGTTCTGCCCCAGGAAGCGGCTCTTGGTGCTGCTCGCAGCTGGCAGCAGGAGGAGGGTGAGGTGGGGGGAATGCTTTCAGCAAACTGTGCTGCCTCATCCTCCTCTTCTGTCAGGAGGGAGCTGGATAGTTGGGTACGGTGAGTACCTAGACATCACAGCAGCACGAGCCAAATGGGTTTTATTTACTTTGCTGTTTTCCTTCGTTCCAGCATACAGCAATCATGATTGCTGCCTGTCTTACACCAAAGTGCGTCTGCCTCGGTGGGCCCTGAAGGGTTACACTGAACAGCTCGCCAGTGAAGTCTGCGATATCCCCGCAATCATGTAAGTTACTTTTCAGAAGATCCTCCAGTTTTTCTGATACGTATTAACCTTAGGATGTCTGTTTGGGCAGAAATAATTATTTGAATGATTTTTCTTGCTTTTTCAAAAACCTAAATTAACTGAATAAATTGTATATAATACCTGTAAACAAAACACACAACCTGTAGTTGACAGGGACTACTAACTCATGGGACAGCCATATAATGTAAATAATAAATTCCTGACTGTTTAGGAATCAGCTGTGCAAACAAAGACGTGCTTCGTTTCCAGCTGAGGGCCACTCTAGCCAACACAAGGTGTTCCCTTGCCAAGACCTGTTAGCAGACACATAAGTGACAAGAGTTCTCTTAATTCACAGGGATTGGATTTCCTTTTCCACAAGGTTTTGTCCCTCCTAGATGTTGATCTGTCACCTTAGTTTGACAGCAACTAATCTCCTTAATCTTAGAAATTATTTCTGGTATCCAGCAAAGGTCTTTGTCTCAATGGATCAAATAAATTGAACACAATTTTATGGTGCAAACAATGATCCCTGAGACTGAAGCAGCTATTACATTTAAATTTCATTGGATGTTTCTTTATGTTCATATAATATTGGAGGAGTTTGGATTATCCTATATCTAAATGGCATTTACAAAAGCAGTTGTTATTGTTCATTATATAGAGTAACTATGACACTTCTTTTGACAAAATGGATCTTCACAGTATTTACTAGCAGGGATTTCTAATTATTTACTGATTTCTTTATCATTATCTCTTTTCCAGTTTCCACACCAACAGTGGGCTGAAGGCCTGTGTAAATCCTAATGAAGGCTGGGTGAAGAAGCATCTTCTTTTCCTCAGGTAGGAATTTAAACATCTAAATAATGACAGGCTGATGAAAACAGGGCATATATGAAAGCTTGTTTCTCACATCTCCTGATGGCATTGGTGAACACATTTGTCTTTCTATCTCCTGTCAGAACTGGCTACTCCTTTTTAGAGTCTTCTCAGGGACAGTCATGTCCACATGTCCCTTTCCCTACCTGAACTATTCTCTCAGAGAAGAAGTCTGTAACTGACCTGTGGCTGAGGTCTTGATTTATGTGTGTTCTCTCTTTTTTTCAACAGCCATAAGCTCAAGAGGATGTCAGCCTGATATGGTTTCCAGCAAGGAAATAGACACAGACACGGCTGAAGAATCACCAGGTTCAACCTCTTGGTTGAGATTGTCTTGTACACTGTTGTGTGCTCACTCACCTCCAACTCAGGCTTCTTTGGAACTGTTGAACTTCTCTAGTTGATTCATATTGCATCTCTGGTTTGCTTGAATTAAGCATTTTGTTACAGTTTCTATTTTTACTAATATGTGTACTAATTTGGTATGATATTATTTAGTAAAGACTACCTTAAGCTGCTGTACAGAGTATTAAGTTTATTGCATGTTGTTTTTGTTTTGTTCCACATGTGTAAAGTGGCTTATTTATTCTATTTATTTTATTACTGTCTTGTGCCAAAATGTTTCCTTTTAGCTGTAGTTAGCATTATAATACTTCTTTAGCTATTGCTAAAGAAAGTCTGCCTGTGAAAAAAAAATGGAAATTGGAGTTTAAAACAAAATAAATGTTTAAATCAGCACTCTCTGTGTGATACGTTTATTTTTTTCATTAAAACACGTGACTTCCCCTTGAAATGAATCCCTTTGCTTATGAGCCTCCAGCTGAAACAATTACACAAGTGTGTTGACACCTGTTAAAGGCACTTTCCACCTTCCTCACTTTGTTTGCCCTAGGGGTAGCTATGACCTCCACAGGATGTAATTGCTTCCTTACCCCCAGACAAGTGCTATAAATCAAGCTTTTGCTTAACATGAAGACCTGTTCTTAACTCAGTTTGATCTTAACTGGACTTGAGAGACTTTCTTTTACACGTTTCTCTATTTATTCAGGAGGAACCTTACACATACTGTCACTGGGCAAGCTTCTAGCCTGAGGAGGACTGATTATGGTACCACAGTCTGCTCTCAACTCAAACGATAATATATCTCTAGAGGAGAAATTTGCAGTGCTCTTCTGCCCTTTTTATGTTTCCTATGGTATCCTATGGCTTCTACCATAATGAGGCTTTCTTGGTGCAGGATCTCTTGATGGAGGTTAATGATGCCTGACAAAAGTAATGAGACTTCATGGAAGGTAGGAGATGGGTGCAGGTTGAATGGGGAAGGCTGCTCAGCTCTTTACTATTACATGGCCCACATGAAATTCAGGGATGTGACCATGTAGGCTGTGTAGTTCTCTCACTCTCAGCACTGGAGTATTATGGATAAATTTACACCTTGGTTTGGTACCTTCTAGTCATAGAGATACAAGCATTAATTTTAATTTAAACTTAGAGAAAGGAGCTGAGATGAATTGGGTTTTTAAAATGGTGGCCATGAGTGGAAGGCTATTACGTTCTGGTTTCAAAACTTGCTAGGGCTTAAACAATCTGCTTGTCACTCTGCCAATCTGGGAACTGTCAGTTCTCTGAGTGAAGCTCTGAAGGAGAGAGATAATTTAGCTTCAATTTCCAGCAGCTGGATTCCATGTCCTTGATATTGAGGATATCAGGTGAGAAGCTATCAGCTTTCCAGGGAGGAGCTAATTACCCAGCATGTTCCCTAATCCTTCCCCCATATCTTCTAGAACTGGTGCGGGCTCCTGTTTGGGATCAGAGAGTTTTTAGGCTAAATCAGCTACCAACAAAATGGTACAGACAAGACAAATGGATCTGTGTTAAAAGTGTCAGAAGCCGAAGTTCCCCAAGCCTACCCTGGGAACAGGTGAGCATTGGTGGAGATGTTAGGAACCAGAGTTGTAATGAACTTAGTGCAGAAAAGCCTAAAGACCAAGCTAGTGAATTCAAAGCAGGGGAGCAAAATAAGAAAGTGAAGACAAATGTGTGAAATTCTGTGGGTGGTTCTTTACTCCCTAGTTGGGCCTGCTAAAAGTTTTGTATTGTTTCTATAACTTGTCCTTCCTCTGGTCATCCATAGTTGCATTGCTACAAAACCCCACATGCTTCCTCCATAGAGCTATGACTTGTGAGATTTCTTTTTAGTTCCTCTTATCCTGGTTGAACTTTTTTTATATCCAACCTCTTTTGAAGAAAAAAAAATAAATATTTGTTTCTATGCCCAGTATCAGAAATAGATAAGGTTGTTATGTTACTGGTACAAAAGTTTGTGTGAAAATAATGTGTCCCTCCATTAATTCCTGAGGATAAAAACAAGTATTATAAGCAAGTGCTGCATCTCCAAAATCATCAGATCAGAGGCACAATTTTGTAAGTAACCTTAAGTGCTCAGTTAAAAGTTCTGACAACTCTGTAAATCATGACCATTTCTAGGAAAACTTGAATCCTGATTACTTTGGTGGGACTGTTTTGCATCTCTGTAGGTGAGTTTCTTTTTCCTCTCTATCTTTGGCCTTCAGCTTCTAATTCAGCATGTGCAATTTTGTTGAATAATTTGAGATGCAGTATTAGATGACAATGGTAATTTGGGGACTTTTCCCCTTCCATTTACATAATTTTTCAAATCGAAATTATTTTTTCTTGCAAAGTGCTGAGGCTTTTTATTACAGCTTGGATATCACTTGGGAATTGGGTATAAGAGCTTTTCCTTCAAAGTCTCAGCACAACTTTATACTTCAGTTTCAAAATCTCCTTCTTGTGCTGTACTGAGACCAGTCCTCAGTGATTCTTGTGCCAGCTGGAGTATTACTATTGAATCCTATTTGTGCATATTCTTTCTGTGTTCTTTTTGTTTGGTTGGTTGGTTTTGGTGCATTTAAAAAAAAATGTTTTTTCTTCCTTTTTAATTTCTTTTTTTCCTTCCACAAAGCAATCTCACACCAGTTCCAGTCAAGACACTGCACCTTTTTGTTTTGTTAGGATCCTTGACAGAATACTTTCTGTTCACATAAGAATCATAATTAGATTTACTAATTTCTTATTTTTTTTTAATCCCACCCCTGCACAAAGCAACAAAATAACTGTGCATGGAAACTGATTTTTGTAAGGAATAGCAAATCTTCTACTGATTTAATTTTGCTGGAAAAATATAAAACCTGATGCATTTCACCAGCTAGGCAAGTACTAAGAAGTTATTTGTTGCATTACTCTTCAGTTGATAGTAGCTTCTAGCTATCAGTTGAAGACTGGTTTTTTGTTCCTCATCTATTTTTTCAACCTTCCACACAAAGGGAGGTTATAAAACACCTGCAAATCCAAGAGACAAATGGGTGAAGCCCCTTATCCTGCAGTATGCATGTTCTCAAGTATATCTGAAACCCAAGCACTAATGGGTGTGCTTAGTGTCAATGGCACTTTTAGCTCCTAGGGATGTTGATAATTGGTCAGTTATTTTCAATTGCCAATACCAGTGAGCCCACATGTAGCCTGACTTCACTCCTGGTGAACTGGAATGCATCATTCTGTAATTTTTTTGAGAATTGAATCAGGGAACTCATGAACCAAGAAGGGCTTTAAGCTTGTGACACTATCACTTGATTCTAATGGCATCCATCCAGTTGGATAAACATCCAGCCAATATAGATGGATCACTTGTAACAAACCTTCTGTATGCTGAGTTACGCTGTGTTACACCCTGGCAGTCTTGTTCCAAATACCAGGCTACAGGCAACATCCTTTGCCAAAATATGAATCATAAAAGAAGCTTTTATCACCAGATTAAATCCAGTGCATTGTTCATGCATGTTTACTATGCAATTATAGTTGTATGACCGTACATAAATGAAAACTATGATCTGTGTTCCCATGATGTCGTGGTTGCTCTGTTCTGGGAGGTGTCGGCCTTAACTGTGCAGTGTTGCAGTCCTAACTCTGTAAAGGCTTTTAAATTGCTGTGCTTCTTCCTTCTGAATTTCCTACTGCAGATAGCTTCCAGCCAAAGCTCTCCTAGAGTTGCTGGTGTTAGAACATTTAAACACAGTATACAATAGGTGCAGTCCTGTGGCTGCTTTTATACATTAACCACAGTAGCTCATGTAAATGAATCCAGGCACTTGTTTAATAGTCTTTTAGCTTCCTTGAATTTATAGCATTATTCAAAGATTATGCAATCAAAAATACATATTGAACGTAAAAGCAGCAGATGAAATTTAGAATACTGCATGGTTAAAACAGAAATATGTCACAGGAAAAGTAGAGACTAAAATACTATTGTTAATTCTTCTTACTAATTTACAACAGCATTTCTGTAGTTTTGCTTCTATGACTTCAGTTATATCCCCAAAATAAAGTAACAATTTTATTTGTAAGCACCTGCATCTACGTTTCCATGTTCCTGAAGTTTTGCTGCACCCTAACTTTACTGCTGGAGATGGATGTAGTGGCTCACAGACTTTAGACAAGATATAGTGTGTTCAGGCCAGCATTAGCTCTTTCCTGTGCCATAGTGAATGAGAAGACACACAGGGGTAGCTGTAATAAGCTATCAGATATGCTCTTCTGTTAGTTGACACTTGGTAAGACGTGCTCACGGTAAGAATGAGGGAGAGAGAGAGAAACCAACTTTTGAAAATGGGAACAGTGTGGCCCAGCACTTGGGATTCCTGGTGATAAAGGATCCATGTGATAGACAGCTACAGGATAAAGCAGCTTAGGAAACATGAAACGTTGAAATAGTCCAGTTGGGGTACCATGATTAGTGAAGCCATGTACCAAAGTGTACAAAACAGTGCATAAAGCATTTCTAATAGCCAGAATTTAGGTACACTTGTGATTCAAGCTGTAACTGTCTTCTCTCCTGGCAACGTGCCCATAAGCAAAGAAAGGCAGAACATTTATGTGTAGGCAAAAATGTTACGTGTAGGATGGTCTAGTACAACAAGTACTTGACTCTTCCTATAGCTTTTGGATGACAAAATTTAGTCAAAACAGATATCGTTCTGAGCGTGGCTTGCAAGGGAATAAACTCTGTACCAAGAATTCATATACACAACTACTGAGGTGACAGCAGATGGCATTCTAAGGTACCAAGGGCAGAGAAACATTACAATCTGTTAGGAGCTACAGACTCATACCTGGGGGGAACAGCAGGTGCTGTGTATGCACTGACTGATCAAGCCATCTGATTAGAGTCGTGCCAGTGAGATGGGTTCAAGTGAGTGGTCCAATTTGCAGTGAAACTGTCAATTACAGCGTCAAGATTAAACCAGTAATTTAATATCCTTGCAGCAGCATTGGTCAGGCACAAAGCTACTGATAACACTATAAACTTACAAGGTAGAAAAATGGGAATTTGATAGATTTAACGTGGCAGATAAATCAAGCTGTAGAGCGACTTCCAAATGTGGCAGTATCTCATGTGTGAATAAGCTGTGTTATACAGCTGTATTTAGGGAATACAAATCAAAATGTTCATGTAAAAGTTTGTCATGCATATTTGAAAAATAATATTTTAGCTATATGTCCTACTACAGTGATTTGTTTTTTTCAAATGTACATTTACTAGAGCTGGTTCAAAAAGATGATTGTGTTCCCATGAGCATCTGAATGTTTCATGTTGTTATGACTCAGAGTAAATGGTGAAAATGTCTTTCAGAGATGATGCAAATCTCAGAGATATATCAGATATTGCAAATCCCAGAGTTGCTTACTCTATAGCATCCTCCAATTTGGTATGAGAGTAGGCAAAAAGGTTTCATTAATTTGAAAGTGGGTAGTGCTGTATTATTGCTTATTACAATTAATGGATGATATACACTTATCTTGTTTCACACATCCATACAAAGTACATTGAAATGATGGTAAAGAAACTTAGAAAACAAGACAATGTAATAGGATTACCACACTTAGTGAAGGCATACAGAATCATAGAATGGTTTGGGTTGGGAGGGACTTTAAGGTCATCCAGTTTCAATCCCCTGCCAGAGGCAGGGACACCTTCCATTTGAATGGGTTGCTCAAAGCCCTATCCCACCCCATCCAATCTGGCCATGAAACTGATATGTAGAAAACATAATGGTTTATGTGAAATGTTTAATAAATTTTTGCATTATAAAAATTAAACATAAAATCACAAAAGAATTACTTTGGCTTTTTTTTTTCTTTTTTTTTAATTAAAAACAATGTTGAGGTGAACATACTCCTACTTTAGTGGAGCTGTGTTTTCTTAAAACAAAGTGGCTTTCCCTATTATTTTTTTCAATGCTACTCTACACTCACTAGAAATCCTGTTATTTGTCAGGAGTTTTTGCTTCTCCCAGCTCATGGTTTGACCCAATTGTGTATTATGTAGATGTAGAAGAGCTTCTCTATTTTTCTCACTAGGTGCATCTAGAAAACTCCCTGGCTTTTACCTTGCAGCTCAGACAATGTGACCGCAGAATACTCACGTAATTACCCCATACCATCAGCTTTGCCTTGTCTCGACTGGATGATGCAGACCTCTACTAAACCAAAAGGTCTTCAGCCCCCCATGGTCTGGGCCATGGAAAGAAAGATTAAAGGCTTGCTGAGGTCTTCTCTGAAACGGTAAAATAAGTATCTCTTACTGGTTTTTTTTGCGTTGAGGTTTTTTTGCTGTCAGGTAAACTCATCAGCTTCGCAAGGTTAAAGAGAAAAGCTCCCCCTTAAAAAGTGGACAGCAAGGAAAACCTTGTTTCAGTTAAGTGAAAATTTGACTGAAACAAGTGAGGATGTATGGAACTGTCTGACTGCATGGGATATGCAAACAATTTGTCAGTGATGGAAGATAGAAGAAAAGAGCAAAGAAGAAACTGTTCCTTTTTGATACTCATTATTTTCTCACTGTGGGTGAACAGCACATCCAACTATTTCTGTGAAAAGAAACTGGTAGGTGACACACTTTCTTGGTAAATTGCAACTAGTAATTTTTTTTTTTTTTAAGTTGAGATTTTTAAATTGATGGAAACAGCCATACAAATATTGAAAACAATCTTTGGGAAAGAGAACACTTTGTCTATTCTATAACACACTGTCATTTCTTTCTCCTAGAATAGCTCTTACCTAGCAAACAGCAAACTCCCAGAAGATCACATTCCTTATACAAGTAATAGAGTTTTAACATTTTTCATGGCTGTGGCATAATGATTAGTACTGGAAATAACAGAGCAGAAGTGAGAAGGAGCTCTAGCAATGCAAAGAGAAGTGTATGCACATAGTCGAGTCTGTTTGGGCAAGAAGAAGCAAGTTATCTATGCCAGAATAAAACAACCTTGAGAAAACATTATGTAAACCCATTTAATTCAGCAAGCAGGAACAAGGAACTATCAGAGCACAGTCCTTCTGCATTTGACAGACCTGACAATTATGAGAAAGGACAGCACACAAAAACTCCCCTTAGTAAAAATTCACTGCACCCAATACTGACATAACAGAAATAGGAAGTGGCTTTCTACATCTTTCCCTTAGCTCAGACTACTCTTGGGCTGACCTTTCTGATTGAGTTCGGCACACCACAGACTGACCTACTTCAGAGCAAGTGGGTCATGATACAACTTTAAATCAGGAAGCTTAAAACCCACTCTTCTCTGCAAGCATGTTTGAGTCAGAAACACTTGCTTCTTGTTATCCTTAGGATGGTACATTGGCTCAAGAAAAGATTGGCAGAACAGGAAGAACTCATGGTTCTCAAAAGGAAGCTCTTCATTGTAACTGCATTGATTTTGCTTCACATTGTCTGACATAGCTGTCTCCAGCACTGTAGATAAGGGTATATTGCAGTCTTTCAAAGGCTCTTGAATATAGACTGATCAGGTTTATAGTATCTTAACTTTCTGCCACTCCTGGAAGCAGCTGACGTAAGCAAAAATGCACAGGGAACAACTGATATATAAGTTATCTTTCCAGGCTGATATGACCAATGCTTTTCATCTCTGTACATAAGAGCTGATTATTTCATCCTGGATGTATGCCTCAGCACCTAATTTTTCTTTCCAGTTTAGATATCTTTTAACTCCCTGCAGTGTGCATTCTTTAAAGCTGGCCTTTCACAACTCAGATATTTGTGTGCAGTCTTGATATAGTAAAACAATATTAGGGCGTTTAGTTTTGCATCTAAATTTTCCATCTAAAAGCATACACTACTTGCTCATTTCCATGAACTTGAAAAAGAGTTGTATTTCTGCTTAACAATCAAGGTTTAATGGTATGGACATCTTCTCAGTCTGCTGTATCATCAGAATTCCTCCTTGACTAGGCTTCAAGCAGTAAGTCCTGCTCTTCAGTTTTACCTTTTCTGCCTAAAGCCTCCTCAGGTAATCCAACCTGTTCTACAGCTCTGGTTCTGATTTCTCATAAAGACACACCGTTAGTCACTATAAATGTATTTTGCATCCAGGCCTGCCCTGGGTAGCACTCTGGGAAAAGCTTTGTCTCAGCACAGTGTTAGCCCTTCCTCCCCCACCCAGGTGGTCAGCAATTTGTTCTAGTTACTGCACAGGAATGGAGCAAACAAGGCCATTATGTCAGTGCCTCTCTGGGTCACCCTGCACAGCAGGCACAGAGCTTAGAGCGATTGGCTTCTGTCGTGACTCCACTGCTCCATAATCTCCTGCTTACAGAAGCACGGAAAGGAGGTGAAAGCTGAGGCCTGATTTGACTTATTATCTTTGAGTGCCATTATTGCATCTTAATCCCAGGTGATGACAAACTGTGAGGTGTCCATGTTCAGATGGAGATTTACTTCAAGAAAGTGAGGGGAGAAAGTGCTGAATCAACAGGTACTGACATCATGGACCTTTGAAGTCTTTCCACTACCCTCTCCCCTGTTTTGACTGGAGCTGCATTTCCTTTTGTGTCTCATGAATAACCAAAAAAAAAAAAGCTTGCTGGTATAAGATATTGAAAACCTTAAAAAAATGATTGCTCAAGAATAGCACAATTGATTCAATGATGCAAACTCAACCTTGGAGTACAGAATTGAAGAGATGTTTAATATGTGAGTTATAGTGGAACTGCAGACACTCCTCATTTATGTTCTAGAAATGTATTAAACCTTTAAATTTGACCAAAAAAATTAAATGTAGCACTTCTGGTAGGTGTCAAGTAATGCTGAAAGTACCAGAAAGGCTACATGAATTTGTGTTTATGATGAACAAACTAAGGTAATGTAGGAAGCAGTGTCCATGCCATGTTCATTTCCACATCACTTAAGTTAAAACGACAGGAAAACATTTATATTCTGAAGTTATAATCTGTGTGGATACATATCATGGTAAACAAATACAAAAAACTGTTAAGAAACTGGAGACCTTCAAGACTTGGGGTTGTTTAAAGAGTTATTTTTGAATAAGCTTGATCCAAGTAAGTTAATTCAGTTGGAAAGTTGTTTGGGTTATTTTCAATAAAAATATTCCTTATCTCCCTCAAGACTTTCCACATACAAACAAGATAAAAGATTTAAACAAACAAATAGGAATGAAAAGCTCGGAGACCACTTTGTCCCCCCGTTGTGTCCTGAAGTCAGTCTGGAATTGGCCATTGTATTTTATTTCCTGGCTTTCAAAAACCAAAGGACTGTCTTCAAAGTGAAGCTGTAGGGAGCCATAAGGGTGTTTTTGGAAAAGTCACGTATTTTTAAACACTGAGTGGGACTGTCTTCTATTGATCCATTGTCAACAATGCAGGCTGTGAAACTGGTTAAATGACAATATGTTTACTGCTTCTCCCTATTGATGCTCTACCATCATTTCAGCATAGAGCTTGACTCAAATTTTTAGCTCTATCATTATCTTCTAATGATTCTATGTTGGCTATCTCTTTTAAATTACATTTTTTCTTCTGTCTTTGATGAAATGCTTGTCCAGAGAAGGGTGATGGAGCTGGGGAAGCATCTGTAGCACAAATGTGATGAGGAGCAGCTGAGGGAGCTGGGGGGGTTTAGTCTGGAGAGAAAAGGAGGCTCAGGGGAGACCTAACCCCTCTCCACAGTTACCTGAAAGGAGGTTGTAGCCAGATGGGGGTCGGTCTCTTCTCCCAAGTAACAAGTGACAGGACAAGGAAATGGCCTTAAGTTGTGCCAGGGGAAGTTTACATTGGATATTAAGAAAAATTTCTTCACGGAAAGTGTGGTGAAGCATTGGAACAGACAGCCCAGGGAATTGGTGGAATTGCCATCCCTGGAAGCTTTCAAAAGGTGTGTGGGTGTGGCACTTGGGACATGGCTCAGTGGTGAACACGGTGCTGTGAGTTCATGGCTGGACTCAGTGCTTGTAAGGCCTTTTCCAGCCTTAACGATTCTAAACCATATTCTCACACTTGTGCTCCAGCCTTGAGTCTATCTTTTAAGAAATTAAGCTGATTTTTTTGTTTATTATTAGTAGTAGTCTTTGTCTGCTTTCCTTAGCTATGTCTTGACTATTTGCTTTTCCAATAGCTTTCGCTAATTCGCTACGCCGTCACCCCTGGCTCTTTAGCCCTCCGTACTATATATATATATAGATATAGATATAGATATAGATATAGATATGTATTTTTAGTGCACTCTGCTTCTTTCTTTCCTGCGCGCAGCCCCATCACCCCGGCGGGCCCGTGAAGGGCGGGCCCCGTGGGCAGCACAGACGAGCCGGTGGGAAGGGCGGGCCCCGCCCCCGTGCCGGGGCCGCGCATGCGCGGCGGGGCCGTTGCCATGGCAGCGGGGGACGCGCGGGCCGGGCCGGCGGACGATGGGGCTGCGGCGGCTCCTGCTGCGCTACTTCCCGCCGGGTGCGGAGCTGCCGGGCCCGGCCGCGGCTGTGCCGCCTCGCCGGGGCTGGGCCCGCGCCTGGGGAGGCCGTTGGGTGTCGTGCGTGAGGCCGGGGCGGCGCGGGGTGTGCGGGTTCCTCCCCCTGCCGGGGCCGGGCGCGGGCGGGTCGCGCCCCGCAGCCGGAGGGCGTTGAGGTGCGGGTGTTGTGGCGCGGTGAGGGGCTGCCGCCTGGAAGCGGCTCATCGCGGCTGGGGTTAATGATTTACTGCAAAATCACGGCGCTCTTATTAGCATCTGTGGTGGTTTGAAACTCCCAAGAATCTAATTTTTAAGCTCATGCCCCCCCTCCCACAGTTTTCCCCTGTGAGAGGGTTTAGTGATGGTATGGACTTGATATCTTTTTCACCTCATGTGGAGAGTTTTCAGACAAAACACAACCATTCGTTATTGGGGGAAGGGGAAAATACTTACAAAGGTTTATTTACACCCACATATATATTTACATGAAATTAAATTTCTCCTTTTTTTCAATAAAAGTACAAGAAGAAAACTCTGTAACTTCTCAGGCCACAGTTCCTTCATTTCAGTTTTGTTTTTGTGGCACTGGTTAGTGTCCTTCAGTGAGGAGCTTAAAAAGTCAACAGTGATGACGGTAGCTGGCACAAAAAAATGTATACGTGTTATTATTAAAAGGCCTGTTTAGCAAAAAATTTACCACTCTCTACAATTCCCTGAAAGGAGATTGTAGGCAGGTGGGGGTCAGTCTCGTCTCCCAGGCAACTAGTGACAGGATGACACAGTCTTAAGCTGTACCAGAGGAGGTTTAGCTTGGACATTAGGAGGAATTTCCTCATAGAAAGGGTGATTAGACATTAGAATGGGCTGCTCAAGGAGATAGTGGAGTCATTGTCCCTCCATGTGTTTAAGGAAAGACTGGACATGGTCTGGTTGACCATGGCACTGGTGTTCTTTCACAGGTCCATAGTTTGTTCATGGTGCTGTTGGGCCGTGAGTTGGACTCAACGATCTCAGAGGTCTTTTCCAACCTAGTCGATTCTGTGATTCTTACTTTTTTAGTTTATGAATTTCCTGAGCAGAATCACACTTTGAAAAGTGGTACTGCCACTGTCCTCGTCATTTATCCTCAACTTGGGCAGGGGACTCAATGAAGTTTCAGAAGGGAAACACGATGGATATGGCCAGCTCAGGAAGTGAACTGGAATGAGAGATCTTTCTTTCAAATGAAATACTTTTCTTATGAACTTCCTAAAATACAGAGTGTCACAGAAATTCTTCTAAATTGTCGTTTCCCACAGAAAACCAAGGAGCAGTAGAGCCCTATAGTCATCTGTTTCAGAACAGGAATACTTCAGCTCAGTGAAAGTTGCAGAGGTGCCAGTGTGACCCTAGAAATGGAAAGTGCCTTGTGATTTTTCATACATTACTGCACACAGGCTTTTGCAAATGCTGGAATAAATATAACAGGTTTTGTAAAACATGTTTTCCAGGCTTCTTGGGACACCAAACTACAGCACGTATCTTCAGGACAGCTTCCTTAAAAATACACCTGATGAAATGATGCAAAAAGTTGTTGGAAAAAAGGTTCATTTCCAGAATAGAAAATGGCTCATAAATAATATTGTTCAAGTATCTTTTATCATATAAGCACATCAGAGTTGTTCATCACTCTGCTTACTCTCAGTAAGAACAGCTAACCTCCCTCCAGTTCCAAAAGTGCGAATATGTCTCCTGAAGTCAGTGGAGCAGTAAAAGTGTTGCTGTCTACAGCACATTATGAAATTCCAGAAGTATAATTATGACCTGTTTATCACTTTTTTTTTGAAGGAATTATTCTGGAATATGTAGAAGATGGTGAGTCAAAGACCAGACCTATAGATCTTCTTGATCTTAAACCCGAGTAAGTATGATATTATTTCAGATAACAGTACTCTCTACGTTTCACAGCATGTTCATATACCACTCTATTTGACTGTTTTAAACATAATTGAGGTCAGCTATTACATAGAACCTACATGCTCTACTCAGCCAGCTCTGGTAGGAAGAGCTTTAGAAAGATAACAAAAAATGCCACCATTAAATAAAGTGCCAAAATCCGTGGAGTTTATTAGGCAGAAAGGCATGAAGTAATATGATTGTCTTGATACCAACAGTGACATGAAGAGTCCTTGCATGTAAGTGGATAAAATCTAAGGAGTCACTTTGTGAAAGAAATACGTTGTCTGGTGAACAGGAGTATAAACACTGAGAGGATACTAATTTATGGAGATGTTAGAGACCTCCATTTAGAGGACTGATACAGAAAATCCCCTTTAGACTGCAATAGTTTACATACAATCAGAAATGCTTGGCTTTCTTGCTAGGACTAGTTTTAAGAGCACGTTGGTGCTTTGACTGCTGGGTATTGTCAGCTCTTAATTTCTCATTCTGCTGGTGATCAGGAATCAGCAGTTTATCTGATGATATGAAGAGATGATCCAATTCCACAGGCTAGCTGTGAACCACTTCCTGGGGCTCCATGGGCATCAATACAGTGTGGACCACATCATGGTAGTTATCATAACTAAGAGTTACAGAAACAGGCATAGATTTGTGAAGCCACAGGCAGAGATAATTCTAACACTTTCTATGTATAATTTATTTTGTTACTATTTCATGGGCAATTAATTTGGAATTTATTCTAAAAGTGACAGATTGGGACACACGTCTCCCATGTCGGACCTTCTGTGGAAATCCTTTGGAAAAGTTAATTTCTTGCCAAGCTACAATTTTTAGAAATTAAATTTTTCTGTACAACTTTAGTAAGAGAGGGAAGGAAGCATAAAAACCAAGAAAGATTTGTCCATATTTCTTTAAGGCATTACAGAATGAGATAAGCACATAACATTTAATTGCTTACTTCAGTTTCTCTGCAAGTAAATAATATTCTTGGATTTATATTCATAATTATTGCCAGGGGATAAAATCTGGTGAGTTTGTGCTTAGTTTTTTGGGAGGGATTTGTTTTAATTCTTTTCTTGTAATTAGCACAGATGTCACAGCCTTAGTAGAAGAAATTCAAAAAGGGGAACCTCTCATCACAGCTGCCTGCGTGGAACATGTCATACTTTTAGTACAAAGATTGCAGCAGAAGCTGGGGGAAAAAGAGAATCACAAATTCTCTCTTTTTAAGGTCAGAGACATGTTTAAAACAACTTGGAGCATTTTGGGGGGTTTAAGTTGTGGGGCTGTGAGTATGTTTTTCCTGTTGCATATTGTGCTGGAGAGCAAAATTTGGACTTTATGACTGATTTCTTGACTGTTTTCAATCCCCTCTGTGCTGTTCAGAGCAACAGAGTCTGGCCTGGTTTTATGATGAGAATTCCCCCAGAAGGCTGAGAGGTATAACTGTTCCCAGACTGTTTACACAGGGTTATGCACGAGAGTGTGTTTTGAATTGAGAGAAATAAATCTTTTATTTATCAACTAAAAATTTATGGACCAGCAACACCCCTAATTTGTTTAAACAAAACCTGTAAATAGACCCCAAGTAAAATAGCTGTTGGGAAAAGAACAGAGTGTTTTCGTACCCTTCTCTACTTGTTCTTCATTTTGTAAAAATTATGGGGTTTGTGCTATTATTTTGTGAAAGTTATGAGGGTTTTATGCAGTTGTCATTACTAATTCCTGGTTTTCATTACTTTCTTTCACTACTATTTTGTTTGAATATTGATAATTTGATCTTCAGCTTACGGACAGCACTTCAAAAATTATTTCAAACAAGTAAGCTTTTCAAGAGAGCTTACTGAATGATTGGAGAGACCTTTCAGAGCTTCAAATCCAGGATCCAGTCTGTCCCCTCACAGTACACAATTTCTTCCTAATATCTAACCTAAATTCCATGTTCCAATCTGAAATAATTAAATGTTGTATTTTTATTGTGTCAGCAGATGGCAGTGTGTAGCTGTTAAAAATTGCTGGTCAGTGCTATCTTGTGTATTGTTACTTCAAACTGAGAGAGAAAAGGGAGAAGTTTTGTCCAACTAAAAAAAACCCTTACATGTTCCTAGATATAACTTGGGTTCTTTTGACCACCGGTACACATCTGGTTGAGTTCTGCAATGATATGTATATTTAACCTTGAAAACAGAGCTATGTAATAGGGCATCTTAACTTAAAAAAGTTTCTGTTCTCTTTTAAGGGATACTCTCAACTGAGATAATGCCTTGCTTTTCAAAAGCTTTTAAAATTGTTTGTTCATCATAGAGACTGACAAATTCTCAAATGCTTGTTCAAATTTGAGTGCAAATAATGTATTTGAGCTTCTGCATTTGGAAATATAGAGGCAGGCAAATCCAACCAGTGCTGGCCTGTTTCCTTCACTGGAGTAGTTGGAAGTGTGTGAAAAGAACTTCTGTGATGTTTCAGTTTCATTTAAGGCTTGTAAGTGAAACATGAGTATCAGGTGCTCCTGAAATGGATGGGAGTGAGTTTTTTTTTCTTTTCTACCCCGAAGGTGTTCCATCTATTTGCACTGTTTGGAAATGAATGTTTTTTTCCCTGTTGCACTGGAGCATAATCTGAAACAAGTGTCTAAACTCATCTTTTTGTTATTTCCAGTAATTGTGGTGATGGTGGTATGTTAGGTACCCCACAGAGAAACCAGCTTTTGTAACAATTCTCAGGTTTTAAACTATTACATGGCATGGGATGCTGTAGTGATTTACACATTTTTATTTTAGGTTCTGCTGTAGCAGATTTTGCAGAACTGAGGTATATTTTTTTAATATTGTCATTACTGCATCATTTGCATAAGCAATTCTCCCTGACTCAGAGTTATGTGGATGAAGCAATTGCAGCACTGGGCATTGAAAGAACAGAATTAGTCCCATGATCTGAAATTAAATATAAACCTATCTTGTTTTCCTCCCTTTTTTCATAATTTTTGAATATCTTTGTTCAGAGCTGTCTGCATGGAGTCCTAAAAATGTCATGGATCAAATTTCCCTAAATTTCCCTAATTATCCATCCTCATGTACAGATATTTGTATATTGTGGCTGTTTTTAAAAATTGTCATTTCCACATCTTGGTTGGTCATTCCTACTGCTGTAGCTGAAAGTACAACTAATGTTACTTTCTCTAGAGAACAGAAATTGTTGTTTCTGTGACATAAAATATATTTTCTATTTCTCTTTCAGTCCTTCACTTGACCATTTTTATTTCCATTTTGATCAGTCCTTTCTCTTCTGAGTAGAAGATCAATGAGCCTCTTTCATTTTCCTTTTGGAGACAGGCAGCTTGGAAAACTTGAGATAAGGACAATAAGTTGAAGCTCTGGTAACATGTCAGTGATTAAATGGCATTGCTCATAAATCAGTTCTTCATTTTTACGCTACAGAAAAGACCTAGTGAGCCACTGAGGTATTTGTAACATCCTTTTACTTCCCTGTCAGCAATTGCTGTGATTTCTCAGTTTATGATTTTATTACACTTTCTTCTTGAGCAGAGGGCAGGGAATTGTTCAGATGCAAACTGTGTTGTGCAGTAGCCAGTTTATTCAAACACCAGCCTGACTGTATTTTTTGTTTGGTCTATTGGCAGTGTCTGAAACTATTTTCACCTATGTTTAATACACCTCAATATGTATTTTTATGGCTATAGGATCATGAAACATATATACACTCTATTTAAAGGACCTTGTAAGCAATTTTAGAAAACAGTGACCTCCATAACCTACACAGCACAGGTAGACATTAATCTTGAAATGCTCTCTTTGAATTTTGTCTTGCCAAGTATCTTTGTTATGGTTTTTCATGCCTTATCATAATCTCATAGGACATAGATGCAGCTTATATCTATTCTTTCTGGGTTTTATAGCAAAATCACATGCTAGCTAGAAGTAGCTCATATCCTGAAAGACTCAAATACTCAGTTGGATTTCTTGAATCACTTTATAAGACTTAATATTAGTCGGGATTTCTTTCATCAGTGGTCCCAGCAGGCATGGTCTCCTCACTCATTTGTTTTGCCTTTTCAGCTCTGATCTAGGGTTACTTTGCTGGACTCAGAGAAGATGAATTAAAATCAAGCATGGGGAAAAAGGCAGTTAATTTAAATAAAATATAAATTTGAAATAATTTTAAATAAATAGTGTATAATATCTTCACTGATAACCTGATAACACATGGGGAATTTTTTAGTTAGGGATTAATGTATAACAGCTGTAACTGGTAGTCTGACAGGAGGAGGAGAAAAAATTAACCTATTGAATATTTTGAGCAATTTTTTTGTTTTATTTGCATCGAATGTTTTTCCTCTCCCTGCCCCACTTCTGTTTCAGGTGCTTAGAACCCATATATTGCCACTGACTAATGTAGCATTCAACAAATCTGGTTCCCGGTAAGTTGTTTTCAAAGTCAAAATACATAATCACTAATTGAAGTTTTGTATTTGTAAATTAAATGGGAAGAGAACTTCAGCGCTCTTATCTTGCTGCAAAAAGAATTCAGCTGTGCTGCTTATAAACAGCTTCAGGCACAACTGGGGATTATATTTTGGGCCTCTGTGGGAGAAATAATGGGAGATGCAAAAAAGTAGCAGCAGAGATTCAATTTGTGCAATTTTTTTCTTCCAAGGTGATAGTTTGTTGATAATTACCATGTTACAGACAGAAACACCTTTATGACAATAAACTGCATATTGCTAGAAGCTAAGTGAGTCTTTGACATAAACTCGATTGGGACTTTCACTATAGTGGAAGTGTAACTTTCATGTTAATTGATTTCCCTGTTGACATGTGTCTTATCATTTTTTCCTTCATGTCTTGAAAGCAGCAGCTTGCTTTCCAGGTGGAATACGTTCAAGATTAGAAGAAAGGTGTTTTTAGGAATAATATGTTTTAAAGAAAAGAAAAAGAACCTCTATGGTCATTAATCTGTATTTTTGAAAGGAAGAGATTTAGGGTCTGAGACAGTGCTAATTGAAATCTGTGGAAATAACTCATTTGACTGTGCATCAGGACCAGCTGTTTACTGTATTCAGAATTTAATTTCTCTTTACTTTAGCTTTATCACTGGAAGCTATGACAGAACCTGCAAACTATGGGATACAGCATCAGGAGAAGAGCTGCATACACTGGAGGGACACAAAAATGTTGTCTATGCAATAGCTTTCAATAATCCCTATGGGTAAATATATTTCCTCTGAGATACCTCATAATTGCTAATCATGTTATTTTGCAAATACTCTAATATAAAATAGACTATTTCAAACTGAAAGCGTTCAACTTCTGAATTTGTAGAGTTCAACTATAGCTAATCACTGCAGGAAGATACTATTTTATTTGTACATTCAAACACGTTCTCTGCTATAATTTTTTGAAATAAAATTTAGAAATTCTAACCACAAATTTAATTATGTATTCAGTGTTGAAATATATATATATATATAAGTCAGTTTAATATATTGAAGCACAGATTTATTTCAGTAATACCTACAGGATCAGATTGTGTTCTGAATGTTAATCAGAACACATATTTGTATGTGATGTGAGATATAAGTACTTATGACAACCTGTGTTGCTTCAGTTAAGGAGAAAGAAAAGTTCTATCACAACAGAACTGGATTTCTCCATTTGGTATTACACATTCATTATTAGTTAGGACATGATTTAGAAGTTCACAGCTGTTGAGTAATTTTTATAAAATCCACAGGGGGCCGCTGTGTGAATGTCAAATATGAATCTGTGCACCTTTGTTTTCTCCAATAACTTTGCCCTAGGCTGGGATTGCCACCTGTTAGGTGAAGGGAATTACATGTTAGCTGCTTAAGGTTCATTGTCATTTGCTTCCTGAGAAAGCTATCATGTGTGAGAAAACCATTTTGTTTCTCTGCAAAGATAAATTAATTCCTATTTTTCTATTGGATCATGTTACTTCTTTTGCTGTCATATGTCCTATTTATCAGTTAAGCAATCCACAGTTAACATCAGGAAATAAATGTTAAAGACTCGTTCTTACACTGTTTGAGGCTTCATCTCCTTCTTCAATATGAAAAGGAAAACCTAGAACCTGCTTTGTCAATGTTTTATATTCTGATGTTATTCTTCACTTTAAAAAAAACCAGTTAATGAAAATCTTTTGTATGCTTTGTAGAAACTAATGACAAAAATCTGTGCAAAGATCAATAATTAGACTATAAAAGTGGAGAAACAAGATACACACAAGAGAATCTGATCAGAACCGTGAACTACTTTTACATTAAAATTTCATTTAAAAAAGAATTTTTTTTCCTGCTAATCTTTAGGTGTTGATTCAGTGTCCCTTGCTACATTTTCTGGATACCTCAGCTCAGTCTTGCTCTAACTGCAGTTGGTCACACCACTTCCACTGACTTCAGTGAGAGTGGGGTTCGACCTCTGAAATTTGGGTAAACTGCTTATAAAAGGAGTCTATAATGTTTGATAAACAGATGTTATCTGATGAAATGGCGTAACTTATTAATGCACCTGGAAGTGCAGCAGATAACATCATCCCTAAAGTAGTGTAGTCAGCAGTTATGAACACTTCTGTGCTCACAGATAAGCGCAGTGACTCTCTCAGAAACTAATTGTGTCTGCTAATTTTTTCCCTTAATGTAATTTGTGTCTGTGACATCCTGCTCCAGGATCTTGTAGTGTAACAGTCCATACAAGCTTCCATGGCTGGGTATGTTTCTGTGAGTTCTGCTGTCTTTGAAGTCAGTTTTTTTCTAACTAGAAATGATAGGATTTTTTTCCATTTAGTGACAAGATTGCCACTGGATCTTTTGATAAAACCTGCAAACTGTGGAGCACGGAAACAGGAAAATGTTATCATACTTTCAGAGGACATAGTGCAGAAATAGTGAGTAGTGCTGGATATTTCTTATTCCTTTGTTTCCTCACACCATCATTGGTGACTGTGGGTTCCAACTCCCCATGAGCTCCCATTGAAAAGCACAGCTATTCTGCTCCCCCTATTCACAGATTCAGATATTGTTAAAATTTCTGCACTGCAAGAGACAGTTCTTAAGAGAGAGAATGAATCATCATATACATATAAAAATATAAATATTTTTATTTTTACTTTGTTCCAATTTCCCCCAATTGCTAAATGTTAAAACATTGAAAAATATCATAGCATTTGGATTTTTCAGTTTATTGTACATATTTATTGCTTGATTACGTATCACATTTTTTTCTAGCTATCTTGCATTGCCTCTCACATTTGCAGAACTAAATACATAAGAACATCATTGCTTGTCTTCTTGTCTTTCACACGGAGATCTGAATTTCATGTACAGAACCAAGTGGAGTCATAAAGAATGGATTTCTGAAATTCAAACTGTGTTAATTGGGAATATGTGGGATGCTGAAATGTCAAAAATCTATGAAATTAAAACAGTTTAAGCTCAATAATTCTTGGTTTCCTTTCCAATGCACTAGGACCCCTATCAACAACAGCAATAGCTATATAATCACTATTCAATAAAATATTGCTGGACATTGTTTCTGGGAAAAAAAAAGAAGATAATTTAATGTAGATTGTGAGGCCTTAACTAGTGTAAGAAAATGGTGTTTTACCATGGTGCAAGGTGAGTTTTGTTTCAGTGTGCTTTTGATTCTCTGGATAGTGTGAAACAGTTATCCCTTACAATGGAGAACATGTTTGCTTATTGAGAAAGGCTGCAGTGATTTTGCTTCCCCAGATCAGTTAGGTAAATGTTTAAAGGCCTCTCAATTTTTTCTGACTTCTATAGAGGTTAGATTAGACCCAGAGTGTTATGAGTTGTGTCAGCAAGTAATTAGTAGAAGATAATGGCCAGCAGAAAATGATGTGTTTCTCTGAATGAGGCCTGTTTCTGAAAGGCTATTATTGCAGCTGATACATCACTGGCAAGGGCATGTCTATAGTTATTCAGTATTCAAAAACTGAGCTACTGTTTTCCTTTTTTCATGGCACCTCCTATTCTTTATTTGCAGAACAATCATATTGAATAATTACAGAGAATGGGAGGATGACTACATGATTTTTTAATGTGAAAAATGAATTAAGCAAGTTGTTGAGCTTTTGTTCTTGCTTTTTCAAAAATAAATATGATGTTGTGGGGACGCCCTTGGCAAATGACATAGATAATAACACCTGAGAGGATAAGAGTGTGAGTGTACAGAGTGTGTTTGTGGGTACACAAAACTGTTTGGAGGGTCTTTGCCCCAAACTAACCAAGTTAAAGAGGAAGCCTACCAAATGATAGTGTTAGGGAGGACTACCAGTAGGATTGAACTGTAACTGGAGAATATCAAAGAGAATTTTGAGATAAAGAAGTTGAATTTTGAAATAAAAAGAAAGAAGTAGAAGAAGATAAAAGAATCAAGACAAATTATAATGGAGTGGGGGAGACATTGGTTTGGAAACAATTGTTGTCAGTTGTCAAAACCTACTCTGGTGCTTCCATAAGTCACCCTGAGCATCCCAATATCTGCATAGACCACAGGGAGAATAGCTTGTTTTTTGGAGACACCATTAGGAGTCTGCATCCAGCTAGTGGATTGTCAGTATGAGGTTCAACGAGAAGGCCCTGTTACCACCCTGTAATATGTACATATATGAATTTGGATGCCTCTTTCCTGGAACGTGGATCAGGAGATAGTGGGAAGTGGCATGAATTCAGCTAAAGCTGGAGCACTTGTGTCCCTTGGGGCAGGTGTGTGGGTACTTGGGGGACACATACTCCTAGGAAAGGATGTGCTTGCAACCCACACATACTGTGAGAGAGGATGAGTGTGCGTGCAAAAGTGTGTGTGTGATTAAAACCTCTTTGGAGTTAGAGGAGGAGGTTTAAAAATTTCCAACTGTTTATTAAGATTGCATAAGCTTATCTATTTCATTATAGATACTGATACTGAAGACATAGTTCTCTGCCAGTTAATTATGTGCTGTTAATAAATTAACAAACTCCTTCAGTCCTGGTTTTCATTAAAACTTTGTGAATTAAATAGTTTTTCCTTGCAACAAAAATGAAACAGGCTCAGAAAACAATACAGGAAAACTTCCAGTAAGTCTTTAGTGTATTGCTGTTGCAAAGCAGCCAAGTAGTCCACTTGATTTGGGTAGTCATTGAGAGTTATGTGATAGGGACTTGTTGCCCCTCTAGTGAGCTGCTGGAAGAACTCTGTAATTTTTCTGTATGCTATAAAATATTGTCAGACTTTTTTTAAAACTATTAATCTTGACCCCTTGTTTTTGGCAAAATATATATAAATAGACTCCCACTTTTTCTATCCAATGTTTTTTGCTACAGGTATGTTTATCTTTTAATCTTCAAAGCACATTGGTGGCAACTGGAAGTATGGATACCACTGCCAAATTATGGGACATAGAGAAAGGAGAAGAAGTAGCAACTTTAAGAGTATGTTTGCCATATGTTTTTAAAGGTGTTCCTTGCTTTCTTAGTTTTCCAACTGAGGTGAATAACATTACAGCAGTTTCAAAACTCGCTTAGTTTCTTTTACCACGTGGTCCCACAGTGACTGCAGTTACAAAACAGAGTAAGAAGACTTGAATGGAATGAGAAAGCTTTGGTATTTTATAGAAAGCCCTATTTATCAAAAGACATTTTCTAATTTCAGTGATGTTCCTGCTATAGATTAGAATGCCCTCATTAAAACATGTTGCTATCCTATAAATTGTGATTTCCTCTGTATGGATC
Source organism: Chiroxiphia lanceolata (assembly GCF_009829145.1). Taxonomy (NCBI): domain Eukaryota; kingdom Metazoa; phylum Chordata; class Aves; order Passeriformes; family Pipridae; genus Chiroxiphia; species Chiroxiphia lanceolata. The sequence goes on along the minus strand of NC_045646.1, from coordinate 16,358,840 downwards.
TTCCTGTGAACATCAGCAGAGGACAGGCATCCACTTACCTCTAGATTTTCATCTCTCTTTGCTCTACATGGCTTGCTGGGATTCCACAGGTTTAGATTGGCTTCTGCTGTTTCAATGCATTTCTCTTGTGTAAATCCTAAATAATATAGTGAGTAAGCTTCCTGCTAAAGGGGTGTGCCTGCTTTTTTGCACTTGTTGGGATATTGGCTATTCCAAGTTGGGCAGGTATTTCTGTCAAAATTGTGATATACTGGACCAGACAGTAAATAAAACATTGATGAGTTATAGAAAAAATCCTACATATTAAACTATATTAATGGTAAAGTCATAATTTGTATTCTTATACTCCTTTTTAAAAATCCTCTCAGGGGCACTCAGCAGAAATTATTGCACTCTCTTTCAACACCACTGGAGATAAGATTATCACTGGCTCCTTTGACCATACAGTAGCAGTATGGGATGTTGGCACTGGCAGGTACTAAAGCATTAATAAATATAGTTTTACTTTGCATGCTTTCAGGACAAATGAAACAGACAGTGTTAAGCTACAAATTACAGACCGCATATTTCATTTAGAGTATATGTTCCTTCATCTTGTCATTTGTTACTTTTTGTTCTTCTGAAAAGGAATGCTGCTCATGAATTGCTTTAGTATGTGTTTTTTGTTTTAAATTTCCATCTTATGAGCATTAAGGAGGCAGAAAGAATGAACAGATCCTGCGCTTGTTCCTCATGAATTCTCCAAACGGGAAAATATTTTATGCACATGGAAACTCCTGGTTTGGAAGGTCTCGAGAATTTCTAGATGGAACAGACTGTTTAAGTAGAAACAAAGTATATTTTATGTCGTAGAAAATTCGTCTGGTTACATTGTCTTAAAAAACTATAGATGTTGCAGTCAGAAAGATTATGAGTAAATCATACTTTGCTGTATAGAGATTCAGGTAGAGTTGCAAAAATCTTCTATGTGAGATTGTGTGTGCGTGTTTTTCACCATATGAAATATATCAGAAACACTGCTTTCCAAATTTGAGCTTGAACTTGGAGTTTCTTCTAATTTTGCTGGCTGACTCTGATAAGCACATGTGTTCCTCAATTTTATTCTGGGTGAGTATCCCATTTTGTCCTGAGGGAACTTGATGTAGGGACAAGAAATCTGAACAAGATTCAATATTTTCTTCAGAAAAAGGTTAAAGTAAAAAGACAAAAACAAGGAGAAAGGGGGAACCTGCTTTTTAAATACTGGTCTATATTTAATCAGTAATTTCTCCCTGGCAAATACAGTTGGCTATAGTTCAGTTGAAGGTGTCTGCAAAGCTTCATTTGGCAAATCAACAGCTTGTACCAGGGGTCAGGGTGCTGAGGCATAAACAGTTTCTTATTTGTAGTTACGGTCAAATACAAGAGCATCTATATACTAAATTTCACTGGAAACTGAAAACTAAAGAAGTATTATCATGGCTGAAGCTGATTTTTTTTTTTAATAAGTAAATGGAATTTTTTATGGCACTTGTGTTCTTTCTAATTGTGTATCTCATAGATAGTGGTTTCTGTGAGATGTTCCACACCTTGCTTTTTGTTCTGTTTATTGATTGGATCCTTATGTTGAAGCTTGAAGCCTATCCTGACTTCTTTAAAATTGTAAATTAAACCTTTTAAATTTTAATTTAAAACTTTTTTCTTTATTAGGTATTTGGGCATTAGGTATTACAATAACAGTAGTTAAATAGCAGAGCAAGTAATTTGTTTATAAAAGTAAGAAGTTTTCCTCTCTTGTTATCTGCTTGTTGGTTTTTTATTTTACTGTAAGAAGTTCTACATGAATACAAGTGTGGGCCTCACAGTGTTAAAAAGTAAAGTCTATAAAATAATCTGAGTATAATCAAGTTTTTGTTATCATAAACAAATAGAAAATTCAGTTGCTCAGGAGATTGCTTTGCTGTTTTTTTAGCATATATATTAATTTAGCTACCCTTATATATCTTACGCAATGAATAAAAACATTTCAGTCACTTAAACTAATTTAGTTGTTTTCCTAGTCATTAGTTCATCCATTATTTAAAGCGTGTTTCTATTAATGATACAGTGATATTAGCACTGTGATAATAACCCAATTTACTAATCCTTTAATACATATATATCTCAATCTTTTTTAGGCTTCCTTGCCTTATAGGCCATTAATTCTTAGGAAGCAATAGCAGCTAATTGTAACCTCTCTGTTCTGATAAAGCTGAAGAATTTAATGTAGCCAGTCTTGTGCAGCAAGAAGTTTAGGATTAATGAGGATTAGAAATCATATTTCAGTTTGGCCTTCATTTGCCTGTTATTTGGGAACATGCTCATATTAAGCACCTGATTAAGTTCTATTTGATCTTCAGTGGATTTTATAAAAGGTTTAGATTACACGAAGTTAAAAGATGTACTGTTTACAGTTCATTGAAGTAGGATAATGGGATAGTAATGTGGAAAAACTTGCTGTAAATGTTGAAGAATCCAAGGAATTTGTCTCTGATACCGGAAAGTCATTGCATTTCATTGGAAATACATTCACTAAAATAGTTTTGAGAGAGAAGGGAGGACTTTTCCATTTTATTCCTTACTGCCTCTTTTTATCAAAGATAGAAAATGGAGTTGATGTAGTGGAAGAATCCTAAATGAACTGTACCACTCCATTTAATTGCTTTAATGGATAAAATGGTGAAGACGTACACCTTAACTATAGCATTTTATAAACTTACTGATAATTTCTATGTATATATCAAAATACACACTATAAATGTAAATTACCTTTTTTTTCTGTAGGAGGTTACATACTTTAATAGGTCACCGAGGAGAGATTAGCAGTGCCCAGTTCAACTGGGACTGTTCTCTCATTGTCACTGGATCAATGGACAAAACATGCATGGTAAGAATGTTGAGTATATACTGAATGCAGCTACATGACACATAAAAATATGTATATATTTTAAATAAAAGAGCATTATTTTAAACTAGTACATGTAATTAAAAATTTATAACTAAATGTATGCTTATTCATTTCAGTGAAGTCCAGTTAAGTCTTGTTTAATCAATACACTGAAATAAAAAAATGTATAGGACTTTATTAAACTAACTAACCGGTGACTCTTTATTGATTTATATCCAGTTTTTATGTTAATACATGTCAGATATCAGAAACGGCCTCTATGTACTGCTTTATCAAACAATTAGGTACCTATCAAGTAAATTAGTCAAAGTAAGCAAAAAAATTACCCTTATTTATCTGTGCAGCTGTGGAATGCTGTGACTGGGGCACATCTGGCAACTCTGGCAGGTCACAGGGATGAGGTCCTGGATGTGTGCTTTGATTACACTGGCCAGCGCATTGCAACCGCCTCTGCCGACGGTGAGTGCAGTGACTGGGCTGCTGCAAGAATTCACCCGTGCCATTGGTTTTGCTCTGAGTGTAGCTTGATGGAAGAGGAGTATTTGATTCAGAGCTATAGGTCGAGCAATGTTTGTTCTATTCTAGAAAGTTTGGCATTAAACTTAAGCAGTTTTCTCCAGTGAAAATGTTCTTATTTTTACTTTAATCAGCTCAGTGTGTCTTTCCCCTTTAACTTCAAACTTGGAAGGAAATGTTTCACTTGGGGCTGGAAATATGTTTTAAATATGTAGGTAAATAGCTTTAGAGGGGGTTGATTTTTATGACTCAAATTTAGGCTTAAATGAAAATAGTTGGAATTTTACTGGTGGATTTACTACCAGGCTTTCCAAATGCACAGGAAGAGAATACTCAATACAGAGGTAGTGAAAGAAGCAATTCTGGTTTGCTATTGGTATGCAGAAGTTTTACATGCTCATTATTTTTTTAGGAATTGCAATAAATAGTTTTTTGTATTTACCTGCTCAGTTATTTATATTACAGTGCATAATGACAATACCATATTATTTTTACATATATAAGGGCTTTGATTTGCACTTCCAGAAACAGGATACCAGAGTGAATGGGGGGCATTATTTTGGATATGTTTTGCTGTAGTTGTTATATTCAGACAAAAGACAATGTAAAAAGTTTCCTGAAATTTAATCAATAGCTTATTAAGTATAATGAATAGCTTATTTAATAAAATGAGTATCTGAAATACAATGAAAGCTTTCTAGATACAGTGTACATGCTTTCTAAAATTACAGACTTCAGTAGTCTGGACATTTGTATTTGCATTTTAGAAGTTTTCCAGGAGAATCCGTTTCTGGTCAGGAAAGGAAGTCAGGCTTTTCCAAACAGATTACAGATCCTTTTTAATAGACTTTACCCTTGGAGGAAGCTCTATGAAGATTGCCTTCTATTTCTTTTGAAATGAAGCCTGAGGATGAGTTCCTTCTGACCTCATTGAAAAGTTCTTATTGAAATGCATGCTTAAGCATAACAGTCACATATGGCTCCCCATCTACTGCAACAGGATCAGCAAGAGTCTATGATGCACAAACACAAAAGTGCATTGCAAAGCTAGAAGGTCATGAAGGTGAAATTTCCAAGGTAAGTTGTCTGTGGTTTGCACCTTTTTTTATTTCACTATGCGTGACATCCAGTCCACCAGTTACTCCATGACACAGAAATACTGTTAAAGCATGTGGGGATATAGTAATTATTATTTAAAATTGAGAGGTCTGGCTAAGAAGTTATCTTTACTAAAAGAACATTCCTTTTAGCTAAAAGCTATCAGTCAGTGACTGTTTACCAGTTCCCCACTTCTGAGCTAAGATAGCCCTGGGGTTGCTACTTCTATAGGCTCCAAGAGCCACCTCTACATTGTCATGTTATTTACTATTTTATTCCTTAGAATTTTGGCAGCTACTTAAGAAGTCCATCCCTCCTAGGGACAGATATCTGACTTTTTTAACATTGAAATTACTTGTTTTCCTTTGCTTTTTCCTTTTGCTGAAACAGTTTACAGGTTGGGTCACCCCAGTCACTTGGCAGGGAATGGGGGAGCAGAGAGGGAGATGCTGTCCAAGTGTTCTCTCAATATGATCAGAGTTAATAGAGCTTCTGTCTGACCTGTCCTAGATTGTATCTGTGTTATTACACCCTTGGAGTCCCAGATTCTCTGACAGAATAAGCACCATGTTTTTACTCTCTTGTTGACATCTTAAGGCTATTGTCTCTCAGGCTCTTACCATCACCCTTCTTCCTTACATCTACCAGATATGTTCCTGCTTACTCTTTTTCATTTCTCTGCACACTTGATTTATGGAATGGCAAAAAACATTTCTGTGGATAAATACATGGAGAGTCTTATTTTCAAAAGTGCTTAAGGGACTTGGAAGTATAAAGCCTTTTTCAAAAATCATTTGGTCATGAGGAGTGTGCTCACATGCTTTGCTGGAAGTCTTATCTGGCTCAATTTTGAACACCAAAGTTCTGTTCCAAATACATTTAGTTGCTTCCAACATTGTACATATTTTTTGAACTTTGTTATTTATTACTTGCAACTTTTTGTTATTCTTTCAAATTGATAGTTCTCACTAGCTTCAAAGCTAGAAAGCTAGGTCTGTGCTGCTTTCTTTGGATGTATTTTGAAATTGAAACATTAGTATTTTGAAACTTAGTGAACGGAACCCACCTTCTTTCATTTTATTGTTTTGTCTATTCTAATCACTCTGCTGAGAGAATATTCAGTTCAGAAAGGCTGGTATTTCCTCTTTTACTATAGTCACTGCAGTATTTCACACTCAGATCCACTGGGTACACTTGGGATACCTGCTGACGTGTGAGTGGGTTAAAGACAGCTTCCATCATAGTCCTTAGTGCCGACAGGATTGCTTTGCTGAAAGTGAGAATCTGCTCATCTGGGAGCATGTTGAAAAGTCCATGTGTTTCTGTAGATATTCTGGGTAGCTGTGACCACTTGGGAAGGTCATTACTTGGAAATTGGATTTCTAGGGAGCAGATATTTTGCCCTCAGTGATTAAGCAATTTTGCAATATATAATAAGCTGGTATTGTCTGGTTAGTGCTAGAAAAATATATCTGATTATCTGGAAATGCATGCAGTTTTGGCAATGAATGTTTAACAAATATGAAGACATACTAGAAAATTAATTGCTTTCAGTGCAAATTCTGATACTATAGAGGTATATGTTATTTAATGTAGAACTCTATAAAATATGTATAAATTTTACATTGGAATAATGATAACATTTAAATAAAGTCACTACAGTTGTGGATCAGTTGTCACTTTGGGGCTTGCTATTCTGAAGTTTTGATCCTATGGTAAGGTCATTGTTTATAGACCTTTGTAAATCCACAGTTTTCAGCCAGAGAAGTTTGCCAATGTCACTCTAGTGGAATACTATCCTGAATTTTAGCTGAAAAGCTGAATGCAACAGTTTTTCATTTCTATTTTCATCTTTTAATCACTAGATACACTTCCTTCTCTAGGCATATTGACTTGCTAAGTAACAAAACTCATTTCTGTGTTTTTAAAGGTATGTTTCAACCCTAAAGGCAACTTTATACTGACAGCCAGTTCTGACAAAACAGCTCGACTCTGGGATGCTGCTACTGGACACTGCCTTCAGATATTAGAGGGTCATACTGATGAGATATTCTCCTGTGCTTTCAACTATGAAGGGGATACAATTATTACAGGTAACTAATACATTCCATTTTTTAATTTCTTTTTGAGAGACATTTGAAATCTTGTTATGGGAAAAAAAAAAGTTTGAAAACTTTAGTAGGGCCATGAGCCAAATGCAGATACCAGTAGTGACTTACAATATAGTCAAGAAAATCTAGAAACTCACTTTAGAACTGAGGTTTAAGTGAAAATGGCCATGAACAAATTCGTGTAAAGGCATGGGCATACTCTCCCATCTCTCCTATGACCTATACTAGCACCAGAGCAGGGACTATGCCATTTTCTCACAGTGCACTGCTGTGAAGGAGATGTGGATAAACAAAAGGCAAAGGTTTATAAATGGGAGCACACCTTTTGTGTATTTGGCACTGAACTCTGGTCAGGTGTTCTTCATTTTAGGAAAAAGTCATGGGAGCAGGAAAAGACATGAACAGTCAGGTTGCTTCAGTCATTTGACTGAACAACCAAAATATGGGATGCAGGATGACCTCAGCTGAAAATATTGCTCTAGACCTTGCTGCCTGTTGCCAGTCATGGACAGGAAAATATTTATGTGGTTCCTCAGCATTCTGGGTACATTGTTGATGTAGGTGATAACAAAAATGGATAGACTGTGTGATACAGATAAATGATTCCTTCACAATGTGTGTCTATTACTAGGGAGCAAGGATAACTCCTGTTGCATATGGCACTGACTGAAGAGAAGGAACGATACAGTTCGGTACCTGACTACTCTGTAGTTCCAGAGACAATAAACTCAGCCTTGGAGATCTGTTTTCTTTTACTCTCTTTGTTCACCTTCTGCTGAAGTAGAACAGTTACCAAGATTTGATAGGTTTCACTTAGAAGTCTGTTAGATATGGAATTGTGGAATCAGAGAAGTTGGAAGGGACCGCTGGAGATCTAGTACAACACTCCTGCCCTACTCAGCGCCCTGTCAACCAAGCAGGCTGCCCAGGACTGACATGGTGTTGAAATCTCCAAGGATGGAGGCTCCACAGTTTCTCTAGACAACAGTGGAATAGTTTCTTGTGTTTCAGTTTGTGCATGTTGCCCCTTCACTGAGCACCAGAAGAGTCTGGTCTGTTATCTCAGTCACCTGAGAGAAATCATGATTAGTGTGAATGAATGCAGTAGGATGGCTCCATTTCTTTAGGTGTCATTTTTAACTTGTAAACTTTTTAATAAAAAAGAAATACAGCATTATAATACTCACAGGTGTGAAAGGAGTGTTGGTGTACACTTGCTTGGAATACTTTTGTATTATTTTTTTTGTGTGTGTAATAAAATACTGAGTTAAAATACCAGTTTGCTACTTGCAATACAATGTCCCATTAATATTTCTGGAGAAAACCAGCAACCATTTGGGAGCTGCATTGCTCTCAACTTATTGCATGCATGCTGTAGTTAAACTCCCCACTCATACTTGCCCACACCTTTCCATTCCTTCCATTCCTTTCTGCTCAGCCCTCATTCTCGCATTTTGACCCGAGATAAAAGAAAACAATTATCAGTGGTGACTCCAGCTTTGAATTGTGGCCCAGATATTAAGTTCAGCATCAAGAAACTCTCCGTAGCAAAGCTTTGAAGTCAAGGATTATGATATAAACTGAGAAGTGGATGAGAAACACCTGCAAGTTATTTACAACCAAGTTATTTACAATGAGCTCCTACCCAGGCTTACCTCATTCCAGCAATTGGCAATAGGCTTCACCTGTGCACAGCTCTTCCCACTATAGGCTTCACCTGTGCACAGCTCTTCCCACTATAGGCTTCACCTGTTCAGAGCTCTTCCCACTTCATAACAGAGCACCTGGAACTGCAGGTGCTCTTGTAGGGGAGTGGTGAAGGAGCAGAACTGAGTGATCTTTTCCAGCAGACTTGGAAGAGGAGGCAAAGAGGGTAGGATCATGCAAACGGTGTGTTTTGGCTGCAGGAAGAAAGGAAGAATACAGCAGAGAATGGACTTGGAGGTATTTTTTTTATATTTTATGTCTCTGGGTGGTTATAGACTTGACTTCAAAATGTTGTTAAATTTAATAGGAAGTTTTTAGAGCTGATGTGTTGTGACTGTCTGAGTACTTGCCAACATCTTTGTGTGTAAATGAAGACACAGAAGTGCCTGTCATCACTTGGCAGATATCCTGGTTATTTCAAGTACTATCGTGTTGTGGGAGAACCAAGCAGTGTGCTGCAGATAATTTAAAATTAAACCTTTCCCAGTATGAAAAGTGGCTGATGTAGATGTTACTGTAATGCTTGTGGTGTTTTCTGTTGTCTTACAAGATGTTATGGTATCAAAAGTGTATCTCAGTAATTTGGAATTGAAAGGAGTAGGAAGGGCAATGCCATTCTGTTTTGCTTTGAAATTGTCCAGTGTCCCTAGGTCAGTTTGTACTTGTGATATGGGGGATTTCCAGCTGACAAAAATGGAGGAAAATTAGTGTAATGTATACAAATACTGCTACATAGTTAAAAACTGAAATTTGATGTGCTATGTAACTATTGCAAAGTAAAAAAAATTCTTTGGGCTGTGTCTAGGAAGCATGGGGGTTTTTTCTTAATTTTTCAGGTTGGCTTACTTTCTGTTGCATTTTTCTTTATGATTTTTCTGTTATGCTAGTGAATCAAATATTAGTAGTAGCTCTTGGTTTTGAACTCTTGTCCTGTTTTTATAAGAAATTGGAGTTGAGGTTTCACACACTAAGCATTGACCATCTGGGCTCTGTTTGTGATTCTCCTTTGATTTCTGAGTGTGTAGAACTGCTTTTCAGGTTAAAATACTCGGGTTTCCTGCTCAGTTGTGAAATATTTTCACATTTGGTGTGATTCACAACACTGCTGAAAGGAGTACTGGCTTGGTGCCTTGTAAGAGCTTCTCTAGTACTCTAGGTACCATCATATGTGTGCTTTGATGTTAGGTTCTCTGCACCTTGGTTTACCCATATGTAGATTTAATAACATTAGGAGTGCATTGCATAAATGCATCTTCCTGAAACCATTATGTGTGTCTGGCAGCAGCTTGATCCCTTTCTCCAATTCCACTTTAGTTCCTGCAACCAAAATAGTGGATGTGTATGCTCTGTTACCTGGTACTTTTTTAATCTTGCAAGAACATTTGGCTTCTATATACCTTGTATTCTTTAAGCTGCTACTTTAATCACTGTGTGGTTGGAGTGAGATGTAGCTTTCAACATTATCCTGAAATGCTGACAAACCTGGTTTGCTGTGACCTTATTGAAAAGGATTACCTCAGGAGGCCTCTGAAGGGTGCTTAAGTAAGGTTTGTCACTGGAAATTGTATTTTCTATATTGTTTCGGTCCTTTAGACCTTTGAAATCCTTTCAGTATATACCTCTCTGGATATACAATTTTTTTTTTCTGGGAAAGAAGTTTGTATCAGTTAACTGTCCTAGGACAGAACATACACTTTACAAGGATGAGGATTTTGTGTGAGCATACGATGTGTACTTGGACTTGTGATGTGTGCTTTTTGTATCTCTTGAGATTGTCTTTCTGAATAGGTGAGGATAATAATAGTCATACCCATTCATGTTTTATAAGTGGCATTTTGTGAGAATTTCCTTTTTTGTCTCCTTCTGTGGGAACACTTGCATTTCCTGGGTAGTTAGTGAAAGGATCTGAAATATATTCTGCTTGCTTCTATTTTCTAGTTTGCTGCACTTTACTATTTAATCCTCAGCTGCAGCTGGGAGGAGGATGCAGTATCCATCAGCCAGACCTGACTTCACTGCAAATTCTTTTAATTAGTTTGATAGTCTGGCTGTCTAGTTTAACTGTCTGTCCTGCTAAATGCTGTATAGCTGCAAGTTGCCTTCTGAGGGCCTGTTCCTAGCAATGACTGGATTTAGAGTTTGAACAACTGAAATAGAGGCATTATGGGTTTGGTCACACTTGGCAAAGGCTTAGGAATGGTTCTGCCTTGAATTAAAATTCTTAAATTGGCTAGTATGCATGTGTTTTCCTTCTCAGCTGGAATTTGTTTTATTTAAGTAGGTCACATGGGCTCTTTATTTCAATGGAGTGGTATTCTTCCCCCCCCCGCATTTCGAAGTTTAGGCTTCAGAATTCTCAGTGACATTCCCATACTTGTCTGTCATAACAACTCTGCCTGAAACAGGATAAGAGAAACAGTAAAACTGGCCTCTTCAGAAAATTTATAAGCTGAATTTAACAGGTGACTATATTTATCATAGATCACAAAGAAATGGTTAATTTACTTGAAGACACTATGAAAATCTTTAGAATACTGAGGTATTCTACTAATTTCAACATTAAAAGAACCCTAAGCAAAACAAAACTGAAAATGAAGGTTTTAAATACTTAATACAAATACAGTAGAATTACCTTTTGAAAAATAATCAGATCTATCAGTCAAATTCTTCTCTTCATTATGTGGGTGGTAAAGTCAAACCTGGGGTGGAAGGCACGTTTCCCTGAAGTCACCCTTGGGAAGGGGAGCACTGCAGCCGCATCTGCTGCTCCCATGGGTAGCTTCTGATGGCCAGGGCATCTCCTGAGACATCTCTTTCAAGTACTTCTCCAGCTCCCCCTTGATCCTGTGTACAAGTCTTACATCCTCTCATTTAAAAACTTGTCATCTCTTTTTGTTTGCCTTGAATCTGGCTCATATGAATTCCGTTTGTCGTGTCTTAGTTTTTATTGGGATAGTGAACAACCACTCCCTCGTGATCTTAACATCTCCATCGTGCTCATGAATAGAGAGATTTTTAGCTAAGATTGTATTTAGTATGCTGTTTTCATTTACGTGTATTTAACATCCACTTTTAAAAAAAAGCTGAAAAAATTAATGGTGGACAAGTTCAGTTCTGATTTACTCAGCTAAGTGGTGGTTTCCTTTTCTGTTTAGCAGTAGAAATATCCTTGCATCTTGGCAATAGGGCAGGAAATACCTCTGCAAACTTACACAAGTAGAGGAAACTCCTGAGCTTCTGTCTCCCCACCCTCCTGCCCACCTTTGCAGGTACTGAAAGCAGCTAGACTGAGCACTGACAGACATTTGGTACACTGGGAGTTATTCTGGGCTTAATTCTCAGCAGTTAACGTGTCATTTCTCTTTATTTTACTGTGATACTAAGAATGTTATGATTAGCCTTTTATTTCTTGTATTAATTGTGGAACCTGAGTAAAGATGTAGCTTTGGTATTGAGGTAAGACCCGGCCCTTGCTCTGATTTGTTTTGGTTGGGGCCATGGGTCAGATTGTTCCTTCAGAAGCAGAGCTTTGAGAAACTCCAGGGATGGGAGGCAAATATTATTTAAAAGGTAAAAAAATGCGTCCATGAACCCAATTCAAAAGCCCATTCATGAACTTTCTAGGAAGGCAAAGAGGACACACATTGTAACATAAATTTATTTCTGAATAAATTGCAACATTGAGAACTACTGTACAGAGAAACTGCATCACACTGTTACAACTGTCATGATATTTGTGCTTTGTAGGATAAGGAAACATTTATTCTATCACAGCAAAAAGTTTTACTGACAACTAACTGTATTTGGTTTAAAAATAAATACATTTTCCCATTTATTAACTCCAACAAAGCACTTCATAATTCTTGGTGCTTTTCATTAGCTTTCAGCCTCAGAAATGCTGAGCATTCAGAGTTGCCACTCACGTTAGTGGGAGTTACAGATGTTCAGCAATTCTTAGGAGCTGGTCCACTGACTGCACAGTTGTGTTCAGTGTTTGCAATAAACTGACCTTTATAGACAGTAAAACGACCTCCACTGTTCTGTATATGCTGCAGAGTAGATGGAGAATTACTCATGTTTAATGCTCCGCATTAGATTTTGATTCACCAACAATTTGTATTTTGTAACAAAGAAGTGATGCAATCATGCAGGTTTAGGAATGGTTTTAAAGATAAAATTGAGAATATGGCTCTTTTTCATAAATTATTTAAAACTACTTCAAACTTTTCAAAAATATTTAGTGCAAAAGGATAGGTTTTCTTTTTCAAGAAATATTACAGAAGCATATACTGTTATATGGAAAATAAAAACTTCTCTTAAATATTTTTTGGGGAAGAGCAGGCAGGTATTCTATTATGCTGCTTGGGTAGGAGGGATGAAAGATGAGTATTTGCAAAGAAACAAACTGCAGAAGAGCTGTGATGTCATAAGTTATTTTTACCTTTAAATTCAAAACCAATCTCTTTGGCAGAGTCGAGAGAATGTATCAAGTGCATGATACCAACAGATCATCTCAACAAGACGATACCATAGTACATCTTATCAAACAGTTATATAAATGTTATAGTAACGTGAACTATCACATGTAGTCCAAACACTTAGATCCAAAATGAACACGCATGTCTGCTGAAATTTTTACAAACATTTTGCTTTCTTGGAAGTTACAAAAATTAAGATTTCTAGGATGAGATGGTACTCTTTTCATATATGCATTTCTTCACCTCATTAACAATATATTTGATTACACTAAAATTAAAATAGTACTTTTGTCACTGCTTTTAACTGATATGTAGAATGTTACATAGTGCTTTAAACAGAAGCACTTTAGGTAACAGCTGTACTACCATTACTCCCTTTTACCAGGTAGGGACACTGAGGCACAGAGGTGAAATGAGTCGCCCAAGGTCACACAGCACATCTGTGGCAGGACAGGGCTTGTGCACCTCCTGCCCTGGCTCCCTGTTCAGGAGTCTACCAGGTGGAGCTATACTGAACTCCACTGCTTCCCAGTGAAAAGGAATGAGTTTTTTTTAAGGATAGTAACTGAGAGACTGGATTTTATTTCTTTGGGAAGATTAGAGGAATCAGGAATAGCTATGGAAGAGAAATAATAGCATGGAAAAAAACAAACTGTGTTTTTGTCAGCTTTTTATTTTGTTGTCTAACTGTAAAGGTGTTAAGTGTTCAAAAGCATTTATCCCTTAGCAGACTATGGGGATTTAAAAAAACCCAAACCAACGTAAATATTACTTATTTAGGGACAAGGGTGTCTTCAGGCATCCTGAAACACACTCTGGTTCTAATATTTAAACTGTACGAATATCAGTGTTGTTTTAAAACTAAATGTTAGTGTACATTTTAGCTGATTGATTTAATCAATTTGATGAAAATTGAACATATTAGGTAATTAAGCCTTTACTGTGTAGTCCATTACTTCAGAAGGCTAAAAATCCATCCCCTCCTCGTACAGTACATCCTATAGCACAATGTCAAGAGTCCCTCATGACACAGAAAGACACAATAACACCTTGGTTTCACTTTGCTCCTTGGTGAGTTGTGGAACAGACGTGTGCTGTTTTTGTAGAGTTTGTATATCTTTGCACATTTTACTCAGTGATGTTCAGAAATCAGAGTGTTACACAAACCACTGCTTGTTTAAACTGGAATAAAACAGAAATGCTGGACCAGTGAGCTTTCCTAACCCAGCTCTAGAAGCCAATCAAACAAGCTTGGTGTCATCTCTCTGCCTTCCTCGCTGAGCTTGCAGTGCTGCACCACGGCGTGGAAGATATCCCCCACTTTCCAGGACTTCCGCTGAACTAGCTGCACAACATCTAAAAACTAAATAAAAACAACCAAAATGAAATGCACTTAGGGTTTGTTTAACATTTTCTGAGGTTTTGTTAAAGGAATACACACAATCTGCTGTTAGTCCTTTGTAAATGCGCTGCTCTAGGAGGGAGTGGACAGCATTCACTGCACAGCAACATAAAGGGTCTTGCTATTTATAAAACTTCATTTCTGAAGTTCCATAACTCCCCAAAGACTGATTGGATCTCATGGCATTTTCTAAATTAGCTGCTTCCATCCATTATTTCTTATTTATTGCAATGAAAGTAAAAACAGGGAAAGTGAGTTTGATAAAGGATCACTATTTTCCTCATTATCAACAACTTACTGTCAAAATAATGGAAGTGTGACCATCCATTTAAAGGAAAAAAAAATCTTTCTTCATTACCATTAGCTAGATTTTAATTTATATTTAATTTTCTGTGTTTCTCCATATACATTCAATAGTATTTTAAATATTCACATAGTACTGGTGATAGGGAATTCTGTATAAAATCTTGTCACATGAAGATATTTGCCACAGTTGTGGTTGAATCACAGAAAATATCTATATTTGATCTTTTTTTTTAATTTCCAGAGAAACCAGAGGTTAAATATATGTTCTTAAGCAGCTGTAAAAAAATCCTGAATTTTGTCCACTTTGTACTTAATAATAGGCTTCACAGTGTCATCCATCTGGTCCCTTTTTTTTTTTTGTGAAGCGCATAAATTAAAATCAAAGCTTTTTATTTCTTTGAGTTTCACAATATCTAATTAGCTTTCTCCTTCTATGTTTCCAGCTTTAAACCACACAAGAAAATATTGTGTGTCTCTAGTTAGTGTAGCTCTTTGCTATTTACATACTGAAGCCTAAACTTTTAATATGTATTTTAATGATATTTAATAGGCACGTGATTTCCAAGAATGCTGTTGTAGGCAGGATGTGCCTCATTATTCTCTAGTGTATTTTTGCAATTGAATTAACTGTTTGCCAAAGCACATGGGTAAAGCTGACAGCTGTTTCTTTAATTAGATGCAATTTGGACTGTTGCTGTTGAATGCATTTTAAATTATGTTTATGATTCCCAAATGGATGTACTCAAGAAAATCAAACAGTATCTCTGCTACTCAAAATGATCTTCCCCTAAGAGACCAAAATACTGATTTGTAATACTTTTTTCATTAATTGACTTGAATACTGTGACATGTTTTTAAGCCTTAAAGCTTGAGCTGTTCTTGCTGACCTTGGAAATGGGTCTCTTTTGGTCTTTCCTGAAATGCTGTGGCTGGTATTCGGTGGTATCTATAAGGGAGCACTAACTAATCATTCAGGAATAGAAAGAGTCTGCATCTCTTGTGGCCATTTTGGATTTCAGTGTTCTCTTGGTGCTCTGGCTTGGACTAACCCCTCATGAGGTTTCTCAGCTGTGGTAGCCTGTGTCTGTCTGCTGCTCTCTGCAAAGAGACTTCTGCTTTCAAAACGGTGGTTGGCAGAGGCAAAGCTACACCTGAGCAAGAGAAGCAGTGCACAGGGAGCACTTTTTAACTTGTAAGCCAGGGGAGGTGCTTCTGAATTTCCATACAGTGATGCAATATATTACAATCAGTCAGTCTAATTTTCCATGTAACAGATGTGTTATTGCAAATATGGCTCCACTGGAAACAGTGGTGGGTCACTGTGGAGCTAAAACTGTCCCTGAGGGTAGTTGTAAGGATATGCCGACACAGTTACGTCCCTCCTGCCCATCCTCTGAACTTTCCATCAGGTCTGTAGCAGGTTATGTCAGACAGTGAACCTGAGCTAACACAGCTTGGCTTTATGTTGCAGTTAGACCCTTCTGTACACTTGAGCAGTGGGCCTGTTCCTTGGGGGAGAGTAATCCTTTCCTGCCGGCACAAAGTGACTGTGAAGCCAATGAATTCACCCATGGCAGACTCACATAAATGTAGGAGGAACTGTCAGGCCCAGGCAGTCCCCTCCTGTATCCCCAGCTGCAGCAATTTAGGAACAGCCAGGCACAAGTTCAGACCTGCCTAAGGCTGCCCTAATAAGTGTTGGAGACGAGACAGAACCAGCATAAGGACAGAAAATCTTACGTCCAACTAATGTCTCACGTTATAGTGAGATCAGCAGAACTTTCTAAGTGTGATGTCCACACACAAGTGATTTTTAATTTTTAAAGCTACATACTTCAACTCCATGTAAACCATCTGAAGCCCTTCAAATATAGCCACATAAAGGACTCTTTTAATTCTGCCTTGGGCATTGGTACTTAACGTATCATTGATATGAAAAAGCAAGCAGCTTCATCAAAGCATGCTACAGAGACTTTGGAGAAGGTCTCATGGTGATGCCGTTTCTTGTGCCATGGACAATTTACTAAATATTTCACATACCTTAAATTCTGACACACTTATGCTCTCATCACTTTCTCTAATAAACGGTAGTATTGCCATCTTGCTGTAATGAAGATGTTTTTACCTCTTCTTTTAAGCTCAATTACTTCAACAAATCATAACTGCTACAGTAATTAATTAACTAATTCCATAAATACTACCTTTTCAATTCTGTTTTCCTGAGATTTCTTAAAATAGATGGTTGGAATTCCAAGTTCAGAAGCAGCTATCCACTGCAGGGTGGCTCGCAGCTCCACATCGGGGCACTCTGGTTCCAGATCAAAGTTTATCACCAATAGGTCCTTTTGACAGTTGGCTGTTCCCACTGAAAGCTCAGAAGTACTTTCTGGAAAAATAAGCCCAACAGTTACTGTGCAATTACTTGTGTTAACTTCAAACTGTATGCTTTAATTGATATGGTTTAACTTACCGTCTGTATTTTCTGTCTGTTCTTTAAGGAAAACCTTTTCTTCTACTAATTCACTTAGAAACAAACAACAACAAAGCTTATTAGTCACACTTAGGAACAGTCTACAACATTGCTTCATGATGAATAAACTTCTCCCTCAATGTAAGACCTAGAAAACTGCAAGAAAAAAGTTACATAGGATGAAATAATAAAATGCCAACTATATTTCATTTATTTAATCTGTAAATCAGGGAAAGCTATGGGAATTGCAGCATTATTCCTGTAGTAGGATGAAGTACTTGTATTGTTTGTGTCATGTGTTATGTTTCACCAGGCCCTGTGTATCTTTACAGTTTACATAATGACAAGCAAATGACATTATGGTAACACACAGCAAGTCTCATAACCTGGCTGGAAATGCCGAATTTCCAATGTCTGCACTTTGCAGTGCTGTGCTCTCTGGCTGAATCTTTTCCAGTCTTGCTTTCTAATTTTATCTTTCATAGTTAAATACAACCATGGCTATCAAAGACTCCTACTACTGCTGGTTTTAAATGTATTAGCTGTTTGGATAAACAAATTCTGTTTACACCTTGCAAAATTTTCCAAAGATACATAATTTCTTATGTACCATTTTCTTAAACTACAGCCAAGTGGTCACTGCTTTAGCTTCCATCTCTAAGCACAGTATCCATGCTCTTGTACATGTGTCAGGAGACTGCAAATTCACTACTGATGTCACAACTATTCCATTTGTTTCATCGCTCCTGGAGGGATTGCACTTTCAGCACACGTTTCCAGACTGTCCCATTTTGCTCTCAATCAGGGGGAATGCTGCAAGTGTAAGGTTTTGTTTGTAGCATGGGAGGACACTACCACCCTCATTCCCAGGGTTATATCCCCCTAGGAATATCCCCCAGGGCTTCAAAGAATCAAGATTATATATGCTTGTGTAGTGGTTACTGCAAGATGTGAAAGAATAAAATGGCAGCATGCAACCTATGGTTTGTCTTGACTTAGAATCATAGGTACTTAGTAACTTCCTTATCATCAAATTTTTTCCCAGTTTTTCTTTTGAACAGCAAATGTATTCTCTGCTTTGACTGTGATTTGTGGTAGTAGAAACTTCTCATGCCTATTGGCTAAGACCTGAATGGCCCCTGCAAGCTAACAAGGAGAGTTAGAAATTTATCCCTGTGGTCTTTGTAAATATAAGGGAGAGGGGACATGTTTAGGAACATGTGTAGGAGGTACCACTGCTGATGTGAAGATGGGAATGTTTTAACATTAGTCACAGAATCAGCAGGTGAAAGAGAATGCATGGAACTCTACAGAGATGTGAATGCCCTGATTTCTTACAAAAAAAGAGCCTCTTGAAAGCAGGGCAGTTTTAGCATAGTCTGGTAATGAGTTGTGACAATTTTCTGATGTCACTGCCTTCACAAAGTTCCCATGCTCTATGTGTGATGTCCAGTCTAAACAATTCCTCAGTGGCTGTGCCCTGGCTGCATCATGACAGTCACCAGCTGGCAGGCTGTACCAGGATCTTTAGGCAGGTACTTGCACATTTCTTGAAAATTTAACTCCAAATTCAGTAGAAACATGCCTGGAAACAATAGGCAAGATGTACTGTGGGCCAAACTATTATTATTGGAAAGAATGCGAATTATATTTTTTCTTTGTCCTTAATTGGTCCTTAGTTGCTTGACCTTACTTGCTATAACAGGAGAGTTTTGGTAATGTTTGAAGTTATTCAGAGAAGAAGTTTCACACAACAGGAAACTGATACAGCAGAAAACTGTCTTTTAGACAGAGTGGTTGATGGACCAGTATTCTCCTGGGAGATCCACCTGAGTGGGTTTTCCTGTAATCTTTCACTGTCTAGTGCTCTCACTCTCCACAGACACCTGCATGTGCTTTTTTCTGAAACTATGAGCAGGCACAGCAGCAGGTGCAAAGCAGGGCTTGGCACATTTTAGGTGGTGTAAACAATTTGCAGTTAAAATTGGACTAAACATCAAGTCTCGCTTCAGTGACTACTTACTTAATCATAGGAGAAGATGGCACGTTCTCCTGATAAATTTCCAGGTCCATAATGCCAAGACTGCTAGTTGTACTGCTGTTGCCATTGCTGACAAAGCAAAAGTTTAAATATTAGTGCCAAGCTGTGCTGAACATGTCTCCATACATCTTTTAAAAATTTATTTATGTACAAAGCAAAGTGAGGAGGCTGCCTCCTGTTATGTAGAGTTCCACAAAATCAGTTGTGCTCAGCAAGTGGTTCCCAGAATGAAGCACACTAGTCTGCTCAAAGTAATGAGGCTTTTATTAAAATAGTTCTAGATGGAGCACGTATGAAGTGCATCAATGCATCAAGTGATGCTGTAAGCTGGAGGATAAAAAGATGTGGACTCTCTTCTTGTGCATGCCTTATGCAATGATCATTTGGCCTCAAATGAAAAACCAGTCTGCTTGAGTCCTTGAAAAGGTTTAGCAGGTACAGAGATGCCCTGGAAGAAACCTGCAGAGATTCAGATATCTCTGAACGTGGGGAGTTATAGCAAGACATAGGTTGCCCATCATACTACTTACCTGTTGGGTGACTCCATGCCTGTAACCAGCAGTGGTTTCAGTGTATTACATCCCCAAATACTACTGGGGATCTGATGGAACCCACAGGCACAGAGATGGCCCCTCGTGTTTCTAACTACTCTGACAGACTGAGATTTTAATTAAAGCCAGTGCTCATTGGGACCAAAAATGCATAGAAGTATTCTCTTTGGCTTCTTCACAAGGATTAAGTAGTACAATAGTATTAGTTCACTTTATAACATCATTGTAAGTGGGACAGTAAATGTTTATGCACATATTGTAATAGTGTCATGAGCAGGTTGTGAATTTGCTGCCTGCAAGTCAATTACCAGGAACAAATTCTGTGTGGCAAGTCATGCTGAACAACTTAATTTTTACTGGAAGAGCAACTAATATTATTTTTCCTTACATTAGAAGGATTGATTAGACAGTTCCTTTTCCCATCATGCTGTTTTCAGTCAGTGCCAGCATGCCAGGCATTCAGACTTGCTGTAGCAATTTCTGTTTCAATGCAGAGCTGAAAGGCACAGTCCTTCAGCTCTCTCAGACCGAGGACTTTGTTAAAGGTTGATACAATATTAACAGGATGAATGTTCAACTGCGGTGACAGACATGTTTTGTTCAGTTCTTTTTAGGTGGCCAACAGTGCTTTCTGACAGAGACTCTTTCTTTTCCCTGCTTCATTACCATAATGTCTTCCCTCCTTGTCATATTGATACTCAAGAGAAAGATGTAATTACTTGACAATATTTTAAAACCTAGTCTAAGAGCATATGAAGAAAAAACTTTGCTCAATTTCATGTCATGAAAGGGCTGAAGTCAAACTATACCATCACCTTATATAAACTCCAAGGACTAGATAACATTTTTAAACACGTCCTGACTTGAATAGGTACAAAAAGCAGCATATTGCTATGGGAGCTCTGGAATTTATGTCTACTCAGGGGAACACTGGTCATCCTCTGTTAATCTGCACCCCTGTGCCAGTCTAAGCAATCTCTGCTCTTCTGGGGGGAACAGCAATCTCGTCAATCTTGGCTAAGGAGATGCCAAAACAAACATTATGCAAAGAGCAGAAATAAATCAAAAGACTGTAGCAATTAGCTCATCTAGTGGCCTTTTCACCACAGAACTGAGGCACTTCAATGGTGCCAGGAAGTTTTTCCTTTGCCTGAATCTAGCTGCTTACCAGTAGTAAAAAGACCTAGCTGGGAACCAGAATGTGGATAATTTTTTTCCCCTTACTAAAAAATAAAGAGATAAACTCTACCATTAGACTTTCTTTACAGTGTTCTAAGTAAATCTCAAGCTGCTGCCTCTCATTCCCGATGCATGGCAGGGAAATGACTGGCTTGGTTGATAGACCACATTGTACAGTGAGAACAGACAACACGGGTACCTCATGGATCGCTCGCTGAGTTGCAAGTAGCTACTTGTGTCGTCAGGATTGTCCTCATCGTTAGCTAGCTGGGACCAGCTGCCAGTGCTTTCTTCACTGCTGCTGAGATGGTTTGGGAATTCTTCAGCTGCTTTTGTCTCTCCTATGATTTCAGCATCTGATCTGTTCTGAGGGCTGTTGCTGGCAGGGTGATAAGGAAGGCACGTTGATATTATAATACAGGCAAACAAACTGGTGACACCAACCTTCAGGCAATGCTGCTCATTAAAGTCAACCAAGCTGCAGAATTATACAGATGCAAAAGACTGGACAAGCTTATAACTTATCCATACAATCCAATAGAACATATGGTCTGAGATGCTCTTAAAAAAGGACTTTCTTATGACTGCTACAAACAAACACAAACCAAAGTAAATATTATACTGAAATATGCATAGAAATGGTTTAACTTGTAAAAAATGATTTTACATGTATGAAAAGAACTGATCACCGTAAGGGTCTGTTGCTTAATGCACTTCAGTCAATCAGTGATTGAAATACATGATATATGTTAGTGCAGAATTACAGCATTTCTTGGAAATATACACTGGCAGTAGATCCCTCTCCTACAAATGGGTGAATAATAATAAAATGGGTTTCTTGCCAGCGTTTTCTACTCTGTTAGCACTGTAGATCCAAAAGAGGTCTAAAAGTAAAAGCAGGAAAGTATTGTGGGTTGCAAATGCCTAATGACTCTCAGCCCTCTGTGTCCTTAGGATCTTTGCTGCTCAGGTTGGGGAAAGAAAAAATATTGCAGCAACTAGTCAGAAACCAGACTGAATATGGAGCCCAGGCTGAGTTTAGAAAGTACAGGGTTAAGGGAAAAATGATTTCTAATTCTGAACACTTGACATATGTCACATACACACATGTATTTATATATACATGTATGTCATATATGTGTGCACATCCTCCCACATACACAGAAACAAAAAATAAAAACTGTATTTATGGTAACTTTTCAGAGCTAAACTGGCCTTTATGATACACAGACAGAAAAGTAAATATAATCAATCCCCACAATAATTATATCACTGCAGCACAGGAATAATAATTATAGCAAAACTGTAGTTTTGTTCTATTCACTAAACTGCATTTATAACTTAGTGATTACAGCAATGAAATGTGAATTACCAGCTCTCTGCAGGATCTCTCTAGAAAAGTTCTTGCTTTCAGACCTGTATCTAAGTTATGACTGAGGCACTGGTCTTCAGTTAGAGCAAAAGATTGCACCAGAAACGTTTATTGCTCCCGAGTCATCACCTTGACCAAGAATATACTGAGACAATATCATTGTGGATGTCTCCTTTTGCCAAGCTCTCACTCTCAGAAGTTGTTGCATTAATGCTGGATGACAGAGAGAGAGGCAGCCTGTGCAGGGGGAATGGGAGCTGTTTGCCCAGGGGCTCTGCTCTAGCAGGCAGGGAGCATCTGCCAAGTAACTGTGCCTGTCATCCCTGACCCCTCAGGGGCAGAGCTCAGCATCTGCACCAACACGTGGGCTCTGAGCAGCCAGGTTGCAGGGTAGTGGTGTTACTCAGATTTTTAATACAGGGCAGGTAGCTCCTGATACCTGGTCCAAAACACAAGAGATTTCTGTGGGTGATGTTTCTTGGCATTTTGGGTTTTGTTTGATTCATTACACAATTGCATCTCAGACGAGCAATGCTTTGAACTGACAGTTCCCCACTTGTGAACAGTCACTTGGAACAGTTTCTTTGTGACAGGACTGGGTCTGTTGCACTGCCTACATACCAGAAACAGCTCTTTTTCGTTGCTGAAGACCTCTTCCCTAGGCCTGCACAGCTTCTTTTTTTATTCCTAATTGACTGTATGTCTGCTGTGCCTGTATCTGAACTAGCAAGTAGTTTAATGCAGTAGGAGTGGATCAAAGCAATTGCTGCTGATGCTTTTATAGCTACATTATATATTTTTAGGTTTTCACTTCAGCCTACATAGACTTGGTCCAGCCAGCTGTGCCACAAATGGTTCAAATCCGTGTGAAGAACCACAGGAAGCTTTGCCTTCCCAGTAGGGGTACGAGCACATCTGGAACACAGTTGGGCAGCTTCTATTTGAGATTCCTTTAAAAAAAATCTGCATTGCATGCTGCAAAGAAAGCTGATGTATGGAAACAGGGATAAGTTGATTCAGAACTGCACTGCATTGCTGAGCCAAAATGCCCTTGTGGTGTAGCCTCTGGTTACTAATTCAGCCCTACCAACCCTATTGCTTTAAACATCCCATAGGCACTTTGGGAACTCTGCATCAAAGGCAGAAGAAAAGTTGTTATAAAAGGGGTCATAAACTGCAAAAATAACTTCATTTTCACAGTCAAGATTCCAAATAGATGGATTTCGAAATGTATCTTACTAAAAGCAGGTTGCATTTTAAGGAAGAGGAAGGTTAGTGGGGGAGAATCAGTATGAAAAACTAGTGACATTATGATAATTATCATAATTGTTAACATACACAGGAAAGTAGATATAATCCATGTACTTTCCCACTTCAAGAAAAGCAAGTACTTCTGCTTTCTCACTTCAAGTAGAGCTCTGTCAAATGCCAAAACAGAGCACTGCCTAGAATAAAATGAGCTACAATGGTTTCTAACACTAGCACCTGCACTCCTTCTACCACTCTGAGATAATGGGGTGCTGCAGTGCTCCAAGAGACTGGCAGTTCAGATACCATTAAAGTAACAGATACAATGAAGAAGTATAGTTAAAAGTAGGCAACGCCTTGGGAAAGAGCATTGCTCTTGGCCTCAGAGCACTCACAGCAATCCTCTGCATTTGCACTGCACTCTCATACTGGGCTCACACTTTGCCATAACCAAAGCAAGCTACAGATTTCTTAAGACAAGGAGTACAGCTGCAAGGAGAGGGTGGCAAGGTATGGTGCAAACTCCATGAAATGGCATTAAAATAAAATGAAATGTTATTCTTTTCTATATTTAAATTCTACCAGAGAAGTCTTGAACTAAAGGAGGTGAGGGGTACTTTCAATATTTTATTTCCTTCACTAAAGAATTTTTCTTACTTGTAGCTCCAGACTGCAAACACAAATTTGAACTTCAAGGCCTCAGAAGTCTGGTCTTGTTTCCAGGTACACAAAGCATTAGTTACACAAACAAGCATAGCAGAGAACTACAAATTCTGCTATCTTCTGTTATACACTAACACTGATTTTTATTTATTTATTTTTTTGAATTGAGATATCAGCCAGCACTACATGAAAGTTTAAGTTTTGTCTATTTTTCCTGTCTTGACTATGGGAGACTTAAATATCTGTAGAGAGAAAACTTACTTACTAGTAAGTTTGAATGTTAGAACCATAATGTTGTCATATTTGATTTAAGTTTGCTCCAGAAATCAGCACTGTGATACTTGACTGGCTGATTTTATGTCATGAGAAACCTGTAGTCACAACTTAACCTGTTTGTTTCTTTAGAAGTTATATTCTTATCTTCTTCCTTTATCAAAATAACTTTTACTGGGAAAATAAAACACCAAAGCAATATGCTGATTTGCTGTTTGGTCACTTACCTATTTGCTGGGGAACTGGAAACAATGTGTTTTCCATCCAAAGCTTCTGGAGGCTTTTCTTTGCTTTGATGCTCCTTTCCAGAAGGGCCACATGAAGTTAAAGACTCTGAGTCTTTATGTGGTTCATCTCGTTGATCACTTTCTATCTGAATTAAAGGCACTTCCCTGCGCTGACCTGCAGGGAGGCTCCCGGGGCTCTTCAAGTGCTCTTTCTTCTCATCCAAATTTACTTCTTCCGTTTTGGGTTTCGATTGTATCTGAGCTGTGCTTTGGGGATGTTTGCTTTCCAGCACGTGTTCTCGGCTTGTATAGTCACAGGAATCCTGCTGGACAACAATTAAACTTTTACCACTTTCAACAATATTTGCAGCCAGTCTTTTTGCATATTGTTCCACGTGCGGTGGGGAATCGCTGTAAAACTGCTCTGCCTCTGCAGCCTCTGCCTCATCTGCTATGATTTTGTTCTTCCGCATCAGAGATTCAATAGAACTCGCCCATGTCTCGTGAATCAACATATCTGTTATCTGGTCAGTCTTGCATCTTTGGTACAGGCACGAGTCAGACTTGCAAAGACCTGAAGAAGCCACGGTACTGGCTGGCTGCACACTTAAGGAATCTTGGCGATGGTGGGCAAATCCATCTAAGGAATTTGCCTTAACTGGGACATTAACTGTAAGCCTGGAGCCTGATGATCTGCTGTCAGGCATTGATGACTGCCTAAAGCAAAAAGGTGACCGTAGAGACGGTGGTAGCAAACTGTCACACCAGTCCTTTGAATTCCGAGGGGAATACAGGTTATCTTTATTTTCCCTTTCAATTTCTCTTAGCATATACCTATAAAATTCTTCTGTTATACTTTCTGTGCTGGACTGTTTGGATGGGCAACTTGGTCTTACATTAAGATGGCCATTTTTCTTGGCTACCTGTTGCAAAGCAGAAGTTAAGATATTGTTTGCATTTTTTCCTGCATAGTAATCCAGTAGCAAATCAAAACCTCTTCCTTCATTTTCCATCTGGTTCACCATAAATCTTGAAAATTCATCTGTAATGCTTTCACAACTAGACTGCTTTGAGACAGAACTTGTCTGGCTCATAGACTGACCAAAGCTGTTCATTAGGCCTAGGGTATTGAAAGAGGCTTTGGAATCCGAGTCCTCCTCGGGAATGCTCTCACAGCTTGAGGCCTTGGCTCGACTCCATCTTTCACAGTGCAGTCTGTTCCTAGGGTGGTTTGGACCTTGCCAGATGCTGTCAACCATGGAGAGTTCGGTGAGGTTCATGATCTTGGCAGCCACTTCATTTGCAAAGATATTGACTGAATCAGGTGTGTCCTCAAGGTTTATAGATTCATCTACTACCCGATTCATCAGTTTTTCCTTTAGCTCTGGATGCTCATCTGTTTTTCTTTTGATCTCACTTAGTCGAGGTGCCCTATGCTTCCGAACCACTGAACCATTAGTATGGGTTTCCTTTTTCCTTTTCATGGTTCTGCATGATAAACTCTGGGTCACTAGATATTCATTGCCTCTCTTCCATGCACAGAACCAGGGTTGCTTTCCGTTTGAATTTTCTAGACAAATGGCAGCTATTTCTGTTGCCATAGAGACAACAGTTTCTGCCAATTCCTCTGCAAAATCTGTTATACAATATTTGTCTCTTGAATTTTTCACCTGTAGCACAGGCTGAGAAGGAAGCAAGACATGGTTTCCTAATAAAGACAAGCTAAGTTGAACATCATTATTTAGCACAGAATCACACTTATGCTTGGCTTGGTTTTCTGCAGTTGTGGTGGCACTGGAAGACAGCTGTTCTTGAACACCATGTCTGCATTCATTGTTTGCAAAGGTATTTTCTCTGTTTGAAAATGATCTGTAATCTTTCTTCTGATGCTGATTGTTGCTCTGATTTGGGGATTTGTAACAGTCTCGTGTGGTTCTTTTCAGGTATCTCTTCTTGGGAGATGTTTTTCCACCAAGTGTGTTATGCTCTGTATCTCCACTTGGTTCTGAGCTCAGTGTGGCACCTTCATTGCTACTTACATCTTTCATATTACTTTTCCAAGTAGTTGTGACATTTCCAAGATCTTTGCTAGTACTGGTACTGTAGGATGTACCAAATGGCTTAGCAGCAGAGTGATCAAGGGAGCTGTGAGAAGTTTCACATGCTGTTGCTGGTGTTGACCATCCTTCTGCTCTTGTTACTTTCTCTGCTTTTCTGCCCTCAGAAAAGAGAGGAGAACATTCTTCAACTTGCCTTATGTCGTTTATTTTCTTGCAAGTGAAATATATTATATTAAAAAGCAACTCATTAGCAGTCTCTGTGAAAATGTCTTGCGTACTTGAGCCATTTTCTGAGTGGGGGTGTAGCTGTTTCTTCTTTCTAACCTCTTCCATAGAATGTCGTAGGATAATATTGGATAGGTTTTGCGCAAGTTCATCCCTGATTACTTCATCAGCATGTGGAATACGTGGCCTTGCTGCTGTTTCAATAATTTTCCCATTTATGGACTCCATAAAATGCCCTACATTTTTGTATGTGTTGGGTTTTGTCAAAATTACAGATGCCTCTTTGAGAAGTGCCTCTGCAATGCTCTCATTTAGCTTTTCCATGCTGCTTCCTATAGCTATGCTACAGTGCAGAGTAATGGCTGCAGAAGCCTGAGCAGCAGACAGAAGCCCACTTGACGTTGCAGGGTACTTCTCCTCCTTCGTTTCCCCCAGACCACAGATGGCCACAGCACTTGCTACTTGAGTCATGCCACACAGCGCAGATGGAAAGGAATATTCTGTGCCAGCAGAGTCATCAAAGGGCTGTGACGGTGCTGTGTGCACCTCTTCATCTACCACCACTCTGCTTCGGGAGTCTGTGACTTCTTGGTCCCATCTGAATTTTTCTGCAGCCTGGGGACTGGAAATGGTTCCAATGACAGTGGCTGCACAAGCCAGAGCCACTTCCAGTGCACTTTGGTCATGTCCGTTTGAATGTTCTTCCTCAAAGTAATCTGAAACTTCAGCAGAGCTTTCTGACTCAGTCCAGTGGCACAGGTTGGGGAAGGCAGACCCTGGCCAGTCAGGTATGTTCTCAGAACTGTCTGGACTTTGCACTATGACAATCTTTGGAAGTTCATTCCATGATCGGGAAGCAGATACATCATCTGACTTACCGGAGCTTCCCACAGAGATGCTGACTGCAGCCTCCTCACTGAAACTGGGTCGAGACTGTGACAGTCTAATGAATGCATCCTGCAGAACAGATTCTGCCAAATTTGTGGCATACTGACCTGTGGTCCCCTGCTCATTTTGTGAGGGAGGATCAGTTTTCCTGATACCTGCACAGTCTTCCCCATCTGTCTTACTGTTGTGTTTTGGTTTTGGGTCACACAGAGGCTCCAGCTCCTCTTTAGCCATTTTGGTTAAAGACACATCTTCTAACATGAGCGCTGGGCAGGAACCTTCAACCTCACTAGTCAAATTAGTAGTACTAAATGATGAAGTAGCTTTTTCAGCTAATTCCTTCTGCCACAGTTTTTCCTGGTCTGACTTACATTCAGGTTGTAAGAGGACATTTTCAGCCACAACATTCACAGCTTCAGAGACTTGAGTAGCTCCATTATCTTTATTAATGCAGTTTCCTTCAAGAATGAATGGCAATCTGGCTTTTCTGTAGTGAATATTTTCAAATCCCTTTCCTTTATTTTTTTTGACATCTGAAGATGCTTCTGAAACGTTTAATTTTTCATGACCTATTAAGAAAAAGAAATAATTAGTTTTTTGCAGAGTACCCTGTGGCTTTAAAAAGAAAACAGCTGCACAACTGCGTACCACATCACTGCTCTGCAAAAGTACTGCACAGCCATGTGTCCTTGTCTCTGAACAGCAATTTAAAAATATGAGTGGCTGTCCGTTTTCTAAATTACATATGCACGAATCAAAATCAAGTGCAATTTCTGTGAGCATTGCCATAGCAGTTTTGCAGTACCAACAACAGCAGAATTATTCTCAGTCCCGTTGCTTTTACCCGCTTTGCATTCATCAGCCTCGTTGTCATCCTCGAGGTGCTCAGATGCCGTGAGGAAATCTTCTTCTATTGAGGACACGGAGCAGTTTGTGTCATCCTCTGGCTTTAAGACACGAGTTTCTATCTGCAGGTGCCTCTCCTGAACAAGCTCAAGTCCAATCAGAAACTTGTTTATTTCAAAAATGATGCAGCTTGGGCTGTTTCTCCTGTCCCCCCTCGCACACTGAACCAGGCAGACATCTGCCAGCCAAGGACACTAGAGGGGAAAAGAATCTCAGACAGTTATTTAATTAAAAAATAAAACTTATTTTAAGCTTCCCTCTCTATAAATATCTCGAGGATGTTCTGTTGCAAAGATGTAATATGATTTGTCATTTAAATATTAGTAACACAGTGTCCAGTTACATATATGCCAAAATAAGACTTCTTGGACTGACAGCTTTTGTTATACAAGTGCTTTAGTAGAGAACCCAGCTGTATCACAGGGGATACTTGGCAATTTTGTTGAAATTGCCAAGTTGCTTGTTTTCAATCAACTTGTTTTAATGACAGAGACTTATTTGCAGTTAGCCATCTGACATGCTGTTATTAATGGCCTCGCACCACCCGGCATTACCTGTCTCTTGAAGGGATTGTTTGTGGGTATGAATTCCCTTTCAAGATAATTTCCCTTGCAATGCTTGTTTGAAGGCAGCCCTGTAAATGCTGGCTGACAAGATTAAGAACAGGTCACCTTTAGTGTTCCTACAGACTGTTTTAAAATAGCGTTTTATTTTGTTTCTTTGCTGCTCTTCCTCTCATTCCTTCTTTGTCCAAAGCCCCATTATTTCAGGCCTATATAACCTCCCACTGGAAACGGGGCTCCAGTGCACAATGTGATGAGCCTTTATATAAAACTGTCTTACCCAGAGAAGCTGTACAATTAAGTCGAGAGTTGTACAGAAACAGAGAGAAAGGAACTCTTGTTATCCTCCTTTTATTGATATTAAAAACTGTTGGACATTTATACAACAACAGAGCTAAGTCGATATCTCTGCATGGGACCACGCCTGTTGTATGGATGTACTCTGAAGCAAAGCCAAGCTTTTGTAGCCTGTGATCCTGTGCTTTTAACTCCAGGCCCCCAGGAAGGAACCAGCTTGGGTGGAACCAACTTTGGATTGAGGCAGTGAATTTTAAGCTGGGCAAAAGATGCCTTGGACCCACTGGGCATTTGCACAGTATCTACCATAATGTAACCTCATTCTGGACCTTTTGTCTTTGAGTGTGAATACAATCAGATATCTAGTAATAAAGACAGTAGAATGAGTGCTACGCTGGACTAGCATGTTTATTAGCCTGCTCTTCCTTTCCACCTAAAAAATGTGTCTGAACAGAAAACCAGATAAATTAGTGTGTTAAAAGTAAAACAGAAAAGATAGATTAGATAGCTGCTACGAAACAACTGCTGAATCAGACGTGAGCATACTGTATTGTGAAAAATGTAATAAAAAATAGATGCAGCCTTAGATCAAACATTCCTCTGCTGTTTCTCCAGGCCACAGTTTGCAGGGTTATGCTTGTGAAAAGGGCTGAGGGGTGAGCAACATAAAAATCCTTGCAGGAAAACTCTGCCAGTCACCTTACAAATGAAATTCTCTGAAAGCCAAACAAAAGTGTGATGATGGCATATCTGGCCAATAAATCTCATCCAGTCTCAATGCAAGGCTTTACTTGTCTTACAAGACAAAAATTTAGGTTAGTTCCCTCTATGGAGATGGGGATGTCTTGGGTGCTTGAGTTACCTTGTTTGAGCCTCAAAACACCCTTGTGCATATTGCAGTAGCTTGCCCCTGTGCTGTAGGGTTGGGAGCTCCAGTGCTCCCACCACAGCCTTGTGCTCATGTTTTTTAAACCTTTCTAAATTCAGCCATTAGTCACAAATGGCAAGAAGCTCAATAACTAGGTAATTTCTCTCTTTAATGATCAGCTTATTGGTATAACATAAAATTCAATGATCTTTGCAATACAGCTGTTACAGGGTCTGCTTCAGGAAGACTTTTGTACACAAGTTAATTTCAGTGAAAAGAAGTTTTCTGCTTCTTTTTTTCTGCAGCAGACAAACCTGGCAATATCTGTTTGGGTTTTTTGTAAGTTTGCTGGGACAGTTTTGTACTCCAGGATAATTCTGCAGTTTTAATGAATTTGAGAGGTGACTGTGCCCCTCTACTGAGGTGATTCTGCTGCTCTACTCCACTCTGGTGAGATCCCACCTGGAGTAGTGTCCAACTCTGGAGTTGCCAGCACAGGAAGCACATTGACCTGTTGGATCGAGTCCAGAGGAGGCCACCAAGATGATTAGAGGGATGAAGCACCTCTCCTATGAGGAAAGGCTGAGAGAGTTGGGCTTGTTCAGCCTGGAAAACAGAAGGCTTTAGGGTGACATGATTCAGGACTTCCAGTACCTGAAGGGAGCCTACAAGAAAGATGGAGAGGGACTATTTACAGGAGCATGTAGTGACAGGACAAAGGGGAATGGCTTCAAACTAAAGAGAATAGGTTTAGATTAGATATTAGGAAAAATTCTTTATAGTGAGGGTAGTGAGACACTTGAACAGATTGCCCAGAGAAATCATAAATGTCCCATACCTGGAATTGTTCAAGACCAGGTTGAATGGGGCTCTGAGCAACCTGGTCTAGTGGAAGGAGTCCCTGCCCATGGCAGGGGGTTTGGAACGAGATGATCTTTAAAGTCCCTTCCAACCCAAACCATTCTATGATTCTAGTCTATAAAGTTGTTCCCATTTCATGAATGACCCAATTAGATCAGAATTAGGCCCAAAAATACTGACATATTTTTCACTCTATTTCTTTACACATACATGAACAGGTATAAAGGATGACAAAAATGGAAAGGAAGAAAATAGCTCTTATTACAATAAGGAGTTAAGCTTCTGGAACTTGTGTATTAAAATGTCTTTAAGCAAATGTTATCATTTGCTTCCTTTCTCTATGTGGTGCCACTAAGAGGAATTCTTGGCTTTCAGATCACAGATAGGGAACGTTTAATTGGCAATAATGGGAGTGAAGGAGTTAGCATGAGAACCTCGCCTCTAGCTCCTTTAAATGTTAAATTTTAATTAATGCATTAATTACTTTTTAAGTTGACAGAAGCTAAATGAGGTGTCATCTCTGATACGTTTAACGTCACTTGGTATTTTCACATTGATCACATTCAGGCTTACAGTAGCCTCTAGAATCTTCAAGTCCTATCATCAGCCCTTTTCCAAGGTGCACGCAGGGGAGAAGATGCATTGGGAACAAAAGTGGGAAGTGGCAAGACTTCACTTGAAAGGGAGTCTGTAGCAGCTGTGCCCTGGCCCAGCTCTGTGCACAGAAGTGTTACATCTTTCCTCTTCCCTCTGTGCTGCCCTTCTGAGTCCTGCTACTCTTGAAATCTGGCCATATGAATCTCATCTCTGCCACCAATGCCTGCCTTCCCTGAAGGATCAACTGCTAATGTGGCTCAAACCATTATCAGCTGCAACCCAGACACCCTCAGGATCTAGAGGGAATAGCAGGATCTCGCCTATCTGTGTAAATGGTGTGTGTGTGTGTGTCCCTGCCCACCACAGGCTTAAATCTGTCTAACACAAGTCTGTTGATTTTTTTTTATGTTTGCAAACTCCCACTCATCTCAAACTGATGTGAGGTCTTTGCTTTCGGGTTAATTTTTCCCGTATTCCAAATTCCATCCTTCACAGGTGTGATGTGATCTTAAAGATGAGTTTGATTCCTACCTGGGGAACCTCACAGTCGGCCTGAAGGTTTCCTGATGCTAATCCACTGAGCAGGACTATTTCATTTTCCTTTGGTGGCTGTACGTTCATCGAGCTGATGAGTTTAGGGAGGTTTGGTGAGACGCTGATCAACTTCTGTAGTATGAAAGATAGATTTTACTCTCAGGTAATGAAATCTGAGTTGCACAGTTATATTCAGAAATACTAAAATGAAATACCACTTATATGTATCACTTTAGAAAGCTTACTTGAAAGTAATACTTCAACTAGATTAAGAATAGAACTGGCAGCATTAAAATGCACATTCTTTCTTTTGAGATACCATCTGCACAAGTGTCCAGCAGGACAATCTGCCATCCCTGACATTGTCAAGTGATAAATGGCTTGACTGGATTTGTGAATCTAAATGCTTCCTATTACAAGTGAGTTCCTGAGAGACTGAAACACTGTCTCTGTCTCTGTTGTGGTCTGAAACAGAAAAGCTTTGTTAGGTGTGGTAATGAGAATAGGGTAGATTTTCCTGTTTTCCTCCAGGCTTCTAACTAGCAAGAAACCAAAGGAAAAGTTAGCTGGAAATTGCTGACTGAATCAACACAGTGCTAAACATGGAACAACAGAAATATTGAAGGCACAGATGAAATACACCTTTCTTTGCTGTTCCACTGGGCACCTTCATGACCTTTCATGTGTAATGACACAGTCACTTCCTATGTTACATATTTGCTAAAGGTAAAAGCAGTAACAGTCACAGCATCAGTGACGCTACGTAACACAGGAGATTTGTGCTGCCATACTGCTGGGAGCCAGTCCCCAGCCCGTGCAGGGGACATCTGTGCTCCTTTGTGTACAAAGTCCAGGACAAAAGGACAGTGCCTGAGAGTGCAGTTCCCTCTGCCAGGGATCTCTGTGTGCTTGTTCTAAGAACACAAAATCAAGGCTGACCCCTTACAGAGGGAGTAGAGTAAATGCCACCTCCATTTTAGGCACTAACAGAGCCCATGTGTTAGTGTACAACACATGGCAAAGCCAGTCAGGGAGTGCAGATCTTGGGCACCCAGCCATAGGCTTTGCTTCACTTCTTCCTTTTCATCTTCAAAATATTAAGCTTGCAGTACTGCTATTTTTCCTTGGAGTGAATTAGACATAATAAAACTTTCTGGCTTAGAAAAGCTAAATCAATATTAGAGAACAGTTCA
The DNA here is from genome assembly GCF_009829145.1 of Chiroxiphia lanceolata. NCBI lineage: Eukaryota > Metazoa > Chordata > Aves > Passeriformes > Pipridae > Chiroxiphia > Chiroxiphia lanceolata. The sequence goes on along the minus strand of NC_045646.1, from coordinate 16,325,280 downwards.
CTTTTCAGCAGATTGAATCACATGAGACTAAGTACTTTTATTTGACATAACTAAATTCAGTCCTTCAATTCAGTTTGACGTTTTACTGTTGCACAAAAAAGTTCTCATCCTTTTTTTTTTTTTTTTCCAAATTATAACCTTTCTGTTATCACACACATTTCCCTACATATCTCTATTTTTCTACTGACTAAATTGCCACATTTTATCAGATTTCCTAGGCAGGAAATGATGGCATTTTATATACCTTCTACTTCAGTTCTTTACCTTTTGTTCAGAATTAAAAAAAGAAGTCTGAAAACATGATTATTTTACACTAAACTCCCCTCAATTTAACCCATTTCAAGGTTCTGTGGGTAATGCAAAATCCTAACAGTACCTCTTAGTAAATAAAGTAACTGTTAGAAAATGGTTAAATACTTCATATGAAAAATAGTTAGGCTAACATCTTCAAAATTCTTCTAAGAAATGTTTTCACGACACCAGCGTGTTTTATAAAATTCCACCCTACTCAATGGTAATTTACACAAACTGCTTATTATACACAAAAAACGTGATGAGGGAGTTTCCTCTTGGAGAAGAATGAAAAAGCACCTCGTGCTAGCAGGGAGTTTTCGTTACCTACATTGAAAACTAAAAAAGAAAAAGAGTATCGTTCAGGGTGAATAAATGTGTTTGCACATAAATGCATCAGAAACTGCCCTTCTAGAATACAGCCAAACATTGGGGTGTCTCTGTTACCAGTGCCCTCGTGCCAGAAGAGGAATGTCTGCTGTGGGCACGGTGGGTGCAGCGCTTTGGGGAGCTGACCAGGCTCTGCTGCCACGTCAGAGCTTCAGGGTGGTGAACACAGCCCTGCTCTGAGGCTGGTAGATAAAAAACACGCAGCTGCTTCCAGAGGGGTTTTGTGCTTGCAAAGGAGTCGTCAAACCTCCAGGCATTGTAAAGCGTGGCTGCACAAAGCTAATTTCAGATGGCTTTTACAGATATCTAGTTCTAAGACTGAGGGAGAAATTTGTGGTATTTCCTCATGAGCTGCTACAGCTTTTGTTCCTCAACAAACACTGTAAACAACAACAAAACCTCTGCTTAATAGAAAACAACTAGTGCTTCTAGGGATTCAGTAAAGTAAACCCTCTCAAGCTGTTCTGCACAGTTAACCTGCTGATTCAACAGAAAAGTCATTTTGCTGCAAGATCCTGTATTTATTTTTGACGTCTGAATTTTCACAGATCCAGGGTGCAGAAAACAGCATAGAAAAACTGGTCCTGCTAGCAAATGACTTGCAGGAGGCATCAAGGTCCCAGCACTGGTTGTTCTATGAGCTAAAAGTAGTTTCAGCAAACTAACTGTAATGCTTTAACCAAGGAATTCCCTGAGTGCTGTCAGGAGACCCTACCTTTGTTCACTCACTACATATTGCCCCCATATTGCTGTGTTTATCATAGGCACCAAGCCAGGATGATGGAAATGAACTGATAAAGGAAGATGTAAGTACAAAACTGACACTAGGCCATATCTTTAAAATGTGACTTCAACAGTTTTAAGGTTTCTTTTGGAACAGCATGTATCTTAAATAGCATATCATGATGTAATTTGTCTTAGTGTTTGTAAAATAACCGATCTTTTTAATTATTTTTTTAAAATCCCTTTTTTTCTACCCTCAGAACCTTCTGTTAAACAGATAAAAAATACCTTTAGTTCTGTCTTACCTAGACCCCTCCTAAAGACCACATAATCACACTGTCTGGAGTTTGAGTAAGACTGCTGAGCTGAACAAGACCTAAATGAGTGAAAGATTTTTCAAAGGCTTTTAGGCAGTAGGACAGAGAGGAACCAGAAACTCTTTTTATGCAGTATTATGACAATTTAAAAAACTGGATGTATGACATATCTATGTTCACTTCTCTGACAAAACCAAGGCTGAGCAAGAAATCTACTCATAAAACTGTTGTGATTTCACAGACTGCATCAATCCATTATGAATTTCTGGGATGGGAGTAAGAAAAGTTATACAATGTGGTCCAGTGTTGAGACAGTTTCAGAATCCTCATGCACTGCTCTCTGTAAGCATTAAAAATCCAGGGCTGGCTTTGATTTGTTCATAGAATTTTGATCTGTGTTTGTACTGGAGAGTTCTGGCACACCTGACTAGGTCCACTGTGTGTGTTTTTAAGACCTAAACAGTTACCTGTTTCACTTGCTCATCGCTGCAATCATCTTTGTTGGCATCTAAATTCACAAAACAAACCTGTAATGAGAGAAAAAGAAACAGTAGCTTATGAAATTGTATTAGAGTGGCAGCAACCCTTTGAAAGTCAGTATATGTTCCTTTTCTAGCCTTGTAGCTGAATATATGAAGCCTTTTCCTAGTACAAGAAAGGCTGAAAGGTTAGCAAAGAGAACTTTCTTGATATCAAGAAAGGAGAAAAAAAGGAATAAGAGTCATGGTTATATCTGCTCTGACAATCAGCTTGCCTGATGAACGAGCAAATGTTGCCAATAAACTGTAATACAGAGGATATTAGAAAAGGTAGAGAAAATGTTAAAAATGCATTTGACCGTATATCAGATAAATTCCTTATGTCTTTTTCAACGGCTTCTTCTTCTTTTCAGGTACTCATTGCTAAATGTTTCATAACTACAGTTGTGAGTTGCTTTTTGAGTTTTTCTGCACGCCACATAAATACTGGAGTAATTTTCCTAATTTTCCAGAATTTCTAAGTTTAAAGAAGTTCAAAACCTTATGAAAATATTTTTTTTAACCTTTATTCATAAGCCAATATGCAACCAGAAGTGTTCAGTAGTGCTAATCAGGTACTACCATAGGTTGCAGAACTGCCTAGTAAGTACATGATTTACCAGAAAGTACTACTTTTAATGACAAATTTTTCTGCCCCTTCTTTGATCGTTATGAGTTTCAGACACCATTAAATGTTCTGAAGACTTTTACTATATGCTGACTGGAGGGCTGTTTTCTAATCAGAAAATCCCTCCTCCAGCTCTACTTCTGAATTAGAAGCAGGGACTCCAAAGCTAGGCTCTGAAGTTTGAGAGAGTTTGGTGTTGTCATCTTGATTTAAAGCAAAACCTAACGCAAATTCAAGGCTCGGCTAAAGCCAACACCCGATTCCAAAATTTAATTCCAGATTCAGAATTTAACTGAAAAGAGCTGAGCAATTTCTGTGTTTTGTTTCTTTCCCAGCAAAGACTCAATGCTTCTTATCCTAATTCTATGTAAATATCCCCTAGAAAATAAAAATGCTCTACATTATCCTTTTCACAAACATTCTTGTGTTAGGCATCTGAACTCCTGTTGTGTGCCTGCTTTTACCCCAAGACAACCCTGATTTCAGTTTATATATGCACATACCATATGTATAGATTATGACCATCTGCAGTAACAGCCAGCACAGCAGATGGAAAGATCCAGCCAGTACTCCCATTGTACACCAAAAAAATCTCACTTAAAAAGAAAGCTTTTTGCCCTTTTAAACAGTTTAATGGCATCTTTATGTGAACTTACAAATGTATTTTCTAACCCTTTTATATTTTAGCAAAAATATTTCTATGCCTGATAATGACAACAATTAGGATATGCCACTGTCATCTGGTGAACTTTTAAGAAATAGTCATAAAAACATCTAAGCTATAATGTATTAAAAATATCCTCTAGCAATATAATGTGGTGGTTATGTAATGTCTTAAACATGTTGCAGCTTAATTATACAGACAAAAATTTTTCTTACTTTCTACGGAGTTTTCACATGTAGGCATTTCACATATCAGCAATAGTTGTTAAAAATCATTCGAAAATTACACTCTTGGCTCATACATGGACTTGCCCAATGCCCACCAGGGCACATGGTTATGAGTCTGCAGGTGCACGGAGGTGGGTTTGCTTAGGGACCATTAATTTGGCAACCAGGGTGGGAGTGCTGGAAGGTGCAGGGCCAGTTTTGAGTCCTCTCAGGCATGTTCACCTCCATGCTGAAGGTAGGGCTGCTCCTCAGGAGCTTTGTTTTCCAAGCTCCCACGCCAGAGTGGTAAGGTCTAGTTCTGTACTGGATTTGGGGTGAAAGCTTTGGGGAAAAGCTGCACAGCAGCAATCGGGTCTGTGGGGACATTCCGGCCAAACACTTGATTCTCTGACAAGCCTTGTTTTGTCCTTTGCTACCTGCATGTTGGTACAATGGTACCTGTCTTTGCTGTGCCATACACTGACACTCCTACCAGTGACACCGACCACCATCCTAAAGACATGGCCCTTCTGAGCAGCCAAAACAATCATCCTTGGTTCATGTGGCGTGGATGGCATAGAACTCACTAATGCCTCAGTAGAAGAAATCTCAATATAAGCAGGAATATGTAGTATTTAAAGTCACATTCTCTTTCTTTCCTTTATTTCTTTTTTTACAGAACCCAACGAACTTCTGTCATAAAACCTACAGCAGTTCTGAATCCAGTTTCCAAACACACGTGTCAAATTCACATTGACTTTGATTTATTATGCCGCCAATGTAGTCTTTTAGTGTTTTCTTGTTCTCTGGATTTCGCAGTTTTAATTATAGGCAATTTTTCAGCAAAAATAGTTTTCAGTGGTGAAAGACACTGAAGAACTCATTTATTTTTCTGTTTTGCTGTTTGCTTTGAGCAGGAGGCAGGACTAGATGTAACTAGACTGTAACCATAAATTAACTCTATAGTTCCCTCCTGGCACACTCTGCACTACTACTTTTGGTTCAGCTTTCCAAGTGTAGAAATCCCATTTGCTCAAGTGAAAAAAATACTGTTCTTGTGGTGAACATGTATCACTGCACTCAAAACTAGAGTCTCAATACTGGCACAAAGCAGTATGTTACATGTCCATTAACTATTTAATACACAGTCACTCTGTAAATAGCAGCTCTTGCACTATGCAGGTTTTTGTACATGAAGAGCACAAATTGGGGTCTGACCCCCAAGCCTCCTCTTCCTTCTTAAACTCTCCAAGCATTTCTATTATGACAGTACCACACAGGTTACCATCACTAACTTGCTGAGCTTTCATCTTGAAAAAGTCTTTACTTTCCAGGATCATATAAAAAGCAAACAGAGAAAATTTGGGTTTTTCTTTTCTTTTTTTCCCTATTTTTGCATGATAATTTCTGTGACTGGTAAGAGGTATATGGAGGAAATTCTCTAGGTCAATGATTTCAAGTCCTGAAATCTACTCAAGCTGGTGTAGAAACTATGCAGACATCTCACTTCTTAAAAGAACTATATATTAAGAAATTTTTTTATATTACAGTATATATATGGTATATATACTGTATATATGGAATATTTTACTTGCTAAAAGCTAACAGTCTTCTCACTTAGGAAGAGTAAAGCAATTTCACTTTTCAGAGTACCAACACTGCCAAACAGCTGAATGACAAGCAAAGAAATATATGATTGTCTATATTTTCCTTATTGCTTTCACTTCAGCTTGTATTAACCAAAGTTGGTATTACTGGCATTTTAATACTAGATAAAAGAGTACACCGATGGTAAGAAAGAAACACTGTCTCAGAGACATAATGCTAACAGCAGTAATTTTTTTCAAAAGTGTGTATTTTTCTGAAGTGTCTATTCTAGAGTGAAGTCTTTCTGCTCTGTACTATTCCCCCCAGACAAGACTCCTTTCTTCTTTGTTTTAGGAAGTGCTGATGCTTCTCTCTGTTGTCTGTGTCGATGTCTGACAGCAGGGAAACGCTTTTCCTTTGTCCTATGAAATATCTTATGGCTTTTGGTGAAATTAAAGCAAGCCCTAGCTTGTGGGCTTTTTATCAAACTTAATTAAGAAGAAAATATGTTTGTTTTTCAATCCTCTTCTGTGCCAAAATACTAACTCAGCAGAGATGTATGAAGGCTGGGCTCACCCTGCCCCAGCAGTAGCAGCTTTAGAGAACAGAAACAGCTTTGGGATGCTCAGTCCCTTTTCTCCTGTGAAGTCTGAGTTCCTCCTGCTTCCCCTTAGGGAAGAGACTGAACTGAAAATCCACTCTGTTCCTCCCTCTCACTGGGATAGTATCTGTCCCTTGCACCTTACTGATATAATTGCTCTGGTAAGTGAAATGAGAGCCACAGTCCTGTGTTGTGTGTTGTGAAGGGCTATGGTCAACATTTGCTTAAAGTGCTGCAAGAGGTGGGCTTCCCCCCCCCCATAAAATCAAATACATCTACATTATATACCACCCTCCCCAAAGTTTCAATATCTATTTTAAAAGAAAGGAATTTAAACTGAAGAGACAAGAGTAGAAAATTAGAACTATACACAGATGGCTTGTGCAACCTTAACTTTACCTCACGTGCCCACATTTATACAACACAGAAATAGTGAACAGGAAGCCTGCAAAAAGGGGTAAAACTATGAAGAATCATAGCCCTGTGTATCTGCCATTTTCTAACATTTGACTTTGTAACTTAAAGGATACTCTTAAATGTGTTTTCTTTGTTTCTAATCCATGAGTTGGTGGATTACAACCACACAGTTAAAGACAGTATCAAAATGGTGGCAGGACTATATCCAGGTTACACAAATCACTTCACCCTTGTCACTGCACCACTGTATCCATCCAGATGATCCTCAGCTTTTCCCTAGTGTCACTAGCAGGTTGGCTTCGGTGCCACATACCTCATCATAGGCTAAACTTATGTGTTTGGGTGTGCAGGGGAATTGTGTAGAACTCCCCCTGTTTTGTGCTGTCCTGGTTGGTATGTCAGCATGTAAATGCTGTCTGGAAACTGAGTTTATAGAGTCTTTGTGTCCAAGGTCTGTGCTGTTTTGCTTCTCCCATCCTCTCTTGTCACATCTCCAAGTCAACTTAGACATGCCAGGTGCCAATTCAGAGAGTCCAGGAGAGAGTTAAAGGGAAAAACTGGTTTGGGACTGCATTGTAATCTGCCCATAAAACCCATGTTTAATTTCCTACAAACAGAAATGAAAAAGGTAATTAGCTCCAGGAGAGACGTCAGGAGAAAGTAATTCTGAGCAGGGAGTTCCTGGGTGCCAAGTTAAAACAGTTTAAATGCCTAAGCCTAAGGACATGAGGAATACAACTGTGTGACATAAGAAGGTGAGGGACTGCTGAGCCCAGGACTGAAGGCAGTTTTGTATACACAACCAGCCAAAGCGCTGAAAGGAATGCAGACCTCAAGGGCAGAGAACTGCAGCGACTGTGGCTCCACAGCAGGAAAGGCAAGTTCAAACTGCGCTGCTCCTCCCACTTCAAGCTTTCTTCGATGCACTCAGTAGTTATTTTGTTCCCTTTAAATGTTGCCATCTGTTGCTGACCAGAGTCAGTGGCAGGAGCAGGAAGGCAGCTGTATGTCAGGGCTGTGTCCTCTCTGTCCTGGTTTGGGTGATGCAGGGATGAAGCTCTCCCAATATGACTTTTAAATTAACATGCATCTGATTGTGCTTTGTTCACATCTTGCCTCGCTCCTTGTGCCCACTGTGAGTGACATGCATCTTACACTCGTGCAGTGATGTTCTGATTACTTAGCATTATCCTATGAAATACTAAAGGCTTGGCATTTCCCTTCCATGTTGTTTCCCATCCACGTTTTGGGCAGGTATTGTTTGTTCTCAGGGCGTGTATTGTTTCTTATACACTACTCTAAACACTTTATCCCTTTTTTAAAGTAGGACTACGAAGATACAGTTTGTGAAGAGGGTGATCGAATTTTACATCAACTGTAATTGCTATGACAGTTGTTTTAAGGAGTTAATGGAATCTCTGACCTCAATAATTTCTGCTGTTAGCAATAACTCTGTGATAGGATGGCAGTTTTGGAATTCTGAGCCTATTTTCATCCTAATTTCATCTGTGCAAAAGCAGAAAAACAATACAGTTGCTTTAAAGCTTTATTAGACCTAAGTCTGAGTCTCCTGGCTTTAGAAATATAGTTTAGATGCCCATATTTCCCCACAGCACAGTAACAGAATATAGCTGCTCCAAGGTATCTTTCACTGGAATGGTGACTGTTTCATAGAACACACAGTTGCATGACGGGCTCCCTTAGGAGCTGAAGTCGGCAAAAACCCCAGGAAAAATACTTTTACTCTGTGTTTCTGAGCCAAAGCAAACTGTAATCCACAGGAAAAATATCAAAGGGGTGGCAATGTGCCAGATTTTGCCCAGAAATTTGCTGTGAGCTTTGTCTCTTTGAAAATGACCAGAAACGCTCACATATTTTTGACTTACATTAGAATAGCATAAAATGTCTTTTCCAGCAGATTCTAGCAATACAGCCAGTTTGCATGACAAGAGCATTTGTTTTGATGGTTAACAAAATGCTGATCTGCAAAACTCCCCAACAGAACCTTGTATTTATTTTCACTTGAGTTATTTATGCTAATGTGATGGCTAAATAAAAAGTCTTGACTTTTTGTAATACAGAGATATATGTGTGTATGTGTGTGTGTATATATCCTGTCTGTAAGGACCCCTAATCATTGACCTCTCTGTTCTTTAAACTTGCAATTTCTTGAATCTTGTAATCCCAATAGAGTTTCAAGTATCTTTTCTGGGTTTTTTTTTAGAAAGAAAAAAGAAAGCTGTGAAATGATGATTTCTAAATAAATGTTCTAAAATGACACATAAGATTACTCATTAAGTAATAACAAAACAAACTACCTAATAATTTTGGAGATCCTAGGAATTTTGTTAGCATCTAGGTTTGGTAGGACTAGTGTGAAAGGAGGCTGATAGCAAATTGTTTTGGAAGCTTGTGGCTTCGGTCGTTTCACCACAATTACTAACAGAAAACTTCCACAACAGACACTTGAGGCCAGTATAGTTGCAACTTTCAGTATAATTTTTACAGTATAATTCTGATTCATGCGCTGAAAAGCAGGTTTTCACTGTCACTCAGGTTTTGGAGAGAAGTCCCCCTACATTGCATCTTCAGAAATTTGGGGTCTTGGGCAAATCCACTGCATTTGATGGGAATCTTTTTATCAACAACTCTGTGAATGCCCCATGAATATGCACATGCTGGGTGTAAAACTTCCTTCACATAAACGACTTTGCATCCATCAAGGCCAAAAGCAATAAAAAGCTTAATATTTCTACCCTTTGCTGGTCTCTCATTACCATTACAAAGTTCATTTTTTCTCTGTCACCATTTTAATTTATAGACTGGTGTCAAAAGGAGTTTTTACTGAAGAATGAATAGAAAGTATTATCGTTTGTGCAACACTACAGAGTTAATGTACATTGCTGTAAAACCTTATGTGCCTGCATTAATCTTCTTAAATTATTTTTTCGATAGGCCTTATTATGATTATTTATTTTCTTTCTTTCTGTACTCATTTAAATGCCAAGTAGAATCTCAGAGAACTAGATAATATAACTGTGACAGTTAACAAAGCTGAGAAATCTGATTTCAAGGCCAGTCCAAATAAAGCAATGATAAATATAAACCAATATATATATATAAACCAATATAAACCATCAAACATAATTGATACCATCATTTAGCTTTCTTCAAGTTAATCTTGACTTTTTCCATTTCCTGTATTTGGAGATTGTTGGTATGGAAAAATTATGGTTCCATCAGACCATTGCAGGAGATGACATTTTAAAGGAGGATTTGTTCCTGAGCAAAATAATAAGTGCATGTTATTTGAAATCAGTTTATGGGTTGCTCAGAAGCCAGTCCTGCACCTTATCCTTTTCCTGAACCCTTTGATCTCCTATTCAGCAAGGCAGGCAGGCCTGTTACCCAAATATCAGCATAGTCTAGAATAACATATCAGTGACCAGGCTGCTCCAGAAAGACAAAGATAAAACTTTATGAAATAGTACTTTCAAATTTTAGACACTTCCAGGGAAAACATTTCATAGAAATTCTTGAAACTTTCAGATGCCAAAATGCCATGAATTTTTAACTGTTTTGGTTAACTACAGGCCACACTTAGCTAAATAACTGCACCAAAGAACATAAAATATTTAATGGTTTGAAAAAACAAGCTATTTAACAATGAAACCAAGGTGAAAGACTTGACTCCCTGCAGCCTCAAATTCTGATTGCCTTGGCAGTCTCTGCCTAGGCTAGTCTTGGTAAGCCAAGAAATGTAACTGCCCATAGTCTACAAAGCCAAACAGATGAATTCTTTAATCCTATAAGCAACTGAAGTGGGAAATTATTACCGTGCTTGATTTACAGAGAGGAGAACATTGATGGTGCATTACTAAATGAATGCTCAGATTTCTGGGGCAGTTGAGTATTTGTTTATTGATTTTTTTAAAACACACCTACATAGTTTCACTTGGTACAGCATTGCTCTAAACTACTATAAAAATCAATTATTTTTCTCAAAGACATTTGTATGTCATGTAGAAGCAAAAAACAAGATTAAAGCGTTTTAAGTCCTTAAATCCATTCTGCTTATCTATGCATGTCAAACTGTTCTGTGGTGCTCTACAGGATTTTTCAGTACTTGAGAAAGATGAGGAAGTAAATGCTGCTAAGCCTAATTAAAAAAATGCAAATGATTTTGCTAGACAAAGATGTCAAGTGAAAATATTTCATTGCAGTGACTATGAGAGAATGATTGGATGCAAGTTCCAGCTGCTCCAGCTGTGGTGTCTGAATGAGCAGGTATGACCAAAGCATAAGTGTATCTATCAGCTGGATAGAAAGAGCAAATTGTGCATTATACAACTAGACCTGAGGTGTTAGATCAGAAGCTAAAACGGCAATATCTGGAACAGTGAACTTGGGGGGTTTGTTTGTTTGTTTGGGCTTTTTTTAAACTGAGCTAGTTTCTTTCTTACTTGCCCCTACAATAGTAGTTCAGACCATGTATCTCATTTTTGTACTGTTTTTCACACAGAAGGGCAGGTCTGCTGTGTCTTGCTGTCCCCTGGGCTTAAGGTGCCTTTGTTCTGGACTACAGCAGCAGCAGAAGCCTCTCCTGATAAATCTTTAATCAAATCCTTCCGTGAAAGGATTTCAGGACTGGATCCAATGGATCAGAAACTGTTGTCTCTAGACTGAAAACAGGCCCCTTTTCTCCTCTGGTTAGTGACATCCTTCTGTAGTAAAAGCACACAATTCTGTAAGTTCTCTCTCCTTTTGAGAGAATGGGGTGAGAATTAAGGAAGGAAAACAGGTCTGATGACGGGTTTTGACTGAGTTCAGTCGTATGATAAATGTACATCAATAAGAATAAATGTACATTAAGAATGAAAATCAAGACTGTAAAATCTAACTGATCTGGATAAGTTCCTCAACTCTTCCTTTCCCTCCCCAGGCCCATCCCGGCCCCAGTGCTTCTTCTTGCTTCCTGGGCCATAAAATTAATTTTTTAAACCAAGACCATTGTGTTTTCTCCCCTTGAAAAGGAATGTTTCATCCTTCCCTTCAAAGTATTTGCATTCAGTACACAAAAGATCCAGCTACAGCTAAACACTGGTACAAGCAACAGAAATTACAGTTTTGTAACGGACACAGTCTGGTGACTGTTTTTACCTCCATGCACTTTATTGTCAATGTCTACTAGTCACCCTCTAGAAATCTCTTGATTAACTTTAGGTACAAATAAATAAATCCACTTATTCTGTGACTGAACCAGTTTGTTCTTCAGAGATTTTTTTTCTCACATAAAACAAACTCTTAGAACAAACTAGTTAGTGGTTTCCACTGCAATTCAGAAGATTTAGAACTGAGTTCACAATACATGGCATAGCCTCTAAATTGAGCAGCTCATAGTCTCTAAACACAGCCTTAAATCTACTAATCTAAATTAGTTCAGCTACACAAAAGCCAATGAAGATAAGAGAGAAACTGGTAGGAAAACAACAACATGGAAGCACAAAAGCAGAAATGGCAGTGCCAGGCTTGTCAGAGCTGTGGATTATCCCAGAGCAGCAGGGATGCCCTCTGCTCTTTGCATCCCCTTTTAACAGCAGGCTTCAAATAAAAGGCTAATTCCTCAGCTTCACCATCTCAGTTGTTCACTGAGGGCTTTTTCCATGCTGTGGCTCACCAACCTCTCCTTTCATCATTTCTGACTAAAGTCCTATAATAAAGATAACATATGGTTGCCAGTGATGGCTTCAGTAATTTTAAATGAAACCTTTTGGGACTGACCTCTGTTTCTGCTGAAGGAGACTTGCATAGCATCTGGCTGCTCATGCATGCTCTACAAATTGCAGGGCAGCTCTGCCCCAGCTGTTAGACAGGTTATAAATAAGTAGAGCTCTGAATTAGCAAGATTACTTAAAAATGGAGAAACAGTACATGTTCTTCCTTCTGCTTATGAATTGTTCTGGAAAAAGCTGGTTTTCTGACTGGCCAAGTGAATGCTGGGATTAGAAAAGCCTGCTTACCTATGTATTAACATCCTAAGGTTAACTTTTCAGCATGTTGAGGTGTAAGCTCTGACTGCCACTTTCCCCTCAGTAAACTGTTTATGAAAGTATGGCTCTGTTTGGTTTCTCTGTTTTATAGGGAAGGTTTCAGTTCACACACTCCTGGTACACTTAAAATTTCCCAGTTTCATCTATGTTCATAAAACCTATAGGAATTCTATCTCTTGAACCTCTGGCCTATTGTCAAATTAGGTAGATATCATCCAGCAAGGCTGAATGTAATACAGATTGTCACATGGAGACCTTCACCATGTGTACTCACAAGTATGTCTTGACTGGAAATGAAAATCTAATCTCTAGTAAGCGAAATGGGAGCTTTCTGCAGCGTGTCAAGCACATCAGATACCAGATCCTGCAAACTTGTGACTCCTGCAGAGGAGTCACAAGAACACTGGTGGGGCAGAAGCACCAGCTCCTCCTTCTCCCACTGTCAGCACTGGTGGCAACACAGTCTCTCTGCTAATCAAAGCTACCCACCTTCCAGCCTTCTTTGTTCTTCTCACCTTCCTCCCACAGACCATCAGGCTTAAAATTTGGCTTGAAAAAGCTGAAGCCCAACACTCAACTTCCGCTGATGGAGCCTGTTGCTTTAGGAGGTTGTTTGACATGGCTCTGCTGAGGCAGTGGACCCCTCTGTCTTTCTATTTAAGCCTCTCAGAGCCATTGGGGGAGGCTCTGTTGCCAAATGTGTCCCTGAAAGAACGGTGCCTGTAGGTCCATCTGCTTTTGCATAAATAGGGGATTACTTTGGTTTTGTCCTCTTGTTCTCTCTGCCTATTTTTAGAGGACTGCTTTGTGTTGGCATCCATTAAAAAAAAGTGTCCTCTACGATACCACCATTTCAGATCCCACAAATTTTTGAAAACGAAATCATGAATCACCATGCCTACCGTGCTTGCAGAATGTGTTGTTCAGTAACATTAAAAAGATTCTTCAAGTCAGTTAAATTGACATCTTAAATACATGCTCTCAAAACCCTAAATGCCACTGCATAATTAGAAAGAAAGCCTTAAATGAACTTTGAAATTTCCTTTTCCCCCACTTCTCAATTTGCACTCTCCTCAACTTGAATTTCCTTTTTCAGTTGAGCCTGGAATTATTGCTGTTGGTAAACAGGCAACCAGAAACTCTAATTATGCATCTTTACTGAAACTGCAATCCTAGGTATTCTCTTGATTCTTTAAAAAAAAATTGAACTAATTTAAATCTAATTCAGCTGGTTTGTCAAACCATTTTTATTCACAGAAACCCACAGCTGATCTGGGACAATGTTTTGCCTAACTACATGCAGTTTTTGACAGATTTAGGTCTTGCCCCAGTTGAGGTCTGATTTACTGAGTTCCAGAATCCTGTATGAAATAGTAAAGATAAGTAATTTCCTCTCACAGAGGTCTTTAAGCACTTTGAGGGAACAAAAAAAAGTAAATAAATAAGGGGGCAGGGTGTATGTTGTATGGACTGCTGAAGTGGATATTTCAGTTCGAAGGGCATGTGAACATACCCTTTGTCTGTACAAAGTCCTGCATACTGGAGAAGAAAACACCCATGGCAAAACACCCAACTGCAGTTAGGCACCAATGACAGAGGAAGCTACAAGTCTGTGCTAAGGGCAAAAGCTAAGCAGAAGAACTTCCACCCCCCGTATGTTGAAGTTCTCACTGTCATGGGACTCCTGTGTTTATCTGTGTAACAAACAAGTGCTCATTTTAGTTACTGGGAGCTCTGGTGCCGCAGCAGCAGCAGCCTGATTTGGAACAGAGGCAATTAGACAACTGCCTGGGGCAGACAGTTTCTGAACTCACTCAGGCCCACTCAGAAATTTCTCAGCTATTTAAAGATATAACTGTGCAGTCACACACACACTAATGAAGAGGAAACAAGGATTATCTGAAGCAGGAGTGTGTGCACGTGGCTTTCTTGTGCATAGTTTCATAATGCCTAACGTGTCATCTTCATTCAGCTTCATTCTGGTTTTATAGTGTGCTGCTTTAAAATGCCTTCATGCAGGGCAGTGAGGCTTGTGACACCTTCATTATAAAGCATGCAAAGGAGAAGACACACTCCTATGGTTTCTGGGAGAGAAAGATCCCAGCTGTTCACTAACTGCTAGCTGAAATTTGTGGGTTTCAGGCAGTATTCTTTAGAGTGTTCTACCACCTTCCTTTTTTTTTTTTTTTTTTTTTTTAATCATTACTCTTATTTTGGCTCCTATTACTCCACCTCTGAGAAGTTTTAGGAAGTAGGCAGGATTTTCTTTCTTGCCTTGCTATTGGATTAGGGTGCTGTCTTGGGATGGAAGCAATTAACCAAGTAATTTCCCAGTGTTTCCCTTCCATGAGTACAGGGATAAATGCCTACTAAGAAGGATGTGTTATAAGGATTGACATTTCCTTTTTGTGGAGATCTGCAGTATTATAAGAAATAAGGAAACTCAAAATTATAAATTGTTGCTTTTCTCTTGCAGATATTTGTTTTTAGATTACAATTTCCTTTCCCCTACTGACTAAATTTTGGTGAATTATTTTCACTGCCATTGGCTGTCATACTTCTTTTTGGAGTAATTTAAAGTTATAACTAATATGCACAGTGCAAATTTTTAGTAGATAGGAGACTGGGAACGGTATAAGAAATGTAGCTCTCTCTTCCATGCACAGTAGAATTCAACCTTTTATATTCAAAGGGTTAAATTCTTGAGTTAGAATACATCTTATATGAGGTGTTTAAAATAGCCTGATAGTGACTCAGAATAAAAAAAAAAGCTTTTGGAAGACAGAGCTAATTATCCATTAGCATTTGGATGCAATGCTTGTTTCACATTAATTTCCATGCTTGCCAAAATGATTCTGGCAGAGGAACCAGCTGTGAAATGTAGAAATTAAAATATTAGTTTGGAAGTACTAGATATGCCCTGTAGCTGCTTGCAAAAGGATTTACATGAATAGAAGTGTGAGGCAGCAGGTGGGAGAATTTCTGTACCCCCTTTCCTCCTTCTCCCCCTGCTTCATTTGTTAAGCATGATGTCATATGCTATGGAATATCCCTTGGGTCAGCTGGGGTCTGCTGTCCCAGCTGTGTCACACTCTCCCAGCTTGCTGTGCACCCCCAGAGAACTCACTGGTGGGGGCAGTACAAGAGTGGAAAAGGCCTTGATGCTGTGCAAGCACTTCTCAGTAATAACAAAAGCACCTATGTAGTGTCAACCCTGTGTTCAGCACAAATCCAAAACACAGCCCATACCAGCCACTGTGAAGAAAATTACCTCTAGCCCAGCACACAGAGTGATAACCTGAGGGTATGAAGCAGCTCAGGCACTTCTGCACTATAATCTAAATAAATCACAAGGCTTCATGACAGGTATCCCTCAGCTGTACAGATCACCAAAGTGAGATCAGGCTACTTCAAACCATCAAAAAATGCATTCTTGTCAAAATAGGACCATGGCACTCTACTGACAGTTTCTTTGCCCAAAAGGATGCAAGGCAGGTTGGGGAAACAGCAACTTGAAATCAAGTCATCCCAAGCCTTCCTTCTGTTGTGCAGTCCTTTACATGATTAGAGAGTGATAATTTCTGTCTCTGGGTGTGAGTGGACAAAGTATTTTTCCTGTTTTGCCTTGTATTTTCATTGGGACAGCCACAAAACACATTATTCCTTTCAGAGTCTATGTAAAAATCTCTCCCATGAGCTGCACAACTGCTGTCTAACATGAGATGAGGTTTCCAACTGCTCTTCCCGCAGGCACTAATGGAGCGTTTCCAAAAGCAGACAACTCAGTATATCTTCTGTGACTCACTCAAGTTCACGTAAATAAGGTCCTGACGTGACTTTCCTGTGTCTCCCCAGACCAGCCACAATTCTTTTTTAGGTACACCTTGTATGTTGTCAGAAGGATGTGTTATACTGCTCTCCCTTCAGCATTTTTAGCAGTAAACTCTCCGAAATTTAGTCCAAATTACTCTTCAGCAGGTGTTTATCTCAAATGACTTGGTGGATTTGTGGGTCTTGATATTTTAGAGACTATCCCTACTTTAATGTCTGGGCTGCATTAATGAATCTTCCCGACTTATCTCTTCATAATCCATTGCTTCAAAACCAGCTGTGAATATTTTCTTCCCATTAAAGCTTATTCCTTTGGGTTTGGTGTAATTAATTGCCACTTATGACTTAGAGAAAATATTTCAATAAATATTTATGCCACATGCACCACCTACTTTCTCCAGTGCTCTGGACACTTAACATTTAACAAATTCTACAAGCCTCAGGCTGCAATTCATTTTAGAGGGAGCCTGTGGTTATAACAGCAGCAAGCAGTCACAGATGTCCACTCTGGAGGTAGCACGAGAATCCCATTTATTGATAAAGCAGGCCATGGAGGCACTGAGAATATGCCAGAGTGAAATGCTGAAGAGGATACAGCTGCAATGCCACGCTTGATCCTCCCACTGTTTATTTATAGCTTTGTCAGAGTAAGGCTAAGCATCCACTTCTCTTAAACACAGATAGAAAACCACTGCAGTATGAGACTGTCACAGAGGGACAGGAAAGAAGATGGCAGATCTAAACAGAAGATTAAAGAGTGTCCAAGTCTGAAGGGACAGGAAAGATAAAAAAATCTTTTGTCAGTCTTTCCTACTCTGAAATTCATGAGGCAGCTTTTGGCTGCTGTATGATATACGTGTGGTACTGAAAATACAACCCTTTAAGGGCATATTTAAATTCTGTCTTAACGTTAGCTCATATGTGAAGAGATATTTTTCAGAGCCAAGTATGTACAAAAGCAAAAAGTGAAACATATTTTACAGATTGTACAAGTAATACTTTCAGTGGCCTTTTAAACTTTGTGCTCGGTCTGCCTGCACCGGCTCCATAATGCAGAGAGCAATTGGTGAAGAGGAGGGTTTTTTATTTCTCTGTGCAAGCAAGAGAGGGGCTCTCTGGAAGATACAATTCCTTACCACAGCAGCATGAACACCCACACATGCCTGAGAAAGGACTACAACTCAGTGCCACAATTTAGCCTGCAGCTGTTGATTCCTGCACCTTGTCAGGATGTAATTAAGGTATCGTCAAGCTGAATAGGAAGATGGGACTTAAAACTAAAAATATCTCTAGTAATTATGGTTTAGATCTGGAAAGCAGCGGATGGATTTTGATTTCTGAAAGAGACAATGCTGTTCCTGAAGATGGTTGAGTAATTATGGAGTGAAAGGTAAAATAAACATCCTTGTAATTCTCTGTCTTTATGACATGTGCAATCTCACGAAGGGGGGAAGATGTCTTAGTATCTAGGTCTGTCAATTTTATGCAAAAAAATAGGGCTTTGCTACATTTACTAGGAAATGTAAAACTTCATTCAAACCCAATAAAACAAAGCAACTGTTTCAGTTATGCATGGTCACTACTGAGGAAGACACATATGGTTTTGTTTTAAAAAAAGCCAACAAAAAGATCTTCTTTGGGATTCAAGATTTCACTTTCATACTTGGCTGTATAAAGATCCTTGTTGACTATGGCCAATCCTGGGAAGAAACACCCTTTCTGAACTCCTGTAAGAGTAGACCTTCATGCTTCAGTGAGGGCATGCTCTCATTCTTTGGACACTCTGGAGAACATACTGGATACAGGGGCCCTGACTAAGGGATAGAAAAAATTCTGGTGCTTAGACTTCAATATCCTGACCCAGTGTCCGCACTGTTAGCAAGTTATTTGGAAGTTATTCTAGTATCAAAGACTCATGCAAAATATGAATCTGTATATTTGTACCTAAATATCTAAAGATACGTAGTGTCAAATCTTTAAAAAGACTTGGGTGAAGAAATGAATGAAAACCACTCGTAATCTACTTTAATTCAAGTGAAAGCTGCTCTCCTTTTTTTCCTCAAAATATACCTTGCCAAGGATTTTTCCTTTCTGCATATGTTATCATTCAGTTTGAATTAATTTGTGGGAACTGTTTCCTGGATGTTTTTGTTCTGTCCCTTGAGTGAGCACTGGCATTTATCTGACAATATGGTGAGATGATTCAAGGAAGAACTGGCCAGAAAAAACCAATTTCTTAATTTCATAGTTACTTCTCTCTCTGAACTGACTTATTGTGTGTTTGTACAAATGCCAGGGCAGTAAAAGAGATGAAGTAGGGCTGGAGGAGGAGGTGACACCACAGAAACTCTCATTTGGCCAGCTCAAATTAGTGCATAATGGCATCTTTAACCTCCTCCTGAACCTGTTTACAAGCTTCATGGCTAAACTGCAATGGAAGTGATAATGCTTAAGTACCTGCTTAGGACAGCGAAGCCATGCAGTAGCAAAGCAAGCAGCCAGTTCTGAAAATCCAGCTGCTATGATGGCAAAATGACATTATTCACTATGTCAGTAAACAGAGGGATCATAGACAACGTGATCCATAATCACATCACCTGCTTGCTTTGGTAACAATCGGGTTTATTTCTCACCAAGGTAACAGTCTTGTCTCTTCACTGATACGAGCATTGCTTCCCTTCCTTGAGAAGCCAAGGTTTGTTCTGCACTCAACTGACCAGATTACAACCCTAAACTGTAACTCTTCCTCCTCCTGTGCTGCAGATGGATTAAGGTTTTTCCATGTGGCATAGGCCCACTCAATGGCTGTTACCGTCTCCACTGTCCCCACTTCCCCAGTCATATTGTCCTCCACTCTCCTTTGTGCTGCCACCAAGACTTACCAGACCACTTCAAGAAAAAGTGCAAATGGCCTGGGGTCACAAAAAAGCAGCCAATAATTAGATGAGAGGGTGTTTTACTATGACTGAATCTGACTGAAGTTTGGGCTGCTGTCCTTCTTTTCCCCTGCTCTGGCCAAGTGTTCCTGCTGTTCCCTTGGGCTGGATCTGACCAATATACAACTGCATGTCTGTGCATACAGCCTACATTGCATGCACTCGTGTAGGGAGCATTCTAGGGTGAGCATCTATGTAGTTACAGCGTAGGAGCACTTGCAAACAGAAAAGTTGCTGGACTATTTCAAGAATGTTTCAAAACATTTAACACTTCATTGAAACTGTTCTTTCATCCATCTGCCCGCAAAGCCAGATTTTTTTTCAGCTTTAAGGAGATATAAAATAATTTTAAAATGAGCTTTAGAGCCCTTGTCACATTCTGATTCTTTAAAAAGTGTTATCTTGTTATGCTACAGTAAGAAATAAGCACTGGTTTTTATTGCTTTGTTTTACTTGAAAGGCAGATATTTTCTGCCTGCCTTATCTGTCGCTGCCGTTTACTGGTGTGAAGTGTTTCTGCTTCTCCAGGATACTTGACAGGAAGTTTGCAGCATTTCTGCCGGTCTGGAAATCCATTGCCTCTCACACAAAGGCAAACTGCTGGGGAAGGGAAGGCTCTGCTTTCCTAGATCAGTGGTTCTCAAGTGCAATTCCTCATTAGGCTGTGGAGTGGGAATGCCTGTCTCCCAGCCTGCGTGCTGGGACAAGATGGTCATGTAAAGAGTGATAAGGCATGATGTCACATTTTGTGGGGAGATCATTTGAGTCTGGGTCCATTTTGAGAGAATTTTTTTTTTTTCCATGTGAATTCTAATGGCTTTTCTATCTGTTGCTGGTCCAGAGCATGAAAGTCCAGAGAATCTCTGGAAAATTAATGCTATACTTTAAGCATCTTGAGGCAAATGAATGCCAAATGTCTTGTAGGACTAAACCACCATCTTTTTGTTTGGTTTTGTATCCTACTTTTTTCTAAATAACTATTTTCATTAAGAATTCCTAAAAGACAATTAAGATACGTCTTTAGCAGTGTAGCAATACCATCATAATCATGGTAATACTGCAATGGTATTGCAAAGAAAAATGTTAAATCTTAGGAACTGCTAAGATAAAGTCATAAATGACATTTCTGTGTGCAATATTAAGACTTTGCACTTTAGGAAAGTCCAATGTTAGAACAAACTATAAATCATCTAAGCAAGGAAGGTTTCTTAACTTGTACTAACATAAGCCAACTGCAAATTTTCAGCACTGGTAACTAAATAATCTAGATCTTTGGAGGGAAAGTAGGGACAAAATATCTATCAGTTTTTTTCTTTTCAAATAAGGTCTGCTTAAAAGCATGTCCAAAGCAGGAAACATTCGTTGTAGGTCCAAAGAAAGATAGCTGGCAATAGTGGAGTAAACAAAGGTATATATTTTTATGTGAAACCACATTTATTTCATGAGGTCTCTCCATGGGGTAATGTCACAAACAGATATTTTAATTACATTTATAAATCACTACAGGGAACTTATGTCTCATGAATCCACATATTTTATTCTATTTGGTGGATTTTGATTGAGTTCTCATTCAGTAGAAACAAACAAAACAAGACTTCCATAATTAAACTACTTTTAAAATTTTTACTACCTAATTAAATTAGTACGAAACTATGTATTCTCATCTACAGTGGTAAACTGCTGCTAAACAGTACCACTGTTAACTGAATTAAGTTTAATGAAATGTTTAGCAATTAGTAAAATACCCTCTGAAGAGGAAAAACTGCTTCTTATATTGATGTAGAAGAAATTCTTTGAGGTAGTTTAACCCGTTTGAGTAGACTGCATGGCAAAATCAGACAGGGTCACCTGAAATAAGGAGAGTAGCAATGGCATAATCTTTCTATATAATATATAATGCAGTCTTTCTGTAACAAGTTATCTTTTCTTGGTAGCTCTGTCATATCAGAAATAGATATAATTTACTCTAACATTCTATGAAAAATTAACAATAAAGTCAAAGCTCAACAGGTCAAAAAGCAAGTCATAATTAATTTTTATATTATTATTTGGAGTAATCATTTCCTCTAAGAAACTAAGACCAGTTTTTAGGATATTAAATACTAAATAGTAAAATTAGGTGACTGTGGTCAATGTGTTCTGCCTTAAAAACAATCCCTTCTTACATCAAACAATAAGGATACCACTGATGATTTGCCTGATGAACACGTTTTGGTTAAGAATGTATTCAGAATACTGTTCAAGTGACAAGACTTCAGCTGCAATTGAACAATGTTTGTACTTCCCAATGCTTGTGACCCTTTTGCTTGGGAGAACAATGCAGAATGGTTAAAGAGGAAACTGCTGTCTTTTTGGCTCTAGGAGTCTAGGAATTAGTACCAGTAGACATTACTCCTTAATATCCTCTTCCTCATTTCACTCATTATCATCCCAAGTAGGCACAGGAGGCTGTTTAGTTTCTCACCTTATACCTTGAATGCCTGCTCAGTGAGCACACTATGACTATGTTGTGTATTTTGCTCCCTCTGCCTTATGGAAGCTGATAGTCCAGTGCTCACTATGACAGTGAACTGAGCCCAATAACATTTGACCATATTCTTCCCTTCCAACTGCTGCAGTTACAGTGTTGTGTCACTCTTGGTGCTCTCAAGCAGCTGCATCACCCCCAGGCAGGACACAAAGCCTCCAGCCACCACCACCATGGGAGGAAGATTCTGTTTCTTGGCAGCAGGTGTCTGGGTTCTCAGTTAGAGCTGGTATGTCCATGTCCCTGAGGGAATCCCAGCAGACTTCATGGGAGCCCCCAGTTGGTCTTTAAGTTGTGTGCAGCACAAGCAGTGCTGGAAATCTTGTACCTGAGATAAAGCTGATCTTTTCTAAAGTCCTTCTTTGCTCACTGAGACCAGGGAGTAGCATTCAAATAGGATTCTGAGTAAGGATCTGCTCTCCTGAGTCTTTCATCAAGTAAAAAACTATTAAAAACATAGCAATGCGTTTTCATCCAGTTTCACGTAGATAGTGTGCAAAGCAACATAACTCCTATTTCTTCATGCATATTGTTAACCAAAAGCTGTTCTTAATTGCATTATAACCAAAAATAATGCAACAAATTTAATTTCAAATGTGAAACAGCTCTGTTTGAGTTCTTTAGTAGCTACTTTGCACTCCACGTCTAATATGGAAAGAGTTTTCTCTTTAATTGTGTCTCTATGCCTTCAGGAACACGGAGCAGCCTTTTAAACATCTGCTTTTTCCAACCTGCTACTTAACAAGTTATGGTTTGGAATAATTTTCTCTTTGTCTTATTTTTATCTCTTGTCAGTTGCAGATTATGAACCTAAAAAAATAGAGAGGGCCCCAAAATCTGAAAGACAAGTGTGGGGAAAGCTCTGCAGTAATCTTTATTAATGTGCTCTGTATAGAAATCTCTATGTATTTTTAGTTTATATGTTTGCTTTTAAAAGAAAACTGGAAATTTCAGACACTTTTAATTTAACATGTGCTCTTGTCAGCCCCACATCCTACCCAAATAACCCTCAATGGACTTTTCTCCAGAGGAGATGACAGTGGTACTTACTGAGGCACAGTTGCTTTCCGACTTGTCTTCTAGAAAGCCAATTTGGCATGGTGTCCTCTGATTCTGCAGCCAGTAGTCTGTTGATTCTAGCAGACTGTTACTGCAGAGAATCTGTTAAAATAGTTAAAAAGAGTTAAAATAATTAAAAATTTCAGTCAGTCCTACTGTGCTTTGAAGGCCTGAACTCTGCTGTTGTAACTCAAAGGAAATTTTGCCTACAAAATTTTGAGGGGGCAGGATGGACCCCTGTTTGGTTTGGACCCATACAGTTACTGACCCTTAAATCAAATTATTTATATATCCCCTAAAGTATTTCAGAACTGAAAGTCCTGAGACACTTGGAGATGCCTAAACCCAATATTTTTACTGGAAAATATTGCTATGAGTTTTGTTCTATGGTAAAGTCATAAACATAAATGTTGGGAAAACTAATTATTTAATTATACCAGAGTGCACAAACTTGTAACCTTTACAAGTGACTGTATCTCTCTCCACAATAGATCAGTACTAGTCATTCTGCCAGCAGTCTCATTTCTGGGACTACCAAGGCTCCTAACTCTTTCTTCTTAAACACTTTTTTCTGCTTTCCGAGAAGCTAAAGTACTTAAGATTTCTGTAATGAGTCCTGAGCTCAGTCACTGCCCTGAGATCAAAACTTCGGGTTTCATCTCTGTGTTGACTCAGTCCTGCAGACTGTGCCCACGGGCTTTGCTCAAACAAAAAGGAAATGGGGCTACAGATATCTGTAGACTAGAAAGAGGCAAAGCCAGTTTTGCAAATCTGACATTTAGATTGAACTGAATTCTTTACTTTCTGTCTCTGTACTAATATTCTTCCATGAAAAAGCAGGACCATTAGTATTAGGGACCATTAGTATTCGGGAACAATTGATGCTACTTACAGAACATTTTATATGGTTTATCATCTTCCCCAGGCAGCAAGTACAGAAGTTAAGGGAGCAAGTTAAGAAGTAAGTTTGTGAAATAGAAGTCTATTTTATTTGTACTTCTTGCAATTCTTGTATTACACATAAATAGATTGTACTCTACTTTTTACACTTTGATTTTAATAATATTTAAAAATATAAATTTGTTGCTATACCTGAGGAAAAAAATCTACCTACAGTGCTTTACCTTAGTGAAAGTTTTGCCCTGTCACACATTTGTCCTGCTTACAGACCACTTGATCTGTAAGCCTAGATCCCTTCCTTAGGAAGAGAAGTAAGAAGAACTTGTGAGGCCTTCTCATTTCTCAGGGAAGATGAATGACTGGAAAACTGATCTGGCCAGTTGGCACAATTTTCTAATACTCAGGGGCAATTCAGAGGTAAGCTTGTTACCACCCACAAACTAACCCACTCTAATTTTTATCGTTCTGGTAGAAAGCCAGTTAGGTAGTTAATACTTCGCTCCCTGTATTATTCTATATTGATTCCTGAATAAAAGTCAGCAGAAGATGGATGAGGAGTAAATTGGGAACACCACAGTCCTGACTTTGCCCTGCTTCAGTGCCCTTATTTGGTACTTTCCACCTTTGTGGTGGTTGTTTCTTGGTATCCCAGCCCTGCTGTGGGATTTCTTCCAAAGACCTTTTGAATACAAGTTTAGGGTTCACAAAATACTTGGAAAAAGTACTGTGCCCAAAGACTTTGTTCTGAGTAACAAAAAGGCTCATGAATGCTTCGCATGAACACCAGCCTCTGTTTGGGGGCTGCTGGCTAATCTCGTTTACCAGTTGAACGACTGTACTCAGTAAGTTTTATAACCTCCTGTTTCGGTGCAAAAAGATTCCTGCCACCATAACCAACTGTGAGACTAGATGGGGAAAATAATATACTCCATATTCCAAAGAAGCAATTTCCTATTAGTGTAATAACATGTTCATTTTTTTTCCTCTTTTTTTTAAAGCAAATCTTTCTAAATGTGGAAATACTGAAGCATTATGAACTAGTCGGTAAAATCTAGAATTAAGCATTTCTTTCTTCATTTCCAAAAATTACTATCTTCTGAGGCTTTTATGAAGACATATAGAACTGAACATATACAGACATACACATATATATCTACATACATATATGATTTCAGATTTCATTGGATTCTAGATATTCTCATACTCAGGGGCTGAAGTTCTACTTCTTAAGACATAATTTTTATACATAGGAAATAGTTCTCTTTAGCTCAAATAGCTTTTTCTGTAACAAGCAATCTTGTTTCATTTCCTTAAAAGTCACATTTCCTTAATTTGTCTTCAGCCTTAATCACTTTACATCTTTCTTTCCCAAAACTCAGTTTCTGAGAAGGTGTGATAGGCAGAAATTTATCATCCAGAAACAAGCTGCAGAAATCCTTAGTATTGTTCTTTTTCTCATAAGGACTTGGTGGGCATTTCAGAACAGCTATATCATAGCAGAATTGTATTGTAGATGATAAAACCCATGAAATGATCTGTGTAGTCCACACTTCACCTGGTTTGTCTCCTGTGGGATGTTAAATGACCCTTGGCAGTTCCATCTTTCTTTCAGAGGATGTTTTTATCAGGAAGCAAATACTGGTAAGGTAGCAGCAGAAGAAATAACTCTCCTGAACAAATGTTTCAGTCAGGTCAGGTCATAGCTGCCAAGCTTGGGTCACACCAGGATGGTTTATATGCAAAGCTTTATATTGCATTTAATTTTTTGTATGTAGCTTTTCATAATAGACTTTGAAGTCAAGGGTAGAAATTATTGCATGGAAGTGTAATAGTTTTGGACAGCATGTGATTTTTAAGTAACCTCAAGGAAATGAACATTAGTATGATTATGTTTCCCCTGGGCCAGACTCTGCTCTCCTGTGCATAAGCAGTTCTGCACACACACTTGAGAGTGCATCAAGAAATAGGCATAACATTTTTAGTACTGGAGGTTGGGGAAAATAATCTGCAGCATTTGGACTTGAAAAAGACAGGTGAGAAAAATATACATGAGTCTACGCAGTAGAAGCTGGCAGAGGTCAGCAATCTAAGGAACACAGGGTGGCCCAAAGTCACCTGGAAAGCCTCTAGAAATTACCCAGAAAAGACAGTGCTGTGGGAATGGGAGGCATGGGGGAACATGTGCAAGAGGCCTCCTTGCATATGGCCTGGTTTTACACATATTTGAATGGAACTCAGGAGATGGAAGGTGACATTTGAGTAAGCAGTGGTAGGAATGAGGGGTAAACTTTGGTTGGGTTTAAACTCCATGTTAAAAAGCACAGGTTCCTGCATTACAGACATATTACTGCTGAAAGCCTTCCCATTAGTACTTCCATGAAGGAAGAATAACTTGGGCCACCCTGTAGTGCTGATCATAGTTAGGGTTCCACACACCTGCTGTGCAAAAATACATCTATAGAAGCCATGTGAACTTTTGGGCACATTTCTTTGATAACAGAGAGCATATTATCATGGTCAAAGACAAACATAGGGCAAAAATGAATGTAATATTTCTTACAGCCCTTCGCTGTTGTAAGGCAATTCTCCTTACATAGGTTAAATAGGTTCATGTGTTTATATAAAGTGTGAGCTTGCATGTGCATTAGAACTTGCTGGGATATTCATGCTTTTAAAGGAATATACTGAAGTCCTTATAACAAAATAATGTATGACTGCAATGATCAAAAGTGTATAAGCTTGAAAGAGTTGACCTAAATTAGCAGAGCTAAATAATTAATCAAAAGCAGCATGAGAACTGGTATTCCTCAGATCTCTACCAATACATTCCTATTGCCATTTTTGCATTTAAGCATAGGTTCAAAATATACTGAGGTGGTCTGCACCAAATCGTAAGAAACCTAAGCCTGTACAACTTCAGCTGTCAGCCTGCACTTCTGCACTTTTAAGGCAAACAGTATCGCTCGCCAAAATTTCCTCCTCCTGTCTTGTACTTCTCTTCATTCTTATCTAATTAAGACAAGTTCAGGGTCAATCCCACTGACATATTGTTAGCATTTTGCTGAATTCAGCAAGGTTGCTTTTGGTTTGCAGTGGTACAACCGAAAGCAGAACTTGATTCATTGACCATACTCGTGTGACAGCTGCACACACTATACTGCTGCATATCTGGTTCGAAGCAGGATCATCACACTCAGAAAATAATTCAGGATGAATTTGCATCATGCACTAAATGTGAAATCAGCAGTAATTCATGGTTCTAAAAAAAGTTTTCCACTCTCATCTAGAGACTCAGCCGTCAGCATTACTCACTGTGTTGTGAATCAATGAACTAAATCAGCCTCTAGCAGAGTGTGGATCAGAAAAGTCACTCTTTCCCAGAGGAAAATACTGCGTATGAGTTTAGTGTAACAGCTTCCTGCTCCCTGATTTAGACCATAAGACATTAAAATACACTAAATATCTATAACCGAGACAGCATTAAAAAAGCTCTGCTCCACAAATGAAACATCTGCGTCTTCATGACTGATCATCCTAATTGCTTTGGTTAATTACTACTCATCAAAAAAGACAGGAAAGTGGGACATACAGTGGGACACACAGAATAAAATGAGATATCAAGGGGCACATCTTCTGCATTCATTCGGGTTCCGTGTCATATGGTTCCTGGCAGGAGCCATTCATGCCAAATACAATTACTCAAATCTGCAAGTTTAAACTGTTCCCTTGCAGCAGGAACCCACAGCATTTCACCCCACCACCAATTACACATCTAACTTAAAAATCACTGTACCTAACAGAGGCTAAAAGAGAATTCTTTATCCTTTTCCACACACACAAAAAGAACACTAACACTTTCTGTGACAATGCTGTTAAGAAGCCCAAAATATCCTGCTGTTTGTCAGAAGTGTTGTCAGAAGCAAATCACTTATTTTAGTGTGCCAACAATCATAAAACTGACTCGTGTTCCAATGAACAGTTCAAATTCATGGGATCAGAGAGGTGAAGCAGCTCTCAATCATGTGGTAAAGCCCAGCCTTTAAAAGAGAGTGATGTTTCTGAAGGTGACCAAGCAGGAGCATTTGTAAAGACAGTGATGGCACTTCTCAGTGCTGTGCCACTGTCCTTCACTCTTACATAAAGTAGACAACTCTGAGTTTAAATGAAAATTTAAGATGTTCTCCCACACAGTAGATTTTCTATGTGAAGATTCCCATTACATTCAGCAGCCTTTTTAAAAATCATGTATTATTTTGCAAAGGAACCTTTTGATCAAATGAAATATTGACACTTTAGCCATGTTGAGGTGAGCCAGAGAAGCCCAGTCCCAGCATACATATCTGCTTTATTGAGTTCTTTTTTTTCTATCAATGATATTATATCTACCAAAATTTCTGTGTGTGGTTTTCAGGATAAGGAAAACAAATCTTTAGCATCTACATGTTTTATCCTTCTCTCTCCTTACATATCTAAACATATATTGTTGTTAGTTTGAAAACAAACAAACAAAAACCTCGAAACCCAAAAGGAAAACATTATTCTTACTAGTTAAAGAAGGAGGAGAAAAAAAGTAAGAATTATAGGAAAACTGAATGAACTGTAAAGGCTTATAACAAATGCTGTCTTTTCAGCTCTAGAATTATGCCTGTGGGAGACAGTAGAGCTCTGAGGGTTATTGCAAAGTGAGAGGTGAAAGATAGCCTGTCCTCCTCAATAGTGTTTGATAGTGCCCCCTTCCCTCTGCCATAGCATGGTTCTGGGGAGGAGGAATAAAAGGAAGCATCCATGGTCTTCACTTCTGTATTCTCAGTTGTACTGAAATTAGCTACATGCATAAATTAACATCTGAGCCCTCCTAAAGACACACATACACACAGAGGTGCCATTTTTTCCCCCCACATACTCTAAATTAAATAAGTACATATAAACCTGTTTTAAGGAAAGAGTAACAGCAATGTATACCACCTCCTGTTGTAGAGACCCTTCCAGACAGACACGAGGGAGGACAGAAAACCTGTTTCATAGACCAAGCAGACAGAAACTGCAAGATACTATAACAGCAACAATAATTTATTTTTCTCTATCAAGACCTTTTCTTTTTAAAGTATCACTTAAATTTGTATTCCTCAATAAAGGCAAAAACTAAAAAGCAAAGCTATGTATATATCTGACCTTGAATATAACATAAACTTAGAAGTTACCTTCTTACATGCTGTGACAGAGCTTCCCAAACTGCTTGCAGAACTGTCTGTGCTGCTGCCTTGGCGCTCTGGGACTTCATGCATCAGTGGAGATTCAAAGGTGCTGAAGAACAAAAAAGAAACAAGCCCCCAAAAACCTTTCCAGTGACTCAGCTACATAAATAACTCCAATAATACCAAAACACAGTTCAGTAAAGAGAGGTAACTTAGAACACAGGAAGCTGTCTATAGTTTCCTTGCTGATGTTACTATTCTATTTATTGTTAATTTTCCCTTTTTGGGAGATCCTCCTGAGCTTCATGCTTTGGATATAAAATAGCAGACTGATGTTTTTTGAAGACTAGAGGATAGCATAAACTGCCTATAATCATATCTGTCTGGAATGACACTGTAAAAAGTGATACTAGCTTGTTTTCATAAGCAGACAGCTTGGAACAGCAAACGAAATACTTGTTGCATAAATTCGGCTTCGTAAACAACAGAAATATTTTCTGCATTTTTACCTGCTAGGATAGAAGTAAAGGGGTGGTGACTAAAAAGTAAAAAACACAACAGGAGAGCTAGAATTCTGTAATCCACATGGAATTGCTTGATACATTGTGGGTTTAGAGCAAAGGTAAGTCGTGCTCATACTGTTTTGTGAGTCAGTTGTACACAACAAATATATTTGCTTTGGGACTGTGCAGATGTGAAGTACAAAACCACAAAGACAAGTTCTCCCATCCAAGTTATTTGCACACACTGCAGGTACCACCCCATGTACTTTTCTTCTGGAATAGTCCAGGCCAGTCTTGTAAGTTCTTCCTTCATATAATAATCATATTGTTGCAAGACTAGTGAAGCTTCTCCCTCCTTTACCAGAGAGTGTTAAAGGGCTATTTCTCCAGAAAGGTACTTAAGAAAGAGTATCCTACATGATCAAGTTCTGTTTCCCAAATTGGGTCCCTAGAGCGCTTTTAATTATTGCAAGTCATCTCTGAGAGACTGTGGAGCATGTTGTGATAGACCATAATGAGTGACCAGGTTGCCACGGCTTGAGCAATGATCTTTCATCAGTTCCAATGGGATAACAGACCATGTGCAATTTCCTGGTACACTCAATTAAAACCTAAAATGCATTTTCATAAGCCATCAATACTGGAGCTTAAACCAATATGTTAAGAAGAGGCTACTTAGGCTACTGTCCCTTCCCCCCCCCCCCTCCAAATCTGCAGCCAGGCATCAGTAAGGTTACCTTTCTCTCAAAGATCCATGGATGTACATTTCACTTGATACTACTTAGGACTAGACATGAATATATCCATTCCCACTGATAAGTAACTTTGTAAAAAAGAACTTTGCTGACGTGTGTGGTGTTCTTCTATAATTATTTAAGAAAAGTATCTAGATGTGCTGCTACTAAAAGAGTGAATGAAAAATATAAAACTAACTTAGTGCTTATTAATTGCCAACTGGGGAAAACTTCAGGAATTGCATGTGAGGATTGAATACAAATGTAGAAGTGAGACCAGAGGGTTAACTGACTTCACTTGAAAAGTGTGACACCACTTAATACTCTGGAAGATATCAGCATCAGTATCTAGAAAAAGTACTTTTGCCTGTTTACAAAATTCTGCTTCCTTGCTCAGTTGATAAACAGTAACATTTCTAGGCAGTGATTTCTCCAGCATTTGACAAAGCAAAATAACATTTTATTGGCCTTATACCGAGTTCTTTAACAGAATGAGGGACATTAAACATATTAAGTCAATTTTGGTTTTATATCTCCATTAAAAATAAGCACCTCATATTCAGAGGGTCAAATATTATAGAAGTTAATTATCCTCCTTAATAAGTCCACATTTAGGTGTAGCCTCTGTAGTAGGTAAAACTCACTACTCCCAGCAAAAGCTGTGCCCTGCCTCTTTTTGTAAGATGCATCACTTCTGCAACCTGAAAGGAAAATACAGATCAGGTCTGACCTGTAGGTTGAAGTACAAAGCTCGTAGTTTCCTCCTGCTCTTCACTGAGAGGAAGACTGAGTGGCTTTGCCACTTCTTCTCCCTACAGGGAGCTGAGATGCTGATAATGACGATTTGCTCTCAATTACACCGTGAGCAGGGAACTGAACTGCCAGTGCATGAAATGCTGCTGAGTCTAAAAGCAACAAAGAGGACAGTTTGACCACTAACTGAAGGCCTTTTTTGGAACTTAATTAAACAGTACAAGTAGAATAGTACATTAAAGCATAGCTGGAAAATACAGTTGAAGAGTCACATTCTGGAGTACTAATAAATCTGTGCTATCTCTGGATGATACTCCAGTAATGGGTAGCACATGACATGTCCCATACAGAAGTAAAGCTCTCCTTCTGGTCATGTGGGAAGTGAAATGATCTTTAAAATCTTATTAATCCTTTTAAATCTGCGTTATTCTCAAAATAAGCCCACTTTTCATTTGTAAATAGAGAAAATCTTGTTAAAAGTATGTGATGAGTGAAATAAATGTAGACTGCCATTAAATGTTTCCAAAGAGACAAGGTTCCATCTCTGACTGAAGTTCAGACAGGAAACACAACTGCCTTTGGTGTTACTGAAATCTGGTAAACCTTAATTCTCTTGTCAGTTATCCCAGTCCTCAG
This sequence comes from Chiroxiphia lanceolata, assembly GCF_009829145.1. Lineage (NCBI taxonomy): Eukaryota > Metazoa > Chordata > Aves > Passeriformes > Pipridae > Chiroxiphia > Chiroxiphia lanceolata. The sequence continues at coordinate 16,293,814 of NC_045646.1, read as the reverse complement.
CCACATCTAGCTGATTACTTGGAGCATAGGAAAAATCAGCAGCTGTGTTTCACAGGACAAGGGGCAATGCATTTACAAGTATTTGTAACACTTTCAGGGCTTCCTTTTTTGTGTTAGGTTCATGTTTCCTGTGCTGCAACCGCAGAGCAGAACCCCTGTTCTCCTGCTGCACTGCAGTTCAACACTCATTGTGCCAGTGATACGAACTCTAGGCTTCCACTGTTTGCAAACAGGTTCAAGCAGTCAGGCTTCACAGTAACTGAAAAGCAGAACTATTTTAACAAAGAAGTGTTAAAATAGGAGAGCTACATTCAGAAACAGTTTTAGACCCAACAGCCTTTTCCTCAGTGAGTTTATGGGTATGCAATTTCTAAAAGAAGTACAGAGAAACAAACACACTTCCCCAAAGCTTGGCCACTACTGATGGTCAGTCAGCTACATGGTCACCTATAGGTATCACACAAAGTAGACATGTTGCAGTGCATACTAACTGATGGAAAAATGAGCACCTAGCTGTGCTTCTTCAGGCTGGGTATCCAATGCCACAAATCGGAGTCTTCCATAACTCAGGGAAGTGCAGTGAAGGTCCTGTCTAGATACCTTCAGATTCATGTCTTTCTTCCAATGTGGAATACAGGTTTGGCTTTTAAACATCTCTTTTTCAGTTATCTCAGCTCTCAGTAAAAGTTCCCTCTTTTTTTTTATCCCGTGGGTACCCTTTCTAAGCTTTCATTTTCAAGGTGTGCGATTTCTCAAGAGACCCTCCTCAGGCCATACAGCTCTGCCACCTTCGCTCTGTAGCAAAGAAATAAAGATAAACCTACTTTCCATTAACTCCCCAGGGAAAAACTATTCTGTCTTTGAGAAAGTGCCTGGTCTCATTAGTTCCTCAACAGCAGGAAGCTGAAAGAAGCTCTTGCAGAGATGTAGCCAGCTCATCATTGAATGATAGCTCCGCATTCATGCACTCTTTACTTCACACTAAGAGTTTACACAAAGCGCTGGTCTTTCAAGACATCTGGCACAGATTGGAGCCTCTCCTCTACAAGAGAAAGAAAGCTGTTGAAGATTTCAGGTCCCAGTTCTCAATTTTGCTTGGCTCCCTTGTTTAGTACATGATGGAGAATGCTCATCTGACTTAGATGTGCTCATCTGACTTGGCGCTATCACGAAAGCCACCGAGATAACAAAGAATCTCTGTTAAGGGATGGCTCATTTGGGGAGTTTTCTTTTGGTGAAAGGTCCTAATCCACAATTCAGCTTTTGAAACTGAAGTCGGGAACCTGGACCTATGACTCAGTGTTAAGAATGTGTCATTTTCACTTTAACGTTTCTATTAACGGAAGAGTCTCTACAGCCACTAATTTTCTACCAGGTACTCTCTTACTGATTCATGAATTTGGACTGGTATTTTTTTCCCTACAACCTAAATGCACTCGCAAAAAAATTCTTGGAAATTAGAGGACTGCAGTAAATATCTATGAGATTTATGTCACCAACTGTAATAACAATACATCCTCTATTACTGACCAAGATGCAAACCAATTGCTTATTCTTTCCTATGTTGAATAATTCAAAAATACTGACCTCGATGACTCAAGACTTAATCAAAAAACCCACAGCTGCTCCTAAAAATAATTATCTTCTTTGCAGATGTGGCAGATGGTGCTACATCAACTAAGATGAGGTAATTTAAAGAATTCCCCAGGTTATCACTAAAGAAAATTAATCTTGTGAAACAATATCAGAAACTTCAATTTTCTACTATCTTGAACAAACATAACCAGCTTCCAAAAACTCACTGTTCAATCATCATTCCTAAGGAGCAATCTCAATAAATAAATGACCATTATATATATATTTTGAATATTACAACCTATTGCTTTTCATCTTTACATTATGATTCCTAATCTCAGCATTTTGAACATACAAAACATACTGATCCATGAAAAAGATAATGTTGAAGGAATTGAACTGAATGAACACAGTGAGGTTTCTCAATGCAATTAACTCCAAGCTACAGTGAGATACATTTCCAATGTTTTGCTAATATTTCTACTGAACACCATAAACAACAAAAAAGGGACGAATCTCATTTTGAAATTGAAGCAAAAGCACAGTAAAATACCTCAGTATATTCTTACCTTTACCCTCACAAATAAACCCAAAAGCTATTCAGAAACTGAGGAAGGCAGCCAGCTTAATCCAGACCCTAAGCAAGAAGCAGTTTTGAAAGGCATACAGTGTTCAAACAACATTTAACTTCAAAGCCTTTTTGAAGTGGACAGACTAGTTACACTCTTTCCTCAGGCTACCTTTCAGATCTTACAGTTTTAAAATTTACCTTTACATGTAAACAGGTCAGCAAAGTCACTAGGAGCAAAATCTTTAGATATAACAGTGTCAAAGTTACTATTCTAATCCATATAAATGGTTTTTATTCAGTCTGGACCATGTGTATACTTCAATCAGAGCACAGATGGTTAGTCAAACAGATGCTCTATAAATACCTCAAACAAATGTCTTTCTGATTTTGTTATGGATTTGGAATCCATGTGCAGAATATAATCACTGGCAATATCAGGATCTCATCTTGTAAGGTATTCATAGACTTGTTTCAGTCTCCCGTGGCTGCTATTGACTTCACTTGGAACTGAAAATACTGAATACTTCTCCTCATTGTCTATGCAGTCTAACAGGTTCTTGGGTTTTACAGATCAGTTCACTAAAAAGACTCAAAGTTTAAGGGCTTTATATTCAGATTGCTCATTTCACAGTGTCTATTGGGTACTCTTGATTTGCATTTCATTTTTTATCAGTGATACAGCTGCAAACAGGCCAGGTCTTTAGCTACATGCTGATGAAAAACAGAAGCAGAGCAAAGACAACGCATGCTAAGGTGCACTTCACAATGCTGAAAGAGCCCTGAATTACATTTATTCTGCTCCAAATTAAAAAATTAAACAAATCTAGAAGCCTCTGTAAGCAGTAGCAATTATCACCCTTCTTTCAAATCATGTTTTTAAAATATTATAAAAGAACAGTCAAGTTTTACTAAAGAATAAATGTAAACAAATTAACTGAATTTTATATGATCTACTTAGAAATATTCCTTCCTTCCTGTATTTACTGATTGAATTACTAAAGAAAAAATAACAAGGCTTTATGTACAAGTCTGACAAACTCCTCCACATTTAATAGTTATGGCAGGATATATTCAGTTGAGAGAGCTGACAATCAAATCAAAGAGTTGGCACTAAGGAGCTGAATGACGGATGATTGGGTTGGTGGTTTGGGATTTCAGCAGCTTACTGACAGAATCAACCCAATACAAACTGGCTTTTGCACTCAGCTGATAGGCCTGCCTTTTTCCCACCTACCCCTGGATTTGACATGGTTTTAGGATAATTCCTGAGGGACCTTTGTTATGCTGGTAAAATGGCTACTTATTAAGGAAACTTTCTAGAAAGAACAGGTTTGGCCCCATGTCAGAAGAGACCACAGACAAAGCACATGAGGGACTGTGAGGTCTCTCCCTGGTGGGGTGTGTAAGGCAATGACAGAAAATGCCTAGAATGATTTGTAGGCAACAACAACTTCTGCAGAGTTCCTGACTTGGAGGATTTTATAGCAGGTATGAAAAGATGTCCTGAATCAACAACTAGGGACCAGGCAAGGTCAGGTGAAGAAGAATGACTGAACCTGGGAAAGATTAAGGAACAGACCCTTAAATTCAGGGAGGGCTAAAGGACTGCACCTTATGGAGATGGACTGAAAGACAACTAAAGCTGCTTTTCTGCCCCAAATGCAAGGAGTTTATACTCAGGTCTGGACTGCCAGCCAGGTGGGAAACAAAGGCATTGTCGAGGGTTCAACTGCAGGAAAGAAATCTTGTTAAAGGAAGGATTCTTCAAACCAATTAGTCTTTACATATATAACTTAAGGGAGCAGTGCTGACCAGGAAGATGATTTTAGAGAGATGTAGACTGAATTAATGACAAACAGGCATTACAGAAACATTAGAATAAGGCAGTTTTATTCCCTCTACAGCAAAAGCAATAGGCTTGATACTATTAGAGCCTACTAAGTCAGAAAGAAACAATATAAAATAAGAAATATTCTTAAAAAGATGACCCACAAAAATTCCCTATTCACTTAGCATATATAGTTGTAGTGTAGAACAGTACTTGTCTTCATGCTATAGAAAGGAGGCAAAGGAGGAAACACTTGTTTTTCCTCTCCAGCAAGAATGTTCATGACTGTGTATTTATAAAGTAACTTATATTATTACTGTTCTTTCAATGGCAATGCCTATTCTTAATACAGATTATGTTGTTAGTGCAGTACAATGTAATAGTCCAAGTGTGTGATGTTATCTATCTTCTTCCTTTAAAAATAATGGAAAAAACATTGTGACACAGCTGGAAACTGGTGAAACTTGGTCCAAGTTAAATACATAACAAATGTGCAAGCAGCTCCCGCAGATTTCAACTAGAAATGGAAATTCTCAGCATTTTTCCAGATGAAATCAAAGATGTTGCAAATTAGACATTCATGCCATAAAGCACTGGGTAATTTTTCCAAGTTTGTTTCATATGTTTCTTGTATTTAAAAACTTGTGTTCACTGACTGCTCCTCTCCTTCTTATGCTGTGCACAAACTGTCAGCTGGGCATTTCAGGAGAACCAGTGGAACGTGACATAGGAAGATACCAGTGTTTTTATGTGGAGGATGTAAATCTTGGCTTAACTAGTTTAAATATTTTTTGACATCTTTTTATATTATATAGCCAAACTTCACAGTCAAGCTTCTCAACCAGCTTTTGTTATCAACCCATGCAGCATGATTCTCATTTGGCACATCGGAGAAACAACAGTCAAATACTGACAAAACAGGCTTCAAAGCACAGCACATGCAATCAAGTATTTCACTATCTGACAACTTTTTTTAAAGGGCTACCTTTTAAAGATTTTTATAAATCTACTTTATAAAAGCTTTTCACTAATCATATTCAAGACAGATACTGAACATTTCTGAAAGGAAGAAAAGTGTGACAAAGATGTTCGTAACTTAAAAGTAAATGTGTATTTCATGATTTTATTTGAATAGAAAATGCAGGTAGCTAATCAAAACTTGCTAGCTGTTCCCGTGTTTTCTTTCTTAGATTGATTACAAATCAAATAGATTGTACAAGTGTAATTGAAATGTGGTAGGTAGTCAGGATTATGTGCGTGATCAGAAGGTGAACATTGCTTTCATCCTTTTAATGGAATGTTTCTAATGTTTGGCAGACTTTCTGAAATTCTTTGTAACCACTCTCCTCAGAAATAATAAATCTGGCTTTGGAATTATGAGATTAAGAAAGGGCTGACTTGTCCACAGACATTTAAGGGAGAAGCATGGTAATTTCGCAGTGTTGCAGCATCACTTTCAGCTACTTTAAAAAGGTAAAGGGCAAAGCTGTTAGTGAAAAGGGACTGGTGATACTGGAAAACCAAATTTTTCAACAGAGAATCAGAATTATGGAACAGGTTAGGGTCTTGGAAAAAGCAAAGTTTGTGTATGACAAGCTAAGTGGCCATAATATCATGCTGTACAGTGCTACTAAAAATCATGAGAACTGACTACAGCACAGTGTAGCTGAAGATGCACCTCTCCATAGGACAAAAGTTAATGATTCTGAATACTAGAGGAAATTATAACAAAATATTTCTACCAAATGCCTGAAGAGTCCCCAGCCACTGGTAAGCCAGAGAACAGTAAAGCATAACATCTTATTTCTTTTCCCTTTTTTTTTTTTTTTTTTTTTTGTTGGGGGGGGGGGGTTGGGGGCTGCATTTCTGCCAATGCCCAAGGATTTAATAGATATTCTTCCACTGAGAATCTACTCTTCTTCCTCTGTTCTCAGAAATAACATCACCCAATTCTAACATAATTTCTATAGCTGTAAAAATGAAGGCAATTCGTAGTCTACTGTCATTAATTTCTTTGGTCAGGCAGCTTCACCAACATATTTATATATTGAAAAAATAATTGGTCAAAATGACAGTATATAGTCATAACGTTGGTCCCTACTAAACTCAATTTCATTACAGTAAATATTTTACTTTCAGAAGTACCTATCTAGTAAACGTATTATTTCTTCAACTCTATTCAGTTTTCCAACCCTTTTTATTTGAAAGGAAGTCAAGTTGGTTTAGATTCCTGCTAAATCTTTCAAAACATTGTTTACGATTATAATAGAGTTCAGAAAGCAATATGTTTTTACCTTGACTAATGACACCAGAAAAATAAAACAATAGTCCAAAAATAAGTGTTTTCATCTGAAATATTCATAGAAATTTCTTATTCTCTTGAATCCAGTATTGTTTCTATGACCACCTGCAGTTACATTCATAAACTATCTAGTTAAAATGTCAGAGTACATTCTGGTTATTTTAATGCCAAGGAATACATTCTGTCATTGCTTATTCACAACAAATCTTTCTTTAACATATTTTACATGCCTGAAATATTCCCAAGCAATTCTGATTTACTACTAATATCCCAAAGGAATACAAATCTTATCAATTTTGATGCTGTTAATATGTCAATAAATACAATCTGTGATAACATAGAAAACAAGACCTCAAAACCCACTTGCTTAAAAGTATGTTTTTTTTTAAAAAAAAGCATAACAGCATTCTCAAAGATGTGAACAAAATGAAGCTGCTTTTAATTAACTTGGCTTCTAATATGATGAAACATGCTTTTGTATAATTCTGTCAAGATACTGCAAACATTGTCTTTGGTTTAGCTTGCTTCAATTTGTGAAACCTGTAATGTGATTTACAGGATTGAGCGGTAGCTATAAAGGCAACATTCTCAATTTTTTCCTCACTTACACCAGCACAAGGAAAGCAAGAGATTTCAGTCCAAGAAATTATGATTGAGCTTTTTTGGCAAGACGAATCCTTCTTCTTTCTACCCCTAAAATCTACTGCCTTTCTAACTCTACATTAGGAATGTAGGACATTATCTCTGAGAGTCTAACGGTGAATCAGGTCAATGAGTTATTAATTTAATTAATCTGATTTTTTCCCTTGGTGATACGATGTAGGTAAACAGGGACTGCTTTGCAATGAACTTCAGATTAACCATAAAACTGTTGTGAAACCTGGGCTTGAAATGGTTACCTTGTTCACAGTGGGATGCACAAGGTCCAGCAGCACTGTCTGCACCACAGACTGAGCTCAGGTTAAGCTCTCAGACAACCTTACCAGTACCTGCAGTGTGGTTCCATGAGTAGTTGCTAAATGAGTATTCCTCCATTTACACCTAATGCAAAAATACACCAGACTATGTGTAGACATGAATATTTAGTCATCCACTCAGCAGGAGAGGATTTGGTTGCAGAGAATCTGAAAGAGATTAAGTTGCTCTTTGATGCCACTTGCTCTTTTTTCATGCTTGGTCCTTGCAGATAGAAGTGTTTTATCAGATCTTAGCTCAGGTACAGACAAGTTCACTTGCACCACAGTCTGGGAAAGCTCCTACAGTAACTTCAGTGGAACTGACCCTGAGGTTGTATCCTACTGGATGAACAAAAAGGGTGTCCAAATTGGGCAGATGTTTCATAACCATTAGCTTACCCAGGCTTCTATTTAAAAATAAAAACACTATGGCAGCATGGATTTTTTGTGGTTTGTAATGCACCCAGAAGGCCCAAAAAAGTACGAAGGAAGCTGAAAGTAAGTCCTCACTGTCTCCAGGGCAGAGATGTTACTCTGCTTCAGCAGAGCCCAGCAACACCGAAGCTCTTTCTATGAACTTCATTTAGAGCAGAGGTTGCCTCTTGTTCTATGTCTTTGGGTGTATTTAAGTTTTACTCTGATCAACACTGCAAAGTCTAAGTTCTTTCAATTCAGATGGTCAAAGAAAAGGTATGCACTTAAATCCAGGTTTTGCATACTTATTATTGTTTCATTAGAGGGGGATCTCTTTAACAACTTCAGCCAGAAAAAAACACAGCATAATACAGAGGTCTAGTTCTGTGTATCCAAAAGCAACCCATGCAAAGTAAACCTGGCCCTATGGCCTCTTTGTTTGTTTGTTTTAATTACTGGATTTGGATTAATATTTGTATTTATATTATGTGTTTATGGTCTTTCACTAATTTTTTCAGTAGTTACTCAATTATTTTTCTAATACACTATACCTTAAAAGCCTCACCCTTACAAGTCTTGCCTTCTGAATCAGAAAATCACCTGTTGCAAATACATGCATACTTATAAATCAATTTTACTTGTATGAAATAAAAATCTGCTACTGATGGTAGTACAAAAAGACACCTCTCTCCTATAGTCAGATGTGCTGTTCCATAATGTACAGTATTGATTCCCATAATCTCACAACTATGGCTATACTTGTAAAAGTACCAAAACTTGGTGCTTGGTAACTACACTAACATTTAAATTACATCATGTGAACATTGATACACTTCATATATGCTACTTTCAGGAACATGCATAATGTGACCATGAGATTTCACTGAATTTATGGCACATATTATGTTTAGGATTGAATTTACTGGCAGACACAATGTGATCACTTAACTAAGCTCCTTAATAGCCATGCTATTACTTCTGTATTTTTATATATTCAAGAAGCAATTATTTTTTATTCCTATTGAGGGAAGGGTCTTATTCCAGACTTTATGTAAGGATAATGAGTTTTCATTTCAACATAACAGCACACAAACCTTTTCCTTTTAAAAATAAATGACCTGCTCATTTTTATTAGATGTCTACAGTGGTAAAACACATTTTTCACTGAGAAGGAAGACACTGCCCTGACAACATAGAAGAGGAACAATCTATAAGCATGTTGTTGAACCATTACCCTGCTGACTTGATCTCTTCCCTTTTCAAATTGAAATAGCACAGGCAGTTATAAATTAATCTTGGGGGAAAAGGATTTGGACTTAATTTAAACACAGTTCTGAAAACTAAGAGACACCATTTCTTTCTCCCTTTAATATTCTGAAGAGCCACTGCATGTAATGAACAGCTCCACTGCTGATGGAGTGCCTGTAGATGAAATTCTGATAACTATGCAATCTCATAGGGACTACACGAGGACCACAGAGGTTTTTCACTCCTGGAAGAAAATCTAAGTCCCGTGGAACTCTGTGTGCCTTTCTGTTTAAAAGGTTTTAACTATACCACAACAATGTCTTAGTTCAATGAATGCCAGTTTTCCAGCAATTCATATAATAGATCAAAACTTTTCCAGAAAACAAAAAAGCTCCCCTAACACTTGAAAGCTGGTTATTGCAAGTGCCTGGAGCCAGATTAGGATGGGGCATGGAGGGCAGGTCCCAGTGTTAAAAGTGACTGCTGAGGGTTATACAGGACTTGTTGGTCGGTTCTGAATTTCAATAGCAGGGAAATATAAACTGCAGCATGAAGTTCTGTGTTAGAAGTTTTAGAAAAGTCCTTTCTCTTTCAGCTATAAATTAAATTCGATCAAGACTTAGAAAGGAAACTTTCTTACATAGCACTCAAGAATAATTAGATATATAACAAATTGTGATGCCGCAACCAAGAGGAAACATAGCTTTGATAAAAAACACTACTTATTATGTGCCATGGGCATTGGCAGTAGCCAGATATTTAATAATAATCAGGCAAATCTTGAAGTGAAGAAAATTAATGATGGAAACCAAAAAGATTAATTAAAACAATCCAGAAGTTTTAAAATTCAAAATGGGCACCAAATAAATCCCAGCAATTGTAGTATCAATCTGCACGTGCTAAATTTGTAGTTCTTACAAAAAGAAACCCAGAAATATGCAGTATAGTTTTTTCTCCCTGTTTTCAGTGAAGCAGGAGGAAGGGAAGGTGTACTGTACACGCAGTCTGAAGCATTTGAATCCACTGATAAGCAAAGAGATTTTTAAAAAATTGGGGAAAAACCCCCCACAGGTTTCTGACACTGAGCTCTGGATAGATGTGAAGTTTTTCAAAGTGCATCATCGCCATGGGTGCCAGGCAGGCTTTCCCTTCCTGCTTCTCCCCAGAGAGCACAGCCAGGACCCTGCACAACACCCCAGGAGAGGGGGAGCTGCTGCTTCATTTTATTCAGTGAGTTGGTAATTAAACCTATTGTTTTGCTGTAGAAGTTTAATTAATTTTTCTTCTTCTTTTGAGAAAAAACCTAAAACTGCCTGTTCTGCTTCTGAGTGACTGCTCAAAACTGCATGGCTCTTGGTGCTTGCATGCCTGCTCCCTCATGTTGAAGCTGCTTCTCCACTGTTAATTAAGTAAATACTGTCCCTGAGAGGCAGCTGCAGCACTCCAGTTGAGCAGCATACCTGGAGGGACCACTGTTGGGATCCCTGTGATCCCAGGTTGGTATCCTCAATGGAGTGAGCTTTCTCAGCCTCCTCTCCTGCTCAGCACCTCTAGAACACAACTGTGCTGTCTAAATATGGGGCTTCTGGCTGCAGGTGCCAATCATGGCTTAAAATGTTGTTCTTTAGAGAGTGTTCTTAGACACACGTTTAGGGAATGACAGTTGCCTGAGAAGGGACCTGAACCAGATTTAGTGCTAGGGTTCATTATCCACAGCACTGATAAAGGCTCCCACGAGTCTATGCCCTTCTCCCTCCTTCTCAGGGAGTAGCTGAAGAAACAAGATGTAATAAGAAAGACTAAAGTGATTAATATAGGGCTGAGGAAGGAGATGGCAAAACCTCCATGGCCTAATGAGTGTGCCTACAGCAATTAATGGAAGGAGGTCATAGCCTAAATGACATATAAAATGAACAGCACAGCAACAAATTATGGATGTTTCAAACTGTCACCTACAGTTGTTAGTGTTTCTCAGGTCTATACTAAGGGAAGGATATTTGAAGAAGGAGAGGACTGAACTAAGAAGGACAAGGGTTGATACATACTGGCAGACTGAAAGGACACTATTAGAAGCATTGCAGTCAGATAGGGGAGAAGTGATGCATGGAATTGGAGCAGGAACTGAAAGAGGAGATTAATGAATGTTTTCTGGAAAAGTAGTCTGAAGTTCATGTGGGAGGCTAAGGTAAGGTGGATTAAAGAATTCAAAACAGATGAGACTGGTAAACTAAAGGCACAAGCAGAGATGCAAGCCTGGAAATAAGCACTAGGGTTTTGTCACTATAGTGCATATTGGGTTAGTGAAACAAAGCATGGAAATTACATAGTTAATTTCTTTACAACTTCTGCAAGTTTCCCTCTTCCTGTTACCCACAGTCCCACTCCTCAAGCGATAAGAATCCTCATCCACAGATTTATAACCTTTGACAATTTAAGTTCCTTCTGGTTTCAGCTGATTTTTTTTCTCCCCTGACCTCACTGAAGGAAAGTATCTCTGAGAATTGTTGCATATGTTTAACAACACAGGTTAACCAGGTTAATGAACTGTTTAAAGTAATTCCCCATGAAAACAGGGCATAGCATGTTGTTTCAGGAATTCCCACCACTGACAATCAAACTAGCATTGTAAGAAGTTGGTGAATGTTGAAAATTACCAGAGAGCATTAGATAAATTTTCTGGCCACTCCACTCATAACATCTGGCAAATTCATCTGCTAATTTGCAAATGAAAAGAATACCCAGCAAGTATTAAACTGATTCCTCTGGTTGGGCTGCAGTACTGGTTCTGCATGAGTGCATAAAAACAAATTTCTTCCTCATATGTGACACCAGCTGCTGTTCTAATGCATGTAGTTGTCTTGATAATGAGAGTTCTGACATTACACTCTTGTTCAGGGGATTTCTTTATTTGCCCTCTTTTATTTAAATAACACTTGTAATACACTTAGTTCTCTTTTACTCACATGGGTGGAAAAATCTGGAGAACAAACCTGTAAGCTTTGTGGCCTCTCGGCTCAGTCTCACTAAACAGCCCCCATCATCCCAAGTAGTTGTCTTCACTTATTTCATTTCACTCATCACTGACAATTCTTCAAAATAAATTTTTAGTATCAAGTCTTGTTTATGTGCTGCTGTTCTGTCTGGTTTTTTTATTATTATTTTTGTTGATGTTCTGTTTTCTTTAACGATTTATTCAAATTAATTGTTATCTGTAGCTTAGTCCCACTGCTGTTGTGGAGTCTTTGCCTGCAATCTTGTCTCCTTAAAGGATCAAAGTTTTATTTGATTCACTCCTAAAAGCATCTTAGTACAAAGCCACCAAATCTGATTTCTCTGTTACACAAGATCCAGGCTGCTTTGCTGGACCACAAGTACAGCTGTGAGCTTTGCCTGTGACATAGTGTTGCTGTGTAAGTGCCCAGTGGCACTGAGTGTGTGCCACATGCCTGCTGCCTGTAAGGGAGCTCTGGTCCAGACCTGGCTTTTGGATCTCCTCTCAGCTTTGAATATCCCAACTTACCTCTTTACATCTGCGGTCACCCCTAGCATGTTCATCAAATATAAACAATGCTTGGTTTCCAACAGGATCCTGTAAAACCAGTAAGGCTTTTCTTAGCCATTCTTTGTGCACTATGTGCCACACACCAGGTATTACTGAGATGTAGCACAGATCATTTCGTGGTGCTGATACAACATCTCTTGCAGAGCAGAGCAAATTTCTCAGAAATAGCCAGACTATCTCTGGGCTTGTCTTTTTCACTTTTTAGAACAGAAAAACTGCTACTTCTCATCTCTGTTGAGTGGATATACGTTTTAATTCTTCTGAATTACCATTCAGTCTAATGTTGTTTCTAAGCCCTAGTGCTGCTTCCAATTCTGAATTGAAAAACACTTTTAATTCCTCCGTTTCTTTCTAGTATTCACACAAAAGGTGTAGATGCCAGTCCGAAAGAGACGTTTGAAGACTTTTATTTGTCAGTTAAGATTACTGTCAGATATACAGGGTTGGCCAAAAATTGCATAAGTGTATAGGTTTAGTTTCATAAGCTTGAGCAGAGAAACTGCAGTTTTACCAAAAGGGGTGGTTGTATGTCCTTAGGCTTCTGTGCACCAGCATTCCAGATAGTCACTGAGTAACAAAGGGGACAGAAACACATAAGTTCCTGCCTCATATGTAAAAAGTTCTAGCATTTTTTATTCCTGTCTCTCGCTTGAAGAGGCAAAGTGCAAGCTGGTATGCTCAAGATATTAATGTGAGGGGGTTTTTCCCTCCACCATAAAAACAATAAACTAAACCAAAAACACCCACCACAAACAAACAAAAACCCCCAAACAATAAATCATTATAGACCACATTTTCAGCTTCCCAACTGCAATCTGCACCAAAAATGTCTTTTAGCTGCTTGAAGAAAAAGTGGCAGCTACCAGTTCTGTGCAGTTCTCTGCAGCTGCTCATCTGACCCCTAGGCTGTGTGTTCACTGCAAGCTACTGCTGGAAATGCTAAATTATCAGTGGATGCCCAAAGGCCACTCTCCTGCCCTGCTGTGCTCCGCAGTAACTGTCGGCATCCACACCCGGGGCTTACATTTTTTGCCTTCAGATACGGAAGCCAAAGGAAGGGAAGGCCCTGAGCAGGAATTAACATGCACCCTGAGTTTGTGCTGAACTCAGGGACTGATCGTAATGTGGGATAGGCAAGTCAGCAAGTGAGCAGAGCTGTGGCCTTGGTTCAGCAAGATGTGCGTAGGTGGGTAGGATCAGGCATGAACAGCCACAGAAACAGGTCAGTGCCTGAAATGATTCTGAAGGGAAGATGCAAAATGCATTTGATTTATAACAGTTTGACAGTGAAAACTTTTTTGGTGAGGCCTGTAAAGCTAACTCCTCAAAGCTAACATTCATAGTTTGTATTTCTCAACAGCTGCTGTAGCTAGATTTCAATTAAAAGTTGCCTAAATATTTTATGGTGGGAATAATGAGCTGAAGCTGTATGATAACAAGCTATCTGTCCCATGACTTCCCAGGTATGCTTTTTTCACAAGATTTCCTGGTGAAGACAGGAATGACCTGAATGAACTATTCACTGTTCTGGTCACCTTCTTTCCTGGAGTCCTCTGATCCTTATTCACAGACAGAAAGTATGAAGCTTACCACTGTTCAGCAAAGAAAGGGTTACCTTGATTAACAAATAACAAGCAGCTGTCCACATACCAGCCTCAGGAGATAAGAGAGATGAAAGAGAGAACTGTGGTTCTTGGTGTAGGGAAGTCTGACTTGCTTAAGCTATGGGAAAAGAATCACTCTTCAGGAAGAAGGAAGAGGTATGTAGCTCACATGAGCAAGATTAGCCTTGGCCTTTCTACAGAAATAGGCAATATTATCTGGGTAATAGGCCTATAGCTGGGGTGAAGAGATGAGCAGATGGCAGAGCTCTGGAATAGAGTAGGATTGGTTTCCTCAGTTCCTTCATGCAGTGATGAAAAGCCTAGCAACAATAGTGTGGAGCTGGAAAATGGCTGTATGACTATAAGGAGGTAAATTTGTAAAAATGAGAACAAGACCACAAGCAAGGAAAGCAGCAGCTTGTCTAACTCTTAATATCTTTAAGACTGTCTCTGTTTATCCTGGGCTCAAGACTGCATTCTAGCCAATTTTCCTTGTGGAGTGTGAAATATGGGATGTCATATCAGATAACCTAAAAGTCTCTTTGGCCTTAAACTCTGTGTCCCTCTTTCTTTCAGATTGTTGCTTCCCATGAAATACTAAAGTTTTTACAATCTCTTTGTTATTCAGTGGGTAAAAATTGTATATAAAATTACTAGCCATGATTAACAGCAACAAAAGCTAAATCCTTCTCATTTCACCATGAAATGCCAGGGGAGATATCGTAAAGGATATTTCTAGATTAGGCAATTTAGATCAAAGTAGAAAAACATTATTAAGCTTTGGTCAGTAAATGTTTATTGATACGAAACACTACTTAATCCACTCTCTCTGAGGGGTTGCTTTAAAGCTTTTTGTCTTCTTCAGGTAAATAAAAGCAATTTCTACTGCAAGTAATTATCACCCACTTAGGTGTCCTCGTGCGTCCCTCCCCCGCCCTCCCAGCAGTTCCTCTTGCGTGTTCAGGTAGCTATGTATCGGTTTACTATCTTCCTTTTAAGGCTGTGCTCTCTCCAAACTTTGTTTTTATCGGGTTTTTACCACTCATTAAGACACTGCACTAGAAGCAACTAAACCAAAACGAATTGTGATAATTTGCAAAATATGCTTTTTATCTCTGATAACTCTGTATCATACTTAAATGGTACAATTTCTACAGCATTTGTCTGCCTGCTACCATCAAAATGCAATTTACTTGTGACTGTTAAAAATTACGCTTAACCACATCTCGCATCTCCGGTAGGCTACTGCTATCTGTGCATCCATTTCCGTCTCGAAGGAAGTTTTGCTCTAATCGGTTGTTCGTAACCACTATAAATACACGTTCGTTGGAGCCGGAACAACAGAAGTACAGTGGGGGTTTTTTTGTTGTTGTTTTTGTTTGTTTGTTTGCTTTTAAGATTTTTCTTTCAGATAAGAATCTGACTTAGTAGGTTGCGGACACGCGTCGCTGTGATTTAAGCACAATATCCTAAAGGTATTATTAAGCACTAATTAACTTACCGACTCTCTTAAGGCGCTACGGTATGAAAACCAGCAAATTTAGATGACAAAGTCCCTGTTTTTCCCTTCTCCTGTAAGAAAAGCCCTCTAATTCCCGCTCTCCGCGTCGCAGCAAAGCCCCAGCGGGGTGATCACCTCCCGATGGGTGACCACCTCCCGGCAGGTGCAGCGCGTCCCCCGCCCCTCCGCAGCCCAACGCGAATTCCCGGCGCCGCTCCGCTCCCGGCAGCGGCTCCCGCTCGGCCGCTCCCCTGCGGGCACCGCGGGCGCGCAGCGCGGTCCCTCCGTGACCGCCCTCAGCCCGGGGATGCTCCTCGCCCGCAGCCGGGGATCCTCGGCGGCGGGGCGGCTCCTCTCCGGGAGGGTCCCCGCGGGCGCCCGGCGCCGACACTCACCGGGAGCAGCGGGACCCGCGGGCTCCCGGCGCCGAGGCTCGGCGGGCAGGGACGGGCGGTGCTGCTGTCGCCCAGCGCGGCGGCCCCGGGCACACGCGGCGCGGCCCCGAGCGCGCAGGCGGCGGCGCGCGGGGAGGGGCGCGGGCCCTACCTGGGGGCGGCGGGCGGGGGCTGCCCGGCCATGGCGGGACCGGCGGCGGGACCCTCCGCTCCGGCGGGGTCCGGGCAGCGACAGCGCGGCCCCGGTGCGCTGCGGAGGCACCTCCCGGCCCTGCCCTCTGCTCACTCCTCCCCCGCCCGCCCCGCCGCCTCCCCCGTCCCTCCCTCGCGGCCGGCGGGCGAGGGGCTGCGCTCCGCGGGGCAGCGCCGCTCCCGACCCGGGCGAGTGCGGCCACCCGGCGCAGCGCCGTCCCCGCACTCTTCGCACCTGCGGGTGCCCGGCCGGGACATGCGGGAGGGATGCGGCGGTCGGGGTCTGTGTCGCTGGAGCGATGTAGCGCCCGCACCGGGATCAGGACGGCCGCAGAAGTTGCTGGCGTTGTGCTCTGTCTGCGGTGTGGGAACAAGGACGTGACGGCGAGGTGCTGGGTGACTCCAACAAGGAATGGGCGATCGTTGCCGAGTCCTCCTTACGAATGTCATGATGTTCTTGGAGCCCCAGCCCCGTAAACCATGTGATTTAAATGACGGGGGTTTCTGTCGGTTTAGATGTGAGACTCAAGCATTTAGAAAAGGACCCTGCTGAGTTAACTACAACTTACGTCTTGCTTTAAGCACCTTTAGACTATTTTATTTGGTTACTTTCAGCAAAGTTCCCCCCCTTTGTTTATTTGTTTACCGGTTGGTTGGTTTTTTCAAAACAATGCTGGATGTCCTGTGGCTTGGCTCTGTCGTGTTTGCATAACCATGTCGGAGAATCTGTGCAGTACAAACGATTAGAATTGGTCTGTAGTCATGGAAAGGTGGGATTAAAAGCACCTGATTCACAGGTGATGCATGGTGCAAATGTATAGTTTTGAAACCATAGCTAGAGTGAACACAGAGCCTTCTGGGTTCAGCAGGAGTCCTTTGGCTCAGGTGTGAAATTTGCAGGGCTGGAGACAATTGTCATCACCCTGTAGCTGCAAGAGTCTCCTTTTGCTGAGACTTGTTTTCGATAAGTTTAGGATCTAGATCAAAGCCCCAGATCTGCTCTGTCCAGTTAGGTGAGGAGTGTTATACTTTTGTTAGTTATGTAGCAAACACTGTGCTCAACAGAGGAATTCAGTAGTAAAACCATAGCATGAACTTACACATATCCACAAATACCGCTGAAAGCTTGACTCCTGTATGGTGAGCCCTGATCTATAGTCATTGCTCTGTTCAGAGATTTGGTGAGTGAATTCAAAGACAAAGAGGAAGGGCAGGTTACAAGGGCAATAAGTCCATGCTTGGGCAACCATCTTTTTTTTTTTTTTCCCCTGCAATAAAGATTCACTGTTTCTCTTCTTTAAATATATCATTCCTGTGACTTTTCTATACTTTGCTATTGCCTTTAGTTGGCACAACATTATGAAATCGTGAAGCTTAGTGAGTTTTGGAAGGGCCTGGGGCATGCAGAGAGAATTATTTTATATATTACATCAGGTTTTGTTCTCTGTTCCAATTTAAAGCACAGAAATTTCTTAAACCAACTTTGCAGCCAGAGGCATGGTACCATTTAACTACTGAACCAACATTTTTCGTTGTTAAGAAAGGCTACCTGAAGCATTTGTTGTTGGCGACTTTTGCATAACCAAGAGGAGGAAGTTTCATCTTAATTTTTAAATACCTCATAAGACTTTGTGGTAAGGATATGGATTACCCCTTCTGTCAGCTTGTGAAGTGACAACCGAGAGATGACAAGGCTAATAGCTACATTGTGGTGGTTAAGGGTGAATGGAAATCAAAGCCAAGGGAAGTATTGGGGTTTAAATGTAAACTGGAGAAGCTGAGGAAAATAAGAGACATAACAGCCTCTGAGGGGAGTGCTTGAGACATTCTGACCTTCTCTGCCAGCCCATCTAACAGCATAGAAACCTGAGGAATCTTTCCAGATTCTGAGAGAGTGAAAAGTCCTGAACTCCAGATCCACACATACCTGCAGCTTTACCTGCTTAAGTGCAAGCCCAGGTTAGCACTGGAACTGGTTGTCTGCATGAAACATCTACTTAGTACTTAAATGTCAGCCCCTTTGACATGACTTCCTTGTCACTGTGCTGTACTTTTCTAGTGCCCTTCCAATGCTCTTGCATCCTTTCATTCCTGGAAACAGGAGGCTGTAATGCCCTTTCCTCTTCCTTAGTTCTTCCTTTGTATATTCTGTGTTTTGGGGTCACTCAGACTCCCAGGTCTATTGTGTCCCTTATCCCTGTAGACTGTTTTTCATCAGCTCTTTAATAGACACCACTGCTCTACACAAATAGTGCTTAATATTTCCTATCATCTTCCACTTGATCGGTTACTTTAATTTCATTTATTTTTAAGTTGTTTTCACATGACTTCGCATCATATCTCCAGTTTTGTATTTGAAATGTCCTTTTTTCTCTTCCTCATGATAGTATTTTCTTTCAGATAAATTCAGTCTTGTTGCCACTGAGCTTCTAATATCTCACATGTTCTTCCTTGTTCAGTAGCATGTCTGCTCCTTTGCTGTCATTGTCTGATCCTTTTCCCGTCACTGTTCTTTTCCCCTGGAGATTTCCTCTTATCCCAGACTGAGTCCACATGTGACACTGCTGGACAGGGTCCAGTGGAGGGCTATGAAGGTGATTAGGGAACTGGAGTGTCTCTCATGAGGAAAGGCTCAGAGAGCTGCACCTGTTTAGCCTGGAGAAGAGACGGCTGAGAGGGAATCTTATCAATGCATACAAATATCTGCAGAGCAGGTGTCAAGATAATGGGGCCAGACTTTGTTTTCAGTGATGCCCAGTGACAGGGCAAGGGGCAGCAGACAAAAACTGAACACAGGAAGTTCCATCTGAATATGAGGAAAAACTTATTTACTTTCAGAGTGACAGAGCACTAGAACAGGCTGCCCAGAGAGACTGTGGAGTCTCCTTCTATGGAGATATTAAAAACGTGGACAGGCCCCTCTGCAGGCTACTCTTGCTTTAGCAGGGGAGTTGGAAGTCCCTAGATGACCTCCAGAGGTCCCTTTCAACCCTAACCTTTCTGTGACTTCAACTTGGTGCCTCCTAGGTGGCATTTGGGTTACTAATTAAAGCTGGTCAAGGCTTGTTCACTGGCCCCATGGCTCAGGTCTAAATTCCCTTAGTTTTCAAAACACTGTGACTTCATCTGGACTGTTTGGGGTTTTTTTGTTTGGTTGGTTGGGGTTTTTTTTGTTTGTTTGTTTACTTTTTTGTTTTCTTTTTCCTGAGCAGAAAACTTGCAGTTAAAGAGTACAACTAGTCATGGGGCTGTGCCCGACTCTGTTGATGTATATAGAGCACACAGACCCTGCCAGTCACATAACATGGCTCACTATTTCAGTCATAAATAAGCTTCAATGTCTTATCTAACCTCTTTAATGCCTTCCTTTGAACACATCCTGAGTATTACAACTTCTCTCCATTCTGTGTTTTCCTTGTTTAGTTTCATGGTCTTATGTACTGTAGTTACTGAAACCTTGTAAGGGCTAAAGAAGTTAGTGTTAAGTTATCCCTGGGATATTATATGTTACTTGTCTTCTTCATAGATTTTGGAGAAGAAGCTCAGACATAACATACAGCATGTGATTAATCTCTGCATATTTTATATTTTTTCCTTCTTTTTCTTTTACTTTCTTTGCTTTTTTCTTTCTTTCTTATTTTTTCACCCTCATTTTACTCTTGCTCTGTCAACTCTTCTGCTCTAAGTCCCTTAACTTTATAGATAGGGTTTTCACATTCCTTTTTCTGGGTTTCAGAACAGCTTCTTCTGTACTGTTGGAATGCTTTGCTTCTGTTGTGAAGGAAAAGGACAGAGAGACCTTCAGTTAGGGACTCAGAAAGGAAATGATCATTTTCTGTCAGTAACTTTGTCACTTCAGAAGTTCATGGCAGGTTTTCTACTCTCTAATTTCAGATTGTCTGCTCTTGTGAGTTGTCAAGGGTAAGAGCTCTGTGACAGAAGAAGAGAGGAGAGGTTTTTCCCTCATTAGAGGTGGGGATATTTGTAGCTCAGTCTCACCTTTACGTTTGGTTTTTGTTCCCTGACGTGATATGACTCTGAACCATCATTTTTCCATCATAGACACTGCCACTCATCTGTCCCTTACTGCAGCAGATAGAACTGAGGTTACACACATACTGGTTCTTTCGTTTTTATCACATCCTTGTAGCTGATATGAAGTTCTCTAATTCTCACCATGTAATTTCATTTCCTCTCTTTTTTTTTCATTAGTAACTCTTTATTGTCTGTTTCCATTATCCTGCAAAAACTCCACAAACATGTCTTGTACCAACATGTTCTCTTCTGTTGCTTCTTCTCACTGTTTCAGAGCCCTTCTTTGAGCCAGCCATTATGACTTGACTTCTTCACAATCTACCAGAAGTGTCCTTTTCTCAGGTAGACAGCTCTCCTCTTCCCTGAAAGCCCATAGTCTTTATTTCTGAGGGATATGACCAAGTAATACTTTGTGCCTTTTTTCTTATTCCTTGACAATGTTGGCACATAGCCTAAAATAACTATTCTTTTTTCCTGGAATCTGACTTGACAGAAGAGAACTGATTACTGTCACACACTGACTTGTTTCAAAGCTGTCACCAGAAGTATATTTTTCCCTCAGCTTTTAGATATGAATTGGCAACAGGAAGAGAATACTGTGGCATTTTAGTTAGCTGTCTGTCTTTTATGTGTCAGCCTAGGACACTGTTCTCCTACTGGATAACAGAAAGTTATGGTCAGAGAATACAATATTAATTATTCCAGTGGTCAATATTTTGCTCATTTTGACTTTCATAAAAACCCAAAGGAATACTTAAAGACAATTAGTCAGCCTTTCTGTTGGGAGCTTAAGTAGAATAAACTGCTGCAGAGTTGTTAGTTTGAACTGAGAGAAACTGAAACAATAGCGCCAAACAGAGATGACTGTCTCCTAAGAAAATATGTCAGTCATTCCTGAAAATCAGAGGGAGCCAAACTTACAATAAGACTTTGATTTGGCTCCAGCCAAATTCAAGGAGATATTCAAAACCCCATCTTGATATGGTCCTGCACGACCTGCTCTAGCTGATACTGCTGAGCAGTGAGGTTGGACTAAGTGCTCTCAAGAGATCCCTTACAACCCAAGAGATTCTGTGCTTTGTATGCTTCTGTGGCTTTGAAGTTTTGTTCATTTCCAGTAAAAAACTATCCTCAAAAACTTATGCTTATGTGTGGCTTGGTTGGTCTTGGGAAATCTACAACTCTAGACTGACTCTGTAACTGGATGATATTTTCAGGAATAGATCACTGTGGTAGGGGACAGAGCTTTTCACTTCCCTTTGCTTTTCACACAACCCTCCTAATTAGAAATACAGGGGTGGAAAGGTGAAAAGCTTATCACGTAGTACATGTTTGCAAATGCAGGATCAAAAACCTCTCAATATTTTGGTATTTTCTGGACAGAGGCATAATATTTCCAGAACAAATGTGATATTGTCAAATGCCCAATACAGGGACCATCTCTCTTACATAAAAAGAGACTTCATCCAGTTAGGACAACTAGGCCCTAAGCCTAATAGGGGCCTTTGGACACTACTGTTAATCAAAGAGTATGTTTTGGTGAACCTCTATTTACCCTCCTTGTCCCTGTTTCCTGTGCAATTGGTGTGTGTACACAGACTTCTGTTTTGACAGATGTGTAGATAGTCCCTTACAACTAAGCTATATCCCTTCTCCAGTGAATGTAAAAGGGGTGCTACATGGTTGTTGTGTAGTTATTTTGAAAAGTTTTAAAAACATAAGTCATGTAACATGGTTTATATTTGTTTACTAGATGTTTGTTTACTGAAATGTTTTACAGTTGGCTGTATTACCGTGTGATTGATTATCATACATAATTAATGACCTCATGTACTATCAAGTTATTGATGAGGTTGCATAATTCTCTTTGTGTTGTTGTTCAGTACATTGACTGAGTTCTGACACTGTAGATGGACACATATCTTTTACCCAAAATATCAGGTGTATTTTGCTTGTAGAGTTGTGTTGGTTAAACTGTAACTGCATTGAAGATTAGGTTGTTAGCTTTAATATGTTAATACGTTTTAGACAAGAGGTTCTTGTCCAATACCTTTTTTGTTTTCATTTTTGTTTGTTTGTTTGGGGTTGGGCAGGAGGGAGTGTTTTTGGGTTTTGTTGCTTTGGTTTGGTTGGTTTGGGTTTTTTCAGTTACAAAATCTTGTTCTGTCAGTTGAAGTCCTTTTCCTTTTGAGCTGTGTACTTGGGCTGTGACTAAAGCACCCTCAGTTAACAAATCAGTGTTGAAGAGGTGTCTTAATGTGTTGTAACAATTAAGTTGCATGACTTAATTTATAACAGAACACATCTAGCTCATGAGATTCTTACTGGCAATGACCAGGAGCTTGAGAGAAAGGCAGTTGTTAAATACAGTCAAAAGAGAATGAATAGTGTAGCTTGTGCTTAGCTCCAGACTGCATGACATGGCTCCCCATTTAATAAATGCAGATCGTTACCACACAGCATGGGTGCTAGATGTACTTATTTTTCATCTACACACATATCTGTAACTACAAAGAGAATATTTTCTAACATAACCACGATTTTCTTTGACTTAATATGCAGTTTTAAATATTAAACCTACTCAGTCTGTCTGCCTGTCTCTCTCTGACTCCCAAACCTACACTCTATTTTCAGCCTACCTGCATTCCCAGAAAATGATGAGGGAAGAGAAGGGGTTAGGAGAGTGCATTTAAATTCTGAAAGATTAATCAAGAATGTTAAATTGATGCCAGATCTTTGAAATTCTGATTGGTTTGTTGTCACTCTCATTGCAGTAAACTAGAGAGCTCCTATAATTGAGTGCTCCAGCTGATCCCAACTGTATTATTTCATGGGGAAAGAAGGTGGTGTTTCCAATAAGCTCAAACTGAGCCATTTAATTCCTCTTAGGTCAAAACTAATGCACTCATTTTATTCAGAACTGGGCTAGAAGCTGATAATAATAACCAGCTGGTAGGCAATGAGCCATCATCTCTAGCATTAACTGAAATCTTTTAGGCATCTAAAGGTGATGAAGCATGTCGAGTAGACAGAAGGTGACACATTCACAAACACACTCCGAGTTCATCTATGCTGTCTTGGGTTTTTGGATAAAAATGAAAAATGCTTTTGGCTTCCTCCTGTTCTCTGAGCGTCCAAACATAATGTCACATGAGCTGTGAGAATATATTGTACAACTGCTGTGTGTTCATTCTTGCCCCTTCCTGCAACTCCAGAGGTCTTTCAGAGTGCTGGTACCACTTACATAGAAGGCTGTGATTATAAGGATCAGCTCTGTTTTGAGAATACATATAGAATTTAAAAATTCTTTTGAATAATTAATGAACATGGAATCTGGAATTCTGAGTCTTCCTTAAAATCACTAGAATTTTTCATTACTAAACTATTTTTGGAATTTTTATCCTAATTCTAGCTGCCATCCTTCAGTGTAGTGTTTCCCTCAAGGCTTCATATTTTTGGCTGTTCTCCTGGGTGAAATTTTCAAGTGCTAGGAGCAGTTAGTTTTTAAATATGTATTGTATTTTGTATGTCTCTAGAAAAAGAGGTCAAGTCAAAAGACATACTAAACAGGTCTTACTTATAGCACCTATCAGTAAGAACTATCCGTTTTTCCTTTATGTCGATAGGCAGGCAGAAAAGAAGAAAAATTGGAAGAGGTCTGAAAAAGAGGCTGAAAATTAAAATACTAATGCAACTCATAATGCAGAATGTCTGATTTGATGGGGTTCTCTGCAGCTGTAGTACTCTGTGCTTTGTAAGATTGCTATTGAGATATTAAAATTGCATAGGTGTTATGAAAATACAATTAAAATGTGAAGGAAAATGGTCTACTTTTTTAGTAGATTTTCCTTGGAAGAGTATACCACCTGCTGTGTATTAATTTTCTGGGTGGATTATATATTCATGAGATGCAACGTGAGAAGTTGCTCATGCAATATATTTGAATAAATGACAGGATATGCTGACAATGAAATTCAGGCGTATGGAAAGGGTTACCACCAGTAAAAAAAAAAAAATAGGAATCTTCTGTGCTTCAATCTCATTTTGGACATCTCTGGCTAAACTCTCAAGAGAATAACAAAAAGCTAGCAATCTTTGTTAAGAAGCCAGAAGGACTTAAATAAATGTGAAAACCCTGACCTTTCTTGTTTTGCAGACTTTGTGCTGATAAATTACCATGTACAGTTGTTTAAATAGCTGCAGGAGAAGAGGTTGTAAACAGAGGCCTACAGTCACGTACAAAATCCTATGGAGTTAAAGGTTTCAAAATTACTGTGAAATCAATTGGCATCACCATAGTAGCTAATAGTATTTCCAAAATCATAAATACCAGTTGTTAAACTGAAAGGCATTATTTCCACTGTAACAAGTACGGTTGATCTGCAGGCATGAAAGCCCCTCTACACAGCCCTGTTAATGTGGTTCAGACTTACTCTGTTTTCTGAGGAAATTTAAATAACATGACCCCTGCACCCATAATCCTCTGCATTTTCTCAGCAAGCTTGTAAAACTGCCAGTTACAGGATAACTTTTTGAGATATCCATGAGAACCAAGATTGCATCAAATCCTAAATTTGCAAAAGCTTAAGCACTTTTGAATGAAATTTCTGTATATTGGACTTGTCAGTCCAACAAGAACTGCTGTGCTGAGCTTCCCTCTGGCTCCTACCTGCTGGAAACGCCCCGTATTCCTGCATGTCCTGCAGTGGACATGCTGAGAAATCACACAGTGTGTGGAAACATTAAGGTAATGGAAAATGTACTACACAGTTGATCACTACATGCAGAGTGTGTTCAATGCCTGACCATGTTAGATGGACAGTGTGTGCCCAGACCCTGTGCATGGCACATACACATCATGTCTGGTTCTCACTGGAAGGTTTGCATTTCTACTGCCTGAATCATGGAATTCCAGCTGAAAACATCACAAGCCTTATCTAGCCCTCAGCTCCCACAGGCCACTGGGACAGAACATACCAATTATTAAGGCAGGCCCTCCTACTTCAGGGATGATGATGCAAGAGTTACAGCCAATATTTAGTCTTATTTTTGTTTTTGAAGTGAACTGATTATGTTAAAAATAGCAGAAATTATCCTACCAATTTTTTAACTGACTCATGCTAGCTGATTGTTGGTTGTCCATGTGAAGTAATTATTGCACCTTGAAAGTCTCTCTAAAACTTTTTTAACACATTGGATTAGATTCTGCTCACAGTTACATGACTGCATTTCTAAAGTGCTATGACCATGTAATAGCACCTTTAGTCCTGACCATGAAGAAACTACTAAAGAATTGACAAAGTGACTGTTCTTAGAGGTGAGAAAATATGTATGAAACTTAGTTTTGCAAGAGCTAATGCTTTTTTGGTTGTTGTCCAGAATGAATTTTTAGTGTTATTATAGAATGAATAATTGTTGAAAAATGAACATTATGTTTAACATCAAAGACCTCCAATAGACAATGAAATTCTGAGGCTTAACTCATCTTTATAAACTATTAATTTAGGTTACTAAAACCTATGCATCTTCAAGAATCCAGTGTTTTAAGAATACAGTAATGTTAATACCATTGTTTTCTCTCTGATGTAAATGTTAAAACTTGGTGAGTCTGCATAGGAAGATCCTGGTTAGTGTTTTCTGTTGCTATAGAAGGAGCTCTGTCATGGTTTTGGAGAGACTAGTTTACTCTAACATGAACAGACAAGATAAGGCAAATAACTGGAGAAAACCACTGTAAATGCTGTGGTGTTTTATTGCACTTTGGAGAGTTCTGTAGTACAACTGAAATGGCTTATGTGAGAAAGGTATTCAAGTTGAAGAAATGGAACTCTGAAAGACAAAGCTCTTGGAAGTCCTTCCAAAAAATTCTGGATAGTGATAATCAAGATCTGTATAATTTTTTAATTATTTTTTCGTTTGTTTGGGCATTTTTTAAGTTCTCTGGGGCCAGCAGCTTCCTGAGCAGCATGTGAATAACACCACAGGCTGAGGCTGCACTTGCTGCACTGTGTGTCTTTAGAGAAGGCAGTACTTCTAATTTGTCACTGTACAGCTACTGCTTTTATGTACTTTTAGCACTTCTGCTCTCTTTGAAACAAATAGATCTGTCAGTACGTGGTAGTCTCCAGAGACTCATTGCCAGAGTAGCCATGTCATTAAACTTTAATCAGCCGACAGTAATTCACTGACAATAAAGATGTGTGTTAAGGTAACAATAACCTTTTGATCTGAACAAATGAAGACTGTTTAAGGAGCTACAGATAATGTGCAAATTATTATTAAGAAGTTTATTATTGCATATTGACATTCTCATTGTGAAAGTACATACCAATATGGCAAAGGGTCTGACAAAAATGGAAAGATTTTATTATATGGTTTCTTATGAGGATTAGATTTCATGATGTCTGTCACTAACATTTCAATTTTCCAAAGCTGAGCTGTATTTACTTACAAGTAGATAAGTAATGGCGAGTTATTTATTTTATTTTGGAACAGGAAGGATTAGAGTTTAGGTGATTTAAAAACCCCCCAAAACATTACCTACTAGGCATTTGATTTTGCAGGGAAATTACTATACCTAGGGAAAGATATTTTGCAGAATTAACAGAACTGAAGACCACAAATTATAGTAGAATGAGTTTGTAAAAATATTTGTCATGGACATCTCATTTTAAGTCTCTAAAATAAGGCAGAGGTTTTGCCTTATTCGTTTAGTTTGAATGTCAAATATTGCAGTGTTGCTACTTACTGAAGTTTGTAAGAAGTTATTGCATAATTCCTTTGAAGATTACAACTTAAAATTTAAAACCACTGCAAAAATCCTGATTATTTTGGTTTTAATGTTTCAGAAGAGTTGTGTGAAGATCCTATACAAAACCACAGAACTCTACCACAGTCACATTTTGCACTAAGCATTTATCACATGTACCTTTTGCTTTTACTGACATACCTAATGACTTTTCCTACATTTCCAGTATTACATTTCAGCAGGCAAGATTTTTCAAAAGCAGTCAGCGTTATCCACACTTTCCATAGTGACTGTCCTACTCCACCAGTGGGATTTTTAGGAGTTTGACTGTCAGTCAGTAATTGATAATTCAGTGAACTTAAAAACTGTTTCATCTGTCTCTTTCTCCATAGATTTTTCTTTGCCATTCTGTCATATTTCCTCTCCTGATCATCTAAAAGCATGAAAAATACTGTGCCAGCTCCACTACTTCTTGCAGAGTGAAGCTGGTCTTTAATTATAACCTTCAAAATTAGAATTTGCCAACTGGTTTGGAATCTGGAAAATGTTATATCCTGTGCAAGCCATTTCATAGGCACAGCAGACTAATTTTGGTCCTCTGCAGGATTAACATTTTTCTTCTTCATAAATTCAACTTCTTCTCTCTTCTGACTGAATTTCCCATATCTGTACAAGAGCACAGTGCATGCATGAGAAATGTAACTTCTTCCAAATTCTGAATTTGTTCCTTATGTGTTCTGCTACACTCATGCCAACAAATCCTTTTGCACTCTGCATTTGCCCTAGGAAAGAGATGTTTGGGATAGATTTGATTGATTGTGGTTTGGTTTTTGTTTGTTTGTCTTTGTTTTGTTTTTTGGTTGGTTGGTCGGTTTTTTATTTGTTGATTTGTTTTGTTTTTAAGGGACAGATATTACCAATGTGATTAATGCAGTCTACATCTTTCTTCCTAAGTGCTCTTGAGATGTTCTCAGGAAAGAGATCAGATAACAGACAGACTGCTTTTTTGTTGACTTCTCATTGCACTTTAAACCAATCTGAATAGCAGCCATGGTCTGGGTTTGGGTACCAATACATATGTGCTAACAGTGATTTTGGGCTTTTTGTGCTTAGTGACCATGCCATCTGCTGGGGATATTTTGGCCAAAGTCAGAACTCCTTATATAGCTCCTGATATTATCATGTATAATTTTTGAGATTTAAATTGTGATGGTGTTGCCTGAAGTTTTTGCACTAACACCACAACTTCCAGCTCTCAGAGGCATCTGTACAGTCTTTCCAGATGCATCCATTGCTGGGGGTGGCTGAGCAGGGACAGAGCACTGATACAGTGCCTGTTCCTTTCTTCTAATCTTTAGTGCCATTCACAACTCCTGTAGAGAGCTGGCATGTACAGTAGGACAGATCTTATATTTGACTTTTGCACCTTTTGGCTTGCCAAAATGTTAGTAGTTCACAAATGAGTGGACTTATGTCACTGTGCTTTTACAGAGATCCAGATTTCAATTCAATATTGATTACTGGTTAGAGAGGGAAACGCAAGAAGCCTGGACAGGATTGTAATAAATGCAGCATGTCTAGTGATCTGAATGCAGGCTGGGCACCTCTAATGATTCCAAATCTCTCGGATTGCATGTTATCTCCTCCTCTTAATGAAGTCAATGGCAGTTCTTCTGTTTCTGTTCAAGTCGCAGTGTACCACATGCTTTCAGATTCCTAAAAGTCTTAGCCAATTTTAAGCTTTAAATTTCCTGCCAAACACACCGGAGATTCCAGTCATGTAACTCTGATGTCTGCCATGTCAACAGCTCAGTATATTTCTGGATGGAATTCAGACAATCTGAATACCCACCAAGCACCTCAAACCTCTAGTGCAGCAGCAGTGGACCCCAAGTGGGAGTAGGCTCAAATTGGTAGTTGGGCTTCAGATTTCTGATTTAGGGGTCTTTTGTTTCCTTTTTAATATTTTTAAGCATCTATTTAATCAGCATTCAGCAAGATATTAGAAAACATGTACAGACCTCATTAAGGGCAGCCCAATCTAACCACTAAGGTATGTTTAAATAATTTCCTGAATGCAAGCCCTGCATTTTAATTTTTTTTGGTAATAAAATGGAATAAGAGTAGAGGCATACAAAACCTGCTTTGTCAAACTGAGTTAGTAGTTCAGTAATTTAATTAAAGCCTGATAAAATTAGACCTATTTTGAGGGGGTTTTCCCATGGCTCTCAATTACAGGTTCTTAAACCTTAGGGAAAGGCAAAGCTGATGGTAATTGTATCGTGTCTTGCTTCTCTGAATGATTTACTTTCTTATTTTATGCCGTACTGAATCGATATCTTTTTGGTTGAGCTTTATATCTACATACTATAAAATATTTGGAGTAGACCTCAGGAGTATGCATTTGCTCACTGCTCCATGGTTCATGCTCGGATTTCTTCCTTATCAGTCTTCCAAGCCAAAATTATGCAACCACTCCCCTACTCTTTACATAAAGCTGAACAGTGCAGAATGTTACCAGGCCCTGCACTTATTAGCATTATTTTTCTGTTGTTGAATCCACTTTATCATCCAGTCTTGCTCTCTCCAGCACTGATGGCAGAACTCTTTTGAATTCCCCCAGCACAATTTGAGTTTTATAAGTAAATAGTGCCTACTTGGATATATGAGGCTGCTTTACAAAATTTTGGGGACAGCTGTACTCTTCATGCTTCATAGGCTGAATTTAAACATGTGGGGAGGGAAGGAGTGTGTGAGTAGGGCAGTGGCTGTCATTCCATGTTCTTCAAACACCATTAAAAATTGCACATTAATATGTGATACTTAAACTGAAGGTCACATATTAGTATGTGTGTAAGTTTCTCGATAAAATATAAATATTTGAATGTATACTTGAATATATAATATCTGATCCTGTATAGTTATCTTCAACATTTGTGCAATGACTTTATCATCCTTCTTGGAGCTAATATTTTCAGTTTGCAGTTTATTGATCTTGTTTTTCAGTGGAACATCAAAATATCTTGTGTGTTGCCTAAACTCTTCTGTTTGGAAACCCTTGTCATGAAGGGCTCTCACTAAATATTTGTGCAGACAAGGGCTTGATCTTCACCTTTGATATCATGTTGAAGGGTGAGAGATTGGTCAAAGCATCTTAGTTTGGGGTTTTTTTCCTATCTTAAGAACAGTGTGTGTGTAGGGGGAAATCCTCCATATATTCTAAATGTAAGCAGATGGCTTCAATCAGTGTTTCATTAGAAATGGTCTTATATAAATAGGTTTTAAATCATATTATTTGGGGAAGAGGGGAATGTTCTTGTTTATTAGGTTTTTAATTTACTTTTATTTGGTTTGTTTACTTTTTATTTAAGAAATCTGAAGGCAAGTTAATTAATTCTTAATTTCTGGTTGATTTACAGAAAAACCTCAGGGAATAACTGTAAGACTGAACCAAGTTTTATACTATATGGACTTGGTTGATTTGCTATTGGAATACAAAGACTACTGATGCCATGGGATTTAGAGGGAACTCCTCTCCTCCCTTGTATGAACAAGGGCAGGTTACATGAACCTCTTAAACTTGACTGAGTTTTGTTTTGTATAAAGCACAGTGTTTTGGATGTTTTTCATATCTCAACTCAGTTCTCAGTATCTCCAAATTCTTCTTAAACTAAAGAGTAAAAACCCAGAAATAATTTTAATAATGAAGAAAAAATTAAAATAAACTTTAATTTGGTTTTGGGATATCAGCAATGTAGTCTTCAAGTTTAAAGAGAAAAATAAATATTTTTATTTAAGCTTTACAGCTTTAATGGTGTTTCAGGTGTAGCTAATTTTTATCTGTCACCAGAATCTGCAATGTTCTTATTCTTATGGAGCCATGAAGCTGTTTTTCTTGTCAGAAAACACTTACTAAGAAGCAAATTCTAGAGAAAGAAATAAAATTATTGTGTGGGTTTATATCATGCTATAAATACATGTAAATTGCACCATGTATCAAAAGCTCATTTATACAAGTTGGATAATGAAGCTAGTTATACTGAAGATTGAACTCAAGAGTGTTGATTTTTTTTTTCTTTTTTCTAAGTTGGTAATATCTTGGGCCTTTTTTCTTTATTCCTATGGTGAAATCTTAGAGCTGACTCAATCAATGTATTACATGCTCTTAATCCATTTTATATGGGGATAACTCCTCAGAAAGTTAGTGATGTAAAAGTTGATTGCTGTAGCAGCCAAGTTGTTTTTTTTGCTGTAAATTAAATTTTGAACAATTTTTTTTCCATTGTTCTGAATGTTCATCTGTAAATACAGTTCAGTTAGATGTGAAGATCTTTCAGCATGGTAAAACACTTCGGACAAATTCTAAACACATGGAAATATCCACTAAAATTCTCAGAATGTGGTGCTTTCTAGAGGAAAAGAGAACAGCTGAGAGAAATAGAAAGGGGAGTATAGACAGAGAACAATACAGAGAGAAACAGGTGAGGGTTGTGTACACACACTAAGATTAAGGGTAAGAAACGTGCAGCAGAAGAACCATGTTCATTTGTAGGGGACGCATGTTACCAGCCTCCTCCATAGTTCTTCAGATTGGATGTTCTGACTCTAAAGTCTCAGTGGTGTTGAGAGGGGAACAGTTGATCCATATCAATCTATATAGCTATACATATCAATCCATATAGATATACAGAGAATCAGGGGGCAAGTCAGCCTGTAAGGAACTTCAGAAGGCCATATAGTCACACCAAACCCCAAGATATGTGAACTGCTGCTGTTTTATAAATTTGTACCAAGGTTTAAATGCTGCTATGCCATGAAACTCTACAAAATAGGTCTGGGAAAACCCATGAAAGATAATTCCCTTTACTGAAAGTAATGTCAACTATACTTAAGCAGCTGTCAGAAGCAGTTGTTCCAACATGTTCTTAAAAATTCTCTCTGCTAGACATTTCCATAACCACTGCAGGTAGTCTATTCCTGTGCTTCAGAGCACTGGGTAGGCGATGTGCTTCAGCATTATCACAGTTTCAGATGCCCCTGTATCACAATTCAGAAGCACAAAGTACTCACTGAATTAGCAGGAGACAAACTGGCATAACTTCATTTATCTAACTATCAAGTTCAAGATACTGTCTTACTTTTGTGTTGCCAAACAGATAATTACTGCTACATTTATGCTGTGCTTTGAATTGTCAATTGTCATAGTAGGCACAGGAGTATTTATCTTGGGATGTTTCAGCTGGAAACACTTAAACCGAGCCTAATTGAGAGATACTGAAATCATAATAAAAGGACTGAGCTGAAAACAATTAAGGGTATACTTGGATAATTATGTAGCTGCATTAATTCAAGGACTTTTAGAAGAGGAATTGAGTAGAATTGTGTGAAGTATTTGCCTGGACTGTGATACAAGTGCTGTTATGGTTGTGAAAGTTAGGTAACCATTAGTTGAAGGAGTTCGTGCAACTGTGGAAGAAAAGTTAAGCCGTGCAATTTATATTTGATCTGAAGAACAGAAGGCAAAGGTGCTGAATGGTAGTAAAACTGAGAGAATGTCTGCATGGAGGCTTAGATTTTGGGAATAGAAGTGCAGAATTCAGTCCATTAACCCCTGAGTAAATGAGCCCCTCCAGGCTTTCCAGAACTGCAGAGTAGTTCAGCTAACACCAGCATTTTGCTGAAGGAAGGTTACTCTATTATGCTGAAAAATGCCGACTTATTTCTGCAGAGCAGCAGTGTGATGATGCCAGTAATATTGCAAAAGCCTCTATGTGAAAGTCTCATCTTTAGTCCTTGTTGCTGCTTGGGGTTATCACGACTTGCTACTTTCATGATATTGTGGGCAAAAATTTGCACTACCAGATTATCTGTTATCACTGTCACAGCCCAACCCTCTGTGCTGCTAACACAAGATGGAATTATAAGCATCAAAGGGAAATGAAAAATCAAATCAAATTGCCTACAGAGTGACTCAATTGCATTTTCTGTTTATTAGATGTGATGACAAGATAAAATACCATCATTCCTGGGCAGTTCAAAAGCAATCACTGGCAATTTGTTTGATAGTTATCTCTTTAGGCTCTGTCTTTATTTCCAATCTGCGCAAGAAGAGGTATTTATCTGCCTAAATTTAGCCATTTTCCTCGGGTATCTGTGTTTGCCAGCTTGTCTTCTAGGCAGACTAGGAGAAACAGAAACATCTTCAGAGGATTTTTGAGTAGGTGTTGAACTCTGAATCACTGTCTGGGAGAGCCCACTGAAGCCTCTTTTTCCTTGTTTTGTTGAGCAATTTGCCTCCTTTATATAAGAGTTGAAAGTTGGACAGTGACTTTCCCCCTTGATACAGTGTGACCCCTCTGGGAGTAAGCTGATAAACCCCATGCCATGCTTTCCTTTCTTCCTTATTGTTCTTGGGACTAGGGTGTGTAGGCAAAGAGCAAAGTCAAGGCAGGCCAGCCTTTGGGAGGAATAAAGTATATAAGATTCTATAAACAAGGACTTTGCTAGATGTCCTCTAGCACCTGTCTGCTTTGGGCCTTTTTTAAATGTCTGGGACTTCACAGATAGACATAATGCTTATTCTTTATGGCTTACAATCTCTTGAGAGATAACAGCACAGAAATAGCTGTATAAGAGGTTATTTTAGTTTAAAAAATTATATTGGAAGGCCCTGCCTCCAACAAAAGTCAAAAGCAAATATTTAGAATTGAGAATGAGAATGGGACAAACATGTATGTCCAGCATCCTCTCGTCCTTTCCCCAGCTCCAAGTATTTTTAACACAGAAACATGCTGAGGTAATGTTATTTAGACAGTAAATGCTGATGGATAACTCTTCCACAAATTTGTCGACTTTCTCTTTAATCCATAGAAACTTACATATATGCTATATATGGCAAGGAGATCCCCAGCTTTACTAATTTTTTAATGAAAAAAACACCTTTTTTGTTCATTCTGTGTTTTGTTTTTATTAGCTTTTATTAGCTTATTTGAGGCCACTTGCTTCTTGCACTGAAAGAGACAGTGAATGGGCATCTTACCTTACTACCTCTATGACATTCACAATGTTGGAGATCTGTTTCATATGTCTGTTTGCTTTTCTAGATTTCTAAGTCTTGAGCATTTATGACAGGCATTTTTCTATCTTTTAAACAACCTTATTTTCTCTCTGTGAGTTTTACCTATCCTTCCTTTTTTGAGAGGAGACCAGAATTTTCCACAATATTTCCCACCAACCCCTCACTCTTTTACCTTGTCCAACCCTTCAGGGTTCATTGACATGACATTTTTCAAAGGTGCAGTATTTGTGCAATTTTGGAACAGCATAGAGCACATATACAAACCTGCTGTTCTTCCAAATTTAAGGTTCCTATTCTAAAGCCTAAGAGCACTGAAGAATGAAAAAGGAAAGGTCATTAGGATTGCCTTGGGGCGCTGTGTGTGCTTTTTTGTTGTTGTTTTTTTCGGGGCTTTTTAAATATCTATTAGACATGTTTCATCTTAGGAAAAAGGTCAAGAATGGCTGAAACATAAAATGGAGAATTTCAGCCATGTGCAGAGTCTAACAAATTTCTGCGTAGCTGAATGGTAATTATGGATGGAACTGTGCTACCAGAGGCACTTTGCTCACTGCTCTGAAATGGAGCTGCACATAGAGATGAGTTGCCAAATGTAGTCCTCCTGCTTACTTTGTCTCACTTCTTGACTGCTGTTCTTTTTGTTCAGTGGGTGAGGAAGCTGGTGAGAGGGTTCCCATGCTCTCCCTCTTTCATCATGTTCCTGCAATGCAGCTTGAATTTGCTACAATGTGTGCTTTTTACAGGAACAATAATCATACAAATCAGCGCTGAACCTGGATAGTCTTTGTGCTTTTGCACATGTATTTGAAATGTACTGCAGTGAAATGATATACCAGCTTATTTTCTTGTAGTAAGGGCCCTCTGGACTGAATTTACAGGGCTCCTATGCAAGCTGCTGCAGAAGAGTAAATCCTATTATGGGATTTCTGAAGGCAGACTGAAGAACTGACAAAAAGATGGGTCAGTTCAACTAATCAGCTTTGTAAATGCATTAACATTTCATTCAGGAGAGATGACCTAGAAGTGGTCAGCTGCCTGCAGTGTCCATAGGACTGAAAGAACCAAAGCTGCAGAGACTGTGCAGTAGGATGGTGTGGCTCTGTGCAGGCAGGCTGCCTGCTCACATCTCTGGCTGATGGGCATGAGAGATGAGCACAGTGACTTCACTGTTCAGTTACACTCACATATCTTACTTTATCCTGTGATTAGACTGAACAGGCATCTCCCACAGGATTTTATCTGATGATCATCCTGCAGAGGGTCTATGTGAAAAGTACCTAATACTTGACTGATGTGTAGCTGCTGTCCTAACTGTAACTGCAGGCAGCAACTGTTTGTATTACATGACTAATTTTAGCATAAAATGGCTACAGGCATTTTAATTGCTCTGTTGATCAGACTGGTGAGGTGGCAGAGGCCTTGATTGGGCAAATTTTGCCTCTAATTAGCTGTGTCAAAGCCAACTTCATTGAAATCAGAACAACTAGTGTTTGGAATATATGTGATTAAATAATTACAGGTTTTTCTCCCAATTTTACTTCAGTGGCTTTCTAGGCTACTGTCTATGAATTTGAACAGTTATTTATTAGATTGTAGTGGCTATACAAACTGCAGAAATGCAAGTATAAACTTGTAAAAGAACCCTGACCCTGTGATTTAGAAAATGGGAGTGTCAAGGGTTAATGAAAAAGAAGCAATAGGTGATATGCAATGGTGTTGGCAAGTCCTGGGCAGAAATTGCCATGTTTGTACAGATGGTCTCGTGTCTGCAGTGATAATGTGGCTCAGAGAAAGCAGGAGCTGCTGCTGCTAGTGTAAATAGAGATGTCAGTAAGAGGATTTGTTGTATTACTACCTGTGTAACAGCAAAAAGGTGCTGGATTTCCATAGTCGGGGTCATTATCCTTTCATTTAGGCCAATATCAAACCCAAAGAGAAGGATGAGCAATGTGAAAGATAGCTAATCCTGGTCAAGAAAAAGTACGGGCGTTTGTTTGTGCTTTTTGGTTTCTCATTTTCTGGGGGTGATGAGGGGATGGGATAAAGTATCAAGTGCTACATGTAGTGCTGTTAGTCATTTATATAATTACATTGACTCACTGTTTTTGGTGCACTGAGTTTTCCTTCCAAATACAAGAAGATGGAGAGGATCGAGGTGTATTATGTAGCACCCAAATAGAAGTTACCGTGAGTGAGGCGTAATGAAGAGTGGCTCTGTAGAGTGCATTGGTCTTGGGAGAAATAAGGGGTTGTGCCAGGAGACACAGTCCTATGAGCAGAAGGAAGAATGAGTTTATATTGTAGGCTGAGTCTAGTTATAGCTCACATCAAAAATCTGCTCTTTCAATGTCATAAGTATCAGTCATGTTGGTCAGATATGTGGGGTGCATGTGCATTACCAATGGGTTGTTGATGCCAAGGTTTAAAAGGGATTTTAGTGCAGAAGTACCATTTCATTCTTCATTCCTCATATGCCCATGTGTTATCCTAAATAATAGGAAGCCATTTCACATCTGCTAAAATCACTGCTATCCCACAAAAGGTGTTTACAACTAAAAGGGAGTCCTATTAGGGATACTTAATTCTCCTCTTGAGCTACCATTGTTTACATGTTATTACTTTGTATCGATGAGTTGTATTGAGCTTGAAAACAAATATGATTTTTTTTTTTTTTAACTGAGAATGCTGCAGATTCCTACATATGTGGAGTTCTGTGCATGTTCACAGGGGCAGACGAAGACATGATAATGAAATTGAGTCAAAAAATGAACAGATAAATATAGACCAAGAGAAAATAATCTAGTAAAACATTTGACTTCATAAAATAAAAGCTATGTAGGAGGACAGCAGTGTTGCAAACTTAGCAGTCAAAGACAATAGAAACAGAAAAGTGAAAGCTACTTTGTGCTTTTGGTCTTCCACCTGCAGCTTACTTGTTTCTCTCTGTGCTTCTTTCCACCCTCTCACCCTCATTCTTGTCCCACCTGCCAGTCTGCATCCCTTGCCATATCACCTGGGAGAGAGGAGCAGAGGCATTGAAACCCAGGAGTGAGAGTGTTTCTGCTGGCATTTCTCTGCCTGTTGCCTATACAGCCTCGGCTCTCCCATTGCTGCCAGGACACTCAGCATGGCAACAGCTAAGTGTTATTTTTCATAGAAATGGTGAAAAATACATTCCTGATGGCAAGGAAAACTCATACATAGCAAACTGCTTAAAAAAAATTGTTATGTAGTGGATATTGTTATAGGGGCAAAAGAGAAGTTTCTGCTGATGCTAATCTTCACAAATGACTGAAATACTTCCAAAAAAAAAAGCCCCAGTAAAAATTACTGGTGCAGAACAGATAATGTGGGAAATCTTCAATTCCATTTCTTGGAATATGAGAAAGTTCTAAAATTGGCTGCTTCTTCCATTATAACAATTACATTATAATGGTAGACACTGTAATGGTACCCGAAGGCAGCATTGCTTGCTTTGGTAATTTTCATTTATATCCCTCTGTTATGATTTAGCTCATGGGCTTTCCCAAAGTTTTTCAACTGCATGAATAACGCCTGTTTCACCTATTCCCAGGCTGCCCTGTTTTTTCCTCTAGAATTGTCTCCACTAGTGGGAATCTCTATGACTTTGCAGTTTGCTACATAGGTCTAAATCATTGCTTAAGAACATCGTGTGGTACAGTATTACAAATAAGACCTTAAAATAAACGAAATAGGTTCTTATTAGGAATTGTTTTCTTACTGTTATTTACTGATTTGTTTGTAATCAAGAATTTTGGCATTAGAAAATGAATATAGTTATGTTCCATCTCTTTTGGGGTGTTTAAGGACATAGACTTCTCTGTACGTTATCTGTTGAAAATATAAAATTATCTGTTGAAAGACAGCAAGGTTTGTTTGCTAACATTCTCATGACCAATAAGACAAAAATAACCAATATGTTTCTGGTGTAGAGTCTTGTTTGTTTTTATTGGCAAGCTGTTGTTTTTGGCGAGTTAAACTACTCTATGAACCTTCCCTTTGGTAACTATTGGAGTTTGCTGTGTTTGTGACACAAACAGCAGTGCAAAATAACAAAACTCTCAAAGCTGAGGGGATCTCTCCAATTTTTGAGATATTGTCATCCACACTAAATAGATTGAACTGTATCATACTAGTTCTGTTGGAAAGGATCTGCAATAAAATTTCCAAGTGCAAATGTCAGTATTAGATACTTCAAGGATTAAAAAACATAAGTAAACAATGTGTCAACAGTAGCAGGTTAAGAAAAAAAAGTTTCTCGTTGTTATATTCATCCCTAGATTTTCTTTGTCTTTGAAGTTTACTTTTTCTCTTAGTCATGAACACTGCAATGCTTTTTTTTTTTTAAATGAAAACTAAGCCTCTCAATGCCTCATGGCAGAAGTTTCAGAAACAAACTAAATAGCACAATACTTGAAGCAGAATAGAGAATAAGCAACACTGTCTTGACATTGCACAAAAGTGTTTATTAAACAACTCCATCTATATCATGCTTCCAGCCTTGCTCTACACTCCTGAGTTGCCGGTAGTGTTTAAGAGCTGGAGTTTCTAGCAGTTCAGCTATATGTGTGTTTACCTTTCATGGAAATAAAACAATCTGGCTTGTATTAAATTACTGAAGTATGAATTGAGGATTGCAACAGCAGATGTGAGGGAAACAAAGACATTTTAGCAAAGGCCCCTTTTTCTTGTGTTGCCTCCAGTTGAGGCGTGTCTCTATAAGTGCAGAATTCTATTCTACCAAACGACAATTCAAATTCAAATTCAAATATTTGCATAACTGGCCTTCTCCTCAGAATACCCTCACACACAGGTTTTAGTTTGCTATTTATGTTGTTTTTATAGACATCTAAATCCTATCAGGCTGAGCTCCAATCTCCTCCAGCTTTATGGAACGTTTCCAGAGGAAATGTTGAAACTGATAGATTTCATGTCTCAGTTGTTTGCACCGTTACCTGGTCTTAGTGCTTGGTCATAAACTAACTTGGCACTTTCAGATATTTAGATATTTCTTCTGTGACCCAATTTTGAATTCTTAATCTAACTGAAGATTTCATAGTCTTTTTGTGTATATAAACTTACAGAATCAGAACCAGCATCTGCTATAGGCAAGAGTAAATCCTTATAAATAGCCAGGCTGAAAATAGCTGCATATCTCTTCAAAACAAAATAGTGCAGTGAGTAATATACAGTGAGTGGTACATCTGATTTGTGTTATGTTAAATATATTATAAAATAAATTAATTTAAGGTACAGTGTGCTTACTATCTGGAAAAATCTAAGTGAACTATTTAGAAATTTTGAAGATGTATATGTTGGTTTATTTTCTTGGTGATTTCTAATGGGAATAACTATTTCAAATGCATCTGATCTAATTTTCATTTGAGGTTTGGTGTTTGGGAGTTTTTTTAATCACTTATTTTCATGTGAGCTGGGCCATAAAACAAAGCCTAATTATTTGCCTGTCCTTTCCCTGCATGTCTGAGACCCTCCTCTCAAAGGTCCTTCCCTCATTAGCAAAGACTCCTGGCATGCACAGCATGTCTCTCTCATACAGATATGTGATGGTGTCAAGTCAACTCCTGCAGCCTTCAGTCCCATTCCTAACAGGGGCCTGTAAATGGCACATTCCCTGCTTTATCCCATGGGTTCAACTCAGGGATCTGAAAATGGGATCTAATATTCCCAATTCTCTGGGACGGACTTCAGGATGAAGTTAAACATGGGGAAGTGTTGAATTCTGCAGCTGGGACGGGGCAACCCTGGATGTGTGGACAGACTGGGGAATGAGATACTGGAAAGCAGTGCCAGGAAAGGGACCTGGAGTTCCTGGTTGATGGCAAGTTGAATGTGAGTCAACAGTGCCCTGGCAGCCAGGAGGGCCAACCCTGTCCTGGGGGCATCAGGCAAAGCATCACCAGCCGGGTGAGGGAGGGGATTGTCCCACTCTGCTCTGCACTGGGGTGACCTCACCTTGAATATTGTGTCAGTTTTGGTCACTGCAATATAAGAAAGACATTAAGCTCTTAGGAATGTCCAAATGAGGTCAAAAAAGGTGGTAAAGGGCCTTGAGGGGAGGCTGTATGAGGAGCAGCTGAGGGCACTTGGTCTGTTCAGCTGCAGAAGAGGAGACTTAGGGGAGACCTCATTGCAGTTACAACTTCTTCCTGTGGGTAAGAAGAGGGGCAGGCACTGAGCTCTTCTCTTCTCTACCCAGTTTCATGGAAACCTGTGAGAAGCCTGCTTTCCCTGAGACACAAACAAATTCAATGTGTGGGTGAAAGGCATTATTGAGATCCTTTTGTAAAACAGCAGGAGAAAAAAATTGTAACATGACATTATCAGAAAAGGCTTAAAATCTGTGGATTTTGATGCAACTGAAGGAACCATGGTTGAAAGTAATGACAGAAAGGGCATTCAAATGCCTTTAATTAAGGAAACATTTATTCTTCACTCTTGTCTTTTGTTGTATAAAATTTGCAAATAGCAGGCAGTTTTGTCCTGGTAAGGAAGCAGCTGTGAGGAGCCTCTGGGCAGTGAATATGGCCAACAAACAGGATAGCATCATGGCACACAGCTAAAGGACTTAAAGCAATAAACTATAACCCAGAGTTAAGAACACCTGCCAAGGACTGCAGCTTGTGTAAAACTTCTCTCAGGTAATTTCAAGGAGTGGGAAAGCAGATTACCAATATTGTTATGAGGTGAAAATTCTGCTTTTACAGTTCAGAAGGCCCCAGAGATCCACAGATATCTCCTGGCAGGTGTCAGTAGCAAGCTGATGACTTAACACTAACTCTGAAAAGTCCGAGCACAACCAAAAAATGTTGTGGGCTCCATTCCCTTAAAGCTTAAGGGAGATTTTTATCTTTTGCATTGGTCCCCTCATCAGTAAGTATATTTACCCGAAGTCTTACATTTAGAGGCAGAAGTTACCTGATACAGGCCATACACTAAAACAGTCCCATCAGTCACCAGCCTTGGGGATTGTGGCAAGTGTTGCTGTAGAACGTTTATTTTTTCTTTTTTAAGATCCATAAAATACTGTTTTCCCCTAGGCTATTGTTTTTAAATGTGTTGGAGTCTTATCAGAGGAAATAATCTTACAGACAAAAGTTCTGGTTTTTTGTTTGTTTGTGTTTTTAATGGGAGGTTTTGGCACAAAGCTACACAATTTTACAGCCTCAGAAGAGCTCAGTAGGCAGCCTCTAATTTTTTTTTTAATGCAATTTTCTTGCTTTTGCTGCAGTAGTCGAATCTGTTGTGTTCCAAACAGAGAGCAGCACTACACTTATCCAAAGCGTGGCCTCAAGCTAGCATCTGCATCAATGTCAGTTTGGGATTACAAACCTGAGTTATTGTTCAGTGTCTGGAACTATTTTATGAAAAAATAGCTTATCTATTCCTTCTGCATTCACCTATGAGACCCCTCAGTCCCTCATTCCTCATTAAGCAGAAAACAACTCTTTAATAGAGACATTTATGACTTTTCATTACGGTAAATGATAAACTTCTCTCTGTGTTCAGAGTACCTCTCAGCTGAAATGTTCCCAGTCAGCTGCTCTAAGAGTACTTACCCTTTAAACTCTGTCTAGATAAAAACACAGTTTCTTTATTTTGATGCAGCCCACACTTTTCATGGAACAAGCTAATTATATTCCATAATTACCTGAATGTTTTTCTTCCAGTTTGTTGCTTATTTTGTGACAATGTTTGTCACACTTGTATATTCAGTTCTGATCACTCACTGAGTATGCAGGATGATCTTCAGCAAGCAAGTGCAAGTGGAGGTCAGACACACTGAAGATTACTGGTGCTCTTTAGCAAGAAACTGTTTTAGTAGAATCCCTAGTGATGGATGAAAATGTGGGAATATGTCACAGATACAGGGTTTGTCCAGCAAAAAAACACTTCAGAGACTGGACAGCTATGAATTGAGGGAATAGCAACAGTGATAGAGAAGGAATAACTTCAGTATAAAGCTCTCTAGCTTTATGCAGTGCATGATGGTACAATTAAGAGACATCTTACTGTTTATCATAGGAGAATTGGATTTTGGCATGCACTATAGAATGGGATTAACTGCATCAGAAAGAAACTTTATTGATCTAAAAAGGTTTTCATATATTCAAGAGGAAGTACTATTAAAAGAGCAGAAAAAGAGGACTGGGAAAAAATCTCTTACCAACAGGCTGAAACCATGGTCCTGGACCATCTTGGCAGGATGGAAAGGAATCTGGGTGTAGAATTCTTCATGGCAGTCAGGCATCCCATATTTTTGCTTCTTTGATCAGATATGGTCAATTTGGTCCTTTGTCAGAAAGGCTGCTGAGTGCATTAAGAGCACTCTGACACTAAATGGGTAAAGTGCTTGAGAGGATCTGACAAGCAGGATTGGAGAGTTTAATTCAAACATGTATCTCTCTTCTTTGGAGTGATAGGGTGGTGAGACTAAGAGAATATGTTTGGTGTCTCTACAATAGAGGTAGACATGAGTTCCTGATATGGAATCTGCTTGTGTGACTCAGGGAGGAGGACCAGTATTTTATAATGCTTCTCTCAATTTTTCTATTCCAGTCTTTCACTCTAAGAATGCAGTGCAGATGGAGGCAACTTGTTAAACATTTCCCAGCTTCCTATATCTTGTTGGGTTTTTCTTAAGAACTGCATCAAACAGGTAGTGGATATGTTCAGCCCATAGCTGCTGCTAAGAGTCATTGTTAAGAATCAGTTGCTTCTCCATATTGAAAGTTCTACTTTTTTTCCCCTAATTTAGTTAATTTAATTTACATATTGTCTACTGGTTTAATTGCACTTACAGGTGCATCTTAGTATCTCTCTGTGCCTAATGACTTCAGAAGAATTTATATGGTTCTTGTTATAGCTTCAAAGAAATAAGATACTACAAGCTGATTTAAATGAACATATTAATGCACTAGAGAGTTAGTTGCCTGTGCAGAATTTGCTGTGACTTCTGTAATGCTTGTATTTATTTTTTCACATAGAATATTTCACCTACTCACACTTCATTTTATCAGCATGTTCAATACAATCCTCAAAGGCTATAGTACTTGGATTTTTGGTTTGAGGGTGACTCATGTTTCAGCTATTACTTGGAAATCACTCTGTACATAATTTATTTAAATTTCTTTCTGTCAGAATCGGATGTATTATTTTAAAGAAACAAGCCCACAGGGCTTCCATATTTTGTCAATGTGCAGCAACTAATTTCATGAGAAATGTTTTTAATATCAAATTTCTGCTCTGATATTTTAATATGCTCTAATTTTACTGTATGACACAATAATATTTCTGACAAGACTGATTACATACTTGATATTAGGACAGGTTATATTTTTAGCAGTATTTATCTATTATTCCCAGCTCAAGAATGGCTTTAACATGCTCTGTAAGATCACCTAGGAACTTTCATTTACTTTAATAGCAATTTTTAATTCATAAGAATGTTAAGAAAGCACACCCCTTCCATAAGGCATCTGAATTTTTTTCTGAGTGCAGCAGAGTGATACTCCTTCCTAATCTTTTTCTGCAGTGGAGAAAGAAAGAATCCAAAGGGATCCCTTCTATCATAGCTTCCATGACAAAGATTTGAGCTTTTTTACTTTGACTGGTCCAAAAAATCTAATACTAATTCTAGATATGTGCCTACCATTTTACAAGCATCCAGTTTGCCAAATGTACTGCAATTCATTCAGAAAACTAGTTGTAGACCCAATTGGAAACTTGGGGGTTCCCCGTGTCATGTCTTACCATCACTGAGGCAGAGTACTGCTGCTCTGATCTACTTGCAAAATGTTGTGTTGAGGACTAAAACCTTATGTGAACAGAGGAAGGTGGAAAAGTTGCAGGAGACATGGGCGGGCAGGAATCAAAGCCAAGCTGTGGGAGAGACTTGGAAACAAAAGGCTGTTTTGATTTAATTGGTGTCACAGGAACTCAGGTAGAAATGTTGCACAAGACTGTGTATGTCTGGAACACTTGAATGCTTCAAACTCTCCTACAATGATGTTGCACGTACGAGATAACCTTACTGATGTGTTTAGTACTTCTAAGACCGAGTTCACCATCTGGCACTTGTAACATTAGTAGAGAAGACTATCTTTTGTATCTCTGCAATGCCAACGTTAGAAAAGATTCCTTCTGTTCTTCCCTTTTGTCACAGTATTTTAGGAACTCAGCGTGGGGTAGACGGCATGGAGGAATTTGGAGTGTAATTTCACAAAGAAGGCAGAAATGTGTTCAGTCATATGTAGGACAACAGGCTGTTTCCTTACTAGGTCATGTGCATCCAGCCACATGAGCTTGGTGTTTCCTATACTGATATTCCAATCAAGTGCCCATTCTAGGCCTTAAAAACAAAGCAGGTCATGTATAATTGCAGTGCTTCCTTGACCACAAGCCTTTTTCTGAATTTGCTTTTATGCTTGTCAGTCTGTTGA
Source organism: Chiroxiphia lanceolata (assembly GCF_009829145.1). Taxonomy (NCBI): domain Eukaryota; kingdom Metazoa; phylum Chordata; class Aves; order Passeriformes; family Pipridae; genus Chiroxiphia; species Chiroxiphia lanceolata. The sequence continues at coordinate 16,249,324 of NC_045646.1, read as the reverse complement.
CTCCCTCATGTATTTTGTTGGCATTTTGCCTCTTTTCCATGTTGCAGGTAAGAATGTCACAAGATTTGCACAAAGATGGATGCCCTGTTAACTTTATGATGGCTGGCTCTGTCACACCCTTCTTTTCTTCTCAACAAAAGGAAAGCAATTGCCTTGAGTAATGCATGAAAATTGGTAGGAGTTACAGATGACACTGTCAAATAGAGAAAGAAAAATAATGTCCCATCTTCTGTGATTTGTCTGGCAGAATTTAGGATGCTTTTGTCATTTCCCTGACATTATGCTATACTTATTCATGGCACACGGACAAGACTTGTCATTTAGATAAGAGCCAAAGTGAACGGAGATAGCAGAGCTGCAGTAGATGTATTAGTTTGGATTGAATTCAGGAGAAAAACTGCTGTTGAGAGTTTTGATATTCACGTTATGTGATTCTGCTGTAAACTATAACAGCTCGACCCAATAAAGATGTTTCTGTTTTTTAAACATACCTTTCTCTGAAGTTAAAGTGCAGGGTCTCTCTGCATACCTTGTAAATGGATCACCCGTGCTGGTGATGAAGCTCATGTATAACTGTGATATCAACCTTGTGTCATTCTTGTTTTTAAAAGCCACCCAAATAAATAGAGCAGTCATAGCAATCTGTATTGTTAGACACACAGTCAGTTCCCCAGCTTCTAGCCTTTTAATGTTCTACACTATGTTCTGTACAGCAGCCATATGTCATTTGAAACAGTGTATAGTTTTCAGGTGTAATTGGGTTTACAACATGTTTATTCTCAGCAGCCTTTTCTCTGGTCTATGCATGACTCTGAAATCACTTCAAGATGACTTGCACAGTACCATAAAGTTCATTAATAATAAAAAAACCTTAAAAAACCTCCCAAACAAACAACGCCCCCAATCCAAAATAAAAAAAAAAAAAAAAACCCAACAAAAACCAAACCACCAAACTGAGAATAAAGTAAAAGTTCTTCATATCTACGTTGGAACACACCTCGAATATGTCAGTGGAGAGAACTATTGAAAGGACTTGTGAAGAAGCAGCTTTAGCTTTGGTGAAGGAAACAGAAATAGGAAAGTACAGAAGATGGTTAACACAGGTCAGACACAATAACCTTGGATGCTTCTCTTGTAAGATCTATATATTTAAAAGGAATAAGTCACTTTAAAAGAAGTCACTTTGAAAGAGTTACCCAAGGCTCTCTGTGGTGCCTGTTTATGCTGCCCTGGTGTTATGGTGGTGGTGAATGGGCATGAGAGGGCCCTGGGGTGCTGCAGGGTCACTGTGGCTGGTTGGTGCATCTCTTCCATGTCTGTACCCCAGGAGGCAGTCACTGATGGCTTGCAGCAGCTTCTTAGGATCTTTCCAATGTATGTTAGAGGCCTTTACAAAGTATGTGGGGTGAGAAGGGGATGGGTGTTCTTCACCTCTGTAAAGAAGCAGTTGAAAGCTTCTGTGCTTCCCCATTCTAGAGCATGAACACAGCAGTAACTGGTATTTTTCTTTTCTCCAAAGAATTTGCATAAATGTCTTAATGTCTTCCTTACCCTTTAATTTGTTCTTAAGTTTGTAAAATACTAGCTTCCTGTAGCTAAAATCTAGTATACACTGGTAGGTTTGGTCGTAACAAAGATGGGACCTTGGAGAAGTTGTGTGGTGGGGGTGGAATTAAGACACTCTGGTTCAATATTGAAAACAATAAAGGAAGTAAATATGTAACAGGGAATAGCTTGAGAGCACACCATTAGTAGGAACAAATGTAAAATGATGAGGATGTAAATCCAAAAACTGAGAAAATAGAAAGGAGGAATAAATCAAGCAACCTAGTTTCTAGATATGACATTACTGGTTTTATTCTACTGCACTCTGAAGGGCAATGAACGTAGTAAGAGCCTGATGTGGGACTATATCTTTCTTTAGAGTGTTCTCACTGGAGCCAAAGTGCGAAGTGATACATATATTAAAGTATTTGAGCTAGAATTCTCAAACTTTTACTTAGTTTCATTAAAACATATCACTGCATCTAGAATAAGAGACTCAAATCAATGACTAGACTTCTGGAATAACCTCTGGTTTTCTACATTTTTCCCACATAAAATCCAGTATATCCACATGAAAATTAGGATCCTAATTAAACCTAATGGGAGGGGAGACACACATACATACCACCAAATGGAAGTCTGTTATTACTCTGCAGGAAAACTGTCACTTTGGATCTCGGGAGAGGAATGATAGGGAGGAGTTCCTGCTGAGACTTGAAGATATTGTGTGAGAAAGAACCAAATGGAAATTGTTCATTTTGCTTCTAGTTCCCTGTGCAGACACGATGAGCCCGTGTGGAGGCAGAAGACAGGGAAGATAGCAGAGGTGTCTGGGAGAGGGAAGGCTGCCTGGATACCTGTCATGCCTGCTGCTGCTCTGGGGCATGTCTAGACAAAATGAATGAGTTCTTTGGAGTTGGTGCTTTCTAGAGTGTTCTGCTAGAAGTGTTTTTCACTAGCTTTTGTAATCTGAAAAGAGAAACTGTATGAAAATTTGTGTGCATTCATGTAGAGAGGAAATGCTGATTAAGAACATTTATTTTCTTTGTGATAAATAGAGTCAATGGACTTCCCTCTTTTTCTAGGAGGGGATTATTTTGTTTACCAGAATATCATAGTACTTGAAGAAAATTAAAGAAAAATACAGGAACAATTTTACTACGTCAGACCAAAAGTCTGTTTAGCCATCTTTTGTGTTCAGCTATGGAAGTACTGAATAGATGTAAAATTAGGATAAGTATAAAGTGATCTACTTCCATAGGCTATGGAAATCTGCAGTCAAAGCAGTACCAAAGTTGAAGATGGCATGAATTGTGTTTGTGTCCATCAAGGGACCTATCGTACATAAATTGTTTGATTTCTTTTTGAACTTGCTTGTTTTACTGATCACCCTACTGTCCTGTGGCAAAATAATCAATGAAATATGTAAAAATATTTATTCTTCTATGCTTTTAAGAGTAGCGCTAAATGACATGACTTAATTGTGGTGTTCTGCAAAACAGTCAATCACTTCCTATTCATCCTCTCCACGTTGACAGAGACCCATGAAATATGCACACTCCATCTTTATTGTCAGGTTTCAACTGTGAAGAGTCCTCTCTATTCAATCTCTATTTTTAGAAAATCATTTTGTGTTTCTAATCATCCTTTGTTGCCCCATTCTGCTATGTCTGTTATGAGGTTACTAAAATTATACTCATGATTCAAAATGTGGGCACCCAAAGGACTTATATAAAAACATAATGATGGTTCATGTTTTGTTCTCTGTTCTTTTCCTAACAATTTCTTATTTACATTTAGACCATTGGGTATTGAAATTATATTTTTATTCAATTAACTGTTATTTTTGAGCAATATCAGAGATACTACATTACTTTTTCAGTAGGAAATTATTTTTTTCAGTTGGAAAAGATAATTTCAAGCACGTAATTTTGTACTTATGTTTTCCCCATGGACATTTTTTCCTTTGTTGATGATGGACTTTATCTGCCCTTTAATTACTCACTCATTCAGTATTGTCAGGTTTTTCTGAAATTCATCTGGGTTTGTTATGGTCTTTATTACCTTGAATAATTTATCAACAAGGGAATTGTTCAGTTTTGTAATTTGCCTTCTATCCTTTAGCAAATTATTAATCTGCTGAGGGATGTTCCTTCTTAATCAGTGATAGCTTATTTTCCTTAAAGGTCATTCATTGAGGGACTTTTGTAAATTAATTTCTTTCAGAAAATCTGGGATCCTCCATGGCTGGACTTTCCTATCTTATTTGCAGCTTCAAGGACTTAATAATTTTGAAATTTTGCTTTTATTGAAAAAAGAGAAAACTTGACTCACTTTCTATTCTGTCATATTTTTGAAAGTGCCCAGCAAATTTATCGTTTATTTTGCTTTCAACTTGTCTATCCCAGTTAAAAGCCTCTTCAAGGTTTGTAGTTGCTTGTATCAGCCCTGCCAACATTCAGTCATCTGATATGGAGGCCACTTTAAGTGATAGGGCTTTATAGGTTAGCTCATAAACAGACAATTTCATTAACCAGTTCTTTAAACTCTTGGCTGAATACTATCAGGTCTGTTGGTGGTGATTTGGCTTTACACATTTAATTGATTTCAGTAAGTAAAAGCTTTCTACAGTCACTGCAGACTTTCATAGATCCTCAAATATGACCTGGTGCTTCTTAGAAATGCTTTGGTGTGAGAAGGTCCACTCATCTCTTCCTGCATTGTGAACATCAGCACATGGATGTCACTGAGATTTTATGCTGTGATCTCAGCTTCACTGTATGTTTTTCCTGCACTTCAAGCAATATCTAGAATGATCCTGACTTTTATGCCTTTAGCAAGTTTATTCTTTAAAATCTCTGCTTGGTCTTGATAGTTTCACATTCAACTTTCAGGTGTTTTGCTTTTTTTGTATTTTCTTCAACTTTCCACATTTTCTGTTTTCTTAAGGATTTCAGCTCTCTGCTCAGTGAAGAATTGCCCCTTTTGTTCTTTCAAAAATGGTTCCTACAAGCTTGTTCCTACTAGCTTGTTTCTTGTACCTTACTTGTCCTGGAAAGAGAACAAATGGTTACATCCTTTCCAGGTGGTGGCAAGTCAGGTGTTACCCATTTGTCTTGAGTGTTTTCTGCTTATGTTACATTAAAAAAAATCTTTTGTTATGTTTAAGAAAACACTTCTAATAAGTATATTGCATATATATTTCTTCCTTTGATATGCCCATCAAACTAATATAATTGGATTTTTATCCTTTATTCAGAACTTGTCAGTTATTTCCATTATGTAATAATTCAGATTACTGGGGGTTTGGTTGGTTGGTTGGTTGGTTGGTTTTGTTTTGGGATTTTGTTTGGGTTTCTGTTTGGTGTTTTTGTTTATTTGTTTGATTGTTGATTTTTTTAATATTTATTTGTTTGCTGTGTGTGGGAATTATTTGGATTGTTTGGATTTCTTGGGTGAGATTGAGGTTTGTTTTTTTCGGTTCAAGATGAAGCACAGATTTTGCTTAGAAATATCAGACAGACTATTTAAAGAGGTCAGCAGTAAATTCTTAAAAGAAACATGCAATAGCTATTGCCTAAAAGAAATGCATAAACAAATTAAACATTTTTAGGGGCACAATTAATAAGTTTGTGGAAAAAGAAAAACAGTGTTTTAGCTAATACTTTATTAATATGTAATTGCGTGTTCTTAAAATTACTGGTATAATTTCAGACTGAGTGGAAAAAAATGGACAAGTGGTGGAACAGAGCTTTGCTCTGTGTTAATGAACATTTCAAATTTAGTAGTAGAATATCACATCTATGAATAAGTGACTGTTTCTTGGTTCAACACTAACTTTGCTTACTGCCAAACACCTGATATGGGTACTATCACAAAGTTTAAATCCTCTTTATTAGTAGCATTTCACAATTAATTCTGCTGACATTTCACTCTTCTGTTTAGAAGTTTAGGATGCCACGATACTGTATGTAATTACCTTCAAAAATAAGCAAGAGTAGTACCCAGGTGGTGTATCTACTGAACAGCATAATGTCAAATTTATCCAAAATGTCATCTTAAACCAGTAAACATAATCTGTTTTCAGCATGCCAGGTTCAGTTTCTTCACCACTGGGAAAAAAAAATCCATCCTTGCAGGTTTTGGAATGTATTAAAAAAATCACCCAGTGACCAACGCTTTATTCACAGACCTTAACTAATTAAAATCCTTTCCTTGAGGACTTGAGAACAAGTCCTTGAGTGACTTTTTACAACGACCTGTAGTGAGAGGACAGGGCTTTAAACTGAATGAGAGTTGGTTTAAATAAGATATTAAGAAGAAAATCTTCACTGTGAGGATGGTGAGACAGTGAACAGGTTGCCCAGAGAAGTTGTGTATGCCCCATACCTGGAAATCTTCAAGGCTGGGTCTAGCAACCTAGTCTAGTAGAAGGTGTCCCTATCCATGCCAGGGGTGTTGGAACTCAATGATCTTCAACTTCCTTTCTGTAATGCTGGGGCCTGAAGAACTGGTCCTGAGCCAAAGTTGACCTATAAGATGAATCCTCCAACCTAATATTATATTTAGCCTTGTATTGTATGTATCTCCTTACTAACCAAGATGCTATATAATCCTTAGTAATGCTTTAAGAGTAAGGCCAGTATGTATTATAAATATGTCTTTTCAGTCAAGATTGTGAAAACAGTAGGGCCTCACATGGTCACAGCTGGTTCATATTTGACATATCAGTGTAGCTGTAAGTTCTGTTTTTAATGACTAGTCAGGGTCGTGGGGCATTTGACAGTAGTTAATCCAGTTTGACTCCCTGATTTTGCCTTGGGCCCTGGCCAGGCCTAAGGGGAAAACCAGGGGGAGAATAACACCAGATTGTTTTTCCACACCAATTGAGAGATGTAAGCTGGTTCGTTTATATAAACTGGACCCTCTAACAGCAAAGATGGAGGCTTCTCCTATGGGTGGATGCACTGCGTAGGATTTCCCAGTTACCAGGAAGAGGTTCTCCAGTCCTTCACTGTGACTGGGGCCTTCCTAGCTGAAGTGTGCTCTGGATGATGATAATTACTTAAGGGTAAATCTCTCTAATGATTAGATGCATTCCTAAGTGTATCGTTTCACAAGCCACTGCTTCTTTTGTAATTCTTTACTGTTTTGCACTATAGTCAACTTACACACTTATTCTTTAAAGTTGGTTTCTGTATTCCTTAAATCCATCCTCGTTACTGGGGGTGGTGTGGTGGGACAGATTGGCAAATCACCTTCCTCTCCAACACTTCCATGTTTCTCAGCTCCCCTGCTGCTCAGTGTGGACTGACAGTTTACATCAGCTGGTAGTGTGGAGTTCCATCTGGAGAGGAGAGTTTGGCACAGGTCTTTTATTTCCACACTTCATTAAGTCACCTTTTAGGGAAGAAATACTCATTGTCTTTTTCAACAAGAGCCTCATTTTATCCAGCCTGTGATGAAGATTCACAATTCAGCCATCAAAATGCAATTAGGGTGAAAAAAAATAAATCACATATCACTTCAATAAACTGTTCATTTCTAACAGGTTCAGTGGGGTTAAGTTACTCATAAGAGAACCCCCTGAAGACAGAAATTAGGCAATTACCTAGGCCAGTACTGAGTGACTGAGAACTGGGAACTTTTTATTAAGTTGATATAAAACATTTATATGTAAAGTGTATTTTACTTAATATTGGCTGCATAAATAATTCAGCTGAGAAAGAAGATGGAGATTCCTAGACTAGTACATTTGACAAGCCTGATTGTACTCATGAAAGTGTATGCACATAGAGCTTAAAAATGATATGTTCAAAACAGGGATCCTAATGTCACCATTGTCACAAGTTACTGAAATGGATGAAAAGCAACCTTAGCTTTTGTTTGCTAATAAGATTTGCCTAGTAGTAGCAGCAACAAAACCATCAAGTCCCCTGTGCCCATTAGTCAAATTTATTGTATAACACAGTATTTGGTTACCAGACTGATTATTTCTGAAGTGCCTCTCTGGTGTGTGGGTGTGGGGGGGGGGTGCACAGACTGACTGCAAATACCTGATTGCCAAACAAGTCATATTGCGTTGTTTGGGTTTTGTTCCTAATTGGATGAAGCACTTGTGGGCACTTTTGCAAACAGCTGTTTGCAGTCAAAGTCCATTTGAGAGTCTCCCTGGTGGAACCAGAAAACACACTTTGTTGCTTTTTCTTATCTTGTCACAGGGGCCAGACATAAGCTGTCTGAAATCATAGCACACTCATGTTTATTAACATTTTTTTAAAAAAATCCTTTTTTTTTTTTTTCCATTTCTCACGTTTTGTTAAGATTTTCTATTGCTAATTGTGCTACTGCAGAGGAGTTAATGAGAAAGATTAATCCACATCAGAAGTCTGGGGGCAAAAAGATACCATCTTCTGCAAAACACTGCCAGACATGATGTCAAAAATGTATCTGTGTAGTTTGTGTCTTAAAAACAATTGTTATAAGGAATTCTGCCTTTTTCAGTCTGCCATATGCAGGTTTAGACTTCATGCACATATGGTTGATTTATGGCTTTGACTTTAGTGAGTCTGTGGACCGGCTTCACTTGCTAAGCACGGCTTCAAGAGGGAGCAGCCAAACACTGGTGCTCCTCCACAGTGTTAGAAGTGGGCAAGAGGGAAGTGGGAAATGCATCTTGCATGTCCCAGCTTCCATGCCCCTCTCCTGCCCATGAGGTAGGAGGGCTGCTGTGGCAGAAGTGGAGCTGAGCAGTGCACATTTCAGACAGTTGTTCTGAAAGAACATTTTGATTTGCTAGGTTTGGGTTTAATAAAGACTGCAAGCAAACAGTTCAGAGCGGGAACAATATGAGGAGAGGAAAATGAAGTTTTTACCGTTTCCCTACCAATGTTTGGCTGCAGTTTGGTTCCCTTTATTGGACTGGAATAACTGTGGCTGTTAGTATTTTATGCCTTCCATCTTTCCGTCAGAGATCAACAGCCCATCTGGAACAGACAGGAACAAAGAGCAGGGAGACAGACTTTTAGCCCCAGGTCTGTCAAAGAGGACTCAGACAGTTAAGCAGAAGCTGTTAAAGTGATACTAACGTGCTGAACCTGTGTTTGTGTCCTAACCTGACCCTCTATATGCAGTGTCTGTTTTGCAGGCACCCGTGTCACCTCACTCCTTCATCCCACATTCATGGCCAGGGCGGGCTGAGCACATGGGCTGCCTTGGGGCTCATGATGTGTGGGGGCACCTCTGTGTGGAGGAGGAGGGCTGGAGGCCTGACCTCCTGCCTGAGAATGACTAACTGGGTCTTTTGCTCAATTACTCCAAAATGTTACCAAAAAGTTTACTGTTCAGCTTTCCAGAACACTTACCCTGCAATGAAGGCAGCACAGTAAGCTCTCTGTCTGAGTGAAAAAATATAATTTACTATGCTTATTGCTATAATACACAAATAATAGACTGGAAATTGTTCACTGCAAAGTGGTAAAAGAGGTGAAACATTAGAAGCACACTCATTACAGTCTAAAGTGTTAGGGAATGAAGTACTGAAGAACACAATCAACTGAAAGGTCATTTAAGTATTTGTATTTAAGTTTCTGAGTTTCCTTTTCTTTCCTTTTCTTTTTTTTTGTTAACAGGATTATTTTATTCTGACTTTGTGGTTTTGCAATAAAGAATAGCTAACATATTTTTCCGGCAACCTTGCCTTTGTTAAATGTGGGAAAATTCTCTGCATTTTTATATTAGGCAAAGTTACTTTTCCTCTTCCGTGATAATTAAGTCAAAACTTTCTGTTGCCCACCTCTGTTGCTTGGACTCTGAGAGAGAATTCTAGTAGATGCTCAAGGATGATACTTTTATAAATGCTGTGTGTTCATGCTGGAAAGGAGTTTAAGTAATCTGTGTAAATTCTTACACTTTAAAGTCACTCAGGGCTATCAATTAAAAGGATTTGAACATGCTCATCACTTCACAGGATTGTAGCCAATATTCTCCTGTTGCTTGGACATCTCTCATTCTCCATATTTTGTAGTGCCTGTTACCTTTTCTCCCTTAGAAAAATTTAAAAAGCTAAACTTTGCCACAGTGGTTGTGAAAATGAAGTTATGGTATAATTGTTATATAAAATGTAATATACTATACCAATAGTTTGTAGACATAATCTTTTTTTAGCCAAGGGAAACAAAATCTTCTAAAGATGTAATCATGTGACATGAATAATATAATAAAAACATATAGTTGAAACACACAGACTCAAGTATTCACTGAAACAGCTTTGTTGCCAAATATAATGAAATTCTGGAGAGTTTGGGCTCAAGACTAGTGGCAAAAGCTGAGCCAATAGAACAATTTGATCATAAAATATTGGTATATTTTGAATTATTTTAAATAAAACGAAACATTTCTAAATGGATTTTGTGGCCTGAGAATTGACTGCTCCCATTAACCTTTTCTCACTAAAAATGTTGAAGTCACATCTTGCTCATGGCTTTCTGGGTAGGCACTTTGCTTCCCACAGAGCTGTGTGCTTATCCATGTGGATAACATGGAATGCAGCAGCAATGCTTTATATTGACTTTTAATGGATAGAACATGGTATCCACTCCTCAAACAGAGGAAGATATGATAGAGAGACTTCTTACACTGTCTTTAAGCCTTGGAGTTTTTCAGAGTTCTCGTATATGAAGTTATATTGCAAGCGAAGGAAGAAAGAATATGTAAGATCAACTTAATTATCTATTCATTTATCTAAATAGTAATATAATAATATTGCTATTAATAATGTGATTCCTGTAATATTAACTCATTTTGCTAGCAACCTGTTTTCTCAGCACATACTTTGCTCACAGACTGGACTGGGAGGAACAGTATGGTGTTGCTGAGAGTTCATTCTGGTGCTGACTTGCTTCTGTGCAGCGCAGTGTGCTATTTGCAGACAGTTCAGCTTCTAAATAAAAATGAAATATAGTGCCTGGGAAATTGTGCTTTGAATGTAAGCCCCACTGAAATGGCATTAAAAGTTTGATTGCACCAAAAAGGGGACTATTGAAATGGCTTCCTTTTGTGCCCTGCCTGCTTTTGGACTCTTCAGTTCTCCTGGTCCTGCAGGTTGAGTCTCTGTTGGCAGAGTTTATTTGATGTGCAGAAAACATTGCTTTCTTTGTTGGGGATCCTACTGAGCCCACACTGCTCATATGCAGCAGGCGTCTGTCCTGGGAGGGCAGGATGAAATTCATCAACAGGCAATAAACATAAACTTGATTATGTAATTAAGGGTGCTTCTGCATTAGGCATTATTTTCTGACTATAAGTGCAGTTCAGCTCTGAACCCTTATGCACTGAGGTAATTAGTGGTACTGATAGTGACTGCAGTAGAACTGGCAAAAAGTCCTCAAAGAGGGAAAATTAAAACAAATGCCACTTCCAAGTAATTGAAGTTCTAGAATTGAGAATTCTAGAATTGAGAGTTCTAGAAAATTGCTTCTCAGTTGTATCCTTTCAAAAGCTTGAAATTACTTTTTTTTTTTTTTTTTTTTTGCTCCTCTGGTGATTTTGTGGTTTTCTGTTTGAAAAATTTTGAATTTTTTCTTCCTTAGGTTTTTAACGAAAGCTGAAGTTGCTGGCCTTTTTTTATGTTCTTGAACAAGCTGGGCTTATGCTTTATCTGTCTCTAATAGTGAAGTATTGGGAAGTATGGAGCTTTTTTGTGCATGGGTTATTGATTAATTTCTGGTTTTTTCACCATTTTGCCAAAGCAGTTAATAGGAAATTGTTATTCTGCACATTATGTTGTTAAAACTGTGATAAAGAATTAACAGTTCAAGTATTGGTTTCCGAATAAATATTAACAAGTGACTTGTCAAATTTACATAAAATAATTGTACTTAAAAAAAAGGCCCCCAAAACAAAATATTCTTTAGTGGAGATTTAAGAGTTATGAAGTAGAAATTGCATAACATTGAGCATATTTCTAAATGCATATATTAAGAGACCTGACTAAACTCTTATTTTTATAGGGCAGTCAGTAACTCCACACAGTTCTCCATGAGGCAAGAGGCTGTCTGAAATGTATAGGAAGTGAAGGCAGAGCTAAACCAGAGAGTTTGTTAGGAGAGTGTAAGGGATGGAATGTATGAGGGGGGAAAAAGTGAAAATGGTTCGTAAAGCATAGGTTGTCTTTTCTGTCATCTGACTTTTCTCTTCTGTACTTATTTTAGAGAGAGAGTCCTCTAATATTAAAGGCAAGTCTACCATGGGAGCAAAGGCTTTGAGGGGGGGGCCTCTGCCAACTTTTAGTACTCTTCTCCACAGCACCTCTCTCGATTTGTTCAGCTTGTGAATGAAGAGGCAGATTGTGCCATTGATCAAAACACGTGGCGACACTGTCCAAAATGGGAGCTATGACAAGGCTATTATTAATTTATAATGTTCATTTAAGAATTTAATTTTAGTTTGTACCTCCAATAATCTCTGAAATAAGTGTTGTCTATAAATTGGCATAGAAACAAATTCATGAAACTTAGAGGGCCCTGTCCCCTCTGTATGTACCACCCCAGCCCCTTTTGGGCCAGGTGCCTGGCAAACTGAAGGATGCCAGCAAAGAAATTCTGGCTTTGTCCTCCCTTGGCATGGTTTTAATTACTTTAAAGTATTTGAGTCCTTTTGTTCAACAGTGATACTCAGGCTCTGTGATGTGACTGAGGGAGGAAAAAAAACCTCAGTATCACAAATTGCTCCAAAATAATTCAGCAGAAGAGGAAACGAAGTAATTCCAGCTCTGGGATGAGTAAACTGACACTTAAGAGCTTATGTCCTGTGTTAAAAATAATAAAACAGCAAAATGCACAATATTTTCTGCAGCTAGGCATCCTAGAGGGTTGGGACTGTGCTAATCTGTCTGTTTCTTAATGTTTGTAAAGTGCTGGGGACTTGTGTTCTAGCTGAAGAGAATATTTAAATCTCCTTTTCACTTCCAACAGCTGAACAGTTTTGCTGAGGTCCATAGGGTGGCTTTAAACCTAAACACGCAGAAATAGCATACTGCTATCTTTAATATTCCTGTGTTCCTTCCAAATTCATTGGGACTTTTGCCAGGGAATGAGATTAATTTGATTGCAGTCTCCGGTCAAGCCCCTCTTGTCACAAGTCAACCTATAGAGCCGGTGGCTTTTCTGCAAGTTATTCTGCAAATTACAACAGTGCTGCAGGCAGGGCCAGGCCACAAAGGTGTTTTGGGGTAGAATACAGTACAGGGGAATGAGTCCCTGAGGGTTCCATTGTGTGAGATCATGACTCCTTCACCCTAACTGAGTTTAGTCAGATCTGAGGGCGCTTGGGCATTTCCAGGGAATGATGTCTGTGGCTCACAGTAGGAGAGAAGAAAGTAAGAGGTGGAGGGAAGAAATCTGGAAGTGGCTGATTGCTCTGCTTTCTTACCTGCAGCAAGGCTGCAGGATGGGTTTTTCTTGCCAATCCGTTTTCATTTTGTCTGGGTAAGGCTGATGTGCATCTCGTGAAGTCTAAAGGGAAATGCACACAGCAAATGAACACTGGGAATGAGCCTGTGGTGCTGGCATAATTAATTTTCTTGTCATGTTGCATTGCCTGAGCTGTAAACAACAACACAACCAGCTGGTAAATTATTCAGTTTCTCTTGCAGGTAAGAAAGGTGGAGATAGTTATTTTCCTGGCTTGGCTTTAGATGTTTCTGCTTCTTCACTGGACTTATATGGTGTTAAAGGGTTTCTGCAGGTAAAGGGTATTGAAGCTTAACTATTCCAACACTGGGTGGCACATTCCTTGATATTTCTGAGTATTTGGATTATGGAATATAGCAGTTCTTGCTTTCCGCCTTCCTGAAATTAGTTTAAATCTTTCACTGGCCTCCTGGAATCCACAAGCATAAGACCACAAACTTGAACCTTACTGCTAATGAATCAATGCTGAATTTGCCTCTGAAAGCTGATGCTGGGTGCTTATGCCTGCATAAAGTCCCAAGAAGAGAGGAAAGTTTTTTGTTTTGATTTTATTCACTCTCATCACTGTAACTTTCGAGTTAGACTGATAATCTCACCAACCTGTCTCTTGAAATTCCTGGGTTTAGTACACAAAGATGATTAGGCTTTGAGTTGGAATTACTTCCATATTAAAAAAACCACACACACAAAAAAACCCCACCAGCAACCTCCCCCTCCTGCCCCAAACCCCTTATAAAAAAACCAAACCACAAACTCACAACATCAAATCAGAAAAAAAAAACTAAACCCCAAGCCTCAAACCCAAAGAAGCTTCCACAGGAAAAGCATAAAATATGCCCTTTTTTTTTTTCTTTTTTTTTTGTCATGGCCTAAGGCCAGAACATGATCCGTCCCTGTAGAAAGTAGCTCTTGCATTTATAGCTGAATTCTAAGAAACAATAAATATTGGCATCCTAGCTCATACTTTGACTTTTAATTCTATTTTCCCATAGTATACAGTCCTCATTAAAGAGAATCCATAAACCCTGGAGTTTCTGGGTTACTGTCTAAGGCAGGCAATGGCTTTGTGGATTTTTCGGCACACTTTACCCCAAGTAAGTCTGAGTTCATGTAAGCAAATCTTTTGGTGTCAATGGGTCTGGTTTTGCAAAGCTTTTATCAAAAGGATCTTCTAAATTCCAGCATGGATTCCTACCCATTTTCTCTCTTCCCTGTTCCTGAATAGCTTCTATATTATTCTATTTCTGTAGTTTTCACTTCATAATTGGCATTCAAGAGCATTTTATGTATCACAACTGAATGCTGAAGTTTGAGTGCTGTGGAGGAGCCTTTTGTTTTGGTGCAAATGAGAAACAAATGCCAAAAGTTTGCTAAGTAGAAATCTGGTTTTTTAGGAAATTTTAGTAACAACAACTGCAGGAGAAACCTTCCTACTTTGAGACTCTCACCTATCCTTTCATTTTATTACATTGTCAGAATCTGTAGGTGGAAGGGCTGATGTTCTGCAAGCCTGAACTGTTAGGAGAAGTCTGCTATAATTTGGTGTATCAATGGCAAGGTCGATGTTGGTTGTAAGACTGTGTTTCTGTAACTGTGTATTTCCTTCTGCTTTTTCCTCACCCTGAAAAGAGGCCTAAGTACATTTGACTACTATCCTGTATACACATATTTGTGTATACAGCTTATTTGTGGAAAAATGTGCCTACAGTTATAAAGCATCATCATTATCCACTTCTCTTGCCTTAAAATGCTGTGAAGCAGAACTACCCTTCTGCAGTGTTCTGTCACATTCAGTTACTCTGGCTCACTACAGACCACAAAATGGAATGGCAAATTCACATCTGCATTTGTAAAAGAGCATCCCTGCATCATTTCTAATTCCTGTGCTGTTTAATCCTGCTCTCTTGATGCCCTGAATTAGGAGGGAGGCTTGGAAGCTCTGTGCTGCATAGTTCTTGACATAAGAGACTGTGCCAGCAGCCTGACAAGGAAAAAGCTAGGGAATCTGAGATTGCATGGCCTAATCTGAATTCAAAGTCTATTAATGACTTGTTTCAGATAGTTGTAATCCCCATCTTTTAGTTGCATTTATATAGTGTCACATTTTCCTTTTAGTTTTCCTTTCAAAAGTACTTTTATCTATGAAAAATTCTGACACTAACAGATGTGAAAACCTTATATATTCATTCAAATCTTTTTAATATGATATTCCCAGGTGTGCATGTTTGCTTATGGCATATTTCTTACACTATTTGTGTGGTGTGAGCTAAGAATATGTTTTGTGATACTCTTAGTCTTGCAGCAGTATGTAGGGTGGTCATGGAAGTGTGTTTGACCTCCCATGGCAATGCTGTGTGTTGTTAAGAAAAGTTACAAAGAACAGACATTGAGAAGAAGGTACATAAAGGCATTTTAGAGGCAGTATTGCAATTTTGCTGTGACATTAGATTGTTTTTTCTTATACACACAAGTAAACTATGTTCAAGGCCACATCTTGTCTTGGGAAAGATCTAGAAAATGAACTCCGATCTTGAAACTTCAGTTTTTCTGAAGACCACCTCAGTTAACCACTTCTAAAACTACTTTCCTTGCTGTTACACTTTGCATTGGAAGAAGAATGGGCATCTGCTTTGCATTTCAGTATTCTCACTTTTGCATTACTAGATCTGTGTTAAATTCTCTCTTTTCACAAGTTCAGTTTCACAAGTTTTTTTTCTTTTTGGTTCTTTTCCTGATCTGTGTCCCAGAATATAATCCTTGCCAATGAAACAGCACTGAAAAACTGTAAAATACTGAGCCAGTTACAGTGGAAAAGTGAAAAAACAATTCTAACCTAAAGTAGTGCCTTAGTAGTGCTCATTCAGTTTATTGGTATGTTTGTATATTCTACAGGAAAGTACATAAAGGAATTAAATGTACAGGTTGTGTTTATAAAACTGTGAAGTTTAATGACAAACTTAAAGTGGAGATGTCATAGCAGATGGAACCTTATAAAGAAAAGCTACTGCAAAAATACTTGTATCAGTATCACCAGCTGTCAATATGTTTTTGAATCAATTGATGGAGTAACTTGTCTCTCCAGTTAAGAATAAACAAATCATTAAGCAGACTAAGAATTTTGCTAAGAAAACCCTGAACCAAAGCCAAACAACAAAAAAAACAAGCCACAAAAATTATCAAAATCAAATTTAATCAAGCTGAAATGATCTTTAGAGCCATCTTAAATAGCTGCAATATTTCAGTTTACTTTGACAGATTTATAAAAGCCTACCTGCCTAGGATTCAATACCATTGACTTTCCTACATGAAGTATGCTGACTTCTGTGGGAACAATATGATTTATACTGAAGGCATATAAAGCACTGCAGGGCTATACATATAGAAATCCCAGTAGTCTTCTTGCATGCCTAAGATTGCTTTTTTATAACTAAAAATATTCAATTTTGAGTTGTTACCTCTGTTCACTAGTACAGCTCCCCTTATTCAGATAGTCTCTCTCACAGTTTTTCCCTGTGCTGTGCTTACTGTCAGCACTCAGTATTAAAGCATTATATATTTGAAGAATTCTTCTGTGAGAAAGTTCACTGGATTGATCAGGCCATTTTTAATGTGATGGAACACTGAATATTTATGCCTTGAAAAATATAGAACCTAGTTAATGTAATGGGGTGGGTCTTGTAAAACTTGTTCTTTTTCATCTCATGTGTTGTTTGTTATAAAATCATCTTGCTTCCAAATGCACTCTGGGAAACCTTTTCCATGTAACGTGAAAATGCATTGGTGGAAGAAGTTTTTCCTCTAGGTGGAAATGGCATGAGTGATGAAATGCAGTGGGAAGACAGGGAAAAGACACAGCTTGTGCTTGTGTCAGAGGAAGACACTGTGTGTTGTATGAGGGAGAAGTTGGTGGTGTAACACTTGTGTAGGTGTTTGTGTGTCTGTATGTCTGCATGCCTGTGTATACATCCAAAGAAAGAAATATTTGATGTCTTGTTAGTAACCAGAACAATTATTTTAATAATACATTTGTGTCTTTCCATTTCTGTCTTTCTTTATTTGGGTATCCTCCCTCAAAATTCAAATAGTAGCTTTCAGCGTTATTCTGAAAAAGAAAGGCTGGATTTAGTCAGGGTGCCCTGGAAGTGTTCCTATCCACATCTCTTCTGCTGGTTACTCCACTCTGTCACTCTGTGCATGTGACCTGTCACTACTTCTATTATTCCATATATATTGTCCCATAAACACAGGATTTATCTGTTATATCATTGACTCCACACTATATGTGTGCAGGAGACCACTACATGCTACTAAAACCTCTTTGACGTGAAAGGGAGAAGAGCCCAGATTCAGGGCATGGTCCAGCACAGGAGGAAGCATAGCAGTGTCAGGCTGGTAGTGCCAGGCTTCCAAGGATGAGAAATGAAAGCCACATCTATTAAATTGCTTTGGCAAGTGTGCAAGAATGTGTTTGTCCTAATACTGGCTGTGCTGCTCTATTTTTTGTATGACCTTCAAAAATCCTTTGATTCCTCGGCTTCTGAATTCTACAGAGGACCTTAATAATGCATTAATATCAGACAGGAGTCCTGTGAAAATTTGTGTTGGTTGAGTACTCTGAAGAGCAATGTACTGTTGTTATGACTGTATGGTGTGTTATCCTGGTTATTTGGTCGGTCTCTCTTTCTTTGCTTTTTTTAACCTAAATCTTTGTTCTTCATTAGTTAAATACTTGTCATTCTGACAATTTTCAAAGCACAATTAAGAGCACTCTGAAGTAATTTGAGCTGAAGTACATTGGAGATTCAGAAAGAATCAATTTGCTGCTCTGCTTTCGGTGCTTCTTCACCAACAGATATACTCTGGTGTAGCAGGTGGTACTTATAAAACTAGCAAATGATAGCTGCACTCCCCAAAGGGCAGCCAGACTTGTGTAGTGTTATTTCTACCTGCTGGGGAGAACTGATTATGTAATGTGAATTGTGAGAAAATAAAAATGTGCAGAAAATATTATGTAGTTTCTAAGTTGTCAAGAAATTATGAACAAGTTTTACAGTCATCCTGCCTGGAAAATGAGGAATTAATGGATTTTTTTGGAGGGGATTATGCTTTATTCTTTTTATGGTTTATCTTTTGTTATTTTCCTTCCAATGCTACGATCAAGTTTGTGACACTATGCTTTTCAAGAGTAAAGCTGGTGTCTTTCATTTGGGGCTTCCCTAGAATTTTAAAGTAAAATTTAATAGCTGCCCTATCAGGAATGTCTTTCAGTTCTTTGGTGGCAAGTCCAAATACAGTGGGATTGAAAGGAAAATCATGAGCAGTTCTTGATGCTGGTGCTTGCTGTCAGTCTGTTTCCATGCTGGTGTTCAGTCCTAGAGGTAAAGGAGATATACCTTAACAGGCATTATTCCCAGCTCCTTTGACTAGGTACAGCACACTACCTGAAGTAGGAAAATCCCTGTTGTCCCAGATGGCATCTCCTTTCTTTACCAAGTCAAGGTAATAGTGGTTATTCTTTCTGGGATGCAAGTTCCAGGCTGCATTCTGTCAATAGGAAAAGCTTTTTTGTTCTTTCAAGACCTGAATATTAGCTCAGTTCTATGTATGCAAAAGAGGGCTTTTTTCCAAAATTGAAGTTGAGAAATGCCACCAAGAGAAAAGTTTTCTTTTGCCTGCGTGTTGATGTTAGAGCTACTAGCATCATTATTTATAATCATAGGTTTTACTTTTTATTTTACTGATACCTCATGGAGATGGTACAGCTGAAATATTCAGTGGTTATAAAGTTAGAAAAGATTGTAGAGGGATAAGGATGAAAAGAGTGGCACTTGCATAAATGTTTAACACCCTTATCCAAGTCTTTGAATCTTGAATACCTGTGACTTCATATCCAAATTGATAAAGTATACTTTGATATTTTTACATGGCTATCAAATCACTTTTGAAGTTGAAATAACGAGCTTCTCGAGTGCCTTGCTAATATGTGCTGAAGAATAAAAAGCTGTCATCTGGGGAAAACCAATTGAGAGATGGATCATGGTATTCTTGGGCTGTTGAAATTGTAGCATCCCTGAAATCTGTGCTACGGAATGCCCCAAACATAGCAAAAAAAGTGGTATTTGACATAATTTTTGACTGAATGAAGAGCTGTAAAGGAGAAGTAGCTTTTACACAGATAATTATGAGTTTATTCCTCCTGTATGCAGGAATCCAAATCTTGCATGAGTTATAGTGCATTTATGCACATCAGAGAAGTGCACACCAAGGTAATATTTTAATAGGGATAGAAGTGAATTTGCTGGAAATGAATTTAACCAGATGTGAACTATAGAAGCAAAATCAGAATATTTTATTAGGTGCTCTATAAGCCACTAACTTGCACTGAGCACTTAGAGCAAAGGCAACTATAAAAATAAGAAAAAAACACATGGTAAATGTAAAGAAAAAGAAAACAGGCAATGAAGACTTAAATTTGAGTCTCAGAATTTTAGTTATTCTTTCAGCCTGTTTTGAAGGAAGGTGTGTTGAGTTTTTTTCCCCCCTTCTCATCTGGGACTAAAAAGAAGGTGATATATCATCAATATAGGTAATAAAAGTACCAGAATTCACATCATAGAATGAGCCAGAATTCACTAACAAACACATCAAAAAGTTTTAAGAGGGCTGCCTGAGGAGCTGTGCAACCTACTGATTATTGATCTATATAGCTCGTTTCAGAACACTGAAAGAATTGCCTAAAAGTGAAAAAAGCTAAAGCTGTGTATTTTTGTGGTGGCTGAAGGGAGAGAGGAACAGTCAGTCATTGATTCCTTCTATAGTTTTTGAATAGTTGATATAGGATTCAATGCTAAAGTATTAAAAGAAGACTATAGTAAAAAAAGAAATAAGTGTATTGCTAAATAACCAGAAGACCATTAGTTTGAAAGGATCTGTACCTTCTGGCTGGCTTCCAAGTTTAGCTGATGCAGGCAATACTAGTTGATATTGTTGATAATTGCTAGTTGATAATTCCAGCTAATATAATTATTTTTACTAAAAATGTGATCTGATAATAGTCAGCATTTTGATTATGAAATGAGAATGATAGAAAACCCACCTGGTACATAAAGAAGGGATCAAAACCTGGATAATTGTCAAGTAGCAATCACTGTCAGGGAGTTGCCTTGTTGGTGCTTGCAGGCTGTGACATTTGACATTGTTATTTTCAAAGTGGTTAATAGAGCTGTTAAAATAACTGCTAAAACTCACGTGTGACACACAAGTGAGCAGTCAGACACTGTGACAGGACAACCTGAACTGACGTGTCTAGAACTGAAGTCTTAGTGGGCTGCAGTGATGAGAAGGACTAATCATTGTGTAGAAAAAGAGAGGGCCTTTCCAGCAGGAATAGAAGCTATCCTTCAGGATTAGCTGTTGTCTTATCGTTTCTGGAGCACCATATCAAATCCTGGGGTGGTTATTCCAGGAGGATCTCAATAGGGAATGTTTATCTAATTGGGGCAGAGAACTAGAGTGATTTTATGAAACCAAGTATTGTAGTTTAGAAAATCACTCCTTAATTTTCTCCTAACACTCACTCTTAATTTTTTCTTTAAATGAGTTGGTTTGTTTAACAGAGAAAAGATAATGTATCACTGTAACAATGTGTGGGTTGAGGTTTACCTTCCACTGCTAGCAATTTTGAAACATGGATCTTTTTCCCTTTTTTTCTTTTTTTTTCTTTTTTTCTGAAGATGAACATTAAATTTGAACTTTAGCCTAAATGTCTTCAAATCGTGTTTCTATATTCAAACTCTCCTTTGTGTTATTTGGGAGAACATGCTATGCATTTACAGTGGTACCCTTTACCTTTTCTATCAACATGAGCCTCCCCGACTCCAAAACCATCAACTCATTACTTTTGAACAAAATGAGGGTCAGAAATACACTAAAAGGTGAAATCCCATAAATAACAAACTGCTGTCTTCTCTCCTTTTGTCAACAAAGTGTATAAAAATGTTCTTTTCTTTTGACTTTATAAAGTCAAGTTATTGCAATTCTGTTTGTTCTCTCTGGTTTCTATGGAAACAGTCAGTCAGTCTAATTTTAGGGAATATTTGTCTGACTTGTTGATGGAGTATCAGGAATGGAATAGAACCATCTAACCTATAGTCAAATCCAAGAGCAAGAGCTCTTCATCTAACACCGAAACAGGAACTCAGTGTCTGGAGCTCTCAGGAAAATGATGCTTCTGAAGATTAGGGACATATGAGAGAGACTTAATAATTCCAGCTTTAAGAATGGCTGTGTCTCATGATTTAAGTCAAATAACAGCTCTACAGATACTTCTGCATGCTTTAGCACAACCGATGATATTCACGGCACAGAACTGGGAAGCACATGGGACATGTCTGTAACCTGCTGTTCTTAGAGAGAGCAAAAGAATCTGTATTCTTGAATCTAAAAGGAACAGTTATCTTCTGCAAAAAATTTTATTGAAGGAGATTCAGTGCCATAAAGAGTAACTGAAACACTTATCGAATCTGGTAATTGTAGAGGGCTTAAAGAAATTAGTGCGTGCACATGCCCTTTTTTTTTGGTTCATGGCTGAGCCCCAAATGGCTTTCAGCAACCCTGAGTGTACTCACTTAGGGTGACTTATCCCAGACAGTAAACAAATGCTCAGCTATAGCACTGCATGTCTGTGTGCAACTATATGAACAAAGCTCCTTCAATTACTTCTCTAAAAACAATAAACTACTGTAGAACATAAAATCACAATATATTGTTAATTATCAAGTGCTTAACCTAATAATATTATTGTGGAACTGGCTATGTTTATCCTCTCTCTTGTTTTCTTATCTTTTATTTTATTATGACCTAAGAGGAATTTTAGTGAATTGAACGTGTTTGGTCGTGTTTTCTTTTGGCTTTGGTCTTGGAATGTTACACCAGATATATAAATATTTATGAATGGGAAGCCTATAATATAGCAAGTAGCATTATAGAACATGCAGATGAAAAAGGATCTTCACAGGAAAAGTAATGCTGCTTTATTTAAATATGCTAATAAGTAATCTGGGACAACTTTCACAATATGATTTGGAGAGTTAACATAGGTCCCAAAATACACGTGGCAAATTATTCTTTTCCTTGAATTGATGTCAACACAGTAGCTCATTTAGATTTACATTCAATAAACTAAGTAGCTTTAAAATATTCTAGCTAGAGATTAATTTGCTGTTAACATTTTAGACGGGAATATGTTAGACTTCCCTTTCTTAGAAGGGAACTTGGAAAAGTAGTTCCCATTAACAGGAGTCTGGGGTGTTTTACATGTTATACCATGTTTTTCTGAAAGATTGCAAAATACTTGGACCATCTCTCCTAGTAGGACCAGACATTAAATTTTCTAGAAGATAAAATTCTCTGAAAATGCAAACCATTTAGAACTTCATCTATTCCTTACACTGAATGGGGATTTTGTATGTAACTCTTTTCTGTTCCAAACTGTTACAACAAGGCATCCCATACCCAGCTTAGAGATTCATCTGGCTTGCAGAGAGACATGAAGTAGCATCTATTCCATGACCATTGCACTGTCTTCACTTCTACATTAAGCCGATCTATATGACATTTCTACTAGAACTCCCAAATATCTGGTTTTTAAAACTAATTTTTAGCAGTTGTCCAGTTTCTAGTTGTATATGTCTGGTGGCAATGAGTCTCTTCCTCCTGTCTGCTCATGCTCTAGCAAGCACAATTTTTCTGTACATGTCAGGAGACTTGTTGCAGTGTTTTAATTTGTGATTTGTGAAATACATCTTGTTAGAAGCAGGAAAAGCTACCCCC
The DNA here is from genome assembly GCF_009829145.1 of Chiroxiphia lanceolata. NCBI lineage: Eukaryota > Metazoa > Chordata > Aves > Passeriformes > Pipridae > Chiroxiphia > Chiroxiphia lanceolata. The sequence continues at coordinate 16,226,477 of NC_045646.1, read as the reverse complement.
AGAAGAGTACAGTTGGTGACAGTGCAAGAAAGACAAAGGAACTGGCAGCAGAACAACACACTGCTGGGAAAGCATCTGTGCTGTGCTTTCAAGAGTAGTGTGGGGAGGGAAGCAAGAGCAGTGTGAGAGGTAGAAGCTGTAGCTCCTGACTTATACCCCATGCAAGGTCCAGATAATGGATTAAAACACTATTAATAGTTTTAGTTCATTGATTCAGTTTTATTATTTTTCTATTTTGACAGGGTTAATAGGAACTCATTCTTTCTAGAGGCTGCCAGAGATGTACTCAGGCTCAAGTGCTCATTGAATCTTTAGACCACCTGCTGAAAAGCCCTGCTTGTGTCCTGACCTACCCTGTGTTGCCTTCTGTCACTCTTCTGATCAGTCCCATTGAGTCATACCCCTCTCTGAAGTACATATAACTCTTGGCAAGACATAGCTGGACGTTTGATCTATTCTGGTGCCTTCATTCCTTTTGATGCTTCCTGACAACATTAATGGAAGTTGTTTCCTCTAAACCAATGTAGAGGCAGAGCTGTTTGCTTTTTCTCTTAAACTTGTACCTGTGTGATGGAATAGGGCTGACATGGCTTTGCAAGCTCCTGGTTTCCCAAAGAGCACTGTTTCAGATGAAGCCTGGGAGAGAGCCTTGGTCTTTCTCAGGTGGCTGTGATGGCACCATACGCTTGAAGAGAAGCTTCTTTAGTATCCCAGGTAGTTATGTGAAGTCCTACATGGAGTGGCCCCATTTGTGCTGTCAGTTTTACAAGTGGAAGGCAGGAGTGGAAAACATGAAAACCAGAAAAGAGCCCTGTGGTTTTTCTCTGTCATACAGAGGTGTCCCATGGAAAGACTGTTTCACAGCTTCCACCCACCTTCCTCAGCCTGGTGCTTTGGCTACTGAAAAAAGCTTTAAACAAAACCAACCCAGCCACTGTCCCAGCCCCTGTAGAGAGAGTGTGAAATCTCTGCTGAGCTGTTGTTAGTTACAGAATGCTTTGCACCTATTTTTTTCATAGAATCATAGAATATTTTGAGTTGGAGGGGACCCAGCAAGCATCCTCAAAGTCCAGCTCCTGCTCAGCACAGTATAGCCCCAAGAATCACACCATATGCTTTCTTTAATTTTATTTTTATTTTTTTTCAGAAAATACTTTGTGGTGAATATTAACTTTTAAAATTTAGACTGTCCCTAGGTAGAAGATATATATTTTATGTAGTTGAGATAAATTTGAGGGTTTTTGGGTTTGAGTTTTTTCCTGGTTTTGTGGGTGGTGTTTGATGAAATGAAGGCTACACAAAAAAACTGAAATTAGTTGCAATTCTCTGTCTGCATCCGCCTCTAATACAGAGGCCAGGATTAAAAATGAGTGGGATATACAAGAAATGTGTATGATGTGTAGAATGCCTAAAATATTGGCTTCTGAAGTACTTTTACAGAATGGAGAAAATGACAGAGAAAATTCTTTTCCTGTCTGTAACAGCAGAACTGTGATTACATTTAATTCTACTATTCATTGGCTGGTGGACAATCTTTTCTTTCCCACTCTGCCTTTAACATTTGTTATGCTTAAGAGGATGTCAGGTTTACTTTTAGAAAATTTGATTGTCTTCAAAATCACCAACTCTACAGCTTACATCTAACTTACTTTTTTGTTTGTTTTTTTTTTTTTTTTTATAAACTCCCTATTGTTTGATTAGGTATCCTTATTTTGAATTTAGCCTAGGAAGCAACTTGTCAAGACTAACTGGCTGTATTTCTTGGTGACTGAAAAGGCACCTTTACAAAAGGAGTGGATTGTTTGTAAGGTGTTTGCATATGACTGAATGTGATAAATGTAAGTCCAATAAGTGACCATATATTGGTTTTCTTCACTTTGATGCCATATCTTAGGAATATTTTAATTTTTTATCATGCATAGTTAAATCTACCCGTAACAAGTATAAGCTAACCCATAAGTATAACCCAGTGAATAATGTTGTTGAAACCTAGCTGTATTTAGAGAAGAAAAATTGGTTTGTAGGCTTTGTTTGGCTTTAGTCAATATGAAATTGGTGTACAATAAGAACTGAACGTAGAAGATTTCCCTCTTATAAAAGAAAGAGCAAATAGCCCTTTAATTTAATTTAAAACCCCCAAAATTCTTCTGTTATCTGAGTTGACAATGGAAAAATCCAGATTAGCTGCATGTTGTCATAGCTAGCAATAACAAATTTAGAGCAAAATTAAAGGCCCAAACATACCTTATAAAGGCAAATTGTCATGTTTGTTTAACAAGTGCATGGTTAAATTCAGTGTTCTGTCATTTATGTATAAAATGCTAGACCGTTTTATTATAGTTCTTCCCAGTAAGTTGTGCTGCAGCTTTTGTCATATTTTTAATGTTTTCAGAGGAGTAGTGCAATCAATTTCACAAAAAGAAACACTGTGTACCAAGCTCAAAAAGCGTGAAATGGAATAGCATGAGACTAGACAAGAATGCCTGGCATCAAATGCCATTATCCTTCTCTTAACAGCACAGCTCACAGTCACTCTTGGCTGCCTTACAGACCTAAGAGTATTTCTCTGTTAAGCTGGAGAAGTTTCTTGGTGAGCTCTGTTAAGAATCAGAAAAACAGTTTGCAGAACAAACATCTTACTGTGTTTGTAACACAACAGGTCATCCCGATAAATTTTTAGTTGCCATCAAAGAAAAAAACAGTAGTTCCTATGAACTCTTGTTGTCACTAAGGACTCATCATGATGCTCAGGGACTGATGCTGGGATGGTACAAACCCTCAGCTTCTCCACGAGGCTCCCAGCCCCAGCCTTGGTGTCAGTTCGGTTGTAAATATCTCCAGCTGTAAATATCTCCATCGATATCTTATGCTGCAGAACTGCAGAACTGCAACTCAGAAAACATCCTGTCTGCTTCTGCTGGAGGGGTTAAGATGATGTTTGTTTCTCACTGGTATCTGAAGATGATTTCCTTATACCTGTACATGGGCTGGTGTACGGAAACATGAAGTATTGCTGTCTGTGCTGCCCTTGCCCTGTACGTATTAAGGTAAATAATACAATGCAAGATACTACGTCATTATGATTTAAAAGGCTCTTCTCTAAATAAAAAGTGGTGTTGGGTGCCATCTTTCCAGCTATAAAGCATCTAATAAACCAAAAGATTTTAATACATGTATTTCTCGTCTTTGCAGGTAAATAAAGCGTTACTTTTAAATTCAGCTTCAGTATTGTAGATGTTGTGTAACAAATTAATAGAGCGGCATGTGATAAACAAAGACAGTCAGAGTAACTGTGGTGTCCCTTACAGCTAATTTCCCAGCAAGATTTATTTTCAGCTGGGAGGTTGGCATTCAGCTTTCATCACAGTTGTCCTGTTGCTACAGGGATGTTTTGCATACAGTGTATGGAAAGCTGACATGTAGGGAAGCCAGTTTCTCCATTGCCTTTCAGCTACCTTCTTAGTCTGTGGGGAAAACAGATGCAATTTTAATCCTTTTTAACTATTCATTGCAAAGTGACAGTGCATATTATGTAGGTGAAAGAGAGGACAAAGTCTTAATGTATTTACTTTGCTTTCTTGGGATTTTTTTTTTTTAATAACTCCCTGCTGATTTTGACAGTCTTTATAATTTAAAGCATTTTCAAAGCAGACTCACCAGTTCCCTGGATTAAATCAAATAGAATTGTTTGACAATGTATGTGGTGTGGAAATGATTCCATTTTCCCTTCCCCCTCTTTTTTTTTTCTTTATCTATTTCAAACATTCATACTTCATCTCATCTGTTAAAGCTTTTTGGGAAATGCCCTGTATTTGCTCCCAGGTGGAGAAATCATCAGAGTGTGTTCATGTTAAATGAAGATTAGAATTTTGCAGCTGACTGAACATGAGAACAAATTCACTATTCGTATTAATTAGCTATAATTTTCCGAAACTAATTTCACAAAAATTGATCCTAAACATGCACAATAATGTGCAACTCTCCGTAGAGATGTACTGATAAATATTTCAGAAGGGAAATCTTAAAAGATGTCAAACATCAACACCTTTCTTGCATGCTTGATAGAAAAAACAGTAAATTCCAAAATATGTCTATTATTTAGATTGAGTAGATTCATTGCACAGATTTTAGGGAAAAAAGGATTCTAGGCTTTGAATTATCCAGTATTCTTTTCTGCTCCAGTTGAAGTCAGTGATTCTGAGTTGCCAGTGCAATTAGGGGGAGTTGAATTAAGCCTGTCTGTTGGCAGCTCCAGCTGGGAAAGAGAAATGTTGTGCATAAGCAGAGTAAGAACTCAAAAGTCCCTTCGACAGCCTTTTCAGATTCTGTGATCTACTATTTCAATAGTGGAAAAGAGAGATCACTTCTAAAGGGTGGCAGAGTATATCTTAGTAAATGGGCAAAAGATGTAATTGTACACCAGCAGAGCCAGCAGATAATGTAGCTGGAGTACTCTGCACCTGCTGATATGGAAGGTGAGAAATGGAGAGTGTCAGACTAAGAGCAAGGCTAACAGGGATGTGTAGAGGCTGTTATTGCTGTGCTGGCTGGTGTATTTGTCACGAGAAAAGCTGCTGACTGTCTGGGCTTTGTGTTAAGCATGATCTGCTTACCTGTTGCAATGAGGGAACTACACATTTAGTTTGGCCTTGGATGATAGAGTTAATGTGTTCTTGCTTGAGGCTTTTTCTGAGACTTGATTTCTTCTTACTCTTTTCCCTTGCTATTTAATGCTCTCATTAATATTGGCTACTAACCTAAGAGAAGCAGTCATCCGAATGGGCTTTGCTGATGAAGGGCTTGGCTGTTTCTCTGCTTTCACTTCTGAGACCTTTTTGTGGCCTGATTTTTTCTTGCTGTTTCTTTATCTCAAATTATTGAGAGTGATCAGAAAAATGTTTATGTTCTGTCTTCCACTATCAGTGATGGATTCCTTATTCTTTAGAGCGAAATATATTTTTAAAAATTGAATCCAACAAAACAAATGATAGATGTGCTTATGGCTATTTTCTTTTTATTGTAACATTAAAGAACATTAAAAACAATAGCAAAAAATTAATTGGAGTTACAATTATCTTGCAGTTTTTTGCACTTCTAGTACTAAACCAGTTTTCTCTGTTGCTGTAAAACAGCCAGTTACTTAAAGCCCAGGAGAAAGGGACTGATAGAGTTTCAGAACAAATGTATGCTAGCATCAGTGTATTCCTATTTATTTTTGCACAATCACAAAAGAATAGGCATTTTAGATAGTCAAAGAATACATGCCATTAATTAATTCTTTTTCACCCATGTTTTTGACTTGCCTTTCTGCTGCCACTAGGTCAATTACAGGAGCTGAAGTGCAGTTTTCCTGAATATTATTCTTCTCTTCAGTAGAGAGAGGTTATACCTTATCTGAAACAGAAGCCTTGTGCTTCCATATGACTGTGGCAGAATCCCTGTGTGTAGATTTTTATTTTTAAACCATTACCTTTGTCATATTCTGACCCAAATCACCCAAGGGGTAAGGAAGAAAAAAGTGATTTGATACAGTAATCCTTACTTAGTGCACCATGAATTTGGCTTTCTGATGCTGCAAATAAATGTGGGATTTGTTCTGTTCCTCATTAGAACCTGGTCATCTCCAGTTATAAAGGCATTGTTTCTGTGCTTTGGACATAGAATGTTCTGCTGGCCTGAATTATGTTTCTCCACTGATGCCTCACTGTTATGGCTATGGGAATGAGTAATTCTGTCATCCTTGTTAGCTGGGGAAGAAGCTTAGGTCTGATATTCAACTTTTGACACCTGATCAGATAAATCAGTTCAGAACAACCGAGATACTGCCTGCTGGGCCAGGGCTGCAGAGGCTGCTTCTATTTTAAGAAGAAACACAGCACATTTAGCATACTGATGGCAGCACTGCAACTGGCAGTTCCTAAGAAAAGCACTTTCAGATACCCACATGTTTCAGCACACCTACATTCTTTTTAGCCTTTATTGTGCATGAAATGATAGTGAAAACTTACACCGAAGTCATAAAGTTAGGGCAGGTCACAGTGGTCCCTTTTTTGGCATGTGTGAGCTAAACACTAACCCCTTAATGGTATTAATTAGACCAAGGCAGGTGTGATGTTCAGGTTGTGTTGGCATCTAGTACCACACCTGTTGTAAGAGACTAAAAAAGTGGCATGAATGGTACCATTTTTCAGACTCCCTTTGCTTCTCTGCAATGTTAGCAGAATATGTAAGGCACATACTTTCATCCTTTTAGCTAACACTGTATATGCTGTTTGAGGAAAATACTAAGAAGAACCTGTATGGGTGGATTTTCTTGGATTTTGCTTTAACTTCTTTTTTTCCTGTTAGAGTACAAAAATGTTGTGCATCTTACAATGTGCTACCCAATGTTCTGAACAAACAGACTGAGTTTGTTAATGAACATGAATAGAACCAGCTGATTATTCTAGTGTTAATTAGACCTCCACTTTCTCATATGCTCATCCCAGGGTCAAATCAGGTAACTTAGCTGCCTGAACCTCTGACTTGCAGGAGATTTGCAGGATTTGGAGCAACCTAGATTTAAGTAGCTGAATGACAACACCTGTAGTTGCAGATAGCCCTGGCAGAAAAAGATAATAATTGTATAGAAATAATGAGCATGCACAGAAAACCCTCCCATCACCAACATTCAGAGTTGTCCCTGAGTTGAAGGGGGAGGATGTGATTTGCAACTTGAATCTACATTTTTATTTCCTGAAAAAAACTAAACCAAACACCCAGACAACATCCAGCTGCAGTACAGTGGGAGAAAGGCAGATAAAAACCCAGGCAGTGTTGAAGGGAATAATTAAGTCTCTGGTTTGTCTTTATACAAGAGTAGCTACAGAAAAGGTATTTGATCTGATGTTGTCTCTGAAGGCAAAACCATTCCATGTCAAAGACAAACTTGCACAACTTTCAGAAATCTTTCTGTCCCAAGGTTCTTTGAGGGAGAGGCTGGCATGTAAATGTTTTAATTTTTTTTCTGCTTTGGAGGCAAAAATTATTAATACATCTGTATGTGGGAAACTGTTGGTTCATTCATCTCTTGACACATGCACCCAGAGAGTTTAGTATTTGTCCGTTTGAAGAAATTTGCTGTTAAAAGTATGTTAAAGAAAAGCTCCAGGTAGAACCAGAACTGGTTTTTAGTGTAGCTAGAGGAAGGTACTTGTGCAATTTAAGCAGCCCAGTGTTTTCTGATTTAGTGATAGTCTGCTGATATGTGAGCAAGAAAGGGATGTCAGTATTAAGCAGGCTTTGCCTTAAATTTAACCGAATGGGCAAGAAGAGGAGAGACAGTATGTGATACAAACTTCACTGCAGGTGCTTCCAGACCCTAACCTGTTCTCTAATTCATACAATTGGGAAGACAGAGGCATAGGACAAATGGCATATGTAATGAGGCATGGAAGAGAGAAGGGAAGGAAAGAGACCAAGCTCTTTACAGGAACTGGATTTTGATGTAGTAGTGGATGTTTTATTCCTTCAAAAGAGGAACAAAAATTATGACAGTAGAGAGGTTAGCCTTGGGAAGGGAAAGGAAGAAGGCAAGAGGCACTTTCTACTCCTGCTGCTCTCTCCTAAATCCCAGAAGCATCATTTGCTCCCTGGAGCACTGGTCATCTTCTCAGACATCCCTCTCCTCCCTGTGAGATCTTGCTCTGCAGAGCATCCTTGAGGCAGGAAAAGTCAGTTCTGCTGCCAAGTAAAAAAGTGCTGAATGGACTTGAAGCAACCCAGTGCTCTCGTTCTCGTTCATCCCAGCTTATGTCCAGAGAGAACTATTTGCTCCTCACTCCTGCTGCTTCTAGCAAATTATTGCCTGCCCTCACATCTGAGAGTAGAAAAGGTTGTTCAGTATGGCTCTTGTGGTAAAAGCAGAATCTCATATCATATTTTCTATATGTAACTTTGAACTTCTGCAAAATGTAATAATCTTTTCATAATTTATAATTTGAAAATTCTAGGACCGCATTAATTCTCTGTTCTGCTTACTGAACCTGTTAAATGGGTGTTGCAGGTGTCCTTGGAGTTAATGGGCTGTGCTTCAGTCAAGACAGAGCAGAAGTGATAATCAGGTAAGTCATCACTGTTAGATTGTATGCAACAGTGTAGGTCTGCCTTAATGTTAAAACATGTGCTTACAAACCACTGCTCAAATAACCAAGGACTCAAGTAATTATGGGTACGTTTTCAGGGTGATGTTTTAGACAAATTGTGTGCTTAAAATGGGATGTGCTTAAAATGGGATGTCAGCAAGTATGTAGGAAGAAAATGGTTGTTAACTATTCTAATAATGAACAACTCGTACAAACCATCTTTCATCATTTACGAGGCAGAACCTGACGTAAAAATACAAAGCTAAGGCCTTACTACTAAGGATGTTTATATACACGTAGACTTCAAATGTGCTTATTGTCTTGTTGAAGTGAATTAAAATTGTTTATCCCTGGAGTGAATTAATAAGGCTGCTGTTGTATTATAGGGTTTCTGTTCAATAATTTTTGTGAAATTTTATGACAACATACTGGTTTTCATCAAAAATGAAGTGTTTCAATTAAAATAATACTGTAAATGTAATTAAAAGCCTAGTTCAGGTTAATGATGAATTGGCAAATTTTATGAGTTGATAGTCTTTAATTTGGTTATATCATGTTTTAACTAATTTCTAACTCTCTTAATTCGTTTCACTGAAAGTGTTAATATGCCTACTAGGTAGAAATCAAGAAAATTATCAACAGGAAGATGTTGCAGTTGGCACTAATCTCATAAGTTTAGACAATTTATCTGGGGGATTGTTATACTCAGAGGCACTGCAGGATGGAATTGTTCTTGCCTCAGTGCTCTCAAAAATTAACGAAGGAAATCCCATCGCTTTAGGATACTTGCTGTTTTCCTCTTCATATGATGTTAATTACTTGTGTGCATATAATAGGAGGTAGGTCTGAACCACAGATCTGAACTTCATCTGGCTCAAAATTTTGTTTCTACTTCCACTATACAAAAGAACAATTGAAGTTATAATGGCTTTCAGCTTTGTCATAGAGGTGAAAAATTTAGCTGAATTAAAGGGAGGGGATTTCTTTTGAATGTGCTTGGAGTAACTTTTATTAATTCATGAAATAGGAAGATTCTTCTTATTTAATTTAAGGTTTCTAAGGTAAAGGAAGAAAAAGGTATGGTGAGATCAGCTAGGAGAATATGTAATATCACAGTACTTTTATCCTCAAAGTATAACCCTAATTTTTGAAACTATTGTGCTTGTTTAATTATCTTTTAAATTAATGCTTTTTTTGGAATTTATGCAGTCCTTACTGAATCACAGTAAGGAGCTGTACAGACTGTATCACATGCTGCTTTAATATGCTGCCGTACCATGATGCCCTTGTTGCTGTGTTTAAATTTTGATCTTGTCCCTGCCAGCTCACACCTGGCGCTGTGCCTTTCCATCTTGGCATATTTTGTTTTGTCATCTTTCACTGTTTAGATAAATTTAGAACTTTTTAGGATGTCCCACAGGGACATTGCTGCCTGTTGTTATGAGGTAATCCTGCAGTACATTCCAGCTTTCATGTGGCACAGATTTGTGGCAATTTTTTCTGAAGAGAATAAAATTCATCAGATCAAATGAAGTGTTTCAAGTGTGTGTGTTCCTCAAAATGCCTGCCAGGATTAAGGGCTTAACTTGGATGTACAAACTCTCTGTACTCAGAAATATTGGTACAAATGAATCCAGAACTCCCGTATTCTACTGTTTTTTTCAAAGCTAAAGGAGCTTGCTGCTTATTTTAGCTACTTTGGAGTAGAATTTGAAATACAAAAAAACACACATACAAATTGTAATAAAGTATGTCATATAAATATATCAGTTACAAAGAATATGGGACCCTACACTTTCTGTAGTGATCCTACATAAATTTTTCTTTACTCAAGTTTATTGATTTCTGTGTAGGAACAAGAGAATGTTTGATTGCTGTATCTCCTTTCAGTTATACACTCAAGAGTGTGTTATAATTGAAGTAAAAATGCAAGAGCTTTCTACTCATAAGTACTTAACGTTTTTTCTGCTCATAAGTACTTATGTAAACCAACTGACAGTTGAAACACATTTATTGTTTAATTTCTAACTCATGAACAAATCTAATGCTGTTTGGAGATCAGCAATGTTTTCTTACCTTGGTAAGTAAGTTAGTGTATAAAGCGAATATTTGATAATAAGGAAAATATTTCTTGGTACTCTTGATTTTCTTTTCAGCATTTGAGAATAACAGAGATGAGGGATTTGGTACAAAATTGTCATGTTTATTTCACATTGAACTACCCTGTAGGTGAGCAGTATGAAAAACTGAACGAATGCTCTACAATATTTTATATGACAAGTGGAAGTATATCTTGTACAGTATTTTCTATAAAAGCTGGATTAAATGTCCACAGATTACTTACCACATTGTGAAGTGTATTTAAAACATCTGTTTTTTGATGATGGTCTCCCTCAATGAGATCAAACAACTTCAACTTTGAGCATCTGTCTTCTTGGTAAACGGGGATTCTCCTAAGTAACAGCAGTCTCTACTGATGAGTAACTTCTCACAGGAGCTGTATTGTTTTTACAGAGGAAATCATATAACCTTAGGAGTGCTAGAGACTGAAACACTAATGGCATCTGAGAGGATATGGCACTGTATAGACATGACACTTGACTTTACAGGCTCTGGATTAAAAAAATCCAGCAGCAGCAAACAGGTAAAAAATTGAGAAGAACCAAAATTTTATGAGTTTCAAGATTAAAATGTGTATATGAAATTATTTTAAATCTGTGGTGCACCACAGATCAAATTTTTACCATTTGTTTGTCAGTAGTTGAACAAACTTGGTCTCTAATTGTGGACCAGAGTTGTCACTAAGAGCTACACAACTCTTTAATGTTCCTCTCATCCTGTTCAAATACTATTCAGATTAAGTCTTCTCAGAATAACATCCTCTCTCATTCAAAAGCAAGTGTAAAGAATGAGTTACATCTGTATTATGCCCTAAGAATGAGTTACATCTGTATTATGCCCTAGTGGAAGAACAAAGAAAGAAAATGTATGTCCTGGGCAAACCAAAGCGTCTTTGTATATTTTGGAAACCATAATGCAGTATTTAAAAGCAGGGTTTCAAGGACTTTTCTAGAAACAGCTATTTGGATAAAGGAACATGCAGACAAAATAAGAGTTTACGGCTGTGGACAGTGCTCATGTGAGGCCATAGTTCTTGTAACTTTTCTTGGACATTCTTTCTATCCAGTGTCAGGCTTTGGATTATGCTGGCATTTAAACAGTGGAACTAAAGAAGGGGGGAAAAATAATTGTGCTATTTAATGATACATATATTAAAAAGCAGGAAAAATTGAGACAGAACTTTGCTTCTAATAAAAACAATAAATTTAAATACATTTGCTGCATTAACAGCAAGAAGGAGAAGCAAAAGAAGAAAGCTGAATTCAAATGAAATAATTTGATCGTGATAGTCATCTATTTTCCTACTCTGTGGGAGTTATTAGTCCTTGGAAATGTTCAGCCCAATGAACAGTATGCATCTCAGCTCATTTTTCAAGCTCCAGTGTGTAGATTTAAAAAGTGAGATGCAAGAAACCTAAACAGTAGACTGGGGAGCAGCTGCTGCTGTAAGGGGAAAGGTGGGAGGAATCAGGAGAGAACAAATGAATAATGAAGTGGAAAACAATCATATGCACTTTTTAAAATGTTTTAGTCATGGCCTTTTCAGGAACTTGGGTGTTTTCTGAACAGAAAGAAAATGATGGATCAGATAACAAAACATATCGAGGTCTAGGGGTGACCTCCTGTGTGGATGGAGTTCTTATCCCTGACTGTGGTCATTTCTGCTCTGACGTGACTGTACAGAGAGGCAATGTTGACAACCTAGAATGAATTCTTTTCCCTTCTTTTCTTTTGGCCAGTGGGCTGACAAAACAATTATTCCCACAGCTCTAATTACAGTTCACAGAATGTATATTTTTCAGAAAGTAAAGTTCTTGCCTCAGCCTCCAATTCCCTTTTGGGCTTAACCTTTCAAAGCAAAATTGCCAGTTGTTTGTTCTCTCAAGGCTTTTAAGTTGTTCAACAAAGTATGAAATGAGTGGAAAGTAATAATGAATAAGTGATCTTTTTGGCTTTTACTCAAGCTACTGACATAAAGAAATTTTGGTTCCTGTGTAATTGCTGTACATAATTAAAAACCAGAGGTTTTACTGCTTTATTCAGTTCCTGTGCATTAGAGCTTGTTTTCTTGATGTTACTGTACTATGGACTGGATGCTTCAGTGCAGGCAGGGATGCTGTTGCAATAGCTTGTTTCCTCAAGTAGAGAGTAAATCTAATTCTCAAATGCATGTTGCAAGATCAGCCAGTCCTTGATGCGAGTCAGACCAAGCTTAGTTTTCCTTGCAGTCAGTAAGGTTGTTGGCAGAGCAGAGGGGCATTCTGGATCCGTTCCCTGGGTTGTGCACCAAGGAGGAGGCAGGAATAGAGACGACTGCAGTGACTTTGCTCTGCACAGGGATTTGTGGTTGAGGAAATCTTTGTGGGTTAGAAGAGGCAGCTGTGGCAGGTATAGCATTTTAGCACACTACAGCTGTTTCCTTTAAGAGCTCCACTGTTTCTGTTATAATTATTCTAGAACACTGTCAGAAATAATTAGTATTAAAAGGTCAGCAGCAGTTTCTACTTAATTAGCTCTGTAAACATTTTTTTAAAGGGAAGCCCAGAGGGATATTTTTCCGAACACAATTAGGAATAAGAAGTGGCTCTAGTGTCGAGTGGAGCTCTGCTGTAGACCTTGCATGGAACTGGGAGCAAGACATGGCTGGCTGTGCCCACTGGTACCCTGGGACCAAGTCCAGGCTGGAGCTGAACCCGAGGCTCCTGCCTGTGTGCAGTGCTCCAGCCTCAGCCTGCTCAACACAGAGCTCTCCAGGCACTGCACATCTCCTGAGGGCTTCAGCAGCGAGCTGAGACCAGAACAGAGAGCACCCTCTTGTTGCTGGGGGCTTTCTAGATCAGTTACAAGCCATCTCTGTGTCTCGGGTGGCAAACTCAAAACTCAGATGTCTTTGGAAGGGGAAGCTGAGGATCAGTTACTGTTGTTATTTAAGTAAGTCAAATACAGATTTAAACCATATCAAGGGAAGGGTGGGAATTAATTCTGCCCACAACACAGCTGGCTTTAGACATAACAATGAACTAAAAATGAATTCATATTTTCAAGAAGATCTATTGCATATACTTCTTAAGATAAATCTTTTTAAAAGAATATGAACCTTTTGCTGTATTATTTCTGTACCTGCAGACTTTTTCCTACCATGTTTTTGTGGTAGTTTAATCAAAGAGAATTGGATTGGAGAACACTCCTATTAATATTTTATTGCTTTTTTTCTGCCCTGTGTTTGAGGTATAGTGATACAACTTGCTACCTAGCAATCAATGAAAGTCTAAATCTTCTCTGTCCTTTTCCTATACTTTAATGCAGAGAAATATTACAATAACCTTTCTATATTTATGAGCACCCTGACAATACCCTCAAAATCAGAGTTGGCTCTTCTAAGCAAAATCCCTTAATTGCTTTATAAACTGCAATAAACTTTGTGCTGAATAATGAGAAGTAAACTTGGTGTTCTCAGTTATTTCAAACTGTCCTAGCTATGAGGGATTGACTTTAAAATCAAAGAAAGAAATTCAGCAAAATTAATGCAAAATCATTAAGAAAATAATTATCATTATATATGCACAGGTAAATGCTGATGCAAGTTTGTTTGGGTTTTTTTCCTGTAAAACTAAAACTTCTATAAATGTTCCTTGGCTGTTGTAGCAGTTTCCTGCTAAATAGTGTTTTGATTAGCTTTATTGAGTAATGTATTGGGACTGCAGTTTAGTTAAAGTGTTTCTGCTGATCTAGTATGTTTGCATTTATCCAGGCTCTCAAGTTGGCTACCTCAGACAATTTCATGGGCATTGATAAATTAACTTTCATAACCCTGAAACTGATAAGAAGGGATTAATACTCCTGTTTTTTAACTGTAGGCTGAAATTAGAGCAAGGAGAAAAATGTGTTGCAGTTTGAAATCAAAAATTTATTGTGTTTCTGGAAGGTATTTGCAGACTTTGAGACTGCTGAACAAATATATATATATATACACACCCACAATAGAGTGGTGAAATTCAGTGGTTTAATAATGACCAAGGATTAGAACAGTGACAATGTCAGGGGTAGACTTTAGAATCCCATCTCTCAGGTTAGCACTTGAAACACAGCAGAGTGGTTTGGGGTGTTCTTCTAACCAGTAATTCAGGGGTTAACAGTTTGCAACTGAGAAATCCTTTTGGTCATTTTGTGTAAAATCCATTAAGGAAGCTGGTTGGAGGATCTTATAGACGGCCTTTTTGGTGCTGAATTTTTTTCAATGCATATGGGGGAGAAAAAAGGCAACTAAAACTTCCCATGAGTATAGAAATTGTTTGGATCCCTAAGTGACATGGATACATTTTACCTTAATTTCTGTGGTACTACATCCATAATGCTGTATAGGTTGGCATTTTTGTATAATTTTAGTGCAAAATGGTGAGACATATTTAAACCTGAAACTTATGGGTAAATAAATAGGCTGTTTTTTCTGATAACAGATGCTCACTTGTGCCAAGTTATTAGCACTGACATGCCTTGCACTGTGGAAACCCTCAGCTCTGTTTACTTGTGTGGCTATGGAAGTGTAGCTCCCTTATCTGAGTAGTGCAGATTTAGCCAGAAGAACGGTGATATGCTTCTTGGTCAAACAGACTTTTTCCTTTATTCTTTACCTTCAGAAAGGTCTTTTTGAAATTTAGTAGGCTATTTTTGTTAACATTGATACCCAGAGAAGGTCTGCTCCATGCACTATGTGCAGAGATGGGATGAGTTGCCATACATTCATGGGGCAGCTCACTGGAATCCATGATTCTGCACCCATTGCAGAATCTAGGACTCTGATCTAGAAAGACAGTAGTCATCCTGATATCTTAAATACCATGGTTCAGCTGAATCCAAGTTCTGAATACTGTGGTTTAGCTGCTCCAATCTGAGGTGCTCCCTTTACACCCCTCCTATATCTCCCTTGGGAACTATTAGCTCTCCTGGTGTGTCCCATGAATGCCCAGACACTCTATACTTGGACAGTAATCTTCAGCGAGGTGGTGCCTACATTCCTCCACAGATCTGACCTGAATTTCCTACCTGTCTCTACTGTATGCTGTGTTCTCCAATCCAAACCATGGAGCTTGTTTATTATTAACAATATACAGTATTATAGCAGTTTTTCACCCAGAGGGTGGTTGGTGTTGGAACAGGCTTCCCAAGGAAGTGGTCACAGCACCAAGCCTGTCTGAGTTCAAGAAGTGTTTGGACAAGTGCCCTCAGGCACAGGATGCGATTCCTGGGGTGTCCTGCACAGGGCCAGGAGTTGGACTCGATGATCCTGGTGAGTCCCTTCCAACTCAGCATACTCTGTGCTTTCATGATCTGATTTGCAATCTGCATGCTACTGCTCATCTCCACTGTGTCATGGTAGTTAGATAAGGGAGGAGTTTGGCTTAAAGCCCTTACAGAAAGCTAAGGGAGCACAGAAGACTAAATGCTGTTTCTGCTGCCAGCCCTAAACAGTTTAGCTTGTTATGGAGGAGGATTTCAAAGCTGAGGTCAGGGAATCTTTTCTAAATGCAGTGGAGCTGATCTTTAGCAATCACTGCAGCAGTAATAGCTCCTGTGTGCTTTCCTGCATCTGAAATTTTTTTGGAAAGCGGGTAGGTTTGAATGTCTTACTCCTCACCTCCTCTTTCTCCTGTCTACTGCACTGCAGGTATACCCATTTGTGCAGAGCTCCTGTGTTCATAGAAAATGTCAGTCACACAGACCCTCTGAGTATCCCATCTATTTTAATAGCAGAACCACACTCTACCTGCAACCTGACAGACATCAGAAGGGTTCAGGACTATCACATAATGTTATTTCCTCAGTAATAAATGGATACTGTGGATCATCCAAGCAGAAAAAGCTCAGCAACACGGGCTTATAAAACTTCCCTTACAGTCATATAAAAGAAGAATGTAGAACCATTTACATTAAGAAGAGGAAAAAATCAATGAACGTCTAAGTACACACCTTCTCAGGATTGCTCTACTCCTATAATTTAAATGGTTAAAAGGTATATGAACTGCTTAGATGGTTTAGCTGTCTTTGAACACCTCTTTATTTTGCAAGTCAGGCCCTTTGTTACTCACCTCGTTGACCATTCTATTTGTAGTTTCTTAGAAATATATATAAAAGCCTTTTCTTTCCTGCGGAGTAGCTATAAGGAAAAATAGATCAAAATGTTGTGCTGTTATTCTTCAGTAACTTTACAATCATTTTCACTGTAACAGTGTTTTTTGGAGTCTAACACTGAGTACCATGGTATTCTTTATTGGGCTTATTGAGAGCTAGGGGTTCCTAATAATATGCTTTGAAGAGAGGCTGCTACAGCTTTTTCAAAACAAACAGCAAGTTGTTCCACCCTGTTGCCAAATCCAGCATAAACTTGTTGCTGTTCATGTTTACTGTTGTGCTGACAAAGGATGTACTGTACTTAGAAGGCATTCTTGGTTTCAGCTTTTATGGTAGGATGCAATTCTCTATAAAAAATACAGTATTTATACGGTTATCCTCCCTTGCTTGTGTATGATGGTTGATAAAGCTCTGCAAATAGTGTTGTTTTGATTTTCATAGCAAACTGCAAACTAATTGCAAAAATTGCTTCTATTTTTTTGTTTTTAATTATGTCTGTGATGACAAAAGAGAATCCTGTGAAAAGTCTCTCAATCTGCATTGCAGAAAAAAAGGTAATGGTAAACTGTTCATGTAGTAGAAAAATAAGAAGTAAATTATATCTGAAAGAGGCTAAATTCCTGGATTGCCCAAACAGACCTTCCCGAGCTTTGCCATTTGACTCCCATATTCTTCTTCAAAACTATTTCTCAAAAATTTCAGGAAATGCTTCTGTTGAAAGAAACAACATGTGAACTTCATTGAGGGTGTTTGGTATTTAAAAAAACCCGAACATTAAAAGCAAACAAACAAACAAAACTCCCATCACCCCCAAACCTCCAAGTTCACTTTCATTTTTCTCAATATTAATCAAGAAATGTGACTGGTAGTTGTCTGTCTGTTTGACCTGGTCTACCACTTGACCTGGCAGTTGCTGGTAGCCATGAAGGGGAAATAATTTTTTATATCAGTGGAACGGTCAGTATTCCAGAAGATATTGTCAATTGAGTTGGAAACAATTAGCTACAGAGTTAATAATGTTCTAAACTATGCAATAATTCCACAAGACAGAGTGACATGCAGATGTTGTTAAACAAATGAAAGATTTACTTATATATGAAAAAATCTGAGTATTTCAGAAGCTCACCTGAGATCATAATAATTACAATGTTCTTCATTTCAGGTTGCTCTGGAAAGCGGTGCTTGAGACTTGAGATTTTGTTCCTTAAAAAGATGGAGTTAATTATCTTTAGTCTGTGTAAAGCACCAAATAAATGTAAGATGGTAGGGAGTTAGAACTATTTTAAGATAAGATACTTAAAAAATAATTAAATGAATCCATGCTTCAAACTGTCCTATTTGTCTGGATTTCTTGGCTTAGAACAAATGTACAGCAGAACTGTACAAATCAAATTCAGTTAGGAAACCTTGTGCATTCGTTTGATTTTTTTGTGCCTTCAGCACTGTAAGGTACACTCTGACTTTGCCAGGTTCTGCAGAATGCTCTGTGCTGCTTCTGTTGATAGTTCCCTTCTGTAGTTCACCCATTATGACATTTTAAAGCTTCTAATGAAATAAATTAATGTGTAATTCCAGGTGAGTGATGCAGAAGAGTTTCAGAAAAAGTTCAGTTTGTGAAATGGAGTGTTTAAGTTTCTTGTGTTTCTTAATTAGTCTTTCAGTGCATAAGTGGTTTTTGGTCCTCTAGTCTTGAGAACAGCAGTATCACAGGACTTGACTACTCAGGAGCTATATCTTGTAAGACTAAATAAGCAGCCTCAATTCATGTTGTAAATTAATAGAAGAGGTACAAATGTCAAGTCCACACACCTGAAAATGATCTGTAATCTGTCTGCCTCAAATGGTCAAAGAAACTGATGCTTGGCAGTTTTCCCATTGAAGAAAGTTCTGAGGAAACATCTGTGGGGTTTATGTGTGTTGCTGTGTAACATTGGTGAGAATATTGTTCCATTTTACTTTCTACTCATGCAGCCATTGCCAGCTGTACTGAGTAATAAACATATGACAAATGTTTTTGGATTCAATGCAAATATTTGTGTTTTTAAGATAAAATACAGGCTAGAGTAATTAATTGTAAGATCAAGGCAGCTTTATAGAAATATATATATTTATTTATATATACATGCACACACACAAAAAAACAAAACCAAAACTAAAACTCTGAGATTTCTTTAGTAGTCTGAACTGCTTGAAAGCTGATCAAATAGCCTGGGAAGAGTCTTGCAAACACTCAAGGATGCTGTTTACTGCTTATGGAAATCATGTTGCCTATCTAGGGGAAAAAAAACAAACTAAAACATACCTCTTGAGATTTCATTATATAGCTAAAAGTAGTGTTCTGACAAATGAGAATTGCTGTGCAGGGAAGACTTCAGATGTGTCAGCATTAGCCTCTTGATAAATCTTTCAAGCACAAGTCACTCTCACTTATATATCATTCTTTTACATCTGTCTTGAAACTTCTCTGCACTACTATTAAAATATGATCTGTCCTGTTGAACTAAGTTTAATCTACTAGCCCTGGGAATTCATAGCATTGCCCAGATATGAAGAAACCTATGCACTTTACAACATGTAGCCAGTGAAGTCAATGAGAGAAAACTTCATTTTTCATCAGAAGAAGGGTTATTGCATAAGTTCATTACCTGCTCCCTCCCTCATGTGCAAAAACGAAGTAAAACAAATGTCCCAACAGTCTGCAGTTCATAGGGCAGAAAACCAGAACCTGAGGAAATCTGTGTGTATAGGTGTGTGTAGGGAAGGGAGGGGAGAAAATATATGCAAATCTATCCACCCAGTTAACTGGAAAGCATAGAAAGTCGTGGTTATAGAATGGTAAGTGTTGTGTCACCTGTTTTTTTTGTACTGAGCAACGTACGTTCACAGCCAGTGCTACCAGTTCACTGCCTGTGCACAAGCCAGTGCAGCCACTCTTTTGTGTGTGTCTCTCCTGGGCTATACTCATCTATTAGTTGGAGCTTGTTTTTGCAAAAAAAAATCTGTGTTTAACATCTCATTGTGTATTTTTTACCCCCTCCTTTGATCCTGGGAATATTTTATTGCACTAACTTGAAATACCTCTTCTGATATTAGTATATAAATTGTGCAAAGGATTTATTTTTGCTTACTGCAAGGACAGGCAGTGAACTCTTTTTTTGTTGTTTTTCTTTGTTATGCTATGTAATGATGAGGATCATAAAAACCACTGTAACTGATATTCTCTTGATAGAGCAAATGCAGAAAGGTTTCTTTGTGCCTGCTGACAGCCTTCTATACTTTGGCAAGCTGTTCTCTCTCTCTAAAACTGAAATGGAACTGCCAGAAAAATGGATATATACAAAAGACAGTTACAGGTTTGCAGAATGTGCTGAGTCATCTGGGAATATGTTTGTTGCTCTTTGTTTTTAATGTGTTTTCAAGGCTGTTTTTACTCTGTTGAATAAAATATATATATGTATTATATGTACATGGCATTTAGTGTTTAAATATGATAATTATATGTCAGATCTTTTGCAGAATTTCTGAATCAAAACAGTTTAGTGAATATATAAAAGAAAATTATAAGTATGTTTTTTCAATTGCCAACTCCTGCTGATGTCAAGGTCAAAAAATCCTCACAAATATAGTTTTTCCCCCAGATCTGATGTGAATTACAATTTCACCTGTTAGTATAACATGTCCTCTAGCTGCTTGCAGGGTTATTTAGTTTTAAATATGTGATAAAGAAATACATGGAATTAAATGCAGAAATTGTGTAGTCTTCAGAGCAATTACCTTCCCACCACCACTGAATTGGACTGAGCTTCTTAATTATTAAAAAAGTACTACCTGTACCAAGAGTTGGTAAATTAGTGTTCCCCAAATAAATCCTTTAACTGGTGGAAAGAATTTATTACTTGGATCCAGCTTCTGAAACAAGCCTGAGAGGTTTAATCACATGTATTTCGATATCAGTGGTGGTGTGACTGTATTGACCTCAAAATGGGGACAAGTTGCCTTGAGTTTCAGGATAGATGGAACCTAGCAGACATGCAGAGATGCCACTTGGTTCAAAGTCAAAATCCTAGAGCCAAAGTATATTAACTTCTGTGAAAAAACTAGTACCTGGTCTTGCTTCATGGGAAACAGTCTTTCTGCAGAGATATATTCTTGTGGCATCTCAGAACGAGTCTGTCGTGTTGAGACATCCTGGATCATAGTCCATTGATTTACTGAATTTCCCACTTACTGATACATGTCGGGGTTACCATGTGGAGCATATTTGTTAGTTCTTTGCTTAGATTACTTAATGATGAGGTCCTCCATTTTAAGGTTTTAGCTATTGGTTACTGGAATATTTGTGGCAAATCCATGTGGTGAAGGAGAATAAATGCATTGATTTTGCTGTTATGTAGCAGCCTTCATCTCTTTAAATGCTGAACTGATGTGGAAAAAGGATTTTGAATGTGAACTTCAGGACACAGCTTTATGTTGGTTACTTGAAAGCAGAAGGTTTTATTTGGGGGTTGTTTTTTCTGGAGAAAAATGAGAAAGTGTGGCAGCTATCACTGTCAAGAGGGCAAGTTTAAAACTGATTATTTGTAATGCTATGATCAGCAGTTTTGCTTGTTTTGGATAAGTAGCTAATTTGATAGTAGGTAAGGAATTGGCAAGTACAGACACATGCTGAGTGTAATTGTAATGCCAAATTAATTATGGTAAGGAAAACTTGCATATGACTATAAAGCATAGTGCATATTGATGCTGCTTAGAGAATTTTCCCTATAGAAAATAAATGAGCACAGCAGCTGGTATATCATACTGTAAATTAATTTGAGGTATAATTTGTGAAACACATTCAGATAATTGGTTCTTCTAAATTAGCATGTTTGCAAAGCATTAATTTTGCTATCCATGAGGGAAAAGTATGCAGAAATATGATAGTTTTGGTATATATTGAATCTCCATTTGTTTTATATCTCAGATTTTTTATATAATTAAGGAGAAACATAGTATTTATAATAAAAGAAAACAGATTCTTTAAAATAAAGGGATATGTGTCAACTCTGATAACATCTATTATAATGCTGCTTTACTTGTTGTTGGTTCTGGCCATTTGTCAGGATTGTCTTGCTGTTTTAGATGTATGGGATGGATTTAGATATTTTATTAATTGACTAATAAGACTATGTAATGAGCAATCTTTGATTCTTTTAAAATTCATGTTATTTTCTTAAGGGTTTTCTTTTCATGTGCTGAAAAAGGACGTATCTTTTAGAATAAGCATATTGGTGTGCTGATGTGCTGTGAAGTGTTTGTATGTGACTTCTGCAAGCTGTCCCCACTGGACACATTTGATTAAATCACACTGACTTGACCTTTTGGCAGTTTCACACTGTGATTCACATGACCACCTTAAAAGTTGTTTTGAAACTTAACCTAGAAAACACTAAATCTTCTCTCATCCTAATTGCATTGATTAAAATGTTAGATCGTCAAGGAAGACACTTGCAAAAAGAATAGATACTGCTTTCTGAAACGATCAGTTGATGCAATTATGTCCCTAAACAGAATGTGGAATTGTTATCTCCAAGGGAACACATAATTTCAAAACTAGTTTATGTAAAAAATAAGTGAGATCTGTGTTTCTACCTGCTATTAGTACCTAAGCTGATATTCTTTTGAATCTTTCTACTGAGTGATGAGACAGCTCTCCACAAGTAAAAAATCTCTGCTCCCTTTTCTGCCATTATTCTTCATACTTGGAATTTTGGTCGTCTGAATCTGCTTTTCCCCCCATGACACTGCTGCCCTTCTCCTAACTTTCGGGGTCTCCTAGATTTGATTTCCTGGGTTGGATTCAGCAATTTGTTATCTCTAGTTACCATCTACCGGTCTGTTCATAATAGACCTAAATCAGGTCTAGTTAAGGCTTGAAATATATGTGGGAAATCTCAAAAAAAAAAGAGTCAAATTAGTGCCTAGGATCAACATTCAAGAAAAACTAATCCCCAAAACTGTTAAATAGGATCTCAGCACCTGGAAGTCAGGGCTCAACCTTTCACCATCATAGGTTTTCCATTCTGGCAGAGGGTGAGATGCCACCACTCCAAAGTGCAATGTTCTGGATCACCTTCCATTTTCACTTGTGCTAGACCCTTGAATATCCTCTCTGCTACGCTTACAAAGTTCCCAGGCAGCTGAGTTGATGATGGTAAGATCCCTATCAGCATTGCTGTTCCACACATATCTGAACATAGCAGTCTAAAATTCCACCTCAGAAAATCAGAAAGAGTTGCAAAGAACTGGATGTCTGTCCTCTTGGGGAAACTAGGGCTGTAGGTTTACATTAGGAAGACTGGCTGTGAAAGAAGGAGTAATTCTGTTTCTTTGTGTGACCGTACTTTTTGGTTTTTTGGGTGGATTTTTGATTTTTTTTTGGGGGGGGGGGGAGTTGTTTTTGTTTGTTTGTTTGTTTTTTCCTTTCCTGTGTTTTCCTGTGCTGGTGAGGAAGACTTCCCACAATCTGAAGGCAAATGTAGGTTTATTTGGGTCCCACCTGAATTTTTTATTACTTGGTCACAGTCTGAGTTGTTCACTGGCATGTTACTTCATTTACAGGCATCTGTTTGTACTCAGAGTGTCTGTGTGTATGCATGAACATGTGCAGGGAGTAATGCATGCATATACCTCTTATTCAAGTCTTTCACTGTGACCTTTGCATGCTGTGTGACATTTTAATTTGAATTTCTGAAAATGAAATTTAGCTCTTGGGTGAGACCTCTGGGTAACATGAAATAACTTGAATTTGGCATCAATTTGCCCAGGCTGCAGGTCTGGGCTACTCTTTTTCCTGAATGGTGGAAGAAGTTGATAGAAAGAAGTTCCTATTTTAAATTACTACTAGATTAACATGAAATCATTCAGCTATTAGACATTACAGTGAAATTGCAATGGTGGTCAAAGAACTGATATAGATTTAATTTCTTGCCTGATTTAGTTCAGCCCAATGCATTGCTGTCCTGTGTATCTGTGAGAAACAAATATTGGGCTAAATCCTGTCCCAGCTATAACTGGCCATACAGTTGGCTTGGCTGAAGTCCCTCAGGGAAGGCCTTATCTTAATGTGGGAAAAAAATTAAAGTCTTATACAGTCAGTAGCAAGACACTGTAGCTAAAAAAGAAAAGGTAAGAAAAAGCCAATTTGGCAGCAGGGCTCAGATGTGATCTGGTTGTATCAGCAGAGAGCCTCTGATACTGGCTTCATTATACCTATAGTTACTGTGGACACTTTCATTTAAAACCACCAGTGTGCATCAGATATTTCTCACAGCACGGAACTGAGTCTGAGAGACAGCAACAACAAATATCAGTTATAATCACATTAATATTCAGCTAAATGGAAATAAGTAACAACATCTAAATCATCCAGGACAAATTTTCTGCTTGGTCTTGTTGTTGATCCTCCAATAAGTTCAGTGGAGTCCCATTAATTTGTGGAAAATGAAGTTCTTGTGCAATTAGTATTATTTTTTTAATAGGTTTCCAAGTCACTGGAAAGTAGAGTTTAGTGGCCACTGAAATGAGAAATTAAAATTTCTTCCTAATGGCACAAAAGGAAGCCATTCCTTTAGCTTGGAAAAGAAACAGACCTGACAAAGTTCTGTGGCTCAGCTCTGGGTTACAGTTGCCCACTATTTCAGTGGATTATGTGGGATGTGAACTTTTAAATATTTACAAGCCCTACTGTCAGTAGGGTTTTCCCATCAAGGAATTGGAAGGGTTTGCAAATCAAAGTAAGTCTTCTGAGAAGTCTTTTATGATTTTCTCTGAGTTTAGACATTGATTCTTCCATGGATATCACTTGTGTCGACCATGGCTCTGGGTCAAGCCACTGCATCAGGCAAGAATTTACCATCACACAGGACTAACTGATAGAGCTTTTCTTGTCTTCAGGGGTAAGTCTGCAGTAAGCCCTGGCTTCTACTGTGCCTGAGGGCCAAACCTGAAGATGAAGTAATCAGGTTCAGAAATTTTCAAGATGATGGTTTGGGAAAAAAGAGGCTGAAGAAATTAGAGCCCACTTGTGAAAGGACAGAACCCAAAGGTTGGTTCTGGCCTTTAGGTCAGCTTCCAGAATAGTCTGTAGGAATTAATTCTTTGAGTGAAAACTTTACTCTCTTGATGTTGATGGCAACATTTCTGTGTATTTCAGTGGAACCAAGAATTCACTCTATATAGTCTGGTAAATCTCTAATATAAATGTCACAACATTATTGGTCTATTTTAGGACCTTCTTCACTTCATCTCACTGAAATAAAGAGAACATTTGTTCATAAATTAAATGCATTAAGCTGAAGTTTGGCACAAATATGCCACATTTTTGCAGCAGAATGTCCTTCTTATCAGATTTAGAGTATTGCTCACTGCAGAGGTCTCTTTGCAACACTTATTTTAGCAAATACTCTATTTTTAGACCCTGTTTGTTTCAAAATCTAGGTCAGCTTGCTTGGCAAACTGGAAAGAATGATATGCTGCATGACTAGAAGATGTAATTCAGAAAGACGATAAAGACTTTGCCTTTTTCATACTGGTGATATCAATTTTATTTCTGGATTGGAAACCTCTGAGAGGTTTTAGGATTTACATGTTATTAGTAGAAAGAAAAAAAATTTGATGGTGATATGTCTTCATTGCAAATATTTCTTCATTAATTATGTAAATTCCCAACTTTCTTTTTTAACATCAGACAATATTGAAAAAGTCTTTCCAGAGGAATTTCCTTCTATAAAAAAATAGATTTAGTGAAAAGGACACTTCAGAACTGTTAATGCAGACATCATCTGTGGAACAGAAAAAAACATTGTATTTCATAATATTAAAGAAATTTTCATCTTTCACTTTTTTGTACTTTTAGTGTATATATAGTATGCAATAAAGAGAACAGTAAGAAAAGGGAAAACCTTTTTTGTAAAACTGATAGCCAAGCTTTACTATAAGACTTTGAGTGCTCCGAAAGCTTTGCAGATCAGGAAGAACTGTATTGCTCAGTAGTCCTAATTTCTGCCAGCTGATTTGAAGGAATCAAAGCTGTTTTGCTCTTGGTTGTATTTATTTAAATCACATAGTTTAATGTAATTTTGGGATATATCTCCCGAGAAAGAATATTTTTTTCTCTTGAGGTTAGAATTTTCTTTCATACAAGCAAATGTTTTAGCAAGTATTTACTTTAGGTAAATACTTGAGGGACACTACTCATCACTGGTTTCCATTTGGACATTGAGCCATTACATATGGCCATCCATCCAATTCCTTAATCCATGCAATAATCCATCTATCAAATCCATCTGTCTCTAATTGATTCGTTTCTACCTGCATTTGAAACAAAATATGCAAGCGTATTCTTCAGTTCTTTTTGGAAGAGACTGTTCCCTCACAGTTTCTTGATTGGAAGTTGGTTGGTCCAGCTGCTTTTGCCTAGTGGAAAGGTTCTTATTTGACTGCAGGATTTTTTTATTCTCACTTGTGCTTTACTTTAATTTTCCTTTTCAAGTTTTTATGGATAAACAGATGATCATGGGAAAAAAGGATGTTTCTTTCTAAGTATTCTCTCTCCTCCTGCAGCTCTTTCCTACTGGAACTCAACACCCTCTCTGTAGCATAGCAGTCATTTGTAGACTGTGACTTCAAATGAGACATAATCAGGAAGAGCAGATGAGCAGTGAAGAAGCATAGATCACATTTTCATGCAATTATACTACTAATAAACTGAGGGAACAGCCCTCCTCTTGAAAATAAACATGCTACTTAGTGGAATTAGCATCTAAATTAAACTTTTTTCTAATCTTTCCAGAAGGTTGTAATTTGTTTTTCATTTCTTCCCTGTTACATGCAATTTCATTTCATAGGTATTGTAGCTTAAGTAGCTGATGTGTCTTTTCTTTTCTTTTTTTTTTTGGAAAATACTATTAATCTTGATGTATGAACCTGCCACCATAGGATCATAAGGTAATTCAGGTTGAAAGGGACCACAGGAGGTCCTTGTTCAACCTCCTGCTCAGACAGTGAGGAGATCAGATCAGATTACTCACAGATTTATTCAGTCTGGTCATGAAAGCCAAGTATGGAGACCACACAGCCCCCCTGGACAACTTGCTCCACTGTTTGACTGTCCTTGAGATTTTTCCTCTCATTATATTAAGTCTGAAATGCTCTTTGTAATGTTTCAGTTTGTCTTTTTCATCCTCCTGTCATGCACCACTGTGAAGAGCCTGCTTCTGTGTTCTTCACAAGATCTTCAGAAGGATGCTCTTAAGTCCCATTTGAAGCCTTTTCCTCTCCAGGTTTAACAAGCCAGGTTCCATTTGCCTCTCCTGATAGGGCAAATGTTCCAGCCCTGAACATCTTAGCTTGCCCTCCACTGAACTCACTGCTGTTTATTAAAGTCTAGCACTGGTGGACCCAAAAGTTAATCACTATCTACAGCTCTTCGTTTACAGCTCTTAGAAATAATTTTACACTCTTCTTTCAGCATTTTTAAGGTATGCAAACTCTGCAACTCAGAATTCAACCACTCTAAGAACTAATACTGCAGGTGTTACTGTAAACAAAAGGGAATTTTCATATTGGATTATCATTTTAGACATGTGAAAATCATAATTTTGCTAAGTTCTAGTCCAAGCAGCAAGTCCAATTCTGATAGAGAGGAAAAAGCCCTGCTGTGTTTTATCTCTATCGAGATAATAAAACTAGGACATGACAATTGCTGTGTCTGGGTGTGTCTTGAGAAGAAAAGCAAAATATTTGCTTTCATGATTTTATCAAGAAAGCTGTCCATATTCTGATTCAGAATTCATTTTTTTTCAGTGCTGTTAAAGAGTTTCTCATACTGGTCCTTAGCATGTCCTCAATGGACTTGATTCAGACTTGAAATCTGCTATCCAGAAACTTATTTACTAAACTGCCTGGAAAAGAAGAAGTTGAACAGGAAAACAGGAAGGTTCTCTGTTTCTGTTTTGTTTCCTCCTCTTCCTGATCTGATTCTCCTACAGTTATGGCTGATCACCCTGAGAGCTGCTGGAGCTCTGGAAGTGTTCAGCAGAGCACAGTGAGGCTGTTCAAAGCATGCCAGGCTCTGGGCATTTCTGGCATTATGCAACCTACTTTGTCAGCTTCCACTCCATGTAGTTTTTAAAGTCCTTTACACACAAGGAACTAGTTACGTTTTCATCTTTGTGCCTGGGATATTTTTTGAAAGTGAATATCCCAAACTGATTAGAGCATGTTACAATAATGCTTAATTTCTCTTAGTGTGTTGGTTTGGAACCTTTTCAATCTCTTTCAAAAATATTAGAAATTAAACAGCAAGTTGAATTTCTACTTTGATTTTAAAAAGCCTTTAAAGAAATAGCAAGCTAGAAATCCCTATTAGCGTCTCAGGTGTTGTATTCCACCTTTGCTAATCAGACATACATGAAAGTCTATCCAAATAGCCTTTGAAGACAGAACTGAAACAACTGATGTATTCATTTCTCCTCCATGAAAATGACCTTTGCAGGGACTGAGAGATTTCCGTTAGTGGATATTTTTTAAGTAAGGTGTTTCTTCCTTAATTTTATTTATTTATTTATTATTTTTATTTTTAAAGGCTAACTTCCCATGTACTTTGAAGTTCAAGTGGAAATCAAAACAAGTTTTCAGCATCTCCCTAAAATCTTTCAAAATCCTGGAGGCAAATAGTAGCTAA
The DNA here is from genome assembly GCF_009829145.1 of Chiroxiphia lanceolata. Classification (NCBI taxonomy): domain Eukaryota; kingdom Metazoa; phylum Chordata; class Aves; order Passeriformes; family Pipridae; genus Chiroxiphia; species Chiroxiphia lanceolata. The sequence continues at coordinate 16,198,379 of NC_045646.1, read as the reverse complement.
TGATCTTCCCTACTTAAACCTCTCTAGGCTCTCCTACAAGATAGTGTTTTGGCTATTTTGATATTTCCTTACAATAAGGATGTTGTTTTCTTTTTTTTTTTTTAACTCTCCCCTGGTGAAGGCAGAGTGGAGTAATACCAGGGGAAGTCAGATTTTGCTCATTAAAATCTGAGTAATGAACATAATGAACAGACATAATTGCTTTAATTTGTAAGTGGTTTGCAGAATTGCCATGACGGGAAGTACAGTGTCACTAGCAAATTTTGTGATTTTAACTTTTACAGTATGGAATCAATGTTCTTCTGCTCCCATTGGCCTCTGGCAGAGTTCCTGAGAAAAGGTTTACTGAGTCTACCAGTAACCAGCATGGAACCATTTCTGGTGTCACCTCATCCTGAGAGATGGGTTAGTTCAGTTTGATATCTTTATGTGTGTCTATGTAACTAAGTCATTTCAGTGTATTTCAGTAAGTATTTCATCATGGAAAATCAGTTTTGCAAAGAGTTCAAGAATGTGTGGCGTGCTCAAGGCCATAAGTAATCTATAGAAATGGCATTTGGTGAAATGTGTTAGTGCAAGAGCAAATCAAAAATGCTCATCACCTTTTCCAGTAAAAACAAACCTCTTTTCTTCATGTGACAGGAGGGGAAAAACAGGTATGGAAAGATTCAGAAGGTTTTCAAGCTGGAAAGGAGTTTCCTTATAAGTTGGTGGGATTTTTTTTTTCATGAAAATTACATAAGCATTTAAGAAAACCACTTCTTTATTAACATCATCTGTGTCGTATTGATAGAACTGGAAGCAAACAGTAAAGTTTCACATATACACTTTGTCAGCTGCCCTTTCTTGTTGCCCAGCCATTAACTGACTGAATACCAGAGGACTGCTGCTGACTCCCACCTGAGCTGTCAGCTGTCAGCCACAGCTCAGGCATATGAGCAAAACCTTCCCTTTGACTTTAAGAAATTAACTTTGGAATGCAGTATTCCGTATTGTAGAAATGCCATCTTTTATTAAAAGAAAAAGTTTCAGTGATACTAGACAAGACATAATTCTATTCATCTACCACAAGTCAGTCAGACTTTTCCACCGCTGAAGGACAGGTTGTGATGCTGGAGGATGTGCCCCTCAGATATGCTGCCAGCAGAATATTGACTTTTAGACAATTTTTTCTTGCTGTGTTCAGAGGAAAGTTTGATCAATGTATTGCAAGAAAGATGGCTTAAAATATTCATTTGCTTCAGATCAAGAGAGAGAACTGTTTAAAAAATGGTGCTGCTTCATACGGCTTCCTGAACATTATTTTCCACCCATAAACCTGTCATTCCTTTTAAGTGATAATGCCTATTTGTTCAAGAGCCAAGATCATAATTTGGTTAGGAAGTTATATTTGGGTGTTTTGGTTTTACTATAGAAAGTTAATGGGATTTATGCAAAAATTTCTTGATTGCTTGAATGAATATTCTCAAAAGGATATAAACCTTGATCTTAATCTTCATGTTTAGATTTGTAATGCCCTTGGCAATATACATTTGCATACATTTTTCATTCATTGCTTTATAATTGGAAGTTTCATTGAGCATTCCATGAGTCTGCAATGCATTCTTCTTGGGTGCACCTTGCAAAGTTTACTTTCTCAATTTTGTAGTTACTCAAAGGTTACCAAGTCCTACCTGCAGCAAAGCAAAAGCGGAGTTATGAATATATGCCTTATTTTATTTTTATGAATAAATCAGCTATAGGAATGGAACTACTTACTTTTAGACTGCTAGTTGCATGGTCTTACTGAAGTTCAGGTGCTGTGCTCCTAGGTCCTGTGTGTGACTTCTGGAACCTCAGTGGTGATGGAGATAGCTGAGAGCTGATTATGTGTGAGAATCCTGCAGAGTAGAATGTAGGAAACAAATAGTTTAGCAGAAGTACACTGCTCATACCAGTGTTGAAATAATGTGTCTCCATCCCTCTCTTATTTAGTTTTTTATCAACATATAAATAGTAGATTATACTTTATGCAAATAAATTCTTGCACAGTATTGAGTCCCAAGTGGTTTTTAACTTCCTCTCTTATTACCTGGCAAAATTATTCCTTGATTTTATGACGTTAGATGAGTACAGAATAAACCAAACGTGGAGGGGTTTTTTCCCCTTCATTTGAAAACAACAGATTTTGAATGGAACTTTTGCATTTTTAGGTCTCTTTCTGGCAAAATGTTCTTTCCTGCCAAGTACACTTTCAAATGTAAGTTTTAAAATAATTTTATAGCAGTTGTTGAGCAAATCTAGTGTTGAGGAGGATTTAGGTCTTTTCCTTCTTGAATAACTCACCTTGTAGCAATTAAAAATGAAAATGTAGGTTTTGAACTTCCACCCATATTTGCTCACAAAGCCTATTTGGAGCTTCTGGAGTCACGAACTGTGCCCTTCATCTCAGAAAGGAAAAGTCCTGCTGAACTCAGCCTCTTATTAAACTTTACACTTTTATTATGAAAACTCTGCAGCTTGTGAACTGCACTTAGAATAGCATATTTGATGCCCTCTTAGGCATCAGTAAGAATCCTATTTTGGCAAAATATTGTACACTTCGAGGCCTTATATGTTATGATCCCTAGCTTTACACCTTTTATTTTTTTTTAAATACAGTGTCATTTTCTGCCTTTGGTTCATTTTGGATGTACAATGAAAAGAGGTAAATTCTGACTTTTTTTTGTGGACTGTCTTAGACATCCTGCATTTCTGTGCAAAACTATCAGCATTTTTTAAGCCTGCCCTGTAAGAAGCTGAAGGCACTTGTGTCATTTTTGTCAGAGAAGTCAGAAAAAAAGTGATCTATGGAAAGACCTTTAGAGAGAAATCTCTGTGCAGCTATTTTAGGATGTATTTAAGATGTGTTTACACTTGACATTTGTTCCACTGGCATTCTAGGGAGAACTTCAGTGTCTGTTTCCTTCTCTCCTAAAGGAACTACCTCTAAAGTTTACCAGCCCCACTTCTTTTGTTAATGAACGGATTTACTGTCTCTTGATTTTTTTGTAGAGCTTTTGACAGTAGCCATCGAAGTGTAAATACATTTTAAATCTATCTCCACTTCCAGTGAAGTGGAGTGCAGAGGTTGCAATGTTAAGCATCAAAATGTGTTCTCTTGTAGCCTGAGCTAGTAGAGTGCAGGGCTGTGTGCTTACTCTTCTCCTCACTTTCTTCAATGTCTCTGCCTCACGGTAGATAGGTTTTATACATACATAGTACCTTTTATTTTCTGTTAATATCATGCAGGATGTGCTTGTGCTTTATCTTGGCTGGCATGACACCCAGCATTACAGGGACCTGCTTGATTACCATCAGGAGAGATAAGTCTTTCTCCTGTTCATTGTGGCCTCAGAACTGATGTAGAAGGTTTAGGACTCCAAGGGGCTAAGACACAGCCTGTAGGAGTGTAAGGAGTGTTTGAGGATACATAACTTGCTGGAATGCTGATGAACTAGTGTGTAGAGCAAAAGGTATTCAATGTGACAGAGCATCTTTTGTGTACTGTCTATATAGAACAGTCCCTGGAACAAACTATCCCTGGGTGAACTACAGCACAGAAAGGAAACTGGTTCATCCAACCTAAAAATAGGGTCTAAGTACAGTCTAATATACATAAAATGTGCATGATCAGAGTGGATCAGGGCATGGAATGAATTGAAGAAAGTAGATGTGACAGGGTTGTTGTACCTTTTATCTTCAAGGACATAAAGTGTCTGTGTCTCCATCAACAGATAAGAGGAGTTTTTCGTTTGTCTCAGTGGCTTAAATTTTTTGTCTTATTTCCAAGCTTGCTGTAATTTACTTGGATTATCTCTGTGACTTTTTTTTTTTGCCTCTCACCCAATTCATTAACAGGGTGGACTGTGTGTCATTCTCCTGTATCTGACACATGCCTGTATTATGTACAGTATGCACCAGTGGCTGACTGGCTGGAAAGAGACTTGTCAGAAAAGTTCCTGAAGGGTATAGATGAGCACCAGGTTGATCATGAGCCAGCAATGTGTCCTTGTGGCAATAACAGCCAACAGCCTGCTGGGCTGTTGGAAAGAGCATTGCCAGAAGGTTAAAAGAGGTGATCCCTATCCTTCTACTAGGTACTGCTGAGACACATCTGGAATGATGGGTCTAGTTCTGGGTTCCCCAGTCTAAGAGACGCAGATGTATTGAAGCAAACCTAGTGAAGGGCCATGAGGGTGAGTAAGGGCTTAGTTCATCTCTGATACAAGGAGAAGCTGAGAGAACTGGGCTTGTTTGATCTGGAGAATAGAAGCTTTGTGGGGAGTGTCTTGTCAATGTGTATAACTGTCTGAAGACAGGGTGTAAAAATAATGAAGCCAAACCATTCTCAGGAGTATCTGAAGACAGGACAAGAAGCAGCAGGCCAAAACTGAAATACAAGAAATCCCATTTAAGCATAAGAAAAGCTTTCCTGGAAGAAAACCACTGGAAAGTCACAGTTTGTTGGACAAACATTATAGAAAAAGTTAATTTTTGATACTGAGAACCAAAGGAGAGTTTTCAAATGTAAAAGCTGACTGAATACCACTAAACAGGTTTTTGTACATAAATTAGTATTAGTTATGGAGTGCAGACACATTAACAGCCGGTTTCTTCTGGAGAAATTTGGCAGTGGAGAGTACACAGAAAGAGGATATTTGGGTCATCTCTTTCCTGCTTATGTTATTTGACAAGTACCCTGGAAAGGAGTGGTCAGATTCTGTTCACAGTAACACTGTAAATGGAGGAGAGGAACTTCTCCTGATCTCCTCTGTGTATCTCAGCACAGACCTAGGGACTGGAAGCTGATAGAGCTTTAATCCTTTCAGTAAATCAGGAAAGTGGAGACTTCACACTGGACAGTGCAGTACCTCTTTATGTACAGTCCACCCTGCAAAATATCACTTTCAAATCCTTAAAGGGTAGGGACTGTCTGTGTGGGTGCACAGTGTTCCTGGTAACTCAGGGACATTCCACATAAGGTACAAGGCAAGGATTTCAGCTCCCACCTGGAGCTTTCCTTACACCACAGGTATATTTTCAAAAATTTCTGGTACGAACTCACCTGAAAAATTGTCTCTGTTACCAGTTCTAACTTTTGCATAAATTTCCATAAGCGTTGCAGGAGATAAAAGAAAAATTCTGCCTAACTTTCCCCACCCCCCCAAACACCACATCCTTCTTCTGACAAACTAAGCTGGAGTAATGAGACGGACAGAGCAGAGTTTGGTCAATTATATGCTCTTTTTCATAAATGAAAAGGTGAAATGCACAGAGAACTGGAACTATTCAGTGGGCTAAACATGCAGTGGAGTGATGTAGATGACTAAGTGCGAGAAGGTTAAGCTTTCCAAGCACTCCTGAAGATCAATTTGTCAGGCACCTGCTGTTTGCTTTCTATTTTATGGAACTAGGTCAGAAAGAAACTAATGGACATCTCACATGCTTGACATTTATTATTTTTAGTCATTTTCTGTTCCTTTTATTGATGGCTTTTACACACTGATCGTGTTGAAAGCTGCCCTGAAGATATTTGCATTTGAATCAAAGTCTGGCTATTCAGGGAGAAAGCCAGGTCACATAAAAGTCAAGATGTCCCCTCACAATGAGACAGTTCCCTCTCCGAAATAAGCCAATAACCCGTTCACTTGACACATTAAAATGACAGATAAAATGCCTGAGGCATAGTCTTATTATGTGAGTTCAACACAGTGAAGACATAAATGGCTTTACTTTATACCTACATTTGCCCTCAGGATACTTTGGTTTTCTTAAACTATGAAGGTTGAAGTGATGATATTCACGTATCATTAGTTTTAAGGTAAAGGTGAGAACTCAAGGAAAGGTCCTCAGGCACCCTGTGTTAGGGTGTCGGTGACACTGGCTAACTGGTGCTTTTCAGAAATATACAGATTTACTGAACACACATGGTAGATGAGCAAACCCAGAGAGGGGAAAAAGGACTGCAGAACAGACTTCCATGAGTAAACACACTAGGTACCATGCAGGGCAAAGTAGAATTGATGTGAAACTAGAAAATCACATATTTACTGAGAATTGCACAACCTCCTTGTTTTTGCCAGGAATCTGTTTTGTGGCACTTCTCTGCAATAAATGGGAGGTAGGTGGAAAACCTAAGTGGTGGTGTGCCAATGAATCTCTCTCTTGATGAGAACTCTTGAATTCCATTCAAGCTGAAGTTTTTAAACTTATATAAGTAGACAATTAGACTTTTTATATTTAGCTCATTCTCAAGGAGTACCTCTGGGAGGTAGCAATATAATTTCTTCCATGTCATTTCTTCTGCACTAGCATGTGATAATCCCCATTTGGTATAGATGAAACTAATTGTACAATTTACTCATCATTCAGCAGACTAAAGACTGAGGAAAAGCATTTGAGAATTCCCCCTGAAAATACATAAAGAGAGAAATTCAGCACATCTAAACCCGAGCTTTATTTTTTAAGATATCTGTATTGCATTGGTAAGAGAAGTGCTGTGAAATACTTAAAGAATGTATTAAAGCCTAAATAAACATTGTTTAGATAGATAAATTTGCTGGTTTTAAGGACATTCACTTTGTCCGTGAATGGAATTTCTCTGTGTGTTTTATTACATCCAAATCTGGAATTAAAGGGCACTGTGAACAGAAGTTTTACAGTGTCACTCTGAAGCAATCTCAGCTGGGGCCGGATGAATGTAGGCTTCTCGACTGATCTCTGTCCTGCAGGCTCTATTTCAGTTTTAGCAGGACAGTGTACTTCATAGGGAGTCTATCTAGTGTTCTTTCTGCTTTTATTTTAATGTCAGGGGAAAAAAGTCAGTGCATCAGGAGCTCTTTGAGCTAATTTTGGTAGTTTGAAGGAATTATTTTCTTTTTCTATGTCAAGCACATTAGCATTTCCAATTATGCTCCTTGTCAGTGGGGACAAATAACCACTTTTTACTTAAAAGTTGCTGTTTGCTGTTGCAGAAGAGGCTTGTACATTGTTCCCTACCATGGGGATTCTTTTTTCTGTGCCATTTCTGCCAGAATTGGCTAGAAATCAAGCTAGAACTTGATTTTGCTATACATCAGTTCCATTATGGGTGCAGACCTATGTCATTATTAACCCTTGTATTTCTCTAAATAGTTAATAATAATATTTTTTTTTCAAAAGAAGCCCATGATTTTAAATGGGAAATATGTAGGTTTCTGATACATAATAGATAATAGTTGTAATAATTAACTGAGTGCACACATATCCCATGAGTTATTAAGTAATCCCAGTAAACAATGCTTGTTCTACACAGCTCTAACTCATGAAAACTTGATAAATAATTAAAGATCAGTCTTGACTACCTGAGCACATGGCAATATATTTTGTTTTCAATTTCTTCACCCTATATCATGGCTATTGCATAATGTTAGCAAAGGGTATAACCAGAATTATAGATACCTTTAGGCAATAATAACAGTGCTGTCATAAACTTTGTATAAATTGCCCTTCAGGGGAAAATATTACCTCTGTCACGTGCGGAAAACAAGGTGTTTGTTCATTTATAGTCAGCACAAAAACACTAAAAAAGGGAGTTAAGCAGGTTTACAGAAAATAAAATGTGAAGATGAGAATAGCTTTGTTGAAAAGAGACCTTCAAAGCCGAAAAGAGACTTTCAAAGCCAAAAAGAGTGATGGTTGAGGAATAAGGGTGATTTGAAAATATCTGAATTCTCCTGGAGTGCCTTGGCTTGCATATGTTTACTCCCAGCTTGAAGGTGGCATCTTCTTCAACCAGTGACAGAAGTCACATTTATTGCCCTCCTGTGCCCAGATGGTTATGTGTCCTCGGCTGGCTTTGACCCTGTCAAAATGAATCAGGGGAATTTCTTTTGAAAAAGTAGACCAGGTGATATACTCATCATTATGGTTTCTTCTGGCCTATCTCATTATTTAAGCTTTATGGAAAGGCAGTGTTCTAGCCGTAATATAACAATAATTGAGCATATTTGAGATATTATGTAGCACACACTTATGTATTGCTTTAACAAAGGTACTGCTTTGTAGATTTACAGAGGGGACTAGAATTGAGAAATGATAACAAGACAGAAGTTATGTGTTCTGTCTGGACAGGGTGTCAAAGCTCGCCACATAAACTTTTGGTTAAATCAGGCACTGGAGCTCCTTTACCTGTTGCTACAGAGGGCAAACAGTTTGCAGACATTAACTGAAGAGGCAGGCTGCTGTTTATGGTTTCTTGCTTTACACCTGAGCAGGTCTAAGCAGCTCCTGGGAATTATTTCAGCAGCTTGAAGCTGCTGCTTCTAAAAAGTGAGATCTGATGAGGGGGAGAATGAAAGGAAAACCATTCTGATCCTTCCATGGGCTACTTGTGGAAGGTCATACTCATCTTTCAAGTATCAGGTTTTGTATGTAGACTGTGATCCAGTTTTCCAGTGCTTTTTCTGGCATCATTCTCAGAGACCTTACAACCACGTAGTGTCCAGCCAGACCAGCTGGAGCAGTAGGTTTAGCTGGAGTGTACAGTAGAGGCTGCAGCTGGAGCTGTTGCTTTTCAGTAGTAGCTTGAATGGACTTACAGTGTTAAAGCTGTGTACCACCACACTTGCTGATGTGCTGGTTTCTATCACAGAGGAGCTGTGTTGCTGCTGGAACTGGGTTGGTGCTCATCAGTTCATGGCTCTGTTCCCTGCATGACTTTAGTGGCTGTTTGCAGACATGGCACTCTCAGAATAAGCAGCTGTAGGTAATATCATAACCTTGCTTGGTGTGGGAATGGAAGGCACAGATTCATAAATAACTAGGGTGTGCTCAGTTTCTTCAGTGGACAGGGAAGTACTTGCTGGGAAAGAATTGTCCAAAGAGTTTTAAGAGTATTGCCCTTCTGGGCTGAAAGCAAGACTTTGTCTTTGAATGAGGTCTAATTGGTAATTCAGTCTTTCAGAAAGTAGCTCAATGAGTACCTCGTGTCCACCCAAGAAGATAGGAAGGCATCATAATCAATTCAGGTCTATCTCTAAGTTGCTATAAGCATTTATTTTCTGCTAGGAAGAAAAAAATGGAACAAACAGCAATAAAAAGTCATTGAAAACTGGTAAGCTATATGCATGTTATGATACTTGAAGAAAGAGATTTCTTCATAATTTTTTAATAAAAACTGTATCGTTTCCTACAGTGTATGATAATACCTTCTTTGGTTGTGGAAGGAATCCTGTTGCATCAATACATTCTGAATAATGGTCTTGTTATTAAGATAGAGTGACTCTTTTCTTACTTTCATTTTGTACGTGTGCTTAAATATTTTTGAAGTTACTTTTTCTCAGTTAAATCATATTTTATTCTTATGAAGAAACTGATTCTGTGGAGACCTTTGTTCCTGCAGATTCTTCAGCAGTTGCAATAGTGATACCTTCAACACATTAGGAACATCTCTCTGCACCTGGCAGGATCAGGTCCTTCACTTTTGAAGACCTTTTTTTGGTTTCCTGTATTAGACTTCAAGAGTAGCTTAGAAGTTTAGAGAGTCTTTGGCTGATTCTGTTTAGGACTCAGGGATAAGTGTCTGTACGAAATCAGAAGGAAAACAGAAGAGAAATGAAGCCCTGGAAATTGGAGATGCCTTCTCTTAAAATCCAATTATCTGCTGGGAAACAAGAAACAAGGGGAGAATAATTGAATGGGACAGTACAGAAAAATCTATCTTTCTAGTGCATTGAGCAGGGCGTGTTTCAACTGTCTGGCTGTTACCTGAGCATCATTATTTATCTGTTGGTAGCTTGCTTCTGACATTATCACTAAATGGGTACCACAGTGTGTTGTCCATCATCCACAATAATTTGAAGATGTGGCATGTCCTACTTGGTGTCTTTTACTTCAAGAGCACATCAAACCAAACAACTATACATTGCCTTGTATAATAACTCAGCTCCCACAAATTAAACATGTATTTGCAAAGTCTGCTTAATTGTTCAGGTTTTTTGCCTCAGAAAAAAATACCTCTCAAATGGAATAGCTTACAAATGTCAATTTTATTTTTGATAGTAAGATCCTGGCTGAAAAGAAAAGAGCATCTCGGTGCTAGCCTGCCTTTGTGAAGGGTATTTTGAGGAAGAAGGAGTTGAGAGTCTTACAGTCCTAGTGAATGGTCCACTGAAAGAAAGTGGCAGGGAAATGGGGAACTCACCTGGTGGGTCAGCAGCACTCAGTGCACAGAAGGTATGTACTAGTCATAGTCAAGCTTTGGTCTTGTTACTTCTCTATAAAGTTGTTTCGAGTGATGGGATTTTTTTTATTGTTTTTTATTTTTTTAGGTCTCATCATGTTTTCTAAAGAGCTACCAGACACATTTGCTATGTTTTAGACCATCAGCAGCGGTTTAGTGTGTGTTAAATGGTAGCAAAATGGGAGCAGCATGGAAAGATGAGTAAAAGTCTCTTCAAAAGCTGAAAGAATAAGAAACAGCAGAATTTACAAGGCCAGGCTTTAATAAGATGGATTACAGGTTTTTTGTTCCTGAGATACGGCACACTGAATACATTAGTGCAGCTGCCAGGGCTCTCGAAGCAGCAGCACAGCCACGTTGTTATGGTATTGAGTTTGGCTCATCAGCCCTGCTGATGGAGTCATGTATGCTGAGGTACCTCCACTGTGCTGAAGGGGCTGAGTACAAACATATTCTCAATGCTCCAGATGGTCTATTAGTCCAGTAACATTTGCTGGAGCCCTGAACCTAGTAAGGGACAAGAGCAGGAGGGTCAGAAGTGGTTTTTAACTGATGTGCAGAGGGGTATCAGCCCATGAAGAAGCACTAATAGTGCTGCTGAGCTTGAGCTACTTGGTCTGTTCAGCATGTGGTTAGTGCAGGCTCAGGAGGCTGTCCAGGTTGCTGTACCTGCTCTGGCTCTCTGTTAAGGATGTGAGAAGGCATTACAAGGTCGGGCCACATGTCCCTCTAACCTGAGTCCTGTCTCCCACAGCAGCTCTCCCAGCTAGACCTTGGGAGGAGCAGAACAGGGTCTGTATTTGGGGACTCACAGCTAGGGAACTCTTTCAACTGAACCTGCAGAGGACATGGAGTGGTCTATATCTCCTGTAGTCCTAATGTGGATAGCTCATGCACGGAGAAAAGCAGAATTTGAGGCCAGACTAGCAGCTACTTCTGCTCCTAATCTCCTTAGGGAGCAAAGCAACTGTAAGCTTCCCTTGTCTTGCCCATTACCCCAGCTCCTTAGATATTGCAGGTACATGGGTATTTCTGAAATGAGTTTTCTATATTTGGCAAAGTTTTCATCAAAATATATTGCACAGAACTTCATTATGGAAGATTCAGAACAGCCACTTGTTTATATAGATACTAAACTGTGACATTTAAATGTGAAGCAAAATATCGCTGCATAGTATGGTTGGCACTGCTGACTTTTTAATAGGACAATATATAAAGTTGTTGCTGTCATCTCATTGCTGATGACTGGAAAAAGGAGGGATGGGAATTGTCAGGATTTTCAGGAAAGTTGTTATTTTCACTGAACTGTTGTGCAGGTTCTCCAGATGCATGTACCTCTCTAATCCAAATGTAAATGAGACTAGAAAAGATAGGATACTGGCAGTATTGGGGGGAGGGACTGTAATGAGGTGGGTGTATTTGTTACCTGTTATGTGATGTTTCAGCAGAAAAGAAAATCTACAGATGGAAAATAAATTGGTAGTTGGTTAGTTGACCAAAAGGCCAGTAAGAAATCTTCAGTCTGAGAATAGATTTAGCATAAATGGTACATAAATCTTTTCACAACTAGTAAAGTCATGTTTTCAAAAACATATACTATCAAAGAAAGCACAGTGAACCTTGAATAGATTCAATGACACACAAGCTTCTTGCCCTCTTATCTATTAAATTTAACAGATTTGACTGTAAAAAATAGTTTTACTTTGAAGAGTGCTTTAAAACAAAATCTAGTGAAGAGAATTTAGTTCATCTTAAGTATGCAGTTCTGAATACAAATCATCCATTTCTTAGACGAGCTGACTTTTTTGCTACGTATCTTTGGTATACTTATTAATAGAGAGTTTGGTGTGCTCAGTTTCAACCACGGTATGAAGTAGGCATTGCACAGGTAATAAAGACATGTGATAAAAGAAGGGTTATAAAATCCAAAACTGCATGTGATTATGTGAAATTTGATTAAGAAGTAATCTCTTAATTTTGATCTGATTGCATGGAAAGCAAAGAACGGTTTTATTGGCTGACCACACTGGGCACAGCCCAGCCCAACACTCGGGAGAGCTGTTTGGGAGGTGTAGAATGAGGAGCCCCAGTGGCTCCAAAACTCCACAAAAGAAACATTTCTTCTTTGGCAACATAACCAGTCACTATCACAGCAGCATCTATAATTTCAGTTGTTTCTCACCTTTATGTTTTTCTTCTTAAATAAGGGAAATTGAAGAAGAGCCACACCATATATGTAGGTCTTTTGTTCTAAGAATATAAATTATCATATGCTTATATAAAAGCAAATAATAAATATGCATTGCCTTTCCATGTGTAATGAAATAATATCTTGGTTTGGTGAACCACCAGTGCCATGCCACCGGGCAATGGAAAGGATAAACTTTAAAACCTCTTGAGTGAGTAAGAGCCTGCAAAATATGGTGCTCAGTCTTTACCCATAATCTTGAATCATCAAAGATAAAATGATTTCATGTGGGACAAAATAACAGTTGGGGTTCACTGCTGTATTTCCATTTTCATTTGGAATATAAATGCTGCTGAAGAATGTGTTTGCTCAGTTCTTTATGGAGCTGCCAACACTGAGCCCCTATCAGGCCAAACAGCAGTTGACTCATCTGACTCTGGAGGAAAAATTGCTTAAAGCTTTGTGTACTCTTAACGCTCAGTGAGGGATTACATCTGTGCCAGCAACAGCCAAGACTCTTGGCTGGCTTATCAAAGTGGAGATGCTGGAACATTTCTTTTGGTAGATTTTCCTATTAAAGGTGTTATAAAGATCCTTGGATCACATTAACAGAAGGAACAAGACTGCTACAGAGAGGGAAAACAATGAAGGGGGGTATTTTTGCTTTTTGGATGCATAAATGGCTCATGAGATGCATGCCCACATAATTTGATATTTGTACTGAAGTATATGTGACTTGGATGGGGAGCAAGAAAACTAGTTGGAATGAGATCAGAAACAAAGAGGTTTAATAAATTGTAAAATATTATGTTGTAAAACCTTAGTACAAACTGAAGTGCCACTGTTTATTTAGATATCTCATTGCAAACACAGGAACAATCAGGGTGACTTTCATGGAGAGCATAATTTTAATTTTTCTGCTTGAAAGTCAGATAATTGATTCTAGTATGTAAAATGGGGGAAGAAGGACTCTCAGGGATTGTTAGATCAGGCCACACGGTGAAAATAATGTTGTCGTGTGCCAACATGAATATACATCTGTAATTCCACATAGAGTTAAATGAACGTTATAAAGAGTGAACTTAAAAAAAAAAAAAGAAAAAGCTGGATTTGTAAAAATCATTCTTTAGTGAAATCTGGAAATCCTGGGCAGTACAACAGGCCCAGGAAAATGCTCTAGCTGCAGTATCTACAAATGTTTAAACTCAGGTTGAAAAGGAGATCAGTGGGAATGGCACACATTTTAATGCTCACAGAGGAGAAAGCTCTATATGTTTAAATCAGTAGCCCTAACTTGGAGATTTTAGAGTATATTCAGAAATATAAGCAAGGACAGTGCGGTACTGAAGCTTTTCTATGCATGCATTTTTGTATACGGTAAAGGTAAGATAGAAACTTCCCTAATATATCAAAGATGCTCTGATATACACCTTGATGCTCCACCCTGGAGCCATAGCACAGTGGTTAGAGCAGCCAGCTGAATTACTCAGTTTGAGAAAATTTTCTAGCTTGTTTTTATTTCCAGATCTCTTAAAAGGGAAATTGTGTTTTTCCGTGCATAAATCTTTTGCTATTTACATAAATTGACAAAATTTCTTTTGAACAGGTTTGTTGATTCATATTTGGGTAATAGCAATTGTACTTTGTATTGCTTGATAGCCTCTTGTTGGCAGATTTGTGGAATTTCTAAGCAGCAGCTAACTGAAAGGCGGAAAGGTGATAGTGGTAGTTCATCTGAAAAATGTGGTGGCATTTCTGCTAAAATGTGGGCATTTTTATTTTTCCACTCAGTCTTCCTTTTGAAGAAATCCTACTTCAGTGCACAGAAGAGGACTTCATACATGAGAAAAAAACCTGTAGTTCCCTTTTCATCCCACAGAGCTCACTCTTCATGTCTGTAGTCATGGCATAGATCTGAACCACTTGGCAGCAAATCCATTTTTCAGTGTCTTCTATTGCTGGTGTTTCTGTGCAGCTGTGTGTTGGCTGCAGAGTGTGTGTGTGTATTCTGCGCTTTACAACCAACACAGTTTTGCTTAAGCAATGAGGCATTTGTCTGCCTTGTATTTGAACACTGCTGGTAGCCTCAAAAAAATCTTTATTCTACTTCCTCTGCATCTGCTTGGGCGGATATGTAGAACCTCACAAGTGCTGATGCCACTTCAGAGTAACAGATTTCTTGTAGTCTTTACAGCTCTTGCAGTGGTAGCAAGTACAAAGATCTTAGCTTTACTTTCCACAATTTTTTTTCCTTTAAATCTTACAGCAGATTAGCTCTGAAATCCATTTGTTTGAATTTTGCATTGCAACTGATTACTCTAACATTTTTTGACATTTCAGCCTGTTTTGTGCAGTTGCCTTTCCATTGCAAATACTTTCAGTCTTTTAAAGACTAAAGGTTGGATTTGTTTATCTGGTAGAACTCTATGATGACTCTGTTTTGATTGGATTTATTTTTCTGTTTTAATTTGGAGATATGGACAAAAGGCTTTACTAGACTTCATTAAGATGAGAAGGCTTTTATCAGTAGTGGTAACAGGTTTTAGGCTATATGTGTGGCTTTAATATGCACAAGAACTCTTTCTGCCTGATGAGAGAACTAAAATTCAGCTTCTTTGCAGTATTTGAAAACTGTTCTGGTATTTGTGGCTTCTCCTAACTGTGTGTGAACCAGTAAAAGTGAACAGTTGAGTTTGTCAGTATCAGTTCCAGGAAAAAGGGTTCCATGTGTGATGAATCTGTGCAGTTACTGTCACCTAATGAATTCAAATGCACAGCATTCACAGAGAATTTCAAGCGCCACCAGCTTTAATTGCCTTCTTAATCTTATTAATTATCTCCTTTTCTAACTTTTGTTTAGAGTCAGCATAAAAATATTCTTCCTGCTGAAATAACTTCATAGGCAAAGTTCAAGTGAGCAATTAGTGATTGCATCTGGTTTTAAGTTATTTTCCCAGCTTGTGGTAGTTCAGTTAATAATCTTTTAGAATTCTGAAGTATATCCCTAGGTAGCTGTAGGTCTATTTCCCAAATCTACGGAAATGTTCGAAGTGCTTGTCTTTCTGGGACCATCTGCTTCTCTTCTCCAAAGACCATAAAATCCTTGGCAACCCCTTGAATGAACCTCGTGCTTCCTGAGATGCAAGAGTGTAGACTGGACACAGAAACAGAAAAATTATAAGAAGATTCTAACTCTGATATTAAAGCTGGTTTGCATTCAAGGACCATTACAAGAATAAATTTTATGCTGAAAGCACCTTAGTGAACCCTTATGTATATCAGGAGAGCACATAAAATTCCATTCCAGGAATACCAGAAAACTTGTTAAAACTGTCATGTGTTTATCAAGTATCTGTCACAATCCTGACTCTTTCACTCAGCAAAGATATATTACCTAAACAGCACTGTGTCTACATGTTTGTTAAATTATTCCATGAGCAGATCTAGGGAATCACTTTCTTTCAGTATCCCTGTGCTAACTCGTGGGTGTAAGTCCTTGTCACATGCTATTTGTCTTAATGCTGAGGCTTTCGCTAGATGTTGGCTACTTACTTGTATTATTCATTATAGCATTCTGGATTTATATAATTTTTGAAGTTACAAGTATGATAAATCAAAACAATATTTGAATATAATAACATAAATTATGAAATAGTGGCAAGAAACCCAAGTTCTGACCAAAAGAAATTAGATAACTATTAAAGCCTTTAAAAGCAGTGCTACTTTTGTAAACATACCAAAAAAAGTAATCTTTCTGAAGCTAAGGATTTTCACTGCACACTATTGATTTAGTATGAGTTTCAAATCAAGGCAGTTAACTATATACTCTTGGTTTCACTGAAGTATTTAAAGTATTTGGCTTACCCAGACTTCTTCCTCTCTGTTCCAGAAAGCTGACAAATGAATGTTTTTACTGAAGTGATCAGTGAGCCAGAGAAACTACATCTCTACAAATAAGCCTACTCAACATTTTTCTGCTTCTAAAAGGATGCTGCCATTTCTATTGCCGTCTTCAGGTTTTTTAGGACAAATGATCTTTAAGATCAGCTGTTTGGTTTTGGTTTAGGGTTTTTTTCTGCCTTTTTTTTTTTTTTAATAGAGATTATCAAACTTCAGCAATGCACTCACTGAGTTGCTCAGGAGGAATTTCTTCTGTCTCTGGGAAGTAACCCTACCTGAAAAATGTTTCTGCACAGCATTTGCTGTTCTTAGAAACCCAGTTAACTTCAGATCCTTGAATCATATAATTTTATGGGTTTGACTTGTTATTTCTTGTCTAAATCCACCATGACCACGTGGAAGAATAAAGAACACATTCCCGTTGAGCTTGACCCATTATAAATCCATGCTGGTGATTATTTCATACCAGCATACTCCTTTACCTGTGCTGAGTTCATGCATCCTGAGGGCGGGTGGGTGTTTGCAACCTCAACATAATTTATTTAGCTGAGGTTCTAAGTGCTAGGCACCTAAGCTGCAGACAGCAGCACTGGGCTCTAGCTCTCATTCCTGCCTTCTCCAATGGGGCTGCAGTTAACACAGGAGGTTTTGATCCAAACTGTTACCTGAATGTGCTTATCTCTGTTCATGGATTATCCAGGGAAGCTATGGAGGTTAGAACCCTCACTTAGCCCCAGACAGTGCAGTTATTTCTCTTATACAACTATGGCAGAACGCAGTGGGAACACTCCCACCTCTGTTTGTGCTTTTTCACCCTCAGATGTGTTTGCAGTCTCTATAGATACACCCAAGCTAGCCTGAAACCAGCCATTCCAGCAATCTGAGTCCTGACCCTGACAATGCATCCTGAACTGGCATGTCCTTTGTCACTGGCTGACTTCGGGACACTTTCCTCTTTAAATGTGTCTATTTGAAGCTGCCCAAAAAGGTTGTTTAGATCTATGTTTGTAACTCAAGTGTTATTGGTCATTCAATCACTTTTGTTACCACTAGTTTTTTGCAGGCAAAGACTGATGAAAATTATATATATATATTTATATAAATATGTCATGTAAGTATATAAACAGAGTCGTCGTGGAGTTTTTAAAAAATATCCTTATGGCTGGTTTGCTCATGCAGCATCATCTGAGAACATATTCTTACAGGTCTATAATGATCAGTTGTACAACCAGAGGTCAGTTATGTGGTCGGTGTCCTGGCTCGGGTCCATAACTCTGTATGTTCAGTCACTGCTTCTCAGAAAAGCTCTGCTTTCCAGCCAGGACTGCAGCCAGATCCTTTGTATTGGAGTGTCCACCTCAGACTGCACACACCCTGTGGTGAGCCTTGCACAGGTGTACTTTTGACTGAATATGCATTCCCATGATGATATAATTTGGCTTTGAATTTGTGCAAACAGCCATTTGTACTTCCTGTTCCTCTGCCTTTCATTTCCGTGCTCAGTCAGGTGTGAGATTGCTACATACCTCTCAGGGAGTCTGCTTTTTTTTTAGTAACAGCCTGCCTTTCCTTATCATCAGCACTCTGTATGTGGCACAACTATGAAGTAGTTCTTCCACTGGAAAACAGACTTGTAGCTCTGCTACAACTTACTGATAAAACAGTGACACTGATGATTGAAAGAGCTGCTTCAAGCACAGTCCTCCAAGCCTGCCTCGGGATAGCTCACAGCAATCCTTCCACTGTCAGCCAGTGTGACCCTCATTTTTCATTTACTGCAATCTTTCTTCTTCAGTTTTGGAAAAGGTGTTGCCTTATTTAAATACTTAAACAATAATGTATCATAAGAGATGTGCTGGATGAAGGACTCTTAGACATGAACCACATGTCTTAAGGTGTGGTATCCTCCCCACCTCAAGCTTGCTACCACCTCAGAAACTTCTGTGAGTCCATGGTTTGTGTCCCTGATGTTGAAAGTGGGCTGTGCCTCCTACCTCTCACTTCTGTTCTTGATCCTTTTGTCCTGATCACTTATCTAACAGGAGGGCAATTTTAGGAACAGAGATGCATTTTACCAAACACAGCCTTGCTGGTTACTCTCCTCTCATCAGTTCCCTAACTTCTTTGCTCAATGGACTCATTAGAAAATGCAAATGTATCCAAGGAGATGCTTCCTGGGAGGTTCTTTAGGATGTTACAAGACTTTTTTAAATCCTGTATCTTAAGAAATGTTCACTGTACCTTCATCTTACCAACCCTGCAGGTCTCACAGACCAGAGATGACAGTGCTAGCATTTGCCAAGCTTTTTGCAATCCTTTTTACTTGTTATTAATTTGGTAACCTGTGAGTTACCAAAGCCATGAGTGTCCCTGTTCATTTGAGAGAGAGGAAACTGGTTAAAAGAGTAACCCTAGCAGGTTGAGCTCCCTGTGTTTTGAATCACATTGTTTTCTAATAATGAAGAACCTGAAGTTATTGTAAAGGAGACTCTGCCCTTTTTTGCCCACTCATCAGACAGGAGAGAAACAAAGAACTATATATGTCTTCATTCCTTGAACATTCTCTGTGAATTGATATCCTATTTCAAGAGACAGAGGAATTTGTCTCTTTAAATTGCAAACATGGAATTGCATTCATGAAAATGAATGCCCACAGACAGAGACATGTCCCCCAAAATCAGCCCACTCTGATGAAGGACACCAATTTCCATAACAGAATAGGCTGTGTGGGAGCCTCAGGAAGGAAATATGACTTGGAACAAAGGATTATTTTTTTCCAGTCTCATTCCGGATCTGACATAACTTTGCTGCTTTCAAAAACAAGCTTACTCATTTCTTTGATTTATCTGTATTATTCAGTCTCTAGACCTTGTTTGTGGTTCCTTATGCAAAATTCAACAGTGTTACTAAATTTGCGGCCCTTATGTTTGCTTTTCCTTTTTGATCAAATACTTTTTTTTTATCAGTCTTATAAAATATTCTCAAAGGGCAGAATTAATATTTTATTAGTGTATTCAACTACAGCTAACATTACTGCTCAGGAGAGTATTTTTTTGATATGAACTGTGTAATTGTGGTCAGTCTGGTCTTCATCCAGAACCTGGTGAGTAGAAAATGCCCAAGAATTTCAGCAGTCTTCAACTTAGACTTTTATGAGAACATTTCTATATGTACCTGGCTATCAAGCCTCTTTTAGCCTGTTATGTCTCTCTCTCATGGAAGATTATACACATTTTTAGGGAGAAAGAGAAAGTTAACTTCAGGAAATTTAAAACAAACCTGGGCTGATTAGATATGATATTTGCAATGAAACAAAAAAATAAAGGCATTAATTATCTTCCTCAACATGCTGTTAGATTTAAAATAGTATCACCTAGATTGTATCACCTAGATTTTTTCAGTTTAAGCTGTGCTGGCATAGCTTTTGTTGTGAAGAATCTTACAAAATGTGGAAAAGCAACCCAAAATATAACAAAAAACTACAGTAATATTTGCTGATCCACATTTTCAAATCTTCTGCATTTTGCAATTTTAAAAAATCTCAACCAAAGGCAAGCCTGAAGACTTTCTGAAGAACTTTCCTGACCAAATTTGCCTTTACTGACTAACAGGTGTCAGTGGTGCCCAAAGGTTCCCTGAGTGTAAAGAAAGAAAATATCAGCTTACAAAAAAAAAAAAAGTCCTTCATCAGAAAAGCCAAACTCCCACTCAAAAGAACATGGTAAATTATAAGGAAAAAAGCAGAACAGAGATCAGTATCTTTGAGCTGGAATTGCTACATACACAAAAAAAGAAGTTCCTCTTTTAGGAATTTTCCTTTCCTATTACAAACACGGGCAGTGAATACATTACTCCTTGTGTTCCTGTGCCTCCCATTTAAAACCTTTCTCGTTCTGTGTGCAGGGAAGCTCATGTCAGTACAGCCTGTAACACATCCCACTACGACTGTACATGGATGGGAGCAGAGTAAAATGTGCTGTTTCCCTGTATAAACAAACAATCCAGGCTCCTCTTGGTGACTCATTTGACAAGAGATTACCACCAGCTCTTCTCAGTGATGGAAGGTTTTAATTATACTAAAAGTGATTAAAATCAAGCTCTGGAGAAGCTCCTCTGATCCTAGAATAGCAGCTGAACTGCAAGAAGGGTTTTGATTGAATAGATCTCTCTGTCTTTAAAGCTTGAGGGCAAACATTGTCCTTCTACAACTGTATGGTGTCAGGTATTCACCATGGACTGTCTTAGCTCCACTAGCCTTGGGGTATTTGGAGCATCTGGCTTATGTACTCAAGAAAAAGCTTCTAAGTTTCTCTATATGGATCTTTGAGGTTCTTTGTACCTTCTTTGGCCCAGTTCATACGTGTTGCTACTGAAAGAGGAATTTATCTGAACTATGCAGGCAGGATGGAAGGAGGCACTGCCAAGTGTCTTATACTAGTTTTCTCTAAGAAAAGAAGTTGTCATCTGTGTCACTGCTGCATGTCATTTGTTTTCAAAATGTATTTTATAACATGCTGAGATACTCAGATGTATTTCTGAGGGTTTTCCTCCTGCTAGCTCTGGTGAGTGTTTTTCATGTCAGAAAAGATCTCCACAGTACTGACACTGGAGCATTTTAACATCAATTAACGAGAAACTATTCCGTTTCTATCAAGGCTCTTCCTATGACATTATCCTTTCATTTTTTGGACTGTCCGTATAATTGATTATGTTCCCATTCCCCTTCATTATGTTCAATCTTTCTAGAAAATCTGTTAGATAGGAGGCATTGTCATTAGGAAATACTTGAAGATTTTATTTAGTACAGTCAGAAGTGTCAAAACAGCTAATTGAACGCTTTCATCTCCATGACTAATGAAAGATTAAGTTCTTGCAAAACTATGTCACAGATTCTACAAATTTTAACTAAAAATAACAACCTCATTAAATTTAAAGACAGTTAAATGCTGTGCAGGAAATGGCTCACTGCAGAGGCCCTTGCAAATGCTTATGGTGTGCAGCACCACTGCATGTTTTGGTGACTTTAAAACATACAGACTGCTTCTGAGGTGAAGTCCTCAGGCTCAGGACCTGAGCATATGTGTCCAAGTGGGTTTCTGGTAGGAACAAAGAATCAGTCAGGCAAAAGGAGGTT
Source organism: Chiroxiphia lanceolata (assembly GCF_009829145.1). NCBI lineage: Eukaryota > Metazoa > Chordata > Aves > Passeriformes > Pipridae > Chiroxiphia > Chiroxiphia lanceolata. The sequence goes on along the minus strand of NC_045646.1, from coordinate 16,176,914 downwards.
TCATCCCAGAAAAACAATTCAGTGCATGTCAGTGGTAGTGGAATTCTAGTAAGTGTTGTTTAACAGGTAGCATGCTATTCTGTTCTTCAACAATTATTCATCCCTAATATTTCTTTCTCAAGGCCCACAAGATTCAATATAACTCAAATCAACACGTGGATGCTGTAGGTGTTCTTTGGAGGAATTGTGCATTAGTTTATATCTATGGCTGCATTGGCACCTGTGTAAGCAAGGGAAAAATCCGTCTTGCAAATAAGCCCAATTCATTCATCCTATCTGGAAAACTGCCCCCTTACTATTAGTAGTAAATCTCACCACCTTACTGTAATCCACTGCTCAGCTCTCCTCTCTTTCGTGTTCCTCTTTGTCTTCATTTTGCCCACTCTCACTTTTCCTTTGTTCTCTTCCCTCTTTCTTGTCTGTGATGCCCAAAATTTGTAAACCATATTTGCTTCTTTCCTAAAAACATATCTCTACCATCTAGGGTTTTTTCCTACGGAAGTGTTTCTTAATAAAATTATGAAGAGCTTTAATTTTTGTATCAGACTGAGTTTACATACTTTGCTACTGAGTGAATGAACCATAAAGGGTATATCTTTCTTGTTTATATGGGAAAAACTGAAGTAAATTGTATTATCCTTTGGCCAAATTCAAGTTTCATGAGAATTAGTGGTTGGGTTTGGAGGCAGAAGGTGGTTTAGAGTTTCAGAGGGAGAATGGAGCTGGGATAGATAGGGCTATGTGTACTCCTTCCATACTGACAGAAAACACATAATTCATGCAAATGGTGTATAAATACAGTGAAAATGTTAAGCTTTTCAAAGAAATGTTCCCATACATGTAAACCAAATAGAAACTCTATGGCATAAGCCTATTTTCTATGCTTAGCTGCTGCCTTAGTCTGTGATCCTAAGCCTATTCTTGAATAGAACAACTTCTCATGGCAAGATGAAATTTAGTAAGCTGTTTATTCACTGTTGGCATCATTTTAGCTGCCCCTTGAAAAGTCACATTGTGATAATCAAGACATAGGCACAGATTCTAAGTGGAATTCCACCATTTTCAGTTGGCTTTTATTGAAGGCCATTTTGAGAGGAAAGCTTCGGTGACATGGAAGATATCTGAAAAAAAGGGGCAGAGGTGGACATAAAAGGGAAATCTTCTTCATTGTGCTGTTCTTCCTTAGACAGATAAAGGGTGAAAAGCTTGAAAACTGTTTTCTAAAAGTAACTCTGCTTGTTTGCAATAAATGTACAAGCTTTGTTTCTACTTTTCAGGTGTTATTTACTTAATTCTTCTTACTTTCCACTCAGGTGGTTTGTTTAGCTATTGTGGGATTTATGATGAAGAGTTTTAATTGCTTAATCTTAAAAATTTTTTCTCCCCAGAAGTCACCTCTAATTTTAGACCTGTACTTGATTCCTTTTTATTTGTCATTCTGTGTCTGCCAGCTCAGATGTGACATTTCTAGAATTATGCTACATAGATACTGATTTTCTCAAATCCACCCACAGCCAGTTTTGCTTCCTCTGTTTGATTGACAAAAATGCTTTCAGATCTGCTGATCTGACAGAATTCAGCTCAGATCATCACACAAGTTTGGGACCATGTTATTGAGGCTCCACCTTATGGCAGAGATGAATTGCAGAATGGCAATGGTGTAACTTCACCAGATTACAAACTAGGGAGAAGAAATAAGGTGATATGAGGAAACAATAGCTTTTTGATAATCACATTGCCTACTTTTGTAAGGTTATGAATACAGGGCACTTACTCTTGTAAATGTAACACTCAGAGAAAAAATTGGAAAGAAAGATTTTCAACTGTTTATGGAGTTGGATATTCACCATAACTTATTCAAAAATTCCTTCCTCTTTCTTGTAAGAGATCTTATTTACCAGAGTGGATTATAAAAAAGTATAAAGTATTTGTCGCCATATAGGAAGTAACTTTAATTCCTGTTTAAAACTGCAGTGACCTGATACAATCTCTGAGAACACATTGTTAGGAATTTCTTGTGGAGGTTGCTCTAATTTCTGAGTAGAAATCAGAGGCATGATCCGTGTGTGTGCACACATATGTGTGTTTATATATATATTTCAAAAAAAAAAGAAGCAGGTTGCTTCCTGAATTTAACAGAGCTTTGGGGTTTGATTTGATGGGTTTTAAAGATTTAATAGATCAAAGTGTTTAATGTTTGCTGTAAGTAAATGATAATACTTAGGTGACAGATGATAGAGGAGAGCTGTTAGGATGTCCTAAAAGCCAGATTTCCTTTAACAAGGACAGTAGATCCACTGGCAGTAGCTTCGATGCATTCCTAGAGTGACAGCTGATGACAGGAAAGCCTGAGAGTGAGAAGTGTCCTGCATTTCCAGGCTGTTACATCACCTGCCTGTGGTTTTTTGAATGTCAGCTAACACAGAGTTTGTAAAGTGCTCCTGAAAATTAGCTTAACTTTTAATTCAAGAATAAAATGTGTGGGGAAACTCATGAGCTGACTTTGGGACAAATTTTGCTCAGACTTAGTTGTGTGGAAGAGAAACTTGCAAAAAGTTGTATTATTGTATTATTTCAATAGCCAGTGATAAATTTTGCCCTTCATAATCTCACTTGGGCCAGTAGCCATCAGTGTAGCAAATTCTCCACATAGCTATACCCCAAGCTAGAAATTAGATATGTACATTTAGTTGAAAGTATTAGTAGTAAACAGTTTTGCTTTTGCAGAATGCAATTTTGCTTACTGCCCTGAGGTTCAAACAAAATAGGAGCATTTGTAATAGAGCCCTTTTAACAGCATCTTACATAATACTGATTTATTTGGCATGAACATTACTGTGCAGACAATTGACAAAAAACTTTCATTTTTAAAATAATTGTAACCTATAAAGGAAAGGAATGAGATCTTGAATATCACATTAGACATTTAAATGAAGAATAATGAAAAGAGAGAACTCTAAAGCATAATATTAGTGGTAGCTGGATACTTTTTGGATCATTACTTCCATGCTGGGTTCTTATTAAAGCTAAATCTCTGAGATTTTTTTAGAATTTTCAGGCAATTATCATTATTGTTAATATATAACTTCTTAAGGGTTCAAAAGGTCTTTTTCTCCATTCTTCACATACCATCTCTTGCCAGACATACAGTAACAAAAACCAAGATGTGAGTAGTCCAAGGAACTTTGCAGTATTCCTGAAAGTTATGTGTCAGGGATATAGATCTAAGAATAAATCCATCAAACAAATGTATAATGAACTGGAAAACCATAATTCCTTCTTGAAGCATTTTTTTCCTTGCATTTCATTCATGCAGTTTTGTTCTACTTCTTTAATTGAGAATCACTTCTAGAAGATAAATTTCCCTAGAGTTTTTATGAAGAGTACGAACAAGAGTGAACTCTCAGATTCTGACTTAAAAATAAACAAGTTAAAGAAAATTGGTTTAAAAATCTGGTGATTAAGTTCTGTCTTCAAGTTTCTGAATGAGGCTCTTGGGACCCTCTGTGACAGTGGTGCAAATGTGGCTGTGCTCAGAAATGGTTTTATCTTTTCCGTACATGTTCTATGAGCATCTGCCCAACTTTGGGTGCTTCATAGTGAAGTACAGGACATTTGGTTCAAGTGAAAGTGGCTAATATCAGAGTATCACAAGATCCAGCTGAGAACTAATAACAAAACTTGCTGTTTTGCTTAAAGCTATAATTTCATTTTTACTGGCTATTAATTTTTTTTTGGTCATCTTGATATAGTAGTACCTAAGAATGATGTCCACTGGAAAATCATCTTCTGTTGCCAGAAATAATTTTTGCTATAATATAGGTGGCTTTCAAACTCACTTCCTACCTCCTACATCGCACACAATTTTTTTATTCACTTCTGTTATATGAATTGAAAGAAATGACTCAAAAATGTTGTATGCTGCTGTAACCTGCTCTGTATTGGGCTGCTCTGAGCAGTGGGTCAGTCCAGACTTTTGACCCATTTTGTGCTATTCTGTGACTTCAATGTAACCAGTGTTCCTAATACCCCATTTTACAATGCAACTGATAGAATTAGGTATGATTTAGCTTACTATGACCTGTTAGTTAACTATACTCTGGTAAAAGCCCGCTACATACTACTATGAGAGTCAATTCAGCCTTGAGAAGCCCACAAAAGCAGATGCTATATAATATTTATTTATTATTTTATGATGTGATTCAGAAAACAAAGGTCAGTAGTCACACTGCTTCTGGAACCCAGTATGGGGCATTAAAGCAATTACACAACGAAAGATTTCCACTAATAATAGTTCAAACTGGAAACAGCTGTGCCTAGTCTCTTGCTTACCCTCCAATTTGCTTTTTGCACAGATTAGGCATACCATTTGTTCAGTGCTTAGGGTAAATGGAAAAGATTTTGGTGAATCTAGTCCTGTCTATTGCTTGTGCTTTGTTAGTAGAGGAGCTCTCGTGTGTCTTCTAAATTGAAATAACTCTTTATTGAAATGGTCATGGATGAGATTCTCCCCAAGAGAGGGGTGCCCCATTTAGTTGTTTTAGTGCTGATCCTGATGATATAGTTTATTGCATGCACTGTGAATGACATTTTGTGCATATTTAATCAGTGGAACGGTACAGGCCCAAGGGAATACAATATTTCCCATCATCATATATGGCTTGAACTTGGGTTGAACTATGTATTTTAATATTTGCAAATTCCTAAGGAAATAGAAATGCACATTTTAAGATGTTTTTCTAGTATTTTATGTCAGCTATGAACTCTGGGTGTGAATGCCTGCTAATGTTCACCTTGTCTGCATATATTTCAGAAATCTGGAGAATGAATTCACTTCTAACTTTAAAGGCTGTTGGAATGCAAAGTTCAATTATTATTTTTCTTCTACATTTGTAATATAATTGTGCGAAGTTTTCCTGTGATTTGGTTTTGCATCAAACTATCTGTTCAAAGAAAGACCTTGACTTTCAAAACTGTGGTTTGATGCTTTAGGGACTCTGCCTGACTTCTGTGGAGTTCCTGCTGAGCACCTACACAGTTTGTGAGTCGGTGCTTTTAAGTGGGAATATCTCAAATGCGAAATCCAGCTCTCTATTCATGCAGTGAAACAGCTGGCCTAGTTTTCACTGTCACTGAGCAGCTTCATTGGTTTTGAAGGATGAGAGTCCTCAATTCACCAGCATGTCAAAGTTGCATCCAGGTTTGAAAAATTTCTCGTGGAAAAGTAAGCCTTAAGAAGCTTGCTTCTTCATTTCCTTTAAGCAGGAGCAAGCAAATAAAATTATGTTTAGGACTACATACAATGAAGTGCTTGTGGGAATGCTAAATCAAGGAGGGCCTGCAAATGAGTGGGCATTCATTAGGAACTGTTGGTACTCACCCACCCTGCTCAGCACTGTTGCTGAAGTGCTGAGGTGTGCACTCCACTGGAGCTGGCTCCTGGGACTGACAGAGATTTGCCAAAAGCCTGGAAACAGCTGACCAAATTGTATCACAGGCAATGTAAAAACCTTTACAGATGATAGCAGCATTATATTGGCAGGAGACCAGTGCAGAACATCTGCTTTAGTTTTCTTTATTTTCTAATGAAATCATGCTGTGACAAAATGCCTGCTGTAGCTGTGTCTGCACGGGCAAACACTGGGTATCTGGCTTGCTTTGCTCCCCTGGCAATCTTTTTCTTCTATGAATGGAGATGGTTTCAGTTCATCCTAAAAAGCCACTGTTGATACACGGGTAGGCTCTGTCTGTTGTCCTATTGACTGCTTTTATCTGAAGGTTCACTAAAACCGAGTGCTGCACTCCAACAGGAACAGGATCTGAGAGCTGTTGAACCTGCAGTAACTTTGCAGATACCATGGAGGATTCATTGTCCACTTGATCACCTTCAGCATCCTTCTTTTTTAAGCTACAACTGTTACTGTTGTGCATTATATTTGATCGGGTGGATTCCTGTGAGAGAAAGCACATCTGGAATTTTAAAACAACGTAAAAAAATCAAGAAATTATATTTGCACATTACAATATTTTCTGAATTTTCAAGATTTAAACTTTTTATCTAGTACATGTTCCTGTAATGTACCACTATTACCTTTCCTGTTTTCCAGAAAAAGTCATAGAAAGAGCTCCAAAAATGCTATTAGTCATTCACTGGAATTCAGGGATGTTCACTCAGAATTTGAAATGGGATGTCTAGTCAGAGCTATAAAGTCATATAGCCAGAGGATGAAAAGCAGCATACAATGAGAGTGGAATATTAGAATGGCATGATTTGTTCTAGAATTTTTATTTTTTCTGTTCAGATTTGTTAGTCTGCCATAGAGGTTTACTCTAGATATATGTAATACTATTTAAAATAGATGCATATAGGATCGGCTGATAAAACAGGCTAAAAATGAGTGAGATGAAAGGTTGTTGTAAAGATCTTTATGGAGTTACCACAGCTGCTTTTTTATGTGTAGTTTTATATTGCTATGATTCTGAAATTTGGTGTTCTGAAAATTCAGATTTTTTATTAAGAACCTACTGCACCCCAAGCTTGAGAAGGCATGTAAATTACCATGTTTAGAAGCATCATCATAAGAATGCAAAACTTTTACATCTCCAAAGTTATCCCATCCCTTTCTTCCAAGAAAGCCATCAACTCAGAAATAGTATTACCATAGTGTAGTCATGTAAGTTATAAGCAAAATAGGTGTTTGTGGAGAGAGAGTATCCCGTATTATATACAGTTAGAAAAAGGAAAAAACATAAGATTTTTGTCACAATAACTCTTAGTACTGAAAACATCAGTGGAATGTCTTCTATGTGATAAATTCCCTGTTTCCAAAGTTCATAGATTGCCATGTGCTCGCCTTTTTTATGATGGAAATTTTCTTCAGTACGAAACCCAATTAAAATTTTTCTCCAGAGACTTTTGAACAATAATGATGTATTTGGGGAAGGAGTTCCAAGAACATAATTTGCAATTCTAGGCAAGCTATAGATTGGCTGGTGACACAAGAGGTCAAAATCAAGCACTGAGTAGCTGGGGGATGGCAGGAAAGGTCCATGTCTATAGCAGGGACCAGACGAATGGCACCACACAGGCAACAAGTACAGAGGGAGCAGGTGGCTAAGACAGCAGGAAAGACACATCTGGCAACCAGGAGACATACAGGGCAGCCACTGTACCAGTTTGATGTGATATCTCCCCAGGTATGACTTTTTGTCATCCTACACTTGTGCTTAAGACTCAGCATGCTGGATAGGACCAAGGTTTCCAGTTTGAGCTGAGGTACAATCAGCACAAGTAATAATAAAGGCAGAGTCTTTGTGTTGCTGAGTCCATGACATTTCGTGGGCTCCTCATTAAGTTTTACACTTTTCTTGTGTAGTATCTCAGAACAATAAATATCTGTTGTTAGGGAGTCGAGATCTCTGTTCTACTTTAAATTTCTCACTGTAAATCATTGTTAAAACCAGAAGAGATGGCTTGGAAAAAACCCTTCTCCTAGTTTCTTGACACTTTTAGAAGCCTGCATCTGAGAGCATCCCTCAATCTGTGTATGTTAATTCAGGTGTTATCTTCCTATTGCTTTGTTTTAATCCCTGTCAGCACTTTGGCTATCAGTGAATCACCAGTGGCCACTGTGTTTACTGGTTATCTAAGTGAGTGCTTCTTCTGACTGGCCCAGATAGTGGACCAACAGCTGTACTCTGGAAGCTCTTCCTCTTCTGCGCCGAATAAATGTAATGGGCTTTGTTAAAACATGTGGGCAACTTCCTTCTGTTCCCAAACACTACAGGAGGCTTTACCAAGCATAGTGCACAAGAGGCAAACTAGACAAAATGAAAGCAGGGTCACTATCTAAGGACTCCTGCAATGTGGCAATCTTGGTTGTGGAAATAATGGTTTCTGTACATACTCTCTTCATTTGTTTCTTTGGAGAAACGAAAAGATTTTGCTCATAATATTTAATGGTAATTTTCTAGTCCACTAGTTTTAAAATTATTCATAGGTCTTGAGTATATAGAATCAATGAATTTAATAGTGCCTTTATCTTGATATTTGCATTAGGTTATCTGAAAATGGGCAGGAAAATGACTAATCTAATTACAGTGAAGTCTATGGTAATACAAAGAAATGAGACTTTTTTGACAGTTGGAAATGTACCTCATTTTTCCTTTTTTCAGCAAGACAATCAGAGATACATTTGGATAATCCAGGTTCCTTCTTATTAATGTTTATCAGACTTAATTTTCTTGTGCAAAACTCATTTTGCATTCTGATTAAATGACTTTTAAGTTTGAGTGTACTTAGTATGTCAGAGCAAAGGAGCATCAATGATCAGTAACATTACAAGAACTATTTATTTTCAACCAATGACAATCCCTGATTTTCTACAGTTGGAAGGGATTTGCTAGTATGACAAAATGCTGCGCTTCTCAATAGGTTTTATTGGATGTATATTTCAAAGAGAATTCTTGGGATGAGTCATGCTTAGATTGTGCACCATTTATCCTTTACTAACTCATCTGGAATACCACAGGGAGTAATTGGGATTTTCAGTGCTTTATGATACTGATATTCAGTGCAATGTGAAAAAGCTTAGTTGTTTTTAATTGAGCAGTAGTATAATAACCATTTTCTTTCAATTTAAAGATCCTTTTGGGTCAAAGGCAATCAAAAATCCCAAATGTTTTTTATGCTTCGTTTTCCTCAGTTTATTTCAGTTTTGACAGTTGGAGCCTTATTCTGATGATAGGCTTCAAACCAAAAAAATTTGTAGTTCTCCTATGAGTTACATTTCTGAACTCAGAGAAGACATATGGTTCTGTCATGATATATACAGAACTAAGCAACTGAGGCAATACTTTTTAATATATCATTTCAAGCACGTGCTGTTAAAACTTGACTTTGCACAGTCAAATGAGCGAGCAAAAAAATCAATACAAGCTGTGGAAAAACTGTTTTGCCCATATTACAGTGTTAGGTAACAGTTCAACATTTTATAGTGCTTGTAGGAGCACCAGCATAAAATACTGAGGAGCAGAAAATCGGTTTTATTTCTAGCAAGGTAGCCTGTGCATCAAAGACAGGCAAATATTAATCCTGGAGTTTCTGTAAAACACAACTGTGTGCAAGGAAACAAAGTGAAAAACACTTGCTAAAGGTGGGAAAGAACATCAGCCTTCAAAGCAAAATAGCTTGCATGTTACCCCTCCAAGAACAAGATGCTGCTGTATCACATATAAGCATTGTGCTTATGTCTTAAGGCACACTGTTTGAACAAGTGTGTTCTCTGTCTTGATTTCTATGTCCTTAGTTTCTTCTTCTATCAGCCTTCTAAGAAGCTTGTCCTTTATAATTTAGAATCATCCACTGTTCTTTACACACTGCTCTTAGAAACTGAGTTTCTGGTTAGAGAAGTGCAATCACTATCTGGTTTTAATGCAGCCATTGAGAGGGAAAAATGCATTACTAAATTGTAGGGAAAATTGTTTGAAAGAGGAACACTGAATCAGTCACCATTTGCACATAACATTCAGAAAGACTTCTTGTTCCTTCAATCGTGTCTGACAGTTGATGTTATTTTAATACAATTACTCCTCTTCAAAGTATGCTTGGATAATGAGGACTGCTTCCAATTTTATTGGGATGTGAATGTTCCAGCACTTACGTTTGGGCTTTTGAAGTCAGGTCTGTTTTGATGACTGCTTTTTTATGCTATTCAAGAGATGTGCAAATCTGAACAATAATTCATCTTAAATTTCAACACACAGCAGGCATATAAGTTAAGCCCTTTCCCATGAGCAAGGAAATGGGTTTGTATTTGAAACTAATTTTTTTAAGGAAATGTTAAAGGGTCTGACAGCAGTGAAAAGTAACTGCAAACAAACTAAATTTGTTTTGCACAGAAGGGGAAGATGGAAGTTGTTACCATGGACACAGGTGGAGCACAGGAGACGAGGTGCTTGTGTGCAGAAATACCTGCAAAAATATTCAGCTCTGTTCTTGTGCTTAGTATCAGGGTGTCAAGTAACTGAAGCACGAGGAAGGATGAAAAGTGCAGAAGAGCATAAGGCTCTGGACATGAATTGATTCAGCTAGAGGCTGGCTGGGTGAAGATGTTGATCTGCTGTTGGTGCCCAGTTGCTGGAGGTACAGGCTCTCTAGTAATCCATTTTAAACAAAACTGTGGATCTAATTCAACCAGGCTGATTAAATTGTTTATATTGTTACACTAATTTATACTATTACACTAATTGCTGCTGGCTGCTTTGCCTGAAAGGCACTGGGAGAAAGCGTGCAGCTGCTCATCCAGGGAAAGCTGGTGACCTCTCACTGGAGCAGTACAGAGCGGTTGCAGGCAGCAACATGCCAGCATATGGCTTTAGCCAACAGGAAAAAGAATTAATCACTAATTAATATAAAATCATTAATTATTATTATTATTATTGTAATATCCAAGGGTCTCTCAGAAAGAGCTCCCTGCTCCACTGGGCACTGGCCCAAACAGAGAAGTAGCCAATTGCTGCTGTAACCTGGAAGCCTCACAGAGAGCAAGAGTGGAGGCATGGGCATGTGGCAGTATGGGCACACACGGGTGCAATGAGCTGTAAATAGGATATTTATCTCTGATCTTTTTTCAGAGTCATGTAGGTGTCTGCAAAGATCCATTAGTGTATTGCACTTGCATGAGTGAGATAACGGGCTGGTCTATTTTAAAAGAGTAGTTTTCTTTCTGTTGATTATTGCACCTACCTCTGTTTTAATGAGGAGAATTTTGGCTTTTCAGGAGGTACAGAATAGTTTATTTTTGAAAAAAAGTAACTGGTTAGGGTGAAATATTTGTAATTGGATCAAATTGAATATTTTTGATTCCATAGAGCTTTCTCAGTGTAAGCATTTTGTTCCAGGATATCTATCAAATCCATACAATGCAAAACATCCACATATGTATCAAATGAGTGAAAGGATATACTGGCACAGACAGCTTGACAGTAGTTCCCAATTCAGAGACCAAGACTAGACACAAATATATCGCATCTTTTACTTGCATTACATTATAAATGCAATTTGCCATATTTGAAAAGCAAGAATATGAAATATTATTTTCGATGATATATCATTTGAAAATAAAATCAATTTATATTAGAGGAGCAGAGAAGGGATAAAGGAAACTATTTTATGTGAATTCATCACAGAAAATGCTAATTAACCATCTCTATGAGCAAGAGATAATGATTGGGCATCAGATGTTTTTGAGCACTTTGGCAGCTGGGATCTTCTTTCACAGCTTTGGGTTGCTTCAGTTTCTCAATCTAAGAAGGACTGTATGATATGAGATTTCAGCTATGGCTTTGTCAGACTTTTTTGTACCTTTCAGAAATTGTGTCAGATCTGTATTTTTCAGACATCTTCATAATGTGCTGTTACAGTTCCCTAGTGAAATTACTTATGTTGTCAGTTCTGCTGGGCCAGACAAAATGACTTAAATTAATTTGTCTCTTTTTCAAATAACCAAGTAAGCAAACTGCAACTAATGAGGTTACTGCTATGTCTGAATGCTAAACAGGATAGCGATTTTGCAAAATGCTGGTTTTGCAGCATATTGGCAGAGATTTCAGAGGCAGAATATCTGGGTTTGTTGCTTCCCAAATATCGCAATTGCAAGTTCCTATGCTTCCTGTGTTTGGAAGGCCCCAGCCTTAGACTTTTTTGGGTTTCTGTGCGAAGAAATACGAGGAACATGGAATAAATCAATTCAATATGATCAGATGATAAGACAAACTCTGCAGGAAAGTCTCAACCCTTCAAACAGTCCTAATAGTACAAACCTGGGAAGAACACTTAGGATTTCAGGTGAGAATATCTTGCTACAGTGACTCACAAAATTCCTGCTGCTTCAGAGCTCCTCCTGAGCTGAAGGGAACCTGTCAAGTCCTTTGTCTGCCTGTACAGGACACAGAAAACAGAGCAGTGTTTCCTTCCCAGGCTGTTTTTGTTCATATTCTGTTTATTGTCATGGCCATATCATGACATCTCTCCTGACAGTGGTGGTACTGTGCAAACCAGGTGCCAATTGATGTTTTCAGTTTTCTCATTAGACTAACAACAGGATGCTGCCAGGAGACCATAGTGGGGACAGGGGGTGACACAGGGCAATTTCATTTCATGCTGCTTGTTTCTCTCTCTGAAAACTACATTTCAGCCAGAAAATGGATATGATATTTGATGTTCTGAGAATCACTGGAAAGAAAATGGAGAGAACAGTTTGTTTTGTAAGAAAATGAACAAAAATTATTCTGAGCCCCATTTGTTATTGTCAGAATTTGATATAATATCCAATATCATCAACAACAATGCTGTACATGCTCACAAAATTCTGCTAATGATCAGTACTAAGCAATTAGAAATAAAATTTGGAAGGGAAACGTAGCACAAGGAAAATAACTTCTATTTTAACTGGTGTGTAAATTATATCAATTATATGGCAGAAGCTAAATAGTTTCTACACCAGATAGTGGACTTCTTTTTTCTAAGAACTGAGGGAATAAAGCTGGGGTTTTTTTCTTGAAATAATTAGCTTACCCAAGTTCCTGCATACTTTGTTCAACCGCCTTACAACTGGATCTATATTTTATTCACAGGAAAAGACTAGAGCAGGATCTCAGGTCATTTCCTCTCTGATTTGGTTAAGAGAAGCTTCAAAGCTATAATAACCATAATCAGGACAGAAATCTTAGAAGGCTGGGACAATCTTACACCAGCATTAATGTGGTAGACTCAAGTTCTCCAAAGTCAGATCATCTGCATGAAACTGTGAGCTGTTGCTCCTGCATGTATAATACATTATATTACTCATTAAAATAATCAAGCACAATTGTACTATGCTTTATAGGTCTCCTGCTTCATTAAATCAGAATATCAACAAAGCTATTAGTACTTTATCTCTTCATTTTTCAATTTGTGGCCCATTTACTAGTAATGATTGCAACCCTAGTGTGAAGGAAAAATTGTTACTAATTAATGCCCTTTCTGTGGTGCTGCTCTCTGTCCTGGATACAGATTCCTCTTCTGAATGTTGGGCAAACAAGTGTGGCATGATCTGCCTTTTACAAATACAGAACCAATACAAAGAGTGAGTAAAGGGAACATGTGCTTCCATGTGCACCATCTAAGTGAGATTTATATGGCCCATTGTTTACTTAGGCTTTTAAATGTATGAACTGCAGAGTACAGTGGTATTAGCCAGGCAAGGGTGTTCAGACTTAGATAACCAAATAACCAAGAAAAATCCCACTGTTTCAAATCAGACTTTCTGTGCCATTTTGAGAAACATGCAATTAATAACAAATTGGAAAAAGAAAGTGGTTTTGGTGACTTGCCAGGTGGAGTTGACCTTGTTATGAGAAATGGGAACATTTCTGGAAAGGAGGACCCAGGGTTTCATCCACAACGATGAACAATATGAACAAGATGTATAAAAGGGTCAGGGCAGCAGAGAAGGAACTGAACCACTTCCAGATATTAATTTTGTAAGCAAGAATCAATTAATGGATCTTATTGTCAAAAAGTACTAGAGGACTGACAATATATTAGAATAACTCAGAGAAAGACTCTGGAGATGGGCCTGGGGCAGCAGTTCCCTGGAATAAAAAAGAGGCCGGAAAACAACACCCAGATAAGGAGAACTGTAGTACACATAACTAAGAGTTTACCCTTGTATTTAAATGGAGTCTGTTTAAAAAACTGTCTTGTCCTACTAGATTTTGTCATGACATCAGACTTGCTTTCATATTTATACTGGGCTAACCAAGAACTGCTTCTTTTGCCTTTCTTTGTCACACACTACTTGATGTGACTGAAATGCTGCAGCATTGCATGCAGCATCCTAACAGACTACACTGACTTGCAAAAAAAAAGGCAGGTACTATTTTTGTCTTTCAGAAATTAAATTACTTACATCTAATGCTCTTTAAATTTTGCTACTGAGTGTATTATTGGATTATTTTCAAATATTGAGGCTAAAACAGGCATAAAAGTCTTGAAAGTTTTCCAGGGAGCGTCTAGACTTTCAGGCAGTTTTTCAGTCAGATTGAAGGAAACAGCTCAGTGTTTACCATTGTGAACACAGTATTAATCCTTTGCCCTTTTGGGATTGTCTGTTTGGGGTTGTGTGTTTGAGCTGTAGCTGCTCAGCACTGTAATTCATGTCACTGAACAAAAAAATTTGAAGTAGTTCTTTTTTGAAAAGGAATAATTCTCCCGTCACTGGTTTTCTAGTGATGGTGTGTCTTGATTCTTTATTCTCCTTTATGTGAACTCAGCTAGAAGGTAACAGCTTTATGGCTCCAAATTTATTTCCCCTTTATTTTTAGTACAGAGAAAAGAGAAGTGACCATCTGAAGTCATAACCTGTGAAAAGTAAGTGTAAGGGGAATTTAAAAATTTGATCTTGTTTTGTGCCACGAATCTAAGTGACTAAAGTATAAAAAACAAATTGCATCTTTTTATCAAAAAAAAAGGTAGTTTCCCTGTGATTCTCCCTGCCATTCACTCATACTTTTCTGTTCAATTGTAGCCATTAATTAATTATGGATTATTGTATTTACATGTTAAATTCACTGTGCTATGTAACTCTGTAGCAGTTTACCATTAAATCTAACATGAAATGATAAATGGACAAGCAATTCCGTTAATTTTCTCCAATGAAGATATTAGATTATGTAATGGAAGTGACTTAGTCAATGACTTTAAGTATGATGGTACAGATGAACACAATCAACACTTCCTCATTTTCTGAATATATAACACATTAAATGTAAAAAAATAGAGAAATCATATCCATGAGGAAAGACAGAAACAATACAGCATAAGGCAGCAGCAAGAAACTATGGAACTGGAAGGTATGTCTGAAAAAAATGAGGAGAAAGCAGCAGTATGTGCAAGATTTGTGTTTCCTATATGCAACAGTACAGAACAGCCTCTGCTAGGTGGTACTTTTCCAGACAGAGGTGAGCCTGTCCTGCAGTGAAAATACAACCTTCATCAGCAGTTGGATCCAGTCTCATGCAATTTGTAGCTGCACCGAACCCCCCAGCCTTTCTTCGCTCTCCCACAGAGACTGGAGCTTCTCCTGTATGAAACTTCTGTGTATGTCTCCTTTCTGCACGT
Source organism: Chiroxiphia lanceolata (assembly GCF_009829145.1). Classification (NCBI taxonomy): domain Eukaryota; kingdom Metazoa; phylum Chordata; class Aves; order Passeriformes; family Pipridae; genus Chiroxiphia; species Chiroxiphia lanceolata. The sequence goes on along the minus strand of NC_045646.1, from coordinate 16,161,751 downwards.
TAAATAACCCTAAATTGATGTGGACACAGTAGTGAGTTACCAGCAGCCTTATCTTTGGGTATTTTCTGATACGTACATTTTGTATCGATGTGCTGTCATACATCGGAATAATGAACTCTCTTAGGAAAGCCAAATTTTAACAAGATTTTTAAAGTTCAGTTGTTGTTTCCTGATATTTAAAGGCACAAATATTAGTAAAGCTATTACCTAGTTACTTGGCACTATCCTCCCTGATGATTAATGTATTGTATGCAATGTTTCTGCCACAGGCACAGCACAGCTTTCCAAGTAGCAGCAGGGGGTTGAAGTGAGATGCTAAAGAACATTTGTGCATGCAGCATTTAGGGACTATTGAGAAAAAAAATCTGTGGGTTTTTTTTTTTTTTAATTGCAGAAAGTCCACTAAGGAGGGGACCAGGAAATAAATGAAAGTAGGGATCGATCAATCTTTTGTTGAGCTGGAGGACAATTATTCATTCCTGTGACAGGATCTCTCTGGCGCATTTGCAGGACTGTGTTTTAGAATGGAGGGCATGCATTAAACATGAAAAAAATTACGGAATCCTCTTTGTAAAGCATTCAGCTCAGGAAAACATTAACTGCAATATGATTGTTTGCTGTTTCTTGTTTTTTTGGTTTTTTTTAACAAAGGAAAGTCTGCATGAGGAGCAGGAGAGGGCTCAGAAGAAAGATGTGGCCTATAGCTGAGGTAGGCTAGACAGAAAGACAGGGCAGCAGCTTGGGAAGAGGCAGAAAAACTCTGCTACAGCCTCAGGACATAGGGACTACAGCAGGTGCAAAACATCCCTCAGGCAAAATACTTAATGCTGGGAAGAGTATTACAATAAATGTGATTTACACACAGTTTCTGTGCTCTGGGTTAAGCACATTTTCATAGCATCAACTGCAGAAGAAATGCTGTCGTGGACAGGACCATGTTCTGGCCCAGCTTAACTAATGATAAAAGCTTTGTTAATACAAACATACTAAGAGTTTATACATCAGCTTCTTCCCTGTGCGTGCATGAGCTGGGTACAAACGTAATCAAATATTACTCAGTGGCTACCTCAACTAACTTGGTCTCATGATTTAAGTGTCAGACACACAAAGTTTGCTGTTTCTAATGATTCTCACCTGTGATCCCTCTTCTTTCTGTGCCCCCTGGTTCCAGCCTCACCTGGGATAGAAGCCACCCCTACCTGCAAGGGTAAGGGTATCCCTTCCACACATCTAAAGCACATGAAGGATTACATACAGGACTGGAGAAGTCTGTTAGCACTGCATACCTGGAGGCTTCTCTGTCCAGCTTTCTCACTTCCCTTCTAAAGCAAAACATTTCAGGTCAGATGGTGCAAAATGGGCTAGTACTGTTTGAACCAGAGTCACATCCTTGTTGGTATGTTTGGATAGCTGTGTCTCCTGCAGGAAAAACAGTTTCAGGTAGGCTTGGAGTAGGAAAAAAGGTAAAGCTGCTTAACCACAAGAAAAAAATATTTATCAGTAATTCTTTGCTGTCTTCTCTCTAGATGGCTTCTGCTACTGGTCAAATAGACCCAAAGAGTTGAGTTACAGTTCTGTCACCCAGGAAGAGAGGGTGGTTGGGGAAGATGCATTTCTTGTGCTAGTCAGAAGTTGAGGAGTGACTGTGGCTTCTGCCCAGTTCTCCAGGAGACCTCTAGGAGCACACCTTTATTGAATGAAGAGCTATAAAGCTATAAGCTTCCAGCATATGTATGACATAAACAATTGGTATGAAATCCCATGAGCTGTGAGGACATCTCACATAAAAAGTGACCTTGTTTTTAGTTCTATTTGTTCATAAATCTCTTAAAAGTGCCCATGCTGGAAAACCTTTGCCAGCAGAGCCGAAGGGAGCAGTGAGCATTGCAGCAGTGCCAGAACAGCAGTGCCAGCATTGCAGCAGTGCCAGCATTGCAGCAGTGCCAGCACAGCAGCTCAGCAGCTCTACCCTTACCACCTCAATGTGCTCTGCAGCTGCAAAGGCACCTGTGAAGCCCAAGGCACCTCTGTCCAGAGGAGCAGCTGATGGTGCTGAAGGGCTTTGGCTTCTGTCAGCAGCATATAACAGGGAATGGACAGCAATCTTGTACCTGCTGGGTAGAAGTGGGCAGAGGTTATCTATGTCTTCACAAAAAAAAAAAGAAAACAAAGTAAATTCAGTGCAACTAATGCAGATTTGTAGGAGAATTTTTCAAATAATGATTCTGAACAGCATAAAATTAAATCTATTATGATGAAATAACATATTTCACTCTTCAAATTATAGTGATGAATCAGCTACAATTCACTGATTTAGCTGGAAGAATGATTTGCTGTTCTAGCTATGACACAGAAAGACAAAAGTTCCACAATAAAACTAAGCCATTAAAAGTGAAAATAGTAAAGATTTTAAAAGCAGAATGAAATGTGCTTTCCATAGATAATTATGCTGATATTTATTTCCAGAAGCAGTTTAGAAATGGAGCTACTGGATTCTTGAGACAAATCCTAAAAAAGTTTAAATTCGTACAGATTTCAATGGCTACACAAAAGGTGACGAAATAGGACAAACCTAATCTTTATCCAGTCTGAGATGCTGGGATGGGAGCATTATTTTCTGTATCTGTGCAGTTTTGGCTATGTAAGTGCAAGGTCTGAATGCTTTACATCCAAAGCAAGGTGGTGTGAAAATAAGTCTTATAATTGGCACACACATTCTTGCTAGAGAACAACTGTCATGTGGAAACATATTATTGCAGGAGGCTGTTTATTATTTCTTAATAAAATTGAAATGCCAGTACATTCCAGAGGATTTCTTGCAGAGTCATCCTGATTTATCATCAGTTTTGTCAAATTTTCTTGTCTGTGGTTGAAAATAATCTAAGCCTGGTCATTGATTCTCTTTCTCTGATGTTGGTTCACATCAGCGGTTTGGTAGTCAAAACAATGCTATAAATAAACTTGAATTATTTTTGGATATGAAAATAACAGTAGTTAGAGATCAGAGCTGATGCTGCAAATGAACTTGAGTTATTTTGATGCACACTGGAAATAGATACAGAAAATGAAAAGAGGGCTAGGGAGACAAGAGCCCTGCTCAGTAACAGCTCTGGTGTATATCTGAACTGTGAAGTACAGAGGGAAAACAAGTGCAGCTCATCTGGATAATCACCAAGCCATTTGCTGTGAGCCTGCCTCTCTCCATAGCTTGCTATTTCCCTTTCTTGTTTGTGGATTTAGGGGTTCCTATGTGTCTGATGTTCACTGAGAAGGATGCAATGCAACTCACAGGTTTAGTCTGGAGGGTTGTGAGCAGAATCACAGCTGCTTTTTACAGACAGGGACCTCCCACACAGATGGGAGTTGGCAAACCACTGTGCCAGCTTGTCTGCTCCTCTTCTATTAAAATGAAAAACTTATCTGTAATTTTTCTATTATTTAAAAAAAAAAATCAGTGTATCTTTTTTAACAGTTTCTACTGGATTTTAACCTGCTGGAGCAGGATGGGGAGCAAGCACTTGGAGCTCTGGGACAGAAGGCTTTTTCACTCAATGCAGTCAACTAATCAGCTGTTCAGCACGTCAGTACACATCTGCAGGATCTATCTCATTTATAGGTACAGAAGTCAACGACCTTTAATGCTGTAGTTACTATTTCACTGCTGGCTGTATTCTAAATTATATCTTTAGCTGGGTGGTTCCTCATGCTCTGGAACTGAAGAGGTGGATAATTGGGGACATTAGCAGCTGAGAGCTCTCTGGCTCTCCCCAGCCGATGCTGGCAGCTCTCAGCTGCACAACCTGCACCAGGGGTGGCTTTGATCCACTGGCTCAAGGCTGGGAGAAACTCTGATCCCATTGCAGCCCACGCAGAGCTGCCAACAGAAGCTGAGTCCCAGGGTGTAGGTAGGTTTCATATAGGCACTTCTCTAACTCAGCTGGAAGAGTCTGGATTTTCCAATAAGGTTCTTAGTACCTTCAGCATTATCTTCTGAATTATTCCACTAAGCTTAGGCTGTATGATATTAGACTCTTTAAAATGTAACAAACCTGTTTATTTAGGATATGCTGGTAAATAGCTCCAATTATCCCAAAGTAACTCGTGACAAAGCTTCTGGGAGTGACATGTCTATAAACATGTGCCACAGTGTATGGCTCTTGTCTCGGTGTTGGCTTCAAGAGACTTAATAAAAAGTAGATACTGAACCTCATGTCCTTGTAGGAAAAGTTTAGTGATGCTTTACTTGATAATTTAAAAAGACAGATAATACGAAGAAATGAAGATGCAGTTTATTTTGGTGGTATCTAAAAGAAGAATGTCAGTACAACATATTTTTTACAGAGCATTGTATCTTTTTACCATGATTATGTGAACTGCTAAAATAAACCTCTGCTTTGAACATTTTCTATTCTAAATGGTTTGAAACCTTTTCTGTTTTCATAGGAAACAGCAATCTGTTCTCACTTACTTTAATTTTCAAGCCATAAAGAAAGTTACTAAAATGTCCTTTGATCTGTAAATTTTTAATAGGTTGCATTGACATTTTTCAGCAGAAAGGCTAGAGAAGTATTCTACTATTAGGATTTTTGTCTGTGCTTTGGCTTTTATTTTCTGGAGTTTTTTTACATTAGGTGAACAGAAATTGGTACATAAAAGGGAAAAGGAAGAATTAAAGAATTAATTTCTTCCCTACTGAGAAGCAAGGTTGCAATATCAGGAACTACTGCAGATGCTAATTTCAAAATATTGTCATTCCTCTTAGTAGTTGTGTCAAATTGCACATTTAATTATCTTGGTCTAATCTTGCTTACTGAGGCAGCGGAACTTCAGATCTGGGAATTTTTTCTTGTATTTAAATGTCAGGGCAGTTTATTTCTTACTTAACTATATTTATTGAAGGAAAAGCTAAAACTAAATCAGCCACAAAACTTTGCAAGTTTCAGAAGCTGACCTTCCTCATCCACTTAATTCTTTGTGGTTCATATTTAGTTACAGTTGTTGGGGTTTTTTTCTTTCTCATTTCATCTGGCGTATAAAAGTCTAAGAATTTGTTCAGTTATGATGGCCATTATTGGCAATTAAAATAAAGGAAGATTATAAAAAGTAGGAAATAGAAATGCAGATTTTCATCCGTGACCGGACAAATGTATTGAACTATCATATTCTGTATTCCAGAGATTTTGATGCCGGCTTTCTCTGAAGGTAAAATGGTAAAGTTAAAAGAGATATAACCTCCAGTAGTAAGGATAGAAGTCTTCAGAGCTTTTGTCTCTGCTGTTTTATTTACAATTAAATTACAATTTTAACCATTTTTATTATGTCTGTAGCTACCTGTCTACTCATCTGATATTTGTAAATTGTAAATAAATTCTGAAAAGGTTGTGCCACAGCATAGTTCCTTTCTTATTTTCAGTGAGTGGAGAACATTTTCTCTATACTTAGCAGTTTGTTCAGTGTGGGAGATGTCTGGAATATAATCAGCGTTCTCTGAAGATGTGCAATTTAGTTCTGTCTCGCTCAAGTTCCTCATGATACAAATTTGTCCTTTATAAAAATAGTTGTGTTTGAAAAATAGAATGGAGAGCTCACTAGGTGGCTTTAGGTGGGATGGATGTGTATTTGAACTGGAGCTCAAGGCAGATTTTTGTAAGACCCACTCAGTGTATAACAACGGGTTCCACTAGAGAATTTTGTCCATGGAAGTGAACTGGTGTTGATGTAGATGTCTAATATGCTTTCCATTTCAAAAGATATGTAGCTGATGTTGTTTTTAAAATGCTCATGTATGTGGAATACTGGAGGACAAGGTAACAGATGTGTTGTATAAATCTTTGAATTTCTCAAGAAAGAAAGAAACATTACTTATTGTATTTGAACTCAATCCCACCTGCCTGAGAGCTGAAATAAACAGAGGATCCATTTTGTTTGGTTTGGTGTTTGGTAAAGCTGAGGACAGGGCTAAAGTGAAAATTGTGAATTATTACATGAAAGCTGATTATGTGGTAATTCTGGTACAACTGAGAGACAGAAAAGCTAGAGGGTAAGGATTTATAACTTTTTTTCCCTGTCCTTTCAGAACATAGTTGGTCTTTTATTCTCCCTCCAGTTTAGTCCCACAGGTACAACCTCATGCCACCTCCCCAGCCTCTTGGGTGATTGCAGTGTTCAGGGAGCAGCCTGAAGCTACACATACAGATACAGACAAGGATGTGCCTTTGGCTTAACCTCTTCCCTTCCTGCCTGCTAAGGTGTCTTCTCATCCACAGCAGGCCAGACTGAGGCTGTGTCAGAAAGGTTGTAAAAAAGGGTCTATTTAAGAAACAAAAAAACCCAAACAAACAAAAAAAGAAACACCCCCCCCCCAAAAAAAAAAATGAAATCCTCATTTCTCTAAGTTTCTGTATGACAGGAATAAGCCAAAATGTTTAATTGAAATGTCCTAGATAGTTCTCTCTCCAAAGGGCTCTTGATACAGAGCTTCTGGATGAGAAACTGCATAAATGAATGGCCAGGAATTTTATCCATCAGTCTGTGTAGAAGTTTTAATGTGTGATAGTTGCTATATACCATTAACTGTTACAACCTAGTTTTATATCTGGACTTGGAAGTTAATTTTATTTTATGATTTTATTTTTGACTAGAGTTTCAGTAATCCAAAATCTGATCTGTTCAGGTTAGTTATTGAGCTCAACGAGTAGCAAGTTAAGGAAGGCAATGGTTCCTTATGAGCTCATTGCCTGAAATTCATTCAAATAAAATGCTTGGTGATAACTTATGAGTTAGCTATTATTTTAATTTACTCAACAAAATGTTGATTCTGATCTTGAGTGAAATTTTGTGGATTTTGCTCAAATATTGGTAACACAAACTATCACTGAAATTAGCAACTCCATTTCCAAGAAAGGTCAAAATCCCTAACACTTTCTCTGAGAGTCTAAAATGAACAAGAATCATATTTAAGACTCTAAAGGAGAAAGAATGTATGTGCAGTTACAGGGAACGATTTATTATTTAGTTTCAGTCTAGTTTTTTGAGAAGGCTTTGACCTTCAATTCTTTACTCCTATGAACATTAAAGAGTAAGATAAACTTCTTCAAAGAGCCTAAAGTGAATGTATGTAAATGTGGAGAATGCATAATGATCTCCGAAGCATTTAAATTCATTATTTGTGAAGGAAGGTGCTTCATGCTTTTGTGATTACAGCAGGGATTGGAATATAATTTTTTCTTATTACATATTTAATAATTTTTGACTAATTCTTTAATTTCCTTGAAATTAGCTTATTAAATGAAGATATTTTCCAGATCCTTAACTTTCAGTTTACTGTAATGAAAAACAGTGAAAAATTTGACTTTAATCACTCTGACATACGATAACTCCATTGACAGAGCGTTTTAGACCATTAAGAAATCCCTTAAGGGGATTAAATTATTGCTTTTAGTAATTGCTGAGGATAACAATACTCTTTTGACCCGGCAATTCCAAAAGAATGTAATTGAGTCTCCTTGGGCACTGTGAAAATGTTCAGTGCTGTCTTTTAATGGTATTTTTGGAATTATTACAATATGGGGTGATCATTCTGTGCAATTTTACTTGTCTACTAAGAATCTTTAAATCTTCCAAAGCTCTCCTTTCACTTTTCTCCTTTCGCTTCTAGAAACCTTTTCTCATTATATTATTAAAGGAAAAAAAGATAATATAGAAAAACACCATTTTGCTTTTTTAGTGTTGGAATCATTCAGGTTTTGTTATTGAAATATTATCTGCATTATTGATGCTACAGGCAAAACATGTAATAGCTATGCTATAAACAAAAAAAGGGTATTAAATTTGTAGTAGACTTCAATTACACTGACCCTATTGGTAATTCTAGTGGAATTTAGAGGGACCAGATAGAGACGAGGATGTTGATGAGTAGAAGCTGGGCAGAAGGCTCCCTAAGTATGCTATCACCATCATCTTTTGTAAATTGATTTCTAATGCTTCTTCTCTGGCAACACTCAGCTCACCTGCAGAATGGAACAGTAGAAGATAGAAGGCAATTCTGTGAAAAATGTTTCTGATCTGATCAAAAATGTGGGCTTATCATTTTTATATCTGAAGTTATATGATTAATCTAAAACTAAGGAGAGATTAGTTTTGTGTTAAATATGAAATAACTGGACTTGATGAAAGTCAAGTTTCAGAAAAAGTTTAGAGTCTTGAATTTTGACTCACATATAACGTGACAGTGTTAATGCTAGTGCAGATCTGCAGTTTACAGGTGAGTCATTCAAATTACTGATGAGGCTGTGGCTCTGATTGCAGAACATTTGAGTTCTTACCAGCAATTACTGGGTAGAAGCTAATATTTACACGTGAGTACTCTGCTTCCTTTTATATATCTGTAATGTGAAGCTTCTGAAAAAAAATTTTTTTTAACTTATGAAATTGGCTTCATCTTTTTGTTTGCCCTTTGCCTGCCTTTCTGTCTTTCTCTATCTTCATCTCTCATAAATTTATACAATTGCTACGGAACATCATAGGAACACATGACTACAGTTGATAAAAGTAGAGATCCCACAATCACAAAGTCACTGACTGGCTGGGAGGGACCTCTGGAGATCATCTCATCCAAACCCCTTGCTAAAGGAGATTCACCTGGGACAATTTACACAGAATCACATCCAGGTGGGTTTTGAATATCACCAGAGAAGGAGACTCCACAGTCTCTCTGGGCAGCCTGTTCCAGTGCTCTGTCAACCTCGAAGTAAAGAAGATTTTTCTTATATTCAGGTGGAATTTCCTGTATTCACTTTGTGCCCATTGCTCTTTGTCCTGTTCCTGGGATCCTTTAGTCCTACTTGGTCACTCTCAGAAAAAAAGAAATTCATAGTGACTTTCAGAAAGAAACTTGTTTTCTGCATACAAAAGATTTAATTTTCTCCCATTATGTTGTTTGTCTGTAATCATTAGAGATTGGCTTAAGGCTGAGGAATGTAACTTAATATCCCTATCAAAGTTGCTATTATTCGTTTCCTTTTTTTTCCATGACATCCAGACTGAGAGGCAAGAAAGGCACAGCATAGACAGAGATCCTACACTGAAATAAGAAATCTAGAGGCAACAGAAAAATGCTATTGCTATATACATACATCAGGCTAGAAAAAAGGTGAGCTAAGAAGAGTATAAAATTTCCTTGTCTTTCTGCATCAAGCCAAATATTTGTTATAGCCAATTTTTCCTTAATTCACTGCTGCACTCTGCAGAAAATGAGATGTGTATTTATTTCTACATATTGATTCTGTTTAGTTTACTAAGATAAATAAGAAAAGATCATATGATGAATTCTGATAATAATGAATTTTCAGATCAAATAAAAGTGACACACATTAACACCAACACAAAATGCCAATTGAGTATTGAATTCTATTTTTCCATTAAAAGGGAACATTTTCTTCATATTAAGACATTTACAGTGTGTTTTGTCCTTTCCAAATGTTATTGATTGGGTAGCTGAATTCCTTGGTTTCCCATTACTGTCTCCATACCATCTTCTTTTCCAGGCTCCTGTGACAGATTTTCAAACAGATTTCATCTGTGCTCCATCGAGGGACATAAATATTTACCTTTAATGTCAAGTTTAAATTGAGGATACATTTCTCCTTTCACTCTGAATTCAGCAGAGTGAAAATGACAGGCTGATATTCCACCTCGAATTTGTTTATTTGTAAAGACAGCACCTTTCCTCCATGGTTTGGAGCCCCTTCTCTACACAGTCTTGCCTACCTGTGTGCCAGGTTCCTCTTGTGATAAGCACCATACAGATTTTGAAAAAATGCAGCCACCATGCCCCAAAATACCTGATAAGATAATTACAGTAGTGAGAGAGACCAGCTAAATCCCTCAAAATGCCAAACAAATCAGTGAAAAGTAAACTAGCAGCTCCTAAAAAGGGGCAGTGACTTTCAGTGTGCTTCTGCCACGGGCATTGCAATTTAGAGGGTATGAGGGGGAGCCTTTCAGTTGTGTCAGCATGGTCTGATGGGGCTCTGGTGAGACTCTTCAGCCCTTAGGCACCTCTGGTCAATGCCTCCTATCTCTGGAGCAATGAGAAATAGGTCAAAATATTTAAGGAATATATTTGAAGAGAAGTAGCAGTAGGTGGTATGTGAGGGTCCCTGCAGTTGGGGGAAGCAGTCGAACATCCCCAGTAAATGCTACTCATTCAAACATCTCTAAGGGAGAAATCATGTCTCTGGGCTCCTATCTCAAGTATTTCTTGCAGGCTGGCATATCTCAGAGAAGACTTTTGCCTTGCTCTTGCACTAGTTGTTACTGATATCAAAGTTTCCTTTGTTTGTGGTGGAAAATTAGTCTTTAGAATTTCCTCCATCAAAACTCTTTCAGATTTATATACTACAAATTGTTGTAGTGACTCCTCAAGAAGTCAAGACTAACAAAAAGTTTAGGATTCATAGTACTGGGGATGAGAGAGAAAAATAAATAACAAATATGGCTAAATTTTACAGTCTTTAGCAAATAGCCTCTCCATGGAGATAAATACAAATTCTTAATTCAAAACAGCAGATTTTGGCCTAGTGAGACAAATTGCTTTCTGATTATTCTGAGAGCAGTGAAATGAGAAATCCAGTTCATATCTGCTATATGCCTTTTTAAACAATATTGGGAGCACAAAGCATTTTTAAAAGTGGACTGTAATTGGCCTTGGCTGTATAGATTAGTGCTCAAAAGGAAAAAAGATCTGTGTCCCACTTGCAAATTATCCAGGCAGAGACAAATGGTTGAAAGTGGGCCCAAATAAGGTAGAGGCTGAGAGGAAGGGGAAATGCCAGAAAATAAGTAGCAGATGAAAGAGGTGGAAGGCTGAAAGTTTGTGTGAGGTTAGAAAGAAAGTAGAGAGGAAAGGGGTTGGTAGACCCAGAGATAATTGGAGTCCCAAAATAAAATTGACATTAAAAGGCAGTGGGGAACAAAAGAGGGTCAGAGACAGAAAAAAATTACAGAATAAAAGTGGATTGGAACCTGCAAAAAGGCAGGAAACTGGACATAAACTAGTAGTCAAAAGGAGCTGGAGAGTGTAAATCGAGGTTAAGGAGGCTGGAAGGCCAAAAGCAGGTGGGCAGGGGGGCGTGTTTGCAGAAATCTATTTGTTCAAAAACTTCCCCCTTTGTTCAGGGTAGTCTCATGCTGTGAGATGGCAGCTTGTCTTCCTTAATTAATTTTTCTCTGAATAAGAGCAGGAAACTAGTCTACATTTATTCATCCAATTGTTCATTTCTTCTTAATATTTCTACTTTGAAAGATGTACCAGGGAAGCCTCTGCTTGCAAACTACTGGTATTTTCATGTTCCTAGAGAAAATTAACTCCCATTACTCTTTAGCTTCGGATTTGAGCTATAGCAGTGGTTTTGATTTATTGAAAAGGTTTTTAATATATATACTCTGTTATAGCGATTCAGAAGTGATTCTAGCCTTTCTCTAAGCAGAGAAATTGTGGATCTGAGTAGCCATTATAAAAGCCACACAGCTTGAGTGTACTGGGAATGGCTGGGATCGAGTTAACTTTCTCCATCACAGCCAGTACAGTGCTTTGTTTTGGAATTGTCATTAGAAGTGTTGATTAAACCCCAGTGTTTTGTGTAGAACAGTGCTCACATGGTGTCAAGGCTTTTTCTGCACCTTCTCTGTAGAGATTTGCATGCCATGACTAAGAACAACATGATTCTAAATAGAGCATTTGACAACTGTGGCACTTACCAGGTGTTGATGGTGTCAACGCCTTGGGCAGAGGCTGCAGCAGCAGTAACCACTCAGTTATTTCATATCTAGGTTTTAGATTTTAGTGGATAACTACTATTCTGCACAGCAGAATGAGAAGGAATGAGAAAACAGCATAGGGCACTTTGAAGTTAATTGAAGGCACTGTATCTTGAAGCAGATGTACAGAAATGGATGTTGCCCCTGACATGCCCAGCATTTAGTAGTGAAGGACTTTACACTGTTGATTCCATCCAAAGAATGAATGCTTTTACTAATCCACTGTTGCTGCCATTTCATATAAAGCCCACTGATCCCTGTTTATTAAATGACTAACATGCTCTTGAGAGTCCAGAGAAGATGGAATGAGAGACAAACAAGGGGGCACCTCAGGCAAGCAGTGGATTAAACTCTGCCTTGTGTGTGAGAACAGGTTGTTTCAGGAGAGTGTGCAAAGATGTCATGATACCTTCCTGTCTGAATTAATAAGACTCAGAGCATCTGTACTGAAGGAAGAATTCAGATTTTCCAAATTTAGAAGTCCGTATAGAGCACATTTTCTCCTTGATTCTTTCCTGTGACAGTCAATTCCAGCTGACAGCAGGAAGAAAAGATGTGTGCTGAATAAACCTTATTATATGAAAAGTTTTCGCTTTTAATCAGCAATGTTTGCATTTCTGGAATGAAAAAAAAAATCAACAAAAAAACCCCAAACCAACCAAGTTTAAAATAAACTGTAAAATTGAAATGTTTTGCAAGAAATAATATCATATGAAAATATCCAGAACCTTCTGCATTATATAGAAAGGTGTAGAAATTGGTTTTCTTTTAGGGAATTAAAGACAGGCTAATCAGCTTCTGATTGTATTAGGTTTTGGTTTTAAACTCTTATTTTCTACTATACATAAGACACACACAAAATGGCTTTTTGACATTTTAAAGGGATGGATACTAAGCCTCTTCTGCCACTTCTATTAAAAAAAACCACAACTCTTGTAAGAAAGAAAGAAAGGATAACAGTGACAATTTTAACTCAATTTGTGTGTCAAATCAGAAGTGGGTCACTGTTTCCATGTTTAAAATGTGTTTATACTATGGCAGGCTGCAAGTAAAAATAGTCCTTATCCTCTGCCCAGTGTGTATTTGTATCCTACTAGTCAATCCCTCCTTAGTCTTAGGAAACCAAGGGACAGAAATGTAACTAGTTGCCTGCTTTAAACACATGAGTTCTCCTCTCAGCATCTTTGGGCAAAAATACCTGTAAATCCACCTAAGCCCATAAAAATAACAACAGAGGCCAATGAGCCAACCAGCTGAAGAGTGACTAAATAAATGCTGTTAAGAACCTGAAAACGAAAAGATTTTTCTGTGGGCGTTGTGAACAGTAAATGAATTTATGGAGACCTTCAAGCAATTTGCAAAGAAAAGGAAGGATCAAGTTGACAAAACATGTTATTGCTAGGCTATTTTGACCGGCCCAGTCCTTGAAGTATTAGCCAGACCAGTGCAAAGCAAACTGCTCTGAAGTATGCAAAGCAACCTTGAAATACAAAAGCGAGCAGATTGTTGAAATACACTCCTTCACACTCTAGAAGTACATATTTCATATTTTCTCATACTGAAAGATTTCTTTCTATAACAGCTATTTCACTTGACTAGTCAAGAGGCTCTACTGAGGAGCACAGGGGCACAATTAAAACTGGATATGTTTCAGATACCAACTTGAGAAGTATAAACAACTTTTCAAATAGTGTCATTGTTATTGAACTTACTGCCAAAGGCTGTGCTGATTATTGTCATAATCCCAGCTGTGGAGATCTCATATCAAGGATGAGTACCATGTTGCTATGTATTCAAGTGGAATAGTAGACCAGTGAAGGGAAGAAAGGACTTGTTGGCATTCGTTTTCCCTTTGATATATATTGGCTTGGCACATTCTATAAAAACCTCACACAGGGCTGATTGGCTCTAAACCAGCTCGGATTTGAACTTAGAGGTTCTATTCTTCTCCTGAAGCTGTTACAGCTCCAGTCAAATCTTATTGCACCTAGAGAAAAGATTGCAGTGCAATTTTATTTCCAAAGTATTCTTCATTACAGGCATGGCTGCCAAAGTGTTAGTGGAAATTATTGCTCCGAAGATAAATATTAAACTCCATCTTATCTCACTTAGATTCCACACTGATGTTAGCAGGTGTCAACAACTGCTTATGTTTGGTAGTTTACAGAATTGTAGGGAATGGAGACAGATGGAAGTTATTTTTGTCAGTTTGTTCTTTTCCACCATTTGAAAAGATCAAGATTCAATGTGCTTCTGTAGGTCCACTGTTCCTGAGTTGTGATCAGAAGCATCTGCCTCAAATGGAACATTTTCATGAGAAGTGAATAAAGACCATGCAACAGATGTACCAAGAGCAAAACCAGATTAATAGAATACTGCAAGTCTTGGAGGTACCTTTGGAGATATAAAATTAGAGTAATTTTATTTTGTGGTGTGGATTTCTCTTTACTGCCAGGTTGCCTTGAGTGATGTTTCAGAGCCTCCTAACTTGAGGTGTTTTTATGCCCAAAAGCCATTGAGTACCAGAGTGACATTTCCATTTGAATTGGCTGCTACGGTGAAACGCTGGATCTTGAATCAGCACCATCAGGTGTTTCCATGACAAGCTAAAGTCAGACACTATTTGAAAGTCTTTAATCTTCCACTCTCTCCTACAGCTCCTCTTCTATCATTCCTGTGAAGCACCAGCCATTTCTCTAACCATTAAAGGGGTAGGGGCATACAATAAGAATTTTACTAGAGTATAAAGAGAGATGAAATACTTGAATTGTCACAAGAGGTATAAGTAATTACCATACTATCACTGACCTTTATGCTACCTTACTGTATGGCCTTTTATTAATGTTAACCTTACTGAAGAGAAATAACGTGAGTACCTGACTTTCATTAACTGTCTAGAGAAAAGAAATGCTAATAAATTGCCCCATTCCAAGACCAGGCACTGCAAGAAAATCTAGTTGTTACATATTTGGAAGTATTTAGTTAGTAAAAGTGGTATCCTCAGACCTTAAATACCCAACTTTAGAAAATTGTATTTGAAAAGCATATCTAATAACAAAGCTTGCAAATAAGGAATGATGTGTTAGACTAGACCTTTGCTGAGCAATACCTTATTTTGTTAGTTGTTTTTGCCTTGAAGACAGTCAAAAGATGTTGATCATATTAAATAGCTGTAATTACATCCTTAATACTCTATTTCACTCTATGCCAAATGCATAGTTTTATGCAGCTCAAAGATCTGCGATAGTTTTCAGGGCTGCAATGTAGTTCTGCAGTTTGTTTCCTTATGAGTTTTCTTTCATTTGTGAAAATGAAACCCTGCAGAAGACAGCATATCAAAAGTAACTAGCTTTTCCCATTTTGATCTTAATATGTGGATTTTATGTCATAGAAAATTTTAAATGCTACATTTAAACTATTCATTTGCTTTTTCTGCTATTCTGACTCTCTCTCAAAACAAGTGGAATAGAAATGAGCCTAAAACAGAACCTCACAGTATATTAAAGCCAAGGATAATGGAACCAGCTATCACTCCTCATGGATTTACAGCTCATCACGCAGCTCTGTCGCACAGTCAAATATTATTATGGCAATCCATAGTCAAATATTATTATGGCAATCCATAGTCAAATATTATTATGGCAATCCATGTTCAATGAAGCCATACAGCTTCAAGAAAATATTAAGAGTTTGGCTGTAGATTTCTGAGTATGGATTTCTGAATTATTTCCTCTCTCTATACATATATATGTTGCCTATTTATTAAGCCCATTCTCTACTGCAAAATAACTGTAGCAAAATATAGAGCAGGAAACACATGGAGCTATATAAAGAGGGAATATATAACATTGGTGTAACCTGCAGGCATTCAATACAAATAATTTCTTTTGAAGTTGTGTTGGCTGGTTGGGTTTTGGGTTTTTTTTTTTTCTAGCGGGAAATAACTTATTCCAGCTTCCAAAACTCAGTGATGATAAGAAGATCATGACATTATCAAACTGGATTTCAGTGAACCTATATTATTCACAGAGTTTTGACAAGCTCAAGAATAAATTCCATTAGAATAACTTTTTTTTTTTTTAGCTTTTAGGGAGTAAAAGAAATTGAGTCTCTTCAATTGTAATGTTTGTAATGATTGTTACTCGGTTTCTTGTCAAGGGGCTGAAATAAGTGGGACTGTATAAAGTTGAGGAAAACATGGCTCATGTTTTCTTGGGTCAGGGGTATCTGTAAAATGGAGCAATTCTTCTAAAACAAAACTGTCCTCACTGACATTGGATAAAATTATTATAGGACTTGCATGAAAATCCTTTTTGTCCATGCCACAGACAGATGAAATGTACAGCTTCCAGATCAACAGTGTAGCCAAACCCCACAATTCATGGCAGAGTCTAGATAACCCATGAAATATATCCTAAAAAAAAAATTAAAAAAAGTTCAAAAAGTTTGCACAAATTCTGCTTGTACATTGCAAGAGACCTTTAGAAAAAAGTGCCAGTTCATTAAAACTAATTTTATCTGGTGACATAAAATACAGCAAAACTACTAATGAAGATATCAGTTTCAAATTTATAGGATAATCGAATAAAATATGCATAAGACATATTGATAAAAAATCTTTTGGAACAGTTATTCCAGGTTATTATCATATTTGCAACTTAAATAAATGTCTGTTGCTCTGTAAAGCTCTGTGTCTTACACAGCATTAAGTTGTGGGTCTTGTTGACATTGACCTAACTCAAATATTTCCACAAGAGATAATAGGACATTTCTTGAGAGTTTCCTTATGCATAATGCAATTTTTTAAATATAGACCAAATTCATCCAGGGCTTTAAACACAGGAGTAGACTCACTTGAAGATAGCAGGACTATATAAATTTTTAAAATAAAGCAAAGTACTTAACATCTGACATTGAGACCTAAAATAGGAATCTGGAAATAGATCTGTAATTGCAGCCCTTTAAAACTGTCTGCTATATCTTTAAAACTTTTCTTAATTAGGAATAAACCTTGTCGTTTGAAGCTAAGAATTTCTATTTGCCTTTTTTTTTTTTTGGTAATTTGTACAGTTTTTGCTATGTATATCTTAAAATGCAAATCAAAATCAAGTTTTAGGTAGAGGAGATGCCATCTCAGCACCTGTCTCCCTGTGACAACTGAACAGAGCCTAGGAGCAAGGGCAAAGTGAAGAACGGGGAGAAGGTTTTGAGCTGCAGAACTTAGTCTCTGTTAATACTCTTTTTCTACAAAATCTCAGATTACTTTCAGAGGGTAAAAGATCTAAAAATTACTCATTCTTTTCCATCAGAGTCCCTAGAATTGACAAGATATCAAATAAAAAATAGTATGTTTGTAGAAAGAGATACCGCAGTAGAAAAATAGATTTAGAACATTTAATTTCTTGGTTTTAGTCTGATAAAAATTTTAAAAAGACATTTTCCTCACCCCACAAATCTACCTGAAACAACTACTAGAAATCAGACTTATTTTCAAGCTTTTCTTTTTTCACAGCCTCATTTGGAGTGTATCTGCTCTGGGAAATCAGCAGAGAACCGCAGCACAAACCTCCAGTGCTCACACAGCTCAGTTCAAGCTCTTGAGGACACGGATGAACCCACTTGGACACAAGGGACCCTTCATGAAAGACAAATGAAACTGTTTGTGAGATCCATGCAGAATAGCTGAGGTATGATTTTATTCAATTCACAGTTTATTTGCACCTATTATCCTTTACTCCAATGCTTGTCTATGTGCATCAACAGTTCCCAAACTCCCATGATGGTACAGTAGGAAGCATAATTCCCACCTGCTTGAGTTGTTGATTTCTTTAAAAAAACCACAAACACAGAACAATATAAAAGAACTCCTTCTAACACATCATGAGGGAATCCAGCGGAATCGGATGGAATATTGAACACAACAGTGCCCTTGCCTCCACAGTCGATGTATGCAGCTCTCAAAACCTCTGAAAAACAACAATGCACTGTTCCATTCTGGAGGAACATTTTCAGTGACTGGGGAGCCTCAGCACATGGTAAGTACCTCAAGCCTGGTTTTCCCTGGGAAAGCTCCTGTGTTGCAACCTTTCTTCCCATCCCCAAACTGATTGGGACCCCTATGTGTCATGTGAAGACTGGATTTTAGTGGATAATTCAATGATTTTTTAATCATTATTAGCATCACTTCAAAAGTGCAGCAGTCAGGATACAATGATACTCATTTTCAGAGGATTTAAACTTTATTGCCATTGATACAGCACCAGAGCAACCTGAAAATTCCCTTAGTGGCAGAGTCCTTTATGAGTAAAGCCACGTAAAGTCTTTCAACATCTCTTCTACATCCTCACAATTGCTTCTAAGGCTCTCTATTAATTTCAATACTTTCTGTAGCTTCCTCTACCTTGAGGCATCAATTCAAGAATTGTCATGGATTTCATCAAGAAAGTTGGTTCTTTCCAAGACATAAACTCCCATCTAACAGTTATGATCTGTCTTCTGATATAATTATTATAATAAGAAGAATTATATATAATTCTTATATATAATAATATATTATATATAATATATTATAAGAATAATATATAATTCTTATAATATAAGAATAATTATCTATAATATTATTATAGATAATTATTTCATAGATCTATTTCATAGATTTGTTTTTCTGTATTAAATGTTAAGCAATTAAAGAGATAGTTCAAAATCAAATAAAGAGATCCCAGTGGAACTGAACAAACATTAGAAGTCTCGCAGGCATTCAGGAACCACCAAGTGAGTATTCCACTTCTGTGACACCTGTGAATTCCTTTTAGGCATTTTGGAGTATTTGTAAGCACGCTGAAATTCAGTGATCTCAGATTTATATGTTTATACAAATACTGCTATTTTATTCTGTAGAATTACTGGTGGTTTTGGAAAAAAATGATCCAGGAACTGAAAATAGCAGTGAGGCAAATCAGCCAATCCACTGATTAAATCTGTATTTAGATACTGTAAAATAGGCCTTTAATTTAGTATTAATTTATTAAGAAATTTCACAAGCAATACTAAAGTATATGGTAGAACACATGGCCATCAGGCGTCACCATATGGCTGAGCCCTCACTTTACCCCATCAACCACCTAACCAGGGGCTAGATCAGGGCTGGAGTAACTTGCCACGCTCAGAGTTGGAGAGTTTGCAATCCAAACTAGACCTCTTTATGTCATTCTGCTGAAGTTTCTCTCCTCCCCTATCTGTGCTGCAACTATCAGCTGTTCTAGGAGGGAGCACTGCTGGTCAGGGGAGAAGGAGAACTCTTACCAAGCCTCATGTGTAGCGGTTGTGAGGAAACAGAATTTCTGCTGAAATCTCTGAAAGAAAGTTCGGTTTCTAGAGATTACTGAGGGAATATATTTGACACTTTTCTGAATGGAAGAAATGCAAATCGGAGGGTTGAATCAGCTCAGGTTTAAAAAAAATTTGAAACCTGTGAAAGTGTAAACATAGCTGATGGTTCTGGTTAATTTGCACAACTGTTCTTGCAAAAGTTTTAGATGTGCACAGACTTCTTTTCCCCAAAAACAAATAGGCTGGAGCTGAGAATTTTGAAGAACCTCATTTAACTTCAACCTAGCTATTCTAACTCATGTATGTGTAAATGAGAAATAGTTGTTGGAGTGTCTTTAAAAAGCAGTATATTCACTTATCCCAAACTCAGCAGATCAGTCCTAGACACTGAAGGCATTTGTAAGGAAGAATAATTGGTCACAGCTGAGGAGTACAGGCTTTTTTTTTTTTTTTTTTCAGTTGTAATATTGCTGTGTGTGCTCGGGGTACCAATTTGTCCTGGTTAAAGCACAAAATGGAGCCCATTCAGGCATCAGTGCTATTGTAACAAGAAACCTATAAAGGCCACCATTCTTATCTCAAGTGAAAGTCTTCATTCTGGATTTCCTAAAAACCTTTTCTGTTCAAATGCAGACAGAAACAGGATAGCAAATTAAGTGGGAACATTTGATTTGTGAATATACACCAAAACTAAAATAGGAGGTAGAAGGGTAGCAAAGGAAAAGAAAGCATTCCTTGAATTAGGGCTATCAAAGCACCTTTTGTGGGCTTGTAAATGGAAGCTTATTCAGTTAGTTTTTCTCCAATTAAATATATGAAGTCTCCATAGCAACAGCCATTTTTTAAGATGCATATATCTTATGATGTTCTGGTTATTGAGCAGCTAAGTAAAGGGGAAGGGGAAATGTCATAACCATAACACAGCACTTTTTAGAGCACTATCCAGGGAAAGAAACAGTACCTACTGTCACAGAGCAACAATTTTTTTGATAGTAGTGATAATCTTAAAATTTTTTTTTCTTTTTCTAAAGAAATTATGCCTTTCCTTCTCCCTTCTTGTTGTGTTGTGTTGTGCGATGAAATGTGGATTTTAAAAGAGAATTTAGATAAAAAATTAAAATAAAATTTAATTTTAGATTTTTTTCCAAGTCATGATGTTACAACTCTAGATTTGCAGCAGGTCAAAGGCCTTTTTAAATCACTGAAGTCACTGCAGAAACACAAGGTTATAAGGGCTGAGGCTCTGCAGTCAATCTGTAAAACACACTGGAAAAAGAAATTAAAAAACCTTTTTTCTGTAGCATGGCTGTTGGTCAGAGCTCAGTAGGTGCTGTGCAAGGGAGAGAATGCAAAAGCTACCCAGAAAACAATTTAAAACTTCTTTGATAATTATGTTTGCTGTTACTTATATGACAACTAAACACTACACCTTTTCTGCACAGTGCCCATACCTAGCTGGCATGGCAGGCAGCAGTAGGAGTAAAGGGTTGATCCAAGCCCTACAATTATGGAGAACAGAGTTTTGACATAAATTTTTGCCCTACATCTCTGTTTATATTTTAAATCCTACCCAATATTGTATCATAGAACCAGAGAATGGTTTGAGTTGGAAGGGACCTACAACAATCAACTAGTTCTGTCCAAGAGCCTGGCCCTGTAAATCTAGTGGCAATATAAAACCTGATATAAACCTGCAGCAGTTTAGAGAGGGAACACTAGACATGGATTTTGGTCGGCATTTGTGAAGGCAATTTTCTCTCACAATCTTTTTTTCAGATGCTCTTTAGCACCAGGTTGATATATGCTGCCACAGGCAGGATATCTTCCAGATTCCTCCAAACAGCTGTGTTTACCTTTAAACATTTCTGAACATGGTATGGGGAAGGACACTCAGCGACAAGGAATTATTAGTGTGCTCCATGTTGCAGTACTTAAAAGGTGGCTACAAAGATGAAGACTCTCTTTTTACAAGGAGTCATGTGAAAAAGATGAGGTACAGGTTACTCCTGGGGAGATTCCAATTGGACAAATAAGGAAAATTTTTCCCAATGAGAACCATTAGCCATTGCAATATTCTCCCCAGGGAAGTGGTGGATTCCCCTACATTGGTGACTTTTAAGATTCAGCTCAGCTGGCTGCAGGACCATCTTTTCCAGACAGTGCTTTTGCCAAGAAAGGTTGGACCAGATGATCCTTGAGGTCCCTTCCAACCCAGTATTCTGTAATTCTAGTGGTGTTCTTCAAAGTCCTTTTGATATACTGATGCTCACCATGCATTCCTGACAACCCATGTTAGAGAAAATGGGTATAAACTGAAGCAGGTGAAGAACAGTGTTTCTAGGACAACCAGGAAAGGGAGAGCTGATTTGGCACAAAGGTAGTGATAAGCTTAGCTTGTGTTGTCTACCACAACAGAGGCTAAGAGAGGACTTGCTTGCTTGCTATAAACTTTAGAGATATATGGCAGCTGGGGGGGTGGATGCTTAGGCAGAAGGGTAGAGCTGAGCACAGAAGTGCATTTTTAAATGCTGAATATAAGAGCAATTTGAATGAAAATTGGAATTAGAATTCAGTTTACCATAACTCTGGGACTTTCAAGCTACTTTCCAGCAGTAATATCCTATTACAATAAAAATCTGATCAGTTTTCAGGTGCAGCTGGCTAAACTGGGGACAGGTGCCAGCAGGAACAAGAGCAAAAAAATTTTGTTGATAAAGTTACTGTAAACCCTGTGCTGTGTTGCCTTTTAGTGTCTAAAAAAGCAGCCCTGTCCCCTTGCTCCTGCTGCTGAGTGATTGGGGTACCTCTGGAAGGTCACCCTTACATCCAGGTTGAAGCTAATGGTAAGATGCTGTCACCAGCAGGTTTCTGTTTGTGTGTGAAGTTGCCTTAAAAGTGGACAGAATCGATGCCCACACACTTGGGTATGAAGCTGTGCTCAGCCACTGCTGAATGCATTCCCTGATGGGTCTGCAAACAAGGACTTTACTCTGAGCTGAACTCTCTACTCTTTTTTTCATTCTCACAGAGCAAACCACGAAGTTCTGCCCACTTTTTTCCCCCTAATGCTGTTAATTTTTCTCATAGACATCTCAGGTAGCAACCTTGATTCCTCTCTTAGAATAGCTGACAGTACATCGTGTTTCCCTGTGGTACATTGTGTTCTCCATAACAACATTAAGTTCTTTTTCCCCTCCTGTATCAATAACAGGTCATCTACAATGTCAGCAACAAATCTAAACAGGGACAGGCCTGTTCAGCATCAGTAAGATAACTGAAGCATGACTTTCTTTAAAATGGAGCAAATGTATCTTCCCTAGGGAAGATCTGTTATTTTATTTTTCTTTATGGAGGTTTGTTTTTCTTTGTCTCAGCATGGCAGTCCTATCACACAGGTCCCATAAACTCTAACAAGAACATACTACACCTGATAATACCAAGTGCTGTGAGTGAATCCTGCTGGAATTCATGCTTAGCACAACCAGCCATCTAACCATAGGGGATTCATACAGAGGATTAAAGTGTCCTGTCTGACAGGAAATTGTCACCAGTACTTTTATGAACTGGATTATTAATCTTTATAACATACTTAATAGCTAAATAGAGTTTTCTATATTTTCGGAGATAGTATTCTCAAAGGTGTCTGTGTGTCAGATTTTCCAAAGGGAACATAAAATGTCACTGAAGCATTTCCACTAAAGGGAAGACAGGACCCCCAGGGTGTTAATCCGGCACTTTCAGAGCCTGAAAATCTCAGGAGGCAAGGAGAGCACAAGTCACTTCCAAACTTCTAGAAATTAATTTTCTTTTCTGTCCCTCACTGCATTTTACTAACTCAGCTGTTGATGACATACATGTTATTTTAATGGTCATCTCCACACAACAAACCAACCATGAATTATATTTGAGTTAGACAAGAACCTATATGAATAGGTTCTACAACTCTTACATATAAAAATTATACTTTCAGTGATTTTTGGACTAACATTGGATATTAGATATCTGTAGCTATAATTTAAAAGAAAAGAAAAAAAAGGCAATAGCTGATGAACTCACATCTAGACACTTATAACTTTTTAAGAAGAGTTCCTACAATGTTCATCATCATGAAGTACCCTTCAGAGTGGAGCTGCTTGACCTACCTTTGCAATGCTTCCTCAGCTAGGTTTTCTCATGGAATACGTTTACTCACCAGTTTGAAAGATTTCGCTGAATAAGGATTGTAAAATCTGTCCACTTAACCGTGGAAGCTGCCTTATTTATAACACTGCCGCCCCTTCCAGTTGTCAAAAGAGTTGTTATCATGACAAATACTCCCATTCTATAACTGTTAACATTTAGGTTAAAGAGAGAAGCCTGCAAAACCACCTCTACATGAGCTGTTGATTCAAAGTGAAGCCTAGATAAGCAATACATTGCCACAGGTAGTGTCAGACTTACTTTGTGTGCAATTTAGAAAGATTTGCTTTCTAAATGTGTGGCCAGCATTTGACAACATTTCCAGTTATCCAGCAGGATCTACCTGATAATCTCAGTGTCTCTTACAGCACAATGGCAGTTTGCTGCTATTGAAAGTCACTTACACCAGTAGAGTCATTTGTGCAGGAGATCAAAGCTCACAAAGTCAGGATAAAAGAACTTCCATTTATAAATGAAAGATAATACACTTTCATTATTTTGCTTAATCAGAAATTATTATTGAGCAAACACATGATCCTCTATCCCTGTGCTTTAGTTCTGCTCAGACTCTATGGAAAAGAACAAGGGAATGTTGTCAAGCTTTACTTCCCAGGTCTCATCTGCCTGGTGAGGAGCAACCTGTCACCAAATCCATTAAGATTTGCTCAGAGGCAGAACTGATACTTTAAGCAGAAAATAAACCAAGGCAGTGACAGGTAAACGAAGTGCAGTAGTCCAATAGTGCATGGTGGGCAAGGATCCTTTGCTTCGAAGAGCACATCACACAAGGTAATTGAGAGTATGAATGGATGCAGAACGGCTTCGTGGAATTAGATTAGAGCAAAGCCTGCCAATAAACAAGATCTGAGGACAGGAAAATGAGGTGAATTAACAGGAGGAAACAAAGTATTCTTTAAAAAAAAACAAAAAAGTATGATACTGTGAGCAAAATTAAATAATAATCTAATCAATGCTTTTAGAAAAAGTTTTGGTGCCTTTTAAATATTCAGCATAGATCCTCTGAGACACCAATACCTCTGGACCCACAATCTCTGCTATAGCTTCTCATTGATATCATCCTGGATTGTTTACTTTTCCAGTAATATTATTAGAAATAACAATAAAAGCAATAACATGTATCCTCAGGGTTGGTGCAGGCTTCAGACCTTCAAAGATATATTTGTTTGGAGCATTTTTAATTCCTATTGTAATATTCATGCTCCTTTCAGATAACCAAATTTATGAGAACATTGCTTTTTCCTCTCTAGCTATGGTTTGGTCACCTCCTGGCAGGTTTAACTTCTAATAGGCAACGCAAAGAAGGTTTGTTGACTCCATCACTCCACCTCTCTGGGCTAAAATTCCAAGCATTGCATGCAATATGGAAGAAATGTACCTCTGTCTATGTTTTGCCTCCCTGCTGCTTTATTTTTAAACTTCCCAGATTCCATTTACCAGCTACGACTCCAAATTGTCAATACAAATGCACCCAGTAAGCCACATTAATGTGAGTCAATAAGATATCATAATTAAAGATATATGTAGGCAAATCGTATGGCAGGATTTTAATGCAGCAGCTTGAGCTGCCAGTGACTGGCTCTGGATCATCTCTCAGTCCCAGCCAAGCCATGTCCCAGAGATCAGTGCAATCAGGACCATCAAAACCTGGAAATCAGAAGGAAACAGTTCAGGCTGTTGTATTTGTCCTTAACATTTTGTGACTGCACTTCTATGTTTTGTCACTAAATTTTATTATTGCATAAACATTTCCTTTGGGCACCTGGGCTTCAAAGCACTGGGATCTTTTCAAAGTACATCATCCAAAGATGTCATATTTGCTTCAAACTGCTTGTAGGTGAAACAACAGCTGGATGAGAAGAACAATGAACAGGTAAACAGAGTAACAGGAAGGTTATCTTTTATGTGGTAAACAGCAGTCACAGCCAAGCGAGTGCTTTGTTAAAGGAAGAGCAGCAGTGTTTTACAACAAATGTGTATGTGTTTTACAAACTCCAGCCACTCCTCTGTGTCAAGTCCTATTTGCCCTTCTCAAGGTGCCTGGGGACAGAAGCTGAACAACATGTGAGCTACCAGATACACCGGGTAAGCCATGTTTCTCTTTTTTTTTTTTTTATTTTTCTCTGACTCAAATTTTCACCAAGTTCCTACCTGGGTCAGTTTATATCCTCACTTTTGTTGTTAGACCTCAGTGCTTTCTCTTCTGCCGTAAGGAGCAGTTTGACCTGGCAGCTTCTCCTTTCAATAGATGTTTATGTGAAAACCTCAAAACATTAGCTGCACAGCACTTGGAGATAAAATATCCCTTCCATGAAAAAAGATTTATAACAATAATTCCTGATAATCAGTTTCAGTACCAGCAACATCAACGCTGGTATGCATCCTATTCTCTGTGAAGCCCTCTCCTTATCTAGATCTTGTTATCTAGTTGCATACTGATCTGATTTTGTTTTTAAAGTGTAAAGAAGGAAAAGGGAATAAAGTGATTGTGACAATGATAATTTATAACTCATGCCTGATTAGCCAGTCCTTTGGAGTTGTTCCCTTTTTAGCAGAAAAAGGAAAAGGTAATGAAGCAGAGTTTTCTGCTCCTGTGTTTTTTTGGTTCATTTGATGCAAGCTGATTGATGCTCCCTTTCGGTCTATCTACAGCTCATCTGTCCCAGTGGGACAGTACAAAAATCTGGGTTTAACATTATTTTTTTTTTGTAATTCATTAAAGGTGAGAAAAGAGGCCTCTATGAATTAAATGCCTCTGATGCAGAATGCTTTCCAGCAGTTTATAAACCTGTCCCTAAGGGTTTCAGTATTAACCAAAAGAGAACATGCATTTGTTTTTATGTTAGTTTTCTAGATTCCCAGAAAAAAAACCCAAACCACAACAAATATATTCTTTCTTTCTGCAGCATGACATTTCAAAGAACTACCCATGACATTTGTATCAGTATATAGAAAATGATCTGCTTACCTGTTAAGGTGGGATGGTATTCAGTAATCACCCTTGTCTCCACACTGCTGGGTAATTTAAATTATCTGTCTTTATTGATGGATAGTGTCAAGGTCTCAGAAAAATATCATTGTGCTACACCTGAATTTTTTATACATAAATAACAGAAAGTGGGTCCTCTCAGGCTTCCAAAAAGGGCTGCATAAGTGGACTGTGCTACTCTCTGACTTTGAAAAGCCCACATAAAATACATCACCTTTCCTTCTGCAGGATAAAATGCTAACCTTTAGCAAGCTCTAGTGTAATTCTCCACCTGAGGCTACTAACAACATAATTCTCAAAAGTTACTCTATTGACCTATGCCACAAACTAAATTTTAAACTGAGTATTAACTGGAACCTGGTAAGCTATATTCAGCAAATGAGGTTTGTATTGAATAAAATGGCTGACAGGGAAGTAGCATGAATTTCTCAGTGAGTTTTCTTTAAATGTGCCTTAGGAGCTCAGTAACATAAAACATAAGACTTCCATTATTTAATTTTTAATATCAGCTCTTAATAGCTTCATAATTCACTGTTGCTTTTAATTACCATTCATATCTCCGACAATAACAAAAAATAGGCTTAAAGAAAAAGAAATCAAACATCAGAACCTGGTTTTGATTTAGAAACATTCGTAGTATTGAAATAGAAATGTTGCTCCTAGCTATACTGTTTGAATTATACATTAACTCATTTCATCTGGTTTCCGTGGTGCTATTTTGGAATATTTTTTCAGCCACTGATTTACATTTCATGTTCAAGCTAAAACTCCACTTCTAATATTCAAAGATATTAGGTTGGCTATATAATTTATTAGTTCATCAGAGTAAACACCAAATTCTACCAAAAGTGTCTTGTGTTTTATTGGCTGCTCACCAACTTGCATGTGCCACAGGGACAGCGAATCGGAACATTTCTGAGGGGTCTGCAGGAATCTAAGATTTAGAACAGCAAATGTAAACCCTATTGCACTGTGGGTGAGGTGACAGTCAGCCAGAAGACATGTCAAAGTCAAATGGCATCCTGAGGCAAATATGCTGTTAACTCTGCCACTTCGGGTTATACGCAGAAGTAAACTCATAACAATAATGTTTTGTCAGTCAATCATTTTTCCTAATCTAAACTGCAGTTGATGTATCTTACATTGCTATAGAATCTATAATGCATTGGCAAAATTCCTGATCCACTTCAGTGTGAGTACAGCCAAGAAAGACTGTTCACTGCAGAGGAACAACTTGATTTAAAGTTCATATTTCTTTGAATCTAGTAGTGCTACACCTGCTTTCAGCTCACCTTTTTATATTTTACAAGTAGCAAGAGGCAAGGAGAGGCCTTCTTTTAGTTTGTTGTTACAACTAGATTTCCCTTGAGCCTGTCTACCTGTTTTCCTGCTCTGGAGCTGGCTGGAAACCACCACAGAGAAGGGTGAGGGAAGGGAGGCTACCCCGTGCACCCACAGAAGTCCCTGCTGCAAAAACACTGGAGCACCATCTCCAGTGGAGCACCCAATCTGGATCAGTTCTCCCTTGCAATACTGACTGCAGCTGTCTTTGGATCAGACACTCAGCAGACACTAAACACAATTGCTTCAATGTCAGAAGTTAATTGTGATGGATTAATTAATTAGAAATTACACCGCTGCCATCCCTCTTCATTCCTTCCTGGCAGGACATCTTCCTCATTCATCTGCAGCAGAGTTCTGCCCAGGCAGAGCAGAGCAGAATGCAGACACGTAGCTTGCATAGCTACAGTGAGAAGTAGATGTGGGTATCTATGTATAGACAGAAAGACATATGTTCTGAATATATGTATATACATCTCTATATATACACAGAATAATTGTCACTATAAATAAATACTGTAAAGAAATGCAATGTTTACATATAAATTTCAAATCATCAGCTCTTGCTGTGCAGAATCGAAACGGCTTTTCTGTAACATTCAGAAAAAAAGAAATACAGGAAAAAATGGCTGTATCGCCACCTGGAGGGTCGGCGTGTCCTCACCTGCACGTAGTCGTGACTGGTTCCACAGGACGGGACGTGTATGGTGTGCAAAACGGTTTAATCATAGAGGCACGAAGTTTCTGGCACTGGAGTTATCATTAGGGGTAACTTGAATCAGCTGATTGTGTAGTTACACCTTTTTTCAGTCTTTGGACCAGAATAAACAACTGCAAATCCTGGACACTCACTTGTTTACTACTGTGCTCTACAGACGGTATATCTGTGCCTTCAGAACAAACTCCTGTGTGTGTCTTCTTTTGCTTAAAGGAAGAGGCAGGAGGGATGATGTTGACAGCGAAAGGGGTCAGAATTCAATGCTTCTTTTCAGTTTTTTTCCTTTGAATTTGACTTTAACTTCTAAATCTTAGAGTTAGGAAAACGGAAGGAAGTTCGATCTCTAAACCAAAAATTAATTCTAAAATTAGACCTGTTTCATTCACCCTGAGGAGATGTAAAAGCTTGAAATAAAACCCAGCCAAAGCCATTGAGTATCCTCACACAGGCTTTTCCCCTTTTCCCTGCTGCCTGTAAGCTGCCAAGGGAAGAAATATTTCCTGCAGTAGAAATTATCCAAGTATGAAGTGTAATATCTCTTGAAATACAGCAAGCATGATCATCCCAGCATGGGCTGCACAAAATGGACTTATCTTCCATTTATATATTTACAGGGACCTCACCATTGCTGCCCTGCGAGTGCACTAGTGTGCTGCAGCCACTGCACTGCTGCTCTCTCCAGGATGTCTGTGAGGGACACAGCCCTTATCACACTGCCCTCCTCACCTGAATGAAACAGCTTTTGGATTCCTCTGACACTCAGTGAAGATTTGCCCTGAGGATGGTTTCACTGTGTACCAAGGACCACCAGTGGGGACCCGTAGACCTCCTCTCCTTACTGCATATGAAACGGGTGTTCTGAATCCAGGAGCCTGGTTAATGGAGGTAACACCTGCAAAGCTCGTAACTGCAGTACACGGGACACTCTGAGCCTTTCCCAGGCAAGGAAAGAAATTACTACCGTTTCCCAGAGCAAGCATTAGGCTTTGCGGGACTGCCAAAACTGCCGCAGCGTGCTACTAACCCAGCAAGAAGCACTAACTCCAGGAGCAGCGCTCAGTCGTGCCAGTCAGTCAGGTCTGCCTGAGTGAGCAGCTCCCGCCCTGCCGGGGGTCAGCAGGACCACAACAGCACAAACAGCATCGACAGCGAGGGGCAGAAAACTCACACAGGAGCTGTAGCAGAGTGTACCAGAAATGAGGCACTTAGTGCCATGGTCTAGTAACCGCGGTGGTAGTGGATCAAGGGTTGGACTTGATGATCTCAACCCGACTGATTCTACGATTCCGTGATTCTATGATGCTGCCTATCAGCTTTGCATGGTCGAAGAGAAAGAAAGAGGGGTGAAGGGCAGCGGCTGTGGCAGCCACACACTCTCTGCCTCTCACCCCGTAGGGACACACACCCAGCCCGTGTGCTGCTGGAGCCGGGCTGTGCTGGCAGGTCCGAGCCCCGGAGCCCGTCGGGGCAGGACGAACAGGCATCACGGTTGTTGTGGTAACGCGCACCAGCACAAGGTACAGGGTAAGTCATTCGTCAGGCTCCCACCCCTCGCACCAGAGCCAAGTCCCGCCTCAGAATCACCAAATGCCTTGTGCGGTTCTGCAGATTCCTGGTCTCCTGTGCCACTGCATGGCCACATGCAGAAACGCAGCTCTAAGGAGTAACTGGCTTTTTTTTTTTCTCTTTCCCTGTGATAAAGAGTTAAAAATAAATAAAATTAAGGCGACTGTAACAGTGACAGCAAAATGATGAGCACGCACAACTTAAAATTATAAAAATTCCTAAACATACATACAGAAACGGGTGCTCACGTGTAAGTCTTGCCATTGTATCTTTTTGTAACATAACATGCATTTGCTTAGAGAAATTAGACTTTTAATAACCTCTTTCATGAGGAGCAGTAACTTTCATTCCTGATCATTAATGAAACATTTATTTTATGTACTTTTATGTCTGGACAGATGATAGCCATTCCTAAATATGTCTTTACAGGACTAAAAATAATATTTTTAAAATAACGTTAGCTGGAGATGATGCCAGGTAAAGCAATATCACGTATTGTTGCATTTTAGTTCCCCAGAAAAGAGATGGCATCAGCTGCAGTACAAGTAGCTGAAGCATAGCGTTTCTCCTTGTGTTAACCTAGACATTGCAAGGGTGCAGTCAGCCACATAAGATGCTTCCCTGCAATTATTGTACTTATCTAGGAAATAATCTGAAAAAGAACATCTGACAGGCAGGATGCCATCTTTCTATTGCTAAGCAACCCCTGATACTCTTTTCAGGAGGAGTGACCAGTTTCCTGAAGAGCAGACAGCTGAATTTAAAGAAGCCTCTTTTTTACTATATTTCTTTTCTTCTCTTTCTCTCTTTTTTCCTTTTTTTTTTTTTTTTTTTTTTTTTTTTGTAACTATACAAAAAAACCCAACTACTGATGGCCCTATAATGACAAAAATTGGGACTGGGAAGAGCTTGCTAGGCAAAAGACCAACAAAAGCTGAGCTGCATACTGCAATCAATAAGGCAATGCTGATAATGATGGCACAAATGACCTTCCAGTGCAGCTGACAATGATGGTAATGAAAATGAAATACACTGCTCTATGCAGAAAATTTGGATTGGAGAGAAAAACTGAAAGAAAAATGGCAGAAAGACTGCATCTTCTTTACATTATGCCTTCTCATTCCTTTTCTTCCATTTGGTTTTACTTTCTCTCTTTCTTCTAGCTCTTATTTTGCAACAGTTCAACACCACGTATGTTGTGATTCGACATGTACATTACCTGCTTTAGTTGCTTGCTGAGGTAAGGCCATTAGTGTTGCCTTTTAGCTGGTTCCTTGTTTTGCTTGCTTATTGTCTCTGGGGTCACAGGTTTCTGCCACTTGACTGCTCTTTCAGCAGTTCTCACTTAACTAAGCAGGTATATTTTAAACTGACAGCGTATCTCTAGTGGTGTCTTGAGACAATTATTTACACAGTGGTATTTTTCAGTGTGACAAACATACCTACAGTTGTCCATCTCATGTTGGCTGCTTTCACTAGATACCTCCTTGAACCATTTTGTTACAACATGTAGAAAGTAGTGTTTCTTGTGGACACAGCAGTTGACTTATTCTTTTTTTTTTCCTAACCAGGGAGGAACCAAGAGTACCCACACTGATCTTTTCAGTTGATGCAGATAGTAAAGGACTCAGTCAAAATTTTCTACAGTTTCAGATTTTACATAAAATTCTCTCACTAGTGAATAGAGTGCATAGCACAAGAGCTTCTTTTTTCTTCTTGCTCTCTGCCTTCTCTGAATGGATGCTACTAAGTCAATCTCTAGTCAAGAAGCTCAGTTTAACCTCTTGATCTCAACAGCCACTCAGCAGAAATCATGCTTCAAATAAGGATATTAATTCTCACTCTCCCAACCTGAAGCATATACTGAGGATACAATCTAGTTAAAACATACTAGTGCTCAATTAAATCTGTTATCTTACAGTTATTAGTGGCAATATAGAAAATTTCAGATATCCATACAGATGTTGAGTAGAAATGATTTCACGGACAAGGTCAGAGTTGGAGTGAAAAAATGGCCACACAGGATGTATTTACACTTATCTTTCCTGTTGCAATGAGTAGGTGGATTGAGTATGACTTGAGTTATACCACTCTTTCTCTTCTGTGTGAATGATGTTAGCAAAAATGCAGGTCAGTATAAGGGTGAATACCAGCATGGTAGGCAAAACAACTGCTGAAATTGTGGGGAGTTTATGGACAGTTTGAAAGTATATAACTGAGATAAAGTCATCAGGTCAATTAGGCAAAGAAATAATTAACACATCAGAGAATGGTGCAAGGGAAAATTACTGGCAGGGAGGAATCTGTAAGGAACCAGAGGCACAGGGTTGTCCCATGTAGTGAATTGCCTTCATGGAACCACAATGTTCTCAACAAGGATTTCCCACAGGGAAAAAAAAAATCTTCCTTTCATAAAAGACCTCAAAATAATTCAAGCTGTCTGTCAGTAATTAAATCCATTACACTAGCAACAGGTGGTGAAGCTGTAATTTTTTTCGCATCTGTTATCATTTTCATGAGTGAGCATGTACTCATTGCAAGAGCTATGTAAACCACAGAGCAGAGAGGGCTGGGTTGATGGCTATCATCCAGGCAGCTGCTGTGCTCAGTAGTTACCTGAAGAGCAGAGCAGAAGGGACAAGGTAGGCACAAGGGGTTTGGGCAGGATTCTAAGGGGTAGAAACACAGGGATTTAAAAGGGAGTGAAGAGATTTCATAGGGTTTTTTAAGGGAAGAATAAGAAAGAAAAAGGAAACTTTGGTTGTGTTTAGAGTATCACCTTGATATCTGTTTCAATTTCCTGCCAGAGACTTTCTATGTGGCCTAGGACAGGTTTCTTGGTTGCTCTGGTTCAGTAAATTTAAAAATTAAAATCCCTGGAAAATATCATAGACCCTGAGGACCACAGGCATAGAACAGCTCACATGTAAGCTAGTGAATTTACCTCAGTCTCCAAAACACTACGCATTTGTGCAAACTGGCTGCTGGGAATGGTGTGCCATAGTGAAGAGGGCTGTGTAAGCTGCAAAATGAATTCTAAATATTGAAGAACTTGCTAAGACAGAAAGCTGCTTTTAATGCAAAGAACATATGGAATGGCCACAGCTCTGGGCTAATATTCAATACAGCAGGTTGTACATATCACTCCTATATAAGAGTAGAAAAGATTCCTGTGGCTGAAATATGCAATGTCTTCACATAAGCTTTG
Organism: Chiroxiphia lanceolata; assembly: GCF_009829145.1. Lineage (NCBI taxonomy): Eukaryota > Metazoa > Chordata > Aves > Passeriformes > Pipridae > Chiroxiphia > Chiroxiphia lanceolata. Next base: position 16,128,583 of record NC_045646.1, on the reverse strand, counting down.
GAGAGCTGCCTTTTCTGAGTACTGGGTATAAGTGTGTATGGAGACATGAGAGAAGTTCACAATCAATTTACATCCAACAGTATTGGCACAAGGTTTCAGGTTATGTTTAGGACATGCTGCCTTTATACCTCTCCTCAAGAATGGAGTTTTCTCTCCGCTAACTCCTTGCATGGCAATATCATGTATACTTATTATTGCATTAAGCTACAGTTTTATGGTCTGTAATTACTGTTTGCTTAAGGAATCCTTAAAGAAAACAGTTTAGAACAAAAATATATATAATTGAGTTATTTTTGAAGGAATTTCTTTAATTGTATCTAGTTCCATGACAATGAATAGATTACTGTAATTCTTTTCAAAGAATCATCATTTAACTCTACTGGACTTTGAACTAACAAAATTTTGCAGGTTGTTTAATGTTAATGACTGTCATTAAGCTGAGGTTACTTGGCTGAGATCCATGGTGAAGGGCAGGGTTTACCCAGCAGATCTTCACTTTTCTGGAAGGTCTTCCACAGGCAGAGGCAGAGATCATCCCATTCCTACCCACATCCTGTCACTAGAGACTCCCATGTGGTCAAAAGACCAGCAGGAACCACAATCTTTTTCTTAATTAATAAAATTAAACTGACACAGGAAATTAATAACCCTTAAACAGTCTAAACCTCAAAACAATTATTGTAGAGCTCTGAATGGAGACAGAAATGGGTGCAGACCAGGTCAGTCCAGACATCCTTCCCACTCTCCTCCACTGCCATTTCACATCCTTGGCTTTGGAACTGGGTGTGTGCTGGATAGTGTTGTACGTGTGGAGGACTGTGGAGGCTTTGACACAGTCTCCTCTTCCAGACTTGAGAGGCCCCAGTGTGCATAAAAGCCCCTATATCTGCTGTCCTCCTGCCATGCTTCTTTGGATACCTCCACAACCCAGCAAGCCCCTGCCATCAGTGCAATCAGCCTTGTAACTCAGCCATTTTTGCCCAAAGGCATCTGAGATCCATCCAGAGTCCCCATAGACACCAGAGCACCACCCCAGCTCCTGGTGTGAATGGCTTTTCAAGTTGTGACTTACTCTGATGCATCTGCCAGGGCAGCAGAGGGCCCACAAGCAGCCTCCTCTTATTCTGAGGAGAAAATAAGCAGGAGAAAGGAGGGACTCCCTGATGCCCGGTTCCCTCATTCTTAAAAACTTGATAAGTAGCCCTTATTTCATGGAAGTGTATTTGCTCACAGAAGGCTAAAGTCATGCTTCAAGTATGGTTGTTCACTGAAATAATTAACTTTAGAGTTTCATGTGATGGCATTGACTGATACAGGGAGTCTCCCGCTTTGTAAGGGAATGAACTAAAGGAGACTCTATAGTCTTTGCATGAGGGTAATTTATTTGTGAGGTTTAGCATTGCTGTTTGATTATTTGCCTAAAAGGCTTATATGACAGAGTCAGTCTTCCTGAGAAATCACTGCATGTTACTCAGTGATTCACCAAATGCTGGCCAGAGCACTGTTTGTAACTGATTTATCCAAATCCTTTTCAAATCCTTCCCTCGATTAGCATTTCAGCAGTTCCTGTCCTATGTGGCTACTCAGGAAGGTTGTATGAAAATGGTTTCAAACACAATGATTACACATTGAGCAGATGAGCTGTCTCGGGTTTATGTCACAGCCCATCTGCCTGTTCTAAATGGGCTTCCTGCATTGTGCCATTTCCTCTCCATCAGGTAGGCAGTAAAAAGACTGCTCACACGCAGCATCTTCATTCCGTTTGACCTTTCCACACTGTTATTTCACACGCATACTTTAAAGTTTGCATTTCCTTCTGCAAATATAATTTTAATCTCATTCTATTTTGGCAGCAGGTACCATTGCAGCAAGAGCTGTTCGTTCTTTATCCTGCTGTATTTAGCATGGACACTGAAGTACAACATGTCAGCAGGAGATGGGCAGTGTGAGGTACACTCAGGACACACACTTGAAGGCTGGATCCCACAGAGATCTGAATTGTAGAGAAAATGAGAAATGTGTAGGTCTTGGTCCTATGTTCAGCACTGAAGTACATATAGGCTTGAATTTGGACAGGGATCTGACTAAGATTTAAAATGGAGCTTGATCTAGACACCGTTTCTCAAGCTCCCATTCACTGTGAGTACTTAAAATGGAAACATTTTCCCCACAAATTTTACATTTTACTCCCTCTTATTCCCACTAGTCTGGGTGAATACTTTGCATTATGAAAACCAGCCACAAGGTGTCAGTGTAGTGTAGCAGATTCTCAGTAAGGGTTTGCTACTATAGCATCCTTTGACTTCGAATGCAATTAAAACCTGCCTTCCGATAGGTTATTTAAATCGCTAATTGCAAAAATTCAGGTCAGATCACATCTTCTGTACCTGATTAATTTAATCAATGAAGTCTTCTTATGCTGTGATTGGGAGGGTGGGGGGAGGAAAAATTAGTATAAATGACTGAAGAAAAAAATGTGAAAAGCCACAACTACTGCAGCATTGTGTTTTAGAAAGAAAGGCTGACAAAGTAGGATGCAGACTGGTGGGGATGAGTCAATACTTGCCAAAATATGAGAAGTGACCGTAAACAAAAGGCATAATATGTGAATTCACTCTTCATGGTAAAGAGTCAAAATATCTGGATGAACTGGTTGCTGTTTATAAAGCACCAGCTACACCCATTTATAAGAGGCATAATGGCAGATGAGACAAGATAAAGATAGAAAGCCAATATTGTAGAGTTGCATTTTGTCTCTTCTACACACAGATTGTTGTGTGTCATTAAATATAAAAACAAATGCCTCAAAAGAATCAGAACTAAAGCTGAGGTCTGAATTACAAAGGGTGTGGAAGCAATTTGGTTTTGTACCTCAACAGGGGGCTTGGATCTAGGGGGGAAGGGCCTGTCAGATACGAAAATGAAAGGCTGTTAGGAAAATTACTCCTAGAATTGTGAATATTATCTCTTTGAAGTATGCGCTAATGGATTTTGGCTACAAATTTTCAAAGAGGTTAAAGACTTAGCTTGCATTGAATGTCAGTGGCTTTTGGACACTTCACTGCCATAGTCTGCTTTGAAAATCCCAGCTTAGAATATTAATTTTAATGTACCCTTTTCACTGCAGTAGGAGGGAGTAGATCCATGACAGAGAGAAGAAGAGAGAAACTACAAAAGAAAATAAGTTTCTTTGTATTACATTCTTTCTTTATAAATTATTGCACTTTACCTAATCTACTCAGTCAAGTACAAATGTGTATATAATAGGTGGCTGAGCAGAGGATATATATTACGTGACATCCTTCACTTGTGTTAATGATCCACTGTACTGTGCTTTGCATGAAGTGGAGGGCACTGACTCGCAGATAATACCACAAAAATATATCCTTGGGTACATTTCTTAAAAGGACAAAGGGAAGATGGAGCCTGTTTATGCAAAGAGCTGGTTTTCTCGGGTTCTAAACCAGCTGTGACACCATGCCATCCTTTGAGAGATATTTTATTGGGCAACAGACCAGTGTCAGAGGTCAAAAGAGCAACAGCAATAGATGCATCATGTTCCCTGGAGTTCCCTGGGGGCAGGTTGGGACAGTAGTTAGAAAAACTGTAGTCTGTGAGAATAAATCTCTTGTTATTCTTGTGCTTTTCTTTTTTCCATTTCCTTTTCATATAATGTATCTTAACGAGAGGATAGACCCATGCACAATACTGGTGTGATGGGAAATAAAATGTTACAGGACAGCTTTAAGCTCTTCAGAGGGAAAGTATGTTGGAAAGGTGTGTTTGTATCTCAGTGGTGGCAACTAAATGCCATGGAAAAGCCAGCACAGAAATACCACTGCTAGTCCCACATCTACTGTCAGAGACTTGATCTTCAAGTGGAGATGAGAGAATATCCTTGCTCTTCTTTAGTGGTCTGGTGACACCGCTTTTTAATACTCTTTATTTTATCTCTCCTGAAAGGAAAACAAATTTCAGCATTCTTTCTCTTGGTATAAACCGGGCAAAAACTAAAACAAATCACCTGCAGGCGAGGGGGAGTGGAGTTTGGTATTAGGTCTATCATGCAGTGTTCGGGTGTTGGGTTTTTTTTAATTGCTGTTCACTGAAGACAAGCGTTAATTTAGACAAGTGCATTTAGGAGGGTTCAAGTAAAGAAGTGAGATTGACTGGCAGCTCATTTTAGGAATGGGAGAACGAATGTTGAAAGAAAAAACATGTGCCAGACCTGGGATGCTGGAATGTAAGAGAATCCTAATGTATACATGGGATTTTTTCAACTGAAGTTTGTCAGTTCCAGATTTTCACCATTACTACTGGTGTCAATAGCAAAAGGGTTCCTTTTAATGAAAAAATCTCATGCCCAAAATAACCATACTAATTGGCTACTATGACTGAACAGGTCAAATTAAAGGTTTAGATTTGTGTAAATCCAAAATGATTGTCTGTACAAAACCAATAAATTCCACTCGTGACAGATGCACAGGTTTCAAAGTGTGTATCTGAGTCAGCCTGTCACCAAGCCCATCTGTTCTATTTGCTTCTGAAAAATGAACACCACTTCGCTGAAGAGAAAGCACTGAACATGTGGCAGCTTTTGTTTGGGTTTTAACTAGTTTTATCCAGCCTAGACAAAGTAAGAAATTTTGTTAGATGATGAGGCTAAACATCTTTTACACTAAGGCCGTAACACACCCAAAACACAGAAACTGTGTTACCTGAGCATCAGTAAGGGGATTACAATACAGCAGAAAGAAACGAGAACAGTTTCTGACATAAAAACTAAGAATTTAGTGGTGTATCTTAATTACCTGTCGCATCCAACCTCCTGCCAACTTGAGGCATAGATACAATTTGCTCATGCTTGTCTACAAAAAAAGAGTTGTTGATCAGCCTCTTCAAGATCTCTCAGGGCTGTTCAGGATGTTCCTAATGTTACTACATTTGCATGAGCATTTGTAGTTTTGTTATTACTATGCTTAGGAGCCATTTCCTGGACAATGATTTTAGTTTCTTGGTTGTGAACAGAAATTGGGAGTTCCTGCCATGTGGCATTTATAATCATAAAGATAACACATGGGTCCACGAAGCTGGAGGATTCCATGGAAATCATGAGCCAATATCTGATCAGTGTGGATAATAGCAGCCCTCTTGCACTGGGAAGCTTAACTGCCACCAAATCTCTGGTAAGGAGGAAGGATTGGAAGGAAGATATTATTATGGATGAAGGAGGAATATTATTATGGCTGAGCCAAACTGGCCATATGGAAGGAAAGCACAAGGATACTCATGAGAAAATCCAGCAGCTAAGTAGTCAGAAAGCACACTAAATCTACCATCCATGAGCTGTGTTCATGCTTTGCTTGCTCAGCACTTAGGCCTGTTGCATCTTAAAGGAACAGACTTTCTCTTGAAACAATAAATTATGAGGTGGACAATTTCCCAGTTCACATCTCCTCTGCTATGGCACACACTAGCTTTGTGCACTTTAGTATTTACCAGGAGTGAGAAAGGAGTAAATTATTTAACTCCCACCATAACTAGCCACTCCAGACTTTGAGTTATCCAAGGCTTCCCCCAGCTTGGAGTGTTTGTCCTAAGAACGTGCCCTCTCAAAGCAGGACACCCACTTTAAATTCAGTAGGATGCTTTCTTCACAGAGTTTAATGTTTTGGCAGTTCAGCCAAACACAGATCAGATGTGGGTGGCACTATTCACTGTGTGAATCATAGAAGGAGGTTTAGAAGCACATTGTCTTCTGCTGAATGATGTTACCCAAATTGTGACCTTAAGATCTCAGATACTTTCTTGCAGCAAAGCGACTTGTACGACTTTGTCAGCATTTGTAGACAAAGTCATGAGAAAGGGGCTGCTTAGGATATCTTTCTGTTCATATTCTTTCACAGACATTTTCTACAATGCCTGACTTACACTATCCTTCATAGTTTTAATGTGGAGTAGTCCTTAGAGAGACCAGGGAATCATTCCTGTGGTTAGTGTTGTAAAGATAACTAAATATGCAACTAGAACTAGGGAATGAATATTTGCTGTTGGTTGGATCTCAGCACAGCCTTTGATACCACTGGGTATAGCATAATTCCTCTCAAATTGGCAAGAGAACTGTAAAGCTAACTCAAAGAGTTCTTTTATTTGGCTATATTATGAATAGTTCACTTCTTTTCTTCCTCTTGGCTTCAGGTTCGTCCAAAGGTGTATTCTGAGTACCCACACTTGCAGCTGATTATTCATTAATCTTCTTGCTTCAGAATCCCATTTTTCTTGATTTTAATTTCTTCTTCCTGTTAAAAAGCTCTGCTTTAAGAAGCTTGTATCCCCAGTGCCTTGCTGCTAGTGCAGTCATTGCTGGCTGTGCAGCACAGAGCTGAGGCATTGTCATTTGGGCTGTCTTGCAGTTCCTGTCAGTCACACAACATTGGAACGTGTAGGGACATAAGTCAGTCTATATCCTTGATATAGGATACCTATATCAAGATGCTGGTGCAAAGAGTAGGACAGCTTAAAGTGTTGCCTCTCTTCTGATAGGTACCCTGAGAAGTAGAAGAGACAGAGGGATAAAAAGCCTTTTTACTATTATCTGAAACTGTACATATACAGTGTAGCACACATGGTATATTTTGAGGGTATTTCATTTTGAAACTCCTGCAATAGTTTGGAGCAGCTGGTGAAAGTTTGGGACAACAGCTCTTTGCAAGTTTTTTTGCAGTGTTGCACTTCCCTTGCAACACGTTGGTTATACTGCAATAACATAGCACTGTGACCCCAGTGCACCCCACCTTGACCTCATGACTATAAGAAAAATTATCAAAAATTGTTGCTCTTGAAGGCATCATTCAGAACACTGCCAGACTTGGTGTCATTAACCATGAGTCACAAATCTGATAATGCAATTTAAGATATTGAATCATATCCTCAACTTGTGATTCATTATGAGATTTAAATGCCAGAAGTGTTGTCTTGGACTCTTTTCCAATATATATGAGTTCAAATACCCTTCCAAAATAAGCAAGTGACTAACAGCCATAAATTCAGTTCACCTCAACCACTAATAGTGCCCAGAAAGATTAGCTTTTCTGGCAAGGACAAGGTAATAAACATCTACCCCCAAACCCCACTCCAGATCTTCCTATTTCACTCCAAGGATGCCAAAATTAAATTTTCAGCCTCTCCAGGGTTGTTAATTCTTTTTCAGATGAAGAGAGGTAAAGGACCTTACAGCTTCCATTAACCAGTAGGGTAAGACTCCACTTGACTTCTTGAGGCACACACAACCTGTGGATAATTGTCGCAGAGAGCATGGGAGAATGCGAATGATCTGCCCCTCATCTGTTCTGGGGTGCAGAGGCAGATGCTCAAAGGAACATGAGCAGCTGAAGAAAGGATTTCTCCAGAGCAGATCTGACAAAGCACAGTGTATGTGCATGGTCAAAGTGCTTCCTTCATCTCTTAGGAGTAAAATACTATTGCTGGAAAGCAATCATTGGATGCAATGTCTCTTTCAGAGTACTGTTCCTGAGTTTTCTTTATTGGTGCACACCAACACACTCTGTCTCCCAGTGGGAAAAGTTATCCATCCTTTGGAAATGGTAGAAACATCATTTTGAATGATGATCTCTTACTACAACTCAACAACTTTTGGGCTTGTGCTCAAAAATAGATGAACTAAAAATCACAGCTCCTTGTGTCTGCCCACTGTCACTGAATACCATCCGCTGGATAAACTGCTTGTATTGGCATTGTGCAGTTCCTCTGAGTTGTGGTGTTTATATTTAAACTTTTTCTCTTTTCCATAAATTTTAAAATTTTTGACCATATTCTAATTATGACATATAAATATAGAGTTCCGTTAGAAGAAATCTGAGCAAAATCTTGTGGAAGCTTAGTTGTGAAGAAAGTAAATATTCTTGTTAAAAGAAGATTTTTTTTTTTATTCTCTGATTATTATTTTCAGTTGTTATAGGTATCTGCTTATATAATTGTTATATTAATTGATGCCCATTAAAGAAATACAGGACTTGATACAAAGAGACAAATCTACTGGATGTCAGTGATTAAAGGCTCAATCTTGAAGCTGCATTTACTCTTTCTCTTATAACTAACTGAATCTAAGGTATAATCTCATTGATTTTACAGCAGTTACTTTGAACTTACACATGTGGAAGTGAACAGCCAGCCAAAAACAGCAAGTATTACACACAGCTTAAACAAATAAAACTAAATAAACCTAACAGACACCTCCAAAACACCATATGAAAATTAACAGAGGGAACTGTTTGAATCAAAGCAAAATTTCATTTCAGCACAACTGGCACATTTCATGTTATCAAACTGCATAGATTTTCTGATCATTTTAAAACAAGAAGTAAAGATACAATAAGAGTTTATAGGACATGTTAACAAGAGGAAAACAAATTCATAGGTGTCAGCGTCAAAGCAGCTTAGGAAGACAAACCCGAATACATTTGTTTTTGAACTACTGCAGGCAGAACAGTCTGTCAGTCCCTGACTGAAATGCCCTGGTTCAGTGTTCATCAGTGCTGCAGCTGTTAGGCTCAGATCTGATATGGTATCTTGTGAAACACTGCAGAGATAATGCAATTGCCAGAAGATCTGTATAACAAGAAGTTTCAGCACAAGGAGGACGATTAATTGCCATGTCATGTGCAGGACTGAAATGGAAAGGATCATAGCACACTCTCAAACAGGCAGCATCAGTACCAAGAGGAATTTGGGGAATACAGACAGTATTGCTAATGAGCTCGCATCAGCTGAGCTTAGCTCCAGAAAGCACACCAAGGTCAGGCAAAAATGTCATTCAAGCAGCAAAGTCTGGCTGGTATAAAATAGGTGAGTGTACGTGGGGTATCAGCGTTCACAGGAAAACTCCCTAAAAGGAAAGGAGATGAAGGCATTTCTGTTTCTCAATAGAGCTCTGAAAACACACCAGAAGGATAGTAATATCACCCTCCATTTAATGAGAGAGTTCTGTCAGAGCAGCCCTTCCCCCAAGCTGAGTGCAACGCTGCCAGATTTGGGAGCCAGGTTGGAAATTGTCCCCATGGCTTGTCATGTGAAAGAGAAGCCCTTTGAAGAGATTTGGTAATTCACATAATCATTTCTCCTCACAGTGCAAGCAAGAACTTTAGCTCCTAAAGGCCTGAGCTGGAGTTATACCCATTTTTCAGGTTAGTTATACAATGTTATGCAGCTCTTGAAATACAGAGCTCCTAGTCAAGAAAAAACTGTAAAACTAAACAAGTGAGAGAGTGAGTGAGCTGAAAGTGCAGTGGTCTGTGGCTTGTCTCCCACTGCTCTCCCCTTCTCCCATGAAGTACATGGTCCAGGTGTAATGCAATGCTGCATGTTGCTTTCCATTAATGGCAGCTGGCACCCAGTAATGTCCTGCTTACTGTGGGGTTCCATCCCCACCTCCTCTTATTTAATTTCCTTTTTCACCTAACTAACATCATTTTTTCTGATAAGAGAGTCTAGGGAAAATGTCTTGCATTAAATTGCATATTTTCTTAAGAATCACCCAGTGTTTATATCAGCATACCAAGGAAAGTTCTTTTTTCTTACAATTCTCAGGGAGAATTCCCTGTTTTCAGTGAGTATAACAAGATTTCCATCAACATCTAGATGCTTTTCTGTGCCTTCCCAAATGTATTAGGAATACAGCAGAAACCCCCAAATCACTCTTTTCAATATTTACAAGGTGTTCTGGTGTAAGGTATGTATGTGAAAGCCTCAGCTAAGCTTTGCTCTCTGGCATATGCCCAGTTTTAAACAGAGGGTTCAGCCCAGGCTGTCAAGACAGAGTTGGGCAAACAACCACCACCAGTGCAGGTGTTGCCAAGGCACAGACTGTGCAGGGATATGAAATGGGGAAAAAAAAAACCAAACTGTAGAATTTCATGCACGAGCCTGGGCCATGTTTTTATGGCTTTTGAAGTTAGCAGCTAACCAGGCAGGGTATCACTTGTCTCTTGTGCTTTTAAACATTTCACTTTGCTTGCTTTTAGATCAGCTACTTCATTTAAAAGGATACATGGATTTAATCACAAATTAGATATTCTTGCACCTCTAACTTGACAGAGCAATTCTTAGTTTCAGCATTGACAAGCTTTTCTACCTAACAAAATAATTCACTGCAAATGATTTAATATGGCCTGAGAGAACACGGTAAAAGAATAAAAACGCCTTAAAAAATACAGTGTAGCATTCTGGCTCCCAAAAGATTACAACAGGATGTGTTTGACAGCCTTGGTTTATGAAATCATTCTGGTAACACTTATATGTACAAGAATTGTCAAACTTGGTGTTACTAGAGGTCAATTTTCACATTCTCACTTAACACAAGTGTAAAATATGGGTGACAAATTTCATTGTAGCCTGACAGTTTTAGATGTGCAGTAGATACAGTATCAAAAGTATGTCTTATGCTACAAGTGGCATTTTTAGCATTTCTCAACTGAATACAAATCCTTCACAATGTTTTGATCTTTTTGTAGCAGGACATGAAAAATGTACACCAGAAAGCTGCCTCATGCTCTAACAAGCTTTTTTCCTATGAGACAAATGTTTTAAATGCTGTATTCTTTGTTATTTTGAATCAGTGCAGTGATAGGAACAAGCCTCAGGAGAGTTCCTAGAATCCTAGATTCTAGGACAAAGACATTTTCAAGAAACTATCAAAATACAGTTTTCTATGTTAGTCCTTCTAGTCTGTTTTTTCCCTCTTGCAATATATTTTACCCTATCAAATGGTCACATGGTTCCAATTTCTTTTCCTTGTCCTAGCATCTGGCAAGGATGGGCTCAGCTCTACCTGTGTTCATTTTCATGATGGTGCTCTAGTTACCCAAGGAATCATGAAATCCACTAAATTCTCCCACAGAAGTTATCAGAATAGTTGGTCTCAGGGAGTCCTTGCATGCTATATCTCCATAAGCTCCCCAAGAACTATAAAAATACTAATAATTAATAGATATCTTCCCTTTGGGCTTTTTCAAGACAACGCTGTTCTGTAAGGCTAAAGGAAACTGCAGAGCTGGTAGCAGAGACATACAGATAAGGTTCAGTTACTTCATCTCTACTGTATATAAGATGCATATATATATATATATACATTTTAAAGATTACAGAATTATTGACACAATTAATTACTTGCAATATTCTGAGTGATTAAGACTTGAACAATAATACCTTTTCTCAGAAGTTTCATATGAGACTGAACAAACTTATTTCCAGGAATAATTCAAGAAAAAGGTTTGAAATTTCACCTCATGGTTAGATGGAAATGATGCTGGTGCCCAAATCCCAAAATCTTTGAAAAGTTCTGAAGGGACAGAAATGTAAATTTGGTTGCATAGCAGCATGGTATTCTGTTTTATCTCACATATTATATTGTTGCAAACTGTGAAGAATCTTTTTTTTTTGTGTTGTTTTTGCATCTTTCCCCAACCCCAATGAATATATTCCAAAAATATAGGAGAAAGTTTTGATTCTAGCAAAATAAAATTAAATATCTGAATTTTTACTGAGAGGAAATTTTATCAGAAACAGCTGCAGTAGAATTAGCTGATCATTGTAGGTTTCTCACAACTGAAGTTGTATATCCTAAAAAACTATTTTATTAGCTAGTGAGTAAAACCCTTAGAGTCCATAAACATTTGTGATGGCTCATGGCAAACCTGAGAAAGGAGATCTCTTTGTACCAGGGAGGCTGAAGACACAGCCTTAGCAAGGCATTTTTCTTACTTTGTGCATGGATATAGCACTTGGATCAGTTAAAATTCAATTGCTTTGGAGACAGAGACTGAAATGTTGTTATCCACACAGGGACACTGAGAGGACCAAGGGACAGTGCTTCACATGCCCTGAACAGTCACATCCCCTCCACCTCTCGCTAATGGAAAATAGACAAGAAAAGAGAAGGGAAAGGGTTTCTGTCCTGGAAGAAAATGTGAATGCTGTTATCTTTCAAAGAGGGATATGAACAGTGAAGAGTGACAGAGGATTACTGCAGTCTTAATGGAGACTGTTAAATTAGGAGTTAGGAACTGTGTCTGACCAGCAAAGGAAGACCCGGAGTCAGACACACTTGTGAGTGTTTGAGCTGTGAGGCATCAGTTATAAATGAAACTCTCTTGTCTAGATTATTGATGAAGATCAGTAAAACATCACCCAGAATGAATTACTTCAGTCTAGAATCCGGGAAGGGTTATCTTTTAAATTAAGGGGGTTTTTAACTACAGTCTCAAGTTGCCCATTAAAAAGTTCCAGCTTTGCTATTAATTACGGTGTGTGGCAGCAATGTGCTGTTGTGTTAAATATATTTTTCACAGAAGAAAAGAAGTCAGATCATCCAGTGGAGCAGTGCAGTCATGTCCCCAGCAATCATCACTGCCTCAAGATTGTCCACCCTGACAGAATATTAGGAAGGCAGGGGATAAGAAAAAACTTTTGGTTTTGAATCTTACAATAACAAAGCAAACTTTTTAAGCTAATATTTGAAACTAACATCTTTATAGATATGGAAGAAGCAACAAGAACATACTAGCATTTGTTTGATATTTGTCAAATGAATGTATTTGACATTTGACAAATTTGTATTTGTCAAATGAATGATTTTTCTTCATGCTTCTTTAAAAAGGGCTGTGATTATCACATCCCAATTTCACATTCAAAAAACAGTGAAACATAGAAACTTTTCTTTGGAGCCCTGAAATGGGACATTAATACTTACAAGACCGTTTTCCTAACTTTCTGGAAAATTATTTATAATAGTAAGCAGTTTTTCTCAAAAGATAAGAAGTTCCTTAGGCATTCACTGAGAAATTATCTCACCAAGGAGAGTCTTTTTTCCAGCAAACCTCCCACATTAGCCACTGAAGCAGCTCAAACCTGTACTCGTTCTCTGCAGCCCAGCTCACTCTGTACTACCAGCTGAGGAAAGCTGTGTGCACTAGACTAAGGAGTGCAGTGTATTTTTCAGTGTGAGCATTTATTTTCTGGTCTGTGCAGTTGCTAACCTGTCTGCTCTCCCAAACATTATGGGACTCTGACAATTTCTAATGATGACAAAGTAATTCAGCACTGTCTGTGTTTATTCCTCCAGGAATACGCCGCTTTAGCAGAAGCACATTTGCAATGTGCATGACCTCTGCTCTCCTTAATAAATCTTTTTGACAAAATGAAGAGATGGGGCAGCATTTGGAACAGGAGCTGCATCAACTGATGCATTTTCCTGCTTTAGGAACCAGTAGAAAAATTCTCAGATGTATTTAATGCAGTCTAAAAGGCATTCTTTCCACAAAAAAATATTCTCAGATGTATTTAGTGCAGTCTAAAAGGCATTCTTTACATAAAGGTACCAAAAAATTAGAAAAGCCCAAGACAGCTAGTTCATTCAGGAGATGAAAGCTAAAGATGGAGCTGATTTCAGTTGGAATTGTGGGTCTGAGGTGCTCTCAAAAGAAACACAGTCACTGGTACAACACTGATACCTCCAGGTATCAGGTCCATGGGACTGCTGTGTCTACAACAGGAGGGAAAGAAGAGTTTCCTTAACATTATGTCTTTCTGAATTTCTGGGGTAGGCAGCTGTAGTGTAGAGTAGCCCCAGGACAGTTCTGCCTTTCCATGGCCCCCCTAGACATTATGAGCAACCAAGAGCTGAAGAACTGGGTATCAACCAGCAGTAACCACACAATAAACCTGGATAACGTAGGTAAAAACCTTATGCTGGTGAGTCGTACATGCTGGCAAATAATGATTTTGAATAATGGCCACCTGCCAGTAAGATCCAGTCTGGTTCAACTGTTACACACCCCCTTCTGCCACAGAAGGACAAGAATACAGCTGCTGCATGAAAGTTTAGGGGAGCTCCTCTGATCTTCTGCATAGAGGTTCAGCCCCATTCCCTGAAAGTTCCTATCATCAATCTAAAAAATTCCTTTTATACCTTTCTGCTGAAAAACTGAAAAGCTGAAAAAAAGATTTTTTTTTTATTATTTCTGCATTTTTTTAATTTGGTGAGAATCCCCTTCCCCTATTCCTACTGGAGCATAGGCTGAAATGACTCTCATCTGTTTATTCATCTGAGCAGCAGCATCATTCATTCTTTGAGCATGAATGAAGCCTCCTGCACTAAAGCAACACAATTGTGTTTCTCTGCATCACAGAGAAAGAAAAGATTCATATTTATTCAGATTCATACTTATTTATTTATTTGGCAAAGGACTAGTAGAATTAAGCTGAGAGAATCAAATACAGATCCAGAACCTGCAGAGCACTTTTTAATCGAGGAGAGCCTTCATTTGTGTTCAAACATTTTTTAATGATTTGTTCAGTAATTGTTTCTAAACAGTGCTGTTGATAAAATCTGCAAACTGAAAAATTAGACCTGAGCGCGTTTCTATCTTTTAGGGAAGCTTTGACTGACAATGCAAGATGTCATAACCTGTCAGACCCTGTTTCCTTAAAACATTCTGAGAAGAATGAAGCATAAAAGCACTTTCAAGTTTGGAGTCTTACATATTGAGTTCTGAGCTGAACTTTCTTGTTCATTGCTTGCCATTATGGTAGTAGGTTTTGAGGCAAAAAGGGGGGAAAAAAGTCCCCACACAAATCCTGAAAAATCAAATGCTTTTGTGTTCCAAAAGAACTGCAGTTTTTTAGCAACTACTGCTGTTAGAGAAGTATGGACTAATAGTGCAAATAATGTCTGCACTCTGGTTACACAAGTAAGCTATTTTAATTGTTGCTATTGGAAGACAAGAATCAGCATACTACGTCTTAAATCATCTGGAAAAATGTGTTCCTTGGCTTTTTTTCCATTGAATGAAATGTTGTCTAAAACAGAGAAAAAAATTCTACTTCCTTATATGTTTTTAGTGTGTCTTCAGGGCATTGCTATTTATTTTGCAAGGTCAGAGTAACTGTGTGTTATTCATTTCACTGAATTTTTGAAATAGGGCCTAGTACCTATCAATTAAAGTGATAGATGGACTAAAGTATGTAGTACTTTTGTCTATTGTAAGCTACAGTCACTGATATTTCAGAACTTCTTACTTTTATATCAGTTCTCTACTTGGCTGTTTTGCTTAATTATAGGTCTAGCAGCAGTAACTTCTTGAAAAAATTCTAAAATGCAAAAAAAAAGGGTTCAGATTAAAAAGTAACAGCTGGGTAAGAATAATTATAAAAATAAATAATGAAAACAATTAGAAGCGAAAAATGCGCCATTCCTATTTTCTCTAACTGCCAAATAGCACTGACAAAGTATATTTCTCTGTTAAAACACCTCTAGGATTTTGATACCAGAGCACAGTCTTGATGGCTGCACATTGGAAAAAATGGATCTAGTTAGTTTTTTGGCCAGATTGTGTGCATACTGGAGGACTACTGAGCAAATTTTAAATGGAAGAAGACTGGGAAGGTCACATAATCTTCATTTCATACCTTTTTATACCTTTTCTTTTGCTGTGATTGCCTGATATATACCGATATATTCAGACTGCCGTCATGAGGTTTTGCTCATCCACTCCTGCATCCCAGTTACTATACTCAGGTTCACTGTCTCAGAGGCAATAGAGGACAAAGCTCCAGTTGGGAGACAGTGACTTGCTGGGCCATTTCTGGGAAAGCAGTCTCAGCATAATTTTATTGTGCACATTTGGCAGATGTGATCACTGCCTACCCTGTGGCAAGTTCCTCTTTCACATCCTCTGATGTGGACAGTTTGAACCATTCTTTTAAGGCCTGTTTCCATGTCTCCTCCCCATCCCCACTTCCAATAGCCTCCCCAGTCCTTGTAGTCTGGTCCTCATAGTCAAGTTCATAAAATTACATGAATTTCTGTATGAATACATATGCATGTACACAGGTGTATAGGGATGCATCATGGCCATGTGTCAGCAATGCTGTGCTGTGTTTTTTCTGGGGTAACAGCAGTCCACCACTGCCCTAGATCCAACAGCAGATACAGTATGCTGCCTCTGGAGTCCTCTGAGGGTCACAGCCCATATTACAACCGAAAAAGAATATATTGATGCAGATTTCTCAGCCTTGGGGGCAGTGTGTCCTATTCGTGCCAATACAACTGGATTACATGTGACACCCCCACCAGCTGCTTGAGTTGGCATTGCCCTGAGCAGTAGATGCAACAGCCCTGCTCTGCAGTTACAGTCTCCTTCCATACATCTGGGCAGGCACTGTACTTTGAGGCTTATGCTTTGTGAAAGGATGAAACAGAGTATGATGGAAATGAAACCTTTACTGTAAAGTGAGCTTGCTTTGTTGGCTACAACAGACTCTATCCAATATCTGGCAACTCCCTGTCCACCACTGTGGTGGGGGGCCAGCAAGGGCAAATGAACTGGGTGAAATGGGAAACTGTGCTGATGTGGACCAAATAGACTCTCAAATAACAGCCTTGCACCAGTTCTGCCTCCTCCTGAAAACTTCAGCCCAGTTAGAATGTTTGAAAGGTATATCCAGTGTAAAGCTAATTTTAGAACTTCTGTGGTTTAACCTCTGTTAGCCAGTCTAATAGCTAACTGTGCTTTTGTTAATGCTGAACATTTCATTAAAAGCAATTTCAGATTATTTACTGCAGTAGTTGGTAGCATGAAGGAGGTGGTGTGCCAGCATTCCAGCAGTGATACTTCAATCTGTTTGGAAGCTGGGGAACCCATCCTCCGATTCCACAAACTAGGCTGAGCAGCAGGGTGTGGGAGCAAAATCCCCAAACTTAGCTTACACAGATCATGGTAAAAGATTACAAAACCTCTAGAATAGGTAAAGAGACAGAGTAGATGGCAGGAGAGCAGAAAACATCCTGGGACAGATGCTGCAAACTCCATATTTTAGTGTGAATAATATAATAAATGGACAAACAGGTAGACTGCTAGGAATAGAGCAATGGAAGAAAGTCGGTACAAAGTAAAGGGCAATAAAAAACATAATAAAACCGAGACTAAGTTGTTCTAAAAGATGCCCTGTGTCTATTTGACAGCAAAGCTACTCAAATGCCATAAGATATGGGAAGTATCTATGTGTAACTGTTGGTATTAATCCCTGCATCTAATGTCAAAACAGATTTTTCAAGTCTGTACTGGTTTTGCACCAAGGCTCACAGCATCTGCCCAATACATGGCTAAATAAGTATTCACATGTCATTTAAAAACAATTGTTCTCTCTTGAGTAGCTGTACCCTGTATTACCATATGAATGTAAAACAGCTGGCATTGTGATCAAGTGGGAGAGAGTTTCTTAGATATTTATTATGTATTTAGTTATGTTTACTATTTCAAAGTATTTTCACTGTTGTGCTGATTTCTAGATAACCAAATAAAGAAGAAGCAAACTAAGTTTGAAAAAAAAAAAAAACCAGTCCAGAAGAACCTGCAGACTTTAAAGTACTGCAAGCTATCAAACAAAAATACAGATTTCAGATGTAAAAGAAAGATGCTGAGAATTTTTTTTCCCTATATATTTTTTCTCTATTAACTGAAAGAGAATAAAATTTTTGTATAGGATTAAAAGCTGGACATCTTTCACAGGACATATGATTTCAGGAATACAGTCATCCTGTATATTTTCACAAAAATTGTGAGCTTCTACAGTTGATTTCAGTGGCAAGTAGGAAGGTACTGCATCTTTGAAACTCAGTCTAAAGCCAGCGATAACTGGAGTAGCCCCAGTGGGAAGCAGAAGCAATAAGTGTGAATACACAGGCTGAAGCAATGAATGCTGAGGACCCAACACCATGCTCTACATGTCTCGGGGGGGGGGGGTTTGCAGTTAACTGCAGCCTGGTCCTGTGGACTGAATGCCAATGAGCTGCAGGAATGCATCAGATGCCCTCCTGGAGCTGCTTTCTGCTCTATCTGTAATCAGAAGGAGCCCAGGACATACACCCCACCACCACTGTGCAGAGAGAACAGTCAAGGTGGTCAGACCTGCTTCGGGAGCACATTCTTGAACCAAACTGAAACATTGTTGTGGATGGACCTAATATCTGTGAGAAGCTGGCCTAATTGTATATCCGAGATTTTTTCAGACTCTTCAGAACTTGAAACAGCCTTGTTTTGGCCCTTCTGGTTTGTGTTTACACACAGCAAACCTGTGCCACAGTCTTCACTCCTAAAGCCTTCTGGTTCTGAGGACTCTCAGCTCCCGCTGATTCCAGCAAGGATTGATACACAGTATCTCACAAAACCAGCCACTAGAAACCTGGGGAGAAAATGATGGAGTACCTTAATGCCCTTAACATGTCATAAATGGTATCAGCGGACTGTGCCAGGGAATTGGCACATTTGTAACACTTTTCCTTAGTGCAATATTGAAATTGAGAGCTACTACAAAAAACACTGCTGGATTGGTGATTGTGCAGTATTTTGATGGATTTAGATGAGATTTAGATTTAGAGAGATCAAACAGGGAAAAGATGCCTTTGTATTTTAAATTATGATTGCTGAGCAGAACAACAGCCCATCTATAAAACTGTAAGAGGAAAAACAAAGGTTTATTTTCTCCCTTAATAGAAACACAAGTGGCATGGGACTGACGCAAGGAAAGAAACTAAATAATCAATTCAATATTCACATAAGGAACAAACAAACAAAAAAATACTCTTGTTATGACATAGAGCAAAATTTCATGACAAATATGCTTGTATAATCTTGAAATGATTTGAAGTCATAAGATTGATGCAATGAAGATGAAAGAGACCAATAAAAGCAGTTATCACTAAGACCCTCTGGCCAGAGCAGGGGATGACTTGTGCCACTCTCCCTCCCAGCTCCTTGTAGCCTTCAGTCAAGCATGGTCAGTCTGGCCAGAGTACCTGCATGGAATGGTGGAAAGAACAAAAGTCAGCTCAGACTGAGGAATTTCACAGGTTAGAGGGTAGTGTCAACAGTCTGAGCACATAACAACTGTTGTTGTATGCTGGCCTGGGAACAATAAATCACTGTCCAGCTCCACATTTGTTCCTCAACACCATATGAGGCCATTGCCAGCCGGGATTAACAGATCCATCAGCAGTTTCCATGAGGCACATCCTCTTTCCCAGCAGAGGTGAACACATATGCCTGAGCTGGAGTTCTATCAACAGTGGAGGTGGTGACACAGCAGTGCAGAGGAGTATTTCACCCCCCTGCAGTGCCCCAGGCTCTGATCCACAGCAGTCCTCCTTTGCAGCACTGCTCACAGAAAAGCAGACATTTTTGGCCCATGTATACTTGAAGTCCCAATTAGGTTTTTTTCTCCAATTGCACTCAGAAAAAACCATCCAAATGCAAACTACGACCACAATGGTGAAACCTCCCTAACTCACTAAATGATATCATAACAGTGAACAGAAAAACAAAGAAATAAAGTGTGTAAGTACACAACTTCCTTACACAAAGATGGGGTAAAAGAGCATCTTACCAGTCTGCCATGGATCCTGGCTTTTCCCTTAGCTAATTGGAAAGAGGCTTGCTGGTACGCATACCATGCCATGGACTGGCTATATGCAGGCATCCAAGCTATTAAAGGAAATTCTCATACAGAGAAATCAACAGCTTCAAGCTGTTGTGACTGATCACATTTTGAGTACATGTTGCTTGACCACGTGAACTATGCAACAGCTATTTATTGGCACAGGAAATTCTGCCTCCATATCTCTTTCACTAAATAACATACTTTGACAGTATTTCTAGCTAGCAAAATAAGGGAGAGTCAAGTTAAATGCCTTCTGAGCCAAAAATTTGCATAAAAGTATATATATTTTTTTTTCAAAGTGTGGAAATGTCCACTGAAAAACAACTCTGTCTGTCCAGCATCTTCTGAAGAAGACCACTTTTCTGCCTATGCCAAACCAGCTAACATAGTGAGGATCTGATGAACCCTAAAAGAACAGAATGTCTTGTTCATTTACATACAGTAAACACATGTTTCATCCAAACAGAATTGTGAAATAGTTTTGAAATCCTTCTTTCATTGGAGTTTGGAGACTCTTGGCAAAAAAGACTCCCAGAAGGTTTTATTGTCTCTTGTTTACATGGGAGGGTCAAATTACAAAAGAAATGTTTTGGAAATATAATTTGTCTTTTGTTTCCTGTGCATTTTATTTCTGTTGAACTCATATTTCTAAGATTAAGCATCAGACACCTTCAGGATCCTGCCAGTATGAACTTAGGTTTTAAAGGAAGAAATGCATAAAGTCTGGCACGCATAATGATACACATAATGATGTCTTTATCACCACAGTTGAGATAAAATTTAGAAGCTGGAAACACGGCTGTCTAGCAGTCATAATTCTGTCTGCATTTGTCTGGCACCAGCTTCCCTTGCTCTTTATTTTGATTCATTCTGTATTTTCTTCTCCAAATATTTTCTTAGACTGAGTACCTGTAGTACTAATGCTTGTCACGCTGAGTAGTTTTAATTCTGGCCACTTATGGGAGTGGGTGTTGAAGCTGTGCAAAACTTCACATAATCAAGTCCAAAAGACAAAACCGGCACAGATTGTGAAGTCACCACAGCAACAGCAAAATGAGCTTCCGTGAAAAGATGTCTTGGAGAAAAGTCTGTGTATGTCAGGGAGCAAGTCTCAAAGTTTTCCAGCAATGGTTGCTGCAGAGTATTCCAGGAATTAAGGCATACCCGAAGGAAAACCAAATCAAGCCAAAACAAATCAGGTTGGGTAGCAAGCTTTTACTCAAAAAACAGAGTTTAATTTTGAAGCAGCTGTAAGTGTAACAAGCTTGGTGGTCTCTCCTAGGTCCCTGAGTGTCAGGGGAACCCTAACCCCCATCAAACCACTGCACAGCATCTGGCACAACTGGCAGCCATGGCATCAGCAAGGCCCCAGATGGAGCCTCCACGACTGCAGCGCCCCTTCACTGCCCAAAACACCAAAGAAACTTGTGCACTCCAAACAGAATTGGTTGGTGGAAAACTTTCTCCGTTTACAAGTAGTAAATTCCACGCCTGACCCAAGGTCCATTCGAGCAGCTCTCACAACCATTAATGTTTCCTTTTCTCAATGAACTGCCGTGCTGAGAGCCTGAGGGATGACCCCTGGACATGAGGAAGTGCAGCAAGTGAACTGGCCCCTCATAGGACCTGGTCTGACAGAGGCCAACTCCTGTGCATCCTTCCAAGTATATTACAGCATAAATAGAGTAAAACTGGAAAGAAGACAAGAAAGAACAACAAACAGCAGGAGATGCAGCAAGGCACAACATTTTTCATCTTCAGAAATAATGCTTTGTAATTTCTGTAATGGGTTTCACTGATGAGCTTGAAGAGATCTGTTAATGAATTACTTAGCTTACATAATATCCTTCTGTCATAGAAATATTAAATTGATATACAAACAAGTAAACTGAGAAGCTGGGAAAGCCCACGACCTGGCCAAACATGCACACCCACCTAGGAGCAATGGAGGAGAACCTGTGAATATAGTAGCACCTCCACGACACCTGCTTCAGGGATGCACACACCACAGAGCCACCAGAAGAAGTATAACATGACTGGTGCTCCTCTCTCCCCTCCCATACCTCTCCTGCTTATCTGTTCCCTTCAAAAGTTCCAGCTTTGGCTTTTGGTTAGTTGTAAAACAGAATAGTTCAAAGCTACTACAATAACATTCAGTGAAAATGGCACCAAACTTTTGAGCATCAATGGTCCCTGAAGTATGTGCATGGTTAGGAGAAAATCTAATTCAGTCTAGCTCAATGGTCATATCAGCCAGTTATAATAATTAGCAATCATCCAAAAATCAAAGAGTGAAACAATGTCAATATGGAAAAAGAAATCATTTTATGATTTGCTTTTACCCCGAGAATACATCTTATAAAATAGGCACCAAACATCATTTGTTTCTACTTAAATTGTACTTGCGTGATTCCTTTTTTTCTGGATAAAATGTGCATTAAGTATTTAGGGAACACCATGACTCAGAGGAAGCTTGTATGGGATTCTTAGTGTGCAGTAGAGTACTATTGTTTTTAAAGTCATCAGCTTGGGAAGGCTATTACCACATTAAGAATGACCTTCAAAGCCACAAAAAATAGGATTTGGCCATGACTAGCCCTTTCTCTATCTACTAAGAATAATTGCAAGACTGGAATTCTTTATTCTAATGGTAATCAGGAACCAAAGAAATGTTGTATGAAGCAATAGCACATTGCTGCTCAGTTACAGTGTATGCATAGTCATTGATGGATCAGCTCTGAAAATTATTCTGATCATTAAAGGCAAGTGGGAGCCAAGCAAATGAAAAAGAAACAGGAATTTTCAGCACTTAATCTGGATGTGCAGGTCCTCACAGAAGAAGAGCAATTTAAGCATCTGTTACTGTCTGCTACAATTTCAATCTTAAGAAATCAGTGTCATACTTCTTTTCAGGAAAGGAGCCTATGTTGTGACTCAGTATTTGGTTCAAGCTGCACTTAATTAGAGTAAATCATTGCTGGAAATGTCACTAAACTGTAATTCAGATAGAAATAATGAAGCTCAAAAGTAATTTGATTTACAGCTGACGATCACCTTGAGAGGTGCTTTCTAGAAGAGGTAATTCCAGAAAGTTCTTAAGGAAATACTTGGGTTAAAGATAGTCTGAGAAATTATGAAGGGATTTTTTATTTGCAAGAGGTAGAAAGGTCAAATCAGAAAGGGTTTTTTTTGTCATAGAAAGATTCTCAACATACAAGCTTAACTCAGAGAAAATAGTATGTCCATGTACTCATTCCCTAGCAGATTAGATGTATGGAACTGGCCCTGTTGCTGATAAAAATCCAGTTTCAAAACAATAGCTGCAATTTACTTTTTCTCACAGCCAAGAAGCCATGTGGCCAGAGGGACCACTATGGGCTGATGGAGCTGCTGTCTACACACTTTCAAATTATTTTTTTCTCTGCACCTGTGGTAAACAACTCCAAAATTTCAACTCTGGTTGAAATCATCTATAACAGATGAGCTTTAGGTCCTAAATTTAGAAAGATTTTGAAATTAAATAAAAGAAGAGAGGGTTTTTTTATACCTCTCTTCCTTTGCCATTCAGACACTACCCAGTGTTAGCAGTGTATAGCTGCTTCCCTGAACCACGGACTCATCTGCAATGCAGCAGCTCAGCAGCAATTCATTTCTGCTTTGCTTAAAGTTTAACTTCTTTTTTTTTTTTTTTGTCTTTTGAGCCTAGCAGGACAGAAATAGAGTCTCATTCTATTTTAGAGGCATAACAGAAAAGGCCACTCATTCATATGCTTCAGACACTGGTTGGTTTTGACTGACACCACTAATATTGTGCAGATCTAGGCATTTTCTCTCCCCTATTTCAGATTATGTCAGATGAACCTTTGTCTGATTTCTACCCCTCTTGTACCTTAGCTGTGCGGATAATTGTAGCATGTGAACAGATGTATAAAAAAAGGTAAAACTACATAGAAAGCACACCATAATATGAAAGCAAACCTTCAACTTGACTTACCATTTCTGTGGCACGTCAGAATACTTTATCCCTGAAGGGTATGTGACATACTCACTGTGCATGTCAGAGCCAAAAACAGGTCACCTAGTAGGTACTAAAATAAAAGAGGTACCATATCACTGTTGATTGCTCACATTCAGCCCACAAAAATCTCTGCTTTTGCCACAGTAGTAACACTTTTATTTATTTTGTTGCATGCATCAGAGGGAGCATTTGCAATATCCCCTCTGGGAACCAGCAGCCCCATGGGTGCTGCGTGCTTACACTCACCCAAACCTTCCCAAGTAACCCTTGCAACAAACTTACCCAACCCTGCTATATACAGAAATGTTCATTTCCTCATTTCTTTTTAAACTTCTGTTTTATTTCGTTTAATAGCCAACCACCCTGTGCAGTCCCTGTGGGGACCTAACTCAGGGGCAGTTGCATTTCACAGCGCCAAGAGGGACACAGAACAGTTGGGTGACAGGACCAGGGAGAGACCAGCCAAAGCAGATGTGCATGATTGCTCTGTATCTCTGCCCTGGACTCTGACAGGCAGTCAGGGCACAGGGAGAGTGAGGCAGGCTTTGGTCTGGCCTAACAGCTAGGCCATGTTTAAGAATCTATCAAAGCTCTTATACAAAGGAACTGAAAGCATGGGGAATTGTTTTTCTTGATGCATGATGCTTGCTTTCTGTGTTTCTTGCATTCAATACTTACTCATAATCTCTGTTGTAGTAGCCTCTGAATTCTCAAGTTTGTTAGAGTTTTACTTTGTTTTTCTCTTACACTGTGTTTTCTCTTTAATGTTCTGTTTTCCAGTGTTTGTTACGGTACTGCAGGCATCGCCCAGAAATCAGTGTCTCACTCGGGCATTACATAACAGTTACACCAGATATTGCTGATGTTTCCCACTGTTTACAAAGCAGACTTAGTTTGCTCTTCATGTTTTCCAGTATTCAGTTGTCAGTTTACAAATGAGAACTGGCTGAGTCATTTTTGCCAAGCCATCGCCTTTCCACTCTCTGTATCCAAGTCCCAAGCGACAGGGATCACACAGCAAGGACTGCCACACCAGAAAGGGCAGATAAACTGCTGCTGCAGAGGAGGGAAGTTATTTTGACTTGATGTACAATGTTATGAGGTTTTTTCAATGTTACTAAGTCTTTTAATTTCGCAGTGTTGATGCAGGCTTATTTTTTTAAACTGTTTTTTTTTTTCCTTTCAATTTCCAACATTCATTACTAAGAGCTAAATCTTTGGCCACAGGAAAGTATGTCTCCTCTGACTTCCCTAAAATTATACTGAATTACACATGCTGTGGTTCTATCCCCAAATCTGCAGCCTTGTATTTAAGAGGTACTTGCACTTACTGAAGTTTAAAAGTGAAAAAAGCTGGTTTGGTTTTGGTTTTACCTTCTCTGTCCTAACCTGAAGGTGTCACAGAGCATACAGGGTAGTGATTCTGAGCAGGCCATAGCTCACTTTTGTGCCCAAACCTGTCTCTTTTCACTGAAGATTTACCTCTCTTAGTCTATCCTTTGCCAGCCCTGGTATAGTCCTTCTCTGTGCATGTGCTTTGGAAAAGAAGCCAGGTGACATACAGGGGAAGAAATGTGGGCTATGCAGAGCATTTATTCTCTTCATGTCAGTATTTCCCAGCACATGCTATAGAGCCAAGTGGATCTGTTTCTCACATGTCACAGCTCTCCCTTTGAACACAGTGAACAATAATTTTCCTGTGCAATGCTTTTTTAGGCTATGGAAGAAGAGCCAATCCAAAGAGCCAGTGTGTGAATCTGCTTTCAGACAGCTCTCCAGTCCACTCCTGTGCATTTCCAATAGGCACAGCAATGATACAGCACCAGCACCACTACCCTGCCCTTTAGGAGATGGATGTTAGCAGTCATAAATAATCACTGGATCCATGAGAACTAAGGGAAGCTCATTCTTTTGCAGTCCCAATAGTGTGTCACACCATGATGCATCACCTTGTCTCATAGAAATGAATTGGTCTTTTGTCTTTCTATTCCTCCACATTACCAGCCATTTGCATTTCCCTCCGGTGAATTCTATAACCAGGTTGAGTGACTATTCTTTACAGAATTGGTTTCAGACTTTCCAAGGCATGGTGGAAGAGGAAGGTTGTCACACAGAGAGCTTCACTATTGCTGTGATGCCCTCTGGGTTGCAGTGAACTGAAATGATTTCGTTTTAAAGGCTCAGCTTTGAAAGAGTGATTTTACCTTCCCAGTTGCTAATGAAATAACTACATTCATGCCAAATTGAAACTGGTACTGCACACTAAAAAGTGACAAGGAACAGCTGGCTTTGATGCTATGGCTTCCACTCATGAAAAGGTTTCCTTCTCAGCTCCTAGATATTTTCATGGAATAAGCAAAGCCACAGTAGCACAGGTTTGAGAGCCTCAGTGTCCTTGTCCGTTACACATTTTTCCCACAATTTGCCCTGCGGCTGCAGAAACGAAAAGTAAAAAAGTGATAGATTGAAAATTCTGTCCTAATTAATACTGTTTTCTCAGTATTTTTTCTAAGCTGATGACCAGATGTTTGAACCTAAATATGACCAGTCCAGGCACACTGAACATACACTCCACTTGAGTGCTTTGTTTGATTAGAGTTTTGTTTTGTTTTCTTTACTTTTCAATACCTCTTGATGACTTTATAAGATCTCACAAAAAAAAAAATAATCACAAGTAATAAGCTAACTCCAGTTTACACGCATGCAATGATAACTGTATTAATAATATGGTTCCTTTTCCTACTGCGGTGAAAGAGCATTAAGCATCATGCTTATAATTTTCCATGTTGCACAGAACTGCCACAGAAAGGAAAAGTTACTTAACCCGAGTATTTTATCTCTGTTTTGGCTCCATTTAACACCACATTGCTCGTACTGAGATATGGTCAGTGTGTTTGTACATGGTCCACCAGGAACTTCAGTTGACATGATGCCAGTCCTTCCCTGTTCTCAGATAGTTTGACCCCCACATTTGTAGAAGCCAGGAAAAAGCACAGCCCTAGTATCTTGCTGTGTCACAAGCAGCTGGTTATACAGGATTGGAGGAGGAAACAGGAACTGTTTTCCTGTTCAATGAACCATATTCAAGCTCTTTGCTGGACAGGAGTGGTGAGCCAGCATTGGGCACTGCTTCCTTAGGAATATTCAGGAATCTGAATTCACTTGGATTAAAGTGGCTTACATTATGTGACAGTCATGTGGGCACTTGCTGCAGTTTATCATCCATAACTGAATATTTGGTCTCATAGCACATGACTTTTAACTTAGTCCTCTCCTTAACACTTACGAATTTATCCACTGATTGTTACCAGTGTTTCCTGAAGAAGATGAAGTAGTTCAGTCTAACAGAGCAGGCATTTCTGGCAGGAAAAAAATAAACTACTTTTTTTTGTAATGAGTAATTTGCCCGTTTACCTACTTTTTTTTTGGTACAGTGGTGGTCTGCAGAGCAGGAAGTGACAACCCCACATTTGGCAGAGAAGGCAGCAAATATAACCCATAGCTTCCTTAGAAAAACCACATTGGGAATTAGCCATCAAAGCTGACTGTCTATTCAGGCTAGCAGGAAGAGCCCAGCCCCAGACTGTTCACTGTATTGAGCCCATGTGGAGCAGGCTATTTGATGTATACGAAATGGAAGCCTTTTTTTGAGTTCTGAACCTGATCTGTAAGTCTGCAGTTAAGCATCTTTCTTTTACAGACAAAGGAAATTTTTCCTGAAGGTTGTTGGATTTGCTTCATAGTAAAGTGGTTTTCATTTAAGATGTCTTTGTGTGTTGACAACCTTGTCTGAAGGTTATTTCATTGTATTCTCCTTGATCAAATGCTATTCACAATACAGTGGATGTCATGACCCAGTAATCCCATTTAATAAAATTCAGTGTCTCCTGACTAGCTAGCAAAGGGAGGTCCTATTCAAACAATTATCAGACCTTAGCATTGAACTTGTGACTAATATAAAATCAGAAATGACTCTTACTTTCCTCCTTCCTTTCACCTTGAGTGAATTTTAAATTGATTAATAGATCTAGATATCATCAAAGTCCTCAAAATCTGCACACACACTATAATAAAGGCAAAAAATAATTTCTGATGGGTACATTAATTCACCTCATAAGGCATCTTGTTAATTCCCTTGTCTATTGAACTATTTAAAGCTGATGATGTTGCACATTTGTCTCCCCAAAATAATTAACTCTTATCAAAATCCACTATGCTTCATTTACTCAACCATAACAAACTTGTTGCTCACAACACACAGTTTGTCTTTGATATCAGAAACATGAAAATAATATGAAAAAAATAGGCTTTAGATCCATAAATGAAATTTTATCCCAGCCTTGCAATAACTGCATCTTGGTATCTTGCTTTTTTGCTACTATGGCCTTGAGGGAGTTTCCAGACACGACAACTCTGCAAGGTGGAAGATGGAAGAAATTACCTGATCAGCAGGATACTCTTGGGACTTGAGTAATAATGTGCTCAGTCCACAGGAGAAATTAAGATGCTCGGAGATCCTTTTTTGATGTGAATTTAAGCATCCCAACAGGTGCAGGGTTTTATATGTGAGTTTCATACTTGCACAGTTAAGATCTGATGTGAATGAACCACCTAATGACTAAGGAGATTATCAGCTCTTTACCACCAATACAGCAAGAAACTAGAGGCTGCTAATGTTGCAGTCTCTGAAAGGAACAAAGCCTATCGACTTGACTGTCAAAAAAGGCTCCAAGTGTTTTTGGACAGGGAAGAGGAGTGACATCTGCGTGATAATGACAGCAAGTCATGGGCAATTTAATGCAACCTGCCTTAAATGCCCTGAAAAGTCAAAACAAAAAGCATCCTGCACTTACCTTTCTCAAGTATCATGTACAGCTGCTGTGTGTTTCAAACAGCTGCAACATTTGTCTGAGGAAGATGCAGTAGTTGTTTAGGGTCAGCATATTTATCTGAAGAGCGTTTAACAAACCTTTGGGATGACCAGCACTTTTAAAAACTACCTTGCTAAGGGCCAATTTCTCCTCCATGTCACACACTACAGAGGCCTCAAACACACAGCTAGCATGATTTAAACCTAGATATGCAGTAAGCATAATATGTACAAATACCCAGAAATATACTCACTGTGGTAAAACATGGTAGAGCAATACAACTTCAATGGGTTTCAATGTACAGAGGTCACAAAGTTCCAAACCACTTAGAAACTCACTCTGCAGATTTATTGTCACCCTCCTTTCTTCCTTCATCATCACCAGAAAATTAATGGACACTTGCCTGATACAATCACATAACTGAATGAAGTAGTTCCATCCATAGGTCTGGTACAATGAATTTATATTGACAAGATCACTGTAGTGTGACTATATATTTCAATAGTTCTCAAGCTGTTATAGATCAGTGCCTCCAAAAGCAAGCAAACAAACCCCAAAATGTGGATAATAAAACTGCTTGGTTGTCTTCTGCAGCCAGTGGCAGAAAGTAACCTCCTACAAAGTTTTGCCTTTGTTTTGGGATGTGTTGGGTGTGAATGTCATTGCACTCTGAAAAGACGATCCTGAAAACAAGAGCTGACATTAGTACATCTTTGGATACATAATCTCTTCCTTAAGGCTGTGTTGCAGTAATTAAAGAAACAGGATTTCAATGTGAGATTTGTTGCAGAGTCATTTTTCTATCCTGACCTTAAAGAAAATGAGTGGGGCTTTTCTAATGGATTTACATAGGACCTCAGTGCTGCAAAGCATCTTATTAGTTTCACTATTCAGCAAAGCATTCTAGTATAATTGAAGGATGATTTGGGCCTCTTTCCTTACCTAGTATCACATCCTCAGCAGCTCGCTTGGAAGCTGCAGCCAGCAATCCCAGCAACTGGAAGAAGTGCTGGTAACTATCCAATCAATACTCATGGCCTTTGATACTTCCAGAGCTCCCTGGAGAAAGCCACTG
Organism: Chiroxiphia lanceolata; assembly: GCF_009829145.1. NCBI lineage: Eukaryota > Metazoa > Chordata > Aves > Passeriformes > Pipridae > Chiroxiphia > Chiroxiphia lanceolata. Next base: position 16,099,107 of record NC_045646.1, on the reverse strand, counting down.
CTTGTACAGACTCATGGAATCATAGAGTGGTCTGTGTTGGAAGGGATCTTAAGGATCATCTTGTTCCAACCTCTCTACCATGGGCAGGGACATCTTCCACTAGACCAGGTTACTCAGAGCTCCATCCAACTTGGCTTTCAACATTTCCAGGGATGGGACAACCACAGTTTCTCAGGGCAACCTGTGCCACCACAGGGTGCCTCATCATCCTAACATTAAAGAATTTTTTTCTATTATCTAATCTAAACCTACTGTCAGTTTGAAGTCATTCTCCCTGGTCCTGTCACCACATGCTCTTGTAAATAATCTCTTTTGCCATCTTTCTTATAGGTTCCTATCACACACTGGAAGGCTGTAATTATGTCACCCCGAAGCCTTCCCTTCTCCAGGTTGAACAAATTCTTTCCTCTTAGGAGAGGTGCTCCATCTCTCTAATCAACTTGGTGGCCTCCTCTGGACTCACTTAAACAGGTAGAAATCAGTTTAATATGGTTGACTTGTAGCTGTCGTTGGCCTGGGGAGGAAGGGATGGGAGAATGACTGGTACAGAAGGCAAGGGAGGTCGGCCAAAATCAAACTGCTTCTTTTGGCTCAGTCCTAAAACGTGATGCCGAGCTAAAGAGAGTGATGGAGCACACAAGATCTCATGCCATGATCCTTGGATATCCACTACTACCATTTAAGGGTGTACTGAGGGCCCCCAGCTGGGCGGGAGGCAGAGAAAAGCCAGGAACGAGTATTTGTCAAGGCCAGCAGACTCTGTTCCTTGAACAGTTCTAATCGAAGCCAACCCCACAGAGGAAGGCATCCCAACTATCCCAGCTGGCAAATATTATTTTTTTCCTTTTGAGGAAAAAATAAAATACCATCAATTAAAGAATATTTAAAATATCATTCAACGTTTGTTTGGGTTGATTGTTATAGCAGCATCGTGTGGCTGATGGATTCCTGGTGTAAATGAGTCACTTGCTGCTGTAGAAAGGTATTTCTGCCTGGCCATTACTTCCTGCTCCCTTGACTGTGCTGACAGATCTAATCAGATACTTAATTGTGTTCTTTCAAAAGTGAACAGGAAAGGCGTTCAATGACCAGTGAAGACATTTCCAAAGGAAAACATTCACTTTCTCCTGAAAAAAAAATATAAAGGATTAGGTCTCTTTGGGACTATGTTATTGAGAATGAATGGCTGTAAATGTGGATTGCAGATGATTTACTCCATATCCCAGGATTTGAGGGATGAGTCATATTACTGTACCGGACAATGGCAGGACAAATACAAAAAAATCTTCTTCTATTGGGAGAAGGAAATATATAGTGGAAAAAAAAAAGGTTCTTCAGCACACTGATAAAAATAAGTACTTATTCAAAAGAATTTTAGGACTGGATTTTTTTATAGCAGAAAAAGAAAAAAGAAATTGCTTACATATCTAGGTTTTCCCTAGTTGTTTATGTAGTAATTATGTAACATATACACATTATGTTTGCATTTTATATGTCTGTATGCATATATAAAACCAGTACAATTTTGAAAACTAATGTGCTGTCTGGCATGTCCTCAAGCCCTGGATCACTTCTGGACAGAAAGAAAGCAAACTCTAGAAATCTGCTTACTTTGGATCTGGCCTCTGACACTCTTTGATAGATAACAGAAAACAGTGTCATTTTTAACAGGCCTTCAGCTGAGATAAAACCCTTTATATTAATGGCCATATTTCTATGCTACATCAGAGAATGTAAAAGACAGGGTTTGGCTGAAAAAAAATAACCCTCTTGGCATGTGCTGATATCAAGGAATATTAAGTATTTTCTTCCAGCTCACTGAGCCTTCACAGACTTAAGGCAGACCAGTACAGCCGTCCACAGCAAGGTAATACATAGTACAGCTCTTTCTGGAAGAATTCTGGGAGACAGCCAGCCTGAGGAAAAATGCTGAGCTAAATTCAACACAATATTATTGTTCATTTCTCTGCTCACTGAAACAGACTTGGAAAGGAAAGTGAATTTAAGCTCCACAGTGTGTGAAGTGTATATTAAATAAGAAGTTGAATCAGGTGAGTATTTATTAGAAAGTACAGCAGATGCTGAGTAACACCACTCGGAGTTGTAAGAATGCCAGTCCATGCAGCCACTGAAAGCAAAACCTAGGAGCTGTGTTTCAACATGTGAAATTGGAAAGGAAAAAAAAAAGGAGGTTAAAACACTTATAAAAGTGTGTTCTTTAGTGTACACCTACTTGAATGAGTTTTCCCCAGTGTGAAAAGTGTCATGTCATTAGAAGTAATATAGATTTTTGGGCAACTGCCAGCCATGCTTTGTGCAGGGTAAAGGAAAGCAATGCAGAATTATACTCCATCATTCACCAGATTGCTTCAACTCCTTCTACTTAAATAGAAGTCCATCATAATATTACAGAATACTTTAAAAATGTTCTGTAATTAGTTTCCAGAAATAAATTAGCTAACAGTGGATGAATCACAGACTTTTTTCCTGCACACACGAGGCTGATCAACCCTCAGAGATACTTGAACCTGGAAAAGTCACAGCTGAAAACAGTGTTATAGCCTTCCCAGCCCTGTACAACTTTCTCATAATCAGGTCCTGGCTTTCATTCCTTCTTGTTGCTGTCTCCAAAGAGATACACTCCCATTGGCATGATACTTGTCTTGCTTTTTTGGGAGTGATGTGGAAGTATAGCAGAGTTGTGCATGGCTGAGCTGAGCTTCCAGCTCCTTTTGAAGTCAAGAGAATGGCAGACTGTGCATATTAGAGTATTTCTTTTATTGCATTTCCCAAAACAGTGCTGCTTCTGAGCTTGCCAATACTAAGCAGTTGTTAGTTTAGTGTACAGGAGAGCAGCAGCTGCTGGGCACATGCCAGTTCCTTTAAGTAGCAACAACACTGCCACCCAAAGCCATCCAAAACCAGAGCAGAACTGAGGAAAATGCCACACACTCATCTATACGTTTATATGCTGTGCTGCTGTGGGCAGGCTGCAATAATCACATATGCAGCTCTTCAACATAGGGCTGACAAGAAAGCGACTCCAAATACAGTGTAGCCAGGAGCAGAGTGAATGCAAACTGCAAAATTACTGTCCCCCTTAGGGATTTGCTGCCGGTTTTCTACTTTACTTCTCAAATAACTTCACGGTTGCTTTGAAAACCTCTGAAGCACTAACCAGCAGTTTACTTGTTAATGTCACAATTTGGGCCAACAGCGGAAGCACCAGCTGGTTTGTTTCTGAAAGGCTGTAAAGAAAGGGCTCTGGGCTGGGAGCATACAGCACTTCAGCTTTGCTTTTGGAGAGCAGTGGAGATTGCCTTTTGATGTACAACTGCTTCCATCACATGATACAGGGCCTCCAGAATACAAAGCTGCAACCATGATTTTGGAAATAAAGCCGTAGGGTGGGTATAAGACTTTGGCTACACATCTGAATGCATTAGTTAAAGTCCTCTCACCTCCATTACTGCCCAGTGGTTGCAGAGTTCTGCATCTGCCTTTTACCTCAACAGATATTGGGGCAACAAATACCGAGTTATCACATGAGATTCTGCAACATTTGCAGAAAGTAGTTGAATACTTTCTTTTTCTTTTCTTCATACCACCTAGAGTAATGAAGTCATGAAATGGTTACTTTAATCTCACTCCCATTTTGCCCCATCTTGCAAAACAAAGTACAGCAAATGGGAGATCTCACGCTGCAGCACATTTCCTGCACCTTGCACCAATGCTGCCAGTCACCCTCCTCAACACGACGCCCACCACCATTTTGCAGCATGAAGTGCTCCAGTATTCTGTCCAAAGCCTTCACACACCATAGAAATGAATTTAGCATTGTCTCCTCTTCCTGCAAGTAGGCACAGAGCCAGTGCTGAGGGCAGAGGGGCAGGGTCAACCTCCAAGGCAGTGTCTCTTCCACTTCCTAAATGACTCTGCAAGACCTTTCTGCCAGCAGCCAAATTGTTACTAAACAAGAGCAAACAGCTGTTTGCAGCAGCAGGGACTCCTTCACACTGCCAGAACTCGTCATAAGAAACCACAGGATGTGGTGACCCCTGAGAACAGCCCCTGTGCCTGACCCAACACCCCAGACATGCACCAGCCTTCACTGGGGCTGCCCATGGGACACCAGAGCTCTGTGAGCTTCTGGCACATGCAAGATGTTTCTAAGACAGCCCCTTCTCTGGGGATCAAAGGCTGCCTGCTGGAGTGTTCTGCAGAAATTCCTCCTTCTCATGGTACGAAACAGCCGAAACCATGGAGTGTCCAGTGGGATAAACACTCAAAGCAACACACTAAGATAACTCTGAAAAGCCAAGCCCAAGCACTACAAAGGCAACTATTCTCCTGAGCGCTGGCAGTGGCCATTGCACCAGCATGGCTGCACTCAGAAACCAGGCATTTCAGATTTAGGTGCTAAACAAAGAACTTAAAAGCCCCAACATTTCTGGGGCAGGGAGTAGAGCCAAGAGAGATTTCAGAAGGCATTTATGTGCTTGAACTTAAAGATAGGAAATTGCTATTCATCTGGGACATGCAATTCTTGGGAATACCCAGACTTAGTTATCTTGCTTCTACTGAGTCTGAAGATCTTATTCTGATTATTTTGGGTTTTTTTAAGAAGTAATATCACATCTTCTATAAGAATTTAAATTATCTGTGTGCCTAATTTGTTTTGTTTATCTGTGTTGTGCTACAAAAAAATGTATTACACATTCAAAACTCACCTGAGTGGCTGCAGACTTTTATGAAGGTACAACCGATATGATGCTTCAAAGGCCAGCTGGTTTCCACAATAAAAGATGATCTGAGATGAAAAAAAAGCAGTTTTCCAGAGCTCAAGCCTATTTTGAAATGATTATTAAAAGGCATGTTAGAACTATGTTAGAAAAGGGTATGCATGAGTACCAAAGACATTTTCCTGTCCTTATGAAGAGCTATTAATAAAGGAAAATTTTTAAAAACTTAAATATATTACAACCTAAATAATATCTTCCCACTCAAAAAAAGTTGTTTCACACAGACAGGCACTGGGGTCAGGTAGACATAAAGATATCTGGGTGCCATGATGGTACAAAAGACATGCTATACAGGGTGAAGTCGGCCATTCATTGAACGGGATTAAAAATGGAAATAGAGTCAAAGAAGATATACAGGAAATAAAAAGGGCAGTAGAGGGTATAAATACCATAGGATAAGTGAGGGTAGCAAAGCAGTAAGAACAGACCATCAACACCCTGTGTACTGTTGACAGCAGCAGAGACACCTGGGGCAAAATGATCCATATTTATCTTGCAGAACACAAGTGGTATGAGTGAAACCCATAATTACTGGGAGGAAGCTTAAGAGAGCAGAGAAGGAAAGTGGGGTGCAAGGGTGGGTAGCATAGTGTGTGCCCATGGGCTGCACCCCCTCCCTCATTCTCCTGGGAATGCCCCCGTCCCCATTGGATGGATGAGTGAGTGCTGGATGCCCCCAGTCACAGCCCAGGTTGCAGAGACACGGTTGCTGGCCCAGCTGACATCCTCATCTCATTCCCAGTAGGGCATGGAAAGCCTTCATGGAGTCACTAACCCAGGAGAGAGGAGGAAAATGTGTGTTTGCATCCTGTCCCCCAGCATTTTTTATCCCCTTCTAGGTAATTTCAGCCACGAATGTTCAACTAATTAAGAGAAAACAAGACTTGACTTGAATTCCCAAGCTGAGACTGCAGCCTTCTCGAATTTCTTCTGCTGACAGATTTCTGTTTTCTTTTGAGTTTTTTTAATCTTTTATCTGGTTTGAGCTGTCTGCAGCAAGTGAAACAAGTCCACTTGCAGGCTATTTCTGAGGCATTGCCTCTAATGATCCAGTATTCAAGTTTGATTGTTTACACTAAAAGACACCTGATCTTGTTAAAAAGGCTAACATGTGCTGCAGATAAAATCCTTACTAAACCCCTTAATTCTTCAGATTTTTATCTACCGTGGTGTTGAATTTACTGTATAATGTCTGAGGTGTGCTGCCAATGATAGATTCAGGTTGTAATCTCTGCAGGAGAGGCAGCTGAGTTTTTTCTGTATGCAAATTGCTGACAATGTTAATGGCCATCAGCAAGGAACAAATAATCCTACTCATAATGTCAGCACCAGTTTCCTGTCTGTATCACAATCCATTCTTAGGCAAGAGATGTAAACTCAATAGAACAGCTCCCCCCCCATTTATGTAGAAATATTCCTCTTGCAGGTGTTAATCCAATTAAAAGCTCTTTTTTTTTTCATGAAGAGGCATCCAAAGAATAAGATGTTCTACCTAGGGATGTATGTGTAATATCAGACCTGCCTATTTGCATGTCTTTGTTCTTAACTTCTTTTTTTTAAAAAAAAAAAAAAAGTTATTCCATTTGAATAGAAATTTCAGGCAGCAGAAATATAATTTGCACATATAGTTGAACTCCAGAAATACTGGCCATGTCATAAAACACACAGCTGGATAGATCCTTATCTCACAGCATTCAACCTGCTCACTAGGTAGGAATGCTTAAATCCCTGCCCATCACAAACACTCCTGAGCTTATGTCACTGATCTGTTTTAACACAAAGGCTCACTCTCTCTCTTCATGGTCCATCAAATTTGAAGACACCATACTGAAACTACTGGAAAAAAACACCCTGCACCAATCCGCCATTTTCTAGAAGAGAGATTAATGGCATTGGGATTATGCAGCTAAATTAGTAAACCCATCTGCTGTCATTAAGTTGGTTATATTTACAATAAATAATACTCTCCATCAGAAAATAAAACATCTGGAATTTGCTATATCTTACTATATTTTCTATGCAGTGTTCACAAAAGATTGCCTGTTTCAGGTAATTAACAGTGATTTGCTGAGAAATGGATTGAAAAGTCTGTGCTTTATGACAACAGGCTGAGTTGCAGTGATCTGATTTCTCTGTGTGCATTCAGCAGTGCAGCAGAAGCTGAAGGGTAGGCTGAATTCTTAGATGGCTGTTCTGGTACCAGCAGCAAGACAGAATTTATTGCCTGCTTTCATTCATTAAACCATATACATTTAAATAATAGAAAGTACCTGAAGACAATCAGCAGTGTAAATTACCTAAAGGAATGTAAGTAAAATGGTTTTGAGGCAGCTCTACAGTATGCCAGTGTCACTAAGACTGTGTGGAAAACAGAGTGGAGCTAATGAAATGCCATTTCACTGTCAAGTGCTGAAGCACCACCAGTCAAGGACTTGTCAGGACAAACTGTGGTAGCAGTGAGTGAAGAAGCAGCTGGAATGGTGCCAGAAACAGGACCTGACACTGACTGCAAACTGTGCCACAAGGCAAGGTCAGACGTCACTGTAGTTTCTTATGGTGGTCTCCAGCCCCTTTTAGCAAAACAGCCCAGGTGACTCTCAAAGCCCTATTTAGCACCAATGGTAGCCAGCAAACAGGGCTAAGCACAGGGAAAAGAGTTGTTCACTCTGCAGTGAACTTCCCTCTCTCTGGCAGAATTTTGGGCCAGGATTTCTCTGCTATATGGACCCCATGGAATCCCACGGGCTCCCACCTGCAAGTTTGGCAGTATCATTTCTTTGATAATATTTGCATTGGCTACTTTGGGAAATAAAGTCCATGAAATCATGATTCTGGGTCTATGTGGTCAGTGACATACTGAATAATGACACAAACTTCTCCATGTGTAACAACCTCAGGCTTCTCCAGCCCAGCACACAGAGGCCTTCTGCACACAGCAACAGAACCAGACGTCTGAACATGTTTGGACCATGTTATCACAGGTTCCAGGAAGGACTCAAAAAATCTCTTGAGAAATATGTCTGTTTAATCACCTAAAAATATTTCAACAGTCTGTCCTCTTCTATTCTGGAAGAAAACTCTCCATCCACTAATTTTCGGTGCGCACTCATAAAATGTGCACCACATCCCATCAGAGAGCTGTCACTACCTTGCTTTTAGAATGAGGAAATGATTTACACCAACTTGATGTGTTGCAGCACCAGTAAGGAGAAGGATGAGTTCTGCAGGCTGAGAAGGAACAGCCCAGTGACATCCTTGTGCAGATTGTTCATTTAATCATTAAACTATCACAGAAGAAAGTAACACTGGCTGTGTTATGCAGCCACATTCCTCAGGACAGAATTGCGTTACTTTAAGACATAAAATGGCATAATTGTGTGCATGCTATTCTAGCAACGGCATTGACAAACGTTATATTCTATTAAAAAAAAAAAGGACAAAAAAGAGAACTGTTCATAAATGACACTGTCAAATCAGGTAACGAGCAGCAGGAGAAAAAGCAAGAATTGCCATGAACGGCCAAATGCCACTGATGATGAATGCAGGTAATTCTGGGGCAGAAACCCAACAAAACAGGCACAAGAGTGAAAAGGGCATTCCAAGATAATTAATGTAGTGTTTCATTTCTACCTTATTTCATACATACCTTTCTTGTTGCCTTTCATTCTTTTTTTATCTTCTTAAATTTTATTTTCATTGTGTCTTAATGGATGGTTGAGAGTGTGAAAAGTGAATAAAGTTCCTTGACCACCTTGAAAAATTCACATTATTTTAGCAAATTATGCACATATATTTTTTATAGGGTCTAGAGAATTCCAGATGTAAATTACATTTCTTGCTTTATTCATGCAAAGTTTTACTATGTTTAGAAGCAGGAATGCCTTTGTTGTTCAAGACCAAAGCCACTCCTTGAGAAGCTGTTCAGAAACAATAATATTAAACTACAAACCAAACAAAATGTTGCCTTCCTATGTTTAATGAGAACTTCATTTTTCTTACCTTGCCAAGCCTGGCAAAATGCTTTCAAAATTAGATGTCATTCCTGAGGCCTAGAGACATGCAGGTTGGGTTAGAGCCAGACCTAAGGGAATCAGAAATTAAAATATTTATTAAATTTTATAATTAGAAGTAGAAACATATAAATTCTTCAAAAATCATCAAAGTCTTTCCAAGGAGTGCATGACGTTGTAGCAGTCAGAGGCAGAATATGGCCAAAGTGTAATTAAACAAAATGCAGAAAAAGCTATAGAGGAAAAAATCAAAGATTTCCTTGATAAAGTCCGTGTCTTATTAAATGCACAACATGTTTTTTTGGCTTTAACTCTTTGTGATGTTCACATCCATGGGGTTTAAATCTTAATGCAGGCTTTCCACTGCTGTGTGTTTACAGAGTCACTCACACCTTTGAGAAGTACTTTCAGGGAGACGGCAAAGTGGCCTCAAATTCAGATGGTTTTGTTACTTCACCTTCTCTGTTAACGAGTGCAAATATGTGATCATAGAATCATAGAATCACAGAATGGTTTGGGTTGGAAGAGACCTCAAAGATTAAGTAGCTCCAAGCACCCTGCCATGGGCAGAGCCACCTTCCACAAGATCAGGTTGCTCAGAGCTCCATCCAACCTGGCCTTGAACACTTCCAGGGATGGGGCAGCCACAGCTTCTATGGGCAACTGGTTCCAGTGCCTTACCACTCTTACAGTGAAGAATTTCTTCCTAATATCTTATCTAAACCTGCTGTCTTTCAGTTTATAGCCTTATTCTATCACTATGTGATCAGCACATGCATGGCCTTCCCCATGCTGCTGACGAGGGCTGGGTGGGAGCATAAGCCAGAGACCAGTTTCCCATTACCGTCTCTGCTGTGGCAGCAAGTGCAGGACGGGGTCAGGACCGTGAGGTGTGTGTGGGTGCTGAGTGTGCAGCTCTCCAAACCGGAGAGGTGGGAGTCAGCACACTCCTCTGTGGTGGAGCACAATGAGTAGCAGCAGGAAATAAAATGTGAAGGAGGCCAGAAACAGCTGGGAACACTCATCTTGCCTCGTGTCTTTTCACATGTCTTTTCACTGCATTGGGAACAAAAGCCCAGCTCCAAGAGAAGGCAGAGCTCACCAACGAGATGAAAAAAAATTGATGTTTTCTAGAATTAGCTGAAGTCCTACAGAGGATAGTGTCGGCACTGGCACATGACATGTTGTCTCTGTGTGGGCTGCTGCCAGCCAAGGGACTGGCACCCACAGAGTTGCCTCCTCTGGCTCTAATAGGCTCCTCGGCTGTATAGACACATTTGGATGCTTTCATCTCATATCTGTCCCTGCTCGGGTTGATTTTACAAGGTTTGGAAGCCTCTGCATAACCCTTATCCACAAAACAGGCTACAAACTTCTTCAAATCCAGCAAATCCATATCTTATTCCCCTTAATATTTAGCAGTAGTCAGCTGGAGGCACTGTCCCTGCTCTCTACTGTGAAGGCTGCTTGGTGTGCTCAATACCATGCAGGTCTTTGACACTGCCCTACATGGCAACACAAATCCATGGGCTATGCTTGGAAGGCATTAATCTAAAGAGAAAAGAGACATTATTAAACACCATGGGAGTGCAGTAGTTTTAACCCTCTGTTCTCACACCCCATGTCTCCCAGGCTGGTTCTGTGGCAGCGGCAGCAGATCAGGAAGAACAACCTTCAGCAGCTGCAAAGTGTCAGCAAACATGGGAGCTGCCAGGGCTCTTCCCCCTTTCTGTTTTATGGTGGGATACATAGCTGTGCAGTGAGAAAGCAAGACATTCATCCAGCTACTTTTGCAGATGAATAAAGACAGTTTTCAGACAAACACTTTACCATCCAAATATTAGCAACAACCACTACTCAGGCATGGGTCTGGGAAATATTATTTTGATATTAGTGTTTTAAAAGAAAAACTGATGGTCTTTCTGTCATAGAAACAGCATTTTTCAAAAGTGCACACAGCATCACAGCATCATGTGCTAGAACACACAGGGGAGCTCCCTGCTGCTGCTGGCCCCGGCTGGAGGATGCTCAGTCTCCACTGAGTTATACATATAACATGTTAAACTCATCAGGTTCGAGGTAGTGCCCCAAAACCCCAAGATCAAGAGTGAGCAGACCAGACATAACACAACCCAAGGGGTAGGTAGTTCCTACCCTGAATATTGCCAGATTAGGTAGCAGTGGGAACAGTCAGTTCAAGTCAAAGCATCACTGTCCTTGACCAACCAGCAAGGAACCATGACAGGAAGATGGTGATGACAAACTGTATTTTCCTACGTGGAAAATCAAAGCAGAGTGAGTTACTGAGGCTTACAGGGGAGAAATCTGTGAGAGATCAAAATCATCACCCCCACCTCTGAAATTTCCATCCTGAGATGGAAGCAGAGAGCCTCAAGGTCTGACTGTCACCAAGAGCACACAGGGAGAGAAACCAGAGCTTGTTGTTCAGAGCTGCCAATTGGTTTGATACTACACTTCATTTATTTTCAAAAACTGAATTTACTAGGAAGAAATTAGCTATTGAATAGACAGAAAGGATGATGTTCCCTTCTGGAACCTGAAAACATTATCTTTTTTATTTTTATTTTCCTTATTTTTTTTCTTTTTTTTAAAATTACCCTGTTATTGCTCCTTGAAGACTTACTGCTAAATGCTCAGTAATCAAGAACTGATCCTTAGACCAGACTCAAATATCTTATTTGTGCAAGACTGTGAATAACTTTGGCCAAATTCCCTCTTTTAATATAATTCAGCTGACTTAGAGAGAGTTTATAGCAACATAAATGAGAGGAGATTCAGGTTCAATGCTTCATTTTCCATCCACATCTGAAGTTAACTACCAGCTTTATTCCCTGATCCTGCTGAAAGAGCTGATGATGGTGGTACACAAACAAAGGCGCCTTGACGTGCAAAGAGTTGTGTATGTTGTTGCTAAACAAACATGCCCATGTTAACTTCAGCCTCATTAAAAATACAAGAAAAACATTCATCCTGGGATCCCAGACAGGCAAATGGTACTAAAGGATGTGTTCTAAGCATTAAAAAAACACACAAAACACTCCAAAACAAACAGGAAAAAACCCCACTGTAAAGCCATGGAAGGTAAATACCCAAAATTATAAACCTTAAAAAAGAAAACGTTTTCTATGTCCAGCCTAGTATGTCTTGATTCATGGATAAAAGGATTTAACATTCTTTTTACTCTATCCACTTTTAATAGGAAAATCCAGGTGCAGATGTGGGCTTCATTCCAGTGCCAAGCTCCCTGCTCTGTTTAATAAAGAGTTTAATGCAATTTAATCCAAAGAAGCAAAGAGCCCTAAGATACCAGCACTAGAGATTCAGAATCCTAATTAATTTTCTGTTGGTCACAGTTGTCACAGAGATACCCTCACTTGTGCTTTTGCTAATATGGTTTTAAAAAAAAATAAAACCCACTAAACTGTATTTGCACTCAGTTGCAGTTCCTGGTGAAATTATTAATATTTATATAAGAAAATAGAATCTTTCCAACCAGAATTATTCAGTTATCTCCTCCCTCCCCTTGCTTTGTTCCTGCCCATGAGATTGTTCTGTCATTAATGAAGGGATAAGCATAAATGCATGGAAACACCACTGGCTGAGCCTGCCTCATCATACACTGGTGTTCAGGAACAGAAGGCAGAAGCATATTCTCACCCCTGCCAGCAAATCCACAGGAAGACATGACACAAGGACCTTTCCACCACATGAGGAGAAAAAATTTTGGGTGACTTATGAAGATGAGGAGGTGATTTGAATTTCACAGAATCATAGAGTGGTTTAGGTCGGAAGAGACCTTAAGGACGATCTAGTTCAAGGTCACCTTCCACAAGACCAGGTTGCTCAGATCCCCATCCAACCTGACTTTGAACACTTCCAGGGATGAGCTAGTGACACCATTTTACAGGGAGCAAGTGGAAGCCATGGTGCCCTTGGCCTGGAAGAAGTCACTGATAGAAAAGCCAGTGACCACTGCACATGCAGCAGCCTCAGCCCTCCCTCTGTGTGACACACACCCGGGCCAAGCACTCAGGCTACCCATAATCTAAGGTGAGCAGCAGCAAACTGGCCTCGATGGGACATGCAGTGGTGGCATAAAGAAATTCAGCAGCCCAAGAGCCACAGAAGAAAAAGCTGAGCAGCATATTAACCACTGCAGCTGGCTGGGGGTCTAGTTTGTTATAGACAACTTCTAAGCTCAGGGAAGAACAGCCTTTTCTGGGCAGCTGTGCAAAAGGTTCTCCCAAAGTGATGAATACGTCTGTAATCCCTGCAAGTCGTGTCTCTCACCCATTTGGAGGCAAACAGCAGCGACCTGCTTTTATGAGACCCCAAACCACAGTCCCAGGGGCAGGTATGGGGCTGGCCACGTGCTCAGCACACCTGGAGCAGCTCATGTGTCCCATATCACCCACGGTGATATGGACATTTTCAGAAGTCCTTTGTTTCTAGGAACATAGACGACATGGTGGTTGCATTTCATTCTGGACTAGGGTGAAATTCTGATTGAGAAAAACACTGACAGGGACTCAAATAATGCATCACAAATTCAATATACTCAATACAAATGAACCAACACCAGAATTTCTGACCTCTAACCACAATATCACTTTTGTAATATGATGACACCATACCAAGCTATTTCCTCCTGGTTCAAGAGCCAAATGCTATTTGCTGAAAGCCAATTCAGTTTGTCTAAACTTAATAAAATACCCTTCTGCAACAAAGAATAAGGATTTTCTTCTTGAAGAAAATAATAAACATATGACAACTTAAACAAACTGCACCCTGCCGAAACCCTTTGAGGCTTAAATATATTGCTTTTTTTTTTTTCTTCCCCCCAAATCACAGATTTTAATAAACGACAGAAGTAGACCATGTTATACAAGGGATTGTTATTAAGTAGACTGGGAAAAGTACTAAATGTCCAGTGTCTGCCTGTTCACTAAAACTGTTTCATGGCATTGATGCATCTCACCTTTATCATTTTCACTCCCATTTAAAGATACCCGAAACAAACTGGTTTCCACTACTACAGCAAAGAAGACTAGCGAAAGAGATCACCTTCTCTTTATTTATGTACAGTAAATTACATGGTCAAAAATAATAATAACTAAAAAATCACAAAGCTCATTACATAACTAATTTCAGGAATGCTGCTGGGTTGTGGGGTTATTTTTAATAATGCACTCTTTCATGAAGATGAGTTTTAACTCAGCTTCACGTAAATGCTGACCTGTTTTATAATGACCACAGTGATGGGGCAGCCCCTGAGAGAGGGGACACCTGAGGACAGTTGGGCTGTCCAGGAGTTACTCAGCATCAGGAGAGACTGCAAAAACCTCTTAGAAAAATGTTTTTGAGACTTTCTTTTCCCAAAAGGAATGGTACCTCTATGGACTATGAACATCGTTTCTCTTCTTGTTAAAGGGAAGAATTATCCTGATGGTGACAGAAATAAATGTTTTTAGATTACTGAGAGGTTTATACACAACAAGAAAATAATTCAATTTGAGGTTTTACTTAAGATACAAAACCCATTAAAACATGATCTTTTTCCTGCTGATGCCTAGAGCCCTTTGCCAGAGCTTTCAATGTCAGCAGGACTGTGCCTCTCTTACTTGTAAGGAAAGACTCACTCTGTGATGATTACAAATGGAAAGACGGAACAATACGTGCTGCTGAGAAAGCCCTGTGACTGGGAAAAATTCCTCACATCTCCTGCTGCTGCTTTCAGCATCATCATGTGGGCTATTTGATGTCACAGTGGGGCTCCCAGGGCGGCCAATGTGGCAGGGGCCAGCGCTGATGCTCCCAGCTCCTGGGCCAGTGCTGTAATTGGAAAGAGAAGAGCAGGTTAAGACAAACACATCAGAATGGAGAGCTAAAGGCAGCAAGAGACAAACCCTTGCAGTGATAGAGTTATCACAGCTTGGCTATTTTCAGGTTGTAATTTCCTGCAGACACACAGGAAGAGTGGGAAAAAACAATTTGTATGTGCTTAAGTTAAAACCACTGTCCTGATCTTTATGCCTTTCGAGATGAAAAAACAAATCTCAGATTATCTGTGTCTGAATCCAGGAATGCATTTTCCTCCTAATTTCACCAGACCTCCAGAGCTGCAATTAGTTATGGAGAGTGTCCGTGTTTTCTTGGTCCCACCTAAGGATTCAGCAGCATTCAATATCCATGGACACTGAGCATGTCACCATGTTCCCTTTTGGTTTGGTGACAGCATCCCCCCAGATGTCAGTGGGAACTGGGATAGGCTCTGAAAGGAGTTGTGAATCTCCGTTAAGCTAACTTCTTCTCTACAGAGTTTTCAAATTATCACTGGTTTAATCACGTGATACTTCCCCAAGAGTTCTTTGTAGCAATCTAGTGCACTAAAACACATCACCAGATGAAAATTATCAGCAAAATGCACTGAAGTGTGAGAACCAGCCCACTAAGGTGCTCTGAGAGCTGACAGGGAAGGAAAGTGCTTGTGAAAATGCAGATGAGTGAGTGACTTGCTTGGCTCTCAGGGGTCAGGAGTGGAGGAATAAAAGAAAACACTGCAAATTCAGCTGCATCCATGTGTGGACATGGATGGCTCAAACGTCTTCTTTCATTTTGATGTCACTTTTCTAGGCAACTGGTGTTTATCTGTTTAGGAACAGAGGAGTCATAAAACAGATAAAAGATTGTTTTTTCTCAGGAAGAAACAAGTCTAACCCACAACAGAAATCTTTCTCTATATTTTCACCATAGTGACAAAGTGACTCCTCTGTTTTCATTAACAATACTGTACTTGTCAAGCAAAAGTCAAGTCAATAAATAATAGCTTCTTGAAACATAAGGTTTTGACATGTAAGGTCTTTGCTTTCAGTTAATGGAAACAGGCATCACAAGAGAACTTGACTGTGCCCTCTTGGTCTAAGTCACCTCAGAAATTGCTGAAAAAGAGTAATCAGGGTGAGTGGGAATTTAGTAAGGATGGCTGGGGCCAAACTTGGTCCCTATGGTCTTGCAGGACAGAAGACAGTGCATTCTTGCAAATTTATTTGTAACATTTTGCCTGTTCCCCATAAATGTAGTTTTACTAACTCACACTTGTGCACTAGTAGCCTAGTCATCTCTCAACCATAAAACTTACCACCAAGACTTGTGTAAAGGTTTGCTACAGATATTCCATTCTAGTGCTTCCTAATAAGAACCACTTTCAGACTTATCAAAAAGAGATAGAGGTGGTTTCATCAGTGTGCTACTGCTCCCTCAGTCATGCTCTGACCTTGGGCAGGTAATTTATCTGGTCTGTGCATCAGTTTTTCCTTCTACAGAAAGGGGGAATTGAATTTTACCTTATAGGGGCATACTGTGAAGCTGCAGAGCTTTAAGGCTGACAGGAGCAGACCTAATAAAGGGACAAGATACAAATCCCCAAGGCACACGCAGCTCTTGGGTGCATTTCCCAGGACTTTGCCCTTAGAGTGCATTTTATAAACAAGGCCAAAGGGATTTAATTAAAAAAATAAAAATAAAAAAAAAGGTCTTCTTAAATTTAAACATGACATTAGCTACCTCTCAAAATCATAGCATTAAATTAAAAATTCTAAATTATGAGAGCTTTCAGATCAAAATGCTACACACTAGCTCAAATAGAACAGAAATAAAAAGGCAATTATAGCCAACTGCTCTCCTGCCAACCACTGCTTTGCAGGCTGGGCTCAGCTTCCAGTCAGCAGCTGCAATGAACACAATTTTTGAAGCTGCAATAAACTCTACTCAGGAACTTCCCAGCACCTGAGAAGGTCCCTGTGATATCACCCCCACACTGCAACTGCCATCCCAGCAGAGCAGCAGTCCTTGCCCCATGTGTGGCATCTTCAGACCACTCACATCCTGAAAGAATAACAATTGGTGACTGTCAGCACAAAAATAACCATCTGCATTGTTCTCACCAGGCTGGACAAGGGTAGATCAATGCACTCCCAATAGAAAGGAGAGGGGTAAGAAATATGAACTCAGTTCAATCCAGGAAGACCTTGCTCATGGGCAGATGCTGATTTGGCCTCCTACCTCCATCAGAACCATGTGCATACCTTCACTTCCCCACTCTGCAGCCAGGGAAACAAAATGTTTCTGGGACATTTGCCAAACCTCTGCCCTCCTCCCTAGTTTTCTGGAGGATATTTTTGGTGGGGTTTATTATTGGTTTGGTTTTTAAAAAAAAAATTCTTGATGAAAGTCTAAAATTACTAAATATCTTCTTTATTTTCTCTCTAAACACCATTTAATTCTCCAAATCTGCACTTTAAAAGGCATAAGAACCTCAAGATGGGTCTTGCAGGAGTGAGACACTTTGCCTGACAAGGGCAAAGGGCAGCAAAGGGTGGATGCATGTGCCAAATGGGCCATGGCTGGGGTACAAAGCAGTCAGTGAGGCTGCACATCTTCCCTGCTGCAGCTCACACAGGGAGGGCTCCCTGCAGGGCCCACCGATAGTGGCTGTTGTGACGTGCAGAGCCACAGATCCGTGCTGTTTGCTGTTCTTGCCATTCCACTCCTCTTAGCTCTCCAAGTGTCCAAGCAGATCCTCTCTAACATCTTGTCCCAAAATATTCATTTATGGCTGTTTCTCAAGCAGCTAGATATTATTTCTGTTAATTAGGCCTTTTGGCTGCTTGATATGCCAGAAAATTCACATTTTTCTACTCTTTTTCCCCTGCTTCTGAGTTGTTGTATTCATTCAAGATGAAAGCCAGATGTTATATTAATAAGAAAACTGACTTTCCTAAAGGGAAACATTCATCAGGGTAGAAGCAGACATTGTAGCTTTGCTGTGAATTATTTAAATTCCTTCTTTTTTTCTTTTTCTTCTGAACAGGAAATCCAAGAAGATGTATTTGAAAGCAATAGTATTGTGACTGCAGAATAAAAGCCATTTACCCTAATCCCTTTAAAGGCTGGTAATAGGGATTAAAATGTACTGAAGTTTAAAAATGTTTAAATTTGAAGAAAAGACAAATATAAACCCAAAATATTTGGGGGAAAAAAATGTTTGGATAATTTACATAACAAATACTTTTTAAATACAACAACGGATAATTACTATCAAACCACAGAGGCTCTTCTCCCACAGCCAGGGTTTTAGCACAAATGAGCCTAAATGACACTTTATGATGAAAAAAACAACATTCTATAAAACAGCTCCTCTGATATTGTGTTGGATGGGTACACTGTGATTACTTTCATAGAGAGAGTGGGATGGGGTGACTTGGGAACAAGTCATTTGTGCAAGGATAAACTTCCCCATGGTATTGCCCAGCAGGTTCTTGGGGTGTTTCCGACAGCTGGGTTTGGCACTTGTGGAGCTGAGCTGGCTGTGACTCTTGGTCTGGTGTTGGAGGTGCCATATACTCCGTGGGTGCCTATTTTTCATCTCCTCCTCTTATTTCTCTTCACAGTGGCAGGAATGACACCTATAGGAAGAACAGCACAGAAGAAAACTGCAGTGTTTTCTCAATATGAAAATTCAATGGTAAATAAAAAGCGCAATTCATGGAAAAAACGAAGACTTTGTAACTGACTGATGACCACAGTATTTCCCTGGGAGTGGGGGCAAGAGCAGCCTCACACATTACCCCTCCTCTTGCTCCTGCTCTTATGGACATGTTGCTCACACTTACTTGTAATCTGCATTCTAAAAAGCCAAACATGGTTTAGAAATCTAACTTCAGGAGTATAACTTTTCAAACAAAGACCCAAGCTTCTCACACATCCAAATTAACAGTTTGACAATATTCCTGCAATGTATAAGCTATAATCCTTAATATTTAAATAAATAATGTATAGATCAGATATTTCTAATATCATACACTCATAAAAACAATCATAATCCTGAAACCTCACTTACCCAGTTTTGGAAAACTTGTTAAAGTGGTAATGAAATTATCTCCGTGTATAGAATGCTATATTCTTATTATTAAATATTTCCATTATGCCATTGCTGGAATATTTTTAAAATTAATATAATCTGTTGTAATAATAAGAAGAATACTAGTATAGCTATTTTACAGAATGTGTTCCAGTTGAACGAGCTAATTAGCTTTTAATAATGAGACCCAGTCAATGGATTTACAAAGCAAGCTACTGGAGCTTAATGATTTCAAATGCTATCACATTTACAAGTTAATGTAGCATAAATTATTCATGAGCATCTTATAAATAAGTGTAATAAGTTATTTCCAGGTCCAGTGCTTCCTTAAAATGAGATTCTTCCAAAAATGCCTTTAGAAACAGAGCTTTGCATGACCCCACATCTACTGTTTTCTGCTACTTTCACATGAAGTTGTAGAAGTTTGGAAGCAGAAGGTTGTTCACTAGCCCAGATTTCCTTCAGCCCATGTCTCTGCTAAGCCCTGACAATCCCCATGGTTTAAGGGCAAGCAGAGGCAGCAGAGGCACTCGGTGTAATATTCACGTTCTCTGACTCCCTCTCTTAATGGCACACAGTTATGGCTACCAAAGCTGGAGAAGCCACCTCTCCCAGAACCACTATTATCTTTGGTTTAACAGCAGTTTGGGCCACACAGAATTGGAACAAGGGTCATCTACAACACAGTGCTGTTATGTCACACTGTGAAAAGCCCTTGCCCTGCTGACTCCTCACATCTCCCTCAGTACAGAAACAAATGCCAGGGAAACTTCCTAAAGTTAAAGGTGGAAGAGCTGCACAAAAGCATCAGCAACACCCCTCTACTTCTTCACCCGGCCCTTTCTTTCATGGGCAGGTTCTTGCTCATTCAGCAAATCGAGCTACACTCACCTGTGAAAATTTTACAAACTCTTTCCGACCCAGGCGTTGTCACTCACCCTGAGAGAACAGTAGAGTTTCAGTAGCAAAAGGTGAATCAAGCCTAAAAAATATTAAAAAAAAAGGGGTAGGAGCTGGTTCAGGAGACATTCTACAGGTAGTTAAGAGTTTTGAGCCTAAAGGAGGGAAACTAATTTAGAGGGAAGGATCTACCAAGGGCAGCAGGAGGGAAGGGTTGGCTTGGTTGTGAGGTGTTAAGGTATTTATATTCCTTTGCCTTGTTCCCATTGCCATGCTTGGCCTGGCTCGAGGGATTCCAGCTGTGAACAGAAACACAACTCTGACTGCAGCTGTTCAGGTTAGGGCTTCAGCTTATATCACCATGGATGCTTTTCTTCAGTGTTCAGAAGAGTTAAACTGGTTCATCAAGAAATTGCTTTGATTTGTGAGAATATTTAAAAGTCAAATCTTCTGGTGCAGAATCATCTCTGTCAAATATCACTTTTTATGCAAAAAGAATCTCTCTTCCAGCAGGGATTTTTTATTTATCTTGTATACAGTTCATAAATCTACAAGTTCTAATCCTAGTTTAAGACCAACAAACACACAGTAAGATTAAGGCAGGAATGCTTTCTCTGTTTAATTGCCTGTCTGAGTTACATCTTGGCGAAGTTCCCAATGATTTGGTTGTTTTCTTATGGATGGTACTCCAAACATTTTCTCCATTTTGTTATTTTGCTTACCAGTGGGAGATCTTATATGACTAAGAAACATAGATACCTGCAGAACTTCAGACTTTCAGAAGAAGAATCCCTACCATTCCATTCAGCTGTCATCATTTGGGATTGTTTTGGGTTTGATTTTACTGGGTTTTTGAAGTCACAGCAAGATCTCTTCAGGCCTCAGAAGGAACTATATGGTCCTCGTCATATTTCTGATTTGAATAATTAGCTACAATTAATATTTTTGAAGAATGGAGGAAACAGTTGGTTTCACAATTGTTCATTGAAAGCCAGAGCGCACTGGATTTTCTCTCAAAAAAGTAACTTGGCAATATTTATTTATATTATCAAGAAATAAGATGAGGGGGAAGATAGGTGAACTATATTCCTCTTACTCACTTGTCACATGGAGAAGCTGTTCAGTACAAATTTGAATAAGCATTAGATGCATCAATCTTAAAAATTGCAACTGTTTCATTATCAAAGTTCATTTGCACAACAGGAGGAGACAAGCTTGGCTCAGAGGATTTCTAGCAAAGCGTGTGCCATTTACTGTGAGGGTGAGCTCAGGAACTGGAGTCACTCCTCAAGAGATGTTAATTATTGCCATCAGGCTCTCCAGCTTCCGGTTTCCTTTCAAGTTGCATTTCAGCCCTGCTTTCTCCATCAAGAATATAGCAATCTGGGACAGAAAGGCAGATATGTAGACATAAATATCCACATGTGCATAACTTGCATAAGCACATGCACCATACACACACATAACACACACAGTGTTATGGAAGTCAAAAATGTCTCCCCAAAGAGAAAGGAAATAAAAGCAAACATCATTCCACTATTAAGAAATTTACGCTGTTTTTCAAAGGGGACAGAAAGGCACATGAATCTGTGAGATGATGCCTTCCTCTTGGGTATTTCCCTATGGTTACCT
This sequence comes from Chiroxiphia lanceolata, assembly GCF_009829145.1. Lineage (NCBI taxonomy): Eukaryota > Metazoa > Chordata > Aves > Passeriformes > Pipridae > Chiroxiphia > Chiroxiphia lanceolata. The sequence goes on along the minus strand of NC_045646.1, from coordinate 16,077,823 downwards.
CAAAGTTCATTCACAAAGTTAAAATCCAGTTTTGCAGCAATAGCAAGAAAAGCAGATGGGTCGGACAGTCTGCAGGAGGCTAAAAGGGATGACAGTGGTTAACATTCTTGTCTGTATTTGTGTTAGAGGTATGAAAGGACATTCAATGCATACTCCTCCAAAAAACCCATTATGGATATTTATTACTTCATGACCATCGTATCTGCTATCAGCTGGGCTTTTAGAGGGCACCCCTGTGAGACTCTGGTTCAAAAAACAAATTGATGTGATTCACTTGCAGGCTTCAGAGAAATCATATCCTCACATAGTATGACAAGGTCCTTGATGAAGTGTCAAGGATCATTGTCAGGATTTGGGTATATCTATCAAAGTAGTTTCCATAAACATCCCTAAGGCAGATTAAAAAAATTTACAAGATGTTGGGAAGAAAACCAATGCACATGTTTGTAGACCTTTCTGAGCTCTGTTTTTTCTCCTCCTTTAATTAGTAATTTATTAAACATTTTAAAACCATTACGGTTTGCCAAGCAATTCCATCAAGCTCCATCTGTCAATGAGTCCATGAGTCTTCAGCTCAGTGAAGAACAAATGAGCAATGTCAACAAGGCATTCAGTTAACAGGAACCAGGTGGGGCTTGACACTATTTTCAAGTCGTGCGTCATTGCATTGCATTCTTGAGCCTGATGTGACTTCCTGGGAGCAGTGCCAAGGTCAGGCAAATCATTATTTACAATTAGTGACATCTTGAATATTGTACACTTAAATTTCTCTTGTCCTTGTTTCTTTTGAACTAGCCCCTGTCTTCTTTTGATTCTGACTGTAAGTTCATTGGAAGAAGGATTTCCAACTATTTACAGTCTGAAAACAGGCCGGAGATCAGCCTCCACCCATGCACTCACCAGGAGGCAAATGATGGCTTCACAGACACATGAAACAGCGCTTTCTTCTCCCCAGGGAGTGGTTTGTTGTTCTCAAGCTGTCACCCAGTGTAAGGTCACCAAAGTGAATAAGGGATTCATTCCTACAGCACAACTCAGCTCCTACCTGCTTTTCTGCTGTTCCTCAGTTGTTGGGCTTCTGCATAAATTAAACTCTCAGCTGCCTTGGCAGTTCCTGCTGCCTTCTCCTCACTGGCCTGCCATGTAGAGCCCAAGTCTGCCTTCCAGCCCCTTTCCAAACCTCCCTTAGCTGCCTCAGCCTCCACCGAAACCAGCACGATCCCCTCGCAGAGACAGACCCAGGACCCGAGCACAGTCTCCATCTCCCCTCTCCAGATTCAGGGTATGGCTCCATTTTGCATATTCCTGCTGTATGATATCTGTAAGATGCAATTTTCTTATGTAATCAGCCATTAAAAAACTTCACCAGAAGTACATCCATCTGATACAATCTTGCCTCAAAAACCCAATCTTGTAGCTCATCCCCTTTCAGAAACCTTTAGTGGACTGCTGCATGACATTTACCTGCCACTAGCAAAGCCAGCCACACCCACTGCCTCGTCACTCACCAGTTCCCAGCTCCGGGCAGACACATTGCAGCTTCACAGGCAGAAATATCTGATTTTTCCCCTTTGCCTCCTTTGTTGATTTAACATCTTATAATAGATATTTTTAAGAGCCTTTTGGTCTGAAAGGCTTCCTGAGGGCCTGCACCATTACCCATTCACTGTATTTATTCTGAAGATGTCAAACCATCACAGAAAAATTAGACTCTTAATTACCACAACAGGAAAATGAGCTTTATTATTAAAAAAATGATGATGGTGTCTTGTTGGAACACAATTTAAGAAAAATGCAGAACGAGGAAACATACCAAGGGGACATAGAATCATAGAATCATAGAACGGTTTGGGTTGGAAGGGATCTTAAAGATTATCTAGTTCCAAATCCCTGCTATGGGCAGGGATACCTGTCACTAGACCAGGTTGCTCAGAGCTCCATCCAACCTGGCCTTGAAGACTTCCCAACATCTCTGAGTGTAATTTCCCTAATGTATCTGGTCAAAGATGGGCCATTGATACATGTTTTCCTTATAACAAGCACTACTTAAAAAATTTCTCCTTATTATTCTTCCTCAAAGTCTTCAACAGTTTATCATTTTGTAATTATTATGTTATCTCCTGCATTTGCAGTATATTGAATCTCTCATTAGTTGCTTATACACCAGGAATTGGAGATGATTATCACTTTGTTGCTTTGAACTTATACTTTGATATGATAATTTGCTGTCTAGATATTATCAATAAGAGCTGGAGGAGGCACTCTGAACACCCTGGCTGTAACTTGATGAACGATTTGTGATTCTACTTGCCAGTTCTTTAACCACCGATCTGCCTATGCAGGTCCTTTGCCTAATAGCCCCCTCTGCCACTCCAATGAATTACATGTTGATGCAGAGGAAGAAGTGATTATTACAATTCATTGCTTTTAAGTCAGAGTGTCTAAACAGTGTCTATAGCCTCTATGGGAAGGGATGGTCATAAAGGACTTGTTTACAGCCCTGAATGCCCTCTTCTCTTGGAATTTATTAAGTAGGTAAATAGCACAAATGCTAGTCAGAGTTTGTGTTTTATGTCCTGTTCTAATTCAGTTGTAACTCCACTAAAAATATTGTCAGCGACCTTTGCTAGTTCACAGTCTGTATCTGAGGGAAGAAAAGGGACCTTGTTTTTCACTACCATTTATTCAAATATTTATTTAATAAAAGGCTAATGCCAGACAGGCTTCCCTGCCAGCACATGTATCAGAACTATTTCTAAGCAGAGGAGTAGCACCAGTTTGCTGTTTGCCCTGTCTTTGAGAAGATAGCCAAATTTATTTTCGCAGAAACCACAAGCAAAACTCAGCCATTCATCTTAACAAATGTTCACCCCAGGGTGATGGTCCCTGCAGGGACCCTATATCTCATTTTGGTTTAGGAACAGGTCATCCCTGCCAGCCCTGGCCTTGGGTGCAACCTCTGGGAGAACAGGCACCACTGCCAGCACAGCAGTCACAGGGGGAGCACTCTGGACTCAGGGCAAGTCTAGACTAAAATAATTAAAGTCCCTTGTCAACTGCATGCAAAGAATGTCACTGTCACCAAAGCCAAATTCCCATAGTTTTACAGCTCCCAAAACAGGCTGCCAGACTGCACCTGGGGCAACATTTCTATGACCCTTCACCAATACTGGTTAAAGAAATTCAGAAGCAAAATGATGGAAATGGTTACTTCCATGAAAATTGGAAGTAACCATAAAATTCTGCCCGTTCGTATTTTCAAGACAATTCCTGTTTGTAAAAGTTCCCAGTTCCTGGACTCCTTGGCTTGACAGCTGCTTGTTTGGTTGCATAGCAACTTTCTCTCTGCCTCTGCTTGCCAGAATCAAAGGGCCACATGTTGCATAAAATAATTAGAGTTTTTCTTGGCTCAGAGGAACTGAAGTTCAAGCAGGCTGGCTGGCACCTTGTTCCTTGCACTGCTCTCTGACTCCAAACACCCACCTTGATGATAAGTGGTATTTGTAGCACTGAAATCACAGACCTACCATCTGCCTTTTTTTTTATAGTATGGTCCTTCCTGCCACTGGCCATCTCCTGCTCTGAAACTAAAGAGGAAAGAGGCTCCTGTACAAGAAGATGATTATCCAGTGTGAAGTGGAAGCATCCTTGTTAGAAAATTTGGTTTTAGAAAATTTGATTAGAAGACCCAGTGCTTTCCTGTTGTTCCCCAGTGACATGTATGATGGCTATTTAACACCTCATAACAATGCAAGACCTGACTGTGAGAGCAACCTCCTCTCTTGATGCCAGTCATGAAGGTGCTGGCAGTCAGCTCTGCCTCCCACAAAGTACACACCCCAGCCCTGGCTCATGGCCTGGCATGGCCTCAGCTAGATGCCAGCCCTTCAAAGTATTATTGACAAAGCTTTTGTCTATTGGGTTGGCTTTAGGATGAGACCAGCTGCACTTTAGCACAAGGCTGAAGCACAGTGAGCTCTCAGGGTGCCCCCTTGCAGGGCTGTGATCTGGGAGGCTGGTGAGGGAACTCTGTTTTTATGGCCTTTCATGCATTTCTGCATACCTGTGCATTTCCTTCTGGGAGTGTACCCCAACAGTGAACACAGCTTTTCTGGAACAGAGACCCAAGTTGTGCCCCTCATCACTGCTCTGTTTTATGCTTTGTCCACAAAATCAGTAAGGGTTGGCAATTACCCCAAATTCTTCCCAGCTGCCACAAGCATAACCATCTTTAGGAGCAGTCCAACTTTCAACAGAAGAAAAAAACCCAAAAATCACTCTAAAAAGAGATCTTTTTTACAGGATCTTTAGGGTAAAAACCTGCACAAGCTTAAAATGACAAATGGCTGCCTTTGATGGAAATAAACCAAGGACCCAACCCTTCTGTCCTATATTCCTGCTGTTTTTGGGAAATGGGTCTATGGATTTAATACAATCATAGTGTCATTTAATTGATGCTGAAACTTCCTCACTTTTTTTTTTTTTGCACCTCATAGTTTGCAGAGCACAATGTCAGCAGAAAAGAAATCACAGTGAATGGTCACTCCATCCCTGTGCAGTAACTCTGGATCACGTGGGCAATCCAGCATGGTCCTTGCTTTGCTTTTGGGCCAAGCCATCCATCACCAGTGCTGGTGGTTGCTGCCAAGCAACAGAAAAAGGTTCTAGCCTAGCAAGGAAACCTAAGAGCTCCCATCAGCCACGGTCAATCCCCACTGCTTTGTAGGGGGTCAGCTGGCAAACACAGCCTCCTCAGCTGTGGACATGAGCAACACACAAAACCTCAGTGGTTCAGGGAAAGTTGAACAGTGGATCAGCCAAAGTGCCCAGCATGCAGATTCTGAGCATCCCCCCGCTCCCTAACAGCTGAGACACAATTGTCTCCTTTGTTCCCCTTTCCAAAACCCCACACTCCCCAGTTCTTCTCTCTGAGTACAAACTGGTTGCTCAGATGTAACCCATGGAAGGGGAATCAGCCCTATCTTACATCTACCTCTATCCTCTGATGCAGGTCCTGCACCAGCTTCAGAGTCGTCACACTTAATCTACATTGCTTTAAATGAAAGGAGAAAATCTGTCTGTTTTCATCATCCATCCCTTTTCCTAGTACATAAAAAGCAGCTTACCTTGCTAGAAATATGTTGAAATCCCAGATTTAAAAGCCCTAGGAACTTCCAAAAATTAGCCCAGTGCTGGATTCGATTTGAAATGTGCAACAAAGAAAAGAAGGACAAAAGCTCAGATCTTTCTTTCTAGTCTCTATACAACACTAAAATGCATGTTTTTGAAGACTCTGTTTGCATCAGCTTCATCTTAAGTTTTTGCTTTTTTTTTACAAGAAAGAGGTGTAGAAACTGTACAAAACCACAACCATCAGGGACAGCATCCTCATGCAAGGACTGCTTACAAACAGCATCCTCACTGTTTTCCTTATTGAAGATGGAACAGAAAACGCAGTAGAAAATTGCACTGTCAATTGCACTTACGTCTACTTGCTTTGAAAGAACATATGAAAAACTCAGATTTTTACCGTAGACAGACTAAAAAAATCAAATCATTAATCTATTATCTCTCGTCAAATTGCAAGAAAATTCAATGAGACCATTTCATCATAATTAATTCAAATATATATCGCTCAGAAATCCACTGCACCAGGATTTTTATACATATATACACGCACAGGTACAGAGGAGATCAGCATTAGCCAAAGGCACAGGTTCTGCAGACAGGAGCAGGCGCCTGGTCAGTGGCCAAAGCCTTCTGACAAGCCCTGCTGCCACTGCTAATACATAAAGAATTAATCTCCTTCATAAACGTCCTAAATTCATAGTGTAAAGTGCCTGATGGGAAGACCAAACCTTACCAACACACTGCCTGTTGTTAGCACGACCACACACAGATGTTCCAGGTTGGTTTCCTTTCCCTGGGTCTCAGTTCCATTCACTAAGGGCTGAGGGCTCTTCAGTATTTCTTGAAAAAAAGATCAGCTGCAGTATAGCAACACTGAAAAAAAAAAAAAGAGAAAAAAATTATAAACATTGCTAATATAGGCATGATTATAAACATCGCTAATATAGGCATGATATGCATGCTATGTACTTTGTCAACAAAGCTGCATTAAGGAAATGAATATTACTGCCCAGCTAAGAGCAGGGAGAATCATATGCCATCCCACACCCTCCTAACATCTCATCTGTCCTCATTTTATTCCAAAATTAAGTACTCCAGTCGGAAAGCAAAGCTCCAAGAAGCAGCACCCAGAGTTACCCCATGGCCTTCTGAGAAGGACATACCAGCTGAAGGTGGGAAACCAGAGCCAAGATCTGGCAAACATGGAAGGGAAAAAGGGTTTTTCACCTAAATCCAAAATAAGGAGCTCCAGCAGTTTCATGCTGGGTTATGGTTTGATGCCCACCCAGCGAGGACAGGCAGCTCAGCCCTCTGGCACGTGGGGATGTGACCATCCAAAAAAGCAAATCTAGCTATGACCTCCTGCCATACCACCACAGGCACAGGGAACCAGCTGCCCCTGCCTCCAACCCCCTCCCCAGGGTCTCTCAGGATCATGTTTTGAAGCGAGTGACATGTTTTGGTGTTTTCTAATTCTGCATTCTTTCCATTCTGCATTACTATGAGCAGTCACGAGCTGCTTTCAGGTTTTGTATTTCAATCTAGCACATAATTGAAGGCTTTACACGTTAATGTTTAAGTACACCCAGGTCACCTCTGTTCAGTTGGGGAGAGGGAGGACTCCAGCCCCTTCTCTTCTCGGCATTAAAAGGGAGAAGTCACATGATGGGGGGCTGATTGCCTCTGCCCCTAGAAATACCCAGGGGTGTGTAGACATTTGAAAGGACAATTGTTCTCCTTATCTTTCTGCTACCATTTCCCCTTACATGCCACAACAAATTCGAGTGAAAAAAGTACTCTCAAGCTCCCCTATCTCATAAACATATCTTCAACCCTGTAAAGATTAAATTTGAAGAGGGTAAAGGCAGACAGGTCACCTACTCACCTTACAGCAGGGTCAAACCTCCACCTGGAGAAGCCCATTTGTATCTGGATCTAGAACAACAACTGATGTGCCATTTGTTACTTTCTCAACTCCTGTAATGTATCTTTCTAAACAATGTCTGCAGACTGAGGCATATATTTGTGCAGGGCATCAGTAATATGTAAGTTATGTGCATGTGTGTCAAGCTAAATACATGTGCTAATTAACAAATACTGTTCTTAGATAGAAATAGGTATCTAAACATTTTTTAAAGTTTTAGTGCTTCCTGCCCCTGATATAAACCTATTCAAGCCAGGTCTACTTTTACATTATATTTTTGGCTGGTATTCAAACACCTCCACCATCAATGTGGTCTCTTTGCCAGCCACATCTTGACTGCTTCATTTGTTACCTGCCTTTGGCTCTTACAAATAGGAGCAGGGCTTACAGAGACAGCAGGAGCCTTCACACAAAGCCCTCCAACATTCCTTGAGTGCTATAATACCATGAATTCACCAAACACATCTGTAATCAATGTGTCTGCCATTCACTGGCAAAATAAATTGAGCTAAAGTTGTCCAAATAGCCTTAGGTTTGACATTTCTGAACTTTGGAGTGCTCAATTTTTCAAAGCCAACATAAAAAAAAACTTGAAGGACAAGAATATTTGTCACCAAGGGGAGGTTTTTTGGGAAGAATCCCCAACATCTATGTTATTCTATGGCTATTTTCACATCTATTTCTACAACTCAAAGTAGGAGGAGTTGCAACAAATGTTTCACTGAAGCAAATCCCACTCAAGATCAATAAATTAACTTCCATAAGTTTTGGTCCAAGTTTATGTAGTTTGGAGTGGAATTTTTTAAAAATAAAAATGCCAGAGCCAATATACAGCTCTGAGCAGACAGAGGGCCTATCATATTCTTATTTTATGCTTCTGTTGGCAGAGGGAACCTTTTATCATAACTGTGCTGGCGTTATTGCATTCATTAAAGAAGAAAGAAAGAGGGAAATTATATTTCTCAGCTGATGTTTCCTTTCTGATGAGAGGTCCTGCACACCATGGGAGCTTGGAGTCAGGCCTGTGACTCCCTATTACCAACAACAAACACAGGTACCTAAGAAACTCATCCCAAAGGCAATACTTGAGTCCTGGTCCTAACTGATGGAAATAATGAATATGTGACGTACTGGTAAATCTTGTCTGTTGTGCAGGAAATCTGCCTAAAATTTTTCAGGAGTCCCCATACAGTGAAATATCTTGGCAATAAATTATTTCAAGTCATAGAAACAAGACAAAGCAACGAAGATGCTGTAACTGAACTGTAGAGAAGAAATTAGTTTCAAAAAAATATTAATTTCATCTAAATATATATGCATAATGCACATAAAAAATACATATAAAATATATATTTGTATAAAATTGCATTACAGAGTATGCCAGGCACACAGGTTTATGTGTAGAGTACAAATGCTACACAACTAAAAAAATGTTGCATAGTGGTTTGCTTCTTTTAACAAGTTTGTTCTTAAAAACACAGTTCATAACCTTGAATATCCACATTTTTAACTAGAATGTTTATAGAAGGTTTTTTATATGGTAGTTTTCTCACTTATAAAACTATTTGTTTGTTTGACATATCTAAGAAAAAATATTTTCTTCAATTACAGTCAAGAATGGGTATTTTTTCACTAATTGGCAAGAGCTGTTAATCTGGAATATATTAATTTAATTGGTTTGGCAATTGTTTGTGAGTTTGCACTCTGACAGAAATATGTATTTTGCATAGCACTATAAATACAAAACCTCTGTCAACTTGGCTGACAAAAGTATTCTCCCTGTTTTAAATTGCAGCATTTGCATTAAAGTAGGTAAGCCGGATAAAAACAAGTCATGAAGGGATAAAACTGCCTTGAAAAGGAAATACGGCATTCACTTAAGCAATTCCTTTGTCTCTGAAATACTCTATGTAGACTCTTGTGTTGCTTGGCCAGATTGGGTTGCTGGGTGTGTACAGCACAGTTTGACAACCAGAGAGGTACAGAAGGAAATGTCCTGATACTCACTATCACAGAAGTACTGGCAGGCCATGTATCTTAAACAAACAAATAAATTTGTAGTGAAATCTAAACGAGGCTAATTCAGGGGGATTTAGATATCTGACAAAATAGTATCATATTGTCAATACAGGCCTTAACCCTTCTGTTGGGGTTTCCTGTTATGCCAAGTGGGATATGAACTCCACTCCAGTGGGAGAGGGTGGAAACTTTCCACTCCTTTCTTAGATCTGCCTTGGGCTTTGGAAATCATTGAGACAAGGCAGGTTTGCCATCAGTGACAGCCCACTACTTGTGAGTGAAGAAAACCCTCCCTTTCTCTGGTAATTAGCAAGGGGCACAACATCTCACCTGAGCCACCTGGGGCTCTGGGGGCAGCTGCTCAGGCCCCCCCTCAGCGTTCAGGGGACTGACAGCCATGGGAGGTAGCACTGTACAGCCCAGTGACTCCTTCCCTGCTGCTGCCTACTCCAGCACAAGCATTTGCTATGCAGCTCTATTAACTACAAATTGAAGGCATCCACATATTCAGGATAGCTGCAACATTTTCCCCAGGAATGTGGGAGATATTTGACATTACCAACTTCAAAGAGGGGGAGAGGGAGAGAAGGAATTTAATTCTGCTTGTGTATGAGGTAATGTCAATTCCTTGCAGTCAGGAGACTGGGGCTTAATTGATATCATATGGCTAACAAATGTATTCCAAAACCAGCCTCATTTGATTGCTTTTTAATAACTAATAACTCTCAGTGGGAGTCCAAAATATGTATGTATAAAAAAGCGTGCTGGAGCTGCCTTTGCTGTCTGCCAAGATCACTGTTACTGAAGCAGATTTGTACCTTTTGCAGTCCTGGAACAGATACCAGCAGTGGCTGGACACGTACACTCTGCCTGCCCCAGCCGGGAAGCGTCTGGAAGAGCTGCAGTGAGGTTGGAGGGTCCCTGCTGGCGGCAGTGGTTGTCCGTCCTCGCTGGGGTTTGTGTCGAGCCGTGGCTGGAGGGAGGATTGAATCAATCCAAGTGTTCTCCTGTGCCTGCTCCACGTGAGTGCACCTGCCCACGTTGATAAAGGGACACCAGGCAATAATTCTGTCATGAATCATTTTTCTCGTGGAGTTCATTGCCTTCCTGAGTTGTGGATCTCAAAGCAAGGAACCGTCCTCCGTGTTGGGGCAGGACACTCATCAAGGGTTGGGCTCCTCACTCCCCTTTGGTGGCCCCATGTCACCCTCCCTTGATGCTCAGAGCTTCCCTGCTCACTCCCCAGCCACAGCCAGCAGGGCACTGGCTGTGCTGAGCAGAGGTACCAGCAGTGTCCCTTGGCTCAGCAACAGCACAGCTGCCTTTAAGTGAACTTGGTTTTATCTGTAATTTTTTGATTTTGATTTTTACTTTGTTGGGGTTTACGTTTGGGGTTTTGTTTGGTTTGTTTTTTTTTTTTTTGTCCAGTGAAACAAATCTTGAAAAAATGCTGATCCTGTCTGCTTTTCATTCTGCCCCTGGTCAAAGACTCTTCTTGCTGTGGTTGCATCTGGGTTAGTGTCAAAAGGAATTCAGATGGCTCGTGTCTATAACCAGTCCTAAAACTGGGCAAATTATACTTGGGATAATTGGAATGTATTTGATTTTTATTGCTTAACAAGAGGATGCAGGAACAGGCTTAATTCAAATGAGTTTACAGGAAGGGTATCAAAGTGCATACACTGAAAGCAATTAATGAGGGACCTCTCCTGGGATTATTCGAAAGACTATTAGGAAGATAGCAAATTATGAAAAATCGTGATGCAGGGCAGAAAGAGGAAAACAATACCCAGGCTGGATAATTAATGATAAAAACAAAATTATATTCTATTTGGGAAGAAAATAAACACATTGAAAGGGTTCAGGGGTGCTTCTGTAAATAGAGACTGATGACTGGAGTGCTACCACTGTTTCTGTGAAGCACAGGCAATGTTTCCAAATCAGTAGAAAAATTGTGAGCTTTAAAAATCATTCCTCAGAACAGCAGAGGTGAAATGCTAAAAATTGTTATTTTTTGTTGCAAAAGGGAAAAAAAAATACTGAAATGTCTGTTACCTTGCTATTCCCCTATTTCCAAACCAGCAGAGGTAACAGGCACATCAGAACATGTCTGTCCTTCTCCCCATTTCCTACAGAGAGAGAATGAGACCAATTTATAAACGTCATTCCTTCAAGCAATGTCAGGAAAGGTTGTGGACTGTTATGATTAAAAGAAGTGGTGACTTCGTTTTACACATATGTACGTTGATTTTACTTCACCTCTATAAAGCTGCCATTGATTAGATTTTCATCAGGACTCACATTAAATTGCATAATACTAACACATTTATGGGAAGATCTTTCCTTTGACTTTACACCTTTCCTGTTTCTCCTTGTCCATCATAGCTCAAAATGATGATATTTTTCATTTTGGAGTATTAGATAATCAAAAAGCACAGCTATTTTATAAACATCCATTAAAAAAAAAACAAAACAAAACCACCCAAACAATGGCAAGGAACACTTACTGTAATGGAATATTAGCATGTTATTCTGAAAATGGGTACTTTAGATTTCAACTGCGGTAAATACAATTCATCAAAGCTCACAGCTCTTAAAAACAAGAATGGCATTATTCAAGTTAATGATGAAGCAACATGGTTGGCGATTGCAGCAGATGATTTTGGACTGCTTCTAGGTAAGATCTGCTATACCTTTATACAGTATCAATAGACTTACAAAACCAACAAAAAACCCACCCAAAGTAAAACCAAAACCAAATAAACCGATGTTGGTTTCTCGTTACAGGACTGGTGCTGCTGTAGGAAAGAATGATAAGAAATGGGGTTGATCTTCAGGTTTCAGTCTTACTGAAGACTGCAGATGCTCAGCACTATGTGACTAGTTCCTTGTGCTGTTTAAAACACAGATCTCCTAGCCTCCTCTCTTCAATTCAAGTGAGTTGTTTAACCTCTATCATTTTATTCTTTGTCTCTTGGGTATAATAATATTAGTAATAGGAATAGTTTAGAGCCTCGTGGGTACCTAAAGAGTCAATTATTAGGGTTTATTTAATTAGAGGTTGTGTCCTGCCCTCTTTGTTGTTACCTTTCATCCCAAACAGTGCAGCAGATCTTGCCAATTTTGGTTTTTTCCCCTGTCCTTTCTCTGCACTTTCTTAACAACACCATTAATGCTGCAGACTCAGATCCTACCCTTGGAAAACTGAGGTAGTTTCTTAAACAGCTCCTTGCTCCAGCTTATGGAGCTGCTGCATTAGTTGTCACCGCGGGCAGGTAAAGCCACCTTTACCTTTAGTAAAAGCCATGCCTGGCTCCGGGTGCTGATCATAGGGATCCAAGTCAGATCCATGGGGAGTTCTCTAGCCACAGCCCTCTCCTCAGTGAGACACGGTAAGTGTATGGATGTAGCACCATCACAATCACTTAATTCTTTCCATTTCACTACAAGACGATATAACAATTCTCGTGACTGAAAATGCAAAGGCACCCATAAAAAAGTCTGTTGAGTTTTGTGCCTCATAAATGTAAACCGCAGTGCACTTTAAGTTTACTGTGAAAACATACCTCTTAAAATCTGAGTTTGTAGGACACAGAACAAATAGGATTTTAGAACAAAAGTCTGGTTTCTATTATCTTGAGAATTCTACTAATGTTAATTAATTATTCTCATTTGCCTTTCTTTGTTTTCAAGTCTTTTCAAGCAATATATTTCTGAAGATCTGCTGTTTTACTGCTCTTCTTTGATGAATATTTTATCACATACTAATCAACATCTTGTAAGGCAATTGTACGGTTTACAACGGTTACACAATGAAACATAAAGCAAATAGGAGAAACAAAGGCAGAATGCTACGTTATTAAACCTTTAAACTTTCAGAAAAGCTGGAGTGACATAATTTATCCTAGAGCAGGCAGCATGTTGCTATATTGCTCCTACCTGCCACTTCCTTGAGTGGCAAGATTTGGCTGCTTTTGTTTGATCATATTGTTATTGACACTTCTGGAAACATGGGCAAAGGGAGTGGTGGTGCCAGCAAGGCCACAGCCCTGGCTGATTTGGAACACAGAGCTCTGGCTGAGCAGACCCCAGCACGTGCCTGTGCCTCTCTGAGGTGGGCCATTGGCCTTGACGGCACTGCAACCTTCTACCTGCCTGACAGTAGATTTTATTTATGTCTGTGATGAAGAGCTATTTGAAAACCCCATGGTGGGTTTCTGGTGTGAGTGTAAGGCCATTGCCCCTCAGTGGCTGTGCTGGGTGCTGTTCACCAGCTCAGTGCCCAGACACCCTCCCATTGCTGGGGGAAAGCATTTTCAACAGACATGATTTATTTACAGGCTGACAAAATGTAGGCCTTAGGGCTGAATATTAATGTAATAACCCTAACTGTAATAAACCAGCTGCTTCTCAGAAGTGCTAATCTCCCACAGCTTTCAATGGCCCTAATTTTTTCACCCCATATTCTTCACTGTTCTAAAAATTAGAGTGCTTTCATTTCCCTCTCTAAATAGACTTGTGTCAAGCAGCTTTTGGTGTTACTATTTTACAGTTTTCAGGATTGATTCCTGTGTTCTGCTAAAGTCAGAGGCTTGTAAACTGTTTGGGATACTATGTTGAAATTTTTGTGTTTTGGGGTTTTTTTAAATATTCATAAGAACAGCACTATATGCAGCACTCCCCTGAACAGTACACAGGTACTACAGATGTGTTGTCACCATTAAATGACACCCCCAGGGAAGTTTCAAACAGTTTAAATACAAGAACTCTTTCTGGTGGAGCATGCTGGCATGTTTCTATGGTGTGTGTTACACAGATTTATTTAGACCATTGCTGACACTCACCTTTTAAGTTACGAGGTGCAGATAAAGTGCTAGGAAAGGTTGTGCCCACCTTGAGAGAAAAGGTTCCTCTTCTCTTGGCACCATATTCTTTCCTTCAGCCCCAATTCCCAGCTGTATATACTTACACCTGTGAGAGCTGATTGCCCTGTATTGATATACCTCCAAACAATGATCCTTGTACAGCAAAGCCCTGCCAGACTTTCCTGTTCTCGTATGGTCTTGGGTTGTTGATTCAGTAGGAAGTAGAAGGCCTAGACCCAATACCTGTGGAAAGATGGTCAAAAAAAGGTGAGCAGGACTGTTTCTTTCCCTGAGGAGATGACAGGGACAGTGGAATGAGGAATCATTTCCCAGTCTTGCCCCAAAACATGTTGCCCATCAGTCTCCAGGTGCTTGAGGCCATATTTCTTGTATTGATGTTCTCTGAGATGAGAAACTGCTAACAAACCACCAGGTTTTCAAATGCTCTGGATGATTTTCAATGTTTTACCGGTGCAAGTCTGTAGTCTCTCTGGTACCAAGGTAGAGGATCTGCCCAAAATTCAAGCACCATTCTAAGAGAAGTATTGACAGTTTTATTTCAACTCATTGAGTGACTGTTCCCTATTACAGACAGTACATAGCAGAACTTGGAGACCAACAGGAAGGAAATAAAAATCAGCCATGATATGCTAAGTTTTCCATTTGGGGTAGACACAAGCACAGGGAGATATATTCAGCTGCATAAATACTGTCAGAACAAGAAAGAATCGGGTGATTTTACCCATTATCACTGTATTAGAGTGAAGAATCCTTCATGGGCGAGCAAACAGATTTTAACAGCCTTAAAGATTTACTACTGATTTTAAAAAAAGTTGCACAGCATGTGCATAACCTATTAACTCTTTGCCACATGTTATCTTAGCATTCAATAGTTTAATAGGGTTCACATATAAATTAGACATAGGAAAATAAGAACATCAGATGGCCCTAATGAGGTAGGTAGATTTAAAAAGATGTAAACATTCAGATTTCCTTGGAGCACAAGTCACTTCCAAAGATCCAACAATGCACAAAATGGAGCATCGCTCTGCCTGGGTAATACCCAGTTACTGAAGAGACTCATATTACATTTTACTGTGTCTTCTTACATTTACATCTGAGAAAAAAAAAGTATTTCCTATCCTTGAAGTGAACACAAGAATTTCTGGCTGTATACTCACATAAATGTAGAATTGCACAATTTGCCTTGGGTTTTCTCCTGGTATCATTCTGCCCATGCCTGGCACCACTAAGCTGCTTCCAGACAAGTATTTCTGATTCACTGGAGTGAGCTGATGGTGAAGCACAACACACTGAGCCTTGAAGCTGTGGTTAACATAGAAACAACTCATGAAATTGCTATTACTATTTCAACATTTTGAATGGCATTAATCTTCAGCTCAGCATTATTGTCATTACCTCATCTCTGGAAACGTCCAAAATCCAGTGCCTTGAAGCCCATTTTTTCACAGGCTTTCACTAGGGTCCGTGGGTTATCAACCTGAGCCCTGAAAATCAGAGGTGGGACTAACGAAATCAAACCTTTCTTCTGATCTCCTTTGCAAATGTCCCTTGATACCTGCATGGCCACCAGCCCATCCAAACATGTTGTGAGAAGGAAGCAGGGACAGAGAGCTGCAAGGAGCCTTTAACCCTGTTGCTCTGCAGACCCACCAGTCCATCTGACTGCAACCTCAGACAAGGCTCATCTCTCCATCTCTTGTCTCTCTGTCACCGAAGGCATCCACCCTGCCCTGAGCAAGACAGTGCAGTGGCATGGGGAGGATTGGTGACTGCTGGCATGCCCAAGGACAGCAGGCTGGTGGGACATGGGCAGGAGCCAGCTCAGTACTGTTCTGCCTTTGGCTGTAGCAAATGCTGTTGGAACATGCCTGGCCACCAAGTCCACCAATCAAGGAAGCACCAGGTAAGATGAAGGTGGGAAGGGGAGAGAGGAAAGGGAAAGTAATATCTATTTTTGGACATTAAAAGCAAATATGTCGGCAGAGAAAAATACTTGATTTGAGGTTTGCAAGCGAGTAATTATATTTTTAAAGCTGGCATGAAGCCTGCCCTTTGTCCCACAGGATCTAATCCAATGCCAGCTGAAATCACTTGCACTTGTACTTTCACATAAGTCAGTACTTTACATAAAAAACTCACAGCACAAAATTACCCAATAGAACTGTTTGTAATAACTACCTTTCTATAAAACATTGAACAAATAAGCCTCCATATTTTTAGGAGCATTTAAAATGTTTACTATAAAATTTTATTATGTATTAAACTTAATTACCCAAATTAAATTCTCAATTATTGTACCTGTGCATGCTGTTTTATTTTTCGCTTCAGTAATGCCAGATAGTATAGCTATTCAATCTTATTTTGAAATTTTGACTGCATTTATTCAGGTATTTCAAGATGGTGGTGAACTAATGGTAGAACTTGGTTAAGCTTTAGTATTACTGACAGAAACCACATAGGCTATATACTGCCAGTCACAGTTGGCAACACATCCTGGGACTTTTTTTGAAGAAAGGCTGCAGTGATCAAATAAATGGGGCTGTCTACTAGGTTCTAATGTTGAATCAAAAGCAGATTTCCATTTTGGAGCCAAATCTTTCTCAAAACCAGGTTTTCAAGGATGAAAACATTACATCACTTTGGGGGCAAAGGGAAAGGATACAACAAGAAATTTTAAGGCAAATGAGCCTTATAGTTTGCCAAGTATGTGATTGCTGACAATTAATTTTATTTATGCATTTATGGAACATCTTTTACATTCTTATATCAAGAGAATATATCTCTTCCTCCAACACCTTGAGTCTCTACTGTACTCTACAAACTACTGAAATAAGTTATATTCTTATTATTTCAATTTGAAATTTGAGTTCCCTGTTTCTCTAAATGTTGTAGCAGGCATGTATTTTCTGGAAATCTCACTGATGAGCTCTGCTAGCCATTTAAATGATACAAGCATAATTCACTGCAAAGATATGCCTCTTTCAGAGACCACTTCATTTATTCTTTGCAGTAGCTGAAAAATCCAGGCATGAAATCATGTTTTCCAGCTATGCTTTTTGTCATATTTATGGTCTCTTTGGTAAAATCAAAGGAATGCACTTCTGTGTAATGGGGCATAGCTTGAATGGGGCACGGTAACCATCACACCATAAAATTTAGAGTTCGGCTGCTTGATTACAAAAGCATGTCCTCAATGTAGCCTTTGCACAATGCAGCTGTTTAAATCACCGGGAGTTTAAAATTGGAGTCACTTGAGAACTAAAATTGCATGTGATGGCAAAATGGAAGAAGATATTAAGTCTGGGCTGCCAATTTCAGAGCAATTTCTGGAAGTCTGAGAGCCTACCGATAAAATTATGGAATGTAGAACATGCAGCACTCATTAAACTCCTTTTCTTTTGCTTGCATCATGAGATTTTCTATCTGAACACTTCACAGTGGGCCTCCTTGAATTTAGAAACAGGTACCAATAAACAAGAACTGGGTAGTGATATTTTTGAGGAATGGAGCCTTTAATTTCTGCTGTTTTTCCCCTGAGATGTCCTCTCTATTACCACATGTTCATTTATTACTCCGTTGGACACAATCTTGCAATCTCTACTTGGTTTAAAAACGTTCATGATGTGACAATCCCATGTAAATTTTCAAGTACATACCAACATGCTAATGCAATGACCACTCTCCATTTCCTCAAGGTAATGAGCCTGGGGAAGGCTCTTGGAAGACCTCACTGCAGCCTCCCAGTACTTAAAGGGAGCAGATGAAAAACAAGGAGAGAAACTTTTTACACATGTAGATAGCAATAGGACAAGGGGGAATAGTTTTATCTAAAAGAGGAGAGACTTAGATTAGATGTTAGAAAGAAATTCTTTACTGTGAGGGTGGTGGAGGCCCTGGCACAGGTTGCCCAGAGAAGCTGTGGATGCACCATCCTTGCAAGTGTTCAAGGTCAGGTTGGATGGGGCCCTGAGCAACCTGGTCTAGTGGGTGGCATCCATGGCTTAGATTTGACAGTGGAGCCATCTCCTATTTCATCACCCCAGGATGACAGGGAGCTGGCCTCCCCCACTATGTTTCTCTCCTCTGGGAGCACAAGGCAGAAAGACCTGGTGAGGTAACAGCTCATCATACGCTATTAGCTACAATAATTACATTGTTATAATAAACTACAGCAGCTTTTTTGCTTGTATTTTTCACTCTCCTCCACAGAAGTACCCAAACCATGTGAGCTGTCATGGATGCCCAGGATGACGTGCTGTAACTCAATAAAACTCAATAAAAGCAGGTTTAATAGCACGCTTTTGCTGCTCTTCCTAATTACAAATGATAAATAGCCCTAAATCTTTTTTTTCTCAAGGTAATTCCCAGTTTTCCAGAAAACAGATAAGACCAGACTTCTCTACCTAAATATTACACACTGAAAACACAACCATTTAGTTTTATCAGAAATACATAAGAAAAACGCTGTGATTACTGGGACAGAGCTAATGTCTAACAATTCTCTCTTGAGGGTAATATTTCAGAGACCAGGTCTAATGCCAAAGCATCAGTTAACTTGCCATGCAGAGAGGCTTCTGCAGGGCAAAAGCCAGTGCAGAATCTGTCCTCCATTGTTCCTTGAAGCAATTCACACATTTGCCACAGGAGATGCAGTTTAAGGATTACCAGACAGCATGGCAAGTCTGCTGCTTCTGGTTTTCCTAATCCTCAGCCCTGTTGCCAATAAAATGTCAGTAAATTCAATAGCTTCCAAAACCCTGTGGTAACTTTGTGGCACCTGCAACAGCACAGGGACGAGCATCCTCCTTCCTTACGATCACAAAATTTAAATTGGAAATGAGTGGAAAGCTATTGCTGAACCAAAGCATCACTGGCAAAAAAGGGTCCAGCACCACCCTTTTCAGCTACTGAATGGTTGTAGATTCTTTTTTTCCATGCTTGCAGCTATTGTTTCTCTCCTTTCTATTAAATCAGGGTATATACCACTTCAGACCATTTTGATTTCCACCTGCATGAAATTCACGTACATCTTGCACGGTCTGACATCACTTAATCTGCAAGATTAGAGTTAATTCTCTGTTTTACCTGATTAACTCCACTGAATTGACCACACTTATTTCTCTCTCCAGCTAAGATGCACACAGCTGCTCATCTAAAGCATACAAATTATCTCATAGCCTAGTTATGCTGCTGACACGAGGTCATGAAAAATGTGCCAACAAAACAGAATCCCCAGTGCTCCAGCAGACAACAACGAACCTCATATTTCACTATAACTTGGCAATTAAGTCAGAAGAAATACCTCGGGAGAGGAGCCATTCTCCAGGATTTCAAGCAGAACAAACCACTGCTGCTGAATTAGCTGAGACCCACTGCAGTGTGCAGGCAAAAGGCAAACTGTGCTGAAACTCTTCTTTCTTAACCTTTCTAATGGCATAAATTAGGATTTCTGTAAGTAAGGCACAGGGAATGCTGTGACCTGCTGCACGAGACTGTGCTGCCTTAGGAAAGTTCAGTACAACTCGGCATCACTTCGTCCTGCAAACAGATGAGGTGCTGTCAGCCTGCCAGGCACGCCAGCCCATGGCTTGGCTGAGCTGAGAGCACCCCACAGCCAGTGAGAACAGGGCTGCCCTGGCCCCATGTGTCTTCCTATGTGCCCACTGGTGGCTGATGCCCCAGAGACACATGAGCCAACTAGGACCACCAGTCCTGTCCCACGTCCACCAGTCTCACCATCCTGACATCAAGACATCAATGACCTGAGGCAGTAAAGACTAGAGGCACACCAGCAGAGACCTGTAATGAGTCAATTAGTAAACACTGAGAAATTACTGTTGGTTAAACTTCTGCAAACTGCAGGAAGGAGCCTTTCCCTCTCTACTCAGCACAGCCCAATGCATTACCATATATACACTTCCGCAGCACTGGTAGGGAATAATGTATTTTTCTGACAGGTCACACAAAATTAATCAGAGCACACTACCTGCAGAAGACACTGCAATGGCCCAGGGAGAAGAGCAGAGTTCATTGGAAGTGACAGTGACCTCTTCACAGGGACACCAGGGACAGGCAGAGCAGGATGGCCGAGTTGGGTCAGAGGAGTGGGTGTAGGGGTTCCACAGCTCCTCTCAAAGTAGACCTGTGTCCAGCTCATCTCAGGCTACTCCTTCGCTACTGAATAGCAAAGACTATTAGAAACAGGGAAGGGAGGCACAAATGCCTTTTCTTTGTGTGGCCAGAGCTGACTGAAAAAGACACAAAGAAATATACCTGAAAACCCCAGAGAGAATCAGGTCCTAAACCATTTAGAGGAGCCTGGGTAGATGTGAAGCATGGGCTATTAGTCAAGTACAGTTTCAGATTTCACCTGTTTCTGCACTGGAATAAGTCTGACATATTTTACGAATACAAAAATATCCCACAGTTGACTATCATCATTTAACCTCATTTTTCCTTCCTAGAGGAGTTTCCTTTGAAGTTCCTCTGCGTATTTCATTATTGTCTTGGGATCTGGAAAAGCTGTTGTTACTTGAAACCACCAGATCTGGAATCCATTAAAGATGAGACCGAGCCAGGGAGCACCGGCATGGTACTAAGCACTCAGCCACAACAATTTAACCCAACTGTGCAAGAAAACCTTGATTAATTATATCCTCAGTAATTATGCCTAAAACTATTTCTACTCTCTAAATGAGAGGTAACTAATTTGAGATAACTAACTTGAAATAGAAATAACTCATTTTTCACATGTACATGACCCATATCAACTGTATAAAATTACAATTTACTTTCTAAGAATGAAATCCACTCCTGCCCATGGTTCTCAGAAAATCTATACTTCCCATCAAAAAACATACCAGTGACATGATGCATTATTCATAGGATAATAATGTTTCCTCTCTTTCCAAGAGCAATACAATTTACAGGAAAATAACAGAGAATGTAAAGCACCATGCAAATCAAACACAATAGATAAAAGTTATCACCTAGCACTATCTTCCCATTCTGATTGAGAAATCAGGAGAGATACTGCAGTCTGCACAGTAACAGCCCCCTAGTAAAGGGACACACTGACTCTGCACCATGTAACATGTACAGTAACTAAGAGTCACTCCTTTGCCATCAAAGCTGAGCTACCTCTAACGGCATATTTTCAATAGGTGTTTTCACCTTGCCAATGTAAGCACAAGTCACTGTGAGCAGTTTTCTCCTCATGAGAAAACATTAACAGCCTTTTCACATACACCTTCCACCAGAGACATTAAAGAAACCAAAACAAACACCCCGCTCCCATCTTTCTAGCAATAACTGGAAATCATGCCCACTGCCTACAGGACCTATTTCTAAAATGCTCCCATGCTGTTAGCACAGTGTGAGGATTATCTTCAAATGCACTCCTAAAGGCTGCTCAGTAGATAGAGATTGTTACTTTGAGTATTTTTAACACTTCCTCAATTGTGCATTAGAAACCTGATCTTCTGCTTCCAGTTTTTCTGAAAAGAACTTGCAGCAATGCTAATTTCTTGCTGAGATGCAGGATTTGAAGCTTCTCTTTCAGCAAAGGAAATCAACCATCTGATGGAAAAGGAGAACGGACAGAGTTGGTGCCACCCGAGGAGCCCATCAAGCACCCTGCTGCTGGCACGTCCCACATGAAGGCAGCAACCCTCTGCTGCTGCACCACCCTGTGAAGTCCCAGCAGTGAGCAGGGTCCAACCCACACAAACCCAACCACCTCCGGGCACTGGCCACACCAGAGCATCCCTTACCCCGTCACTACTGTGGGAGCTGAGCACATCACATTCCAGAGGAGACTTTCTTAGAACATAACTGTGCCGGGGAGCTCTGCTGAACTAAACTGTAAAAGCTCTCCAACAGCTTATCCTCACTCCTCAATCTTCCCTGAACTGTTCAGTTTGGGGAAGCCCTTCAGAGAAAGATGAACTACTCCCCATTTTTCACGTCTCCAGTTCATGCTCAGATACCGAAAATCTCAGCCTGGCCGTCTCCATTATCCCCCATGTCCCTGCTGGCTGGGGCCTTGCTGTGTCCTCCCACCCCTCCCCACAGCTCTACCAGCCTACAGCATTCACCCATATGCAGCACAGACTCAGCATGTGCATCACATCTGTGCTTCCAACATATTTCACAACCCTTTTTCAGGGAAGGCACTGCAGCAGACAGGATAACATCTCTCCAAATACACAACTATTTTCAACAAATTATTGTATCTTCTTTAACAGCCCTCACCAAAATTAATCGCAATCCTAACTGAAGAAATTCTCATGGTACTTACAATGAACTACTGCCATACAAGAGAAGTCTTCCCAAACTTCAAGATTAGCCTGTGCAACTCAGCTATAAAAATCCAAACCAACAGCTGAATCCAACTGTCTTACACTTTCCCACAGGTACCAGCAACTCCTCCATCCCAGCCCAGCATCCTGCAAGCATCATGCCATGCCCCTGGCACAGGCACACAGATGTCCTGTGGGTGCAGCCACAGGGGCACAAGTGTCTGGGCCCTGGGAGGGCCCTGGGAGGGAGAGGGACAACACCCATTTTCCCCAGCCAAAGATGATCAGTGGTACAATGAACAAGAGGAAGCATTTCAATGGAATTAAACAAAAAAGGAGCTTTTAAAAATCCCCTGTATCTGTTTAAAATTACATTAGGAAAAAGGTATAATGAGTGTCCCAATTTTCAGGAAAGGATATGTTCCCTTACTGTAAATTCTTGGCAGATTGGACACTCTGGTCTACAGGATAACAATCATACATTTATGATATCACTTCCCAATTACACACAAATTAATAATTCACTGCCACAGGGAAAACTGAGCCCAATCATATATCATTCTTACAGCAGCTAATTGGGCATGGAAGGGAGAGCTCTGGTGGTAAATGGTAAATAATGCATATAGTACATCAAATTTTGCATGTAGATAGACAAGTTAATTTGCTTCCCACTAACAAAAAAATTTTTAA
Source organism: Chiroxiphia lanceolata (assembly GCF_009829145.1). Taxonomy (NCBI): domain Eukaryota; kingdom Metazoa; phylum Chordata; class Aves; order Passeriformes; family Pipridae; genus Chiroxiphia; species Chiroxiphia lanceolata. The sequence goes on along the minus strand of NC_045646.1, from coordinate 16,054,871 downwards.
TAAGTAAACCATTTATCTCAGGACTAACATGCAAGATTGCCTTCACATATACGCCTACTGTTACATATGTCCATCAGACAGAAAATATTTAACAAGTAACATGTTTCAAGATCCGTGTGTGTGTACATGTGTACATATATATGTGTATACAGACAAACAGAGAACCTTACAATTCAAATAAAATTAAATGTGAATTCACTGATATTGAAGTCTCAAAACTTGCAAGAATAACATATATATGTAAAGTTTTCTAAGAGATTGATATGGGATTGCCTCTGTATCTCAATCACATGCTCTTTATTTGTAGGTTTTAGGAAAATTAAAAGCAATTCATTGGCAAAATCCTTTTTCATGTAAAAATGAAGTCACTCACTACTGGAAAGCTAGGGAGTGAAACCAGCTGCAGAGGGGTTTTTTTGTTTGGTTGTGTTTTGGGTTGTTTCTTTTTCTTTTCCTTTTTTTTTTTTTTTTCTAAACAAAACATTCAGCTGTTCTTAGGGGCTTTTGAGTTTAAAACATGAAAGACATGAGTCTCTGCCTTTCTCCATCCCCATGGGCTAAAAACCCATGCACATCTAAGCAATTCTCATGCAATCTGTGCTTGCCAGTGCAGAGTGTTGCTCTCCCCATAGCAAAACTGCTCCTGAGCAATCATACACTCACAGCTCCAGAGATAATTTGGTAGGTACAGAAGAAATTCAGATTTTAGAGCTTGAAAACTGAACAAACTTACTCTATATGGAGTAACACTTACTTTCTCTTCCTTAAGGTAGTTAGAAAAATTATGAAAATCACCTTGACATAACCCCAGTGACGTTACATAGGGATGTCGAGGTGTAAAGATCAAAATACTCTCTACATTTTTCACACTTCTAATAACACACTTAGATATTCAAAACTTTTCCACTCTTGCCTACAAGCAGAAGAGGGAAAGAAATCCTTTACATGTTTTCCTGGCTGACACTGAAGGAACTCATCAACCCACAGCGGGATGCAGTGAGATCCAAAACTGGGCTCTTTGTAGTTGAACAGAAAAGCCTTTAGCCAACTGGAAGTGACTTCTGATGGAAACTTCATGATTTTTCTTTTCCAACAGATTAATTGAAGGAAAAGTTTAACTTGATGTTTCATTCCAGTATCTACTGGCAACCGATAATCAGTGATAACTGCTATGCTTGCAATTCAGGACTGAAAGCTTTTCTCCTTCATGCAAATGGCATCACACATTTGGTATTGATAATGCAGAGAGATTTGGCAAGAATTCCATATTATCTAAGGATCCAAACTCATGATACTGATTATTTTTCAAATCTCATGTTTTCTAAGACAAACTGCAGTTCACATTCCCTCATATTCCCTTGCATGTTCGAACCCTTAGAAAATAGCTGGTTCATGTTTCAAAGGGTCTGACTTTCCAATAAAAAGGACTAGAATGTTCTCCTTCATATTTTATTTTTATCATACAAAATTCTCATGTAACCCATAGCCTCCAATTGATGAGGAATTATTGCAGACACCACAATACCAAATATCCTTTCTGAGCACTCCCCAACCCACTGTAAATCAGTACATCTGTAAAACAGAAATGTAGACTGTCCTGTACAAGAAAAGACAAAACCAAAGCTGTCAACAAAGGTATTCCTTGCTTAACCCACCCCAGCAGGTGACTGCTCCCACTCAGCAGAGCTCATTTCAACTAGTCAGGTGGTGGGAGGGGGTGGTATCACTGCATCATCCTAATAAACAAAAATTATAGATCATGTCCACCCTCAACAAAGTAAAAAAAAAAAAAAAAAAACCCACAAAAAAAAGCCAAACAAAAACACTCAAACCCCAAAACAAAACAAAACCTCACAGCAATAATTAACCTAAATATTTAAAAGAAAATAATTTTAGAGTGCTAATGGTAATACTCACGAAAACTGATGTAATACTTAAATGGAAATAAATTAACATTTTCATTCCACTAAACAAAATGAATACAAAACCCACACACATAAAACCACAGAGATTACACTGAAAAGACAGCTTAAATCTAAAAGGGTTTAAATCAAACCTTTTTTTTTTTATTAAAGTATGAATGCATTTATGCTGGAGAACAGTTTACATACATTATAAAGCAACAAGCATATTTTCAAGAGGTGTGGGCCCTCCTCAATATATCTCCATGCACAATGTACATGCTTTACCACTGGACTCGCACAAACACTCTCACATACAAACACGTAGATGCACAAAACACAGACACAGAGCTATCTGCTTGGATTAGCTTTCTTTTAAGGCTTCTGTAAGGTGCCCTAGTGCCCCTAACATTACCATAATTACAAACAAAGTCGTACAAAGGAGCAGAGTTACTTGCAAACTATTGATCTGCTCTCAGCCTTAAAAAATATCAAGTGAAACAAGTTTTTCCTTTTATTTGAGTTTTATTAAACATCTGCATTTAAGAAAGGCATGACTGCATATCTGCGAACAAGGAAAGATATGGGAATCTTAACATGAGGTTCTCAACCAGAACAGATGTTCAAACCTGGCTCCTAAGGGACCATTTCCTTTGATCTTTACAGTAACACAGCCCTGGCTGTGTGATGAGACACTGCCAGCTCCATCCCAGCAGGGCCACTTGACCAGCAATGTCCGGTAACACGGACTCGTGGCTCCCGTGCTTGTGGCACTTCAGACCTGAGGTTGATGAGAAGTCACAGTTCAAACACTGACAGACCCAAGTGTCCCTCAACTACTCCCAGTGGGCCCCCCTCCTGTGGAGCACATCAGGGGAGGAAAATGCACAGATAGCAGTGCTGACTTGCTGTACCCCCAGCCACGGGGGAGTATTTTTGCCCACCCCTTTTTGGTATCCTGCAGTACACAGTCTGAAACTGCAACTACTGGTGTTGGGTGAAAGATGTGGCAGCAGGTATATTAAGAAAATAGGTACAATGAATAAAATAAAGGATAGCATATGATATAATGTGTACATACAAGCATCTTTCATTTTTATCTGTGAAATGTGAATTAACTGCAGAATGCCAGGCCATTAGTCTAAAAGGCTATGTATGGCTGTCTCAGCCTACGTACGGTCAAAGGATTTTTGTGATGCATTGTGGAGAAAGATTCTTCGGGAACCATTAGGGCTTTCCAGGTCTACTTGCTCTTGTGCATCAGCATCAGCCCGCAGCTAGGAATGCCAAAGAAGCAACTAATAAAATTACCTGACCAGTCTTATAAGAAAAACAGGAATGACTGTACTTCATGGTATGCACCTGAACTACAGAGATGAGAAAGGGGCAGCGATGAGTGGGTGGGAGAGACGGGGGAGAGACATTTTTTCTCACTTTTACAACAGCAGCAGATTTCAATGTAACATGATTACTTTAATGATGCGTAATCTGTAGGTACCAAATTGCTCTTTTGATTTAAAAAGCTGGTCAGACAAGTGTTTGGCAGTCCTTTCATTCCCCTGTTTCAATTTTTGCTTATTCTTCTATCAGCTCTCATTCCCTAAGCCGTTTCTGCCTCTGCTGAACCGTGAATGAGTCCAGTCAGCCATCGTCAGATTCAAACTCATGAGACACTTCCTCTGACGAGCTGTTCCTGTGGATCCGGCCATCACTTTTCATGCTGTGAAAAGTCTTCTTAAAGGCCTCCATCATGGCATGGGCCAGCTTCTTGGCCTCCAGCTTGCTCTCACACTCTACAGCATGGCAGTCCATCTGGTAGGACAAGTCATCGTTGATCTCCCGATAGACCCAAGCAAAGATGTTTGGGCTGATGTTGTGGTCAGCAGTGCAGTAGGCTATACGTGCTACCTGAAAGGTATCCATGTGGACTGTCGCCTCACCTTTGAGGTCCAGATGGTGCAGCCAGACTTGGAAAGGGCGAATTTCCAGAAGGGCATTAGCTGGGTAAACATCCTCCCTGGTGAGCGTGTGCTTCTTCCATAATTCAATGACTGGTTTCTCTGTGCAGCCTGACAAAAATTGCATCCCTGTTGTGGAAACCTTACCCAAATACGTAACCTGCAAAGAAGAGCAAAGACAGGTGAAAACACAGATGACAGACTCGGGTGTTACTTTCTGCCATTCCAGGGAACTTTTCTTTATCTGGAAAATAAAAACATCCCCCCTCCCCTTGAAAACTCCCCTGAGTGCCCTTCACTTTCAGTAAAACAGTTTTCAAACTGCTCTCCAAATATTTGCTTTTCAGACGCTGAATTCACCATTCAAACACAGAAGTTAAAAATGGCCAGTGTCTGAGTTTCAAGGGATTTCTCTTTTGTCAGCTACCCCAGAAAGCCCACCTTTAGAGCCCCTGACTGCCTCTAAGTTCATGTTTGCAAGTGCAAGTGTTGGTGGAGTAGGGCCCAGGTAGCTTTTTTTCCCTCCCTACTTTATTCATATGATTTATTTGCATCATATTTTGAACATTACTATTAGGGAGATGGAGACATTCTCAGTTTGATAATGCAAGGCTGCAGGGGGTCAGAAAAAGCATGATCGCAGCAGAGGATTTAAACAGTTTGAATGTGTGGGTTTTTTTCAAAATGATCCTGGTTTTCCACCACTTCTGCTGTTTCTACTTAAGTATTAAGACAGGAATAGCTCAAAGCTGTTCAAAACTCTATCTTTCAAGAGAGCTGAGACATTTATTACATCAATTTAAAAAATACGCTGTTAAAAAAAATCTAGTAATAGATCTACCTTAGTTTAATCATATCATCTCTCTGCTTTTCTGTCTAGCTCTTTTGAGAAAATCAAATCCCAAACAGCACAGGAAAGCAAGGTGGTTTTAGTGCCCTTACTGTATTTTGTTCACCAAATATCAAATTCACTGAGAGGTCCATATCAAAATTCTCTGTTAAGCCTGTGCAGAAATATTCCCCTAAATCTGTGCAGCTGCTAATAAGGATTCCTTTCCCTTACAGTTGAATGGGAGATTATTTGATCTGGGAAAAGAGGATTTTCTCTAGAAAAGACAGGTCAATGGCACACAAATACAATTATGCAGATTATTCCATTTATCGCTTTGTCAGAATGGTGCATTTAAGAACAACTATATGAAAGCAAAATTGCTTCTTATTTGTGTCTTGCAGAAGTAACTGCCTGAGACAAAACCTTGTGCCTCTTGCTTGATGTCTTATAACCTCCAGTACATTTTACTCAAGGCGTTTGGAGCGAAAAATTAATCACATACACTTTCCAAACTAATTTCTTCAAAATTCTGTATTAAACACACAGTATCAGTTATTTTATTGTTGTAAATGCATTAAGAAATGTAGAGAAAAAAATATGGAATTTCCACATTTAAGCACATTTAAAAAATCATAACCACAAGAAATACAGGATTTGTAATCCATGCAAACAAAATTTTCCACAAGAAAAATATTTTGCTGCAAGTTTCATAGGTTTTGTTAAACTCAGAGACCTAAATTAAGCTATAATTAAGGAAAAAGCTTACCAAACTGTATTGGAAGTCTGTGTAGCTTAATCACGCCTGCCAAAAAAGCAATTTCATAGCACTGACATTTCAAAATGGGAAGTTTTATTCTTTGCCTATAAATATTCATGCTTTGCACAGGAAATATGCTAAATCTTATAAAGCTTTATGCTCTTTTTTTTGAACAGTGGGAAACACAACAGCTAGAACAGTTAACAAGGCAAGACCTACCAGTGTTTTACCTTTTTTTATTTTATTAGTGATGAGAGTTGAGTTCCCTCAAGTACTGTAGAATAACTTAAAAGAAAACCTCAGAGCTCACAGTGCCAACTAAACACATACAAACAGCACACGCAGGACCAAAGAGGAATGTGTCTGCAACATATATCCACAGTCATATTGCTTTGAACAGATCAAGATCATTGGGCAAATTTGCACATTCAGTATATTCTCCAATTTATTGTGTTTGAATGGTGAATTCAATATATTCCAAAGGTTCATTCAGCATTGTTTCATATTCACAAGTCAACTAACAAAAAACAAACACATACTGTAAATTGACATTTGGGGTCAAATTCAAAGCCCATTGCAACATCACAAGTCCTTCACTGACTTCAAAGAGATTTGCACAAAGGCTTTAAACTCTGAGAAACAGAAAAATATCCTCTTGCTCATACACTTTGTCACTGCCCAAAGACAGCCGTGAATCCCTGGCTGCAGGAGTGAGCTGCCACCACTGTAGCATTTTGTCCCCCAGTCACTGTTCGTAGAAGACCAGTGTCAGCTGGGTCCACAGAAATAAGCACCTCTCATGAGTGCACAGCAGTCCATGCAGGGAATTGTTCCATTATTGGTTTGCCCTAAAGAGGAAGCTGCTGACAGCATGTGAGCTGCCCTGAGCAGCAGCATGAGGGCTGGAAGAGGAGAGGAAAGCTAAGGCAGCCCCATCCCAATTAGGCAGCATTACTACAGGCCTCCCCAGGCAGTCGGCACTGCTGAGCAACATGCTCTAATCCACCCCAGCACACAGCATCAGCTTCTGAGCACAGGCAACTCCCAAGAGATGCTCGTGACACCTCCAGCAGCTGAGGAGCAAGATCAGAGCAAGTTGTCACACAGCAGCATAAACTGAATTTTATGTTCTTCTCTGTTCCTTTGCAGACACTAACTGCAAACCCCTGTTGGCCATCAATCCATGTGTGGCCTGCTTAAGGGTGAAGTTGCAAAAAATAATGTACTTCCTTAAAGTAAAGTGTTTTTATTTTAAGAAGAAAAGCACTGAATTACTCTGAAAGCAGCCAATGCAAAAGTAACTAATAAGGAGGATGGGATGATGGCTCATTTACAAAAATGGGATATACTAGTCTGATTTACTGTTCCAGTTTTGTCACAGTATAACTGTGTAGGAACCTTTGGAAAGTTACTTCTTTTAACACCACTTTGCATTTTCATTATATAAATTTGATTTTCCTTTGAGGACATTCCATAAATATTTATAAGGTGCTTAGCCATTACAACAAGCAGTTCACAGGAGAGAGAACAAACAAAGCCTCTGCTTTAGAGTCTCTTCTGTACTGTCTTACATAGAAACATCTACACCTACTAGTGCTGTTATTTTTTGTTTCTTTTTAAACGAATAATTATTTTTTTCCTAGTTGAGATACAAGCATTTGACAAGAGCAGCATCACTGAAGCTCTTAGTGAAGACAGATGTCTAACATTTCATTGCATCATGGTCCCCTGATAAAAACAGAACAGGGATACAGGGGCTGGCAAAAGACCTCAAATATTTGACCCATAAAAAGGTATTTGACCCATAAAAAGGTATTTGACCCTAAAATGGCAGTAACCTGTTCAGAAGAAAGTTTTCTCCATGATTAAGTATCATCTACATGTTATCCACTAAATATTAATCCTACTGAAACTGTCCAATTTATTAACTTAGACATTAACATTTGCATAATTGCAGGGACAGTATGAACTAAAACCAGCAAAAATTGGATTTTTAGGTTACTTTTCCCTGAGCTCTCAGTTACAAGGTTATTCCACAAGCAGTGCTCCCTCCCTGCATTTCAGCTCTTACCTCAACACATTTCACAGTGTTCCCACCTTTGTTTAAATGCCCAGAAACCACTGACCACACACATCATTAGAGTAAAGCTATTACAGTACAACCATCTTGCTTTTCAATTTCCAAGTCTGCCAATCAAAGGTCAAAGAACAGATGATTCTTCCCATTATCAGATGGAGAAGAAAACTATTTTGAGGTAAAAACTCCCAGTGGTGGTCTTTTCCATCAAAATTTTTGATCTCTTATCAGTGTGAAGCCAGCAGGGAAGTACAAAAAAAAAAATCCAAAACAGAATTTCATCTTTAATACTCATAGAAACCACACGTGAAGGGCACAAAAAGACATTAGTAGTAGCAGTAGTCTTATTATTGTTGTTGTTGTTATTGTCACAGCTATTATTGCACATGCAAACACACACTGGAAAAGTGCCTAAGCAGAATCAACTGTACAGCCTTACTAAGTAGAGAGTAATCATTGTCAAAGACAGGCCAAAGCCACAGGGAAGGCTGAAACCTGCATCTGTGATAATACAGCTCTGACCACCAGCCAAAGTTCACCAAGACTGAATAATGCCTTTCCTTCCTCTGAAACACTGGAAGTCACTTGGTAGCAAACACTGGTTCAGGAAAATTACTTATTTGTGAAAGCATGGCATATCCTATAGCAAGTGTCATCCTATACACAGTAAGGCCAGTAGCTGTGGGCCCTCCCCTCTAGGGTTGTTAAGTATTGGACCAGGCTGCCCAGGGAAGTGGTGGAATCTCCATCCCTGGAAGTGTTCAAGAAACAACTGGCCACGGCACTTAATGCCATGGTTTAATTGACAAGTAGTGTTCAAAGGTTGGACTCAGTGATCCTGGAGGTCTTTCCCAACCTTAATGATTCTATGATTGTAGCATCAGTTCAAGGCAGAATAGCTACGCGTTGGTTGTAACAAGTAAATTATGATCAAGTTGTTGCAGCCTTTACTTGCCTTAGACACTGTATTATAAGGGAGCAAAGTAATGCAAAAGCCAGCTCAATGCCACTGTGTTAACCTTAAGAAGTAAAGGCATTTCCTGTCATATCTTCTGTCCCACAAATTTCTGGAAGATATACCTCACAACAATTTCCTGTGCATGTTAAAAATTATCCACATTCTTTCCAGCCTTCCTGTGGCAAATTTCACTCACTGACAAGCCACTGTCAACAACCATGACATAAAATGCACTTGAGGTTTCAGCACTTGTATGCTTGCAAGCATTCAAACCTTTAGTAAAAGCCAAGATGTTCTGAAGAGCTCCTTATTTCACCCTAGAGACTTGCCAACACCAGTGTCAGTATCTGACAAAACAGTCCTCAACAGAAAAATGCTGTGCCTTTGCCCTTTTTTTAACACAGCTACACCCATCTGACATGTAGAGATGCCTCATGTCAAAGAGCATGAAGAGTAACTGATGAATAATTTCATGCACTGTCCTGAAAACAAAAGCATCTGAGTACTTTGACATTGTTGTTTTTAGCCCCTTCAGTCCAATAATGTATAGTTAAAATATCTTTTAATAACTATGGTCAAGAACTTACCAGCTTCAGAAAGACCAGTAGAGCAGCTGCCATAGACATTTACACTTGTAGCACAGCATGATTTGTCAGAAGTCACAGCTCCTGCCTGTGTCGATCTGACTTCAGATCCAACTCCTCAATGGACCACATGTCCATACTGCTCCTACCTCACAAGCCTCACTAAAGTTAGGCAGCTGAATGACCTTTCCTCCTTCTGTTCCCTATTCCCAGTCCATAGACTATCATTGCTCCAAGAAAGCAGATCCAAGTTGTAAAGATCCATAATTACTGTATTACACGAGGACAGATGCTCTCTTGGCACAGCAACTTGGCATGGGAACATGTACACACACAGGACTCCGGGCTCTCACACTATTCAAGACTATGATCAAAAGACCATATGCAAAATTAACTCCTTAGTTATTTCTTTAATATAATTATTTCTTCCACACCAAATAGGGCGGCTCTTTGTCAACAAAATTAACAAAGAAAATGAAAAAAATAAAACAAATAGAGCACTGAACTTGAGCCAGCAGGTATTTACTCTGCATACTTGCAGTCACCAGAGGATGCCCTGGAGGATCTTGAATCTTGTGCAAATCTTAGTAATAGATCATTGTCTCTTTTGTCCATCGGTGTTTTAAAGTAAACATCCCTTTAGCCCCAAATTTGGTGTAGGTGCAACTGGTTATTTGATAGAGACAGTAAGATATTTCTCACTTAAAGGTGAGGCAAGCAGAGGTGATGAGGTAAGCAGAGCTAACAACATATTTTCTTTCTGAAAACAGAATTTCTTCTGTGGTAACTTCAGCATATGCGGTAATGAAGAAGTGACTGGAAGGGTCTGTGTCAGGATGCACAGTTAACAAGTAAACCGTCACAGAATCATGGAATCATCAAGGTTGAAAGAGACCTTTAAGATCATCCAGTCCAACTTTCCACTCAGCACTACCTAAACCACTAAATCACATCACCCAGCACCAGATCCAAGAGCCTCAAACACCTCCAGGGATGGTGATTCCACCACCTCCCTGGGCAACCTATTCCAAAGCCTCAAGTTTGTCAGTTTGTCCCAGTCAAGCAAGAACCACCAGTCTAAAGATTAAGTAAACTCACAGAAGTATTTAAGAGGAATGCAGAAGAGATTTGAAGAAGAGTGGCCAAAAGCAAGTTTGGGAGGACGTGTGCATGTCTTATTATAGATTGCAGCTGGAACACAAACACGCAGACACTCTCTGGGTTTGCAATACAAAAGCAGATGCAGGACGAGAAAGTCCAAGCTTCACCCAGACTCCACGCTGTATTGTTGAGGTCAGAACACAGCAAGCTTCATCTCCTCAGCATCATGAGGTCTGGAAAACACTGCAAGAAGCTGCTACTCAGGAAACCTGTGCTCAGGCCTCACTGCAATGACAGAGTGCCCAAAGCCCACAGTGCCTCCTGTGCTGGGTAGTTGGGGTGAAGCAGGGCTCACCAGAGGGTCACATAGATTTGAGTGCTGAAACTGGATTTTTTTATCCACAGTGCAGTTGGGATACGAGTGGGACAGGCCTGCAGCATGCTGCCCAGCAGCTCAGTAAGTCCTGGCACAGCTTTCATTTCAGTAAACCCAGATCTAGCTGTAGAGTCATTTTCAACATCATTAATTAACACATCCAGCTCTAGGCACAGTGGGAGCTCTCTGTGCTGCCCAGGGTGCCTGTCTTACCACGCCACTGCACCAGCTTAGCTCCCCTCACCCTAAAGTGCAGTGACTCAGCCCCAGACTGGTAACTTTGGGATTTAGTGCCAAAACCTGCTTTTTGGCCCTGGAGAAAAAAAAAAAAAAAAAAAACAACAAAAATGTCCCAGACATTCCATTGGATCACTGAGTAAATACCGTGAACTGCATTCAAGAAACATTTGCTTAAGATCCAAAAAAATAACTCAGTTAAGTAAAAAGGCTGCACAGTTCCCTTTGCCTGTCACTGTTTCCTCACCCACACTGCCCATGTCCAGCCAAAGCCTTCACAGCACAAACACGAGGGTCTTTGTGGGAACAGCAGAGCTCCTCAGCACACAGAAATACTCAGTAAATGTAGTAATGTGGCTTACAGAAATATGTGAAAAAGTGTTTTATTTTTGAGACAAAATTCAGAGAGAGAACAGACTGAGCTGGGTGAATGTTTAATGGAAAATAACCATCAACTCTGACAGCTGCCCACTGGATTAGGAGGGAGAGAAAAAAAGATCAGTAGTTCAGGTCTGATTTATTCCAAGGAATCAAAGAGTAGCTCCAGAAAAAGCTGGAAGCGTTAGCACCTCTTCAGCAGTTAAGTCAGCCGCCAGCATCTGACTCCTTTAGTGGGAACAAAGCTGAACCCAAGTCTTAAAACAATGCTAAAATTCCCCCTCAAAAACAAAAACAATAAACAAGCTCAGCAAGAAATGCATTCAACTCTTTACATCTTCAGAACTCCTAAGGAAAAACAACCACTGGGCAGCAGCTGTTCCGTCCATCTGTCCCCACGCCACACTCACAGCAGCCCTTCACAGGTGCCTTTACTTTCCCATGTGTTCTCAGCTGTGACTGTGCAGCAGACCCTGCCTTAGCTCCTTCTCTGGAAGGGTTCACCACACAAGTAAGGTGTAAAGTGATAGAGTAATCACTTTGGATATAATTCTCCAACTAAATGCCTTTGAAGGACGCAAGAGCTCCGGTTATTTTTAGCCCATCATTGTCCTTTCAGGTTTTACAGCCTCCATGCTTCCAGGTAGCTGTAACAAGTGAAGGAGAAGGAAGAGTTGGGGCACTGTGAAAATACTTTTCCTTGAAAAATGCTCATTCCCAGTAAAAGAAAGACACATTACCAGTTTCACTGCTGCTGCTTCTGAGACAGCCTAGGAAAGCCCTTTAACATGGCAGCAGGAGAGTTACTGTGGCCCAGGGTGGGTGTCCCAATGCCCAGTTCCACATCTGCCAGGGCAGCATCTCAGGCACTGGGGTTTTTCTGAGGGCAGAGCTCACCCATGAAGAACCTCTCACTCCTCAGACACCATGTAGGACAAACACCCCAGGGACTGCAGACAATGGACATCAAAGCACAGGGCACATCTCTGAGATCCTGTCCCAGTTCTGAGTGAGACACCCACAATCACACAGAAATCCCAGAGCCCCTCTTCATGGCCAAATAAACCTCTCATCCTTCCAGAGCAGAGCTCTGCCAGGCCTCCCACTGAGGCCACTTAGGGAGGGGAACAGAAGACAAAAACCTCTGCCATGCCCACAGGAGTGGAGTCCACCTTACTATATGTGATCAGCCCCATTACCAACAACAATCCCACTGCCCGCAAAGGAGAGGGGAAAACCCATCTACATTTGGCAAGTTTAAGATTTAGTAAATAAATGTATCGAAAGACAAAAAGTTACCCCTGACAGCTTAATTTATAAGCTCTGAGAGGAACAAAAGCCAACAAGAAAAAGCCCACTGAGTCCACAAGCCAAATAGCCAGTAAGGCAGCAAGCAAACCTCTCCTTTAGAAAGACAACCCTGAGAAACACAACAATCCAGGCTTTTCACCTTTCATCACATCAGGCTGCTGCTTAGTAAGCCTTTTTATAAACTGCCCTCAGTTAGACCTAAGAGTATCTAACTTATATCCAGTGACCAGGAGTCTCTGCCTCATTGCCAAAATGGTTAACCAAGCCCAAACACAACCTCAGCAAGAGCCAGCTCTGCTCTCTGCAGCCTCCCGTTAGCAACAAAAGGATCGCATCTTGCATTTTATTCTCCACTGGACAGGAAGCTCTTTTTGTGGTTTGGCTTGCGGGGATGAATCTGAAATGAAATCAAATGGAACTGGCAAACTGCAGTGAGCCTGCAGTCAGAGACTCAAGTCCTGGTGTGAGTGGAAGATTTACACTGCACTATTTAAAACTCAAGAAATCAATTTCATTCTAGCAGTGATTTAAAAACGTTGTAGTGCAAGACATAACTGAATGAACAAATACATCCATCACACACAACCTCAGCAGGGCTGCTGGACACACTATTGTACAAGTCGATGATTATTTTTATTCCCAAATATTTTCTTTATGTTGCTATTTAGATCACTTTTCTCCTTTGTCTCCTTTCATTGCCTCACATAACTTCCTTTCTCTGTATCCAGTTACCACTGTGTTGAAATTAATTCTTGGATAAGCCAGTTCATTTCCCATTTTCTTTCAGGAGTCTTCACAGAGCAAGGAGAGATGTGGATGAAGCCAGTGAAGCGAGAAAAAAACCCAATCCACTCTGTAGTAACTATTGCAATTACTTGAAGTTTCCTTCACACAAAGTCCTTCCAAAACCTTTCCTCTAATACCTCAAAAGCCTCACACTGAGAACATCCCTTCTGCCAGCAGAAAGTGGCGTAAATTTGTATGATCATGATCTCCCTGCAAGCAGACACCAACCTTCACGTTCATATTCAAATTACACACAAGACTTTTCACTACACACTCTTTATTTACATGAGGTTGAAACCGAACATGGAAATCTGATTAAGCACCTCATCATGTTTCAGAAAGCTTTTTAGTACTGGGTTCCTCACAGCTGTTGTCTCGTAGCAGAGGGAAAGAGCCCACGGGTGGAGAGGGGAGCAGATTGTTTGCTTTTACTTTGTTCCCCTTCCTTTCCAACCCACAGAAAGTTCACTTTGGCACCAGTCCTACAAAAACTTTGATTGTGCCTAATGGAGCACACAAACAGCCAGTATGGGAATGGCTGTATCCTTCGGCCACGTTTTCCACCAAGGCATGTGCATTTTACATACTCCCCAAGACTTTGGACACTGAAGTACTCCCAGAAAGCCACACAGAGTGCATGTTTTTCACCATCTTTTATGAGTAAGAGATCTGTCCTCAAGGTTCCCTTTCCTTGCACATTCCCCATGAGATCTTTGTATTTCCCCTTTAGTTCTTCCTTTCAAAAGAAGACGCCAAGTAATAAAACTGAACAAAGCCTCTGTTACTAAGACATTCAGTTAAGGAGACCAAACATCTCAACTACACTCACTTCCTGGCACAACTTGACAACACCTGAAATTAAGAGCAAAAGGGAAGGGATCCAGCTTCAGGAGCCACTGAAGATGACTACAGATTTGGTTTGTATTTCAATGGAAGTGTCAGGCCTACATCGCAGAAAGAACAGAAGAAAAGCAATGATAATAAAACTATTTCAGTTCTTCCTCCCCTGAGTGCTGTAAGATCAGTAACACTCAAAAAAAGAAAAAATTACAAAACAAAGCACAAACACAAGAGATTCTCAGAAATGGCAGCACTTGCTCCTTCTGCTATTCTCCACACACTGCAAATGAAACACATTCCCTGAAGAGCATGAGGAAACAGAGAAAAATCACTCCCATACAAATGTAACCGTACCCACATCCACAAAGTCTCTGATGAAAATACCCTGTCATTACTTTTGCATCTCCTTAATGAATCACTATGGGAAATGAGTTCCATGACTTAGCAAAACCCTTTGAGATTTTTCCAGCTCTCACGAGTTTTAGCATCTCCAGGAAAAGTCTTACTTGAAGTTTGGAGAAGAAGAAATACAGTGCCTACCCTGGGTTGGGCTCTTTCACTGCAGCAATGAAATACAGACTTTGCATACTTCAAATTAATAAAAAGCACTAAATACATTATTAAGAAGAGAATACAGTTAAACAACTCTTTTTATTGCTAAATGAGCCCTTATGTAAATATGCCTGATTTATTATTTGTTTGTGTTATCAAACTCTGTATCAAGGGCATAGCAACACAGGCTTCTCCACAGACAAGAAAGAATACAACCTCACTGCTTCTATGGTTTATGACACTATATATTACAATTTAACCAGAAATTTCTCACTCAGCAACAGTATGTTAGCATGCTAAACAAAAGATTTTTAAAGAACAAATATGTCCCAAAGAGTATAATGATGGAAGACAATAGGGCCATACAGTTTTTAATTCACTTCCAAAGACATGGTTCACAGTGCCTCCAAGGTCCTGTTTTCACAACGGATTTAGTGCTTGCCTCTGTCTTCAATACAGTCACTTTCTGTTTGGATAATGTTTTTCCAGCCAGCACAGAAAGACCTGAAAGTGATCCTTAGCCTTCATCAGGCTATCTGGGCTCTAGAGATGGTTATCTCCTGGGATTTCTCTCTAAGCACCAGGAGGTTTTTTACAGTGTTACAGAGGGAGCCCCCTTCCTTTCCTGGTTAATTTAATCACAGCATTACCTAAGCACCTCACCCAGAAATGCCACATTGCCTCCAACCCATTCTCTTGGCATATGTTTCAGCTCTAGGGTGAGAAACCTGCAAAGCAGCCGGAAATACAGTCCTTTACCACCTGAAGCAAAAACTGAGATGTGGAGATTTCCGTGGTGCTAATTTCAGCCAAGATGAAAGACCAAGCCCAGGATGGGAGAGCCTGGAAAGCAGCACTCTAAAGTGGAGGATCATCTGGAAGAAAGAACGGGATGGGGGCAAAGGTCCTCTTCTCTGGGGACAGCTCTACTTACCAGTGCTGCAATTTATGTCATCTATTACAGCAGCTTGCCCCCAGTACAATTCAGATGGCTGCAGGTCAGACAAATCACTGTTCACACCAGTGGTACAGCAAGCTCCTAGAAGCTCCCTTCATATCCACAGTTGACATCTCTGTATTACAGAGGTCATGGCTTTTACAAAGGGCAGAAAATTAATTTTCATGGTTTCCACTGGCCCTGAATTTGACTTAGCAAAGACAAAATCTATACTGAATAGCCCTGATGTTGATCTGTTTGACAAAGACCAAACCAGCACAAATTTTAGGGATCTAAGGAAAAAAGAAACTACTTATGATGAAAATAAATAAACTCTTCACTGTTTTTCTTGACATTTACTGTCTTTGTGCAACAATGAATACCTGCAGTTAAAATATAATAATCAATAACATTATAAAAAGGTCCCAGTCTTGCAGTTCTTAGCCAAACAAAACTGCCATCTGGATTTAAAAAATTGCTCCAATTTATGTTTGCAAAGGATTTATTTATTTGTCTGAATAGTTAGAAAGAAAGGATTATAAAGACAGAGCAGAAAAACACAGTGGTGGGATCAATACTGATTCAGAGCAACAACTGAACATGCAGAGCATCAAATTCATTTACTCTCCATAGCTGACGTTGCTTTAGGAGAAGTCAGGGTAAAAGAAACACAACAGCAGCTCCACTCATTCCTATTTTCTGCCTTCCTGTTTTGCATAATAAGCTCAGCAAGGTCTCCCCATCCAAAAATCAACATATTGCTAACTATGACTGCAATACATATCTGCTAAAAATCTCAGAAGTCTCAGAAGTTGTATGATTGTTTTCTATATAAATAATTAACATTTTCCACCAACAAGGAGTTTCACAGCTCTGAAACAAGTAAATATTCAGTCTCATTCATTACCGTCCTAGAGTTACAATTTTTCATAGAGTTAATAAAATTATTTAATAGAATAAGCAGATCTTGCAAGAGCTTAATAGTTTCTTGATCGTATCAAACTAAGAGTCCAACCAGTGTGTAATACTTTCTCCAGCACTTTCCAGGATCAGATAGACAGGAAGAACAAAGAAGCAGAGTTTGAAGTGACAAAGCACATGGCCAAGACTGGAATAAACTGCCCACAGGGGAAGGTTTCTCTTCCCCAAAGAGCAGGAACCAAATATTTCCAGGCATTTCAAGAAAACCCATGGGTTTAGAGTGCTCTCTGCCTTTGCTTTGAGATTTGACAGAGAGACTTTCAAAAGAGCACAGACAGCAACATGTGTCAAGCATTCTAAGCAAAGCTGACCGCTCTTTCAGTATCTAAAAATGCAGGCAGAAATTTGGCAAGAGAAATTGTTGTGTGCATTAACAAATAAGGAATTACTCGTCTTTTAAAATTCTGTAGCTTTCTCCATGTAGCCTGAAGCAAGCAAAGGCAAAGTGCTCCTGTTCCCAGGGAGCCTGATACAACACACAGTTGTGCTTTTACTCAAGGATTACAGCCCTTGCTAAGTTTCTGTTAACAGTCTCATTTCTTACCAAAGCTGTTATTATTTTGGCTAAATAGTTTTAAATAGAAAATAACATACATTTTAGGTTTATTTATGCATGAGCATAATTGAAGTATGACAGCACAACAGAAAGAAAACGGCATCTTGGGTAACAAAGAATTTACTTTATGCTAAAAATATAGGTATTTACAGTGCAAGCACACACTGTGCTATTTGTGCCCTATTATCTGCCTTTAGCCTTCCACACTTTTCCTCTGCTGTCTCCTCATCAAAACAAATTGGTACCTCTTTTGGGGCCAAAACCAAGTAGAAGATTCTTTAATTACACTGCAAACCCACAAAGAGCATTGAAGTTCAAGACATGTACGCAAAAATCAAATCTGAACAGACCAACTTAGCTATTCCTGGGAGGGAATCTTATTTACAAGAAGACATACTGCATCTAAACCAAAGTCACAATGGGGGCAGGGGGGCGGTGGAGAAACAACACAAAAAACTCTGCAGTGTTTCTTACTCCAGGCAAGGGCAGACAGCACATGACATTTCTTCGGAGGATCTTATTTACCTTTTCTTTTCCAAGGATAAAAAGCTGAATTAAAGGTTAGTCCCCATCTGAAAACCCAAGTACTATGGTAGACAATATAGATCATAATCTGTCCTCATATTTTGTCATTAGCAAGGTAAGCTTTTTAATTTAATTTTCAAAAGTAGATACAGAACAACTGCATCTCCCCTTCTCGCAAAAGCACCAAAGAGATTATAAAAATCTCCACATTTAAACTAACTGCAGCAAAAACAAGGCAGTCCCTCTCATGGCAGCAAGATCATGCAATATCCACTGGTGAACTGCAGCACAGCCCTTCTGGGGATAAACTGGCTGACACCCAGAAATGGCACTAATGCATCACAATGCCTGTCCCTGCCTTAGGTTCCTAAGAGCCCAAATTGGTCAGCAGTGCAAACAGACTCCCATCTGCATCCTTAAAGTGACACTGTGTCATTTTAACGGGCTATGTTATACACACATATGTACTACAAAATAGTTTCACTGAATTATTTATAACACCTTTCTTCTTAAAGAAGCATTTACAAGCTGTATCATTAAAATATAACCAGCAGCTACCTACATGCCCCTGTATACCCCAAATTTGGAGTTTAGAAGAAGAAGTGATGAATGGTATTACTGGGAGAAACTGCAAGGGCAATTTTTGAGCAAGCAGTGCAATTAATGGAAACAGAAATTGGGCTCTAGCAGCCACAGTCAGAGTGCTACTCTTGCTAAAAGACACAGCTTTCCAATGACTGCAGAACTTGGGGCACTGCCTCATTCACAGCACAGTGCAGAGCAGGTTCTGTTACATAACCACCTGAGAATCAGCAAATACAAAGGGCAGGCATACATGAAGCAAGATAACTTCATTATTTTTTTGCATCTGCCTTCTTTCCTGCCTGCCATTTGCTCTGCTTCCTTCTTTTGCTCCCAGGAAAGTACAATCCTGGCAACGGACAAGTGCCCCACCAGCACTGCCTGCGCCAGCCAGGTGATGGAAATAGGTGTGATCAGCTTGGGACAGAGCCCAGGTAGAGTGTGGAACTACGAAAATTACAGCAAGTGGGAAGTTTATATAGGGAAGACTGGAAATGTGTGGAACAGAGAACAAGCCACAACATGACCCAGAGAAAGCTCTTGAGGGATAAGCAGCTGTTTCCAGGGTGGATTGCAAACCAGAGCACACCCGTCATAGGGGTGCGTGGATGTCCCTGGGTGATCCATAAGGTTACTCCTGTGCTCCTTACAGTCCCTCATATTTAGTTAATGTGATCATGAACCAATGACTAGAAGGAACACTGTAAGGTTCACCCAGACACTTTTAATTTAGGATATTGGGATGAAATTTTAGAAGGTGAACAGAAGAAATTCCATGGAGTGGTCCAAAAAAACAGTGCATCTCAAGGGTGGGTCATACAGCAGAGGATACCAGCCAGAAAGGCTAATAAAAACAGAGAAGCTGTGAGATCCCAGCAGAACTGCCACCTGTGCTCTCCTGGAGGTGGTCCAAGAGGATGACAGCACAGTACCACATGCCAAAGCAAAATCTACTCTCCATTATATGAGGCTGTTGCCCTTTGGAAAAACACATGACCAGCATGATTAAGTTTAGAGAAGGCAAAAATCACTTTGGCTACTACATATAGATTGGGTTTGGACTTGTATTAAAAACTGTCTGGAAGAGAACAGGAAACCAAACATTTCTCTTTGATGTAGAGTCCAAACTGCTCTGGAGTTTCTTGTTAAAAGGAAAATGCTCTTTAGGCTTTAGGCAAAGGACATATAATGTCCTTCACACCTTCAAGCTAATACTTAAAACTCTTACACAACAGAATGTCAAATATACCAAAATCTAATTAAATCAAGGATGTAACAGCAAGAACAGGCTTCATCTTCCTTACGTTTTTCTCCAATTCCAGCAACTAAGCTGGTACTTTGTTTTTGAAAGGAAAATTAAGAAAACACACGCACTGTAAAAACAGAAATTTGTATCCAAGGGTGTCCAGCAAGCGTGGAAAAGGAGATAAAGCTCTAGGCTTTGCCAAATGGCACAATCCTCTTCGGGTTGGAAAAATTCTGAAAGAATCAACAATGGACTAACACAAATCCTTCCACGTAGATGGCTAAAGACACACAGAGTGGTTTTCATAACTTAAAGACCGTGCCTTAAGTACGTGTACAGTCATTCTCCTTGATCACTCCGTGACCTGATAGAGAATGCAAACTCTCGTAATATCAATTTCTTCCACTCACTTATGCACTTCTCAGCAGATGATTCTCAGATGAACAAAGCCCTGATCACCCCAGAAGGACATTATCACATGCACAGCACTGCCAAAAGAACCAAATACCTCCTATTCTCAAGTCCCACTGAATTCCTGTTTGAAAGGAGCTATAGCTCTTTTCTTTTCCAACAGATGATCAGTTTGAAGTTACTAAGAAAATACTGGGGTTTGTGATGTTTTCATTTTTTGGTTTGTTTTTTTTTTTTAGTTAAAACCTAAAAAGATAGACGGGTGTCCAACTCTTTAATAGCAAAGCAATGGAGAGCAGGAACTCAGCAAGGTCACAGAGCAAAACTGCCCTTGGGGTCCCCAGTGCTCCATGTCAGCCCATGTGAATTTACTGTGTGCTTTGGCAGCAGAGCACAGCAGTGGTCTTCTCCACTCCCCTCAGAGTGACTTCACGTAAAACAGCAACAGCTGAAAGGAAAAGGGAATTTTGATACCCTTGAACAAGAGAAGGTGTAAAAGCTGGGCAGGAAGAAAACCAAGAACAGAGCTGGGGGCCCTGGTAACACACATGAGGTAAGACACACACTCCTGCTACCAAATGCCACAGAGGGAAAAAGGTCCTCCCCTCAGGAACAGCAATAGTAATACCTTTCAAAAACTTTGAGTCCTATCATATGGTCTTGTTTGATCTATCTAACCAAGACAAACTAGCCAGTTAAAAGACTTGAAGCAACTGCAAAGCCCAGGCTCTTGTTCATTATTTGAATACCAAGTAGTCATACAGATATCAGTCTGAAGTATTTCATACTGCCCCAAGTTATTTCTAAGCCATTGCCTAAGAGGAAGGTTGTTTGGACTTTGATCTGCTCTGCACTTGGTCATCAGCATTTGTTAAGATAAAAATGAAGAATGGTTTCTCATCTTAAGCCTTTAGAGGATAGACTGTTAAATCTGTTTTATAGTTCCACTACCGGGAAAAAGGAACATCACACTTACAAAATTATTGCAATTATCAGCCATTAAGGATGCAGTTTATAATGTAGTACAAATCCCTTCTAAATTTTATGACTTCAGATTATGTTTCATTTTATCCCAACTAAGCAACAGCCTAGAAAGTAATGGCCTACTTTGCACTTGAGTACAAACCAAAAGTATAAAAACATTTTGGTTTTAAAGTGTTTGCATACTAATCCCTCGAGTACTTAATGTCACCCCATGGGTATCCATGTACAGACACAGCGACTGTGAAATGAACCTACATAACTTAAAAAGAATCAAAGATTCCTGAAAATATCAAGTTGACAGAAAATACCATTGACATTTGCAGGCAAGGAAAAAAAGAAGTAAAAAAGAATTTTGAAACTCCGAAATTTCAGTCCTGGTCTGATGTGGCCTCCCATCACGGGAAGCTGACATTTAAAAGACTGTTTAGAGAAAGCAGGGTGATGTCTGTGCCCAAAGCCAATCTGAAGCCACACAGATGTCGGTGAAGCCGCAATCATTTGTCCTGCCTGGGGTTGTGTGATCACTACCAGACACCATCTGAAACAAGGAAACGATCTGATGTGGATGGGGCCGACTTTTCCCACTTTTTCAAAAACAGTCGTTAAACTTAACAATGCTCTGTGACAGACACGGCTCCAGAGGGAACCGTAATTCTTCCTTAGCTGCAGAGATATCTCATCTTCATTGGGAACTGCAGCTCTATCAAGTGCATTTATTCAGAAATATTGCTAAAGTTCTTCTTCCAACAGCTGCCTTCAGAGTTACATATGCAAAACAGTAGGCTGGAGTTACCAATTAATCTCACAAAAGACAACTAGGTTGATGTCACATAGTTTGAATAGTAATTATAGTAAGAACTAGAAATTGTTCATAGTAATAAAAATTGTTACAAACAATTCTAGATCCACAGAGTACGATGGATGATTTGAATTCTGAATGAGTAAAAACAAATCTTGGGAGCTACTGAGAGGTTTTAGACCTATAAACAAAGTGCAACCTCAGTGTGTCAAAATGAATCTTGGAAGCATCACTAAAGCTGGATGAAGAAGCTAGCACTGCCCAAACTGCAGTAGGTTATATCCAGCAATGGATGCAGCAGCTTGAACACCTGCCTCCAACACCAACATCCTGCACCTTCTAGGGAAAAAAATATTCTAGCAACCCAACCAAATACCATTTTCAATGGATATTTTTAAGCTTTAATCTACCTTTGGCAACCTGCTATTTTTTATGATTCCTCCTACTAGTTTTCTGGAGTAAAAATGATGGAAATATGTTGGTTTATTTTTGTTGCTGCTAGACAGCTAATCAAATTTGATATTTATATTGTACTGGGATAATGAAATGTCAAGACAGATATTATAAAAACATTTCTGAAGATAGTAATTTAACCTTCAGCAATTCAACTTGATTCAGTGGTGTCTGCACACTTGCAAATAATTTTATTTTACATCCCTGAAACCTGATGGCAGAAATAAACCCTTTCCCTCTAAGGTTGCTGCATCTGGAGTGCCACTCGGTGGCCAAATACAGACACTCTCATTGAGCAGGTACCTACCTAACACCAGTCAAGCCATCTCATAGAGTTTGGGATATACTGGATTTGGAAACAGTCACTCTGTCATTACTCATGACAGCCTAACACAATAAAAAAAGTATTTATTCCTCATATAAACTGTGGTCATGAGTCTCTGGTTTTAGTCAACACATCCTCAGTGAACTAAAGAACCTCCAACTCTACAAGCTCATCCTCTCACATCTCACTTCACAAAAAGTGCAGCTTCAGAGCCAGGCTGTAACAAACATGTCCTCTGTGCATCAAGCACCTGCAACCCATCCTCACCAGTGGGTAACTTTGAATCTTTAGCACTGGGAAGCTTGTATTTATTTTTTTTTAACCTAAAGAATCAAGTTTTTTTACATAAACCGATACACATATTTTAAACAGAGAAGGAATCAGAAACTAGGGTGGGGCAGGAAAATAGCAGCTTGTAAAACTAAGAGCATCTTGTTAGGGTACCACTTGTACATTGCCATCACAGGAGAATAAATTAGTATTTATTTATTTTCAGTACCTCATCACTCCAAGCCAGTGTTGAACTTGCATCACTCTGATCTGGCCAGTCTCAAGGGCAAAGTACTCCCTGTACCATCAGAAAACTTTCACTTCCTCTTACTCAGCTGCCTCCCAGACACTGAGATGAAATAGGGATTTTTGTGTTCCTGCTTTTTTTTTTTTTACAGCAGCAGCATTCACATTCAGCATAAGCACTACACAGTTGGAAGGTGGTAAAGAAAAGATGGAGAAAATTAATTTATGCATGACCGACATCTTTCATCCTTCAGAGGATAAGAAAAAAATTCACTCCAAAATTAAAGAACTTCCTTACAATCACCTGGGTTAGTTGCACTGTTTCTTTTCCTTTTGGATAATACAATATATAGAAATGGAGAGCAGAAGTGAATATCTTGGATGAAGAATCTTAACTATAAAAATGTGATTTCATTATATTAAAAAATGTAAAACGTCCATTATTATTTTTACTGTAAGTTTTCCAAACTGCTAGCCAGCCTCCCAGAGCTTTTTTACTTCTTGTTTTCTCTCAAGGGTAAATGTCTCATGGTACATTTAAGAAATTTAATCAGAGTCCACTTTTATATTGCTATTTGAATAAATTCCAATTAGATCAAATTAGCTAAGTATTCTGCATTCCTCAATAACCCATCCATACTGGTTTAAACAGATGAAAAAATACTATCTTATTATAACTTGACATCAGACCATAAACAACTGTCAAATATAACACCAGGCAGGAAAAGACAATGCATTCTTAATTCAACAAGACATTAACTCATCCTGCATCAATCCACACCACTGGGCAAGGCTCCTGCCCTGACTCATATGTGGGCATCAGTCTATGGGAACAAGAAACTGCCTGTAAAGCCAGAAGTTGCTCCATGGGAGATTTGTACCCGTGTGAGGAGACCTCAGAGCTTGTTGGAAGGTGTGTTTACACTGCTCACTTCAGCTAAGCCTAGAAATATTTACAGTGATACAAAGTAAGGTCACTACAACTGTGCCTGTTCTGTGGCAGCACAAACATCTTTCTTTAAAAAAACAAACAAACAAAAAAAGAACCACCAAACAAACAAAAAAAACCCCACCAAACAAACAAGGTGAAGTCATCAGGGGATAAAACCAAAAAGAAACCTGCACAATTTTTGAAAGAAATCTGGGAGCTCAGTGTTCCCTATGATTTCATTGCATGAGGGGCCATGAGAAGCAGCTCTGGCACGAAGAAGGCTTTTTGTAGCACCATTTTCTTAAACCAGAAGTTTAGAAACAGCAACAGGATGCTGAAACTACATCATCCTTGCACAGAGGAGCTACTAGCACGGTCATAAAAGATGCCAACATTTCCACTGAATCAGCTACAAAGCCTTCATCTTGTTTTGCCCTCAATGTTACCAAAAGCAGTATATTCCAAATACCTTTAAATCCCTGTGTTCTAATAAAAAATGTGGTTTGACAGTGAACATCTGCAGGCAGCTGAACTTTGTGTTATTCAGCATTTAAAAATGAAAAAAGGGACGTGATTTGCTGAGAGTAGATGAGCTACTCACCTGAGATATGACATGTGCCACAACCACATTTCAGAAGGCTGAAGTCCAATCCATTTCAAAGTGGAGGATGACAGCAGTAGGCTGGGACAAGCCCACAGAGCTCACTGCCATGGGAACAAAAAGCTGCTCTGAACTGGTCAAATGCCCAATGAGTAGCAGCAAACTGAGCACACCAGTTCTTTACACTTTTCATAGGAATTCACCAAAGTGCTTAAGCACAGGAACTCACCACATGCTCTCTGTATAATAGAAAACATTTACTTTTGTGAATGATTATAAACAGAAGGCTCTTGAAAGAGCTTTACTCTCCAATAGAACCCCTTAAATGTTTACATTCTGAGGGCTGTTGTGCAGTAAGGCTTGTTCACTGCGACTGTGATAGATGGAGAGCTTGCTCACAGCACATGGCTGTACCACACCTGTCACAGCAGCAGCTCAGCTTTGGAAAACAGGTCCCCACAGACCAACTTCTGCCTAATCTACCCCTCAAATTCATTTGCAAATAAGCCACCTGTATTTTTTCCTCTCAGGACACAGCTCAGCCATCACCTCAAATGCCTCTGAGCAGCCCCAAACAGAGACCGAATGCAACTCTGCCCTCCACATCACAGCCTTCTGGAATCAGCAGAAATAATGCACTGCAACAGATAGATCTTAAGGGGGGAGGGGGTTGGTTTTTTCCTCTAGCAACTGAAGCTGGCTGCCAAAAGAAGCTGCTAGTACAGCCCTTCCTTCCCTCCCAAATGCAATTCTTATCTTGGTAAGCAAGAAACCTAAGATGAATCAAATGAAAATGTGGAAGGAATGAAATAGGAACATTTGAGTCACTTCCGTGACATGACCAAAGCTTTTACTAATTATGAAAGTGTGCAATGTCCATTTACCAAGCCATTTTTCAGCTTTGCATTTAGAGAGAGAAGTAGACACTTAGCATAAGCAAAGAAAAATCCTAAAAATTCACAATAGGTGGTTCCTCTTCTGAGACAGCTCTAGTTTATCATTTTTTTTCTTTATTGCTATTTAATGACTCATATCATGCGACTCTTTTCTCATTCCTAATGTCTGCTGCTAAAGTCTCCTCTAGAGAGATAGTACTTAAATGCCTGAGGGAAAGTCAGAGAGAAAGATAACTGCAAAAAAATCATGGGAGTCATCATTTCCTAAGTCTGCATTGAAACAGATAAAACTTCCATTGCCAAGATTAGTTCATACAGTACAATATATGGGGAGACAGACAGATCTCTTTACATGGGATGAAAGGATGAACCTTTCCATCAGATATATATGCAAACATATATGAAATAGCTTATCTGAAATAGCTTATCTGAAATCAGCTGAGTTACTTTCAATCCACAGACAGAAATCTAAAGTCTGAAATGAACTTGCTCTGTGACTTGGCAGCTGGAAAATCCAACTGATTGTCACAGAGAAGGTGCATCTTCTTTTGGGACAAAGCCAAGAACTGCAAGCAGAAAAAACAGAACCAGATGTTACCGTAGCATATCACAGCATAGAGACCCATTAGTTACTAACTAATTTCATGCACAATAACCTGCTAAATTAAAGCTGCAACTGTCACAAATGGTCCCATTCCTATTTCATCATTACAGGTGATTTGATTCACCTTGGTTAAATATGAACAATACTATAATTATTGAACAAAGTTGTTAAGCCCAGCTCATCACTTCCATACATTCCTTAAAGAATGCACAGCAGTCCTAAACATTTTGATATGGGCTGTTTTATATCACAGCAACTAATATAGTTGCCTCCTGCTCTCAAAGCTTTAAGTAATAAATCTGTTCCCACAAGTGTGTATAATCTCATTGCTGGCCAACATCTCTGACAGCACAGGTAGGTGAAGATGTTTTATACAGCACATAATGAGGAATCAGAGATCTATCCTGTGGAAATCAATAAAACCCCCTAGGCTTGCAGAGATTCCTCAGGGATTTCTCTGGAGAATCATGGCTAAGAAAACTGAGGATATTGTAAAATCAATACTAGGGCATTTTTCAAGTGGGCAGATGACTTAATTTATAGCATTGCTATGACTTAGTAAAACATGCATTACGACTAAGTAAAAGTAGAAAAAGTCTTTTTTAAATAAGCCTGGCTCATGCTCTTTGACAAGCTCTGCACAGCTTTTGACACCCAGCCAAGAAAACTGGTATGACCAGGTCACATCAGCCTCTCCTGCCCACCAGCCTTGCCCAAGTGCCTCCCTGCTGCCCTTCGACACGTGCTCAGCAGCACAGCACCCACCTGCCCTGGCTGGATCCCCACAGTCTAGCTGCAAGGCACTCACTGGGGGGTCACATCCTCTGTGCTCCCCCTGCTATGTGCCACAGGGCAGAGGGGCATTTCCCAGACAGCAACCTGCAGGTAAACTGGCAGCAGAGCTGCCTACCAGCAATTGCAGGCCGAAAGAAACTCTGCAGAAAGTAGGAAATATTTTCCATGTTTTCTATCTTCCTCATGAGACTGTAGAAGTTACACACAAAAACCTCTGGCTCCTACTGAGAGAAACTAACTCAGTAGATAATGCCTTTAGAAAGAATGACACAGAAATACGAATACATTCTCCCATGGGCTGTGGCTACAGAGGCAGAAGCCTGTTCATTTTCAGGCTTGAGGAATTGCTATAGGGAATGCACTGCAGAGGTGAGCCCCAGGCTTCCCTCTTCTGCTGAGACAAGTCACTGTGCAAGGACCACAGCCAGACCACATGCACTGCAGTCCTGATGCTCCAGTCACAACATACTCCCTACACAGTAGTGAAGGCAGAACAGAAATCTGCTGGGATTAAGATTTTCCCTACAGCCTACTACTCAAAATTTTAAAGTCTAGCTTGGTCTGACTGTGGTTATCTACTTCACCACTGCCTGTTGTGACTCCCGGAGCATTGACTTGACAGAGCTGGATGTGGACAGAGAATAGAGTGTATCCCTTCCTCCTCCAAGCACCAGCTGATGCTGTCTGTCCCAAGCAGCCAGCTGAAGCTCTACCCCTGCTAAGCTTCCAACAGCATAATTAAAGGATTTCCCAGCTAAGCAGGAAAGCAATTTATCCTTGCAATTATCAGAATGCCTCACAAATCTTCCAAGAGCCCTTCAAACAGCACCAGATTTGCATAGACAGGAAAATTGACTCCACACTAGCAAAGGTGGAAAATTCAGGGATATGTTACACTGGCGCGAATACAGTAGAGACAGGGTGCCCTCAGGAACACCCTCAGTCCTCTCTGGCACTAGGGAGAAAACCACCAATGCTTGGAAGCTAAGCTGTTGGAGATGAGCTCCTTGAAGTGTAGGTCTTTCATCACAGATGCCTATTGGATAACCATCAGTCCCTAACGGAAATAATGGATTTCCATTTCAATTGATAAGCATCATTTACTGTGCATCAAAAGGACCTCTGTCGGTAGAAGGGATTAGAAAACCAGGAGTTACCTCAAGAAGGCCTCAAAGCTTTTTCCTGATGAATTTCTTCTCCCAAATCCCTGTTTTTCTTATTTCCATCTACATAAACAACATTACTTTATCCACTAAGTTTTGCAAATTCAGGTAACTGGTAGGAACTCTCCTTAGGTGGGGGAACCCAGGCCCAGGGTTAAATAATGTTTTACCAACTTTATAATGTCATTAAAAACCAAGGAAAACATTTGTGTTTGCCATGACTTTGATGTGAAATGCATTTAAATGAAGCAGTTTAGGCTGAGCTTGGGGCAAAATTAAAAACCCCACATGGGACACAACCACACAGGAAAGCAAACTCACTGAGCTTTGCAGAAATCATTATAGAGATCCAGGCAGAAAAACCACTGTTAACTTGATCTAAGAATGGCTAAATTACAAAGACAACAGTGAAACATTATAGTCAAAACACGTAATCATGAAAGAATTTAGGATTTTTCCTTGAGGCTGCTGCCCGGGCCCCCAGTGGGTCTGTGCACAGAATTTCTATTGTCTTCAGCAGGAGACTTTTGTTTGGAAGAATCACTAGCTAAATGATTATTTCATGCCATTGAAACAGGTTTAAAGTGTTTATATTTACATACAGACATAAACACAAATACATGTATATTTTTTTAAAAATCTTCAAAATCAGCCATTATAACAAATTTTCCCTAAATCATTATCAAAATAGAAATTAATTTTCTAGAAATAAAAAACAAGTAAATATATATTTTTTAATGTACTTCAAAATTTCTTCCAGAATTCAGCTAATCTGCTAAATAGTCCCATTTCTACCACTTTTCTTTTTCCTGAATCTGTTAGAAAGAAAGATAGCCTACCTCCTTTCTAACCCAGTGAGCCAGAAAGCCATCTGGCCATATGCAGCAACACCTACTCTGATATCAGAAACCATATTCCTCTTCATTTTGAAATACAACATTAAAATAATACATTGCCATACCCTTACTGTGCACAGCAGGACACCTCTTCAGACCCAAGAGGCTCTCATCCAGCAGTGCTGGCAGCAGCCAGTGGGGCTGAGCACATTTTTTTCTACTTGTCACCCGAGCAAAAGAATGATCCAAAAGGACCTGTCTGCAAAGATCCCAGAAACAAGGGTTCATCTCAGTCCACACTGAGAGTGAAGAGATTTGTGGCATTCCAGTTATGGTAGTTTTGAATCTGTGGAAGGGTTTTGATACTTTCTGAGACTACTGAGAATGTTAAAATTAAATATTTAATTACTATCAGTATTTTGTTTAGGAACTGCTCCTTAAATAAGGGAAAATTACAGTCAAGCCAACCAGGGTTTATTCATTCAGATAACTCAATAACATCATCCTGGTGCTTTGGGATGAAGCAATTCCAATTGTGATCTATGGCCACACTTAAGCCATAGCTTGGGGAAATGAAACAAGAAGAAAGGAAATAAAAGGAAAGGAAAAAAAAATACTAAAAATTGAGAGTTCTAAATGTGGTTGCAATTGGTTACCCTGGTCCAAAACTGCATGCCAAAGAACACAGAGGACTGACAGCTCATGTTTGCAACCTGCATTTTCCAGCAGCCAGAACGTGTTGAAATAGGAATAATATGGGGCACCCAAAAAGAATGCACATTTGCATTAGCATACATTCATGTAGCCTGCAAACATCACCTCTTCTGGGTATATGATGGCCATTTATCCTACAAAGTAAAAATGAAGAAAAGGCCCAAGAATAGGCACGGATGCTCTATCCATGGGCAGCTCTAGCCATGTGCACAGTGCCATATCCATACTCCTGTCCTTGGTTATATGTAGGAATAAAATGGAGAAAGTATTCCATATGCAACAAAAATCCATAAGTAAAAATAGTTAGTCAAAGTCATATTTTTTCTAAAAATATTCACTGTAAAAACAAATCTGTTTTATTCTGAGCATTGTTAAAACATAATGCAGTGCAAGATAAAGGAAATTAGAACAAAATCATGGAAAGTTCAGGATCTAGAAATAGCAGTGTAATTCCATTCCAGATTTTGATTCAGTTACTGCCATGGAACAACTCCAGGTTTACACCATCCTGTCAGACCACAATTTGCCACCGTATATATGAAATATTCCTCTGAGTCAGTGCAAAGAAACTCTACAAAAAGCCTGAAGAACTCCAAGAATCTTTGGACAGCAAGAGAGGCTCAAAGAATCCTAAGCAAAAATATTTTGCTTTGTCCAAGCATGCACATGTGGAAAAAGTGCCTCTGAAACAACTGCAGTTTGTGAAACATCAGCACACAGAAGTGCTGAAATTACCTCTCCACCAAAAGCAAAGCATTTGCAGCTGCCATACCCTGTTCTGGTCAGATAGAAACCTGTGTGCTGCATTCCCTCCTCCTCTCCTGAACCTGGAGAGGAGAGAGAAGATAGAGTCATGACCCTTCTGTTTGCTTTTGGCTTTTCAGATCACAGTACATCAACTGCAGTCTTTCTGGGGAAAAAAAAAAGAAAAGAAAAAGCTGCATGTCAAGAACCGAAAACTCCTATTCTTGACAAATGATTGGTTCCACCCTGTGGCACAGGGAGTGGAAGAAGGACTGCCTCCTCCTTACTAAGGTAGCTCCAAAAAGCAAGCTGTATTTTAATTAGCATTTTCTGCCCAGACAATATTTTTCACTGAGCACTGTTCTCCCCTGAAAATCTGCCCAGGAAGAACTACCAAAAATTTAGTGGCTTAAAAACAGGTTTTCAGGACCATGAGATATGACCTTATAAACCTTCTGCCTCTGGCTTTGCAGTCTGTTTGGGTGCCAACCTTAGCAACAACAGTGTTCGGCAGGGACAGACATGGAGACAAACAGCTCAGCCCTCCCAGCTGGTGCGAGCCAGGAAGAAATACCTCAAATTCTCTGTAAAGCCCACAGCAGCAGCTGCCCTCAGCAGCGCACTGAGGACAGGCAGCCCCAGCCTCTCCAAGATGTGTCACTGCATGATGCTCTCAGCCCTGGTACCTCAGGACTGCAATTCTGCAGTAAATGAGTGATCTCTTATACAAACTTGGAAGGTCACGATGTTTCTCTTGCTTACTGGTTTGCATGTCCAGAAGAAGAAAAGGGCACTTTCTCAGCTCTGCTCTCAGTCTGAAAGCAACATGAATGGAGAATGGACAAGCTCCAAAGGAGAGGGGCAAAGAATGGCCTAACAGCCATTTTAAGCAAGCAAGCAATTTGTAAGAGTACAGGAGCCAACTAAAAGTCAGTAGACATGTCAGACTTGAAGGGCATATTCTGCTCAGCTCCAGTTCCTTCAGGCCCTCTCCCAACCCACACCCATGAAAGCCAACTCACGAAAAAAATGAAGTAACATGACAGTGTGGGTGCCCTTGCTGTCCATCCCTTGTTAGTCCGTTGATGAGAGTTATCTATAATTCAACATGCCCAGCTAACAGCAAATCAAGAAACACAGCACAAGAGAAAAGCAAAGGACACTTTCTCAAATGAGACAGATGTGCCTAATAACAGCAGTAACAAGAGGAGACTGTGTATATGTGCTCCAGGTTAACAGACTTCTCTGTGAACTCCTTCCTGCCACTATTCATACGTCTGTAAGACAGGAGTACAAAATTAACCTGAAGGAAACAGTCATCTCAAAATGATGATGTCCTGTCAGTCATCATGTAGCTGCACAGCCCTTTCCCTCTGTTAGCACTCAACAGCTTCTCTCCTGTTCTGTATCATGTCTAAAGCACATGCATAAGAGGCTTATAATTCTGTGGAAAAAATTGCTTTTGCTTCTATAAAATCCTACATGTTTTGTATGATCCTTTGTTCATTTACCCTTCATCATCAGCTTGACTCTTTGTTGTGCTGTCTGAACTAAGGAGGGGGAAGAGGGTGGAAGAAGAAGGTCTGGGTTTGGCTCCAATTCACCCTTTCCAGAGAAAAGAGCCTGAAAACAGTTTGGGTCCTGCTGCAGTAGGTGCTGTGGAATTGACACTGCAGGAGTCCCAGAAAAAAAATGTTCTTTCCAGATCAGCTTGGCAACTTAGCAGCAATATGCATCATTAAAATCCCCACATCCTTCCACATAATCAGTAGAGATATGTCTGCCTCTGGTGTCTCATGTTACAAAGTGTATTATTGTGTGAATGACAGGGGGCAAAAACAGGTTTTCATCTGGGTTACTTGTTTAAACTCCTATAATTATTCCAGCAGCATTGACTGCAAAAGTGAATGAAACACACAGTGGTGACCCTTATTCACAGGCCTTAGAGAGAAACCAGCTGACATCTATGAAGGATCTTCTTCCCTAGTCTAATTCCCACAGACTTCTTGAAACTGCATTACTGAACTCATACATTGTTTAAAAAAGGTATGCCTGCATGTGAAAATAAAACCTTATTAAATCATTAGTCACACAGAGTCTTAGGACATGGCAGAACAACATAACTAAGTTACGTGTAGTTGTTTCATAATTGGACACTGCCTGTCATCAAAAGGTGATGCTTTGGGTCAATGCTAGATAGCCAGCTTCTTCCATGCACAGCACAGGGGCCTCCACCATGCTGAATAGAGCTCCATGGCAGAGCAGGAGGACTGTCCCACCGTGTTCCCCTTGAGGGGCTGAGACAGCACACCCCTAACCCACTTGCCCATGTGAGGCAAGGGTTGTGACAGTGACTGGAGTTAAAGCCACAAGGATTATTTTTAAGTGTGCTTGTTATTCACAGTCAGCGTATCTTAACTTCTCTCATCTGCATGGAATTATTGTCCCTTTAAAATTTGAAATTTAGTACATTTTATTTCAAGATGACTTTACAAGGCCTTCTATGTGATATTAATTTCAACAGCCCTCTAATATTGCACAACAGTCATATGATCCAGTGTGTGTGCTTTATGAGACAGACATGACACATGAAAATTAAAAACAGGTCCTTTGTCTGGAATACAGAGAGGAACTTCAGGGGAAAAAAAGAAAAAACAATGAGCGTGCGTGCCCAGAGATCAGGGTGGAGGGAAAAGGGGAGGAAAAAACAGGATGAAACATCAGTCAGTTCATCCTGCCCAGAGTGAAAACAGCTTTCACCAGTATGAAAGACAATTAATTTGCATAAATTTACAGCACAATACAATAGAACTGTGCTGCTGCATTTCAGGACTGGCACTGGAAGTAAGGATTGCTATGCCTATAGACCAGTCCGTTATCAATAATTTACAATATTCCCTTCTGCAAGCAAAACTTTGTAATTGCCTTGCATTTCTAATGGCATTTTCTATATGTATTAAATCCAAGGAGAGATACAGAGAATCAGGTTTTAAATGCGTGGGGTTTAACGTTTATTTTGTAACACATCATCTAAGCACTCAGTATGAACACAGAGATATTTCCTATGGTTGACAGTATCCTTCTACATGTTCTGTAAGTCATGGAGGATTCAGAGGTATTTCAAATATATCAGTCCTGATCTGAAATGCACCTCTCATTCACACTCACCCTCCAGATTGCATGACTGAACTATTTACAAGACCACCAGCAGCTGCAATCATTTTGGTCTGTTTAACTTTGAATATATTTGTATTGCCGTGTATGCATCATACACTATACTGGGAACAGCACAAGCAGAGCAGGACACCACTACCTGAGGAAGAGTGCACAGCAGACAACAGTCTGTGAGTTTTTGCAGAGGTCACAGCTGGAAAAATCTCTTTTGCTTTGTCTGGCCTGACATTACTAGCTGAGACAAAGAGGCTCCCTCTTTCAACCAAGCGCACTTCCTCAGTCAAAGGGTTATAAAATTAGGTAATTTTACGAAGTTAGATAACACAGCAGGTGTTATATTTACAGCAATGTGAGCATGAACAGAAAGACCTGAGGTAATCAAATCTCATGCTTGAAGGATAAGAGGATTCATAAGATGATCACCAGCTGAGATCAGGCACAAGCTACTTTATCCTACACCCCTTTAGACACCAAGCAATTGGCCAGGTGAAGGCCCTGTCTTTGTTTACTTTTCAGCTTCTCCTTCTTCAAGGCATCCATTGCTGGAGGTCAAACACAGAACAAGATGATGACCCAGGTCCATTTGTTTTACCCCATTTAAGCGAGGTGTGGATGAGATACAAATATCTCAGCACGCAGAGACAATGGGGAGACAAGCCTGGACTAGCCAAAATGCTTGTACTTCTCAATATATCTCAAACACATACCATAGGCTTACATGAAACAAAAAGCACTCCTCCAAACATGTGAATGATCCTTCACTTTTGTTCCCTCTCTCACTGGTAATATCCCTAGAGATAGTTAGTAACATTCTTGAGGTAAACATATGTTCCATTGTATGGAGATAGATTGTTTCTCAAATGAGTTCACCTCTGTGGGATTTTTTGGAACATGTAATTTTAAATTAATACCATCACATCCATAAGCATTTTATGACAACCTCTCTTGAAAAACATATTTTTAAACATAGATGTTGATTTTATGAGGAACTGAATGCCAAGAAGTAAATAAGTATAAAGATATATAGCAAAAGAATAAAAACATTTCCTGTGAGTGAGAAAAGTCTTTGGAAACAAACTCCTAAGAGGCCATTTTTATAACTTCTGTTCTACAGACTACTCAGGATTTGCAACCCAGAGAACAACAATGGGCTATGCTGTATGTGCAGTTACCCCAGCTGTAGGTGCAAGGGAGTATTTCTACCAGCAAACAACCACTACTGTGCCTGGTTGGCCTCTTTGCACACACAAATATCAAAAAATAAACAAATACCTCGAGAAGTATCTGATCACCATGAATTTTTAAACTGCCTTTCTCAGCTTTGCAGCTTCTTCTTTTGACACCTTTAATAAGCAATTTACCTTTGTTTCTTTTAATAGCAAAAAAACCCCAGCCAAGGTCAGCAATCTGCTTGTCAAAGGTAAGCTATTTAAGGGATAAAAAAGGAAAAAACAAACAAGAGTCATAAAATGTAGTAGTACCCTTCAGCCAAATCCAACTACTACCAATATCAAAGGAATATTCATCATGAACTTCAATTAGGAATAAAAACTGTATCTAAAACTATGGTTAAAAAAAGCAGCTTCTAAACAATGATAGAGCAGGGGAACTGACTGTATGAATAGGAAAAAATGTAAGTAAATTAACTTAATTGAATCTACATTCATTGATAACCAAGATCACCATTAAAATGCTTGCTCCATACTCTCTGCTGCTGCTAGTGCAGAATATCACAGAATGATATAGACTGGTTTTTCTCATCCCAGAAGAGCAATCAATCTCTATTCCATCTAAAGAAAATGACAGTGAAATAAATGCAATAACCAATTTTCTTCATGCTACTCTGCAAAGGGGAACAAAAGGTCCCCAAGATAGTATTATTTCCGCAGGCTTCAAAAGAAAAAAGGAAAATGATCCTTATAATGTTTGGAGTTTATTTTGGTTTTTTAAAACAAAATAAATTGGAAAATTGTTTGTTTAAGCCAAACTTTTGGAGAACATGTTAAAGGACCATTCATAAATATGAAAGTAACATCTCCAGCCAATGCTACTTGTCCATGACAAATCTATATTGCTCATAGTCCTGCAAAAAATGTCTTGATCTGTTTTGAGGCAGGTGCCCATTTTAGTTGTCTTGAAGGATGCGAATAATATCACCTAGTAAACTGAAATTGTTCTTGTGTGGATACAATCTTTCATGTCTATATCAAGCCCCCAGGAACTATATGAAACCTGATTAAACTTCGTGCTTAAATGTAGGCAAAGGTAAATATAACATCATCTGTGTTATCAAAAAAACGAAAAGAGGGGGAGAAGGGGGCAATGTCCACTTCTGTCATCCCTCCATGTTGAAGTGAAGCTGGTAAATCAATTATTCTGATTCATCTTAACTTTGGTAAAATGAAATAACTTCATTTCTCTCCACAAGGAAACCATGAGGATTTACTCATGGTATCAGTACCAGAGTACTGCTATATATTCAGTATAAAAAAGCATAATCACTCTCCTAGTTTTTCTGTACAGTCTTTACAAAATAATGCAAAGATGGCCAGGGTCTGTATCCTCAATGCAAAGTCTCAAGAAGTGGTTGGAACAGAAGATTTGTAGGGACACACTTTTAACACTTCAAAACCTGCAACCATCCTCACATCCTGCCCAAATCATTGATGGGTGTGCAAGATAACTGGACACAAGGAAAAATCAGGCATATAGGCATTATTCACTTTATAAGGGCATCAGAACAACAGTGCCCAATACTATCTTACCCTTCTTTTAGGTTTCGAAGGGAGAGAATGAAACACTGGATAAAGTTAATATATATTATCTGTGAGGAACACATGGCGTTTTGGGGAGTTTCATTTTCTACTAAGATCCAATCTGACAATTGGGAATAGCAGCCTGAGCCATATCTTTTTTTATATGCTGAACAAGCATCTTAAATATCTTATATACATGTTGATTATGTCAAACTGTTCCAGACATGAAAAGACCATATAGCTTGCTTTGTGCTATACAGCAATGGCCACAATCATTTATATGATCTGGACCCTCAGCGAAAGAAATTCAAAACAGATTGCACTTGGTAGAATATGAACAATATGTTTCCTATATTACACGAAATGCAGCTGGCTTTATATGTAACACTCCTCTCATCTTGGAGGAACTTATAACCATGCTTTATATTGCAGTGGTGGGATATCAGCAATTCTACATGTTTAGTGCAGTTGCTGTGGAGTTATACTGCTATAAAATGGATAGAGAATTTGCTTATGCATATACAGCGCTCTATTAAAAATATCTTTTAATATCGGTATAATCAGGCAGCACTTTCACCATCACCTGACACATGCACCCTAATACTTTTCATGTTATTCAGCTTGTCAGTTGTGGGAGAATTAATTGAAAAGATAGCCCTGAGACGTGAACCAACACACCAGCTTAACCAAACGCGAGGGTTAAACCACAGGGCATCTCCAGCTCATTCACAATGATGATCCTCATTTATACCTCCTGTCAGCTGCAAATAAAGAAATACTCTTTATACCTTGAGGCTACAGTCAGGCATGACTACAGAATAATTTGTCTATATACTGTCTGATTTCAACAGCAGCAATGAGATACTAGGCAACTAGGCAGTTTTTTCCTATTAATTCCCCGTTCCCCTTTCAACAACCTTCCTGAGTAGGAAAAAAATTTGTACAAGTCCTCATCACCCTGGAATCTTATAGAGAAAGGCTCTGTACTTTAGGGATGACATTTCTGACACCTCCCTCTCAACTACAGCCTGCACTCTCTCACACTTCCTTCCCACCCCACATGTGACATGGACTGAGCAAGACACCAAGCTCTCATCCAAGGGTCAGATCACACCACTGAGAAACTACTGGGTTAGCCACATATTTGCATGTTTTAATTGCACTTTCTTGGCCTTTAAAGACTACGATGGAAAACAGACAGCAGCTTGTTTTAAGTGGGTGCACACTTTAGAGAAAGTAGTGAAGGACATTTGCTCATTTTACACACTGGGTCGAATTTGGCACGCCTGCATTTTTGCACAGTCATGCTCTTAGAAGAAGAAGGCATTTATTAAAACAAACAAACAAACAAAATAATCCAGTCTCTCTTTTTCCTTTAGAAGGCAACAAGGCTTTCTCTCATGTACTATGAAATGTCACTCTTTGTCTATGCACTTATACAAGAATACCAACAATTCACTTGAAGTAGAGAAGTCAATTAATATACAAATTACTTAATCCTTTGTAGTTGACCTTCATGTAATAAACAAATCTTATGTCTATCCTCTACACTGTTTAAAGGATGTTCTAAAATGTTACAGCTATAACCATAGCTGTAATTTTTATGTTTTATTTTAGGTTCCCTTCTGAGAGAAGGTAGTGCTGCCTTGCAAAGACAGATAGGATGGGACAGAACTGATTCACTCTGCAGCTACAGATTAGTCACTTAAACCTCCCCGATTTCCAGTCTGCCCATGTGTATAATGGTGCAGCTCTACCCAGGATTGTTAGGAGGATTAACTAAGTGACACTGAAAGGCTTTGAGACCTGCTCAGTGAAAATTATTTCTATAAAAGTGCATATGCATAAAGTGCTAATTGATGCCAGCTGGCCTTTCATCCTGGGCAGCAAAACCAGCTTCCTACCACACACATTTCCTTTAGTGGGCACCAGCAGCATATTTTTTCCTTTCTAAATTCCTGGGGTTTGCCTTAAAACACACAAACCATTTGATTTTCAGGAATACTGCATTATGAGATTGATGCAATAACGTATTTCAGTGATTACCTTGATTAACCCTGCACAGGCAATAAGTGTAAACATTGTAACACCCTTCAAACTGAGAAATGAGCCCTATTTGCAGTGCACAGCTCTAGATTCAGCAATTTACATCTTAGAGAGTCTGCAGTGTCCTGTTCATTTCCTATACAAACCTGACAATCGATTTACAATGGCCCTTGAAATGAAGCAGAAAGCTGCTGTTCCTGGACTGGCCCTATATGACAAGGCAGCGTGAAATAAAGATATATAAGTAATTATTTTTCATTTGATTTTCCCTCTGTGCTGCAAGCAACCATGTTTTCTGGAGCCCCTCCCTCAGCTGCAGAAATCTGGATGTGCTCCACCTGCTTATGTTTGCTGATAGACGCCAGAGGAATTTTCACTTCATCTGCTTTACAGATGCTCAGACTCTTTTCTCAAGACACATCATACAAAAATGTCTCCAAAATAATTAGCAGGATTTTAGTCGGCATGACTGTGATGGCTGCATGTAAGGTAAAGCTCAGACAGCTCTTAAGAAATTGAAGCTCTGGAATGAGTGTCTGGGACCTTACAGCACTCATTTAAATCTTACTGCATGACACATTTATAGTTTTTCATGTAGTCAAAAGGGCAAAGGGGTTGGTATGCAGAAAGCTGCTACAATGTGAGAAACATCATGAACTTCTCTAACCTCTTGTACTTATATGGACATGAAGGTAATTGCTAACAGAGAACAAACATGCAAGCTAATTCAAGGAGTGGGGAAAAATTACAGAAGTATCTCTGTAATCATCAGCTCTATGTCTCGCTTCAAAATAAAACTCACCATCTTACTGAGGAGTTAATTGGAAAAAAATAATACCATAAAATGTGTTGCAAAGTAGTATTATAATATTTAATTGAAAGATGCCCCTCCTTTGGCCATTTCCCTCGCACTGCAAATGTCAAGTGGGGCTCTTAACCATCCCAACCCTGCTCCTGCCTCCCTGCTCTTCCCCTGTCCCCAGCAAGGCCCCTGTCAGCCAGTCATCCCATACAGAGCCACAGGCAGAAGATGACAATTTGACTGCAAAATGAGGGCAGGCTAACAAATGCAAAGAGACAGCAAGAGTGCCTCATGATGGTTCACAAGGCTCACTCTACCAAGTCCAGGTGATAAATTATCTAAACTTCTGTGGTTGCACACTAGACTCTTAGAGAGTCCTCTAGTGTCACAGTGGAGGACTTTAATTGAAATCCTTTTGCCTAAAATTATAGGAATTTAATTTCCACTGCATAAACTCTTGATGAGAGTATTTTAAATGACCACAAGTCACCAGTGTCTGATTTCAGACCTATGGTGACATTTGAGTGTCCTTGAGAGGGCCAGCAGGGAGGATTTAAGAAACAGGATGGCTGCTCTGGCCAAAGCCATTTTGGGGCTTTTGCTTTCTTTTGTTTCTTTTTGGAGGCAGGAAGGGCTTACTGCCATTGGCTAAGTTATCAAGATGACAAAGGCTCAGAAAAGCTGTGGGTGCTCACACCACAGCCCTCGGGCACAGCCAGCTGCCCATTTTGGAGATGGTGAGACATTTGGGAGCACACACGGGAGCCTCGGGACTTGTCCCGTACTGGCTCCGGCCCCTTGCTGTGGGCACTGCCAGGGCCAGGGGCAGAACCCTGAATCAGAGAGCAGAGGCCAGCAAGGGCCCTTGAGGTCAGGACAATGTGGACATGTCCTCACTCTCCTCCAAACCCAGATGGCAGCAAGAACCACCCAGCCCCAAAGGATCCTGGAGGTGGAGAACACACAAAAAACATTCCCACTCCACTCGACAGGACCAGGAACCACCAAAGAACAGCAGACCCATCATAGCCCCACCACAGCCCAGAGGCAGAGCCCAGGGAATGGCCTCGGGTGCAGGGAGGTGACAGCCATGCTGGGCCTGGGGTGAGCATCCCAGGGAGGCACACAGACATCCCAAATCTGTGGTCTGTTCAATTCCTATTTAATTTATTTACTTATTTAATCCAGGTTCACTTGTCTGTGACCGTACCACGTACAGAACCTGAGAAGTTGACACAACTGCAGCTGCTGAGCAGGACCAGGACAGAGAAATCCCACCACATGTTTTCCTGGCCAGCTCTTATTTAGTGCCCCACGAACAAAACCATACAAAAGGACCACATTTGGACCTTAGGTAAACATGTACAAGAGCATTCTGTGGTGCAACACAGCAGTGTCAGGCAGCCGCAGCCGTACCCAAGGCAGTCAGGGCTGGGCAGGCAGTCACATCAGCGAGTTCCTTGGGGGCTGTAACTACTCAGAGAAACTCCACAAGAGGCCACACAGCACCACCCAGCCAAGTAATGCTCAGCAGCTGCTGTGGTGCCATTCAGGCCCCTCGCCCCCAGTGGCAGCCGGGCCAGGAGCTGGGATGCAGAGACGTGCACAGCCACAGCGGTGGAGCGGCACGGAGCCGTCACTAGAGATGTGCCTCCCACTCCAGCCAACACTCACCCAATGCCCCATGTCAAACCCCCCTTCAGAGCACAGCTACAGCAATAGTCATACACCAGTCCTTTGTTTGGGGACAAATTCCACCCTGAAGACACACACTGTCTGCATAAAATTGATAACATTGAACAAAAATCTATATACACAGATTAGGAAAGTCTTGCAGAACAAAAACCTTAGAGTGGCTTATCACTAAGTCACTGGCAATTAAAGTTATTCAGTTTATGCTAAGTATAAGAAAGTGCTGTAAACTGTTCCAAACTTAAATTATATATACAATATATTTCTTAGATGTATATCTATCTTAGATATATTTCCCACTTGCAAAGGCAGAGTGGCACCATTTATTTGGCATTGTATGAAGACCTTCAAATGCAACTCGAGGCAAAGCTCTAGAGTGAAAACACACCTTTCTTTAAATCATTATAAGCTGTTTCATAAAAATAATTTCAAGAATTACTTAATATTTTTAGTATTTCTGCCTAATGACAAACAGCACGAGTTCCCATATGTTGTACTCAATTACTTTGATTTCATTAACAGACTGCTTTCAATCATTAGGAATTCCAAGCCACATGCCAAACTAGAAGGCCAATTTCTTAGATGATATAACTTAACATGGCAGTTCAGTCAAAGGAAGTATGCCAATTTATACCATTGCAAAGCCAACCCAAGAACTGCATCCCATTAAGGATGATTCCCATAGGGATTCTGACCACTGTGGTTACAAATAGCTGACAAAGCTGAAGTGCATTACTGCACAATTTGTAAGAATGAGTCAGACATCAGCACAAGGCAATTACTCCCAGCCTACAAATAACTCAGTCAAAAAAGGGGCTTCTATAAAGAACTGGAACCAATCTGTTTTCTGCCCATCCTATCCCAGAAGATACTCAGAATCAACTTCAATGACATTCTCAAAATAATCACAACACACATGCATTATCTTACCTTATTTCATTTTGTATTTTCCTTATCATCTCTCTCAATTTACTACTCAACTATACCAAGCTTTACAAAGATCCTTCTCTAATCTTGGAGATATTAATTTAATTTTGTTTCTGGCTTGAAGTTTTCTTTTCCCCCTCCTATTTTCTCTCTGCTAATGAAAAATAAATTGGGGGATGGGGGAAACACACAACAAATACTGAAATAAAACAAGTTCCTGAGGATGAAAAAAATCCCACTGAATAATGACTCATTCACAAATCTTTCTCAGCAAACAGTTCAACAAATCTTCAGTGAACTTTCTAAAGTGAAGTTATAAAAAGATATTTTCAACTTGCTCCTCTTCCAAAATTTTCTCATGTAAGTTAAAGTAGCTTCCTTCTACTTTAAATGTTTGTGTATGGGCATCTATTAAATGTAAGATCATCTACATCCCAAGTTTGGGATTATAAAGTGCAGGTCACTGCCATGCCATTTAAATCTTGAGAGCACTTTAATCAGAAGATCATGTCATCATGGCTTTAGAGGTGAAAAAGACCTGAGGAGCATAATGAATTAAGACCATCTCTTAGCTGATTAACTCAGTAATTATTTTTCCTCAGTGTGCTATGCTCTAGCAATCAGAAAGCATCCCTATATCTAACAGGCAAATGAACACCAGCTTTCAAAAAGAGATAGACCATACCCTCGGAGGGTATCAAACAGTATTCTGTGCCATCAAAGTTAACAGGACACTACCAATTCAACATTATTTTTTCATTTACTGATAAAACATGATAAACTTAATTCCAAATTTACATTGCTGCAAAATTCAGTTTCTTACTTCTGTGGCAATATGTATCATTTAATAGGATCTTGCTGTGAAATTACTATAAGTGAGTACCAGAGATTCTTGGGTTAGTAGTACAAGGGAAGTTCTTAACTGAGGAGTACTTACTCATTTTCCAAACCAGACTGTAAACTTTAAAATTGATCTGTCTCCTTTCTTAAAGAAAACAAACAAACAAAAAACCACCCTCATACTTTTGTTGCAGTTGTTATCCCTATGTAACCTAGAATCACAGAGAAGAAAGCTTACTGAATTTCCACAAGCCTGAAGTCAAATATTCCCAATAGTTTACAATAAATCAGCAATAGACAACATACACCAACCCTTAAAGTTGCCCAGAAGCACTGTAATGGTTATTGTTATGAAC
Source organism: Chiroxiphia lanceolata (assembly GCF_009829145.1). Taxonomy (NCBI): domain Eukaryota; kingdom Metazoa; phylum Chordata; class Aves; order Passeriformes; family Pipridae; genus Chiroxiphia; species Chiroxiphia lanceolata. Next base: position 16,012,031 of record NC_045646.1, on the reverse strand, counting down.
TTTTAATTAACTATCCAAAAAGAATATCCTTTAATGAAATAAAAAAGATGTTATTAGTCTGAGATGCTGACATTCAACCCCCCGAATGGAAAAATTTCTTTCCTCTTCTGAGCTAATGTATTTATGCATCACATTGCAGACTATACTGCAACAGTACAAGGATTACTTCTGGGACCAGCTGAAACAGAGGTGGTACACAGAACCTTCTTTTCTCTGATGAAATAATGTATTTTTGACTGCAACATTAATCTACATTCCAGCAGCCTGTGCACATATGAACATAGCCAATGGTACCTCATCTACAGAAGAATGGATGTGTAATCCAATTTCAGCCTCCTTCTTTGCCAACGTCATTTGCTCCAGTGGGAAGCTTTCAGCACACAGGATTGGCCCCAAAATAAGAACTGCAGGGTTTGGGCACAGTACAGCTGTAAGCAGAGATTACAAATTCCCAAGAAGGTTCATGTTGGCTCAGACTAGCCTGAGCAGTGGGTACCCAGTGCCAAATGCAAATTTTGCAGTATTCTAATGGAAATCAAAGAAACAATATCCATGGCTTCAGGGGAAGAGCCACACAGAATACCTTCACAGAATAAGCACACACATCTTTGTTGTGAAAAAGCACAAGAAAAAAGATCTGCCAACACCTCTCCCAGCACATTTCATGTGCAAAAATACGAGGGAGCAACAGCCACGAAGTTCTTTGATTTTGTTGAGGAATAACTTCATGTGCTATGAAGGAAGGGTGCCTCCTCCTCCTGGGAGTCAGCTCACAGCAGGGTCTTTATTCCCCAAGGGCCAGGGACAAGCACCAGCTTCCCTGTGCTCTCCAGCAACACAAATCACAGCTCCATCCCTACACTGCAACAGCTGCACCAAGATGGAAATATTTCTCAAGGACACCCTAGAACAAAACAATTGACAGTGACTGCAGCATCTGCTCGGCGTAACCAACATAATAAATTTCAATCTAATTTTAATTTTTATGTGTCTAAAGCTATTAGGCCTTAGATATTTGAACCTTATTATGGAAGCAATTAGCTCCTATGACCAGAAGGCTTTGCCTCAGCAATTGTGATGAGCACAATATTTTCTACAGCATAAATAATAAATACCCTGACACATCTGTAACTATCTAGGACCTTACAATTGCCACTGTGCTTCATACTGGTATCCTGGCTTTGTGCCAGACTACAAAAGCTAGAACTTATTGGCATACATTATATGACATTGTATATTTGTGTAATTGAAGATTATTTCCTAATGTATTCTGTAAATTTAGAATTTCAAACTTTAAATATTTCCTGCTGTAAAGAGATTAAAATGGTTTTGAATATTTAAATATTCTTTCAGAGAAAACTATTTTGGTATGTTATCTCCTACAAAGACAGCTATAATTAAACAACAGCTCCAAGTACCCTGAAAAGTGGTATTTCTAGAACTGACAAAAAACCTTCCATTTGTGTTTCAAGATACCGAAGTATTCCGTGGAGTTTAATGCATCAAAGGAATTTCATTAATATATATTGCTTTTTAGCACCTTCATTCAATGCATTACTACTTAATAGAAGTATTTTAATTCTCAGCATCTTTTTCAGTTTTCCCCTATAGTGTATTCTATCCTCAGCACAGTGTGCCCACACCAAAGCCTTCCCCTGAGCTTTGGTGAGCTGATCTGACCTCTGCAAACAGGGCTGCTGGCACAGAACAGCAGCTGAACAGCAGGGGACAACAGAGCTGTTTAGAAGGTGTTCAGGGATCTTTCTGGTTGAGAAATACTACAGAAGTAAAAATGATACACAGTAAAGAGCAACTGAGCATTCACCAGCACACAGTGCCTGGTTCCCCAGTACCTCTCAAGTTTCCCAGTTGCTTTGACAAGCAAGGGCAGAAATTCGGAAACAGACAGTGCTCATTCTCCACCTAGCCACAGGGAGCATTTTTAATTCCTATATGGTGGAATTTTACATTGTGCTCCTTGAATGTCAGTCACTCTCTCCTCCATAACTAAACAAAACACAAATGGTTTAATGTCTTTTTTTACATTAAGAGGTTTGATTTAGGTTACCTCTACTGATAAACATAATTTGCTAACAAAATTAAGGGCTGATGATTTCCAATTCAAGCTTTTGTTGAATCAAAGACAACTAATAATGTCAAAGCTCTGAAGCTAAAGGAAGTGCTAGATTCCAACCAAAGGGATTTCTGTTTAGGTTAAAAACTTTTTCCCAGGCTCCATATCATGCATTGACACCCATTTTTTTCACTGGGACATGCTGCATCCACTACATGGACATAACTACAGAAATAAGAAGAAATGTAAGGTACACAATGGTTCTGCAGGCAATACTATAAATGCACCAAGGGGAGTAAAGCACAACATGCTAATTGATACTATGATTTTTCATATCTTTACATTTTCAAGGGAGTTGTGTTGTTTAGGGGTTATTTTCTGCAGTTTACTGCCAAGGAAAACGGGCTTGGACACACATATATCTGAGCAAAGTCTGGCTTACCTGGCGCAACTATTTCTTCAAGTGAGACAAAGCAGTGCTGGGAACTCCACACACAAAGTCTGGGACTCCAAGCCTTGCTCTGAGGAACAACTGAGGAGAATTGCTTAACACTAATTGTCAGGACCTGGCAGGAGATGTCTCTTCCCAGGGGACAGGTCTGCAGGGGTCACAATAACTGGAAATCTTCCCATTCAGCCCAAGGATCAGGAGACAGAATCCTCTAGTCCTGAGATGGTGCGCACACACACACACACACACACACACACACACACACACACACACAGAGCTATTTTCATTGCACACATCTCTATGAAACCCAACTCATTCCCTAATTTTCCTGACAAAATGTCCAGCTCCCTCCCTCTTGAGGTAATCCCAAAAGGAACCACAGGGAGAAGACCTTGCACCCAGGGTAGTTCCTGCATGTTGGCCACAAAGACACAGGGCAGCTCCCAGAAATCCCTCTGTCCTCCCTGTCACCAGTGCTCTCCTCACAAGGTGATGGTCTTATTCTTTTTATAGAACTCTTTAAAATGGTTTCAGACACATTTTCATAAAGAAAATCAAAAAGTAAACAGAAATAGGCAAAACTGTTTTCCTTTAATTAATATACAAATATTCAGAGCAAAGTTACTTCACCACATGCAGAAAACAGACATATACTTTCTCCTATAAAAGGTAGTTAAAGCAGAAACATGAAGCTGACTACAATACGTGATCATTTTTAGATGGGATGTAAGAACTTCCTGAATAACAAAATGCCCTTTACTTGAACCATGGCTTGAAAAATGTCACCAGTGCAAATGCTAAGAAAAAAACAAATACCATCAACATATCTGACAGAACACAGGACATAACTTCCAATGCTCTCAGCATACATTATTCTTACAATGCCACTTGACCAGTAAGTAAATAAAATTATGCCAAAATACATCCAATACAGCAAAACTGAACACTGCAAAAGATCCTATTTAAAGCAGGCTCAGTTAAATATTAATTCAATTGCTTTAGTCAATTTATATTCTCCACCTAAGACTCCTGGACTTCAGGAAATGAAGCATTACGATGCTTTTAACAATATTCTGCACTTGCATCTGCCCTTCATGTTTCTATTAGCTCCTCTGCGCACATTTAAGGTATAAATTCTCACTGATATAAATGGGTTTTCCATGCATGAAATTAAAAAAATCATATGCAAGAGAGACTCTCTCTGAAGCTGAGAGCAGCCAGTGCTAAGCCCTGTGCAGTGCGTGCTGCCTGAGGGCTCTGCTGTCAGCATGGCTCATCCCACCGTGCTCACAGTGGAGCCCATGGTAAAGCTCTCATTAGCTTCAGAGGTGCAAGGCAGCACCTCACCATCCATACAGTCATGTTTGGAAACGAATGAGCACATGCAACACTCCATTTTCAACATCGGAACAACATTCGACCGATACAGTCACGTGCAAGATTTCTGCAAGCATTTTACTCTTCCACAACTTCAGGATTTATTTTTTTTTTCATTTCTGTAACACTACACAAAGAAAAATTAAAGAACATACTTCATCTTCATAGCATACTCGTTGGGGCATTAGTTTCACCTTTGGAAATCGTGTCATTTGAGCGTCTGTATCTCTCACCAATTAGAACTATATTTAAATATACTGAAGCTACTAAGATTTACCCAATGCAAGAGTTCACATGCATCCTTTTGCTTCATTTCATAAGGGGAAAAAGAAGAAGAAAACAATCTCTCAGTTCACAGTACAAAATATGTAATGCTTAAGGATAACAATAGAAGGCCTTTAATGAAGCAAGAATAAGCTCTGTGCTTCCCACTCACATTAAAGAAGGCAGAAAACAGTAGGCTCCGGAGTGATGGTACAGTTTAGCTTGTCTCACTTGTTTAAATTGTTTCTTTATTGATGTTAATGGCCATCTTAATGTTACAGGCCTACAAAATGATAATGAACACCAGGCAGCCAGTGGGAGTTGTATTTACAGCTGCATAAATCTGCACTCAAAACAATCATTCTTGACCCTTCTGTAGACGCAAAGAGAACATTTTTAATAAGCTTTATAAAGATAAAGTGAGGTGGTCTTAAGAATATGTGCAGCTTCCAATCAGCTGTGGCTTCAGTAGCCAAAAGAGTAATAAATGTTCAACAGAAGTAGGCTTTTTAAATTACTTATGGAAATTTAAGTAAAACAGTAGATTGTTAACTACCCATTTCTGTCATCTGAATTTTACCATCCCAGAAAGTCTATGGACGCATTTTCAGCCCTTTAGAGTCAACAGGACAGCAAAAACAGGAAAGAACACCTCAGTCTCTGGGTATTGAAATGAGAGACAGCCTTCTTATTGCATTAATTTTGTCTGATTCAGTATCAAGACACACAAAACCAACCCATAACAGTAACACAGTAGCAGTGCAGCAGAGGGGAGCCATTTGTCTACAGGTCAACTGGCCAGAACAAGAATTTAGGGGCTGGGGAGCAACAAAGGGACAGAGAAATGAGGCTGGTGCTGTCACCACCAAAACCGTGCTGCATAGGCTGCTGGGCTGCATGAAGCTGGAAAGATGGCTCCTCAATTTGGACATTTTCTGAATGTTGAAGGGCTCCCAGACACAGTAGATGGGGAGCATGCTGTCCCCTGAAAGCTAAAGTGACAACATATTTGGTCACTGCCATGGCTGTGCTGATTAGGGTGGGGCACTAGGGTGGCAGAGGTTGCATAGGCCAGACATGCTGGGCAAAACATCTTGGGAAAGTCTGATCTAGAGGGGAAAAAAAGTCAAAGAACAACACACTAGGTTTTAAAACTGCAATGACCAATAAAAGCAACAACATAGCATTACTAAATTTGCTGTAGAGACATCTAGGGTAGAGTAGAAATGGGGTATTTTGCAAGTAAGAGAGTCCTGCTGCAAGGCCTTTGCAATCAAAATTAACAAGGCAGAAAACAAAAAATAGGTAGTAATATCCAAGCAGACATTATTCCTAAATGACTCTCTTACACAAGGAATTAGAATCAGGCTTAGCAGGGCAATTTTAAGACAATGTTTTATTTCTTTAATATGTATCCCAATGAGAAACATTGTATTTCTATAGATCCTAACAGAATCACAATCAAGATTACTCCCTATTCACCCTATAAGCTTATTGCAAGCCTTTCCCTTGCAGACTAACTTCCAGGCTCTGCTATGCTGGGGTACATCCCATTGCTCAAAGCATGTTGGGACAGTTTCACATGCAGGGAGAATGATTAGTGGGGCCCTCAGGTGATGGAATTGTCTCTAATGGTGGAAGTGAGTTTTGAGAAAAGAAGAAAAATGGGAGAAAAAGAGACAAAGGGAAAATGAAAATTCTTGGCAGCAGCAAGCAAGGCCAGGAGAAGAGCAGCAACAAGGGCAACAGGCTGCTCCAGTGGCTTTCCTGAAGGGGCCAGAGCTGCAGCTGCAGGAGAGCAAGGGCAGACACAGGTAAGGAAGGGCCCCTCAAATGGTTCCCAGTTCTCCCAGAAAACACCTCAAATCCAGTTCATAGATTGACATAAGTGTAACAGCACCAGATGTACCCCAGAGGTGCAATGGTCAAAGCTGGGTGCCCAACTGCTGACACTACACGGTGCCAGGGAAGCCCAGCTGCAGCACAGTCCCACTGTGCTCACCAGCCCTCAGCCAGCCTAGTACAGGAACCACCTTCTTTTTGCCTCAGGAGTGAAGCTATTAAGCTTTTCTGAAAGACCAAACTCCATTTATTTACATTACTTCTTGGCTATTTTTAAATCTGTATCAGCATGTGCAAGACTTGATTTTAAAACACCATCACCACTCTAATGCCATTGATACAAATTTTTAAACAAGACTTTCATCAATCTTTACCTAAGACACACCATGAGAGAAGTTTCAACATCATACCTTCCACAAAGCCTGAATTAATAATTTCACCAAGTCAATCCAATACAACAAGCAAGTAACAAGTATCATTCCTGCAAACACCATATCATTAAAATATATTTTCACCCTTAATAAAAGCTACTCTTAAAAATGCAATTATTTGCACCGTTTATGCTCCTCTCATCTCAGCCTCCCAGGCTGCTGAGAAAAGCTTGTACACTGGTGGGAACTGGAGGAATGACATTGCCTGATCCAGGGAAGCTACTGACTATTCAGCACTGACTTCATTTTGAGGAGCCTTCCAATAGAAAGGGAAAAAAAAATTAAACCTACTACACCACTTCAAAAATCACAGACAGCATTTTTAACCTCTGTCCTTTTACATTACTGCAGCAGTGCCTGGAAAAGCTAAAGCAAGGGAGAGAGAGCCATTTAGGCAGCTCCCTTCGTGCCACCACCATGGCTCAAAGGGACAGAAATCAAGAAACATTAGAATCAGTGTAAGCCAATTAGGACATTAAGGAAGAATAAAACATGCAGAACTTAAACAAAATCTGTTAAAAGGCATGGAGAAAGCACACATTTCTGTGTAGAGAGTAACTTATTTTCTGGAGATAATCCAGATTTTGGGTTTCCATCTGGCAGAACTTATTGTGATAAGGGATAAGGAGGTTATCAGCTGAAACACAAGAGTACACATTTGATATGAAAGACCTACAAGCAGGACAGCCACAGACTAATCAAAATCCTTAGGATCTGAACAATAATGGACACATTTTTATATACAGACATCTAAATCATACTCATACCCATATAGAAAACATGCTCTATTAAAATAAAATCAAATTAGGAATCTGGGATTGAAAGTGTATTCCAGATAGTGAGAACAAAAGATTTATTCTCACTTTTCTTAGTGTTTCCCCAGCAATGGGTGGTTTAGCTTAAGCTTAGACTTGCCATTTACAGATATACAATAAACCAGTTTGTTTTTTTCATTCTTCAGAGGAGTTGCCAAACTTAACACTTGGTGCCCCAGTATTCACAAATGCCATGTCTCTTGCAGGGAAAAGGCAGGATGTACAAGAGTATCAACCATGACTCCTAGAGAGATGACAACCCTCTGGGCACTGCATCCCACTGCCCTGCCCCAGCAGGCTCAGCTGAAGGAGGACAGGAAGCTGCAGTTCCTCTGGGGCCAGAGACCTGCCTCTCATCTGACATTCACCATGGTTCAAAGAAAAGCAAATGAACCCCAAGAAAAAACAGAGTCTGATTGCTTTATTGTACCTAGAAATCCTGCTCTGGTTTAGGCTGAGTGGGGCTGCAACAGTTCAACCCCAGGGTGCACAGCTGTCTCTCCCCATTTGCAAGCAGAACTGGTAGGGAAAGGAGGGAAAGGGAAGCAAGAAGGTGTCCTTTGGGAAATACAGCATCGAGTCAACCTGTCTGACTGAGCAAACTCCAAAATATTTTTGCCTAAAGCTCCGTGCTGCAAACCTATGCTAATGCTATCCATTTCTCATGCTTGGGGAAATCATGCCCACACGTCTAGAAGGGTGGGAACGGCGACAGCACAGACAACCCAAGCAGGCAGATCCAGACATGCAGTTCCAGGAGGAATGAGTCTTAAGCCTTCTGCTGTAAGTAAAAAATATATTTTAGGAAACATGATGGCAAAAAAGTTGTGTTAGATCTGAAATTGAGTAGGAAAGAGAAGCTCTCTGAATTTGTTCAACTATTTAACTTTCCAGATTTGGTGGGGGTTCCCTCTAGATTACTTCAAGCAAGACATTTCTCTGCTATTTTTAAAACTATCCCATTCAATTAGAGAATGAAATTACATGTCAGCAAGAAAGTTTTGTTTCTTCAGGATTCAACAGTTAACTCAAAATGAAAGCAAAAAGAGAAGTCTGATGAAAGGACAAGGAAAAGAGCAATCACAGAAGGAAACCAGTGCCCAGACATCTGAAGAGCAAAGCAATTGCTTGTGTCAAGTTCCCATAACAAGATGGTGCCAGCTGAGGCTTATGTTAAAACTGTGCAATAAAATTAGATGTCTGGAGCCTCTGTCAGAAGAATGATGCTATCTCATTAATGGGATTACATAGAAAAATTGGAGGGATTTCAGTCAAGAGGAATAAAACGATTAAGGATCAAAAGAATGTGACTCACGAAAGCAAGTAAAAACTGGATGCTGCACTCTTGCCTGAGAAGCTCATGTCTCAGAACCAAAGAGGCTTGGTGGTACCAGTGACACCACAGCATCTACTCCCTTACATCTGGAATAACAGGAGTAGATCAGATCCTATGGAGAAAAATCTCATATTACAAAATCCTAGTTTTGTTACAGCAACACTATTATTGTATCACTCAGTAAGAAACTAATAATCAGAGGAGAAAGAGGTGAGGAAGGCTAATTACCTATAAACAGCTGGCAGATACAAGCCCCATAAGAGAAGAACACATTTAGTGAGGAAAAGGGTGGAAAGGGAAGAAAGAAAGAGGTTGTGACTACAGAGGCTGGGTAAAATCAAAGCTTTTCGGTTAGAACAGGAGAGGATTTCTTAGCCACAGCAACAACATATATGTGCAGTCACCTTCCTAAGGAGGGTACTGAAAATCACAACTGCTGAATCACCTGAAGAGGGGCTGGCCACTACCCCAAAAACATCATCATGAGACTCCAGCATTGACATAAGCTACAGAGGAAGAGGAGGAGGCAAAACAGTGCAAGAAGGAAAATGGGAGTGTTGTGGTAGCAGATGTTCCCTAGTCACAACTAGTATGTTACACTGCAGGAAAAATAAATGAATAAATAAAAGAGATCTAAATATAGAATGAGATTCTCTTCACTGAGGCATTCAACATCTCTCTGCAATTCATCTTTTTGAATCGAAGGACTGTAGGTTAAGTAAAAAGGTTCATTTAAATTCTACACACATTCACAAAGATAAACTGATTTCAGAAAGCATTATTATGTCTGAACTCTCTCACTAGGGGTGAAAGCCAGATACTTTGTGAATCATTTTGATCATAGCTAATATTCTCTAAAAATTCATTAGATGTCAACATAAAGGACAAAAGACATCATCATGGAAGAGCAGATGCTACGAGCTACCATACAAAGCATATTAGGGTCACTTCCCCTGCATTTCTCTGCATCAGCACAGGGAAGCACTGCTCCAACACCCAGCAGCAGTCTTGTTCTTGGCTATTGTGATAGGCAAAAAGTCAAACAAAAATGACACTTCCCAAGAAGAAACTTTGCTGAGGAAGTGCCAAACCTGGAAGTAGCCAGGTACCGTATGCCAAGAGAAGCAGGGGAACACACCATAAAGCAATTTCTTCCAACCTCATCTCACATCAGGTCCCCCAGCAAGGAAGAGCATGTGTGCACACATTTGTACATACACACTGCCAGGGCAGGGGTTTAGAACATGTAATTGCACTGTGGACCTTATCCAGTATATGTAGCAGCAGGCAATGGCTCTTCTAGAGTTCACACTTTATAGAGCAGTGGAGGCTGAAGCCCAGTTCTCTCCATTTTTACTAAGACCCTCAAGGGCATATATTCCAGTAGGGTGGATACTCCCTACAACTGACAGCCAGGCTGGATGAAGGGCAATCAGTTGCCAAGCCCTGGAGGGTAGCACAGGCCAAACTGGTACCCAGCTCAGTCTACAAGGCCGCCCAGGGCTCTGCAAGGCTGGGCGAGCTCTGCAATCAAGGAAAATGGCTCCAACAGAAGATGCAAACAGAGCAGATTTGTTTGCTATTTTTACATGGTTTCTTACCACAAAAGAACACACTCAAAGCTCTTAAGCCATTAAACTTTTAAAAAGAGGAATAGCTTTTTCAGAAGCTGTGCTTTGATGTAACTGGGCAAATTCATCTTGTTGCTTAACCAAATCAAGACCTAAGTCTCCAACTTCTTTTTTTTTCTTTTTTTATATTACTTTAAAAAACAAAACAAACAAAAAAAAAACCAACCAAAAACAAACAAACAAACAAAACCAGGCTCACACACCCAAAAAAAACTAACCTCAACTTTTTACCTCTTGCAGAAATAACACCTGTGTTTAAAACAAGTAATGTGCACTACAGGTTGTTAGAAATCCTCCATAATTTGCATCATGGCACATAACCCAAATCTTTTCCTCCTGAAACCCAAAATTTCTGGTCAGAAATTCTAAATTACTTTTTTGATTCAGAAGCTTTATAGTAATAGTAGCACCTAATGGGGTTTCCAGAACAACAACAATGACCATGTTGGTTACTTTGGGCTCTTTGGAGCTTTCACAAATACATGGGACACTTCCACAGTGTTCTCATTCCTTAAGTTTATACTTCTGAGTACCTTGCATCCAGTGTGAGTCCGGGTCTTCATGAGGGGAGTTGTGGTGCACAGCTCAATGGCTTCTGGTTCGTGGAAGATCACTGTTGGGAGAGGCTCTTTACGAAGAGTTAGGACATTCAACTTAGTCTTTAACATGGTCTGAAAGTGCTAAACAGAAAAAGAAAAGAAATTATCTCCAGTTATAGTGCAGAAAAATGAGAGTTAATAGTTGGACGTGCCTGCAGTTTCATTTGCTGTTCAATGCCTTGGAAGTTTTCATGGGGAGAGTTAGCAAGTTTTATAACTTCAGAGCATTCACTATTACTGTCAACAATGCGGATACTGCTTTTTACTAAAAAAGACATACACACACAAAATGAGAGGATTTATTACAATCCACGTGTGTTCCAAAAAGGGTCTAAATTCAATCTCTGATCACTCACTGGCATATTACAAAATTGTTCATGGACCCACTTCCTCTACTAATGTCCACAGGGAGGGAATAACAGGGGATCAAAGAGCATTCAAAGAACTATGGATTTATCCATTCTTGTTCTCTTTCCTCTATACTTAAATCTCATCCCACTGACCTTTGTAGACATTACCATTCCAACTGCAGTAAATGCCTCATTGGTTTGCCTTTATCATATGAATTTTATATTCTCTTGCTTTGTAAGCAATAGTTCCTGTAGTCTCCAAAGAAAATGTCACTACAGTACTAACGAATAGATGTCACTCAAAATGTTTCACTTTCTATAACAGACTCCCTGGGCTTAGGTGAAGAACTATCCAAGTGCATAGTAAAGTCATCAAATTAAGATTTCCAAATCAATTTTGTGGAATCAGGGGAGTCAGAGAAATTTTTCAACATTTAGACGTTTCTTTGTACTGACCTTCATTTGAAAAACTGAACATTTTCACTTGGTACTACATATCTCAGGGGGGTAACACACAGATATGAACCAAATCAATGAAGTACTCCCACCTAGTAACATACTGCAGCACCATCTAATGAAATATGAATTTATCAAAGCTTCATAACTCAACTCTTATCAATCAGCAGTTATTAGACATATGTGCAATGACTCCAGATTACTTTCATCAAAATTAAACCATTTGTTCTGACTTCAGATAGGGGATTCTTAACTTGTTTTGCAGTCACCCATTTTCTCAGCCTCCCCTTCCCCTCTGCAAGGCAGACAAGCATTACAGGGTCTGTCTTGCAGCAAAGAGATGCTAAGTGATTTCCCAGAACCATGCAAGAAGTCTCTACCAGAGCTAGAAAATCAACACAGATACTTTCTGTTCAGTCCTGTGCTTCAGGTGAAGAGAGTGCCTATTAAACATTTTATTTGTACACAGGGGATAAATCAACTATTTAGATACTACGATGGTTTTCTATGGATTTTTGCATATATGAATACTCCATTGAAAATAAACTCCCTACTTTATTCATAAATACTTTACCATCAGCTAACTGAAAGCCTGTTAATACACTTTTAAAACAGTTTACTCCTTAGTTCATCAATGTTTAAATCTAATAATTGTTATGATACTGGAACTACAGCACCTCAAACACTCTTAGAAGCACGTTCAAGGCATATACCCTAACAATCTGTGAAAATAGTACTTGTTTACCTGTCTCACACATGAACTTACAGCCTGTTAACAGCAATACTTCAGGGCCTCTGCGGTGTTTGTGCAAGCATTTTCATCCCAGCAAAGAAATCCACTCATATTATTTTTCATCTGGCTCATATTACACGTTCTCCTATTCACTCTCTCTAACACAGCTCCAGCAAAAAAGTACTCCATTTAAGATGATTATACACTAAAGAATATTCTTTGACGTGTTTCCGAAGATAACAGAGCTCTTTGACAGCCAGGATTACTAAGCTTACTGAGAAAATCTACTTCATTTTACCTTTAAGTTGTGATTAACAGCCTTTTTTTTTTGGAGTTTCCTAGGCTTCTGCAGTGAAGTTGTTAGCAAAGGCTAAACAGCAGATAAACAACCATGACAAGCATAAAGCAAGCGGAAGGTCTGAGACGCTGAGGTTGAAGGAGCACCATCAGTTACCAACTGCAGTGTTGGGTTTGCTGGTCCCATTAACTAACTGCTGTCTACTATGACTGCAGCTCTATCAGCTTGACTTGATTTTGTATATAGGCTCTAGGTTTGTTAACCTATTGCTGAGGTGGTGTTTCTGGAGAAAAAATTACGCAGAAGGGAGAGGGTGCTGGAGGTCAGGCCCAGCCATGCGCAGGTCACAGTGATTCCCCACCTGTGACCAACCCCTTTGCAAGCACTGGGAAATGCTGCATCCAAAGCTATCTCTTTCTTGCAGGTGCAGGGGATGGGAGAGGAAGGCAAAGATGAAAAACTTATGAAATGTATCCTTTACTCGAATTTTGAATCAAACCAGAGACAATAGTTGCAAAATATCAGATTGAAGAAGAATCTCTCCTAGCATTTAACTCCTCCCTCTCTTCAATGCTGAAAGAGCTCTGTTTCCACAGATGATCTGTTTACAGAGCTTTTCAAATAAAGAAGGTTGCTTCTATTAGATAAGAGAGGAAAAAACTCCATCTAGCCTCTCTGAGTTTCCCTTGGACTTTCAAAATGGTTGTCCTCCTTTGCTGGCATCTCTGTAAACTTCAGTGGGACTACTGACAGAAAGAGCAGAATTTGACCAAAATGAAGAAAACTATTATAATTATCTAATTTTTTTTTCATGTTGTAACAACCCCATATACAATCTTAAACAAGGAAAAGACTACTCTCTGCCTTACAAAGGCAATTCAATACTTGTATGAGCAGCAAGTTGGAGTGGTTGGGTGCCAAAAACACTAGAGCACAATTGGCAGCAAGCAGATGATTAATTGCCAGAGAAGTGCAGAATGGATTGGGGGTGGACACAGAAATAGCCTCTTGCTTTGGAGCTCATGGCTAATGCAGACATCGCTGTGCTCCCTGCACACAGGTCATATGATGGCTGCCATAAGAAAATCAAATCTCTGCCAGGAGACACCACGCAGTGAGCCCCCAAATAAGCACATTATTGAAACACATGCCTAACTTTCACTATGTGAGCAGTCCCAGTAAAGCACACGTGGGTAGTCAATGGGATTATTCATGTGCTTTAAGCCAAGAACAGGATAAAGTGCTTTGCTGAACCGATTTCTTAGGTTTCCACTCCAAACTGGCATCTCCTGCGGAAACTGTTGGCAAAAGCTGACCTATAACAGTAGCCAATATATTTTTTGAGAAGAGGTATTCGCTCTCTGTGATGTGAACTCAGAATATTTCTTTAAAGTGCTTTAAGTTCAAAAAATTCTTGAAAAGCATGACTTTGGCAATTCAGGGAATAAAGGTTCAGGGAACCTTACACCATTCACATTTCATGTGCCAGAACCCCTAGGTTCATGTGGTGGCTCTTATACTGAAAACCATCAGAAGAAGATATTTTTAACTGGCATGACTATAACAATAGTTCAAAACTACACATCATTCATTCTTTATCCATTTAAATGATGTTACTGATATGACTTTATGTTTGAAAGAAATCCAACAAGCAACATCAAAGTAAGAAATTAGCAGAAAGTTTTAAAATGCCTTGAGCAAACAAAAATACTTAAATGCCACAGAAAGGATTAGAGCTGCAATTAGCATTGCTGAACATTAAATCATTCAGAGCAAAATTTAATTAAAGCCCCCTATAACATTGGGCAATTATCTTAATTCAAAACCCTACTTTTGCTTATTCAAGAATTTAAGTTTTATCAGTTTATTTTGCTTAGTTTACCAATCTTAATGGCATCCTTTCCCCCCGCAGAAGAAAACTGAAGGGGGTATAACTGGTAGCCCAAACCCATAGCAGGCTAAGACTGTCACTGCAGAGGTACTTGCCTCTTGCCTCCATGGTGACCTTCAAAGTGCTCCCTATTTCAATGAAACCCCTGCCACCACCAACTCTCTAAGCTACCAGCTAATTAAACATAAGAATCAAGAACTTCTAAATTGTTTTCAACATATATTTTGTTATCAGATCAACGGTCACACATCAGCTCTAGACCAACTATTTCAGAACATTCAATTTGCAAATTTTAGGTGCTATATATTTAGTTCAGGCACAATTTCTGTTGCTGTTAAAACTAAAAATTAACAGCATTTGGGTTTTGGTTTAGTTTGTCAGCAAAAATACAGTCACTTCCACAATTCACGCCAAATGTCTTGGAGAAAACAACTGTGATTACATACAAGGAAACGTGACTTGGAGGAGAAAAGTATGCACTGAAATTTGTGATACTAATGCCCTTTATCTTCAGGTCTTAACAAAACAGTCACTGCTGTTCACAATACTGAGCAAGCCTGGGCTTAGTGGATCTTTTAATTGTCATGATGGAAATGAAACAAGGACCCAAATTCAAAAATCTAAGAAAGGGTTATATATTGGATGTTAATATAAAAATAACTGTCAAGAAAGAAGGGACTGTAATTCATTGTAATCTGTAATCCAGCAACAGGAGATAAGAAAAATAAACACATTTTACAGGCTAATTGGGTTGCAACATGGTGAATGTAAGAAAGCCTTCAGCACCTTAGCCCTCATCCCCCATTCTCCCTTAATGACAGCATTACAATAAATACACGATAACCTGGCATCACATTTCCAGATGACCTGTATTTGGCCGATTTTGCCAAAGACGCACATTGAGTTCAAACCTGAAAATGACAGGATGTTAACTTCAAAAAGAATTATTCTAAAAGTTCAAAGACTCTGAACGACCGATTTGCCAGAATGAGAAGCAGTCCTCTGGGCAATCCTTCTACAGCACCTACAAAGGAATTCCCAGATGAAATCCACATTAGTGCATCAGCAAAAGATCAGTCCCAGGGAAATTCAAAAATAACCTCTATAATTTACTGCCTCAGTGCAAGTACTTCTCTACCTTTGAAACACATTTAGTTCTGGAACGAAACCAACATTTTTCAACAGCATCCTACAGCAAGACAAAGCAGCCTAGGAGGGGAAAGACACAACCAAGTGCACTGAATTGCAAGAGAATTTTAGAAAATGCAAATGTTCCTTTTCACCTATTTCCAGTCTGTAGATATGAGGCCTCACTCTTACTCACGGTCAGAGGGGATGACAACACAGTAGACCTTTAGCAATATGGTTACCCCCTCAGTGACATGAGCACAGCTGTGACCAGAGGACCACCCAACCCCAAGCCTCCAGCTTCTCAGAAAAGAAGAATTCTGATACATAAGAAAACTGATCCATTTCAAGGCTTTGTTTTGTTTAAAGCAAATGCTGTCCAGTAGAGATAAATGTCACATCTGATCCATTTCTTGTTAAACAAATACTGTTAATACAGTTTAAATGCTTTTCCTCCCCGATATTAAATTATACACTGCTTTATTTATTTATTCTTCACTAGCAGTTCATATAAACTTTGTACTGAGCACTACAATAAAACCCAGAGGGGATGGAAGCACTTTGTTATGATAAAGTTAGAAATCATTTCATCAGCAACCTGCTTTGTAACACAAAACTGACTGGTATGCACAAACCCAAGACCATGTCACGACTTTTTATACTCAAGCAGATCCAGCTCAAGTAATCTTCTTGAAAGCAATCCAGCTCCAGAAATCTGGTTATCAAAAGCATCTCTCATCTAGCATCTCAAGACCTATATTTTGCCACCCTATCAAAGCAAATCCATTCAATCTCTTTCAGGTAACAGATGGTACTTATGGGAAAAAGCAGATAATTATCTCTGACTTTATATCTCTCAATCACAAAGAAATGGCAACATGCACAAGTGGTAAGACAGACTTGCCTTTGGGCACCCTGTGACACAATCTGGAAGAAGAGGAGCTTGGACAGGCCCATGCAACTCAGTGGGCTGAGGGCATGGCGCGCCAAGGGTCTTGGGACAAAGCACCTGGGAAATGTTGCTCCACACACATAAAAAAAACCAAAACCAAACCAAACCAAACCAAAAAAAACCCCACTATAACACCACACCAAACAAAATCTCCAGCAACAAACAAATTTTTGTCACCCCTCCACACACCCTGCATGGTTCTGCTTTAGAAACCGAACCAGTGCCTGCCATCACTTCCCCCCTCATGTCCCTCTGCTCCCACCAACCCCCTCAGCAGACAGCATAGAAGAGAGACAGAGGCAGCAGGGATAGTTTGGGCATAGAAAAGAGTGATCTGCATTTGTCAGGGTAAGCTCTAATTTGTATGACAGGACAGCAAGCAGAAGATGGCATCAAAGCAAGCAGGACATGAGACTGGGGAAAGGAAAGCACCAGGAGAGGCTTGTAGGCAATGCTGGTTGCTGCCAGGCAGAGACCCTCCTGGACTTCTCCTGCTGTTACTGAATGTAACAAGGCAGCCAAGCACAAAGCTGTGATGGAAAAACCTATAATATACAGAAACTATGGATAGATGGAAGGGAAGGGGAACACAATACTGCAGATGGAAAAACATGACAAGGTACAAGAGAAATACAAGATCAGCTGAGTGTCAAAAGGCCTTTCAGCAAAGATGTTACTGAATCTTTGCGTGCAAGCACCGAGAGTTATTCCATCTTACTCTAATACCAGTTTGTTAGGAAATATTCTTCTTCCTACAGTGATAAGACATAAGTGCACAACTATCAAGATTTCATAAATAAAACCTGCACTCCCTATCAATAGCCTTGATCACACAGCTGCCTGTGTGACGGTGCTCACACTGCCTTGTTTTCCTACAAGTTTAAAGAATGTCTGTTTCCTCACAATTTAATTCATGTGAAACGTTTTGTTCTCAGACCCTGTGTACTTTGAGTTTGCTCTGGCTGGATGCCTTCATTCTGTTGCCAAGCTTATGCGATTCCAATCAGCAGGATTGCTGCCCAAACAAAACACAATCCCAGATACAAACACCCTCCAAACTGCAGGGAACTTCAGAGCCAGATGAGAATTTCATGATTGATCCTCTAACATCTCTCTATACTTAGTCAAACTAAATCCTGACCTAAACATATCTAAATATAGAGGATATTCCAAGACTAAGTTTCTAGTTTAGTCAGAATTGCTCAAAACCTGAAGTCCCACTATAGAGATTCACAGCAGAGGAAGGAGTCAAAGACACTCATAATCATGAAAATAAAATAAGACATTCCTAAGACATCAGCTACCACTATTTTGGCCATAGAAATCATTGTTAATTTTCAAATTTTAACAATTTTGTCACAACTGAACTAATTCTTGTAACAAACAAACCCAATTAACATAACTTTATTACATATTTTATTAAATGCAATAATTGTAAATAACATTTACACTTGCAGTAACAAGTCTGCATTTTCTTTCCATCCCATTCCTGATGATGTGGATTTCAACATGTGCACAGAAGTCCAGCAAACAAAACCAGTCTGGGAAGCACATCTCCATTACATGGCACTGAGGGAAAGTAAAGCCATTCCCATTATCTGCTGTTCATCATTTCATCACCAGAGCAGAAGTACCTCCCCAAAAGCACCATATCTGTGTGCAAGACTGGAATTTTAAACTACATTACAATTTCAAAGATACCGGTATGCCAGAATTTCTCAGTGCAAGTCCAAGACAAGACAAATGGTTTTAAAAAAAGAGGAAGAGTGGAAATAAATTAAGAAATAGGAGATGACAAGAAGAAAAAGAACAAAATAGAACACGCAGCAGCATAGATATGTCAAGTTCATTCACTTTGATTTTGAGCTGACCCCTTAGCTGCTTTCCAACATATTTTTCTCCTAACATGAGTTTCCAGTAGATGTATTATTTGGTATAGTTGGCCCAATATTAAAACAATGGAATCCTGCAGCATGAAGGCGGCTGTTGCTTTTTCAATTTGCTCTTGGAGGCTTTCCAATAATTTCTGTGTCAGAGGATGCTTTAAAAAGTTCTTTCTCCTCACTCTGTGCCCGGCAGAGCAAGCCCATCTCAGACAATACCTGCCAGACAGCCACTGCATTCCCCAATACAGCCTTTTCAAAACCAGCATTTCACTCTGTCACTCTTCTTCTTAATTTTCTGCAATAAATCAATAACTTCGTAAGCAGTAGTTCAGTGACCTCTTTCTTGCCTTTCTAAGACTCATTTTCTGAGACAGGGAAAGGAACTTAATGACAAAGGCACCTGCTGCAAACAGGGAATCTGCCCTAATAATTTGCTAGAGGTAACAGTGTGTCTAATGCTATGGAGAAAAAAGGGTACAAATTCTTAACAAAAGAGTGATATGTGTTGCTTAAACATAAACCAAATAAACTTCTGGTCTAATGAATTATTGTATTTACAGCTATAATATGATGAGAATCCACTCCTTCCTCTAAAGCTGTCCATTTTATCACTGAGTCCTCTGATGCTAATTTACATCACTGTCTTTTCCAGGTCGGAACCACCCCCAAGATTTAAGCCTGGCACTCCTGAGGGTCTCTGAGAGGGGGTCCTCCTATCTCCCATGGACAAAAGCCATTTCCAAATGAATTGACCTACGTCTTCAGCAGGTCAGCCTTTTCAGAAAGCCTTCATGAAGGTGTATCCTCTCAAACCTTGCAGGGTGGGAAGAAAGAAGCCTGGTGGCTTTAGTGGTCCCTCCCTCCATACATGTCCATAAGCACTATCAGTACATGCCCCACAGCATTGCCAGGTGAACCATGTCTGGTTCTGTCCCATACACCTTCCTAAGGACACTTCCCCACTCACAGGCATTTCATCTCCTGTAATACTACTCCGTTTCTGCCTCCACTAGCAAATTATTCATCATGGGGAAACTCTGCCAGGATTTGTAGCTATACAAACCTTTCAGCAGATAATGCAGAATATAGACCAAAATTGGGTCCCACTGTAGTGCAAATGCATAACCACTATCCCCAGGGCAACTTCACACAGTAGGTCCTCCCAATTCTTCAAGCCATGAATAGAAGTAGCACACTAGAGAGCCTACATCAGAAATAAGGGAGTCTACAGAAAGTGATCAAAAATACCTTTCTACAAAGTGTCTCATTAATTCAGCAGAGCTTTAGATTTGGATAATTGACAGGATTTGCACCAAGAAACCTTTACAAAAGAAAATCAAACCAACTCATTTACATTCCTTTTTCTGCTGCAGCTACCTTACTGGTTAAGGCGAGCCAAAACAGCCAGATGCAAAATTACTCTGGTTTTTCCAGTTCAGAGGGACTCAAGTAAAATGGCTGAGGGTGGGGTTCCCCTTTGCTGGGGACAACATAAAGCATCCACAGGTAGGACAGCCCTCCAATATCCACATCCTCCAGATATAAAGGTTAAATCTGCATGGTGTTTTCAAGGTTTTTCCAAAAGTAACTAATCTTCTGCGATGCTTCCATTTTTTTGGTTTTCAAAGGACAAGTCCTTAGCGGTTGACAGGAGGGAGATTAAGCTTCTGAGTTCTTGCAATTTAAGCGCTCAAACCCAGAGATACTCAGAAACTCCAGCTTCTCTATAAAACCTCAGTTTCTTCTTCTTTACTTGTCAGTAAAGTTCAGATAATTTTTCAGAAGCTTAACTAATCCCTCAGCTGAGTATTAAGTTCCAAAATGCTGGTGATTATACATATACATACATATCCACAGTTCTTAGAACAAAGAGGGGGAAAAAACCCTAGGAAAAAAAGCAAATCCCTCCAGAAAAGAAATAAAATATGCACTATGATATTCAACCAGATGCCCTCATCCCCCCAAGGCATGGTTAATATACTATCTGCCAGTACATATGGGACCAATTAAAAAGAGCTAACTCCTCACACAGGCGCTGCAGCGTCACTCTGGAGGAATCCACAATCGATTAAACAAACTCATTCCAAGTAATTCCATTCTGGAAACACATGCTCATTCATAACCAAATCCCAGTCTTTAGGAATCTCATATGCCATGAACAAAACAACCCTGCTTCCACAGAAATGTCTGGCAATGCAATCTGAAGTTCAACAGGAACAGAACTATCCTCATCTTTACTGCTGTTTTACATGTGCTACTACATGCACCTATGTGAAGACTTGCTACTACTTCTTACAGTACTATCTCAGTCTTATAATTCAACATTGCCAATGAAATTAAGTCCATGGAAATATTAAATTGTTTAACTAAAGGAAACAAAGGAGTTCAAAACTATCCAAATTTTCTGTTCCAGCAAGATCAGCAGAATAGGAAGACCTCACCTGTACAAGGAACATTGTTCAATATCTTTACATTGTGAAAGCTACTTTCTCTGTTTCCAGTAATTATACTCTTGCTTTTGTCCAATCTGCTCCAAATACTGTTCAACACAGCAATCAATTACAAGTTTCCACACATAAAAAAGCTAGAGAATAAAGAATTCCACACAGCAACAAAGAGGAACACCCTTACTCTCAGTAGTCTCAAATTTCTTCCCTCCTCCATTGATTGCTGACCACCACAAACACCATCTATTCTCAGCCAATTTAGAACTCAAATAATTTTACATTGAAAAAAAAAACTAATCAATTCTGTATCTTCAAGTTTTGGCTCAGCTTCAAGAAATGAAGTTGCAAAAGAAAAAGGAATGTAGATGAGAGGGTTGTTTGGGGGGGTTATTATTAATAAATGTTTGTTCATGTAAACCCTGTCAATTATTGCAAGTAATATTTTAACATGTTTCAGACTTAGCAGAAAAAAATAATACAGAACATCAAGATCCAGGGAAAAGGACATGGGCTGTTAAAGCCCTGAGCTTCTCTAGTTGCAGATCTAATATATATTCCTGTAATACAACATGATGGAAGTGTTCTGAATACCCATTACATTTATGGTCTCCTGTGTACCTGTGTCAGGCAGCCAGTTAAACAGATGTGAAAGAACCAACAAAATTAAAATAAATTAACTGCCTGCCCAGCATTCCCCCACTGTCTTCTTCGTTTGCCCCATTCAATTTAACTTAGAAGCATTACTGATGCAGTTATTCCAGAAACCCTCTAAGCACACAGAGCTGTAATTCTACAGGAGACATTAACAAGGTGGCTTTTATCAAACTTAATGCATCTGAAATCTAAATTATTTACCCTGAAAGAGAAGGGAGTGAAAGAATTCAGGGGCCTCTGATAAAATATTAAAGTATTGAATCCTGTGAATACATATTAGTCATTCCACTGGGGGAAAAAAAGTATCAAGACAAATATTTCATTTATAAAAAAAAGGCACGTATTTGGCTGAAAAAAATACTCAACCCTGATACAAAATGTTTGAGCAGCTTTACAAATTCAGTCCTCTATAATTATACCAAGACTGCTAAAAATTCCACTTTCATAACCGCCACCACCAATAAATAATTGTCAAAATAAATTCAGTAGATTACCATGAAAAAATGTGTCTTCCACAGCTTAATCTTGCAATAATGCTTTTTATAGCATGCCTTCCTGCCCAGATTTGCAGCTCTTGTTATTTGCATTCTGATCACTAAGCACAAAGGCCATCAATCTTATAATTCATTTTTTTTTATACTCTAAATTCTTCATGCTGCAGCTCTGCCAATGGTTTCTCACCTCTGCTTATCTAAGGTATTTGCATATATAATGGCCATACAGTTCTTTCAAAATATCTCCAAGCCATACTAAGTGATGTCAAGGACAGTAATCTGGCCAAAAGAAAAAAAGCCCAATTCTGAACATTTTCTGATATAGTAGTAACCAAACTGTAAATATGAGGCTGATGGGTGCATACATACAGGGATTCAATATGAGTCTCCAATGCCACTTCTGTATGGGTCAGCCCCAATTGTGCAATCAAAGACGAATCCACAGAAGACTTTTCAAGGGAATCTGTCAAGTTTCCTGGTCTCTTCCACAAATCCTTTTAGGAACAGTAACTCTCTAGCTCCAGATATTTATTGTTTACCTTTGGAAAGCAAGGATGATTTAGAAAGCAATTAAAGTGAACACCAACCCATGGCTGAGATCATCAAGAGCAACTACCCTGGCAAGAGCACCATCATCAGAAGGAAACCACAGTGGAGTGCATCCATCAGTGAAGCAACACAGCAAACAGGGTACAACAGGATGACAGCTTCACCAGACTTCTGTTTCACCAGCACTCACTTCCACCAGAGCTTCCATTTCAGCTGCTGAGATCCTGAAAACTGCCCCCTGCGCTGCTCTGCCTACACCCTAATCATGAATGTTCAGCACAAAATGTTCCACGTGGGCACAAAATAATGTTGTGCCTCTAGGTCTCCACTTGAGAAGTCAGAGAGTGGTCAGAGAGGAACACTCAAAATGAGCATTTCTCTTGCTGAGTGGTAATTCTGAGCTAGATGACAGAGGGCCGTTTTCCTGCTTTCCAAGCATTACCATTATTTAAAGTAAAGCCTATAAAAATGTTTGTACCGTTGGTAAGTTACTTGGGAGACCACCACAACAAAAATATTTTTATTTTAAAAAAAGTATGTCATTTCAGTCCAGTTGCGAAGCTTGAAACAGAAAACCTCAAAAGTGGAAAGTTTTGGGCAAGTTGTTAACTGAAGTCACAGATTTTCAGAAGAGACTAACTCCACATCAATTAATCACTACTAGCTCCCCTCCAACAGACCAAACTTTAATCCAGCTATACTATTTTTAGTGTTAGATGGCTTTAGGAGTAGAAGGTATCCTTGTTTGACTTTTTTTTTTTTCAGTTTTGGATTCCAGGTTCTCTGGCTGGACCAGATTTTCAGATGACACTAGAAAACCCTCTGAAACAACAACAGTCAAGTTTTGCATGGACAGCTATTTGCACAAGCCAATTCTACAGTTTTACAAGACAATCGGCTAGATAAACATCTGTCTGCTCCATTCCCAGCAGCTGATGAGCAAAGGGGACCTTTGATCATGCAACAAAGCCAGTTCCCTCCTGGGTACAATCCAACAACCCCATAACTGAAGTGTTCTCAGTTCTGCTTTCACTGTTGGGTATCATGTACATCTCAGTGTCATCCACAGCACAGCAGAGAAAATCAGAGGTTGAAGAGCTACAGTGACTCCCTGCAGAAACAGGAACACAAACTACCAACACTTTCTCTCATTCAAGCCAAGGGAGTGTATTCAGTAGTTATCCACACAGGATGACCACTGGTTTTGACTTTGACACGATGAAAAAATGTATGACAAGGGCATCTGCTTAAACATAGAATTTTTAAAAGAATTAATTTGTAGAAATACAGGTTAGAAATAATTTGAAAACCATGATATTCCACACAGTACTCCATTACTGCAATATAAAGATATATAAAGGTATAGATTAAAAGGGAAACAGCTTCAGCCAGCACACAAAACAAGGTTATGTGCTATGATCCATTTTCCCTGTAGCATCTGTAGGAAGGTGATTAGTTCCAACTCATGCTCTATGACATGAGCAATTCCACTTTCATGTTTTATCACCATTATAGTCAGAAATTAAAAGGCTCTGGTGGTTATCACTGATGTTCCTAACCTGGCAGAGTAAAGCCATTCCTGAGGCAGATTTGGGATTGCCTTTTCTGATTACGCAGTAGACAAATCACAAATGCAGTTTAGTGTGAAGCTGCCAATATTTAATAGTGTTTAATGGTGCAGTATGTGTCTGAGTGGAAAAAGGGTGCAAGCATCTATCTAGAGAACAAATTAGTTCATCAGCTTCTGCTGAGTTTCCCTCTTTACCTTCCTCCCAGAACGTGTGCTGCTGTGTTGGAGTAACATGCAGCTTGTGGGCTATTTATTTGCTGAAATACCATCTCAGAGACAATTCTGGGAAAGAAACGGGAGGTAATTGTGAAAACAGTGGCAGGAACATGCACACCATTGAAGAAATAAGGTACGCAGGACACAGGGGTAACTCTCAGTGTTAACTTGGCAGAGCTACCTATGGCAACCTATGCCACCTGCCCCAGGCTGCATAAAACGCTCCCAGAGTGTTGCTGCCCTGTAGTGGGTTGGGCAGTAGCCGGCCCAACTGTCTCCCACAGCTGTTTCATCATCAGTTGTCACAGAGGGTGGGGATCTTTCTATTTATTTAGCTCCAAGTGTGCGTGCACAGCAGAAGGAACGAGCTCATTTTGGCCTAGCCCATTCGGTTTGGAAGATATTCTTCTCCAGTTCAGCATATGAAGTGCTCTGGCTTCAGCCTCTTTTCTGTTTGGCACACAATCAAACCATATTTAGAGGAAATTCAACTCTTCTATAAAAGTTGTATCTCAATAAATTGTGACTTACCTCTCTTCCCTATCCACGTTCAAAGGGAGAGAGCACGGCACACCTTCCAAAGCCATTCCCATTTAAACATTACTTTCCATCTGTACATGTTTTAACTTCCAAAACTGCACTCAGGATGAAAAAAAAGCACAGCAAAAAAAGCAAGGTTGTCTTACTGTATTATATTCACTTAATAATCATAAGCAATTTCTCAGGAAAGTCCTCCAGGCACAGTTTTAATGCTAAAGCAATTCTTGCTTCATTTTAACCATCCACTGATGCAGAGCTGATAGCCCAGCTCATTAAAAAGTACAAGGCACTATTTCAAGAAATGCCATAATTTATCAGGCAGAGTTTAGTCACGCTCCACACAGCACCCTGGATGCACAACACAAACCGCCTTTGACACTTCTGAATCCAGCTCTGAAGTCCCTCCTCTTTGTGCTCAGCTGCCCATGGTGCATGAAGTCACAGAGCAAAGCTTCTTGCTACAGTGTCATCTTCTACCTGCAGTTTTTCAAGAAGTTTAGTGACATTTAAAAATGCACAAATCCTGCTCAAGAGACAACTCATTCTTCAGGTTAAGCATTTGCACCCATATAACCAGCTACAAAGCTCAGTACAGGAGGGATGATTGGAGAGAAGATAAATATTGCAATCAATTTTTTTAAACTTTAGCATGAAAAGTCACACATTACTTTGACTAAGGACAGTGACAGAACTCTCAGTTTATGCTATTGGACATCGGTTGTTGGTTAGTTGATTTGACAGACCAATGATTAGATCTGACACCTTCACAATGCAAATTTCAACAGGCAATGCAAGGAATTACCTAGGATGAGGTTCAATTTAGCCCCCAAATTACTCTTTTGAGGGACTGTGTTTTGATTCTCACAAGTACTCCTCAACATATAGGAATGTCTATCGGTCTTTGGTCTCATGTAAGATGGGAATGAATTACCTCCCATACCCACTGGAAGGTATTCTTCCAAGAAAATAGGGATCAGAATAAAGCCATAAACCCTTCCCAAGCCCTAATTAGGAAGATGTGTGTTTGGGACCATACAACATATTGGCAGCCACGTGATAACTTTATCAGGAAACTCAAGTGGCTTTGCTAAACTAGGTGCTACACCCAAGTGAGAAACTGCAAAACCTGTACCTTCCTGATCCACACTGACTCTGCAAACATCTCACTGCTCTGCTTAAGGATTTGTGTTGTTTTCCGGAAGAAAACCTTATTTTTAAACTGAAGCCCACTGGAAGGAGATTAATTGCCCTTAAAAAATACTTAACAACCTCTTTGCTTGTTATCAAGTGTCCCATACATATATGCCAGATGAGCACTGTAGATGTTGATAAGGCATTAAATAAACACTTCTGTTTAAGATACATAAGCTTACTTATGACTAGTTTGAGACACACAAATATTTACAGCTTACTCAATTCAAGAATCCTCTGCTCTCAAAATGTCCATTCAGCAACCCTGCCAGATACTGTTTCACAATACTACAGGCTCACTTATTCATAAACAAATCATTAACATTCTTGACATAAATCCATAGCGTACAACAAATCCCAGCTATGATAGTGTTTTACTACATTTGCTGTGCCCATCATGAATGGGAGTTCTGTTTTCACTAAAAAAACCACTCTGAACAAATAAAAGGCAAATTATTCTCTGCAAGAAAACCACCAGGATGAAATGCCTATGCACGGATTACAAACTAATTATCAAGTTCATACAGTAACAAACCTGTTGTTCAGTTAGTGAAATGAGCTGCCACAATTTATGCAAGAAATTTTCTTGCTAGAACTCTAATAACTAAAAAACTCTAATAACTAAGAAACTCTGATGGTAAAACACACCATTACAGGCTTTTATAATTTCCTCAGCTACTTGGGAAACCTTTTACACATCCCCATTCCTCCACACAAGGGCACTAGAATCACTGAAAAGACCCTTCTAAAGCCCTTCAGCTTTCTTTCACTGCCAGCGGTTTATTTACAGCCTTGGATCAGAGGATTTCAGCCAAGCCCCAAAATATCTATATCACAACTTAAATTAGAGTAATTAAAATGAATGGAATAGCTTAATGAATACAATAGGATCAGGTTTCTTGTTCCCTTTGAATATACTCCATATATTCAACACAGGGCAATAGTTTAAATCAGGCTGTCCCAAAAAAACCACAGTCCACACGTAAATCCTCAAAAGGGTCTGTCATGAAGATAGCATCCCCCTGTACTGAGGGGCATGGAGGACATGGCAAGATGGGATTCCCTGCTCAGGGCTGGTCCACAGAAGGGATGGTGCTCCCACAGCACCTCCCAGGACAGATCACACATCATCACACAGCACCCAGCCATCACCAATGGCCAGCCACCAGCAGAGCTGTGGAAATCTTGTGAGATTAAACCTCTACCCTTAATTCACTGATGCCTTGCTTGCCATATTTAAAGAATTAAACGCCTCCCTGAATGGCCATATTTAAGTAATTAAAAAAAAAAAAAAAGAGAGTGGAAGATAGTTAAGTTTCTGTTGATGCTCTTGGCAGATGAGAAATACGCTCACAAGGCCTGGACTTCTCCCTGGATTGATAAACATAAAGCAGACTGCCTTCTGTGCAGGCTGCCAGCTCAGCCTGGGGAATAAAAGATGTTTTCAATTCCGGAAAAGATACATGAGCATTGAAATGCTGAATACTCAGCAAGGCCTCAGTCCCTTACTTACAGAGCAAAGGCCTGTGAGCACCGGGGGCTGCTCACAGGACATAAAAATATGCATATGGTTGAAGTTTTGCAGAAATTAGACCTTTGTTATTGTAAATAAAGGTAGACTTTCATAGCAATTACACTGCAGCACTTTTGAGGAGCGTGCCTCCTCTTTTTATTATTTCCATTGGCATGGCTTTTCCATTTTAGCCTGCCTTAGTTCCAGTTTTGTGACAATTTCATGGCAGTACACTCATGTATGAACATATACAAGCATGAATAGCTTGTGGTCTTTAGGTTCGACTACTGAGGGCTGTTCTGCAACTCAGGAGAGCATGTTTACAGGATCTATTTATGGGTCTTACTCTGTACCAAGCCTTTGAAAACATTTCAAACCTATTTTTGCCAGAGAACACAGCTACCAAAAAAACACTGGAGTATTCTAACCTGGCTTTTGCTATCACAGAGCTCACGATCCCTAACAGCTCTTGCTTTCACCCCTGGTCTCCTGAAGTTGTAACATATCCATTAGCGATGGAAACCATCACGGGTGAAAGAGTTCAAGGGATGAATAAATTTAGAAATCTTCTCATTTGACTCCAGGTTTTCTGAGCATCTCAATCACACTTTTAGACGTTGTCTGCAACAGTAACAGATAAAAGCCAAATTTAAAAAAGTAACAACAACAATTTAAGACAGAAAATCACATGTAATAACATGTCTATAGAAAATGAGGCACTGCAGAAATCCCAGACTACGGGGGTCAGGCTAAAGTGATGCGTGATTTGCAAGAAGGTAAACAGCTCTGCTGGGAATCAGCAAGGAAACCAGACAAGTTAAGCAGTCATTTGCAGTATGATACAACAGCCAAATAAATTACACTGAAACCTTAGTGTCAGGTCACCCGAGGAAACGTCCATGCTGCAGAGCTACCACCCCTGGTTCGGAAACACACACCACACAACTTTGCTGAGTGGTGCCAGGAAATGGCAGGAATGGAAACAGCTAAGTAATACTAAAAAACTCAGAGGGAACAGGGTCCTCACAATCTGGAACAATTTCATCCTCCTGAGTTACGGTAGCTCAGAAAGCTTGCAGGGCAGATTGCTAAGAGGGATTGATGCCAATGAAATTCTGCCCACGCAGTGTCAAATCCACTATGCTGACCCATGGAGAACTGCAACAGGCAAAGCCAGAAGCCAGCACCAAAAAACCTGAATTAACAGGGAGGCTGAGCAGAAATCCTGATGACATACATTTGCCACCTTTGCCTATTTTCTGGAAATACCAATATCTCCAACCCCAACTTTCCTTTGCCGACCAGTAACAGCATCAAAAACATCAAGCTCAGCAAACCAACAGCTGCACAGCACCTGGTACTGCTAACAGCTCTTCACTAACCTGGTTTAAAAGCCGAAATAAACACTACACTTTTGTTTCTAAAGGCAAAAGCTGGTTATCAAAACCCATCTGTCACTGGCCGTGCTCCGAAACACGTCTCACGGTAAATTCCAGCTTGCATTTGCACAACCACGTGCAGAGCACACCCCACGCACGGGGCTCCAGCAGCCACATTGACCTACCACTTGTCTCCTTCAATACAGTAATGCTGTATTTTGCCCCCTGATCTAGTTCTTTAAAAAGAAAAAGGAAAAAAAAACAAGGCACAATCCACAGGCCCCTGATCCAGCAGCAAAGTTGTATTTTAACAGTGATTTCAAACAGGAGCAAAGCCAAGCCTGAATCCTGAGATTATCCTTTGCAAAACCCCAGCATCAGCATTAGCAAATGAAAAGATCAAATCAGTTGGCTCAGATAGGCTGTTATTTCTGTACCTATATTTATTAACACCAGGTACATAAAACTGAGAAAAAGAAGGGCTAGAAAAACACAGTGATGTTAACCACAAAGGCAAACTGAAGGGATGTACCGATCCTTTCCTTCGGCCAGGAAACATTTTCAAGCTGTTTCTTTTACAGCTAGTCACTGGGTAGGAAATGCTTTTTAGACAGAAAAATATTTTCCTTTCCAGAAGACGCCATAAAATCCACGCACAGAGCACAGTCTACATTTCAATGAGAATTAATTACTTGTTTACTGTGGTAGTTCATTACACAGCTAAATCCCCACACATTGTCTAAACAACTTATTTCCTCCAGTAAGGAATGGTCAAATGAAACAAAACAATGTGATTTTCTTAAAAAAGAAGAGGCAGAGCACTGGTAACACATCTGGAGGCTGTAAAAAGTTGAAGAGAAACATTAGAGGATGTCCTTTGAGCACCTTCCAGTTTTTTATAAGTGAAAGTATTCCAGAATAAAATGTTATCAAATATAATGGAATTGAGATGTTCTAATATACAAAAATATTGTTCTAAACCCAGAGCTATTAATTTTTAAAACTGTGGGCTGTAGTTTATCATTAGCATCTAGAAGTGAAGGATGGTTGTAACAGTCAATTCCATTTCTCCCCGATGACTAAATCATGTACTAACTAAATCATTTATTATATGTCAAGGGGTGACATTTTTCAATTAAGATAATGAGATTCTGGAGGCTCTGGCCATCTGAACCCTATCTGTGAATACTCTTGCCAAATTTAAAAAAGAAAAAAAGAAAAAAAAGGAAAGCAGTCTGAAAAACTGATTTTACTTAAACTGGGTACAAACTGTTAACAATTTAGCATTAATCCTACCACATATCTGTAGCTACATACTAAGGACAAATATTTATACTAGTAACCACATGCTGTTAAGCGTTAACACAGGATTAACAAGATATTAACTGAATCATAAACATTTGAAACCAAAATCATCTTGCTCCCCATTGTAATTCTTCGGCTCCTCAGGTGAGGGCTCAGCCTTTGTCCATACAGTGTCTCAGCAAACAGACACACAGCATCCTAGGTCTGGCTGATCTGGGAGAAGAGGGCAAAGCAGTCAAGGGAGAAAACCAAGAAACAGCTCACTCGCAGAGCAGGGAGTGGGCAGCCTCCCCACCATCCAAAGTGTCCTGCTGATCCTGTCTTAGGTCCAAAGGAGAAGGACACAACCCTCCAGCACCAAATACTGCCCAGGAATGAAGATATATATTCCAGATCTTTGTGAATATGACCCCTGTAAGTGAGCATCCTACCCATTAGACCCTTCACTGTTAACTTCCATGGAGCATCTATAACGTAAGTGCCGGTAGCAAATACCTTTCTGTTTTTCTTTTAGCCATCTCACACCCACTGTTCAAAGTAATTCCTTATATTGACCCACTAGGAAAAAGAAAAACAAACAAACAAAAAATCTAAAGAAAGCATAAAGAACAAGAACTACACAGTAAAAGTTGAGATTTTCAGGATAAAACTTCAAATTCCCACAGAAGGTCAGTTAGATCAAGTCAGAAAAATAACACCACATTAGACTAGTTGGTTCAGACGTTACTAAGCGCTGGCCAGACTCCACATGCTTTCCCTTTGCTTTATTTTACTTACAATTAGCTGGCAAGAGACGATGATTAGTTAGAAAAACCACATTCCCTCTTGACCTCCAGGTGTACAAAGCAGAACAGCATTAAGTATTTCCTAAAGCAAGCTCTGGATCTGTACGCACGGTGCAGAAAACACCACGTGGGATAAGCAGCCCCAGCAGCAAGTCACTGCACAGCATTTACAGCACAAACTCTCACTGTGGAGCCTGCCAGCTCCCAGTCAGATTGACCAAGGCAGGTACTGAGTGTCATGGCAGTCTCAGGCAGACACCTGTCTCCAAACTCTCTTCCAAAGCCTTGTTCAAAGGCTGGACCTGTACAAACTACCACATACACAAGAATTTTACAGAGCACAAAATCACATCCCATTTCTCCATGATGGTGTGCACTGACAGCTCAGCTCCCTGCTCCACTGGAGATCTGGGCTTTAGCATCTCTGTACCCTGTTTGTACCCATAGTCAGGAAGGATTAGAAGGGTCAAAGAGTGTAACAACAACATCAAGTATTGTGAATCACCCAGGCAAAGCAAGTGGTGTTACCCTGGTGCAGGCAGCATCACACACTGTTCTCCAGGATAATGTCAATGTACAGGATCCAGTCACCTTGGTATTGCTAGTACTGCAATCACCTTCTTCTGAGTGGAAAAACCAATCACATTAAGGACATGATGATATGCTTAAAAGTCACTCCTCCATACCTCCAATAGATGGACAAATTGTGCTGTGCCAGTTTGTCCCTGTTGCAAAATAGTCACCAATTCCCTCAGAGCACTCCCAACAGCCGTGATCCCTCCCTGGCCAGTCAAGCCTGCTGGCATTGTAAAGGGAGCCCTTACCTGCTGCTTTAGGCAGAGAGTCCCAATAAAAGGGCTTTAATAAAACTCTGTCTTAAAAAAAACTACTGCTGCCTGAGGAGAGCTACTAACTGGGATGCTACAAAGACTAACTTTTCTGGAAACTGTGTAGCACAGCCAAAGTGGCCCTGCCCTGACGGCTCTGCAGCACAAGTGCAATTATTGAAAGTGACTTTCTTAACTAGAACTCCTCAAATATACAACATTTCCTTACTATCAATATGGGAAGTCACATATGGCACTGGTATGGCAGTGTAAGGACTAGGTCATTTTAAAGCAAATGTTCCAGTCTGATTTTATGCAGATTTATACCGAGTCGTAAAGCTCAGTGCAGGCAAGATTTAAAAACCTCCCAGAAAACTGCGTAAAAATAATAAAAATAAAAATTAAAAGTTAAAAATCATCAGATGGATTTTGGGGAAATGAGGAAGAATATGACTGCACTTTCCTGTCATACACGTATGGATTTGAGAATAACAAAATGTTAGGAATAATGGGGTTTTTTCCCCAGGATGAGAGAGACTGCTTTCTAACTTCAGCTCTGTGACGATGACTGCTGGATAAGAAACACTTGTCTGTTCCTGAGAAATGCTGAAAAAAAAAACCAAAAAGCAGAGTGGGCATTTTAAACCCTTTGAAGAAACAAATACATGAAGCATTCACAAAAAAATATGAAAATAAGAAAAGGAC
Source organism: Chiroxiphia lanceolata (assembly GCF_009829145.1). Lineage (NCBI taxonomy): Eukaryota > Metazoa > Chordata > Aves > Passeriformes > Pipridae > Chiroxiphia > Chiroxiphia lanceolata. The sequence continues at coordinate 15,979,342 of NC_045646.1, read as the reverse complement.
TCAGAAACTGACTGGATTCACACATAAGAAGTAAGGTTTTCAGCTGAAAACTGAAAATATTTGTTGAAGCCCTGAGGGTGTGTGGTGGCTGCACGCTGCGCCAGGAGGCGGCTGCGGCCACCGTGGGGCACCGGGGCTGGTGATGCTCTGAGCACATTGCCAGGCAGCCACCACGGCCCCACACCGACCCTCCTGTGAGGGACCCATACTCTCTTTTTCACCTTAAGGAGGGGAGGAATCTAGCAACTGGGAGGCTTATTAACACTTCCATAAATACTCTGTAAAGCGGTTTTCCCCCCACCCCAAAGCAAGCGGGCGGCGCACTCACTGCGTGACACAGACGTTCCTCTGTCGGATACAGAGCAGCCCCTTATCCAAACAGCATTAGAGTCCAGTCCAGAATGACTTCAATAACACACGCTTTCCAAAAAGAGTCATACAGAAAAGTTTAGTTCAGCTTTCTTAGACATTAAATCCTGTCTCATGTATCTACCATTGAAAAAAAGGAGAAAGAAGAAAAAAAATTAGGTAAAATTTGGACTCTTAAAAACACATGAAGTTTCTTTACTCAATCAGAGTAAAAGAAACACATGGTAACTCCACTAGCATTAGAATTGGCACTTAGATTTACAGCAACGTTCCCAAGATCTGAATTTGGACCAAAAACAAGACCCACATGCCTGACTACTCATGGACCTCTCGGGTCCCCAGCTGATGACCTGCTCCTCCTACCCCCAAAAGCTCTACACCACTACAAAACACTTAACTTAGTCCAAAGCCTCCTTAGATTCTGTCTTTCTGGTAAACACCTGTAGATACCTTCACCTGTACAGACCTCACTGCCTCACAGAGCTGGACCCTGCTCTGACCTGCTGGAGTTCAGTCCCAGGCTCAGAAAACCAGTGGGAGCTTGTCTGGCCACAAGGGTGAAATCCCTAAGCTGCAGCTGTCTCTTTACAGGTGAAGATCTGGCCATCCCTCATTTCAGCTCACACTTGCAGTTCAACATCTCTTCAAAAGTTAGGGCAGATGAGCTCCATCAGTTCTGCAGCCTGAAACTTGTCAGCATTTTACACGTCAGCAGGATGGGGGAGAGTGGTTTCACAAAAGGAACAATTAAGCAGTGACTAGGTAGAATTTCAGTGAATATTTTACACTGTTCTGAAGTGCCAGGGTTTATCATCACCCTTGATTATGAAAGGCAGTGGTCTCATTCATTTAGAGACTGGTCCCAGGATGTCCACGATGCCCAGAAAGGCTGCTCTTTGCCTCACCAGACTCTGCAGCAAGTCTGGTATTTCTGACAGGGCTATTTCCTACACCAGGCAGTCCCAGTTCTCACTGGACAGCCCCAAGGAAATGATCTGAACTTTGTGTGTGATAGCTGTTGAGAAAACGAAATCCCAAGTTGTCACAGTGGGGTAAGTCCTGGGAACACAGTGTCCTGTTACCGAGCCAGTAGCTGCAGGACTGTGCAGGGCAGGTACAAGGAGTCACACACGACCTCAAAGCTACAAGAAAGAGAAAGAACTGAATATTGCAATAGTAATCTGTGGGAAGAGGCAACATGAGAACCTACGTTTGCTCCTGTAACCTTTCAAACTGTGCAACTTGTCCTTCCATACCAACTCTGTATTTTAGAGCTACAAGCTTAAAACATTGCCCTTTGAAAATGTTACATGTCCCAATAACAAGCTTTAGGCTATTTACAGAGCGTCTAAACACCAGATCAAAACAAAAGTCACTCACAAACAAATGCTTCCTAACATTCCTTATACACCACAGAAAAGTTACATTGCCATCTCAAACGGCAAGATAAAAGTTAATGAATTCAAAGGCATATCCCTATGCATGGAGATAAGGCTGCATGCCTAAACCTGAGTGATTTAACACACATTTATCAAAGTGAACTATCCAACCTGATAGAAAGTAACAGCCCTTCTGCAGACTTCAGCACTGGTGCTCCATGAACATAAATGGGCAGAGAGGATTCTGCTTCCCCCATCACCTCAACTACATCTTCCAACAGGCAGGTTTGCTGGTGGCAAAAAAAAAGCCAGGGCCCCAAATCCACAGTTCCCAGGGGCAGCCCAGCTCACGAAGGGTGAACCTGGCCCCAGCTCAGAGTGTAGTCAGCCTCTGTGCCTTGTCCTTGACTGGAGGATCACTGAGCATTGAGCGTCTCAGAAATCACTGACGGGTTTGCTCTTCGTTGCCTACCAGAAAAACAAGCACCCAGCACTCTTTAACAGCACTGCACATCTCTCCAGCAGCTCATTTTAGCAGGAGGCACCAAAGTTGTCTTTACTATCAGGATTTTCTCAAACACGCAGTACCAGGCTCAATAGGCCCTTTCAGCCACACTATCAAGAGGACCGACGTAAAATTTTCAAAATATCCTTCCTTCTAATTCTAATCCAAACAACAGAGCACAGCTGTGAAAACTGAAGCCTGTGCAGATCTGCACTGCACAGGCTCCTTCTTAAAAGCACTGGGACAGGATTCAAGCTTCTACATTTTCTGATTCAAATTTATAGTCAGGCACAGAAAATTCCCATGGACTAGGGAAAAGAGAAAAATGCTTAAGCTGACAATTTTCTCAAATATGGAAGAAATTCACTGCCGTCTTCTGGTGACACACTGTGCAGTGAGTCAGGGCAGAGGTCCACGTTATGCCCCAACACCCAGGCAGCTCAGGGAGCTGCAGCTTGGTGTTTGCTGAAGTTCCAAAAAGTATTTTTCTGGTCAAAAAATGGAAAAAATATAATAAATTCCATATGGAAAAGCTAAAATTGGGTAAAAGACTCTGTTAAATAAATAGCCTCAAATAAGGGGAAAAAGGATTTTCCCTGTTTTTGAAGTCTCCCATATTTTTTTTCCTAACAATTTTACTGCTCGTCTTTATGCTCTCCAGTTCAAAGCTGAAAGCAGAAGTACCAGTACACCATAACAGAACTCTTCTCATGTTCCTCTCCCCAGCAGAAGGAAATATAGAAAACAAAGGACAAAATTCTTTAACATGACACTAGAAACCGAGTGCAGCATGTTAATTTGGATGGGACAGTTTTGATGAATAATAACAGAAATTTTGTTTGCCTGTTTTTTAACCAGAATGACTGGAGGCCAGGGTGACTTCTCTCTCCAACAAACTATACCATTTTCAGGTCAGTATCACTGTGATCAGCTCAGAAAGCACAGATTAATCCTGACAGCAGGAAAAGCTGGTCCCTGCTCTGGAGAGCCTCCCCCTGCAGCCAACTCAGAGAGGAAATGCTGCATCCAACCATCCCTCCTGTCTCCCAACACCTGGGCTCAGGGAAGGAATGGAGAGCTAGAAACTTGCAGGCTCAGATGATGTATTTGATGTTGCCACCATCACCATGGAGGTCCCATGCTCTTGATCCCCCGCAAACCTTAAACTCTTATCCTGCCTCCTACCCAGCAGTCAGTCTCCAGAAGAAGCTCCATAGCAGGGAGAATTGCTCATTTTAAATGAGACTATACGAACACTGTGGATCTCCTGTAGCAGCCCAGGATGGGATTGCTGCCCTGCCCTACAATCATCGGGCTCAAGGTTGGTACTGATCCCAGTGGAGTTTGGACCAGACTCCACTGCAAGATTTTCAGAGCAGCTACTTCACCAGTGGGACCAGACTGAATATCAGTTCTCCTCTACAGGCACTCAGTGAGTGGGTGAGATTTCAGAAGAGCACAGTCTACCAGGTAAAACACTCTCTGGAACAGCCTGGCCCTAAATGGAGACTCTGAACACTTGTAAACTTATTCCAGGGTCGTTCTGAAAGCTTCCCATGAGACATATGGAATAACCACCTCTGAAATACAGAGGGGAACCTGGAATGAGAAGAAAGAGGTGGCCACAAATCTGAGCTTCAGGACACTTAATTAACTTTCTATCTGCTCTCAGTGTTCTTGGCAGTTCCCATCAAATATATCTGGAGAAAATGTTTTCACATGAGGAGACATTTGAAAACTGTTTGGCATAACACAGGCCCAGTGCCACAAAGGAGTATGGTGCAAGAACACTGACTGCACTGGTGCTACAGCACAGAGATCCCAAACCCAACAGCACTGTGCTCCCAGCATGGCTCAGTCAGTAAAACTCATCATCAGCAACTCAGGTTAGAAATGTAGCAGTTCACATTGCATGGAAGCAAAATCAGCCATTAAGCTGTGAGAGGAACATTTATTTAAATGTTCCCAATGAAAACGTGTATGGAGGTTCTTCAGAAAGATCAACACTCCAGAAGTCATCCCCAAACTGCTAAGGTAAGTGTCAGTGCAATGAGATTAACTTAATCATGCTATGGCTGTGTCTAATTTTGTTGAAGCACCATCATTAAAAGAATATTAAATAGCAGCAATACAAAACTTTTTATTTTTCCTTAAGATAATATGCATCTAAGATTTATACTTACCACGCCATATTTTCAGTATTTCAGCAGGAAAAACCAATCACCAATATTAGGTCTCGTCAGGACACTTTTACAATCACCCACATTTAAAATCTTTGGTCTCAAGAGTTCTGATGCACTTATTGAAAAACATCTCAGAAGACTAACACTATCACCTGTAACTTTTCCAGCTACTATTTGAAGTGTCAATAAGTTCAATTATCATACATGAAAGCACTGCGTGGGGGAAAAAAATTGTAAGTACTAAATATTGCTTAAAGGGACCTTTCAGCTACATATTTACATGTCTCTGGGCCAGACTCTCACCTTGCCTACACAGAGAGCTAGTCACGAACAAAGTCACCACCATGCTCCTGTCTGGGTGAGGATTCCAGCCCAACACCTCGGCACAGAGCACACCTCCCATCCCCAGCCGGAGGTCTGTCTGCTGGGAACACAGCCATGCTCGGAAGGAAACGGTAACGCTCAGGGCACACCACTGCTGACTGTCCTGCTGGCTGACACCAGGGATGCAGAAAATATGAAACAGGCAGTTAAAATGCTGAACTACTTAGACAGAATGCTTTAGTTTGCCTTCCTTCAAGGAAATCACTGCTTTATTTTTTTGTCTTGGTCATCAAACGGGCTGGCAGTCTCATAAACACAAACTAGTAGTACACTATAAACGAACCCTGAAGATCATTTCCCAGGGGGCTTTCCACAAGGCACTCACTGATTTTGATTTTCTTTTGGTCACAGAATGCTTCCCAAAATTAACATTTTTGCAGAGCCATTCATTTTCTACAAAGAATAAATAACGTAGAAAAAAGGAACTGCCCAAGCTAAGTGGTGCCAGATGAGCCTGCTGGAATCATGGGGCTTTGTTTTAAAGATTCCTGACTGCTGTAAAGTCATAGCAGAAAACTAGTGCAAAAACTCTGATGCCTTGAAAGATATCCTGAAGCTATATAGTGCCAAAACACTGGGCTGTAAGACTTCAGACATTTGCACCCACATGACTCAGGCTCAAATTTCAAATACTTTTCACTTTTTCCTTCTGACATAATATTTAATGAAACCAGAGTGCAGTAGCAGTATCAGTGCTGCTATACATGTCTTGAAGTGGTTTCTGCCTAGACAGCTGTTTGAGTGCTTACAACTTGCTTGTGTTTGGCTTAAAAAGGTTTTCCATATGCTTTTAAAAATTGAAAAACTATTGTTTCAACTGACCGTATGCTGCATTTTTAACACACATATGCATCTGAACAACGAGAAGGATGAGGATCTGATTTTGAAAGCACCAATAGCACCTAAAGCCACACTACATCTGAACACATGCAAACGTCATAAAACTACTGTGGCTGTGATCACCTCAAAGCCATCACACATACGTAAGTCTGAGCTGACTTTTCTTTAGTGAAAGAACTTTCCAATATTCCTGATATGGGAAAGACATCTGATGAGTATACTAGTGGTAGCAGATGCATGTAATATACATGAATTTAGCAACAGAGTCAATGATCCCAAAATCCAAAAGTATCAGTAGATCGAAGACACAAGGTTAGAGGGTACAGTAACAAATCCCAGCAAAACAAGCAATATGCTTATGAAGCCTTGGAGAGCAGTGCCCACAGGTCAGTTGGAAGGAGAGCAACACCCCAGTACTGGTGCTCTCGCTTTTTTCACTTCCATTAATAGCTACACCGTGTGTTTACTGCTATATCTTAATGATGTGGAGGTATATTACATCAGCAACTCAAAGACTATGTAAAGCAACCTTACACAAACTTATTTCTCATGGACTTCAGAGGAGCTGCACAAGTTACACAATGGCAGAAGTAAGCCTCAGGGTTCAGGAAATCAAACTTGCCCCAGTAAAGGCCCTGAAGTCTCCTGCCCTCCATCACCCACTCCATCTCCTCTTGCCCACCCGCAGCTCTCCTGCATAGTATTTCACAGCACATTAGAAGAGATGTGGAACTCTACTTTACAAAAGAAATAAATTTAGAGAATACACTACAGTCATCTATTTTTAAATCCTTGCCCAAAACTGTGGGTTTCAATAAGAATATTCAATTTCCAGATGAGCAGACAGAGAACCACTGAAGTCCTACTGTGAACACTTGGCTATTTGCACATCCGTATGGAGTCAGTTCACCAAACCATATCCGGCCCCAAAGGTCTGTGACACAGCACGCTTGTCTGTTCCTCTCTAGCTCACCTCCCGCCCACGTGAGCCCACCACCTGTACCACCTGCAGAAGAAAAGTGGGAGCTTCTCTAAAAAGAGGGCTCGTGGGCCTGGCTCAGCTCAGGGACACCTGGCAATGCAGCACAAGGCTGGGCAGCACCTCTGCTCCAGGGCAAAATGTATTTGAACATGGCAATCCCTATTACCCACATGTGTTAAGAGAAGCAGAGAAACTTATAAACAGGGCTTATAAACAGCATGACCTCAGAAACTATGCACCCACTGGGATTTATTATCTAGAAACAATGTCTGGCACCAAGCTTCCAGGAAAATGTAGATTTCAAAGCCAATAGCAGCCATCTCTCAGGCAGGTACACGAAACTGTGTGAAGACCTTGTTTGGTTTCAAAAATCACTTCAGAGTCCTCACGGGAGCATCAATGAGGCCAACAGCTCCAAAATCCCAGCTGCACTGCCGAGGGCTGCTGAACCAGGCACAGAGGGTACATTTGGAAATCATTTTAAAGAAGGATTTCAGAATATTTTCAGCATCATTTCAACAAGTGCCGCTGCTGCAAGCATCAAGCCACAAATCAGCGCACGCTGCTTATAACCATCGATAAGGTCTGCTGCAAACACGGCAATGAAAACCATACCAGGAAGGTACTGTGAGCCCCGGGCTGGAGTCCCAGCATTCCCTGCAGGGAGAACAACCCTTAAATACCTGAATTAAAGACTAGAAGGCACACACATGTTTGGTATATTCACCCATGTCTAACCGAACACAAAACAGGAATGCCACCACAGAAATTACAAGGGAAAAAGTCTCCCAAAACCAGTCCCAAATCACCTCATACATTAAGTGTGAATAACGCTAATCCTGTATTACCTGCAAAATCACAATCTTCTTACCACACCAGAGACTCGCTGATCCCTCTGGTCTATTCCTGTAACATCCCAGCTGTGTGGTTTCCCTTGTAACTGACTGTCCCACTAACTTTGGAGAAAATGGACGAAATTTCAATGTTGCTATAAGTGAAAAGCAGGCTTCACTGTATTATATTTTCAAGAAAATTCCAGAAACTCAGATATTTACATTTTTCTAGCTTACTCTTCTAATCCATTTAATTCAATTCAACGTATCTTCCAGAAACAGCAGGGCTTCTTCATTAAGCAGCAGAATAACAGGAAAACCTTCCATCAGAGGGATAAGAGGGAAGTACAGAACACGCTGAGAGAAAAAAAAACAAAAACAACAACAAAACCCAAAAAAACTAACCAACCAACCAACAACAACAACAAAAAACTAAAAAACAAGTGATCACAGCTTATTCCAGCAAAGCCAAAAAGCAAGGCCCTGGGAAGGGGGGCATATTTTAGTAGCCTATGAAGCTTTCAGCAGCAAGTGGCCATGACAGCAGTGGGGGCAAGTCCAGCTCGTGCCCCAGCTCACTGCATTTTGCAGCCCAGCTGCTGATGACACTTCATTCCTATTGTGTATGCGTGAGCTTTGCTGCTGACCTCACTACTGGAATTGTATCCATCTGGTCAACGCCAAAAATTTCAGCACAAACTATGAAACTTGACAGGACTGAGCACATTTGGAACAAAAGCAGATTTTAATGAATGGCCACAGACCAGGAATGTGCAGTCTTGCCATACACTGTGTGGAACTGGGAAAGGAGACCCATGAGAATAGATGACCCTTGCACTCTTTGTCAGAACATAACAGGAGCCTTCACACCGCGATGCTCGCTGCCATTTAAGTTAAACATACAGAGCTTGTCTCAGCAATGAGTGCAGGACTGACCCGTACCAACAGGCATCCACTTCCAAAGTCAGTTCATACTTTCCCTTACTAAACCAGGCCAAAAGAAATATTCTGAAAGATGAAAATATTTTCTTTGCCATTTACTTAGTACAGAGCTACACCACGGACTAACAACAGACCTGCACTTCGTCACAGCTGGATATCAACGCAAGATACATGTGGGTCCAAATTAAGCCACATACCACGCACACATTAGACTATCAACAAAGCAGCGCCAGCTCCACACTTTCTGTATCCATACATCAGCCTGACATAAAAGACAGGGCTGCATCTGCCATCATACATCCCCAAATATCCTACAGCAGTGACTTGGCATAACCCATAATCCCAGAATATATTAATAGAGACCAGAAGACGTCATCTACTCTACCCAGTGACCAAACACCACCCTGCTGCAACCAAAATCCCATGCCCGGCATTCTCCCAACACTTGCTTGTCAGGCAGGGTGAGCACTTGTAATGCCAGGGGCAAGTAGAGGGCCCCCTTCAACACCCCCATGGCACCAACATTTGTTTCATAGCAGCTAGGTGCCAGGACAGAGAGCCTGGGACAAGAGAGAAATATGGGACACCTGAAACTGAATTAAGATGTTGAGGGGGAGAAAGAAGGGAAAAAAAATGCATTTATGCCTTGTACAAGATCTCCTTGGGGGGCCAAGGAGCACTGCCAGCAGCTCTGGCCAGGCTGGTGACTCACAACATGTAAAGGGAAGATCAGGCTACTTGAAAGGAACAGGCTTCAACATTTTTTTGGAGATAAAAAATTCAGAGGGGTTGGGGATATTGCCCATGTAACTCTGGCTCACACACGTATAGATTAGGATCCAGCTTTCGAATACAGGATCTCATCCTAGTTATTCACAGCTAGGAAATCCTTCCTCTCACTGCACTCATTTTGTCTACCGTTCACTATGTTGTTATTTAACCCTTTGCATGAACACGGAACCGTTATGGGATTCTTGCAACTTCTCCAAGGCTTTCCCTATCTCTCCAGAGTTGGTACAAGTTCAAAGGATCATTTAATTCTGCAATTTTGGACCCTCCCGGTTTGTTTTTTTAGAGCACTTACAGCAATTCATGTACTTCCCAAGAAACTCCTGTTGGCAAGAACTGCATTTACAGGCACTCAGCATTTCGGGAGGTTAAGGATGCCCGGAGCCTCCAGCTAGAGGAAACCAACAGTAGGTTGCACAAAGTTAGTGGCCACTGCTGAAAGCTTTGGTGTTTGTGGCTCTTCTTCAGCAATAGGGAGGAGCACAGGCTCCCCTTAGTACAGGCCTGTGTTGTTCTGCAACAGGTGAGAGGCTCAGAGAGCACCCCCTCTCCAGGCAGCCTGGTTCCCCACAGCAGACAGCCATTCCTACACGCTCCCTAAGGCAAGACCCCTAATGGTGCATGGGATACAGCCAGACAAGGCTAAACAAGGTCACACTCAAAATCTTACTCTGCAAAACACATGCATTTAGCTGTCTTTAGCCTTGCATGCTCTTGTAGGCAGTATCAGATATCTGTGATAATAGTCTCTTGTTATTTCAACACCTCCCAATTCTACAAAGGGGACAATACAATCCAGACCAACACAACACTACTAACCTCAGCTTTTCCTTTCTCCTTCCCTTCACTCACCTGAGGTCTGCCCCCTGCAGCAGCATCTCCCCAGGGAACACTCCCACCTCCACAACCTGCCCAAGACGATTAACTCCCTCAGACAGGTGATCTTGCCACTTGTGTCTAGCACAGAGAGCTTTCTAACTAACACATGGAAACAAGTAAATAATAATACGCTCACATGGTTTTACCCTTGAATCCATCAACTACGGACGTGGTACATAATTTCTATCCACTAAAAATCAAGTTTCTTATTGTAGAGAAAAGTATGGCTTCGTAAGAACAGGAATTATTCCTATTACTGGCTGGTGCAGATTAAAGCTCACGAATCTCTCAGCTTGGCTCTACTATCAACTCCAATCAAACCCCTGAATTTTCGGCTTGATGACATCAAAGAAAATTCTCAATTTGAATTGCAAAAGTAGTAATAACCTTTTCTTGTCATCTGCTAAGCCCATTGATTCTTATTAAAATGTCCAGTTCTCTCTCACTGGACACTTGCTCTGGAAAACTACATGAAACCGACGCAGTGGAACCACAAAGTGAGTTTTATTTCACCTCGCTCCCTGCCTCTCTCGGATTTCCCCCGGACTATGCAATATGCACAGAAGCGCACACGAACACCGGCACCGCGGAGCCCGACCCGCTGCCGGAGGGTGCGGCGCGGGGGTACGCCCGTGACCCCGAGACACCCGGACCTGTGGATGTGGAGGTGGCAAAGGACTCCCGCGGGATTTTTTGTGCCCCGCGCCCCGCTCCGAGGGACCCTCCCGCACAGCGGGGCCGGGGGCGCCGCTCACCTGAGCGGGGCGAGGGGCGAAGCTCCCGAACGGCGCGTCCCCCGCCGAAGCCCCGCCGAGCCGCGCCGCCCCCCGCAGCCGGGGCCGCGCTGCCCGCAGCCGCCACCGGAGCCCCGCCGGGAGCGCCGGAGCCCCGCCGGGCAGCGGCAAGCGGGACCCGGGATGCCGCCGGAGCAGCGTCCCCTCCGCACCCTGTATGTGTGTGCGTGTGTCCCGCGTCCCCCGCACAGCCGCCCTCCGAGCAGGCGGGGGAAGAAGTTGCAACAAACTCCCGGCGCGGCGGCGATGCCCCCCCGGCCCCCGGTGAGCCCGCGGCCCCGCGCGTACCTGCAGCCGCTCCGTGGCCGGCTGCCACATGGTGCCGGCGGCGGGAGGCGCTGCCGAGCGGGCACCGCGCGCGGCTCTGCGGGCGCGCGCCCCCCGCGCCCGCCCGGCCCCGCCCGCGGCCCCGCCCCGCCCGCGCGCGGGGGCCACGCGCCGACCCGCCGGGACCGGGAACGGCATCCCGGGAACGGGGAGACACCGCATCCCGGGGGACCTGCGGGGACGGGGAGACACCGCATCTCGGGGGACCTGCGGGGACGGGGAGACACCGCATCCCGGGGCACTTGCGGGGACGGCGACGGGTACGGCGACGGCGCCTACCCCCGGCTGCCCGCACCGCCTCATCGCCGGCGTCCCCGCGGGCACTCGCTGTGCGCCGCCTGGGAGGATCGGGGGCCCCCTCCGATGGGAACCTTCCCCTGGCGAGCTTTTCTCATCACAGCTAAAACTTTCTCCTCCTGTTCTGCACACAGGACACTGCCCGGCTCTGTAAGGTCCTGCCCGTGCCCGTGCCTATGGCCGGGCTGCTGGTGGCAGTGGAGGGGCGTGGAGTGCAGGGAGCCACCGACCGGGTGAGGAACCCCCCTGCCCTGTCAGTGCTGGGGTGGTCCTCCGGGGGGGCCCGCAGCAGCATCAAGGCCATACTCAGCTGTTTCGCAGTGTTGGGCACCGACAGCCCCAGCAGGACAACCAGCTGTGCCCCGGCACTTACAAGGACACGCAAACGCTGTGCAGAGGTGTGCAGGCATTGCTCTTCCCTGTGGAGACGAAAATGCCACAGCAAAGTGAAAGTCTCTGCAGGTTCCTGAGCCGCACCAAAGAACACTTTTCCCAGGCACAAAAGCTGTCCCTGGCCCTCCCTGCTGACCTGGGGCTGCCTGGGCAGCACCTCATGCTTGGATGAGGGAGGATTAGTTAAAAACCCAGAGGAGCCTGTGTCCTGCTTGTCCCGAGCATTGACCACCACACCCCACAGCCTGCAAGCCAGACTTCAACCTGCTGTAGGTGCACAAGCCCCACGGGTACACGTGGTATCCTTTGACTGTCAGCGTTTTAGACAGCAAAGCAAAACAATACTAAAGGGAATCTTCTCAAAAAAACAGACATCAGGTTCACCTGCAGAGAAACCATGACCTTTGGCAGAGCAGCTCTGCCACAGAGTCTCTCTCAAGGACCAACCCCTTGAGAGACTTTGCAGGATCCAGGTGAGGCTGCATGTGATCAGAGAGGCCCCAATGAACACGAACTTTTAAACTGTTTCTGAAAAGACTCCACATCCCTTGGCAGTGATGGCCTGATTAAAGCAATTCAAGTCTTGCAGCTCCGTTTACTGATGCATCACCCTCTTCTCTCCAGGAAGGCAAGCACTAACCCCACACCAGCTCTTGGCCGAGATGCTCACCAGAGCTCTTCCAACACTGTTTTTGCGACGAGGGAAGTGAGGGACGCGCAATATGAGAATCAGCAAACTTCGTTTATTGATAAGTGCTAACAGCTTAATATATGCCCCATAATTAGCTCATGCATATTGCAAAAGCCGAGCTCACCATTGGCTCTGGCTCAAATGTTGATTCCACCTCTCGCTCCCTTCCCATGTTGACACAGGTGGCTCTCAGTTGCTTTTGTTTTGTTCCTGTTTACCAGCCAAGTAGCAGGCACAAAGACGCTGTAGCTTTGCTATCTCAGATTTTCTCACTGCCTAGTCAGGCTGTGTTCTATACTCCAACAGTTCATCCATAGCTCCAGCTACATCCATATGTCCCCATCCTGCCAGCCAATCCTCCACACCCTGTGTCCCTGTCACCCTCTGATTTCTTCCAACTGGGGCTTACACTCCTGCATGAGGGCATTTTCTAAAAGTCTTGATCTTCCTCAAGGGAGCTCTGGAGCAGTTTCATTGATCCTTCCCTTATGGGTAAATCCACTCGCCATCATTGCCTGAATCAGCTGGGAGCTGGCACAACCTAGGCTGTCAGCAGCAGGGCACACAAAGGAAGTTCAGGATCTGCAATTAGCAGGAGGAGACCAACCCTGTGGCTGGAGGCTGCCTCTCTCTTAGTTTACACGACTTTTAACTAAAACAATTGAAGACGGAAATCTGCATTTGCTGCAAAATGGGTGGCATGTTATGAGAACAAAAAAGCAGAACCAGTCAATTTCCAAAAGGATATGAAAACAAGAGAATATGAATGCTGTAGGCTGCAGTTGTATGAGAGGAAGGTAGGAATATGCTCACACATGGGGAGGAGCAGCTCAATTGCAAATTTCTGAAATCAAACTGGCTGATTAAAAAGCAATCTGTGAGTCCCTGAGCCCCACCAGCATCTTCCCCAAGCCTTACCCTTCACCAAGGCAGCGAGTGGCACTGTGGGGACAAGAAAGCTACAGAGTCATTCTGCTCGTGTTTGTTTAGCCTCCAGGTGTACTTGAGCATCACTTGGGCTGCCTCAGTAAATCCAGCTGCTTTTGCCATTTTGGACATGCCCCACGAGCCCTCAGCAGGAAACTCAGTTTCCAGCCATGCCGGGTGCTGCTGGGGTGGCCAGGCACCAGCCAGAGCCCGGCACAGGAAATGATCCATTAAACTTGGGTGACTTCATGTCACAATCTCACTAAGATGAGGTAATTTTTACCTAGACTTTCTAATATTTTAATCCAAGCATCATTTTTTATTTGGTATTTAAGCTGTTCTGCATTAGGTAAGTCCTGCTGCAAGCCAGTCAGAGATCTTTAGCTTTCGCTTAAATAAATAGTGTGAAATCCTATTTCCAGGATGTACTGTGTTCCAGAATGTGCCTGTAAGAAGATACGGAGGGTTTTTTCCTACCAGTTTTCCTTTTATTGGGCCAAATTGTGGAGTTTCTCTTCTCGGAATGAGTTAATAATAAGACAATTCTTTCCAAAGACTGCAATACATTATGCAGGTTGGTCCCACTTCTCTCACTCTCCTTCACTCCAGTGCTCATAGGACAGAAATAGTGGAGCCAGGGGAGATCTTGCATTTCAAAAGGGAATATTTGATGCAATAGGACCAATTTCACTTCCATTCACATAGTAAATTTGAAGCATTTCCAGTGACTCCAGGATATTTTGCCTCTTTTAATGACTTTTAGCTGTTGAATTTGTCTTCCTTTTGTACTATCTCATCCCCTAATGTAAGGTCTTTATAGCAACATAGCTGCTCTTCATTTGAAAACAAAAATAAACTTTTTTTTTAACTCTAACATTGCCTTTTAATTAACTAAACTTATCCAATTGCTGATCCCAATGAATTATTTCACTTCAGAAGCTACATCTAACTTTAGGAGCACTATTATTTCTCACTGAAACATGATTAGAAGAGTCAGTCAGTTATTTAAATGCTGCTTCCCCAAATATTTTGCAGACTTCACAAGTCCTGTTTCCAAGATCCTCTTTTTGGTTATGCAAGTTTAAAAAGCATACAGAAGTCATTAACCACATTTTTATTGTTATTATTATTAATTCAGTTTACCTTGGATTTGCTTTTGTAGAGTAAGAGTTTGCCTAATTAACAAATTTAGTTCTGTAAAGTGCTGTAATTAATAGCATACTTCCAAACTCTAAATACTCTTGTCATTCTTAAACATTTTGTCATATCACCCAAAGCAAGTGCATCTTCCTTGCACAGATGAAGGACACCAGACACAAGGTGTGAGCTTTCCAATATCTTTCTGAAAAAATGTTTAGTGCCTAAACAACCCAAAAGATACTATCCAAGTAATTCAAGCTGTTTTCTTTGACAACTATCACATTTTTTACAATTGAAGTTAACAATATTTTTATGCAGAACTTCATCTCATGAAGATGACAAAGCTGGATAGGATGGCATGATCTCAAATTTATGCCATATAAATATGTCAGAGGCAATACCCAAGTTAGAGATTTCCAGTTCCCATGGCAGGGTGTGCACTTTGGAGTCTTGGTATCAGGGAGCCACAGAGTGGGCATTACTTGGGAAGGACACAGTCAGGCTGGGTCTCCAGTACCACATCCAGCCATGGGATGCAGGCAAGGGTAGGTAGGGACAGCATCAGAGCATTGGCAGTTTACAAATGCTGACAGCAGAAACCTAGGTTTTGAGGGGACTCAGTCATTTGCAGGGTTCAGAGACTGCTGAGAAGCAATTTAAATTTACAGCTGCTGGCAGATATACTCCCTTTGATAGGTACAGCAGCATCTAAAGATCTGGCTCTTCACCTGGGAGCTGCATGGTCACTGTCAAAGCAGCAGCAATTCAACAGTAGGGATTTCATTAAAATACTGGCAAAATGCAGACCATGTTGTCTCCAAAGGTTCTTGATTTCTTTTCGGTATTGTGTTTTGGTAATTTGAAAGGGAAATTTATTTACATACTTGCTTAGCGTATAATCCCTAATGTTATTTAAGTAATCATTTTCATTCTGACTGTGTAGGTGCATTGAGATTGTTGTGCAGACACAGGAGTGCAGCTCCACCAAAGGTGGTTCAGCTGAGGCCACTTCTGCTCACAGTGCATCTGGCTCATCATCCCCTTCACAGGTGTTTTAAAATGGCATCAGGAGATGCTATAACCTGAAGCAATGTGGTGTTAATGATTTGTGAAATTGAGGCAGCAGTAAGTATCCCAGGCAAGCGGGATAATTCAGGTTCAGATATACCATATTTTCCCATTTATCCAGGCTGGGCTTGCCAGAGATAATGAAGTCCTGATTTCCAATTTGCTTGAGAAGCTCTTGCTGAGGTTCCCATAGTGACCAGGTCTCTTTAATGACCTTTAACACCAGAAGAGGTTGTGTTTCTGATTCCCTCCTCAGCTATAACTACTCCACCGCTTTCCCCGAGTACCAGGACAGCTACTTCTCTTCCTCTTCCAAAAGTAACTTGGATTTTGAAGGTGGCTGGCCTAAATAAAAGCATGCAATGCACAAGTAGCAACCTCTTTGGCCATATTTATGTGATATCCCTTTTTTCTTGTCACC
This sequence comes from Chiroxiphia lanceolata, assembly GCF_009829145.1. Classification (NCBI taxonomy): domain Eukaryota; kingdom Metazoa; phylum Chordata; class Aves; order Passeriformes; family Pipridae; genus Chiroxiphia; species Chiroxiphia lanceolata. The sequence continues at coordinate 15,963,199 of NC_045646.1, read as the reverse complement.
TGGTGGCCTCACCTTTAGAAAGGCAAATATTGGGTCTCACTTCTCCTTCCTTTGTGATGGCACTGTACTGGTCCTGCTCACAGCAACAGTAAAAATAAAGCACTAAAGCCACGTTAGGTCAGTAAAAGCAGAAGGGAGGTTACTGCAGAGGTCTTGCATGGATTTAAAGGGGTGCAACACTTCTGTGAAGGACAAAATATATGATGCTAAAAGGGCAAGCAAGTTTTACTCTTAGTATTCCCGTCACCTCTGCTAGGCAGCCCCTCCATCGCTCTGGCAGGAGCCCGGGTGAGCGAGGGGAGCGGGCACGTCAGCCTCCCAGCAAACACAAAGTCGGTCTTTTGGAGATGCCAACCCCCTCAGAGCAGTAACGACCATGCCCCTTTTTTCCTAACCAGCACCAGGAAAGGACGGACGGATGTGTGGATTTTGGCAGCGGCCGTGCTGCGGGGGCTGCGGCGGCACCGGCTCCCCGGGCGAAGGCGGCCCCTTGGCTCCACGCCCCGGCGGCCTCTCGCCAGCCGGCAGGAAGAACTGGGCTGCGGGGAATTCAGGCCATCTGAATCTGGGCCACAGAAGCAGGAAAAAAGAGCCTGGAAAGAGCAGGAGGAGGGGATGCAGCCGGTCTCCAGCCCCCGGGAGAGACAGGGGCACGAGGCATGGGGAGGGACAGGGCAGGGCGGGCACGGGGAGAAATGTTGAGTGTCACCAGTCTCCCGTTGTGGTGCCAGGTGAGGGTGAGCAATCCAGGGTACAGGGAGGAAACGGGATTTTGAGTAGAGAGGCAGCACGGATGAGGAACAGGGAAAACCCGAGGTTCAGGGAGTGCTCCCACTGTGTCACCAGTGACACGGCTGCTGGCCAGACACCTCCTTGCAGGAACAGTGATATTTCCCAGGCAGCCTCTAACAGCAAATCTTGCATTAACATAACCAAAGAAGCTCAAGTCCAGCTCTTAATGCACCAATTAATCTTGTAAGCAGCAGAAGAAGGCTGGCATAAAATTCTCGTTTTGACATGTGCCAGATGCTTACACCTTTCTCTCCTAGGCCCAGAAATACTTGAAGCAAGACCTGTTAAGACCCCTGTCAGCCCTGTACACCTTTGACTGTATTGTCTTTATTTGTCAATTACTCCTGATGATTATTAAATACTTGTCTGTGATAAACAGAAATATGTACCTCCACAAATTTGTACAGAGATTGCAACAATCTTTACACCAGCTTTACACTAAGCTAAATCCATGGCATCTCCATAGCTCCTGCCCATGACACTTTTCTGAGTCGCACAGATGGGATTCAATGAATTTAATTTAAATTACATCTGATTTTTAACAACATAAGCGAGAGAAGAATTATGTCTATACAGAGAAGCTGGTTTTAGAGTAAGCATTGAGGAGAATGAAATTATAAAAAGGAATGAAGAATGCTGAGTGAAAAATAACACTTTGGGCAATTTTATATGCACTGGGTATTCCTGCAGATTAAGAAAATTTACCAAGAAAAGAGACTTTTTACAGTCTCCAATCAAAATTTTTGTTTGCAGAGCATCACTACAGCAAGAAGGAGGTTTGGCAATCTGTCATCTAGATTTCACAATTTTCAGCTACTCAAGTTGATCCACTAAAATAGGAAGTTTACTAGAAGCCACACTTCCTATTTCAGTGACACGTACCCAGTAGTTATTCATAAGCTTAAGGAGGATGGTCAGCTATGTGGCAATCTGGGAGATATTTCTCCTTCCCCCACTTGCACACAGGAAGGTAAAGAGCCACTGCTACAGCAACCCAAATTCTCCTGGAAGCAGCTGTGCATTCAAACATTGTTTGAGGGCTAAAACCAGATAATTTTCGGATTACACTGCTGAGATGTTCCTGGCAGAGTGTGTAACAGCACCAGTGTCATTTGCTTAATGTAGTCACTGCCCCTCACAACCAACAACTACTACCAATAAAATCATAATGGTTGAGTACATCCAGGCACATAAAGGTGCAGAAAACCAAAACCACTGTAGGACAAGAGACACATATTCTCTGTTCTCCGGTGGTTCTTGACTGTAAAATGTGAGACAAAAAATAGAGCAGAGTTCAGGGATGAAAACATGCTCCAATTCACCAGAGTCCCAGTTAAGAAAAGGCAGACAGGCAGCTGGGAAGGGCCACCTTCTTGGTCCCCAACCTGGGCCCTGCACCAATTATCAAGATTTTTAACACATCTGCTGTGGGGTGGGTGTGAACTGATTTTCTGCCAAATACCTATGCAGGTTGTAAATAGAGATTTACAAATCATCCAGAAATGCACAAGAATCACCCTCTTGTGTACAATAATTTAGTGGGACCTGAGTCTTTTCTAAGTTTTTGGGAACCAGAGTGAATGCAGAGAGCCCTCACTGAAGGTATAAGGCTGACGCCATCAACATTTTACCTAAGATTTTATGAAGTCTTACAACTCTATAAACATGTAAAATGTCTTCAACCCTAGAAGAGGCAAAAATACATAACAGAAAGTTAACAAAGCTCAAAAGTTCTTCATTAAGCTCATGCTTAAATTTAACCCGGAGCAGTCCCCAGCACGGCAATGCAGCTGGACTCACATGCTTTGCTCAGAGCCCTGCAGGAGCTTATTTCAAGCCACAAGCAAGAGATGGTTAAATAGCTGGACCTGTGGCAGTCAGAGGGACCCTCGATGGGTCTCTCACATAAAATGCCAATGCCACATAGAGCAGTTTTTGTGCAAGCAACATATTTATGAGTAATTATGAAATTAATTATTATGAGATAGGATTTGCATTTGTTCTTTCAAAAAGCATTGTGTTTTTAAAGAAATTTAAGGGTTGTGCTCCTCTGGTGTGTAACAAAGAATACATCCCTATACTGGGGAAGGGATTTGCCAACTATTGCTGCAGAATATTACACAGAAAATTGCACTCATAAATCACCCTTGACACTGAAGTTTGAAGAAGAGGGGTGTAAATCAGAGACAACACATAAACGAAAAAGAGAGAGATAATGAATTCTCAGAAATCTCAAAGCTGACTTGCTTTTGAATAAAGAGCACATTTAACTGTTGATTTGAAGTCTGATATTATTTCTCTGCCCACAGTTTCTGCCCTTCTTGAAAGGTACTGCCAGATGGGAAAAGAGAAGATGACTATATTGCTTATGCAAAATCAGGGCTTCTCGAAAAACAATTGAGAAAACATGCCAGCCCTAATGCCAGGGTAGGGCAATGGTTTTGTTGGGAATTTTGGTTTTCTCTACAGACAGTAGTCCACTACAGTGAAGGAAAATTAGATGGTATTAACTATTTTTTACAGCAATTTTTTGGTTTATTGCATGAAACTTTAAAATGTCATCAAAGCATCACCATATTTGCCATTCAATAATCTATTCCAAATGAAATCTTCCAAAATTCAGCAACATATATCACTAAGTAATTCACAGCTGTGAGACACTTTTGATTTAAACCTGACGCATCAGTCAATATTGCTAGCTTACTACCTTATTATAAATCTCACATGTATTAAAATATAATAACCTTTCAAAGCTACCAGGGATTAAAGCATCTCCATGGAATTGTAAAATATTCTCCCCATGTAAATGAAACAAGTGAAAGGCAGAGAAAAACTGATAAATTTTGTATGTAACTCAGTGCTCTAAAAATCTCATCCCATCTTTGTCCTTATCACACACAGACAACACAGGGCACAGGGAAAGGGAAGGCAGTGTGCTGAGTACTGGAGATAAAAATAACTGGTCATCATATGGAGAACAATCTCAAGCTCAAATTCACAGCAAGATGAAAGTGGAATGGCATTACAGGCACATGCAAAAGCAGATCCATCCTTATTTACATGACATTTTGCCAGTTTCATTTTGACAGACCTTTCTAGCAAATGCCATACAAAGTGAAAACAACTAAAATAAATGTTCAAATTAAATTAATTAGTAGGAGGAACTGGTGTCAGGTACAGACCACAAATAAGACAATATGGACAGCACATTTTAGGTACAAAATCCTTGAAATAAACTATTTCGCATCACGACACTTATTGCCTGGTTGCCTTCTTCACATGACAGATGCAATATAACAACTCAAACAACCACAGACTGCTCTGTAGAACAAATATCAGTGCCATACCCTGGGATCTGCAAACACAGTATTCAGCAAGCTAATACTGATTTCTGCTCTCTGTAACCTATCCATGTGTTGCACTGTTCTCAGGGAGAAAGAATAATAATTGGAACCTTCATTTTCTCTCTGTCTCAATGCAGTAGAGAAAACAAGCTGGCTTCTAGGACAGCACAGAAACTGTACACTTGAGCCATTATTTTTTCCAAACCAGAAGTTAAAGTCAACCTTCCGGCAGGTGGCTGGGGTAAATGAAGATTTATCATGCATGAAATTGCCCTCATGGTCCTCATACTCATTAACAAAGTGTTTTCTTGAAGCTTACAGTGGTCAAGTGTGCAGGTGAAAGGGAGTAAGAACAAAGGTTCTCTTTCTTGGTTTCATAGGCTTGATGGCTTAAGACACAAAAAGACTATTATGTCTAGTTGATATGGTGGTGATCGGTCAAAGGTGGACTTGATGATCTTACTACAGTCCTGGTGGAGCAATGCCATGCTGTGATATTGCTGTCCTGTGCAATATCAGATGCAGTCTTTCATCAAACAAAGCACTTATGAGAAGGGAGGAGGAGATTGAATTAATCAAAGACTTAGAGAGATGGATGAGTCAGGAGAGTGTCATAAGTTCATCCTGTTCTATCTGGCCAAAGAGTTTCACACACAGGAACTCTCCCTTGACCAATTTGTAGCTGTTTTTCCTGCTTGTCTTCAGCTATGGTGCCAATGGTTAAGTTTCTCCATAAGATGTCCTAGAGTGGCAAGGCAGAAGATACTGCATGAGCAAAGGGATAAAGCAAAGGATGGTGAGATACATTACAGCAATGATCACATAACCAACCATTATTATTGAGGGTGAGAACAAAGTATTCTGCTGACAAACTAATTGCTATTGCAGCTTCTACATGCCAAAATAATATAAATTGCATTAGGCTATTTTCTCTTTCCACAGAAGCTACATGTATTTTTGTTACCTTGTGCAATCTGCATCTGGTTTATAGGCTCAGACTCCAGGCAGATTTACTTCACATTACTTCAAACCCACATAAGCCAGTAAAGAACTGCAGTGAAGATCAGAACAGTCACACTCTGCTTTCCTTGAGCGGTGCTGGACTGACATCAATGTATAGGCATATGCAAACTTGCTCATATCGAAACATGAATGGAATTCAAAGTTTAAGACACTGCAGATTCAGATTATTGTCCATGTGTATACTACTCCCAGGAGATGGAAGAGAAGTCCCAGCTGGCTTCATAAGAGACCTCTGTTCTGTTGCAAGGAGCTACTCTGACAGGAAGTAGACCAGTCCACAGGAAAAGAAATAAATCAAAATTTTACAGTGAAGGACAACTCCTTGAGAAGATAGCATTGCTTCCAGAGCAATAAACATGATCTCTTCTGGTCTGTGGGATGCTAGCAAAGAGCCCAGGGTCAATGATATAGAGCAGATTTTTTCCCTTAAACTATTCCTGGTCTGTTATTGAAGAAAGCACAGCAGATGAGCTTATTTTCCTAAATGATTAACTTTGCTGCCTTTTCTGCTCTGAGCGTCAGATAAAGAAGTTTATTCAGTTAGCTTATTTATTTACATTCCTTTGCCAAAGATCTCACCAAACAAAGCCTATTTGATGATTTATTCTTTGCTAAAGGGGAAGCTTATTTACAATAAGCATCTTATCATAAACTTCTTAAAAGGAGGATTTGAAACTGGAATTCATAATAACAGAGAAATCTGACTTTTCCATGGAGGTCATATTTGTTATACATTTTGCACTGTAGAAGAAATGAAGCCAGCTGAGCCCAGATGACGCTGTGGCATAACCCCTTTGAAGTTTTGTTTGTTTGCACCGGGTGACCCATGTTCTTCCAGAAGGGATCACCTTCACCTATTTGGAGCTCTTCCAAAATATGAGGGGGGAAAAAGGATATAAAGGATTCAGATGCTGGGTCCACTAAAGGGACTCTGCAACACAGAAGTTACATAAGAGGGATCACCTCTAATGAAAACAGCAGAAAGAGTCAAGAAGTACAAAGACAACTTCTGAGTGACACCTCTGCAGTGACCAGCACATCAGCCTGAGAAAGAGCTGGTGGGAGCTGAGACCACATCACAGTCTGCCCATCTTTGGAACTGTCTCCGGCATTTTCAGGGAGCAGCAGTTTTCTGATTGCTTAGGTGTTAGACTCTGGCTGGTCCCATCTCCCTGATGAGATGTTTAAAATGTACACATAAAAGTGTCTCAGAGTCAAATTTGCCTTATGCCAACCCTCCTGACCCCACACAACTACAATGTTTTGGCAGATGCTCAGCCAAACTCTCAGGGAACGGAAGACAAACACGCAAGGAGGAGATACAGCAGATCAGCTCCCTGTCTCTCATCTGGCATTAGCTGTGTGCCTCACCCCTCTCTCACTACTCCACTGCTCGTGAGAGCATTCCACAAGGCTGATGGATGCTGAGAGAAAACATATTTTAAACAAAAATTTTGTTTATATTTTCTTATAAAATAAAAGGTGCCTGACAATCACAACCCAGTGCACATTTCTCTCAGTAGGTTTGAAGAGGTTTGGACATACACTGAACTGCCCTGACACTCCCATTTCTTATGTTTGGAACATGAACTCATTAGCTCTTGATAATATACTAATTTTTTTGATTATTCATAGCAGGAAACGGCATGGGAGACTAAACCCTTTGCTGAATTAATCTGGCTTTCATCTACCCTCCATGATCAAGGAGGAAGCAGAAGTTCTTACTTCTGCATCCCCTCTAAGGTCAGGAATAAGAGCAGAGTAACACACAAATAGCAATTTCAGCCCAGCCAATACTGAGCAGCACATGAACTGCAGAAATGTGGCAGTAGGGAAAGAAAAAAGGGTTCCCAAAGCTGCTCACTCAGCAAACACCTCACACAGAAGCCAGATTGGAGGCACCCAAAGGGAGGACGGGCTGGATTTGCTCAGCTGTAAGGAAGGGTCGCAGCTCTATCCAATGCAATGTGCCTGTTTGCTCTGTGAAAGCTGGGTGGTTGTGGGCAACATGAGAAGGGAATCTCAGAGAAATTTTGGACACAGAAGGATTTAGCCACATGAAGGGGAAAAGAAGTTCCCTCTGGCAACACGTGGGGAGGGACTCTTCAATTCCCCTCAGCCATCCCCACAAAGGATAATATTCAGAAGTGTTGAGTTTATTCCTCATCAGGTGTCTACTGCTATCAAAGGAGAAAATATACATCTTCAGGAATGTCATGTCTAGCCATGCTCAGGGATGTTCTCCTATTTGCAGATGGAAGAGGATGAAAAAATAACCAAACTTGGAAAGTACTGGAGGTTAATGACAAGCTCAGAGACTTGTTCCCATCTGCAGGAGGAGCTGGAGGCTGTTAGCCCATTGCTGGGGGCTAACAATCACCCCTTTCTGCATCTGGATGATTTACAAAAAAAAAAAAAACAACACCAAAAAAACACCAAAAAAAAAAAAGCAACAACAACAACAAAAAACCACTAGAACATCCCATGTGTAGTATATTAACAGCAAGTGGTATATGCTATACATCTATATTTGCTTCCTATATAGAACAAACCTCATATGGTTTGGAAAAAGGGTATGAAATTACCAGTGTCCTTTTTCTGCATTCATGTATATCCTCAGAAGGACATGATCTGGCTTATGGAGACAGTAACCAACCTGTTCTTGCAGCTTCAGAGTTGGGATAAAAAGAGAGGATGGGTTTGTTGCCTCCTGGTCTGAGGGCTGATCCATCTGGCAGGCAGTGCAGTGCTTCACAAATATCTCAGGAGCGCATGGATTCAGGCATAGTGCACGCATAACATGCCATCAGGGTTCAATAAAATAAATTGGAAGGAACCAAAGTAATTTTCAAAGTACAATTCATAGGAAGCACAGGATGATTTACAGAAGCTAGAGGCTTCAAGCAGACAGGAAAATAGCTCCTCACTTATCTTTCAGGTCAGTCAATGGAGAGAAATATAGCCTGGTCAAGAATCACTACCAAGGTGTGATATGTATGCAGAAAGGCTGCTGCTCATTGCAACATCTCTCTTGTAAAATATGGACCATGAATATGTATGTTCCCTAGAATAACAGAGTTGCTCATTTCCCTACTTTGTATAGATTTGCGAGCCAATACTTTATGACTGCAAAGGCCAAAAACTCAGAAGAATGAGTATTTCCTATTCCTCTGATTAACAAATCAATTACAACATCAGTGTATTTGCCCCTTTTCCACTCAAGTTAAAAAAATTGGTACAGGGTATAGCTTGTTTTTGACCCTTCTCTGTAAAGGGTTCTCAAAACATTCCTAAAAGTTTCAGTAAAGAAAAGTTTCAATATGCAGAATAAAACAGCAGGAAAAACCTGTACCAACGAGAAAAGCTCATCTGGCAGCCACCAGGTGCAAATGTACAACCTCTGTCATGGAAACTGTGCCTGAAAAACAAATTAGTTTAGACTTAGGTCTCTTTGTAGCAATTATCTTGGACCAACATTGTTAAAAGCCCATGGCAGCAGATACAGGGTGTCAGAAAAGGTATTCTGGATTTCTGAGAAGCATTTGGCCGTTCCTTAATTCAAACATGGTTAGTAACACAACATGGTGTTACTAACCTGGATATTCACCATCAAGGATTGCATCTCTACTCCTGAGCTCTATTTGTCTCACTTTTGAGATAACATTGATAACATGATAACATTTTGAGATTACATTGATAATAAAACCCATATTTCCCTTTTCAAATTAACAGCTGGAATATCTTATTTTGGTATTATTTATAGCACATGTCCTTTCAAATTTATAGACAACACTTCACTTTGAAATGAAGAAAAACAAAGAAACAGCTGCAATCTTCACTGATTAACGTTTATTCGGTATTTTCTGAAATGAGCAAGAATTTAAGACGCCCATAAGCAATCAAATACAGCCACAAAAACCCCATACTGATCCTAAATAAGAAGCACTATGAGAAATACACAATATTTCATGAAACAATACTGTACATCAACAACCTTTAGGAAACAAACAACTTAAACCGTATGCTTAGTTTACTCACAATATAAAAAACTTTAACCTTTAAAGAAAAATATAGATTCAGTCCAATTGTAGGATCCAATCCCATGCCCACTGAAGTCAATGGAAGTTCTCTCACTGATTTCAATGTTTAAAGGATCATGTCCTTACTTTGCCTCAAGAGGCACTTTAATTATTATACAAGGCCTAGCCTGAATAACTATTACAAAAATGTCAAACATCAACTCAAGAGTATGTTTTAGCAACTTTCAGGAAATAATGGAGAAATAGGTTATCTATCCATGCATGGAATAAGGCAAAAGCTAATTCATTCAGATTAGGAATAATAATTTTTACTAGTTTCTTTTTCACAACACAAACATTTTAGACTTTTTTAATTAATGGATATATTATATATCATATTATGCTTCACATTTTTCCTACCTCTACTGAGAAAGCTGCCACTGACATGTCATAAAGAACTCCTTGTTAATTATTGTTTTCTGTTCCGTAACAACCACAAGAAACTCATCTGGGTTTAGTAATAGTGTCTACCAAGAAAAAAGCACACACTATCATAAGCTTATAGTTTATAGAGCTCAAGGTACATTAAAATGTAAATCATGAAGTTCACAAATTCTGTTTTAAAATATTTTTCCAAACTAAAAGCTGCAGAAAATTGGTTCTTAAATATTCTACAGAAAATTCTGAAGCATCTAATGGTTTAAATTACTTATGCTTTCTTCTTAAAAATATTTAAATTAGGTTAGTAGCCCATCCTTTTGAAAAATAATCCAAAAAAGATACACTAGATTACAAATCTTTTGTCTTAATCAGTGTAACCAAAGGTTTGTCATCTGGGCTGTAATCTTCATAAGCAATGGGGGTTGCATCATACATTGCAGGTCGGGATTTCTTGCCAAACCTAGAAACAAAAGAAAACTTCTTGTGACAAACAGAAGTATTAGAGTTCATGGCAACATCAGACTGAGTTATGGAATGTGATCAGAAACAAAGTCAGAGAGCTGAGATAAACTCTAAATTGTGTTGCAACATGTTAGAAGTACAGAAGTTTAAATATCTGAACTGTGACTCTTGAAATATATGTATGAAATAAAAAAAAAATTAAAAATCTTCTTGCAATCAAGAGACAGATTCCATATCAAAGGCTACAGGAACTCTGCTGTGGAATTCTGCAGTATCAGAATATGGGAAGACTGTAGAAGATGAGAGGGCAGAATTTTATTTTCGAGCCTGCTCTGACAACCAATATTGAGGTCAGATCATAAATATTTACAAGAGGTAAATAATAGGCAGCTATGTAACTTGCATTTGGAAAGGCAGTAGCTGTGTACTGAATTGAATTATAAAGCTTTAAGCAAGGGCATTTGAAAAATTAATTTTAAGTCTTTGCTCATCTGACATCCACTTGAGAAGGACACTCAAATTATCAACGTGCTGCACGCTGTTTGCAACACTGGCCATATTAATGGCAGTTAGGGTATTACAATACCACATAAACATACTGATCTAGCAAAGGTTCACAAGCAACAGAATCACATGAGCAGCATCCTGGGCAGCCATTCCTGCTAAGAACCAGCTGTATCTGCCTGTGCTGAGAACTCTCAGGCTCTGTCATTGTGGACCCAGTGCTGGCATGTCCAGGACCCTTTTAGAAGACTTTGCACTGCATGGAGAGTCTTTCACCCCTCTGATCATTTATTAAGATATAAAAGCAGTGCTAAAAATGCAACTCCAAAGAGGAAAAAGTACTAAAGTGTTCTGGTTACAATTACAGGAATTTTAAATAACAAAACAAAACAAACAAAAAAAATTCACAGGAAGATGAGGCAAAAAATGGTCAAATATTTAATAACACAGAAAGAGAAAGACTTATTTATGCAGCCATCCACACCAAGGATTTTTATCCATTTATATACTATTTTAAGCCTGTATTAATTTAAGTTGTGTGCACTGGGAGGTGAGACTCAGAAAAATTCAGATTTTTAGGATAATATTTAGCCCAAACCAAAATTAACTTGATTTTCTTCCAAGACTTTTACGCAACTTCCTGACTTCCAATTTCATTCTTGAGTGTTTTCAGTGATCTAGAATTGCTGACAAAACTGAAATGGCTGAAAGCATTATGATATATATGGTGAACATTTCATTTTTCAAGGTACTTCAGCTGTCAATAAGGCCACACTAGATACATTCCCATGCATGAATGTCTGCCTTCTTCTATAATTTGTTGTAATAAATACACACAGAGCACATTTTCTCATCAGCATCATGGTGGATAAACCTGATTCTTGGCAAATGAGATAAAATTTCAAGAATTGAATGAAGGAATCAAGTTAATGGCATCTTACTAAATCAGAGGCAGCACTGAATTCTGAATCACCCGTTTTCACCATCATTTTCAAGGATTTAAAACAAATAGATCTTTGCAGAGATACAAATGATGATGAACATTCTCCAGAGATGTAAGTCAAATTTTGACAGGTAGAGAACACATGGCTCATTGCACACAGTGAAGTAGTACAAAATTTATTCTCTTATGCAGGTCAGGGTTGACATGTGAACCTAATTAGAAAAGGCTGAGAAAAGACCACAGCACATGTGCAAGTAGTTTGTGGCCTGGTTGAGCCATCGAGCTGGTGGACCACATTGCCTTGATCAGGTGGTTCAGAAGTCAGTTCCTCCTCACAACAGTAAACAGAGTTAACACAAACTCAGAGGTTTATGTTAAAGACAGAATTGTTAAATGGGAAATCTTCATTCAGTGGGTGTGTGTCTGGTAGGACTGCACAACAATGCTTTGCTATCATTTAATTGATGGCATAAAAGAACACATAAAACAATTACTGGCACAATCTGCTAGAGGCAATGATTTAAGGGGTAATAAAAAGTGAGAAGGTGCAGGTCCCTGCTACAAAGTGTGCTGGATCAATCAATCACCTGCTTACAATGAATGCACATACAAACAAGTGAATAAAGATTTCTTCCAGGGCAATCAAACATAAGATTATACATCTAACAAAGGGTATAACACTGTGTGGGGAAATCTCAATCGTGGTAAGCACTGAGTCTGGAAAAAGACTGGAAGAACAAGATGGACAATCATTTTGACATTAGCTTTAGTGCCATACTCTGCCTGAAGAACAACTGTGTGCCTCCTCAGGAAGAGAATGAGAAGATTTATCTCCTCTGCATTTTTCAGAGAAAAGGTCAGGTGTGTAACTGGTACTGTGTCTTGCTTAGAACAACTGAGCTATAACCCTATAACAAAATTAATTGTGGTTGAGGATGTATATAAGCAATTGGCAGGTGATGTGGAGACCAGAGAACTTGTGCATGTGATAATACTTTCACAAACAGGTAGCTGACTGAAACCTGTCAGGAAATGGTGGGAAATGAGCCCGTGCTGACGTTCATCAGATTCAGAAAGCTTTGGACACTGCAGTTTAATACAGGAACAGGGAGAGTGTGGAATGTGCAGTGGAGAGGAGCCAGCCCTGCTGTGACAGGACAACCTAATCAGAGTCTGACAAACCAGACTCTTCAACCCACACATGGACGGAACAGGACAGGATGGGAAAGTAAAAATTTAAGAAACTACTCTGTAAGCAGTGTGTGAAGGCTACTGGAAATGGCATCTGGGCACACACAAAATGTACTGTAGTACAGTCTGTAACCAGATAATTTGTGAACTCAGTGTTAATGTTTTCTAAATTCATGATTCAGTTTCAATAACAGATCTTGGTTCCAATTCAATGAAGTCTTATGGGTACTGAAGCCAGTGATCAACTATTTCATTACACTTTCTTGCTTTAAAATGTATAAACTTTAACATAAAAGCAATATTTCTTTACTGCCCAAATAACGAATGTGAAAGACACCTGTGCTTCACCAGGTTAGAAAACTATCTAGTTCTGATCTGCTAATTCTAGGAACATTCATTAGAAGTAGACATTTATTAGTAATGAGCCTTGAGCACATTGTTTTTTTCTTAGAGCCAGTACTGGATTAGTAAATACAAAAATATAAAAAAAAATATTAAGAAAACAATGCTGAAAAACATGAAGAAATAATTTTAAAACAATTTATTTAATATGCAACAGGCATCCACACTGCCTGGACACCTACTGACTTTAACAGAAACTTCACATTTAAAGAAAAAGTAATCTATTCACTTTTCCTTAGGCCTCCATTTTCCAAAATTACTAATATGTTTGGGTATCTAACTGTGAAAGGGAATTATTTCCAGAAAATGCTGAATTTTCTATTATTTGAAAGTAGATCTTTTACATACAGCAATTCTGAAAATTCATATCTTGGTATTTATATATGTAGATTTAAGAGTTTATGCAAAAATAACTATAAAAGTTGTGCTCCTTTTCCTGGATTGAATTTACCAAAGCAGTGGTTTATATCTTTCTGAAACCAAAATAAACACAACAATCTTCACACTAAACCTCTGTGAATTATCTGACTTGGCAGCTCTATCTTGGATTTTTATAAGACATCCATTCTCTGAGAGACACAGAGAATTATTTGGAATGAAAACATTTATTTTCATTTGCATTAAGTAGAAACACCTTTTCCAAGATAGGGAAACCATTTATTGACAATAATGTAATTTCTAACTGCATAATAAAAAAAATCATCATGAATCTATCCCAGTCCAAGAACTTCTTCAAAGTTTATTTTACCGTGATGATAACTTGGTTTTTTTTAAACTTTTGCCTTCAGTAATAAGCAGAGTTTCATTCACAGTAATCTAGACAGTAGTGATAAAGACCTGAACTAATCCAGCTTCCAAGATTAGAAAGGTTTCCTACAGGAAATCTTTTATCATTTTCATTATCTGCCAGTGAAACGTAAAAGGCAAGACAAATTCTGACTGAAAAGAGCCTGCCTTGCTGGTACACTTTTCCTTGGTACCCTTAGATAGAAAGCTGACAATTTTGCTTTAAGAAATAAGTTAAGAAAACTCAAGTGTTTGACACTTTCTCAGAAGATGAATTCCAGTCCTTGGGAAAGTGCAAAGTACAACATCCCTGCTGCAGGAGCAGAGGGAGGTGTTTAATTTGAAAGATGAACAGTATCATTTTGCACCTTGCTCTCCACCCTTGGAGATGTGTAGTACATAAATGTAGACATTCAGAAGGCCAAATAATAAAAAAACTCTAAAGCTTTTTATGGGTCATAAACTCTGTCCTCTCCCAATACAGTACTAAAGGAAAAAGGGTTTCTCAGGGTGAGTACAGTGTGGAGATGCTGAGATTCTACTGGGAAAGACATAAGACTAAGTGGTAAAGGAGATTTCAACTTAAAAGAACACTGATTTTATGGCTGTGTTAAAACAACTATACACATCTTTCTTTTTAAAATATTTACCGACTAATGTATTTTGACAATGAACAAATGTTTTATTGTAAGCCTAGTTGGAACACTTTAAAGAGCTACTGCCCAAAGCTGTGCTGTGATTAACTGAGTCCGTGGGAATACCTCATCCATTCCAGGTACCTGACAACTTCAGTGGTGGTACAATTTAACCTATTTAACTTTCACTGAAACAGCACTGGAGCATTCAGAAAATGAATTACCAGCAGTCACAAACCAATATGCACACATTCCTCCACATCAGTGCACAGGAATGTGTCTCCCTTCATTTTTTTAAGAGCATTTTAATGGTAACACACAAACACTACGTTGGAATTTGAAGTGATCTTGACAAATCGAAGAAATGGGAAAAAGAAACTGCAAAAATGGAAGTTCTACCCTATTGAGAGAGATGTCAAACACAGACAAAACAACACTAACTGGGAAGCAAAATGACACAGAGGATCTCGGGGCAAGGAAAAATCTGTCACTAGTGTAATGCAAGTTAAAAAACAATAAAACAAACAAAGAAGAAAGTTTCTTTTTCAGATGTATGAAGAGGAATGCCACAAATAAGATGCAGGAGGTGATTATTCAGTTTATTTGGTACATGTAAATCTTCAGACAGAGAACAACTTCCAGCGTTAGGGACCCCCCGTCAAAATAAAAACGAGAAAGACAATCTGGAGTGTGTCCCAGGAAGACAATAAAGAAGCTGGCATGAACCAGGAGGAGATACTGGAAAAATGGGTTAGTTAAGTCCAAGGAAGAAAAAAATTGTTTTGCTTTTTATTATTAAAAAAAGTGGGGAGGGGGGAGCTCATCACCTGATGTACAAATGATACAAACAGTGATAAATTCTTCTTCATGGCAGCCTGAAGAGCAGTAAGAAAGAAGCAGTGTATTTCATAGCAAAGAAAATCCAGGTTGGATTTTAAGAAAGCTTTTTTTAACTCTATTCAACTCCTTTGGAGATTTTAAAACACGATTATTGGCATGGAGCTATTTAATGCATATTTAATGCTATATCAGTGCAATGGCTTACACTTCAGCTCTCAAATCCCTTCCAGTTCTACTTCTGTATAATTCTGACACCCAATGCCCTGTCTTGCAAGTGCTCCGTTAAAATTAAAAGTTAAAAAATTACTGTCTCTAGGAAAGGAAGTAAGAAAGGCAAACAGGAGCACAAAAATCAGTGAGGTGAAGAGAGTCTCACTAAATAATCTGGTAAATTAGTCACAAAATTCAATATGCCTTTGCTGTCTCATCATATTGCTTGTGTGTGTCAGTTAAAGAATCTGACAGGCTAAGAACCTTGCACTTCATCAGTTACACCAAATAAACCCAGAATAACTCCCTCTTTTTTCAAGGAGTTCTGCTGCATTATCACACTTCAGATGAGAACAGAATAGGGATCAAAAAAGAACTAAAAGCAATGCCAGTGATCCTGTCTTTGCCCAGTGAAGCCGCCCATTCATTCTCTGCCAACAGCAGTCAGATGCACTGAGCATGAACTGAAATTACGTATTGCAACAGATTTCTGCTAAATTACCACCCCCAGAACAAACCTGGCATGTCGGATAGAAGCAATTGCACTACTGAATTCACTGTCAATACTCCTACAGTTGTAAAATTCTTCATAGGCTGGTCTGGAAGAGCCCTGGTATTCGATGCGGCTGATGCGACATATTCCCACAATCAGGATGATCAGCATCAGGACAAAGGCTACACACAGGGCCCCGATGATGATGTAGAGGGAATGACGAGGCATATTTGTTAGACTCTCTGCCATATGCCCAGATTTCCACTGCAGATCTGCCAATAAGAAATAAAAGTTTATTGTTAATTAGTAGTTTATATCCGTCCCGCTGAATAGAACTATTTTATGGTATTCATTTTCAATATTGCTGACTTTTGAAGGTAGGGGGATATGTGATTTCTCAGGCTCTGTTACTGATACATCACCATGCCTAATATGCCACAAATTTGAACAGGGCTATCTTGAACCTTCACTCATCTTTTTTTGCAGATTTTAAGGTCATATGGGAACACCAGCCTAGTTCCATCTCCTATATAATCCAAGTCAAAGAAAGTCGTCAAGTTATGCTTGCATTATGTTATTTTATACTGTAGGCTCTCTAAAGGCAGGCTGGTTTTATGCAAAAGCTTCTAGTAACTCACCAATGCTCTGTGCAGTTTGTTCTAATAGTGAAGACTTCCACTAAAATCTTTTATTTAACCTGTATTAAACATGCTTTGTTTCTAATTCGAAATGCAGGCTTTCGTTATGCCTTTCTCCATCAGAGTTCAGAGACTTCAAAACCAGCACTTCAAGGACAAAAAGGGCATCTCATAAGGTCCCACAGTAGTGAGCCCACTAGAGTCTTTTCTCGAGCATAATTTTCCTGAGAGTCTCAAAGCAGACCTTAAAGTAAAGCTGCCGTGGAAGAGGCTTCTTGTATTTGTGTATTCCAGATTTTTATAAATATTCTTGACCCTCAAACTATTGCCTATCAATGCCAAACAGATTTTCTATCAATTGCTTATGTCCTTAGATCTGTTTTTCTCTAGCATGGATCAATGTATTTCTAATTAACCTGTACTTCCCTCTAGGGTTTGGTTTTGGCAGTCTTTTAAGCCTATGGACTCATGAATTATTTCAAACCAGGAACAGAATTGAATCATACTGACTACAGAAATCTGACACTCTGCAAAAGTTATTTCTAGGAGGTGACTGTTCCTTTTTCAAATGTACTTCTGCTTTGCTCTGGTTTAGAAACTCCCTATACTTAATCACAAACACTCTGGGAACAGGGCTACCAAGCATATGCTTTGGGACACTTAAGATATTCTCAGAAGTCACCTCTCAAGGATGTTGATGATGGCAGATAATTGATTCAAGCACCTGAGCTGAAATCACCAGTTTAGTGGTATGCATGGATAAAATCTCCATCTATGCTGGAAATACAGGGGAATGTATACAGACAGAAAAATAAATCCATTTTAGAGGAAGGTGGTGAGAAAGTCTGAAGCTGTAACATACCCAAGTGGTATTCACTTGGGCAGAGTGTGGAGAAATGGTTGCTCTTTGTCACAGTAATAAAGGTTACCCCAGAGCACCTCTCAGCTTGGGTTGCTTAGACTTTTTGTCCACAAATGTGAGCTGAGCTTACAGGACTGGCTGCTTGTTTGTGTTATCTTCTTCAGAGATCAGTAAAGTTTTGATCAGCCTGAATCATTCAGTGATTAAATGCTTCTAAAATGCTGTTGCTGCAGTTTGCCCAGTCAGGATATGAGGGAGAGAATACAGCTGTGCTCTGTGCTGTTTGGGAAGGGTTTCTATTTCTGTTCTGCAGCACATTTCTCACACCCAGTGGCTTCTGTCAGGTTGTCAGACTAGGCCAAATTCAGATCTAATGTGTGCAGATATATGGCAAGACAGTTTTGATTTAGATTCCATGTCTTCCATCTCTGGATGACAAAGATGAGAGAAATTTCTTCCTTTTTTCCTCACCAGATCAAAATACAAAGATTAAAAGTATATTAGAAAATATTAGAAAGAAAATATGATAGCTCAAAATCACAGTATTTTCAGTTGTTATATTAATGTTCATAAAATTAAGAATTAGATTTCAGTGCACACCACACGGTCTGCACTAGAAATTCTTCATAATGTTAGTTTTCAAGTAACCACATGGTTTGGCATACCTCAGCAATTACATTAATAATTACAAAAGTGGCAAAGGTAATGATATAAATGAATAACCAGCAGGAATTAGAGAATTCATATGAGACATTTGTAAGCATTTTTATACCGAATGCTTCATTAACTTTTTAGGCAAATGCATTTTGTTGTGAACGGAAGAATATCCTCTTTATAATGAAGACTAAATTAATTCTATTTAATTGGAACTGCTAACATTGGAAAGGACCATAAGATGATATCATAGATATCACAGTTCATTCAGGCAAACATGTCTAGTTTGTTGTATATACAACACTTGAAAATTCAGGAGAGCAGTTTGACAAGAAGATAACCCTGAAATCCTGTTAGGATAGTCACTTCAGGCAGCTAAACCAGCTGGTGAAAAAATTTGGAACTATTAATAATAGTAAATAGGGTGGTTCTACAAAAAATGACTAAGTACCAACAGCCTCCTTCATGGCTAGTAATAGAGAATCACAAAAGATAAAATGGGATCTATTTAGGTAAACAACTCCCAAACACCAGTTTTTTCTCCTCTTGAGAAGCCTGAAGCTTGGCTTCAGGTCTTTTTCTAGGTATCAGAGGGATGGTTCAATACAGAGGAAGTCAGTACACAGTGTTTAAATTTAATTTCCACCACAATATAATAAATATGACAAGAAGAACTAGAAAGATGAACAGAAGCAGATTTACTAATAAATTCAAACTTTAGAGCTCAGAGAAATGCACTGCCCCATTGTCTCCCCCAGTGAGATCAGAAGTGCTGCACCTGTTCATAAAAGAGCTGAATATAGCCTTTCTATATATGATTACAATTGGGTTCCCATCAATTCATAGCTCAGGGAAGGACAGTGAGTACAAAGATCTTCCCATGGCTACATAGATCTGTAGGAAAAAAATCTGCAGTTCAAGATTCTTTTAAATTCTTTCTGCAAAGTGATTTCTTCAAAACTCAATCCCTCTCTGTTTGCATAATCCTTTATATATCTGTTAAAATCCAAGTTCTTTAGGAAAGCTTCCACAGCTTTGCGTGTAAGCCACTGCATTGGTTAGAGAGGCTGTGTGTCCATATTTACACCTGCCTCTTGTGAGGCAACATGGTATCCCATAACAACACAGCATTTTACTTTGATGCTAAGGCAAAGTAACTTTATAGGGGAATACCGGAAACTTGCTGATGTGAGGCTTATTGAAAAAAACATTGGTAACCCCCAAATTTTAAACTTAGTTGTTCTTCAAAATGTATCTTTTTGTGGCTATAAAAAGATTTTTTTTTCCTGTTTTCATTCTTTTAAGATCAATCCAAACCAGAACTTTTCACACTGCATTTTTATACCTCCTCTATTATTATTATATACATGCACTCTATTAACTATCATCATTTGTTGGATAAAAACACAGTTCAACTTCTTCAACTGGGTACAATTGCCATGAACAATACCATATGATTTATTCTCTCCACATTGAGGTGGGAAAAAAAAGTTCTAACATTTCTCGTTGAGAATCAGCCTTGCAGTGTTATTAATGCCAGTTAACACTCAGATATTCCCTGCTTCCTGTCATAGTCACAAAATAAAAGAACGTGCATCCTTAAGAGGGGGAAGCAGAATTATTTGAGTAGCTGGACAGTAGAAAAGGCTCCTTCCACCCTCTATTTTGCTTCTCTCATTTTCCTGTGTGTTTATATGCACATCACTATGTCTCTGTGGTGCAAACACACTCTTCATGATCAGAGCATGACAGCCAGAGGACTCCAGGACATGCACCACTGAATTTGGAGAGCACGTCTGCAGGGCTCAGAGAGCAGGTGAGCCTTTGTATATCCCTTTGGCATTCCATAACATAACAGAAGTGTAATTGGTAGTATATGAAGGTACCCCAAGAAGTGTGTTTCCAGGATGATTATTGCTTTCTCCATGAAAAACTCAACTGTCTGTCAGTCCACTACTTATTAGCTAAGGCTGGCAGAATTATATGGCCTTGCTGATCAGCTTGGACATGAACATTTCAGGTGTCACTAACAACAGCCTTGTGAGTAAAAGCTCATCTGAGCACCTTTTAGCCTCAGTAACATGGCACACAGGTAGCACACAGCACTGTGCTCCCCATACCCCATGGCACACAGGGAAGTGTGGGTGCCATTCACAGAGACAACAAAAAGTCAGTGCTGTCACCACCTCTGGGCTAGCTAGGAATGGTCTTCTGAAGTCTTTGTTTGCAACAGAAAGCACTGGAACTGAATTTACAGGTTTGAAGTAAGGACTAACATCAAGAACTGAATCAATTTTTAAAAGCAGTCGATATGTTTAAGTAAAAGAAAGTAAAAAATAAAAGCTTCATATGCTTCTCACGTAAATGAGATATAGAAAACATTTTTTATTCCGGCCTTTGTGTTTATTTTATTAATCTATCACCTATTCCTGCACCATTAACTGTGCTAACAAACTTGTATATCTGTATAATGACTCAAAGGGATCTATGACCACAGTGCCTGAAGCATTCAAGCAGTTAAATACACAGCTGAATTCCCTAGTAAAGACAACATCTCTATCCCAGGAACAAGACATCAGGGAAATACGAAGCAGCTCTGTGAGCAGCACAGCTAATGAAGCCGAATTTCCATTTTAACTCTTCCACAGTTGGGCTTCATTCTTTCTGCCTCTCATGGACTCTCCACTGCTCCATAATGGTGCACTTACAGTGAAGCTTCTCTCTAAACTAAGAAGCAAGATCACACTGAAGCTGTTCCTTCTCTAGGCCCACCAGTGGAACCTCTCTAAGGCTTACTAAATGCTTCTTTCTAACAAATTTGCTGGAAATTGGCCTATGGATGGAAGAGTTATTCCTTAAAGAATTGGTAAGTGCATGCACAGACAAGTCACAGCACAATTACACAGAACTAGTTTCCTTAGGTAAGCAAGTTCAAAGTTGTTTTGCTGAAACACCGCTAAAACTACAGGTGCTCAGAAGTCAAAACAAATATGTTAGGGCCATGCTTATAGGGCTATGGAAGTACATTTTACCCAAAGTATGAAAGTAAGCTCTGAAGCACAAGCACAACTAAAAGACAAACTGCTTAGTGCCCAGCTGTGAGCCAGCATCTCTGACAATCTGGTCCAGCACATCTCAAAATAGGATGCCCAGAAACGGAACTTTTTAACTTTCATAGCCCCTTCTGAAATGTTATGGCCTAAAACAAAATGAATTTAACATGATTTTGATAATTTGCACATGATTCAGAGTATTTGTGCGGATAGAAAGAGACAAGTATACATTTCTTTAACGTAATATATCATTTTTAGACATTTTCAGAGAACTACAAAACTTACGTATTTCACAGTTTGCACCGACCCATCCATGAGGACAATGGCAGGTGTAGCCACCAGGCTGATCCATGCACGTTCCCCCGTGGTGACAGGGGCTGCTGTCACAGTCGTTTACATCGATCTCACATTCTTCACCTTTAGAGGAGAAAAAACCAACAAAAGCCACAGTTCTATATGGCTGGTACCTGACACAGCAAGTACATTGTCAGCAGTGTAATTTCTCTCTTGCTGCAAAACACCTCATAGTGCAGTAGCATCCTTATTCTCAGAACATCAAAAGTGTTCCAAGAAAGAAGTATCTTCATTCTGTCAGGTGAAAACAAAGTCTGAGGACTAAGGCATTTGACTAACCTCACACAGACTCTGTATCTCATTTCTCTAAATATATGTGCCATCCCAAGAAAATGTAATATAACAGTTGAACACGTATATTCTGACATGCTACACAATAATATAGATAATCAGTGCCTCTGAGAAACAGACATTGTACAATAGGAAGCTAATTCTTTTCCAAAGAATGCCCTTTAATTAGTACAGATCAAAAAGCACAATTTGATCAATAAAAGAGTTATGGATGATTTTATCTATTACTATCACATTAGATATTACCTTACATGACTGACAGAGCATCAGATTGTAAATTATCTTAGCAACAGATATTTGGATTACACCAGTCATGTCAGTCTAAATACAAGGCCAAAGGATTAAAAGGGCTTCTTACCAGGACTCTGAAAGTGTAAATTGATTCATAAAAAGCACTTTAGGGCTTTTAGCAATTGCATATTAAGGTAATGGAATAAGTTGTTTCTTGAGCACAAAGTAACTAAGGTCAATTTTAAAACATTTTTCAGTTTCAACAGTGTCCAATTAGTATACTGGCTTACCTGGAAGTCTTCAAAATGATATTTTTAAAATGCAATCTAGTGTCAAGTAGTAAGGTCATAAGGCACATTAAATAGCTTAGTAAAGTCTCTTTAGTAATAGGCTTTATTTGCTACAAAGTTCAAAGCAGCTGCAAGTAATACCAAGAATTTTCCATTCTCATTAGACTGACTACAATTCAGCAAAGTCCAAATTAATGTGCTTCTTGAAGAGACCCAGTCTGACTTGGTATTTGTCTTCTTTTGGACATGGTGAACACTGACAGGCTGATGTTCTGTGTAACATACAAATCACTTGCCTGCATATCCAGGTGCACAAACACAGGTAGCATTTAGACCTTCGCTGTCACAAGTGCCACCGTTCTGACAGTTGATGTTAACACAAGGGTCTTTGTATAATTCACAGTGCCTTCCTGAAAAGGACAAATCAGTAATTGCCATTACCATGACAGCATGAAATCAGTACATGCAATAACTTGATTTCACCTGGATGAATGTGCAGTCTCCAAACCTGTCCTATGTCATAGGACTAAAGTTATGTATTTTATGCTGGCTAAACTTTTTACACACATGCCTCTTCTTTGCTCTTCCCGCACAGAGGCTTTGGGGTAAGAGAGGTAGAACAATTTCTGCTGAGAACTACCCTATGAAAAACAATGATATAATAAAGCATAATCTGATCACCTAATTACCTAATATTCTTCAATAAAATGTAAACAATAATTGTCTTCAGTAAGCAAGAATTTTATGTAATAACTTACGTAATAAAACATACCACCATTCTGATGCCTCATTACCTTTTGCAGGAAAATGAGGAATATAACTAAGGTAATAAAAAGAAATTAATTTATTCAAATGGATAGTTAAAAGTGCATAATTGGGTGGCTCTACTTCATGCCACTTTCTTCATTCTTTCATGCTCAGTGTAGGCTATGTGAATTCAGCAGCTTTGCCTTGCAGAAGACACTGTAAGCTGCATCTGGCATACAGAACATAAAACTCAGCAGATTCCCACCTGGGGATAGGCAGAGGGACTCTAGTGCCACTGCTACATGCATCAATTTCTTGGGATCTACTGTTCAGATAAAACTAGAAAAATCAACACATGAATGATTTAATCTGTGCATAGATGGCACTGAAACATATCCATGTGAAAAATGAATGATTACTGAGACTTCATTTATAATGTATCTACTACCGTGAAATTAACTTTTACTTAAAGTATCTGCTTAAATTTATCCATTAATTCAGGTTTTAAGTCTAAATATAACTCCTATTGCCATTCTTTGCTTGGGAATGAATCCAAAGTGACCACAAAGTGAATACTTAGCTAAAATCCTAAGTTATCCCCAAGTTTTCCCATTCCTATAATTCTTAAAAGAATTTCAACAAACCGGAGAGCAGGACTGGGTTCTGAATGCTTCTGTGTGATAATGCTTAAAAATTACACACACATTTTTAACTTTATAAAGTGAGTCATGTTTCTAAATCCTTAGTGTCCTGCAAACTGTAAAGATGCACAACCCAAAACCTTCCGTGATTCTGTGATTCTATGATGGTCAATAGAAGCATAAACTCATATTGTTTATTTTGCATAAAAACTGCTTTGGCATCAGGGGAATGTTTCTAATAATGAGATAGTGAATGATTATGTTGCTTGTGGAGATTACAGAACCTACAGTGATGGAGGGCTAGAAGGGGTTAAACAGATACATATGTAAAGTGGATGTGCAGCTGATCCTGTCTTACTCCTTCCCAATCTCTTTCACGAATACCAAAAGTGTTGCACAAGAAGTTTGCGACTTTGAATTTGGAGAGCCTGAGTGAATGACTGAAAGGAATTAAATTAGTTCTCTAGTATTCAAGACTGCAATTATGTACAGCAATGCGAGCTTATGTGAGTTACATAAAACAAATAAAACCATGAAACCAATCACCTCAAGTTAATCGTGAAAACGAAAAACATACATAAAAGCAACTTATTTTAAATATATATATATATACACACACGCACATACTTACTCACTACAGACCTGTCGAAATAATTTTGTTAACATTTGCAGTGTTAGTAGCAAAAAGGCAGAGCAACTCTAGTTGAGCATCCTGCAGCTGCAGGAAGGAGCCAGCAGAGCCAGCAGCTCCCAGATACCTGCTGGCACAAACTTCAGTCCTGCATGGCAGCTCTTGTCTATCTGCCAGCCAGGGGGGATGGAGGCAGAAGGGGGCACTGCAGGTGGGGATGTCTGGGTTGGTGGTGCTAAAATGGAGGCCTCTGATGACCCACAGAGTATCCTGAGCTGGGGACCTCAGCTCTGTTCATCAGTGTCACTGAACACCTGAAGCACTGGAATGATGAAAGCTCAGCAATCAGCAAAAAGTGCTCACAGGAGCAGGCTCCCTGCTCTCACTTAAAGTATAATGTGCTGTGCACACTGATTTCAGCTGCATGGACAGGTTGGATGAGAACAGAAGATGAAGTCATAACATTGTGGTTAAATGCTGTTTAAACTGTCATGAAAAGCTGATGGTCATTTCCTCACTAAGTCTCTAAAATGATGAATTCTGCATCTATTGTCAAAGAGCAGTGCAATCACCAGCATGAAATACATATTTAGCCTCAAGCAGCTGTTAAGTGAGCATTACTTATCCGCACAGCTAAGGATTGATACGCTTAATGAGAAAATGCTAGAGCAATGTTCCTTATAGTCATTCTGTGTAAAATATATGTATTTTTTAAATACTAATATCATATAAAATTACATTAAAAATATTCTCACAGCATGATTCAAAACAGAATACACCAAAAAAGTATCATTTCAGCCCTCCACAGAGGGATGTCACAGACCATTGATACGTGTTAATCTGTTTACAGCTGAAATATACTGCGAGATGAAAGATTTTGTAGAGCCAAACATATACTCTTCTCATCTATTTTAGAAATTACTTAGGAAATGCCAAAGACCAATTCCATTTGAACATATCTAAAAGTAGCTGCAGTTAACATGGGAAACCAATCACAGACCTACTTCTCTCTCTGGGCTTTACAGTCTTTTAAATGAACAATCAAGACAAAACTTTCATTTCTACTTCTTTGTGCTAATCTATTTTAAATACTAATCTTTTATTATTATTTTGTTTTTAGCTCAGTTAACTGGAGAAAATTAATTAAAAAATAATTTGGAAAGCTCTCCACGTGAAAGCCCCTAAAAATAACTGATGAAAAAGTCTATTTGACAGTTATGTTTTGTTTTAAAAATTCATCACTTTCTAACATATCTTAAAAAGAGAGAAGCCATTTGTCCCAGACAAGGACATGCATTCTCACAGACGAGATAAATCTAAACTATTCATTTGAATAAAGACTATGGGATCAGGATCTATCCTGTCATTTCTTTCCATTAATTTTACATGAAGGATTTATTTCTGCTCAGTGAAGGATGTCGTATATGCCTGTTTGTAACAGAACTTATCATAAAAAAAAATACAGAGAACAGTTGAAAAGGTAAGAGACAAACCCATCCTACCTTCATACTCAGCAAGGCACACGCACTCGTAGTGGTTGGCGAGGTCTCTGCAGGTGGCTCCGTTCTGGCAAGGTGCAGAAAGGCATTCATTATATTCCTCTTCACAGTAAAGGCCATGGTAACCTAAATCCCATGAAGAGGAAATAAAACAAGCCATGAAACACTTCCCAGTAAAAATTTACAATTAGGCGACTACAGACTCCGGGCAGATGCTTGCTAATTTAAATATACTGCACAGACAGATATATGTTAAGATGCTGATTTTAAAGGAATCTGCTCCCCGGGTGAAAATTACCAAAAAAACATTGGAAGCACAATGTTCTGAGAGAAACCCCAGCCCCTGTGACAAACCACAGCGAGGCTGCAAGGATGGAGGCTGGTGGCAGAAGCCACTAGCAGCAACATGAATATCTGCACTCTGATCGTAAAAAGGAATACAGGAATACTGATGTATCACCCAGCTCCCTTGGATCCTTGCATCACAGCCACTTTTCATCAAAGAGGTGATATAATAGTATAACAGTTGTTAGAATGATAATATGTTTTAACTTCAAAGCTGTACAATGTCAAAACACTGTAGAAGCATTAAGGTATTTCCATTTTTACAGAGTTCCCAAGCCATAGGCAGGTATTACAGCCTGATTAGGCAGACACAGAAAGCAGAGGCAGAGAAAAGACACCTGTTAACAGCTACTGAGTCATTTGTATCATGAGGTAAGAAAAAGGAGTTAATCCACTTGAAACAGGATTTTTTTCATTACTTAGTGTGCCATACAATCATTAGTTTCAACAGAAGTTGAAATTACTTTCTAGACATAGTGCATCAGGTCAAAGTAGTACCTACTCATATTAAGTAACAGCATTAATTAGTGCAGTGTAACAGAGTAAATAAACAAGCTGTAATGCTAAAATATGTTTGCCTGATACTATTTGTTTCTTGGTATTAAATATGAAGAATCATTTTTGTCATTTTGAAGGTCATTTTGAAAACTACTATTTTTGATACCAAGAAGCTTTTTTAATTCTTCTTCCATAGATCCAGGTTTTATTTTTGTAAGGAAAAGTTTCCTCTCTTATTTCTTATTACTTTTCTTTCTTTCTTTTTTCCTTCTTTTTTTTTTAATTTTTTTTTTTTTCTTAAGGTAAGGGACTTTCCAATAGCGGAAATAATGTCTAAATTTATAGGCATTTAATACATTAACAAAAACCATCCATTGAAAAGGTGAGGACTGAAATTGTAGCCAATACTGTTGTCCACAGAGTAATGTCAGACACTTTGTATGTGGTGGTTACTGCACACCCTTTTTCCTCTCGGCCTATTATTTTATAATATTTGCCTGATACTGAAAACAATATAGACTGGGATTTTATTTGTTTTAAATGATGGCTGGCCTCTATCTGTGAGCTTTTCTCAATGTTCTAGAAATTTCATTCTAATAAAGGTCTGTTTTACACATTTCAAAAGGTAGTTTCAAATATGCCTTCATATTAAAAGCCGTTTCACGAAGAACAGTCATACAGAGAAGATATGTCATGGTAGGTTAACAGTGCATAAGAACACTCTTCCCACCCCTGCCACGGATTAATTTGGTTTAAATCAGTTAAATATCTAACCTTCTTAACTCATCAGAGCTGATATTCCCCTCAACCTTAATGATCACATCATAATACCAAGAATATGTACTTATAGTCTATGATACAATACTCTGCACTGGAACAGTGTTCATACAGAGGGCATGAATAAAGATGCCAGGGAAAAGGCCTAAAATATAAAGTGAGTGTAAGATTCTGCAGTGTGATTTTAGTTCTTCAGATAATCTCTAGTTAGTAGCAAAACTCATGAAGAACCAAGGAGAGGGGCAAATTCTCATTTTAGTAAGTGACAATCTGTATTTGCTCTCCTGGTCTACATTTTCCCCAGAATTCTCAGAGAATCATACAAAATAGGACAAATGCCACCTCCAGGCAGTACTTGCATTCCCTCTCTCCATCCCTATTATGGATAATTCAAAACAAAATTTTAGGAAGATACCTTAGTACTACTCAAGATTTTATATACAGTATCATCCATTTCATTCTGCAAATTGTTCTTTCATATGAAATAGTTTATTGGACCAGTAGCTTATTAAGAAACATTTCAGAACCACTTTTGCCAAAGCCATAGCCAGGCAATACAGAATTAATTATTCTAAACATTATGGGGTTTCTTACTAGCCTATGATGAAGTTTATCTAGCTCATGGTTCTATGAAATATCCTTATGTGATAAGATCTGTAGTCAACATATAAACCGCCAAAATCAGCAAACTTAAAAGAAAAACAGATGGGAATTCCCAGTGTTCAACATTCGACATTTTCAGAAAAAACGTTTTCCACTTCTCACCTTTCAAAGGGAACGAAGGGAATTTGTGACTGAATACTTGCCTGGTTTCCAAAATCAATATGAATTATGGTATCACCTCCTCAGGCTGCAGGCAGCCCACACTGCCAGACACTGCACACAGCGAGGCAAAGATGTTTTCTCTCTCCACGAGAGGGCAGGTCTCGCCCACACACCATTTCACCCTCATCGTCCTCACCCCGGTGCCAGCAGCTTCCTTCTGCTGGAACTGCTGTGATGGAGAAAGTTCTGCTGTGGGACCTGGCACCAGAGGGAGAGGCTTGCTTCTCCTCGTGGAGCTAAGAGGCACCGTATAACTCTTAATGAGCATTTCTCGTTGCATTACTGCTTTTAAATTATACTGATATATAAATCATGTAGTATACTGAATTCAGATATATATCTTCAAAAAGACTACATAAAAAATTTCTTTTCTTCAAAGAATTTAGATTGAAACAGGGGAATTTTTCTTAAATAACTTCAGAATAAAGAATTCTAGTGGAGTTGCTTCCTCTCTTTCTAAAAACGTTACAATTCTGTTGCTTTTAAATTCACAGCCAATGCCAAACACAGCTTTTCTGTGGTGTGTAACATTTCTGTGGACATATTCAGAAAGAAAGAAACAATTTGTACATTAACAACACTTCTCCTGCTACTGTGTCCTGAACTGGGAAAAAAAATACATTAGGCAATGCAGCTTCAAAAAGGGCAACTTCTTTTTTCCAGGTCACTTGAAATTGGAAAAGCCTTCAATAACACCCTCTTCATGAACTCAATCAGAACTCAACAATGAAGGTCCCACTCTGATTTGCTCTCTTCAGAGGCTCGGGAATGGACAGGGAACCTAGGAAAAAACCTAAAATAAAGATGTCCCTACGTTACCTCTTTTCCCTCTATGTGACAGTTCCTCTGCTACTGGTCTTTACAAAGGCAGAAACGGATCTGTTGCCATCCTCTTCTCGATTCCCAAGTTCTTCTTCCTCTTTCTTAAGCAACAGGGAGGCTGCCTTGAAGAGGCTGGGTTATTTTTCTGATGCTGTCTGACATGGCCTTCAGAGCCCTACATGCTGAACTGCACTGTCTTTGCATATGGTTGTTAAAAACTGCAGGAGAAAATGGGAAAGGAAGCATGCAATCTGTGTCATGCAGGATGATGAGGAGAAGCCATGGGCTTTGTCAAAAGCTTTGAGAGCAGTTGACAGCAAAAGATACAGCATAGGAACCTCTTGAGAATATCTGCACTTCCAGGTTAAAAAAAGAGAGGCTTACTCTGCTTTTATAAATCAACAAAGAACAAAGCTGAAAGCATTTGAGCCTTTTTAGACACTAGCTCCTCAACTGTGATTCCCACACCTAACACTTCACCAAATCAAGGAAGCAGAACATAAAATTCCATCTTTTTGGGAAGGCCTAATGGAGTACAATGTGAGAGAGCTCTAATTTGTAGGGAACAGCATCAGTCCACATATATGGCTGTTCACTAACAGAGTTATATAGTCAAGGAGCATGCTATATAGTCAAGAAACAAATGTGTTCAGTGTAAGTTTGAGTTTATGTAACAATTAAATAAGAGAAAGACAGAAGACTGCTCCAGATGGCAGGAAGGTAGGAAGGCATGCTCACCAGCCATGGCCAGATTGCATGGAAGGTTGTCTTAATGTAGAAGTGGAAAAAAGATGAGGAAACAGAAGCAATAAAGGGAAGACAGTCAGGAACTGGAATTAACCTAAAGTCACTTCTGCTGGAGCTTGCATACCCTGCCCCAGTTCCAAAATGTAGGAAGGGAAAAGAGAGAGAAAAAAAAATTGCTACTGCTACAGACAAATGTTGCACTGGCCTCTGCAAAGGCACTAAGACAAACCAGTGTTCCCAGAACCACCTATCAAGTTGCATGAGCAGAAAATCCAGGGAAACATACTTCATGGTACCACTTCTGAAGTTGCCACCATTCTTCACACCTTGTAGAATTTTTTCTGAAACTCCTCTTTTCTTTTTTCAAATGTTCTATATATGCCAGTATATATGTACATATATATATATAAAGTAGAGGGCAGGTGTTAATGTCTGTACATGTGCTTTGCAGTATTAAAATCTATACCCCTATATCTTTAAGAAACCCAAATGCAAAACTTTGCTCCAATATTAAGTTATGCAACTTCTAGATAGATTTCTCCACTTGGACAAGTCAAAGTTAAAAATACTATATTAAATATTTGCATTTTAAATTTATAACAGCAGCTGTATTAAATTAATTGAGTATAAAGAATAAAAAGGTTTAAGATAAAAGGTTTAAGAGGGGAGGAAACTCCTTTGAGATCCAGGGACTAAATGTTCTACGAACAGATACAATGGGGTCTCACTGGTCTCACAAAACTGGTACTAGATGAGAAATCCAACTAATGAGGACAAGAATTTTCATCTGAATTAGTTCTTTAACATGAGGTAAGCATGAAAACACATGATACAAACTACGAATCTAATGTTCAAGCACTGAGTATTTCTTTGTCACCTGTAAAGGGTCAGATGATGAATATTTATAACTGGGGCATGGAAGCATATAATTAAAGATTTAAAGGTAAAGTTTCATGTGCAATTGAAAAATCATACACACAACACAAAGTAGATATAGTTGAATAGGCTTGGGAATTCCACAGAGCCCCTCAGCAGACATTTGAAAAAATAGTATATTCAACTTTGAAATAACTTACACTTCTTTTCTCCCATTCAGTAAACAGGGACATTAAAAAGTACTAGATTGCTCTCCAAGTTAAGTTACACAAATTAACTTTCCTGTACAAGCTAGTAGATGATGGAGATTATTTTTAATGACACCCTCAATGAAAGCCAACACACAAAAAACAATCAGTAGTAAATTCCTGATTGTGAATGTTCTGCAAATTGTGCAACTATGCAAATATAACTACTATCATTTATCATTCTTCAGATCTGTACCCTGGCCCAAAAAACATGGAAACCAAACTGCCTACCAAGCAAGGAGACTTGCAAAGACCTTGGGATAATCGGAACTGTTTAAAAGTCCTCTCTTGTTTAATTTTTGAGGCAGAAGTAACACAGATGAAAATCCAACTGACACTGTGCCTGCTAGTAGAAACAGTGCATAAAGGAAGGATTGCATTCAGGTCACACACATAAGCAAAACTCTGCAGCACTTTTCTTCTCTAACAGGAAATTATATCCTCTGTAAAATACTTAAAAAAAAAAAAAAGAACTAAGGGAAAAAGAAAGAAAAAGAACACGACACCCTAGAGCTGAACACAAAAATATGTGGCAGGTTCTAAAGTTTTTAGAGCCATAGGTTTCAGATGTACCAGATAACCAACACAGAAGAGAGTTCTAAAAATGTCAGTTAATAAACTTTTACATATATATATATATATATATATATTAAAAAAAATAATGTATAGGAATTAAGGGACATGTCTGAAACACTCCTGTTCAAAGAAGCCAGTGGTCTAGGAGCTGGCACACCAATGCTGAGAGCCTGCAAGCCTTTCTGGCTCTGCCTCGTGGTCAGGAGGCAGAGACCATTTCTTTCCTGCTGATGTGTGGCAATATCTTTATTATTAACCCTTGATAATGCTACTAAACTGCACACAAATTTCATTCATCTGCTTTACAAGTAAAATGACAGAGACTGTCAAAGTCTCTTCAGGCAAAATTGTAGATAGAATCCAGCTTCTTAATATAGCAGAGACTTACCTCATCCACTCTAGTGAACTGTTTTGCAATAGAGATACTAAAAATGTGGTAGGCCATGATCTGTAGTCATTACTTTAAGGGTTTTTTTTTTAGTAATTGCAACCTAGGAATCCTCAAATTTAATTGCTCTTATCTGCCTTACACACAATAATTATGCAAACTACCAGGAAAGTGTGTCTCCTAAATGATGATCTACACAGAATAGACTCCCAATTATCTACTATCCCTTTAACTCATGGGGAAAATCTCTGAAGATAATTGGTTCAAATTCTACTGCTATGACTTAAAAAAAGTCCGTAGCAGTATGTTCATAACAATGAAAAGGCATAAAAGAAGGAAACAAATGATCCTGTCCATTTCTATCTTGCTACCACTTACGTGCAGTTTTTCAATGATCTTCTGAAATAAGCTACCCAGGTTTTTAAACTGATAGATTAATGACAAGCTCACATAATTTGGTCTTTAGGTTCACCTCTACATGAAGCAAGTAATGCTAGTTTTAAAAGTGAAATTTACAGCAGCCTATAAAATGTTTGGAAAAAAAGAAATCTTTTTTTGAACTTCAAACATGGAGCAGCACAAAAGAGTTCAACTAAATAAGAGCTGAATGCAACCTCTATGGCTTCTCATCTGGCTAACTTTTAAATGCACAAATATTATTTAAATAAGTTCCCATAACATAGGAGGTCTAGGACTATTTCTAAGTCCTGAGACACACAGAATTAATTTGAACAAACTTAACCATCAACTTCTAATCAGGTTTAGGTGAAAAAGTTAAGAAAAAAAGGTTTTATTTGTCCAAGAATATTTAATTAGCTTTTCGTTGTTTGAACCACAAGCAAAGAATGTGCTAAAGAACATTAAAACTTCCCTGGTTTACTTAGAAAGAGAAATGTCTAGTTTTTCCTACCATGGATGACTGGGGAAGGGGCACCTGTGCTGGACAGCTCCCAGTGCTACAGAAATTGGTTCCCTTTTGAGAACAGACATTTTAAAGAAAAATTTTTTTTTACACTATTTCAGAAATTCAGGTTTCTGTTGACTCATCTTCCCATCACTTATACAGGTAGAGTATCTCTGCCTGTGTTTTGATTTTTACAATTTAAAGCATTTGAATCCTGACAATTCTTCTCAGAACTTCCCAGACCATACACAGAACCAGGAATCTTAGAAATGCTCATCATCAGTCTGGTTTTTACAGTCATCTGTGGTTTCAGCCATATATTAACAACTGTTTAAAGATCAAGATATATTGATACATTTTGATCACTTTCCTTGCTGTCCAACATTAGGCAGCTTCTCAACTCGTTTGTTTTTCCACCATCTGTTGGGATGTTTCTTGGCCACACCCCAATGGCTTGTAACATTCCATAGCTAGAAAACAGTAGTTTTCTGTTATGAATCCAAACAAGTTAACAAAATACTCACCAGCCAAACAAGGAATAGACTGATGCTACCAAATAACTCTCACAGTCCTACCCACTGAGCACTTTTTTCCTGTATTTCTGGATTTTTTTTTTCCTAACTTCAAGTTTTTTTCCCTATTCATTCCCTATGCTGTTTAGTCCTTCAGGGGGGCTGATTGAGGAGAAGAATATCCAAAATGAAGGAGTAAATATTAAACTGTTAAATACTAATTCCTAAAAAGGAATGTAGGAAAGGAGCACTTGGCAATTTCAAATACCTTCAATCAAAATGATACTTTGTCAGACATGGAACCAGTTATATGGTATGAATTCCAGTTTATACTTTCAGTAAGACAGGATATGCTGGTTCTATTTAAATACAATAAGGTCTATTGCCCTTCATCTCAATACCTTGTCCTTTTCTCTAAGGATTCCTGTATTATGCAAACAAACAGCAAAGGAATTAAACATTTAAAAAAGGAAGACTGAATATTTGTAATGAAAGATTTATCATCTTCACTTTGCAAAATACATAAAACAAACCACGTGTTAGGAAATACACTTATGCACTACATAATGCCATACTTCTTTTGAGATGGAAACTGCCCACACCATTCACAGAAATATTTGAGCTGAAAACATTTGAGGTCACTTAAACATCTGGACCTATCTTGCCATAAAAATCTACCTACCCTCTGGTTTCTGAAAAGTTGCAAGCATGCAAGTAGAAGAATTGAGGATGCTTCCTGAAAATAAATGCTGTCCATAAAATAGAGACTGCCTTTTTTCTTGTTGATGTCATGGTTAAACACATTATTATGTTTCAATGATTAAAGCTTTTACATGAGATTCCTATAATCTTGTATGAATAAATTCACAAGTGCTGTCAACAAATTAATTATAAGATAACACTACTGTGATTTGGTCTGCATTTCAATTTCATATTTTTCTCCTTTTTAAAGAAGTATGTAATTTCACTGTAAATCTGTCAAATCCAACTACAAATTTCCACTAGCTTCCTCTCAGTTGTGAGTACCTCCAAAAAAACTTTTGATGGCTCCTTGAATGGCTCTTAACAGAGGTTAAATTCTGACACCTTCTAAAAATGTTGCATTAGTAGATTTCATTATAAAATCCCCATATTCACAAATATACACAAATATGAGATTGGCAGGATACCTGCACATCCTGTAACTGAGAAGGCAGAGATGGAGAATTGTGACTGGTTTCCCACATGACATGGAAGAGAAGCAGAGAGAATGTATTTCTCTGAAAGGAACTTTGCAGAACAACGTGTGTGTCACAGTGTTATGTATATATAGACCTACTAACTATCCAGTATCACTCCTTTGTTAATCATTTGTACACTGAAAATTTGTTTTCCCCTTAATTTCTTCAGTTTTCAAGTGTATAGCTTTACAGGAACAGCCTTAAAAAAAAATGCCAAAATTATTCAAATTATAACAAAGATTATTGGGTTTCACTCTGCAAGTCCTTAAGCGGAGGTGGACGTGTAGCACAGGATATCATTATTTCTAACTGCTACTTCAGCTATTAAATATCATTTCTAAAATGTATAAAGGAGCTATGGGAACCCTAATACTCTGTTACATTGGTACAGTGAATTAAAAAAACTCTAGAGCTGTGCAAAATGCTCCCCAGACACCATTCACTGCCAAGCTGAGTTGTCAAACAATTCCCAGCTGAGCCACCTTGCTGCACCCACCTCAGCAGCACCACTGGAACTTCTGAAGAGAGACAATTTATGGAAACATGGATGGTGAGACTAAACCCTTTGGAGTAAGCAATTTTTTTCCTTCTCTACCTTTGTTCAGCCACCTTGTTTGTTTCTACTCCTTCCCCGATGATCAGTGTCATATTTTCCATTCTCTGCACCAGATTTTGTAATTCCAGTGGCACAGATACCTCACCTTAAAAAGACTTATCCTGCAGACTGTGGTTTTGTAATACAGCTGTAGTGATTAACCAAGCCATATGGATCTCAGTGGGTATTGTCAGTGCTCACTCTGCAATTTTTGATTTTCCAAATGGAATGTGTAATGTGTAGATTCCTATCATTACTCTAAACAGATAAAACATCTGTTCAATGTGTTTTATAGACTGAAAAAGAAAAAAAGTAAATAATTTAAAACTATATATGGAAGCTACATATAAAAATAGTGGAAGATTTACAAACTGCTTGTACAAACCAGGGTTACAGAGGCATCTGTAGCTGGTTCCAACGCTGCGACAAATGCCATGTGCACATGGATTCAGGGCACAGAAGTCAATTAGCTGAGCACATGTAGGTCCTGTAAATCCAGGACTACAACTGCAGGAGAAGGCAAGTCTGTCTGCATAACAGGTCCCATTGTTCTGGCAGGGAGATGATGCACAAGGGTCTATTTTGTCTTCACAAGAGGTTCCTAAATACCCTAAAAGAGATAAATGGTTTTGATGAGCAAGCATTTTGGTATGCATACAATTTTAATGACTAAAGCTTGTTAAAAGTAAGCCAATGATATATCTATATTCCTTTTTTTAAATTCTGTGAAAATTATGAAAATTAAGAAAACACAGACTTCCTGGATAATAAACTCTAATTTTGTCCACTAAAGATGCTTCAGGTAAAATCATACTATGATATGATTAAGGCAATGAATTGCAAAAATATGCACTGAAACTGATAGTGCTTATCTGCCTTCTGAGTGGACCTGACTGGAAAAGCAAAAGAGATTTTCTAAGGATCAGGAGCTGACTAGTCTGGAGAAGAAAGAAAAGCCAAAAGTGACCTTTTTTTCATATCTCTTAACATATACATTAATTATAGCAACCTCTTAAACAGAACGTGGGTTTACTTAAGCATCAATAATTTAAATGTCTTTTATAAGAACAATCTTGTCATTAGCATGAGAGACAATGATTTATTAAAGCAACACCAGACAAAAAATAGACATAAGGAAAAGGATATTCTTGCACGGGAGGTTTTTTAAAATCAGATGTAGGGAAGAACAAATTGCAGTACATTAACTACAGTTTGTCTCTATACATACACACACATCATATATGTAGTAACACAATGCATGGTTATTGCACCCAAAAGCCAGTCAGAATAGTACCTTTCCAAATAAAAGATCAAACTGTCCTTTCCATTCAGTTCTAATTTTTTTTTGCTGAGTAGTTGGTCCATTTGTACAGACCCGTCATTTTTCAGGCTTACAGTTCCCTGGATTATCTTGCACTGTAGAACAGCTACTAACCTTAGAATGGAATATTAAACAAAGGGGAGTAACCCACACAGAGCGTACTACAGGGATCTACTCACACAATTAATGAGACTTAGAGTATTGTAACTAAGAAAATATGGGAAGGCCACAACTCCTGTGTGAGTTCCGGACAAAACTAGGATGTTCTTTGCCACTGTTGGCAGCAGGATTTTAGGGGCATCTTCAAAATATTAGCTCCTGGACAAGTGACTTAAAAGGTCATGTTTCCCTCATATGTCCATAAGTCTCAGATCAGAGCTATGAAATGAAAAACATGGAAAAAGTAATCTAATTAACAAAAACAAACAAAACAAAACAACAACAACAACAAAATCCAGGGAATTTAAAAGAAAAAAGAAAGAAAGAAAGAAAAGAAACAACCTACAGATTGAAATTTAACAGTTTAGTCATACATAACTCAGCAACAGATCAGGAAAGAAAAGCAGGTCTGGCAAGGTACAGGCGAAGAATAGGCAAGGCAAGACCCTCCTGCCCTCTCCAGGCAGGATTTTGCTATCCCATGGCTCTAATCGCTTCATGGGCTTTGTGAGGACCACCTGCTCACCAGTGTTGAACAGACAGAGCTTAAAAACAGACACTGGGATAAAAACCCCAGATACTGGAATCCTGTATCAGAGGTCCCTCCTGTCAATAATAACTAAGCATCAGAAACTGCAAAGAACAGAAACCCTGAGATCAAGGATCTAATTCCAGGATCTAATTTGTTTCACTGACAAATTTTAAAAAAAGCCTGTTATCATAAAATCTTGGTCAGATTTAAAAGAACCTGCAAGAGCTTTTAAGTATTACCAAGAGGAGGTCAGCCAATGAGTCCAGTGAAATCTCTATATTAACTCTGAAACCAGATTGAAAAGGATCAAGGAGATCTGAGGTCACCCAAAGACATTAATGCTGCTTCACTACAACCTTTGCAGTAATCTTCCCCACAAAGAGGAGCTTACTGGCAGATGGCTAATGTTTCAAGTGACAAAGCACTTCAAGAACATATGCAGGTTTAAAATACACCAAAACATGTTGCCCTTGTGCTATCTTTGACTGCACTGTGAAATGTGTTTAGCTGATTTAAATCTTTAGTATGAGTTAAATATCTGAAAATGCTCAAAGCAGCAAATCTGGAAATCTATTATTTTGGCATTTCCGAATGTACATTTAAATCCATACCAGTACAACTGTTGAAAATAAATAATGCAAGGAATAATCTTTAAAAATCAAATTCAGAGGTGTATTGATTAAAAACAGAATCAAATACTGGAGGAAAAAAAATCGGTATTGTTTACCTGCAGATAATTATCCCCTGAACTGCTCTTCAACCCAACTCTGCACCTAGGTCATTGTTGGTATAACAGAGACATGACTGAAATGCAATCACTACTGGTAATTTGAGAGATCTGAATACAAAATATAAAAGGAATAATGCAGAAGGTAAAGCGGAAAGGCAATACTGGAAAATATTTATAATTCTAAAATCCAGAATACAATGTTGGTGCTTACATGGGTCATTGTCAAGAAGAATAACAGTATTGAGTCAGGTGATATGCTTTATAAATTGCAACAGACCTCCAGGGCAGTGATTGAAAGCAGATCAGAAAATGTTTTCAGAGACAGAAAAGCTCCCCATAAAAGCCAGATTTCTCATCATGGTGGGATTTTAATTACTTCGCTATTGAAAGCAAAAGAGCCATGTGCAAGTCAAGGAAGTTAAGCATTTTCTGAAGACACTGTAGACCTGTCTTTTATACAGATTGCAGAAAAACTAAGTTGTATGAATGTTGTGTTACACCCAATTCCAAGCGTTAGAAAAACGTGAAATATTAAGTCTATGAATTGCCAGCACT
The DNA here is from genome assembly GCF_009829145.1 of Chiroxiphia lanceolata. NCBI lineage: Eukaryota > Metazoa > Chordata > Aves > Passeriformes > Pipridae > Chiroxiphia > Chiroxiphia lanceolata. The sequence goes on along the minus strand of NC_045646.1, from coordinate 15,924,593 downwards.
TGGGATTACAAAGCCTTTAACTGTGAAGTACAGGAATAAGGAGTAAAAGAAATACAGGTAACTTATTTTCCCTATAGAAATCTGTCTTGTGAGGAAATAGAAATTGATGATATTTCACCAGAATTCTGTAAAGACAAAAAAGATACTGATCAGATGGATCGCAAAGTCATTATAATGTAGCTGTAAGATTTTGACTGAGAATCACCCTTGCTAAGTCTTTATGGATGAAGATGAATAGAGGCTAAATCCATTCAAGCATTAACTAGAAGTCTATTTAGAATAAGAGCAATTTGGGAAGGTGCCAGGTAAAAACATTAGATTAGCAGAGAGTACCAGAAACTAAACAGCCATAAAAAATTTTAATTAACAACAAAATGTTCTTCAGGTAAATTAAACTCTCTTGTGGTAATATGAAGAATTCGGCATTCTAATCACCAATAACCTTGGGAAATCTTCCATATGCATCAGCTGTGTGACCCACTTTCCCAGAATCCAGATAGTAAATAGGTTTATTCTATGTAAACCTAAAGAAGTTGAAATCACATCTGCAAGATGTACTAGAGGAAAAGGCTTTTACATGAACGATGAAGGACAGGAAAAAAGTGAAGACCTTGCAACTTAAAACTATTCTAAACCTAGGCAAATAACTTCTGTTCTCTCAGTCAGTTACAATTCATGGTGACAATGTGCATTTTCTAGATGCTATTGCAAATCAACACGTATGAATCACAACTTAGCATCTTCTATCACTGTCAAACACTTTTTTTTAAACCACAGAATCTGTAATAAGAGCATTCATAAATTTGTTGCTTTCCAGTATCTTCAGAAATAGCTGCAGATATTTCAGGACACTTTTGCTCAGTGTGTTGCCAGCAGTAGTTACCTGCAGCTAGTCAAATCAAACTGTCAACAGTAAAATAAAATCAATCCTGAAATGTGAATTTCAAGTGATCTGTATGTTAAACTCTTAATCTCAAGCATTGTTTTCTCTCTGTCTTCTTCTAGAGTATGTCTCTGAAATCAATTATTGCTGGGGATCATTTTTCAAAATTATATTACCTTGAATGAAAATATTTCTGCCCCTTCTGTCAGAGCAGGTGACCTCCACATACAGCAAGTAACAACAGCTTAAGAAGCCAAGCTCATTTTCTGTGGCTGGCCAGCTGAATTCATGCCTTTTTAAACAAAGATTAATGTCTTCCTATAACACTGGATGCAGTTCATCTTTACTCATTATCAGGACATTAAACTTGCACAGAACAGAAACAAAGGTTTATTTTTTTAATATAACTGATCTGCACTTTGCTCATCATTCTCTGGTTTTGTTCAACGCCATAGTCCACTACCAATTTATTTTAATATTATCTTATCAGTGAAATTGACAGAAGCTCTCCAAATGTTTAAGAAACATTAAACAAATATATACACAAGTACCAAGTCTTTTATTCTGTCTAATTTTACAAAATTTGTATGTGGAAGTAACACGTTTCCCCCACACAAAATGAGGCAATTTCCATATAGGTTTTTTTTCATTTTTAACAAAGATTTCCATGAATTTGGTAACTACATAAGCAAGGATAACTAGTTTCTACATTGTTGAAACATGTTTATCAATTTAATAACATTTGGCTATTCATTCAATGTAATGACATTTGCTCACTCCAAGCAGGGGTTTTTTTACCTTTCAAATATTTTTTTTATATATTTAATTCCACTTCAGAGTACTTTGGAAACACACATAACTTCTCAGTGACATAAAGAAAATAGAGCAACCAAACTTATAAATTGATAATCAGTACACCAATCAACTCAAATAAAATTTATTAATGTTACTGTCAATACAGTAGTATGTTATATATTACAAGAAGGGGAAGAAAATCAGGGGATTTATGGAATCATTTTGAACACAAATTTCAAATATTCATATTCAGGTTGACATGTTTACTATGTGTAGGTTTTTAGAATGTCTAGAAATTCCTTTGCATGATCATTTGAATGTAATATTTGCTAAATATTTCATGTTTATTAACATGAAACTTTTGAGAAGACAATCAAAGATCCCCACCCCATTGTAAGCACGAGATCCCAAATATCCTTTTCAAATTAATAGTGTCAAAATTTTAAACAAATTCTTTGGTCCTTAGTATTATTTAAGCTACTTCTCTATAAATTTGAGTGTAAAATCCAATTAGCTCTTTAGTACAGGTGACTCAACAACTTAAGGTAACAGTTTATTTTCTGGCATATTTTGAACATAAAACCTACAATGCATCCCACAGAAAATGAAATCTGCAAGCATAATGAGATTTTCTTTACTAAAGGACTCTTAAGGCAGCAAAATTTTCTAAAGAATAATCATGAATTGTTCACATCTGAGATAAGCTGCTTTTTCAGTGCCTCAGATCTCACCTTCTGTCAGTTATCACATCCTTCTTTCATGAACTAGAGATCTCATTTGTAAAAGAAATGCTCAGTCTCGAGATCATTCCTCATTGTTTCCATCTCATTCCTTTATCTGTCATCTTCTTCTCTTCCCTTTGTGATACTTTCCATATTTTCTTATCCTTTTCTGCCTAACCACATTATATCTCCAGTCTGTAGTTCTTACACATACATAAGCTCCTTGGCCACCTTTCTGCAGAGTGCTGAATTAGCACTACATAAAGAAAAGCCTTTTCTCAACAAGCAATTACTATTAAGCACAGCAGGAGAATAGCAGCGGGGCAAGAGACCTTCAATTAGAAAAGTAGGACGTTGGTAGGGGGTTTTAATGGAAAATTTGAAGACATGCTAAAAATAGCAAATGTACAAGTTACTGCTTCTGCAATTTTCAATTAACTATCCTTTGTTGTGTTTACAAAAACTACCATTTTCTTCAAAACCCAAACAAAAGCTCTCAAAATATGCCTCTGTGAGAGGATAACACCCGAAAAGAAGTAAGAAGGATCAAGGGACAGTCAGTAGTAAATGTAGGTAATACATTTTGCTACATCAACTCTGTCCTTGCACAAAATATCTGAATTCTTGGGCTCATTGGCATTGGTAGACCTCCCAGAACAAAATGGAAAAGCAACAGCTTTTTACTTAATATGCCCAGTAGGCCACTCCAGAGCAATAGCCCAGGCCCTGCAGACAGGCTGTGTCTGCACCAACACTTCCCTCTTCGTGGTGGCGACATGAGTAGGAAGCACAGCTGTGTGACTTCATGGGAAGCATTCACTCTTGGAACCAACTGCAATTATTAGGGAGAATCTTTGGGAATGCTGTTGAGTTATCGCAGGCTGACACAAGAAGAGCACCACGCAAACAAGATCTCATTTGTTCCCACAAACCTAAGAATGACTTTCTCCTGTCCAAGGAACTAAGAATCAGACACTGAGCACATAAAACTATTCTTCCTAAGGGAAATAATCCTGGAGAGTCCAGAAAGTGATTCCTGAAACACTCTATCCCCTCCAAAGGCTTTCTCTACATTGGTAAATAATGCACATCAATGCACAAAACCTGATTTCAACAGGAGTTATAAGTGTATTTCAGTAAAACTTTTGGAAATTATACTGGGAGACTAGAACTGGTAACTCTACACAGGAAGTTTCAGGAAGATGGCTGAAAAAACATTTGCCTATCAACAAAGCCTAGGAGCAGAGAGGTACTTCTTGAAGATGTTAAGGAATTGTTTCAGCTCTTTCTTTCCTCTGGAAGGGTCAAAAATCACACTGTGTCTTTAAGGAAAGTCCAGAAACCATTGAAAACCTCAAGGTTCCTGGCAGAAAAGGGGCACAAGCTTGTAACACATAATAAGAACAGAAGTACCAAGAAACAAAAAGACCAGACTACTGAAAAAATGATACCACTGTGCCCCGAAAGAAAAAGAGCAAAGCATGCAGCCTGAACATTAAGACAGTACAATAACTGCCAAAATAAGCCTGCTTAAAGCAGAGCACTCAAGAGAAACAATTGGAAACTCATCAATCACAAATATGGATCAGTGGAAAAGAAAGGAGCAGAAGATAAATATTCAAGGAGCAAAGCAGGTGACAAGGTTGAGGAATCAAATAGCTTAACACAGAGAGAGCCAAACACGAGCAAGCAGAGAAAAGGAACGCAAGTGACTTGGTTCTTCTGCAGCAAAAAAGCTGCTACCAGTGGGAATGCTGCACATCAAGCACTGGCACATCAAGTAATCTCTCCATCAGTGTCCTGGGGGCGGGAGGTTTTCCTCCCCTGTGCTCCAGGTCTCCCCCACAGCACAGAGGCCCAGCACGGGGCCCTTGGCACAGCCAGCAGGTGCATTTACAGGAGCAGCAGTGCTGCCAGCAGTGCCAGGACCGCGGGCCAAGCAGAGCTGGCAGCCTCCCCACTCCCCTGACACACTAATTGCCCCTGGCACGAGCTCCCCGAGCCGGAGAGCAGCCACAGCCCCCCACAGTGACTGAGGCACAAATGCCATTTCGCAGGCACTGGGAGCAGGGCAGCGCATCCCAGCCACAGCCCCACAGCACAGGATGGGGAACACGGCCATCCAGGGATCTCAGCCCCCCAGTAACCCCAACCCGTGGCCAGCATCACAAATGGAGATAGGAGAGAAGTCAAGACATGGTCAGCACATTCACTCATAGCTCAGCAGCAGCAAGCAACTGAAGTATGCCACACACAGAAACAAATAGGGTCGATCTAAAGCAACCAAAAATCCCAATAGCTTTTCTTCCTGACATTTATCATTGGAAAGATCACTTCCTGCACAGCATCCTTAAAGGCTCTTGAACAGATTTCCTAAGGAAAATGCAAGCAAATTATTCACCAAGCCTAACACCTAATATTTTTCTTGCTGAATTCTGCCACTAGTTATAACAGAAATAATTTTCGAAATTCTACCAAATACAAGATCTGCACCGTTGTCAAGATGTCAGTGTGTTTCAACACAGCTGTTAAGTGCTAAAGCATGACACTTGAGAAAAGCAAGGAATCAGTCTAAAGAAATCACAAATAATCATTATTAAGCAAGCAGATGTTACTGGAGAAGTTATCAAAGACTTGCACCCCTAGAGCAAGCATAAGGTGCTGGCAGAACAAAAACAACATCCACAGATCAAGTAAGGACAGAAATATAATTAATTCAAAGCTCTAATCTTAATTATAAATAACTAATAGAAGGCTTCATAATTGAAAGCTTCAACTCATGATAATTTTTTAATACGCAGTTTAGACATCTGTCATTGCAGTCAGCTCAGGTTACAAAAGCACACACCAGCATTGGGGTGTCCTCGTTTCACACAGTTATATTTACAGAGTTTACCAGTGACACTCAATGAAAGGAATATGTCCAAACTGGAAGGAGAAGGAATTAAAATATTGAGGATTGAAATAATTCCTTTAGTTTTGAGTTATTACTCTTACACACATTTTAGCCAACTGGCCCATACGCAGAAATGTGCAAATGCTACAAGGGAGGCATCTTTTTCTCACACATTTAGTGGGCAATATAAAAATAAGATCACATCCTAAGTCTCCTCAAATTCACCTTTCTCACAGTGCTGGAGCCTGATTTCTATTGTAGAATGAAAGAACATTTCTGCACCACATATACACTGAAACACTCAGTCCCTGCCACACTTCCTATCCTCTTGCTGACTATACAAGCATCTCTCATCTGGATATTTTTTTTCTGCTTACAATTATGGGCTAAGGCACAATTTTAAAAATATTTTAATACATGTATCAATGTAACTGAAAATTTATATATATATATACATATATAAATATATATTTATATATATAACTGAGTACACACCACAAAACACCAGTTTGTATGAGGTACTAAACAGGTGCTTGTTGTTTACCTTCTGGGCATTGACAAGTGAATCCATGGATGTTGGATGAGCAGGTACCTCCATTTTGGCATGGCTGCTGGATGCAATGATCAATCTCTGACTGGCACAGCTCTCCAGTGTAACCTACAAAACACACACAATATTCAGAAAATAGAGCAAAAGTGAGGGTTTACCACAAAATGTATTACTAGTCATCCAAACAGTAACAATACTTTTCTTGAATAAAATTAACCAAAATAATAGAATCCAGGACAGTCTTCTAATTCTTTATAAAAATGAGATTTCTAATTTAAATGTATTCTTCACTGGAGAAGCATAAATAAGCAGCACAAATCTGGAGGTTATATCAACTGTATTTTAATTAGAGCAATATTCTGACAGCACTAATACAATGGAGATAGGTGATCAATACTCATCAGCACCCACATAACCAAAAAAATAAGTAATTTTGGAAAGATTTTCAAATGCATCTTGAATCTCAAGTCAATAATCTTTATCAAGACTTCAAACAGAACTTGACACTATGAATTATTTGTGCATATGCTGAATGACTGTCATTTGCTCCTACTTCTGGGCTTCAAAAAGAGTGTTTATTTTAAGTGGGAGCTGTGAAGAATTGCTCAGCACAGTTGCAAACTCCTCCAAATAAGCTCCTATAAGTTCACAAGCTACAGATTGTGTGTACTGTACTATTTGACCATAAGTCTGCTTTGTTCCATATGTCTGATGTCTGTAACACATCCCCAGAAAATGAACAAACTTAAAAATACAGTCTAAATTATTATACACTCCAAACTTTAAATCCTTAACAAATACCACACATTCCCCTTTTCTAATTTTTATTTACCTCCAAGAAACTCTCTTGAATGCATGACCGAAGAAGAAACTAAATGCTACACACAAACACTATTTTTTTTAAAGGAATCCTACATAAAATTGTAAATATCTTCCATAACAAGCACATTTAACTCAAGATCTGGTGTTAAAGACTAGTAAGCTATGACCAGGTGACACTGTTAGTACACTGCTAGAAACAGGTATACAAGAAAAAGACCCCAAGGTGAGAAAGAGGACATGCCTGGACTAGGATTTTGCTGATGCAGGGGGAAAAAGAAGGGAAACCAAACCAAACAAGGGGGGGGGAATCGGGTTTTTTTTAAATAATTATTTTTAATACAACCAAAATTTAACTTTATGTGTCTTTTGGGCAGGTTAATACCCATACCTGTTCAAACCTATTGGTATCACCATAAAATAGCTGTCAACAGATAGTTATATTTGGAGTTGCTAGAGCACTACTACAGAAATCTTCCAGTTTTATATGCTATAGAGAGCTGAATTATAAACCCATTCTCTGCAATGCAAAACCTGAAGAAAGAAGCTCTATTGTATGCTGTCATATGATTCTATGAAATCACCTAAACTGGAGAAAAATAATGAGGCTGAAAGCCAGAACTCTGGTCTCATAAGGCAGGTCCTCTGGACCAGGTTGAGGCATTTGGAGGGCACTTTCCAGCCTCACTCTGGAAAACTAGTGATTTTCTGCAATTTCAGTTGATCTCCAACAGTGAAGTATTACAGAAGACTACATCCACGGATTTCTTTCATCTGTAGGCTTCATAGTTTTCCAAGTTCTCACATTCAGCTGATTATTTTTGTCAATCATAACACAGTATTGAATATGCTTAACTCATTTAAATTTTTTTCCATCTTTGAATGTTACCAAGCTTGTGAAGGTTAAAAATTACCCTGGAATACAGGTATCCAAAAGAACACGGCACAGAAAGGCAGCACAGACTGTGCTGCTCTGAAGCTTGCTATAAGAACCTGACTTCCTCTGATTGCCATTACAGCTGTCAGGAAAACTCATCAGAGATAATATTTTATGACAGATTTGCAAAAATAAAGATGTCCTATCTTATCATTATCTATAGGGCATGTTTTGTCCATCTGAAAGACAATATGATTCAGGAATATCATAGCAAATATGTCACAAGGGCTAGAAATGCAGAGGTGCTGAGCAATCACCATGGGGGGCCAGGGGGGAAGGCAGTTTTCTGGTGAGATACACATAAAGAATCCTCACACCTCTGCATTTTCTGCTGATATTTAACTTCATAACATTTCCTTCCATTAGAATTTGGGAAACAATCATAGTCACATACAAACGCTTCTGAAACTTGCATATGGAGACATTTATGATCATTAAACACTTATCTACCATTTTCTTTAATATTTTTCTGTATGAAATGAATTTTTTTTTCTAGAAATTCGAAGTTAAATGAAAACAGTTAGCTTTCCTGACTATTTTTTGATGTGTGGATGCAAATTTCGGTGGAAAAAATAATTATGCATAGAAACACAAACCACTGAAGTCAACAATGATTGAACCATCTGAATAACATTAGACACTTGCTATTAAAAAAATAGGAAGATTTATTTTACAAAACTTAAAATATAAACATAATCATAATGTGTGAAGGTCACAGAACACTGAGATCATCAATTCCAACCTTCAACAACACACACTGAACCACACCACGAAGTATATTTATGTTACTCTGCAAAACTTAATTGTACAACCTGAAAATATGAAGATATCCAAGTGGAAACACCTTAGGCTTTAGAACAAAAACATCAGAATTATCATAAATATTCCACTTTTTTGTCTTACACACCTACAACCAATAATCTTGAAGTATTTGAAAAATATTTTATATTAAAATTATATTCCAGTAAAAATTTCAACTTCATGGAATTCAGGCAGGTTTTTTTAGAATCACTATTGCATGTCTTCTGAGGTAGGGAATTTGAAAATAGATATTTAACCCAACAGTACTTGATGTAAAACAATTTCCAGGGCAATTATTTCAATAAAGGCAAACAAATGGCTTTGAAATACAAAGTTCAGATAGAAGACTTTTCTATAACAGCCATTTAGTAAGGTTTTTTTCCAATAACATGTATCTTTAATTTACCCTCCAGCATATGACCATCACTTTTAGTTTAATTTTAATTTCAGTGACAATGTAAATAATTTGATCCAATTTTTAAAGCAAACTCTTAACTTCAGATAAATTAGACACTTGTTCATTAAGCAAACCTATGAATTACTCAGTTTATTTTATGAATTTTTTTAAAGCTTTCAAAATCAAAGTTAATTCTGAGGAATGGTCCAAGAACTGCATAGCATAGAGAGAATTTTCTCCCATTTGATTGGTGCGACACACAGACAGAGTTTACTAGTTGCAATGAAAGCATGTTTATTCAACAGCTAGTTTTAACATATACTTAAAATCTGAAAACTGGAAAAAATCTGATTAGGAAAAAGCTGATGTAAACAAAATTTTGCTTACGTTTTCTTAATAGTTAAAGTTCTATTGGTTATGAACAATTCAGTCATTAGGTTATGGTTTAGACATGTGCTTTCAATGGTGTTTTTCAGATGAAGAATCTTTCACAGCCTTTTGAAAACTGCCCTCAATGTTGTTGTATTTTCCATCTCTCCCGGTATCTGAGGTTGCACAGTTCACTGCTCAGCAAAACATGTGCCCTGGATGTCCAAGCAGAAATGCATTATTCAAAGTGTAACACAAAACCTACCAGGCAGGCAGCTGCAGGTGAAATTGTTCCTGTCGTGTTTCTGGGCCACATCGGTGCAGGTCGCGTTGTTCTGACAGGGCTGGCTCTGACAAGCATCGAATTCTTCACACAGGGAACCCTTATAAGCATCTTCACACTCACAGAAAAATGTTGCCTAAAAAACAAACAGGATATGTACTGCCCAGTATATTTTCAAAGATTATGTTTTCATTTAATACCCTACTGAACATAGATGTTTGGGTTTCCTGTTTATAATAACAACAGCTGCCAGAGATACATCAAATACTTAACCCTGCACTAATTCTTCAGCTAAAATTTTTAATGATGTCAGGTCATTTCATCCAGACAAGGAGGCTGGGATCAGATCCATAATATCTAAATCACTATAAATCTTTTCTTCCATTCCAGAAACTAGATTTATAGGCTGAAATAACTGTCAGGATAAGTAATGTGCAGACTTACTGCAAAAAAATCCTACTACAAACATGCACCCTTCAAGGGAAGGGCAGGACTGGCTCCCAGGGGGTCACTTCAGTGGTGCTTCAGCAGTAACAACCCCTCCAATTTTGTTAAAATATGTCTTCTTCCCAATGTATTCATTACTTTTTCCAGACCCTGCTGCTTAATAAAAAAACAAGACCACTACCCCTGCTAAAGGTTTAAAATACCTATAGAAGGCATGATATGACATTTTTAGTAATAATATAGTTAAAATTAGATTTAAAAAAACTTTACATCACTAACATTGCCAAGGAAGGTTCAAAGAAAGGAAGCAAGGTAAGTTATCTCATCTGTAGTATAGATTTAGGTTAAATATCTATCTGAATTTGCTCAATAAACACTAGATGGCAACATCACTCACTCTCACGTTTCAAAGCCAGATCTTAGGGCTGGAAAGCAGCTGTCCCATGCACAGACATTGTAATGCAAATGTGCATGGAAGTAGAAACAAAAAGAGGGGGGTCTTCTATTTTTTACTCGTGTTTGCTTCATATGAATAAACATCTGTGGCTTAAGTAGAAAATAATCATCTTCACACAAATAAAAAACTTTACTCAGTAAATCCCAGATTTCAATCTTCCTTACAAATACCTCACCAGTAGAGTTATAAAAGGATCAATGTGACACATCTCTAAAACTCAAAATGATGGGCATGTTATTTATCAGGAGTGCAAGAAGTCCTTGCTAAGTGTACTAAGAGTACAGTCCATAAATGTTCTGGAATTTACCCAAGCATCATCACAAAATAGCTCTGAATATCTCACATATTAGAAATGACAGGCTTCCAAACAAGGCTGCAGTTCAACAGAAAGTCAGGCAAGCAAAACAGAGTCAAAATTATTGTACTCCCATAGTACAGTAACTCACTTTAAAGATAATTCATGTGAGCTGTCTACAGAGACACAAGCAGCCCGGCTCTGCCTGCACTAACATCCTGTAATAGCAATATAAATATTAATAGATTTAAACAGTGCAACAATCAGCCACTGCTTCAACAATATTGATTAAATAGGAAGTTAAGAAAAGCTCAGATAATATTGATATCACTCTAAGAGTTTCATACAGGCGTCAATTTACCATAAAGAGTAGTTAACAAAATGGGGTTTGAAAGCTGCAAAAGAAAAGCATTGTAGCACTTCAAACTGAAATGTCTAATGACAGATAACAGTTGTGAGGTGCTGACAAGTTATTCTATAGAGAAGATTAGGTGTTATTGTCACTTCCCCCAACTGATACTATTACTGTTTCCCTGAATAGCTAACATGTACTAGCATATTTGAGGAAAACTAAGTCAAGAAGCAGCGCCACATTGCCACACCAGCAGTATTAATGTCACTATCTAAGAACTCCTAAACCATCTACTGTCTATAAACAGTTCACCTGTGTATTTTACTTGATTAAAGCGAGTGCAAATCTATAATATATCATTTTGGATGGTAATAAAATAAATTTCTTAAATAATCTGATATTATCCAAGCTGTATCATATTATAAATACAGTTGGAATATAGTAATGTTTTCCCTATTTTAAGTAAGCAGAGTAATAAGTACTTTTTTCTACTATAGTAAAGAAACTGTTAAGAGGACAAGAATAAAATTTATGTCTATGCTTTCTCTTGCTGAGAAAGACTTTCAGTATTTATTACAACTCCCAGTGAGTTGCTATAATATTTGAGCAAAACATTGTTGTATGATAATTACATACTTTGTGGTTAGGAATATATTGGACTTAGGAAAATAAGTCCATATGCAGGGCAGCTTGCCTTCAGGTATACATTAGGGTTTCTTATAATTTGCCTTTTTACAAATTATAATTAAATATATCTACCCCAAAGCTTCTAGTCCACAGAGAAGAGATGGAATCCATTGCTATTCATTTCAATGTTAATTCTCTGTGCCAGCAAAGGCCAGTTATTTTTGTGTAAATCTCATGGGTTCTAAATCTAGCAATAAAATCTCATTTTTACACAGTCAGCTCTTCCATATTTTACATGGGAGAGCTGAAGTTGTGGAACAGAGCAATCTGTGAAAGAAACAACTTTATCCCCATACGTAAATAAAGTTGTGGCATTCAAAACGAATAGATGGGCAAAGTTCACTTCAAAATCCTACATGAAGTCAGAAATTCACACCAGACAAATCTCTCTTCTTCATGTTAATACAAATATTTTTCTCTTCCATTAACACCTAACTGGTTTGAGGACAACTTACTCTGGTGTAAGGCTGAGTATATGAATCTGAAAGTTGTATTTATATTGTGATGATGCCAAGACTAGTGTTGTACTTTTGACACATTCCTGCTTCCCTCTTGTGGACAAATGGCAAGCATGGCAGGAAGACAGAGGTACAAAGTTCATACAAAGCAAGGAAAAGGCATCACTTGGACTCAGCAAAACCTCACAGAACTTTGTTCAAAGTGGTGGATTTTATGTTACTTTCAAAAGCAACAGTAATTGAAAAAGAAACTCTGCATTAAAACTTTGCTTTTCATATCCACAGTCTATAAAAAGTATCTAGCTGAGTAGAAGCCAAGTTATGTACCAGTAAGGAATGAGTAAAAACTGTCCAAGACTCCCAGGTTGGACCAGAATTCATTTGTTTACAGTTGTATGCACTCCACAGATAACAGTTTGCCACTGTGCTCATACCACTGCAGCTTGTTAATTACATTCAAATTTCCCATTAAGCAGATGTGGTCCTACATTCTTCTACATTAAACTAGATTTGAAATAAAACTATGAAGTACATAAAGCTCCAAAGACAACCATAAATCTTCTTGGCACTGGGAGCAATGACTACAGCCAGCAGAGCTCTGAGCTTGTTCATGGTATTAGGTCTTTTATCCACTCTTCTAAGAAGTTGCTTTGCATCCTGCAAGACTAGATTGTGCAAAACAGAATGAATTATAGATAAAAACAAACAGCAAATCACAAAGGACTTGCTGTAAACTTGAAGAAAATTAAAGTTTAAGTTCTGCAAAAAGAACTGTGTCCTGGGAAACCAACACAATGGTTGTACATGTCAAGCGTGTAATTTTGGCAGTTGTTTGCTCCGTCATTAGGGAAATCATGGAGATATTTTAGGGTATATCTCACATAGTTTGAGTTAAACAAAGGCAAAAACATTCTGCTTAATGAAATACGCACCTTCTATTTTTACCTTATGCTGGGCATGAATCAGTTTCTCAGCTGAGAATAAATTCTCTTATGCAACTTAATAGGCTGAGGAGCAAAGAAATCTCACAGATCTAAACAAACGCCATGGACAAAGACACAACACAGCATTTTTATTCTCCCTGAAGTAGGAGGCTGGACATAAATTATGCACATTTTGGTCACTGTATCTGAGGTTTTAGTGAGCCCAGCAGGCTACCTGGCACAGGTTTCATGGCACTCAAGAGGATCGCTGGGGACATTCCTCATTTGTTCAAGTTCTAGAAAATTCAGGAGCAGTTTGGAACATGTGAAAATAGAAGAAATTGCATTTCTAAAGAAAAAAATTTATTTGAAAAGATATTTAGATATCTTCATACAAATATATTTATTAATTTTTATATATTATTTTGTACTTAGAGATATTGAGATTCCTGCTAATTGCAGATCTCTGACTGCCATTAATTGATAGACACCTCTCCAGAAATGGACTTCAACATGGTTTCTGTGTCCCACAGGGACAGAATCGGTCAACTACGGCCTAGTGCATGTTACATCCAAAACACTGCCTCAATAAACTTTCCTGTTAATAGATTCAGAGAAAGAAAAGTGGAAATATAAGAACAGTCCTAAATTTTTCTATTCATTTGCCAGGGAAAACAACATACCACATGTGCACAAGGCGGGGCTCATTTATCACTAACTATTCCAGTTTTAACACATAAATTTTTCAATGCCAAGATTACAAGTAGGGACATATAAACACTGATTTATCTTTTTTTGAGTAAAATAATTGCTTCTCTTTCTCGTCGTGAAGTCAATCTGTCTTTCCTTTTAAAGAAAATTTTACTTTACTTACCATGTCTTAAATATTTATAACACATGGATAATTATTAAAGGCCATATATGCATTTTCCTTAATGCCATATATGCATTTTCCTTAATGTTAATTCTTCTGCATAGATACAGGAAGTAATTTATTTTTATTTTGTGACATATGACACGCAACAAGAGAAAAAAATAAGTCATAAAAATGGACAAACAACATGAAAATATACAAAATAAGGCTATTTAGTAAAGGTTTTAACTCTGACAAAAAAATGGAAAAAGACTAAATTTTGATATGATGTTATACATAGTAAATTTGAACATATTATTTACATAAGTGAAGTTCAAGATGCCAAATTTATAAAATAAAAATTATAAATATAGTAAAGCAGAAAAACTAAACTGGACTATGAAACAGAACCCTGTGTCTGAATGAATAATTTATTTGGATACCAGCCAGCTGGTATAGCAGAGTAGCACTTATTTCTAAATGCATCTTGCAATAATTATGTTCACACATTACCTCCAGCATTTTATAAAATTCATTTTTGAGAAATAAAGCAGACAATTATTCCAGATGTTAGCACTGCCTTGTATATATAGATTACTGTAGCAATTTAATTATTGTTGTTACAATTCAAAACACCCTTTTTCTATCAAACATGCTTATTGAGAATTTAAACCAGAAAATGGCAGCAGATGAACTAAAAGTGAATTCACTAAATATGCCAAATTTTCTGTGCTCAGAGCAGGCTCACAGCTGTTAATATTTACTCAACAGTTACTATTGCTTTTATCTCCCAAATGAATATTAATAAAACCAAAGATTAATTGCGCATATTTGTGCTGTAAATGACTTTTAATCCATGAAAAAGAAAATAACGTATAGAAGGTAACAGAGTATACGGGATCTAAGTCACAGAAGGCCAGTCTGGTTTTGTAAAAGCAAAACACAGAATGCAAATTTAACAGATTTGGTTCTTATTTTCTCATATTACTTGACCACATGAAAATCCACAGTGGCCAGTGGAATTGGCATTGTAATCTCTCAATGTAGTATTATGTAAAAGAGAAAGATGTACAGGAAAACTCCCAAGCAATACCAAATTATTCAGTTCTGTTTCTTCTCATAATTATGCTCAGATAATTCCATTGCACTGACCAGTGTATTCTGAGCGACCAGTTAGTAAGATGTGTAGAGATAAGCACTAAATTAAATCACACCTAAGACCAAAACAAGGTTGAAGACTTAAACTGGAACACATAGGTCTGGAGATTGGAGATCCCAAGTGTCCACCACATTGGGCCTTTTCTCATAAAGAAACATTCTTAGGTAGTGGCAGGATGCAGTACAAATTACCTTATACCTGATCAGAATAATTGGTTTTACTGCCAGGAAGGGTAAGAAACTTTGCATCTCATATCTGTTATTCTCTTACTTCAAGTCCTTCATTTCTAGGTATAGGCAATAAATATATGGTTATCTAGTAACACCTGTGAGCTTTAGAAGGCTGTGACACAGCAGCAAGGTATGCACACACTCAGAGGACTGTTTATAGTATCGTGGAGTTGCCACACTGCAGGAAGGTCTCGGTAAGTTCCCCTTACCTCATCTGGTTTGGTGATACATTTTCCTTTCCCCGAGCACTGCAAGTTCTCTGAATGGCTTCCCACAGGCAGGCAGGTACTGACTTTCACTACCACGGTCAAGCGTAGAGCCACAATGCACTTGGTAACTGAATCGTTCAAAAATCCTTTAAAAAAAAAAAAAAGAAAATATTCTTACTATGTGACAAAATACTCTGGTACATATTAATGCCCTACAGCTAGACAAGCAGATAAAACTGATTTGAAATAAACTGTCAACCAAGAACAGCACTGCTCCCACTTAATACACACCTATTTGAATTCAATGCGTGTAAATACAAACAAGAACACAGTTTGGAGACAAACGCTCATTATATTGATTAATAAAAGAAAGGCAGGATGGTGAAACAGATCTACTTCCAGAGCTGTGATCTGCAATCATTTTTGAGGTCTCAAATAATCAAATGCTTATGCCTGCTATCTTTTTGATATGTAAAAAAATATATTTTTAAGTTTTCTAACTACAAGGAACATCAAAATCAAATTTTGCGGAGGAATGTGTTTAAATGAATTCACAAAAGTTACTTCAGAGCTAAAAGCACACAGATTCATTACACTGGTTAAAGATGCAGAATCCCTTTGTCTCTATTTTTTATGAAGTTTGCAAAAATATACATACACAACTTGACAGCACTTCTTTGTGTATTATTGAATGCAAGTATTATTGAATGTCTGATCTGATTTCTCTATAAGGTGATATAGCAGGTAGAGATGAACACTACATGAAAATGGGAACATTTGACAAGGAAGAGGGAAATTCATAAATCTCTGGTTAGCACCTGTAATTGCATGGAATTATAAACTTTGTTGGTTGGAAGCTATTAAAACACGCTGGAGCTTAACAACATCACTATCACCCACATTTCTAACAGAGATATCTGGAAAATAAAATAAAGGACGGCAGGAAAAATAAAATATGGCACATACAGAGCCCATGACATACACAATTAAGTCAGAGTTCCTTTCAAAACATATAGACTCTGCTCCTCTCCTTTACTTGTGCTCGAACTGCATTGTTTCAGCAGAGGGATTAAACTCCTGGGTTACAGCCCTTCCATGTGTGGCTGTTTTGTTTGGGGAGCTTGTGGCAGAATAAATGTGCACTGATATAAAATGTGTGAGTTTGGTACAGTGTATATACTGTATGCAGAATACATGCATAAAAAATCCACCAAAGATCCTTCCATAAATTGTCAAATTTGGCTCCACTATCCTTAGTGTAGATAGACTCCAAAGGGTATTCGAGTGTAGTACCAGTATGGAACCTTACAGACACAGAACCATTGCAGCATTATTCTTTTCTTTAGAAATTATTACAGAGAGAATTTAAGCAAAAAATTGATTTATTTTTTTTAAATATTCTTATTTTTAAAAAGAATCACAGTAAATAGATGCAAGAAGTGTATGGCATAGAATTTTTTTTCTAACATTTTCCACTTTAGATTCTAAAATCCACTTACAGCCTAAACCTCTAAGGAGCTTCAATGATGCAGTCTAGCTTCTTGCATTATAGACTGGAAATAGCACAACATTTAGTCAAGCAAAAAAAAAAAAAAAATAGTACAACAAAACATTTATTATGAACAGGAATAAACAAAAGTTTTGTGGAACACTTAGAACATCAAGTGAATTTTCCTTCAGAACAGCTGCTAAGCATTACTTACATTCTGCATACGGAAGTGTCAAGCATGACTAATTCTACAAATTCCATAGAAAATCATATGGAAGACTTCCATTCTTTGTCCTTCATTTTTAGATTTCACTTCTTGAAATGCTGCCTTCTTTCAACAATTAGTTGCCTATTATCCCTAAACCCTGTCTTCAAAGAGGAAAATCTCATGTCCAACATAGACATCACCAGCCTGAGTGTAGCCTTTACAAGTTAGCTAAATATTTTAAGGGATCAGATTAAAAAAAAAAAAAAAAAAAAAAAGATGTTTTGGGTATGGTTCCAAATGTCTAATGGTCTGTTTTTGCTAGTGAAGATTATTGTAATCTGATGACCTCTCCAGAGCTAGCCAATTTATTCTGGCCTCAATACATACCCTATTTTTACCCATCTGTTCAAAGATGCAGCCAGAATTATTTTCTTTAACAACTGAATGCTATTGTCACTGGCAGTCCTGCAATTATACATGAATGCTTGGAAGAATGTGGTATTTAGGAAATGTCTTTGGGTTCACATTTGCTTGTCTGAAGCAGATTGTTACATATTCTTCAGGACAGTTCCCTAAAGAAATTTTAAATCAACCTTCTTTGTACTTTGAATCCTGTTACTATTTTGGTATCAAAAGCCCTTCGGCAAGTCACTGAAAAAATCATTATTCTCACTGGAACGCCACATATTTTCCTGTAATTTCCAATTATTTCACCTGATTTCCAAATACTAGAAAAATACAACCACGGATATTTATTTTCACTCTACAGAAGTTGCATACAACTTTCGGAGATCTCTAGATTTTAAGGCTAAGAGAAGCTTGTCTGACTACCTAAATATAATTCCCTGCTTAACTCAGGTCAAAGCACTTCAATTAATTCCTTCCCGAATTCCCATAACAGCAACTGAACTAGAGTGAGTTTTAAGTTCTATTTTTAACTTCTAGGTAGGAGAATAATTTCAGAGGCATATTTACAGCTACCTTCATCTAAGGTCTGGAGAAAAACATTACAGCAGTTTATATCAAAAAGTAATTTTGTTCAGTTCAACCTTGCTGGTTTTCCAAAGCCAGTTAAAACATAATGACATCGAAGCATTTTCAGTTGCAGAATTCAGGGTTGAGCTATTTACAGTAATGTTAGGGAAACAATTCTAAAGTCTAATAAATCATAATGTGACATGAATAGTCATTTAGATTGCAGAGGAGGCGTTTGCAGGCTTTGTGCACACACATTTGATAGTCTGAGAAATGCCTGCACGATTTCACTGGCAGTATGTGTGGTAAAATACACTACAGTTCATCCCTCCCTGGTAGTTTCACCTACTTATGTCTAGGAGCACCAAATACATATGCTCTGTTTCACTCACATCAAGAAAGTTAAGAATGAAAAATAAGGAATAAAGTCAAAACCAAAGACGACGGGTGTCATCATTATGTCCAGGTGCTTTCAGCAAGGTCATATCATACTGTTCAGATTGCCACTACTTGCACTTTCTAAACTACACAAATTGATTTGCTTCTTCACAAGCCGCATTTCTCAACAACGTCTTCCTTCTAAGCACAGCAGACTGAGGTCAGCAAGCTGGTCCATACTGGACAGCCAAACTAAGGAAGACTGAAGCTAGCAGACCACCAATTAAGATCATTATCTTATTGTACATAATAGTAATGAAAGGCATAACACTTCACTACAAATGCTTAACTAACTCTTGGTGTGTACCAAACAGTCACACACACAAACACTTGCCTTTTGCTATTGGCTCAAATGTATTTCTCTGTATTCTACACAGTGAAAACATGTATTCCAACAGATACTCACCTGCGGCTGAAATAATAGATTATCATTTTAGTTCCCTACATTAAAGTTCCAGTTCACAAAAATATAGGTCTTTCAGTCCACCTAGAGGTTTCTTGGATGAGTGAGAATGACTGCCAAGGGGATTGGGCACTCACTCACAATGAAGTATCAGTCCTCAAGTTTTCAACTTATTTTTAGCCTGGTTTCCTAAGGAAATGAGACAGCAGTGGGACGTCTATCAGTTTCCATCTGTTCTCTTTTTCTCTCTCAACAACTTCCCACACCAAAAGCTTTTGGGGTCAGTAGCCAACTTCAACATTTTGCAAAGCAGTGAAGTTCTCAAAGACACCAGGTGCCTACAGCTTCCCTATACAGGATACAGCCCTGGCACCAAGGGCATTGGTAAGCCAAAATGGGTAGGAAAACAAAGACTAAGGTGCACAGTACAGTCATTGTTTGGAAAATGGGAAACTGAGATATATTCAAATGCAGTTGATTCTGAAAATTTACCTTTACAAGTTGAAGTAGTAGAGACCTGCTTTTGAGTTACAAATGGACAAACAGTTATCACCTTTTCCATGACCTTAAAACTCAGGGTCATTAAGGCTTATCAATACTCTCAAAGCCCTGACACAAATACTGTTCTATAGAATTTGGAAAACGGGTCAGGAATCCCTTCCTTGTCTGCTCAGGATGGTTATCATACATAAGCAGAAAACAAGAAATGAGAAACAGGTAATCAATGCCATTCTCGATTTTTGATGCAGTACTTCAGTTCCATCAGCACCACACCGAACATCTGAGATCATTCTCTAATGATGCTGCTAGGCAACACAGCATCTGGGGATACAAAAATACAGCTGCAATAACAAGATTGCTATTTTGTCCACAAATAGTACTATTTATAGGTGGTACAACTCTCCCAAATTCTACATAGATCAGCATGCTTACTGTGTTTTATCGGAGATACTGCTTCTAAAAGTCTATATATATTTTAGTGAGAATCAGTTCAAGACCTGTTTCAACTATTTTATTTTTCAAAAGTTCACATGAAACAGCAATTTAAAGAATTTTTTCCGGTTGTTGTTAAGTGACTGAAAACCTTTCTATAGCATTTTTTTTCTTCTCCAAATTGATACCATAGTTACAGTAATCAGTTTAAAAATAGATACACTTTCTTCCTTTGCTATCAACATTGAAAACTCAGCCTGGGCTCCTAAAATCAAACATATACTTTCTTCTCGGGCACAATCACTTGAAGGTAAGCAAGTTGCTGGTGAAGTTACATTCTCAGTAACATTACTGCAATTCTACCAGAGGCAGATTGACAATGATAGTGTTACACTGGTGTAATAGAAAGCAAAATTTTGGTGTCAGAAAATTATTACCAAAATGTTGGGAAGAAACAGCACACAGTTGGACTTTCAAGATGGAGCTCATTTTTGCAGGACTGGTAGTTTAAATATATTTATGAACTGAGCAAACCAATTGAATTCACTCAGTATAGAAAAATCAACAAGCACACGTTCCATTACATTTCCTCTATAACAAATAGCAATTTCTGAATTTCATTGTTACTTAAACAATTACCCAACTTAACAGCTTTGCTGGACCAAAACCCACAACGGAACTATGAAATAGTTAGCTAACAGGAGCACACTTACATTTACAAAACCACTTTCATACTGCTTATGAAGGAGAGGTGACAGTTTAGAGTGTGACTTTCTGCCACAGCCTCAAGGACTCTGCTTACAGTCCAAAATGCTGGTGGAAAGCCCAAAAAAGGGTGACAAGACTAGTCTTCTAAAAGATTTCCTGTATCACAATTTCCCATTGTATGCTTATTTGTCAGCATTTCAACAATGTTGTCAAGCTGGTAGTGAACTAGTTTGGGCATAAATGTAGACCACCAGAATCTCTGATATCACACCTCATAAAAGCAGTTGAATGTGGTGGAATACAAATGACGTAGCTGGGCCTGCACTAAAGGGAGCTGTGGAAGATGGGATGACAAGGTTGGCAGGGGTATATCTATAGTGACTTAGAGGTTTCACTTAGATATATCTACAGTGACCTCAACTTAGAGGCTTTATGAGTGGCCGCCCTACTTTTAAATACACTTTACAGTATGTTACACTACTAGCTGAAGATCTCAAAGTATTTTACAAGCATTATTAAAATGCACCCCTCATTGTCCTCACATTGGTACACTGCATAATGCACCAATTGTGCACTGGTGTCCTTATTTCACAGGTCAGGTTAAGCAATCTGTCCAAGATCCCACAGTGCAAACAACCATGGGATCAACTGAACATAAATATCATGACTGGCCACAAAAGTCATACTCGAAGAATGAGAAATCTTAAAATTAAATAAACAAACAAAAGGCAAATACCTTTCACCAAGCTTTACAAATGTGAGCAGATGAACCTTCAGACTAGAAAAATAATTTCCCACTGTTACTTGCTAGAAGTAGCAGTGAATAAAAATTAATTTTGATACTTTCCCAATTAAAGATTACTCTAAAGAGTAAAAATTATTTAAATGCTAGTTTAAAAGATAATACAGTGTAAATAGTCTAATGTTTACATCTACTTATATATGGGATGAGGTACATGCAACTTGACCATGAAGGACAGGGTATTTATTTCATCGTATTTATAGACACCACTTCTTTATACCCTTTCTTATAGAGGCCTACAGCATTCTTCAGAATGGTTTGGATTTCAACTGAACACTTCATTTTTTGCTTTATAAGGCCATCTTTTTTAAAAAATCATTGAAATTAACACTTCATTGCACTCTTTTTGCTGTTCACTGTTCTGCTGCTGCTGCTATTGTTTACCAAAAGGCCATTTTCTGCAAGGTTAGTTCTTATGCCCAGAACCCCAGGGAAATGTTCAGCTGAGCACAGTGCTGAATACTGCAGACAATAGGGCCATTCCAGGTAAACTACACACTTAAAAATGAGAACCCCACAAGCTGGAGGAGTTGTCACCAAAGGCCCAAGGCTGACTTGCACAAAAGGGTCACGGACACGGACGTTCCTGCACATGGGCAGAGCAGCAGAACTGCCAGAACACTCCAACCATGGCATGTGCAGGGCAGTGAGATTTAATTTAGTCCACAGTGAAAGAGGGTTAAGTCAAATGACTGCACATATGCCATGGGCTGGGAGCTCACACAGATGCTCTGCTGACACAGAGCCACTTGTTAAAGCTGGAGTAACTTGATTACGTGGCTCTCACTGAATTCAGTTCACACATCTCCTATTATGAAATAAAATTGTCCTATTTAATCTTTTGTTTAAGTGAAAACAATTTCAAGACACAGTAAACTGCTTTCTTTTGATGGAAATGCATGTGTGTTTTAAAGGTAGGTAACAACACAAAACACAACATCCCAAAGCCCCATTTACAACTTGCCTCCTAATCTGAATTTCTACATCCAGATAAAAAGAGCTAGAAAAGACTGACTTGTTTCAAAATATAGCTCTAGATTATTTATTTTTTGCGTAATATTTTTGCACTGTTTCATTTTGTCTATTCAATATCACTGCAGTCATACTAGTGGTGACCACTTGTTAATGCATGATGAGGCCTTTAAAGGAGATTCATTAAATAACCAAAGAGGATCAAAAAAGTAAATAAATTCTCAGGGCAGAGATAGGAAAGAAAATACTTCATTGCACTAGAAAGGCAGAACAGCATTTTGGACAGGAAAATATTATACTTTCTGACATAGAACCATATTGTTCACACACTTAAAAAGCAACAGATCGCTTGTGTTTGAGAAGCCAAGCATTACTTTTCCTTTTTAAGCAAAGCTTTAAAAAGTTTTGTGGAATTCAAGCAAACTGCCTTATAGGTGCTGGCATTTGAATGGCATCAGTATTCATTTCACCAGAAAGATGTTAGAGTATCCATTTTTAAATTAATTTGTACAGCTACCAATTTCATTTAAGGAAATACTTCTGAAATACTTGATAAGTATAGTTTAAAGCAGCTAGTTATGTTGTATTGATCTAAAATGGTGGGCATATTGGATAAAAACAGATTATATACCTGGTCTACATCATGTTTCATTTGCTGTGATGAAAATAACCATTATAATTAAAAGACTGTGCTGGAGGATTTATTTTCTATTTGGATAAAAATATTATTTCATATAAATGTTAAACCTTCTGCCTTATTATCTACAAGGTCTTATCTGAGAAATAGAAATCTTGCTTATAAATGTCTTCATCTCATTTTATAAGCAGACAATAAGCTGAACAGCTAATGAAGCAATATCTCATGGAAGTCACTTTTTAAGCAGCATCATGGAAGAGCTAAATATAGCACAAAGTCAGAAAGCAAGGAGTTTCAAGCTGTGTACAAGCATTTTTTTACATTTATAGATATATAAACTTTTTAACATGTTACCTATGGGAAATGAAGGCAAAATTATAACACCCAACTGTTTGTTTTACTGTTTTTCTGAAAGAGCTTCAGCAGTGGGCAGACCAAGGCAGAAAAGCAATTTTTCCAACATTTTATCATGAAAGCTGATGAGAAGCAGGTTTTATTCAACAGAAATAATACTTTAACAGACATGATAAAGACCTGAAAACAGAATTTCATTTTTTAATCTTGTTGGGAGAAAGAAAGGAAACAGGTTGCATGCATACAGTCGGCACTGCCAGCTTCACACTCTACACTATGCCCAAACCCCCCAAATAAACACTTCTTAAAACTAAGTAATAATCATATAGTATGTAATTTTGTACTGGTATGAAAAGGAAAATGGTTTGAAGTTGTGTCAGGGGAGGTTTGGGTTGGAAATTAGGAATAGGTTCTTCCCGCAGAGGGTGGTTGGGCGCTGGAACAGGCTCCCCAGGGAAGTGGTCACAGCACGGAGCCCAACAGAGTTCAAGAAGTGTTTGGATGATGCTCTCTGGCTCAAGGTGTGACTCTTGGTCCTGTGCAGGGCCAGGAGTTGGACTTTGATCATTGACCCTGGTAGGTCCCTTCCAACTCAGGATATTCTATGGTTCTATGAATTATTTCTCAATCTCCAAATTCACTGGGGGAAAAAAGAAGCTATGGTGGTTTTGTTTATGAGCTGTTAACTGGACTGTTAAATATAACCTGCTATCTGTGCAGCCACACAGGTGTATCTATACCAGTTTTCCAAGTAGACTGGAAAGTGTGTGAAATTAGAACAGACTGACTGGAAGTCTCTC
The DNA here is from genome assembly GCF_009829145.1 of Chiroxiphia lanceolata. NCBI lineage: Eukaryota > Metazoa > Chordata > Aves > Passeriformes > Pipridae > Chiroxiphia > Chiroxiphia lanceolata. Next base: position 15,900,352 of record NC_045646.1, on the reverse strand, counting down.
AGCCACAGGTGTATCTTTAGATACACCTGAAGCACAGAACTGTTGCCTGAGTAAACAGGTATATTAATTTAATACCAGGATAAAATAACTGACTCGTAAAAGAAACAGATGGTCTACAATCACTGCAAAACAACTAAAATGCAAGTGTTACAATAAAAGCATTAAAATATTTTTTTTTATGTTGGTTTTGGTTTTTTCAGTATTTGTGTTCTCAAAGTTAATGTTCCAGTTTTCAATCAGAATGTGATTGGACGCCCAGATAAAAGAGATGCATGCAAAAAGTCATAGAGGATTTATGAGGGAGTAGCCATACAGCCTGAAAATGTCCTTCAAAGCCCCTCAGGAAGGCCTTTTTTATTTTTTAAAGAAAAATGTTAGTGCACTATTTTTTCAAGAGAGTTAATATTTAATCAACTTAGTAAATCTTATGTGCTTGCAACAAGCTTCTGTAGAAAAATATATCCATGTTCCAAAATCCAGTATATTATTCCCTGAAAGCGAGAAGTGCACAGTGCTGAATGGATTAAGATTCTCCCCAAAACATATAACAAGCAGCACTTTCAACTCACCACAGAGATCCTGTGCTGTAACATGTTAGTGTTCACGAGAACTTCAGTCTGAAAGACTTCTGCCCAAACTGATGCTGCATCGGGGAACTCTTATCTCATTTTTTCAGACTCGTAAAATGTATTTCATCTGATTTCAATTTCTCAAAATATAGTGCAATGAAGAATAGGTGTGTGACTCTAACAAGGTAAAGTTTTGCAGTTAACTCATTTTCAAATGTTCTAGTACCATTATTGCTAGCATCAATATATGAAGATCCTGAATTAAAACAAATACCAGTGAGACGTTTTGTAAATATGATAAATAGTTAATGCGGGAATCACTCATTAACTTCAAAGAACATTGGGACAAATAGTATGAATCTATAGCTCTACTGATGTAAAAAACCTTCCATAAATTAATGTTTTAGATGTTGAACCCTTAATTGCAGTCCCTTATTTAAAGATATCATTCATTCCCTCCTGCTTCACTTTCTAACTATCTCTTTGGCAAATCTTGATACTCATCCATAGTGCTCCACAGAAGTGATATTTTTCTGTATAAATATCAAAAACATTTCCTATTCAGAAAAAAACCCTCAGTTAAATGTTCCTTTTCTTTTTTTAAATCCTGCCTTGGGGCACAAAACTTAGAAATTCTCTTGGCATCATATGAAACTTTTCTGTTGCAAACCATGAGCAGGGATGAATAGTTCACCTGGCTTGTACCATGGACCAACCACCTAGTGATTACCTTTGTCTGGCAGTAACCTGGCATTAAAATCCACCTTGGGTTATGGAGTGTGCTTCATCGTGCTCCTAATCCACCTAAACTACTGAGTGAGTCAATACTTTCAGGGGTGTTTTCACTTAGACCATGAGCCATATTGGTCTTTTTTTTCCCATTGGCTAATAAGTACACTTCCTAATAAAATGTTATTAATTTTTTTTAGAAGACTGACACATAGTATCAAACCTTACAAAAAAATCTTTAAAAATACTCTGAGCAAAGCATGGAAAGAATGTGTTACAGAAGGTAAAAGCCAGTCTTCAAGTTAGTACTCTTTGCCATCTACTGGGGCTTATTTGAACAGGGTAAATGCTGTAATTTAACAACATAATCATGCTGCATAATCACAGCACTATAATTCTTTTCTTGCACTTCAAAAGACTGTTTGCAGATGCAGCAGCCATTTTATAAATCCCATTACAGAATACAGGCCGCTTCTTTTCCTTTAGTTGTGCTCCACTTTCTCCCTTCATTCTCATACAGTGCAGGTCCTGTCTCTGGGGGGAGCAGCACTGTGCTGGAGGTGTCTATTTTTAGATGTCAGAACAGAATTCTTCCCAACCTCTAACACTGTTCCCCGAACCACATGATCAGCAAATCAGCACATTACTGCTGACTTCTGTGTCTTTTCAATCTTGTCTAAACAACTTTAAACTTGTGTCATCACAAGGTAACACAAAACAAATAATATTTCCCTAAATGTTTTCTCTTTGGTGTAAATAACTTATTCAGAAAGATTTGCAAGAGGTAATTAAAGTACCTTGCTGAGTAAAAAAACCTTGGAGGCAATACAGTGAGAAGTGACTCAAAAGTGACTCAAGATGTAGATCAAAGAGACACATACAACCAAAAAAAAAAAAAAAATCAAATGGAAAAAACATCTCTCAGACCTCCCCCATTTTTCTTTTACAGTTCTCATTAGAAATTTTTTAAAAGAAAACAACAAATGCCATTGTACAGAACTCACAAATTAAGACAAGAAACCTTTAAAAACTCATTTGAATAAACAGAAAAACTGGGGGAAGGAGGGAGAAAATATAAAACGTAAATATATTAACGGTCATGGTCCACAGTCTTACTGTGTGACTCTATGTTTACAGCATCCTACAGTATCTTGTGGCCTCCTATTGTTCTATCTTAAAGAGCATCAATAAAAGCACATGCAATATTATTGCTTTTTTATATATAATAACCCAGTTTAATTTATTGTACCTTTGTATAAGCTTGTCATGCATATCAAGAAAATATGAAAAGTTGTCTATCAGAAAAAATATATTCATGTGATCTTATTGAAAACTAAATGACTGAAATCTAAAGACTTGTGAGTCATGTCAACTTCACAGACCACTTCCATACATCTGGATCATATCTGAAGTAAAGATTAAATTATTTTTCTATAAGCCTTGGCAGAATTGCAGATTTCAGTTAAGACAACATTCAGCATTTTTCACAACAAATAACTGAGTTACTTTTAAGTTTTACACTCAAGACACTTCATTGTACAAAAACTGATGATGGAAAGTAAGCAGAATATTTCCATATAATTGAGAAGGAAATTCGGAGGTTATTTTGTTTTTTCTTTCTTAAACTAACAAATTCATGTTTCAGTGTCTTTATCGCTTTAATATTTCACCCTTTCTTTGCTCAGCTGTTTTAATAAAAGAAATAATTCTGGGAAAAGCTATAAGTAAGTTAAGACCACATAAAATAATTTACTCTGGAAAACAGTTGAGTTACCTCATTACTTGATTATTTGATAGCACAGAGTTGGAACCCCTCAGGACTGAAAGATATGTAGAAGGAATGTTTCATATTCATTTTCTATCAAAAGCACTACAGCTAATCCAACCATTTGCTAAAATAAATAGGATTTATAAAAATTCAAATGCACTATAACCTCACTCATCTTGACTAAGCACTCAGACACTCCTATTCATGAACATCTCACTGTACTACTGGAGCCTCCCTGCTGCTTCATGCAAATGCATTTATGATTCATGTTCTTTACATAAATCAAATTACACTACAGTAACTGGAAAATTCTACAAAGAATTTCACTATCAGAAAATTAAAAAGAAAGACCAAAGAAAATCTCAAAAGCCACATGGAAGTAAAATAAGAGGTATCAGAAAACTTGCACTGCATTAAATAATCTATTTTTTATGAACTAAGCCCCATTTTGTATTCATCAAGGAAAAGGTACATTTTTCACCTCGTGTTACCCAACACAGAATAAAAAATTTAAAGTAAGAATCCCAGTGACAGAAAGGCAGCTACAGAGACAAATAGGACAAGACAAACTATGAAAGAACAACAGAACATACGTTTTAGTCAACTGAATTAATAGCCTGTGCTGTACTATGTATAAAGTCAAGTGGAACCTTCACAGAGCAACTTAGGCCCTCTGTTTGGGAGCTTATAATCCAAGATGTGCCTTTGGGCACTTTCACGAGTGTATAAAAGCTACAAATTATCCTGTCTTCAGGATGCTTTTATCATACATTAGCTACCATAAGGCAAATGCAAAAATTTATTCCTGAGGAAGACACATGAGGATAACTTTTTCCCTGACAAATTAAACGCAAAATTAGATTAAAAGGAAAACAAAAAGGTTAAAACTAAGCATCTTGGAATAATAGAAAAACCCCGAAACTGGAAAATAGTTTGAAGAAAATAAACAACACTGAAAGAAACTGCTGCTGACAGTAATCAAATTATTATACTAACAATGTTTCAGCGGTATCTTTGCTAAGTGATAGCTCAAAAAGGAGAGAACAAGGCACTATAGCTGCATTTGGAATTTTCTATATTAGCTACACACTTGGATTTTGTCCCAATATTTCTGCAGCAGAATGTTTTTAATTTTACATTTATTAGCATGATAAGTTATTGAATAGCAATTGTGGCAGTTTATAGTTCATTATAAGATATACAGCATTTCAAGCAGATAATAATAAATGCTGTTATTACAATGACTTTGGTTTCATGTCATTGGTATAATAAAACATCTGCCCAGAAATCTCAATTTAATTAAGTCTATTGCATCTATGCATAAATATTGCATTAAACCAGTATTATTTCCCATACACTTAAAAATAACATATCAGCCTATTTTCATTACACTCCTTCCACAAAGATGCTTAACATTTAATTGCCCAAGGAAACAAATAGTATATTTCTAAGGTTTCATATTCACAGAGACAAAACTAGAAAATAAAAAAGTAGTGCAATTAAACATTGTTAAAATATAATAGGAAATCTGATCTTCTACTATATTTTTTCAATTTTACTGTGTACAGGCTTAAGCTTCTTCACAAAGTACCTCATGACCCAGTACCTGACAAAGGAACACCTCATGCAGACAGTTATATACTGTAGCATTTACCAAAAGCTTTACAGTTATTAAAATAGAACACATAAAATATCTTGCATCATCTAAAGGTATCAAGCAAAAATGACCATCTACATTTTAAACTGAATGGTGCCACCTGTGTACAAATTCAGTGTACCTCTTGTCTGGTTTGAATGAATCCATGTCTAGATCATGGTCCCAATATCCCATCCGGATCTTTCAGCAGCACTTAAATTAAAGGAATTACTCTTGTTCCTCTAAATGCTGTGTAAACCATTGGCTGTCCCCGAGAGGTGATGAACAGAAAGCATATTACTCACCAATAAAGTAGTTGTTTCCCAGTGCAAGCATTTCTTCAGAAAGAACAAGTCCACCCAGTGCCTGGAGAAGAGTGACACTTCTGCCATCAATGAGTGAACACTGTTTAAAACCAGTGCTTGTGACTTTCCATAGCAGAATGAGAGAAGCAGTAGCATCTTGCCTTATTCTGAGAAAAGAAATAATGAGAATATTTACACTGAGGGAAATTTGTGTTATTAGGAAATACATCACTGTAGAACAAAAGCTTACCAATAAAGAAGAAAAACTTAAATTTAGCAAGCATGGAATCAGGAAAGGTCCTGAAGATTTTTAGCATGTCCACAAAATTAAAAAATGCTTCAACTGTAAGATTTGCATAATAGTATATGTAATAGCAGATTAAATCATACAGAGTTCCAATTTCCAATACTTGAAGGTCACCATCTTACAGCCCAAGAAGAGTTTTACATAAATATCACATAATAGTTAAGGATCCTTATTCAGTCTTTGTATTTATGCCTTTTTGAGTAGTACTTCCATTCTACATCTACAATGCCATCATTTTCTGCAGCTGAAGTACATCCAGGGCTCTTGTTTACTGAAGAACATTCAATGTTCACTCAATACAGGGAGACAGATCCTTGTAGAAATCCCCATTTGTCTGACACACCGGATCAAAGATTCGGGACAGTTTATTCTTTTAAATCAAATGAGTCATGCAATGCTCCCAAGGTCACTGAGTCCATGATGTCTTCCTGAATACTGACAGATTGGATATAGGGTTTACTAGTGCATATACACTGTTGGCTCCATTAGGAAGCGCTGTACTCTATGCCACTCTTTCTGTCCTCTCAGGATATATTTTTTCCTACTCCCCTCCACAAAGAAACAACAAAAACCTGTCATGTTTCTGGCAAGTTCTCAAATATTTGGGCATTAATTTCCTCAGAAGGAATCCCAAAGGAGTTTAAACAATCCTTCAAAAATTCAAACACAACTACATCCAACTGCTAAAAACTGATAACTCTCTCTTGCTGAAAACAGACTTCCAAATACCTAGAGATGTTCTGTTCCATAATTCTCTGTAATAAAATTATTTCAATCCTGCTCAAAACACAAGGAAATTGTCATTCTTCATTTGACTTCAAAACAACAAAATTTTGTAATCATGCATGACCCAAGTTGAAAAATGTTGCAACTAGACATCATAAGAAAAATTTTTACAGTATTTTTGGGTCCTCTTTAAGAAAAGTCCATTGCTGACCATCTCATTTTAGAACAGGATAGAAACTAGTTTCACAGTTTAGGTCACACCTGACAAACAAAACAAAACAAACTTATTAAACTCAAATTATTTTCCTTTCATAGGTAGCCATCGAACCAGGTACGTTACTTGGGCCTTTACCATAGGAAATAAGATGAAATAAAGATAGTTTCACTGACCTGTCCTAATCTACCCAGATATAAAACACAACTAAATATATACAGCGTAAAAATGATCAAAAATTACTATGTACTCTGCAGTCTCCTTTAAAATGGGGTCTCTCCATTTTAAATAGAGCTTTAGAATCCACAAATGCCAGCTTTTTCCTGATTCCAAGAAAAGCCACTTGTTTGCTTTCAGATTCCAGCCAGCCAGAGCATCCACACTCACAGATCTCTTCCTGGCTTAGGCTTAAGGCTCATGAATGAGCACAATTCAAAGTGCCGTGGGAAGGGTGGGACACCCCCACGTTTAACAGTTACTGCTCCAAACTGTCTGCAGCTTGTCTGCTTGCATCGGTTTGTTTTTTCCTGTGAGCATGGCCTTTTTTAACAGAAACCTGGGATCCTGAAAGATAAGATGACAGTATGAGAAAAGGAGGCTATTTTGGGAAAATCTAAGTCTAAAATTGCAGTAAAGCTGTGAGCCAGAGAGCTACGTTGGCAGATTTTTATTTAAAATAAAATTTCCAATACGAAAATGCCTCATCCCAGCTGACAGAATCAGATCTTTCTAGGAAGTCAGGTTCTGTTAATTAAAAGTAACAAAGTAAGCATGTGATGGAAAAAGCAAGAGTTTGAAAAGCAAATAACGGAATAAATTCAAATTTCTGAGAAACGTGGTTTGTAGGACATACACAAAGATTTCACAGCTGATGATGACACCCAAAGCAATAACCCAGCAATCAAGTACAAATGCACAAAATACATGCATTTATATAGTCAACGATAACATTTGCTACCAGCAACTTCATCTTGAGATTAAAGGGGGTAAAAAAGTTTTCACTGCATGAAGTAGAAAGGAAATGTCATATCTTCTTCAAACTGACATCTTCAACACGTCTGCCCTAATTTCTATTGCATTATGATAGCCCAGAGACAGCTTACACACTCACATCTTCTAAAACATTAAATACTTGGGGAAAATTATGCCAAGCAAAGCGCTGTGATGGCACCACTCGATGCCTGAAGTCTGTCAGCAGTTCTCTCACAGACCTTTAGCCATCTGACAGATCTGCCTGCCTGAAAAACTGTTGTCTAAAATATCCAGTCAAAGGAGAATAAAAGCATTTTTGTATTTCGTCACATAGAATGAATATTCTTACTTTATTGACGTATTCTGTGGAACTTCAAAGGAGACAAGCCGGCCTCCAGCAGAGCTATTGGAACTGGCATTTCCACAAGCCACATCTGGGGTTATCTGAAAATAAAAATAGCTTTATTTAACACTAAATGAGAAAATCTGACCAATGAAAACATGAAAGAATTTTTTTACAAATGACATGAATAGCCCAGCAGTCATCTTTTAAAAATCCTCAGGAAGGACCAAAACATTCACCGAAACCTTTATGCTGCCAAACAAACGTTCTGAAAATTTACATAACCATCCTTTTAGGTTTTTATTTTAACAAAAAAATCCTGCATGTAAGTGTGAACTTCTAAAGGCATCTTCTTTTAAAAGTGAACATGTTTAGAAAAAGATGAATAGGCTTCTGGTCTTTTAAAATAATAAATAAAGCTCTAACATTTTCCACATCCAAGAAATATTTCATCAGTAATTTATGTGTTCTTGGAGGATTTATAATAGCAAATATATTGTCTTTCTATTATACTATGTTTTTTCAAAACATGTTTCCTTTAAAAAACACTCTCCCACTTGCCCATTGCTATTCTTTGCAAGTAAAAGTTGCTCAGACAAACAGTGCTTTCAGATGGAAAAAAATGATGATCACAGTTGAGAGTGAAAGGATGTGTTTGCCAAATCTAGTGATGCCTACCAGGCATAAAAATCAGTTACTTCATTAACTAAATCAAGACACCATGAAAGATGTCACACATCACAAAGCAATCACAGACAGACTCCTCAATTATTCAGATCTTCAAAAGTAGTAATTTCCTAAAGACATTTTGAAAATCATTAATGTTTCCAAGGATAAATATATTTCAAATAAGTAATATTTTATGTGGCACGATTGAGTCTATTACTTAAATTAACACCATCAGTAGTTTTAAAGGATTAGTTTTCAAGTATCTTCATCAGCTTGCTATGAAATATCACACTGTAAAAAGAAACCCAATAAACCAGCTTAATCTTCAGATTTCTAGGAAGAGTTTGCCACGTTTTATTTTCAGTCATGGAGAACATGTGTGCAAGCTTTTTACATCAGCTTTGCTGAAAAGGCAAAAATGCAACCTGACACCCTTCCATGAACTAATTTTACATCCAAGAAAAAGCCAGAATCCAATTTATAACCTTAAACAAAATTCAAATTCACATTCTAAACATGATTATGAAACACGTGTAAAAACAGGAACAACAGAAGTCCAGAATACAATGCAAATAATAATTTTTTAGGAGACTCAGAGCTTATTTCAACTCAAGCAAGACAAACACGCAGTATTGACATTTCTCGATGTGAATGATTTCCCCATGTCTAGATTACATGATTCATTGTTGAATTCCCTGGAACATATAATATGAACACAGGTAGTTTATGAAAATAAAGTGAGATGCAATTTTATTGTATTTGTTCAAGTGAATTTAAAAAAAAAATTATATATCCATTACAATTTTTAAATCTCAGGAGTCAAAATTATGGAGCTAACATTAAAGGCATGATGCATCCAAAGTTAATATGGTTAACACTCTTCCTGTGCCAACAGGAAAAATGTCCCCATTTAAACTTCCATTTTCTTTGAGAATCTATATTCCTAGTAGAATAAAGGGAAAAAAGAAATCAGCATCTCTGTTCTCTGCAGTCTTATACTACATCTAAAAATACACTCCTTTTATAGTATTTCTATAGTTTTACAATTTCATGCACCTATTACCTTGGAACACAAGTGGGAAAACTGTAATTTATGCATTTCATTTAACTTACTGTTTAATACCAGAAGTTTGTAAAGGGTATTGATCTCTTTGAAACTCAAATTAAAAAAAAAGAAAACATAAAAATATAGAAGCAAGAGCTGAACAAAGTGGCTGCATAATAAGAGTTGAGATTTGACCTTGAGAAAACGGAAAAATAAACAAAAAAAACACTGAGCAAAAAACTTTAACTTGCAAACACATCAGAATTTAGGATTAATCAGCAGGAAAAGCACACATAGGAAATATTGCAATGATAATCAGAAGAGTGAAAGGCAAAATGAATGATTTTGACTCTTCTATTAAGAGATTTGTAATGTTTGATGTCTTTATCTAGGAAGTCCGTTTGTAATTGGCCCGGACTTCAAGCTCTAAGAATCTGATAAAATAATCATATAAACCAGTAGGACACTAAAACCAGAATTTTACAAAGCAAAGATTCTAATTTCTTTTATATATTAAAACCCCGATACTTGGATCAGACAAAAAAACACAGGCAGAAGCAGCAGCTCTCATAAGGAACAAGAAATGGTCCCAGCAGTGTCCTATTTCAGGAAAATACTATAGAGACAAAAATGACAGTTTTGACACCTGAATTAAGAAAAAAATTGCAGTTTTTGCACAGCTGTGAGAAATATGTATAAAGATTCTTAAGTATGTCTCTTTCATGTCTTAACAGAGCTCTCTGCAAAACTAAGCAACTGAAGAATAGGGACAAAGACAACAAATACATCACAATAATAAAGGACACTCAGAAGATGAAACCAATCTGTAATTTTCATTCCCCCTAAAAAAAAAAAAAAATTAAAAAAAATTACATCTACCTACAATGACATCAAACTCTTCTAAAATTCCCCCGAAGTATTCAGTAGTACAGAACCTCTAAGACAGCAAGGAAGTTCCTTGGGGAACAGACTTATATCTATAACACAGATGATGCAGCTACTTAAAAAATAGTCACCAAAGAAAATAAAATCTTCACACACCTGCCAGAGCCTGAAGAATGTTGAGGAAGTGATTACAAAGATAAGCTCCTGTGTCAACAGAGAATACATTCAAGAGCTGTTCTTGACTACCTTACTTAGAGTTTAAAATTATTATCAAATTGTTGATAGTAAACACAGAATTCCTCTTTACATACATCTTCCATGACTTTGCATCTAAATAATTTTATGGTTTTTAGAAGATAACATAATATATAAAAATTAAATTTATGCTTTGAATACTTTAAAATTTTACATAGGTAAAAGAGCATTATTTGAGAAAGCAAGAGTGAAATCTTGAGAAGAGTACTTACTCCTACAATCTCTACCTGGACCTTAGCAAGGCATCACTGCCTGGCTACATTACCTTACCAGGCCATAGTAGTAGTATAGATGAGATTGCAAAGAAAATCAGGTGTGGTACCTAAAAAGAAAGCAACAGACTATTCTTCCATATTATAACTTTTCTGAAGAAATTAAATTGTGTGAACAGTACAGCTACTCTCCTGCCTTATACAAATCAGAATAATGAGATATACACTCAATGCAACAAGTGCTGAAATACATACATAAATCCCAAGGCAATATTTTTACATGAATGAGTGCCTTTATTACATTGATAAGTGTACTAGACTTTAATTCAATGAGGCTAAGAAGAGTAGCATACAGACACTGTCTACATTTATGCAGCCTCTCAGTACTGAAATTAGTTCTTTGAAGATAGGCATATGAAATTTCATAGTATGTTTCTTGAAAAGCTGAGCAGACATTTGTAAGTCTGCAAGAACTTATCAACGTGGGCAGACTAATCCTGAACGGCACAAAATACAGCAATTCTGCCACCACAGTACGTTTGCATTTCTTTTGTATCTCCACCCCCTGAGTTCACAAAACTGCAGAAGGCTTTTACTTCTTGCAAAACATGCCACACTTTCCTCAACCTTGAAAGTGGTCTGTAAGTGGAATGGCCAAATTTATATGAGCTTTAGAAATTCCTCACTACCCTATTAAGAAGATTAAATAAAGATTATTTCTGAAATCTAACAGATACCTCCAAATACTGGAAGAGGCTGCCCAGGTATCTTATGCACTCTTCATCCTTTGAGTTAAGACTCAGCTGAACACAATTCTGAGCAACCTGCTCCAGCTGACCCTGCTTTGAGCAAGGAGTTTGCTCAATGTCCAGCGATCCTTTCCAACCTCACCCACATTGATGCTGTGAGTGAAAATTCACCCAATGAGCCAATTGCCCACCAAGTCTTTGCTGTAAATTGCCACTGTAACTTCAGTGACACCATAGTTTTCACAAAACCCCACTCCAGCATACAAGAAGAGTGTTTTGTTTCATTCAGATGTCCCCAAAGCTTACACAAATAAGTCTGTGTGAACGTGTGTGCACACTCATGCACACACAGACACCTGTGTATTTTTAATTGAAACCTTCCTCCTGTGCTAGCTGAGAATGTTCTCTTTGATTTATCTCTTGTCTTTCAAACTCAAAAAGCTGTTCTCCTGTTTTTACCTCCTGATGAGGCAACAAAGAAATCTGCATGGTCTTAGAGCCAGAGCAAAGTGGGGCAAATTAGTCTGGAATTAAAGAGAATACATGAATGCACACATCATTCTTGAACTAAATAAAAGAGATGGATACAAACTCATCTTACAGCAAAGAAAAAAACCTATGTTTAAAACTTTAAACATATTTGAAAAGACTTATGGTAATGCAAAGAGCTGGAAAATGACCTCTTTGAGAAAAACAAGGCTATATTCTTGGGGTGGTGTCCCATGAAAACTGAATTACTTTTTCATTAGGAATGGTAACCTTTCAGTTCTTCAGTGGCACAGAAACTGTCACGAAAAATGCATTATCAGGAATGGTCTTGTAAATGCTGCTTCTTTCAAATCTTCTTCCAAGGGATTTCATACTAATTTTCAATTCAATAAAGCAAGTTTTCTAACATGAAATTTGGCTTTTCTGAACATATAACTACTCTTCTATCAGGACAGGGCCTGCAGGATTTATTCTCTTCCAACCCTCTAAGGGTGGTAAGAAGTATCCCTTATTTTTTAAGAACTATAACGTTTGGTGGTCTTCCTTATGCAAGGGAAAAATAATGTGTGAAAGAGAGAAAACAGGTTATATACTGACTGTAGACCTTGAACAGCTGTTTGCAAATAATTAAAAAGTTAAAAGAAAAGTAAGAAAATAAAAGGCAGTATAATAGAACTATAAGAGGGGGATCTATTACTATCTACTTGTAATCAAGATGCCAAGCAATGAAGCAGGATAACTTCTGGCACAGAAATCCAATTCAGAACAAAATAATAAAAGAAAAAAAGAGGAAAAAAATCAGTTCTGGTACCCTTCCCTGTAGCATGAAAAACTACTGGTTTTGAAAAATCTAGTGTCACGTAGCTTAACCTCCACACAAGTGTACTTGTTTCTACCCTCAAGAGTTTCATATGGGACAGTGCTTGAAAGAAAACCAGAATAAAAAGAAAATTGAGGTTTATTTCTAACACATCTCACCAGTGGGAGAGAAAGGTAAAAGTGTTCAGAGTAGTGCCTCTCTGAAGAACACCAAGGGGAGGCTGACAGACTGCATCCAAAACCAGTACCAAACAAATAAGGCTTCCCAGTTATTGTAGCACTGAAATAGGAGGTAAGGAAGGCTGCACATCCACCTGGGGAGTTCTGTTGCTGGCAGTTTGTTTCTTTGCTCATCTGAGCAAAAGGCCCTTTGTAGAATCAGCAATCACACCACCAAGAGGATCCAGTGCATTTTGATGCATGATAATCCTCCAGATAACACTGTTAAAACTTTGTATTTCTGTCACGGACTACCAATGTCAATAGTAGAGGCAGATGCATCAGCAGGCACAGGAGGTTATCTTACCCAATAACACTTTCTCAGATAGATTACCTGGGTTATCACATTAACCATCTGCCTTCTGGTCTCAAACTGGCCACCAAAATCAATGTCAACTTCATAAAATCTGCTGTTCATCCTGTACAGGTTTTGGCTGGGATGGATTTGATTTTCTTTGCAGTAGCTTTCATGGGGCTGTGTTTTGGATTTGTGATGAGCACAGGGTTGATAACAGGGATGTTGATAACAGCATCAAGGCCTTTTCTCTTTCTTAGACTGCCTTGCCAGCAAGTAGGCTGGGGGTGCACAGGTTTGGGGGACCACAGTGGAACAGCTGACCCCAGCTGACCAAAGGGACATCCCACACCATACAAGGTCATGCTCAGTAACAAAACTGGGGGTGGGAGGTGGAACTTGGCCAGGGCTGCTGTTGCTCAGAGAGTGGCTGGGCATTGGTTACTTGGTGGTGAGTAACTGGGGCTTTTCACATCATTTGTTTTGTTTAGGTTTTAAATTTATTTTTCTTTATTGCTTTCTTTTTCTTCCTTTTTTTTTTAATTATTAAACTGTCTTTATCTCCCCATGAGTTCTCACACTTTTACCCTTCCAATTCTCGTTGGATGGGGGAGTGAGCAAGTGGATGTGTGGGGTTTAGCTGCCTATCCTCTGCTGACATCACAGCACAGTCATTCAATAAATATTACTTCCCTGAACAATTAATAGTCATTTATTATTCCAAAGTGTAAGGAGATAACGAAGGTAAATACTGTATGAACAAGCTCATCAAGCAAAAATTTCACACAGTCAGATCTTTACATGCAGAGTATGAGCTCAGGTCACTGGAGAGTAAATTGGGATGTACATTTCAACCAAAGACTGTCAAGTCAGCTAGAGATATTTCTACACAAAACACTGAAAGGCAGTAAACACATCAGGCTTTCTTTTTTTTTTCCTCCTCAGACTCTCTAAGACTTCCAGACAGGATGATTCCTGAAGGAGGAGTTACGAATCCAACTACTTTTTAAAGACAGCTCTGGATAACCAAAAGTCCTGAGCCCACCTACCAATACAGCTTCAGATGAGTCAGCCTTCAGTATCTTAATGGAATTGCACTCACTAGAATTCTCTATAAGGGTATTTTTATCCTTAAAGAACTTTGATTTTAGGAAAGCTAGTATTTATGACCATCTATTAAACATCATTTAGCAATGGAACATAATAAACTAAGGTTTGTGTGAACTTCACATAAGTTTTTTTTTTAGCATATTGAGCTTTCAGAGACATTTAGGGGTTTGCTTTGAAAATAAATATAATAAAGACTATTACTTATCCAGAGATGCTTGCACCAATTGTCTATCAGAATGGAGTTTGTACAGAAAATTCCATAAACAAATATTGTAGAGAAGAGAGTGAAGTTATAGATTTTTCCTAGAAGAAAGGTAAAATTATTCTAGCAAAATCTGTGTTTCCTTCTGTCTCCTTATGTGTTTGTAGGATGTCTTCTTCTAAAAACAAAAGAAAAATATTAGAGATTTCTAAAACAAATCTTATATACAGGTAGAAGATCTGTCCTTAGTCAAACCAGAATTATACATGTTCCAGTACTTTAACAGCAATCATAAGAGGGAATGTCAAGAAAATAGGTTAAGAAAAGTGTAAGCGTATATACTCCTGCCTTCAACCATTTCCATGACAAATATTTTCCTAAGATATCATTCCTAAGGATGGAGTTTCTATTCTGTATTTAGCAATCTCAAATGGATCTCTCTTCCATGATTCCATTCAGATTCCGTTCTGTTCCTCCTTCTACCCCCATACCAACCTTGTCAAAAGTGCACAAACATTTAACCACCCATAAAGTAGTCAAGATTCTAAGGTCCCTGTTTCAAGCAGAATTATTCCTTAAGCATATTCCATTGTTGCAGAGGAGGAGCACTCCCTTTCAGGATTTTCCACTCGACTCAGCCATACTGCTTTTAAAGGCTTATAATTTACTGACTAAAGGACACACGTAAAACAAATGCTGTCCCCACTGCAAAGGGAATTAGAAGTTTATTGTAGCCTCTAATCAGTAGTTCCAAAACCTTGAATCTGAGCACAAAACTGCAGTATAAATAGAAGGTTAGGCTAGGACTCACGTGCTCAGCATTCTAATTCCTGGCTGTGCACCTGGCAAATCACTTTACTGTTCTGAGCTTCAGTGTCTCCATCTGTAAAATGTGAAGAATACTGCTGATTTCCTTTGAAAAGAATTTGAGATCTATTATGGAAAAGTCATATATAAGAGTATGGTACTACTATTCTTACAGTTGATTTTGTACACAGAAACCTTTATTAAATCCATTAATCAAGTCTGATTAATGAGATGTGTTTTTTTTTTCTTCTACTATTGGCTAATATATACCTCTTCTACACTGTAACAAAAAGATGACTGAACTGGAGAAATGGGGATTGTTAGTTGGATCTCTCTTGCAAGTGGAATAAGGTAATTGCCCCAAATAAGAAAAAGAGTTCTCTTTCAACAGCTGAGCACAAAGACAAATTCGTGTTATACTGAAGAAATCAATTGAGAGAAAATATTCTTGTCTAGGATCTGTGTTTTTACTCCTTAATCTGTATATCAGGAAAAGATTAATTCCCTATATCAAGACCTCTCTAAGAAATGAAACTGTACCCAAAGACATTTTTAATTTGTCTACTTGTTCAGACAACACTGAGATGGTTCATCCAAGCAAACAGTGCTGAATATATCCCTGGGATCAAGGAATACAGAAAACATGTCCAGCCATAAGCATACATCGTGCATCTCCTAGACAGACAGTCTACTTCTCTCCAGTGTTCATATTTTGAGTTGCCAAAAATTCCTGGAAAAGCTTCCATGTAAACTTCATCCTTGCAAGAAAGTGAGAGCTTTCAATTGGAAAGATTCTGGCAAAATTTCACTCTGAGACAAAAGAATCTGAAGAACAGTAGTTCACTTGCAGTATCAGCATAGAATAATTTGGAAAACTGACTGTCTTGGAAGATTTAAAAAAGCAAACGAACAACCAACAACATAATAGTATCAGCCTTTGTTGTCCTCTGAATATCAACAAAGATCAAAACAGTACATTTTTGCAAAACAAAATCTACAGCTACTTTAATTTTTTCCTTTTAAGAGAGCAAGAAAGGATCAAGCTTTGCAAAGTTCTTAGAGCTGTGAGGAAAGGTAGTATTTTTCTTATTAACATTTAACTTTTTAATTTTGAAGCCTCCACCAAAGAGGCTTTGGAACACAAACCAAATCAACTCTCTTCAAGGCAAATCAACTCTCTTCAGTTTAATATAGATCAGAAACAATGTCTTGAATCAGCAACTGAAATCCCTTTGTTTTAGATAATCATCTCTCTCACTGCAAATTCCAAAGAACAAGGTAAAAGGTCATTATGCCACACTAAAGAGCTTGTGAAAAATACAAGACCCATCATAATACATTAAAAACATGTCAACACCAGCAATTTCCTAATAGGGCAACAAGTAATTTCCATTTTAGTGTTCATAGTGCAATTGCAATTGATAACTTCCCAGGAATAATACAGAAGAATAATAATTTCCCAGGAAGAATACAGAAGACATGCAGAAGGGGGAACTTGAGCTATTAAAATACACGCTTGCAAACAGTCTGTTTGACTGAAATTCTTAGTGAACCTGCCTAAAATGCAAACTAGGCAAAAAGGTTACTTATACAATACCAGACCACAGATTGAGGAAGACACACCAGGGAAATCTGGTACAGGGAAGAGCATGCCCTTAATTGATCAGGACACATGGAGCGACCATGCAGAGATGAGAGTGCATTTAAACTAAGTAATAAGAGCAGATCATTGTTTGGTTCTGCTTCAGTGCTCTCTCCAAACTCCATCCTTGGTGCCTGATATATGTTCTACTGAAAAATAACAGAGAGGGGAGATGGAATTCCAAGACATAAAGCTTTGTGCTCCAGACACTGCCTACCAGAACTCCTACTGAAATGGGAGACAGATCTATAAATACTTCCACCTCAGATATAACCTGAGGGTCATAACACATCAAACATATACTTTATTTATGTTGATTCTACTTTGAAAAATTGCTTTAAATGAATTTTCCAGTAAAAACATCTACAAATTTTTGTGGACTAGCAAAGAACGATGAAAAACACACTTCTTCCAGGATTAAGCACATGCCTGTTCACTTCCTCATTATGCACTGTGTGAAAACACCTCAGGAGAATCAAACTCATTGAAACACTTTAAAAAGAGATATAGTGGACATTTTCCCTATTTTACCTGAATAAACTGAAATGAAATGACTTCACAAGGCCTTTCTCAGCAAGAAAAAATGTCACAAAGATGCAATTCTTTGCCTACAGAAATTAAAATATTTCTTCATTGACAAGTTTCAATACCCCTAGTGCTTGGTACTAAGCTGGTCACTACTTTAACAGTAACTAGGTAAAGTTTGATACTTTTTTTAAACATTTGCAAGACATGCATTACTAAAAAAGCAGTGTACAACACGGCAGAAAGCAAAGGATCATATGTTGTGCGCTATCCAGTTGTAGTTTTGCCAGGTAGTGTTTGTTTGTAAAAGTTACAACAAACATTTAAAAGTTTAAATATTTAAAAGTTTCCACCACTGTCACTGCATCTCCAGAACTGTGCACTGTGTAATATACTAACTAGCAATTTAATCCTTAAATAACTATGTTTTCTTAACAGTGCAGGAACCTGTATTCTTCAAAGCAACACACGATTATAACTGCAAATAGCAAAAAATATATTAAAGGTATTGCTTTAGCCTTTATTTTTGCCTAAATTTATTTGATGTTTGGAGAGACAAATGCCTGCAAGAAACAATATTATTTCATTTCAAAAAACCACCTAATACAACACATTGGCCAGCTTAAGCCCATTACTTGTAACATGTATCAAATGAGTTTTTGTGTTTAATTTTACTGGCCTCGGGGCAGAGATCAGATCTTCAGTCCTCTCACGTAGACGCCCACGAAATGATGCACAAATGACAACCCAAAAACGATAACACTTTCAAGGTTTTTTTTTCTGTGCATTTTCATTTAGACAGAATACTCTCACCTCTGTTTCATCCCACTTCAGTTCTACCACCTTCTGTCCCGCTCTTGGCTGCCACGTAGGTAATGCCACAGTCGCTCTCGAGCGAGGCAGAACAACGTCAGGTTCCAGGGTGGGTGAGGTGGGGCTGCTCTGCCGTGGGGACGTCGGCTCTGTCCTTTCAGACACGGGAAGGCTGTGAAATGAGTGCTCACAGTTTGTTCCCTCATAGCCTTCACTGCACAGACAGAGGTAGCCATCACCGCTAGTGCTGCAGTTACCATGGTGACAGGGGTTGCTGGCACAAGGATCTGAAACAAACTGGAAAAAGCATATCATATAGGTCAGTTACTGATTATAAAGGATTTATTTCTGAGTTTTAAAAATACCATAAAACGGGATTCTTTCGCCCTACTGTATTTATCTTCTAAACATATTTATGAACCGAGCTCATCTTTGATGTATCTTCAAGGAGGTAAATTCAAAGGATTAAAGAAGAATACAAATTAATCTATATTAACTAATTTCCTCCAACCATTTATGCTAATTCACTGTTGCCACATTCAAGCAAAGAGATAGCACGAAAAAAGAACATGGCCACTGTTCATTATCAGGAATTTTCAAAAACAGTCTTAAAAGAGTAACCTATTCAGGGAAAACAAGAGGCATCTTGAAACTTAAGGGAGTCATGGAAATAGGACTGGGACACAGAACTCCTACAGACCTCCAGGTCACGAAGCAGCTCTTTGTGGTCAGAGTTAACCACATCACACAATCCTATTCATGGACACAGCTTCCAGGGGAAAACAGCTGGGCCTTTTACCCACATCTCATTTTACGGACAGCAGTTTCAGAATACAATTCATTTTAGTGCTGAAAACTCTCAGGAATTAGAAAGTAGGGGCAAAAAGGTGCCTGTTCTTAAAACAGCACTTGCAGTCACATAGGAAAAGACTGAGCTGAGTGATACAGGAAATATCCTGTCCTAGCATTGCATGGCTTTAATTTCTAGCTTAAATTTACCTACAGCTAGTTTGTACTCATTTTCTTACATCATCATTGACTTTCAGGTTAAATGTCTTCCCTCTTCTTGCCCAGTCTCCTCAGGGAAGACAAACCTTTTCCTCCAGACACATCCTCATTTTTGCACCTGGGACTCCAGAGTTTAGCACTGGCTTTTGGAAATGCACCAATACTTTTGCTTGTCCTGGAAACAGCTTCCTTGATAATAGTTCAGAATTGTCTGCCTTAGTGAGAATTAAATTACTCTGCTGGCTCAGTGTTGTCATTTGACAACAACAGACACGCAGTTCCCTTGATTTGTCTTCACACCAAAGGGATTCCATCACTGGAATCAGACATTTCCTCAGTCTTTAAATGCAAATTTCGCCTAAGAGCTCCAGTTCTAAAGGTTACCCAGTTCTTCCCTGTACAATATTCCAGTCCTTCCCTGAATAAGCAATGCTTCTTGTTACATCTCTCAGTAAAGAACCACCCTCATTTATTATTAAACATTTGGTTTAATCACCACAGGAATTACATAAACTTTATATATCATTAATGTCATAAAAACAAGTACTGGGTCGGTCTGCACTAGGAATTTTATTTTTTCATCAGTCCGAAGGTCTTGTGTCACCAAATCCTAATATTACAGTTTCTTATATAAAACAGTGCTATTATTGACCTCAGCTGGAATTCTTTCTTTGGCTGGAATTTTTGTACACCCCAGACTCTGTAACATTTTTGGACAGAAAACAGAGGAAATATTATGATGAAAGTTAATTTTGGGGTCAGTTAACGATGAATGTCAAACTTTGTACTGATTGATGTAGAAGAGTCAGGGGCAATGGAAGACACTCCAACGTATGTGATCTACTCATTTATCTGGTGGGATTGGTTGCAGCTCAGAATGTTATTTACTTTGCATGACAACATCTCATACATATCAGGTGATACATTAGACATCAGGTTTAAGCTTTGACTCTTCTCTCTCTTTAAAACTCAACTATATAGCAATTTTATATATATAGTTGATATATCAAGTATCAAAGAAGTATGGATTTTTATTATCAGAAGGGCTTATGTCCTTAAAGTCTCTTTCTCCTGCAAATCAACAGAATATGTAAGTTCTCCAAGAAGAATTTCTACATCTTTTCTCCCCAAAACAATATTTAAGTGACAGAAAAGAAAAATTTCCAGGAAGGAACAAAACTGGTTCTGTTCTATGGTCTGTCAGTTACATTTTAAGCTTGTTCCACTGCCAAGTACCAGAGATATTCACAGAAATGTCCTTTTCCTTTAAGAGTATTGAAGATAAAAAGTGTTGACATGTGAACAAAGCCCAGTTCAAAAACCGTTGCAACAGTTTTTTCACATTCTAGTTTCTTGAACTAGATCTGAGTTTCAGAGACATGTAGATATTCTATTGTTGGATAAGCTCTTTACTCACGCTTTCACAATGAATCCAAATTCACATTAACCCACTTTTTGTTAATAATTTAATTGTTCTTGTCACACCTAAAATGTTAAGGTTATTACTGGCAAATCTAGTAACAAGAAGAGAAAATAACATTTTCAAACAGTCACAAAGGGCACTTTTTCCCATTAGTGAATGCATTCATCCACTTTACCAGTAAAATAATACAAAGTGCTGTGTGACACATACTATTTGCTGTAAACAGTTTTGAGCTTGTTTGACTGGGAACAGACATGCTTGATGACAAGCCTTGCTTAATGCTGCCCCTGCCACATACTGAAAAACACCTTGTGCCTTAGGAACCATCCCTAACATTCCACACAGAGTGGAAATGACTATAACTAAAAGTGTTAAATTTAGATGAAGAATAAAAAAAAAAAGTTGTGTGTAGATGTAGAACTTGAGCCATGGACTTTCCCAGAACTTAGTTTTATGAAGTACTTCACAGGATTTTGTCATTCTCTTTTCTTGGTAGCAATTCTAAAGCTGGATTCTCTTTCAATAAGCCTATCAAACAAATCGGTGTCCTTTGTGCATAAGTCTTCTGTTAAATTAGCAGACAAAAAGAGATAAGCAAATATAATTGATTAATTTGTGTTGGTTGTTATGTGTCAATGGTTCCTCTAGTCCTCACCAAGGTGGCAGCAATGATTAGCCAAGGGATCTGAGAAACAGCTTGATACAGTGTTAAAAGGCAGCAAAATTTCAAGGCTTAACCTTCAACAAACTGTTGAAGCTCACAAAAAAAAAAAAAGAAATAACTATCCTTGGTCTCATAAGTAAGAGTTAAACATAAGCATATTGCAAGCACACAACTTAAAGAGCCCTTTTTTAGCCATTCCTTGTAAACTTCATAGTATTTCAAGAGACTGTTGCACAGAGAAAAAGAAGAAGCAAGTAACACTTATCCAAATAACCCACGATTAAATACTCACACAGTATGATCAATACTTTAAAAAATCCAGGGAGTTTTTAGGCGCAAAATTTCAATAATTATGATTAAGAAAGTATATTTAGTATTTAGGTCTCTTGTTTTCATCCCAGATTTTCCATTTATTAGTCTCTCTGTTTCCATAATATGTTTGTTGACTGAGTAGGCAGAGCCAGCCGCTGCAGTTGACAAAGCCAAGCTAAAAAGCATAAAATGTATTTGCATGCAGTAACTAATAACTATTCCATATGCCTGGACAGTTGTAATCTTTGGAGCATCTTTCCAATAGAATCCTAAGACAGATGAATACCAAGGTGCCCTTCATATCATAGTTAATTTTCCAAAGGCAGACTGATTATGGTATAAACGCTGGGCTTGTTTAAGAGTCACACTCACAAACATGGATCATTTGCCAGTCAGTCCAATTGTTTCCTAAGGTTTCAGTTTAAGATAAAACACTACAGGATATAAATCTGTAAGTTCTTTCTGCCAGTACTACTTGTGGCGACACCAATTTGTCATTTGATGCTTATTCAGAATCTCTTCAAAGTGGTTCTACTTGTTCTACCTGGAGACAGTCCAGGTAGATCCTTCAAAGAGCTTCAAAAAATAGAATGATAACTCTAAAGAGAGAACATTTTTCGAGCTAAAGGATGTTGTGGTTCTCAAATATGTAAAATGACTTTAGCTGGTTGGGATTTAGTCAGCTAGTTTCTTCATGTGTTCTGGTAATAAGAGATTTTAAGAGAAATTTAAATCAGTAAACGTTTTGCACCTACACTGCTGAAGAAATTCCTCTATACACAGACAACTCCCACAAGATCCACCACAAATCACCAGGATCAGACACACCAACTCAGCATATGCATGGTACATTAAAAATTACCAACTTCTGAATACTTTTAAAAGAAAATAATTAAAACTTACAATCTAAGCTATTATCTGCATTTAATACAGTAAGGAGGGGGGAAAAAGTTTTTTTTTTCCCTTACAAGCACATCTGAAATATCATCTATTTTTGCATATGCATCTATTTATGAAAAAGAGATGGAAACAGATTTAAATCTTTTACACAGCAATGGCAATAAAGATTATCTAGAACTGCAATCTCTTTGAAAAAATGGTTTAATTATGTTCAAACTATTATTTAAATTCATTCTCATTCAATCCTTTACACAGTGAAGCTGTAAATTCCCTTCTATCACACATTAAATATTAGTGCAAACTCGAACATTAAAGGCAAGGAAAAAAGATTAATTGAAATAGAAAAAAAAAAAAAGTTCCAAAAAGCACCCACAGAAAAATCATTGAGATGAGTATATCAAATAAATGCATTTTCTTCTGTTTTGAGAAAAGATTGTCTTGTGACTCGGTAGGACTCAAGCAACATATCTGGGTTCCATTTCTGGCTCTCCCAGAGACATCCTGTGTGACCTGAGAACAGTCAGACTCTATCTCTGCCTCTTTCCCAAATGTAAAATGGAGATTACACTTCCCTTCTCACACTGCCTGTGTTGTCTGGTTAGAAAGCAATTTTTTTTCAGGATGGGAAGCACAGAGACAGATGTAGATAGGAACTCTCAAGTAGCAGAGAAATACAAATAAATTCAGGTTTCTTTCAAACACTTCCTTGCTCTGACAAACATGCATTTAGAAAAACATCCAGCAAACTTAAAAGTTAAGAAAAAATCCTGAGTTACATCACCTCTTCTAATTAACCCATAAATGACAGAAAAATCATCTTGATAATGCATCTTTAGACACTGTATTCTTCCTCGAAACAAGATTTACTTGAAAACAAGTAGGTTGAAGAAAATATTAATTTTCCAACTGTGACCAAACATAACAGAAATAAAACAAGCGTGTAATACACTCTGATTACAGGAATAGGATGAATGAGAGCTTTTTGGCACATGAGGAGGTAAAAATCAACCGGTATCAGCACCATGGTGCACAGAGATATTGCCACCTTAAATGGCTGTTTGTTACTTAAAACCTGCTGCAATTTGCTTTGTGTCTGAGTTTAAGGACACTCTTCACAAGTAATTCTTCTACCACATGAGGAGAAGTAGTACCAGGTCAGAGTGAAACCCTGCCTGACAGGGTGCAGCAACCACAGATCAGACACAAGCCAGTCCATACAGGAACTGGAACATCACAATTTGCCAGAAGGAAAAAGTGCCATCGTGGTGTTATTTTATACCAGGAGGTGCCCACATGCAATGAACTACACCAATATGAGCCCTGGTATCAGGGACTTGAAAGAATGGGCAGCCACAAAGTCATGGAAATCACTTTATACAGAGGTCCTGGAAGCCACAGCAATCGGGGCTGTCTTTGGCATCCCTCAAAACAGTGTAAGCAGGACAAAATATTTATAGAAAGCATAAAATATCAATATGGCAGCTATATCCATTTCAGTTAATAGGAACTAACTACAAGCTGCAAGATAGGACTGGAATTAATCAAGATTTAGAAGGCTAAGGCCAAGAACTGTGTCAAACTGAAAATACAACGTAAGCCACTTCTTTCTAGAAGTAAGCATTTACTGTTTTCATTTAGCAATTTGACTCAATGCCCCAACCCATCAAGAAAACCATCAATAAATCTAATAAAGTGCAACCTTTATCAGATAATTCAGAAAATGACTCTTTGAAACACCATTAACAGTGAGAATTTTGGATTCCTTCCAAGCTGCAATTCTCATTCCATGAGTTTTGAATATTCACAGTAATGAAACTGCCAGTGAATGTAATAAAGGGATATAAAACATTTTTTTTACTTCAGTGAAGCAGCAAAAAAAGGCCTAAAGAAATTGTCTGTTTAATTGCAAACCGAAGCATGGCTGCCCAAATCTATCTGAAAAACCAACAAACATAACAAGGCAAAATTTGAACAGCGTGAGAGATTTTAAAAACAGAGCTCCAGCAAATGGCTAATTTACCCTTGTGTAATAAGTTACCAGGCACCAACTGCTTTGCTCTACCTATCCTCAGGCACAGTTACCTCAAGGCACACTGAAATAACTGCCAAGTAAATTGAGATCACTTTCCCTCTCCCTCAACAAAAGGAAAATATCTGCTTCACTCTAATCACGCAGAACTGTCAGATGTCAGCACGTACATAAACAGTTATTGACAAGCACCTCACATTTTTCCTCAGCTTTTCTCATCAGATGATTTTTGATCCGTTCTTTTTAATATATATTTGCTTTTTTCCTGTTGTGAGAGGACATCCAATTTTTTCATATTTGTCTAAATATAGCGGATTTATAATTACACTCCGAGCAGACAAACTAAGCCAACTTGCTTTGATTTTCAGCAACACCCATACTTAGCAAAGACACTTTCTAAAAAGCAAAATGAAGCCAGAATATCCATCCTGAAGATAGGTCAACTACTTAAGACAATTACCAATAGATATGTGAAGATTAGCACTGAGATTTTTTTATTGCAGCATCATCTCATTTTACTCTCAGTAAGGGTTGGCATCCTACAGCACAATTGTTGGATGGAAACCCAGTGGCACCCTTATTACTGGTGGCAAAACTAGGGGGTAATTCTGAAGGCAAAGCATTACATCTGTTACAGTGGCACAATACATTTGTTCATTTAGATCTTATGCTATTATTTCATTATTAAAACATCACACAGTGAAAGAACTATCAATAGTGGTTTTATTCTTAATACTGTTTTCCCTTTTTAGAAGTAATTTTTCTTGAGCAACAGTAGGGTGTACAAAATACTTTTGAGAGGACATTAAGATATGTAACAATATGAGAGTTAGTAACATTTTTTCTTTCTTGAATGAACTACTGAAAAGCTGAAATTAAGTAAATATGCTCCCTTAAATTACTCTAGAAGTCATCGACTTAAAAAATGTCAAGTAGAATTCCATAAAAAAACACACAAACAAGTGTTCCAACTTACATGCAAAAGATTTAATTTCTTTTTTAAGCAAAAGATTTATTAATTTGAATTTAATGAATTTAAATTCACATAAATTGAAGTTTGAAGTTGAGTATATGGGTCACAGTCTAATCCAAAGCTAACAATAATATATCAAAATCTTAAAGTTCCACCATGAATACTCTAAGTTATGGTGGGACCAGGACTAGACCAGGGAGGAATACAGTTCAAATATCATCATGAAAAAAAATAATCCCAAACAATCTGCTACTGGAATTTTCAAAACTGATTAAAGAAATTAGTCAACCTATTGAAACTAAGATGTTTTTGAACTCCTAAATTTTTAGCTGTTTTAAAAACAGTAGTGTGCTATAGCCTCCACAGTAATGCCAAGTTTTACACAATCTATGTGTCTTGTCCACTCTTACAAATATTGACCTTACTGAACAAACCAGATTCAACAGTTTGCTAGACATCTCAAAAATAACTAAATTTTTTACTTTTGTTGCATGAACAAGCAACCAGAGAGAGGATCAAGCCTATATAATTGTTCTGACTAATAAAAAGTGCACAGCATAAGCTCCCACTGGATTACACACAAGACAGAGCACCCCTACAAAGTTCAGCAGCGGGAACAGCAACAGCATTTTCATTTTCTTTAGCATCAACATCAATCAACCTCAAGACACAAATTCACCTAAAACAAGACTTCGTTAGTTCAAGTACTAATGGTATTTCTTGGTTTATAAGTCTGAGGCTTCAGACATTTTCTAGATGAGATACAGCAAAACTGACACACAGTTCTTGTAAGAACAAGAGGAGGACTGAATAATACAGTGAGTTGTGCATAAAACTATGCAGTTGAACCATCAACACTGCATTAAATCCTGAAAAACTCCAGACATGTGACAACTGGCTACTCTCACAGCCTTTTGCCCACAAGAGGCTGTGAAAACAGGCAAAGATAATAAACACATCCATAAGTTATCCAGGAGATGTGATATAACCAGCAGTTCACTGATGTCACATTTCCAAATCTAATAGGGAAAAAAACCAGTTAAAATTTGGAGAGTTTGAAAAGAAGCAGTTGTAATTTCAAGCCACAATGCATCAGAAAGGAGACATTTTGCCATTCGAGGCATTTGACAATCAATAAAACAACAAAAGCTTATGCACTGGGTCAAACAGATGAGCATTGGATGGGTCTTCTAGTGCTTTCAAACCACCAACATTCCTGAACTCCATCCACTACTACTGACAACACAGCAGATCACAGCTATGTGGTCTGCTCATTTTTTGCTTACTTTTCATAGTTACACATTCCTCCAGATCCAAAGTTAAAATATTTTCTACTTGGAGAAATACCAAAAGAAAGATGAAAATAATGGTGACCCCCATGAATGCAGTCTCCCAGTACACACAGTCTGGTTTGCTGTGTTGGACAATGTTACTCCCCAGGATTGCTATTTTAAAACCTCTTTCCTCTGTATATTAATATAGCCTTGATTTTAATTGTTTGAGCTCAGGATTAGAATTCCAAAATCCAGCTACATTTTTATATGGTTATGGGGGTTACATCAAGAACTAAATACACTTAATTAATTAATACACTTAAACACACTGTGCAGAACTGACACCTAAAGTGAATCAATGAAAAGGGTTGCCAGTGTGAAGTATCTGCCTCCAGCTCTCTCATTACAGCAGACAAGGACTCACAGCCTTCCTTATTGGATTAGGAACCTAACAATTTTCTGGTCACAGGTGATTTTTAACTTTAAGACAGGGTTGGAGGCATCTTTATCTCATAACAAAGCACTGTCTGCACATAAAAAGGAATATCCAAAGAGTTTCAAGTGAACATCCACTTACTAATCCCTGAAGAACTTATCATTTTACTGCAAAAAGTAATTGGATTAAATATTTGAACAATGTTAGGAGAGAGATAAAAGCCCAAAATTTCTCTGCTCCTCCTTGCTTAAACACGTTGGCATTCACATTGGCACTCATCCCATTGTCACACTCTCCATCCCTGTGAAAGCAGTTTAAACTACAATGTTGTATCTCACGTTTTATGACAGGAGGAGTGAATTCAGCTACTTCACAGCAGCTCACACACAGTAACTTGTTAAGGTATGAAAACAGCAGCATATGCCTGAACCTTGAGAATAAGCCAACCTTCAGATGCATAAAATAGGTCATTATATTCAGTGGTGAGAGGTAGTGCTTCTTTTAGCCTCATCTGAAATAGCAGTTTTGCCCAGTCAGTGAAAAAACCTTTTTGGGGTCATTTTTTTAAAACCATATTGATCTTGTGGTCCAAAAGACCTTCTAAAATTGGTACTAAAATGGACTGGATTATCATTTTTCCCATGCCATCCAGTAACAATTGCTCAGGGTTTTATCTTACTAGCTTATGGCAAGACAATTTTTCTCATGTCAGGTTTTGCTTATTTCCATTTAATTTCAGCTACTCGATCACTCTCACAGCTTCTAATTATATACACAGACTTTTAATTTCCTTAATACAGAGGACTGTGCTTGCTGCCAGGACAATTCAAAAAGGAAACTAGCCCTGAAATCTCTAGGTCTAGGGAAATAAAAATCTGGAGTACAGTCAACCTCTCTGGGACAGCTATAGGCAGTCTCAGGCCTCTTGAAGTGAGTTGCAGGGAGCTTGTCATTACAAATAGGGGAATCACCTAGCAGTGTGTTTATTTTTTTTTTCCTGTCACACCACAGATAGCAAGCACAAACTTGTTTGTTGTAAAATCTTCTTTCTGGTGTCTCCAGGATGTCATGCATGAAAGATACGTTTAGAAATTATAAAATGAGTGAAGTTTTAGCCCAGCAATGAACTCATCATCTATCATTTTAAAACTGCCCTAAAGACCCTAGTTGTTACCAAATGCATTACAATATTAATGAACAGTTTCTAAAAGAAATTACAGGATTTGTGTCCCCTTTAGATGAAAGGGCACAAATGAAAGGACCCTGTCCCTTCAGGGAATAAATTTCTTTTGCTTAAGTCTCTCTTTCAGTTGGTCTAAACACTGGAATCTACAAAATCAGACAATACTATATAGCCCATTTCTCCAGCACTGTAGAAAGCAGGGGTGTGACCTAAATAAGCTCTCCTACAAATTTCTGAGATAATATATAAAAAAATATAGACCTTGTATCTGTCATCAAACTACATTGTGTGCACACTGTCAATTTGCTGTACACGGTAAACTCTAGAAACAACTCTTGTTTAAACAATACCATTCTACAATTTCTCTCACTTCTACAAATTTCTCTTTTGATGATTCACCCTCATGAATTAGTCTGTATGCAGACAGGTGGAAACTTACATCATTTCCCATATTATTTACTTCTCCAAATCCACTGTTACTATCTTTGAATGACTTCAAATCTGCTGTTTTAGCTAATAATACCAATACTAATTTGTGTCTGTTGGTCCAGTG
Organism: Chiroxiphia lanceolata; assembly: GCF_009829145.1. Classification (NCBI taxonomy): domain Eukaryota; kingdom Metazoa; phylum Chordata; class Aves; order Passeriformes; family Pipridae; genus Chiroxiphia; species Chiroxiphia lanceolata. Next base: position 15,871,292 of record NC_045646.1, on the reverse strand, counting down.
CCTTAATAGCTTAATGCTGTGAATGAAATCTATAATTTTCTGAACCCAGCAATGCTTCATTGCATTTAAAAAAACCTTCATGGTAATAACAAAAGCATAGATAATCTGTCTGATTTAAATTTGGTAATTTTATTATATGTCCCTACTCCTTATCCTGTGATATTTAGCAAATGTGTTACTCTCTTCTTCATATCACTCATGATTTTAGAGACTTTTATCCAAAGTGTGTTTGAAAAAGAGGTGAACAACAAAAAGTCCTAGATATTCAGAAGCTGTTTCATACACCTTGTTACCATTCACTGTACCTTTTTGATGTGGAAAGAGAGTACCAGAGATGTGGGTTTACCTTGGATTTATATACTGATATAGATAGATAGATAGATAGATACTGATATATATATATACTGATATTACCTGCTTTTTTCTCTTGTCTTTTCATCATAGTAATCAAAATATTAAACCCAACTTTCACAATGATTCTCATTTGTTTTGCCACTGTATGTCATTTCCTACCTATATGACACGTGACACTCTCTCAATTCAAATTGATTGTCTTCACTGGTTTAGACACAGACCCTCCAAGGTCTGTATGTCACCACTGCCCTGCACACAAGTACAATACACAAAGGTCATTACCCACAGGAATCAGGAGGGCAAGGATTTCCAGATCTGATCACAATCATGCTGGGAAACTTTGTATGAAATACAAAGGCAAGAGCAGCAGAATTCTGTTTCCTGCAGATCACTCCTGCTGCCTTTCATCAGTCAGAGTCCTACAGGCATGCTTGCATTGTTAATAGTTTCTTGTTACTTTTTTTGCAAGTTTCCATTAATTCTTATAACAAAAGATTCATTTTTGGTGGCAAACATTGGGGCTTTTGAAAGGTACTCTCCTATATCAATTTTTGATATAATGGATGGCAAGACACACCAGAGTGTCTGAGAGCACTCCAGGGGTAAGGAAAAGTGTTTATTAATATTATTTTCCTCCAGATTATCATGCTTTCAGGAGCCAAAGCACTTATCTCCTTTTGAAACAGATACAAGAATTCAAGGGAGTATTTCCTGCTACTATAAAAGAATTCTAGGTTATTTCTGGGGTCATCACCCAGCACGTTGCCTCCACATCACATGCATTAGTGAGGCACTTGTACACTGACATTCATAAGGCTTTGCTCTGATATAGTGTTAGTCACAATATTAAAAATGCTACTTCTCCTATTGTAATTGTACTGAAAGATGGTGGTTTAGGAAACATTTGAAGAGGCAGCCAAACACAAAGTCTACAAATAGCAGAACAGTACAGTACATTTTGCATAATAAGATATCGCTGGGGGCCCATCCAACTCGACACAAAATCCAATTTGTACATTCACATATTTACATCACGGGATGAGACGGCAACTTCTGACAAATGTCAATTTTCTTATGTTGAAAATCACACATACACATCTTGCATCAACATTTTGCCCTTGACCTTCAACAAATACGTTTATACTAAAATGAACTTTTTTAAAAAGATAAGAAAAATATGGGGAAAAATGTGACAATTTTAAAGCACTGCTCTGGAGATGCCTTGCAGGAAGCTTCTGGTGATGGACAAAACAATGGCTCATTAAATCCCTGCAGTGCCCTGTCCTACATATCTTATTCCATCAGGCTACATGATATTGTGAGACACTACACAACTGCCATTCTCTCTGAGTACAGAAAGTGCAAAGAGTAGATTCTTAGTGCTGTATTTGCAAAATGGTAAAACACAGCATAACCTCATAGCAGTATAAATTTTGTCATTAGTCTTTGCTCTCTCACTGTTGGTTCTAAAACTTTTTTAATTAAGTCATTAAGAGGATAAAAAAAATATGGAGAGCAAGACGAAAAGTCAAGAAAAGCTTTTTCTCTTCATTTGTCTTGCTTCTGGTTTGCTTCTTTATACGCAGGAGACCTTACAGAGTCAGAAGGTTCCTTCAAGATTCCACTGAAAGTCAAAAAAACTGGAAACCCATGATGTGATTAGCTATTAATCCTGGTAAACCTCTTCCCATTAATTTACTTGCTTTTTGCATTATGGAAATCATTTTTTAATTAAAGACTCAATTAAAAAATTTTCTGGGAAATATGGGTGGGGTTTTTACATCTCAATAATTTTTTTTTTCCAAGTAATTTCTCATTTAATGTAGAAGGGGGACAACTCTGGAAGGTTAGGAAATAAATACTGGCAGAGAGAGTCTAGAGCAAGAACAAAAGAAGCTAAGAGAAGTTGACCAGGACAGACAAACATATTTTGAAAGTACAAGAGAAAGAAGTACTAATTAATCAAAACCTCTAGTCACAGAATCAGTCTGATTTTCTAATATTTCCAGATGTTGCATCATGAGTTCAGGATTCTTTTCTCAATAGCAACAACACATTGGGTTACAGATGAAATAGAGGAAGAGATATGGCTAGTGTTACAGTTTTTAGCCCCCCAAAAACAGATTTGTATTGTAAGGTCAGAACATAAGTATTTTACACAAGAATATGCAAAAAAGTAAAAAATAAGTCAGCTATACTCACTAGGCCTGGCACTGTATCTTTAACCTCCCCTACAGATGCATTCTTGAAGCATTCAGCTGCTAAATACTTAGAATGCTAATGCACTACTTTCTGAAATGATAATCTAAAGAGACAGAGGAAAAATATAGTTAAAATTCCAAAGTGTTAAAGTCAAAAATGTTATTTGTGCACATTATCATATAAAATTCCCATTATTACTTTTACTTACCAGGTAAATATGTAGGAGGAATACAAAAATCCATCTATTGCAGGGCACACAGTAGAAAGAGTATTTAAAACTACTCAGACCTACATTTTGTAGCAGAAACAATCTGATAATGATATAGTCACTGTTCTCTCTCCTGTTCTGTAAAAATCAGGCTGTTGCTCAGCTTCCAAGAAACTTTCTGGTTAAATTCTCCATCATACCACTACTGCTTCTTGATCAAATTTTCTGTAAGTTCTCTGTAAATGCTAAAATATAATGTAATTGGAGTAACATCATGGGAAATCTGCTCCAATTATACTTTTCAAGATTGCAGATTTTTACATCCTCCTATTTTTATCTCTTTTTTTATCAAGTTGATGATCAAACATAACTTGGAACTGAGCCTCCAATGAGCAACGGACATTTATGTGTATTTGCATCCTTGAGCAAGAAGTATCAGCTGCAAATTCAAAATAGGATTCAGAATTAGAGAATCAGTAAATATCCTAGAAAATACTGTTACCCTGCCTGATAGGTATTAGGAATTAATCTGTTAACAACTCTGATACCTTCTGTGAAGTTGTGATGGATATTCACAAACATGCTGAACTTCCTAACAAAGCCTGGGTTTCTGTAGCATTTGATTTCCTGTGTCTAGTTTTACTCTGTCTCTCTGGGTTCAAATCCTTAAGCACACATTCACAGGCACCTCCAACATCTCTTTAATTTCCTATCTGGAGGACACCACAATCCAAATATCCACACACATGTTTTGGGAGAAACTCTTTCATAGTGGGTACCTTCCAGGTCAGAATATTCTGAGACGTATCTACAATGGTGATTTCATTGTGCACTTCTTTAGCTCATTGTTCACCTCACAACAAAGCCAGTTAAAGCTCAGGCCCTGAGATTTCATACATACTCCTACTTTACTTGGGGAAAACGAAGGAAAAGAAATGCAGTTGGTGGAAAACCAACAACATGCAAATAAAATCCCTTTTCCGTTGTGCAGGCTACATTAGGATACTCAGGTTACAAATCAGCCCAAAAGCTTTAGGCTTGGAACATCCAGTCTCCTCTCCAAAAACCACTGGAAAAAAAAAAATATCTCTCCTTTACAACCTCAGAATCTGCTTTGCTAGTTTACTGAATCCATAAAATTTTCCCTCCCTGCTCAAATGATCTGCTGCTTAATTACAAGCTTGTCTGGAAGGATCAATATCTCTTGGCAGTAAACAAGTCATTATCCTAACATTCCTGCATTCAATTCAGGCAAACTCCAGTCAATTTTTGATAATCGTTCATCACATGCACCTCTGTCAATACCTCCTCTATTTCCAGGACCAAATCCACATTTAAATGAAAAAGAAAAGGAAAAAGAAAAAAGGAGACAGAAGTAAAATACCTTTTATGGTCTCAAAAGACAACCAGATATACACTAAATCTTCATGGTCTTAGTCTCTGAAAGAAATAAGTCTCCATTTGTGAAATAGTACTGAAATTACATTTAAAGCCTAAGGATGGAGACACACAGCACATAAAAAGTTACTTTATTCTTATGGTCTCCCTCTGCCAAATCACTGATTTCCTGTGACAGCAACAGTAAAAAGGAGTAAGTGAAACATTAAATTCCCTTCAAATCAGATAATCAGATAAATTTTGCTTATTTTGCTCATTGCTGAATAAATTGTTTCACTGTCTGCTTCTGCCATATCAAGTGAAACAAAAGGACAGACCATCAGAAAGCTTAACACAACACATGCAGTAAAATGGACTGTTTCAATCACAGTGTCAACATCTGCACAAATAATTAGCCAGAAAAAAAATGTATTTAAAACACAGGTATACACAAAATATAAACAAATTATAAACTTAATTATACCCAAAGTTGTCCCTTCTCCAGTGGCTTCACTTATATTTATTTTAAGTTCAAAAAACAGCTTACCAGGAATGAACTATTGCCCACAAAAGCTTTTCTGGAATTTAGTGACTGTACATTCCGGTTAAATGCCAGTCCAGCCCTGGCAGTCACACTGACCCTCAACAGATTCAGAGGGAAAAGAGAAGCCTGCAAGCCAGAGAAGGTCTTGTAGATTAGTACTGAATTTGGAAACAGTGAGAGACTGAAAGGTAAGATAAAAGCAGGTGGCTCATGAACAAAATTTATCACATTGCTTTGCCAATGTATTTCCAATTTGATTTGTCACCCTTCTGTTACTTTTCTATTATCCATTATTTGAACAGACTGCATATTTGATGAAGACATTCAGGAATAATTTCTTGCACACAAAAATGTCAAGTAAGAACAAAATAATGAGCAATTTCATTTTAATTTATGACCTCAAACAGGATTTGAATCTTGATAAAAAGAAGAGGAACAAACTCCTGACTGCCTGAATTATGACTTCCCTGCATTGTGATTTTAGTCTTATGTGGAACACAGTCAATGTTATTTATGTCTGAAATGCAACTAAAAAAAATTGGCTGTATCAGCTGAAACCTCCTCCCTCATAAGGCAGTAGAATGACAGCAAGAAATGCCTGCAACCCCTTGCTGTGGTATCTAGCACATGAAAAACACAGCCATTTTCCACCACAAACACATAGAGAGATCTGCCAGGTAAATGTTTGGAAACTGGAAGGCTGGTATTACAAGCAGATTGAAGCATGGCACTCTCCCATCCTAAATTTCTTTAGGGTACATTCCTTCTGCCCACACTTTGATTGCAAAGACAAAAAAATAAAAGCAAAGCAAAGCAATGCTGTTTTTAGATGACAAACCATCTGCTAAAATGCCTACAATAATTACTCTGTTTCCTTTAGAATAACTTTCCATATGCTGGTAACTAGTTGTATTTTCTTGTCCCACACTACAATGAGCTTGGAACTAAAAATGCCCTCTAGAGTGCTGAAATTAGACTTACATTCACAATTTAGGATATACCCTACTGCAACTGTGCTTGTTCTTTTATTTAAAGAAACTTATGCCTGCTGATTTACTATGGCTCTTCCTCATCAATCCTTATTAGATTTCAAACTGCAATGATCTTGCAAAACAAAGCACAATTATACTGGGGTTGGATTCATTCTTTTTCTCTCTCTCTTTTTTTTTTTAATAAAAGCTACCACATGTGTTTCACCTATTTATCTGCTCTGCTTATAATAGAATTATTTCAAAAAATAAATTTATCTTTTTATCTCCATCCCAGTAGACACATTCTGTATCCTCATCAGTCTTCCTATGGACAAGATTTACTATCTCAGATCAGCAAATCCAGCACACTGAACATTTTTAACACTAATCTTCTAAACCCCAAAGAATACTTCAACCTTTTCTTCTTGTAATTTTTATTTCTCATAAAGAGCTCTTGCCAAAAAATGCATATTACTCCATATTACATATGATTACACCCCACAAACTATACAATTTATCCTTTGAATAGTTCTATTAGATACAACTATTAGCTTGTCTGAATTTTCCAACTATATCAAACTCACCTAGCAAAATGTATCAGTTTTGTTTACAAAACCCCATGTAACTACTATCAAATATTTTTATAGTGAAGGAAAATTGAGCTAAAGGTGTTAGTTAAAAACCATAAAAAAAAAAAATCAAGCCCTGAGACAGAATAAGCTATTAATTGACAAACAAGTGGTAAGGTGCTTAATGATGTGACGGTGGCAGAGTTTGCCCTTTAAGAAATATTGGCACCCTGCAACTGAAGGAATGCATGACACTCACATTTGTTAACATACAAGCACACACATAACTGGATGACAGAAATTCTCTTGATTGAGCATCAAGCCTTTCCTCCATAATTTGTCACAATATGACAAGTTCCACCCCACAGCAGCTGGCAGGACAGAAACGACCTAACAATGCAAACAGCCCTGAGGCTGGGGAAAGAAACCCTAGTAAATACATCTCACATTCTTTAACTACAGGAACAGGCTCCCAAAATTGAGATGAAGAAGTCACTTGGTAAATCACAGAATCAGAGACATTTAAAATGTATCAGTTTGCACACTACTTAATACTGCAGATTCTCCGACTTCTGCAGTGAAAAACTGAACCAAACAGAACATCATCCTTAATTTTTCTTACAATCAATATTTAACCCCAGGCCAAAAGCCAAGCACCAGCCAGTGTGCATGGGTATACTGAAATTGCATTAGGGATGGAAGGGCTGGGAGTAAATAAACTGAAGGAGAACAATTCAGGTTGTTTTAAAAAAACATTTGAGAGGAAAAGCAAAATTTGAAAGAGAAACAGTTAAAATATAAATTATTTGTATAAATGCTAAATATATGAACAGTCTAGTTAGAACCAAAATGATTGAACTTTCTACCAAGTAAAATGTTCCATAGATCATTTTGTTCAATGTTTAGTACTGACTTAAAAATTGTAAACACTTTCAAAAATGCACCAGAAATTTTCCTGTTTTTTTTTATTTCTTTTAGCAATGTATTTTATAGTCTCCATTCTGATAGAACCAACATTCTGATAATTTCCAAAATAATCACACAGTAGACAACAAGGTGGACAGCTGGGGGGAGGTGTGTAGGGAAAGAAGGCAATTAAATTACAGAAAAATTGCCTGTTTAAGATCCTAGTGCAACAGCCTCTCTACTTTTATAAACAGAAAATAATAAACTCCTCTTTATATACATGGCATTCAGAAAAGATCTCCTCAGTCTGCAATTATTAGAAATGGGCCACATTTCTGTGATTTAGTGTCGGTCCATCCTATAAAGGCTCCTGTGGACTTACAGTGGAAATCTGCTTAACTGTGTTAGAAATGTGGTTTTATCTTTATGTAAGAAAGGGGGGGGAAAGAAGTGGTGAATCACACAAATGTCAGATATGGTCTCTCTGCTAGTCCAGGGGCAAGAGTGGTTGAGACTTATCTTCAGGATGAGATGTTTCTGTCTTACACTTGGCCTTTTACTGCATCAGCTCCACTCATTGCTCCCTTTCTAACCTTGTTGCATCCACCCTCCCGTCCCACCCTGATCAAATGGGAGAACATCAAATCTCACTGCAGAGCTTGTTTAACTAAATAGGAATTTACTCCTTTCACAGTCCTCTGATATCAACAGAATATATTAATATGTGTCTTGGTAATTAGGGAACGTGCCTCTCTCAAGCAAAGGCTTCTGTAAATCATTCTTGAGTTCAAAAATGTTCACTTCAACCCAATTCCACTGCAGCCCACAACTTTGGGCCTATTTTAGCCAAAAGCTCCCCACTTTACTCCTCCTCTATCACTCAAAGCTAAATTCTTACAGTATGTCTTTGGGTACTTTCCTATGCACTTGCTATAACTTCACTATTACATGTTGACAGATTTTGCCTGTATATTGCAACATTTAGGCACAATTTTAGTTTGCTCCTTGAAATGCAAGGCTTATATTTATCATTTTCTTTTAAAGAAAATGCAGCCTAAATTTTCTAAATACTTCTTAGAGATAAGATGGAACAGTAGCAAATTCCACGCTGGTTAAGAGAACTTTAGGTATAAAGCAAAAAAATATTTTGTTTTGGTGGGGTTTTTTTGTCTATCTGTTCCCAAAAAGTATTCCAGTTTAAAATACTTTCAAATCCACTTTTTTTTTACTCAGAGACCCTGTATCTTTCAAGACACAGAAAATTATAGATTTTTTTTTTATATTTACTACTTTATAAACAGAAGTAAATTTAAATTTTGTTCTACTTGCTGTGAAGATACATTAACTTTTTGAGAAGGGTAAGCCAGAAGTCATACATAGCTTTGGAGGTTACCACACATTCTTAAATTGCAGGTATAAACAAAGCAAAGCAAAGCAAAGACTTGCTAGTGGGCCTGTGCATCCAATATTTACATCCCAAACTTGATATTCATCATCACACATTCCCACTGTTTCCTTTGTTGAAATCTGGTACATTTTTCAGATGGGTTTGTTGTCAGTGAATGAAGACAAACATTTAATTGTGAGTTTTATTAACATAAGTACACACTTATCAGAATTCCCCTCATTGTTGGTATATCAACTAGTTATAATTGCATCAGACTAAGTTTCTGGACTATGTTCAAAATCTCTTTTTGTATTCATCTAATGTTAAATCATAGTTTAATCCAAGCCTGACTTGGCCTTTTAGTGCTACCATCAATACTTATTTTACTCATGATCTGCTGAATTTTATTTGGAGCCTCTGTTAAGTGGATCATAATTTTGGAATTTCTCAAAGATCAAAGAAAACTCTACAAATTAATGATACTAATCCACCCTTGGTTCTACAGAGATTTTTCACACACTGCAGGATATCCTTGGCTGTTAAACTCTACATCTCTAAGTCAACAAGAAGATGCTTAAAATGAGGGAGAGACGGTCTTCTGCATAGTGATTACCCCTGCAAAAATGTTAAATATTCACTAACATTTGTTTTATCTGGATTCTGTGAAAAAACCTGGGATGCACAGTGAACTTCTGCATTTTAAAGTGCTTGAGTCTTTGAAGCTCACAAAATGTCTTCCACCCAGAAATGAAAGGTCATAAAGTATAATGGCTTAAATGATAATGGAGGTTTTGCTAATCAAACCTCTGGATTAAAAGTTTTACCCAATTAGCTCCCTGTTAAAAGATATGGTTACTAAATTTTCACATTTTCTTTCCAATTGGTTCCTCTTATCTGATTTCTCTTCTTGGGTCCTTGTGGTGACCTATATAAAACGACAAAGTCTCATTATCAGGATTCTGCAGCACCCAGAACTGGCTGTAATTGATGAACTGAAGCCACAGCTGTAGCAAGAGACTGTACATTTTAAGTCAAGCAGGAAGGTGTTCCTTTGAAATAAGACAAAAATGGGCTGCCCTCACCAGGGCTTTGAAAGCAGGGGTTGGTAAAAATGTGAAGTTCTATTATATAAAAATAAGGAGGATTTAGGGGGAAAAAAAAAATCTCAGCTTGATACTTTTATCCCCCTAACCTCTTTCTGCCCATACAAATGTGGAAAAATCACCTAAAGTCCAGGCAGTCATTCAGGAGCACCATTCCTCATAGATTTCATGTCGTTACAAAGGAGGAAACAAAAAAAAGTAACTTCTGTTGACGCTGTTTGTGAGTACATGAGGGGATACTTTATACACCACATAAAAATTAATGAGTAAGTCTAGTCATGGAAAATCCATAGAATTCCTAGAACTCTAGAAAGGGCATATACAGATATCATCCAAAAATAGCTAATGGATTCTCTTATATTCCCACATCACATATCCTCTGAGAAGATGTTATATTCTAGTGGGCCAGCACTGATCAGCAGAACAAGCAAAGCACAACACAGAATAAATTCAGTCTGAGAGCACATAAAATTACTGTGAGCATTACCCTCATCTTATAAACTGAAGGCAAAGTAGGAAGACTAGTTCAGTCATCCTCCCTCATTCTCTTGAAATCTGGAGTACCCTTGAGACCTGCACTGTGCAACCACTTTCTTCGATGCATCAAACATGTTGACCTTCAAGTGTTTCTGATGCCACAGTCACCGGGTCTTGCTGCCTACATTTTATCTCCATCATGACAGAACTTTAACATGAGGAGTTCTATCACAGGCCACCCCAAAGATGACTTTCCTCCATGTGTAATTCAGTGAAGGAAACTTAGGAACTTTTAATGAAACCTCTCCAAACTAAGCTTACCTGAGTTAAAGAGAAAAGGATCAATACTTGTGTTCCTGTTCTTATTTCAATTATTTTTTTTGTTTTAGCTTTAAGAGGTTTGTTCACTATCTCTTAGAATTGACTTTTGCAGTTACAAATTTTATGAACTCCCAGTATTGGGCATTCTAATGGGCTTCCAGGGCTTTGACAGCAGTAAAGAATTTGTCAAAATTTCTTAGATTACCTCCAATATTTCAAGTGTCTATAAACATGAGCCTTCTTGTTTCTGCACCTGACAATAAAATTTTCAGTTACATGCATTTCCATTCAGAAGCCATCACAAAGCTCATCCATGTAAAAACACTCAGGTTTATCAGCAAGTAAAGAAAAATAGTAGAATTTTTGTTATCTAACATTGAACGTAGAACTCTTAGCCCTGTCCATAATCTATGCTTAAGGGTCATAACTGGGGTTAAAAGAAAAAAAAATTACTTGAAGGATATTTTCACATGTTCACTGTTTCAGAACAAAACAGTACTGACAGAAACAACCTAAAAACATCAAATTTCAGCCAAAACAGGCACGACATGTATTTTGTTTCATAGCCTTATACCATGTAATACAAATGTCATCTACATGTGTGCTGTCATAAAACATTGAAAAGCAAGCTTTTGGGCCTCAAAAAAGATATCAAAATAGATTATCTTTATCAGCTTTATTTTATATTTTTTCACTTAAAAGCTGTTCTGTTTGATAGATGGGCTTAAAAAAAACATAATTCAGTTTAAATTGCATGTGTCAAGTGGAAGTAATGGTTTCATAACATCTTCTATAGTTATTTTTATAAAAAAAAATAAAAATTATCATAGACAAATTGTTCTAGATAGAGCTACTTCTTGTTACTGACAGGTATAAAACACTGGTCCAGGAACATGACCTTTCAAAATTTTCATTTATATAAATCAATGTCATTTTTACTCTCTGTGACCAAGAAGTGACTTTTCCCTAATAATGTTTCTAGAAGTATGAAACCTCTGAAAAATGTAGACTACAACAACTCTGAAGTTCCTGAGTAAGAAAAGGAGGCTTAAACAACACGGTGGTGTTTCTGCATCTCACACTGAAATTTGTAATTACCATAAATATTTTTTAAACCCTTCTAAAATCCACTTTGTCAGCATCTTAGATTGTAGCAATTAATCTTGGCTAACTCATTAACTTGATCCAGCAACCTGTTTGTTCCTTACTTCTGTTGCAATCACAAAGCACCCTTCATAACAGTAAGTGTTTAAAAAGAAATAAATAAAAAACACATGGGAAAAAAGTCTTTCCTGGTTCCTTCAAACAAGTGCATCCATACATTTATAAAACTAATTATAGAACATAATACATATACTTTATAAACAAATGTAGTTACAGTTGTACCCCTCCTGCACGTGCATATGTAATTCTCAGAAACACATCCCTTCTGAAAGAAAGATGCTTACCAGTACATTTATATGCCAATGCCTCCAAATACATCTGCAGACATAAAAGGGTAATACTTAAGTGTAATGCAGAAAGAACTTTATCAGGACTGCAACATGCAGGACTGGAACATGCAGCATCACCTTAATTTTTTTTAAATTAAAAATGTGCATACCTTTTTGGTATGTGCTCCAATTCCACTGATTTCAAACAAATACATTCCTGTCTACTTTTACTAACAAGGCTGTAGCATCCTTAGAAGACACTCAAATATGTTTTTGCATTTTCAGGTTATGAACTGCTCATTTCCACGTTGCCTTATAATATTATATTGAGCATGGCACTGTCTCACATTATAAACAGGAACTACTTATTATAAATATGTATATTTATAAGAAATGAACATTCCTAAAATTTAATGAGCAGCACTGCAATCTGCATGCTGCAGTTCATTAGGTCCCATGTGAAAAGCAGAAAACACTACAGCTCAACATTAAAAAGAGTGGCTGTGAATTAGTTCTTTTAGGGCTCCTCATATTTTGGCTGACAGCGGGAAATGGATGTAAGAAGACAGATGTTGTAAGCTCAGTTCATTACTACCAGCTATGCATTATTTCCCCACCTCCCTGACAGTATGCAGATTGATTGCTACTCTAGGAGTCATATTCCTCTAGTTGTATTTGGATTTGAATAAAGGTTTTGTTTTCTCTATCTTATGTCAGAAATTTTAATATTTTACTTTTTTCTCCCATTTCCTTGCGTTCATGGCACATTCTGGACGTCCCTTGTTTCACCGCACTTTCATCCAGTAACGCAACAAAAATCATTAGCAATCTTGATTGAACTCTGTCTTCTCTCCAAAGCAGCAAAAGCATGTTTCACACTGGGAGAGTAGTGCTGCACTTCCCAAAAACACCTACATTAGCTCAGGAACAGTGGCCAAAACAAAGATGCTCTCCTGATCTGATAATGGGGATGAGTAAGAAAGATGAGACAAAAGCACTCAAAAAATTGTACAATATAAAATAGTCTCACAAACTCATCACCCTTTTTAGCAAGCAGCTTATTTTCAGTACCATTTAAAAGTTCAGTCTGTTTACTAAACTTCTCAGTAAAATATTGAGATTACTAAGTTAATAACACAACCTCTCAAATGAGACTAAAATTATTGTATTCTGGTTTGGGGTTTTTTTAAATTTACTTTATTGAAGTAGAAAGAAGTCTGCCTTGTCATATTTCAAGGCTGTGTAATTTAGTTATTTTATGTCACATACGACTTTAGATATCTCTGAATTGCCTTAATTCACCAAAGCAGTCACACCTTTATGTTTTGTAAAAGTAGAGGAAAAAAGGTATGGGTATTTGCAAATAAAACATGTATTTTTACTAAAGCTTTTCATCACATACTTTTGTGAGGTTTCATCTGAGGATACTGAAGGAAACAATGGTGGATGCCCATTTACAATGGGACAGCTACATTGCTCTGTATTTTGCAAAGCACATGTTAGTCAAAATATGGACAATAATGCCAAAAACTACATTTACAAAAAATCTTTTATAACCAGAAAAGTTATAAAAGTTAGACAGCAACCATGAACCACTGAGACAGGGTTAGCAGAATGCCTGCAATGACCATGGAATCTGGTTACTGAAGTCATACCAGGTTAACTGAAATAGGTTTTGTTAAACTAATACATTCTTTGTGAAAGGACTCTCCTATAATAGGTTTTCAAATAGTTATTTCAACTTAAATTGTGTCTGTAAAGTTGTGCCATTCTCATTTTATGAGAATTTCATATAATCCTACTAAAAAGAACTCTTGCTTCAAAATCCTGTGCTTTTATTGCTGCAGGCAGACATGGAGAGGGTAGATAGGGCAAGAGGATTATTAAACTGGAGACAGGTAGCTTTCCCATTAATTTCCAAAGACAGCCACAAATATTTCTTGTTCATGTCATATTAACCAAGCTTCTAACACTACTTTTTTCTGCGCTGTCACAATAAACCAACCATGGAGTAAACACTGCTAGGTCTCCATGTCACACCATCCATTTTCTTTTGTGTCCAACTGGAAGCTCTTTCACACAGGAATCATCCTTTCCTTCCGTGTCTAAGCAGGTACAGCAGGATCCTCATTTATGGCTTATTGTCTAGATGCTACAAAAACATATAGGGACTTGTATAAGCACAGTGACTAGAAAATGATGGTCTTGGTTGATACCAAGGCTGCAAGGTCAGAATCTTATAACCTGGGAAGGTTATTGCAGTCAGCTTAAATGACCCAAATTTGACAGGCTATGCAAACTCCAACCCTTCACAAGCTAAATCAACGTGAGTAGCTCTCACCACGAGCATAAGAGCTGTGGAGTGTAATTTACACTCTCTGCCTAAAATTCTCTGACCCAAGAAGGATCTACCTCACCGATTATTGTTATCTGCAAGGGAGTCTACATCCAAGAGAAATAGTTTTATAACCCAGAACTTCTATCTGAAAGTAGCTCAGGAAAAATTACATTTTGCTTTTCAGCTCTCATACCTGGGAATATCTACCATATAAGAAAGCCTAAATCCAAGAGCTTTGTATGTTACATTACATCCTTAAAGACTGCTAAAAATTTAACCAGCTGGAACTCAAAACATGTGACCCTAAATTGAGAAGCTGTTAAATAAAACATGTAGGAACGCACTCAATCCCTTCATTTGGAATTCTGTTGTGGCCATTCTATATTTGGAGCTTAAGTGTCTCAAGAATTACCTCAGGTAAGCCACAAAAAAATCTACAGGGGGGAAAAAGTCAGTGGCTCTAGGAGGAAAAATAAAAACAAAGCCTACTTTTTTAACTAAATATTTCTGCAGCCTACATGAAATGTAGAAGAAACCAAGCAGTTTAAAGCCAATAGTTTACCTAATTAAATTATATCTGTTGTCATTTATCATTGTTTAACTCTTAAGTGGATATCCAGAATGAACAGCCAGCTGAATAAAGGAGACAGAGATAGAGATGAATATTAAAGCATGTTGGGGAATAGAAATCCAAAACTTTTGCTATCACATTAAGTTCTTACATATAAAAACATATATTTCCCCTTTTTGAGAGCTGAAAGTTCCCAAAATAATCCCTCCTTTTACTACTATTTAACTAATATGAGGTAACTACCAAAACTCCAGCCAACATGAGGCAAGGGTGGTGAATATGGTTTGGTTTTTTCCACTATTAGAACATTCAGTTAATTGATCCAGATATATGATCCCACACATGTAGGAGAAATCAAATCCTGATAGTCTGATAGAAGAGGTAACTGAAGAGACACTTTTCCTAATAGAATCTGCTTGCTCCATGAGCAAGAACAAGACAACACTCCATTTAACAGCCTCTGGTCATGATCTTACCAGCTTCAGAAACTTCTCATTAACTTCTCCCCTGTGGTAGAACTTAGTTTTTCAGAAAATAAGGTATGTGACAAGATACTACTTTATTCAATTCCAAAAAAATTAAAATGTGCATACACCTTCTAAAAGAATAAAAAATTAATTGGTTATGACAGCCCATTGCAAGATTTTCAAAAACAATTTCTTCTGAAGATTTTTCTAGTAAACAGTTTCGGGCAATTTCTTCAGTCCTGTCCCATCTTACTTTCTGTAATACCAATACTATGTTGGACTCCTATTCAAACATTCCACATTGTTGGGCACTGCAATGCTGATTAGACTAATTTTCTAAATTAAATTTTCACCAGCCCAATATTATTACATTATTTATAAGTTGTTTGCTGTTTTACAAGCTTTATCCATTAAACCAAATGAGTCTTTTCAGTGACACTTGTTTGAGTTGGGACCAGGACACTATATAACGTTCAACCCAAAAAAAGGTTACAATAAAGGACAATAACATAACTGTTTGACTTTAAAAGTTGTTTTAGCAGTTGTGGAACTACTGGGTGAAAGTAGGGTTAGTTTCTTGTTGGAAGAGTGTGGCTTACACAACAAAACCCTTTGAGAAATATCTTTCTATGTACTTGTTTTTACCTTCTGTCAAGCCCAGATCATCCAGTAAACAAAGGAAGTTAGAAGGTAGCCTTTTTTAATCCTTTATTAAAATTAGCATCCCATCAGTTTCTCCTAGAAATAAAAAAAAAACCAACACTAAAGATTTCTTAAAAAAAATGATAAAAGTTGTTATCCATTTCTTCTTATGAATTCTCCAATAGACCTAAATTTGAATTCTCCCATCAATGTAAACTCGTGTCATCAATAAGATGATGGTAAAATCAAGAAACAAAAAGTTAATCTAATCTTTCTTGTTTGCATCCTGATAATAAAATTATTTCTCTTTTCTCTACAGCATACAATTTTATCTTTTCTCTACAGCATACAATTTTATCTATTCAGTTGCTGCTGCTTTATGCAAAGTAAACGTTCATTGTTTCCTTAAGAGTAAGAAAAAAAAGTATGCCATGAAAATTATCCAGATTTCAGTGCAAAACAATGCTCACTGGTACTAAAATATTAGGTAAGAAACAAAAATCATCTAAAAGGCAGTTTTTGGTCAGACTAAAGTTTGTTTTCAATGTAAGTTCTCAAGTAGAATGGTAAGAAAAAATAGGGAGGTTTCTTTTGTTTCGTTGTGGGTCTTTTTCTTTCCTTTAACTACAAAATAATTAAGGGTAACTTAATTTTACTGAACCAAATACAGGCTAGTCCTGACTTTGATACATTTGGATTCAATTTCTCCATAATGCTGGATTCTCCATTTCTATTCAAATTACAACCCGTAGTTGAAAATTCATTATCTATTGAATCTTATGTGCAGGACCATTACTTTTTAATGAAACCAAAACAAAACACCACAGCAGAAAATGTTCCCTAGCTTCCAAACATACCTTCCTTAAACTTCCATTTTTAATTAAAAATATGATATTAAATTCAGGCCTAATGTAACTTGCAAGATCTAAACCCCCATGTAAATACCTTGCTAAAAAGTTATTAAAAGCATTTGTTACTACCTCATTAACTTCGAGGCATGTCAAACATGTCTATTAAAGAACATTAAAATTTAATCCTGTGCCTATCTATTAAAAAGTAGAAAACAAAGGGAGAAATGAAAGAACAACACATTATTTCTAAAAGCCTGAAGCAATCAAGGCAGTGATAGCCATCCAGAACTGCAAAACAAAACCGAAAAAAATGCAAATTTTGCTACCTCAATAACATTGAGGCATCTTTTACAAGGAAGAGAGTCTATTTTTGAGGGTAGAAAGAGATGAGTAAAATAATACACTTCTGGAATTATTAGAAGTATCATCATTACTATAATATTAAGCAAGGAATGTTTCTTAATATTTTTTATTTTCTATATAACATGGTGCAAGATTTAGAAGTACTATTAAGGTGGATAAGCAAATCCAGAAATAAACTGAGACTAATGAGGAATTACCACTGAACACCATCTTAGATATAGAAGAAACAAAATCTCAAAAATCATTCAAAGTATAAAATACCAGAAGTGACACTACTGTACCACCACACTGGCACTAGAGAAAAGAGACATGAAGGTAAAAGAACACATTTCAGAACTAGAAAACCCTTAAGACTAGGTTTCAAAATCAGAAAATTGGCTTTTCTGTAATTCAGGAAAAAAGAAATCCTGTTTGCTGTTTTTAACATAATCCTATTTCCAATAGATGTAAACCCTTTAGATTTAATTCTTATATATAAACCTGTGCCATGTGAAATGCAATAGAAATTCCATATTGCAATGGAATAAAAATGTGGCACATGCTGCTGCCAATTTCATTTATTTTTTTTTACCACACAAAACTCTACACAACTTCAGGCACAGAAGCCATTAGGCACTGCAGCTTTCAAGCAAAAAGTTTTTACTTAAAACTGTCATAAAACTTTAAAAGATTTCATATTTTTAGAAGTGTCTAGGAAGCACGTGATTGGTTTATTACATCAAAGAACTAGTTCACTGACATCCCTGCATCTGGACAAGACTACACGTTCATGAAAGAAGTGCAAGTCAGAAAAGTTGTTTTCCTGATAATTGGCATTATAATCTGGCATGGTTGATGATTTTCAACAGAAGCTACCACTATTACCTAAAATTGTGCAATTCAGCAAAATACCTCACCCTTCGTGGCGGCACAGAATTGAGATAACGTGACAAGGAGGCTGGACACATAACCTGACAGAAAGTGGGTACTTCATTTCATAAAGGTAAATCTGAATATAAAGTCATAAACAGCTTTTACCCATTTTGAACACAGATGCAGAGACACGTGCAAGTTACTGTTGCAGAAATGAATCGATTAGTTGAGTTTTAGCTGCCAATATAAATTCTTAAACTAACATTTCTTCCTCATCTAACTTGAGTGCTACCACACACTGCAGTAATACCACAGTAAGCAAAGCAAGCCCTTCACACAAGTGAACCTCCCTCTCTTTCCTTTTTCATTCCCCCTTCCTTTCTTTAGTGCAAGAGATCATCAGGTGAATGGAAGGTTGAAATAAACTATCTCTGCTCACAGTCAAGCATATGCCAAAACTTCAATTTGTTGTTGAAATCAGCAGATTCGAGATTAAATGATTAAACATTTGAAATCTCAATCATTCACCCATTTGTAAGAGGAAGGAAATATCTTCTTCTTTCCCTCCATGCAGCAATATCAAAAGGACCTATTGTTACAATTTTTACAATTAAAGAGACTTTGTAAAAACACTTTTTTCCTCCTACTCACAGGCAAGTTAGAAAACCTCCAGGTCTAACTCCATATTTCCCAATTTGACAAAAATTTTTCCATTTTATTTTCACATAAGAGGTGGTAATAAATTTGCTTCGCTAATTTTGCACGTCTCAAACAGATGTAAAATACAAGAAACGTGGCGAGGATATTTCAGAAGATTGGAAAGAAAGGATGCAGATGGCATTGCAACGAGACGAGAATTCGTGCCACAGATGAAAATACTTCCTAGACTGAAACCTTTCGCTAATCACGGAATTCTGACAACCAGTGAGGTATTTTTATCCGCGCTGATTGCCCGGCTCCCCCGGGACAGTGGCTGTGCAGCAGCAGCAGGCCAAGGTCAGAGGACATCACCCACAGTCGCTAAGCAACGAGCAGCACTTCCTGGGATGAAGGACAGCAGGAGCAGGACGGGCAGCAGGAGCAGGACGGGCAGCAGGAGCAGGACGGGCAGCAGGAGCAGGACGGGCACCCACCATGGACATGGAACTGGCAGCACTCTCAGCCCCCATCCTCTTCAGCCAGGGAAATTACTGTGCTGTTGAATCAACTGAGGGCCCGCTGCTCACAGACCTGAGGTAGGACTGGTGCTCCTGCCTTACCCTGGAACTCCAAGGACCACAGCCTGGTTGAATCTTGAATAAAGGTGAGTCTACAGGAAACAGTGGGAGCCATTCAATATTACTGTTCAGAAATTATCTCAGCCCATACCAGAAGGTCTGTGTGCCTTTTGGGAGTAGCTCTTCCTATAGAATTGTTCCACGTTATTATGTCTTCCTATTATATGTTCTCTATGATTAGGTTTTGCTACTTTAAGTTCTTCTCCAGATTTTACAACAAAACTGTACAAACAGACTTCACACTGATAGTGTGAGTTAATTGCTTTGTGTGTGCACTGGTTAATGCACGAATGCTTCGAACAATTAAGACCCAGAGGTGCTGATTAGTTTCCACTGTTTTAGAATCCAAGAAAATCTACTGAAATAAAGCACTGACTCTCAGCTGGACTCATGCAGTTTGAAATCATTTCATTTGTCTTCTGAAGAAAACAAAGCACATACAAGGTGTCCATGATCCTAGGGTTTAATATACAAACAAGGTATCACTTTTATGCTGTTGCACTATCAATATGAAACTCATGGGTTTTCGAGCATATTTTAAGACTGCAAGAACAGTTACTTTATGGATGGCTCTATAACCAGAGCATTTATAAGCAATTCTTCCAAATGATGGATTACAACTGAGAAAGTTTATTTCATTCTTTAAAAAAAAAAAAAAAAATCAACTAAGCATTCAACCATTCAGTTAAGACAGCATCAATAACTTCCCCAAAGAAAATTAGCATAAGACAAGAAATATACAGTGTCCATTATTTATGTGTCCAGTGCAGAAGCATTTCCTTGGAGAAATCAAATTGGTTTTGTCACTTTTTGTCATCGTATGCATCTATGTCCCACAACAAAAAAATACTTTTACTTTCATAATTACATATAGGTGCAAAATAGGAACATGGATAAAGTAATATACTTTTTACAGGAATAAGATGATTCCGAATTCCTAACAATCAGAGATGAATTATGGTTCAAGATAAACTGAACAAAGCTTATCATTCAGTGCTTTTCACTGTAATGCAACAACAATTTTATTCTATACATTGTATAGAATATAAAAAAATAATTTAAATTTTATAAGCCATATAAACAAGTACTTGTAAATAATCAGTTGCCCATATTCAGAATGAAACACGATTTTTTAATGTTAATTCTAAGGAGACAAAGACTTTGAATTAGGACATAGTTCAGCACAATCTCATAGACACTTAATGAAATGCCAGGGTATTTTTGCTAGATAAACACCTAAAAGTCTATCAGGGCACCCGCCTAAAAACTGATATTAATGGACATTTTACTGGTCCAGCCAGCTGGTCAAAGGACTGAACTGACACAGAATGGGAAGTAGGAGATCTTGTTGAAAGATCTGACAGTGACTGGTATATAAATAAAAACACACCAGAACACACCAAAACACACCAATTGCAAAACTTTTACAATTAGGAAACGATGGTTTTTAAAATGTGCTGAATTGTATTTTTAACTTCTATTTTTTATATGCTTTCGTAAAGAAGAGATTACACTCAGTGGCTGATAACTATTAGAATAGATTTTAATTACTAAAGCTGTTACATCAAACCCAAAACCTTTTGTTACCAAGGCCAACCTATTATACCTATACAAATTTCTTTGTCAAAATAGTTACATCTTACATACACATATTTTGGTTCCTAAATTTTGCATATTTTGTTTAAAACTTATGAGGCATTTCTCATCTGTTAATTAATAAACAAATGCTGAGATAAACTTTGTGAACCTATACAGTATCTTTCAAGGCTCATCCAAAATTCCCTTTTCTAAGACACTTCAACAATCCAGACACCTGCCATAAGTTAAACTGTGGAGGAATGGAGATTTGAACAAGATCTACCTTTTCCAGAGGCACTGTGTGTCTGATCTACCAACCATGAAGCTGCTGGAGCTTCCTGCACCAAGCCTGACTTCTTTCAGATGATGCACACGTGACCTGTAAGGAGATTCTGCAGCAGACCAAGTCACAGAAGTCAATGATGGCATGGGAGCCAGAGTGGCAAGAAGAAATGGACATAAATATTAATTTTTACTTCCAAAATTATTTGTAAATAAATAATTATTTATACATAAAGTATTTGTAAAGGAAAAATTTCGTGACTTCAACCAGGTCCAGAAAAGGTGATTTCCTGACATTCAGATATTGACTTGCAATTCGTAGGCATCAGCTGGGAGAAAGCTGGATGTGCATCACACTTTATAGCAGCTGACCTGGCAGCCAGGGAACAATGAGCAGAAAAAGATTTCTGCATCTGGAGGTTACTGTAATTAGTAAAGAGCATTCTGTGAAATCTCCTAAGACACAAAATTAGAACTGGCTCATATTCATATAAATTAAGAGGAATTTCATGTGGATGATTTGATGACTACATTCAGCTTTCAGTTGTTAGCAGATTTTTCAGGGTGGAAAATAAGCAGACTACAGATGGGGAAAACATTGGAGCTGGCTCAGCAGGGTTAATTCTGGCATGATGCTGCATTACTCGTCAGCTGCAGTGCCTCAGCACCACACTCCAGGGACGGGGTAATTGTGCATGGAGCTGGCAGGGAGTCAGGAGCTTTGTTAGCTCCTGATCAGCATTAACCATTCTAAATAAAGCTCAGCTCTATGCAGGCAAATGTAGGTGACTCCACGTGATCCTCCTCAGTACTCTGGAGCTTTTTTCCATGTGGAGTATACTATTGCCCGATAATAGCTAATGGAAAGGGACTACTAGCAGAAGAAAGATTTTGTCCAAAGATGTCCCACCCCAGTTGCAGCCCTTCTGTACAAACTTCCCAAAAACATGAACAAGGAAAGGAGGAGATTAGTAGAAGGAAGCAGACCTTTGTATTGCCACAGGTGTACAAATAAAAACCTGCAATAAAGTAAAAAATAGAATGCGCATTTGGTGTTCTTGTGACTATAGAGGGAAAATGCTTCATTACAATAAGAAAATTTTTAACTGCTACTGAGCATTCCAGAAGGTTATAGTCCACACAAAGGTACACTTCCAGGGACATAGAACCATTCCACAGAAATTAAGGCAAACTAAATAAACAATTCACTAGAATAATACCCTGTGACGTAGTAAAGTGGAAAAAGTAAAAATAAAAGGAGGACCAAACTGACACCTTGGTACAACTAAATGTAGGACCAAAGTTCACAAGATTCCTGGACAATTTACTAAAAAACTTCTAGAATAAATCTGATATGGACTATAATGAAAGTGAACTAGTATCAACAGGTAAAAACCTGCATTATCTATCAGCTCTGAAGAACACCTCTATGAGTTCTAAAAGGTAATCATATTGTTGGATTTGAAATCAAAAGTATGAGTCCATTTTGTTATCTGAGGGTCTATATTTTTCTCATAAGATCAAGAGAGTTCCAAATGAAGTGTGAACATATCTTTTTCCAACATTAGAGAGATAAAGAAACTTTTGATGTTGAAGAAAAATTTGAGGAAATTTCTAGGGGTAGATTATAAGCCAAGTCTTGCAATACCAAGTTTCCAAACTTTTAGATCAAAAAAAGAATGTTAACAGATCAGGCAGGAGACAAGGAAGAACAAACAGTGTCTATTAATTATTTGTAGCCTGAATTATTTCATATGAACAGACCAATAATGTGGTCTTGCAGATATTGATCACTATTGCAGTCTATTGATCCAATCCACAATCAGCTGAATGCAACGGAAACAGTCTTTAATGAGGAATTTAAATGTGTCTGCAAAACAGATTCTTATTTCTTTCTTCCTTCGTTCATCTCGAGTCATATCAAACCTTTTATCTTCACACAGAATCCAACACAGAACTCACCCTATAGCAACACACAGTGAAAGCGTTAAATAAATAAATAAATAGATAAACAGATAAATAAATAAATAAAGATATAAGCCCAAGGGCAGCTGGGACAAACTGTGCTTACCATATCTACACAGCACAGCAAATGACTCAAGGTTTCAGAGCAAGGCCTCTGAGCTGCACTGCTCAAATCAAGACATTTCAGTGTACATGGAGAAATGAGCTTCTTGAAGACTGTCAAGAAGCTTATTGTAGCTTATTGTAGCACTACTATCCACTTGAAAAAACTAAACCACACATGGCACACCCTTTATGGTGCATTTACATATATATATTAATGATGGGAGCCTAGTACAACTCTTGAGCTCATATGCATGATTTTAGATAATTATTTTAAATGTTGCAAGGAAGAAGTTATTGTCACACAGCTTCAACAATAGATTGTTCCAAATCTATTCCAAAAACCATACAAAAATGGAATCTCAGATTTTACTTACACTATCAAGATGCACTGAGTTATCACAAGTATAGAAGAATAAGAAAGTTGTTATTTAATTGAAATAGAGCAATAAGATGAATTGCAACACTAGTCAGAGTTCTTTTGTCATCTGATTTTCCACAAAGCATTTTTACTTTTACAGTAAAATATTGAAAACAAATTTTTTCACAGTGATGCCTCTGTGCTTCATAGGATTTTCAAGTACAACCCCAACTCTCAGCTACCTTGGTAGGAGCCATCTACTTACTCTAGAAATACCTTTCCAGAATAAAACAGAAACAGTAGAACAATTACCAAACTGTAATTACAACTAGAAAAACTCATTGAAGGACTTAGTCCCTCAGAAACTCAATCTGATCAATAAACCCAAAAATTATGGGCAGTGAAGAATTATAAAGACTGACTCCCAACATATCTCACAGAAAGGAATTTTAGAGAAACATCTTTTCTAGAAGAATCCTCTCATTTGATCTGGAATAAGAAGAGATGCAATCCACTCACACTGTCAAGCTGATGTAGATGACTCTGCAATATGACCTCACCAAAAAGGTATGTGACCTCCACGTTAGTTATTGGCCAAAGAGCAAATAAGATCTAAAAAATTAAAGACCTAAATACCGTTCTGAAATAACAATATTACTTAACAGTAATAAGTAAAAGTAATAAGTAAAAGACTGGATTAAGAAGTTGGTCAAAAGCAGGGAAATCTAAATTTGTCAAGTGTTTTGCAGGCCTTAGTAAATTCTTCAGAACTGAAAATTTAGAAAATATTTCTGTTAAGTCACTGCTGAGGTTACTAATGCCGAGTAATAATATTTTACTTATGATAAGTCCATAATTTGTCTAATAGGAGTAAATGAAAACTAACTTAATCACTCTAGTTAGTTCCTTAGCACTCACTATGGAAATGCAAATCAGATTTGCAACAGGAAAAAAAAGAAAAGGAGTATAAATATCATTATTATATTTGAAAAACCATCAGCAATGAAAATTACTAATTTTTCCCTAATTATCTGCTTCTTGTACATTCCGATTCATACCTTGATGCCAAAAATTACCACTTATTATTTCTATTCTGGTGAAATCCTATGCCAGATGTCTAACCATGTCTGCTCCTGTATTATAGAGCAATACTGTTCTAAGATGAAGCAAAATTCAGAAATCCATACAGCTGACTAAATATAATTTGGGTTGCTGTTACCCACACGAACAATGGTATATAACATATAATAGGGTATATATATATAATAGGACGAGAGAAATTCATAATCCTTTCATACCTGTGGGAGGGCTAAAGACACCTGTAACACTATGGAGCATCATTAATGCATTTATTCAGACCTGAAATACAGGCAGGTGCTGAAGAAAAGGCCAACAGTCAAACTCTGAGATATATGATGTGAATTCACCTAGCTGAGACAGAGAAAATTCAAACCAACTCTCCTTTCACTTGTACCCAAAGAACTGTCAGTACTGAAATGAAAAACCCACAATGCCATTGAAATGCAAGTCAAGCAAGAAAAGAAGCTATCAGACGTTTTCAGCATCTAAATCCTCTTTGTCTAAGAAGAATATAAAAACTGTTTTGGAAAGCTAACTTTATGTATGTGACTCAGAGTTAAAAGACAACAACAGAAGCTACAGAAATTACATTCCTGCAACTACACTGCAAAAAAATCTTAGGCATTGAACAGATGCCTAAGCATCAAACGAGCTGGGAATCGAACAGATGTTATTCTGATAAAGGTAGAGGAAAACCAGGAAAATATACATAGAAATTATTTCAAATAGATTCCCTTCTAATGGTCGTTTGATGTATGTAGTTACTAATCTAGCTCATATCCTCAAAGTCATTCCAAACACTGTGAAGGTCAAAGGCAAGGGCAGCTTTGTGGTTCAGGAACAGCAGTGCTGGAGATGTGGATGTCAGAGCAGGACTCCAGTCCAGTTCTTCCTTCCCAAACCAGCAAACACAGCAGTGCACATTTCCCTTGTTCAGAGCATATTTTGTACATTAAATGAAAGCTTCTATAACTATAAAATTCCACAGCACAGACACAAGTGCTCTGTGATTAAACCAGAATACACTGATTTCCTCATTCTATTACGAATATCTACAGCAAATATTTCAGCTTATCTGTTATACAAACTTAACATTCAATCCCTAAAGTTTAACTTCCATCCTTTTTTTCCTGATGCTGCTTTTATTTCATGTCTTAAGTAAAGAAGTGCAAACACAACGTGATATTCCATATTCGTCTTCATCCCACTTACTTCACGAGGTTTAAGGGACTATAAATGACTTATTCTACTCATTCCACAATTCAGTCACTGCAACCAAATTAGTTTCTGCTCATTCCTACATTAGCTTTGGTTTCCTCTGGGTTTGACATGATTGCCTTTAGAATGAAAGCAAATTCTTCTGAAATGAGGGATACAAGTTTCATCAGCTTAACCTGATCAGCAATCAACCAAAGACATTTACAATTCCCTTGAAAAACAGAGAATCTCACCTGTGGTATTCTAAAAAGACAGAAAAATAAACCATGCAGATCAACAATTGATACTCAAAAAGTTTTATCTCCAAAATTAGATTAGATAATGGCAAAGTTCACATCTAAATCAATACATTGTTAAACACTCAGGAACTTTTCCCACTAGAGACCACAACTGGTAGAATCCTCCGATTGAACACAGGAGTTATCAGAAAATGACAGTTCATTGACTAAAATGAGTTTTGTACTGGCACCTCTGATGAGAGGAGGCCAAATCACAGGTGTGTTTCTGATGGAAGCGCTCTCTCCCTACAGCAGCACTAGTGCTCTGCCCCAAGATCACGGAACGCTGCACCTTGAAGCCCTGAGCTGCAGTCCCACTCAAAGTCAGAGAAGAGAATTTCAAAGCTGTAAGAACACCAGGGTAACTCAAAACTTTCGAGACCTCTCAGCTCAGAACCAACCTTCTTACTGTCAAGAAGTTTGGAAGAGCTTCTACCAGGCAGCAGCTCTCAGAGCTCAACAGCTGCTTGCAGCAAAGGCCCCACCTCCAAGTGGGGTATACTTTCACATCGTGGGCAAGGAGCTTAAAAAAACCTGAAAATACAGAATAAACCTGGATGCAAGCATATTTCGGGAAAGAAAAATGTCCTCAGAACTAGAAATCCCAAGCTGGAAGATGCTGCAGTACTGATTACAAAGTGAAAAGCATATACATCATGCAGAAAGCAACGAAGACACTACCCTTGTGTTTGCTGTGTGTCACTGGATAAGGTTTGCTTACACAGCTGTCCTTCCAGAGTACCCCTCAACTGATTGTCTCATATAAACATAAAATATGGTTCTATCACTCACTAATATGTTACATTAACAGAAAATCCTGCATGTTCCTAAATCAAATGCAGAGAAGTTTGGGGCCAATACCCTGGTTTGTTACTGCTAGCAGGACTTGATAATCAGAGGGCAAATCTGTAACTGATAAATCTACCATGCTGTTCTTAAGCAGGCCTTTGTGAAAAGTCAGAATTACTGTAACTATTAATCCTTCCTTTCCCACTCACCTGCAGAAAGAGTTAAAACTGGATGTTGCAGGGGAAGCTGTTTAATTGGGGAGAAGGGTGTTTTGGAAGCAAGTGGCACAGCTGACTTTGCTCCTCCATTCTTTCACCTTAGAGATTTTCTTGGCTACATTTCAAGAAACCAAAGCTCAAATTACTGAAATAACTAGTTCCAAATTTATATTTATTATTTTTATAGACAAAGAAATAACTATGAGTTTACTTCACCTTTAAGAGGTATCACAGTGGAGTCATAAGCAGCCTTCCAAAGATGCTCCACATTTTAGCATGCTCTGTACAAACCAGGTCCCCACACACCCTCAGAAAGATCATCAAGAACTTCTAAAACATCCACCCAGTACCTTTCCACTACTTTTAAGAGGAAATAGTCAGACAAATTTTAACATTAGAGTCTATTACAGTTATGTAAATTAAGTCAACCTGTCCTTCCTTCAATTAAACATGTTAATTTCCCAGGGGACTCAGCACCGTTTTTTTCGGTTGTCACATATGCCATCAGCACACAGGACACTGGAGCCTTAAAAAGAATTAATCAAGTAGCTGATCTCACAGCCCTTCCCTGTGTCAGTAAACCTCGTGTAACCCAACTCACTGAAATTCAAAGACATTCTCAAATGTGAAAGTTTCTCAGATCCCTACACACAAGAACACAACCTTGGTGTTACGTAGTGACAATAAATGCCAGAAAACAACCCTCTTGCCAGCAGACAGCAGAATTAGGAATCTCAACACAAAAGGCATTTAGCTCATAAATTATTAAACTTTTCCATAGCCTTCTTCCTTCTGTTATATGTTCAGTTTGCCTGAAAACTGCTGAATTTGCCTGCATATTGGATGACAACAGAAATACAAGTATATAGTCAATCACAAGTTATTAATAGACTGCTAGGTGTGTATGAAACCTAAGAAATTTGGTTTGGCTTGCCATTACAGAGATTCATTCATTAGTTTGATTTTGATAAAAGGTATTTAACAATTTGCCTGTTTCTTCAGCAGAGGAAACCATACATCTGATAAACCTTTAAAACAAATATACAAATAAAATTTGTATTAATTTTTAGAGATTTGCAAATTTAAAGCACAAATCTTTAGGGCTGAATAAGAAACATAAGAGTTGTCATGTAGTTCATGGTGATAGTGTCTATTCTTATTGACAAACACAGCTAACAAATACCTCAAAAGGAGATCACATCAACTTACTGAGTTTGAAAAAATTACAAAAAAATTGTTTATATATTTTCCTTAGCCACATTATTTAATTAACAGCCGATGCCCAACAGAATTTAACTGTCTCACTCATATTTATTTTTTAAAGCACTGTCTTTGTCACAAGATTACCTTCAGACTCTTCTTGTTTGTCTCTGTATTAAAGTGAAAAAGTAGTCCACCCCAGGTTATTCAAATCTTCTCATATCTACTAATCTGCTAATCTTTCTCTGGGTGATATCAATTTCTGTCCTCTCTATCTTGGAACTAAAGTTACCTGAACTTAACTTCAGGGGACCAAGTATTCATTCATTGAAGGGAACAGCCTTCTACAACAGTTTCTGTTCTCTCATGACATTATCTGCACATCTTAAAATTGCATGTTGAGCACTCAGGCTCAGTGAGGAGTATACCACATACCCCCACTAAAACATATGGGTCTTCCAGAGAATCAGAGTTTATTTAGAATATGCATGGTTGACTGAAGCTATTCCTTCTCTTGCACATTTGTCAACAACAAGCTTCAGCTTTATTAGATCCGGTACAAAGGACCAGATAAGGGCAACCCAGACTGAAGAAGAAGTTTGTTGTAAAGAAAAGGAATCATATCTTGTTACTTTTTTTTGCATCTATTGTTCCTACAGCTACCCAAAAGTCTTCTCAGGCTGGCAATACAGTTGCTGTTGTAACTAATACATGAGGTACAGCAAAGTTCTCAAAATCATTAACATTCAGTGACCTTATCTCAGTATAACAATCC
The DNA here is from genome assembly GCF_009829145.1 of Chiroxiphia lanceolata. Classification (NCBI taxonomy): domain Eukaryota; kingdom Metazoa; phylum Chordata; class Aves; order Passeriformes; family Pipridae; genus Chiroxiphia; species Chiroxiphia lanceolata. The sequence goes on along the minus strand of NC_045646.1, from coordinate 15,842,233 downwards.
TACTTTCACAGTCAAATTGAATCCTCTTCTTACCTCATTCAAGAGCACCTTGTTCACAAACACCTTTGCTACAGAAGTCTTTGAAATACTGATCATTGATCTATTGCCCTGCTTCCAGTGAGAAAGAACATTATGAAACTAAATTAATCTGTAAACTGCTAGCCTGAATATTTGCCAGAGACAGAAATAGCCCAAACGGTTAATTTTTTTTTTTTTTTTAAACAAGAAGGCTTTTTTTCTTTACAATTTAAATATATCCTGATAGGCCACTGATGTGTAATTTAGAATCTGGTATTTCAATATTATGCTTCCTTATAAAGTGCTTCTCACTCAGCATTCTTAGAGCCTTCATATATATTCACAAATTAACCTTTTGAAAACCCAGGATTAACTGAATTTACCGAGAAGAGACATAAGTAAGAAGGTGATGAGTTTTTGCCCAGTGTGACTCAGCAAGACAGTGAGAATTCCAAGCACCAAACCCTGATATTCTTATTCCTACTCACAATATATCACTTCCAGACCCTTCTATAGAATTTACAACTATTTTTTCAGGTTTACAGCAGAATATAATACTAAAAATACAGTACAATTGTTACACTTGCTACAGCTTGTATAACTGTAAAACAAACTCAGGTGAACTTGAAAAATAATATAGGACAGTGACATGTACTGCTGAACTCAAACAGGTTACATATGCAGCGCTCAAATCAGCTTTTGAATGCCAGAGTGCTTCTTTGTTAGAGCTTACACTCAGCCAATAGAACAAATTAAGTAGTTTTCTTATCAAGTAAACATTACTTGATAAATGTTTATCTTGATGTGCATTTCCCTTGTTACAAAATTTTTGGAAAACTGCACTTACAATTTATGTTGTGTGGAAAACAAATTAATTGGAACACAAATGTGATGCAAAATATCACAAGGGCTTGATATTTAGCAAGAACGGAGTGAGATATGAGAGCATCAAAAAAACAACCCCAAAACCAAAAAACCACCAGCCTGTGCTTATGGTAAAGTGGACACTGTTTTCAGCAGACCCATATCTGCCTTTTAAAATGGAATTTTAACTCATGATCTTTCAAGATTCCTGGACTCATTACCCCATGATCATGCAAAATCCTGCCAAATGCCACTTCTGAAGTTATTGATCTAAAACAAGACCTTCTCTGAAGGGCAATATGTACAGGATTTTAGGAGAGCCCTCAAAAGAAGGGGAGCAAATCTACCTCCTGTAATACCGAGTCAAGTCATACAACTCCACTTGTGTGGAGTTTTGGGAATTTGCTCCACTAAATACAATTTCCAGAGCTACATAATATATGAATTACAATATCAAGTCAGGTATTTCAAAGGAAAGTAAAACAATGATGGTTTTTAAGCAGATACTGTTGCAAAGGGATTCTCTTAGATCAAAGAACATAAACTGCAATAAAATCCGACACATGAAAAGTTGAACCACCTTAGCATAGCATATCTCCCACTATTATTCAGTTACTTTACACCTGATCCAGCTCTTTGCAGCCTTTAATCACAAAAAAATTATTAACAACCAACACTTGACATTTTCATTTATATGATGGAATTCTTCAGGACCAAATAGTTTGCCCTATGTAATGACCTGACTAGCATTTAAAAATAACTATTTTGAACAGATTTTAGCAGGATCATTTCAGGACATTGGAAAAGAAAATACAAAGGGTTGGTGTGTACATGGTACCCAAATAATAACCTCTGGTCCAACCCCTGCTCAGGTCAAGGCTATTGCTAGGCCAAGGCACCAGGAGTTTTGGCTACTCAAACCAAGAATCTCCAAGGATGGAGGTCTTACAACTCTTCTAAATGTCTACCTCAGTGTTTGACCACCATAATTGTGAGGAATTTTTTTCCTTAGATTTAGCTGGAACTTCCCCTACTATAGCATGTGTGTCACCTCTCATCCTTTCACTGAGTGTGTCCGAGAAAAGTCTTGCTCCATCTTCTCTATGACCACCCATGGGGTAGCTGAGAGTGGCACTTAGACCCCCCTTAGCCTCCTCTTCTCCAAGAAAAACAAACTGAGCTCCCCCAGCCCCTTCTCACACACAGTATATTCATCAGAGCAAATATTTAAATTCTGCACCGTGAAAGCATTGCACGAGTGAGCAGAGTTAGTCAGCAGGAAATGACGTGGTACCTCAGAACTGAGGCTCATCTACATCCAAATTAAAGAAGAAAACTGCAGGGCATCTGCTAAATGTGCATGTTGCTGTTATTAAAGGTGAAAGAGCAAAGAGTGGCTGCATCACAAAACACTTGCATCACAATAGCCACATAATCTAAGTATATACCCTTCATTAATGAGTACAGAATGAAAAAAAAAGCATTTTAAATAGACTAGAGAATTCATTAGGAGAATTCATTCAGAAGCAACGTCAGCATTTAATAGAAAACAGGATCATGTGAGGAATTAATCAGGATACTGACATGAAGGTGATTTAGCAGTTAGATTAAAGGATGTCCTTTTACACAGCACTGTCCAGTGCAACCTGAAATAACCTGGCCAATGAAATTTGTACCACTTCCCCTGAAGGATTAGACCAGTGAGTCAAGAAACAACAATCCTTCTTCATGGACCTGTTTGCTAACTCTGGATTTCTGCATTCAGCATTAAAGACCACATTATCAGAAATCTACTGAGAACAGAAATAAATTCAAGGAAAAAGAAACACAAACCCAACACAGGATAAAAAAAATAAAAGCAAGGGTCACAGAGCAAAAAAGCTGAAATCACTACAGTATAGTCTATAAACATTCAAATACTATAATCAAACATGAGAATAAATTCACCTGGCCTTCAAAAGTACAAAAAAAAAAAGGAGAGAATGAAGAAAAACATAATCAGGTAGAAATTCAGGAGGATAAATCAAGAATAATTTTAAAAATATAAAAATAATTCTAAAAACAAAATTTAATATACAACCTACTGTCTGGTTTTTGTAATACCAGTTCCTTCACTGACTTTTTTAAACTCAGGTTACACCCTTCTAAAATTCCATTTTAAATAAGTTGTCCACAATTACATCTAAAAAATATTTTTTGTTCTAGGTGTGGAAATACAGACATTAGAATCAACACAACAAATTCTCCCCAAAACCAAAGAGATCTCTTTGCCACTAAAAGAATTGTTTGAACACTGACTCAAAACCACTATTGCATCAGTGGTACCAGCTCAGAAGTGAAACATCCAGTCATCACTAATCAGACTGGAGAGAAGAGAACTGCTGCAAAGTCAGAATTCTGGTTAAGTATGCGTGGACACTACTTGTTTCCTAGTTCTGACTACTGACAGTACCTACAAAATAACTGAAAGCATACTAAAAAGCAGCAAAGTAAAAGAATTAGGAGAAATTATCAGCCAACAGTAAGAAGAACAAAATTTAAAATTAAAGAAAAAAAACCAAAATAGAAAAGGAACTAAAACAAAGCATCTATGACAGTACTTTAAAATACATTAATAATTTAATATTTCTTCATGTGATAGCCTTTTAATGAAATTAGCACTAGCATGGGATCAAATAAACATCATGCAATTCAATGCAATTAGCTGAGTTCAGTTTCTGTATTTTAAGCCAATTACCAAGTCGATCATGAAATTTTTCATTTCCCAATTAGTTACTTTGTATCTTACGTCTCTAAAATGATCTCATAAGCCACAAATACAGATTAATTTTTACATAAAACTTTCCTGATAAAGAAAAACAGTTTTATTGGATTACATACATGTCATTAGAAATAACAGAGTAGTCATTACACTAGTCACTAGAAATAAAGGTTAAAGATTGTTTTTAAAAGTAAAATATAGATAAAAATTTAGGGATTATGAAGTTAATGTAACTTTAATATCTGTTACTCAGTTCATTTCAGTTTATTTCATCAAATTCTCTCAGTGTAAAGCTGAGAATTGGCCAACTTCAAATTCATGAAGAAAAGCAGTTGAATTCAGTATAATTTTTGTACAATTTTATTGGGAATACATGTGATTTCTTTGCTCAGACCAACGTTTAAAACACTTCAACACAGTAATCCTACTTTTTCTTTACAGACACTGAAAGTATGGTAAAGGGAAGTGGGAAAAAATTCACAACCATGAACAAAAATGGCGGTAAACCAGACCAATGTGAAACCAAAATCCATAACAAAACACGGCCGAAGTTTGCAAAGCAAAGTATATTCAAACCATAAATAATGTGAGATATACACACATGCATAATTCATGGCATGGATGTACTAAAAGGACCTATAATTTCTATTGTTAAATAAATAATGAGTTACTAAAGCAGTTTTCAGATGAAATCATGGACTTGGCTTGTCTAAGTTAAATACATCACTTGGTGACAGGAAAGCTCTGGACTTTTAGAAGTATCTCAGTCGTATGTGATCTGTTTTATTCTTTTCCCATGCCAGCACCAGCATACAGAGATGCATCAAAGCCAGTTATGGTAGAATCTTCAGGAGTAAAATTTATGTGCAATCTCCAAGTTTGTCTCGCAGCAATCCTTCTGCATTATCAGCTTCACCATGCCCAGTTGACTCATGGGCACATTCAGAACATTTTGTCTTCATTCTAACATCTCAACACATCTGAACAGAATTACTGAAATCTTGCCCTCAATACAGGAAGTAACATGAAAGTATTTTTGTCTTTTTAGAGAAGCAGGATTCCCAAATAAATCCAGCTCCATCACAAATTGCAAAAACTCAAACATATTTTCCATTATCTGAGAGTTTAAGCATAATAATTTCTGTTCTTTTTTCACCCCTCTTTGCATTCTCCTCTACAAGTCCAACTATTCAGTAACAACTTCAGTATTAAGACAAAAACCTCTGTCTAGTTATATCCCAGTGATCCCCTAATTAAGTCAATAGTTTTCTCATAACTCTTAGGAATACATGAAAAAATCCTTATAGTTACTTTTAAATCCTTATGATTATTTATTGTCATTGAATCAGAAAACATGATTGTTTATGCCTTTCTTTGTAAGAGTTTAAGCCATTAAGTATCTGTTAAGGTCTTAGATATCTGAATGACAGAGCAACCCAAGAAATAAAGTATTTGTATAATATTTATTTATTCCCTATTTTGACAAAATGAACAAAACCTCAAAAATATATATTGTGTTCATATTATGCCTTTAAAAAACCCTGCCTGGTCCCTACTTAAAGTTACATTTCAAAACTATATTAACTTCATAACTACCAGGTATCCATACTTCAGCTGCTGACTCGAAAGCTTGAAGTGGTATTCATTTGTTTATCGGTATTCCTTGCAAGGGTCATTACTTGGTATTTTATAAAGAGGAAACAAAAGGTATAACACCGTAAGACTCCTCTTATTAGTTAACAAAAAGCATAACTGCTATGAACATATTGCCTCTCTTTTATTAGAAAAAACAATTAAACTCAGTTCCCCAGACATAACACTTCACAGGAGGTGTGATGGCACAAGTGTTACATTTTACTAGGTCTTCAAAAGGGTCATTAATCTTTCAGTCATGGATCTCACAACAAGCAGAAGCAAACACACAGCGCTCTCTTTCTCTCTTTGCAGCAATAGAAACATAGTAAACTCTTAAGACAAGATCTAAAATTAGCCAAAGAGAAATCTATTTAATCCACTTTCATCTCTCCGATTTTACAGAATCTTATTAGTGTAAATATTTTCACTTTCATTGTTACATTGAATCAGCTGAGGTGTTTCAAGGCAAGCACAGAACTCTGTGCTCCTACTTTACAATGACTTTCAGACTCACCTACACATTAAGTCTTCAGTAAACGTATTATCCCTTTCATCTATTCAGCAGTATAATTCAGATACTACGTGACCCAAGAACAATAAAATAAAGCCTAAAAAGCAGACTGAAATTACTTGAAATCATTTGCTTCTCTGTCAGATCCACTTACAAGCGAGAGCACTGACAAAGCAATGGTCGCCAATCCATTCAGGCTTTTGTACGCTGCTCTCACAGAAAGTAACCCAGCATATACATATGCAGGAAACAAACCTGGGTCCCTGCACCTGCTTTTCCTTATCGGGAGAGAGGGAAGATTAAGTTTTTGTGAATTTCTGAGCATGACAACAAAGATTGTCATCTTTAATGCTAGAGAAAAAAAAAAAATCACAATTTCACGTGACAATAATTACATTCAGCTATGTTATCACATTAAATCCCAATATGACCAAGAGCATTAGAAAGATACTGCTTTTTGCCTCTGTGTATTTTACACCATTATCCCTACTCTGAGCATTCCGACCTCTCAAAATTCAAAATAAATCCAAAAGGCACCCGAAACGTGGGAGCGAGCATTCCTAGCCTGTGAAAATGACCCCTGGAGACACAATTTAAGGATTAGCATTCAATGCAGTACAGCATTCGCTTCCAAGGACCATCCCTTTCACCTTACAGTAAGTCAGTGCTGAATAAACTGCGAGGACTGACTGTAGTACTGACATTAACCTGGGAGGCACCGGCTGGGCTCAGCCCCATCCTCTCTTAGCCTGGCCGAGCCCCTCGCACGCCGCCGCTCCCTGCCATGCCCGGGGGAGCGGCTCCAGGCTCGGGAGCGCAACCCACGGCACGGCTCCCAGCCCGCAGGGCCGGCAGCCCCTCAGGGAACTCGGGGAGCGCCGGGGCCACCAGGAACGGCACCGGCGGCGGCATCGGGGGGGGCGCGACAGCGCCCGCCAGGGACCGGGACCGGCGGGGCGGCGAACGCGGACGGGAAGGGGCACGGCGGGTGCGGAGCGGGGCAGGGCGGGCAGAGCCACCCGCGGACGGGGCAGGGGCGAGGCGGGAAGGGACATTCGCTGTGTCCCCGCGCAGCGCGGGGACACCCAAGGGCAGGGACGGGCACAAGGACGCGCGGCGGGTGGGCGGCGCCGGGGCGCGCCCCTTACCTGGCAGGAGTCGCCGGTGACCCCCGGGGGGCAGGTGCAGCTGTAGCCGGGCGAGGGCTGGGGCAGGATGAGCTGTAGGCGGCGCGGCGGCGGCAGCGGCGAGCAGGTGCCGTTGTTGCGGCAGGGCTGGCTCAGGCAGGGGTCCCGGCCCGGGGGCGCGGCGCTGGCCGGCGCGGGGAGGCAGGCGCGGCGCTGGGCCAGGGTGAGCAGCAGCAGCAGGACGAGCGGGGCGGCTCGGGGCATGGCGGTGGGGCGCGCGGGTGCGGGCGCCGCTCCGCTGCGGGCGCCGGCGGGAGGGAAGGAAGGAGGGATGGAAGGAGGGATGCAGGAGGCAGCGGCCGCCCGGCTGCTCCCGGCCCGCGTTCCCCGGGAAACGCGCGGGCGGGGCCGGGCCGGGCCGGGGCGGGGCGGAGCCGCCTGCAGCGCCACCCGCGGCCGCCAGGGGGCGCTCGGCCGGCCGCCCTCAACGGGGCCCGGCGGGGACGGGGCCGGGGTGAGCACCGGACCCATCGCCCCCCGGCTGCTCATGGGCACGGGCACCGGCGCCGCGCCCCCGGCACGCCGGGTTCGAACGGGAGCAGCGCACTCATGAGCTGCCCGCGTTAATGAACCGCCCGTTCCCGTCACGGGTGCGAGTGAGGGTGCAGAGGCTCCCAGAGGGATCGAGCGCTGCCCTGGCTGAGACTGAGCCTGGGAAAGACACTCCTGCGTCAGGACAACTCACCATTTCCTGCTTATTTACTGTTTCACGAGTGTAATCCGCTGAGAATTACTTTAAAGTTCTATTGAGACCAAAGGAGGGGCAGATGAAAAGCGGAAACATTAATCCTATCATTTCTCATACTGCAGAGAAGCTGTGTGGTTTCTCAGTTGAGAAATTTTAAAATCGATTTATATTTTGCTAGTCTTCTGGGCATTTTTAATCACTCATATTAGAACTAAGATACAGGGTCCGTAAATCAGTTAGTGGGCAGCAGGAAGATACCCCCCCATTCTCCAGCCTTCTCTTCATTTGCTTCTATTCATTTGTAAATTTGTCATCATTATCGCAGGGTACAGGAGGATTGCTGGCTACAATTTTCGTAAACCTTCACACCTCACCTAGGGCCAGAAGCTCTCACGAGCAGAAATAACTGATGACGCTGATTGAACTGAATATTCTTCAGGGTCTGCAGCAGCCTGGCCACGATACTCTGTCCCTGCATCCTCCATCCTCCATTCCCCCGGCCCCGTTCCCGGCAGCTGCCGCTGCTCCTCCAACCCCCCCAGCCCCGTTCCCGGGAGCTGTGGCTGCCCCTCCATCCCCCCAGCCCCGTTCGGTGCCGCTCCGGCTCCCTCTGCTGCCGCCGCGCCGGCTGCGGCCCGAGCGCTGCAGTGACCGCCTCCGAACCGACCCCATTTACATCTGACATGATTTGTTCTTCCTAAATCCACAGAGGCTGCTACTTGTCTCCTTGTTATCTTTCAAGTGCTCTGAAATAACTTGTATATATCCCAGGCTGCTGCGACGTTAAAGCAGCAGGGCTGTAACTCTCTCTGTTCTCCTTCTCAATAACAATGTTTGTCCCTTTCCCGGCTCCTCAGACTTCACCCATAGACACAGGGTGTCAAAGATAGTTGTTCATAACAAGCTTTGGCCAGTTCTCTAAACATCTTACAGAACAAATCATCAGAACCAGATAATCTGAAAAAAACATTCTATTCTCTGACCCAACCCATCTTTCTTCCTGTTCAAGCTCTTCTGGCTGATGCTGATTGTGTTGATCAGCTGAGCAACCTTCATAACAAAGAGGAGGCCTGAACAGATGGTTATGCAGTGACCCTGCTTTCCAGTTGTTCTTGTACCCCCAGAGGCTTTGATAATTCTGACCTGAAGCTGAAGCTTTTTAGTAGTAAGATATCTTAGGTAAGTATAGGAAAAGATGGTTTCAAGACTGACAGCCAGACCAGACAATGAATTCTCTGAGTGTTTGCAGAAAAGAACAACTTTAAAAATAAGCTGGGTCAACCAACACAGCCAACAGAACAGGTCATAACACAGTGCTCTGGGTCAGATTGTACGTACCTATATCACAGTTTCCTTAGCATTTTACAGAATAAGTAAGCAATGTTTGCATTATAATTGCCATTTTCATAGGGAAATATTTAACCTTAAAACAGAAAATATTATGCTTACCTAATTAGCTAGTGATTTTTTGAAATGCTGTTCCTTTTTATGCATATTAATATTCCAATATGCATAGTTTAAATACTTTTATAGTCAGCTTTCCATAAACAAATTACTAATCTTAGTATTCAATAAGGATTCAAGCTGTCTGCCTAATTTACACTTGCTAGGATTTGAATTGTATTACCAGTCTAATAGCTTATTAGTGTGGTTTAGATAAGCTACATTACAGCTTAACTATTTATTTGGATGGGGAAGTACTCATCCTCCAGTGGCTTGAAGGAGATTTTGAAGAGATTTTTTTAATCTGTTCTGATTAAATATTTAGTGAGGAACAAAAATCTCTCTGATTTCCTAAGAGAAAGTTATATGCTTTAAATATCTCCCATAACAACAATGATGTTTTCAAATATTGATGAATTCCTTTAAAACCATTAACTATTACTTACATTTTTCCTTATTACCATAGGAGTTACTTTAGATGACAAAGTTATCATGTTGAGCTTTTTCTGAACAGTGTCTGGACTGCGATTCTTTTCTGTTTCTTGTTTTGGGTTAGGCTGAAATCACATCTCTGTGCTATTGGTTTGCAGAGTACAGAACTGACATTTTCCTCATCTCTCCCTCGGCTTGTGCCTGCTATACAGCATCTCAGGAGTTAAAGTTTCAAACTACCACAAGGACTGGGATTTTAGAGTCATTTGAGAAATTTCAGAAGGGTCCCATTCATGCAATTGAAGTCAAATTTCCAAAAATGCCCATTATCTTCCCAATCCCATATTGAATAGCAGCCAAAATTAAAGCTAAATCCCTTTGAAAATCATTGCTGGAATCACAGAAACTATTACTGTTTGTTTAACATTGTGTTTCATACAGCTTAAGATGCATTTACTTAAAATGTTTGCTACATGTATTTAACTTCCTTTTTCCAAGCACATAGAGTTTGCTGGAATAGAAACTATTTAATGTAACTAGTGGAATGACCCACACCTCCATTTATCCAAATATTGGAGTATGTATTTAATCATGTAAGTAGCCCACAAAATTCAGGAGAGTACACACCTTGGAAGGAACATGCTCAGGTGTTTCACACTGGAACTTATTTTGTCTGACTTTCGTGGGTTTGTGAGGGCAGTTTTTGGCTACAGGAGAAAGTTCAAGGGTCTGAACAAGGACAAAAATTTTAAAAAGCACATAACTCACTGTTGTAGGTGGGTAAAGGGGAAGTGTTGCATTATTTTCATGTGTACCTGAATAATTGCTATTTTTCTTTTATCTCAGCAAAGACTGACACACACCCCGCTCCCTGACAATGAGCAGGAATTCATCTGCTTTCTCTCCAGCTCTTGCACTTACATTTGTTTTACCTTGCTCCCCTTTATTAACTGTTTGAAACTTACACGTTTTCTTCTTTTTGTTTGCTAACTTTGCTATAGGAAGCTGGTGATAATCACGCTGGTTTGTTCACCTCTGATGGGAGTGAAAGCACACGTTGTTTAATGTCTGCTGCACGGGGGAGCTGCGCTGCCGGCAGGGAGGTGTTGATACAACCAGTAGCAAGAGAGAGCTGCCAGCCTGGGTACAGAAACGTTCCTCATTGCAGGAACCATAAATTCTTGGGAATCATAAATCATGTTTTAAGACAAAATCCATAGAGCAGAAGTTAAACTATTCTATTAGGGAGCACAAAACCACTGTGCTGTGAAAATTCATGGTGCCTGTTTGTCAGTGACAGTCAGGCAATTCTGCAGTGGTGGCATCTCCCACATCTTCACTTGTTTGTTTGGTTCACAGGAACTTTTATCAACCTGTGTGGTTCTTATTTATACTTTTGGCACAGTGGAATTAAATATATACAGTATAGATGTTTCCCAAAACAAAATGACTGTCAGCTGTCTAAGAAAGGTCTTCTCAATATCTAAGAAAGCTTCTCAATAGCTACTGCACCTTTCACCAAAAAGCTGTACACATAATTTGATCATAGCCCCTTTACAGTAAAGATGAGCTTTTTATACACTTACAATATTTTTTAGCACCATGCTGTGGGACACCACAGCAAATATTACTGTACTTCATAAAATGAGAAATTTGTCTTATGAAAAAACTATTCTGGACCTACCTTTAAGTGAACTACATATAGTAAAATTCTGCATATTTATACCAAGTCTGAATTAAATTCTAGGGAGTTTACCTTAAATCTTTATCCTAGAATTTACATAGATGTTTCAGTAATTCAAGTGATATGCTTAATATGACAGCTATCAGAACTTGTATCAAACAAGTATTGGACCACAAGAACTTCAAGGAAGTAATATATCTGAAGAAAAGTTATTTTTTATCCAGTAACTAAATGACTCTATTTCTATGAATTTCAAGGTGAATATGGCAGAGGACATGACATCTATATTTGGGATGACTGGGGAATCTTACACATTAGAAGCTGTACAGAGGAGAGGAGAGAGATAAATAAAATATCCATGGACACCTTGCCCTACCTCTTCACCTCCCCTAAAAAAATCACAAGGTAATTTACTTAGATGTTTCAAGGCTTAATATTTGCTCTTCTAAATATTTGTTATTCTTCCTGAGCAGTAAACAAAAAAAGTGATGCTTCAGTTTGGCTTGTAGACACAAAATGGCAGTACTTGGGATTCTCAAGGAGCAGCCAGCAGTGCTGTTTGCAGAGGCAGTGGATGTGCACTGGCACCCCATGCAGTCCATAGTCAGAGTTAATGACAGCCTGTTATATATTGTATCCACTGTTTCTTAAACCTTTTGAAAACTAAATGGTAATATTGTGAGACAGCTCTGGGCCAATTTTCATTAGGCCTTCCACACAAAGAACCTCTCATTTTTTTTTATGTTCAGACTAGAAACACGCATAAATTACAGTATCCATTCTTTATTTGAAGGCCACAAGCAAATATTTTTCTCAACATTTGAAATCATAATTTTAATCTGAATTATTCTAGTTTCATCAGTCACCCACTGGATCTAATTTTACCTTTTTTTTACTCACAGATTAAGGAGTCACATACTATTAGAGTGATTTACATAGCATTTTTACTTTGTAGATGATTCTACACTAAGTTCAAGCCATTTTTTAACATGCTTTTAGATGAGCTGAACATCTTCTGGTCACTATATTTATTAAGACTAATATGCTATAGCTCACATGGACATTTAGTGGCAATAAAAGTTGAATCTTCACCATTTCTCCTCATATAATCCCTGTAAATACATTTTCTTCATGCAGTTAACTCCCACTAGCAGTGATTGGTTTCTGAGGAAACAGGGAGTATGTTTAGCTTACTGTGGGCCTGTTAGAACTTTGTAGGAATAGGCCAAAAACTACATGGGCTTTTCCTTAAACTATACAAATCTTCAGAAAGAAATGCCAGAGTGTGTAAAAGTCACAGGCACATAAGTTACAATAAGCAAAGAAATGAATATCTGATGTGAAATGTATTCCTAATTCAAATATAAATAAAGATCTTTAATTGCTTTTAGCAATCATAGCAGGATAGGTACTGTGTGGTATGTGTTCACTAGATCAGCAACAGGATTATACAAATGTGGCTGAATGACTTGAGCCCTGAATGTCTTTTGGGACTTGGGAATACAAAATACAGACAGTTCTAACCTGTGACCTAGTACTAAAATCATTCAGTCTTTGACATCATCAGACAGAAAGCAATTGAGGACTTATCATACCCCAACCAAAAAAAAAAATCTTAGGGAGTGACTTGAATATACCAACCTGGCTTCTTTTCAGGCTGGCAGATCCTATATAATGCACTAATGGGTGGAATTACTCCCTTTATTTTTAGTTGTAGTGAATAAATTTTATGTTTCTGAAATTATGATGAAATTATAGAAATCTACAGCACTAAAAACATTCAGTAGTTTACTTTCATCTTTATGGCTACACACCAGACATTTTTGCATCAATGCAGCAGTGACAGCTATTAATCCCACACTACTGTCTAGTTCAAAAAACAGAGCAATTGCAAATTGTTTATTTTTCTTAATGTCTTCTTGCTTAGTTGCATAAGTGGCTATAAAGTTCATGCTCTTATACAATTTAACAAGTCAATAATTCAAAATAGAAAATGCAGAATCATTCATCTACATTCCACATTGAGCTTTACGGCTTTTTTCTTTTTTGTTTTTTGATTTAAAGTGTTTGTGTGCCTGTCAACCTCAAGGAATATGCCTACAAGATTCTCCAGGGTAGAGATACACATACTGAAGTCCCTATTTTTGCTCCAATAATGAGAAATCTAAGTCATAAAAACTTGGTATGCTCCCTCAAAGATACATGGCTAATTAGCTCAACATCTAGCACACACACTTAGGTTATAGAGTGTTACAAATTACCTCTATCAGGCAGACAGGCATTTTTGCATTAGGTGGTACCTCTATAAATGCAGTTTTTGCTTTGGGCAGGATGGCTGGTTGGGTTTGCAGAAGGAAGTGTCAAAGTGGTGATCACTTAAAAATTGCTCCTTTCCTCAGCAATTATCAATTCTGAGGGGAAAAAAAAGTGCAATTATAAAACCCAAAGGAACTGAATTACTGGTATTTAAGAGTTCACTGAACATTTTTAAACAAAGATACATAAACTGTGAACTTGAAAACCAAAGTGCTATTTTTGATTGCATGCAGAGCAAGGGATAATTCACATGGTGTCTGGTTTTCCACTGACACATGATTTTTTTTCTACTCTCCATAGTCAAAGAGGCAAGATATTAAGTACTTATTATTATTTCAGTAAAAGATTATTGCAGAAACAATCTGTGCCATCCCTTTGTCAGGTTCAGCTCTGTGCAGAGGTGCTGTAACTCAGCCTCTGGAAAACACTCCAGTGTTTAGAAAAGCAGCAGCACAGAGCACATCCATGCTGCAATGCCTCCTGTCAGCAAATGCAAAATACCTAATCCCCGTGGCTCTGGAGGGCAAAGGCATGCACTTAAACAAAGCTCCAACAAATGAAAAATCAGGCAACCTCTGGAGAGGAGTGCTTAACTTGAATTTTCCAGTAAATTTCATAAATAGCCTTGGCCAAGTAAGAAGATTACGTTGCACTGAGATTAATTTTACTATAAAAACTGAATGAGAGGTGCAGATTCACCCTTTGGAAAGCTGTTTTGCTGATATTGTGTAATACAAAGCAAATATAGCCTAGATTTCTTAATACCTTTTGAAGCCATACGATCATAACATGAAGTGTAAAAGGCATTATTACATAGTGTCATATATTATTCTGATCTTCACATTGATTCAGGTGTGAAGAGATGCATTTTCATGGTTAAGAATCAAATAGGTAGGACTCCTAAAAGAAATAACAGGAAAAGCCATATCATCTTTGATAAGAGTGTTTACATGGACAACTAACTAACCAGAATTGCCTAATTCCATTTGAGAACTATTTAAAAGCTAAAAATTATTGCTATTAAGTTATTTCCCTTAGATAACAATCAAATTAAAGTTTAATAGCTAGATTCAGTGGGTTTTGTTTTTTCACATAAGATTAAAAAGTAAGTCTCTGGCACCTGGTAATTTTTTGCTTTTATTTCCAGATCGTGTATTAGTTTTGAGACACTGTTCTTGTAACCATGTTCTGTTTAATGCTGTACAGAGAAAGGACCAAAACAACCTCCCCACCTTTGCTTACCATTAAAGCACAAGAGAGGGCAGGGTCAGGCACTACAGAAAAACTGCACAGCACGAGGGGAATGACAACACAACATTAACCATCACAACAAGCCATAAGCATAAATGGCAATTGTCATTTTTCATTATAATTTCTGGGGCAAACATTGTGGCAAAGAAGCTTTTTAAAGATTAATTTTAGAGTGCTTGAGGCAACCTGAGAAAGTGTTCAGGTGCAAGATAAATGGGAGAGGGAACAACAGCTCTTTTTTTGGAGCATTGGAAGACAAGAACTTTATTGTGGTGGAGGACAGGGAACTAAGAAGGACAAATGGAGAGAAGAAATGATTGACATAAGCCAAGCCACAGTTTGTGTATCTGTCCCCTGAATGAGAATAAGAAAAATTATCTTTACTAGTAAAAAAAAAATGAAAACCTAAACAAAAATGCCAGTTACGTAATGGATCTGATATATCCATTGAATGATGTATGTGGATGGCAGAGGGCCTGCTCAGCACAAAGCATCAGCACATTCAGATACCAGCATGGATACAAGAATCTATTTTTGAGGCCAGGTTGACATGGAGGATGGTTGTATTAAAAAAAAAAGGAAATCTCTTGGAAGAATGATTAAAAGCCTTATTTTGGACTTAGAGATATGAAACATCTGGACATCAGGACTGGAATTTGGCCAGAAATACTCTGCTGCAGCACAGAAGGATAAAACTTTTAAATCATTAATATGAGGAAAGTAGTTAAATGTGTTTTAGTGCAAGATTACTGAAAATAAGCTATAAAAGGAGAAAAACAGAAAACTAAGAATGGGGATAGTAATTGTAATATATAATGTATGTAGCAACAATAACAAGGATAAGACAAAAGCAACGTACAGCTATATGAAGTTGGTATTGTACTGTCTCTCTCCCTATTCTATACTAACATTGCTTCCACATTCAGGCTGAAGGAGTTGTAAAGCTGTCCACTCTGCCTACCTAAAGCAACTTCTCCTGTGCATTACTGACGTCTTACTTTTGAAAGTGTTATGGAAGAGATCAATGCTGCTGGAGGAGAGGGAGATGCTGCTGAGTGAGTGCCACCTTTGTTAGGTCATGAAGCAAGTATTCCTCCTACAACATGCTGTCTTTATAGCTTTAAGCCCCATAATTTTTTTTTCCCACTGTCATTCTTAAGACAAACATTTTTCTATAAAGATTCATTAAAAAAGACTGCTTGGTGGAACCATAAATGGCTCTGATGAAATAACTGACACACAAAATTAAATCCTACTTGATTTCAACTGCCTGGTAACTTCTTGATACACCTTTTTCTTTTTATGTTGTTGTAGACATGCAGGATCTCTATCAACCAAAAATCAGGCCTCCAACAGCTTTCAACAACAATATCAAATGTTACTGACAGCTGGATTTGGGCATCTGATCCCAAACAGCATCTTACTCTCTGTTCCTTTGCCCATACACTTCATAGGATCAAGGTTACATTAATCTGTAAACTGCATAGTGAGCTTTTGGTAGAAAATGCATTTTGCAGGAATGTCTCACTAAAATTTTGCACTAACACAGTAAAGCAGAAGCTTAATTATGTGACATGACCATAAACACCTTGAGCATCACCATGGACATACACAGCATTGCTGTGGTCACTCACCTCATCAGTACTCATTGTTCCAATTCCACATATGGGATAGAACTTTTTCCTATCTTGTCCATGTCATACTCCTAATTCTACCTGTCTTTCCATTTCAGGGCAGTTTTCAGGATGCTGGGTTTTGTTAGTTCCTGTGAAAACTGCTATTTCTAAAGAACCCTGTATGTGGAATTATGGCATCTCCATAATTCCTGTCAAATCATGTTAACTCCTGACTCTGGAAGAAATTGGAAATGACCAGCTACCTGCTGGGGCAGAGATGAACAGAGAGACAGAACAGTTTCTGATCACAGATAAATGCCAATTCATTCAATATTAAAAACAGACTAAGATGCCAGAAAACTTTTGAAAATTGAAACCCTTTAAGAAAAGTAGAAATAATTAAGGCCTGCAATTTTCAGCCAGTCAAAGCAGAGTTCTCTGAAGTGGAGGCTGCTCATAATCTGCAGCTGCAAAGACCCTTATCATTTCTATTTCTTTTATCAGAAAATTTAGAAAACCTTTCTCTCTGCATATAAACTTCTTCCACTGAACTTATTTAAATTGATGGGACTGATGTAGCACAAAACAGTGTAAGACTAAGATGCATATCAGCTTTGTTTGATGCTCAGCCATCAGTAAATGCCTGCAAACAGTTCTGATTTTCAATTCTAACCACAGCTCATTTGAGAATGGTAACACGTTTTAGTGAAACAAACAGATTTATCCAGTCAGGTCTTGAAACACTCGGGGAGATTGCACAATCCCTGCTCTGGGGATGTGATGCAAAGGGGAATAATCCCTTCCCTTGATTCACCAGCTGTGCTCCTGTTACTGCAGCGTGGGATGCTGCTGCTCCCTTGCTGCCAGGGCACAGCACTGACCCAGGGCTCAGCCCTTTCCAGCAGAGCTCCTCTGGAGACAGTTCTCCCTTTAACTAATATCTGGTCCAGCAGAAGTAGCCAGTACTGCTGGCCATAAACTGGAAATTGCCACTCTTAGAGAACCTAACTTAGAACTAAAAGTGGAATAATTTTGCTGTTGGATTACAGTTTTAAAGTGATTTTTCTCCCTTCTGAATAGGACTTATACTTTCAGTGTCCCAGAACAAGGGTTGGTCAGTCCTTTGCACACCAAAGAAATACCAAAACTGTGGGAAACCTTTCTGAATGATTAGTAACATCAGTACTTCCAGTAAATTAAGCATATCAAGCTACAAAGTGAAGGCATAAAGATTAAATACTGCCTTTTTTTCTTTTTTTTTTGAGAAGTATAGCACAAACTATGGGAAACAGCTAAAGGAAGAGTAAAATAATTTGGGAAATAGCTGTTGATATGGGATAACTGCTTTAAAGTATCTCATAGCATCAACCTGCCTTGGTTTCCAGTGTGTAAGAAAACAGATCATATAAGAACATACATTGTGCAAGCTTACCTTTACAGTGTGAACCCTCCTTCCTCCACCTCTTCCTGTTCTCAGACAACAGGGTAGGGTGGTTGCTGTCTCACATTTTCCCCCAGGCTTACCTACTTTTGTCCTTTACAGGGTCTCAGCAATTGCCACAGCCCAATACTAAAGGGGGAGCAGGAGGGGGAACAGGACAGACAGATGAGACCAAATAAAAGCCCAACCCACAACACATATGTTGCTCTACTCCAACATGCTGCTTACAGCTCGAACTGGTCAGTACCCCCCTTATATACAGGAAAATATCACAGGAGTTGGGAATTCCTCCCACCTCTGGGAAGGCTGATGGAAGGAGAGGGGGACACTTTCATGTCTCCTATTACTTCTAGGGTGGTTTGGGCTTTGTTTGGGGTTTGGATATTTTCTTTTTTCGTTGCATTTTCTTGGGGTTTTCTTTACGTTTTTCTTCTTTGAACCAGGTTTCCAGAAGTTGCTGCCAAACTAGTTCTTGAGCTATCAGAAACTTTAATCTAGTGCCTTGAAAACACTGGATGGGCCGTGACTATTTCCCCTCTGCTTACTTCTCCCATTTACTGTCCAAGATTTCATTATTCCCCAGAACACACAGCAAAGGAAGAGACCCAAGGTCTGCTCCTCCCTCCACCCCCAAAGCAGTTCAATACCTGATCAATACACACACACACACACACATTCAGCACCAGGAGACAAGGACACCATATTTCTCTAAAGGCATCAGTTATTCCTCAAGCCATTCACTCTCAGTCACAGGCAGCAGAGCTATGGTAGTTGTTTCCTACCTGCTGGATAAACATGCACCAAACATTCTGATCAAACACTGTGACTGCAGCTGCTGCTGGTGCACTGGGGCGGGGCAACTACCTACACTCATCTGAGGAAAGCTCTGAAAGCACAATGCAATTGGGAACACACAGCTGTGAAATTCCTGCATAATCACTGGAACAGATCACATAATACAGAGCTGGTCCAGTTCAAGCCATCAAGAGACTAGGAAAGGAAAATAAGAGAAAGAAAGGGCAAGCCCTGAAAAGGCTTGACCATCAGCAAGGTTTTGCCTCCCCTTCTAAACTTTTTATTCTAATCCATTTCAGCAAAGCTGTTCATTATTCTCCATTCTGCCAATACCTTTAGCTACAGAAAAGAGTTTTGGCTTGGGGGAGGCACGTTCATATTAAAACCAAGGCATTACCCCTCATGTCAGGTGGACTTTTCTTTCCTGCTAGAAAGCCCCCTGCAGAGGTTCAGGCAGCTCAGAGGACGGGCACTGGCATTACTCATGTGCAGACAGGCTGCTGAAAACAGGTGGGACAGAGCCATCTCCAGCAGTGGCCAAAAGAGAGGGCCCAAGTGATGCAGACACTTGGAATTTCCCCAGTCCCTGCCCTCAGGCACCCACCTTCTCATTGGAGGACAGCTTAGCAAGGGAAAGCAGATAGAAGAAAATAAGACACATGGTTGAGGGGAAAGAATCTGAGCAATTCAATTTTGCAAGCAGTCTGCATATGGAAACTTGAATATCCAATTAAGTTTGGCAATGGCATGGGGGTTTTACACATAGCTGGAATTAATTCTTGTGCATCTTCCTACAGAATATGAAGCAGCAGTGTAACTAATTCATGTCAGATGGGATACTAAAGCATTCCCTAAACAAGAGATTCTGGTATAAAGCCAACATATAACAAAAATAAAATTACTGCACAAGTTCAGCAGCAGCTATAAGTGCTTAGATGGCACTTACATCCATGAATGATTTTTTGCTGCTCTTGTTAATTTAAAAGGACATGAAACTCATCCAAAACAGTAACTGGTGGTGTTCTTTAAAACCAGTTGAACTTACCATGTTAAAAAAAAGCATCTATTTTAAAAGATAAGACTTCTTACTGTACCCTTTATTATACCTTATAAAGGTATACAAAGCAGTGCAGTACCAAGATGACTACATGTTCTTCTGAGGGCTACAGAGCCCTCAGCTGGCATCTGCACACACCTGGGATTGATTTTAATGAGCTTTTCCCTTAATCCAAAGTTCCTGAAAGGGAGGAATCCTTAACATCTTACCCCACCCCTCCATTTGTCTTTAATTGCTCCTAGATACATTTGTTTGCAGGAAAGTACTGCAGCCATGTGAACTGTGACTCTTCAGTTTATTCTTTTCATTTACTAACTTGCTTTCTAATACACCAAAAGCTGCCCCTGGTATGAAAAAAAGAAGTGTCCCCAAAAGGGTTTCATTCACTTTTCAGGCCAACTAAATCCTTACTCTGTGCTGAAAATGACAGCCAGAACAAACAAAATCATCACCACAGATACTCTTTTCTTCCTTCCTTTTTAAATAGGTAACCAACAACTTATTTTCCCACTGAAAGTTACACAAAGGCTATATATCAAATTTGAAAGCTCCTCAAAATTTCAAAGTCGATGAAAGCCAGATTCTAGAGGGAGACAACATGGGTAAAAAAAAATATCAATACACATGATATTTTAATACAAAATATTAGCTTTTTTCTTTTTTTTTTTTACACAAGTCAGTTTTTTTTAAAATATAGAACCTTAGAAAATGAACAAATTGCTATCCACACACTATAAACACTTGGTTTGTGCTCAGTTTGATCAAGTTATCAGAACAATTGAAACACCAGTCCATAGTTTAAACACTGCCTTGAAGTTGAATGAAAGCTATGCCGCACTGTGCGCTACCGTTACTGTATGTACAGTGTGAAGCGCCTTCGGTCAGGTTTAAGAGTAGGAAAAACTGTTCAGTTATCAGGTTCTTTGTGCAAGGATTTCACGTTCTACTCGTGCTCATGACAGATCTGTATTACATTGCAGTGGCACTGGTATGAGCAACCACATGTAATTCTGTGAATGTTCACTGGAAGAATGTCCGTTACATGTTCTGGAAGTACAAGTTCTTCAGCTAGACAAAAGAAAACTTGTTAGTTTAGGGGAAACACTAGCCTGATTAGCCAGGATTTAACAATGTCTAAGCACTGAAATGAATTTTGATTTCTCAAAGTTGAATAAAAGTCATTAACTATCACATTTTCATAGAGATTAACTGTGTAGCAGGTACATCTCAGGAATATTTGTAATTGCCCGTTTTTTGAACCCATAGAAAGGAAAAAATTTCCCTCTGAGTTGGAGGTCTTTAAAAGGTCTTGTTTTAGTAGTAAATCATCCACAAGTTGCAGGTTGTTAGCCAAGTAGATTTAGGATGATTTACTTGCATTACAGTAATTTACACAATTGAGCTTTAGGCATACAGTACAAAACTATGAACAAAAAGGTGAAGCAAACTTTTTTATTTATATTCAGGTAAAAACATTAACCTGATGAAGTAAATTATTGCAGATTTGAGAAATCAGCACATAAAACAGTTGGACAGAGCATTGCTTACAGGTGCTTTATCTGTGTCAAAAGACAAAGGCTGAACTGCTTGTTCCAAGCTAGCACTGGGGGGGGAAGAAAAAAAAAAGAAAAAAAAAAGAAGAAAAAACTACAAAATTAATCATGAACTTAGATCAAGAACAAGAAAACTGTTTACTCAAACAGGGAATGGAACAACTAATTTGTCTTTTAAAAAACTTTACATCAATTGGAAATGCTCTGGCCTTACCACAATACACACTGGCCAGCCCAAGCTGTTGGACTTCAACTACATGAAAGAAATAATTCTTCCTCGCCTCCAGTAAGAGGCTTTTGCTGCCTGAATCACTGTGTAAACAGCTCTGGAGCGCCGACTGGTAACGACTGTCACCATTATAACCTACCACTACAGTAAAACTATGCTATAAGAAAGGTTCTACCTAGTTACAAAGGCTGAATTATATTGACAATATATATTTGATTTCAGTAAAATTTAAATTATCTTAATCAGAGAAAGAGGCACGGAGCAGTTAAATGCCCATGCTAACCCAAACATAACAATTGTTGAATGTTGCACACAAAAAGAACCAAGTGAATTGCACATCAGACAATACATGAGGATGGGTAAAATTAGAGGCAGGTGAGGGTACACAGAACTAGTCTACTAAACTAGATTCGTCAAATACATGTTGTGTTTTAATTTCTGTACTTATGTACAAAAGTTGTCTTTGGAGGAAAAACTTCAGACTTAGCTAGATGGATACACACAGCCCAGTATTAAACTGCACAGCGACATTTATTGTTCCAGCCTGGAAAAACATCCCTTTTTAAATTTCACACAGCAAAGCAAGTTAAAAACTTCACTCATCAAATAAATGATAATTTAAACAAGAACTTGCTAAAGAAACCTTGTCACAACAACTTTTAGGGCCTGATCACTTTAAGTCCATAGGGGCTTTTAATGAATATCAACCAAGTGTCTTTGTTTATAATCTGCAAGCCGTTTTTCTACAACAAGAAGGCGTAACACGTTTCCTTGACTCAGGTGATATATTTAGAAAAGAATCATGAGTTTCTCTTTTGCTGTAACAGGCAGACATTGCATTTTTTCATTGTGATCAGGAAAGATGGAATGACTGCTGCCCTTCTCTTGCAGCTATCAAGAGTTTTTCACGCATTATCTCAATAGTTGAATAGTCCGGCAATTTGAGATAGTTCACACAAGTCATTACTGAGGGTAAGAAATCATCTGGATTCTCTGTAGACTCAAAAGTCTTGCGTACAATCGTCAGGGGAGGGTTCAAACTTCGAAAACCTGGTAATGAGAAAACACAGTCAGAATAAGGTTGCTCCTCTTGAAAACCCACAGCTGACACTGCAGACATCTATCAGTGACAGCAGCACACACAGCACAGCTGAACTTTTACAGGTTTGGGATATGGCTTAATAAGGCCATGCAGCAACCTAAAAAATACCTGAAATCCTGTCTGTAGATTAGATTTCCAAGATGAATTTAAAAGAAGAAATAGGTTAGATGAATCCACTCTACTTTTAATTGTGTTCTGTATATGTAAAAACGCTATTCCAATCATAATATCTTAAAGAGTTTGTTGGCTTCACAAATTATACCTGAAGTCTACCCAGTCACCTCTGAAATTAGAAATGTCAAACCAGTATGAACCTCTAATAATTTTTTTCCTACACTGAAGTAATCCACTTACTCTGAAATGCATTATTAATAGTGATTTCATATATAGCAATATGTAATAAGGAAAACCTACCTCCTACAGGCAGTCTGGGGCTCCCCGTCACAAACTGAAGAAACAGTCTTTGCTGCTCACTGTCAAAACTACTGAGAATTTCAAACAGATACTTCACTGCTCGACTGAGGAGGGAAAAGAACCAAGATGACATTGCTTTGTTTATCATTAGAATAATTGCATCAGATTCATATTCAGTGCAGTATAAATATTTTCAAATAAATTTTATGTAATTCCTTTAGTTTGAATAACAATATATCAAAGTTATTTAAATACGTATTTTCTACTGGTTTTGTCTTTTTGTTTGCTTGTTTGTTTTTTAACAAGACCAACCCCATGTTACCTGTCATGTGTATAACCGTGATCAGGCCTGCAACATTCCATTAAAGTCTTTGCATCCCAAGTGTCTGTTTTGCTGCCACACAAGAGCTGCTCCAACTATAAAATGAAACAAGAAGGAGTAAGTGCTTCCCTTTAGAACCTGAGGCAGGATGAGTACTGCCTGCTCTAAACACTGCTACAGTGCTCCACTTCCTGGGATGGCTTGGTGCAAAACCAACTCTGTCACACCAAGCAATCCACCCAAATTCTTTGGATTCAACAGCTTCATCCCAACGACTGTCTCATTTCCTCAATTTGCCTTTGCACACAATCCACCACCATACGAGATGCAGAATCTCTCTCTTAGAACAGAGACAGTCCTAATAAGCATCTTACACTGGAGAACCAAAAATGCCATGAAATCTCAATTTTTAAAGAAATCTGGAGGAATGCAAAGAACAGAGTGTTTACACTCACATTTTAGAAATGTGAGATCTTCCCTGAAAGAAAAAACAACAGTCATTAGACAGAAATGGATCTGTCAGATAGCAGTTCTGTACTTCGGTTATTTTGCCTGTTCTTTCTACGGATTTGGGCAAGCAGAGGTGACAGGCTACAGGAGCCAAAACATTAAAAGTTTCTGCTGACATCCTTCGGGATACACAAGGAGTTGTAAAACCCCGGTCTCAGTAACACCAGAGGTCTGACACATGTAGCTGTTTGGTCCATAAAAGAATTTTACATGTTCTTTGTAATAGTTTAGGCATGGCTTGTAAAGAGGTTCAAATGGCTGGATAGTTACCAGTAAGAGAACACGAAACCACACACGTATATTCCATCAGGGAAAAGCTCCATCTCAGACTATTCCTGTGGCTTAAATTTGATCAACTGTATTAGCAGATTAGCAATAGACTATCATCTGCATTTTAAAATTGCAAGGGGAAGCAAGCATCAAACCATGCCAATGACAAGACAGAAGAGCATCACACATACCACAAAATGGACAAGTGGATAAACCAGAATAACCTGCCATTTTTACTTGCCTTGAATTTGTTGTAGAAGAAAAAAAAAAGTGGTGGTGCCTTTGAAAGTAGTACCAACAGAGATGCATAAAGAATAATCACTAGAGTAGTTACAGGCCTCAGCTTTAGGAGACTCTTACATTGCAAAGCACCAAGAACATGAGAGTAACAGAGAGGCTTGGCTAACACACTGTTTCAGAGCATGCTTTAATGTTTGTTCTTGAAGTCAAAGGTATAAGTTTATAAAGGTAAAAAAACCCCTCAAAGTACAGTCTTCAAATAGACTCCTTAAAGGGAGAATAATAAAACATTCTCTCTTCTAGTCCAGACAACCATAATTGTGACTCAATTCAGTCCACTTAAGACTGCAAGCATTTTACAAGGAAATTTATACGATGGTGGTGAGAACAGGGCAAGACAAACTATCCTCATTCTTTACCCCTTCACCTGAATCTCTTATTGTCTAAAGCTTTGTTAAAGAGCTGAATACTTTTCTTATTGTTTTCATAGAACATCTAGGTAGCATCCACATCTGTGGATAGCTATTCAGAGGTACTGCAACACAAGGAATTAGAGTATCCATGCCAACACAGAGAGCATGCATATATAAATTCAGGCACTTCTCTCAGAAAAGCCGGAATCACACAATTTTAAAGAAAATGGAGCTGCTCACAAAAGCATTAAATAAATGACCACTGAACACAGAAATCTTTAAGTATGCAATTTCAGGGACACTGAGTTTTACTAATGTGCATTAGAAATGTAATGTCATCAACTGTCCCAGATGCCCTGCACACAGGTTCAGACTGCCCATACACAGATAAGGTTACAAAAACCTCAGCAAAACCACATTCACCAACCTCTTCAGGGTAGAAGTATTGAAGATGACTGAGGGGAAAGACCGATTCAAATCCATCTCTGAAGGAGTCAAATTGTCTGGCAACACCTTCATTTAGTGCCCAGAATATAACCAACTGCAGGGAAAGAAAAAAAAAAATAAGAAGGAAAAACCAATCAATTTGAATGTAGGAAGCGTGGAATGACCACAACTGTACAAAAGGGTACAGCTGCAGAAACAAAACTCCAGAAGTCTCACCACACCCTCACTGGAGTTTCAGCAGTTTGAATATGGATTTATGGAGCTGCTCTACAGCATTGCCTCGTTCTGCTTTCATTCATAACTTAGATTACCCTAAACATGAAAGTCACGCAGAATTTAAACAACTTATTTGCCTTTGGTTTTAACTGAACAAATAAACAGAATTCAGAATAGGTTAAAATGAACCTGCAAACCTGAACACTTACTATTTTTAGGAGCCTAACCTAGGTGTTCTCTCTCTGCACCATTTAAAATTCAGTAACTGAAACAGAAATCCTTAGGGCATCATTGGCTATTATATTAGTTCCCCACACAGAAACATATGGATCCCTTTTCTAATACATAGTTTAAAAAAAGTAATTCTAGTAGCTTACTATTACATGAATACATGGGAACAAAAGAAATACCTTCATTTCAAGTTACAGGGATATGGTTAAGAATCAGAATGCAAAAGGCAGTAAGACACTGGTCTAGGCTTTTTGAGTGCGATTCTTCTGTTTTGTTTTGGTTTTGTATCTGTAGTTACTCCCTCAATATTAAATTCACTTCCAAAGTGGACAGCACATACTAAAACAACAATCAGTGGGGGGAAGGAAGGGAATATGGCACAAACAAGATGAAATTTCTTTTAAATAATCTCCCACAGGCAGTATTGCTCTATTAAATTAAGAAATTATATTGTGCCGAGTTCAGATTCTTTTGTCAGTCAGTGCTTTTGATGATTACATTTGCCTTATATACCCCTCAACTCTAGCAGAAAATGAAGGCTGGTTGTAAAAGACGTGTTGTCAACACAGAACTACTAGTTTTAAAATGTGTGATGTTGATTAAAGTTATCTGCATGTGAATGTGATTAAAAACTCCACAGATATTGCTGGACTCCTGAAGCACGTATTTAACCCTGTCCCAGTAACTGAAGAGTTACTTGTTCCAGAAAGCTCTCAAGTACAAAAGCTCATTAGGATCTGTTGATAAGCTTTCCTACAGAAGGGACTGAATTTCAGTTGTGTAAGATACACACCCCTACTTTCACACACCACATTTTACTCCTGAAGAGGAAGGTAGGAAGCACCAGCAGCACAGAAAGCTGTTCTGTAACACAGAACATTCTATGGCTATTCTAACAGCAGAGTTGCTTACCTAGAATTGTGATTACTTTTTATGACCAAGAGCACGTGGCAAAATTAAGCTGCACTGTATTTTTGCAGATTCAAAGAAAAGATCAAATTGCTAGGCAAAAAAACCTACACTACTGAAACTTTTTGTTCACAAATTTAGAAGCAGTAAGTTGGCCTCTTTCTCTGTAGTACAGGGGAGAAGGGGACAAAAAAAGAAAGAAAAAAAAGAGAATAAAGTCTTTCACTATACTGGTAGCTGAAGTAGTTCTACTTTCTGATAAAGGCAGTTCCTGTGGGAACTGTCCTTTTGGGGAAAAAAAGGGAGGTGGAGGGTAGAATGACATGATGACAAGAGAGGCATGAAAAGCAACAATAGGATATTCTAGCTTTATTGACTACTTTTAATGTTAATCCACGCACAGGATTTTAATGAAAATAACATTTTCAAGAGCAGGACAGCTGACCCATAGGGAGCTGTACAGGGCAGCTGATAAATAAACTGTTTCTAAAATGCAATTCATCATACTTGTGATAGAGAGCACACTAGTTCTCTCTGAAATCTTTTCTATTTCCTTCACATCAAGTGTGCAATGCTATAAGGACAAGGACAGGAAAAACTGCACAGGTGTCCTTTAAGAAAATAGTTTCAAAAGTTGCTTAGAAAGAAGAGGAGGGTAAGCTTTCTGTAGTAATCTGCTTTTCCTTTACAATGCCAGAGGCCTGCAATAGGACAACTACAGGACACGTGAGTTGTCTGCAAGCCTTTCTCAGTGTATCAGACACCTGATACAAGTTACCCGCAAAATGTATGAAAAAGACTTGAATGAAACTTTTCTCAGTAAATAGAGACTGATAATTCTGTTTCTAACCAACTGTGGTACTTCATATTGTCCATCTGTTAAGTCTGGAAACAGCTTTATATCCAAATAGATTTAATTTTGTAAGTGATTCTTGACTAGCAGAATTCGCTTTCAATAAATAAATACATGAGAACTGGATAGGTAACCATTTTGAACCACAGGATGAACAGCAACTCCTCAATATTCAGGTGTTGTAAGGATTATGGAATAACTTTGCAAAGTTCTCAGTTCACATGCAGGAGCTTTATGACCCTTACTGAATTGTTTCTACCAAAACATCAAATGTGTTTTCTTAGTGCTTTAAAACTTCAGTCATCAGAGTGAAAGGGCAGCAAACCAACCTCTCAGGAAAAACATTATTTAGTAATTGGAATACCATGATCTTTACCTCCATCCCACTCATGACTTCAGGGGATAGCACTGCAAAGTTCCTGCCCCTCCTCATCTCTTTTCCAGGCTGTTTTTAACCTACTCCTTTCAACACTTTCTTAGGGAGAAACAGTTTCCTACCTTTGTTCAGCAGTATCAACTTCCTGTTTTTCTATGCCTTCTGACACAGGAATAAATCAATACACAGGTGTCCTGTCAACTTATTATGGCAATACTTTATCTTTTCTTTACCTATTATTATTTATGGTTTGGGGTTTCTTGTGTCTATATTTCATGGGTTTTATTTATTTGTTTTGGGGGGATAAATGTTTTTTTATTGCCTTTTTTTTTTTAACAAAACACTACTGCTGTTATTTTGACTCACAACTGAGCTGATGTTTTCTTTGAGTCCAAAAAAGTTACATTATTATTATAGCAATTCAAAGGCCATGGGTTAGCAGATGCTAAATTACTGTTGCTAACAAATTCACTACTATAACCCAGATGTGGGAACTTGTTAAAATGTTCTGAAAGTCCATAGCTGAAATGAGTCCACTTACAACACTTTCTCCAAAAAACCAAACTTCTGATGACTTAGTTTTTGTACTATAAAATTTTCAAGTCAGGTGCCCTGACTAGGATTCAAACAGTTTTTCTGTAGTAATTAAACTTGTACAGAGAAGAAATGATCAGTAGGAAAATTACTGCAGTGCCTAGTTCATGAGAACGAACTGAAATATATATGGAAACAAACTACCAGGGAGCAAGAATAAAGAGAATTTTAGTCCTAGGTTTGCTTTTACATACTCTGAGATACTCTTCTAAATTGTGGATGGTGACCGGTGTATCTTTCCCCCCTTTCTTCAGTTCTATATTGGGAAACCCAGGAAGTGTGAAGTCCAGCCCTAGATCTTCCACTGAGCAGCCATTCATAGTCAGAGCCTCCAATGCATACTGTAGACTTTCTTTGGTCTAAAAAATTGGAAGTGAAAACCAATGAGAACAATTCATTCAAATTAACTCATCCAAAAGTTAAGCAGATGTTTCTATAAGAATATTACCATTAAAACTGTTACAGTACTCCTTGCTTTCCTTCCATAGTTTTCATACATAACAGTAAATCAAGACAAACCAAATAAATCAGCTTAATGGATAAACTGGAAAGATCATAGGAGTACACTTTTTTCTAGCAATTTTGGGATTACTTTGACTTCTTGCCTATTATGTATCTAGAAAATACTACTGCAAGATGAGGAAGCGTGTAATAGGCTAAGGCTCTTAGGCTACATGTTTGCCTTAGAACAGTTAACAGCATTCAGATTTGGCATGCATACTGACATTTTTCAGCCTTCATCCATCAGGTTTCAGGTTTTTTCAAACTCTTGTTGGGAAATTAAAGGTGGTGACAAAGGAGAGATAGTGAGACAGTGAGGTGAAGAGGAACAAAGACCCACAAGCTTGCAATAACTTCACTAGTAACAAAGCAGATGTATTAAGAGTAAAAATTAGGTTATTAACTGCTACCTTCTATTAACATCGGATGCTAGAAAAAGCATGCATGCCAAAGACCTTTCATCACTATTCTGCCACAGTGAATTGTACTATTTTCAGCTAAAAGTGGATAACCTTGAGAAAGACTTTTCTGTATGTCTGACAGAACCTGTACCCTCATGCATTATGACAGTTTACACAGTTCTGCATACAGCTCTTCAGGGCAGGAGGGGAAAATACCCCAACACAAAAGGCACTTCTAAGAAAACCTGAAAATTTGACTAAACCAACTAATAAAGCCAAACCTTTTGAACGTTCAAGAATCAAGGACAGATTTTTTTCCTCTGATATTTAAGTTGGTTAGTCTTTTCAAAGTGAACCAAAAGAGAAGTTAGGCAAACACCTGACAGTTTTACACATTTCTAGACTGTGTTTAATCACACAAAAGAATCCTATAATGTATTTCTCGCACTAGGCTTCATAAAAAGATTGTTTTATAATTACTAGTCACTGATCCAATAACATTAAAACTACTTTGCATTAGAATGAAGTAATTATCACTATTATCATCAGTATTAAGCCCTATCATACACTCTGAATTACTTCCACTTCGTAAAATCCAAATGTGTGAAACTGCACTCTTCCATTCTTAGGGTAACTTTCCCACCTGTGTTTTATCCTGTTCAAGTCTTTTCTTTTGTCTCACAATATCTTCAAGGTGATATATTGATTTGGCTACTACTGGATCAATACTGAACAAGTCATGTGATGTCAAGGAAGTTTCCTGTCGCAGCATCCACTTATAAAAAGGAAGTCCAAGAGGAAGGTCCACCTGGAAACCAAAGCACTGAACTGTTTAGTATTGAACTGTCTTCCAAAACCATATCTTTTGCTATCTTATCTCTTGACTGGACCTAGAATACTATTTACTATTTCTTCCTTCCAGCACACACCAAAACACCGTGTCTGATTGGTTTTGCCTCAGAAATTTACAGTTGAGAAAACACAACTGACTGCTTAGTGCACATACATTAAAAGCAATCAGCAAACTTGCAGCTGGGAGAACAATAAGCCCAAAACGATCTTGAAAGAAGACTGGATAGAGGCTGCAACACGTGCCAGGTAATGGCTTTTCCTTTTTACACTATGGGCTCAAAAGCCACTGTAAAGATCTTCAACATATGCTACCCTCTCCCCCCTCAAAAGTTCAGCTGCATCTCTGTCCTCCTCCCCACCCTCCACCAAACTGCACTTAATTCTAGAGCTGAAAGCAATACCATTAAACTCTTAACGCTTTTATCATTCAACACTCAGAATTACTATTTTAATTTGACCCCTTCAGAATCATATTTTATACTCTTACCAGTCTAAAATCCATGATTGCCTTGGCCATTAGTTTTCCCAGAAAGCGGAACTTCATTTTAACTTTTGCAATGTGGGCTGGCTTGGCTGTTCTACCAAAAGGAAGTGCAAAAAGGCCTTGAAGGTTATGTATATACTTGGTACCTTCCTGGCTTCCTGTTGAGGAAGGAAGAAAGGAAGAAAAAGAAAATGGTTCAGTACATACACTTCTAGTTTCATTCCAGACTCAAGTCTGAAAGTGGCAGACAGTCATAACCTAAAGCTTCTTATAAAAACCCCCACCCAAACAAAACAAACAAATAAACCCAAAACCAAAACCCACAAAGATAATCACACTCTATCCTGAGGCATATTACCAGGCCACAAACTGAGGTGCTCTTTACAAAACTAAAGTCAGCTTAGAATCAATTCAATATTAATCAATATTGGTAATTTAGACAGTAGAGCAATTACCTTTTGGATTGGCTAAAGTCACTTCTTCTCCCCTCCAAAGGCCCAAGTCTGCTCTCTGTAGTTCCTGAGATACAAGTGCATAGAACTCTAGTGTGGGGCCTAGGCCTGTGCCAACCTTCAGGGGAAGGAGGGTGATGGGAAAAGAGGGGGAATGAGATAAATAAGTAAATAAATTAGTCCATTACATCAGTCTGAATATCAAAATCTTTACCTTATTTGCTATAAAAAAGACTGCACTGCAAAAAGCATCTAAGAGAACGTAACTACGCCAACATTTACAATACAACAGAGGCAGCTTGGAAAGACCACATGTAAGAGGGAATAACAGTGGAATAAAAGTATTAACCACCTAATTATCATATTATAGAGGAAATGCACACAGCTGTTCGCTTAAGAGTTAGAAAAAAACGTGCTCTGCAGAATAAGATTGATTATGAAATTCAGATCAGAAAGAGCTTCTCCAAGCAACTAAAAATAACAACCAAGTGGATTAGGGGTAATTAATAGATAAAATTCTGTAGCACCAGCAACATGAAGGAAGAAGAGTCTGACCACGTCATTCTAGGAAAGTTGTAGCTATTTTGCATTAATCTTCAGTAAAAAGGGGTTAAATTAGACTGCATTGATAGTACTTACTTCATTCTCATACTGGATTTCCAACATGGCTCTTGAACTGCCTAGATCCTGCATCACAGATTCTGCCTGTTTCAACAGCTCATCTCTGTTCACAGTGCGCTACACATTAAAGAAGTTTTAAGTAGTGAAATTATGTCTTTAAGTCCCAGCTCCCAAGGCAGTTACAACATGAAAAAAGTCAGTTATGCAAGGTTTTCCACCCCATGCCAATAGTTCCACAGTTCAACAATTTGTAACCTTATACTTTGAGATAAAATAATTCTTGCTTCTATATGAAAACTGTTCAGAATTAAAATGCTCCACATAAAATGAAAAACCAATGCCTTACAAGTGTGTCAGTATAACTAATAGGTACTACTCTTGCCAAGAAGCTGGCAATAGGACTGTAACATACAGAGAAGTGCTGTCACATGATGTTATATACCTCAAACTATTATAGGGAGAAGAAAACAGAATTAAGATGCTGAAACCCAAACAGAAAACCCAACACCACCAGGATTCACACATGTTGGAAGCTATATTCTGGTTTAACTTGGTTCTCACGTCTCTTGTCTTTTTTCCCCCACAGGAATTCAAGATCATACAGCATATACAGCAGATCTTATTTTGAGGTAACATCTCTCCAGACTCAAGGCAGGCATCCAAGACTACCTCAATTTAACACAGTTACAGCTTATTATGCTGTGAAAGGAGGTTTACCTTCCACAAATATTTTTGTTTATTCAGGTAACACTTAAGGGTCTAAACCCTGCTGCTTGAATTCTTCTGAAAAATCAAGCAAAGCAGAGGTTTACAAGCTAATATGTAGAAATATCACTAAGTTTTTCGTAAAACTCAGCATTCATTACTGGAGCATAGTTTCAAGAATCCTGTGAGGAGCCCAGCTGAGGATGGAGCTGGCTGTGAGGGAGCACTCGCCATCCCGCAGCCCCTCCTGCCACCTCGTGGCCAGCGCTGGGAACACACTGAGCCTCCTGCTCGGGGGCTTTAGCGACTAAGAACCACCTCCCCTCACCGCTATACCACCAAAACCTCCAGCTTCACAAATAAATCTTCCCCACATTTATATTCTTCAAGACAGTATAAAAATAAGCAGATCGCCCATTCCATTTGAAACAAGATATACCTACTTTTTTCCTGTCCAGCCGTGGTGCCACTCTGCTATCCTGAGAATCCGACTGATTGATTTCTGGATTAGTATCCAGTAGTCTTTGCATGGCTCGATCACGATCGAAAGCGGTTACATAAAACAGCATTTGGCGGGTATCAAATGGAAAGAAAAATGGGCTGTAAGGAGCAATGGATTAGTTAGCTGTGTTCCACGTGGCATCTATGACTATCATTTAGTTTAAAACAAAACAGAAATGCAGTATGCCTGCAATTAGTGCTTTACTATACACTGTGGTGAAAGCAGGCTCCATGAAGGAAGCCTTCCAGAACACACTTTAGTTTTAGTTACAATGCTTACGAGCAAGAGTCTAGAGAAATGCAATAAACGAAGGAGCCACAAAAAAATTCTAACTCTTCTTCAAAAGTAACTCAAAATACTTGAATGCCTCGGCTATGCAGTTTACATCAGAAAATAAAATTCCTTGTTCACAGCTGTTTTATGTTTAGTAAATGTAACAGATCAAAAGATTCTTAAGAACTGGCTCCAGCTCCTGTATTTGGCAATGGGAAGGCATGAGAACCTGCTTACAGCAGCACCAGCATTCTACCTTCCACCACTTGCAAAAATATTTTAAATAATCTGTAAAAGACTACCAGAGAAACTTCTTATTTTAATTTATCACTTTCACTATTCTCAAAGGCATGTGTACGTGAACTGTAGTTCTCTATTGGCATTTAAGTGAAAAGGCAGTTTTATGGAAAAAATACTGCTATAGATTTTTGTGTAAGAATAGACACTCATACTCATCATCTATTATCTGGAATGTTTATGAAGGACTTTAGAGACCTTATTTTAAAAATGAAAAGCCAAATAGATTCTCTAGAGTATGTATGTCCAGTTAGCTGTCATCAATGTTGCTGCAATTAACATGCTTGAAAAAGCCAAGAATGTCAATTCTGGTTCTTCATTTTTTCAAGTGCAAGAGCTTTACAGCTTATACTCCGTATCAAGATACTAAAAAGTACTATGAATATAGCTTCATAAAAATTATCTTGAATATTTTATCAATAATGATAAATATATTTTCCTTTGTACCATAGTGAATATGTCATGATAAATGCAGTGGTATGGTAAGAATGCCATTAAGCAGTTTAACAGGAGAAAACCACCACCTGAATAAACAAGTACCATAATTTCAATGAGAAAACTTAAAATTGCTCAGAAACTCCCATAAGAAGTTACCCAAACTTCACAGCTAGTCTACCCCTTAGCAGGTGGCTTAAATTATGCAATATAGGTGTAAACATCCATAGGAGTGTCACTGATGTAACTTGGCAAGACTTCTGTGACCACATTTTACCCTCCTCTGCCACAAGACTTTTGTAAGGTGTGATGCACTTGTGCTGCCCAGTCAAGAGGCCTACTCAATTCAAATTAGAGCCACTATGCAGCAAATCATCCATACCATGTTTTCCCCAGTTCTGTCAGCCAAGTTGGTATGTTTCCTGTCATAATGACCAAAGGATCCTGAAGCTGCCTGTTTGCTTTTGCTGTCAGTTTGCTGTTGATAAATTCCGAGGTTGGAATTATCTCCTTGCAGACTGCATTCTGTGTTAAAGAAAAGCAATGTATTTCTAGTTAGAGAAATGCTGAAAGAAGTACCGAGTCTTTATTAAGACATCTCTTTAATGCTTATAGTTTGCTTATCATCACAAGAAAAAAAAAAAAAACTTCGTCATTTTGGCCATCCAGAGTCTAAGCCATGAAAGAAGGACTCAGTAGAGTTTTACTGTTCATTTTCTTTTCAGGAATAAAGTTGGATTTTGAACCTAAAGAAGGAAAAAGCACGAGAAGTGTGTCCAACACACTATAGAGAAAATATGGCCGATGATAAGAATTTACTGCCTTTGTCTTATCAGGAGTTAGAGAAACATGCAAGGGAAGATTACTCGAATAATTTGCATTATTCCATCGTGTTGGGGGGCAGCAAACAGGGGAAAAAAGTTATTTAAGTTGTTTGAGGACAGAACCATCTGTATTATTATGATGAAAGGGATTTAAAAACTGCTTTACTCACATCATACAAGTAATACCAGTATCGACTGATAGCATGTAAAACTCTCAAAAGAAGAATAACATCTAATGAGGGATCTTCAAATGTTATATTTTCAGGTGGAGTAGATATGAGGTAAATTTCCAGAGGATTTAATACCGAAGGGCATACACCATCTAGCAGGAAAAAAAACATGTTTAGCAAAACAAATCAGTTAGTGGTCTTCCTAAGATTTAATTGTTAGGAGCCTAGGTAGTATTAGTCATGGCATTCACTTAGCTACAACAGTTTAGTTAAACAATTCAATATATATCTTATTTTTAGTTTTAATACACAGATTAATATATGTTTACTATTCTTATACTATGCTTGCTTTAAAAGAAACACTATGGTGTCTGTAAACATTCCTGTGAAATTTCTGCAAGGAAGGGGAGGAAAGCTAACATATTAGCAAGGCAACACACTCACCATGCCACAATTCATCATGTTTTTTAGAATTTCTAGGGGAGGTTTTTGTGGGAGCAGTTTGTGCTCTTCCTCTTTTACCACCAACACAGTCCTTATTACCATCTTCATCCTCCCGCACAGGTTTGTACCTAAAACATAAACAGAAGTTAAAAATACGTTTTTGAAATGCTAACTAACATGGAAATGAAAGCATTTATGAAAGTGTTAGTTCTTTGATTACCGGAATTCTACTTGAATAACAGTTAAAAGCAGAAAGGCAAGAACACTTGCATTTGGATATGATCCAGCCTTTGAAGGTAGGCCCTCAGAAGCAAAGTATGTCATGAGGGAGAAAAAATGGGGACCCTTCGGCTCTGTGAACTGGAAGGAGAAAAGCAGAAGGTATAGACAAAACCCCAAAGTGACTGGGGTTTGGGGGGGTGCTGGTTGCTTTTTTTGTTTGTCTACTTTTTTCTTTAGCACATTTTAAGATTAGAAAAAGACACTGCTGAACACTGAAATGTCAGGCACAGTAGTAGGTCAGTGCTCCTCCCAAAGTATGGCCAGAGAATACATACACCTGCATCCCAAGCACATCAGGAAATTCAAAAGTCCACAGTTTTGGAAACAAAAAGAAGAACGACAGCTATATTCCGATTTTCTTGATGTATATACATTTAGGAAACTGGAGAAGTTATTCCCTGATTTCTCTAGGCAACTTACCAAATGGTATGTGTTTTTGTCCAAATCCCAGCTCTTCCTAATGGGTTGCTTTCATCATCTGTAGATTCCCTCTCCTCCTCAGATTGCAAACTGTACTGCCTGACTGCCTGATACACAGTCATATTGTATGGCAGCAAGTGATCTCCAATGTAAAACTGCAGTCTATGTCTCACATTCCCTGAATTTAAGAATTGAGCAGCCTGAACACAACAAAAAAATACCCATACAAGTTAGGAAACATGTTGCACAGCTTTTCTTTAAGCTTCTCCCCACACTGCTCCCTCGCCTTGCTCCCAGACCAAAAGCTTACCAGAGATTCATCTATTTCTTCATCTGACCCATCATCATCACTGTCTTCATCATCTTCTCTAACTCTTCCATAGCCTGAGGCAAGAGAGAAGAAAGATTTCCTCATTAGCTTTTTTTACATGAAATGTGACAATGCTCTGATACTCTGACTTTTATAAATTCCACTGCTTAAAATCGTTCCAAAATGCATCAGTTAAAAACAGTAAGATTCAGAAGTGCTAGAACAAATTTCAGCATCAACATCTGGCATCAAAACTGCCAAGCTACAGCCAGTCTGACAGTCAAGTAGATTATACTTCTGTTAGTATTTTGACTGACCTGTTTACAACATGAAACACTCTGTCCCAGAAAAGGGGAAGATTTTCTACAGTCTTAAGTCTCCTCCCTGTGAGCAAGATATATTTATTTATAGGTGCCTCCCATTTGTCTTCAGTGTAATCCCTCACAGGTTTTTATGAACTCTACACTGACAGTAGCAACTATTTCAAGAAGCAAAACACAAGTTACAGTATAATATATAAATACCTCTAACTACAAGGTATCTTTCAATGGCTTGTACCAAAGCCAGAGGATCAATCTTCACAGGTCCACCTTTCCACTGTTTCACATTAGCACAGTCTGGATGTCTTTGCAGTTGGCATTTTAATTGATGTGTATTGAAGAATTTTAAAGCTTGGGATCCTCTGTTAAGAGAAAAACTCAAAATAATTTGTGAAAAAAGTTGCTACACAAAGAATCTAATAACTATAATTGCATTAAAATAGGCTTATACATGCATTTACAATTTCACTGGTTCAGTGTATTATTTGTCAGACTATTTCTGTAAAAATAACTTATGACAGTTTGGACAAATAGATTAAAAGTTTTCTCCTACAAGAACACCAGAATTCAAGTTGGACACAATCTGGAAGCTACACAGATTAAGAGAAAGCCTAGCCTGAGGTCTGATTACAATATGGCCTATACTGACCATCTCTGAAATCTGCAGTTGTTCAGATTGTCAGCTGATGCCACATGAGATTTAGAGCTGTGTTTTCCTTCAGTGCAATAAGGATCAGAAATGGGCATTTCCTTCCAAAATGCAAGTATTCATTTATATGGTTTTTTCAATAAGGACCTGAATTTTAATGTTAGTTAGATTAATGCTACAGTTTGAGGTTCCAATTCATCTAACATAATGGATGTTATGTCACCATAAGTGACAAAAAATCCACACTAATTTACTACCTGAGACATAGAAGACTTTTGGCATTTCTAAAAAGAAGAGCCTTCAAAAATTCATGTTCAATGCTCCTCCTCTCCTAATTTCTACACAGTCATAAGAATATGCCTACAATCAAACTGAGCTTTAAGCCAGTACCAAAAAATACTTGCAAAACTTCTTTGCAACTTCTACTAAAATAGATTTCCTAACTGTGATACAAAAAATGAAAGCTAGTGTTGATATACCAAAGAAAAGCATAGATAAGAAATTGTAGAAATAGGTCTTCAGTCACTTAAATTTGTTACATAAAGCACAACAAACAAGCTGGATTCCAAATTTATTCTCTATCTTAAGACTCAGGGCAGGTCCACAGCTATTTTAAACTACGTTGACAGCCAAGAGTTATCACTCAATGCATTATCATGCTAGAGAACAGAACTTACATGAGTAATAAAGTTTAGCACTGTAATACAAACTCTGCAGTTTAATGACTTGGCTAAAAACATCAGTGTCCCAGCAATAAATAGATGGTTTCTTCCCAGTGTTTGTTACATGGGGACAAGGAAGACTTTTGAATTTTTAAAGCTTTAAATTTAGAGACCGCATTTAAAGTTACACATCCACCTCCAATCTAAGTCAGAGAAATTTCACGATGGTAGGCAAACCTTTGGTTAACTATTCCATCTTCCACTGAATAAGAAAGCCAACTGTGTAATCACTTCTGTCTTTAACAGGGTCAGAAGTTTCTATTACTTCCATTACCTCTTGGAGAAGTTTTAGAAAACAAAAGCTTCCAACAAAACTGTTACCTGAGCATTAATCCTTACCTGCTCCCTGTTCCATTTCCACTAGGGAAGTCATGCACTTTAACAGGGAACTGTTCCATCTGACTGAGGCAGTTGTTCATTTTATGGACTAATGCCAACAAAGGTGCATTTTCTAATGGCTCTAATCTTCCAAGGGGCTCTTCTCCAGGAAGCTGAAATATAGTCCAGTCTTTTAATTATGTGCCTGAATTAATCCATCTTAAATAATTTATACCACAGATTATTTTAAAAAAGGGAAATTAAGAATCACTGTTCTCACTGAAAGCACCAGCAGTATCAGGATGACTAGATGACACATCACAACATTATGAAAGACCTGTTTCAAAGAACATACTTTTCTCTCCTGGTTTCAATTGAATAGCCCTACAGATTTTAAGCATTCACCCTTAGCCATGAGCAATAAGCTTTGTGGAAGCTGTAGTTATCTACCTTTCTCTCTTTCACTTGAAATTTATTCCTTTAAAAACAGGACACTAGTTTCTTGCAGTATTTAGGACTAAAGAGAACAAGTGATAAGATTACTATCCAAACTCTTTCCATATCAACTTCTTAAACGACAGAAACAACTTGTAAGTTGTTCAAGACTCAGTTAATTGGCCATTTTGGAACTTTTTCCACTGCTGTGTGGAATTTTCTGTAATTACAGGGTATTTGAAAAAGTTCATGACCTATAAAGACTTAGAACCATGTGAAAGTTACAGTGCTATACAGTTTAGGCATAAACAAACATTCCTTCTGTACTCTACCTTTAAAATAAGGTCAACACTGAACCTTCTCAGATGGTTTTTCGAGAAAGAAAATTTGAGAGAAAGACAACCAAGAATTCCAAAACAAAAAACAAGAAAACTTACCGGAGAAGAAAAAAATACATGAAGAAATCTTTTCAATCTGATATCCCTGCTTACAGCATCTTTTTCACTTTTAGATGTCAAATAAAGCAGCAGTTGTTTAACAAACCCACTATGCTGGATTTCAAATGAGGAGACATCGGACTCCGAGACAATGCTACGGATTTCTACAAGGCACTCTGTTCCACCATCCACCTGAGAAACAGGAAGGGAGTGTTTTACTATGCAGGTACTTAGGGCTTAAGAAATACTATTTTTCCTTCTACTGCATGGAACAGCTCTAAAGGGAGGGGGAAAAAGGGAAAGTCCAGAGTATACTGTAACTTAATACAAACAGTAACAGGGCAAATAATCTGAGGATAAGCACTTCTCTGTTCAAGGGGAGACATTACAGGCAATATCTGCATTTTCTCTATTTTAAGAAAAATGCAAGGTCCCATTTTTGTCTCACACAAGGTAAAGATGAGCTCCAAACAAGTGGGTTTTGTTTTAAAAAACAAACACACACACACAACCCAGAAAAAGAAAAAAAAAAACAAAACAAAACAAAACAACCCCCCCAAAACACACAAAAAACACAGTGTAGAAAAAAAAAACCCAAACAACTCAGACTGGTATATATTTTACATGACTTCCACGTGGGAGAGAAGAAGAGAGAAAGTTACATATTTTAATGATTGCTTAGATCAAAGCACAGAAGATGGCTCAGCTCTTGAGCTACTTCAGATGTTACATGTTTAGACCACCTATCAAGGATCACAACTGTTTGAAAAGCAAGGCTCAACCTCTTGAGATGCTCACAGATTTGCCTCAATCTGTATTTCTTCCATCATTTTAACAAAATGCTACTTCCCTCTTGATCTCCCTCCACCCCCAAAGTTCTTACTACAAACTGTGTTGCTCTTTAGGTATAAAGTCAACCCTAACACTTAACTGTGGAACTTTTAAATTTGAAATAAACTGCTATGTAAGTGACATATTGCTAGGAATCAAGAATATCCTTGTTAATACTGGTCTTTTATCATAAGTGATGTGTGTCAGAGCTTATATACTCATTCCAAAAAATGACTCCAAGTCATAATGAGTCATAAGTCCAGTCAAGAAATGTCTCCCCACTCTAATTAAGTTTGCCATTTCTAACCTGGAGGTTGAGTTGTTCAGTTGCAGTGCAAAGTCTCTGTAATACATTTAGTGCAGGATTGCTTCCATCCATGTTTTCAGAGCTAAAATAATGTTCTACAAATTTATGGGCTTGCTCCTTAATCCAGCCCTTAATTTTTTCTCTGTAAAGAAGAACACAAAAGGCATTTGGCCACACTTAGCATTTCCATCACCAATATTGCAATAAATACAACCAGAGTATGACTTTCTCCATGTTAAACAGCAGTCACAGACAAAAAACTCTTTGCTCTTACTCCAATGCCATAAAGTTCTTTTCTCTACAGATCACTTTTTGCATCATTTTTCTCAGTTCTACAATTTTTCCCCACCATGCTACTTTAAACTACTAAGAGGTTATTTTCTCTACCTTTATTTCTTGATTCTTTTCCCAGAGTTATTTTAACTGTGGCTGCGCTCAAACTTCTTTGTTACATGGTATGTAATCCCTTGATGGTTTATCATAAACAGCTGCACCTCAAAGTTAACATCATGTTACAAGTACTTTGACTTTTTTGTGTGTGTACCTGTTATTGGAAATGGTATCCTTGGAAGCAGCCCTTGCAAGACCACTTACTCCTGCTGTTCGTGCTGGTTCAATATTATTACTGTTGGACTGTGTGCTTAATCTTCCCCATGTTTTAGGATTTAAACTTGCCAAGAAAGAAGATTTAGGAGATTGAGTAGTTGTAGGGCTTTTAGCTGGAGGAAGCAAAGACAAAATTGAGAGTAACAGGTTTGTTAC
Organism: Chiroxiphia lanceolata; assembly: GCF_009829145.1. Classification (NCBI taxonomy): domain Eukaryota; kingdom Metazoa; phylum Chordata; class Aves; order Passeriformes; family Pipridae; genus Chiroxiphia; species Chiroxiphia lanceolata. Next base: position 15,801,101 of record NC_045646.1, on the reverse strand, counting down.
AGCTAGCACTTTTGGCAGCTTATAAACTTACTTTAGAAGGAGATAAAGTATCACATTTTAAGAATTATTTACCTTGATTGTCTACTTTCTCATCATCTCTTGGAGGAGAGTATTTTGGTCTCCTTGGCCCTCGTTTTGGCAGTCTTTTCCTCTTTAGAACATCACTGAGTCTTCTGTCCAAAGTTAAAAATAAAGAAGCATGTTCCCACCCATCATATTCACAGATATACCCATCCCTTATTTTAAGATGCATCTGCCAGCTACTTCCTCAGGAATTAAAGAACAGGTTCTATCCCATAACATGGAGAATGCTCTTCACTCTGGGAGAAGGGGCCTGAACACTATTTGAATTGACAGGACAAAGTGACTACTCTCACAAAGAAGGGGGTTTGCTTGCTGTCACCTTTTTATTATGAGCAGCCAAATGCAGAAGTGACACTAAACAGAGGTCTCTCATAATTTTCATGTTTTAATTTGTGTAACCATCTGTTTATTCACTTATTTGAATAACCTTAAAAAGAAGAAAAAAAAATCTACAAACCTCTACTGAATGAACACCGAAAGACACTGGATATTTGACCTGCCTCCCTTATTAAAGTCCAGAAAACACTTTTTCAACAATTTGTGGCATTTCTACTCACCAATCCCTACACTTACAAAGTTCACATATTTCAGTTTTGGTTTAAAGTGACAAACACTTGACCTTTAAAAGGAGGGCAAACTGTGTAACATGAAAATAATTTATTCCTACAAGAGATTTTAATTCTACAAGTGTTCAAAATGGTTGCCTTCCAACAAAGTAACTTAAGGATGATTTCTTTTTTCTCCAGTCTCCAGCAGAAAGGACCTATGCACCATAGCTCTTAAGGAATTACTCTGTCCTCAAGAGTTAGACGAGACTACAGCTGTGGCTCTTGGCATCCTCCCAAAGCAGCAAATTATTTCATATTATTACAACATAACTATCATGTCACTAGTCCTTTTTTTTCTTTTAAACATTTAATATAAAATTAATCAAAACTACCCACTGAAAGTTTCAACATCACCCCACTTTAGTTCTTTAGAGGAAAACACTACAGCAAAATGCAGACAACAATACCATAGCCCATGTCACTCTGGGTTTAAAAAAAAAAAAACATAAAACCACAACAAACCACTAAATCCAACCCAAATATGTTACTTTTCAGGAAGTACACTTACCCCTGTGGGCTCAGATCCAGTGAATCCTCCCGGCTGTGCTGTAAGCTGGGAGAGCCCAGATCTGCAGCTGCGTTACTGGCAGCAGTGGCTGTTCCAGTACTTATTGTGGTCGTGGTGCCCAGCGTTCCCGAGCCGTTAGTGCACACTTTTGGGGGGCTCGTTAGCAAAGCCTCAGACTCTGCCAAGTTTTTTACTTGGTGCATCACCCCTTTGCAAAAGAAGAACTCTTTGTTTAGTGGGTTGGTTTGAGGGGTGCAGGGCTGGTGTGGTAGCAGGAAAAAGGGTGTTTAAAAATGTAAAAGTCTTATGTGAACCTCTGTTTTGACACTGGCAGTGCTGGCTCACCCCACCCATCAATACAAAGTTTTAAAAGCAGCTCAACCTTTTCTCCAGAAAGTTAACCTACATAGTTTAAAAATAAAAAATTACAGCAGCATGACCAGTAGCTAAAGAAACCCTGAAATCCCCAATGGAGTAGAACACAGACTTCCTGCCAAGGATTCGTCAGTTTTCTCCAGTAAGACTTCCCATGTAATGAGCTATCTTCAGCCCAGGTCAGTTCACTAGGATCTAGTAAGCCTTGTTTCAGATTCAGAAAACACAAGTTTGTCTCTTCCAGACTCTTGGTAAGCTCCTCCCTAGCAATACGAGGACAGCTTGCACAGATTTGTCTTTACAATAACAATATTCCATTTTTACAGCTTGGGGAGGCTGGAGAGGAGGGGTAAAGGGTATGGATTCTATACACACATGTTTTTAAAATACTACCCAGAGAGGTGAAGAGAAAAAAAAAGAAAGCAAGATTTACCTTCTCTTCTGAAGTAAACACTAAAAATGTCAGGTAACTTTTGCATTAAGATCTCTGCCATCTGCAGGGCTCCAACTACTATCTTAAGGTCTTGACTCGACAGCATGGAGGCAATATGACTAAAACAGATAATTTGTTAGAATTAGCTTTGTCTTTTTTTTTGCTGCATTTTTCTTTACAAATCAAGTCAATTCATCTTGCATATACAGCACTGGAGACTGAAAGCAAACAAATTTCACAGAGCTTTTGTAAAAGCTATAAATAAAAGGACAGTCTTCTTCCCACCTAAATCACTTTTAGTAAGTTTTAACATGGCATAAAGAAAAAGAGAGGGTTTCCTCCCTTCATAAATATGGTGTTGTGCAGCTCGGTACTTCCTTTGAAAAACTATTCAGTTTATTTTCTGATTGTATCCTTTTATCCAGCTCCCTGACTTCAGGCATAACATGTAGGAGAGGCTTTATGAATAAAACTTACCAACTGAATGCCAAAACTGTCTGTTACTGCTCACACTGTACTACCTCAAAAGTTATCTTGCCCTTAGAGAAGTTCATAGGCAACTTTTAGAAATCAAAAAACCAGTAAAGGGTAATGTTAGACATTACCTATGGCTGTGGGTACTAATAATCTAAGTTTCTAGTAAGAATGCCCAGTGTTGGCAACTACTGCATAGTGCCAAAAACTTCCTGCAGAGCTGGCAGCCTCAGCTTTTCGAAAAATATACGAGACTTTAAAAGTATCATTTCCCCCTAAAAAAGATGATTCAAAAAAAGTAATCACAAGTTTTAGTTTTAAGCTCAAAATTAATTTCATTCATGAGAGTTAATGAACCCACCTTGAAACAGCATGGTTTTTCAGAACATCCTTCAGAAGTTCAGCATCAGCAAAATAAATTATCCTAAGAATTGCTCTAAGGCACTTGTGTCTAACAGCAGGTCCAGCTGAAGAACTATATACTTCATAAAGAACACCAAACAATGTTTTGATAAAGGATTTTGCCAGTTCTGGGTCCTCTTTCATTAACTGTGCTCGAGCATCATCCTTCTTCAATTCTGAATGTCCACCTGTGAGAAAGTGTGCAACAAAACACTGTTTAGTTCTTTGCACCTCTGTTCTGATGATTACTTTCTTCCATAAAAGCTGATTTAATTCAGCTCTTAAATTGAAAAGACATAATTTAAGAACCAGAAGTCAAAATCATGGCAAGAATGTAGGTACAAAGCCTCCTCTTTTAAAGAGTTCATTCTTTTTTTCTTTAGCTTTCTTTCGTATTTCTGTACAACAGTAAGAGCCCTCACAGAGTCTTTGTTAAACAAAAAAGTTGTATGAACAAAACTGTTTCACAAGTTCCTAGGCCAGGAACACCCCCAGCTCCCTCCCAATCCAATACATTCTCAGTTCCCAGGAAGAGTTTACATGCTAAAAAGCATATGTGTCAACACTAGGAGTTTTGTTAGGAAGCTGTCTTCATTCATATAAATCAGAGCAGTTTGATGTTCCACAAAAGCCACGAATTTATTTGTTAAGTAGTGAACTGCTGCACAATCCAGCACAAATTAGCCATATGTAGAGACACCAGGTTTCTCTGAGCTGTACTTACTAGTGTTTGTATTGGCTAAAGGGTTTGGTTTTCGCTGAATGGCACGTGCTGTTCCAGTATCCTCATTTATTTGCTGCATAGAGTTAAAGTCAATAGTATAGACACGCCCAAGTGTAGACAGGCTGATCTCATCCTCACCAACCTGATGAGCTGCCTAAAACCAAGGAAGAGTTCAAAGTTAAGAAATCCCTAAAAAAAAAAGAAACTATATGAAAGGTGAGGAGGGGGTAACACAGTAGGAAAAGCAGTGACTGACAGAAATACAGTAAGAACAGTGATTAAGCAATTAAGTGATTTGGGATGACAGAATACCAAAATAGTGCAATACTACAGCAGGATGTTTGAGCAAACTTGTGTTTCTTACTCAGAAAGATCAAGAGTGGTATTCTCAAAGACGTAAAGAAAGCACTCAATTCCCTGTACAACCGCACGCGTATTTTAAAAGCATCACCACACAAATGTGTGGAATTACTACCTCTATTATTCGACTATCAATCCTGTTATAGGGATGCCAGAGACCCCTGTCATCTCGCCATTGCCATATTGCACCATCTGTATTTTGTGCATTTCCTTTCTTTAGCATAGTATCAACAGCAAAGATTCCCTCTTTTGGCAGGCAAGGCATCAGTTCACTGTAAAGAACATTAAAACAGTATTTTACTAGAAATATACAGTCAAGTCCATCTAAGCTGAAAACTGTTTGCCTTCATTTTAGCGAAGTTAGGGATTTCAACATACCAACCAGACCCAAAACCTAGGACTGCAAAACTTACCAGATAAGAGAAGTAAGCTCATAAAGTTCTTGAGGACTGCGTGGAACAAGGTCAATTTGTTCTTGACAACTCCCATTTGAGGCTCCACAAAGGAGGAAGTGAAGAGTTTCTGCAATATCTACAAAAATTATTATTCATGAGATTGCCTGCATCAGAATATGGACTCCATTTCCTGTTGGACACTACACAGTTACTCCCCAAAGCAAAGAGACAGTAGACAGTAAGACAAAAGCCATCTCTTTGAACAGTGTAAGAAATGTGTTTGTTCTCAGCTCTGGGGTTTGTGGCTTTCTTGGTTTGGGGTTTTTATCTCTAATGGACTTCTAGGGGAGAAGTGTCACTCAATATACAGCACACAGAAGAAAACAGGGAAACATACAGGGCAGATTAAGTGACAAGTCAAAATTTATGAGATGAAACAAGGAAAACAAGTGACGACTAAGACAGTTGTAGAGCACCTACTTTGTTAATGCTTTAACCTTAGAAAAAGTACTTAAATCACATGGTCCCCACACACTGTGTAGACCACAAAAAGAATTATTCAATTTGTGCTGGAATGAGAGTAATTTGTGTAGCTAATACAGACTCAAAATTAGGTGAGCACTCCAGTCACAACAACTAGATAGGAACAGGCAGAAAAAACCCTCTGGATAAAAGCTTTCAACAAGTTTAACTGAACTAGATCTCAGAGGAAGTATAGTAAGAGAGAGAACAATTGAAAGAACAAAATATTTCTATAATCAAGTACAGAGAGGCCCATATTGACTGTAGGCATTCACTTGAACAGGTCCCCTAGAATATGAAAGAGTAAGAACTCACTTTGCTTCATGAGCTGGACTGCAAGTGTAGGGCAATTGGAGCACATCAGGGAGAACATGCGCACCACCATGATGAACATTCCTGAGCTCAGGATTGGAGGCGTCACGACCAACAGTTGCTGGATATTTGTTAACAAGTCCTTGGAAGCAACCTGCTGCAGCAAGTTCTTCAGGAGGGAACAGCAAAATGGGAGACATTAGTCTTTGAAAGGTAAGCCCTCAAGAGAAACAGAGGGAGGGAAGTAAGAAACAAAAATCCACTCCCATCCACACTGTTACCTCCTCATGCTGGAAGTTGTCCACTAGCCGTGCAAAACAGAGACAAGTGCTTTCAACAGACTTTTTGTCCTGTTATAAAAAAAAAAGTTCAGTATTTGTTTGAATTGAAATACATTAACTTGCATTAGATCATCCTGTCATTTCCAGGCATTCATAAAATATCTCCAAAAAGGCCAGCTGAATCATATTTTACAGAACATCATAGCACTCAATTTTAAATTGATACATTCTAAACTGACCTCTGATATGACTGTGCTCCTGCATATTCCCTGGGAAACACCCCACACTTGCAACACTAATACCATTAAGTGAACTTTAGAGATAAATATATGGATCTATAATATTCTTTTTGGATTCTGTAAGGAGGAAACAAAAGGGAAAGGAGCTACAAAGCCAAGTAACAGGAGATATTGATAATAAGCAGGAGTGAAGGTTACTGTTCTATAGAACACAAGGGGCCCATTTTTTATATCATGCAGCACAACCACCACAGCAAACGCTGAACACCAGAGTAGGTTACCCAGAGAGACTGAGTCTCCACCCTTGGAGATATTTTGAACAAACAAAAAAAATCAGCTGGACATGCTCCTGGACAATCTGCTCTAGCTGACCTTGCAGGGTAGCTAGGACTAGGTAATTATCCAATTTAACTATTCTTGAGCAAACTCAAGATTCTTTTCCAGAAAACTTCCACCTCCAAATTTCTTGAAATCTTACTTTTTGGGATTGTAGCTTCTCTTCAGAGAGCAAGATTCAGTACCTATCCCTACTATTGCTAAGAATGGTGCTTCCTGCTCCTAAAGTACAATCTAAAGCTGACAACTGACTCTATGAGGTTGCTTCAAAGATTCAAATAGTCTTTCAGCAAGATGATGTTTGCAAAATTAAGAACAGCACAAGAACACACAAAACCATTGCCTGAAAGCTTCCATTAAGTTTATTTGTCAACAAACAATATACCTCTCATTTTTCATCTTTATAATAGGGATCCGCCAGCCAAGCAGATCATCAGAAATCTCTTTTGTAAGTCACTGTAAGTGCTGATTTATGAACACAACAACTTTGCAGGATAGGCAGCATTTAGGAGCCCCATGATTTAGGATTCATCACTTCAAACTATTGTGCAAGAATAGGAACTTTCTTTTTAAAAAGCCATAAGCCCTCCCAAAAAGTGAAAGTAGTGAAAAACGACACAAAAATTGAAACTGAAGCTGTTCTGAGTTAAAACTGGGAGAGAACCTTGCAAGACATTTGTTAAGGAAAAAAAAGCAACAGTAATACTACTAGACTTCCTCTTTCTGATGTCCTTGTAGTTCTTACAAGGACTACAAACCCACTATTATTCATGATCTAAGTTTAACTACTTTATTTATCTCATTTTATAAAATGTCAAATCCTTACAGCACGCTTACAAACAACAAAAAGCCCATATGCACATTAGGATATTGCAACTTGATAGTACAGAAACTTAGAGACAATTATCACATTGCAAAGGCAAATAATACACAATAAAGAACTAGGTATCTGGAGGCAACTTTATACTACCTTCACATCAAAATTAGAACTTTCCATTTTTTAACAGCTTCTTACCTGATGGGTTAACCTTTGTGTAAGCAGTGGCAAAGAGTCTGCCACAAAGTGAAACTCATCAGGTGTTATACTCTGGCAGCAGTTGGCAGCGATAGCTAGTGCATTCCTCTGTGCATTTATACTGAAGAACTCCAGATACAGCAAACAGTCTGCCAGCCCACCCTATAACAAAACAAACATTTTCACTTTCAGTGCTGCTGAATTCACAGAAAGTTGTTTTCTTATTTCACCTTCACAGAAGATCACCAAGATGTGGAAATGGTAGAGGTAAGAGGGCAGTTTTTGTCACTTACTGCCTGCAGAATGGCTTTGCTGTGCCTGCGCGACAACATCTCCAGGGCTGTAAGCGCCTGCTCTGCCACATCAATGCACTGGATAACTTGCAGCTACAAGGAAACAAGAAAGCTTGTAGATCAATTTCTAAACCAATCTGTAAAAGTAATCACTTTCATCAACACTCGGACAGACAGTCTCTGCTAAGACACACATGCTGATGAAGCCAGATGGAACCAAGCCTGCCAGTTTAGGCTGTCTCGGGTACGAAGCTACTCCAGGAGACAACAGCTCAATTACACAGCGTGTCTGCAACATCAACCTGACAGAAAGCTCTCAGTGGATCAGACTGCACCACTCAGTGAGGATGGGAACAAAAATTAAACGTGGTTTTAAAAGACTCTTGTGCATTATGTGTTATCTTGTAAGCCGTGAAAAGAAGCTGTTATCTTAATGGTATTTCTTGAAGTTAAAACAAAAGTTAAAATCCCTTCGTACTATTTTATCACTGTTTTGATTTCATTTTACCTTTTCCAAGAAGACAGGAATTGCATCTACCACTACAGCAGATGATCTGGGAAGTGCTTCCATCATGTATGTTAAGGCTCGGCATGCATGATTCATCTATTAAATAAACAAATATTTGGTTTTAAGTTCAGGTGACACATTTTTGCATTTCAAAAGTTTCTGAAATATTACAATTTACTTACAATGTCAAAGTTGTGCTCCATCTGCAGCAGCGTTATCTGTTTTTAAAAAAAAAGTATTGTTAGTTTAGAAAAAATTATCTAGGTATCATCGTAAAAAAGGGTACAAATCGCTACTGTAGCTTGACTCGGGACTTTGAATGTGGGTAAGTTTCAAAAGAACCTACCTAAGCTTGAGCTATTAAAGAATTAACAGGACTACCAAAATTTCGCAAAACTTGCCCTCAAAACCACATAATGTGATAAATATATGCATAAATACAAGGAAGTCTATATAATAGAAATTTAAAAATTTAAGCAAGATATTGAATGAAATATCATATCCTCCAATAGAAACATGAGATTAAATCTTTACCAAAGCTGGTACAACACTCTTGACTGGAAATCCTCCTAATGTTTCTTCATTTCCCATGACCAACAGCTGGCACATCTCAATCACTGCCTGTAGTTGCTGACTTTCATCAGTGGCTTGGAGACCTTGTAAAAGCTGTTGGGCTTTAGAACCTAGTTGTCCAGAAAAAAAAATTAGGAAAGAAGATATTAGAAAACATAAGTGTTCAAGGGAACTGTTGTGCTATACTTCTGCCAGAGCGGAAGACCAGAGATAGTTTGTTTTCCTCTGTATTTGTAGTTTCACTTCCTTTCCCTGTCATAAAAAGGTAGGATAGGAAAGGGAGACAAAATCTCTCTTGGCTGTCTTTCCAGTGCAGACTGGTCAGCACAGGGAGTCCGCCACACTGCTCCTCACAGCCATCTTGCCAACCTACAGCAGGTGCCAGAACCCACACCACCCACCCCACCTTTGTAAAGCAAAGGACTTTTCAACACCCTCCCAGATCATATAGCACATGAGACCCCATCCTCTCCTTGGCATGCAGTAACAGGCTGCCTCTGGCTCTCCTGGGAAGCCAAACAGACTTAGACTAGAAGGTACACATCTCATCCAGCTGCATAACGCAGACCTGGGGGAACAAGCCTAAGGACCCAGGTTCTCACTGACACACCATCTGAAGGGAATTATTTCTGTCTCAAACCTAAGACACTTCTGAAACTAAAACCAACATAACTTAGAACTGACATCTACAAGTAGTTTTAAAGCTAGCTTAAGCACTTGTTTAAAGCTAGCAAAAAACCCAAGGGGGTTGGAGAGGTCTTTTGTTAAGCAGCCCATCATGCAAAAGAAAAAGATAAGGAAGGGGTGAAAAGGCAAGAACCCTCCCTTCCCCACCTAGAATGGAACATTAAGATGCCCCCAAGAAAAGAAAATAAAAGAAATATGGCTAAAGCAGATTTCTCTTCCTTAAAAGAAGACAAGTAAATTAATATTTTTGACTGGGGGTCTAGCACTATCATGACATACAAGTCTCCAACACGTAAAATATTAAACTATGAAGCTAATACAAATATTAGATTTACTAGTGGCTGAATTCTACTAGTCTGGAAGTGGAAAGAATTAAGTCAAATTAGACAAACTTTGCTTACTAGCTCCACTTCCAATTGTCCTGTGGAAGAGCTGCGACATCCGAGGACCAAGAGGGCCAAACAGGTGAGGAGGAAGACCCCTAGCCTCTAATAGAGCTAAAAGCAAACAGAGGATAACAGCCATTGTCAAAGCTTCTACGAATATTTTTAAAAGCTTAAATTCCATGATGTTATCATTTAAGATTACTAGAATTTTGATATTTTAAGAAAGAAGAATTAGGATTAGATGACTGCAGCTACCTTGATTTCCAAAAAAAACACCGAAAAGATGACCTTTGGAGAACAAGTAACTCATTTTTGTATGTATCAGAGCATTAAGGCCCTTTAAGAAGTCACCCACTGAGTGTCCAGAGTTATGCATTTCACTGAAGAAATCTGGTCTGTTAAACTGTTGTAAGTCTAGAGCTACAATAGCAGATATACCAGGCTGTAATTTCAAATCTGAACTCAAACTACATAAAACAGGTTAAGCTTATCTTCGCATTTTCAGAAACTGCATGGCACTACTAATCTGAAAAAAAAAAAGGATACTGAAAAACAGGTTCATATCTTTATCTGCTGATGTGCTGGAAAGGGAAGAACTCTGCTAGGTATTAGCGGGTTTCTTTTTTGATTGATTTTAAACACTTTACAGTAGTGTTACTTAAACTAAACGAACTGGCAGATTCTGACTTTTATTGTAGCAATCAGGACTACTGCTGATCAATAAAATAATCATCAATAGTGAAAACCAATTTAGCTCTATATTCCTACTGCATACCTGTGCTTACTGAGAACTACAAGCTAGTGAACTGGTACTGACACAGCACTCACTTCACATTAAATATCCAGATTAACCAAAACCTCTCCTTTGCAAGGGAGATCATAGTTTCAGGACTCCCTGCAATGTAGCAGCAAAATCATTAGTCCAATTGCAGGACATGCAAACTGAGTTTATACCTGTTTGTACTCTCGGGTTTTGAGAGACCCGAGTCCTTTAGCCCAAGCACAAAAGCAAGCATTTTAAGAACATTCAGGTTTTGTTTGGTCAAAGCTTATAGCAACATGGGTATCAATGACAAGCACAAAAAAAAAAAAAAAATGTTATCCAGAAGCAGGCAGAGTACAGTAGGCTTAACCTGGCCTGTGAACTGAAAACATGCTTGCAAAGATTATTTTGATATTTGAGCTTAAACACTTGGGACTGAGTTCTCAGTTCTCTACCCCCACCTCCTCCTGGAAAACCATCAATAGTAGTGTATTATACACCATGTAAATGAATGTCACCCCCTCCAGACATTACTTCCAAATTCTTGCATCTTTAGTATATTAAGTCTTGTAACTCCATACTTCAGAATTACTGTAAGCAAAGCAACACATTCACAGACAGTGAAACAAAATACAGCCTTCCCTCTACATGTAATACAGAATTTGTGTAGGTATGGCTATTTATAGGCTGCAAATGACAGAGGTAAATTAATAACAACTTTTATACCTTGTAGTCTTCCCATCTCAGAATCATCTGACTCACTTTCTCCAGAAGTTGTCATACCTACAGCTCCAGCAACAGAACTAGAAGCTAAAGAAACAAATTAGAGATTAATGCAAGTTACAGTGCCTTTAAAGCTACAAAATTCACATGAAAAAAGTCTTTGCCATCAAAAGTGTGCTCTGCATCTAACATTGCCACCAGTCAACTTCTGTAAACTTCCATTTCAAAGCAGCTCAGTCTGCAGGTCTAGTACTTTCCAAAAGCTGAAGAGAGTGGCTAAATCCACACAATATAATGAAAAAGTACAGCTAGATCCACAAATTACATTTCAGACAGATTTGCCAGTATCCTTAATAAATTTATGCTTTTCTTAATTGAGTATTACACTGCACTTAGGTTTTCATTAATTTTAACTTTCAGTACTGATGTGGCTGGCTTTAAGCATAGAACATTTAGTATTTTCTACCATTCAGCATAATTACTGGAAAGCACCTTTGAACTCACTACTGATTATGACCAGATGATAAAATTATCATTTAACAGGACTGTGCAAGTAATAATATTTAACTTAGTTACAAATTTCTCCAGTACAGACATGCTTGCAATTTCAACAGAAAACCTGTAGAATATTTATGAGTAATTTCAACAGAGCTTTTACAGGTACACGATGCCTTCTGTATTCTAAACCATTCAGTGTCTTTTCAGTTGGTAGTAATTTATGTATCATCAGCTGAAGTTACTTTTTTTAAAAGAGAAAGAAGCTTGAAAACTGAAGTCCGGTTTATTAAATATAGTTTGGAAACTACAAGAAAGCATAACTGACCCATGTATCAGACAGTCAAGAAACCAAACGCAAAAGAGAAGATCCCTCTCACTCAAAAACCTTCCATAATAATTTATGAGCTTACTCAGAACCATTTAATTATTTTCAAATGCAAAGATGTCTATATCATTACTATATCATCATTATTACACTAAAAATGCTTTAGTTGGAATTTCTTCTTACCTGCAGCTCCCTGGGGAGGCTCATCTGTTCGTGCAGCTGAAGAGTTAACTCCATCCTGGTTGTTGTCAGGATCAGCCATCTTCTCCTGTCGGCGAGCTTCAGCTGCTCCTCTTTTGCCCAGGCCAGAGCCTCGCCGACTAAAGGTTCAAAAAACAAAGTTTCAGACCTTATGAACTATGACAAGAGATTCATTAGTGTAAGTCTACTCAAGACCATATAACATCTATGCAGATCACTACTACAACACCGCACGAACTAATAATCTGTTTAATAATCAATCTTCACAAAATTATCCAACCCTTCTGTGCACTCCTTGCCCCACACCATGCAGTGATCTGTTTACACTAATGGATTACAGCCAGGTCCTTACATTGTACCCTTCAAGACAAGGCAGTCTACACTAAAATACAACAGTAAAAATGAGCAAGATTAAAGTGATTGTTAGTTACAAATCATGTACACATTTGAGAAGTCCAATAATAAGAGTAACCATCTTTAAAGGATGTTCTGAACTACTGAAAGAGGACTCTGATGCTCAATACGGTTTTCAGTGCCAGAATAAGTTTGAGGGGATGACCCAATTTAAATCTGCTGTTTTAAACACTACTGTCATCATCACTACAAATACATATGCCTACAAAGTAAACAGTCAAATTGAAATGCTCACTTGACAACAGAACCGAGGCTTCAGAAGTGGGGTTTTTTTATGGTGTGGAAGAGGGAAAAAAAAGTATTGCTGGAACTACTAAACACAGCCTAGGCATAAGAACAAAAATAAAACTTGTTCAGGCTTCCTAGGTCTAGTTCCAGAATCTATACAGCTACAAAAGTTTTTTGCACCACAGGACACATTAACTCTCCCCTCCCACTTAATCTACCAGCTGTTTAAAATAACTAATTCAGGGCTAATTTTCCTCTGCATTAGGAAGTATACTAAGCACTTAAATGTAGTATTGTTCAGATGAAGCTGCTGACAAGCTGAGTCAGCTTAACAGTGCACACTATTAAAACAGACTGGTATGTGGTACCATGAAGTCTCAGTTTTCAAAACAAGCATCTATTTTACTAGTCATGATGGACAATAGTTCAGCACTCTCATTCTCTGTGTTAAGTATCTTTTTAAAAAAAACCTCCCTAAGGACAGGATTACTTAAGTTTGTGACACTGACTTTGGGTGTTTCTTTCCCTCCACCTCCAGAGATGAGGGACATAGTGGAAGTCTGCTGGTGACAAATGCTTTGCTCTATCCATGACACTGGCATACAGAGCCATCAAAGCTACAGTTACTTTTACAACAGCCAAGTAGGAGATAGACAAGGCCAGTTTTCATGCATGCAAGTCACATCAATATCAATTCACTGCAGAAATCATGATTGGTTTGCTCAAGTTCTACCTGGTGCTAGCACAGGAGCCCGTGGTCTTTTGCCGTGTGCTCCGCCGCAAACTGGGGAGCTCAGCAGGTGGTGATTCACTGCGCTTCTTTGTAGATTTTCTCAGACCTATGCAATATGTAAAGAATTGAGAGGAAATCAGTCTTTAAATACACAGCAGTTCTACAAAGAAATTTTTCTGTATGGGAAACCTCCATGCAGAAGAAAAGCTTCTACATAAGAACCACACTAAGCCCACATCAGCTTTTAGTCACCTTACACTGAACTGCTGGATCAGTAAAAGAAAAGTTCAGACATTTACTTTTACTTATTATTTTAAGCTAAGTAACACTAAACTCCAAGTTGTTATGTAGGTACCTTTTCCTAACGTACATACTACGGTTACAAAAGAAGTTCTAAGTCTTTCTTATGCTAAATAGGTAACAAATTATGGGATATAAGTTTATTATTTCCACATTTTGATGTCCAAACATAAGAAAATGCTTTAGTCTTAAAAAAGAGATTACACTTTGGGGAGGGAGGGCAGTGGTGGTTGTGATCTCAGTTTTTGGTCAGTTTTATTCACATTAGTCTGGCTTTAAAATAACTGTATTAAATCAAAACCACGCTCCTCTCCTGGAGTCAAGCACTGCCAGTGCTGAGATCTATCATGTGTATTATTTGCGTTCCTATTTCAACTACACCCCTTCAGCCCCTCTGTCACGAGGCCTCCTTTGATGAAAATAATCAAGCATATCCTCAAGGCTTTGGAAATGGAGTTCAAGTTTTTCATTTACAAGTATTTGCACTGCAGAAAATGACCCAGTTGATACTAATTTGCTCTAGGTTACAAAGCCACTATTCTGATGACATCCCACCACAGAGTCAGGTAAATCTTAAGCACACAAAAAAACCACATGACACAACATTCTCAGCAAGCTTATTATCAGGCTGAAATATCCCATAGCAGCTTCCAAACTGGAAAACTGATAATTTAAATGTCAAAATTAAAAATCTTTATCAGGCCCAATTTGACACTGCAGTGCCCCTCTTACCTCTACAATAAGTCAATATAATAAAAGAGGAATTTATAACATTAAGTTCAGACATACTATTACTAGAAGAGATGTAAATAATTTTGAAGAGATGAGGAGTTTAGATCACTGCTCCCCCCTCTGGCAACAAAGCAGAAATAAAACACCTTTAAACATGCAATGTGTTTGAGTTCAGTACTTATCAAACTGGCTCCTGTCTACTTCCTTAATCCTAAAACATCCTAGGAATGCAGAGTTGTGGTACTGAGGGATGTAATAACTATGCAGTTTCTGACTGGATATTTCACAGAAAAGGCAAACTGATCTGAAAAGCTACTACTGACCTGGCCAACAGTGTGTCCTTTCGAACACTACAGTGTATCTGACTGGGAACACAATGCTGTGTGCAGGTAAATTCCATGTAGATGAAGGTTAACCTGATATTCACGGATTTACCACACATTTGGCTTACCAACCCAAGAAATATGGCAACCTTAAGAACACAACAGGGTATTGTATTTAAAAGCCACCAAGCACTGAACTGAAGCAGGCCAGCCACTTGAATTTTCAGATGGTCTGTACATATAAAACAAAATACGTAGCTTTTTCAAGTGTTCAAGAAGCAGTGGCATTCTTACTACATGAGCTTTGAAAGCAAAAATAAGTTGAAGTTGCTACAACAGAAATACACAATGACTCCAACACTACATACATATAGTGAGACACTTGTGGGGGGTGACAGGAGAAAGAAGTATCAGAGATACAAGACAAAAATCACTTGAAACAGTTGCTAAGTTTCTCAAGTAGTAGAAGTCCAAAGATACAGCAGAACTTCCCTCAAAGCTGGTTGTATTTCACACCAGAGAATGCATGCTTTAACTGGCACTAGGTATAGCACTGTACTACTCCACAGGCAAAACATGTTTACCCCCTCTGGGTTCAGAGGTATACTTTTCCATATGTAACATATGGAACACATGGAAAACTAGGCTACTTAAACCCTGTAACACTACGGTGAAATTCTAAGTGAAATGTACCTTTGCTTTACATTTAGAAGAATAAATAAATCAATCATCTTGTTACAGTAGAGTTCACTGGGAAAAAATTCACATTTTCCTCCTTTATGGTAGCTCACCATTTATTACTGCAAATCTGTGGGTCATCATTTTCAAGCAGTCAGACCTTAACATCAGGTACCTTATTAGCTTAGTAACAGGTCACCAATGACACACCACACATTCACTGTAAGTGACATAAGATTGACTTAATGGATCAAAACAGGATTTCTGCTAAGGGTAAAGGTTTCACAAAGCAGCAGAGCTAGCTTAACAACTTACTGTTTTTTAACAGTATGGTACACTCACTCATGTCTTACTGTCCCCAAATCAGTCCCAAGATGTACAAACTGCACACCTGACACACATTTTCTTCTTTTATATTCTGCCAGTTTGGCAAGCTGAGCTTGCTTTACAAGGGTCAGATGAGCAGACACCATAGTAGAGCAAAGAAGCTATAAAATGGGTTGTCCCTTTTCACTAAGAGACATTAAATTAGCTGAGCCACCTCTTTAAACTGAATTACCTCAATAATTACCTCAGTTGTAGAGAAGGTAGTTACCTGGTTACCATTTGGTGGGTGAGCTGCAGAATACATCCCAGCCTGAGCTCTTGGAAGAGTTGAGTGCATTTTCTCTTGCTGCTCAAGAATGTTCTACTTGTCAGATCTTTGTGCATGTTTCTTTTCCCAAGTCTTTAGTTCTCTATGTCTGATGCATCTACCAGGGCACATTTGAGCTTCATCCTCCCCCTATTAATTTCTAAGGCTACAAAGGAAGCAAAGAAAGATGTTCCAGATTGTCTCTTCCTGCTGTTCACTGCCATTCTCTGCCCTCAAAGTTTGTCGTTTACAAAGGTTTCTTAAGCCAATCTTACCACCTGCATCTTTTGCGAATTCTCTGAGTCTTCCCAATACCAAAACTTCAAGACTTAATTTCTTCAGACTAAACCTTCTTCATTTCACTTGCACTGTCATCAGAATTTGGGATGGCCAACACAGCCTCTCAACTGAAAGTTAGTCCTGTGTCTAGAGGACTTGCAGGAGGCTAAAAGTTGCAAGCCTTCACTGGCAAATAGGGCACAACCAGCATTAAGAGAAATGAGATTAGAGATGCCCTGTGACTGCCTGATGAAGGAAAGCATCAGTCATATTGCCACAGACAGCAAGGGATTTCAGAGGACTAGATTTATGTTCATCTCCAGAAGTTATTTATTCAGCACTATTTCTGTATCATATAGAGCCATGTATTGATAAGTCATCTCTTCTCCAGGCTAAACAGGTGCAGCTCTCTCAGCCTTTCCCCATGAGATGCTTCAGTCTTCTAATCATCTTCATAGCCCTCCACTGAACCTTTCCCAGTAGTTCCTTGTCTTTCTTGAACTGGGGAGCCCAGAACTGGACACGGCACTCCAGTGAGGCCTCATGAAGGCAGAGTAGAGGGGCAGGATCACCTCTCTTGACGTGCTGACAATGCTCTTCCTAATGCACCCCAGGACACCACGGGCCTTCTTGGTCACAATGGCACAACACTGCCGGTTCATGGACAGCTTGTTGTCCATCAGGACCCCCAGCTCCTTCTCCACAGTAGGTCAGTCCCCAACATGCACTGGTGCCTGGGGTTGTATCTCCCCAGGTGCAGGACCCTACACTTGCTTTTGTTGAATTTCAGCTGGTTTCTCTCCATCCAACTCTCCAGGTTTCACTGAATGGCGGCACAGCCTTCTGCTGTGTCAGCCACTCCTCTCTCTTTTGTATCTTCTCCAAACTTGCTGAGGGTGCATTCCAGGGTGACACTTCATCCAGGTCACTGATAAACAAGTAGAATGGGACTGGACCCTGTACTGATCCCTGTGGAATGCTGTGAGCTACAGACCTCCAACTGGACATGGTGTCGCTGAACAACCCTCTGAACTCTGCCATTCAGTCAGTTCTCAATCCAGTTCACTGTCACTCATCTTACCCACTCTTCCTGTGCTACCTATGAAGATGTTATGGGAGACAGTGTCCAAAGCCTCGCTGAAGTCAAGGCAGACAACATCCACTGCTCTCCCCTCATCTACCCAGCCATCATAGAAGACTATCAGACTGGCCAAGCATTATTTCCCCTTGTGACTACTATGATAAGCTTTTCCTTCATATGCTTAGAGATGACATGCAGCACGAGCTGTTCCATCATCTTTCCAGGGACAGAAGTGAGGGTGACCAGCCTATGGTTTTCCTGGGTCCTCCTTCTTGCCCTTTTTGAAGACTGAAGTGACATCGGCTTTCCTCCAGTCCTCAGGCACCTCTGCTGTTCTCCATGATCTTTCAAAGAAGATGGAGAGTGGCTTAGCAGTAACATCTGCCTGCTCCCTCAGCATCTGTAGGTACATCTCACTGGGGCCCATGGAGGATCTGCAGGTGTCAAGTTTACCTAAGTGATCTCTAACCCAATTCCCTCAGCCAAGGAAAAGTCATCAGGATATCTGTGTTAGTAAAAGTTATGAACAGACACGGACTTCCAATAAACAAAAAGAAAATTACATTTAAGCAGTTCACATTCAATACCTGCCAAAACTTCAGAACTAAAAGGCATATATTGCTTGTGCCCTGACATCATCCTATTTGCATGCCAAACACTCATGTTTATGAGTCAGAAGGAAAATAGACTCAAACAGGCTAAACCTGAAATAGCACAGCCTAACAGAAATCAAACTAGAAAAATCTTAACAACTTCACATTTAAGTCTGTTTCCTGGTCAGCACTTTTTTTAAAGGCATACTTTGTGTGAAAGAAACAAGTCCTGAATGCAGCTGTACTGCAATCACTTGAGTCAGGGTATCACCCAAGTCAAAACAAAGTTAGTCAAACTTTCACAGTTCATAACCCAGAAAACCCTTTTTTTTTGCAGTTCAGAAAGGTAATCAGGAGAGATTTACTGGTTAGGATTGGAAGTTTAGATTTAAGATTGGCTCCTGTGCTGGTCTGCTCTCCTCACTGAGATAAGGTGGAGGAGCTGTGGCAGTGGAAGGTAAGAAAGCCTCCTGTCATTCTAATATTCCACTATTACCCTCCCTCAGGACCAACCCAGACACCCCCAGCTCTTGATTACGATCCCACACAGCCCATCACCACAATTACAGCAAGTATCTCCAAGCCAGCCATCTTACTTCCGCAATCCCAAGTCCATAACCCCAAGGCTCCAACAACCATCACCCGAGCCAGCACTGTCACCCACAATCCCAAATAAACTAATTCAGAGCTATTTTCAGACTTTTTTCTCCTCACCTCTGTCAAATCCCTCAAAGCCAGGAGTTCTACACCATTCATACTCTGTGTTTATGTTCATGTGGCTTTTCAGTGTATCCCAACAATCCCTCTAGCCCCCCAGATCTGACAGCATTAGGCAGAGATTTCTCAGTCAGGGACAGCTACCCTATGTTACCCTGCACTCAGCACTGTCCCAGCCACAGTTTCCAGCTTCCTCCTACTTAAGGGCCACAAGACACTACACAAAGGACAGCAAAGATTTCCCTAATAATGGAAACATAATTACTGTTTTTATATTGCTACATAATCAGGAAGATGACCCAATTTGCAATATTTAAAAAGCCCCTACAACACATACGGATTGAAAGAGCTGTGAAAATAGTCAAATCAAGAGAGCAAAATGAGAAACTTGTTTTCTTCCTCTTTTGTCCCCCCCATGAAGAAATACTCAGCTACTCAAATAGATGCGAAAAACTTTAGTCTAGCCTGGTTTTATTATTCCAACATATTGTATAGCTGTTATTCAGTGATATCACCACTCAGTTACAGAGAATACTGTGTAGCTAACACTCTGAAAGTCACCTTGGTTGGATTTAAAACCTATTAATTATCCAGTGAGGACTGGACAAGAAACCTCAGGGTATCCTCCCCCACCATGTGAAAACCTTCCGCAAAGATGGTAACCATGTTTTGCCTCGTTCTTCTCTTCAGCAGAGTAAGCCAGATGAGCTCTTCTTGTTTTTCCCTTAAAGATCACAACATCTAATAATACTTCCTGTACTTCCTGAACTGCAACACCCAGAAGGGAACAGCACTGCATTTATACAGCCATGGCTGACTGGATGGGGCTTTGAGCAACCTGGAAGGTGGCCTTGCTGTGGCAGGGGGGTTGGAATGAGATCACCTTTAAGATCCCTTCAACCCAAACCACTCTATGACTTTATGTTAGCCTGAATAATCTCCCCTCTCCTCCCACTTTTCATTCTAGAATGTTTGGCTTTTTGCTTATCTTCTACTAGTTCTATAAGCCCTAGTTCCATCTTCTTCAAGCATGTGTTTCATAATATACACCTATACAAGCCTACTGAGTTTAAGCTTTCAGTTTCTATACAGGATTACTATGACTTCTAAGGACATGTTTCCAGGCAGACAGTGTACACCCCAATTTCATCAAGATCACTGTTTGCCTTACTGCTTTAGAAAGCTTTAGGGTGTTAAGATTTGTGCAAGACATCATCTGCTTCTGCTCCCAGGCTACTGGTCTGCTACAGAAAATAAATTTGAACTTATCCAGTCTTTCTTAAAAACCAACCTGTGGTTTACTGTCTTCATATTTTCATGACACTTCTCAGCATTATCCAAAATGTGTATTTTGTTAAAATACTTCAAATTTGTCCCAATATTTTGAAGCTGTCACACAAGCTTGTTTTTAAAAAAGGGCTAAGCTAACAATCTTTACTATTGCTTCCAAGATCATTTCAACCTGTTGTCAAAGAGCACTGTTTGAAAGACTGAGACTATCTGAAAGTATCACAGTTTAACACTTCTAAGTTGAGCTCTTACTCTTAGTGATATTCAGTGAATAATTATATTTATTGGAATAAGTTTTGCTGTAATCTATGGTAAAATAAAGAGGCATTAGACATTTTAGACTTCCTAGTATCACCTGTTAGCACTTTTCCCCTACCTCAAAGTAGGTTGCCCTCTACATAAAATAACCTGATCCTCTACTGCTTCTAGAAACATCTCTCACTGTGCTTTGTGCTCCTTACCGGTGACATTTTATACTTACACACACACACCTCTACAATCCACATTAACTTGGTTTTGTCACATAGACTTGAACATTTTAGTTGAACTGAAGTTTAGCTTTTTCCAAAAGATAACTTTAGCTCTTCCATGACCTGAAAGTTAAGCCAAACTGGCTTTCTCAGTACAGCATTTGTGGAGACAGTTTAGGCTCATTCTCAACACTGTTTTTCAAGCTACTGAACACACACCCCACCCCACCCCTTACACTGTGCTATTTCCCCCTTCCCCTTCTCATTCTTTGCTGAAGTTTTGTACCTTATCACATGAATTACTCTCTGCCTTCACCTTCTTGTTGTTCACTTGTTGGAGGCAAATTCTCTCTTGTCCCTCTTGCTTCTCTTTCATTTCTAAAAAGCTGCCTGTAGCCTGACTTCGCCAAGAACTTGTTGGTCGTTCCCATTGTTACCTGACTCCTCCTCACTTCCCCCTCATTCCACCCTGTGCAAATTCAGAGTTTTGATTCTGGAATTCATCACCCAGTAAATTCTTGAACCAGGAAGCAGGTAGGAAAAAAACCCCCAAACTTTGCTGTAAAGCAAGTAAGTCATCTCCACTTCCCCAATGCCATTCTTCACCCCTTAGGTTAGGTCATTCCAGAATCAATACTCCAGTCATGCAAGTTATCCAAAACATACCTGTTAGATTTAATTGACCCATGTTGATTATACAGGAAGACAACCAGTTGCTGTTGTTTATTCCACCTATTTCCTGCATTAGTATTAGCTACAGATGTGCCCCAGCTGGGACAGGCTACTTGTGACCATGCACAACAGTCTACAGGTTCATGCACACAATTCCTTTGTAAAGGAACTTTGTAAGCGAGCTTAGGAATCCAACTTCTTACATTTTAGAGAATACATGCTGTAAATAAATCATTCAGCACAGATAAGGTAGCATAATACATTTTAAAAAAAAATTGCTCAAGACAGCAGAGCTACAAGCATATCTATAGCAAGCAGGTGCTCTGCTTGGAAACAGCCTGTATTTGTTAGAGACCATGTCCAACAATGGTACCTGCTATTCAAATTCAGCACCAAAAAGAAGACATACTTTGTGAGAACCTAAAAGACAAAGTGACTAACATCCCCAGCACTAGGTACACCAGGTTTATAAGACTACTATTCTTAAAGTAACAGAGAGTCTCACAGCAATGAAAAATTAGAAAAGTAGGTTTGAAAGAAGAAACCACATACAATGTACTTGTTTTCCAGCAGTTATCGTTCCCACTTTGGGACAGAAGGCTTAAGAAAATGAGGAAAAAAAAATCTGACAAGAGGAATATAATCAAGAGTGTTTTATAACGTATGTCCCCATCACAACATTCAATTATTTTGCATATATTTTATTTTTAAAATTGATTTGAAAGACAGAGAAGCAACTTAAATTTACAGAATGCTGACTGCACTAAAATCATCTGCTTTAGTTGTAAATTGTTTCAGTCACAGTTTTACTTAAAAACTCAGCAGAACACACTAAAAGTTACTAGGAAGATCCCAAGAAGCTTGAAAACAGAAGTATTTGTTTAGAAGACTTGATTTTAAAACACATGTGCTTATTCTTCCACAAAAGAACAACTTACTTGCTAGCTTAGCCTGCAGTCCTGAAGGTCCAGGTTTTGATGTCTCCGACTTGGAAGAGCCTGGTAGAGACAGTTTTGTTTTGGGCAGACTGACTTTTGGGCTGAATCGAGCAGCCCAGTCAAACTTTGAAGAGCCACCTGTTTTACTCGGTTCTTTGTCCCTGCTACTCCTTCTTGGACTGGGGCTAGATGCAGAACGGGAACGTCTAGCCTTACTCTGGTCCTTTCCCTGTTTCACTCTGGCACCCTGAGGAACAGTAGAAGAAGCAGAGGCAACAGCAGAAGAGGAGGAGGAGGTGGAAGCTGAAGAAGAAGAATCGGTGATGGTGCTACACCCAGCTTTGGCTGAGGTCACCGATTTTGAAGCCAGCTTGGAGACTTTTGCTGACTTCTCTTCAGCGCCAGTTGATTCAACTGATGACCCACTCTTTATACAAGACAGATTCTCTGTCCTTTTCCTTTTCTGACTTCGGGAGCTACCAGCAGCTCCACCCTTTCTGGTGTGAGCCTTGCTTGTTGATGGCAATTGTGTAGACTTGGGCTGTTCTTGGTCTGAGTGTCTTCTCTTAGACTTAGTATGTGGCTTGTTGGTTTCTGAGGAAGTTTCAGTGTGTTGAAGTGCTTTGGGTTTTTTAGCAGAGCTGGGAGAATTGGTCCTCCTGTAATCTGGACTAGCACTGCGTTTAACTCCTCGAGAATTGTCTTTCTTAGGCACTTGCCCCGTTTTTTGCTTTTCTGAAGTATTGACTCTCTCTGGATCTTCTTGTTGTGGTATTAAAACAGCAGATGAACTACAGCCTCTGTAGAAGTAAGCAGGAACAGCATTAGTGCTGAACTCAGGAAACCTCACAGTTGTAACAGTTTTGCATGATAAATGTCATCATTCTCTAATAAAGGAAACTGCACGTAAGAAACTGTTGATTAGGTTAACATTGAAACAAACAAAAACAATGCCACAACATGCCCGTATGAGAACAATCATATTGCACATACTTGCTAGCATAAAAACTAAACAAATTGCAAAATAAAAGCACAGTACACTGCCTTCTAAAGAGGAAGTTATAACTTGAATTGATTTTACTTTTTAATGTATATTGATACAAACTGATTTAAAAAAACAAACAAACAAAAAAAATCAAGCCATGAAGGTGTTATCTGAATGTTTGAGAATGTAAGTTCCACAAGAGAGTAAGGAGTGTTCAGTAATGCATAACTAGTCATAACTGGATTCTAGTTCAAGAAAGGCTCTTAATGAAAGGATAGTTTCTCATCAATCTTAAAATTGAGGTAGTGAATCTCACACAGAAATGGTAAAATTCTCTTCTACATGATAGAAAACTGTTCCAGTGTGTAAATAGCAGAAGCATATGAAGAGCAGACAAAGCAATACCAAGATGATTACTCTGAACACAGGCATACTTTAGATTATTGCATGTTTCAATTCATATTGGACATTGCTCCAAACTCCTTGGGCAATCTTCCCCCAACATGAAGCAGAAGAATGGGAGAAAGACCTTGCAAGTATTCCAGGACTAGTTATGCAGAAATCGTTTCCTCCCCATCACTGATGGAATGCTCTTAGTTGGTGAATTAGAAAAACAAAACAGAAACAGAATTTGAAACACTGAAATATATCCAGTGAATGCAACACCTAGATTAGTTCAAATCTATTAGTCATACGTTGTATAAGAACTCTGTATAACTCAACACATTATACACAGTTGTGAAGTGCAGATAACACTGGTTAACATATGAATATGAAGCGCAATTACCTTTTAGAAAAGTGTCCCTTGGACTGCTCAGAAGTAGTATTAGACTGCACTTTGGGTGTCTTTGAAATAGATTTTCTACTCTCAGGAGGGCTATGTGCCTTATGTTTTGCCTGCCCTAAATGTGACCTGTCAGCAGAAAGTCAAAACAGAAAGCTATCAGGATTTCAAGATACAGATACAGACCTGTAGGTGGAATTATTATTTATTCTTGGGCCATTTACAAATATTCATTTACAGCTACAAACCTTTCCATACCAGCACCCAATATTAAAGCAGCATTTCAAAAGAATCACCTGTTGCAATTACAAATCACTACCAGTAACTGTTTTGTAAGGCACACAATTATTTAGTCATTTTAAATGAATAAAACATCATCTAACTCCTGAGTTGTGCAGATAAATTCAAATTTTTCTGATCTGCAAGATTACTGAATTATTCACTTAAGCATTAAGCTAGCACAGTAAGGCACATGACTAGAGCACCTGTCAAAGATCTCTTCTCAAAAATAGATATATACTCATCTACCTCGAGATTCCATGCATTAAGTCTTTATACAGTTATGAGTTTGTATCTTTGTTCTTCAGTTTAAAAAAATCAAGTGCTCAGAATAGGAATGCAGCCAGTTCCACTTGGTAGGAAATCTCAACCCTACCAGTTATTTTCTGGCTGCAGATCCACCAGTTCAGAGGATTGAGAGCTGTGTGGTAACAGCTGAGGAATGAAGAGGAAAGAGGAATGAAGAAACACATGCTACCAATGAAGGCAGTCAGATGAGACAGGAAACCTGTGATGTCAGAGATAGGAATGAGTTTCACATAGATAAGCTACAAGAGGCCTTCCAAGCAGCCTTCAGTTGCATGCAAAAATTGGTTCATTGTATGAGCTCTGACTGAAGGACAAAGATAATACTATACCATGGATAAAATTTAAGACTTAAGTTACATCTTCACATATTCCACATTTAGCTTCAAAACCACTCGGAATTACCATCTGCAAGACTCAGAAAAGAGCTCATCAGCATTTAGAACAGGACAGTATAAATAATTGCTGAGGCAAGGGACATCTCACTTGCACTTCCCTGGACAGAACACACTTTTGACTCAGCTGCCACCAGGAAAACTCCACTGCACATTTCATACCTATAGAGAACCATCAAGCACCATCAACCTTTATGAAACCTCAAACTAGTCTAGTATTAATGCTGAAAGAAGCCCTGTTTCAAAGTTGAAGAACTCTTGATTATATGTTTATATGTTATTAACCTCAGCTATCTACTCCTTTGAGTTGAGCTCTGCAAACATCTGAATGCTAAAGTGTAAGGGGAGGAGGAACACTGACTTTCAATTTAAGTGCCCTGCTCCAGCCCATCACCCCAAACATCACAAAATTTAGGCCAACAGACTAAGTGGAAGTAGTAGAGTTCCACAAGCTTTCAAACAGTTTTTCCAACCAAATGCCAGAAATCCGGTAGTGAAAGCAAAGCTAATTGTACTACTGACTAGAAAGCTTCACTATCCTCTTCAGGACTTCAATGCAAACTTCAATGTCCATAGAAAACAAGTACCAAGTCCAACCACCCAGATGATAATAACATGCTCACCTTTCTAAGAGCATGACAGTCTGCAAAGATTAAATTAACAGCATCTTCTCCATACTCAAGTAACTTGTTTTGATTTATCATACTATAAGAAGTAATTTTTACTATCAAAAGCAAGTGACACAAAATAGATCTCTAGGTCACAACAGCAAACTCCATCAAGGTAAACATGGGAATGTTTCACCCAATCCTCAGTGTTTGGATTTTCCTTTTCCCAACAAAAGATTAAGGCGTGAAATTTAATTTTCCCCTTGAAGTGTTTTTATTATGGGAGTAACAGACGTTATTACATAATTTACACTTGGCAGGAATCTCATTTTTTATGTAAGCTAAACTGATCAGAGTTCACTTATTCTGAAGCGTATTTTAAAAGGTTATTTTCCCTTAAAGATTTTTGTTTTGCTTTAGATATTCACAGAACATAATAACTGAAGATCTTTTCAACTAAAATATTGCTAAAGCAATACATGCAAAACATGCACTGAAGAGTTTCCACTTGTTTCAGGCTCCTCCCCTTTCACCTTTAAACCCTTTGGATTCTTACAAGTTTTACAAATACAGTTTCATAACAACATCCAATTTATGTGGATAATAAAGCTACAACCATATCCTAGGGATGATGAACGCTGCCTCATGCAGACTACTTGCATTTGCTTTTTCTTTATCCATGAAACGAGCAGTAAAAACACTGAGCAGAAAGGTTACTCTAGAAACGCAACAAATGGGGAGTTTAAAACTGATGGGAATTTTTTTCATTTCATTTTTAAAGACCTACTGTGCTTTCACTTCTCCCTCTGAGTTTAATCACTCACCTCGCATGTGTTCCAAAGAAAAGGTACACAAGACAATAACTGTGCATGCAGTAGCATGTCAGTTAAAAGGAACACGACATTAATTACCCCTCTATAAGGTCCATACAATAGCAAAAAGCCTGACAACTTAGAAAGTCTGCAGGATTAAGGTAAAAGAACTTTAACCATACACCAACCAGCAAGCATCAGTCCCAATTTATAATGAAGTTGTGACAGCTTGTTTAAGGTCTCCTTAAAAAAGTTAACTTACATACAAAAGCATAACAGTCTGTAAAGCTCGACACAGAGAGCGGTGGTTGGAGAACAACCAAGGGCCATGAAAGATCCATGAGCAGCTGGAAGGTCGATTCAAGGTTGTAAACTACCTGTACTCTTGCCCATAATCCAAGGCTTTCCACTTGTAACTTACCATGACAAGCTCTTTAGTCTTTTCCATTAATGTATCATTCATTAAGAATCTTCATTTAAAGCAACATTCCAGCAACAAGTATTTTGAGAGCCTAAGTTCCTCATTAATGACAAAAAATGACAAGGTAAGTATTTATGAGCTTGTGTTTGTCCTTTTCCACTCTCAGGGGCAGGTCCAGAAAGACTGAGCTCTTGCTGCACCTTCAAGTGTTGTTTCGTAGAGTTTTTAGTTTTCCTTCCACCTCCCCCCCAACTTAAAGACAGTTTCATAAACCACTCCAAGGCTTCACTCAACTGGGCAAAGCTGTCTGCTGATACACACTGTAATTCACAGGCAGACAGTCAAGTTTAGAGAAGCACACATACAAGTTGACAAGCAAACCACCACTTAGCTCACTGTGTTATATAAACAATATGGTGGAAAACGTCAGCCCTGAGCAAAACCATAATAAAGAACTAACTAGAACCTGTTCTCAAAGAGTTACTCTGTGCATATTAAAAAAAAAGTACCTTTTGAAGTTAGTTAATAAACAAAGTGTTTCATCTAAGTAATTTTTCTCAGTAGCTGAGAGTGAGCTATTAAATGCTTCCAAACATTAAGTCTGCAAAAACTAACCACTCTTACTTCTGTCAAAATGAGATTAAAAAAAGCAGTAGCACAGATGAAAAAGCTATGGAAAAACACCTATTTGCTCTCCTCAGAAATACTCCACCTGTCTTCCCCACCAACACAAACATTAAATTTAGTTTTTCACAGGTCACAGGTAAGTTTTTAACAGTTTAACATATCACCAAAACTGGTCCAAAACCAATCCTGTTCAGAACAAAAGCAGTATAACTGACAAAAGCATTCCCTCTGCTTATAACAACATCCTACATGCAGCCAACGAGGATCTCATCTATCATTTAGCCTTCAATCCCATATGCACACGAACATGTATATATTATATTTCAAAAATCATTAAAATTTGTGTATGAAGTATCCTACTTTCATACACAACTCAACAGCATAGCAGTCATTTATGTCAAATTGATATCCTACTTAAATACTGCTGTTCCTAAAGATTTCATAAGGCTAACAATATGCAGGTTAAAAGAAAAGCACCACTGGCAATTAATGCCACTAATAAAATACTAACAATTTTTGCAGCATTAGTAAAAAGTTCCAGTATCTGAGACTACTTCCATTACTCCATACTAGTATAGTGCAACATTGATCACAACTGAAAGGAACAGTCAACTGCACCACTTCCAGAAAAGATCTTATTGTGTGCCTCACAATACCACTTCCAAATCGCTCCCATTCCAAGTAAATACTACAGCATCACCAGGAGCTAAGCCACAAGGGCACAATTCTTCAACACACATGGTAACAATGTAGATACACAGTGAACAAAGTGCCAGTAAGTACCTTCCACCCCTTTCTCCTGCCCCTACGAAGAAAGCTTGTGTTAGGGCATCTGCATCCCATTCCTCTTGAGTTTACTGCTGCAAAGGGAAACTTCAGTATCATTATTGCTTCCCTACAAACCTGCAGACATCCTTCAGTGGAAAGTGCTGGAAAAGATACTCCAGACAAGGGTATGGGGTGTACAGTTATGAAGGTGCCATTGTAACAGTAATTCTAAATTAGGATAACACTAAATACTTCTCAAACTGGCAGTAAAGTCAGTAAATACCCACAAGAGCTGAAAGCAATCCAAAGCACAGTTATTTCAGCATCACTACTGACAACAGAAAGTGAAGAACCACATTAGTCCAAGTTCACCAAGGCCAGTATGGTTACATGCACACATGGGAGGAACAACACTCCACCAGTTCACCAGTTTATATTAATCTCTTGTCAAACACACAACTCTTTCTTCTTTAGAGAAAAGCACACACTATTGTTGCAGCACAAATTGGAAATAAAGCATCTATCTTTCTATGCTGTCTGTGAGCCAAGTATCATTGTTCATATTTTTAAACAAATACATCTCTACAAATCAAACACTTGAAGTTCCTATCAAGTTCCTGAGCTGAATGTGAAACTGCCTGTAAATCTCTAGCAGAAAACCATTACAGGCTTTCCCTGCTCATTTTGACTACAAGTATTGATGTTACAGTGACATGAAACAAGCCCTGTCTAGAGGAAAATGGGTTTGCATTGTTCCTTCCAGGTTAAGCCAATCTGTCAATATTAGATGTCACAGGAGGGAGATTCTGCATTTAGAATAGATCATACAAAAGTTTAGAATTTCCAAAGTCTTTATGCAAGTGGACAGTAGCTGCTCAGCAAGTTCAATTTTTTAAAACTTTTTTTAAAAGACCTTAAATCTGTAAAAGTGTCAAAAGACTATAGAAGGACACACATTAGCACTTCAGCTTGGCAGCACTGTCATTCTCCTGCCTCTCTCCTTTTTAACACCTCTCTCAACTGAAGTCTATCCCATTCACTCCAGTCAGAGCATAAAAGAGGTAGCACTCACTTACCTTAGATTACTGGATGTCACATCTAAGTCTGAACTTATGAGTGCCAAACTGCACAAACTCTCCAAATTTTTGTCACTTAATTTGTATTTTGAAAATGCATGCAGCTCAGCCACACAAAAGCCTTAAGAAAAAAAGCTGTTGCACTTCCAGCATTTAGAAAGCTATTTATACAAAGGAGAAGTGCAATCAAGTACACAAGTTCAGACAGTATCAAAACCTGTCCTTGCTCGAAGGGCTACGATTGCATATCTATGACCAAAGTGAAGTAACCTCCAACACTTCAGAAGGTGTGGCCCTTAAGTTTGCTTACAAACTTTGTGGCTAATTTTAGGCATGAAGCAACAACCCCCTACAGACTCACATTACTGTCTAATTCGCTCTGCAATAGTAGTTTTTCTGTTTTGTCTGAGGTTTGGGCATTTTTCATCTTTGTGTATTGATCTGTTGTTTGTTGGGTTTTTTTTTAAGAAGCACGTGGATCTAATAAAGTGGCTGAATAAAATCTCATACTGTTTGTACAACTACAAGTAGTACAGATGAACAGAAGAAAATCTGTAAAGCAAGATAGTTCCCATTAAGGATCAGTGTCCACTATCTTTGCATTTCAATGATTTCTACTTCAAAGTAAACCAGATTAAACCCCCAAGTGACCAGAATACACGAACTGCTCTTATAGAGCATAACTTTCAGTTCAGTTTCATCCAAAAAGATTCCAGTCCAAGTGCTCCAAGACCATTCCATGATGTTAGCCAAAGCACAGCAGGTTAGGATGACTGATTTATTTCAAAAGAACATTCCCAGTTCCAACTAAAACACTAACACAGATACATCCCAGGTTCACAGCTATTTGCACAATAGGAACGTATTATTGAAATAGTCTTTCCACAGTTTGTTTATTCTAAGTGATTTTACAGCTGAAACTGAAGAGTTTCAGTTTACAGATGACAAACACAAAAAAGGTTGGAAATAAATTAAGTGTGTCAGGAAGCGCAAGAAAACCCTTATGTAAGAAAAGGTGTGTTGGTTTTTGTTTAGTTTTCTTTTAATACAGCAGCCAAAGCAGTGTGTATCACTGGAGTACAGCAAGGTATAATGACACATCGAGTTGTAAGCTCTAGACTCTCCTACATACTGCTCAGCAGCAGAACTAAAACACAGTATCCCACTGCATGTAGATGCAGTGTAGGATGAGTCCTGAGGTTTGTGTCTAAAGACAGGCAAGCAAAAAAAAAGCGACTGTTATCTGAGAGCCTGTCTCTTTCCATGTCATGTACAAAATTGCCAAGGACTTGACAGATCTATCTTACATTGGTCCTTGTACCATGGTCATTGCTGCCCAGCAGCTTACTAAAGAGGAGATACTGACGACAGTAAAATATGATTAATTTATTATAAATTTTATATTAACCAGCATGCTTTATATCCAGGTCTTTTTAGATGCTGTGCCAGCCCAAAATGGTTGTTCAGAGATGGAAAGGTAGGGGAGTTCCTGTTCTAAAGCAACTCAGATTCAAAGCTTCTCCCATCCTCTTTACTTCAGCAAGGAGCTTTGGTTCTGATAAAGGTCTAACATAGTTTAAGAGTGCAATACACTCTTGCTCATGGAAGTCTGACTCACACAGATTTGGTGAGGGGTGGAAGAAGTTCAGCCATTCCACACAACTGCATCTTGAATCACTGTGTGACAGCATAAGTAACAGATCACAATGCACCAAAACAATGCATGAGTAACTTTTCTGAAAGAGAACAGCGCTACCCCTAAAATTCCTCAATTTGGTTGACTCACTGTAGAGCTTCTCCCTGGTATTGTGCTATAAAATCTGAATTAATTGTAGATATCTGAAGAGGAATCCCCCACCCCTTGCCTCTAATTCTTTATTCTAGGGAGAGGTTGATTCACCCCAGGTCAAGCTCA
Organism: Chiroxiphia lanceolata; assembly: GCF_009829145.1. Taxonomy (NCBI): domain Eukaryota; kingdom Metazoa; phylum Chordata; class Aves; order Passeriformes; family Pipridae; genus Chiroxiphia; species Chiroxiphia lanceolata. The sequence goes on along the minus strand of NC_045646.1, from coordinate 15,770,018 downwards.
GTGTATAAGGAAGGAGTTGGAAGGGCAATATCTAACTTAAACATCCACTGAGATTCAGAGACAACACATAATAGACAGAAGGGAATGAAAGGCTCAGTATGCCTCAGTTAAAAGAAATATTCTTCAAAAACAACTCTAGCTTACAAAATAATCACCAGCATAAGGCAGCAGCTTCCCCCTCCTTATGCCACATTAGTCCAGAAGAGAATCCTTGTGTTTATCAATCTGTTTGTCCATTTGCACAGTGGACTAGTTTAGAGAAAGTGAACTTGCATTTTTGAGATTGAATTATTCTCTCAGAAGCTCCTTAGAAGAACAGTTGGCCTTCTTCACCCATTCAACAGTTGTTCAACTTGTTCTCAGTTAGACTTTATACCAGTAAGACATAGACCTCATCTTCCTGAAGTTTTATAGCCCGATGCTTTAAAACAAAAAAATTCTTTTGTGCCTGTGCTGGTTTCAGCTGGGGTAGAGTTAATTTCCTTCATGGTGGCTTGTATGGGGCTATGTTTTGGATTTGTGGGGAACAGAGGGTTGGTAATATCGTGATGTTTTTGTTATTGCTGAGCAGTGCTTATACAGAGCCAAGGCCTTTTCTGCTTTTCATACTGCCACACTGGCAAGGAAGTTGGAAGGTTGGGAGGAGACACAGCCAGGACAGGTGACCCAAACTGACAAAGGGATACTCCACACCATATGGCATCATGTTCAGTATATAAAGTGCGAGAAAGAAGGAGGAAGGGGGACATTTGGAGTCATGGTGTTTGTATTCCCAAGTCACCGCTGTGTGTGACAGGGCCCTGCTCTCCTGGGGATGGTTGAACACCTGTTTGCCCTTGGGAAGCAGTGAATTAGCTATTTGGTTCTCTTTGATTGTGTGTGCAGCCTTTGCTTTCCCCCTACTGAAATGTCTCTATCTCAACTCACAAATTTTCAGGCTTTTACCCTTCCCATTTACCCTAATCCCGCTGGTGGGGGAGTGAGCAGCTGTCTGAGGCCTGGCTGCTGGTTGGGGTTAAACCACGACAGTCCTACTGACCTGCAATATTTTAATACCCTTATCCCAAAAAAATCAAGTCCAAGGTACATGTATTCAAACAACTGCACCAGTAAGATGTCTGAGGGAGCAGAATATAGACAGATGTTGCCTACCATCATACTGTAACCTTCATTAGCTAGTATTTTAACAAAATAAACACTTATCCATACAGACTTCACTCACTCACAGCAATAATTATACAGGCATCCATAGGAAAGTTTTAATGATCTTTATTCTGCATTGTAGAGGCAATCACTTGCAGAACAAATACAACCTGGTCCACTTGCTTACTAGATCAGGCATATTAAAGGATGGCAAACCTTTTTTTTCTTGAATTATTCAAAAGCTGCAGAGGATTAATATGCAGTGTAAAAGGAACAGAGTGGTACCAGTTACTCAGTCTTCTTTAATAGGAACACAGATTTTCCCAGATTTCCAGTAACAGATTCTCCCTGTTCCCCTCTCCCCCCATACTTTTGTTATCAGAGAAGGAAGACAGGGAAGGAATTTGTTACTACCTGTAATTTATGGAATATAACTCAGCTACACTTTTTCCCCCCATAGATCTACTACTGCTGTTCTGGTTGAACATGTATGGTAGTGAGCTACCCATGGTTTTACCCCACACAGTAACAGTACAGAGAGCATCTCACGGGCAAAAAGATTTAACGCAAATTTCAGGGCATGGATTGCAGGGTGGAAAACTTCATTCTCTAATTAAATCACAGCAATTTTACTTTTATATACTAAAACACACATAGATGAGAGTCATACCTTCCTCCTACTGCGTCGTCTTGTGGCTGGGCCCCGGCAGTGTTCCTCTGTGAACGTCGCAGTGACCCCCCTGGATTGTTATTAGGCCGGTTGGACATTGGCACCTCTCTCCTGAAGGGACATACCCTTTCTAGACACTATCATTCACTGAAAGACAAGAGAGAAAGAGCCATAAGACATGAGGCATGAAGACTCACAGCCATGTCTCCAGAGGCAAATGTAAAATGCAACTAAGCAAAAACTTAAGAAAAAAACCTTTACGCAATTTTTAGTTAAAAGACACACAGACCAAGATTCTCCTCAAGAACATTTAGAACCTTAATACAGAGCAACCACTTTTACATAGATATAGCATACCATTGACCTATTGGACCAGATGATCTTTAAAGGTCCCTTCCAATCCAAACTACCAACTCCTCAATGATTCTACGATGACATGCTTTTTTTCCTGGTAGGCTTCTGTAACTATGTTAAAGACAAATGTAATTTAGGAGAACCTGTGTTTATCAACATTAAAGAAAAACTCAATGCTTGATAGAGAGCAACAGTATTCAAGTATTTTAATTCTCATTGCAGGAGATGACAATGTCAGTTTCAAGAACAAGCAAGAGTATTCACAAGATTACAGAAGTAACTTAACTACTATGCTTTTAAAGCAGCTTCTGTAGTCAGATTTATGCAACTTTTGCTTGCATAAAGCAAGATACTTAACAACTCAGGAAAAGATCAGCTACATAAGCAAGAAGTTCTTGCTCACAAAAGGTTAATGAGTGAGAAAAGCTATTTGAGACAGAAGGATTAATAAGTGCACACAATTATTTTTAAAAAACAATCAATATGATGGCCTTGTATTACTGCTTTTGGAATTGCTTTGTGACTGCTACAGGTCTACAGATACTTTAGTAGTTACTTATGAAAGACTACTATAACACCCAGCTGCAGTCCTCAGAAACAGCGGTATTTCCAGAACAAGTCTCACTTAATTCCTCACTGAAGAGAGGTGACTTCTGTATGCTGTGCTAAATCAGTATTATCATGTAGACAGCATAGCAACAGGACCACAACCAGCAAATCCAGTTCTACTATTTCTAATTTTGTGGAATCTGGTAAGAAAAGGTTATTTGCAGGTGAAAAAAAAAGCCATAAGAAGTGTGTTCTTGTTTAAGAACACAGCAGCCTATATGGCGGTTTGGTATCTATTATATCAATAGCACAGTAAGCAAGAAGTCTGCCAGGAAAAAGTTTAAAACATTTCAACTGCAAATTCAAATTCAAATGTCTCCAATGAAATAACTCTCCAGACCTGGCACTGTCAGTAAAGCCAGTGAATAGTTGACTTTAATTGTCTATTCCTCTGAAAGGGTCTACAGAATTGAACAAAGGGGGCAGGGAGAAAGAATCCTAAGTGATGCAGTTTTACCGTAGGCCATAAGAACCCAGACACATAAACTAGTATTATGCAAACCATTACCTCACATATCACACTAAAAGGAACGTGTATATCATCCAGACACCTGCACAGTGCAAGAAATTATTGATCAAGATTCTGCTAGCTCAGATCCAGTCTTGTTACACTGTAATAACACAAACTAAAAGTCCACACTTAGCATGCCAGAAATATTTTAAGTAAGGTCCAAGAATCAAATAAGAATACAAGTTAGGCAGAAGAATTGCTCCCCATCCTAATCCCCATATCACAAGAGTCAAAAGCATCTTTAAGTTTCTCATGTTCTTTTCGCTATGAGGTCCCACATAGCAGCAGACAGCAAAAGCAGAAAGTAGAATTAACAAACAAGTCAATTCTACCTTTGCTGGTTTGTTTTGGTTTTTTTACCTTATGCTTATGAACTTGACAGAATGTAAGTAAAGCACAAAATACACAGTCCCATGGAACACAGTTGTTTGATGAACCTCATAGCTAGAAGTCTTGATGACTAAGAACTGAGAAAGCTGTAAACCCTACTCCTCCAAAGGTGAGCTTTCCATCCTCACAGTTATTTCTAACTCCTTAATCATAACCAATATTCCCACGAACAGTAAGGTTTAAAGTTTTTAATGGCACCATTAGTCTACAACTTCTTATACTTTAGAGCACAAAAAAATTTACAATGAAACAGAAAAGGCCTGGAATAGCTGGAAATCTTGCCAGCTTGCTGCTGTAGCCAGATTAGTCAAGCTGAGGAGAGTGTAAGTGGCAGTATTTTCTTCAAATACCAAGGCAAGAAACAAAGCCCAGTATTAACAAGGCTGAAAGCTGACCAAGGTTCCAGCCCTACCTAGGGGGTCTAGCTGAAGTCAATCACAGGCACTGTCAAATATTGTTGTGCATTCTGTTTCCTTGTATTCAAACATCAAACAAAAAAAATTTTCTTCTTTGCTATCAGAAATGAGGTGCATTTTGTCTATTTTCTAAAAGGAGTAGTGTCCCCTTCTGTAAGAGGTCAACTGAGGTTGAAACTCTTCGCTAATGTCAAACTTTTAGTCCTACTACAAAATGGTTGCCACAGAACTATTGTCTCACCTCATACTGACAAGAATGTGCATTCCAGCAGGTTTCATTCTAGAAGGAGCAGTGCTCACTCAGAGCTCTGCCAGCTGAGCCACATGCTTTCCCACTTCAGGCCAGAACACAGGCTTCTCCACACCCCACCACAAGAGTCAGCTACAGAAAAACACTGCACAGGCAATCCTGGCCCTGTCTAGGGAAACTTTAGTTTAACACTGATCTGTCCAGGTGTTCTGGTTTTGCCTGGGATAGAGTTTAATTTATTCCTAGTGGTTAGTATGGGACTATGTTTTGGATTTGTGTGGAACACAGGGTTGATAACAGAGATGTTTTTGCTCTTGCTGAGCAGGGCTTACCCAGAGCCAAGGCCTTTCCCACTTTCCACACTGCCACGCTGGCAAGGAGGCTGGGGGTGCAAGGGAAGCTGAGAGGAGACAGAGTTAGGACAGGTGATCCCAACTGACCAAAGGGATATCCCAGACCACAGGGTATCATGTTCAGTATATAAAGTGGAGGGAAAAAAGAAGAAGGGGAGGACATTTGGAGCAATGGTGTTTGCCTCCCTAAGTCACTGTTACATATCATAGGGCCCTGCTCTCCTGGAGATGGTTGAATACCTGCCTGCCATTGGGAAGCAGTGAAGGAATTCCTTGCCTTGCTTTGCTTGCATGAACAGCTTTTTCTTTCCCTATTAAACTGTCTTTATCTCAGCTCACAACTTTTCTGGCTTCTGCCCTTCCCATTCTCTCCCCAGTCCTGCTGGTGGGGGAGTGAATGAGTGGCTGCTTGGGGCTTGGCTGCTGGCTGGGGTTAAACCACAGCACTGGGTTAGCCAGACACTTTAAGAGGACTGTGCTTAGAAGTTATGCAGCACAATGTGTTGCCACGCACATGATATTTTCAGCTGTGTAGAAGAACGAAATGACAGCTGTTTTATCATGTAAGGCATCTGTCAAGTCAACATAATGTCCAGAATTATTTTCTATATTGAAACCTTTCAACTTAACTGCATTTCTTATTGTGTATTTGTTACATATGACTCCCAGTTTTCTTTTTAATATAATGCTGCTTCGTGATTCAACTGTGACCTTTAACATCAAAACACTAACTTCAGTCTCACTGCAAGTATCTCAAGTCACACAATACCATGTGCCCAGTCAGTCCAGTAACAAAGAGATCTTTTCACAACTGTGTCTTCCACATGCTAGAACCACAAGAGCCCTGAGGTTCCTAAATCCGAACTGCTCTCATTCAGACTTGTCCCTCCACATGTGAGTCTCACTCGAAGCACTTGGCTTATTCTTTCCCACCTTCAGACACTTAAATTCAAAGGAACTGTGCAACCCAGTAGAGATCAGCCAAATGTGCCAGTGAAGTCCTGTCAGATTTTAAGATCATTTCCTCAACTACATTGAACATTCTTCCCCACACCCACACTCAATAAGAAAAAAGCTACAACTGTACATCAAACCTCCATGCTTCTGTTGACAAACTTTGATTTCGGAATTTTTAAGTTCAGGTCCTCTTCTAGCATAAAGTTATCTGCAAACAAACCACTGTAGTTACTGTCTCATAACTCCATATTCCTAGCTGTAATGATGCCAAAGCACTGGCCTACAGATGCTCTCATCATAAGCAGACTCTTTAGAATGAGGATGAATTCCAAAAGCCCCAGCATTTCAAATAAACCCACAACAGGTCTTCTGAAGCCATGTAACAGCACAGGTATCCAATGCTTTTTATCCTGCATAGTGTTCTTGGGTTGTAGCAAACACTATGTGATTACTATTTACAGTCATCTTTGTCACTGTACAGGAAAGCAACTAGAATTAATTTCTGTAGACCTGACACACCTATTGCAAACACTATAGCTAATGTACAGCCAATATACTGCTTGGAGAGCTCTACAGGAACAAAAGACAAAAATTACCTGTTAACTTGTCATGAAGCCTTTACCTTTATCCTAGTGGAAAAGCCAACAGGAAATGAGTAACACTCTTCCATGTTTTTGAAGCAAACAGAGGAAACAGACAACTACACAACAAGCCTGTATGAGCTTTTATTTATCACTCTAATCACTCTCTGTAGGATACTGGGAACTGTAATGCAGCTACCATGACACAGCCTGAGAAGAAAAGAGAGCAAACTGAAGAACTCCAGTAGGCTCTGGGGCCACTGACAGAGTAACAAGGCAAACCAGTAACAACACCTGTAAAACATGAACTGAACTCTCTCACAAGGGCCTCCTAATCTACCTGCATGAGCTCTAAAACCTATTTGTTAGGGGTTTTTGTTTGTTTGGGTTTTAAAGTTCTTTGGAAGAATCTTGGTAACGCAAGAATTCTTTCAGGCTCTTGCACTCCAATTTCCAGAATATTTCAGGATATGCCTAGCACCTCTGCCTACAATGCTCCATTATAATATCTGTTATCTGTTTGGGGTTGAGCTCAGTACACTGGTCAGCACACCTGCTTTTTCATACCTTGGCCCAAAAAACTCCATGCCTTATTTAATGCTGCTGCAGCAATCCAGTGCCTCAAAACTGCAAAGACTTGCTGCCCTGAGGTCAGTATTAGGCAAAAGAAGGGGGGAGAAGGACAAGACAGGAGGATGTTTATATGCCTTGTAAGTTCAGAACATTTTCTTCCAGCAACTTGCACATCTTGCCAGCCAGAACTCAGAGTTTGGCATACATATCAGAAAATATTACGTCTAAGACTTCAGATTTGCATTCATTTACTTCAGTGTAGACAACATTAATTTACTTGATCGGCTGTTTCTGTGGTAAATCTAGTCACTTAAGATATAGAAACAACATTCTAAATATACAAACATACAACACATTCAAGAGTGGAGACTTTAATTGCAACTAAACTGAAGGACTTACTGCCCACGGTTTAGTAACCGCTGAATTGTTTTAGATCTACGTTACTTCATTTTCAACTGATCTCACAGCTGCACCTCATTTTTGCTCACTGCTCACAAGATTCTCCTTATTTACCTGCCGACATACACACCTATTTTCTTGCCTTACAAGCAAGCACTTGCAAGTACTCATTCAATTACTTCTACTACTTCACCAGCTGACTTAAATTGACTTCTTAGTCCGGAGAGTTGCTTTAAACTCAGTCTTGTGCAGCTGATTTTGACACAATATTCTTCCTTGCTATACTCTCCAAATTCAGTAGTCATCCACTCTGCTCAGTTCTTTTTCCAGTGAGGTCCTCACCTTGAAACATAAATTTCATGTCAAAGCTCCATGCAGGCAGAAGCTCGTATTTTCAATTTAGCAGCCTCTCATCCCTTCTAGTTGTAGAAGTAGCTCATGAAAGAATTTAGGGAGTAAACAAAATAACATACTGAAAACTTACTAGAAAATTTTTCTGCAACATTTCCTGAATTCTCATCATGCCTCCCTCCTTCCAGACAGCAATTTTCTATACACAACCAAGGGAAAACTATACTCTCCCATGAGCTGTAAAGTACAGTAAGGTGCTGTAAGGTACAGTAAGGTGCTGTAAGGTACAGTAAGGTGCTGTAAGGTACAGTAAGGTGCTGTAAGGTACAGTAAGGTGCTGTAAGGTACAGTAAGGTGCATGCATTTCATCTGCATTCATGCAAATCCTGGGCTACTCAGCAGCAGAAAAGCACTGAGCCTTAAGGAACAACAAACTTTTCTTCTTCCAACACAGGAAGACCAAGCTACCATTTATTTTCTTATCTGCTCCCATTTCTACCTTCCCCCCATCAATAGCCATAAGCTGCCTACATGATTCAAAGATGCTGGAGCACACTATGGCTCACTTGCTGCACTGCATCTTATGATGTAAAACTCACATGGTGACTTGTATCAGATTAACTTCTTTTGATACAGAAACCACACAAAATCATACTGAATCATATATTAGGCTGGACTGTATTCCTTTTGTATTCTCCTTCCCCAGTGCTAAAGAAAATCTAGAAAACTACACACACAAATGCATGCACAAACACTAGAGCAAATCCAGTACATACAGAAAAATCTTCAGGACAAACAAGACTGTACAGCCTCCTAATACTGTGACATTACCTCACTGTTAAGAAGACGGATAAGTAGGTATCAAGGAAGTTCCTTCTGACTGTGAAGAAATGATTTCTACACCTCCTCAGGCACAGAATTTCTACAGATTTAAAGAACTGCATCACTGTTGTCACTTCTCTCTGAAGACATTAATAAGGTATCGATGGGAAGACAAGTGGAGCTTAACAGCATACAGAGGCAAACTCTCTTCACACCAGATGCCTTTTTGACATAGGGTCCAACTGAAGCACAACAGTTAAAGTCATAATGATTAAAAACACCTTGGCTGGAAAGGACCTCTTGAGATCGCATGGTCCAACCACTTGCTGAAAGTAGAACCTCAGATCACATTAGAGATCTCTCATTCTGAGAAGTGACAACTGCCAAGCACGATGACAGAACACACACACAGCTCCGAAAGCACTCCTGCCCCTTCAGCTCCTCAGCAGCACAATCCAGCAACCTGGACTAGGATGAGGAAGTAAGGAAAATGGGCACATAAGATACAAATTTCAAAGCGGTCCAGTTTCTGGAGATACTATAGATTAAGGACTAGCTCACATGTCCTTTTTTACACTGAGTAAACATGACAACACATATGCTGTTAATCCAGAGATTTTTTCAAATTGCCAACAAAAAAGAAAAAAGCTGCAGCACAATATTCTTCCTAGATTCATTTACAGAGTTCTTTTTAATTCAGCTACTCTACATTCTTGTGGGAGCATTTCTTAACCATTTCAAAAATACCCCACATACTAAAGAAAGGAACAGATACTGCAGAAAACTTCTCAAATACCAGGAGGCCATAAATACACTCAAGCTACAGACTCAAAAGGAAAAAAAAAAAAAAAAAAACAAACAGTAAAGAAACTGGAGTTACCCTCTGTTCCACTGACTTTACAACAAACAGCCATCAGATTATGGCAGCCTCTGGGCCCTACTGCATTAGGAAGTCACCTTGCCCTTATCCACTCTGTCAAGAGCTTAGATCTTGCCCAGCCTTCCAGCCAAGAGAGTGGAAATGCCAAAGGTCACCTTCACAGAATCAGCAAAGCAGGTGGCTTCAAACCTGAAAGGATGTAAGCACCAGGTTTAGAGTCTCCACACTGTATCTATATGTCTGTAATGACATATAGACAAAGATTGGGAACAGAAAGCTTGGCATGAAAGAGAAAGGGGAAGAGCCAAAAATATCTTCATTTGTGATCTCACGGTTGGAACGAGGGGGAACTATACTGCTAACTGAAAGTTCAAATATTCATTACCTGAAACTGAAGATTTACAATTTCCCACAGGAGATAAGAACACTGAAAACGCCTCTGAAATGATGCAAACACTATTTGCTAGAGGAATGGCCAGGTTGTTAGGACTGTGTGATCAACAGGTCATACATGCCACAATCCCAAGCCAGAAAAGCAGCATCCTTACCTACTGACTTCTCTCTGGGGAAAGGACTGGAAGATAACTGTGCAAAAGACACCATGGTTTGAGAACGCAGTCTGAGGAAGTCAGAGGTCAAGTACTGTTTAAGGAAAGATCTAAATACATGCTACCACATGCTCCAGTGTTGATAAAAACAGTTTTCTGACAGTGATTATGAGTTTTAGAAGATGAACAGTCTCCTCTGCTTCAAGCAGGTCAGTTGAATTAGAAGTCTGAGACTGCAGAGACCTTTCACAGGACCTGGTATGGAAAAGCAAACTGGAGATGTCTTCAGTGACCCAGAAAAAGCTTAAAACCCCGTTCCATGACGATTACAAAGAACTGACACTCATCACTCCTTTAGCAACACAACAGTGGATTGGCCTAAACACCACCGCCAGAACCTCAGTGAGTCCTTCTGGACTGTGGAAAGTCAAACTGAAATAGCAAATGGGGCACTACTCAAAATTAGGGAGCAGCACAGGTGCCACTGGCAGTCAAGTACAATCAACTTATCAGCTCAAGAACAAGAGAAGCCTATGGATTGTCTAGAGAGGAGGGGAAAAAAAAAAAAAGAAGCACCTGCAAAAGTTAAGACAGCAGAACATTCCCAATTATCTGGATAGCTTAAAGGAACAAAAAAACCTGCTCATGTTCTATTCTGGATATGGTTGCACAGGATACACAGGCAGGCTCAGGTGTCTCAGGTCTGATTGTAAAACTGGTGTTCCCAGTTCATGGTACACAGGAATCCACAGCTTCATTTCATCACTGAAGAAAAAAAAAAAATAGCACCCTATTCATGCACTGGAAAATTGGACCAGGACTAAATCTTAACCGAGTTCTTGCAAGCTGGCTAAGGGGGTTACCTAACACTAAGATAGTGAAAGCTTTTATCTCCTATAGTTGTTTCTTCTGGAAGACCAGAAGGTACTGCAGTTTGAGGAGAAAAAGCAAAGGAGTTGCATAGAACAAATATAATGCTCTCTTGAGGGCATCCCTCTTCAGTTCTGCCACCTCATTGCTTTGTTTCTCTTATGTTCATCAAGAACATAAATACTACAATTTGTGTCACTCTTTGGACTGCACTTTGGTTCACAAAACACCACAAGTGTCATTCAGATCTTTGATCCTCATCCAAATGAGAAGTTAGGAAAAATAGAAAGCATTTCATTTTTTCTCTTGCTTCTCTATAGTTTTGCATTGTATATTAAAACTGTTGTCAACAGCAACTATTCCTCTTGGTTTTGAGTATATCAGTAATGGAGTCAATTATAAAAATAATCTCTTAGAACATTTATTCATTACTTTTTTTAAAGAATTTGCCCTTGTAAAAAAATTCAAATAATTAAGTTGTTCTCCAAATAAGCCACATTTGTTACCCTTCCATGTCACCATTTGTAACATGTCCAAACTAGTTCACTGTAAGTTTTCCCCCAGTGTATGGTTTGACTTGAATTCATTAATGAAGGAAGATTCAGAATGCTCTCTCAGTGGCAGAGGGCCAGGACTCAACACTTCAGGAAAATATTTTCACGTTTACAACACCTGTAGTTTCTCAACCTGAATTCAGTGTTCTATTTCATGTTAGTTTTTTAGTCAGCTACACATTAAGTTCTGTTGCATAATTCAGTCAACTCTGCAGCAGTTAAATTTTTTTCTATGCACAAATATAAAGATCATGAAAAGCATAAGAACCCAGAAACTTCTGAATCAATCCATATTCCGTAAAAGACCAGTCTGATCAGGATAGCTGCAAGTCAACCAGAGACAGCTCAGCTTAAGCAGCAGCCCAGAGGTATTCAAGCCACGTCAGTAACACAACTGATTGTCACACCACATGGAGAACACACAAACATAGCAAGTGTTCCCTGCAAAATAATGAACCAGGTTTCATCTCTTTGTTGACAGGTCTTTTTCATTTTAGCACAGCAATGGGAAAGAAAGGAAAAGTGAGGAACAAATGCACATTCTAAGTTTGTTCTGCTGTACACTTGTGTCACAGAGCGAAATTTCTCTGCCAAATCAGATTCTACATCAAGAGCTTGACTTCACCTCTACAGGAACTTTAAAACTACTGTTACTTACTAACAAGCTGCGAGACAGCAACATTTACACTATGAGAGCCTCAGTATGCAATTCTGCTACCTGGTGCTCAAACAGGTGTGGTTCCAGCTTGTTAGCAGCAATGGAAATACCAGTTCTTTTCCTTTTTAAAATTAAACAAAAGTATATCTCTCCAATGAAAAAGAACATATTTTCCAGCAGCCAAATTCTGACCAAAACTTTGCTGTTTGTACCCAGAGTGAATTGATGTGAATTCTTCATTTCTTGCAGACTCTCAATAAAACCATCACAAGCAATAAAAGTAAAATCTTATCTGACCTTCACTTTCAGCTTATCCATCCTCCTTGCTTAGTAGAAGCCAGAAGTCAGTATCTGTATGGTGGCTTAACCTTTCACTAACATCATAAAAAAACCACACCGCCTGACAAGAATGAAGGAGAAGATTCTCTTCAGAAGACAGGAATGAATTTGAATGAGGAGCTTTTACCTTCTGTGAGACATGAATTAAAGCACAGAATCCTTCATGAAGAACAGATTAGTGACACTGCCAGAGGAGAAGAAAACTACAAGGCAGGTGGTCAAGCTAAGACCAAGTAAACAGCTGCAGCAAAGTTGGGACAGGGGGCATTTATTACCAGTGGAAGGAAAAAAAAAAAAAATCAGCTGAATGATTAGTGCAAATTTCAGTTTAGAAGCTTGGTTTCATTACTGTCATGTAAGTAAACCAAGAAGTACCCAAAATCATCACTGACTTCCAATCTGCCCTGCCCAGTACTTAATACCCAGCTGCCTTCGAGCTGCACAGCTCTATTTACTTCAACACTATGAGTCTGAATGCAGAACCTCCTGCCAAAACACCAAACCTCTTCTGTATTCTAATGCCATAGACCAGATGGTGCCTTATTTGCAGTTTGCCATTCACCTGCATCTGGCACACACAGCCCTTAAGCAAAACCAAGTGCAATAGCACAAGACAAATACTGATATGGTACAAAGCCATGTCCTACCTGCAGAGCCTGTTAGACAATACAAGCCCCAAGCTGCAGCATGGCAGGTTGCCTGAGCCCTGCCAAGTTCCTAATCAACTTTTGCCAAGCTGTCTTAAATTACAGAGAGACCTAGGGAGCTCAGTGGCTAGTAAAACATAGTTTGGTCACCCACAGTCTACATTAACACAAGATGATCTCTGCAATCTTCTAGACAACTAGAAGGGGGGAGTCAAACAAAACAAAAAGCAAAACTTTAATTAGCCCCTAAACTGAAGAAATTCAGGGACCAGATCTCACAGAAATTAGTGCTGGAAGAAGAAACAAAAAACAGTTGACTTGTACATGCAGATTAGAGAAGTGCACCACAGATAAAGCCAAGATTACAGGTCTAAGAGCATTATGTAGATCTACCTTGAAAATAAGGTAAAGAGGGAGGAGACTGGGTCTTCATTTTGATCATATCCAGCTTCAGCTTTAAACTGGTCTACACATAGAAATACCAAAAGTTGAGAAGTCTGTTTGCTCACACTAGCATGTCTTAAGGAGAAACATTTTAAAAATAAAACCAATTTCAAAAAAATAATTTATGTTTCCAAGGGCAGGTGGAAGGGTGAGTACTCATCTGTTCTCTGCTCACCTAGAACATGTCTCAGGTTTTTGCATCTTCAAAATATAATTTAGACAGGTTTTGGACAAATCAGGAGGCTTTCAGGAGTTTTCCTTCGTTTTTTCTACTCACTGACACTTAGCACTGAGGCCTCCTTTCCTGCACTGTCTTAAGCAGGTTTTGCCATCCTGCCAAACAAAGACTTCTATCCAAACGCTACACAAAAAAAGTCATAGGCCCAATGCATACCAAGATTCCTACGCCACATGATACAATCTGGAAAATGGTGTAATTGTAGTTGTTGAGGAAGAAACCCAATTAAAACAGGTTAAGTTTCCGGCTTCCTCAGCCCTGGATCTGCATATGGATCTTTAGCTCTCACAAGAATACTGCAACAACAAACAAAGGGATTGAAACACATTTATGTTTTCTAAACCGGGCAGTGCTCAAAGCAGTGGCATCTTGGAATTATGTGCCACGGAAGCTTTTCCTCCACCAAAAAAAATGTATGCATTTACATTAGACCTTATAGTGATGTAATTAAGAGCAAGCTCCAATACACATACTAAATCACTGACACAGGCACAATTAAAGACATTTACCTTGTATGAAATCATGAACTGAACTACCTATCAAACAGCTGTATAAAGAAACAGAAGTTCTGTGTAAAGATGAACAAAAGGAAGGCACACCCCAAGAAACACCTGTTAAATGCTAAGGATTAAGCTGTCTTTAAGCTGATCCTATAATTGATAGAATCACGACTTTACAGTGCTCAGAGCTATTCTTTCATGTTAACTATGCAGAACAACATACCATATTAGCTTCCACAACTGTATTTTAGGGAGGTTAAAGCTTTTAGAGTCATGGGAAAAGTTGTCAAAAGGCAGAGCTTTATAAAAGAATTAAACAACTTTATGGCACACTTTATTGACAAGTGTCTACTCCACTCCACTCCACACATACACACCTTTCCAGCACTCAATAAATAAAACAAGTTTGTGGGAACAAGGCACTGCACATGGAAATTACAGAGTATGGGAAAGGCAAACGAGTATCTCAAGAACCTGAATACAGAAGGTTAAGATGTTGAACTTATATTAGAGCTCTTTCAAGTGCTTTCTAGCAGGATGCCAGACTTAGTCTTAATTTCAAGCTAGACAAGAACTCACCATCATTGAATCTTGATACAGACAAAAAAAGTCTGCTACAAATTCCTCGCTTCCTTCACATAAGTGCAAGTACCACCAGGCTGTTCTTCTGCTTTACCTCACCAATGACTTTTACCTCATCTTTCCCAGGCTGCCCACACACTCTCCTTGCACAAGCAACAAACGTAACTACACCCATATGCTACAGTTCACTAAATTAACAAGACACTAATGAGGTATTTTTCCTAGGGTCATAGCACGGCCAGGTTTGTCAAAGCCTGAATTCCTTGTGAATAGTCAATCACCCAAGAGATGCTGCTGAAATCTCTTCAATGTCTTTTGTTATCTTCAGCTAAACTGCTGCTCTGAAGTACTGTGAGGATTCACAGAGTGATATAGAATACATATGAGAAGAACACAGTTTCTCCACAGCTCCAACATATTTGGAATAAGTAGAGCTGTAAGTTTTCTATAGCTTGAGCAAAATGATTATTTAAGAACTAGATATTACAATAGCTGATTTGATAAGCCTTTGCTCTTGCAATTTGCTGTGACCCAATCAGAATACTCAAGAGTTGTCTCCTATACAGGTGACCTTTCATCCTACACTAATGTTTAACTATGCCTTATGAGTAAACCTACAAGCTATTTCCCCCAGCAACACATCAATTCTGGTCTTGTCTGGGACTAAAAGAGAATATGGTAAGAAAGAGAAGAAAGGAAGACAGTGTTTCTCCCAAGTACATCACTGATAGAACACGTTGGAGTAAAGCCATGCATCCATCTTGCTACACTCCTAAAAGACATTTTTGCAAACATGAAAATAATCCCATACTGTTAATATGACACTGAATTGGAAGCAAAGTTCACTTAACGCCTATGCAAGATTTCTCGTCTTTCTGGTTTATTTTTGTGGGTTGTTTTTTTTTCCCTTTAAAAAAATATCCACAAGACACTCCACAACTACTCCACATCATACTCTTTACTATTTATTATAAGCCATTTAATAAAATGCACTAGTAGCGAAGACAAAAAAAAGGATATCTAACTGGAGAGGGCACCTTCATCACAGTGCAAGGCAGAATAATTCTGAGTAAAAAAGCATTTGAGTAAAAAACACACAGAGAATGGAGAGACTTCAAGGAAAGACAAAAGAAAGAATATGAAGTAGACAGGCTTGTAGAGGGGAAAATACCTGTAGGCCCAGAAGTGAGCAGTTTCTTCCTTCCTGCCCCTCAGCACAGTATGTTATCATAGTAAATATAAAATGTAGGTATTTCATAAAGGCTGCAGCCTCTCTTAGCCCTATATCTGCTTTGTTAATTAAAGATACTCCACTAGGAACATGCACATCCCCATCCAACGCATAATTAATGCACAAAGAAATGTTCTACTAATACCAGTACCTTTACTACCTCTAATTCCCCATGTCAAGTCTTGAAATATCTTTTCCCACATAAACTATTTCCTAGCACCTCCAACCCCCAACAGCTACTAAAGTTGCCAAATTAATTACATTACAAAGCTTTTTTCTAAGCTTTTCAAATTTTATTTGTATGTTTAATTTGTATTTAATGGCTCTCCTGGCAGAACAATTTTGGGACACAGATACTGTGTACTGCAATCTGAAAACAACCTGATCTGTGCAACAGACTTCTTCCACAGAACTGAAAGCTGATGAGAACACTGCTCACCAAACTTGCAGTTATCTACTAAGAAACAGTTTCAACTATTTTCTATTAAATGCCTATTTTAACTAGTTAGAAAGTGGAGGGTATAAAGCATCTAACATTGAATTTCAAATCAGCAGTCTGGTGTTGTTTTTTTTTTCATATATCAAGGACAGCATATGCCATAGGCATATTACTAACATGGCAATATTTATTACATTAAACAGCTGCATGATAACAGCCTGAAAGTTCCAGGCATACTTTTTTAATTTTTAAGAAAAACACTTCAAATCTTGTACTGCAATCTGTGCTTTATAATGGATATATAAAATGACAACATAAACATTTTTATATATTCAAGTATGACAGACATTCTGAGCCAAACACACCTGAATTTTTTTTTAACTCCTGAGCTTAGTAGTGATTACACTTCCTTATAATTTTCATTCAAGGTTTAACTTACTACTGAAGTTACAGTAGAGACAAAGGAGAGAAAACAAGCAGGCCAGACTTGAAGGCATTAGAGCTCTCAGTCTGCACTGTGCAGTTTCTCAGCTGAGCTCCACTGTATCTTCCAAAGAGTACCAGGTACTGATGGAAGCCAAAAATCCCAACTACACTTCCTGGGAGACATCCTAGTGAGTGTGGTCATCTAGATAAATTAGAAAGTTAATTCCTCTAATCCAAACCTAAGTGAAAGTCCTGTGTACTAGGCAGAAGGCAGTCTCTAACTATTATATATATTTATCCAAATAAATATCCAAACGTCATCATTTCAAACCCCTTCCCTTACACCAATAGCTCAGAGGGTACAGGGATAGAGTACAATCATTAGTGTCATTCCTATGCCACATTAACATGCAGACCATCTTCATGTTAAAAATCAGCACATGAAACTTAAGGATTTGGTCAAATATACAGACTGCATCTGTACAAGTTTATACAGACAATTTAAAACCTGATACTTTGATCTATCACAAGTTGTCACAAGTAAAACTTTTCAAATTCTGCTGAAGCAACCTGAAATTACAGCAGCTTCTCCTCCCTGTCCCACCACAAACTCTACTCCAGTCTATGCAAGCACAAAGAACAAAGCAGCTTAGATGATAGCCATCACAAATTTGTATTTTTGCGTTCTTCCGCCTCAAAGCTGGGCCACCAACCCTCCCAACAATGCAGCAAACACACACCAAGAGTAGGTGCAACTCTAGTTTGTTGCAATAACCTAGAATACTATTAAGTAGTAACAAACTATCTTGATTTTGGACATATCTAAATTAAACTCAGACGTTTAAATGACTCTATTGTACAATAGGTTAAGTTTCTGCTTCTGGCTGCCACAGGTCTGGGCTTGCACCAGTCACTTCCTGCTTTTGATACAACAGGGAGCCCAAACCCCTCTGAAGGAGCTTTTCAACAAGTCAGGTAACACACAGAAAGCAAAGATAGGGACTTACAAGCCCCAACTCAGCAATGTCTGACACGAGTTACGTGAGAATCAGAAGAAATACAGCAGTTTGCATCTCCTCTACTTGTCACACCCAGTGATCTTCCAGCAGCATTCGTGAGTCCATGGGCACAAAACTCTGGATCCTTGAATTCCCTGCCTCAGTTGTTCAAGGCTTAGGCATGGCTGGTTAACATCTTTAGAATGCCCTCCCTTAAGGGACACGAACAGAGATCCCCATGGGAGCAACTAACTTCCATGGTACAGCTATAATATTTATGGCAATGCAGCCTCAGTCAGTGGTATGAAAACTTACACATACTTTTGCACCTTATTTTTTCTCCTCCTGTTAGCCTTCAGCTGGCATTTTAAATTCTCCAATCTAAAGTGATACAAAAATACAATAAGGAAGAATTACCCCTTCACTTCAAAAAAGGAACAAATAAAAACAAATCACTACTTAAAAAGAAGTCCCCTCAGTGTTGACAGGATTTCCAGGAGTATTTCTCTCCTTTCCTAAGAAAGAAAGCCTGGTTTTTTTCAGGTACTTTTCACAGGACAGCCTTCCTTCCCTATGTCAGTAATGCCACGAAATAGTATTTGTTTACTCTATGAAGGTATGTAGATAGACACTGTCACTGAAGCAGAGTTTAGCAAAGAGTACAAGCACTCTTTGATGAGGACCACAGCTTCCACCCCACCAGTTTCAAAGCTGTGTTACAGCAAACACACTGGAGCAAGAATATTTTTGGCTAAAGTACAGCTATGTCTGAGCGATGGAAGGACTTAAAATATTCACAGCTACTCTGAATGTTCAAAGGCTCAACATTGAGAAAAACAGCTGAAAATGAGTGTCTCTGTAAGCCATGGGTTCTTAAACATTTGTAACACTTGAAGGCAGGCAGTAATGTTTAACTTGTCATGATATTAAATCTTGAAATCCTAGTTCAGTAATAACATTGGAGTCTCCAGAAGCAAAAGATTTTTTTTTTGACAGCAGAACTCAGGACACTTGCTACTATTTCTAGGCTCAAAACTTTCAAGTTCCCTTTCCTCTCCTCTGTCCCTCCCCCAGAATAGTAAGTATGAATCAAAAGTTTGGAACAGTAATTATTCTCATGAGACACTACCAATGCTATGAAGTAATAATACCAATCAATATGGAGATGCTGTGCTTCAGAACTGAACCCAAAAAGTGTTGCTATAAGCCAAGCCCGTGTCAGTTGACAAAAGCATTAGTGACTACATGTTCCAGTCCCTCCCAGAGTGGTACTGGAGGGGAATGGAAGAGGTGAAGTGTGGAAGAGGCACCAAGGCTTAGGTATAAACACCATTACAGAGTAACCAAGAATTCTCAGTGCTTTTGCAAAAAAAGTGGTTATCTGGAGTACTCTATCCCATCCCAGCTGGCCTTGGTCAAGAGACATGAATTCCAACCAAAAAACAGAAGACTGCTCTTAGAGGAGTTAACTAATAAAGCCTGTATTATTTAGCCTGGCAACAAGGTCATAAATACTTTTTTTTAAGTGCCAAGGGTAAAACAACAACAGAAGAAAATAACTTAGAAAGAGAGGGGTGTATTGATACAGTTAGCAGGCAAAGAGTTATGAGAAACCTTCGGGCTGGAAATCAGATGACCCTAAATTTTGAGAAATGACATGCTGAAAGAATATCCCAGGAGGAAAGAAGAATTAAAAAAGCCAGTATGAAAACACAACCAATGCATGCACTTAAATCTAACTCTCAGCCATCTAAAAAGCAGCTAAGTGATAGATCAACAACATTAGCATTAGATCATTTTGACATTGCAAGATCTCTTATTAAGCTCCTGGAGAGTCTTCATTGTCCTTACAGACAACCGACAAATAACAAGTTCTGTTGTTCTTCAAGGCAGAGAGATGTTGCTCAGGACTGAGACATTAGGGCAGAAAGATCTCTTTAAAGGCTCAGTTCCTAGAAAAAGCTTGTTCCCCCACTTTGATCTTTTTGCTAAGGAAGTAACTGGAACATCATTCTTATCATCACAACACCCATTCTTTCTCAGAAGGTATAAGAAGTCAGAGAAGACACTGCAAAGAAGCAAACCTATATTATCTGCAATCTGCAAAGTTTTTCTTGTCCTTCTTGTCCCATGGGACCTACCACTGAAACTCTGCTATGACTGAGGAAAGAAAACTTGTTCCCACACCTTCTCCTGGGAAGGAGAAGGGGAGGCAGAAGACAGCCCTCCACAAAGCAATTTATTGCAGTAAGCAGCAAGTTCTAGGATTTAAAAATAAAAAACCACAAACCATATACCAGACTTTTGGACAGGGTTAGTCTGTGCAGAGGTTGTTTATCCAGCTTGATCCTTCAATTGCTGTGTCACTCTGTGCCCATATGTTCAGGTTTGATATCTGCCACATGTGTGGGGCGGGGGGGGCAGGGGGGGGAATATGCCAGAGTTAATATATTCTGGAAACCAAATCAACTCCTCCATTTGCTGCACAGAGTTCCATGTAGAACCAGTAGACAAAAACACAGGAATGCTATCAAAGTGCACCAGAGAAATTCTGTAATTGAGTTACTAACATTCAAGAGAATTGATATTTCAGAACGGGTTACAGAACAGAGCAAGTCAAAATATTATTTGAACTCTGCTATTAGATCAATTAGTAATATCACCTGCTATCTGGTTTTGATTTGCCATCATACTGATCTGACTTTCCAAAGAGAACGACATCATTTTGGTGAAGGAAAACAATATTGCAAATCTGAAAGTCTAAGGAAGAAATCATTTCTTAGTTGAAAGGGAACAGTTCTTTGATTAAAACACACTACTCAATTTTGTGATGCAGAGTAATCTCAATTTTGTGATGCAGAGTAATCTACTTGACTTACTTCTGATTAAGTTTTTAACATGCTCCAACACCACTAAAACACAAATAAAATTAATTGCATTAATAGTACAGGTGAGATCTAATAGGGTTTCCAGTAATTTCAAGTGGATGTGAAACTGCAACAACAAAATAGATCCCACAAACAAGCAACAATCAGACTGCTGAGAACAGGCTGAGGGAGTTGACAAAGTGTTTCTGTGACACTACAGGTGTTACCAGCAGGAATCATAGTTAGCATTTAAGTGTGAGAACTCAATCTGAAAGAACCTCAGATTTCACTCGAATAAAATACATAAAGCAAAGAGTTTTAAAAACTAGATAACACAACTACATTGTTTATCCACTGACCTGTTACTAATAGGAATCTGCTTTATTTAAGTTACAAGAATAGTTTTAACACCTTTTGGCTAACTCTGGGACAGATGACAAAGCCTGAAGCAGCCAGGGAGTATACTTCATTCCAAGCAACCTCTGGAAGCCATAAAGTATAGCAACAAGTGTGTCCACTGCATTGCATTTTGGAAGTGACACATTGAGATTACTTTGCCTGTCACTTCAGGAGTCTCACAGGTGACTTTACTTTTAAGTGTACTCTCAATAACTAACATCACTACATCTCTATTTACCCCAAGTTTCTAAATATACAGTTCTCAGGTTCTAGCTCACTTCAGTTCTTCTGCATACAGCACAGTAAAGCTGGAATCTTCAATGCCCACTCTGTTCCAACTCCAATTCTCTTTAGACAGCATGTAGAGAACTCCTAAGCTATTAAAAAAAAAAAAAAGCACGACCACAGTGCTTGAGTATTTCAACATTAATAGAAGGCATGTAAGTGGTACCATTCCTTCACATACTAAATTTCACAAAATTCATCTTTCCTCTTCAGTTACTCTGAAGAGAGCTCAGTTTCCACTGACTCCATGAAGCATTTAAATATGCAGACTGAGGTGTGCAACAGCATTTCTCTTAAAATGTTTCTTCCAAATCCAAAAAGTGCTGATGAAAGTTCTGAGGGGGCTGTCAAGAGTTCAGGATAAAACACCGCTATGCTCAGTTGCAAGTCTACAAATATGCAGCAGAACTGTATCAACTAAAAGCTGCCATACAAGAAATTTGAAGAACGCATATTCGTTATCTTATTTTTGGCAAAGAAATATATTTGTTCTTCTGCCAGGTTTCTTGTAACTCAGAAAGGGAATGAAACTAACTTCTTCTATCCACAATCTTAAGACATAATGCAGTTCTTAATTTTTATTAGTAGTATTTTATAGTACAAAGTTATCTGCTATATACAACAGGCAGGATACTACCACAATAAGACATGGCAGCACACACTGTCATCACATAAATATGAAAAATATTGTGGAATAGACTGCAGAAGATCTCTAAAGCACAACTTTTAACACTGGGAATCCTGGCTTAAAGTTTGCCAAAGTTATGCAGCTTCCATCACTTCCATTAAATGAGATTCAGCTGAAATTGTGTTTTTTCCAGTTATTTAATTTAAAGATCTGAAACCTACCTACCCACCTAGGCATGGAGCTTCTGCTCAGGTGCTGTTCACTCAGGCTTATTCACAAAGTTTGACTATGATTGTGTGTCCTTGTTCAAGGGAGCGACTTCCTACCTTCCCTTCACCCCAATACAGTGGATGAGTTCATCAAGCCATCACAACTGAAACAACTGCAGAGCTCAAAACAAGTGAAGTTTTAAGGAGAGGTTACAGTTCCCAGTCAGTAACTTGATTATTAACGAAGTATATCCTCAAAATAAAGAGGAAGAAAACTCTCACTCTCTAAGGAAGGCAGAATTCCAATTTAATATTCAGCATACAGCCAGTTAATATGCACCTTCAGTTACTTTCTTCATTAGTTCTCTTTAAATGCACAGCCACATCTCACCTGTGATCAGAAGATTCAGTTACCTTGCACACACTTTCCAGGACAGGACATTCTCTATACTGAATAAGCTAATTACATAAGGGATTTGACACATCTTAACACATAAGGGATTTAACCACATCTTACAATATCACCCTGTCCAAAAACACACATCCACCACATATTCCACAAAGGTGTATGATGTAAAGACAGCTCCTCCTCACTAACTTCAGGAGTTAAAGTATGCAACTAATAATTATACCAGTGTCAAGGACATTTAATTTGAGTCCCTTGAGAGGTGGGAGGGGTGCAGTTGTGTGCTTTTTCTTTTCTTTAGGACTGGGGGAAGGCAGGCAAGGGAGATGTTCAAGTCCACCATGTTACTATGCATTGCTTCCATCTTTCCTGTTTTGGTGCCTCAACTCATTTATGTTGCTCCTGCTCCTACAAAAAAACCCATGCTTTCAACTCAGAAGATACTACATAAGAGTGTATTTTTTATTTCCATGTTTATTCACCTGTACTTCTACTTTTACATCTTAGCAGTCTTGGACTAGAGCAGAGGTACAGAAGAGACTTCAAGTACACAAAAGCCCACAGTACAGAGATAATTTCACCCACCCAGAGCCGATAAGACAAACCATAACAAGCTCAAAGTAAGGCAAGTAAGACAGAAGTCAGACATGGAGAAAGATGAGGGAAAACAAAACTGCATACTTGCTTTCTAAAACAAAGACAGCTTAAGACTAGATCTTGGGGCACAAGTTTGTCACAGATTTATTTTTCCTAATAGTTTTACCTTGTTTTACCTTTAAGAGCTACTCCTGAAAAATCAAAGTATAAAATTACAGTTACTGCTCTGCACTAATAACAATTTATATCAGCCATGCTTCAAACAGCCAGCCACAAATCTAAAGGAGGTGCACATTGCTGGTATTGAGTCTAATGCCTATCTCAGGACTAGACAGCCTTCTGAAAGTTTAACACCTTTGTTCTCAAAAAACATATGTACATCAAAAAATAACATTTGTATTCTTTCATTTCTATCTTTACAAAAGTCTAGCAAATATTTGCCCTTCTTTACAATAAGTGTATGCATTTGGATGTCACACACTAGAACAAAAGTTGTCAGTAACAAGTTGCTCTGACATAAAATATACCCCGCCTTTCAGATCTTAAAACACCCTTCTTGTTCAACAAGTACCAGGGACCTCAGCTTCCATTTTGAAACACCAAATTGCACCCTACAACTCAAGGTTCACATTCCAGAGGATGACTCAGACCCTTTCATACCTTTTATGAAGGTCAGATCTTTGCAGTTCAGTATGTGCACTTCCTTGTGGACACTATCAAAGCAGACCGTTCAGAAAACACTGAGAAAATAGGATTTCCCCCTGCTCCACGAGCCAGCACTGTATTACCACACAACTGCAGAAACCTTCCAGTTTCTTCTCCACACATACCTTTGTAGGTTTGTTGGGTTTTTCCCTTTCTCACTCAAGAAAATGGAGCTCTTTTTATCAGTTGTGATCAATGACAAACTTTATTCGAGGGTAGATAAAGTTAAACAGGAGAAGGGCCAAGTAACTTCCAAGGTCCTTTCCAAACTGGCTTACTATATGAATCTTGACAAGAGAAGCTTTTCTGGAGCAATTGAGGGCAACTATGGCTTGAACACCATTGTTCATGCATGACAACTGCACCTTCAATATAAAGTCCAGTATTAGATCACCATGATTAATTTTTTTATTATACGCCTAACTTTTCCATTTTTCCTACATAAAAGCCTTCACTCCCAGAGTTGTCTCCCTACTGCTCTTACATGGCAGTTTCCTGCCATATTTGCTCTGAGCACACTCATGAGTCAAGTAAGACTGGCAACAGTCAGTACATTGCAAGAGGAGCCTTATTATAGACAGTGAGAGCAAACAGATTGGTTCTGAGTGCTCCAACCTCAGCTGCCAGACAGAGCTGAAGGAGAATATGACTGCATATTTACACAGCCAGATTCTACCAACTTGATGGCAGGATTAGGAGGACAATTGGTCCTCAAAACTAAACTCTGAAAAAAGCAATCATTGCTGGTATCTGAAAGCAGGCAGTGGAGAAGCCAGTTGACTTAGCCCTGCCTGTCACACAGACTGTACACTTGACATGTAGCTAGAATGTCTTTATTTATGGAAGACTGATTAACTTCAAAGCACGAATTCAGCATTTTGTTAAAAAAAAAAAAAAAAAAGACATCCTGAAACAAGCAACTACATACAAGCATTTTTGTCATTACTGATCACCAGTGTGAAGTCTGAAAATAGTTTTGTTCCTCTAAAGGCACTTCATTTCATGTAAATTGGAAAAAAAAAATGCATCAGGAGGAAAAAAAGAGTTAATGTGGCTTTGTTTTGCTGCTATCAACCTCATACCCCAAGTTAAAAGTGAGCTATGAAAACACTCGGGAAGAGGTTGCTTCATATACTGCCATAAATCTGTTATGATGCTATATGCAGATTAAAATATTATGAGCAAATTCAAAGTAAGTATTACTTCTTCAGAAAAATAAACCTACTGACCCAAAAGTAATCTGCTACTCTTAAAAAAAAAAAAAAAAAAGCCAAAACAACACGGGTGTACTCTTATCTTCAGAGTCAGTAATGACTGGGGCAGTGGCAGCTTGATGAAGAGTGTCAGAGTCCACAAAGTGCTTTACAGGGAGGGTTACTAATTTGACAGGTGATGAACAGGACACTGCTCATCAGGCCAATGGGAGATGGGCTGTGTTTTTGACAATGCAGTAGTACACCATGGTGTACAACTTTGGGATTTGATTATACTTTGTCACAATAATTTAGCTTCAGTGTGACAAAAGACAGACTCATGATCAGAAGTGTTCTACATGCTGCTTACTAATTAGCTTGTTAGAAAATATAGCATGGCCTATAAATATAAGATTAACACAGATAGTTCTGAGATTCACTTACGCTGCAAATTAAGTACAAACATGTAGTTTAGTCAAACAGTAACTTTCCTACTTATGCTTCAGTTTCATTACTCAGAAACAAAAGGAACTTAGGTTATGTTTCTGGACTACCATGGAGTAAATACCTGTACTTATCAATGGTGAAGGACCCCCACAAAAACTCATCATGTCTCCATTCATGGCATTAAAGCCAAACACATTGTTTTTACTACACTTCTGCAAGAGAAATAGTGTCTTTGTTGCCTACAGCTGTAGGCCTCAAATTTAGGAATGATGTTATAAGTACAAGTTCTGATTACAATTTTTTTTCTGTAATATTTACATTCTAGTTTTGAAAACAAACAGTTAAAATCCAATATAAAAAAAGAAAATTAAAAAAATTGGGCATGATTCCTGATTGGGAATGACAGTTCTGATTATTCATTTACTGGGAAGATGCAGGTTGATTCCCTAATGGTCACTCTGGCCTGATGAACTTTTGCAAGACATCAAAAGACTCCATTTTCATAAGCTTTACTCAACAGGTCAGCCCTCCTACTGAAGTAGATCTGCTATATTAATAAGTAGTAATGTCACACTGGGGGTGACCTACAGTTTTTCTACTAACAGATAAGAAATGTTTATGTTACTACCTATGGAACCATCTGGAGATTGAAGACTTAAAAGCTGTTAATTCAAGTTTACTACTCACATTTTTTTGCAGAAATACCCTAGGAATGGGGAAAAAAAAAAATCTAATTACCTATATTTCTAACACAATAGAATACACCAAACAATAAAAACCTAAAAATACTTTTCCATTTAAGACCAAAACCAGTGTATATGCAGAACTGGGCCATTCACAATCAGCTGCATTTTACAAATATAGAAAATATTATCAGTTAAAAAAATATTTCTGGAAACTTGAAGTATTATTTACAGAATTTACTCATCAGAACACTTTTTAAACTTAAACATAACAATGTTGATATCAGCTGCAAAAACCGAAACACTAATATTTTCATAAATACATTTAATTCCTATCAATATTTATTAAACAGGATACCAAACAATAGAAAGCTATACAGTTATTTTTCAAGCACTGCTCTCATGTCCATTATGCACATTTTTATATATGTATGTAAAATAAAATGTTAAAAAACCTTTAGTTTAATGAAAAACTTAATAAATCACAGCAATTGCAGAAATCAAATACCAAAATAAAAAGGAAAAAACCCAACACTGTACAACTAGAACTCTAGTCTTAGGAGTGGGAGAGAAGAGAAAGAACTGGAAAGAAAAGACTATACAAGAGATAAACAGAAGTAATCACAGCAATGCTTGTTAGCTTTTAAAGTTTTACAAAAGTACATCCACAGTGACAGCACCCCTAAGAAAATCCTGTAAAATTAGTTTAAGTGTTCAGAATTCCTCTTCTTTCTCATTAACATAGATGTAATTCAAATTTATCAGGTGGCAACTACTTAACTCCTCTTTCTGACAACCTTTAAAGCACCAGGAAGCTCAATATTCATAATACACACAATACATTAACCGTGAAAGTTACCCTGTTTGAGCAAAGTTTTGCGTTACACTGTTAGAAGCTCTGTATCAATATTATTTCTGCTGAAAAAGACAGGAAATAAAAAAAAAACAACTGAACAGTCTTTTCGGGGGAAAAAAAGTATTTCAAATAAAAATTATTATTGGATTGCTACACATAATAAAAACACTCCCAAAACAAACTACACACTCTCTAAAAACGTTCTTAAGTTGCACGCCAGACTTACAGAATAAATTTAGGCCAGTACCAAGCACTCATTTCTTCCCCGTGTGTAAATGCGACACAATCAGGCCTCACATGCAGGCCTCTCTCCCCAACACAGGCAGGACCTTTGTTCGATACGTCGATGTTTTTCCCTCAAAGCCCTTGACATAACTTTCCATTCTTTCCCCTATTATTTTCCGGTTGCCCGTCTAGACTTCGGGACTGCCGAGCCGTGCGAACCCCCGGCCGCCGGAGAGCCCGTGCACTCGGAAAGGGGAAGGGGGAACAATAAAAAAGTTGGACACAGGAAGACGGGCCTGCAGGTCTGGCGAGAGCCCTGGCCTCGGATCCTCTCCCAGCCCCGGATCCCGGGGGCACCGCCGGGACCCCCCCCCTGCCACCAGCACCCCACAACCTGTCCCCCTGCCCAGCCCCCCGGGAAAGGGGAAGGAGGAAGAGCCAGGCAGGAAAGGCAGAACCCAGCGTTTGATCAGCCTCCAAGTACGACGCATTATGCAAGCAAACGCCAAGGACCAGGCAACTTGCTTCTCGACCGAAAACAAGAAAAACATCGCCTAAAACATTTGGCTGCGAAAATAACCCCCCTCGTGGGCAGCCAGCCCTGGGGCTCCGACCCCACGGGCGCCTCTGTTCTCTGCCCACCTTCTTCCTCCCCCCAAAAAAACCTTGTGAAATATGGACGTCGGCCGATTATTTGGCATTTTTATCGAGCCGGGTAGGGACGAAAGAAAGAGGAATTGCTGTTTTTTCCTTTAAGATATTCGATAGCTCCTTTAGGGGAAAAAATAAAAAGGGGGGGGGAGAAAGGGCCATTGGGGGAAAGGGGGCCCAGCGGAGTGGGGGAAGGAAGACGGGGAAGGGCATCGAAATCGGCACGGCAGTGTCAACACTGACACTGCCCTTTTGTATCAGCAGCCACACAAGGCCCGCGGAGGGGCGGCCGCGCTGCCCCCCCCCCCCCCCCGCCGGGCGGCCCGGGAGAGCCGAGGGGCGAGGGCTGTCCCCGCAGCGGGCCCGGGCACTGCCTGGCCATTTTGTCAGCTACGTTTCCACCCCTTCCCTCGGCGGCGAGGGCCCCACTCCCCCCCTCCGGGCCGCCCCACACACACTCACCAGCGCGGCGCCGTGTCGTTCCCAGCTCCCCCTCGCTCCCCCCCCATCTGCAACAATGCTCCGGGATGGCGCCGCTCCCCTCCCCCTGCCCCGGGCCGCCAGGAAGGG
This sequence comes from Chiroxiphia lanceolata, assembly GCF_009829145.1. Classification (NCBI taxonomy): domain Eukaryota; kingdom Metazoa; phylum Chordata; class Aves; order Passeriformes; family Pipridae; genus Chiroxiphia; species Chiroxiphia lanceolata. The sequence continues at coordinate 15,741,564 of NC_045646.1, read as the reverse complement.
CAGCTCGGCTAATGCCGGGAATGACACAACAGGCCCTGCCCGGAGGCTGCCGAGGGGCCCAGCGAGCGCCCCACCGCCCCGCGCCCGCCCCCGCGGCGCCCCCTGACCGAGCGGCGGGGCTCCGGGTACCTAGTTTGTCCCGGTGCGGCCTCCGCAGACGCTCCGTGCCTCCCTCCTCCCGGCAGCAGCCGCCTCGCTTCCCTTCAATTATCAGCTGAAGCCGCAGCACCGAGCGGCGCCTCGTCCGCCGCCTCCGCCGCCGAACCCCTTCCAGCGGCGCGAGGGGGAGGCCGCGGGACTACTTTCTCCCGGCGCCGGGGCCCCGCCGGGGCCCGCGCGCCCCCCGGGCCGGCGGGCGGCCCCTGCCCCGGCTGCCGCTCCCCGCGCAGCCCCCGCCGCGGCCCGGACCGCGGCCCGCTCGGTGCGCTCGGCGGGGCCGCTGTCGGCGGCCGGTATCCCTCCGCCGGGGTCGTCACCCCGGGTCCCCGAGAATGTCCGCCCTCGGGGCGGGCGGGGGGCGGTGGGGCCGCGGGTCTGCGCTGGCACCGGCGGCGGGGGTCGGACCCTGCCCGGCACCGCGGCGCCGCTGGGGCTGCTCCTTTAAGAGGGGGCCGGGCCCGCCGTGACCCCGCGCGATGTCCGCCCCTTCCTGGTTGCCATGGGGACCGCCCGCCGGCGTCCAAAATGGCGGCGGCGTAGCCGCGCGGAGCTGCTACTCCTTCCTCCGCCCGGGAAAGAAGGAAGGCGGCCGGGGCCTGTCCCCGGCTCCTGAGGGCTTGCGCTTGAGCAAGGAGCTCCTCCGTGCCGGGGCAGGACGGGGATCGCCTGTTAACGCCGGGAAGCGAGCCGAGAGGCGCCACCAGTAAGTGCTGCTGGCCGGGCCTCCTGAGGGCTGGGAACGCAGGGCCGCGGCCCGGGGATGTGGTGTCGGTGAGTAGCTGGGCAGCAGGTAAGGGCTGGGTACAAAAAGGGTTATTTCTAAGCGTTGGTGAAAGTGCGTCTAGACGAGGAGCCTCCGCATATGGGAGATTCCTTCTACCTGGGAAGGGGCTCTGGGTGAGGACCAGAGGAAAGGGGGAAATAAAAATCCTTCAAAATGGTGAATTAATAGCCTTGCAAAGAAGTATCTTCTGTGATTTCATAGCCTTAAAATAGACCGAAGTCTACGCTCAGAAATGCCTCACAAATAAATGAGGTACTAACGTTTAAAGTGAATAAGTAACAAATCCTTAAGTAATGTCACAATATTCCTCCTAAGATAAGTCTAGCTGCACTCTCAGAATAACTAGATTAAGGTGGGGGGTAAACAATAGTCTAATCTGTCGTTCCAGGAATATAAAATTAAATTGCACATCTGGGAATGGGAAGGCTATATATATTTTCCACATGGTACCTGAAGATGTTTGTGTATCCTGCCTAACACCTGTGTACGTAGCTGGTTTTCCAAACAGGGAGAAAAGCAATGTTAAATATCCTGGAAGAGTTTTTGAACTTTTTTTTTTTTTAATATATGCTACAAAATGCACTCTATGAATATTTTTCAGAATACTCTAATAGGAATCATCAATGAGGAATACTGAACAGTAAACAAATGAGATTTAACAGATATCATTATGAGTTAATAAGGTTACAAAATAAAACTGCAAATATTCTATAATTTTTGTTACATTTTTTACTTAGTTGACTTTATATGCATGAGAGATGAACACAAATGCTTGTGTCTGGCTGGACATACTGATTTAGAAGCTGTAAAATTTCAAAAATTTTTCTGAGAAAGTTTTTAAAATGTCTCACCAGAACATAACAAAACACCAATGTATTTTGAAACTAGAAGGAAGTTTTTGGTTTGTTTTCATAAAGTAAACCAAAATAATGAACATATTTTATTTCAGGGAAAAATTGCTGCACAATAACTGGGAAATGTATGCTTTTGAACAGCTGAAGTCTTGTAATGGGCCTGTCCCATTGACCCCATGGGAATCCTATCAGTGCCCTGCTTGTTCATGGAATATGTAATTCAGTGTTATGGGGTATTTACCATTCATTTTTGCACTCAGATAATAAAAATAAGATGTCCCTTATTATTATTGCAGTCTTCAGTGTTTTGATTCTCATATCTGTTTCCTGTCAAACACTTCAGTTATCTATTCTTGGGTTTTCAGTTGCCCAAATATATCCTGAAAACGAACCAGTCAGTTAACATAACTGTCAGTGTAAGGAAGTTAAAATTGTTCTGCAAATGTTCATTGTACAAAGCCTTACTAGGAATTTGGTGTCATTGAAAAATAACTGGTTTAGATTATTTGAAAAATTCTGCTTTGATTTTTATGAGGATAAGATCATTTGAGTATGGTGCAGTGAACATATGTATTTGAATATATCACTATATTGTCTGAAAGTAATTGCCTGAAAGACCTCACAGTCTGTGCCTCCAATCTTGCACACAGTTACCTGGACACTGAAACTTGCTGCTTTGAATAGTCCCATTCTTCAAAGTAAGTGCCTTCAAAACTGTCTGTTGGTTTTCTTTAAAAACAAAAAGGGAGTTTGTGGCTGCATACTGGATTTGAATGAAGGCTTCCATATTTCTGTAAGTGTTGCCCTACTTTAAATGGTCTACTTGAGCTTTACATGAGCAGTAAATTCAGCTCCTTCAGGATGAAGTTATCAATTTGCTGGGCATGTCTTATACAGCTCCAGAGTGTTTGTACCTGTGGTCATTGCCAGGATTTCCAGTTATCAACTGACTCTCAAGTCCAGCTGTCATAGAACCAGAAATCCTGTACAAATACAGAATATCTTAAGAATGGCTTAGGGCAAGAAATTTAGTTGGGCAAAGAGACCATATCAGAGGGGTAAAAACAAGTCCATGGCAGCAGACTTTGTGTTCAAATGAGTCATGTGAAGTGTCTGTGGCTTTTGTGTAGCTTTTTCCCCCGTTCAAGGGAATCGACATCCTTCTTCTATCCTGCAACCTGATAGCTTGAGGATGTTCTCCAGAAGGCATTTTTGAAGTCTGCTGTGCCTGCCTCAAGTCACTATAGTAGGCTCAACATGCTGTATAGCTAAAAATAAGTTAACAGGAAGTACTGTAAATGAACATAAAGGATGTCTCTGAGAGTAGAGTTAAGTATACACTAATAAGTTTGCTGAAGCTAAGTATAGGACAACAGTCAAATAAAGAGCACAAGACAGACAAACAGAGAACCTAGAATGTGACACTACAGGGGCACACTAGTTTCTGCATGGGCTGCTTCAAGGAGGAAGAGTAAGAAGAAGGGGGAGCCCTGTAACTCATTGCAAATAACTTTTCCAAAAGGAGACTACATAGGTGCAGATGCATAAATGAGCATTCATGGAATACAGTTCAACCAGCTGGATTGTGTGAAAGGAGAAATCTTTTGAGCCATCAGTGAAAATAATTTTTTTTCAAATAGCTCTTTCAAGTCAGCAATCATAATCTTACAAATGTAGAGAAACTATTGAACATATTTCCCCTGTGTGGGCATCTGCCAGTTCCACTGCAGAAATATAAGACTCAAAAAGACGACTCCGGGTCATCAAGTCCTAGTGCCTGCTGTTTCATTCAGCCACATAATAGATCTTCATAGCATAAATGGGATTTGATGTGTTTCAAAGGTAGTGAGGGTTTTTCACACAGAACAACTGCTCCAGACCATCACTTCTCTGATGGTTAGAAAGGCAGTTATGCAGACTAATTTACAGCCTCTTCTGTTTGGATATCTTGTGTGTAGGTAACAATGCTGTATATGTGTGTATATAATAGTGTGGTTCTTCAAGGCTCCTTCTTAGGCCCAGTGCTCTTCACCATCTTCATAAATGGCTTGGACACAGATCTCCAGGGGATGCTGAGCAAGTCTGCAGATGCCACGAAACTGGGAGGAGCTGTTGACTCCCTCGACGGCACTGCAGAGAGACCTCCACAAATGAGAGGGCTGGGCAATCACCAACCATGTGAAGTCCAACAAGGGAAAGTGCCGGGTTCTACACCTGGGATGGGGCAACCCTGGATGTACGGGCAGACTGGGGAATGAGATGCTGGAAAGCAGTGCCAGGAAAAGGACCTGGGGGTCCTGGTTGATGGCAAGTTGAATGTGAGTCAGCAGTGCCCTGGCAGCCAGGAGGGCCAACCCTGTCCTGGGGGCATCAGGCAAAGCATCACCAGCCACGTGAGGGAGGGGATTGTCCCGCTCTGCTCTGCACTGGGGCAGCCTCACCTGCAATATTGTGGCAGTTTTGGGCACCACAATATAAGAAAGATAATAAGCTATTAGAGAGTGTCCAAAGGGGGGCAACAAAGATGGTGAAGGGCCTTGAGGGGAGACCGTATGAGGAGCGGCTGAGGGCACTTGGTCTGTTCAGCTGGAGGAGACTGAGGGGAGACCTCATTGCAGTTACAACCTTCTCCTGAGGGGAAGAAGAGGGGCAGGCACTGAGCTCTGCTCTGTGGTGACCAGTGACAGGACCCAAGGGAATGGCCTGAAGTTGTGTCAGGAGAGGTTTAGGTTGGATATTAGAAAGAGGTTCTTCACCCAGAGGGTGGTTGGGCACTGAACAGGCTCCCCAGGGCAGTGGTCACACACCAAAGCTGACAGAGTTCAAGAGGCATTTGGATGATCCTCTCAGGCACATGGTGTGACTGTTGGAGATAGTCCTGTGCAGGACCAGGAGCTGGACTCGATGATCCTTGTGAGTCCCTTCCAACTCAGCACATTCTGTGATTCTGTATACATACAGTATTGTATATATTTAATAAATATGCCCTCTTGATAGGTTTGTTTTGTTTTTTGAGTTTCCGCTTGTGAAACAGACTCTCTGCTTCCTGATCACTCCCAGTATCTTTTTCACTGCATTTCTTCCCATCAGAACTTTTGTTCTTAATAAGCCTATCAAGTGCTGTGTGCAAAGGCATTGTTACTTCCCTTGTCTTCTGGAAAATCCTGTGTGATTTAAATTTTAGGATTGTATTTAACTTTCTCTGTCACAATCACGTTAATGACTCACGATCATCCTTTGATTAGTTATTATTCCAATGTCTTCCTCCTCTGTCCACTTTCAATTTATAACCTTCTGGTTTGCAGCAGAAATTATTTCCCAATCAATGACTTTGCCATTTGCACTTTTCAATTTTTATTTTTGTTTGTTTGTTTTCTCCCCCCCCCCCCCACTGCTCTGAGTTGTGAAGAAGTTGGTGTACATGTCAGGATAAACATACTAAATAGAAAAACATGCTTGGCCATAAAGTGTGTACTAGGAATCCTGCTAGAATTCATGGGAACAGTGAATAGCTTTTGTTTTGCGTGAGTGCATGTAATATTACATAGAATGGGAATTTTTTTCTCAAGACTGACATGGGGGATGGCAATTTGTGTCACGTATGCCTTTCCATTATCTTTCACTGTACATGTTTTTCACTCTTGAAATGCCAAATTAATATTTGATATGCCAGTTATAATTTGGCAGGGTTTATCACAAACAATAGATGTTATCTGTTTGTACAAAGCAAGTGATAAATCATATGGCCTCCAACATTAAATGTAAGATGGCTTAAAAGAGCCACACAAATAACCCTTCAAAATAAAATTTCTTATAAATTTTCTATCAGATGATAAGTACAGGTTTTGAAAAGTGCAGTGAGAGGAATCCAGATGGTGGGGTAGTGTAGAAAAGACGGGTCACTCATTTTGGTGAAACAAGGAATATAGACACACATCCCCCACTCCCCCCAAAAAAAGTCTGGTGCTTAATCTGCTTATAGGGCAGGCTGATAACTAGAATGATGAGGCTGGTAACAAAAGAAACGTAATGGGAAAATGATCCACTCAACATGTAATTAATACCAGCATCTGTCACCATTTAATGAATGCTGCACTAATCAGAGGATTTTGTCATGTTAGTAAAATGTGGAGCTACTTCCCTGTAAAAGGCAGGACTCCCACGTACACAACACCACCGGCATTGTGTGCGATATTCCACACGGGATCTGCTCCTACAACAGGCAGGATGGCTGAACTTTGTCAAATATGCAACTGCAGAATTGGATGTTTGGTCAGAGCTCAGCAACTGCATTCTCTAGCAAATATATACAGGCCATGTAGATGAGCAAACAGTGCAAGTAACCAGGCAAACAGTTCTGATGGATGTTCTTGTTCTTTACCCCTCATTGCTCCTATTGTTTAGTGTTCGCCTCTACATCTTCAATCAGTTTCTGATTAAATCAATACATTCTGAACACAGCATGTTATTTTGGATACTGAGAACTACAGTATTTTCTTAAAAGACCCTATAATTAATTGTTTTAATTGAAAAAATAAAGTTGTTTTCTGGCTTTTTAGTTTTAAGTAAAAATTCTGAACCTACAGCACTAAAATCTTTAAGAATGTTTTTTTTAAAAATCCTTTCTCAATAAACAACTCAACTCTATGTCTAATCCCTGTAAGTACTAAATTAAAAAAAAAAAACAAAACACAACAATAAAACCCAAACAAAACCCAACAAACCACACATGAAAAAAACCCCACTCACAAATTATCATTTTCAATAAAATTTCAATTTTAGGAGACATATTAATAGGTGATTATTGTAATGATTGTGGGCTGGTTGATTTTCGGTTGTGAGTACCTTTGGGTTTTATTAAACCTGCAAGGATAGCTCCTCCATTTGGGAAAAAAGGTATTATGAAGTTAACTATTGAATGCTGGCCTTGTTTTTAAGTCTTAATGATGACATTTGATATGTAACCTATTTGATTGACAGGAGATGCCATTTGAAGTGCTTAAGCCAGATGGATTGGAAGGGGGGGAATTAACAGATGTTATAATAGTAATTGAGCTGAAATTAATTTCATGTTATACAAAACAATTTTTTTGAAAGATGTCTTATTTTAAGTAAAGATCTGTGGGAGATGAACCTTTTTCAAAATTCTACTATTTTATTTGCATTTGAAACCTGGAGGATGCCATACCAATTATTGCCTATCTGGACCAATTCTATTTAAGTCTCTTCTTTGACTTTTCAAAGCAAGAATTTGTTCTTAACAAACAAAAACAGCACAGAAATTTTTCTAGAGGGAGTTTAAAAAAAATTATATTTTTGTTATGAACTATCTGTACGGAGGACTTTATTTGCATAAAACTAGGAACTTGTTATTGTCTTAAATTAGAAACCTTTCAAGCATAGTTTGAGCTCAGAAAGAAGCCATTTTGTCCCAGCTCAGAAAATACTCTGTTATGCTTAAAAAGTGTATTTCCAAAACTGTCAAACACTTTCATGGTAATGGTATCACACAGTATTAATCAATTATTATCAGCAGAATGTTTGTTATTCCTAAAATACATAGGGAAATCTCCTTTGCTTTTTTGCTGTCTCTAATTCAGACATTGAAGAAAACAGTAGAGCTGCTTGGAAAATGGAGACAGTTTCTCTGGGGAACTAATGCTGTGTTGGAAAGACATGAATACTGTTGTCAGGTATTTCTGTGTAAAGCTAAAATATGTTGGTTTAGCAACGTTGTGATGTTGTTATAGTTTGGATGCCTCTTAGTACCTCTCACTTCTTCCATGAAGCACCACCTCTGGATGTATGCAGTTGCTAGGTCTTATCCATAATGTTTTGGGGAAGATTTGGGAATTCTTTAGTCATGCTGCAAATTGAAGATGTAATCCAGCACAAGAACCCAACTGACATAGGAAAATATGGGCTTTTAACAACTGAAATGCAATTTCTGATGTATTGCCCTAGCAGTGCTGGCATTCCAGGGCTTTCCTTATTGGTGGATCAAGATTTCTCTGCAGAAGCATCACATGCAGCAATGTCAGTGGTGAGCTTTTTCCTTTCCAGAAGACTCAGTTCTCTCTTTTTTGAGGGGTGGTTGTTTTGGGTTTTTTTCCGCACAAACTTTACTAAACTGTGTGAAACTCTGTGAAACATTCATTTATTATTTGAAATTAGAAATATAACTGATTATGAGTCCTTAAGTAGTTATTACTTGTGAAGTTCAGTTGTTTGTGAGCCTGTGATAACTCTGTACTGTTGTGTGGGCTTTTAAAATTCTTTCTGTAGTAGTTGACCTGTCCTTTGAAGATGCAGTGGAATATTCTTGTATCAATTTCAATTAAGGTATGTTAAAGATGATAAAGTAATCTCAGTTAATTCTCTGTTACCATTGTTTGCTATTACTCTGGTTTTTCTGTATTACTGGTGGCCTAGAGATGTATTTTTTTCTTTTGTGTCAGCTGGGTTTTGTCTCCTCATAACTAGTCTTTAATATACAGACAGCAGAATCACGCAGAATTGCAATGTTTAAGCTCCCATTTTAAGTTTTAGGCATGATTTTAATGTTTGTGGCTTTCTTCAAAAGTATTATGCTTGATCTCGTCCTACCTGCCAAGGATGATTTCCAGTTCATGAAGGTATAATAGTTTCTCAAGGTAAGCAATCACAAGTACCTTCTGCTTAATTAAGTCAGCATTTCCTGCTCTACCCAAGTGTTGCTCACATGTTCATTATTGTCAGTGCTTCTTCCAGAGAAAGATTTAGTTATATTTTTCACTTGCCTTACCTTAGGTAGTACATCCTTATCCATGTTGTTCTCTCTCTTGGGATTCTTCAAGAGTAATTCCACTTCCGTGTTACCAAAGGTAAGTTTGTGTTCTTATCTATTGTCTTGTTTTGCTTTTTTCTGCTTCAAGTTAGGAAAATCATTATTTCTTCTTTTCTGTTACCTTTATTAACCAAGAGCAATTTACCTCATTTCATTTCCCATATACACAGTAGCATTTGTGATGAAGAACTTTCAGGGATATTTACTTAACTCAGCATACCATATATTTACACTTTGTTCATTTACCAAAAGTCAGTTAAATGCACTCAGTAAAGTGTTCAAAGGAAGAAGGCAAGAAAGGTGGAAGGCAAAGCTAGAAAAAAATCAGGATTTTTAGCTCAGTGTGGGCAAGGCTATGAAAGGTCTTATCTAAAGATGCACTAGTGTAATTTAAAAACTGGGTTTTTAAACAAACTTGCTGGTCTAAACTGCTCTATGGATTCTTATTGTAAATATTTGCTTGATTTCAATTGAGTATAAACTAAATCAATTTGTGTTAAACAGAAATAAGCCTAAATTAAACCAAAGTAAAAGTGCCTGCAGCTTTTGGATGGACTTCACTAAATTAGATTAAAATTGTGCACTGAGTGCAACCAGTGTAAATGTCATTTGTTGGCTGAAACCTAAATTACACAAATTATCTGGAGGAGGGTGGGAACTAGAAGAACAAACAGTAGTGCACAGTAAAATGATCAAAATGATTTGTTGAAAAGGCAAAATAATACTGCAGAAGCCTAAGAGAGTGTCTGAAGCCAGAGTTCTAAATAACATAATAGGATGATAGTGAACAATAGAGTGAAAGGAATGACAACAGATGGGGATTGCAGGCAAGAGGAGCTGTGTAGCTGGAAAGCATCAAAAAAGCAAGCAGATACATGTGACAGAAAAGGCAATGTATGTTTTTAATATATGTGCACATCAAATTATCATGACAAATGATAATGAAAGGATAGATTTCAGCATTCACTAAGGTGGTGCTACAGCTGAATTGTGCAATTGTTCCCACCTCTGCAGTTTACAATGAGACTGAAACCTAAAGGTAACAAATGTTAAGTTTCATGTAAAACAAGTAATTAAAATTGGACTAAAAAGACCTAGTGTTTGAAGAAACAGGAAAAAAAGTCAACCAGCTTTTCAGAGAGTATGCTGCCTGTAGTACTGAGCTGAGGACTGGTTGAGAAATAGGACATACTTGTTAACACAGCTTTTTCTGCAAACTGGAGACATAGGTAGGAATCAAGTATATCAGAATGTCTGCACAATGTGATGGATTCTTTAGTGTTCCTATCTTTCAATCTGAGGTGGAATTAAAGCTGTAAATAGACAGAAAGGGAACTTTGAAAAACACTTTGATAGTGTTAGTCTGTTCTTAAAAAATGTGATGAGATTTTAGGGGCCACTGCACTAGGTGTTCCTCCAAATTTAGAGTGAGGGATGTCAGTGCTGAAAGTGAGATGCCCACATAAGAATATAGGAAAACAGTTTTCAGCAGATATTAGATTAGACTGGTTGCAGATGTATACAAATCAGGAGGATAAGAAGCATCCAAGAAGGGAGCAGTGGGATGATTAAACTAAGACTTCATCTGTAATAAAAAGGATTGCCAGTTATGTGTACATACCCTGCTAAAAGAGGTGCAAATTCCCTAAAAATTACTTTGCACAGCTGCACTTGAGGACTTTTTGTGCACATAGCGGGGAGTCTGACTGTTCTGTTCTGTTGTTTGGGTTCTTTACTCTAAGAAAGAGGAAAAAAACACACACAAAAAAACCCACAAAAAACCTAACCAACCAAACAAAAAAAAGACCACCCAAAAAACAAAGCATAAGAAATTTAAAGCATAGACTAGACCCGAAATTGTAACAAGAAGACCTTGAAACTGAATTAAGGAGGACAAAACTAAAAGAAATGGTTTTAAGTGAAACCTGTCAGTGTGTTATCCATCTAGAAAGGAATGTTATGCCTTGCACTTAGCTTGCATCCTTTGTTCTGTTAAGTAGTGGAATAATCTCTTTGTGGCAGTCTTATCTAGGTCTGCCTATTTAATCACATTAATAAATGGCAAGTATCATGCTCACAATTGAAGACTCTGATCCTCAAGAGTAATATTTTATTCCCTCTGATAGTGTTGCTTTCCCCTCAGCACATCCCCTCCCTTTGCATTGTCTCTCGCTCTTGTGCTGTCTCTCTGATCTGTGCACAAGTCTGTATAAAGCTAGATGTTACCTTCCAAAGCACCTGTGCTGTTGGCAGCTGTGAGAAACAGCTTGAGCTACTTTTTTTTCTTATTTTCTTGACTTTTTATGTATTCCTTCTCCCACCTGCAAAGTCTAGGAAAACTAATGAGGAAAGATACTAAAATAGGAATAAACCAGGTATGTAACTGAGAAAAGGGAGGAGGCCATGGCAAGGCAGCAGATTTTGTGCTCAAACATAACTACTGCATTCCCCAAAGGAAAAGACAATTATTTTTTTTCCAAGCTTTTACTCCATCTTCCTCCTGTATTTTACTAATATGTTTTTCAGATGCTTTAAGTGGAAGCCTTTGGTAATCATGCACACATGCACACAGAGCTAATCCCTTAAGTGGGTTGATGCTTCAGAGTATGAGTGAAGTGGGGGAAAATTAGCAACTTCATAGTTGCTACATATGAAATTTTGAAATTGAGATATTTCTTTTCTTCTTCATGCACTTGAAATATTTGTTAATAGCAACTCACAAAACAGTTTGCCTTGACACCAGGAAGTCCTCTTTCTTTCCATATGCCATTGTCTTTACAGCTGTACTCTGCTACAGTCACTGTTGTGTTTTTGCTTGCTAACTAAATTGTTTTAATCTCTTGCTATTTATTAATAGTAATTTTTTTTTTCTCCAAAACCAAAGCAGACATAGGGCAGGGAGGGTTTGTGTGATGACTATTGTGGCCCTACAAACTCCCAAGTACACACTGGTCTGAGAAAATGTTTTTTTCCTTGGAGAACAGTTTATTTAGCACAGCTTAATAGGTTTTACACTTCAGACTCTGTGGCATATCTGAAATGGACATCCCTTAGATGAAAAATGGACTATGTCTAATAAATGCCAAAGAGAGAGACCTATTTTTTCTTCTCACAAGTGCACATCAGAAGGAAACTGTTATCCTGTAGTGATGTAAACCTATCAGTGTAGACAAAATAGTAATTTGTATCATTTCCTATAGCAAATGCAAGGACAGACTTTCGTATCAATTGTCAAATGAATAAGGGACATTGAAAGCCCTACCTTAGATTTGAAAAGAAAGGTAATAAATTGCCAGAAGAACAAAATGCATCCAATTTCACAGACATAGCAGGCAGCAACTGGTACCTCTTTGATTTCATATTGTCCATGCCTGAAATAAGGAATGGCACCAGGGCATGGCTTTAGTTTAATTTCAGTTTGGTGGACTCTTGCACTATTGCACTCAGATGTGTTTCATTATTTGTGCTTACTCCTATAAAGTTGTCCTTCAGAGACTTCTGGGAACCCTAAATAAATGAAGGCTTCATTAACTGCAACCATTTTACCTTCTTTTCCAAGGAAACAGGACAAAACCTGTCAGCAGTTTTGAGGTACATACCACCACCACCACCACCACCACCCGCCGGAACCAGTGTAGTCCCTTCTGCCAGGCTGCATTTCCTAGTGTTCACATTCTTGCATATTAACCCAATCAAGACTCTCAAAATAATCTCCTTTGGCCAGTCAAATATTTTCCTTACCAAGAATCTAACTGGGTTTGGAGGCAGGAGGAAAAAAGGAGACTTAACAGATTCTTCAGTTCCACAAGATCTGCATTCTTGCTTTTAAGTTAATCACAATGTGCCATTGTAGCCTTACATGAAACAATGCCCATGTGTGTTACTGTTCTGCCCCAGCTTATCCCCCAGGGATCAAAGCAGCCCTGCTTTAGTGCCTCAGTGTCACCACGTGAGCAGAGTCTCGCTCTCACTCTGCCTGAAGTGATTTAACATTTTATTTAGTTCTTTCACAAAGACCTCTGCGTTGGCAGTGCTACCTGATTCCATACCTTAGACACAATACATAATTGCCTCTTCGTGGTGAAAAGTGAGTAAAATTGTAAGGTACCTAATTTCCCTTTTTTGAAGTGACCTAGAAGCCAAAGCTTCGTTTGCTTGCAAAATGAGCATAGCTTTGTCTAAGCCTAAAGGTTTCTGTTGTCCAACTCAAATTTTCTTTTATTCCTTACACAGTCAAAGCTGTAGTGTGGATGTAGCTGCAACTGTGTGAAAAACTTTGCTATAAAGCAAAAAAACAGTACCATAGTATCAATTTCTCAATTAGCTGTGACTATGTTAGAGTAAGAGTAGAAAAACCTATGCCAGCAGGGGTGCTTTTTCATAAGTAAAATTGCATCTACACTGACAGGCACTGGACAGATGAAGGAAGCAGGTAAGCTGGTACTTTTCACTGTGCTAATTAATTTCAGAATTCAAACATATATATCTAGCAAAGGCATTTGACTTCATGGCTTGGAAGTTGAGCCTAGGTTTACAAATTCTTAGGCAACAGATTAGCAGATACTGGCCTCAAGCAACCAATTAAATCAAAAATATTTAGGTATACAGATCATGACTTTAGAAATCTCTATTTTATAGTTATCTCCTTTAAGGTATTTCAGTATGCTGATATTTATTCCACTTTCATTTTGTATAGATTTATGTGAGGGTAAAATGGGCAATTTCTATACCAAGGTACATGAAAAAGGATTGTTTTAAAACCAATAGATTCATTTGAAATTGTAGTAAATATGCAACAATATTGTGCAAGAGAAAATGAGATAAAATGAGGACAGAAGCACTTGAATACTCTAATTTTGAAATCAAATTTTTGTGGTCTCCCCCACTCTACAAAATCCAGCCAAAAGCAGAGATTTATTTTTTTTAATCTATGGAAAATTAATAGAATATGAGATAAAATAGTCTGGGAGAAGGGATTTAGAGATAAATCACCAAGACTAATAGAGAGCATGACTTTTTTTTCAGTAGAAGACACTGCACAGGGAAATGAGAGCTTGGACTGCAGTGACAAATCCAAGGGTGAAAACAAAGACTGGGGATTTAGACCATTCACCTGGGACAGAGGAAAATGTTTGGCTCTAGATCTCCTGAATCTCAACAACACTATTTTCTAGATTCTGCAGTCACCTTCCTTCTCCAGTGAATGTTCAGCTATTCAAAGGAGAACAATTTAAGGGGAAAATTAATCTCCCTATAACCTTTAATTTGAGGAATTATATTTTGAGTTTCTGCAGCCAAGTCTGGAGAAGTTTGAAATCCTAAAAATGTGTATTGGGGAAGGAAGAAGTTCCTTGTATGTGCCTTTGTACAGAGCTTCACAATTCACAATTCGTCTGTCTTGACCTTCCCCCAGAGGTTTCTCAACAGACAACGTGAGTCTGTCATATGAGACTTGTCTTTACTTATATAACTTTCAAAATAGATTAAATTAAGGGAAGGTTGAGGCCAGCATCCTTAAAAGATGGCTCACCATATGACAAATTTCAAATATTATTTTCTCATGCTATGTACATAGTAACTATGCTTCTGGTAATTTACAGTCCAGATTCATTTTGACAGTACATACTTACTAAATAGTTCATTTTTTGCTGATTTTCACTTAAATATTTTGGTTGTTTTATTTGTTTAAAAATTTCCTATGACTTTTTACCTGAAGCCTTGTCTGGTTGCTGGTGTTCAGATTTGGTTTTGCTCTTCCTTTCCTCTTCTCTCTTTTTTCATGAAGAAATGCCAACAGAATAAGCAATGTGGCAGTGAATTGCTTTAACACTTGCACCTCCAAATAACATCCAGAATGGAATGTGTCCATGGTAACCAGGATGCACTTACAACACTTTCCATTCCTCATCTTTTTAATCTATGCAAATAATATAGGTACTACAAAGTCTATGCATTATTTTTATTTGAAATAACGACATGCTAAGAAATTATCAAGGTAATTTGCAGATTGTCCCGGGTATTTGTACATAAGGAAGTTTTTTAATGCAATTGACAGTTTGTTCCACTGTAAATCAAAGAATAATGTTTAGAAAAATCACAGTGGTGTTCAACAAAATTACTTGAATATTTTACTTTTTCTGTGCCTCTGCATGTTGGCCTGATCTTTTAATTTTGGCAGAGAATTCTATTGCAGTGTGCTTCCTGGTATAACAATTAAAAGGAGGTAAGATTATGGAAATATGTATTGCTGTAGTTTTTTTAAAATTAGTATTAAAATGCTTTGGAATTTATACTTGCACACAATAATGCAAGAAAGTAATTTTTCATAGCCATGTTAAAACATCTGTTGTAATGCACATGGGTATTTAATTTGTAGAGTATTGACTTAGTGTTTTATTTTAGAGTTTGTTGGATTGTATAAAGATAAAAATCTTATTCAAGAGTCTATAGACACATATGCCCACTCTAGTGTTTGCATTAAAGACATTCTTGTACACTCATATATACTTAAAGTTACAATACAGATAAATACACTCACACACACAAAATACTAAACAAAAAATACATGGAATACTTGCTGTGAAAAGTTTGTCTTGCTTACACCAGTGCAGAATTTGAGTATCTGCTATCTGTATACACTTTGTTCTGTTGTACTGTATATCTCATACTGAAAAGTATTGATTAATGTATTTAATTTACACGTTGTAATCTGTGGTGCAACATATTTCTGCTTTTTTAAGAATTAGACTTGTGTGTAGTTCATTTTCTGTACAACCTTATAGATTTAATCTGTAGAACATTGTTCAAAAGTTAGAAAGCAACAGTTGTTAATCATTTTTGGCAAGTGGTTTTGGGGGCAGGTAGAACTATTTTCTTTTTCAGTAACACTTGGCATTTTCATGCTGAGAAATGAGGGTTATTGGTTTGAGTGGTTGGTTGGTTTTTTTTTAATAAATGTCACTTCCAACAGTAACATGAAAAAGCCCAGAGAAAGCCTATTAACCATGTTCCTTTTCTCCTTTAACAATGGGTTTTTTCCCTACAGGATACTGTATTCTTGCATACCATGTTGAAGGCTGTGCAAGCTGAGGAACGTGTTACAAAGATGTCTTTTCTTTCTCTATTTGCATATCAGTTTTGTTCTGACCTTACTCTCACCTCGTGTTTTCCACAAATAAGAATGGCAGTAGCCCTACATGCTGATTCTCCCTACACTGCTAGAGATAAAAAGAGCTTTTGGAAGTACAGTGCAGCATTCACTGTTCTATTATCCCCGTGGTGGGCTGCAAACATACCAGTTCTAAAGCCTTCCCAGGCACTAAAATCATCTCTGAAACAGAATGACAAGGGCTTTACAATCACTTCTGCATTGAATCCTCATGTTACCACTAGTATATGAAAGGATGTTATTTTAGCAACATGGGAATCTATATTGTGCATGTACATTGCAGAACTGTTAATTCTGCTATGATCAAATGTGGTGGCGTTTATTTTTCGTATATTAAATTCTAAAATGCAGATTGGATGAATATTTTTTGCCTTCAAAGAGGCAACTGTTTCACTGCAAAGGGATAAAGATTGCGTGTGTATTGTAAAATAGGATGAACTTACGTAACTGAGTAGGATGTTTTTTTCATTTATTCACATAATAAGGGTACAGAGTATTGCAGATATGACTGAGCTGTAATTGAAGCTATTCTGTATGTATGCAATCAGAAATATGATTTAGCATTCTGATTACCCCCTATAATGATGTATTGGCCACAATAGCCATCAAAATGATAAATTTTAGCTGTCTATATTTGACATTCAAATGTAGACGTTAAGCCTTTATTCAAACTTGTTTACTGTTGCTATAGCTAAGAGATTAACAAAGTAAAAGAAAGATTTGAAAAATACAGAAATGACTGGTGTCTCAGCAGATCATCTGGAATCTGAGCTTTAACTTGAAAATTAGTGATGAGAGTGAATGCAACTCATTGGGAGTTACAAATACTTAATTCTCAACTTTAAAATGTACATTTTATCACTGAAATACCAGAGAGATCTAAAGTTAAATTTGATGTTGAGAGATGTAAACACTGTTGTCAGATCTGATTTGTAATGGTAAATTTAACTCTGTTCTTCGGTCAGGATATGTGAGTATTGACTGTTAACTCAAGCCTTGCTTTTAGTTTTCCTTTTCAACATACCAGTAGAAAAAATAAAGCTCTGTGGAGTTTGTTTTTTATATACACATATAAAACACACATGTGTTTATATAAAACATATGTGTGTGTGTGTTCACCTCTCTAATATTCTCATTTGTCAGTTGTATCACTCATTGTATCAGGAATCCACCTATAGATATGACAGTGTAAACCCCTCACTTTTCTCAATGAAATGGAAGGAAATAAGCCATATTAATATTAGTAAGACTAGAATATATGTTCTTTTAACCTTGCCTACAATAGCAAGTGAATCTTACTTGTGGCTTGGAGTGTGATCTTTACTAGCATGAAGGGAGAAACATGATTATGACTTTCCTCTCCTGTAGACCCAGCTGTGACAGCAACAAAAAGAAAGTCAATATTAAAAGCTGGCACGCTGTTTAAGCACACAGGTAATGTTTTAAGAGAACTCTGGGAAAATTACTGATAGTCAGGGCCACTTATTCTCCAGCATTTCATAGCTACCTAATTTACTATTCATAGTAATTTTTTGTCTCAGTTGCATGCTTTGTAATGCAGATTTTCTTTTTCTGTCTCTGAAAATGTGAGTTGAACATGTACTTCTGGAGTGCATTTTCCAGAGTTTTCAGAGTCTTAAGTGCTGAGCCTTTGAACTGTCCTATTAATTTTGATTTTAACAAAACGTTAAAATCACAGTGTAACTTCCAACACTGCCACTTTTGAATGCCTGAGCAGTTGAATGGGTATTTCTACTTATCAGGCATTAAATTATGTGGTTAAATTGTGTTTCTCTGACTAAATGAAAAACAAAACCAGAATGTTTATGGTTTTGCCAGTTGAGATGTCTTTAAATGTGTGTTTATTTCTACAAACAATTTGCATGCAGGGGTTGGGAATGTTTTCTTTGTATGTAAAAACATTTCACACTTGTTCTAGGTGCATTCTGGGATGTTTATTGTCCTTTGAAGCATGTTTTAGGGCTGCTGGTAAAGTAACCATGGTCTGATCTCTTACAATAACTTTGTTTGGGACTGTAGTAATATTTCCACAATCTGACACCTGAATCTGAGTATTTATCTCATGGTACTTGATACTCATTTCTTCTGCTTTTTTTCTTTTTCTTCTTCCAGAATTGTGGTCACTTAGGAGTGAATTTCATCAGTTAAGACCTGGAGAAATTAAAGAATCCCAGGAGGATTTTTTGATGATTCATCTCTTCATAGGAGATGATAATAAAAATTACAAATTTGTGGTGGCATATAATGGAATAACATAGCAATATTGGTCTGTAATAACTTCCTGAAAGATGTGATTGCTTTGGCTAATAGACTTTTTCCCTATGAATTTATTAATATAAATTAATGTATGAATACTGGAAAAAACAAAAAGCTGTGACAGTAAACCTAAATATATTATAAATCTCAGCAACAGTGGTAGTTTCATTATAAGACAATGACAGAGATTTTAGCAACAAAAATAGTCCAGGAAGCAATATTTTTATGGCTAATAACTCATAATGCTCTGTGGCAGCCCATTTATGTCCACCTAGATTCCCAATCTGATTTAACACAAGTAACCACAAATGCTGCAGGTAATTGGGACTATGCAAGTGCACCATGACTTCAGGAGCTGCAGCCAGAAAGAGAAAGGCAATGGGGACACCACTAAATAAACCTCAGGGGTAGACTGGCCACTGAGAACATCTGAAATAATGATGCATTTCCCTGAAGTTCCGTGGAACTGTGTGTCCCAAATAGTTATTGCTTTGCATCTTCCTATAATCTTGGTTCTCAGTAATGGATTAACTTTAAGAGATGGTCATGTCACAAGATATGGTTGATCATGATCATGGCTCACAGAGAACAGTATCCTGAAAATACTAAGCCAAAGACACATTAATTCACTAACTGGAGGGAGTAGATGAGGTCTGCTATGACCTAGTCTGGAAATGGAGAAGTTCATAACTGCACCTGCAGGGACTGCGGTTGAGATCTGAGGCTTTTGTAGCCCAAGAGATCTGACAGGACACCTTGGATTGGGGAGATTTTATTCTTTTTTAAATAAACTGCTCTTGTATTCTGTTTGTGTACAGATATTGAAATAAAAATACTTACAGATGTGACTTCATATTTATCCTGTTTTTATTATGAACTTGAAAGGTGTCATTTTCAAATGAAGTCCTGTTTTTCTCATCAACAGTTTCGGTAGACATCATCTTATTGAATCATCATCTTATCTGAGTAAGTTGCCCAGGGAGGTGCTGGAGTCACTGTCTCTGGAAGTGTTCAAGAGGTGTCTGGATGTGACACTTGCAGAATGGTTTAGGGGTGGTTATGGTGGTGCTGGGTTGATGGTTGAACTACATGATCTTGAGGGTCTCTTCCAGCCCTGATGATTCTAGGATTCCATGGTTATTTACTCCTGGGTGGAGGAGGTCTGCTTTCCCAAGAAGTATATGAATCTTGGGAAAGTGGTATGGTGGTAGGGAAGAGGGTAACATTATGTATCTCTTTCCAAGAATAAACTTGACTGTATCTTCATTTATGATCTCGGATGAGACCAACATGTTCCCTATGCTTTGCTTATTAAAATCTAACACTTCCTACAGCACAATCCAGGGATTTTTAGCCCTGGTGATTTAGCGTGGTCTGCACTTCTATGTTTAGGTTTGTGTTCGTTCGGTTTGTGTTTCTCATTCCCTCTATAACTTTTGCAGCTGATCGATGTCAAGTGATTTGACAGAAACAGTGACACTTCCTGAGGCTGTTGGGGTGGGAGGCTGCAAGTGAGCACTATTGGTGTTCCAGGGATGGACACACCACACCTTCTGAGCTCAAGTGACTGGATATGTGCACAAACCATGGAAAAAGTCTCATCAGCACTCACAGTCCATGGCAAAACCAATCTTTAATTCCAGTTATTACTGCTTGTTTTGACTAGAAGGGCAATGAATGTATCCTGAACCAATAGAAAATGGACTGCCTGTTGGATTTGGCTCAGGGTGTCTTTAAATATGCTGGGTTTTTGCAGCAGACGTTCATAATTGCTCTGTTAGTTGAAGCAGAGTTGTACCACATTTTAATTTGTGGCAAAATTGATCATCAATTTTTATAAACTTGAGCTTTCAAAGAAGTATTTTTCTATACTTTTTTGTTTACCACTGGTGGGTTTTTTTAATTTACCTCATAAAAGTAGATTTGACATGTGAATATATGTTAGTGAGAAGGATTTTAGTGGGTTTTTTTTTCATTGCTTATAGTGTAAGATTTTCCTGCAGCATTTGATATTAATATGATGTCACAATAAAACATCTGTTTTACATTACCTGGGTACAGTGATTCAAATGATTACATTATTGTTAACATGCAGTTTTCTACTATTACTCTGTGTGTTTTCAGTAGCTTACAAATAAGATCTGCCTGCTTTTTCTTGAAAAGTATTGCTGGTGGTTCAGAGGCTTCCTATCCCACAGGAAGTATTGAAAGCCACAGTTCCCATTCTTTTCTAACATTTGATCATTTCTTCCTTCTAAAATCATCTCAAAATTTGGAGAAAAAATTCTATTTTTTTATTAAAATTATCATATAAGATAAAAGTGCTTTGTTTTCAGAAAAGTGCTAATATAAATAGAAGTATTAAGAGAATAGATTACTATGTTTGTGAGAAATTGTATTGTTATGCTGACACTATTTCTGTCCATAGCTCTTGCTGTTCCACACAATCAGATGTTTTACACCTCCTCACCTCCTGTTAAGGGGAGCTTTGCTGCTCCTAAGTATTCACAAATTATCATTATTTCTCTTAATTCTCCACAAATATATATATATATATATATATATATGAATTATATATATATATATATATATATATATATATATATATATATATGTACTGGAATAATATTCTAGTTATCCTTACTGATTTTTTTTGCCAAATGAGAGTTCAAAGAAAAAACTCATCGTCATACCCATGGTTTGCTGCTAAATATTTGGTACATACCCCAGCCACCAAAATGTTTTCCTGTTAAGTATTGGTATTTCCTGTTGTTATCTCCTAGTTTTCATTCCTAAGATTTTATCTGTTTTCATGGTTTGTTTTTTTTTTTAAAGAAAGGTGCTTAAACAATTAACATTAGCATTTTAGTAAATTTATAGTAACTACCATACACCTATAAACATCTGTGTTTGATTTGAAATGTTTTCTGTTCTTTTTGGACAGTGAAATAACTTATCATTAGTTTCTTTTTGTAATCTCCGTCAAGCCAAGAGGGTACAGCAAGGTTTTATAGATGGTTTTGCAGTGATGGAAAATAAATTGATGATAGTGTCGAGCAAGAGAAGAGAGGTCTACTTATATTTCTGGATGAGTGAACAAATAGTACAAGTTATCAAATAGCCTCCAGCACTCACAGGATGAAAATTTCATAGAAAACTTGAAGTTCAATAGATTTTCACAATTAGTTCATCATTAGCTGCAGATACATTAATAAAGCAAAATAAACACAGCTAAATATATTTTAAAACAGCCAAAACAGATCACATTATTATTTCTAGAAATAAATAATTTTAAAGAAAAACTCAAATATTCAGGTGGTAGCCTGCTTAATCTTCAACATGAAATACATGCTCAGTGTATTTCAGCATCATCATCATTCCCAGTATGTGAAGATTTGGATCATCCTTACACACCAGCCTGAATTAATCAGCCCAACCATTTTTAGTTGACTGTGTAGATCATTTTGTACTTGCATAAGGAATTTGAGGAAAATTACCAACCATATAGAACTGACATGCTTGGAAAGCAAAAAAGCAAAGGAGAACTGACAGCAAACTGCACTTGTAGCACGGAAATGAAAGCTTGCATAATATTGGGCCACCTACCCAAAGACATGAAGGAAGATAAGGCATTAGCTTCCTTCTCCATAGCTACCTTAGGAATATTTGGAAGGGAAAAAGAAGAAAAGTGTCTTAACATCTTAGCAGTGAAATCATGTAATTTTCAAAGCTCTTTCAAATGTAGTCACATAAGCTTGAATTTTGTAACTAACCTTATAAAATACTTTGGAAGGAAAACGGCTGCATCAAAATTGGCCTGTAGTTAGTATAGTTTCAATTTCCATGATTCTGTTTCTCTCTTTTTATCACTCTAATGTACATGAGAAGATAGATTCTAGTTAGTTAAAACAAAAACAAACCAACAAACAAGCAAAAAGCCCCCCAAGCAATAAAAAGACACCACTTTGGATGTATTAGAAAAAATTTCCAAATATAAAAAATAGTAATTCTGCTTTAAATTTTGATTGTGTATGAAAAGGCAAAAAAAAGTCCTGTACTAATCTGGATGACTGCATTCATTTTGTTAGATCTTAGGAAATCAAAATCTTCATTAGACGTGTAGCAAATTGAATTCAGGATTCTGTTTTATAATGAACTAGTAATTTTATTACAGCAATTTGATAAAATAGATAAGTGATCTGAAGAAATAGTGTTAAACACAAAAGGCCAAGTTCCAAGTGGGACACAGAAGCAGAAATAATTGACTGTATGATTGCACGATGGGGAGTAGCTCACTAAGTAGGAAACCTACAAAGAGAGAATTTGGTGTATTAGATTATAAAGGAATGAGCCAAAAAATGTCATATAATGATTAATTAGCACAGTCGTTATGTAAAAAGATCTGTATGTATGTGGAAAAGTGGATCCAAAAATGGATCTGGATGTTCATGTTAAATGTTATTTTCTCTAGAAAACATAAAAAAAAATAAGCTGACTGTTGGTTTTGGTTTTGGTTTTTTTTTAAAGATGTATCTGAATAACTTGAGATTATTGATAAGAAATTTTAGGCTTTTACAAGTCTGTTGTCACTTGGGTTTGGTTTCATTTTTTTTCCCTGTACTGTTTGGTGCCAAAGTTCTGGAATCTGTGGCGAGATAAGTATGACTTCCTGGAACGGCTTCCTGTCCCATTGCTCCTGTACATCATTTCCTTTCTGGAGCTTGAAGATATTGCCAGACTTTCTCAAGTTTCACACAGGTCTGAAACAGTAAAAATTTTGGCATGTTGGGTTTGATTCATCTCATTGGTTTAACATAATTGTCAATCTGTCTGCTTTACTTAAGACAAGTAAAGTAAGGGTTGTCTCTTTATTGAGCTAGATCTTAGAGAGACAGTGCTTATCCTGCAAACTTTTATTTTATAATAAACACAATGATGCAGACAATTGCATTGCCACCCATGGCTGGATGTTATGTCCTACTTCCAGGATTAAGTACTGGAAATGTAAAACCTTTGCTCTGTGTTATGATTCATATTATTGTAATGTTTAGAAACTTCAGCCACAGCCTGGGATCCCCTTATGTTAGACTCATTAGCAAACAAAAAGTCACTGCCATTCCTTACATTTACATCTGTGACAAAAGACAGGAGCACAAGGAAAGAAATTTTTTTTTTCTTTTTCTTTTCTATTTTTTGTTAGACTTCACTGCAAGAAACTGTAAGAAACACAGGAGGAGAAAGAGATGACTTTATGCTTGCTTGCTAGGAAGCTCTTTCCAGCTATCAGGAAAGCATGGGAAATAGTATGAACATGTTGAATTTAAAGAGAGAATAACAGAAGTCGCCACTATTGGCTGCCTGGAGCTCAGAGCAGCCTCCCTGTGCTGAATGAGGGGTAACGAATTGGAAGAGAAGCCTGGACATTGCAGAAGAATGAGGGGCAATCTGTCCCTCATTTTGAAAAGTCCTTCATATAGAAAAGTCATATTGGAAAGGCCTTTGAGAGGTCATCTGTTCCAGCTTCCTGGTCTGTGCAGGGTCAGGAAATTGGGATAGAAAGATAATGTGTTCAGAGCTATGATCTAGGAAGCTTATTTTTGTGGGTCTGAATTCCTCAAAACTGTATTTTCTATCCCAGTCAGAGCCTGAGAAAAGGCTGCTGCAATAACTCCAGTAGGGGGAGAAAAAGATTTTAGCTTATGAAAAACAGGAAGAGAAATGTTTTAAAGAGAAAAATAACTTCTTATCCCCGAAGGTGCTGTAGGAGCCTAGAATCAAGCCTGTCAAGTTATGAGTTGAGCAGTTAATGAAAACTTAAGGAATGGTGATACCTTATGAAAAAGTTAAAACCAGGTTTAGTTGTCTTGAGTCTGCTGTGACAACTAGATACACTCTGAAAGACTTCAGAGACAGATTAACTGTGTAGTGTGGAGAGAGGGATGTGTCTGGTACAGAGCACATCTCCAAACTGTATCAGGATGAGATTGCTCCCAGGGTTTCTATTATTCTGAGGCTACGTGGGTCAACATTTCAAGTTGTGTGTCAGACTGCTGGCAGTCCCAGAGGACGTGGCTGTGCTGCTGTGCCTGTGGTGTGGCTGCAAAGGTGTTACAGATGCTTCAGCAAGACAGAGTTCAAGTGAGCACAAGAAATAGGAGATAGGGCAAAGAAAGCACAGGAGAACATAGTGAGTCAGGAAAACAGAGCATGTCATTAACTTAGAGATGAAGGCCAGATGGGAGTAGATAAGCTTGCTGAGTTCTGGGCTTTATTTCAGTTTGCAGATAAAACAGTTGATATTGTGACTGGGAAACAACTGGTTAGAGAATAAGGGAATAAAAACAACTCAAGGAGAGGAAGAGAATGGATAGAAGAGAGGTCAGGAAATTATTTGTTAGTATATTTGGAATTCATCTGTCATTTTGCAGACTATGAGTGGAGCAGGATGAGGTACCGTGCAGGGCAGTAAACTTTTCATTAGTTTAACATAAAGCCTTGGATATTCTGGAATTTAAGGAAATCCTAGAAAGAATTAAGTTGCATGATAAGAAAGATAAGATTTTGGCACAATGAAATAACCTAGTAGGTTCTCTTTCTCTCATTTCAGAAGTATTTTTAGGGAATTAAAAATTTGCCCCAATAATATGAGTTTTCATTTCCAAAATAATTCACGTGTAGGCTGGAATGCTGCTCTCTGCGGAATTATAAAATATCGTATTCAGATTTTATATTTTTGCCCCGGCGCAAGGGCAGGGCGGGACTCGTTTCGGTTGTTTTGGGACGAGCCTCTTGCAGAATTCCCGGTGCTGCGGGGACGTTCCGCCGCCAGAGGGCGCCGGGCTCCCGGGGCACGGCCGGAGTCACCGGGAACGGGGAAGATCCGCGGGAACGGCGGGAGCGGCTGCGCTCCGCTTCCTAGATTTATTTTTGTGGGTTTTTTTTTAACAGAACACTGCGTTTGGAAATAAAAACATTTGATACTAAAAGCCAGCCTCTGCTATTTTTAACTTCACGGTGTCCATTTCTCATGGGAAAAGCTGAATGGGGGAGAGGCAGAGAGAAAGCAGAAATTCAAAGAAAACTTTTAAAAGGTGTATATTTTCATTTCAGCACTTCTACAGCAATTTTGCCTCAATGATCCCTGCTTTTCCTTTGCTAAAAACGTGCTAGGATGTTGTGTGTGCCTGCACAAGAACAAACAGTCCACACGTACAGTGACAGCTTTGCTGTAGGCAGTGAATTAAACAGTTTAAGGTATTCAGCTCCATCAGCAGTAACACAAGTTAAACCAGGACTTTTGCTGTTCTATTTCTGTTACCACTTACCAGCCACTTAAATTGGAGTCATTGAGTACAACTGCACTTAGGTCCCTGCAATTGCACATGTAGAGAAGTGGAACGTTTGGGGAAAAATCAGTGTTGCCGTGCTCTTGTATTACTTACAATGGGTAGATAATATATAATGACACAGACTACCTTCCTAATTTTTTTTGGTGATAGTTCTGTCATCTAACAAATTACATAATTTTTTCTTCCTCTTTATAATATTTTTACCTGATTTTTTTATGGAGTCATTCTGAAAGAGAGAAGCACCTCCTGACAAACAGGCTTTATCCTTACAGTACTTCTGAAAGTTGCCTAAAATTGCATTTCTGTTGTAAGCCCCAAGGCTTGTCTTACATCCTTGAAAACAGATTTGTATTTCTGATGTGATTTCTACATCCTGACAAGTCTTTTGGCATCAGCTTCCCCAGCTTGGTTGATTTCAGAGCAGGTGTATGAATCACATACCAGGAGATTATGGCATTACAGCTGCTTTTAGTGTGGCAGAAAGGCCTTTGATATCATACCAGAAGAAGCTTCTCAGATATTTCACAGAACAACATGGGATATCTTGCACTGGCAACTCTGGGCAAAACTTCATTGACATCTTGTGAGTTTTAACTAAAACTGTTGTCTTTCGAGATACGTGAGCAGCTCACACTGCAAGTGACCTTGATACAAGGCCTCTGTGCTGTCTAAACACATTCTGTGTAGTAGAATAATCAACAGTGAGTAAGCCAAATTATGATTCTAACCCTCTACTTTCTCTTACCTATGTGACAGTGTGCTATGGGAAACTATTGTGGAGAACTTGTGTGACACAATCACACCTGAAATGAAGGAGCTGGCACAGGAAGAGGGCTGGAAACCATTCTTCACACACAGATGTCCACTGCAGCTACAGCTCTGAAGGAGGAGACAGAAACAAGATGTTCAGAACAAACAACTGAATAAAGGTGCACTTTTCACTGAAACAATTGTTGTAAGGTGTGGGTTTGCTGTTTATCGGGTCAAACACATGGACTTCTTTACTGAGGAAAGCAGGTTTTTTTAAGGATTGAAAGAGGAAAACCAAAATATTTCTTACTAGGAGCAACATGTAAACAATACAATCTTTAATATGTTGGGCATCCTGAAACTGTGTTACAATCGGCATCATAGCAGTTACTAGTAATATAAATGGTTGTGGTTTCTTTGTACTTCTTCATTTTGACTTCTCTGGTTTGTATACCTGCTATCCATGCTCCATGGCTTACAGCAGTTGCTGTGGCATTGTCATTAGTACCCTTACAGAAGCATCTATCACTTCGTACTAGAAAAATTGTTCCTGAGCACTGGGCCTTTTACTGTCCCCATGGTAAATCTGCAGTGTTTACAGGCCAATAACATGTAACTCATTTCCAGAGTTTAATGTGTGTTGAAATGTTTTTAAATTAATTATCTAAACTTCAAACAAATAATAATTTTGTCACCACGAAGAAAATTCTTTGGAGACTGAGGGTGTGGATCAGACGATCATCCTCATCTTGGACAATCCTTGAACACCATATTAGAGGCACTCTGCCAGGATGGCAAATGGGAAACGTGTTTCCTTCATCCTGCTGATGCAGGAACTAATTTACTTCCATTGTTTAAGTTGCATATTTGATAAGAAATATTTGCTGTCTTTCAAGACTGTAACAATGGTTCCTTAAGAGTGTATATATGTATGTATGTATCTATCAATGTTCTGGAAGCATTTGGTGATTATTGATCTTAGAATATATATAGAACATATATATCCTTTCTTCTTTGTGATTCTTTCATTTTAGGATAATGACAAATACAAATTTCATTATGTGGATAAAACACTGTCCTAACTGAATTAATAAATGAATAGAAAGTGTATTTTTGGGTAATGTAACTTTATTCCCAACATACGGCCCATAGAAAGATATAATGCAGATATCACAAGTGAACAGCATATTATTTATTACTGTAATATGCAAATAAAGTTACTTTTGACAAAAGACAAAGTGAAGATCTATGTATGAAGGGCACATATCTTTCAAAAAGAAAAAAAAGGAAAATAAAGGAAATCATCACTTCAATATATCTATTTCACAGATAAAAGATAGCTCAGTTAAAATAAGCTATCAGCAGCATTCACAACAAGAAGACATTAAACCTGTAACAAAGAACTGATGTGAAAGTTTATGTGAACATTTTCTCCAACAAAAAAGCTGATTTTAAGAAGTCACCGTGTGTTCACACCATGTGTTGCAGTTCAGTGCCACCTCAGTTGTTTTATGTGACTTTTAAAGGCCATACATAACTACTATATGGTTGAACTGATCTAAATCTTAAAGTAGTTCAGAGTTTCCTTAAGTTGTTTGGTTTTTTTGGCTCATTTCAGTGATCTGTTTTAAAATATGTCCTTGCCAACAGTTGTAGAAGTGCAACACTAAGAAGCTGGTGAATTGCAATATAGAACAATACACACAGTGGTTCAGAACTTTTTCTCAGCCAACCTTGCAGCTATAAAGAGGATCAGTAGTGTTGCATACTCAACTGTGTCTAATAGTTCTTCAATATAATTGAATAGCATCAATTGTTTTTTTAAGGAATTCCAGCAGCACATACCAGTGTTATACTAAGAACCTGATTTGTCATGCAAAAAACTTTCATAAAGCTGGGAGGATAAAAACATACAGTGGCTTTTCTTTGATAGAAAAGTTAACGTCAGATTCACCTCTCAAAGCTGAAAATTATGTCCTGTCCCACCATAAACCACCTTCTGCATTGGTTACCAGGTGCTTAATGTTAAGAAAATTTATTTGAATAATTCAAGTGTTCTTTAGCTCTTCTATGCTCTGCAGCATCTTATTTTCTAGTGAATAAACTTCTCAAACATGACCAATCTTATTCACTTCATGGTGTACATTATGAGCAGGAACACAACAGCTCATAATGTAACAGTTTTTGTTATTCAAGGAATTGTAACAGAATTTAGTGTGCTGTAGTAGAGCTCTTTCCCATGGAAGGACTCAGTGCCAATGTTATGAAGTTCTACAGTACCTCTAATTAGGTAAAGGGGCCACAGACCCCAGACTGTTTCTGGAATCATTTTCCAGTCACAAGAATATTTTCCATATGTTTCCTGTTTCTGCATTTAGGATTTTTTTACTTCAGGTGCATTAAGTGTCACAGCATTTATAATGCAGCCTGTGTGTTGAGGATGGCCACTTTATTACGCAGTTGATACTTTAAAAAAATAAAATTAAAAATCCTTGAAGTAGAATCACAGAATATTCTGAGCTGGAAGGGACACACAAGGATCATCAAGTCAAAATGAGTCACTTCAGAAAAATATAAGAACTTTTCTTCAGTTTTGTATCACAGAAATAGCAATTTTAAAACACTGAATTAACGTAATTCTTATACTAGCATTTCAACAGTACTTGACTAGCCAGGCAAGAAATACAATCATTTTCTTATACTCTGTAACTATCAGACTGAACACATAGTAGGAGGGACCTTTATAAATCATTCGTGTCCTGACCAAATTCTCTCGTAGGACTCGTGTAAATCAGGAGTAACTGCACTGCAGTCAATGGATTCTCACCAGTGGTTAGTGGTGAAAAGCTGAAAGAGAAGCAAGGGTAAAGGCTACTAGCATTGTGCTGATATTAAAAGACTAGCAGTGTGGTTTTAATCACTGTATTTGGTACTTCTAAAGTAAGAGATCTTAACTATTTTAAAAGCATGTTTCTCATAATTTATTAGCATTATGGAGCACATTTGCTTTTCACTTAAGTACAGCTTAATGTGGTTGGTTTCATAAGAAAAACATCTTCATACTGTCACACAATAGAAACATGAAATCAAAAAAGTTCTGTAAAAAAACTTCTGGAATTTGTTCTATACTTGTGCTTCTTCTGTAGATTTTTGTCTTGGTTGTTTCTTTTGAATACAAGGTTGTATAAGTAAAAATATTATTCCCACCATGTATAGCAAGCCAGCTATGTAAAAAGAAAAATCGTATTTTTGTGTGATGTCATAGATCCAACCTGGAAAATAAGGACAAAACATGTTTGTTACAAAGCTTGACAACAAGGTATACTGCATGGGAAAATACAAAAAATACTTCACATTTCTCTGATGACATTTCAGTCAAATCCATAGATGTTTTGTGGAAACAAACAATTTTCAAACAAGTTGTCACAGGTCTGAATTTAAAATAGACATTTTGTAATTCCAAACCAATCAGCTCTTCCACCCTACTACTGCCTTTGTGAAACCCCCAACACTGCCCAGTTCAAATGCTCTGCCTTGTGCAAGCAAACACATTCCCAACAGCTTCCTCAAAGACCCACATACCAGTAAAAGACTTTTGAAGAGATATAATCTCAGTGCTTCAGTGACTCTCATTCCAACCTCAATTCCTTTGCAAAACCACATTAAAGTTATTTCAGAAAGGTTTGAGAACCCAAACTAGCAAAATTCTCTCATGTCACGCTGGTTGCATTGCGATGAGACCACAAGATCAGCAGCTCTTTTAACATCAACCACTTGCATCCTATTTGCTTCGTAACCAATGACCAAACACAGAGCCACGTTCAGCACAGACTGGGAGGTGCTGAGGGAACATATGGCAGAGTGAAACACTGCTGCTTTCAAAGGGCACTGAGTGAGCTTTCTTCTGACTCAGAGGTGGGCAGAGGAGCTGTTCTCTCTTTTCTGGGCTGCTTGTGCTGCCAGTGGCTTCCCTTCAGCCCACAGTCATCCCTGGCTGACCATGGCCAAGACTATCAAGGTTTCTTTCTGCTTTCTTCTGACCAACATCCCTGTAAAAGAGCTGTAGTGTGGTACAGTACTGATAATCAGGACCCATATCTCTTTTGCACTTCCCTGCCTCTTTCTATGAGAAAATTCATAATGAATGTCTGTTCAAACCTAAGTAACTAGGGGTACTATACATACACTTCTACCTTCTGCTGTGAATGGCAGTAAAGAGGTTATGAGCACTGCAGTCCCCAGAGTGAGTATTTCTGGCTGAAGGAAGGCAAAGTTAGTTACATCAACACATCCACTGGCAGCTTAAAGTGGTGACACCCAAACACACCCCACAGTCCTTAGGGATAATAACTGTGGTACAAACAGCTGCCTGCCCTGGGAACTAATCATCATTTTTTCATGTGGTAGGGGAATGGGTATGTATAGTGCATATACTACATAAAACAGAAAAATAGGTTACACCTTTCTAATTGAAAAAAAAAGTGCATGACACTATTTTAGGGAAACATACCATTGAAAGCATAGATTGTAATAAATCTGGGGTTATTTCCAAGAACTGGAATTTGCAATGTGTGAGCTGGTACCCAGAAGATGTGATTTGTGAATTTGTACAATTTAAAGCTGAATATTATAGTCCATTCTGGAGTAGCTGTGATTTTGTTAACTACACATGCTCATAACATAACAAAATTTAATAAGAGAAGGAGTCATACAGTTATTATACAAATATCTGTTGTTTAGTAATTTGAACTTTTTACCTGCAAAGGGTGGTCCAAACAATGCAGATATTCCATTGGCACAAATGATGATCCCATAGGCATTTGCAAGGTGTTTAGTTCCAACTAAATCTTCAGTCACAACAGGCATTAGAGAAAAATAGCCACTGGAAAATCCTATTAGAGCACAAACCACAGCCAGGCCGACATATGTTTGTATTAGTGGCAAAGTAAGAATGCAGGTGACCAGGGTAAAGTTAGCCATAAGGAAGACATTCCATGTGCTGATGCACGGGAGATCAGAGATGATTCCAAGGATCACTTTACCAAAAATATGAACAATTGCTATAATGGATGTCAAAGGAAATACATTGTCCTGCCTAGATAAGTTGTACTGCTTGACTATTTCTGGAAGATGAATAAAGGGAATGACAAAGCTGCTATAGGCAAACAAAGCCCAAATTATAAAGGCCACAAATACTCTATTGGTAAACAGTGATGCAGCTCCAAAGTAGCTGGAGTACCATAGTGCAAAGCCCTTCCTGACTGTAAGTGTCAGCTGGCTCACTGTCTTAAGCAAGCGCAGTCCATACATATTCCTTCCGCTCCCAGAGCTACCTCCGATTTCTATGTGCTGAGCACTCTCAAGCACTTCTTCATTTGTTGCCTCTTCTTTTTTCTCTGGTTCTTCACTGAGGACCCCATTAGATTTTATAGTCTCTGTAGAATGGGACAGAGCTTTTGCTTGATTATCTTCACTATTACTTCTCACTACAGATTTTTCACTCAGGTCTTTGGGGGAGAGAGGTCTCATAAGTGCCCCGCAGACACAAAGGTTCAGAGAGATGGCCCCCTGGATGAACATGGCATTTCTCCACCCAAATTCAGTGCAGAGGTACTTCAGTAAGGCAGTCATTAAGAAAGCTCCAAATCCTGTTCCTGTGGTACTGAGCCCTTGTGCAAGTGCTCTTCTCTTCTGAAAATACTGCCCCACCATGACCACTGCAGGCAGATAAACCATGCCACTTCCAATGCCTATGAAAATAATAAAAAAAATCCTAAATAAATTTAAACTTTTTGCCAACAATGTAAAAAGCAATGAAAAACAGATCAGTTTTATTCCTAACTTTTATGCAAGCATACTAGTAAAACCAATAATAAATATTAATTAATATTCAATTCTGATGTCAGCTTTCATTTCTGTCTTGTAGTGTTTTCCAAAATTTGCAATACTCATTCCAGTGAGAATATGAAACAGATATTAACTGCTGGAAAAACTTAAACATGTGGAAGATAAAACCTTACCTCAGTTCAGCATGACTCTGCTGGAAGGGCACAAACGTGCCACAACCAATCAGGGACAGTTAATGTGAGGACAAACACAGACACACCCTACTCTGCATTTGCAATACCTGCATCTGATTGTATCAGTGACCCAAACTGCTTAGTGAGCACATCTTGCTGCTTTCCCCTAAGTTCACCAGCAGTGAGGATTCACACTGAGTTTTTGTCCTTGCTCTGTAACTGTGGTGCCACAGTGACCACGATATGTGTTTCAGGAGTCAGCACCAGGGCTTAGCACGGTGGGGGGACCTTGGGTGGCTTCCAGGCTGGTTCTGTTTGGGCACTCCAAGGAAGTCCACACAGTAGCTGCACAGGCATAAGTCTTAAAAGGCAGATCTCTAATGTTGTAGAAACCCCCTCACCTGTAGTTAAAAACCAAGGTATTCATGGTATATACTTCAAGCAGAAAGTGTTAAGAGCTCTGCAAACTCATCATTAAAGCAGACAGTTCCCCATTTTTTCTCACAGCCTATTCCTCATAGAGGAATTTGTACTGGAACGGGTGTATGCAGAAGATGCTTCCCAATACACTGTGATCATAATTCAGAAGAGTGTTTTGGGGTTTAAAAGTTTTCCTAAATAGGTGATAACACAGCTGCAAGCAGCTACAGCACGATCTAACTACAGCTAGGTGTGAGAAACAGCAGTGATTCCAGCAAAGCCTAAAACAAAGCCCTTCAACATCACAGCAGTGACCATGACCACAGCTGACCTGTTTTGCCTATTAGAAGTATTTATTTCTTTGCTAGGCAAATCCACATTCAGGTTTTTATTTTGCACAAATGCCCCTCCCCGGCCACAGAGTTCAGGGAGGCCTCTTTGCCCCTCTGGAGACCTCCTGCTCCTCAAGCTGCCCTGGAGCTCTGCTGCCCCTCACTGCTGGCTGCAGTGAGGAATCAGCTCCTGCTTGCACCAGTGCTCACCGTGTTTCTCCAAAACCACAGCATTTTAAAATGGTGTTATCTTTTCATTCTGTGGGCTACATAGCAAGAGACAGTCTGATTACAAGTGAAGGCCTCACGTACCTGCCTCACAGGCACACACGGGGCCACAGGTCTCTCCTTGCCTTTTCCTCACAGATTCGCCAGGGCCAGCTCCGCTCTGCCCCCGCCATGCAGGGCCTCGGGGACAGTCTGTCCCCAGCCCACAGTGCCTGCCAGTGCCAGCGGCTCCAGGACGGGTGAGGGGAGAAGGCTCCTCTGCCCCCACACTGCTGCTGAGGGGAGGAGAGCCCGCAGAGCCGGGCTGGAGCTGTCGGCCAGGAGGTGAGGGGACCAGGCTGTGAGGAGCTGGGGAAGGGGAACCACCCTGAGGTAACCACCCCGGAATGGGCTGAGGCAGCAGGCTGGCTGCGGACAGGGAGACACGGTGGGGCATAGGGACATCCTGTGAGAAGGCAGGAGCCATGAGTAAGCCCACAGGCACAGCATGAAGTGCCCGCAGGCACAGAAGTGATGGCAGCAAGAGGCGGCCACTGTAAGGGAACAGCAGCCATGAGAACGTGGCAGAGACTTCCCTGGGGTGGCGGGGAATGAGGTGACCGTGAGCAAGGGGATGGGAGTGAGTGGGCAGAGACTGAGGCGAGGGGTGAGTGAGGAAACCATGTGTGAGGGGGTGGTGAGCCAGGGACCGGTGAGTCAAGGAGATGGTGAGTCAGGGGACAGTGAACAGAGGTCTCACGGAGCTGGAAGGAACATCTGAGGCACTGCTTTTCTGGCCAGAATTACTCCTGCAACAGCACTTTATTTCTCCACCTCATATAAAAGTTTGCTTCTGAATTTTTTCCATATAATCTTTGTCACTTTGTGTGTGCTCTTCCTGAAAAGCAGCAAGGGCTGAGGGAAAAATGTGTAGATTCCTGCCTGCTCAATTATATTCAATATATACAGAAAAAGAAATTCTGAAAAAGGCAAAAACCCTGTCTGTGGCCGTTGTTCTTTGTTCAGGAATTTACATTACTGAAGTCTATGGTATGGTGGTGTATAAAGAGTCAGTACAGTGACCCTTGCTAGTTTCAATATTTCTCCACCCAGAAGGCTAAATCAAATTTTCTATATAGAAATTCTGTAGCTTTCTATGAAATTCTATGGAAGGACAGTTTAAGAGAATGCAGGGTACTGAAGCTATTATTAGTATTACAAACAATTCCTTTTTTTCATGACATTTCCATCTGTCACATATAATACAGACACTGTGCTTCATTTGCAAACATAGCTGGCCACGTTATCTGTGGAGTGAGTAATATTTCAAAGCCCCTTGATTGCTCAGTGTTGCTCAGATGATAAGTAAAGCCCAAATTTTATATTTCTTATTTGGTTAACTTTCACATTTCTGTTTCGTATCTGTTACCAGTATCTCTCTGCAGAAATGAACAATAAATAAAATGAAGTAGTGCTTTAAGCAGATAATACTGGGCTATTCTACATAACTTACTTAAAGTAACTAAATTTTTTCACAAGACACATTATTGCTAGAACATGAGCATTCAGGCACTAAGGATCTGTTGATTTTGAAGACAAATGCCTTTTCATATTTTGATCAGGGTCTTAAAAGTCAAAAGGTTTTCTAGACATCTAATTTCAATTAAAATGACAAAATATTACTTCGGTCATTTTGGCTGTAAAAAAGCGTAGCACTATTTGTTGCTATACATGATTGCTGATACAATGTGAATATCCTTTATTAGAAATTAGGTATGAAATCCAGCATCATAAATTATCCTAATTGAGGCTGGGATAGAGCTGATTTTCTTCCTAGCAGCTCATACAGTCCATGTTTTGGATTTGAGGCCCAGCTGATAACCCAGCATGTTTTAGCTGTTGCTGGGCAGTGCTTACACAGCACCAAGGCCTTTCCTGTTTCTCACACCCCTCAAC
This sequence comes from Chiroxiphia lanceolata, assembly GCF_009829145.1. NCBI lineage: Eukaryota > Metazoa > Chordata > Aves > Passeriformes > Pipridae > Chiroxiphia > Chiroxiphia lanceolata. Next base: position 15,706,462 of record NC_045646.1, on the reverse strand, counting down.
AGTGAACAGGCTAGGGGAGCACAAGAAGCTGGGAGGGAATGCAGTGGGATAGGGGACCCCAGCTGGCTGAAGGAATATCCCACACCATTTTCATGTCATACTCAGTAATAAAACTGGGAGAAAGAAGGAGAAAGGGAGGGCATTTGGAGTTGTGGCATTTTTCTTCCCAGGTAACAGCTATATGTGACCAAGCCCTCCTTTACTGGACATTGTTAAACACCTGCCTGCCCATGGGAAGTAGTGAATGATTCCTTATTTTTGTTTTGCTTGTGCACACAGCTTTTGCTTTACCTGCTAAACTGTATTTATCTCATTTTTACCTTTCTGATTCTCTCCCATCTCACTGTGGAAGAGTGAGAGAGGTGGTGTACAAAGCTTATCTGCCTACCAGATGTAACCCACTTCACCCTTTAGTTTTAAAGCAGCACATAGTTACTATAATCTGGTATTGTATTAATGTGGAGCAACTCCTGGAGAAAACATTTGCTGTTTCATTCTGTGACAAAGAGAGAAGTTAGCTACATATATAATTCACCAGTGTTTTAACATCTTTAAATTTCATTTGTTAAGAGTTTGGGTTACATTACTTCTTCCAATTAAAAATGTCCTCTAATATATTCACTTGGGTAAAACTGATAAAAGCCCAATCCACTGAGTAAATGATTAAGATTTCTAAAAAGATAAAAGGCTGTAAAGACTGTGAAAGAAGAGCTGGAATAACTTTACAGTCTAACTTCCCTCTTGACTCACCCAGATAACCTTCAAAGGAATCAAAAGTAATTGAACTTTCAAACATTAGCACAGCACTTACCGGCTGTCACTCCAAACGTAAGGAAGAGGTAGTGCACACTGGAGGCATAGGCACTCAGGATCCAACCCAGGGCATTCAATATCCCTCCAATTATAGCTGTCAGGCGGCACCCACACATGCTGATGAATAAACCAATAAAAGGACCTGTTAAAAAACATGAAAAAAAAAAGATAAATTATTTAATTCTTTATGCTCTAGTAATTTTTCACATTGACTTTTTTAATGCTTTAAATAAAAGGTAAAACATCAGGCAACTTGTGCAATTCAGTTTATTTTCCATATTACCGCTTAAAATTATGGAAAGAAAAATATGACCAACTGATCAAATACTTAGCAAATACTTGCAAGACCTAAAATCAGAGTTGCCTCATGAAGGATAGACAGTTTAAACAGAGGAAAAAGCTGAAACTGCTGTTCCCAATGCTGATGCTGTGTGAGTGCAGGCCTTTTTCATAAGTAACTAGAAAGTAAACATTTTGTTTTGTTTTCAGTGGGATATTTTAGGCAGATCCAAACACAGCTTTTTCAGTCTTCATTTAGGGAGCCATAGGTGTATATATACATATACATGCAACCATATCCTCCAGATCTTATTTTGAATTGATCCAACCACAACTTAAGAGTAAGTTTTAATTCAGCTGCCAAACTGAAATATAAACTGAATCCAACATTTTCTCCTCCTAGATAGAGTACAGGAAGGACCACAGGCTTCACAGATCATCTGTTTCCTTAACTGTAGTGAGACCTTGAAGTCACAGGCTTCCTTTCCTATTCATCCCGTCTCCTGGACTGACATCCCTATCATCTTCCCTGTTGTTCCCTCTCTCCATCTAAATTGTAAAACTCATCCTAGGGACTTCAAAAGGGCAACTCAGGACAACTTTGTCAGCTCTGCTAACAAAATGGGAAACTAAGAAAATACTTTAGGGATGAACGGCAAACATATTCTAAAAATCTATGTAGTTTTGAAGTAACTGATGCTAGAACATACCTACAATAAGTGTAATGCCCATGCTGAGGGAGCTGACCCACGCTGTTAAGCCACGGCTCTGATTGAACTCTTCAAGCCATTCCATGTTGAGTACTCCAAGGGCCATTTGGGAACCCATGATAAGTATGTGCACAAGGAAAGAGGAAAATACAATCATCCAAGCCCATCCTCCATCAATGTTTGGATTAGGCTTAATTGGCTTACTTCCAACTTTTGAGTCGTCTCCAAAATCATACCCAATATCCTCTCGACTAGCATACATTTTCTCCACAGTATTCTGAAACAAATGCAGTAAATACCTACAAAATACACACAAAAAGATCAGACTTTGTATTTTGGCTATAGTGAGTACCACAAATCCCTATCATATTTCACCACTTTTATCTAGTGCAGTTCTCAAGTTAATACTGTGGTTTCATTGTTCAAATGTAAAATGCTTAGAAAATTGTCCAATTAATTTATTTCTTTGTGTACCTTATTATCATGGCTGTCTATGCAGGAGTATTTACAGGCTAAGAGTAGGCTGCATTATTTCCATTACTATAGATTCTACTTACTTTCAGGCAGCTGAGAGCACTCACTCTTCATGGGTTGACTGTGGTCACAAAAAAGACCGGTCTCTCTCTGTATATTTCTTCACTGTATCACCTTCTGCTGTCCCAATAAGATTTTGTGCCTTTGGGTTCAAGTTCATAAAGCTTTCAGTAAAGAAATGAAATCCTCAAGAGGCAAGTAGATGAAGTTACCCCATCTTTTCAGAGGAAACCAGTTTTCAGATGTATTTCTTCCTTAGCAGTGGCAGAACAAGAATGAAGACAGTAAAAGATAAAAAATTAAGGTTCTTGATTTTCAAAATGCTTTGCTTACATAAATCACAACAAGGGGATTGTTACTACCTCTCTGGGAAGCTTTTTGGTAGAGTCAACGTGACAAACAGTTTGCTATTATGCTTTCAGTTTCCATAGTATTAATCCTTATAATCCTACCAAAACCAAAGAATTCTTCCAAATGAATGTCAGTGCCTATTAAAGTCAAACTGAGACGCAGAGTTATGTGCATAGGTGCACATAGGATCAAGCCATACTTAGCTTAATTTCATTACTTCAGTTTATTCTGTTGCTACTCTGTAAACAAAGATTGCAACACAATGTGAAAATAATTTCAAGACCACTTTTAACTGATTAACATGCAAGGTGCAGAACCCAGCCTTCCCTCCATCTGATTTCTGCTGCAACAGATTGAAATATTACCCAACTGTGGAGCACCACACAGGTTTCCATGGAGACTAGAAATGTAATGATACAATTTACCAGAAATGGTAATTTTTTTGTCTTTCCTTCTCCAGAGAAATAAAAAGAAACATCAGCTTCACGACAGTTGAAACAGAGAAGAAAGTTATCAAAAATTGTTTTAAAAAAGCTCCTTATATATTCTGTGAGCCCTCAGAAGGTGTGTTTCTGGGCTAGCTCCTCACTGCTGCAAATGGGCAGTGAATGGACTAACTCAGATTCTGTACCAAATGAAGATTTGTCTTTAAATGCATGACTGCATTTTGCTTCTCAAGGTACTACCTTTCCAAACTATTTTACTTTTTTTCTGACTGCTAGATGAACACAGAGAGATGGCCCTGGAGTATTCCACGCTGATACACAGATGGAGTCAGAGCTGACTGGTCAAAGCTGTTCCTCTCACAGACACCAGTGAACACCTGTTGACATGTGTGACCTCCCCAGCCTGGCTGTTGGGTAAGTTACCTTTGCAGTCAAGTGCCACCTGACCCTTCCTGGCACTGCAGGTAATAATGTGTAACTAAGGGCAGCTTGGACACATAAGTTCCTCCAAGAGCACACTGATTTGCCTCATACAGTGAGCTGGAGCTAAAATATATTGTAATCCTGGCATCAAATTTTTCACAGACAAATACTCTTTAGTGACTAAGTTCTCCCTAGCCCTAATTTGGCCATGGCAGGTACTGGTGACAGGGAGGAAGAAAAAGAACTTGTGTACATTTAACACTGCATGGACAGATAAACTGGGATCGATTGATGAGTCCACACCTGGCTGCCAGTGGAAACAGGTACTGAAATGCCTTATAGGCTTTTGCTTTCCAAACTGAGAAACAGGAAGAATGGGGATGGTGCTTACAGGTCTTTCCAGAGGTACTGCAGGGTGTTTGAGGCAGGAAGGGTAGCAGGGGAGCCAGGCAGAGCCATGTGGGGGTGCAGACTTGTTTTTTGACGAGAAGACAACAGCCTGGGATAGCCTTATTTACAAACATAGCTCATCCTTCCTCTGCAAAGGGTAGGTCTTAAAGGTGACATCTCAACTCTTTCCTAACAATGTACTTGGAGCCAGATCCCCTGTTGCTGTAGTTTAGAGGACTACCTATGGAGGATTCAGCCCACTCACAAGAGAGAAGACTAAGTGCATAAAGGCGATAAACGCAGTGAATAATCATGCTAATGGGAAGTCATGAGAAACAGCAGAATGAAGGAAAATCACAAGCTATTATACATGCTCTGCATAAGATTAATGAAAATGTATGATGGATATTACGGTACATCTTTGATAATGGAATACAAAATTATGTAACTGAAAATTCAGAGTCAGGATGAAATGTGAGGCCTCACCTTTCTCTTTTATGCTTTTGACTGGTTTTGTGCACACCTGAATCCTGATACTGGATACAAAAATTTTCTTCTTTGGACAGGAAATTGATACATCTTTTACATATTTTAAATTATTTGAAGCAAAAATAATTGACATTGAGCTGCAAAGACATGACAGTCAACTTTGCAGTCTTGCTGACAGAATGGGCTTAGACTGAGTAGATGCAAGTTAATGTCATACTTGCATCAACCTCCACAAATCTTCAGAAAACGCATATATTTTCCCTTTGAACTGGATTCTTGCTTATTATTACTGTTTTACTGTTAACTTTTCCCTAACGTCACAATTTCAGAGTGAATACACTCAAAAGCAAGCAAGTCATCTCCAGTAACTGCACAGACTCTCAGGCTCTGGATAAAGTAAGGAATGGATGCCTGGATCACCTTCCCAGTACTGACTCATCTCCCCATGGCCTGTTGTGCCTGGGAGAAATGCACTTACCTGTCCTCAGCCTTCTTCCCACACCACAGCACAGCCAAAAACAGTCTCATGAAAGGCAGAGGAGCTCAAGGGAATCTTTGTAATTATGAAATCCTAGAGAGCCAGGGCAGTTTCCCCAGTAAGCAAGGCAGTGAAGACCCATTCACAGTAACAATGTTTGAATACAGCCCCTCACAGGGAATTGCATTTAAAGGCAGGACAATCTGGATTCCTGTTTGGTCAGCTGGAGAAGACCTAGATTTTTTTTTTCAGAAAAGCTTTTAGGACTGTATGCACACAAAGTATGCAGAGCTCTTAGAAAAATGGCCCAAACAGCAGTGCCTGCAAAGATGCTGAGCTTTTTTGAAAATCTGACTCATGAGCTATTTCAGGGACAAATGCAGGTGTTGTAATAAGACCATAGTTAGCAGCAAAACACCCAAGTTCCCTGTACTATCAGTGGAGCTATGGCTCTTTAGCCTGCAGTTGAATATATCATTGAAAAACATCTGATCTTGATATAAAGTCCATATGATGAATAATTGACATATACTTGGGCAACCTCTTCTAACACACGACTGCCTCAGTATTAAAAGTTACAGAATAAAACTGTACTTTAAAGGCACCTCCAATGGATAACTCATAAACATATTATAACTAGTAATGAGTTTTGCTTTGCAATATTCCCAGTAGACATACCACATGTAATTATTTGTCTGCTGAAGGCATACAGAAAAAAACATTGCTAAAAACATCGTTTATTTTGGTTTTCATATGTTTTGGCAGTCTGACCTCACCTAGCCAACACGAGCACTTCAGCTGTCAACGACTTCACTGGAGATGTGAACACTGGCCACTTCTGCCACTCAGAGCCCCAGTGGCAGGAGTGCGTGTCCAGCAAAGAACACAAAATCGGGGAAATTAAATGTTCAAAAGGCTAACTGCCAGGGTCACAAGTTTGCATAAAGCCGGCAGCGGTTCCATTTCCAGACTGGGAGTGCTTCCCTGCTGTCCCTTCCCGAGAGCTGTTTCCCAAGCCCTGCTCTGACCCCCCCGGGCGATCCCTCGGTGCTGTTCTGCCGCGGTGCGACCCACGCGTGGTGCCACGTCCCCGGGGACTGCGGGGATTGGCTCAGGCAGTAAAACATTTTTCTCCCAAGGGAACGGGCAGCTTTTGCCAAGGGAATGGTCAGCTTTCACCGGGCATGCACCTTTGTTTTGTACGGGGTTACGGGAGCAGCCCGAAGGCAGGGGATGTACTTTTCGCCCCAAGATAACAGATCTGGGAGCTCCACATGCTGAGCCTTCCCCCAGCACTCCAGTGAGGTTTCCCTATGCGATACACCGCCGGGGCGCGCACGGTCGCCCCTGCCCGCGCCGGGGCTGCTCCGAGGGCAGCGCAGCAGCGCCGGTGGCGAGCAGGGCGAGGGCCCGGGCACGGCCCGCGGGGCTGCGGCGGGGGCGGCGTTCTGGAGGGCGGCGCGGCGGCGGCACCGCCCGCCCGCGGAGCACAAAGGATGACCGCGAGTTACCCCGCTGCGGCTGCGGCAGCGGCGCTCCCGGCCCGCCGCGGGTCACAGGGGTCCCCGCAACCCCCGGGCAGCCCCGCGCCCCTGCCCGCGCTGCACCGTGCGGGGACAGCCCGGCCCGGCCCAGCCCTGCGCGCCTTTGCCGCAGGCGGTCCCTGCCCGCTCCCGTCCCGGTGCGGGTGCGGTGCTGCGGCTCCCGGCTCCTCCCGAGGTACTCACCGCGCCGGGCTCCGCCAGCGCCGCCGTCCCTGCCCGCCACGGCGCCGAGCCCTCGCTGTCAGCCCAGCCCGAGCCCCGAGAGCTGCTGCGGTGTCCACCTGCGCCCGGCCCCGCTCAGCCTCGCCCCTGCTCGCCGCCCCGGGGCTTATTTTCCATTGGAGTGCGGCACTGGTCTGGGGCCCCCTGCCCCCCGGGCGGCTCGTCTTCTGCACCGCCTTGTCTCCATTCCCTGCAATTTCAAATCTCCACGCTCTTTCATTCCTGCGATACCGGCTAATTCTGGTTTGGCGGAGCAGATTTGCAATCCTCTCACATGCACACTCTTGTGGCTGAATGAAGTTTATTGCTGCACAGGTTATCGCCGGAAATTTACATCCCAGAGAGTTAGAGGATATAGTCCAATAAAAGCAGCCAGTATCAAGATCTTAACGGCCGTTGAATTATGTTTACTTCTTCGTTGAATTTATGCAGCTAAACCACCCTAAGAATGAAGCTCGAAAGTTTCACTTTATGGTACCATATTTGTGTAATGAATAAGTATCAAAAATATTAGTCCCTTAGCAGAAAAGCTGCAGAAATACATTATTTTTTCAGACCAGTATCCACACCTCGGTCGTATCTTTCTGAATAATCTGACTAATGAGGTATATATTCTGCAGTTCATTGTTTTGATTATTTGCAATGAATATACCCAGGCTAAAGTGATTTTATGCCACCATACAAGACTTTCATCATCGAAGAATCTTGATGTCCTAGCAGTGCACCGAGTAGTATAAATGAAGACTGTTCAAGAATATCTAAGAAGTACTTTGAGAGAAAAGAAAATAAGGAGAGGCCAACAGGAATGTTTTAATGGTGTTATTAATGCTGTCTGTGTGCAAGACGTGGTAGTACAGAATCTGTTAGAATTGGTTTTAGAGGGGTTAAAATATGTGTTTGGGGCTTTTTATATATTTTTTTCCTACATTTTTATTTGACTGTTTGGTTTATCTGCTGTTTACACATGAAAATCTCATCTATTTTTTAATTTTAAAATTGTGCTGCTCCATTATGTATTTAGTCTATCAAATATATCATTATGAAACACTTCTATCTGGGTTAGATTCAAGTGTGTGGCAGACTATGGGCTGTTGCTATGGCTTCAGTCTTTACATAAAACTTACACTACTTTGCATTGTAGTCTTCAAAAAATAATCCTTTCCTACAATAAACAGCTGGGTTACTGTCAGAGACTTGTGATTGGGTTATTTATTTCTCCTTCATAAATAAAGCTAGATTTGTCATTTTAAAAGACTATGACACTGCATTGCAAATGTGTGTCATTCTGAAGTATACATATTCCTTGGTTCCTTTGCGTTTTACAGAAAATACCTTGCCCAACAGTGTATGGGCATTCTTATCCCGGAATTTAGCTTTGGTATTAGCTTTTTGGCCGAAGTCTGGTTTCTTAAAAGGTTAATGCTAGGTATTTGACATTTGAAATCTGCTGCTTATTGACTCATGTTATTACTCAAGTTTGAGACACATATATTCGCACTTGTGAATTATCTAACAAGCTAACGTGCTTTATTAATCTGGCACAGAAATAGATTTGACTGGCTGTTAACCCCACATTGCCTCCAGTACCTGAGATGCTGCCTGTGTGCCTAAATCCTTGTGCCAACAGAGATTTGATCTGATAGAGAATTCACTTAGCTGTGTCATACTGCTTCAGCAGTTCTGCTTCATGTGTCATTGTGGTTCTGGGCTATAAGCCTGGATTTGTGTTGTCTCTTGGGAAGGTGAGTATGTAAGGACCTACTTGAATTTTAACCATTAAATTGTGCAGGTCTAGCAGCAAGGGTACAAACTATGTTCAGTAAGGAAAAAGTCCATTTTGTAAGAATGGGAAAGACAATTCTATGGTATCAGAAAAAGTGCAGTTTTTGGCAAAGATGAATAAGGTGCCTGATCCAGTAAAATAAGATGTAAACCAAGTCTGACAGATTCTGGTGCACCCATGCACGATCCCATGCATCCAGTCACAATTCCATGGACTCGGCTTCAGACTTTTGCTCCTTGTTTTGCCATTCACTATTGCTGGCAAGAGTCCAGCTCAATGATCTTTGCCACTCCCCTTCGGGTAGTTTTAGATCGTTATCAGATCTCCCCTTATTTTCTTCTTTGCCAGGCAAACCAAGCCCAACTTCTTCAACATCTCTTCACAAGTCACGTGCTGTAAGCCATTTACCATCTCATCAGCCCTCTGCATGTCCCTCTCCTGTTTCTTGAAATCCTTCTTGAACTGGGGAGCCCTGAACAGGACATATTATCCCAGGTGTGGACTCATTAGCACTAAATAAAGAGGGATAATAATTTCTATTCATCTGCTGTCCATGCTCCCTTCCTAATGTAGCTCAGTGTATGGTTCACTTTCTTTGCAATGAAAACACCCTGTTGGCTCGTGTCCAACCGAGTGTCCGCTGTAACAGCCACAAGCTTTTCAGCTGCTGCTGCCCTGAGCCTGCACTGGTGCCTGGCACTGTCCAACCCCATCTGTACACTGCACTCCTCGTTAAACTTCATGGGGTTTCTCTTGACCCGGGTCTCAAAGGCCTCTCAACTGAAACTCCGCTGTTTGTTTTGAAAACCACCCCTTCTAAGTTAGTATTGTCTGAAAATCTGCTGCAAGTGCATCCTGTATCCAAGTTACTGGCACCACTATTGACTCCAGACTGTTTTGTTTGTACTGGTCACCAACTAAACATCAACCCATTGATTCCTACTCTTCAAGCCCAGCAATCCATCCAGTTTTACCCATCTAGCAGTACTAGACCATACTGTTCAGCTTTTTCCTCACCCTGGGCTCCAACCACTTGCTTAATTCCCATTGCTTACAAAGGCAGCTGTGCTGGAGAGCTTACAGACCATTCAGCCCTCTGCAAATGTGTATTGATGAACATATAAAGTGCTATTTAACTTCCCAGCATTTTTCCTCCACTTCTGCTGCAGTGCTGATTATTCTCCTCCCTAAAGCTCTCATTAAGTCAGCACCCTGCTTCCCATGACATGGTGGTGCTGCAGTGATTGATGAGGGAGTACAGGTTTGAAATAAAGCCTGGTTGGTGCAGGATCAAGACACAGAACAGAAAAAACATCCTCCTCCCACTTTTGTTCAATCACTGAACTTTTAACCAGTGTGAAGAAGCATCAAATAATCTGTTCAATTCTTTCTTTTACAATTATTGCTAATAGGAAAGATAATTTATGGTATTTATAGATTTTGCCTCTACTTTCTTCCAGAGGCCTCTTTGGGTTACTGAAGAATTCTGTGTATTTGCAAGGGCATGTTACATTGGTCCTGGAGTAAGAAGGAAAACAAGCCAAACTTAATGCTGTAATTTGCTATAGAGACTGCACAGAAGTACAGCTTTCTTATGACACCTTAAAAGCTTGTGTGTTCTCTTCATTTTGGTAACTCCAGATTGCCAAACAGAAATAATGCATATTTTCTTGTTTTCTCACTGCCTGTCTGAGGAGAATCCTTGGTATCTTTGGTGGATTCACCACAAACAACATTCTCAAACAATACCCCGAGCAAGTATGAACATTTTCAGCAACTCCCCCGCCTACTCCCATGATAGCTGCAGTCTTACTCAAATGGGAAAGAATGAACTAATTTGCTATCTTCAAGTTCACCAAAGACTGAGGATAGACCATGGGAATGGAATTCAAAAATAGAAGAAAAAGCAACATTTTTATCATTGCTGCCATGGAGAATTCCTTTTGGAGAATAACTACTTGTCTTTTCTTTTTCTGCTCTCCACAGCTGCATTACAGCAGCTACAGATATGGAGGGACTAAGAAAGTTCTGTCCAATTTTCTTAGATCCTTCAGGGGGACACTGCAGAATCATAGAATGGTTTGTGTTGGAAGGGACCAACAGATCATGTAGTTTCAAACCTGCTATGGTTGGGAACATCTTCCACTAAAGCAGGTTCCTCAAAGTCCCATTCAGCCTGGTCTTGAACACTTCCAGGGATGGGACAGCCACAGCTTCTTTGGGCAACCTGTGCCAGTGTCTCACCAAGCTCCCAGTGAAGAATGTCTTCATAATATCTAATCTAAAGCTACCCTCTTTCAGTTTAAAGTCATTAAACTTGGTAAAACACCCTCTGGGTATCCTATGAGAGATGTGAGAGTTTCCTGGAGTGTATTGAAAGGACAAAACAATGTTTCTCATCAGATGAGGATGCTGCAGGGGTTAACAGTCCTGCCTCAGAGGCTATTTCGTCAATGCCTTGACAAGATTCACATTAGAAGTTCCCCCAGCAAAACTGAGTATTGCCTCACATGAAAGATTGGGGCCAGGCTCTTCCTGCCACAAGAAGTGCAGTACGAATGAAGTGGGACAGTGAATGGGAACAGGACACTGAGCTGGCAGGGTACAGTGGGTGGGTAGGAGTATGTACAGTGGCTTCTGCTCCTGAACTGGAGTGCCACTACCCACATACTTTTAAGTTCTTCAGTGGCAGCAGCAGCAGCAAACCTGGGGTTTCGTGTTGTAGATAAAGATATCCATAGGAAAACTAATGTTTTGCAACTCCTTATAGTTATTTCCCTGATTCAGAAAGTCACAGCACAGGAGGAATGATACTTGCTCACAAAACAAAGGAAGAGATGACAAAACAGTCCTTTCTTGCAGTGCTGTTTAATTTCAGCTTTATACGTTAGCAATCCAAGTTCCATATTGAGGAGGTAAAACAAACTATGTTATCAAAAAGAACTCTATTAGTCCTAAGTGCTGTTGTAACACTAACATGTTTTGCACATGGTGATATCTTGCTTTTCTGGTTTAAAACGTGTGAGCATAAGGGTGTGGTTGCAGTTGGCTGAACATCTGAAGTACGGTGTGAGGAGAGAGAACTCGGGGGCCTCTGATATGATTCACAGTGGCACTGCAGTCACTTCCTCCTGGTCAAACTTGTGCATGTAAGAGATGGCAGAACATTCAGTGAGAACTGCATGACTTGGTCATGGGTCACACCTGTTGCAAATATATGACATTAACTGCAAATTCCAGCAAGGTCAAATTAGGACTGAACTAGTTAATATAAATTATTTATTTCAGTGGTACCAAGGCTGAGTCCTGCACCCTGTGGCATTCAAGTCACAGTATTAATCTGTGTGCAGTAGCTTTCTAAAATTTTCATGCTTGGAATATTTTACTCCAACGGGTCCGAAGTAAATGTTTTGCATGTCTTATCCAAATCAATAAATTTGGTTTTACTGCAGATTAAGCATAAAGTTTTAAATGTATTCCTAGCTTTGTTCTGTAGTTTTCTTCATGCTTATCTTGACGGGCATTTAGGTCAAAAGAATCCTGATCTGTAAATATTTTCAAAATATGATCTAAAACAGTGTTTGTGCTTGTAAATTTTGAGTTCATCTGAGATGGATTTGTGATTTTCCTTTTTGTTTCCCTTTTTATTCTCTGTAGCACCACTGCCAAAGTATTACATTCTTTATAACCAGTGCATGAAATATCAATGCTTTTATGAAATCCGAACATTGACATTTTGGTAACTTGATTTGTATAAAATCCCGAAGCAATATATTTTCAGAAAGGGTAATTTTTAAACACCAGAACTGCAATGATATTATGATTCATGAGAACAGAGCAAGTAAACAATGATTAGAGACAGGAGGAGACACGTACGCTGTCCTCCACTGGATCGAGAGCTGTAAATATGTCAGCCAAGTTAGAGCAGGTAACCCTCAATTCACAGCTAAACTTCATTGTGTGATTAGTGGCTCAGATCTCATAAGGTCGCCTCCATCAGTACTTGAACCAGGTATTTTCAGGTTGTGTGAAGCTGCCAGGGTGTTCTCAGTGTTCTCCTGCTGTTGCACTCCGCAAAGCTGCACGGGCTGTTTTGGAGGGCTGGGGTGTGACTGATCTGCATTAGGCCAACAAAACCCAGAGATTCTGCAACAGAGATCGCTGTGAGAGCTCAGCTGGAACTATTTGTACAAAAGCTGCCATTATGCATCCAAAGTAGAGTCATTCCTTCCTTCTCAGTAACTGTTCCAATGTCACTTGCTTGTTTTGTTGGGTTTTTTTCAGTCTCTCTCTGTACAGCACTCATATTATAGTACTCAATAGCTACAGTTTTTGCTAAACAGAGATAGGGAGGGAAGTGGAATGTATTATTAAATTGCCTCAAGTTCCTTAGAAAATTTTACTAAATATAAACAGGAGTGCAAAATAGAAGTATATTTTGTGGGTTTTTTTGATTTGTGAGCATTTTGTAAACTTCAAAATGAAATTCAGACATTCCATTAAGGCCTGGGTTACGTTTCCCTGTTAAGTTCTTGTTCTTGAGCTGTAAAGGGAGAGCTTCCTTTGAAATGTATAACAGCAGAAACTAAACAGTTGTTGCCTTGTGCTTAGTTTGTCTGTATCTCAGTGTATAAAGAAATATTTGCAACTTTTCAAGGTCAACTAAACTTTCAGTGGTAGATTATCACTGTGCTAATCTACATGTGAACCCCTCCCAGCACTCCTTCTCACCCTTTCTGCAGAGAGTTCCAAGAGAAAATAACAGTTCAGATTATATGCCATCCATGGTTGTCCTACAGGTACCACTACCTACAGGTTGCCCACCTTCCAAATGACATTACATGTATCAGAAACTCGGTCCTATTCAGGACTCTGAAGCTGGACCAAGTGCCTCGTGCTTCTGTGAGCTGGAGCAGTTTCCACACGTTTTGTGGGGCACACAGAGCACCAGAGCTTGTTTTCTTACCACACAACAAACTGCAAACCAGCAGGATCGTGAGTCCATGGGACTAAAGGTGTCAGATCATTTGTGTGGATATCATGGACTGGATCATCAGGGTATTTAGATGAAACTGAAACATTGACACATTCTGAGCAGTTACTGTCAAATTGTCTCTGGGAAGGTGAGACTTCCGTGAGATTAAGGGTGACCTGTTGGGTGGAAGAAATCGTGCTCTGATTTCTAAGGAAGCAGTGAAAACAATGCAATACCTTTAGGAATGTTTCACATCCAATACAGAATGAAAAGTGCAATATAGGTCATTTGTTTCATTATCAAATTAGTAACTGCTCTTCAATAATACAATTTCTGTTACTTTTGCTATTTATTTTAGATTTTTTAAATAAATATGTTAACATCCACATCTAAAGAAATCACCGTGGTGTAGTGATGATTGCAGAAAGTAACCTATCAGCAATGAAATTTTAGATTTCAGGGCTTTAATATTTTAGAAATTACCTCGTATTTGGTAATATAATGGACTAAATTGCTCCGGGTTTTTTTTCCCCCCAAATTTGATAGCATTGCTTTAAGTGGTGCAGAATGAAGCTGTTTTCAGAATCTGCCTAGCAACAAGAGCTGCTCTCTCTCCCTCTAGTGGAAGATAATAAAATAGTTTTCTTTCAGTTTTTTCATATGTAGACCATCAAATAATACTGTCAGAGGTTGAAAGTTTTTCTAAATAAGAATATATCATAATTTGTGTTTACTGTATAACATAAATGTTATACGAATAGCACTGTAATGCTTTATGTTTGCATATTAATATTTTTCTGCAAGTGCACTGTTTTTAAAGTGATTCTATGGATTGTAAAATATTTATATGTATAAGTATTTACAGATACCGAGACACTTTCTAAAAAAAACAATAAAGGCCACGAAGTTAAGATTAAAAATAACTCCTAATCTCAAAAGTAAAATACAGGATGCTTAATGTTGAACACAGGAGCAGCTTGCTTGGTATTTGCCAGATTGATCCTCAGTTTAAAAAGAAAGTACCTAAATTATAAACTTTTTATTTTAGCCCAAAGTGCTTTCAGTATTTGTGGTGTTCACCAAGAGGAGTGCCACAATACTTGGATGCAATGTGTATCTTCTTTTTATAATTAGATGCTACAATCTACTGCTTTGTTTCAGTCTCCTAATAAACAAATTTTTAAAGAACAGCATAAACATCTTCCAAGCATTTAGTATTCATTGGGAGTACAAACTGCTTATATAAGTAAAGATTTACAGGACTAAGTCAGTAATTAGGGTAGTAGAAAATACTTCTTATGTACTACTGATTAAACAAGATATGCCTATAATTACTCCACTTCTAGTTTCCAAAATGTACCAAGACCATTATTTCTTGGCTGGATTCCTGCTGCTGTTTTTCAGGGGCAAGTTTGATTTCTAATTAGGCTGCTGAGCTTCTTTTTAGTGTATTTTTCTATTTTGTGTTTTTATCTCACTTTCTCTATTAGTACTTTTCTTTCCCTTCCCTGTTGCCATACAACACTTCACACAGGTAGGTGAGGAAGCTGCCAGTCCAAGGGGATCTGTAGGCACATGCAGGTAACTTGAGAGTCTTCATCTTTTCGGGAGAGGCACTTTCCCACCTGCAAGTCACTGCCTTGCACTGAGTTTGTCACTGTGAACATTTCAGTTCGATTTCATTTGGATTTGTGTATTTGTTGTTCTTACCAAGTAACTAAAGGGTAACAAAGATACTCGACAAGAAGTGTTGGGCGACAATTCTAGGTTGCCACTGCCTCACTCAAGTACTAGCAGAAAGTAGATCTCTGAGCAAGACAGGAGAGGTTTTATTTTCTTGCACGGAGGAATGACTCCAAGGACTGTGGTGCAATGAGTCAGTCGAATTGTAATTGCTTTAAGAAGCAGAGAAACTTAGAGAGGGGGGTGAAACAGTGCACTGAGAGATGATACAGGAGAGATGGTGGAAATGCTAGTATGGCCTCCTGTCCGCACTTAAAATTCTCCCCCAGCATAAGGAAGAGAGGTAACGGAGGGACAGAGGGATGTGTGAGACAGTGCTTTTGTGGCCGCCCAGCAGCTCTGCACTTTCATCCCAAAAGAGATAAGCTGGCATAAATGCGTCCCATGCTCTGGAATCTGGCAAACTGTTTACGGCTCAGTTAGTTTGTGTTGTTTTGGGAGGGTGATAGAGAACGAAAAGCAGAGGAGCAAAGTGCGAAAGGGACATTTGTCCACAAATGGAGAGAAATAATAGATTGCTGGACAGGATAATGTCATCCCACACACCAGCCTGTAGTCGTGGGTTATGTTTTCCCAAATGCTCATTCCTTTCCTTTCAGTGTAATAAGAATGTAATAAACATTGTTATTTGAGGGAGAGCAAGGGCGTGGGCTCCCGGGGCGTTCATTCAAGCCAGCTCTTAACTTCGCCCTGGTTGCAAAGTGGACTCTGGAGCTCCAGTGGCCAGTGGTGCCGGAGGCCCTGGCACATGATGGAGGTGCCGGTGCTGCTGCTGCAGCCGCTGCAGCTGAACTGGCACCAAACACACTGAATGAAAAAACAAACTCATAAATGTCCTCTAGTTTAAATCAGTTGATCGTCTGTGGGGTTGTATTAATAGGGAATGCAAATATGATTTTAATACAACTTTATTACGTGTTAACAAAGGAAATGGTTGTTAACTTCTATATGTATCATTTTAGAAGTACTTTTGGTTCATGATTTGAAATGTTTTTTCACCCAATTAATGTGTTCCTCACACTGGGATGATGATTATTTCAGCCTCAGAATATTTCCAGGTGCACTGTCTCTAAGGTTAAGTATTGCAGACCTTCTCCTCAAGATCTTTTTCAAAAAGGCACATACTTTATTCAGCTCATTTCATTACTGACCCGACAGTTCCGCCTGTTTGTACCTTTCAGTGCATTTCTTAACAGAAATGTAATGCGACTGTAATGAGGAGCTATAATTAGTATTAATGAGGCTTCCTGGAAGGAGCAGTCATCGCAACATTTTACCGTCCCTAAAAATAATAATGTTCCAGTGCCTCTGGCTGCCTCCGATCCCGGGGCGGGGTCGTTGTCCCCCCGATCCCAGTGCGAGATCGGTGCTCCCCCCGATCCCGGGGCGGGGTCGGTGTTCCCCTCAATCCCGGGGCGGGGTCGGTGTCCCCCCGATCCCAGTGCGGGATCGGTGCTCCCCTCAATCCCGGGGTGGGGTCGGTGTCCCCCCGATCCCAGTGCGGGATCGGTGCTCCCCTCAATCCCGGGGTGGGGTCGGTGTCCCCCCGATCCCAGTGCGGGGTCGGTGTCCCCTCGATCCCGGAGCGGGGCCCCCTCAGGACGCGCGGATCCAGCGGAGGCTCCGTGGCGGCCCCGCCCGCCCGCCAGGGGGCGCCTGGCGCAGCGGCCGCCTCAGGGGCTGGCGCGGGCGGTGCCGCGTCCCGGCCGTGTCCGCGCCGTGCGGGAGCCGGGATCGGGAACACCGATCGGGAACACCTTCAGCCCCGTTTCGTGCCGGACATGGGCAGCACCTCCGTGGGGAACGCCCGGTGCCGATGTGACATGACACACCGGGCGGGCGCTTCGGGCGGTGCGCGTCGGGAGTGACGCCGGTGACACCAGCGCAGTGACAGCGGGTCGCGCTGGGGGCAGGCACCTTGCAGGTTCTGAAAATGTTGAATTATTTGGCAAGAAAACGCTGGTTTTTCTGGTTTTTTTTAGTATTTATTTTGTCAAAAATCCATCTGAAAATGTTGCTACTTCAGATGTAGCAAATTAGATTAAACATGTATTTTAAATCCTCTATTAATTTCTTTTACGCTGTTGCCAGTTTACTGAAGTTTTGATGGGCAATTTAAGTAAGGCCGCTATAGAAAATGGGCGGTTATTGCTGAATGCATAATTAGTCTGTATCCTTGGAATTCTGTAAAACTTTGCTGCACTAAATAACAGCTGTTAATGCCTGTGGAGTATCTTTAGTATGCACGATTCATAGTACTTTGCAAATCATTAAAACATTACATTGTTTCACAAACAATGCCATGTACGTCACAGAGGAGCCAAGACGCACACTGGGAGCAGACTGCCGAGAAGACGGAAATAATGAGCTCGTCCTTTGACCCCATTTTGATGACTCTTTGACCCAAAAAGTGGGTAGTGCTTGATAGGCGGGTAAGGCTGAAAATCAGGCCCTCTGAGGAGGTTACAAATTGCACGCAGGAAACCTTAGAACCTCTGGTATTCACATCAGGCTTAGAAAACTATCCATGGTTTCAATATTTATTGAAATACACCTGACATCTGTTAGAAAGGAGGGATCCTTGCTGTCAGCTCTGCTATTCTGAGTGCAGAATGCAGTACAGCAAGCATATGCAAAGTCTGACCTTTGTGTCAAAGTTAAACGACCCTGGTCTTGCTCCCTGCAGTTCTGGAGAGGTGGCGAAGTTTCTGGGTTTCACCATTGACCTTATCCCCACCTTTTGAGAAAAAATGTTGTGGACTAACTAAGAAGACTACAAAATGATGAGGTCTTCATTTTCCATAGTTACAGCAGCTTTACCAAACCACATCTAATCTTACTCCGTCAATAGCCAACTGCAAGCCCGTGTTACCTTTTGCAGAGTTACCATCAAGGCCCTTGACCTGATTCTGCCAGAGCGCTCCAGGCAGTTTTAGATATCTGTTCTCACAATATCATTTGTCAGACTGAGGTTTTGGCTTACAGAAGATCAGAAAGAAGAACAGTTATCAACTCATTGCCAAGTCATCATTTCAGGGGGAGAGCACAGCAAAAGAAAACTGTTACTACCTCTTCTTTCAAATGTTACATTATTTTAACTAATTTCACCCTCAGTGTTATTCACCATTTATTAATGTTCATTTACAAACAGAAGGAAAAAACCTCCTACATGTTGATAAAAATGGGGTTTGAAATACTTTAGTTATAGTAAATAATTAAATAAATTGGAGAGAAGCCTGGATTATGTAAATCTGTACACTATGAAAATTGCCAATAGATATATAGAGAGTCTCATGAAAGACACAAGTTTCATTATTGCCCACAACTCAGGACCAAGTCCATACCAAGGGAACACATATGACATTGATCCTGTAATTGCACATCTGGGGCCAAAACCATACAGAGAATTTTTCTGGATTTTTTTTCATGTATTTACAGATTTACATTTAAACTTGCTGCCTACTTTAAGTCTCTTGTTTAGAGAGGCGTGATGGGTTACTAGTTTTTAAATATTTTAGAAGTCTTATGTTCATCTGCTTCCTTCTGAACTTCTGGCCTCTTTAAGATGTTTCAATTTGACACCTAAAAATTGAGATGCTAATGACTTCTGATGCTTTGATAGCAGTGCAGTGTGTCGTATTGTTTAATGTATTTTGATTTATGTCTTTCTTAGTGCAGTTAATAATTTTGCCTACAGTTAGCTGGAGTGGCCTGCAGCTGCTCCCCTGAAATCTGTGGGAGTCTTTCAGCTCTGACGCCAGCATGAGCCGGGCTGTGCTCTAACCTAGAGACCATGCAGCTGGCTTTTAACATACTTAGCTGGGTATGAAATCATTGTATTAGTCAGAACAATGAGGAGGCAGAAGCAAAGCTAAAATTGAGGCTTTAAGGATCTGACTCATTCGGTTTCTGGCACAAGGAGGTGCAAATTGCACTTCCTGATTCTGCTGCGCACCTACCAAACCCCAATTACAGCACACCCCAAATGCGCTGGGCTCTGAAAAGACCCACTCACTGCGTCAGCACATCCCCATGTAACCTGTATGTCGTTGCTCTCGTTGCTAATGTACCATTTGGAAGCTGATGTTTGCAGGGTGTTAGCTGGAAGATGGCTGTGTGTTGCTGCAATTCTCCATGCCAGTTTTGCAGTCTTTGCCACCCCGAGAGCCCAGCTTGTAGTGCTGGTGCCCTGAGAGTCTTCAGCTGGACAATAACCTGACAGATGCAGAGCCTCCATCCTCTCTGCTGGCAATGAGCAGCATATTGCCTAGTGGGTTTTTTTTCTCAGAGATAGCAATAATATGGCTTTTCAGACATGTTCTATTTGTTCCATCAACCACAATATGTTATTACCCCAATTCCATACAACTATATACCAAAAAAAAAAAATATGAGAAAAGCCCAAAGCTGGCAAACCCACTGTTGTCTTGCTGAAAGCATGTTGCAGCCCCTTTCAAGTCACAAGCCCTGGCTGGGAAGTATCAACAAAATGCAGTGGGTTGTAGTCATGTGGGTCAGATCCAGCAGGTCCTGTGCATGGAGGCAGCCCCACAGTGCACTCAGCATGAAGAACCAGCCAAAGGAAATTCTGCCTGCAGATCTGTGCTGGTTACAGCAAAGGAGGAGCTTTTGAGGGCAAGTCAGAGAAGATGGTAGACACGTTTTACCCAGTGCTCTCGTCATTCCTGGTGCACACATCCCTGCTTGCTGCTGTTTGCTACATGACATACCAGCCTGCAGCTGGTAGTAAACCTGAACACAGCAGGGCATGCTGCAGCTAATTATTTAGGACTTCCATAAACATCTGCTTTGGGGAAAAGACTATTGTCATTCTACGGCTTGGGACCAAAATTTTGATGAAAATATGGAGGTTTTGTGGTTGTGTCACCCACATTTTCCAAGCCACTTCTGTTTTTCTTCCACAGTTAAAATGCACTAAGTACATCTGAGATTCTCAAAAGATATGAAGAGAGACCCAGGAAGGATTTTTCATTTAAAGGTGAGTTAGTTTTTCAGTTGAATTGTTATTTATATGTATTTATTTCTACAGCATTTAGGAGATGCTCTCTTGAACCTCCCTGGACAAATGGAAGGCCACAGGACTACGTAAAAACAGCAGTGATTCAATCTCAGCTGCAGAATTGAGTAATAAGCAGTGAGAATGATGTAGAGCTCAATCACACCTTTCATCTTGCTTAGCTATACTTACCTTACTGAGTATAGACCTTGTAAGAATCAGTTAATCTATCTCCCATGGGCTATTCTATTTCCTATTCCTTCTCATATTACTTTTAATATTCCATTATTAAGGAGGATTTATTTCTAAAATATTTTTAGACATTTCTTAGAAAATTTGGAAACAACTTTGAAGTCTTGTCTTTGAGCTGTTTAAGTTGGCTGAAGGGACAGGTGAGGTGAATTACATGCAATTAAATAGTTTATATAATTCGTGGCGTAAGAAACATATCAAAAGCTTTTTTTTTTTCCTATTCTACCTGGGTGGAAGAAAGATTTTTGTAAGGTTTTCAGAGAGGAATGCTAGAAAACTGGAACCCGAAGAATATTGACAGAGTGATCAAATGTCCTCCCCAAATAACAACAACAAAAGAAACAATGATGGTATATGTTCTCTTTGCTGTGAATCAGAGCAGCTAAATTATATACAATATGTCTTAGGCTACTAACAGGTATTCTCCTTAACACAACTAATTAATTAGGAGATTTGCATTATAAGTAAGAGGATCCGAGTTTTGTTACTTTGTTTCTCTAAAATTTTAGGCCACATTAAATCTATGATAGCTGTGAGGTTATTGTATTTATTAAATATTCGTATCTCTTACTATTACTTTTTTGAGTCTGTGGTGGCATAAAAAAATTGTAAATGCCTCAAGAAGGACTCACATTCTAAATAAGTAATGACATCCTAGACATTTTGGTTTTGAAGTGACTTCTGTATTTTAGCTTCTCTTTAATTTCTCTTGCCTCTTTTGCTTCTTTTTTTACAAGGAGCAGTATTTTAACAACACGGAGAAGGCAACAGATGCATGAACTACTCCAGTTTCAACAGAGAAAAAATACAAGGTGGGTTAACTTTTTTTGAATATACAGTCAAGTTACTATCCTTTAATTATCAGGTGTTGGTAGGCATTAGTGTACTGTTGAAATGGCTAGCTTTCTTTTAAATTCATGTTTTCCAACTAGAAGTCTGGTTATTCCCCACATAAAATTCCTATCAATAAAGGGATGAATTTAAGACTACAGTTTGTGTTACACTCAAAGAATGAAACTATACCCAGTAGGCTAAACATCAAAAGAATGGAAATACCACAGATTATTTATCTCAGTAGTAGAAAGAACTATTTCTGAGAAATATGGTTTTATACTTAAACTCTGCAAGATATATTTGAAGATTACTCTTAATATTCTTCAGGCAGTCTGCTCCCTAAGATTTGAGTCATATATGTCTTTATTGCCTCAGTAAGTTCAAACTTATAAAATTTTCCTACTTCTGAATTATATTTAGTTCATCATTCTCATAAATTAAGTTCACCATATTGCTATACTCCATTTGTATTGTGAACCTTCTTCAAATGATATTTCTTAGATTTTGGAATAGATCATTGGTACAAAACCAAAATACTTTTGAATGTGTCCCATCTTCTAAACATTTTATCTATAGCTAACAACATTCTTTCTCACGAGTCTGAATAAAACTGCAACACAAATTGGAAAGCATTCAGCATCAATTCCCATACATCCATCTCAAGCCAGTCCTATCCCATTGAAACCAGCAGTACCCTTTGGCTTTAGTGGAAGAGAGTCCATTATTTTAGCTAGAATTATACATCATTTCCTGGCATCATGTACTTTGGTCTGTGGTAGTTTTTTGCATCTAGGCACAGTAAAGAAATCAGATGGTATCCTTCTAGGCAGCTCGGTTTCCTTTGTTGTGAGATATGAGAAGGATCATAGTGGTCCCAGGCAAGAGCAAACAAAAAAACCCCTAGCTATCAAGAGTTTAGATCATAAATAACAGAACATTTGGGGTACATATATAATAGTTCTGGGAGGAAATATGTCATCAAGATTTAAGTAAATAAGGCACTTTTGCACTGTAGAGAGATTATTGTCTTTAAACAATGTAGTGGTTGTATTAGTCCTGTCTTGCCACAAGATGTTGTTCCTGCTGGTGTGTTGGTACTGTATTTCATAAATGGCAGAACAGTCAACAGGCATATTGCAAATGTGCAATATGATTAGATGCAGTCAGCTTTGTGACATTACAGACAGTTTTGAAGTTCCTTATCTGAACATCAGTCTGACCTGTTAGCAAGTGATGCCTTCCTGGATCTTACATTGTAATCCACATTTTTTCTTGTTTGAAGGCTCTCCCATATCAGGATTACAATTAGAATCAGGCCAGAATCAGAGCTGCTCATACAGTGCTATTTGGGATGAACTTCAGTTTCCTAAATAGAGGCTTCAGTGTCTTTAAAAACAAACCACCCTGCGTTGCCCAAGACATCCATATGGGGCCTGTCGGATATGATGGGGCTGTCAGAATAAGGAGATGTTTATTTCTGGAGCACAAAGTGGTTGAAATGTGTGACACTCCATAGCTGCCTCTGTTTAGGTAGGTGAAATCCTCTGGGTACTGTCAGCAGACAGTGCAGAGTCACTGCTGGCACACCTGCCCCCACTGTGGAAAGGGGAGCTCCTTCTCGTGTCACACAGCAGCATTCCTGGCTGCAGGAAGGACCACCTCAGGCTCCTGAGATACGGACACTTCACCATACAGGCTGAGCAGCAAGAGCATAAGGGGTCCTGAATGTCAGACTGGACTGCCCCTCTTGAGAGGGTGGAGTTTGCTTCTGCTGGGTGTGTATTCCTTTTGATTTGCATTACCAGACCACTTCAGGCGCTAAATATATAAGTATTATAAATCTTTTTGTTTTCGCAGTGACTAAACATCACTTTCAGATTATTAAATATTTCCAAATATGCTTAGTCAAAATTAGTATGGAGTCTTGAAAGTCAATGAATGTAGCAATTATAGAAGAAAGGATAAGACAGGGTAGAGTGGTAATCTGATTTTAATTACCTTTAAATCTTTACTAATTTATTTATCAGTGTAATGCCCATTGATAGTGCCTGAAATAATACAACTAACATATATAATGGGTTTATTATTTTGCATAAGTCCCAAAATGAAAGAGTTTTACTTTTGTAGATAGTCTAATTAAAAAGTCCAAATGAAATCTGTGGTGCCTTTAAACTGAAGCTTTAACTTCATGTATAAACATTGCTGATGCACAAACAGGTTTCATTTCTTATCAAATTCAGTGTTAACATTCTTTAAGCTTCTGTAATATTGGAAAGTCTGCAAGATGAAGATTTCTGTGTGTTGTGGGTAAAGACTTGTGCAAACAGGCCCCATGCCTGCAGACTAACGTAGATCAGCGTACAGATCTAAACTGCAGAGAAGACCTTTAACCACTGTTTTCTTTTGCCCGTACATAGGAAATGCCCAACTGACAGACGAATGACTAAGCAAAGCATTCCTTATTTATGCACATATGAAGTTGACTTTCTAGGGCCCCTGGCAACCACAGGGGTCAGTAGTTTAATTCTACCATGTGTATTCTGAGTAATCTAACAAAAATAATAGCAGTTTTCTGCTTATTTAGTGCATACCTTCAATGAGTTCATCGTTCTACACAACAAATGGAAGGTTGAGCGCCTGCTGCATATATATACATTTATACACATATATATGGATGAAGGAACTAAATGCACCATTTGCTAAACAGATTAGACCAGGAGGCTGGTTTGTGACAATGCAGTGCCTTTTAAAAATAGCTCCAGCCACCAGTATTGACAGTGCTGAACTGAAGCTGTGTGACTGCACAGAGCTCCAGAAAAAACAGAAGCTGGGCTGTGTGGAGTAGTTTGAAGCTCTGGAGCTGTAGCTGAAGTGATGCCTTAGTTTTAACAGGGTGACAGGAAGTGGTGAGTCAGCCCCCTGGGAGGGAAGCTGTAGTCACTGGCCACTGCCTTCCCTTTTGCTTAAATAAAAGAACAACGTCAATGTTTCTCTTCTTTGTGAAAAGCTAGTACATATGCAGTGTCTCACCTGATACAATCATCAAAATAAACTTCCCATGCTCTGTGTTTTCCCTCAGGCTTTTTGCAGCATGTGTCATTGTTTTAAATGCTTATCTCTTCTCCAAGTGCCCAAAGGCCACATGTATTTATGGAGACTGTGTGTCACTTTCTTGAGCTTGCAGAGTCAGGAAGGAGATGCTGACTCTGCCCCATACGTGTCTGTCTGTGTTCAGAAGTATTCTTGAAGAAGGTAACTGCAGCTGAATTATGTAAAATCTTGCCATGCAGCTTTGTCAAGTCAGAAACTCTATGCAGGGCCTGTGTTATGGCTTATTGTTCGCTAACAACCAAGCACAGGCTGGTCTTAGTTGTAATAGGAATGAGGCCATTGTGCTCTTGATGCTGAAAAGTCAGAGCAGGAACTCTCTAGACTCGTTTTGAGTACAGAAAGCCAAAAAGCACACACGTTTACTGCGGCGCCAGGTGCTTTGGAAAAAATCCCAAAGGATGCACCCCAAATCACATGGGTTTCATAAATTTATACAACTTTCTAACTACAGATTCAAAGATTACCTCATCTGTCCCACCCCATTCTCCCCCACAGTATGCCCCCCTCAAATCGCTTGTGTTTTTCTTGACTCCTTGGTTCTGGCGCGGTTTCCTGCCTTCTGAACCTGGTTCAAGGCCTAAACCCAGGTTTGTCAGGGCTGTTTCATCTTCTTTCTCGCTTTTATCAGTCTCTCCACAGGTGCAAGCATCCGTCTCTGTTTTATTGAAATTCTTGCCTGTAACGAATCTTTACAAGAAATTATAAACTTGCCCTTGAGAACTTCCAACCTTACTAAAATACATGAGTTCTGTGGCTAACACTCTCCTTTTAAAATGCTTAGTCTGCAATACATTAATTCTATGGCTAACAATTTCTAATAAAGTGCTTAATTTTATGGCTGCACTCTCAGAAGGAGCCTGGAAACCTGCTTGTCAGTAGTGAGCCTACGGCTGACAGCCAAGTGACAGTAGCCATGAGCAAAGTGAAAGCTCCCCTCAAAGTTGTTGTGTGACTTCCAAAAACAGGACTTATGCTCTGAAACTACCCAACTGCTTTGGAAGTGCTTAAACTGTGGTGTCTGTGTACACATGTACTTTCTTAACTGATGGTCACACAGACAAAGCTGAGACTCCTTAGTTCATTTGCAGAATTTTTGTTGCCTCTGAAATACCTGGCTTTGAATGCTTGTCTTGGTTCTCCATTTAAATTATTAAATTCAGTCTTCTCAGTAATGTATACTTTGGTTAAATGCAGGGAGCATCTATTAAAGATGTCTGAATATCATATACAGAATAAATTGCAAGTTACCTCAAGGAAACCCAGCATTTAAGACTGCATTTAAAAGATTCTGCATTTATATACAGTTAAGAGAATATTAGAGGTTGGGGAGACACTGAAATAGCAGAAATACAAGGCTCTGAGACAGGTAAACTTCTGTGGAGAACTGATGCTTACAACAGAACAGTTTCAAAAGCTCTGTGCACATAACATTTATACTTACATATTTTTTATATGTGGGGTTTTTTTGAAGTTGCTAGTGACAATTGGCAAAGTAAATTTATGTTTAAATGAAAATCATATCCTGCTGACTAAAATTTTATCTTAAATACTGCTCAGAACTGACATCTGTTTATATATTTGACATTCAGAGCAGATTATGTCATACTATGTGCCAGATACATACTATCAGCAATGTACCTTATTTTTCTAATAAATGTAGTACTTGTGAAAGATTCTAGAGTTGTGGTTTTGGAGGTTGATATATTTTAGCCATTAGGGTGATTGCATTACAAGTTTATTTCCCTGCACTACCCATCTGCCAGTTGAGGGATCATCAAGAAGGCTCAGTGAGCACCTTATTCTCTTTATTTGTTTGTTCTTGCTTTGCCCCATGAAATAGTTGAGTTGAGAACTGGTTAAAAGCCAGATCTCAGAGGGTTGTAATCAGAGGCACAGGGTCTAGTTGGAGGCCTGTCACCAGTGGTGCCCCCCAGGGTTCTATATGGGGCCCAGTATTGTTTAAGTTACTCATCAGTGGCTTGGATGAAGGGACAGATGCCTCCTGAGCAAGTTCACTGATAACCCAAAGTTGGGAGGAGCAGCCAATACCCCAGAGGGCTGTGCAGCCCTTCAGAAGGACCTCGAGAGGCTGGAGAGATGGGCAGAGAGGAACCATCTGAAGTTCAACAAGGCAAGTGCAGGGTCCTGCACCTGGAGAGGAATAACCCCAGGCACCAGCACAGGCTGGGGGTGACCTGCAGAAAAGCAGCTCTGCAGAGAAGCCCTGGGGGACAACAAGGTGTCCATGACCCAGCAGCGTGTCCTTGTGGCCAAGGAGGCCAGTGGTGTCTGGGGATGCATTAGGAAGAGCATTGTCAGCAGGTCAAGAGAGGTGATCCTGCCCCTCTACTCAGGCCTAGTGAGGCCACATCTGGAGTGCTGTGTCCAGTTCTGTCCTCAGTACAACAGAGACATGGAGCTCCTGGAGCAGGTCCAGTGGAGGGCAACAAAGATGATTAAGGGACCGGAACATCTCTCTTGCAAGGAAAGGCTGAGGGAGTTGGGCCTGTTCAGCCTGGAGAAGAGATGACTTAGAGGGGACCTCATCAGTGTATACAAGTCTCTGAAGGAGGGGTGCCAAGAGGATGGATCTAGGCTCTTCTCTGTGGTGCCAAGCAATAGGAGAAGAGACAACAGGCAGAAACTGGTGCACAGGAAGTTCTACCTGAATAAGAGGAAGAACTTCTTTTCTGTGCAGGTGACCGGGCACTGGAACAGGCTGCCCAGAGAGGGTGTGGAGTCTCCCTCACTGGAGATATTCCAGAATGATCTGGACGCAATCCTGTGCTGTGTGCTGTAGGATGGCCCTGCTTGGGCAGGGAGGTTGGACAAGATGACCCACCGTGGTCCCTTCCAACCTGACCCGTTCTGTGATTCTGTGGGTCAGTTTACAGAATTTTCACAAATGGTGCTTTTTATTATAAGGATGTTTTTAATTTCCATACTCTCTATATTCATTTTTCTGCTAAACGGCCATCAAAAGGAGACAGTTAAGGATATGCTTTAGAGGTTCTGGTATGAGATTATTTCAGCCATGAAAAACAATATCACATGTAAAGGTTACACTAAAATCAGCTGTGTGCAGACAAAGCTATCTTATTGTGAATAGCTGCTAACTGTGCTTGTGGTTGTGGGGAGAAATAGCACCAAGCTCACTGTACAGATTATGATATTTCTGGGGTTTGGGTTGGGGTTTTTTACAGGACCTGAGAGCTGCCTTTAAAGATCATGAACATGTTTATTAATTCATTAGAAGGAAAATGCTCAGTATCACTGCATATAGAAAATGTAGTAAAAATCTTTCTTTTACACAGATTATTTCATTGTTATTACTTCACATAGGTTGCTAATAGCAAAGACAGTTTGAGAATGCTTTCA
The DNA here is from genome assembly GCF_009829145.1 of Chiroxiphia lanceolata. NCBI lineage: Eukaryota > Metazoa > Chordata > Aves > Passeriformes > Pipridae > Chiroxiphia > Chiroxiphia lanceolata. Next base: position 15,678,690 of record NC_045646.1, on the reverse strand, counting down.
AATGAAGAAAGAAGTTCAGTATTTTCTCCTGTGCCATCACCCCCTCTGTTTTCTCTTCTGTGACCCTGGTGCTGTCTATTATACAGTACAAGTACGTGATGTGAGAACTCCACAATTTGTAATCTGGATAATCTTTGGAGTACAAGGAGCAAGGGGCAGAAGAACTTTAAGTTTGATGGCCCTTCACCAGTATCTTGCTGTATATGCTGGTCATTGCAGTATTTACCACCGGTGCATCCAGTGAAACGCCAAGTCATCATTTGTGCTCAGATTATAACGAAGCTCAAAGCTACTTGCCTATTACTGTTAGAAGGCATAAAAGAAAGACCTCAAGATATATATTCAAAACAGAACCTCGTGGCCAACCTTGCCTGGAGCTACTTTTGTCAGAACAGCTGGAATTGTTTTAATTGTAGTTCTTATTATCATCACTGTAATTAACTACTGCCTCTTCTGCAGAGAAGAAAAACATGATGGCCATTTAAATAAGTCAAATAAAAAGGTCAGAAAAACTATTATTATTCATGGACTGCAACTGAATTTGCATCTTCTGCTACTTCTAATAACAGCTGTTGGAAGACACCCTGAAAACACTATTTTACAGTTTTTCTTATTTTATAATTTGCACTGTATTTTAAACCTGCGGTTGATGGTCAGAGAAACAAAGAGCTGCAAACCAAGTTATTCAACAGGCACTTACTCACCACATGGCAACTCTATCGACACAGCAGCTATTTAGTTTATTGAGTGACTGATCCTGTATGTAAAACTCTAACTCTTCCACCTTCTAAAAATTATGACTGTCAGCACTGTAAAATAAGAAAGAAGGACTTGGATATCCTGCACAAAGTGTTTTTATGGCACTGGCTGGAACTTAAAGGAAGTTGTACTGGTTGACTCCTTTAACAATTTTCATATCCTTATTATTATGACCCTACTACTATGAAGCTTACTATGAAACAAGATCTAGCAGAAGGAGGAGTATGAGCTGCCATCTGGGAATGCTGCAGGTTTGCCAAAGGAGATCTAAACCAGGATTTATTTGAAAAGAAATGAAAACCTACTTTCACTGGGCTGTAGTAAAAATGATGATTATAGAGAATATGATGGAATCCATCTGAAGGTAACCACTGTTAGATAGGAAAATAACAGCAGTAGAGTAAGTTCCAATTACAGCCTTTCCAAATGCAAAATCCACTTGCAGAACCAAGTTTCGGAACTGTTTTTAATATCTGAAAATATGCACACTATTTTGTCTTTACTTGTTACATTTAGAACAATTAAGTTTTATTAAGATTTTAGCAAGCTACCATTTTTTTGTGATTTTTTTCCCTTTTACTGTTGAATTCTGAAATATGTCAAAAAGTAGGAACACAAAATTTTTTTGTTTATTTATTTAAAGCAATGAGTTCTTGACCTAACCATGCTGATACATTGTTCTTTTAGGACCTCTAAAAGTGTACTTGAGGGAAGGACATGAATATCTTTTTACTTTCTTCGCCACATTCACTGTATGCCCTGGAAAGTCTAGACAATGCCTTCTGGAGTGAAGTAAAGCTAATTAAATCTTTGAGGTTTTATATTTAGAGAAGCTACCTAGACATAGAAATATGAAGAACTAGACTAATTTTTTGTTGAAAATTTTTCCAGCATTGTCAACCCCAAGAGACCCATTCATAAAATGAATGAACTGTCAGTTTTTAAATTATTATAAAACTAAAGGGAAGTGAATCTGGTGTTCATTTGCCTTTTAACCTTCCAGGGTAAAGCATATAATGATGCTTTGATATATATCTCTGAAACTAAAAATCATTTTCAAATAAATGCTAATACTCTTCCTAGTAATAGGATCCCAAATCCTGTCCGGTGATACTATGATGAGGGGAAAAAAGTTGCACTGTATTCAGGATAAAGTTTCAGTAACTGCTGCATTACTGTATCATTCACTACATAGTGACATGCTTAACTTGTGACATTTAAATTTGAAAGTAGTGGCCTTGTGTATGCAGTCTTGCTTTTGCAGATCCAACAAGCAGATGAAAAAGGAGGAGAAAAAGACTGCTTGTTTAGCAGTGAGTTTAGATGAGCCAATGAGATCCTCCACTGTAACCTAAAGTACAAAAAAAATGAGGAAGTATGAGCCCAACCACTTGCCAGTCTCTTCCGTGATCAGGCAGCAGATTAGCTGTTTTCAGCTTGGCCTTTATTTTAGCTTAGTACTGTCATAAATACAGCCCAGGGACTGAAAACTAAAGCCAGCTGATAACAAGTTCCACTTTCCCAGCTGGAATGAGCCCTGAATGTTAGGTATGAGAGGGGGAAAAAGTTTCCTGCCTCGCGGTATAACATAAGGAGAGAATGGTATCCCAGTAATGACTTGGCAAAAAGAAATGGCCTGAGGTTTGTGTGCAAGCTGAGCCAGACTGGGAGGCTGGTGCTGCCTGTGCCTGGAGCAGCCACCACCGGGTTTTGGGCTGGGCTGGGCTGGGCTGGGCTGGGCTGCTCGGCTGGGCCTTTGAGCCCGGACCATGCTTGTTTAAACCGAGGGTGCAGTGAAGGAAACATCACAGGATGTCAAAAACAACACAGGAACTCTGAAGAGTACATTCACACCTACTGAACAGGCCTTCTAGAGAGGTACACATTTCAACATCGCTGAATGCTATGTAAAAATATGAGAACAAACTATATAGTACCATAGGATCCATATTAGCAATGGAAGCTAAACGTTAATTCAGACAAATAATAGAAAATAAAACAACAAATATGTGGCTTTTAATTACTAATTTTTTTCCACTATAAATAAATTGAAATCCTGCTGCTTTTCATATTTCACGCTGCTATGCACAGTGTTGAAGCAGGGGAGGAGAGAGAAGATGAGAAGAGTCCTGCTACAGGGAGGTGGGGAAAGTCCGAGCTGACAGATGGAAAAAAGTGCTGTCATGTGAAGGCTGGAGTAACACACCATGAATTGGTCTGAGTATCACTTAACTGCACTGCAAATACAGGCCCAGATTTAGAATAACTGCAAACTGAAACCTGAACACTAGTGGAAACTCGTCTCTACAGAATTTTGGTAACACAAGTGAATGACTGAGGGGGTCTCTCTTCTGAGTGTCTTGTTCACAAGCACTTATTGCCCTGGCAAAGGGTCTTAGGTCCTGTATACCAGGAAGCAGTTCTCAGTTTTCTCTTTCTATGGCTTCTTTGGGGTTACAGCCCTGGGAGTAGATCATTAATGCAGATTTATGGTGGCTGTTATAACCATACTAATGTCGGTATCTTTTAAAGGCAGAGTTTGCAGTTAAATTCCAGTTGATAAACGTTTAGATAATACCAGATTTTATGCAGTTTAATCATAGTAAGGTGATTAGAGATCACAAGCTAAGGCAACCACAGACCTTTTCAAACAAATATACTCAGCATGTTATATTTAACAAGATGCTAAACATTCCAGAATCATCAAATCCTTTTTTCAAAGTAAGAGGTACTTTTTCAAAGTAAGAGGTAATGCCAGTGGAATCCTTGTCAAGTAGGCAAGAACTCATGAGGGCTGTTAATAATTTCTGACTTTTTCCCCTTATCCCTTATGAGAGTTCTAAAATTGCTACTTTTGCTTTATTGTGGTTTTATGCTTTAAATGCATAATGCACAGTATGCTGTTTCGTCCCTGCTCTTCCTACGCACTTGTCCAGTTGCACTGATCCATTTTATAGCGGCAGAGAACCTCACACAGCAGCAGCAGCCAACCTGCTTACCCACAGTGAGTAACCACAGCCTAGAGATGGCTGAGAACCACATGCTGTGTGGAAGAAAGACACATAGAAACCAATTGTCCTTGTGGTGATCCTTTTCCCTTCACTGACTTATGATTGTTACTGCTGGCTATGATATTCATATATTCTGCACTGTTAATGCAGAGGATATCTTCTGTGATTTACACAGAGGATTTCAGAGTGGTGACAGCTGTTGATGCTTATCATTTCAGAGGATGTAGACAGACACACCTTGGAGCGTATCTTCAAGCTTGCCTTCTGTGGCACTGCATCCTTCCCCCCCTCCTTGGGCCACACTCTGATCTCAGAAATGCTTGTTAGGCCTTGGCCTTGATGAACAGCACCTGGACTAAGGTCCTCTTGACCTTACCAGAAACACTGCTTCCAGGAACTTACGTTGGCTAACAAGCTCCTGGTTTTTAATGAACAGCCTTGGAAACTTGACTTATCTTGCTAAAATAACAACTTGAGTGGAACAACATTTTTGTTATCAAACTTTCAAAGAAAATTGCTGACCCCAATTGCAGCTAGGATGGAAAATTACTATAACTAAAGCCAACTCCCCTGAGATCCCATAAATGATGGTCCTAAGTGAGACACTTTGAGCTCTCCTGGACCACAGTGGACTGTGATGTATCTGACATCCCACTAGAATTTTTCTGTCCTCTTCTCTCAGTGGGACAATCTCTCAGAGCCAGTGAACTCTCAAGTTTGCTATACTATGTTGCCAACATACCAACAGACCACTCATTCACAACACCTTCACTACATATGTTCTACCATCCTGCAAAGTTTTTCAACACTAGTTCCAGGAAGGTCTCTTAGGCAGTGTGGTTCTGCCCACGTGTAAAGACAGGTTGGGAGATTTTACACATTTGAATTGGAAACAGTGATTTGGTCTAAATAGAGGCTAAACAGCAGTTTAAGAGAGCAGCAGGTAAGTTCTCTTCCACAGGAGCAGACATCTGCTAGCTATAACTGCAATCACGGAATTAGTTTTTCAAATTTTAGATTTCTCAGGAGAAAGCATGCTTTTACATGTATTTTTAACTTTTGGTGTTTCCACTTGGAAGTCAAGCTGGCATCATGTTTATCACGAGTATTCTCTCTCAGCGTCTTCAAACCAAAAGGCAATAGGTGTTGGTGATACATCCTGTTCTCTGTATTTGCAAGCACAGTGAGTAGTCAGGTCTCTGACAGTGGAGCAGGGTGATTTTTGCTTCATTTTTAACAAAAATCCTGGAAATTGAGTTCTGCCCTTGCTGGTATACATTCAGCCTGGCTTCCTGGACCTAGAGCCTAGGACCATACTGACTTAATGGAATTTGCAGTGATGTAACAGTTTGAAATTCAGCTTGAGAAAAAATTAAATAGATTTTCAGCTGAGTAAAAAGAAGCTACTTTATTACTTTCCAAAACAGATTCCCTCGCAGCTTTAGATGTTTGCAACAAAACTGGCTAGCACATTGTTGGCAAAAGATTTTGTGATCATGTTTTGCTTGGATTGTTCTGCTTTGTCAGTGTGGTTCAGAACACAAAGGCTATTGTTTAAAAAACCCATGAATGTTAATTTGCATTCCATTGCTGGGTTATTACACGGAGGGTGGAAAGAAAAAGCAAGCTCTGATTTTTAAAAAAATACACTGTTTTCTTTTCCCTTTCTTCTTCCTTGGGAATGGTTCTCCTTTATTTTAATGTTTCTTCTCCAGACTATGCTCTTAGAGACAGTGAGTGTTCTCTAGCACTTTTAGACAAATACAAGTACACCCACAGCTGTGTCTGCAGAATAGAATACTTCAGTTGGGAGGGACCACAACAACCATCTAGTCCAGCTGCATGTAGATCATCTAGGAGAGCTATATAAATAAAAAATTAACTAACAGAATCAATTCCATAATGATGTGTGTGAGCAGAGACACTTGCAATAACACACCTGCTCTTAAATTAGGAGGTGATTGCAGTGTGAAATTCCACACTCAGAGAAGACTCTGAGTATAGTTTCACAAGTGGCATAGACCCCATTTGGACCACACTGCCCCATCTGCCACCATCTATTGATTCTCAGCCCTGAGCCACATGTTCCAGCTGCCTCCACACCCCCAGTTCTAATGTTCATACCGCAGCATTGGGAGATGAATAAGCTCACTAAGACAACCAGAAATAACCTTACCAGAAGACAGTTAGTTTTTGCACTTCGCTGGTCTGGCTCCTCATGCAGCCTCACAAGCACTAAGGCTTAAGGAGGGTGGGAGAAACAGGACACAAGGAAGAGGAAAGAATAGGACTGTCAAGGCCCTGATGGCACTAATAAGCTTTTTATTTGCCTCCCCCACACCCCTGCCCATGGGCCCAGAGGCTCTATTTAAGTTCAGCTGTACCTATTTCTACCACGGCCATACCTGTGCCTGTCTGTAGGTTGTGCCTGTTGATCTGGGTCATTGTGGACTGTTCTGGCCTCAGACTTATGGACTGACTTCACAGCCTGATCTTTTCTCTCTCCTGTCACTATGGTCCTGGCTGGTGGTCACAAGGCTGGGCCACTTCCTGCTTGACCTCAGCCCTGCTCTGGCATCACAGACCCACCTGTGTCTGACCCTGACCTGCAGACTGACTGCTCAGCCTGACCTTGGATCTGCCTCATCGCCATGAGCTTGCCTGATGAGCTGGTTTGGCCCTGGCTACTGTCCCTAGCCTGCCCTGCTCCCTTATTTTAGGACAGTAGGATGGTGTCTGGTGAGCCATCTGCTCTGCTTGCTGTGATATATCTCCCTGTCCCTGGGGAGCAGCCAGCCGTGACAAGGACCCGGCACTGGGAGCAGTGTCATCTCTGACTGGCTCCTACCAGTTTAAACTAATTACAAGACTGTGTTAAGAGGTAGCAGGAACAATGAAGGTGGTGTTAGTTCTTCCAGGAGTTGCCTCCCAAAAGAGGGAGTCACACCACCTCCCCAGCCGCAGGTATATGTTCCAACCCTTCTTCCTTGTGCCAGCACAAGTGTTTGTGCAGCAAGGCAGTGAACCAGGAGTAAGAAAAGTAATGCAGTTAATTCTTGAAATAATGGACTGACCCCTTTACCTGAGGAAGGAACAAGCAACTTGTGTGGAGAAGAGTGGCTGACACAGCTTCAGCCTCAAGTGTTTGTGGAAGTCTGGAAGATCACCAAGGTTAGGGGTCTATCTGGGATCTCGGGAATTCTTGTGACTGGCCTAGGCTGAAGTGAGCGATGATGACGTGTCTTCCTTTCTGTCACTGCCCAAACTAGCTCAGGCAGGAAGGTGCTGCTGCACTTACATCCTGCAACTGGCAATGCAGACAGAGCTGTCCTTATTTAGGCCTTTATTAAACAAAGCAGCAAAACCATTTATGTAAACCCAAAGGTGCTGGTCACAGGGTTTACTTTCAGTTCATAGTGAATGAGGAGACGATCAAAACCGAGGTGTTCTGCACCTGGCTCTGCCCACTCAGTTGTTTGATGATGAGCCCATTTAGTACTGATTGGGGTTTTTGGGGTTTTCTACTGCCCAGCATTTTGATTGTTCTTTCCAAATGTCCTCTTCTGTCAAAACCAGCATGGAAGTAGTATCATAACTGCTATACCTGAACCAGCAGTGTTCAGAAGATGTTAACTGAGGAAATTCTTAAGGCACTAAGTGAAATCTCCAAGAGAAAACTCTCACTGTTGACCATACTGCTAACAGGGAAAACGGTGGTTAGCTGGAAATGGAGAATAAGCTTGTACTGCAGTTAATTAGTCTGGATTTGCTTATGTCTGTAGTGTCCAGCTCCTGTGTTATGCTAATTTAACTTTTATTTAATGAGGAAGAAGGAAAAGTTTTCATAGAAACTGATAAAGCCAGAACTGCCCAGCAAATAAAAGGCATCTTCAACATCAGCAGGTAAGAAACCTTTAAGAAGATTAATGAAGGAGAAAATGGTAATAATTGAGAATTTATTCAGTATGTTGTAGAGGAAAAATACATTTCACTAATTACTTGTTACTTATTGTTGGATATTCATAAAAGAACATTTGCTTTCTTCTGCCATTAATAATGAGGACTTAATTAAAAGTATTTGTTTTGGGACTAACAAGATACATTTGCATAAAGATTGTGGTATTCTAGAAACTTACGAAGCTCCAAAATTTATCAAATATCATGGACGTATTAGGAATGATTGAAAAAGCAGTCTAAAGGTTAGTAAAACCAAGCAGGCACATGAAACAAACTGCCAGTGTAAGTAAGGAGCAAGTGATGAATGGTACAAAGGGTGGAAGAAAGGCTAAGGATTATTCTTGTCTGGAATAGAGTCCCTGATGCTTGCTAAAGATGCACCTGTTATACCTCTTGTTGTGAGCTATATTAAGTCAGATTAAGCTTAATGAGTGCCAGATTAAGTGTTTTCCAGGATATTCAATAAGGAAAGGAGTCCAAGCCAGCTTTTAAATGTTTGTTGTTTGGTGTTTGTTTTTTTTAAGAGCTGAAAATATTGAAGGAGATTGGAATGGTTCTTGGAGAGACAATTTATTATTTTAACAGTTTTGTCCTCTTTTCTATATCCAGTTTGATGTTTTAAAGAAAAGCGGATGCAGTCATGTTGTCCTCTTCTTGGAAGTTATAACTGATGTGAGTAACACAGATGAGTGATTCAGGCCTCATGGCCATTATTTAAAATATCCTCCCACTTTTAGGTATGTATCTGGGTAAACCAACATAACCAGTAAGGAATTCTTGGTGCTTACGAATGATCTTGCAAAGGTCCAGAGAGAATTTCAAAATAAAAGAACGAATGAAAGAAAATTACCTGCTGTAAGGCCACAGCAACAGTATTTCCTTGCTGGTGAGCACTTCCTCACAGCAATTATGTCATGGTTTTGGAAGCCTTTTATAATGTTTGTATCTGACATCTCACTTGCATTTGTCTGTCAGCAATTCTTGGTTGGGATAACCCACTTGAGCACGTGGTTATGGGTTCCTGAGTGAATCATTTAACCTCTCTGCCTTTTTCTCTTTCCATCCATAAAATTAGCATAATAATGCTAATTCATTACAGGCTATACTTAGGCTCAATTAATGTTTGTAATGATCTCTGAGACTGTTGGATAAAACATGCTGTAAAAGTGTATTATTATTGTTAATAGAGCCTTTTGTACTACTGCACTCTAACAAAGCACTACCATTGCTCACCAGCTCCTAAATTTCATTGAAATCCCAAGGAGTTAATGGGATACAACTTTCTGTTAGTGTGTGCATTTATCTTCCTGATTCATTCAAATCATCAGAACAGTTTCAGTTTTGAAACATGGAAGAGCTGTGGAATTTGTGCAAAGAGAAATTACGTAATTTTGTAAGTGATCTAGGACTGAAAGCTTTTTAAACAGGACCTCACACTGACCTCAGTTCCAGCTGAACTAGTTCAGACTGCAGAGAGCTGTGATTTGTGCAGCTTTCCTAAAATGAGGTGCCTGTGTGGTCAGGAAGATAAACAGTCACAACTGTGTAAGGGAGTGGCAGTAGACAAATCTCAATCGATACCACTGAGGAAAAGTTCAGTAGTCTGGGCTTCAGAGTTAATGCTCTGGGGTTTTGGTTACACATACCAGGTTGACAGTGGGAAGACTCACTTAGAACTCCTCTCCCATTTGTCAGGAGCAGATGAAAAAATGAAGGACCAAGCTTCACAACTGGACTGGTTGGGAGAAACGGTTCAAGCAGATCTACAGCCCTCAAAGAACAGCCCACATTTAGCAGCATAATGAACAGCTGAGCTTGAGCATGTAAGTCTGAAATGGATTTTTGGTTGCATTGGTTCTACATTTGTTAGACTGTTTGGAGCTGTGAGACAGTCATCTATACACATGGGTGTTAGGAAATGAGATTTCTCTGTCCTGTTATGTGACATTTTACTTTATCAAATGCTAAACAGTTTTCTTGGGACTTTCAAAACATTTTCTCTTCTGCTGACATACTCCAGCTTCCTGCTTGTTCCAGTACTTGCACTGTTCAAAAATGATTTCTTACTATTTTTGATAATGAGAAATGTGTGTTATTCTCATCCTGTCTGTTCTTCAAAATAGCTGGACAGTCCCTACTAAAGCTTTACAGGGAAAAAAAAAGCAATAATTGAGAGAGAGATTATGTTCACAGACCTGATTCTTCTAAAAGTTATATGTTTCAGAATTAATTTTAATCATGTGTTTATAAAAGGAAAGATTTTGCTGATTTGAAAATGTAAAATGCCTGAATAGATTTTATGTTGACTGCTTCGAGAAACTACTTTTCTTCCAACCTACTTTTTTCCAGCCTAATTCTTATTGCTCTTCTTGTCTACTGCCTAGTACTGCTGAGAATGATTCAGCTTAAATGTCTGTAATCTCTCTACAGGATTTTATGTGACTGAGTGAAGCATCTTTCCATATCAAATCTTTGAGTCTCTTACTCTCTAAAAGAAAAGTTTGGCCCATAAAACTGGAAGAGAAGAAATAGGTGATGTGAACATGGATGTGCTGATCAACACAAGGGAAGCACAGGAAAAGTGCAGGTATGGGCATCAAGCAAGTTGTGCCATTTAGTAGAGAAAAAAAATAGAATTGATAAGAACAAAGTAAAACTGATAAAAATACAATACCTAAATTCACTAATCATGTGAATTAGCCTGGAGTGATAAGAGACAGAAATTTGAAACCTTTGTCATAGTGTCTGGCAGCACTTTAGAAAGCAAATAGGGCCTAAGGAAGTAGAATTAGATGGAGAGGACTACACTTATCAGTAATTAAAGCACTATTCTGAGAAAAAGCAAGGCAAAGCCACTTATTATTGCTAACTACCTTGAGTGTCATGTTACACAGAAAATACAAAAATACAGCTGTAAAGGTGAGCACAAATATCTATAAAGGCATCACTTTCTTCAGATATATGGATAGTATTACAGTTTTTAAAGAAATTCTCTTTGCTATTTGTTTACAGTGAATCCCAGATGTTCTAATCCTTAAAGATTTTATAGTATAGAGTACTAGACTATAAGTGGCTGTTAGAAGCATTTCACAAAAATACCCCATACAGTACCTCAATATATCTTAGTACATGGCTTGTCTGTGATCCTGCAGTTTAGGCATGCCCATAATGCATGTTCATAACACATTGATACAATGGAGTATCTCAGAATACATTTCAGAATATTCAGATACTTGCTATTTTTGTGGAGTCTCTGTATTTGCCTTTTATAAAAAGAAATGCCTTTAAATGCTGCTCTGCTTTTTGTTCAACCCCATCTAACAGGAACAGCATCTTAGACTGCTTACATATTATTTTTGGTGGCCTGTTTATGGGAGTGTGACAATTAAAAATGAAGGTGTGTAAATCATTACAGGAGTAACTAAGAGCAATTGTTTTCTGTCCCGGCAAATAATGGAAGACTTTGTTCAGCCATACAGAGACACAGAAGGAATTGTGGGGAAGTCTGGGAAAACTGTCAGCACTCAACTGAGTCAATCTGTATCCTTGGGGCAACTTAAGCTCCCTGTGTACACAAATGGAAGTCCAGGGCATGTTGGCTGGGTCAGGTACAAATGTGCTTTACTTTGGCTCTAGAAAGGCAAACTGTGGAGGTTCTATCATGAGTCCTTTTTTCCTTTCCATCCCCTTATCTTCTACAGCCCAAAGTGGAGCTTTAGTACTGAAGAAGGTAGCTTCTAAATTGTGTAGGATGTAGCAGTAGGATTTTGGACAGAAGGCATTTGACCAGCAAGTTAATGACTAGACTGAATGCCTGGGTATAGGGATGCCTTCCTGAATGTGTTAGGTCAGAGAATTTTAGTTCATAATAAAGGGTGTGGGTTTTTAATTTTCCAAAATAACTCTTAATTTCAAACTGAGTATTCACCAACAATGTGTTTTTTGCAATGGCAATAGTGGAATGAAAAGACAAATATAATTGATTACAGCTAAATTCAGAGGCTGAAAGAGTCATTCCAAGAGCAGGTTTGCTGAAAGGCTGTAGCTGGTTCTGGTATGCCTTTTAGAAACACCCACCCTGGATTCCCAGCTGTGCTTCATGACCCCTTGTCATTGCTTTGCAGGGATTGTATCACCAAGTAGTTCACTACAGTTTCTTGAGGGCCAGGGTTGATTCTATCCTTTGACTTCCATATGCTGCTCATTTACTTGACAAACTATTTTAGAAACAAACAAAAACAAAACCGTAAGTACTATGTGTCAACGAACCCAAGTGTATATATGTTTGCTCATTCATTTATTAAGCATGTTCATTACTATTAAGCACATCTTTCACATCCAGCATGTCTCCTATAGCTAGAGGGACAGTTTATTCCCTTGGTCCAGCTTGGATGTGAGTTGAATAAAGACAGAAGTGAACTGGTCCGTGTAAAACTGTGTTTGTCACTTTTTTTCTCAAAGTCTCCTAATCTTCATCCAGATATTTGCTGCTACAAGGTTGGTGCTTGGCAGAGTTCCCAGCCTACCCGACTGCCCTTTGTATTTCCTTCTTAGGAAGACAAGGTGTGGCAATACTTTTGAGACAAAAATCAGTACAGGTTTAGGGACTTTATGTGTCTTTCTTTCCACACCCTATCTCCTTTTGCCAAATGATTGATGTGGAGGACTAGGACTTTTCCTCTAAGAAACCATGTACCACAAGGAGGATGATGCAATATAAAGTGATGCTGGAAGTCTTCATTCCTCACCAATTTTGATAAGCTATAGTATGTGAGGAGAGATAAGTGATGATAAATAAAGGAAGAGGAAGCATGTTTACAAGTAGGTTGCTTGAAAGTGGGAAAGGCTGCAGCACAAATGGCCTGTGAGATCCAGTGAGGATACTTGAAATAGCCTGACTTTAAGCTGATTGAATAAAGAACTGACACAAGCTCATAGCATGGACAGAGACACTCCTGGCCCAGCAGAGGCAGAGAATTTTGAAGTCAGGACTCAAGCGAGCCAATGCCTTGGGACTGTAGCAGTTTTGGCACAAATCATGTTAGAGCTTAAAACTAAATTGCTGAGTGAGAAATTACATAAAATATGAATATATCTCTACCTTGAAAAATTGGGCCTACTTTGTACAACTTACAAATGCACCTTTTTGAATTTGTTTATTTACCGTGGCATGTATTGTGAAGCTGTAGAAGGATGTAGAATCTGCTTTCTGAACTGAAATGATGTTGAGTGTGAAGCAAAATCATTGCAAATTTAAGCCTGCAAAATTATTATTAAGCACTGAAAATTGCCCATGAAAGCAAGAAATATGCATAAAGATTTCGACAGACTCACTCCCCTGTTCCATGTGAGATATTTATTCCTCTGCTGTGTTCACTGCCAGCAGGCTTTTAATGTTTCCTAAATCACACAAGCCAAAACACCTTGCTGTGTGTGTCTGTCCCAGAGCAGTACTTCTCTGGGTGACTAAGAATGCTGACCTCAGGAATGCAGGAGCAGACATATTTGTTGCGAGACTCTGCAGAAATCAGTCTTCTGCTGAAAATTACTGTCTTTATACAAAACTATCACTGGCTTCTGAAATAATAATATCATACTTTAACAAACTGCTAATACAGCCCAAATCTTCCCTTCTTGAAATCTATAGGAGCTTTCACTGTGGTTTTAAACAGGGCATGACTAACGTGACAGTATACATTTGACTAAGAGATGAACATTAAATTAACCTCAGAACTAAGCCATATTTAATATTCCTAATTTAAAGTTGATATATGGTGGCATCAGACAGCTCTTAATTAAAAAGGCTCAAACCAAACAAAAATACAAATAAAGGCTTGCTAAAATCCTAACTTATTTTGTAATCATGCATTGCAATAGCAGTTGTTTTTGCTGGTCTGATCTGCCTTTCTGTTGGCTGGGTTCCCTTTCTGTGACAGATGTGCTATTTATGGAAGGGGATTCTGAATATTTTAAAGCACTGACTGTTAGGATCATCTCATTCCCAGCCTTTAAAATGAAAGAGAACAAAATGCCAAATAACTTCCCAAAGAAAAACCTCCAAATTGAACAGATACCTATTTAATCATTAAAAAAGAAACGGGGGGGGAGCCAAAATCAGATTGTCTGATTTTTACAAGAAATGAATACGTACGTACAGCAGCCTAGTTTTTGCTGTGCAACATTTTCTGATTTAACACAATATTTGATATTAGTCTTCACTTTTAAAAAGTGGTGCTCTTTTAGAGAAAAAAATAAATCATAAGGTACACAGGTTCCTAGGGAAAGAATATGTGTATGAAAATTTGGCTGCTTTCTTTCTCAGCCATATTGGCAGGTCGAATGAAAGACAGCGCTTCTCTGGGCAAATCTGGCCTCACAAGGAGCTGTTTATTTCTGCAGTTGGCCAGAAACCATTTATATTCTCTTATACATATGATAAATATTATTTACCTAAAGAATTCTTTCAGTGAAATATTTTCAGAGCTAACATGTTAATCTTCACAATTCTGCTCTTGTGCTGGGCATCAGCTTGCGGTATTCGCAGGTAGAGGGAGAGGAGCTGAGAGAAGTCACTGACATAGTGGGGGAGATTCTACTCTTTAAACAGGTAGATCTTACGGTTTGTTTTACCTCACCTGCTGGTTTAGCCTTCTGGGAAGGTAATTCAGGTTATAGTAAACTGCAGCATGGTTCTCTCATTCTCCCTTTGGAGACACAGTGACAATGAAAACAGAACCATTTTTGCTTATCAGGCGTTTTAAAAAAACCAGATTAGTAGTTTTTAATGTTTTTCTCTTTGCATATTTTTCATTATACATGCAAAATATTTTATTGTGTTTTTAAGTTTTCCAGAAAATAAGCCTTTTTTGACACTTATAAAAATCTAATTCCCACAATTACTCCTGCAGTCTCTGCAGAGGGTGATACCAATTTAACGTATGCAGCGGCTGAACAACATGCATGCTATTAATCTCAGAAGGTAACAGAAAGCCATTAAGTAGGTGATGTGATATTTTTAATTATTATTTCTGCTGGCTTTATGTTTCAAAATTATTTTTTCCTTAAAGACGACAGCACTTTAGTATCTGCATTGACCTCCATGATGTCAGAATGTCATTGTGCAACCGTAGCTAAGAAAAGCCTCCGAGAAAAAAAAAAAAAACAAAGGAGCTTTGCGTCTTCCAATAACATGAGATGTGCATATACAGTACGTAGCATTTTGGAATTCAGACTGTGGTAGTGAGTTGTTGCTTTCAGTTTGATTAGACAATCATTGTTTCGCTTTCCTTGCTTTGACAGTGAGTATGTTCGTACGCTGCTTAAGTCTTCTTAGTGCTATCTAGGTCAGTGTACTTAGGATAGCTTTTATGTTCTGTAAGTCTGACAGATACCATGCTTGACAGAGATCAGCACCAAATTTTCTTTTATTTATTATATCTGAGGATAGCAAAATGTCTTAAAACTGATCAGAATTGTATGCCACATAGCACCTACCGTTTCTGCATTGCAGATATATTTAGCTCTAACACTGCTTGTGGTTAACAGGGTGTAGCGTAGACACAGACAGCTGATCATGCAGTCAGACCCGGTGCTCGTGTGGTTTGTCAATACTGCTCAGGATTTTGATGGACTGTAAAAGAGAGAAAACAGAAAGGAAAGAAAAAGAAATGTTTTATTTGTCTGAACATTAGACTTTTAGCTCTATTATTTCTGCTATCATTGGCTTTTTATTTTATTTTTTAATTCAGAGACTTAAAAATTGAGAAAGCACAGCAAATGCATCCAGGATTTAATATGTGCGACGTGAAATCTTTCTGCATCGAGAGGATGTTACTGTAGTCGCTGCAGCGCTTCTCCAATAAGCAAGAAGACTGTTTTGTTTTCCTCGGCAGGCGACTCAGCCATTGCACAAGCAGATTTTGATAAGAGTTTGAAATGCCTACTACTGTATCATTGTAGAATTTGGAGTTTGCTAACAGTGTTAGTGACTGGAGCTCATCTTGCATCACCAGTTGATGACAATTTTCTTTGTTCCCTCCCACCCAGTTGAACCAAGACTCTGTAGCTGATACGCAATGTCACTTACAACATTAATCAGATACTGCATTTAAGGTGAGCTGTCCCTTGCCTCCTCCCTTACCAGAGCTGTGCTGCAGTATGTATCTTACTCCTGCAAGCCTAAAATGGCAGGCAGGATTAACGTTGCTTGTGCTGTGTGCATGCTGTGTATTGAATTCATTATACTGTGCCTAGTATCTATCTGAGTATGTAAATGGTCTGTGTGCCATGTCATGCAGTAGTGAAGAGTGGTTTGTGCTTCATTACAGGCTTAGATATTTGAGCATCACCTTAAGAATTCTTTTTTCATTTGCAATGTGGTGAGCTGTTAGCTTGTCATCACATTCAAACTACATTATTAGCCCTTGGAAAGGGAAAAAAAAAAAAGCAAACTGTGCTTCCAGATGGTGTCACCCTTTTTCTTCTTGCGTTTACTGTAGTTTAAATAATGTATATTGTATTGTTAATTAATGTGAATATCGAATTAAAGCACTTGAAACTTACATATTTATTATGCAGGTAGGAGGCACGTCGAATCTATTTTTAACTCTTACGCAGTCCACGTTGTGCAATGGGCTTTGGTTGTCGAGTTTATATTTTCAGCTGTGATATCAATAGGTTGATTTTCAGTAAATGTGACAAGTGGCCTTTGCAGTGGTCAGCTTCAAGCTTTGAACCCTCTGAGGAGGAGAAAAAAAAAAAGCCAACCTTGTGTTGCAGTTTCGGAAAACCTTGGATGAGGACGTGGGGTTTTTTTTTTTCCCACTCCTGCTTTCCCTGTTGATAAACTCGGTTCTCCTGATCACGGTCTATTCAAGCTGCTTCCCATCTGAATTTTGACAACTGCTTCTAAAAAATTATCAAGAAGACCAAGAATAGAACTTATCTCCATCGCTTTACATAAAAATGGCTGGGTGCATTGCCATGCTAACACTGCTCTAAGTGGCACATGCAGGTAGGTTGAGATTTGCATGTTTTACTGTTTTCTTGGTCAGTGTTGCAAGAACATGAAATGGGCTTTGGAATGTAGCTTTCAGTTTAAAAATGTACTTAACTGTTAAGGAAAACAACCTATATTAAATTGTTGGCTTCACATAATGGCATGACAGTCACTCATATCTGTTTTTTTCAAATCTATTGTGAAAGTGGAGCAATCATGTCTGTTAAAATAATCATATGTACTAAGGGCGTGGCAACGCTTATGCAACAAAAGAATTTTTGAAAACCCTATTGATTCCATTACATTTTAAAGCTGACTATAAGCATTACTAAGCTTGAAGATAAAATGCAGAAATAACAATTGAGATAGATTAGAAAAATGAAAAATATTTAAATTCTGTCGTAAGCGGTTTTGTGTTTTGTGCGAAATATTAAATAAAGAATAATGTTTTAATGCTTATATTTTCAGTATTAGCTACAAACATAAAACTCCAGTATTTCTTATTATTTAAAGATAGAAGGACTTTAAAGAGAAAGATTGATATAGATGGCCCTGTCAGCTTAAACTGAGTATCAGTTCACTGTGTTTTACTTCACACACAAAAGATTATGAAGTAAAAACTTAACAGCCTTAAATACAAAAATCTGAATTTGAGCATTAAGAATAAAAATAATTATGAGTACTGTATTACTTACCCCAACTTTTGTAATATGTTTGTTTCAGATTAATACTGGGCCAGAACCAGTTTCCTTGGCAACCAAATCCTTTTAAAAGGTTCAATGGTAGAGATGTAGAAAGATGTTATTCTCTTTAATAGCAATATCACAATGCAAATGGAAATGGTTGTTTCCTCCTAGTTCTAACTGAGAACTGATCTCATTTTATGTTTCCATGTGTCTATCAGTTCTTAAATGATGCCATGTTTATAAGGCTGTACACACAAAAACCTGTTTTATTCCTGTTTTGCAATGGTTGTTCCCAGAAACGTACCCTGGTTTCTTTTTTTAATTTAGCCTCGCCTTGCATGTAGGTCAAGGTTTGTACTATGTGTACATAAAGAGATAGTTTCATTATCACAAGTATAAAAATATTACTGAAATATTTAGCAGCTGAGAAATTTAGAGAATCAGAAGTATGTTTAAACCTTCTTTCACCTTTTCTGAATTCAGCCACAGTAATGCTAATAAAGCTTTCTTTAAATACTGAAGTGCAGGTACAGAACTGGTTTTAAGCATACTGCAAAGAACTCCTGTCAGACCTTAAACAAACCTTCAGAGAATAAGGTCACTTGTGGTCTGCGGTAATTTGCAGACCTTACAGATTTTGCAAAATTTGAGTATTATAATTCTTTATTTCTATTTTTAGCTATTATTTTTTACAGTGTCAGTTAAGTAAAATCATATGTGTACCACAGGTAACTGCCTATGCAAAATCAGACGTTACTAAATGTCTCCACTGAGCTTATAACGTAGTGTATCTCCGTGTCGATCCCTTTTGTACGTGACTTGAGAAATTCTCACTACTGCAATGAGACTTTTGCAGCAGGGAAGCCATTTTCCTTTCATGTCCTTGGCTTTAAAATGACTAAGTATATTTTGTGTGTATGAGGACCCAGCACTGAAAATGAATGCAGAGGACGCATTTAGAAGCACAGCCAATTATTAATAATAGCCTTGACAGTATCAGTAATATCAAATTAATTCTCATTTATTTCTAAATATATCAGTTCAATGCATTCCAAATGAACAGAGTGTAACTGTTCAGGAATATGACTTGTCATCTGTTGTAATAGGCAAATGCTTAACAATGATAATAAACCCATTTGATTCATAATTGTAAGATTAGTTTAACACAGTGCAATATTCCTCTGTTCCACCTAAAGAAGCAGAACTGAAAACGTAACAGACAACATCTCTCAAGTGACATATTAAAGTTTGCATTTTTTGTAATCTGATTTATCTCCAGTAGCCTGCTTCTGCTGATTATTCTCCTGTCTAAAATGTTAATATGGAGTGCGCCATTACATGTAGCAAGAAAGTGCATTTCTTTGTTTATTTTTGTGTGGTTATTTTTAAAGGAAATTGCTGAGCAAATGATATGTCGAAGCAGTGTATTTATTGCCGCTGATATTTATCTTTAGAAAGGATGGAGCACTTAGCAATAAACTGTTTTTATTATGTCTTTGTGTTCAAGCATACCCACTTAAGGCATTTTTTAAAAGTAGCTCTGTTCCATGAGCACGCTTCTCTATGGTTGTTTTAAATCCATTTGGCAATTTGCTCTTTGTTAAGGGGTGCGAGTCCTCTTGTAATTAATATGACTGAACTCAAGTGCTTTCATGAGTCCGGAAAAACTCATTGGCAGCCTGTGAACAGTAATTTCTTCCAGCTAAAGAAACTGATTTCTTTATTGAGGAGGAGTCTGGTAATTAGCAAGCTGTTTCCAGTTTGACTGTTATATGTGGGTTGCTGTACGTAGTTCAGAGGTACCTCCAGCTAATGCAGTGTCAGAATGTTGTAGCCAGAGGTGCCACAAGAAATGTGTAAACTTCATCCATTTTATTCTCTTTGGCTAAGGGGTTTAACCCGGGCAAGGAGGAGTAGGTGCAGTTTTTCCCACCTCCAGCACAGCCTGCAGATATTACTATTAGTGGGGCTTGTTGGGTTTTTTGGGGTATATTTTGTTGTGGGTTTTATTTTCAGTTTTATCTAGAAGTCTAATTGTTGATACTGAGCCTCCCTTTTTATAAATGAAATTTGTTCTTTTAAACATGCAAATTCCATTTATGCCAAACAGAAAATCTATACAAAGCATGAGTAAAAATAAAATCAAACTCAAAAACTATTCACTCAGAGATTATTCTACTTTTGATAGCATTTCTGCTTAAGGTTACTTCTACCTCTAAACTTCATTTTGATTTGAAACTGCAGGTCTCTCAGTGGATTCAGATAATATTTCTCAGACTATTAGACAGATTCTGGTTGTAATGAACAGGTACCAATTAACCCTTTCGAGGCATCTAGTGCCTGTTGTATTTTATCACATAAATTGCTTTAGTATGTATTAAAAAGGCTTTATTATGTATAATATTGTATTTGAATTCTAATATTACCAAATTTGGGAATTCTTTATCTTTGGTAAGAACTTTTACTGTTTGATTCCTCCAAATGAGCTGTTTAAGCTTCCAGTCACCATATTTTGGTCACTTATGAATATGCCTTTATTGGAAGTTGAAGTAATAATAACGGCTTAACACAATTTTCCTTCATTCTGGCCTTTGTTAGAGGCGATGTGAGCTACAGAATTCTCATTCAAATTAACCTGTACTGAAATGTACTCGGCTAAACCAACAAAAAAAAATTAGCTCACCTTCTTACCTTTAAAAGCCAAAGTAATGGATCCTGTATTTCCTGTACAATGTTATTTGTAAGAGTATTTGGTGTATTTGCAAATGGAAGATGCATCTCTGTGTTCTTAATTGCTTCCCTCTCATTGCTGCTGTATAAATGCCTATCAGCTGAGTCACAAGGCCTTATCTGTACGATTCTGCGATTGCCCTATGGAACAATTTAATTTTGCTGAGTATCTTCGAAACAAAATCCTGTTCTGAATAATTTTAATACTGTTACATGAAAACCTTTTTAGGATGTTTGATACATAATAACAAAATCCGCATGTTTGAGAAGGATGAATAATCATTTCAGCAGAGAGATAGAGGAAGTATATTCCAGAGAACAAGAATTGCCTAGAAATGTCATTATCACAGATACTCTGATGATATCTGTGACAAGAGAGACCAAAAGGGGTGGAATAGAAAGAGAAGAAAGGAAACATCTTTTGAAATTATTATTTTAAACTTGAAAATGTCCTTACATTTCTGTCTAGAACATATTATGAATCATTATGTCCAGTTTGCACTACACAGGTTAAACCATAATAAAACAATGCAGCAATGCAGCAGAAGTTTGGTTAATGGTACTGTTTTATTGCTGGTGTGTTCTAAGCCTCACAGATGTAGATTTGGAGTCCTACAGCACCCCAGGGAAAATTCTGATGAATTACATAATGTATGCGGAAATTAGTACTTGTCCAATAATTCAGTATTACATCTGGATTTTTCCCTTTGCAGGCTGATACACAGTAGCCACAGAGTTTACAAAAATTACTGAGATGGTTTTGCCGAAAATACCTGTCAATACCACTCTTAAAAGGCTCTAACAGAAGAACAACCTGATTTTAGGTGGGTAAGTTTATGGGGTGATATCACATAGAATTAGAGATAAAATATTTAACACTATAACCACTGCATTACATAATTTTTTTTCTGTTAAGTTCTAATTTATTATAGTAATTTAAGAGTTGTTCTCGCTATGGTACCACACTGCTCTATTCTCATGTCAATACTGCTGGATTTTTCCAGCTCCTGCTGGATTTCTATTGCCATAGAGGTTGGACAAACAAAATCAGGCAGAAGAGATGTTTGAAACAGGTTGTTAGAGCCACCAATGATCTGTACAAACCAAACAGATTGGTAGGGAAGCAAACCTCTGAGCTTGCCAGAATGTCAGCTCGAGATCCCAGTCACGAGTGCTCATTACAAACCTGTGCCACACAGGAAAGGCAGAACTCTTCGTGCCAGTGCCCACTTCTGACACTGTTGTGTTGGTTAAACTGTGTATAGTTCATAGAATCTCTAACTTTATATGTGGCCATAATCAGGGATGGTAAAAACCCTCTTGATTCATGAGCTGGAAAGAGCACTTTGTAGATTCAGTGCGATAAATATTCAGGATATTTCAAAAGAACAGTTCGCATTTTGCACATCTTTTTCAGATTTTAGAAGCTTCCTTTTTTCTTATTGTAATGTTCCATAACAGTCTTGGTTAGAATGAATATGTCTGATATCTGTGCTTTAAATTTAAGATACGTATGTATTGAATGGAAGAATCAGTGAAATCCTGATTAATTCGTTAATTTTTAATGTGGTCCTTTGTACCAAAGAATATAATTTGCGTTACAGAAAGGGAGAAATTCCACTGATTTCAGTAGCACTATTTGCACAAATTTCTGTAGGAAATGGTTTGTTGCATCACTGTCGTTCATGCTGTGGTATCTCTAAGTCAAAATAAGTAATTAAGGTTACCAGGCAGAATGTATGATAAGGAACCAAATTTAAGAACAAAAACAAAAACAACAAACCCACAAGCCAAAAAACCTCTTTGATTCCTAGAATACCTCAAACTGTTTTCTGTATTTAAGTTTATTTTTAATACATGATGTTGTGTGACATAGAAAATGGTAACAGATTTTCAGAGACAATAAAATGGCACTGGTGGTTTAAATTAATCAGGGAAATACTAAAATTAGATAAATTCAGGTCACCTGCACTTACAGAAGCAATGAGCTGCCAAACCTAAGTTGTACCTATTTTAAGTAAATTATCATGGAACACTTGCTCAGTATATTTGAGATAGAATACTGGGCCATAACCTGTTTCCTTGACAACCACATATGAATAAAAGGTACATTAGCAAAGCTGCAGATGTGTGTCAGTGAATGCTTATTAAGCAGCCCCATGCATTTACATACCATGTGCTCACAATAATGCATGCATCTTGAAAATCACCATTTAAAAAGATTTCTGGGCATGGCCCAATGTGGATTCCTAATACTCAGAGGTTTTAACTGAAAATCCCCATGTTTTCAATGGAAATATCTCCTGTGATTTTTTAACTCATCGCACTTTAAATTGGACTTGCGATAACTGGACGAAATTGGTGTGGTAGGCTTGGTCTGCAAATTGAAACCTCTCTCCAGGATTCTGAACACTCATAGCACTGCCTTCAGCAACAAAATGTGGATGGAAATGATGGTTGGTTTACATTCTTTCAGAAATGCTCAGGCATTCTGAATCTGAATCTTGTGCCAGCAGTCAGAAGCAAGCATGATCATATTGTTTTATACAGTGACAAACTAAAGGCACTAAATAAAAATGAAGCTGGTGTTGCTTGCAGCACTCTCGTTCTATCCAATGTACCCAGGGCAAGAGATAAGACCCAAGTGTTGTCTTCTACTAGTCAATGACAGGAAAAGGCAGGGCTGGAGAAAAAGCTGTGGAAGTCAAAATAACAGCTGTTCAAAGACTTTTGGAATAATATTTGGATGTAGCATGTAGGCAGCACTCATACTTTCTGTGCAAGTGTTTGTATAATAGTATTTTGGTTTACAGCCCTGGATTAAAAAGAAGCTCAGATAAATAAGGTCAGTTCTGTCAAATTTGTGTACTGACTTCAGCAAGTTTATGTACAGGTTATTTTTGGCCTTTCTTCTTAAAGTATTAATTTATATCTGGAATGAAAAGTGTATACAATGCTTTGGGTTATCCCAAAATTACATATTTTTAAGAAATAAGTCTAAAATCCTATTAATTAAAAAGACAGGGAAAATGGGAATCTGCAAATCCTGGCTTTAAATTCAGTGTGTGTAATCTGAGAAGTTGCTTATGTGACCAGTAGTCTAATTACATCTGCCTTGAAATCAATGAAAAGATTCCCATTTATTTTTTTTGGAGCGTACAGTAAGAGAGAAGACTTCATACATAACAATTAGATTTAGGAAATGAAGATTATCCTGACAATGCTCAACATTTCCCTAATTCTCAGCAGTTGAGAATCAATACAAGAATCTGGTATTAATTCCAGACAGTTTGAACACTGTCACATGAATCTTTTCATGATCCTGAACCATAAACAATGTGATTATACACCATCACATGCTACAATACCATTAAGGCCTTTGAGCAAGTAAGAGTTTGGGAAATTATTACAGAGAGAGAAAAGTCAACTGTTGTTTGGTTGGTTTGTGGTTTTGTTTTTGGGGTTTTTAAATTATTATTAATAATATTATTTGTTGCTCCCCATCTGAGCTGAGCTCACAGCTGAGCAGTTCATATTGGTGGCAGAGCAAGCAGCAAGACTTTCTTCTTGCTGCCAGTTGTTACCTGCTTTTGTTACAGTCCTTCTCCACTGCATGAGCAAAGGCAGGAGGGTGGAAAAGTAGGACTTAGGCTGAGCCACTTAGGTCAGCACAAAATGGAGCATAAGAAGAGCATACAAAGTTATTGTGTGTCCAGTAAGTTGTCATAATATTGACCACACAGAGTGATGATTCAGAGCAATAGCCATCACCTGCACGTTGGTTTTGGCTCACCAATATGACCAGCAAAACCAAAAATATTTTGGAATATTTTAAGGGATACTGGAGAGCAGTGGTGGCCAGTTAACAGCTTAAAAACAATCCTAGTTTTCAAAATGGCTGTGTCCAGCCCTCTGGCAGACCAACTAAATGAGGTGTTTCCAGGAAAAGGGATTTAGCTCTATTTTCAGTCTCGCATGATTTGCTACATCAGCTGTAGTAAAGGGCAGGAACGGCTGCACTGGCCTGGCCCCCAGCACACCTCACCCAGAATAACAGTGGCCCCTGAGTGTGCAGTGAATGCTGGTTCCCATATTCCAAGGATGTTTCCTCTGAAAATTGGAAAATGAGGGACTGAGTTCAACTGAGTTCAAAAGCTCAATACTTTATCTTTCTGATAACCTAACAGGCAAAAAAATACCACATGGTAATTGCTCTGAATGAGCAAATAATAAATGTTTCATTTGCTCCTTTTGTTTAAAGCTATTCAAACGTATAGATCACTACATTTGACAGCAGTCAACAACAGAAAAATGTCTGTTGTTGTCACTGTGTCTGTAAACACAGCTTCGTGCTTGCAATTGATCTGTGCTAGCTAAGGACTCTGATATGCCACACAAGTGTAGGCGGCTAGAAAATGGCTTGTCAGCAGCACATAAAAAATGAAAGACTTAAATGGAAAATAATACTAAGATTGTTCAGAGATAGCAAGATGTAAAGTCAGCTGATTCTTAGTACCAGTACAACATAAGCTTTTGTAATTTGTGCAAAAGAAGAATTTGGATTTATGTCAGTTATTGCTGTTGCTTCATTTTCTTTTTTTTTAGACTGATGAAAAAGATGTAGTTACACCTTTATGAACTGCTTGTTTATGTTCTGTTCACTGTTAATGGGACCCAGATTAGGCCATGCCTAAATTTTATAAAGGCAGCATACTTTGGAGAAAGACTTGGTTGGTGCACATGCACAGCTCACAGTTTGAGAGCCAAATGAGTTGTCCCAGGTTTCTCTCCTCTCCACCAGACTTGGAGGAGCAGGTGGCTGCTGCAAGCACTGTAACCGTGCTCCTTCTCCCTTCTTCTCCCTCCACTTAATGCTTGAGAGAAGGAGGAGGGTTGCACAAAGGAACTCTTACCCTTGCTCATGTAACACGAAGGGGAGTTGAAGCCACTTTGGGCTGCTGGGTCTTTCCTGTGCCTCACTTCTGAGTGTTGGCGTGTCTGAGAGCTGAGGAGCTGTGTTTCCTTCCTCAGCAGCATCACTGGCTGCTTTGAGCTCAGCAGTGAGAGCAAGGAAGACAACAGTCCATCCAGGAGTTTTCCTTATGGATAGGTTGGCCTGCTGTAGGCACTGAGACAGAAACCAGTCATGTCCTGGCCAAACTCCTGTTACTTATGATGAATTTGCAAGCCTGAGTAATGCTATATATATGTTGTTTCCTGCTGTACCTTAAGAGCTGAAACTGCTTGAGGAACATTGGAACATTTTTTTCCCAGGCAGTCTGAAATACTCTTAAAGAAAGAATGCCACATGCCACCAGCTGCAGAAGTAAGATTATCAGACTTCAGCAAAGCATCCAAACACCACCATTTCAGTAACCTTGGAACTGTTTTATACATTTTAAAGAAACTCTGACAATTTTCTCTGTACCTTGCAATTTTACCATATTAGAAATAATCCACTGCTAAACTACTTGGACTTCCACTGAAAAGGAACATAATATTTGTGTGAGGTTATATGCAAACATTTATATGTTTAATAGGAATTGGTATATATACACTAGCAAGATAGCTATTTTTAAAGTATATAATTTATATTGTGGCTTATACCCTGGAATCAGGACTGCACATGCAAATGAATCTTGTCTGAGTTCTCACAGTTGTCACCACAGTCCATTCACACGGGTCTGACTGCAGCACCAGCACCCCCATTTACTTAGCATGCAGTTGGTTTTACATGAAACATTATGATGATAAATCCTGGGTGAGGCCAAGACAGCCTTAGAAAAAAATTCTTATTATGAAGAATATTTTTAATACACAAGGAGCTGATGGGACTGTGAATTCCAGTAGCTCAAGTCATATATATATATATATATATATATATATATATATATATATATATATGGAAATTAGTTCCTACAATTACAGTATTAGTCACAGAAAAGATAATTCTTTTTTTAGCGGATGAGCTGAAGTTGCCTTAAAAAAACACCCTGTTAAAAAAAAAAAGAGAGAAAAAAGAGAAAGAAAAAAAGTCAACTTTCCTCCAAATCTGTTATTTTGTCTATAAAGATTGCCAGAGCATCCAGTGGTCAAGTACAAATAAATTAATGTCTCTAAGTGGGAGGTATCAGCTGTACAAATGATGGTTATGTATCTGATTTTCAAAATAATTTAAAATAATTATGATTAAGGGGGAATTAATAACCTAATCTTCCTTAAATTTGTTTCATGTAATGAAAAAAGATGCTTGTTCAGTAATGCATTTCTTTCTTTTAAAGGATTACAACAGGTTTAATTTAATCCATTTTATCGTATTGTTACTGACAACACACTTGTCACAAATATTTCTTGTGGCACTTGTGTCAGAAATCTTCATAAATACATATTATTATGTATATACTGATGCCTTAAGATCCTTTTGGTTTTTTTGATTTTTCTAATTTTTATAAACTTTATAAGTAGTTATATAGTAGATTTTAGAAGCATACTCATTGCTTCAGTAGGTGAATTTATAAGTAAGAATTCCAGTGATTCAGAAGAAGGAATTATACTCTTCATGGAGATATTCAGTATCTCTAAGATAATCTTTTAATGTGAACTGTATAAATTAGTGAAAGAAGAGGTGTGTATAGAGAAGTCACTGAAATTATGACAATTGCCTGACATGAACAAATTTCTTTCTGTATCTTTTAAAGAACCAGGAAAACACTGATAGTTCCAAGATAGAATGATGGGGGCAAAACACCTCCCCTCCTTATATTTTCTTATGTTGATATTAAATAGTTTCCTAAGATAATAAGCAGCACTTTTTATGAAGAGGCTCTAGCAAAGTTCTGACGTCCAGGCCCATCAAATATGACAATGACAAAATAGTTCATGCTTCTGGATTTTGTTTTTGTCTAAAATGAATCAGTTCCTACTATTCAGTGCTTCTAACGCATAGGTTTAAGATTTGAAAACAGAGCTACTGTCCAATGAAGCCTTGTACACAATACCTTGTAAAACTAAGCACAGGTTAGCTTTGGACAAAGTATTTTCAAGCAATCTTTAAGACAAAACCCCAAATTGTTCATTTTTCTAATAATGTTTTTCACCTGTCTCAAAGCCCACTTTTTCTCTAAGCTTCATAATTCCAAGTCCTGAGAAAACAGCATTTGCTGACTATTTAAAGTGAAAGGCTGAGAGAGAAAATATCTGGGAAGACTGTACCAAATGTATTGGAGCATCAGGCCAAATGAAATCAAGCTGTGTCCTTCTTTATCTACATGAGCATTTGTCAGTGCTTATGAAGCACTAATGGTAGTGTTGTGCTTGTTTCCTGAGGCAGTAAAAGATGTGAAAAAAACCTAAATTAGTGAGAATACTGTTTAACATAACTTCCTTGTACCATTAGTCTATGCTTTAAAAATATATATAATTACTATAATCAGATAAGGAAAAGGGTAAATGTGACTATACTGCAGTAACCAAATGTAATTTATTTCAGATTTTTTTCAAGGAAATGTTTCAGCTTTCTGGAGGGAAGTGGTAGGAGACAGCATGTCTTGAGATAAATAGCTCTTTGCTTTCTCTTCCTTCCTGGGAGAAGGCTTGGAAGAACAGTGAGGCCCTCGAAGTGCCGAGGCAGGTGTCAGAGTAATTCTCAGAGATGGGCACAGAGCCGCACTGACAGCGGTGGAGCAGGGGCTGGGAACTGGGAACGCCGCATTTCCTCGTCCTTCTGAATTCACAGTCCTTGCCTACGAACAGGTTGGCGGACAGGCCCAATATCCCGCTGTCCCAGTTATCCAGCACGAGGCGTTTGCCGTGGAACAGGGACAGGGCCCGGCCGCGGTGGCGGCGGAGGGCGCCGGGCCCGGCCCGGCCCTGCCCGGCAGACCTCGGGCGATCCCATCGCCGGGATCGGCACAGCAAAATGGCGGCCGCGCCGTCCGCCCGCCGCCGGGCCGGCAACGCGGCCCCGGCCCCGGCCCTCGACCGCCGCCCGCCCACGGGGAGCCCGCGGACACGGCGTTAATGGCCCGGTGTCCCGGGGACCGGGAGCTGCTCTGTGCGCGGGCGGAGCGCGGCGCTGGCAGGGACCGAGCGGCGGCAGGTCAGTACGCGGCTCCCGCGGGAGGGGCAGCGCGGGCACAGCGCTCCGCCATGAGCGGGGCCCCGCGCGGGCCGCGCCGTTCTCGGGCGCACACACAGCGAGGCCGCCGCGCCGGGAGCCCGAGCCTTGCGCGGACGGTGCGGGATTAGGAGGCGATAGCAGCGGCCGCAGCCACCGCCTGCGGGGCCGCGCGTTCCTGCGGCTGTAAAGGGGGTTATTTCGCACCGCGCTGCCCGCGAGGGGCCGCGGCCGTCACGGCGCGGGGGCAGCGCCCCCCCGCGGGCACCGCCGGCAGCGCCCGCGCCCCCCGCCCCGGGCCAAGCGGGAGCCAGGGCGGGACCCCCGGGTCAGAGTGGGACCCCCGGGTCAGAGCGGGGCCCGCGGCACCAAGGAGGGGCTGTGGTTACCTACAGCCGGGGCAGTCACAGCGCCCACAGACCCGGCTTGCTCTGGTGTTCTGAGCCAGGCGCTGCCCAGGCCGTGCACGTTGTTTCTGTGCGTTGCGAAAAGTTCGTGGGAAGCGTAAAGGAGGGAGCGAGAGGTGGGAAAGTTAATAGTGAGAAAGAGTCTCAGCTCTGAGCGTGGGGTTCCTCACCTGGCTTCAGAGGGCTGTTAACCTGACATCACATTCTTAGGCTAAATTCCAGCCCCCCCCCCCCCCCCCCCCCCCGCCCAGCTGTCTGAATTAAAAGAGGAAAGCGCCAGGCTGAAAAACAAACATTTAAAGTCTATAATGCTTATGAGGCTTTAACAAACAGACCAGGTAAGTAAGTGTCCGCTAGTAAAGGAGGAGGATGTGAGCAGCGAGAGTCTAAAAGAATGAAGCTCTAAATGTACTTGTAGAAATGAGGTGTAGCTCCATGGAGCGGAGCGCTGTCCCGCATGGTTCTGCGAGCTGTTGAACGGCGTTAGACATCATTAACATCTTGAGACGTTATTAACATCATTAGACATCATTAACACGGCCCTAGACATCATTAACACGGCCCTGCATGCGTGGGATTGTGAGGAGGCTGCAGGGACCCTGACCGGGGCAGCCATGCCATAGTGCCCAGGGGGCACTGCTGAAGTGATTCCATAAAAAGCTGGGCAGTCGTCATAACAGGGATGGTGGGACAGCAGGATTCCAGGTGAGCAAGGATCAGATCTGGGGGATATAGGCCATGTGTGTACTTAATTTGGGTTTTTTTGTTCGTTGGTGATGCATACCCCCATTTCTGCTGTAGAAGAAAATGGCATCCTTTAGGAGAGTTAGATACAGGGGAACGTCCCTTCTGAGCTTGGGAAGCAGCCTGGAAACAGAGAGAGACCCTGCAAAGTAGGTTAACAGAGTGGGGTGAGACTGAACATGAGGAAATTACGGAGTGAACGTATTTCCATAGTGTCATGTTGGTAAGCAGCAGAAAATATTAGCATCTTCAAAATCCCAGTAGAAATCTAGGGAATAAGAAAACAGGAAAACTCTTCCTACAGTTCATCAGTTATTTTGCTCATTTTTATTTTGACTAGGTACTAGCAACTGCCCCTAATGTTTTGGGGTTTTTTAGTTATGCCACTAGCCTGTGTTTCCAATTTAGCTGACTGAAGTGGAATAAAAGAATCTCTTGTCATATGTAATGGGGTACACTTGCCTGGCAGTGGATTTCAAAAGTTTAGCAGAAGTTAAAAGAATATTCCTAGATTGCAACAGTTCTCTTTGGTAGTAAAAAAAAAATATATTTGGTATTTATTTGCCAGTAAAACTTGTCGTGATCCGTTTGTTGACTTCAAAGTAATATTAATATAAAAATTAACAGTAGCTTCTTGTTTCAGCATTGTTCATGTAGAGCTGGCTGCTGTAGTATTTATAATTAGCAGTGGCCATCTGTGAGGCATAAGCAGTCAAATTTGTGTTTGGATGCTTCAATCTCTGGTACTGACATTAACTTTTAATATTACTTATTTTCACTTATGACTGTTGTCCCGCCATGGTATTCTGTTGATGTCAGAAAAGGTACCACTTATAATTTAATCAGCCTGCTGACCATCACACTTAAGTTTTAGATGAATATTTAACTCTTATTTCTCAAAGTGATTCAACAACTCTTAATGGGAGTTAAAGTCTGTTACTGTTTTTGCAGGAAATCTGCAAATAGAACCCATAACTCCCAAGAAAAAACTCTGCTGTTCATAAACTAAGTTTATCTATAGCTGTGCCAAAGACCATGAGGTTGTACTACACTGGTTGTTCATATTCCTCAGAAATTATTTATGTCTGGATTGAGAGTAAAAAGTGTAAAAATAACAGACATATTTGTGTCAGAAAAGGATGGCTCAGTCAGCTGAAGAGTTTTGTTGCCCTTCAGTAGGTCAGGTGG
Organism: Chiroxiphia lanceolata; assembly: GCF_009829145.1. Lineage (NCBI taxonomy): Eukaryota > Metazoa > Chordata > Aves > Passeriformes > Pipridae > Chiroxiphia > Chiroxiphia lanceolata. The sequence continues at coordinate 15,648,094 of NC_045646.1, read as the reverse complement.
TATTTACATATATTTTGGGCAACATTTATGAGTAATACTAGAATTTCTTCAATAATTCTATAATTAAAATCATACAGAAGAATAGTTACATTCCAAATTGACTTCCCTGTGTTTTAATCAGAAATATTTAACAATAATACATCTGCAGAGTTTGCTCTCTGTGTATTTTGGTCTTGGTAGCGCTCCCTTGGAAAGTGAAGAGCAGGTTTTCATTTTACAGTATGAACTCCAAATGGAATGTAAAACATTCCTAAAATATTCCATTTATGTGTGTGCTAGGTAGGGTATTCTGATTTGATAGCATTTCAGACCCATTTTTTGCAAATACAAGAAGCACGACAGGTAAAATAGAAGGCAGTGGAGAATCATTGCAGACATGAATACATGGGCTATTTGGGGAGCGCGTAGGTGGAGATGGAAGAAGCAAAAAGTGTTGGCTCTGAAAATGAATTTTCTCTGGATTTTTTTTATAGCTTTCCAGGGAGATATATAGCATATGGTTTAACATGCAGCCAAAAAAAAAAAATTAAATTACCAAATAGCAAATGATAGTTTCTACCATGTTGACACAAGGAGTCTAGTTTGGTATTTTACTGAGCATACCAAAATATCCAGGACCACAAAAACTGTCAATCTGTATACGTGCAAGTGGAAATTTAAAATATTCACTTTTGTCCTTAGGAGGATACATTTTTAAATAGCAAGTTGAATAATAAGACTTGTACTAAACCCACTTGTGTTTGTATGCCTCTCATCATAGCAGTAGCAGGCTGACACACTTAGCAAACAGTCTGTCAGATGATGTGTCTTTGAACTACAACCAGCTGTCTCCAATAAAGAAACAGAAAAAAACCAGGCAAGTTCCTGTGGGGCAGTTCACTGGGAGGTAGAGTTGACATCATTTATTTCCTATACTCAGGAAATAACCCTATCAGTGGCTCCTGTTGTGAAATGTTTTTGATGTCTGACAGTTGGTTTCTAATACCACATCACATGAGCAAGTCAGATGTAATCTCAGACATTGTCAATGAGAAAAAAGAATCAATTATGGGACAGTGGCTGCTTGCTGCAAGGAAAGTGTTTTTGTCAGAATGCTTTCTGTAAAAGACTCGATATTACAGAAATATCTGCAATTATATGTGGGATTTTAGATACTGAACCAAAGCAGATAACCATATCTAAGCATTGTGAATTTCAGGTTATCATGCCAAATGAGTAAATATCTCTTATTTTAAGCAAAATAAGTGTCATAAACAAACCCATTGTAAATTACAATGTTAAGTTTAAAAGGCACAAAACAATGCATCTAGATTTACAGCTACTGTGAGTGTCCCTTTAATCAAAATAATATTCATCTACATTTCTATCACTCTTGCACTGATGAATTAATTTCTTGACATCTGTGGCATATGTAAGCATTAGAGGTATTTTTGTGAATCACAATTTTGTTTGTTCAGAATTCTCTGCCTTGAAAATTCTTAGTCATTTTACAGTTTTGGAAGCTTTGACCATTTGCATAGACAACAACTTGCTGATAGAAACAGTGGCTATGCTGCAAGGGACAAATTTTACTTTAAAGCTTCATCCATCACGTACCAATTTAGGGTCTTGTTCATAGTACATTCTGTTTGTCTTCACACTAAGGTTGTAATTGCTTTTTGGTAATTTGATTTGCAGTAGAGTAGGTGGTGGATTTGTGATAAAGTGTCCAAAGTGTCATTAGCTTAGTGAGGGCAGGGATGTGTGCCCAGTATTACTTACCTTCATGAGAAAGACCCTATTTTCCAGAAAGGGTTCCTTCCCAATTGCTTGGGTGAGGGAGCCAATGTGTTTTAAATGGCCATTGCTGTTTGCTCAGTGAATATGGGTCAAACCTTTATTTTGCCATTTGGATCAAACCCATCTTAATAAATATATTAGCATTCATAATGTAAATTATTTCAGAGCAAGGGTCATCATAAAATTTTTCCAGCTGAACACTGAAGTTTGGAGCAGCAGATGGAATGTTCAGAAAGTAATTCCTAACTCAGAACTACAGTGTTGTACTATCCTAACCTGTCTTACAAAATATCTGCATTGGTAATTTTCTTAAAGGTGCATTTTGATCCACAAGTTGAAAGAAAAGGGTCTTTAATAATGTGATTTTTTTTTTTTTACTGTAGTGATTTGTAAGTGCCAGTAGAACAACTATTTCTTCATGACCTGAAGTCAGAAATGGGCAGCAGTAATTGAAAACACTACACAGAGATGGGGGAAAAAAGGAACAAACCTCATTATATGATACAGATCTGAATTTTGAACAAAACAGAAAAATCATCTGGTTAAGACAGAGATTTTAAACAGATAAAAAAATCAATTGTCAAAATTCAAATTCAATTGTCAAATTAATTCATTTTTTCCAGTCTGTTTTTCATTTGTATTTTGCATATTTCATCTCAATGGAATAAACCAGTATATTCATACAGTAACAGCCTGGTTAATAGAATTATTTGGTCATCATTAAACCTCATTATTATGTATTGGCAGTAATTTAATGGTATTTACTATTGCAATTAAATCCTATTATTTGTTAGAAATTAAGAATACACTATGAAATTATAAAGTGTGAACACTAAATCTAAACTATAACTGAAGAAAACAATTGTTATTCTCTACTTGATTTGCTCACAAATTTTCACTCATTTAAAGTATTTATCTAATAAAATTTAATCACTATTTAAAAAATAATATTCTGTTCATGTAAATAATGTTATATGTACTCCACTGCTCTTTGTCAGATTGTGTTCCTTTTGCATTCGCTTGTTTAGAAAGCCTTATCCTGTAACTGAAGCTCTATTGCATGTGATTTAAATATCAGCTTAGTAGGGGGATCAAATGCACTTGTGTTGTAAAGTCGCTGTCTGACAAACAGCCCCAGAAAACAAAGTCCTCCGTATCCATGGAACCACAGCAATCCAGCCTTCCCCTTCTATCTGCCAGATCCCTCTGCCTGTGCTGGGGAATCACATCCAGGGCTCAGGGTCACTCAGTGTGAGCTGAGCAGGAGCACCCCCTGGTACAGCAAAAGTTGGGAGCCACAGTCCCCAGGGAAAAGCAGGGGATGGAGGACAGAATGACGGGGGGCAGGGGGGATCCTCTGTCTCCTGCTGGGAAGCTGCTGGTGCTCCTGCCTCCTTCATTTGTACATACATTTCCTGCAGTGGTGTTGGCACCAGTGAACGTAAGATGACTTAAACCTGGAATAATATGACGAGATTTACTCATTCTTAAAATTTAAAAGTTAATAAATAAAAAAAATTGTATGAAACTATAACTGTGCTCTGTAACTGAAATGGGTGAAAAATGCCTTCTAAATATCTTTTTTTTCTTGTAGATGACAGTCATGTCCCATTCAAAGGATCTCAAGGATGACTTCCACAGCGACACTGTACTTTCCATTTTAAATGAACAGCGCATTCGGGGTATTCTCTGTGATGTCACCATAATTGTGGAAGATACCAAATTTAAAGCCCATAGTAATGTGCTGGCAGCTTCAAGCCTTTACTTTAAAAACATTTTTTGGAGTCGTACTATCTGTATTTCAGGTCACGTACTGGAGTTAGATGATCTCAAAGCTGAAGTGTTTACAGAAATACTGAATTACATCTACAGTTCCACAGTAGTTGTTAAGAGGCAGGAGACTGTAACGGACCTTGCAGCTGCAGGGAAAAAGCTGGGAATATCATTTCTGGAAGATCTTACAGATGTGAATTTTTCAAGTTCCCCCTGCCCCTATGCATACTGTGTTAATGAGAAAGGGAATGTCAAAGAGGAAAAACACGAAAAGAGACACGAAGACTCCGCTGTGACAAATGGACCACGAATTACAAATGCATTCTCAATTTTTGAGACAGAAAGCAGTTTGTTTTCTCCACTTGATTTGAGGGCCAGCTTTAAAAAGGTGTCTGACACAATACAAGCTCCCAATATCAGCCTCGACAGAAGCGATGTTTGCAAAGATGCTGAGCCAGCCAGTACCTTGGCTGAACACTCCTATGCAGTTTCTTCTGGGGGAGACACTTCACAAGGAGCCCCTTTTGTGGAACAGGACAGCAGCCCTTCATACCAGGGGGGTGAGGACCGCTATGAAAATCACCAAGCCACGCCAGTCATTCAGCAGGGAAAACAAGCAGGTAGTACTCCTAAGCCAGCCTTTAAGCCCCAGAGTACGAGTTTGGCTGTAGCAAAAGTACCAGCCTCTACAGTAACCACTGCAGAAGCCCAGCATGAAGCAGTTACTGATCAGACAATTACTTCCTTTCCAAAACCTCAGAATAAAGCAGGAGATTTCCATTTATCCAGAGAAGAGGGAGACAGTTCTGCTAATGTTTCTGCATCTGAGACAACTGTCATTCCACCTGCTTACAGTTGTAACTGTTGTGCAAAATCATTCAGTGACGCGGCATCACTCACTGCTCATCTTCAACTCCATTCAGAGCATCAGGAAACTTTCATATGCAAATACTGCAGCAAACAGTTTGCAAATCTGAATATACTGGAAAGTCATGAGCAAGTCTGCATGAGATCAAGTAGCTTATCGGTTCACAATGGAAAAGAACAAAATTTTGCAGATAACTATACTGCTACAGAGGGAAGGAATGGAAGTTCATACGCAAACACAGAGCCCCTGTTGTCTGAAAACAGTGTCACTGATCGTTCCAATGCAAACTGCACTTTGCCAGAGACAGATCATTTGGTTAAAGTGGTCGATGGGCAGATATTATACACTTGTGTCGTTTGCAAGCGCAGCTATGTAACACTGTCTAGCCTTCGAAGACATGCAAATGTGCACTCGTGGAGGAGAACATACCCTTGTCACTACTGCAATAAAGTGTTTGCATTGGCTGAGTACCGCACCAGACACGAGATCTGGCACACGGGGGAGAGGCGGTATCAGTGCATTTTCTGTCTGGAGACTTTCATGACTTACTATATACTGAAAAATCACCAGAAGTCCTTCCATGCAATTGACCATCGTCTCTCAGTAAATAAAAAGACAGCCAACGGAGGTTTAAAACCCAGCATGTACCCATACAAACTGTACAGGCTCTTACCGATGAAATGCAGGCGAATGCCTTACAAGTCCTACCGAAATTCTTCATATGAAAATGTTCAAACAACTACCCAGGCCAATGAAACTACTTCTACTAACTGCTTCATTCCGACTTCTCTTAGCTCTGAGCTACCACCACTAAATTTTCAACATAGTATAATAGCAAACAACAGAACTCTGGCCTTGGATACATCTTCACATAATGATACAGCACCTTCCACAAATACTCAGAATTCTTCCTCTTGGGGAGTAAGTATCTTAAATTCTGACTTGCAGAGGGACTTTTTCACAGCTGAAAATAGAGTTTCCACTGCTGCGAATGACTCTGGTTCTCAGGAGTGTGATTCCTCAGTTGTGTCTTTAAGTAATGTGAATGAAAATTCCACCTCTGTCATCAGTTACAGCAGTTCTGCACCCTCTGTTATAATGCACAGTAGCAGAGTTTCATCAGTAATCATGCACAGTAAAACAATCACTTCCATAGAAAACAGTAAGACAGAATCTTCAGATAATCTGCCTAGTCAGTCCGTAAGCGATGATGGTAAGTATGGACCAGATAATTACGGGAAGTGCATTACAAAATCAAAAACTATTAAGGAGAAAAAGAAAACGCTGCAGTACAACAGAGCAGAAGTAACTGAGGATACACAGCATGTCACAGGATCTGGAGGTTCATCAAGCAAAACAGTAAATACTGTCCAAGAATCAAGTAAAACTGAAACATACATTGCAAAGCCTGCCTTACCTGGAACGTCTGCCGACAGCAATGTCGCACCTCTGTGTCAAATAACAGTAAAAATTGGTAATGAAGCTATTGTAAAAAGACATATTTTAGGATCCAAGCTTTTTTGTAAAAGGGGACGAAAATCTAAACATGAGTCCAAGCAGGACAATCTAACTGAGGAACCAGAAATAGAGGTAAAAGAAAAGAGCCCATCTAGACTTTATAGCTCAGAATGCCTGGAACTGACAGAAATGTGTGATGATGTAAGTGACCAGGACTCCAGTGATAAACCCTGGAGACCCTATTATAATTACAAACCAAAAAAGAAATCGAAACAGCTAAGAAAAATGAAAAAGACCAAATGGAGGAAAAAGCACGGAAGCAAGAACACCATTATGGAAAGCCCCAACACGTGCAGTCGAGAGTATGCACTCAGGAATGCTCCTGAGGAAAAGGCCATCAGCCAGGAAGACAACACAGAAATGCCTAATCTTCATTGTGAGCTCTGTGAAAGAGACCCATCTTCCACAGCAGAAGGTCAAGAACACGTGCACTGGCATGTAGCTACTTCAAAGCCTTACATTTGTGAGTTATGCCAAAAACAGTTTCAAAGTCCATCCACTTTAAAAATGCATATGAGGTGTCACACTGGGGAAAAGCCCTACACTTGCAAAACCTGTGGTAAATGTTTCTCAGTTCCTGGAAATCTACAGAAACACGAACGTATTCACCTGGGTGTCAAAGATTTTGTCTGCCAATACTGTAATAAGGCGTTCACTTTAAATGAAACACTCAAAATACATGAAAGAATTCATACTGGAGAAAAACGCTACCACTGTCAGTTCTGCTTTCAGAGCTTCTTGTACCTTTCTACCAAAAGGAACCATGAGCAAAGGCATGTCCGTGAGCACAACGGAAAAGGATATGCTTGCTTTCAGTGCCCCAAAATTTGCAAGACAGCAGCTGCTCTGGGAATGCACCAGAAGAAACATCTATTCAAAAGTCCAGCTCCACAAGATAGAAAAGAACAGTTTTGCAATGAAAGCACTAAACTTCTGGAAAATCCACGTTTCCTTGGCTCAGAAGGAAGTGAGGTGAAAAATACACAAAGTGTAACTCCAGAAGTTATACTCTGAGTGACAGCTGTTCAAAAGAGAATCAAAATCCAAAACTATATATTGGAGAAGATAGAGATGCATTGAATGGGGAAAGTCTCCACTCAGATTAGTATCATTTACTACAATAAAGTTTCTTCATCTAAATGTGTGTCAGTATATGCAAAAGAAGGAAAAATAACAGAAAAACTAGGATTTGCAATAATACAAACTTAATGTGAAATACCCAAAATACTTTTGCCACAATAGACTCTTGGAGAGAGAGAGAAAGGAAAAAAAAATGACCAACCAAAACCCTTCTACTTAACATTACAGGTAACTGGTCACTGAACTATTTTACAGTGCTGGTTTTGAGTCAGAATCGTTCTAGGCAAAAGAAATAAGTAGGTTCATGGTGTATCCCGTAGAAGGATTTTTTGCTGCAGAAACTATATATTGCATTTTTTAAAACAAAAAGTAATGTGTTTATAAAGGACATAACTGTAATCTAGTGTATTCTACAGTGAAGGTGGGAAGTGTTTCATGGGCTCGGGTGTACCGAAGTACAGTTGAGTTCTGCCGTGCTTTTCTGTAACTCAGCATTTACAAAACATAGTCAGGAGTTTAAACTACTCTTTTCCTTTCCATATTCAGTTTTGTAGTTACCATAATAACTGTTAAGTCTGAGTGCTTGTGTGGAGAGTATTCCAGATTTATGATATCTCTGAGACATTTAATAACAATTCAGTAGAAGTCATTATAGCCAGTCTTCCAAACTGCTTAAATCCCTATGTCAATGGCCTGGAGAGCTATTCAGGTGCATTGGTCTTAAGGAAATTGTCCTAAAACAGTCTAGCTTAAAGAAATCCTGTATAGAAATGTCCACCTCCTGGTGGGTCTGCAACTCCTGTCTTTTAGAAATATCCTTCTTCTCAGAAGAAGAGGAGATGTAGACAGAGTTTTCTTCCTCATCCTAGAATAATGCCTGGACACAAACAACAGAGCAATTCCCCATAAATACTTTGATTTTGAGAGGAGTTGGTAAATAAGATTGTTGCTTTCATATATATCCCTGGGGCAGTCCTTGTGTATAAACAGGAACAGGGGCAGTTTGTGGGGTTCCCTGTCATCTCCATGCCTTAAATGCAACTTTTAACCTTCAAATGTCCCTTCTCAGTGCTCCCAAGTGTGCCAGCACCTGGCCCCAGGCAGGCTCTGCCGCAGTGTCCCGTGGCCCATAGCAGAGAGGTGCCGGGAACAGGCTGGAGGAAGGAGTGTTGGCCTTCCTGCCTCCCTCATCCTGCCACACCGAAGGTCTTGGTGAGCCTTACAGCCCCACAGTTCACTAAGGACTGCTAGAATGGGCTTCTGAAAGACATCACCAAAATGTTCCAATTAACATTGTTTTGTGGAAATGTGATAAATTTTAACTGAGATGTTCAAAAAAAGTCAAAGCGGGTGTATGTCTACGAGTTGCATTTTATATGATAGGGCTCTGTTGTATGGTATCTGCATTTCCAATTACTCATATATGTTTATCCCTGTGAAGTGTTAAAAAATTAAGTCAGGACAAGGGTTAGTGATCCTCAGCTTCATTCTGTGTGATGGTTCACAGTTTGTTACTTAACTTCGTCTTCTTGAATATTTTAAGAGAAATTATAGCTTGGGTACAATAAAATTACAATTGAAATGATAATACAGTATTGATTGAAGTAATAATATAGTCCACTTACTTATTCCATCACTGGTGAATGCTATGAACCCCTTGAGAAATTTTGGCTTCATGGTAGCTTTGGTTCCATTTAAATAAGGATAACAGAATAATAAAACACAGGAAAATATAATGATGCTTCAAAGAAAGTACACAAAGATATCTTCTAAGTGGACTTGTATGGTGATAAATATAGACCAAAGCAAATAAGGTAGAATATTTATAAATACAAAGATAATTTTACAAATATTTTATATAACTGTATAGTTCATGAGAAAAATATTGTTAGCTTGCATTAGGTTTGGGGGGGTTTGTATATTTTGATAAAAACACAACAACTTTGTAACTCTGTATATTCTCTACAGTTTATAGCAAAGCAGTTTTAAGATGGCAATGTCATGTTTATAGTTCAGTTGTGGCACTTTTACTACAAGTAACACGTTGCAGTAATTAATTGAGTATTAATGACCAAATTAGAATTAAAGTATGTGTAAGAGAAGGTAAATACTATACGTTGTCAAAGACTGTAATTTGTTACATAATCACATCTGTATTTTTGTTTAGAAGAAAATATTAAATGCAGATGTTAAGGATTGATAAAGAGTCTAATTTTATTTTTAGAAAGAGTGATTATAACTCTGTTTTTGCTTAATTAAAACAACATATTCCTATTTTTCTGTAAGTCTCTCCATTTTTTAAATTGTTTTAATACCTATATAGTCTATAAGATCCACAGATACATATCATCTAATACTTATTTCGTTAGAAGATTAAGCAACACAGTTACCAAGCATCCCTTCATTAGGGTCAAACCAGCAAACTGAGAACATGCCAGAGCTCAAGGGAAGTGATGGTATCTCCTGGCACCGTTTAGGGTGAACACAGTGCTCAGCAGAACACAATCTACCTGCTCAGTGTCTCAGAGGACTTGGAAGACAGGTGAACTGTGTTTAGTACTTTACAACATCTTAAGCGTGTTCATGAAACTTGAAAAATTCTTTTCAGTTCTGATAATAACCTCTGTAATACAGATTGTGTATTTTACGTGCTGTACTTGAACTTTTTGGAACTACTATGAAGAAACATAGTTCAAAATGCAAATATCGAATTGCATATGAAAATATGAAGATACATATAAAATGGAAGACTATGCATATTCAAAGTACTTCCCCCTTCAGCTAGGTGTCACTCGTCTATAACCTGCAGTAAAAATTAAATTTAAGCTAAATTATGCAGGTCATTTTGGGATGGTTCTCAGGAGAGATGTATAACCAAAAAAAAAAAAATGGAAGTTTGCTACTTGTAACAAATACTTTTTTTTCTGTATTTCAAATACTAATTAAAAAGACAAGTGGATCATCATGAAGTTTTTGCATCTAAACAAAATGTTAGTCAATCCTCAGTTATGACATACGTAAAATTAGAACAAATGTACTCAATCATATTGCTGTCTTCTGTGAAATGAGATAGCATGACACAGCTAAACTCCAGGCATTTGAAGTAAGCCACTGCATGTCATCATCACTACTATTTGTTCTAAACATCCTTAATATAGCAGTTACCACTGACAGTTCAACACCTTGGCTGTCAGGTTATCTCACAAAAGCAAAGATCCATCCTCATTGTTAAATGAATAAATCCTTCCCCTAAGTCTGCAAGGCAGCACACCAGTGTTTGTTTTAACAGTGGCTTTAGCTGCACAGACCTACCTGTCATACAGATGCTCCCAAAATGTAACTTTGAGGTAAAAAATGAACATTATGCAATTGAAACATTATTCTCAATATAGTATGCAAGATTAAAAACAAGGCTTTTTTAAAATAAAAGGGAGTGTCAGGAATTGGGCAATGGCAGAAAATAATGTTGATAGGTCTATGCTTCAAATAAAGCTGATATTAAGTTAAAACATTAAACCCCAACTGTAGTCATAACTTTTGAGAGAGTATGGAGGCAGTAGAGTCCCACGATCTAACTTTCAAAATGAGGCAACACACAGTTCAAGCACACCTGTCCATTCTCAGAGTGCTGCCCTGCTCCTCTCTCAGATCAAAGCTCTGACTACCCGGGTTAGCCTCAGTTCACCAGCCAGGCAGGGCAGCCAGCCTAGACAGCCAACTGTACATAATCAACTCCTCAATTTGTACTGTAGAGGAACCTCTCATTTCCAACAGGTTAAAATTCAGCTTATGCAAACCCGTGTCTTTGTTCAGGTTTAGGTTTTGCATGCACACAAATACGGCTCTTAGTGGTGTGATGAAACAGTTCATTCCCCGCCACTCCCTGCCCGCCACCTTTAAACATATCTGTTATCCCCCAACCACCATGTGGAGTGTGGGCATGAGGAAGGAACGTCACCACTGCTGAGTGAGCAGCAGGTGAGAAGTTGGACACAGGAAAAGCCACCAAGAAATGAGGTGCAGCAGTGGCTGTCACATTATATGGCTCAATGCTGTATCATAGTAGCAACAGCAAGATTCGTGCAGAAATGAAAAATGGCCAGAGCACCACAGCAGGGGACTTCAGTTAAGAGACATATGACAGATGCTGGCCTGCAAACTTCCCTTTAACAGAAGGACAGACTGAAGAGGGCTTTTTAGGTGCAAAGTGAAGAATCCTAGTCCTATGTTGCTTTCTGAAACAGCTTTAGCCTGCTGAACTGCCTGTGTTTTAGGGTATGTCAGTCACTAAAGGCTTTCACCAGACTCTACCTAAAGGCCTGGAAGCTGATGTACCCTCAGCCTGACCCTCAGTGACACCGAAGTGGATGTGACACCTGCGGCTGGTGGATTATGCAGGCCCAAGACAGGTGCCCACCACCAATACAGACTGGGGCCAAGTCCAGGTGTTTTAAGCCAGATCCCAGAGTTTCACGTTAGGATCTGCGTCTTCAAGAAACGTTGCTATAAAATGTGAAGACCCTTCAATTCTTGAAGGCGGTGAGCCGCTGGAGCCTGTGAACACCTCTGGGTACCCTGGGACTCCTGAGGGAGGCGTTGCCCATGGCAGCCTGCAGGCAGCGAGACACCTGCTTCTGGGGCAGCGCTGGCAGACGAGCATTTCACACTTGTTTCACGGCATTTCTTACACAGCTGAACAGGCAAACGTGAACCAGTGAGAGCAGAGGAGATCCGACGGAGCCCATGGCGTGCTCTGCACAGAGGCAGGCGCTCGGTGCACCCCAAAGCAAAGCAGGCAGACGCCACTTGTCCTGGCCGTTCGATGTGACCCTTCTCAGCGCGGCGAACACAGCGTTCAACCTGCTGTGGGCTGCCGAGCCCCTGCCCCTCTGGGAGGCACAGGGCACCGAGTCCGTTAGGTTGGAAAAGACCTCTGAGATCATCGAGTCCAACCTATGACCCAACACCACCACATCAACCAGACCACGGCACCGAGTGCCACGTCCAGTCTTTCCTTAAACACCTCCAGAGACGGTGACTCCACCACCTCCCTCGGTGTCTGATCGCCCTTTTCTGTGAAGAAATCCTTCCTAACGTCCAACTTAAACCTCCCCTGGCGCAGCTTAAGAACATGTCCTCTCGTCCTGATTGTGCCCGCAGAGGAGCGGGCGGTCTGGGAGAGGCGAGGCGGCGAACAGGCCGACAGCCCGGCGCGGCCGCAGGGCCCCGGGCGGAGCCCCCGCACAGCCCGGCGGGAGGCGCCGCCAGGGCGCAGGCGCGGCCGCCCCCCGCCCGGGCCGGTGCGTGGTTCCCGCGGGCGGCGGGGGCGGGGCCGGGCCGGGCCGGGCCGCTCCTTCCCTGCCCCCGCGGCGCTCACTGCGCAGGCGGCGGCGCTGGCGCGATGGCGGCCGGGGACGGCGGCGACGAGGTGCGGGTGCTGCAGAACCTGCGGGGGAAGATCTGTAAGTGCGGCACTGTGGCGGAGCCGGGCGCCCACGGCCGGCGCGCTCAGGTGCCCGCTCCTGCCCCGGCTCCACCGCTCCCTCTGCGCGGCGGGGCGGGCGCTGGCGCGGCGGCCCTGAAGGCGGCGGGGCGGGGGCGGGAGGGCGCGGAGGGGCCGCGGGGCCGGTGTGGGGTCGGGGTCGGGCTGCGCTGCGGCGGCCCCGCGAACGGGCTTTGTGGCGGGAGCGGCGGCACGTGCGGGCCGGGCCGGGGTCTGCGCGGGGCCGGGGCCGGGAGGGCGGGATGGGGGCGTGCATGGATGGATGGATGGATGCGTGCATGGGTGGATGCGGCGGGGCCGCTGGAGGCCCGTAGGGGCCGGGAAGCATCCGTTACGGCGAGGGTTCACTTGAGCCAGCAGAAATGCCCCCTCCCGCCCGGACCTCGGGCACCGGAGTCTGTTTGTCAGGCAGAAATTGCGAAATTAGCGCGATGTGCAGGAAGTTGGTGGTGGAGGGCTGTTCTGGAAGCGGTCACTGGCGCTCCCGTGCCTCAGCGCAGCGTGTGTGCGAGCGGAGGGGGGCGGAGAGAGGGGCCGGTGGCTTTATTTTGGTGGTTCGGAAGTGCTGACTGCGGGCGCCCACACGGGCGGTAACGTGGGAACCGCGGCCGCGCTGGGGAGCGCTCGGGGAGCGGGACAGCGCTTCAAAGCCAGGGGCAGAGACAGGATGTGCCGCGGCTTCCTCGGGGTATCGGAACACACTCATTCCGCTCGGACGCGGCCCGTTTGTTTCCTTTCTCACGCAGCCCATCGACTTTTTTGAGAATGAAGCGACACGGGTTGATTCGGGCACGGCGCTGGGGTTGAGAACCGGTTGTGGAAACATGTTGAAGGATTAGTTTTGGTGGAGGAGTGGAGTCGTGTTTACTTAAATACCGTCATGCGGCGTAGTCTTCAGTAAATAGACTGAGCCATGAAAACAGCAGAGGGCCTGGGCTGGAGCTGCTCTCGCTCTGGTGTGTTGGTGATAGAGCCTTGTTGGGTATGCGAGGCTGAGCGCACACTTACCGAGATCTGCTGTTAGTAATTAGCACAGAAATAATACGTCAGATCGCCTTTAAGAAAGAATACTGTTAGGTTTGGGGTTAAAGCATGAATTCATAGAGTGGTTTGAGTTGGAAGGGACCTTGAAGATTATCTGGTTTCAGCCCCCCTGCCATGGTCAGAGACACCTTTCACTAGAGCCCCATCCAGCCTGGCCTTGAGCACCTCCGGGGATGAGACATCCTCATCTTCTCTGGGCAACCTGTCCCAGTGCCTCACCACCCTCACAGTAAAGAATTTCTTCCATATATTTGACCTAAGTTTCCTCTCTTTCAGTTTGAACCCATTACTCCTTGTCCTGTCACTGCAGTTCTTGAGGAAGAGTCCCTCTCCTGCTTCCCTGTAGGCCCCCTTGGGATACTGGAAGGTTGCTGTGAGGTCTCCACACAACCTGCTCTTTTCCAGGCTGAACAGCCCCAACTTTCTTAGCCTGCCTTCAGTAATCTTCAGCAACCAACTTTCTATGTATGCCCTAGGAAGCAGGTCATAGTCCTGTGAATGCTATGACCTGCTTCCTGTGAAATACATAAAAAGTAGGTTGCTGAAGATAACTGAAGCTGACTTATTTTTTGACACTGTTTTTCCTATCTTTTATTATAAGGTTTTGTCAGCATTGGACTACACAGCAACTTGATAAAAGCTTTCCACTTATTTTTTTTTTCTACTGTTAATTAAAGGCAAAACTCAAAATGTCTTGAGACTTACACTGAAACTAGTTTTATTGTCCCATTTATGTGTTCTGGATTGAGCATCTGATTGTATCATAGCTTTGAAAACAGAGGACTATGCCCTGCTTCCCAGGGAATATATAAGAAGTTGATTGCTAAAGATGAACCTGTAAGAACCATTTGGAAAATGAGTGGAAGTAACAGCTGCAATAAAAGATGTGTCTTGAAATAGTGTGAAAATCACTTTGTGAAGCCACTTGTTTCTTCTTACAAAACAAAAACTTTTTAAAAAATAGATGAGTTAAATATGCTGTGGAAACTTGGGAACCCTCTAATGCTTAGATGCTCTTTTGTCTTCTTTGCACAACAAATACTGTTTTATTTTCACTTCTTGCTAGTATTTTAATACTGGGGTTTGTAGGGGAAAACCCTGGAATGAACAATAATAAACAAATGTAACAATGTAATTCCCCTTGATCTGGAGGGATTAGCAGTAGCAGACCTCACTTTGGAAAGCTGAAATTCAGAGTCTGAAGGAATTCCTTGTAACTCATTTCTTACAAGTAGAATAAATTTCTGTGCCTAAACTTTCTTGGCAATTAAACTACTACAAGACTTGACACTGACTCATTTTATGTGTATTGCATGAGAGAGCATGGTAGTTTTAATGAGGTAATGTCAGTTCTGTGAAATTCTGCATGTATAGAAAACACCATCTGCAGTGAGTTGTTATTTATACTGTTTTGCAAAACACAAATAGGCAGTAAAATCTAAAGTTAGTGATGTTATACAAATCCTCTCACTAGATTTAGAATTGAAACATAGACTTAAAGGTGTTTTAAGTAGCCATTATGTACGTAGCAGTGAAAATACTGAGGAAGAAGACATTTGCAGTCCCCGGTGCCCTGGTTTTGTGGGGTGTCAGTCTTTGCAGCCAGTCTCCTGCCTCTGGTTTTCAAGTAAGAGGCAGGATGAACTAGTCTTACCAGTTTAAGACCCCATAATATCTTTGGAAAATGTATTACACTTAAGCAGGTTTTCAGCAAAAATCCACTGAAAGTCTGTCTTTCCTTTGTGATGACTCTTTTGGTGGCTCTATTTTATGTGTCACAGTAATGGCAAAGCTGCTTTACAGAGGTCTGTGGATGTCTGTAGCTTTAGGCATATCTTGCAGTGTAATGTTTTAAGCTGTAGAATTAGCTTCTGTTTTCATTTATGGCATTCAGTAGTACATTTTTAGGTGGCAAGTGTTTTTAGTTGCTTTGATTTTTGGATTGTTTACTGAAACCTGTCTTAATGGAGCACTTGAAAAATGTCCCTGTCGTCTCCTAGAGCTCATTTGACAAAATTCAGGATGCATTCTTTTTCAGACTTGCACTGGGATTTTAACACTGCTTGGTTATCTTGGATTATACTGCACTCCTGGAGTGCATTTAATTGTTCTATATAATGTTTAATCCTGTGAGGAAATGCTTTGGAGTTTATGTGCATTAATGTCTTCTGACAGGGACTCGTAACAAAGAAATCTAGGAGATGTACACTAATTGCACACTTACACTCGACAAAGGATGTTACATATATGCACTGAAAATCCAAACATTCAAGCAGATATCTGATGTTGTTAATACTTGGGTTTTATGCAACCATTATAGCCTTAGGTTTCTCAGAAAAAGGAAAACTTAGTGTAATTGAAGACTCGAGCCTTTTTTTCTTAAAGCAGATAAGCCCCTGGGAAAAGTTGGACCACTTACATGGATGAAAAGTCTCCCACAGTCACAGATATGGTGTTTGAAAAGATGTGAAATCTCATGTCAGGTGAAGTACAGAGCAAGTGCTCTGAGGTTATTTTTAACTCAGAACTGAGAATCATCCTCTGCCTACGAAAAACCTCAATAAATTTGTCTGTGCCTTAAAGCCAGACACTTGGGCTACAGAATAAAGGTTTTTATCTCATTAGGAAATCAAAACTTACATTTCTTCTGTTCCCTTGTGTAAAAAGTTTCTTTTAGTACAGAAAAACTGTGGTAGGCAAAAAAATAGTGAATTATGTAGAAATATTTAATTTTAACTCCTCTTAACAAAACATGAGACTATAGTAATTATGATTTCCTTTCAAAGTCCACTGTATGGTGCTTTTACAGTGATGATTAAATAAAGTTATATCTTAAATATTATACGTGAAAATAGGATGGTGAAGTTACAGAGTGTTAACTAAGAAATAAAGATTCTTATCAGGGGAAGCTGACACATAGTTCATGCTTATTAATTACAAACTTAGGGTGTCAGGAGCTCTCTAGGGTTTACCAACCTTTTTCATTACTTGATTTTTGTATTTCATATGTTTTATTAAAATAGCTTTAAAAAAACCCAGTTCACCAAATTTTAAGGCAGTGTTCAATCTGATGCTTCTCTCTGTTCTTCTGCAATATCTCACTTGAGGGTAACTTTGAGTTTAGTCCCTTTTTGGAGTCTAATGGCATTAAGAACAGGTTCTGTTCATATCTGTCAGTCTGTCAACATTAAGTGTAGTGTTCAAAAATTTCACGTATACTTCCTCCTCTCCCACACCCAAGTTGATGAAAAGCTCATTGATGCTTCTGAGAGCACAAGTTTTAACTGTGGAAGTTCCTTAAGCATCTGTTCATGCTTTCCATCAGTGTACATATCCCTGACTTGGAAAACATCATGCATGAGATTCAGTCTCTGTTCCCATTTAACTGTCATGTTCTCTGCTCTGATATAGTTGAGGTGGCCCTTGCGGTGCTGGACATTACTTACTTAACTTTCAAGACTGTAATAATTTAACTTAAATTAACCATTTAACACATACACACAAAAAAGGACTGTGGAGAAGAGAAAAAAACAGAACTCTGATTTTACATTTTAACAGCATAGCATTACAACTTACTCCACTGTACTTCATATCTGCATTTTTTTAAAAAAGAAATGTGTGACATTTCAAATCTAGTTTCAAACTGATTTCTGAAAGGTCATTTGTTATTCAGACACGATAAGTTATTAAAATTCAATACTTTGACATAGTTTTTATCCTGTTACTTTTTAATGTCTTATGTAAATAGATAATGCTAATTCCACATTTTGTTGGGAGAAGTATTTCCAGTAGCAGGCAAGGATGTGAAAGGTCCTGGCTCACACCTAATGCAGAGTAACACAGTTCTGGTTGCCTGTGGTTTAGACAGCAAAGTGGAACAGGGACAGGGAGCAACTGCTCACCAATTAGGAGCCTCTCCCAGGAGAGAGTTCCAGAAAAGCTTGTAGGTTTTTAGCAGAATAAAAGCTGAGAAGTGTCTGTTTGCTGTCTTAAAAAACATTCAGAGGGGAAGGAAATATCTGGGGGGAAATAACTGTTTAGCTGAAGGACAGTGTTACCATAACTTGATGTAGACGTCTGTGGCATTCACATCTCAGAAGAGCTTTCCAATTTGAACATTGGGAACTGGTTTTAGCTGTGACTGCTTAGGAGCAACTATTTCCAGAAAGGGCTGCCTTATGTCCAGCCTGTTATTGCAGTGGCCTAGCCTGAATACCCAGCAAATCTTTGTATTCTTTTGTTGACAATCTTTCTTTCTCATTAGAAACTTCCTTTTCTGCTTGTTCTTATCTATATTACAATGAGTCAGGAGGTGATTATTTCCCCCTTCTACTAGACCAGACAGTTAGGAAAAAGTAAAACAGTACTCATGACTGGTGTATTTTCAAAGGTTCAGCCAACTTAAAACCTGCTACTCATTGTGGCAAATGAAACAGCGATTTGATGGGCAAGTTCTTATTAATCAGCTTCCTTTAGCCAAAGTATTTGCAGAGAAAATACCAAGTGAACAGTAGCTCAGCCAGGTCATGTCTTGGTGTTATGACCTAATGCCACATCACCTCAGGCTGCTGGGATTTAGCAAGCTGTGCAGGGTCAAGCCCGAGATGAGACCTCTCAAGGGAAAGTGCAGGTGCTGCAGGAAGTGGTGCTTGTGAGTCAGTGTGTGTCTCGTCCTGTCGACTCTCATTCCACGTGAAGCTGGATGTAGCAATTGCTGTGCCCTCTTGGAGCTTATGAATTGAAAATTTATATGGAAATGCATGTGCTAACTGAATGGAAACATTAATTTTGGACACATTAAAACTGTAAACTTATTGTACTTAATATTTTGCAGGTTTTCCCCCTTCAGTATTTGCAGTAATTTTTTTTTTATTTACAGATGACGCCAAACACTTAGTACCCAACAAAATGAGAGACTTTTTCTGTACCATAAACTTGGACCAAGAAGAAGTTTTTCGTACACAAGTAGTTGAAAAATCTTTAAGGTAAGCTCAATTTTTAAATGGATATGCTAAGCAAGACTGCCCGAGTTCTGAATAAAAACAAGATGTGGATGTGCTTCTGCTTGTACCTCTTTAAAATGAGACCTGACTTGTGGCAACTACTCAGATGTTACAGCAATGTGTAAATCATAAGAGTAGTTGCAAGAAGACAGAATTGAGGCTTGTGAGTAGAATGGTGCTTTTAAAATGGAGCATGCTGAAACGCTGGTACTTTATTCTGTTCCATTAGGCATCATAATGTTCTTTTTCTTACCAACTTGTTTTCAAGGGAAAGAAATCTGCTTTATACTTGCTCTCTATGTCATTTCCTACTTCTGACGTGCAATTGGACTGTATTGGTGGAGTTCTGCTCTTAGTGTCTTTCTGGTAAAACCTGTTTCTAGAATGAAGGGACCGGAACTTTTCCATGTATGAGAGTTTTCTATGCTGTGGGATGTCCCCCTGAATAGGCCTCATTCTTTCTTGAAATTCTTCTGGGAACTGTAACCAGTACCCACAGAGAATGATTTGCTCTGCCTCCCTGAGCAGCACTGACCTGTAGATTCTGCTGCTGTTTTACAGCCTTAAAAACAATCAAACAAAAAAGTCATGCTAACAAAGCTGCAGAGATGTAGATGCTTTTATACCTCAAAACTGAGGCTCATACTGAAGCATCACTGCAACTGCATTGTTCAGAATATCTGAGCGACAGCTTCAGTTATCTGGAGGTGACATTAAACCTTCCTCTTAAAACCCAGAAAGTCTGCTCAAACTTTTGCAAGTTTTCCTAATTCCTGTTTCCAGGGGCTTTATTGTAGGTGTTTGTTCTTTGAGCTGTCTCTCCAGATGTTTCCAGGTGAGGAACAGCATATTGCTCACATGGCAAACTTAAATAGGGAGTTTTACTTTTTCAGGACATCATTTCAAAGCCTCCTTATGCTTCTGCATGAAAAACATATGGCACATATACACAATCAGGAACAAATATTTTGCTCCTGATTGCATATATGTGGCATTTGCTTTTTTCCTGATCTGTAATTGCTGTAGTCAGATTCATAAAATTTTCAGAATTTTCCTGTCTGCAGTTGAGATTGAGTACCAAACAAACTCAACTGAGTAATCCTTCAGAGAATAATGTTAAAGAGACTGTACTGATAAAGGAGAAAACATTTCACCTTAAAATAGACAGTAGTTTGATGAGCAAAAAAAAAAAACAACCCAACCCAGCATATCTTTGAAAAAGAAAGACTTTGCTATCCAATTTAATCATATAAACCCTAAAAGTTACTGCCATGCTTAGAAACAAGACCTGTTAAATATGATGTTTTGGCAGACATTTTTATTGTGTTCCGTTTAAGAACTATTAAATTTATATACTTGCACCACCCGATAATAAAAGAAGTATTAGTTGCATAGTAAAACATTTGATAGAACACCTTAGATTCATCCATTTTTTTTTTATAGTATTGAAGTTTTAAAACTGAAACTTGATTAAATGAGAACAATGATGTTAGTACTTTACAGAGGAAATGAAGAAGAAAATCTCACTATAACAAAACACAGTTGGGGAGAGAAAGGCCTCAAATAACACTCATGCCTCCTCCCTCTCAAATTGAGAATTTTTCACATGATAAGAAATTAATATTTTGAAGTTGAGAACATTGTTTTACGAGTTAGAGCCCACTGTTACTTCACAGGTAACTCCTTCATCCTCTGAATTAGAGCTGTTCTAAGTTGGATTCACTGCACGAGTTGGGTTCCAAACAAACTGGAGAAATGTAATAAAATAACTCATCCTCTGTTAGCAGCAACCAGAGCTGGATGCTTACACTTGATTGCTGGTGTGTATGCAGTAATTACAGCATCTTGGTGCTTACTGCTGTGTTAAACTAGAATACTGTACTAACCTAGAGGAGGAACAGGAGATGAAAGCTCCAATCTCTTATTAGTCTGAAAACTTTATAAATTGCTTTTCAGTAAGGTGTAGTACAGTATGATTTTAGTCATAGATACAACTTTGAATTTCATAGTTTTGTTTTATATTATTTGCTTGCTTTTTCTTACACACATAATTCACAGTCTGTCACTGTATTATGAGTTGCAAATTTATACAAGCTGTAATCTAAATTTTAGTCTATGAATATCCGCTAGTTAAACATCTGTGGAAGTACTTATCAATAGAATCAAAATTAGTTTTGGCTACAATGATTGGAAACTATCAAGAAGTGTATTTTTTTTAAATGTGCAAATGGATTTGAGCTTCCATTAACACTGGGAGAGTTGTTAGAGTGCAGATGTAAAATAAATGACTTTCCAAAGTTAGAAAAACAAGCATTAATACTGAAGTGAAAGAGGGATATTTTGGCTGATGACTCAAGAAATATTTCCTGACATGGTGTGGGATTTCTGTGCGTTCTGAAGAAAGAGAATTTTTTTCTGTTGGAAAGTTTAAAAAACATCCGTGAGCCTCTCAAATGTCTGTGGTCAAATATGAGGAATTGGGGGGAGGGGGGAGTTATGGTATGTATGTATCCTTTTTTTTTCCTTTTTTTTTTTTAATTTAAACTAAATTCAGTTTCTTTTTTTTCCAACTGAACTTTGTGGCGGTGCAAGATTATACCAGATTTTAGCACAAATGAAATCTCTTGTTGATGTAACTGTTGCTTTCATCAACTGACAGATCGTGGGGCATTGGTCAGTTCCTGTCACAGAACTGCCGAGTTAATGCAGCAAAGAAGGAAAGAGCAGAGGAGTGTGTCACACACTGAAATTTAATCTCCTGTATTACTGTAATCCAGTTCTTCCTGTATGACAGTCTGGTCTTCCTTTGAATTAGCACTATCTTCTAATTTTGTATCCGTCACACTCTTTAAAGTTCTTGCATCAAAGTCACAAATGAAAGTACTAAACTGACTGAATCCCTGAGGAACAGGATGAGTAAGTTCTCCATTTTAATTATTCCTCATTGGTTTAACCTATATTGTACCCAGTCAGCCAGTTCTGTATCCACCTAAGAATTTCTTTATTAATCCTTTGTATTCTCTACCTTAAAGTCTCTCCCTCTGCCTCATACTTTGCTAAAGAATAATCAACAGCTGATTCATAAAGCAGTGGTGTTAATTTGGCTAAGGAAAATGTATCAACATGAACAAAACTGTGTTACCTTCTGCTTATGTTCATTCTGTCGACCTGCTCTTGCTTGCAACCTCTGAGGCTTTGTGTAAAGTTGAAGTCAAAATAATAATAGTGATTGTTAATGGTTTTTCATTTCATTCATTGGTGGCTGGAGGGGGGGGATATATGTAGTTGTGAAGTTTGCTCTCTTCAGCCATAAGATACAGGTGGTAAAGTGTTTTTTGGAAGTCTCTGCTGATAGTCTTCATCCCAAACTAATTATAATTGGAGGCACATAGATCCATCAAGAATAAGGACTTAACCCTTGGTGATAGGCGGTGGTTGATGTGCAGTCTGGTGTTCCTCTGAGGATATTTGACTGAAGCTGAGCCAGGAGCAGTTTCCCTTGACAGCAGTGCCAGCTCGTTTTCCCACTGTTCCCTCTTTCCGCTGTAGTGCCTCTCTGTTTGTTCTGCTGCAACTATTATTTGTATAGCTGGTGGGGAAACCATAATGTGGAACTGACCTAAGTTTAAAATAAGCCTTTGTCTCATCGTTTTTTGGTCTGAGTTACTGTGTCAATACAATTAAAATGAGCAGTGATGGTAATAAGGAAGTCGAGGTCATTTAGGGCTGCACTGCTGCTAAAGGTAATGCTTGTGAGTTTATACCTTCAGTCATGGTGCTGAGCAGAAGAACCTGGCCCTTGAAATCAAAGCAGAATTGGTTGGCTTTGAAATTATTAATAAAGGAGGGGAAAATGGGTAGCTGAAAAACTGCAAGTGAATTTTTCAACTGATAATTCCTACGTTATTTCTCAGTGTAGTGCGAAGGCTGATACTGATTTGCCTGTTTTGAAGCCTGTGGTAAAAGGTTTGTGTTTGAACGAAAGGAACATTTTCACTTGTGAAATTCCTTATCATGAATTCCTGCAGTTAAAGCTCTTGTTTCTAAACATCTATCCTAGACATTTGCATTACTGGATTTTTCAACTGTTCTTTCCCAGAAGTTTTTAAGTTTTTTTAAGTTAGTTATAAGCTTTTCTTTTTAACTTTTTTAATGAGCCGTTGTCCTTAAGCATTAGATGGTGTTTTCTTTTTCTGTGATTATTTTGGAGGGAAGAGAGCAGGGATGGTGGCCTATTTTTCCTGATATCCTTTGAGTACCTAATAATGTGAACTGCTTGTTCCAAAAATAAGTGTATTTGTATTAGTTTAGTAATACAACAGTGTCAGAATGGTACTTTACTGGGAGACAAAAAAACTCCCAACCTTTGTTTCTGGGTGTGGTATAACTGTCATCACAGTACTTTACTGTATAAAATTAGTTTCATGAACCTGAACACCTTTCCCTGGTGATGTTAATACATTGGAATTGAAACTATTTTAAGGCTTTTAAGAATTCAGTTGTTCTAAAATAGCAGTTTTGTTTGTGGATGCACTTGACTTTCAGAACTCACCACTTGCAGTGACACAAGCAGCATTGTGGTTTTGTTCAGTCTTGAAACAGTGTTCTGACTGCTGGCTCTGATTCCATCAATAAGTATTCCTTAAGTTTAGTGGGAATATAAATTCCGTGAGTGAAGGTACCAACACGTTGTATGAAAGATGTGTAACATAGAGGAACCCAGAATCTTTTCTGCAGAGGGACATGCAAATGGCCCTAAATAGGGTGAACTGTAAACATTACACTGAACTTCACTAGATGCAGAAGTGTGGTGACCATTTCAGTGTGAGGGAGAACGTGTGTATTTGAAATTAACATTCTCTTTTTTACTGTTCTGTTTTATGGCTTCTAATGCTTAGGGCTTCCTTCCACAAGTCTGAATCTTTGAGCAGCAAGTTTGACATGGAAGTCAGAGCTAAGCAAATGTCAGTTACTGCAGTAATTAAATAAATTGTGTTTTAGTGTTATTTAACCTGTGAGTGTCTCAGGAAGTCATCTGAGATGGGTAGAGAACCGACTAGAATAATTTCAGGACAGAAAAATAAAATAGAAGTTGCAGAGGAGACAACACTTTCTCTGTGTGTGCTCTGAATTCTTCCTTTCTTGTGCATACCTGAGGCATTGCAGCATTGCAGTGGTACTGTGTGTTCTTGTAATGAAGTGGCTGGGAATGGCTTTGGCAGGTGAGTGTAGTGCTACAGTCTGGGACAGCAGTAAAAATGCAGCATTTTAATGTACATCTTCAATATAAATGTCATAAGGTGTTTTTCTGTTTTAACTTTGAGTTTTCCTTTTCAGCCCTTATTTTGGGGAAGAGTTTTACTTTGAGATTCCAAGAACATTCCAGTGGTTATCCTTCTACATTTATGATAAAAGTGTTTTGCAGAAAGACCTGCGTATTGGTGAGTGTCTGTGAGGTGCTGTCTACATCTTGCATAACACTTGGTCATTTTCAGTAGCATTATCTGTAGGATTAGGGATACAATTATTGGTGATGCATTTTTCAAAACACTGTGTATAGGGCACTTAAATGTTTCTTTAAATTTTGAAAATCGGGATTTTGTTTCCTTGCTTTATTCTGTTATAATAAAATATGTTTATTTTTTAGGCTAATAGGACATTTTATAATCTTATTATGGTCTCAATATGATTTTGTAATTCTGCTTGTTTCTTCTCCACTTCTACTTCATTGGAATATATGAATAATTGTTACTACTGGTAGATCTTTAAAGAATGAATTGCGGAATAATTCCACAATAATTACAATTGTGGAATAATTCTTAAAACTATTTATAGATAATTTTTTTCCCTGTCAGTGCAACCTGTGACTTAGTGACTTACAAAGCATTTTGCAGCAACTTATGTAGCTTAGGTGAAAAATTACAGGAGGTGAATTTTTTTTCTCTCCCGCTGTATAATGGTTTTATTGCAGCTGATGTTTGGATATAGTTGCTATAAAGCTCTAACAGTCTGCTGTGGAAGAAGCTTCACATTACTTGAATTGAGGAAGGAAATAATTTGCACCAGGATGCCAGATAATTTGGTATAATAACAGCTTTCCAAATAGCAATCAGAAAAGTAGAAGGCATGTACTTCAGTTTCCTGTTTAAACATTCTTCAACACCGTTTCTGTTCTCTCAAATCTGTTATGTTATTTCCAGCCTCCAGTGTGTTCTTTATTTTACCTCATCATCTTATTAGTGAGATCCAAGATAACAAATGGTAATTAACGTCATCAAGCTTTATATAAATTATTTTTCTGCTTTACTTATCCATGATATTCTTTGTTTCCACGTTTTTTTAATATCACATCATAAGCTTAA
This sequence comes from Chiroxiphia lanceolata, assembly GCF_009829145.1. Lineage (NCBI taxonomy): Eukaryota > Metazoa > Chordata > Aves > Passeriformes > Pipridae > Chiroxiphia > Chiroxiphia lanceolata. The sequence goes on along the minus strand of NC_045646.1, from coordinate 15,623,164 downwards.
AAAAAAGCCTAAAAGAGAGTTTAGGAAAGATCAAACTTCAAACCTATTTAAATATTTGTTCTATTCAGATGAAAGTGATATTTATGCTTATCTCTCTGTCCCTTAGGAAAGGTGTCAATCAAAAAAGAAGATTTATGCAACTACACGGGAAAAGAGAACTGGTTTATGCTTCAACCTGTTGATTCTAATTCAGAGGTTCAGGTAACTACTAAATTGCATTTTCAAAGTTAAATACACATAAGGGCATGTGATGGTAGAAATTTGTATTGAGCTGTAGGAGATAGGGCTTAACATCTAATTCTCATGAGACAGTTGTGTCTTTCAGTTGGGTTAGAGAATAATGCATATTCTTCACTTTTAAACTGGTTGTGTTGTTCCTGTTGGTACTTAAAAGCAACTGTTTGGGAAGAGCCTTAACGGTATTTTGGTGTCTAAAATGCTTGCAAGAGGAGCCATGTACTTGAGACTGGTGAATGATTTATGAAACTCCTGAATAATTTTTTCTTTTGTCATTTTTGATGTGAACTGAAACAGTGACTGATTGTGTGACATGAAATGGTTGGTCTCTGAAACTTGAAGGTACTTGTACTGTGCTCATTTATCTTATCTTGAAATACTTTTTGCACTCAGTATCAAATAACTTGCACTTCAGAGTTGTATTTTGGTCTGTGGTTCAAATTCTTTGGACAGGGTTGTCCTAGTAATAGGTAAAAATGAGATGACTCTAGAAATTGTAGCAGTTCTCTTTTTGGTTTCAAGAGCAAAATAGTATTCTTGAGAATCTCTTAGCCTTGTTGCTGTGATAAACTATTAGATTTTAATAGTTTTTTTTCAGATTTGCCTGAGGGCAAAAGTCTTAGACTTGTCAGTGTTTATATTTTACTGGTAACCTGAAAGTCCCTCTGGGTAGGGAGAACCCTGTCTATGTCTACAAGAAGTGAATAGGCACAGAATTCTCATTATTTTCCAGGATTAATCATCTATGAGCTGTAAGTTTAGCCTGCAGCTGTTGGGTATATAGGAGGGCATATGATTTCTTTATATGAAGACAGATTTTCAAAATGTCTGAATACCACTTTCTCTTATTTATTGAAAATCAGTCCTCATTCAGTTAGGATAGGATGGAATACAGGAGTTCATTTGGAAGAGACCTTCAGATCATCTTGTCCAGCTGCAACTTTTCTCATTCTTCTTGAGATTCTTCCATGTAATCTGAATATTCTAGAGTACTTTCCAGATATAAACTGAAAGGCAGTTTCTGCTTTGAATTACACATTGTCATGGTTACTGTTTTTTTCTGTCATAAAAATGGATGTGAAAATTCAATTGTAATACTCCATTAATATAGAGTTTAGTGATTTCTTACATATTGGAAATAAAAAGTTTTTAATTTTCCATGGCTTTGTTACTCACAGCAGAACATAAGCTCTTAATGATACTTTTCTGTGGCTGGGACATGTGTAAAGCACTGTCCTGCATGACACTTCCATTAAAAGATGACCTTTTCTGCTGAGGTGTGCATTCCTCATGTTTCTCTTTCCTTGAGTTAGAGCATTTGGGTAGGTTTCTCCACTGTCCTGATTTATTTTTGCATAAAATTTTTAAGAGCAGAGCTGAGACTGGTTCCCATCTGCCACATTTGGCTGAAATCTTGTTGGTTTGGATGTGCCATCCAGTACTGAAATGTATTCCTAGGAGATGTCCAAGACTGTTGGTCAGACGTGGCTGAAAGTAGCAGGCTGTCACACAGTACATGTGCAGAAGAAGTGCATGAACGTTTATAGAGCTAAATCACAGTTTGGAGGAAAACAAAATATTTCTTCTCCTCATGACATGTAATTGATTGTTTTGTTCCTCTGGTCCCCTCCAGGTGGGTATTTTCCAGGATTTATGATGGATGTAAGGCAATAGAATAGTGTAGAAGTATTTTGTGTTCCATGATTATACTCAGGGCACTTTGCAGTTGCTTGGTTGAGGGGTTGTTGTTTTGTTTTGGTTTTTTTTTTTTTTTCCCCTGCATTTGTTTCAAGAAAACTGTGCTTTTATGTACCAATCATCTGTTCTTTTTGTGTTAACTTTGGTATCATTAGCAGCCTGTGTAGCAGGTATGTTAGTGGTGGAGGTACATATGAGTGTTGTAGATGTAGTTCGTCAGGTCTTGTAGCCTGGATGAGAAATTGTCAATTCTACCTTAGTAGGACAAATTAAAGCGTCACAGCAAAGACATTTGAGTTTTTTATTACCTTGGATAGTTTCTAGAAAGGCTTAGAAGTATGTTAAATGTTATGTCTTCTGTGGAATTAGCAAGAATTAAACTTGCTGATCCCTACAAAATAAAACTGAATTGGGGCAGTGGAAAAATAAACAGACCAGCCATTTTCCAAAACCACCTTACTCGTAATAAATTTAGAGCTTCTCAAGAGTCACAATTCAGTCCTACTGCAGGAGCTGTAGACCAGTTGTTTTCTATTCTGGATCACAGCTAATCTGAAGTGGAGGTGATTAAAAGTTCAGCAGAGTAAAAGCACTGTGTGCTTGAGTTGGTATCAGTTTGTAATGAAAAGGATTATAGGTGTTTCCTTTCAAGTGTGTATGGAAGGAGAGTGGCCTCTCCCCAGCCATTGAAAGTATGTAAAAATTACTTAGATTTTAGAAAGCATCTGCTCTGCTCCCTTTTTTATTTATAAAATCTTAATTTATCTGTTTTGAAATGGGGTCATATGGTTAAACATGCCCTTGATCTTTGTAATTCAAGAAACATTTATAGAGATTTGATCTATACTTGCAGAATACATTGATAAGATCAAAGTCTTTCATGCACTTCTAAGGTTTTTCAAGGTATCTTTAACATTCACTTTTCTCTTAAAATTGATAGAATTTATAATTACTGAAGTAATGAACTGTCTTCCTCTGATCAGTGTTTGAAAATCGATTGTAAGTCCATTTGTAAAGTTAAAATGGTACCTATCTGCCTCTGAACAACCCTGAGATTTACAGATGAAAAGTGCATTCCCATGAAGTGCACTGTTTGTTTATTTAGTATATAAGGATGGCTGATTTCTCTGTTTTGAACTAAACCTCATCTGTACAGCCACCTTTCAAACCCGGTTGCGTGTTATGTCAGAAGTTCTGATATAGATCTGCAGATCAGCCACTTTAGGAAACCATCACGCTGCTCTCAACAAACAAAACAGAAATGTACCCAAAACTCTCTGTGCTTGTTGGGGAAATACTTACTTAGAGCCACGTGTAAGTAGTCATCATGGTAGTGGGTTTTGAACAAACTACATCCACAGGTAGTTTTCAGGAGCAGTAAGATGCTGTTTTAGTGCTACTGTTCAGTGTAGAACACAATTTGTGGGTTTTGGTTTTTAAAGCAAAAAAAAGATGTTTAGGACATTCACAGGATCTGTTTTCTAAAACTAATTAAGTCAGCTATTACAGTAAGTACTACTAATGTTTTTTCATTTATCATTCAAAAACTTTGCCTTGTAAGGCTGTTGGTATGCATCAGTATCCTGTAAATCTATTTTTGTAATGGAGTTTCTCTGCTTGACAAATACTTTCTTAACGTACCTGTGTTCCAATCCATGTAGTAACAGTTTGCAAAACACTTGGCAGGCATCCCAAAACAGTTACGTTTAAAACTGCCTTGTAAAAGAAGCTTCACTTCTCCTCCCATGTGACGTACAGAGAGGGAAACGCAGCCTTTGCCCCAGGGGATTTACAATAACAACATTTCAGTTCTATGTCAAAACATAACTGCTGTAGAAATGTGTGCAAGGTCAGCTCAGGGGTTTAATTCCATTTTAGTGTTGTACAGCAAAGCTGCGGTTCAGATTATGACTTGCTGCCTTTGTCACGCTTGAAAATCACCTTCCGGATCCCTTCCCTGAGAATTTTGGTTGTGGGCAGACCAGTATCATCTGATGCTCCATTTAGCAAATAGACAAATTCTAGGAATACTAAGGAGAACACTGTTAGAGGAAAGATGCTGTCAGTGTCTGATTGTCTTAGATGTGAAAGCCAGCACAGATAGCCAGGCACTGAAAGGAGTAGCAGGTGTTGTTCAGGCGGTAGCTGTTTGGAGTAAGGTTAAGATACCAAATTTTGGTCATCCCAAGAAAGTTGCATATCATGGTTTGAAGTTTTTGAAGCCTTGTATTGACATGGTACAGTAGGTTGGCCCTTGCTGAGTTCTGAAGTTAATCCATGGTGTGCCATAATTTATGGATCATTTTTCTTAATATATCCTACCATATAGAGAGGAAGAAAATGAGGAAGCCGGGTTTAGCACCTATTGCCACCTTTTCCTCTGCTTTGACTGTGTTTGCTGTTTCATGAGTATATCAGCAGCCTTCATGAGATAGTTGAAAGCTGCAATGGGGTGCACAGTAGATTTCTAGATGATCTTCAGTCTGGTGTGATGGACAGGATTTCACAGCTGGATGTTAAATGCTGCTGGTTATGGCTGCTGCACACTATTCTACTTTTCTAGATATGCCCAACCACCTTCAGAGTCCAAGGTCATTTTAGAACTTTCTCCTGAAACGTCCATAAATCTGCTGTCTGTGCAAGGATTGTTCATTCCATGATTAGGACAAAATAACTGAGAGAGACACTTGCTCTTGATACTTCCTCATGCTGAAGAAATACTTGTGTATGTTAAATTTATGGAGGCTTGACCAATTCCTGTTCTGTCTGCAGTTGGAGATAATGTTTTTCTGTATCATTATCTCAAAGTTCAAGTGTATCCATCATACCCTACTTGCTTTAGATGAGGTATTTTTTTAAAGTGGTTATGTTGGAAATACATTAAATAACTTCTGTCTGTAAACTATATTACTGTTCTAATTCCTACTTTTAAAAGAAGGGCTTTTAAAACTATTTGTGTTTCTCTCTTGGTTTTTTTTTTTCAGGGAAAAGTTCACCTTGAATTAAAACTGAATGAACTGATAACAGATAATGGATCTGTGTGCCAGCAACTAGTAGTACAGTAAGAAAATACATCAATTCTTTAATATTTGTTTGTTTGTTAGAACATTATGTGATTTTTCTCTCTTGATACTGGATATCTGCACAACCTGTACCAATAGCATTTTTATATGACTTTCCCTGGAGCCTACCTTATGAGGGAATGGGTATATGCTTAGGGAACTCCTGCAGAAGCTTTTCACAGCTGCTCATCTCTGTTGCTGCTAAAGCACTCGCTTTTATTAGGACTGTTAGGATTAGTGTCTTGTAATTCCAGCTGAATTGGGTCTGGTGAGAAAGCTGGGAACGTCCAGTGTAGCTGACAGCCAGAACTTGTAGTACTGCTATTACTGACAGAACTGAGCTGCTGCTGGTGGTGTTGGGAACAGAAATTACTTTTTCAGTAGTAATATTTTGGGTTGATATGTGAAAATCCACTCCTAGTTTTGCTTCAGAATTAGTTTCTCATGGTTAACCATGATAAGGAATGTTAATAGAAAAAAAAATATAGGAGTTGTGGTTCTGGAGCAGCCACATTTCAGGAAAACTTCTTAGCAACAATGTCACGAGCTTTCATATTTTGACTCCAAAGTGTAAAGATGTTAAAGTGTGTCAAAGAGCATCATAGAAACAATTAATTTTTGATAGATGTTATTTCAAAAAGACAAATTTTGCCGGTATTAAAGCAAAAGCGCAGAATGAGAAATACTGGAAAATAGTAACTCCTCTATTGTTACTTTTAGAGTTGTGTTTGGTAATGATCCAAAGTGATGGCTTTGGAGTCTGAATATACAGGTTACAGTCGTTAGTCACAGAAGGCCAAAATTCCACATGTACTGGACATTCTGTTTCTTTTTATCACTGTTAATCAACACATTTAAATACAGAAATTGGTACAAAGCTAATGCAAATATAGCTGTACAAAAATGTTTTGACACTCATAAAAAGTTTATCTGATAAGGGCATACTAGAGGATACTGGTCTCTAAAAACTAATACTATCCTTTATTTCTGGAAGTCTGACAGCCCTCTATGTTACATGTCTCTGAGAGATTGACTGCTTTCACTGAAGAGACCAGTGCAAACCAGTACCTTGTGGAGATCAGGGAGACGGACAGTGTTCTCTTGTGTCTCAGCATGAGGTTCAGGAACAAGCCAGCCTTACTGCAGTTCAGAAAAAAGGCTTTTCTGCACTTGTCTCCAGACAGGTTGTGGGATAGGCCATGTGAAGAAAAGGATACAGACAGGGGAGTTATAAAGACTAAGGGGAAACTAAAAACTCAAAAAGTAGTAAGATTCTTTAATTTTGCTTTCCTGCATTGTTCATTAGCTTAGATTTATTTGAGTGAGAGGTTTTTTTAAAATCTTCTTTGAGCATTTAGATGAAAACGTGGGTTGTATTGCGAAACTGCGAGGAGAGGAAATGGTGTGTGGTCTTCTGTTTGTAGTGACTTGTTCAGTCATGTTCAGATCAGACTCAGTGAGCAGGGGGAGACCACTACACGGTCAGTTTTGGTAATGTAATTTGCATTATGAAGTGAAGATTATGTTCTTTCTGTTTTAGTCAACTATCTAAACCAAGAGGATTAGTTTAGTTGGAGCAGGACCCCCCAGAGTAGTCTCTGCTGTTCACTAACTTGCTTGGTATGAAAAGAGAATCTGGTTCTGTGATAGAACTAAGCCAGTGAAACTGGTAATGCTTTAGCAGCTGTTGCAGGCTGATAATTCAGATGAAATGGAAACTTGTTGTACATCAAGGAATCTTTATAACTTAAAGATAATTGTGAATGTGTCTACTTTTATAGTGGGTAGCAGCTTGGTTCATTGGGAGTTGTGCTACTCCTATTTTTTCCCACTTGCAGCACAAAGCAGAATTAGAACAGCTTTTCCCCCATGGACTATTCACCACCAAAAGTTGGCTGGAGCTTTACGACTTTCCCAACTTAACTTTCTGACAGATGTCCTTTTTTAAATTTATTTTTTTATATGTTCATGCATTTTTACGTTTCAAGTATTTTTATTTCTTGTAAAAACATGCCTGGGTTTTTCACACCATGAAGAAAAGTTGCTTTAGAAAGTTACTGTTGCAAATTTCAGTAGGAAGTGGTTTACTCACCCCTGGATGTCTTTATGACGGAGATGATTGATCAAAAGGAAACCAGGGTTCTCTTTTGATTGCTGTACTCAGTCACTCACTGACATGTGGGAGAGGACTGTGCGTTAAACACTGCACTGTTACATCAGTGCTTTTGTCTTCATCTGAGGTTGTGAAATACATTAGAGTTCCTTAAACTAAAAATTTTTATTAGTATTTTACCACACATGCTGATAGCCTTGAAATAATTGGATGCATTAGTGATACACTGTACATAAATATATTTCGGATGTACATGTGAGAATGTGAGAAATAAATCTCTCACTGAATATAGTAGTATAGAAATGGATGTGAGGGCATTTTTGAGACCATTTGATCTCAAAGCATGAGGAACTTACAGAAAATACATGTGGGATTATTAAATAAAAAATTTAAACTCTTTGAAAATCTATTTATTTTGTAAATTTCCCATAATAATTACTAAGTGATGCACTTATTGCTACGTTTCAGTAGTTACCAGGCCCTGAGAAGACACTGGATTAGTAACTCCTATAACAAAGCTGAAAGATAGGAAGTAGCAGAGCTGGGATAGAGTAAAAGAAAGACAAGGAGTGGGCACATATGTATATTTCTGTCCCTGACTTTTCTTTATCTGTCCTAAACTGCAAAAGTATTGGCTAAAGAAAGAAAAAAATTGTGGGTGTCTTACTTCATATCCAAATTAATAGTGTCTCAATGTAGTGAGAATGGGAAACTTTTGAACCTTCACCAGTTAATTTCTTTGTAGGATAAGAGAATTCTAAATACTTGTGCTGACTTCTGTGCATAGGTAAGTTGCTAATGGATTTCCACCATGTGTTCCCTGAGAGTCCAGAAGTTCGGGTGAAAAATTGTAGCTACAACTTTCATAACAGGAGATTAAAGATCATGTTCAGCGCACACACAATAGCAAGTAATTCAAGGGCTGTGATTCTGAGCTGTGATTACCTGGAGTCCTGTCACCTTTTTGTCCGTGGCAGAACCGAAGCAATAACTGACTAGGGGATGGATTCCTGTTGTTTTGATTCTGTAAACATGGTTTAAAGAGGTAGAAGCCTTTTTTGCTGGTCTTCTAGATTGGTTTTATGATGAGGATTGATTTGAAAACTTAATTCCAGTCACTTTTTTTGACATTCAAGCATAGTTAATCTTCCTTTGGTTGAAGGACTGTCTTAGAGATCACTTAGATGGGCTAAACCCTGATTCTACACATAATTTTTGTATTAATTGCAAACTTGCTGTTAAGTTCCATACAGATTAAGATCAGAGACTGTGAATTAAAATCGTGTTTTGTCTCTTATACTAATTGTTTCCTTTTCTAATGTGTGAATGAGGAGGGGGAAAAGATAGTGCAGTAGATTACCTGCTGACTCAGTGTGGCCTCTTTTTTTCAAAACCACAATGGCACGTATAGTAACACATTTCAGAAATATATGTTTGCAGGTATTTGTTCTGGGAGTCTGTAAAAACAAGTTTGCATGACCACTGTTTGCACATTTGCCGCTGCTGAAATAGATGATACTCAAACAGTTTCTTGCCAAATTAGGCAATTGGATGGTAGTACTTGCCTTCTCTGTGTTTAACAGCACTTCAGCTCTGAGAGAGGGTTTCGTGTGTTTGCAGTGTGAATACTTGATAGCCCAGAAATGGTTTATTACAACTAGATTTTGACTTCTTTGCATGCACTTTTCTAAATCAGTTATACACCATTCTGTCTTAAGTTGACCTGTTGTTTTGTTACAGCTTATGCTTCATCTGCTCGTATGAAGTTGTTCTAGGGAACCTAACAATTTTTTTTGAAGTGTTCATATCCTAATGGTTGCAGTTAGTGAGTTTTTGCCCTTGGTTAACTTCAGTTGATTCGAATGATAGAGTTAAGAGTCCCTCAATCATTGAGGAAGTTTACTATGGGCTGTGTCTTTTTAAGGACTTATTTTCATCTTATGAGCTGAATGTATGCCAGTTGTATCTGAAAGGCTCTCATTTCCCGTATGAAACTCCTCTTGCACAACAAATTACTGAGACATAAGGCAAGAATTAATGGAAATTGAAGTATATCTTACACTGTACTGGAACTGATCCGTAGTTTGAGAAAAGAACAAAAGTCCTTCTGTTAGCTGTTTCCTAGACTTTACATAAAGATACAGTACTTTAAAATATAAAATAGAATGCTTCTAAGTTCCTGTCTACTTCTTCAAACTCTATGCATTTATATCTTTTGAATGAAAATCGCATGTACCAGCCTAGGTAGATGAAATGATTTGTCAAAGCTGAAATATTTACCATGTGTTAGAAATGTTTTTATTATGGTCGTCAGAATGGGATTGTATATTTACTGTTACTTCTTTTTTTGATTTGTCAAAGTGTTTGACATTTTGTTGTTGCCTTTGATGGGATTTCTTGATAGTTGTTTTCCTGTTTAAGGAGGTAGCAGTTCTAAGCACTGATTCTGTGAGGAAAGGCAGAATTCTGGTGGAATTTACTAACTGGAAGACCTAGTGAGGTTGCACTTTTCCATTACTGTTAAGTCTGCTCTAATTGAGCCACTTAAAACATCTTCAGAATTTTTAAACATGTTTACTGGAGGCTGTTTGTTTAGCAGATGGAAAGTATCTGTAATGATTCAATCTCGGGTACTCAGTCCCGAGGGAGTAACAATCCGGTTTGGTGGTGCTGAGTTGATTTAATGGCTTCCTGCCCTTATTGGCTACTTGCCTTGTGCTGCCTTTGGAGCTTGTGAGGGCTCCTCCACGACCAGGTTAACTCAGTTTGCCAAACTGACAGCTGGCTCAAAACCTAAACAGCTTTGTGTAAGGTTGGTAAACAGAAACACCAGGTCGGTTCAGCTCAGTTGACTCAGCTGTGCTGTCAGATACTGCGTCTAGAGCAGACTCCAGGCAGGACCTGGAGTGAAGGGATGGGTATGACGGGCTAGCTTGGAGTGAGAGATGGAAGGGGAGGAGGTGAGATAGATCAGGAACAAATTCTTGAGCCTGATAGGTGTGAGAGACATTTGTGAATATTAGGAGTTGATGGTCAGGGGAGATGTTGGCCCAGGATAGGATGTCTAAGCTGGGTAGACCACACTTGCTGGCAGCAGAACTGGGACTTGTGCAGGAGGTGAAAGCCAGAGCTGCCCACACAGGGAAACTGACTGGAGCATGAAATCAGTTCAAAGTGACAGATCCGTATGATGAATCCAGAGATTCTGGTTCTGCTGCAAGGCTGTGTAGTTGTCAGTACAATGTTTTTCAACTTGCAAGAAATCACAGACAAGCTTTTCTTTAGTTTGCATATGTTGTGGTCAAGCTGGAAGAAGACCTGGGGAGAACAGAACAACCTGTAACCAAAAGTCCAGCAGACTTACATCTGTTTGCTAGAGAAATCCAGGAGCTTGGTGAACATGACACAGACTGTAAGAAGTAAAATTGTGTTGTTCTTGTTAAAACAGTTCAGTTTTCTTCAGATAAGTTTGACTGATCCATCTGCTATGAATTCCCTATGAGATTCAAGTTGAGGCTCATTTACAGGCACACTCAGTTGCTCTCACCTCAAATGGAAAAGCCCAAGGAGCTGTGAAACAGTCTGTTCACTGCTGCAGAATGCCCATTAGTCTGAAAGAATCAAGTCCTAACTGCCTCAAATCAGGTCCCCCAAATGACTGAAAAGTCTAGACAGTTTAATTTTGTCGCCACTCTTCTGTGCCTCATGTGTGTTGGAGGAGGAATCAATTAATGCTTATGAAACAATTGGATGTTTCAAGAACCCTTTTAAATGGTGGGTTTGAAATCACTGTAGGGTTCATTGTGATTCAAAAATTATTGAAATGCTGAAGGCCACGTGCTTGATAACTGGAAGAAAAATAACAAATGATTGTGCAGTGGTTCAGCACTAAATGTTCCCTGAACTGGCTAAGACAAAGGGACTTTTGGGGGGAAAATACCATCTGTTTTATAATCGTGCATACTCCAAAGAGGGTGGAGTTTTGAGTCAGCGCAGGAGTGTTAGTGTCTCTTGTTTCCCCACTTGAGTTTGAGTTTGCAGCTCCTCTTACTCTTTCAGCACCATTACAGTACAGAAATCATTTACTTATCAGTGTGTGTAGCTACTGTTGCTGCTATGTGACTTTAACTTGATCTGCACAAGTAGATCCCACATTATAGTATTGGAACACTTACTTAATTGTTTATATGAACTTAGAGAAGTCTGTTTTCTCTTTAAGTTACCTAGGTTTTGGATTTTATTCAAACTGGCAAATTATGACAACTGAAACTTACTTTCATTAATTTAGTTAAATTCTTGAAATATGTTTTTTTTAAATAGATTATTTAAAAGAGAGCAGGAATATAAGATTCAGATCTCCTTTGTGTTCTGTTTATGAAATTTTGTAATCTGCTGACTGTTTCCAGACTTAATAAATTAATGCTGCAGTGTACATGGTTACATTAGAGTATCATTTTGCTCGAAGTCTGGTTTCTGCTATGAATTTACCTCTTCTGCTTTGCTTTTGTTGTTCCAGCTGTTTTTAGTTAATGCTCATATGTGGGCAGCATCTGAAGGTTAGGCAGCTTGCTGTCACAGCTCTGTGTTGCTGCTGTGGTGATTCAAAAAGGTTGCAAGCCTTCAGAAAAGGTGTTTCTTTCCCCATGAGCATCAGTTACCAACCATCCTGTCCCTTTTACATCAAGAGTGGTGAACAGTGTGCCTGTGTACCTGTTAAATACCACCTTACCACTTACTGTATGAATTATGGAAGAAAACTGTATTTTTAGAAGGGCCATTTAACCCTGAACATGGGCTATTGTGAAAAGAATTTGAAAATAAACCTTAAGCACTATTTCAAAGGTAGAGCTAGAACTATAAGCTAATAGTTTTGGATGCTTAATTTTAAATAATATTTCAGGGTATGACTTTGCATTTCTCAACATAACTCAGAATGTAGTTTGTCCAAAACAAAATATTTGAATCCATTTTAATGCCTTCCAGATGTAGTTGCTGCTGTTGGATGAGGCCAGATAGCTTCTTGTGGGCCTTGAGAAATCAAATTTAAGAGTTAATGAAGTCTGCAATTTCTCTTAATATAGCAGTTCATTTTACTTAGGATTTTGTCATGCATGTGTGATACTGGAATGTCTTTTATCCAAGCAGTTCCAAGACTTTTGGTCTCACAGAACCCCCTAAGTTTGACTATACACTTGAATATTACTTTGAATTACCATCCAGAGAGCTCTAGTTACGATCTACTTCAGGTACATACATCATGTTGGATCAATGTATATATCAGTGTGTAAAAAAGGCAGGACTTAAAAAAAAGTTTAAAAAGAAAGGGTTGTTTGGGTTTTATTTTTTTAAGCCAAATATATTGCTTCACTGATCTATTGTTTGCTTTTTCCTTGTAGCATAAAGGAGTGCCATGGGTTGCCTCTTATAAACGGACAGAATTGTGACCCTTATGCAACAGTCTCTCTTGTGGGGCCTTCCAGGTAACATTTTAGTGTAGAATTAATAAATCTAAAATGCTGTGATTTTGAATTGCAAAAGAAGGTCGTAGGTTTCGAGCAAAATCTTTAAAACAGAGAAATCTTAAAATGCTTTCGTGCGTACATCACACCTTCCATTGATACTGTTCTTTCACCTTCCCCACCGTAATCTCAAGGTTGGGATGGTGTTTGGTCTGTCTGATTGGCCTGCACTAGTCAAGAACCACTTATCACTCAGTTCTTTCTTAGATTTCTTGATTTCTGCACTGTACTTCCTGTTAATTTTTGTAAAATTTCTGTATGGGATGATACAGTTAATTGCTTACCTTCCTCTCTTCCTTGTTTTTCTTAATGTGTGAGTTTCCTTCCAGCAGATGTTTAGCAGCTGGGGGGGAAGCAAGAGAGCCAAGGTTCTGGAACACCTGCAGGACACTACATTCAAAGGCCCCAGAGTTTAAATGTCTCCTTATTTTGGATCAGTAATCCTGAATAAGTGTTGGGGTTTTTCATTTAAGAAAAATCCCACATCCCACACATTCACTATCTGCAAGTCCCTGCCCTATAAACAAGCTAAGTTTCAGTTGCTTCTTTTCTTACCACGTGAAGCTTAAGTCCCTCTCCCTTCTCCAGTGCTGAGGAATTGCCATTGTGAGCATAACACCAGAATGTCTTACAGCAGACTTGGTTGTTTTAAAGACTGTGGAAGGATTGTCCCTGAGTAAGCCCTGCATGGGGCATTTTTTCTTCCTTGGTAATACATGATCACATTTTTTAGGTTTGACTTGGGGTTCTTTTTGATAGGGTCTTTTGGTTTGGTTTGGTTGGTTGGGTTTTCCTTGAGAGGACTGGGGAGATTTGACCATTATCCCTAGGGGAAGCCTGGGGCTGATTGCCAGAGAAGGCAAATTGACATATATTGTTGTTTGAGTCCTGTGATATGGATTGGAAGTGAGAGAATGTTGGTCCCACAAAATATTTGGCCTGTTGGTATGGGAATATATGTGCAATCTGACACAAATTCCTGGTGAAGATTTTCCAATCTCATGCATGTGTGACTCATGTACCATGACAGGAATATTTATATGGCCAATGCCTGAAAACAGGTAGTTGATACGTTCTTCTCCCTTATCTGTTTTTCCACCCACATTTTATATTTGTGTTTCTTTTAAAAAACCTTTTTATACTATCACAGGCCTTTGCTAAATAAAAAACCCCTGTATTCTTTTATAAACCTTGTAAAATTAAAAAAACCCAAACCAACCCACAAGGAAGTTGGGGAGCAGTTGTTTTTTTTGACCCTGTACTGCTCAGTATCTAACACTGGCAGTGATTGCTTTCGAAGACAACCTTCAGTCTTGGGTGTAGGCCTTTATCTGTGAAGAAGTAGTGGGTATTTCCCCAACAGAAGAGAGTGGGAAAAACAGAAATTGCAGTTGAACAAGATGAGGAAAAGCTTGTAAACTGCAGGCAGTGGTAAAGAAATTTAAATTTTAAATGCACTAGAAATTGTTGGTATATTTTAATTGATGTGTGTAAGTTTTACTTGTTTGTGAAATTAAATACAAACTTTGAACTGGATAGATGCATAATTAACTAGATACAGTATTTAAAATTTTAACTCTTCAAACTATATTGTGAATTAATTATATTTTAAGATTTTCCTCTATTTCTAAAAATAACAGAAAATGTTCTAACTTAAATGAATGGGTCCTTCTTGACAATAGAATGTCTTTATAATTGTGTGTTTAAGTTGTCTATGGTAAAAATTTTACCATATTGGAACAGGAATGACCAAAAGAAGACCAAAGTAAAGAAGAAAACAAGCAATCCGCAGTTTAACGAAACATTTTATTTTGAGGTAACTTTTTGTGTGGTGTTCTGCCTGTCTATCTATTTTATGCAATCCCTCAAATACTTTTAAGCAAGCTGCATGACAGTACCTAACACAGAAAGCCCTCCTCAGTGAACAGCTTTTACTGGCCTCTCAAATATAAGAGCATGACATACTTAAATTTCTGTCTGCCAGACAATAGCATTGCCCTTCAATTGCTCTGTGAAAAATTACTTCCTCACAAGCACATATGTGAAGGTAATTTGTTATCTTGAATTACCTGTTGCCATGAGTAGTTCTGAGACAGCTTTAATTTATCCTGTGGAATTCTAGTTAAATATTTTCAAGAAGATTGAGTTAAAAAATCCGAACAACTTATGTCTTTAATAAAGTAATGTAGTGATTATAGCCAAAAAAGTTTTATTTTTAAAAAAGTTAACATTGTCATTATTTAGGAGTTGATTTAATTTTATAGAAGTTATCCTACAATGAATTATGAGTTTAAATTTTCATGTGATTTATCTTGGTGGTAATAACTGTATTTTCATTGAAGCATGCTATACTGAGAGCTGGAAGGAGTACAACTGTTACATGTGCCTCAAATGTATTATAATTTACTGTATTTTGTATAGAGTATTAACATATGGTGTCTCAGTTACCTGCTCAAGATACTGAGTGTCATTTCTTAGGAAGTAAGGTATTAGGATAAAAATGTGATCCAAACCACTCTGATAACTTTATGACTTATGATTTATTGGAATTAAATTGAGAATGCAGTCAGTGTGTTTATAACTAGGGCAAGAAGAGTGGACTTCTTATTTGTTGTTTCTTTAAACCTTTCAGAACTAACTTTAATGCTTTCTTGGGGCTTATGCTAAAACCAAAGAAATTTTTGCCCGTGTCATGTCATACTACTTGTGTTTTTTCACCTGCTTTCTGGCAGGTTGGTCAATAGACCTTTCTCCTTTTTAGAAGGAACAGTAATTATTTATCTGTGTTAGAGGCAGGGTCTTCCTTGATTTTTGACATTTATAATACGACAGTAAAAAGTGTGTTAATAGGAGGAATTTACTTGCAGGTAACCAGATCCAGCAGTTACACCAAAAAGTCCCAGTTTCAGGTGGAAGAAGAAGATATTGAGAAACTAGAAGTCAGGTAAGTTATGTGGATTAGAAAGTGATTTCATAGAATTATTAAAAAATCATAGTATTTTATCATCAAGACAATAAATATGTTTTATCTTAGAGTAGCTCCAGAGAATTACTGATCAGACTTGTAGAAAAATCATTCTGATATAGAAAATGTCTTTTTTTTTAAATTATATTTCTTACTGAAAGTGAGTTTTGTTTTGAAGTAAATAGTGGTAGAGTGTATCTAGCAACCTGAACTTGTTTCCTGTGCCTGTGAGTAATGAGGTTGAGGACCTCCTGTCAATTTATATTAGTTTGGGCAGAATACTGGTGATAGAACTTGTACTGAAGGATATTAGCATATCCTTCACAGACCTGATCCCAGTATGTAGTTTCAAGGAACAAACCTCTTCTTTGACCTTCCTACAATTTCACATAGCTTTTTAGAGGAACATTCGTGTTTCATCTTTTCCTTGCAAATGCAAATACTCAAAGTATGGTCCCCTTTTCTGCTCCTTTACCCTCAGAGCAGGGCTGTCTGTATTTATTTGATGTAGTCAGAACAGTTGAGAGCCCCATACTCATGCACCAAATCTGCTGAATGACAGAAAGTCTTCAAGGCTAGCATGTTTACCTAATGGGTATCAGGAGAATTTAGCAGTTAATTTTAATAGCCATTATAGAACTATCTTGATACGTGCATTTTTAACTATTAGCGTCATTAATTAGAAATGTATCTTTCTTTATAGATATAAATATATTTAGAAAAATTAGTCATGCCCCAACAAATCTAGTTGTCTTTTGTTTTTGTTTTTGTTTTTTTTGTTCTTAACAACTGCTGTCTGTCAGAAATGTCAGAGAGGTAAGAAGTAATAGAACAAACCCAAGGTGCATGTCTGGAGTCTGGTTCCTTTTGAGGTTGTAAGCATACGAGCTGCTGCTTGGAAAAACAAGCGCATGTGTTGGTGTGGCATTGCAGTGTGCCAGATTCTAGCAGTTAGACAGAGATGTAAATATATGGCTAAAAAGTTCACTTGAATTACCTCAGAAGAAATGTGCACCGTTTTGGGGGTGGAGGCTGCTCAGAACCCATACATATTGCCAATATCACTTTTATTGATTGATGCAAGGTCTGCAAGTCTAACTTTCACTGTTTGTTTCTTTATCTGTTCTTTATGGGTTAATAAAAGCCACTTGTTTGATTCTTCTTGATTTATTTAGAATGGAGTGAGATTTCTAACATTTGCTGCCTGCATGCGTGTGGATTAGTGCTGTAAGGCAGTTATTGTTAACTTATTTCTCTCTGGGGGAAAAAAAAAATCAAACAATGTTCTTATTTTCAGGGTTGACCTGTGGAATAATGGGAATCTGGTACAAGACGTCTTCCTAGGAGAAATTAAAGTTCCTGTGAAGGTGTTAAGAAATGATTCCTTTCAAGCATGGTGAGAAATGGTAGTTCAGAAGTGAATTTGCTTGTCTTGCACGTTTTCCCTTGCAAAGGATATGCTTTATTCTACCTATTCATTAAACTATGTCTTCCTGTTGTAGTCAGGGTAAAACATGTTTTTAGAGTTTCCCTGCTCAATAAATTAACCTTGCTAAAGGGTACATTTGACTCTTCTGCCCCCCCATCTGCCCAAGGTTACAGAATAGTTGGTGTGTTTGAGGGGCAGGTACAGAGGGGGAACACTGAGTGTATCTTTGAGTCTGCTTGTGGGATGTGCATATTTTTCAACCTAACCATCAAACCGGGATTTTCTCAGAATTGCATCACTTATAATTAAATTTCTAAGTTGGACTTCCAGAATGACTGATGAAGAGTTTATTTAGTCCTTAAGTATGGCTTTTTTTCTTCCCGTCTCTAACCCTAATGCTCAGCAGCAGGAAATGATGAGTGTAAGAGATTTGAGTGCCTCAAAGTGTGTAGAATATTCTGCTTTTAGTGAACCTTTCACTCCAGAAAAAAGCATGGAGGAAGCCCTTGTGTGCACGCATAGAAAATGCATAGGAAGGAAGTGGATAAATAGGAATTAAATGTAACACAGGTCTTGGCTGTGCTCCCTGTACCCACCTCAGGCCCCAAGTGTTTTGGATGTGTCAAAGTTAAACTCGGACTCTTAGTGTTTGGCTGTGGTCCTAAACATAATAAATGTTTGTGTTGGTAGTTTCTGGTTTTTACACAGTGTGTTGCAGACACAGACTTGTTCTGCCAGTGCTCTGATCAACAGCTGTACGACCACATTAGCATAATGACATGCCTCTGTTAACAACCTGCTAAGAGAGAGATTAATCAGCATGGGCTCATTACCAGTGTATTGTGTTTGTGTAGCTTTTTGGATTGACCTGGCTCATATCTAGTTAACTTGAAGGATTGGTAAACAAAGTGGTTTGGGTCTGCTAATATGCTTTATAGGAATACCTTACATTGAACATCCCCATGTCCAATTATGATCTGCTTAGCAAAAACAGTTCTGTGATTAAAAATAACTGATTTTTTATACTCTTACTAATTTGCATAATATGTTTTTAAATGTGGCTGAAGTACAGCACATAAAGCATTAGCACTAGTACTAAATATTGGGAAAATAAGCCTAAGAGTCATGCTGTTAAGTAGAGGTTCTCCTGGTAAATCAGTTTTACTTTATATTAGCATGCCTTCATGGGCACTGCATCTGATTATGAAAAAAAAGAAGTCTGATCTCTGGATTGTAGAAGCACAAATATACATGATTGTAAAAGAATATTTGAAGACAGGATTTCACTTTGTTGGGGCGAGTGTTGAAGCTGTACTGTGACACTACTTAAAAGCTGTTAAAATTTTTATAGGGCTGCACCTCCTGTTGGAGCATAGTGGAACTACAGCAAAAGCCAGTGAAGAATTGTTTAGTGTGTTTTGTATTAAGAGCAGAAAAACACCCACTTTTTTCCTTTATCCTGTTTCTCAAGAATGTAGCCTGTTAATATTATGTATTTTTACTGGTTTCAGACTAGACTATTTAAATTCTTCACCCTAACTGTTTCATCTGCAGTGTCCAACACCCTAAATTTAACTTATATGTGAAATGAGATGGTCCAGTGTAATTTCAAACTATTCCTGCTATTTCAAGTAGCCTAGAAAAAGTATACTCTATTTTCCTGTTTTGAAAGATAGGAGAAAATAAATATAAGTTTCATTATGTGCTAAAGATGTATTAAGTGCTGCTCATTTCTTTCTTTTGTGTCTCAAGGTTGAGGCACTGGCATTTTTTCGCCAGTTTTCAGACTTAGTGTATGTATACTAAAATAATTGTGATACTTTATTGTAGAATTAGTCAAATGAATTAAATGGGAATCTAATATTTTAGAATTACCCTGTTGCTTACAGGTACTTACTTCAACCCAAAGAAAATGGAAACAAGTCTTCTAAAACTGATGATTTGGGATCGCTTAGATTAAATATCTGTTACACTGAAGACTGTGTACTTCCATCTGAATACTACACTTCCCTGAGGAACTTGCTGCTAAAATCTTCAGATGTTCAGGTACTTTTTTGAAAATTTCTTTAAAGTGAAAACTTAAAATGAATTGTGTAGTCCTGTGTGAGACAGTATGAATTACTTGTATCTAGATAATTGGTTTTGTTCCTTTGAGGTAATTACTTTTGTCACACCCAGATGAGAAGCTTCTAGAGCTTTTACTTCTGCAAAGTACCAGGATTTTCTTCTTCTTTTAGAAGAACTGGCAGACAGTGACATAACCTGTGCTATGTGACTGGAGGAGATAAAATACTTTTGTTAGTTGCTCTTTTCAACGTTGCATTTTTCCACTGGCTGCTGTTGACTTCCTGAATTTAGAAGTTTTCAAGGGACATTGATCCATTATTGGCACTGAAGAGGCAGATAATTAAAAAAAATGATCTGCTTCAGAATTGGTTTCTGATTCTACTTCTGAATTGCTTCTGCCTTCCCTAGCACGTTAATCAGCGTGACTGGATTTCTCCACGTGGACACAGTGACAAATAGGGAACTGTGGTAGATGGTTTGCATAACATTGGGACAGGAATCAAATTACAGTAACCAGGCTTGATGTTCTTAGGTCTTTTATAGCTTTTCATCACGTCAGTGTTTGTGAAATACTGGCAGAGGAGAAGAAAGATAAAGAGGAGGCAGATGTGACTGAAGTTTTTGCTGGCCTGTATTCAAATACTGCTTCTCTGGAATTCAGGAATAGCTGAGTATGTAGGCAGTGGCAGTCAGCAGCTGTCTTTTCTACTTAAATTAAATAATTTAGGTTTTGTATTGAAACTCCCAACTGCACAGTGGCGACAGACAAGTGTGAGAAGTTTTAATGTCCCCTGATTATAGTTTTAAAAGTCCTATAAAGATACATGACATTATAGTAAAGCAATTGCTTCCTGCCTCTTATTTGGATTTGGAACAAAGCCATACTCTAACCCTTTAGCAAGAATGAGAAGGGTGAGTACCTGCTGAATTCCATTCTTAAATGTCAATTATAGAGTAGATAATATCAATTTTCAATTAAGTAACTCTGTAGAACGGAAGCTTTTAATTGCCATGTTATACAGCAAATGTTGAAACTTTCTGTTAAGAAACTATGTCCATAGTCATGTTAGATCTGATCTGTTCTTTGTCAAATACACAAAAATATTTAACTACTTCACTCATGATTTCATGTTCTGCTTTCTCACAGCCCATTTCTGCATCTGCTGCCTACATCCTGAGTGAAGTTTGTCGAGACAAGTACGATGCTGTTCTGCCCCTTGTACGACTGTTGCTACACCACCATAAGCTGGTTCCATTTGTTGCTGCAGTGGCAGAACTGGATCTGAAGGACACCCAGTATGTATTTCATGTTTATTGATTTCATGCCTTCTAAAATTTTTCTTCAAAGGGCTTCATGACACAACATGAATAAGTAAGCGTGTTGATTTCTTTCTCTCACTATGTAAAACTGACTAAACACATCCGTCTTTTAATGCTACTTTATAAAAACATCCGTTAAAATCACTTTGAAGTTGGGAGTCAGACTTAATGGTTGTGTGCAATTTGGTAAAATTTTGTCTAAGAGCATATAGTTTTTATTTTAAAATGTCTTAATTTAGCCAATCTTCAAATTTTACTGGCCATTGGATTGGAACTTACAAACTTGGATGGAACTAATTAAATGGAACATTTTTTTATATTGCTAAGAATCTTTCCTGTTTCCTTTAATATGTGACTTCAATGAGGGCTACTGTTTTTCTGCAAAAATTCCTTGTAATTAAGAACGTGTCCCATGTGCCTTGAAAGTAGCAAGCACAGTAGTTTTTCCAAGTAGTGGTGTATGGGCTGTGAATTTGCAGTTCTGTGGTTAGGGGAGAAATGAAGAAGACCTGAGTAGTAGCCACTGAGGTGCCAGGTCATGGCCAGGTGTGGAAGGGGTTCTGTCAGCACAGCACAGTTCATTTCAAGGCTGGCTTACTCTTGATTTAAAGAAGGTGAGACAGCTTAACTCTATAGAAGGAAGTGACTCACAGAAAATAATTTTCTAAACTGCATTTTAGTACACACATTCCATTGTAACTGAACTGTAACAAAGAAAGCTTAAACTAAATCCCTCAGATTAGAAAGATACACTTTGCACAGCTGGCTCACCATTTTCTTCAACAGCTATAATGAGTAAAAAGCATAACTCTGGATTAAATATGTTTTGGTTTAAGTGTCTGAGTTTATTGGTGTAGTGGAGCAGTGTTGTATCTCTAAGATTTTTTTTTTTTCCACCATGACTGCTGGAGGAGGAATTGTGTATTAGTGAGGTACAACTTTGATTATTTTGGAGTTTTCTCTGATTGTACTTGCTCACATTTCAAACTGCACTGTGACTTCCATTGTCTAAAACGTCAGGATTTTTCTTATGGTTTTATTTACATTTCTGGCTTTGGTAATAGCTGTAATAACATTCTTGTTTATTCTCTTTCTGTTCCTGCCATTGCAAGCTCAGTATCTAGATTATGGAATTTCTGACTGAAATACATGAAAAATATTTTTAAAAATATTATGTAATAGCAAGATAAAGTATTAATTGAATTTTGTAGCCAAACTTATTTTATCCCTGCTCAAGTAAAATCAATTCTTTCCTTTACAGAGAAGCAAACACAATCTTCAGAGGCAACTCATTAGCAACTCGGTGTGTAGATGAAATGATGAAAATAGTGGGGAAGCACTACCTGAAGGTTACTTTGAAACCTGTTATTGATGAGGTAGGTTATCCTACCAAAACTTTTTACAGGACACTCAACCCTCAGGGGTATCCTGTGTTTTTGATAGGCATTCTGCTTAGAGCTCTGTCTATGGTAGGAATCACTCAAGTGAGGGAATCTGGAGGAAAATGAAATTGAGCAATAAATGGGTTAAGTTTAGAGGGAGGAGCTGCTTTTTGTTATTATGTTCCAAATGCTTCAAAATAAACAGTCAGTGACAGTTGTTCCAGCCTCCAACACATTGCAGAATTTGCCCACGTGATGCTTTATGTAATTGATCCATTAAAAAGACACAAACAAAAGTGAGGATGATCATTACATGCTGCTGTGGATAGTTAGGCCCTATTTAGAGTTTTCCTAAACCTAGGACAGAATCTGGCTTTAAATAGGTGCATTTCTGTACTTTCTGTCTGAGAAGTTGAACTCCTGTAGTTTTGTTTGTTTGTTTCAGATCTGTGAGTCTCCTAAGCCCTGTGAGATAGATCCCATCAAATTAAAAGAAGGGGATAATGTAGAAAGTAACATGGTGAGTTTCCTCATTGATTTTTAATAATTTAAATTTTCTCAAAATCTGAAATAAAAGCATTTTAAAAGCAGCTCTTTGTGATGGAAAGTGAGTAACTTGCAGTAGCAGTATAATTCTCTGATTTCAGAGTAAACATAGAAAAAGCTGTATTTTCTTATCCTTGTATAATTATGAACACAGCAATGGAAAACTCCAGTGGAAAACAGGATGGGGTGGAGAAACTAAAGATTAGTCTTTCTTACCAATTTTGTGGGTGTTTTGATTCCTGATGTTCTGTGCTCAGTGTCTAGATTATGATATACCTAATTAGAACTGCTTCAGCATTTTTCATTGAAGTTTTGCTTGCTGCTTGCCTGTTATTAGAGGATAACGTTAAAGACAATAGTTGCTGCAACAAAGTTAATATTCACTAGGTATACATGGGAAGTGCTCTTTCCTTGTTGTCAGATTACAAAACAGGTATTGATATATAGTTCTATATTGCCAGACAGTGTTTATATACTTTAATGTAAATGAATAGAACTAAATTATCTTTTAACACTAGTAATGCCATATAAATATTATGAGACTTCTTAAATATGCACTGTACTAAAATTCAGAATTGAATAGTCAGGCAGTGTTTGGAAAAAAATAATAATTGTTATGATTGTGTTCAGGGAAAAAAACAAACACAGAAATGTGGATGTTCACAGATTGAAAAAAATGCCTCTTTTCATACTTACAGGACAATCTACGCTATTACGTGGACAAAGTATTCCGTGAAATAGTGCAGTCAAGTATAAGTTGTCCTACCCTAATGTGTGATGTTTTTTATTCTTTGAGGCATCTGGCTGCCAAAAGATTTCCAAGTAAGTGTTCTCTATAAACTTTTGAAAGTGGTGTTTAGAGTGAAACTTTATTTCTGCGGTTATCATATGGGGATTGTTAAAATTCTTGCCCTGTCTAAAGCTGTGCCCTGAACTTCTTACTCAGGCATTTGTTTTTCTGTAAGTTATAGTGAAGCTTTGTGGTCAGTCAGCAGGAATTTTGTATTTTCTGATACAAAAACATAGTAGATCAGAAACTGCAAGACAGCAGCAAATGAGAAGTCACCAACCAAAGTATGAGATAATAGAAGAAAAGCACAAGTAGTACAGGAAGTGATTTATTTGAAAGATATGTCAAATTTGTAGGAGCTGTTCTGTTTATTGCTTCCAAAGAAGCAAGATGTGCACCTCAAAATAAATTCACTGTTTCCATCTTTACATGAACTACCATTCTGTTAACTGTGACTAGCACATCCATAACTTCTCTGAATTTAGCTTTACCACTGCTATAGCTGTACTACTTATGGGTAGTTTTGAGGAGTGGGATAATAAAAAAGTATTTAGTGAGTTTGTAAATACGACCAATATTAGAACAGCTTTATTCTTTCAGAATAGTTTTAATATAGGAATAATGTGGTAGGTCTGAAATACTCTTAAACTTCAGTCAATTAAAATCTGAAATGTCATGTAATAAGCTACAGGTGAAGAATATGCTTCTCATAATGTGGAACATTTCTCAGATTCATGTTTGTCACTGATACTGAAGCCATGAATTGCTCTGGTTTAGACAGTCTTTTTAGAATAGCAAACTTCCCAGATCAGATTCAAGTGGTCATTAGAGTAAGAATGTGATCCCACTGTATTTCCCAATATAAAAGTATAAATATACTCAATATTAAATGCAAAATCCTGATTTACATCATCAAAATTATATAACACTATGGTTTTATGAAGCAACTCAGAACTGGAATTAAACTTGTTCATATGTGTTGACTATTTGTCATGCAACATTAATGTATTTGACTTGATGTGTGAGTAGCTTTCCAAGGGTAATAAATCCAGTAAGCCCCAGTGTTTAGAGGCAACTACTGCAGTGTTTTTTCTCTGCTCCCAGCATACAGCCATACCTAATGAACACTGTGGATGTAAATGCTTGCAGTCATCTCATCATTCCTAGCAGTGGAGCTGATGAGCCAGTTGTATGGGAACAGAACTTCTCAGAGAAATAAACCCTCCATTATAAGTAGAACATTTCTTACCATGATCACCTTTCCCATTTCATGCGCTTCATTGATTTTTCTCTTCTATTTTAAAATATAAATATCTCCTCTGATGTTATCTTCTCAAGGATTTTTGTGTTAACTGTCTTCATTATTTCCTGTTAAGTTTAGTGCATGTTACATTTCATGGTTTTTCTCTGCAGATGACCCTCATGTACAGTATTCTGCAGTGAGCAGCTTTGTGTTTCTCCGTTTCTTTGCTGTAGCCGTAGTCTCACCTCATACTTTTCATTTACGACCTCACCATCCCGTAAGTTTCGTGAAGCTTTGTTCTGTTTTATTCATGCCGTCAGATCTGTTGATGTGGGAAGGCCTCAGTTATTTTCAGTGGGTATGAGTGGGAAATTAGGTGACTAAAATATCTCTAGGATCAGTTTTCAAAGGAAATAAGACATTTGCAGTTCTTTAAACATCAGATTTTTCAGTCTTTCTGGGGTGTTCTGAAATGATGTGGCAGAGCTATTAATACTAAAGATGCCGTGCCTTTTTAAGAAATATGCTTCTTGGTTAAAATAGCAACATGACTGAGGGTTCTTTAAGTTATAGGCCTCAACTTTCCACCAAGTTCTTTCCACCAAGGAAGTTAAATACCCAGAAGTCACTTTAATGTTTATTTCTGTTTGTGTGTTAAGCAGAGGTTGTAGATAATAATAATTGGTTGGTGTATTTATTCTGGACTCCACTAGTTGCAGTGGGTTGCCAAATTTTCTGTTTTCAGTTGTCAGGTAGATACACATAACAAAAAATTTTCAAAGATAGAAATATGGAGATAAAAACCCTGTATTTTCCTCATGAAATACAGAACGTATATGAAATCTGCTTCCAAGGTTATCTTTATTAGCTTATTTTATTTACTTAATGTGTGTTGTGCTTTCCAAAGAAAAAAATACATACTTACTCTAATTAATTCCTTTGATTATCCAGTTTGTTGAGTAAAAAAAAAAATTGAAGGATTTTAGAGAGTTAAACATTTGAAAGGGAACAGCAGGGCTGCATTTGGGGACTGTTTTTATAATTCTGTACTAAAATACAAGCAGTGAGGTAGCAAACAAATTAAGTAAAAGCCTTAAAGACAGCATTTTAGATTCATTTTGTATTGTGAAAATTTATACCATTTGTCCAGCAATAGTTCATTATGTTTATTATTCAGGAGTTTGTTAGATGTGTAGTAATGATTACAGGATTTGAGGGGTTTGAGATATTTTATAGGTAAAAATATTTTTCCAAGTACTAATATTAAATTCTAGTGATAGTGAGTAAAATATTAAACACTGTGCAGTAGTTTATAAACTTTATAATACTTCATATGCATTTTTTCTCTTGGGGCAAAGGAAAGGAATGAAAATGTGTCAGATTTACTACATTGTGTAATATAGCAATTTTTGTGACATTTTAATTTTCAAATCAGTTTTACCTGAAATTTTGAAAAAATGTGACTTCTGAATTTTGTTTCTTTGTTTTAGGATGCACAGACTTCTAGAACATTAACTCTTATATCAAAAGCCATCCAGACTTTAGGGAGTTGGGGAAGTTTGACCAAAAGCAAACTTGTAAGGCTGCTAAAATTATTTCTTATTTAATAGTCATGATGAACATTCTGTGAAAGTTTATTTATGTCAATATATGTTTTCTTTCAGTCAA
This sequence comes from Chiroxiphia lanceolata, assembly GCF_009829145.1. Lineage (NCBI taxonomy): Eukaryota > Metazoa > Chordata > Aves > Passeriformes > Pipridae > Chiroxiphia > Chiroxiphia lanceolata. Next base: position 15,597,125 of record NC_045646.1, on the reverse strand, counting down.
GTTTCAAGGAGACGTTTATGTGTGAGTTTTTCAAAACATTTCAAGAAGAAAAATTTACTGAATCTGTTAAAAAGGTACCTTTCAGCTATATGTTTTTTAATGGTTGGTGTATTTGATCAGTCTTCATTATTAGAAGGTTGTGTTACTGTTCAGTTTTCTACTAGACAGCAAAAGAAAAGTTGTGGTCCATTTCAGACTTAAAACCCACCAAAAAACAACACAGCAAAGTCAACACAGTCAAAGTTTTATACATAGCAAACTAAGCTAATTTAATTTAAAAAATAAAGTATACTTTTTTTGAGACAGACTTTACTGAATCTGCTGTTCAGGAACTAATTAAAGAAAGCTTGTGTGGCTTATGGGCATCCCTTGTTGCCTTGTTCCAGTCCCTGCAATCTGTTTTCATCTGTTGCATAAAGTAATTGCTCTGTTCAAGGAGAAACTGTCTGTGTATATTTTCAAAACAGCTTTTGGTTTTAATGTGTTTCTGAATAGTATATATTCCCTGTATTTTTTTCCTTAAGTTCCTAGATGATGTTTCCTCTACTGAAAGTAAAGAACCCAGTGGTCTGAGCGAGCCGGTGCATCTAAAGGAAGGGTAAATACATCTTGAATCTGTACCATGTAACAGAATTGACTTTACTGTTTCTTCATTAATACCAACGTCAGATTAAAGCTTATTAAAATGTTTGATAGAGTGCAGAAATTCTGATATCTGTAGTTTAAGATAATTCTTTATTAGTTTGCAGAATGAGTTTAAAAGAACAGCTGTAAACTTTGCTAACACATCTCTTAAATACTGTCGGGGGGAAAAAGGAATTAAAAACAGCTTAAAACCTATTAAAAACTGACTGCATTACTGTCACAGTGCAGCATGTGCTCTGTGATGGTTTATTGAGGATTGCAAAAGTGTATTTTAAAAGAATGTATTAATTTAGAATTAATGCTGTTTAAGCCCAGCCAGCTACATTTAAAGTAGGAGAAAAAATTACTCTGTAATTGAAATACTTAATTTTTATAACAGCATTTTATAACAGCACTTACTATTGAGGTGAAAGTAAGTCATCCTGAGAAATAAACTGTTGTTTTCTTGGTGTTGATCAAGAATAGCTGATAGATTATTCAAACAACGTTCATGGGGACAAAATGTTTTAATTTATTTGAGAAGTAGATTTATAGGAAGTAAAGATTCTTCTGTAAAACAGGCATCGAAATTTCAAACAAGAAGGAAGTGTGTCTCTTATTAAGATACTGGATAGAAATGAAGGAGGAAATTCAAGTGGATCAACACTCAATTATGGTGTTATAAATTGATGGCTGTTGCTCAAAAGCATAAAAATTAGTTAGCAGTGAGTACACTTAAAGTGCACTGAATGCAGCTTGTGTCTGCCCTTGCTATTGAGTCATGTTCAGTGTCATTTAATTTATATTCAGTTTCTGATCCAGGTAAGGCCAAGTACAATCATATGAAGAAAGTGGCAGGAAGGAGAGGATCTTGTAGTTGGATACACCTTACTCCCTTTTGGAAAATTTGGAATTCTGGATCTGAATGAGTAAATATCCCCTCCAGATTTACTGCTACAAACACAAGTCTCAATTGTGTGTTCTTCAGACTCCTTTCCAGGAGTTTTTGGATCCCTCTACACGATCACCATGTTGGGAGGTGATCTTGAGGATCTGTTTTGAACAACCAGGAGATATATTTTTTTTTAAATATATAATGAAGTAGATCTTTATGTTGCTGAACAGTAATGTGTTGTCTCAATAAATGGTTTTGAAAGCTCTTCAGAAGAGTAATGATTGCATTTCATTTGACTGTGTCTTTACAGAGAAATGTACAAAAGAGCTCAGGGAAGGACTCGGATTGGTAAAAAGAATTTCAAGAAGAGGTGGTTCTGTTTAACAAGCAGAGAATTCACATACCACAAACAGCAAGGTAATTGTGTTTATTTTACTAATAGTTTTATTTTTCAGTGTTTTCTAAGTGTATGCATCTAATTTGTGCTTTTAAAAAGGCATCATCTTCTTTTCCTAAAATACCTATGATGTATTTTAGTTACCTTTGCCTTGATTAATAAATGCTTCTCTCTGATTCATGTCTATTTTCTCAATAATAAAAATGCATATTTTGAGAGCTTGAACTGCAGTGTCAGTGCACTGAGGTTCTAAAACAGTTCTTACACATTGCTTCACTCCTGTGTTTACAATTTTTTACAGATAAAGAACCAATTTTCACTATTCCAATCAAAAACATCCTTGCAGTGGAGAAACTTGATGAGAGCTCCTTCAACAAGAAAAATGTGGGTCAAAAGATAGTTTATATGTAATTCTTGATGTGTTCCTTAAATAAAAAAGATTATAATTAGTTTATAGAGTTAATGAAACCCCATTACCAAACACTTCAGCAAAAAGTCTTTTTAATGGATCAAGAATAAGAAGCTATGTGCAGTATCTCCAAGTACTCTGAACATTGTTAACCTGGAAATATGGAAATCTGCACCAGCTTTTCTGACTGATTCTGACTTCTGTCCTCCTTGCCAAATTTCTGGAATGAAGGTTAAAACTACATGACCTTATTACAGAGCACTTTTAATTACATTATGTTCTACTAGATACATATTTATTCCTTTCAATGAGAACTTCCTTCAGTACCCTCATCAGCTCACACAGTTGTCTGTGCTCACAGCCTCATTCTTGTCCTGTAACATATCAGTTATTTCTATTTTAATCCAGAATTCTGAGGCAGTGATAAAAGTTGATAAAAGTACAGCTAAAGCCAAGAATGGCTTAAAAGGAGAGACTTCTGGGAGTCTTCTGTTGCTCTCAGGATAGGAAGGTGAAGGTCATGCTTCATGAAGTCTGGGGTCACACTTGAAGATACGTAAATGAAGAGGGCAGAAAATGCATCATGTTCTAATTCTTTTAGGAATTCTTGTTTGGATGAGGAAGTGGTGTAGGTGGAACACAGGGAGCTGTTTGGGTGGGGTTTTTCTCCTAAGTAGGTCTGTGTATTTGAAAGAGGTGAAATGTCTGTCATTCTCCCTTGTCTCGCTTTCTATCTCAATTTGACATTGAATTGCCTGAACTTTGAAATCTCTTTGGACGTGTTCAAAGTTGCTCAGTAAGCGGATGTTTTTACTGAGCAGGATAACGTTGTGTTTCTTCTACAGATGTTCCAGGTCCTTCATGGAGAAAAGCCACTCTATATCCAGGCAAATAACTGTGTGGAAGCAAGTGAGTGGATAGAGGCTCTTTGCCGGGTAACAAGGTGCAACCAGAAGAGGCTGAGCTTCTACCACCCGTCTGCTTTCCTGAACGGGAACTGGCTCTGCTGCAAGGCCACCATAGAGAACAGCGTGGGCTGCGCTCGCTGCACCGCGTGAGTTGCTCCTTCCTCAAAGGAGAGTGCACGGGTTCTGTAGGAAATGGGTGATTCACTTCAGGACTTGAAAACGTGCGAGCAAGGCTTTCCCTGTCTGCTTCAGCAAGTTATGTACTAAAAACATGCCTTAGTGTAAGGAACAAAGTACTGGATTTCACTAAGTCTGTTACTTTGTCAGCCACTGTATGAAATTAAGGTAATCAGTTCAGCATGTAAATCACAAATATCCAGTGGTTGATTTCTTTTTCTGCAGAATAATAGATTTAATTCAGATGCCAAGGTGAATGCAGAAATAGGATCATCTATATGAAATAATTAAAATACCTTGCTACAGAGAGTTCAGCCTGGAAGTCTTCTCTCCCCAGTGACCTTGTTTCATGCAGTCACTTTTTCAGTTGAACCTCACATTTTTTAAAACAGTATGTTTAAGAAAATCAGCTAAATAACCTTGGATGTAGATTCTGATAAATCATTTGTGTTTTGTAGGTATGTCAGAAAAATGAATAACATCTTACGTAATGCTTTAATGCCTTTCTGTCAGCTGCTGATTTCTGAAAACAAATAAATGCTTTGATCTTTTTTAAAAATAAATTTATCCTTAACTGGATAGGTTGCATAAATTACAGACTATGTTTTGTGAAGCTGTGTGTGAGTGATAAGTATATTAAAAGGCTGTGTATATTGAAAAAGAATCAGTTTTTACTTGCTTTCAAGAATTACTTATCTTGACTACCTGTCTCTTTGTTCACCTTTTAGAGATGTTCCTGCTGATACACAAATTGAGATTGATGGAGACAGAGAGACAGAAAGGATTTACTCACTCTTCACTATCAACAGATCTAAACTACAGAAGCTGGAAGGTACTCAAATGATAATTCAGAAGAATTATACTGATATTATTCAGCTCTAATTCTTTAGGCCTATAACATCATTTTGTCTTAATAATTTACCTGAAAATAACAGAAGAGCAGGAGATTGTATTCCTGTCTTCTCAGTGCACTGGTGTCTGACGTTCTTCTGTCATTCCTTTACAGTAGATATGAGCTGTGCACATTGTTTAATTGAATTTCCATATATGTAATACCTTTAATAGTTTAAGCAGAGAGACTGCAACTATAGCAGCTTGTTCTTGTGTCTTTGCTGTCCCTTTCCTGACTTTGTGGTGAATTCTGTTGAACATGGTTGAGTTGCAAGAAAACATTGGACTTCTGTTAATGTGAAGAGGAGAGACCTGGATGCTCCAGGTGGTGAACACAACTAGCAGAGAATAACCCAGAGAACTGGAAATACACGTAGTTGATGCTGTCTCCTGCTTTTGTCTTCTTCCATTTTATGTATAAGACAGAGTAACTTGGAATTACCATTTATGTAAGAGTTAGATGTGTTTGTTAATTGTTGCAGTTCTGATTGGGATGATTGTGGTCGTTTTTGTAGAGGCGTGTGGAAGTATCGCGGTCTATCAAGGTCCACGGAAAGAGCCAGATGATTATTCAAACTTCACCATTGAAGACTCTGTAGCAACTTTTCATACACTTAAGCAGATAATAGATATAGTAGAAAAGCTGAATGAATCGCATGAAAAATACCAAAAGAAGAGATCATCTAGTGCTAAATATGGTAGTGAGTAAGTATCTCGTGTAATTTTGACATAGATAAATGCATGTTTTGGAAAAAAAAATCACAGAACAAGGCTAGGCTTGTTGAGGTAGAGATAATGAAGATAGAGTTAGACAGCACAGACGTGGAGAAAATAAGGTACATCATTTGTAGTAGTGCAGCTTTTTACCAGTTAGAAGATACAAGTTCTTCTGGTCTGACATTCATCTGTGTTCCCGTTGAGATTCCTCTGAGTGGGTGCAATGACTGTTTCCTTGCAACTTAACACCTGAAGTGCACCCAAAATTTATCCCTAACTATATTCCTACCTTTTAATTTTTTTTTTCCCCAAAATTTTGCATAAGAAATAATTGAAATATCAAGTTGTATGAAACTGTAAAAATTACCCTGCAGAAACATCTCTTTCAGGCAGTAGGTTTACTGTTTGTATTTCACTTGCCATATTCAGTGATAAACACTATTTCTGGTGAAGTTAAAAAAAAACCAAAACACTTGTTCTTTGGAGTACTTTGTTGTTCCAGAGCACATTTTTTAATTCTCTTCAGTCCTGGCTTATGTCTGTGGAACAGCTTAGCAAGTTTTCAGATTTCTTCTTTGCATCAGTAAGGATTGATTCACCAGGCAAAAAAATAAAAAAAACAAAGCTCAAACCCCAATCTGATTTGTTTAGGTTAGTGTTTGACCCAAGTTGTTTGGAAAATTTGATTTTGATTTGGAGGTCTCATGTGAAAGTAAATGAGGTTTTTGCAAATCATGGAATTTCACAATTAATTGTAGAATTTTTCTTTTAATACATTAAAATTGTATGGTGAGAACTACAAAGAAAATGTTAACCTTAAAAATATTTACATATAATATTTCATTTTTTTGCAGAGAAAATCCAATTGTTGGAAAAGTTTCCTAACCAAAACAAACTGTGGCACACTTGGATGAAAAAAAAGAAACTGGAAATGTTCTAGAGCGTTTTGGGGTTTTGTTTCATTTTTTTTGTTTGTTTTTTTGAATTCATTATAAGCATTTTTGCAAAGTATTTAAGAATGAACATAAATGCTAGTTGTGTTGACAATCTATTTAATATTTAATAGAAAAATATCTTCTTGGAAATCTGGTCTTTAAGGTTTATTCTCATTTTGCTGAAGAACTTGAAGTTCCAGGTTCTTGGAGTAACAGGTGTGAATAAATCTAAATGTTGTTTTGCCATTGTTGTCTTATTGGAAAGAACTTTCTAAACAAATAAGCTTTTTTAATGGAAGAAAATCCACACTGCATTTGTTGGTTGGATTACATCTCTCAATACATACACTGCAAACTTGCATGAGTTTACCATGAGTGCCTGCCCTGCTGATACGGATCTTGAAATAGAAATCCCGGGATACCATGACATGGAAAAGATCGGAAGCTTCACACTCGATACATTTGAATTTCTTTTTTTTTTCCTTGTATTAGGTGTTGTCAGGACTTGATTTATCTACAGGTGAAGTTTTACAAAATCTTGCAGTATATGCTGCAAGTAATCTGGACAGCAGATACCAGTGTTAGTTATGTTATTAAGTACTAAAGAAGAAATCAGGGAACTTAAGTTGTACCTCTTGTTTACATTTGGGGTGAGTAATATATGGAGTGACATTAGACCACTATCTATTTTCTTTAGCATTTTTTAAGGTACATATTTTTTCTTAATCTAAAAAGAAATGCAGGGTAGTAACATTCTTTTTAAATAGGTTTGCCTGCAGATAGAAAAATTTAAATGTGAACAGATTGTGGTTAAGTACTGATCAATTAACATCATCCTGTGTATGATTATATTTCTTGTTTTTATAAAAAGTAATAACTACGTCCAGCTCAACTTTTGACTACAAATCTAATAAGTAATCTCTATTATAATCACTCAAAGCACTTTAGATATCTGGACTACCCCAGATTATTTTTAGATACTTTGTAGTATCTGCTTGTTATGATCAGTTGAATGATCAACATTGTTTTGTCTTTAAGCAATGCTTCAGTGAATATTTTTGTATCTTTAGTTATGTGGATTTGTATTTGCCACTTAACACAATTTTAAACTGGCATTCCTGACTTTAGTAAGATTAATTTTTGCTTACTTCATCTGAGAAGTTAGGTTTATGCTGAGAAAACATATATGTATATAACCAGGAAGAAGCAAAGGTATTACTGTGGCAACTTTGCTTCATCAGTATTAAATACAATGGTACTCCTTGGAATATTATTTTTAATAAAAGTTATATGTGGTACTTTTATTTTTGGAGTATTTTCTGTGGGGTCTTTTGTTGTTTTGCTGGGTTTTTTTTTTTTTAGTTTTTGGTTTTGCTTTGTTTTTCCAATCATGATTTGGCCAGATTAATTAGAAATGTACCTTAGAATAGAAATCCACAATGCTTGAAACAGTAAACTGTTTAAATTACCATACATTTATTATACTGTTGTAGGGAGGCTTTCTGTAATAGAAGCAAGGTGGCAAGACAGGATTGAAATCTCTTTTGGAATGAATGTAACCTGTTAGAATGACTATTTGGTTTAATAGCAAACTATTTTAGAATATCCAGGATTCAGTAGTAGTGTCTGCAACGTCACAATCATTTAATCACCTCAGCTGTTTTTGCCTTTTCCTTTTTTACAGATTTGATGTGTTTGAAGGGACTTTTATTTGCCAACTGTTAAAATTGGGGGAGAATACAGTAAGGCCAAGAAATGTGTTTTGCCAAGGTAAAGGTAAAGATTAATTACCATTAATCAAAAGCTGCCATTAAACAAAGTTGAATGTGGTTGAGTGTCAAAGTTAGGTTTTGTCATGTATGGATTAACCTTGTGGCAAATTGTCTGTTCCTTGGAGCCATTTCCTGTTGTTTTCCAAGTCAAATTTATGAAAAATTGAGTTGTATACTCTTGCAACATTGTTGGGGTTTTTTAACATGCACTTTTTTTTTTCTTTGGTACTGGAATATTGAAATAAGAAACAGAGGCCATTGAATATTTGTGAACATTAGGATTTGATTTCTCATAATGTTTTAAAATTTAGTAGATGTTCTAGAATTTAATTAGGTACAAGTAGGATGATTAATAATAAAAGTTGCCTTTGTTTTGATTAGTCTAGAAAGGTGATGTTATTCAGTAATTCGTTCTGTTAGGATTGTAAAAGTTTTAATTTTTATTATGATGATGTATTGTTGAATGTATTTTTATTTAAATTTTATTTTCGTATCAAGACATTAAAATGTTTTGTAACATTGCTTGAGAATAACTCAGAAATAAATGACAACAAACCTGAGATGCTGTGTGTTTATTGTGAGCCCTAGCTGTTTAAAATGTTAGCATTCACCTGGAGACTGAATAAATAGGGGGTTATGTGCAAGACTTGGATATAAAGAGAAACCTCATTGACGGAGGGCAAAATAAAACACCAAAATTAACGTGAGGGGTCTTGCATGGTCATCTAGAGCACTGTAGTGTTCTAAGATCAGTGGCTGGAGAGAGAAGTGCTGGTTCACCGTGTGGTGTAACAGCATGCATAGAAGTCTTGGTGCTTTGGCAGTTTAAGAAGTTTGCAGTGATTAGTCTGATGTGTTGAAGGATACCTGCTACTGAGTTCTTAGTGTTACATGACTGATTTTTTTTCCTGCTTGCTGGTTTGTCTTCCATTACCTGTCCTGTGTACCAGCAGCAGCTACAGAATTTGTCTGAACTATTTTAAATACATTGCAAATGGAAAAAAGTGTTTACTTTTATCAATCTGCTGTTGTGGGGTTTTTTTTATGTAATCTGGACACTTTTTTGCCTTCTGCTGTCCCCTCCTATGTTTATGGCATTTTTTTATAAGATAATTTTGTACAAGCACATTTTAATGTCTTGAGGTGTTTTGTTTCCTTGTGCAGAGAACTGACCTGTTGTTTTTTGCTGGTATGGAAGCATTTTTTAGGAGTTACAGTGCAAACCTTCCAGCAGTTTTGGAATAATTTTGATTAATCTGAGGTAAACTGTATTAAGGCCCCGTATGTGTGGTCACTACATTCATTTAGCAGAGATTAGAAAGCAGAGGAATTTAAATATGAAATCGGAAGCGCAGGAGGAATTTTTTTCTGTGAACATTAAAGTATTCTAAGGATTCTGTGATGATCAGAGCAGAGTGATCTTTTCCTTTCACTGCTAGTATGCTACCTTCTCTAACCATTCCATTAGCCTGAGCTTTCTCTAAATTGTGACTTGAAAAGGGCATTCCCATTTAAGATCTGTAGATGTGGCACTTAGGGACACAGTTTAGTGGTTGACTTGGCAGTGTTGGGTTAACAGTTGGGCTTGGTGATTTTAAAGCTCTTTTCCAATCTAGATGATTCTGTGATTCTGTGAATAATATGTGAGAAAAGTAGAAGACATCTTTAATTTCTGATCATCTATATGTATTTTAAACTGCAAAGTTTGCAACATTTAATCGTGTGATAAGGACAGAATCAGTATTGTTTTTAAAAGAGCATCCATATGAAATCAAAACTAGGCCAGTAAGCTCCCAGTAATAAGCAACTTCCAGTAGAACAGACAATTTACTTAAGGTTCTTACAAATACTTCGAGAAGCATATTTAAAAAAGGTTTAATATGATTTACACACATTAAATAAACCAGAAATTCTTTATTAGCAGTAAGGAGGCTAAACCCGAGGAGATAAAATTATATCTGATACAAGGCAGGATCCAAATATCGGTGAGATGTTAAAAATACTAAGACAAATTGCACTACCTCACAAATTTATAGGAAATGTCAGTATTCCAAAATAGGCAGGGGTTGTACCCCCACACAACAACAGAACAACATAAATTGGCTTTCAGTTTTCAATTCAGAATGTAGCTCCATTCTCAAAACAGCTAACCATAACCACAGTTAAAATACGTATAATTTTATCTCCTCGGGTTTTTTAAATTAATAAATGGAATATGAGACAGGCCTCTAACTTGAAAATGAACACTGTTCAGGGGGTACAGTAATAGCTGAGTTTTACTCCAGAGTAAAACAATTAGCAAACAAAAACATAGTGTAGAATTTCTAAAGCAATCGGGGGTCTTTGTGTTATTGACTTTAAATCTCTGCTACAGGAGAGAGGGATGAGCCTGAGTGGACAGTGGAGAAGTTCCAAGGGCTTAGACTTCATTAAAGCAGCTCAACAAAGTGACATACGTATATGGGAATAGGGGGAAAATGGTGAGGATGTGCTTTATCTCCATTGGCTAGCCTGGGTAGCAATATATTTCTGTGATTTCTTCAGTCTCCCAGTGAGGCCCTCCCAGTGTAAAAGTATGCAGTTTATTCCACAAATGCTGTTATGTTTCCCTAATTCCTATTGTGGTTTCTTTTGTATTTCTGCACACCAGCTTCATGCTTCTGTTTCAGGGAAGGTGTACATTCCAATGTTGAAGTCTCTTTTCCTTTTTGGCAATTGCATCTGGCAGCTTCAGTAAAACCTTAAAACTACTCCAGGTGGGTTTGTCACAAGGGAGAGCCAGGGTGCTGATACAGTTCTGTTTCCTGTGCTCTCCTCCTCTATTGCAGCCCCACTGTCCTGCCCAAGTCTCAGCTCTAACCACAGCAGTAGTTTTAGTGCTGGCCATTCATAGTCCTGTGTAGCATAATCCTATTGGTAAAGTGGCACAGAGAGAGACACAGATCATCTAGAGTTTAACAAATAGTTTTGGCAGAGAACTATGCTTAAATTATTTTCTTTGGCAGATAAATGGACACAGTCCTTCAGTGTTTTGATGTATGTTAGTCTATTGACAGAACAAACAGTAAGTGGGATAATACAGTCCAGCACATGCATTAGTTGGCCAAGATACACACATACTTACATAACTGTTCTTTGCATTATCATAAAACTGACATTGTCATAACAGTTTTGTTTTTAATAAAAATAATTTTGAATTCTATGTTTTGGAGTAAACAAAGTGGGAAAAGAAAAACAAAAAATAACAAAAATTTCAAAAAATTGTAAGAGGAAAGAAGGAAGAAAAAAAGAACAAAATGAAGTTATTTCCAGACATCTCCATTCTCAAAACATTCATGAAAATCTATGAAAAGCATTGTACATGCTTTCAAACCACTGTCTGTGCAATATTCAGCATTTAGAAAGGTGTATAGAGAATGAAAATGTTCTTACAAGATGAAGATGCATCTGCGTATTCATTTGAAATGGGAGTAGGGGTATGAAAAGAACACTGTTATGGCACTTAATGTAAGTTGGGGCTTTGAGTATTTTTTGACATGGAGACAATCAGAACTCAGAATCAGTCCTTGATGAATTACACTGGATTCTTCCTGTGAAATTATTACAGTAAATTAATTGATTATAGATTGTGTAATAGAAAACAATATTTCGGGTTTGGATACCTACTGTTATGAATGTCTCCATTCACAAGTTGGTTTTTTTTTCCATTCTACAGCACAGAATTGGCTGAGCAGCTTTAAATCTTGCTGAACAATCACTTATTGGGCTGAAAGGAACTTGGTTCAAGTTCTCATATTTAGATACTCCATTTGGAATGTTTTCAGTTACGTGTGAATGAGATGAGAAAATGCCCAGTCTGAAATAATGGTTTTTTATTTACAGTAAAGACAGTGAGTACATAGAGAAAACTCACTGAAAAAGCTGTCATGGTTTGTGCCACTTTCCCGTTGCAACCTCCTTAATGTCATGTGTGGCTGTAGGTAGCAGGTGAATTCTAGAACTGTTTCTCCAAATGGCTTGAAAATTTTTATACAGCTCTTTAGGGGATCAAATAGCCAAGAAAATAATTATTAGTTGGGAAACTATCATTTCTATAAAGCAGTATGCAGAGTTAAAGGTACCTGTATCGTATTTGCTCTACTTTCACTGCTAATCTAAGTATGGTTTATATTTGGATTTGCAAAGTGTACGGCACGTGTGACATTTTGACAGCATCCAAACATAATTTTAACCTGTGTCATAGTTTGCTTTTAAAACTGAAAAGATTTGCATTTTTTGCTAAAAAAATTAGAGATGACAAGACAAATTGTGTAAATTAAAAAAAAACAACCAAACAATAAAAAAACCCCACCAAACAACAAAACTCAGGCTATTTTTTTTTTTTTTTTTTTTTTTTTTTTTTTTTTTTTTTTAGAAAAAATAGCAGTTGACATTTTACACAGCAAAAGTTAAACGTGCTTAAGTCTCAGTTGTTTGTTTTTTGTTTTTACTTTAGGAACACATACATTCAAATTTTAAGCATTCATGCAAAAGGATAAAAATACAATGTACTATTAAAGGAAAACTATGTATACATTTTCTTTTCAAGTTTTACAAAAGCAGTTTTAAATTTAAACTTTTCTGTATTACACCTAGTCCCAGTAATTCAAATTCAGGAGTGCCACAAGGGTTTAAAAAAATGAAAAAGGATGATGAGTTAAAATGATGGAGTTAGTAAAGGGAATTGAACAGCGTGGATTGAAAGAAGTCTGAATCAGCTGAGGTAAGAGCAAAAGATTGTTGAATAATGATAGGAAATGATAGGTTTTTCTGAATTGATAGTTGATTAATGTAGAAATATGGAATCTTGAAGATCAATATAATTTTTATTTTTTACTTTATTACCAAAGGCCAGATTTTTGTTGCCAAGGTGCACAAAATGGGAGCCACTGCCAAGGTGTGTGGCTTACGCTGTTAACTGTCTTTGGAAATGTGTCAGGAGTTGGAATTCCAGGAAGATTTGGTCATTTCCCATTAGTCAAGGGCAGTCCAGGCCATTAAGATGAAGCTGTGATTAGCTTGCACTACAACTGCTCATAATACTCTGTATGTAGAGAACATCCTTCATGAGGAATGTCAATTTGGCATCTGCTTGGTGTCCTGTTGAAACATAAAAAATGCTTTAAAACTATATAAGTGCACTCAGTCTTGCAGAAAGTCTTCCTTGGCTTAAAAACATGTGATTACATCTGAAATGGATTGATTTCTATCCACACTTTGTATTACTCTACAGCACTTGCAAAGCTGGATGGATGCACCGTGTACTCCTTTTCTATGCCAGTTCATTGTGAGATCGATTCATTCTCAGTAACTTGGACTCTGCCACACCAGACAAGCAGGAAATTATTTTACATTTAGAGCATCAAACCAATGTGAGTTTTAACACTGATTATATTCAGCGTCACTGAAGGTAGGAACAGTTACAATTTGGAGTATTTAGTGTTCTACAAATAAAGATTCTCTAGCTCCTCAATGTAAAGAAAATTGGGGCTTGATTATAGATCGTGACATTCATGTTATCCAAAATTGCCTTCTCAGATGAATTTCAAAATTTACCTATGTATTCACATATTACATATTACTTTATTGTTATCATCTAAGAGCTGATTTACAGATTTCTGTTACAAGCAGAAGTGCATATTTGGATGGAATTAGATCTTGAATGGTAAAAGCAGATTAAGAAATGCAACTTCTGTCTCTGCCCTTCCTTTCCTTTAAAATATCTCATTTTTTACTTTCTGCCTTATTTATACTGTGTTTTTGCACATCATTATTCCTGTGCCTTTTTCATCATACATAACCCAGCTGTGGCAATCAGCAGCAGTTGTTATTGAAGGTACATTGGCACAAACAACAAGTTAGTGTTTTGAAAACTCAACTTGGCAGCATTTCTGCTGAGCACCGATACTAGGGTTTTTAAGTGGTGTAGTGAGATTAAAAATTTCTCATGTTAGTAAGCAGCAATCCAGCCTAGCTTTTGAAGCTTAGCACCACAGTCCACAGGACTGGAGTGGTCGTAGTGCAGAACAGTGAGGATAAGTACTGGTTGGTGTGACTTTTCTACTAGTGGGTTAATGAATAGAGAATCAACTGAATTTTTTTCTACTGTGCAAGTGGGACCCAGTACACATTTCAGATCTTTTCTCAGCCAACAATGTGTGATTGGAGTAATTCAGCTTTGCAAACTGATGATCAAAGTTTGGCCCAATCACCTAAACCAGTGTGGATATACTGAGATTTCTGCAGTGTGATCAGAGACCTGATAACCTACAGTGAACTAATCAGAAACTAAAGTGGGAGGGGAGCGTGTGGATGTGTGTGCACACAAGGGTCAGAATTAGTGCTAGAGAACACTTTTGCCTTAAGCATTTTGCATTTTTGTGGATAAGCTGAGGTGAACCTGTGTAGTCCACGTGCATCTGTTATGGCCTGTTGTTGGTCCTTCCTGCTTAGGGTGTGTGAGGGGCTGGTATGTAAATGGTTTTGGGTCTACCTCCATGGAAATATCCTAGACTACATAAAATGTAAGTACCGCATATGTTTCTAAAGCTGCCAAGCAAATGATTTGTTGGTGCTCTGAATGGAGTTGATCTGTTTGGCAGTGTCGTAGAACTGTTGTGTAGATTAAATACTACTAAGTCTTGAGAAAGGGGGGAAAAGTGAACTTTAGCTCTTACAACTTCCATTAATTTGTTTCTTCTAACTTCAAATAGAATACTGTATCTTTTAAATTTAATTTGTACATGAAATCAACAGTAATTAACAAACTTTAAGTAGGGGTAAAGAGACAAGGTGCTATATTGGAAAAGTCAATGTTGTATTTTTTTGGGGTAAAGATTAGTAAATAAATATCAATTTCTATTGTCTTTTAAACTAATGGTGTATATTGTTTAGCTTTGTTCTTATGCACACTTTGAAACTCCACTTTTTAAGGTGTATGTAGTTGTATATGTAGACATTTTACTTTTTAATGCAATCGGCCACTTTAAAATTCCCTTTAAAATTTTTAGTTCTGTAGTGCTTCACAACTCATCTGTTTTTCTGCTGATTTGTCTCCTCACAAATTCAAGCTGATAAACTGGCAAGTAAATTCAGGCTGTCCTGGTGCGACATGTCAAAGTAGGTGTATTTAATGGACCATTTTCCAAGAAAGATCACTACCGTGTTGACAGGAGACTTTGAGAGGAATCCAAGACGAAATTCACAGTATCAATTAGATTGGAAAAGACCTCTGAGATCATCAAGTCCAACCTATGACCCAACACCACCACGTCAACCAGACCACCGAGTGCCACGTCCAGCCTTTCCTTCAACACCTCCAGGGACGGTGGCCCCGCCGTCTCCCTGGGCAGCCCGTTCCAGTGTTTACCCACCCTTCCTTTCCGTGCAGAATTCCCGATCCCAGCCCAGCCGGGGCCGGCTCCGCGCGGCCTTTCCCGCTCCCGCCGGGGGGTGGCGCTGCCGCCCCGCGCGGCCGCCGCGTCCCCGCCCCTCCGCCATGGCCGATGTGGAGGACGGGGACGAGCCAGGCGCCCCCCACTCGCTGCCGGGCTCCGCGGGCTCCAAGGCGGGCGGCCCCGACAAGATGTTCTCGCTGAAGAAGTGGAACGCGGTGGCCATGTGGAGCTGGGACGTGGAGTGCGACACGTGCGCCATTTGCCGGGTGCAGGTCATGGGTAAGCGCCGGGCGGGCCGCCATGGCCGCGGGGCGGGGGGGGCCCTGCCGGGCGCTGGGCCGTGCCCGGGCCGTGCCCGCCGCCCCGGCTCGGGGAGCAGCGCTGGGACGCGGTTTCCGGCGGGAGGGGGGGCTGATCCTCCCGCCTCCGCTTCCTCCTCCGCGCCTTCCCCAGAGCGGGAGGAGAAGAAGGAGGAGGAGGAGGAGGGCCCCGCGGGGGCCGGGCCGCCGCGCTCCGGGGGCCACACCAGCCCCGCGGCCTCTCCGGCTCTGTCGGGGCAGCAGCGAGAGCCCCGGGCCGGGCCGCCCGTCCCTCGGCAGGGCTGTGCCGGGCCCGGGGGGGCCGTGCTGCTCTGCCCGGCCCGTCCTGGGCAGGGCCGCCCTCGGCTGAGGGCTGTGCTGGTCTGCCGGCAAACCCCGCAAGCACCGAGTTACAGCCGAGCTGAGCCGACTGCTGCATGTGCGGGGCTGCTGCTTGTGCTGTTTTGTTGGGTTTGGTTTGGGTTTCTTAAATTTTTTTTTAAGAAGCCGTTGCGGATGTAGATATAAATTCATTTTTCAAATCTATTAATCCGAGTGTCTTAACACTACTCCACGAGCCTCCTGATTACTGGTGTTGTTTAACACACATGAATGTACTGAGAAATCTGTTGAAAAGTAAGGGGTTAATTTACCTGGTTTTGAACTCCAGAGACTCTCTTTCAAAGCCTCATATTTGACAGACATTACTGGTTTTTCTGACATCTTTTGCAAATACGATATTTATCTATACAATATCTTCGAAAATTGTTTAAATTTTTCCTCTGCTGTATTTGTAAATCCGATTTTTACTATTATGCTGAGTCATCCTAGATATAACTGTCCTCTTAATTGGGCTTGGTACAGTTTGGCAGGACAAATGATTCAAGATTCCCTCCAGAGCACCTTGCTTTTTTGGGTCCAGGAACCATGATACTGCAAGTCCAGTCAGGATTTGGTTTAACAGAAATGAGACAAAATATGCAGTGCTGTGATTTCTCATATATGTTTTTACTGAGAACCTTCTGTGGAACAAGAGGCAAAAGGATGTACTAGAGGAAAAAAGATGCATCACAGACTGAAGTGGTGGGAGATTCACCTTTGAACATAAGCATGTTAGATTATTTGCTTTTCTATGGTAAACAGAGACCACCGTGGAAAAATGAAATTTACTTCATTTGCCATGTAAGCCATAATTTTAAAGATGTATTTATCCCCATTATAGCTAGCCTGTTATAGGATACTATAAAAGAAGTCTTAGATGAACAAAATCTTTCCCGGAGCTATTATAAAAGTTTAAAAAATTAAAAGGTTATATTTTTTTCATAACTAGTCCAAGGGAGTACTTTTAATCCGAAACTAGCAGAAAAATTTGGGAACCATTTTTTGAGAACAAACCGCATTGTTAGAACGTGAAACTTGATCGTTCCTGACTTCAGTTCGGTAATTTCGTGCTGACCCTGCCAGACCCGGCCTGGCTCCTGTAGAGCCACTGCGTCTGCAGTAACCTTAGGCTGGGGGCAGTGCCAGACCGACACTGGCACTTGTTGAAAGTTAGTTTGTTTGACTTTTGCAAGGGAAGGAGGTGTTAGCTGGCTCAGTTTTCTACTGAGTTTAACTCCTTGAACCAGCGTGGTCTTAAAGTGCACAAGGGAAAGAAGCAAAAATGCAGGTGTTAACTGGGGAGGGCAGGATTGCAGCAGTACTGCCTTAGCTTTCCTTACCCTTTCGGACACACCCTTGGGGTTATGATGTAGGAAGGGGACAGCTTACTTTGGTATGGTGGCATTGATTTCTGCCCTCAGCTCTGTGCTGCTTCTCTGTCTAAAAATACGGATCCGGGGCTAGATAGGACAGCTGCTTTTCCTGTGACTCCCAGTCTGCCACAGCTTTCTGCCCTGGCCCCGGATCAGTGTGCTCCCAGGGACCAGGATACAAGTTGAAGCACTCTGGCAGAATTTTCCCTGCACCTTGGCCCTTAACTGCTGTGGAAATATAAAGTACAGGAACAGACAACAGGAAACTTGTTCACTGTTCTGCTTTTATCTCGGTGAGAAAGAGCAACTGTTTCAGAGTATTCTCTTCTTTGTTCTTTGTTACCTGAGGAAAGGAGGAGTGTCCAGGCAGATGAATCTAAAACAGAAGTACTGGCCCTATCTGGCAGAGAGAGCAAAAATGCTCAAATCTAAATTCCTGTAGCACATTATGTTTCTGTGTTCTAGGAGAGTATGGTCCAACTAGTGACAGGTAGGCCTGATCCAACCTGCAGAACTATTTCCTTTTCTTTGGGGGAGATGAAGATGCCTTTGCTCCCAGAACTGTGGAACACTTTTTGGTGTGCATGATATGTGCAGTGGCAGCCCATGTCAGGGCAAAGGAGAAACACAGCCATTTTTCCACTATATGTGTGTGGCACAGTGGGAAGCCTGGAAGTTGTCACTTCTGTATCTTATTGAGTCCTGGACCTGCCATCCAGTCCTGCAGCTACAGACCAGAATGCATAAAGATGATAAATATTTTTAATTAGATGTTGTTCTGTGTTTATATGTTAATTTATATTATCACATTTACCACTATATTTGCATGTGTGTGTAATTCTTGTGAAAATTACATGCAGGTACTTGTTAAAGAAAATTACTATAAAAAGTAATAGAAGGTGGGAGTTGTGGTGAGAGATGTGAAGCCTAAAAATTCAAAATTGTGAATGATTTCCTTAAAAGGAGATGCTAACATCTGAAAAACAAAGTCCTGTAATTAAGGTTTGGCTTTGTGCTTGCTCTGCTCTTAATATGCCTGAGTGCCTTGGCACAAATCTGCTGGTTGTTATATCTACAAAATGGAGAAGGCTTTTTTTCAGCAAAAGTTATGAAAATACTAAAGCCATAGAAAATAAACAAAACTTGTTGGACCGTTTATAGTTCTTCTGATCTCTTTCAGATATTTATTTCATTGTCATTTGCACAGTTTTAGAATTTAGGAGGGACTATTTAATATTAAAGGGCTGAACCAGATATCAAAACTTATGGTTTTTACCTCTGTAAATTTGTTTTAGAGTTTGTTTTCCTCTGACAAACCTATTCTCAAGATGGAATCCTGAGAATCAAATTGAGTCTTGTTCTTGTTTACTTTTAGATGCCTGTCTTAGATGTCAAGCTGAAAACAAACAAGAAGATTGTGTTGGTATGTAGTGATTTCATTCGCTTGTTTTTCAATTGAAGCTTCTCTCAGTATGGTGCATTTTAAAGTTTGAAGGGAATACTGATTTTATTAAAGGGAATACTGATTTTATTAATGCTCAAAAGTAAACTGGTGTTTCATTCTACGTTGTGTCATCTTTTTACATTAGTAATACTTTATGCTTTGTTTTTGAGCACTAATAAAATTAGTTTTCACGTCAGTTGTGCTGTAAACATGTACACAGCTGTCAAATTTGCTGTCAACATGTACACAGCAGAGAGGTTTAACTTCCACTGTGAGCATATTTGAAGAGATCCTAATGTGCATTTTTGAAGTGGGTAGGAAAAAGCTGCTTTTTTTTACAAGGTACCAGAAGGCACAATGGTAACAACAGTAGAAATCCGGTGTTCTGAAATACATGTATGTCTGGGTTACAAAGTGGTATTTTTCCCACTCTTAATTCAGACATAGTGGAGGCATGGCTTGTTTGTTCACTTTCCTTTTTAAAAAGTGCAGTCACTTGAGTTTGCTATAATTCTATTTAAGCATAAAAGTACTTTCAGTACCAATGTAGGCAAAAGAAAATCTTAATTGTCCAATCTGGAAACAGTGAAAACTGTTTCAAAGAGTTTGCTTTAAACCTTTAAGACAACTTTTAAACCAGTGGAAAACCTTTCCATGCCGTTGTGCTTTGTGTCTTGAAGTATATTGTCTCAAATTTAATCCACTGTTGGTTTTTGATGATTGTTTTAAAGAGAATAGGATTTTCCTGTTCTAGACATCTTAATTGGCTTGCTAAGTGTCCTAGTTAAGATAGAGAGGAAAATGTATGATTTACAGCACTCCTTGGATTGATACCCTTCTCTTCTTGTGGGGAAAATGAGCTAATAAGGGAAAAAAGCAAAGTAACTAGTACTATTCAGGAGTAAATGGCCAACAGATAACACTTTTTGTTGTGTTGAAACAATTGTAGCCTGTGAATAATTCTGGTCCAAGGTCCCATTTTAAGGCTGTATACTGTGTCATATGTGCCTCCTTGGTCTCATACATCTCAGTGGAAACATTTCCCATGAGAATTGGGCGAGACCCTCTTCTGTGATAGTGAGTCAGTAGTGCATTGCCTTTTTTTTGGTATTGGGGAAGATACAGGGAAGAACTTAGATAGTTGCACTTATTTCCTGCACAGAACTTATAAATGTGTTTCTACATTCACAAAACTGTGTCACTTTATACAGGAAGGTGAGAATATATGCAATTCCTTGTTACATAATTGGAAATAAGTAAAAGGTTGATGACAGAGAACTGATTATCTTCAGGATGATCATAATACTCCAGTTTCAATGGATAAATTAGTGATGACTTGTTTTGTCTCTAAAGCTTCCAGTGGCTGTAAATACTTGATAATGACAGTTTGGACCTTGCTGTAGGTGTTGATTGAACAGCTGAGTGTGACTGGAACATGTTCTTTCTTCTCTTTCAGTGGTTTGGGGAGAATGCAATCATTCCTTCCACAACTGCTGCATGTCCTTGTGGGTGAAACAGAATAATCGCTGTCCCCTCTGCCAGCAGGACTGGGTAGTCCAGAGAATAGGCAAATAAAAACTGGAAGTTTTTTGTCTGTTGAACTTGTTGAAATAGTGTGTGTCTTATGCCATATGCTCAGTGCAAAAGAACGGAACATGTCAATCACAACATGACTTGTTTAGTTTGTCTGCTGCAAAGGTCAGTGTGGGTTTGATTTGTGCTCTTTGCTGTAGGAGGAGGCAATGGTCAGTGTTACTGCAGGTGTTCTACAACTGAAAGGAGAGACACTACGTTAAAATGTATCTGCTACAAATAACATGTTACCTTTAGCAGAGCACAGAAGTGTGGTGGTGCAGATTATACCCTAATTTAATGTTTTTCCATAG
Organism: Chiroxiphia lanceolata; assembly: GCF_009829145.1. Lineage (NCBI taxonomy): Eukaryota > Metazoa > Chordata > Aves > Passeriformes > Pipridae > Chiroxiphia > Chiroxiphia lanceolata. The sequence continues at coordinate 15,576,581 of NC_045646.1, read as the reverse complement.
ATAAATGAATTAATTGAAAGGATTACCTTACCTGTAAGTCTGATACACTGCATAGTTTACTGTCAAGATAAGGAAAATGTTTTCTAAGTAATATTTTATTCAAAAACACAGTCAATGTGTTTTTTAGGAACTATTTTGGTTTTTAATCTAAAATGAAGAGTGTGTAAAACATTTACAATGTGCTTTTTCCATCACGCTGTATTAAACATTTCTAATTCAGGTTTTCTTTATGACTTTTGTTGTATCTCTAAGTCTGCTGCTCTGTAATAATCTGTACATAATTTCTACACCATAATATTAAAATTTAACCACATTAATAATTTTTTATTTATATTTCTGTTAACGATCATGGAGACATGTATTTTTAATCCAGAGAGATTTGGTACAAAGACATGGATTTCATATCAGTTAACTAGAGGTGTAGACAATCTTGCTGGTTAGCTCACTAATATAGGAAGCAAACAAAATGGATAATTGAAATATCCCAAGGAAAACAAGCACTAACTAAATCCATGGGAAAAAATGTTTAGTTGTGGTTTCATGAAAATTCAGTTAATAGAAATTTCTTTATTATCTTTTTACTGATTACAGTGTTTTGGAAGCATTGTTTCATTTTTGTGGAAATCCTCAATATATCATCTTTTTTATATGAATTGCGATCTTTTTCTTACAAATATTTAAGTGCTTGCCTCTGACTTTGTCTTTTCCCTAAATATCCAAAGTAATTACTATTAATCTGAACATATGCTGTGGGGTGTTTTTAGTATGTGTAATGGAGAGGTAGAATTACTGCTTTAAGTCTGTAACAAATTCAGGATTAATAAAATGGTTAATCAACATGGGTAAAATTGAAGCAATATTATATGCATTGTTTACTTCAGAATTATCATCTTAAATGTTTAATGTGTTTCTCTGCAGATGTACTTCTATCTGGTTCTGTTTAAGTACATTTAAAGAGGTTTATCTTCACTGTATAAAGTAGTTCCAATGGCAATCTTTGTGTCATCAAACATTTATTCAGAGTTTTCTGTGGTTTTGTTTATTACTTGTAATCTTGTTTTTAAGATGTTTTAAATTTTTTAAATACAGCTTTTGTCTCATTACACACTGAGATCAAAAAAATCCTCTGTGTCACTGTTACACTGTGTCACAACCCTTGTCATTATCCCAGATGATGTCTGTCTTTTAACAGTAGTAATGAAGTGCCTATAGCATTTACATTGTTGAGGAGTATTTCTGCTTGTGTACAAGTATTCCCAAAATTTTTGCAAAAAAAAGTATGAGTGGATGTGGAAATAAATTTTAGCTTGTCATAGTTAAACTGTATCTTACCTACTGTCTATTTTCTCTGCCTGACTTTGGTCCCAGGCTCCATCCTGTAACCTCTGTTAATGCCATCTAGTCCCATCAGAGGACTTCTTTCTTCATTTTTCTTTGGTCTGTAGGTGAATATGGAGAGTAACAAGCCCTACTTTTAGTTCACATCATGTGCATGGCAAGAGTACCTGAGAATTAAAATTGTAGAAGAGTTTTTCCAAAGTGTTGGCTCAAAGGGGTATTGACACAAATGAGGTGTTAAGAGAGTTAATGTTGAAATCAAAGCAGCTGATACTTGTGTGTATCTGTTTGTGTATTGTAAGTATCTTATTGACCAGTAATTAAGGTTCATCTAGAATGTAAGGTAATGAATTTTAAGTCTTGCATATTTTGTCTGTGATGAGCTTAGGTCCCACTCTTTCTATAAGCTTTGCACCAGAGAAATTTTCTTTTCCAAATCATATCCTGATTTTCCATTAGTGTAGTTGTTAGTAAGTCTCCATTTTCAGTTCTGTCATTGTTCACCTCTTGTGCCTGCAAAATAAATCAGTTTTGCTTCTCACCCAAATGTACTGTTTTATGAGTAGGTAACACTATCTTAAACAGCTTTTATCAATTAATAGATTAATGCCGAGCTACTTTTTTCCAGTGTTTAATAAATACTGATTTGGATAAGTCAGCAAGCACATCTAGCTGGAGTCTTCTCCAAAAGTGACTGGAGTAATGAATATGAGTTGAGTGATCATATTGTTAGATTTTGCTTTTCATGAAATTATGTTCTTTTAGTGAAAGTTTACATTCCATAGAAACTAGGAAAGAGTCTTCTTATCAGAGTAGAAGGTTTTTGGAGTGTAAATGTTTGTCTTACACAGGTTCCATAAACATTAGGTGTTCTCTTGATTTGCTTAGACTTGAATATATCAATAGCTGGTGTAAGCTTGAGTTCAGCCTTAGGACCCCAACTACCTGCCATTTGTACTCTGCTCTTTGAGCTGTGGTGCCATTCTGGCTAAATGTAAAGAAGACCCTGCTGAATTTTAGGACCTGAAATGAAAGCTTTGTTACCTCCTTTCTTTCCTCTCTACCCAGGATATTATAGGAATGTGTTGCTGTAGGCACCCTTTTCAGGAAAGCCACCAGGAGAATTCCCCATTCCCTCCTCTGGCTATTTTGAGCTTTACCCACACTGCACTGTTCAGCCCTTTATGTAACCACCTCCTGGCCCTGCTTGCTCTCACCTGGCAGAACTGGCCAGGCTTTCAAATACTCTGCCTCAGAGTACCCCTGTTAACATGCACACACAGCAGTTTGCAATGGATGGCCCCCTCAATCCCACCTGGAAAACACACCTCCAAGGTAATTTGGTTAAGTATGAGTTTTATGTCAAATGGATACAACAAAGATAGGATTAATGCTTGTAAAAACAAAATACTGCATGGTTGTAGAGTGGCAAAAAGCAGCCAAGAAGGGCTTAGCACTTACTGTAGGGGGTCTGAAAGGTGCCTGTTATTACTCTTGATGTTTAGTTTTTGTGATTCAGCTCTTCAGCTTGCTCTAAGACTGGGGGGAGGGAGGGGCAAAGAAACTTGACCTTGACCTCAAGAGTACAGCTTGACCCCAGTGCTACTGCAGGAATCATGAAACTTCTTTCTTGTTCCCATAATACCTTCCTTATATTTAAAGAAAGTTTTAACAGCCAAGTCACCTGACCCCACAGCAGAAGGGGGCTTAGCCTAGTAAGTGCCACACATTCTTATTCTTTTGAGGGAAAAAAATACCTTCTGGTAGGCAGCCAGCAAGCAAAGTCAAGTGGAATTTGCCTTCACTTGATTATAATCAGCTTTGTCCCTTTGTTGATGTCACCTCAGCTATATGCAGTTACCATCTTCTCATCCCGACATTTTCTGTCACAAAGCTCAGCAGAGGAAATAAACTGAGGCCAAAACACAGAAGTGTTTTGGCAAGATTTGGCTGGTTATGTGAAGTGTTTTTCCTTTTTCTGTGGGTAGGAGATGAAGTCAGAAGTGTATGTTGTTTTGTATGTAGGGATCACTATTTTTGGTTCTTAGCCTGCACGTAATCTGCTCAGACAGAGCAACGCCAGGCATCCGGGCTGGCATGAGCTGTCTGTGGAGCTCATCGCTCATGTTGAGTATAACTTGAGTTTTGGAAGTGTGGATGCTCAAATCGTGTGGTAATTTAAAGCTCAGCATCTCATGTTCATCTATGTCGACTGCTGTTTAGGCCTGGCAGATTTGTGATAAAAGCTTTTCATAAAATCAGATCCCAGCATATGTAACTGTGGCTATGCCGGGGTTCTTTGTCGAGCGAGGGAGATCCAGGGCTGTCCTGACTGTGGCCAAAGTGCCCCTGAGTTGGAGAGAGCATGTATTGCAGATGGGAATCTCTGCATGTTCCCACCAGCCAGGGACAGTGCAAGCAGGGGGAATCTCAGTACATTTAAAGGTTGTCAGGGCCCATTCTGAAAAACACCAGCTGAACCACGTGCATTTGGTGCTGCTGGGAAGGTTTGCCCAGGATGTCATCCCTCGGCTATACATAGCAAACTCAAAGCTCCTTACAGAGAAACCTCTTACCAGTCACTTTCCACAAATGGTGCATATATCTAAAGGTACTTAGGGAAAATCCTTGAGAGGTATTTAATGCAAAAGCAGTTGGTCTCTCTGGTGTTTTTCAGAAGACCTCAGCACACCACTGGCAGGGAGAAGTGCAGGGCAGCTCCAGTACAGCACTTGGGCCAGTCACTCATTTTGTGCGAAACCAGGCTCTGCCACCCCAAGAGCTTGCCAAGATGTGTGACATGGGGGGGCTCGACAACCTGATTGCCAACACGGCCTACCTCCAGGCGAGGAAGAGTGGAGAGGCAGACACCAAGGAGATGCAAAAGAGACGTAAGAGCCTTTCACTGCCCAAACTTGACCAGTGCAAAGAGCAGAGAGAGTCCATTGTTGCTGATTATGAAAGCATCTGTGAGCAGCAGCCCATTGGCAAGAAATTCTTCAGAGATTTCTTAGAGACAGTGCCAGAATATTTGGTAGCTAGGGACTTCCTGGATGAGGTATCAAACTGGGAGCTGGCAGAGGACAGCATCAAGAACAGTACCATGGAAAATATGGTCACCAATTTTCTTAAGGAAGGCTCCAAAAACTATCTGTCTTTCATGAGCTCTGACTTGGTCAGCAAATGCCAGGCAGCTACTGCAAAAGACTATGAGAATGTCATGCAGCTGGCCAAGGAGGAAACCAAAGTCTTCCTTAAAGACAAGCCCTTCCAGGATTTCCAGACCAGCCCCTTCTATGACAAATTCATCCAATGGAAAGTTTTTGAGAAGCAACCGGTAACTGATAAATACTTCTATGAGTTCCGAGTGCTGGGCAAAGGTGGCTTTGGAGAGGTAAGAGCTGCACTTTTAAGGATGTGAGTCATCCCTTCCCTTTCAAGACCAGCAGGTGGGTTTGCAAAGAGCAGTGGATTAAGGCATTGTGTAAAGATTTGCAAAACTGCCCCTTCAGATTGCCCGTTTTCCAGAAATTCGGCTGAGTTATTTGTACTGTGATAGAGTTAGTGAAGAGCTGCTTTGAAGTTTTTACATTCTGTATCTATGCTAATAAAAAAACAGGCTTCTTTACAAAAACTTGCATGACTGTCCATATAGTTAAGTATGGACTTAACGCTCCTTGGCACCATTTTAGCCTGTGGTAGCCCACACGGTCCCAGATAATTCCTAGCTGCAGTGTAGGGAATAGCATGATCTGCTCCCAAATTACAGTATGAGTGAGACTACCTTTTTTGAGAGGCAAGAGAGTTAAACTGTACAGATGTAATCTGTATATGCTGCTTATTCTCTTGGTTACAGAATTTTGTTCTTGTCCTTGTTCCTCTTATTTGCTAATACTTGTCTGCTAATGGTGTCCTGAAGAGCTTTGCATCAGGTCAACCATATACTGGTTCAGAACAGAACAGATTGTACTTTTGTTTTTTCCCTTATTTTCTCTGCTGATACACTCTTCCATGGAAGTTAGCATCAGCAGCTACTTATAGGCATCAGTGATTCCCCAGTTTCTGCCTACTACCACCCTTGATATTCCAGTCCCTGTATAAAATTCCTTCATTACTTTTCCATATGCATCTTCTCTAGGTTTGTGCCATCCAGGTGAAAAATACTGGCAAGATGTATGCCTGCAAGAAACTGGATAAAAAAAGGTTGAAAAAGAAAAGTGGAGAGAAGATGGCACTGCTGGAGAAAGAGATCCTGGAGAAGGTCAACAGCCCTTTCATAGTCACACTGGCTTATGCCTATGAGAGCAAAACCCACCTGTGTCTTGTTATGAGCCTCATGAATGGAGGGGATCTGAAGTATCACATCTACAACGTGGGAGAACGGGGTTTGGAAATGAAGAGGATCATCTATTACTCAGCTCAGATCACCTGTGGGATTCTGCATCTCCATTCCATCAACATTGTGTACCGGGATATGAAACCAGAGAATGTCCTCCTGGATGATAATGGGAATTGCAGACTGTCTGATCTTGGATTGGCAGTGCAAGTCAAAGAGGGAAAACCCATCACTCAGAGGGTGAGTACAAATTCGTTGAACATGGGAAGTGGGAAGTGAAGCTGTTCTATTTCTAATGCCTGATAAGTCCAAGACTTAATTCCCTGCAATTTATTCTTTGCTAAAGACCTTACATAGTCATTTCATTCTAAGAGACAGGTTGTAAGAAGATTTGGTTAATTGACTCTCTAACTGCTGCATGTAGTAAAGTAACTTATTTTGCACAGAAAGAGTAGAATCAACCTGACCTGTTGTTTCTCTTAAGCTCTTGAACCAGTCATTTTAGGGGGGCAGATGCCTTGTGCCTTGAGCAATCCTGCATAGTCAGGGATTTAACCAATTACTTTTTTAATGAGCAGCAGTCAAACCACTTTTGCTCCTGGAAGAATACAATTTCTTATACATTACTCTTAAGTGATTGCATTGCAGGCATTCATGGTGCTGCACAATAAACCATTGCCAACCTTCCTCCTCCCCCAAAATTAAATCCTGATAAAGTTAGCACATCTGACACTTTGCAAATGTACCTGCCTGTCTGTATGTGTAGGAAGAAAAAGATGGATGACCAACTGGATTTTGTTGTGTGAATTAGATTGTGCAGCACTTAACTGTGCCTGTGGTCAGCCCAAACTCACCTGGATTTGTGATAATATCAGGAGGTTTACACAAGAAATCTGTAGGTAGCTTAACTATGAAAAAGGCCTATTTTTCTCAAGGTATCTGGAGCTTAAACATATATATAATGAGAGAATGTGTCTAAAATACACTAAGAATATGAAGAAACAGAAGCAACATTATAATAAGCAGGTCTAAGTGCCTTATGTTAAACTCACCAAGTCTTTCACACCAGAAATTCAGTAGAAGAGAGGACCTTCTAGTGGCCTTTTGCATCATGCTTGAAGTACACATTTTTTGATGTCAGTAAATACAGTAATTTTGAAGGAAATTTTCTTTTCCTGGCAATTTAGGAAGTTTGTATTATGAGTGGTTTTAGTTCTCACTGAAAGAAAAGATGGAAACTGCTGAATGTATAGATATTAAATAATTATAAAATGGGAATGCATAGTGTTTTGGATGCAAAAATGCAGTTTCTATGAAAGCTAAGGCAGGTTTTTAAGTAGAACTTAAGTGAAATGGGAATGTGGTTTTGTTTGTGAAGATGGCATTTTGATCAGTGAACCCAAAGCTATAAACTTACTGTGCTGTGCAAGTTCCAGATCCATGCAGTTACTATGGTCAGAAAAAATAACGTTGTTGAAGGGCAGTTTTTCTTACTTGTAAATATGTGGGGTTTGGCAGAGGGAAAAAACCAAAACGAAACAGTGTGTTTAGCAATGTATAACCACTTCTGTGGGTATGAGGGTTGAATCTCAAAGCAATATTGGTCACCTATGACAGTCATCAAGTTGTTAATGACTCTTCTTCTGTTGTTCACTGGTTTTAAAAGCTCTATTCACCATTGTGTGCTTTTATTAGGGCAAAAGCTGCAATGAATAGTGTCCTACATGATTGTAATGTGTTCTAGGAATTTCTGTTAAATGCAGTTTTATTAATTCAGAACATTGAAATAAGAAGAAAGAAAAAGAAGGTATTTTTTTCATTTTCTGTATCATAACTATGAGTGAGTTAAATCGATAATAATTCCCAGTGTCATTTTGCATTTCTGTAAACTAGTCATATTCAAATCCTTTGAAAGCTCCTCCAAAAACCACTGTATGAGGGCTAGATATTGTTATTATTTATACTAATGTCATACACAGGAAGACCAAAGAACAGATTTACACAGTTTACATTAAGCTTCACCATGTACCTCTGTAATAAAAGAAAAATGGTGCTGTTAAAGTAATTTTTGTTCACACTTCTATTGTGACTTAAAATCAGCAGAAAATTTACATCATAGCATGCTTTTTGAGTATGACTGCCAAACTGTTATCACTTAAAAAAAAGTGATTTGTATAGGTTTGGGTTTTTTCACCCAAAAGGATATATGGCTCCAAGACAGGTTTATCAAATGAAATCTAATCAGTTCACCATTTTGTGGACACAGTTTTATAAGGGCATTTTCATAAGCCAAAGCAGAAAATATATTCCTTCCAGGTAAAATCTGTATTGTACTGGTTTCTGAGTGAAGTGCCTAACATCACAGAGCTGTTTCTAGATTTTGGATGATGGTCTGAACTGACAATTTAAGGCTTACAATTTTCAGTCACTAATTAAGGGATATTACTACTAATCTATAGAATGTAATATATGGATTTATCTGTGTATTCATTTCATTAGAAATTGCAGAAAATACGCTATTTCAATGAATTCTGAAAGTTTTGTATACCTCTCATGGGTGTACAAGCTATTAAAGATGAAATTTCTTATGCTTTCAAAGCATAAAAAAATTCCCAGCCCCTCATGTATGAATAAATGCACATCACCCACACATCACCTGGAGGATCCATTAATCCCTTTTCTAAATCTTATTAGGTGATTAGGTTGTCACATGGCACAAGTAATGAGCTAGTTAATGAGTTCCTGTTTTAGACATTTTCTAAGTTTTCAGTGAAGGTGTCTATGAAACTATAATGTTTATATACTGTTCACCAGCCAAATTTTCTTTATGGGTAGAAAGGTTTTTTGACTTTTAGATGGGTGAGTTCAGTGTGGTCTTCTTAAAAAGTAGTGTGTGTTTATGCTGCAGAAAAGGCATTGTGCAACTGGTGATTTAATACTTATGTAATTGAAGTAGCAGCCTTGGTATTCTTTAAGTATTGCCATTACATATACTCCTTTTGAAAAATAGTTGTGTGCTGTGTACCAATTGCCTGCAACTATTATAAATAAAAATACCCTGCTTTCAGAAACACTGCTCCTTACAAAGATCTAGAAAGAGTTGGATACCCAGCCTTAGTTTTCTCCCCTTCTTCTCAATTGCTAAAGCATCCAGTAGAAACATGCGAGTTTCCATGTGAATGTTACTTTGAACATATATAGGCAGTTGTAAGTAATTGGTACAGTAATAATGACAGGATTTAGAAAACTTTTAATTTCACTACGTGTGCTAATTTGTCCTTGTGAAGTGCTAACTGGCTTTGGAATGGAGAAATCACCAAAAAAAACCCCCACACAAATTAAAATAACAACAGTCTTGGAAATAAAAAAAAGTAGAAGGCAATTAAAAGCTACTTACAATATATTTTTTCTTCATCAAACATGGATTAGATGGGATCTTCTCGTGATACATACATGCAATCTCCCAAGAAATGTATATATTCACACTTACTCAGGCAGAGCTCTTACTGACATCACTGGAAACAGAAACTCTTTTCCAGTGATAATAAAATTATTGAGGACTTTAACACATATCATGATTTCATACAAATGTGCCTGTAGCATCTCATCCGATGTGTGGATCATTCTGTGCAAAAACTAGCTTGTATCTTAAAATTATGACTTTTAAAATGTTGATATTCTCTCTGTCTTACCTAATTGAAATAGACAACAAGGAGAAACTGAGAGCCTGCACAGGTGGCTTTCCATAGACCAAGTGTTTTGTCTAGTTATGTACCTGATTGATTCTTGAACTAGTTTTTTTCATATATGACAGAAACGAGGAGCCTCCATCCCAAGTTTCTCCACTTGAACAGTTTGACCTGTCATCTTTTTCTTGAAGTCTCTACAACTTTTTCTCGTACTACTCAAAATTCACTGCTTGTGAGTCAAGTGCTCCTGCCCTTATCCCAAAAAGTAATACTTCTTCATTAGACCTTAATTAAACCTGAGAATGGTTGTGAGAAAAGTCAGTGTGTTCTTCTGTTTAGTACCCTCATATCCTCTGCATATTGAAATATAGAGGACTTAATTCCATTTTTCCAGAAGGCAGAGTGTATTTGCTGTTTATTTCTGGAAGAACTTTCTGCCCTTACTGGGTTTGGCCTTTGTGCGAAGCAACTGTTGCATGTAAATGGTGAAGGACTTTTGTGCAGATGCGTGTGAGCCAGAGAGCTTAAATATTGACATAATAACTGTGAAAAATAACACAAACATATTTTTGTAGTATTTATAAAAGTGCATTCATATCTTCAGAGGTTTCAGGCTTCTTCACAGTTTTCCTGTGCTATGTTTTATATATTTGAAGGACATCATAATATTTTTATAGGAAAAACATGTTTTGGTTAAAATCTTACTCAAAATGTCCTTTTGCCCTCCTGTATGTTTGTTTATCATAAGATTCTATTTCTTAGGAAAACAGAAGGAAATCTATTTAGATGTTCCTGAAACTTGCAGTTTAATTTCAAGGCAGTTGAGAAGCAGGAGGAGGGTTTAGACTTGTGAAATAAAAAATAACTCAGCACGCTATTCTACAGTTGACCTTTGTTCATTATCACATGGCATTCTTATTGGATAAGGTTCTGTAAAAATCTGTTCTTCCTTTGCACTTCGAAAAATGACAGCTCCTTTGTTCAGAATTAGAAGGACTTGCTGCTGTTTTGCAGTTTCAAAACCACTATTCTGCTTATGAATTTTTAAGTATGACATGTAAGATTGGTGTTTTTACTAGCAGAACTTTGTTCTTAAAAATTTTGACAGTCACAGTTGTTTTGAACTGCATCACCATGACAGGTGTTTTGGGTTTTTTTTAATCTCTGAAACATACACTTTACAGAATGTAACCTTATCCACACAAGTCTGTGGGGCCAGCTAGGAGCTGGCAGAGGTGCTCACGAAGCCACTTCCAATCATTTACGAGCCATCCTGGCAAACCAGGGTGGTCCCTGGGGGTCTCATTTTGGCTGGACATGAGCAAATGTGATACCCATCCGTAGGAAGGGCCAGACAGAGGATCTGGGGAACTACAGGCCTGTCAGCCTGACCTCGGTACTGGAGAAGGTCATGGAGCAGATCATCTTGAGAGCTGTCATACAGCACATACCAGACAACTAAGGGATCAGGCCCAGCCAGCACAGGTTTATGAAAGGCAGGTCCTGCTTGACCATCCTGATCTCCTTCTGTGACAGGGTGGCCCACTCTGTGGACAGGGGAGAGGGTGTGGATGTGTCTGCCTGGACTGTAGTAAATTCTTTGTCACTGTTTCCCACAGCATTCTCCTGGAGAAACCGGCTGCTCATGGCTTGGATGGTTGCACTGTTCCCTGGGTTAAAAACTGGCTGGGTGGCTGGGCCCAGAGAGTGGTAGTGATGGAATTACATCCAGCTGGGGCCAGTCACCAGCAGGGTTCCCCAGAGCTCAGTACTGGGGTCAGCCCTGTTTAATATGCCCATCAGTGATCTGGATGAGGGGATTGAGTGCACCCTTAGCAGGTTCACAGATGACAGCACGTTGGGTGGGAGTGTGGATCTGCTGGAGGGGAGGAAGGCTCTGCAGAGGGATCTGGACAGGCTGGATTGATGGGCTGAGGCCAATTGTACAGGGTTCAGTGAGGTGAAGTGCTGGGTCCTGCCCTTGGATCACAATAACCCCCCACAGTGCTACAGGCTGGGGGAGGAATGGCTGGAAAACTGCCCACTGGGAAAAGGGAGTTGTTGGTCAACATCTGGCTGAACATGAGCCAGCATGTGCCCAGGTGGCCAAGAAGGCCAATGTTATCCTGGCCTGTATTAGCCATAGTGTGGCAGCAGGACCAGGGCAGCGACTGTCCCCCTGTACTCAGCACTGGTGAGGCTACACTTCAAGTGCTGCGTCCAGTTCTGGGCCCCTCACTGCAAAAAAGACATTTAAGTGCTGGAGCATGTCCAGAGAAGGACAATGGAGCTGAGGAAGGGTCTGGAGCACAAGTCTGATGAGGAGCAGCTGAGGGAACTGGAGAAAAGGAGGCTCAGGGGGGACCTTATTGCTCTCTACAACTCTCTGAAAGGAGATTGTAGCTGGGTGGGGGTTGGTGTCTTCTCCCAAGCAACAGGACAAGAAATGGCCTAAAGTTGTGCCAAGGGAGGTTTAGATTGGATATTAGGCAAAGTTTCTTCTCCAAAAGGATTGCCAAGTGTTGGAAGAGGCTGCCCAGGGAAGCGGTGGAGTCACCATTCCACCACTAAAGGTATTGAAAAGTCGTGTAGATGTGGCGCTTAGGGACATGGTTTAGTGGTAGGCTTGGCAGTGCTGGGGTAATGGTTGGGTTTGATGATCTTAGGATCTCTTCCAACCTAAATAATTCTATAAATGCCATGATTATGCAAGTGAAGGGAGCAAAAATGATTTTGTGGGACCATTCTGCCTCCTGCAGTTTTGGAGATGGCAGAAAGGATACTATAGTCATCTAAAATTTTGAGAATGCAATATGTCCCATGAAGTGCTTTTCCTACACGACATGTCACTCATGTGACATTTTTTCTGTCTGGGAAAGACAGTGGAGCCCTTCATGATGTAGCATGTGGTGTCTTTTCATGACTTTTAACATTGTTTTTGATTCAGTTTAATCTCACAATAAATGCTATAGCATTTTCTATAAAAATAGTGTACATTCTGAAATGATTTCTGATAAATCATCTAGTGTGCCACTTGTTGACTCACCATCATCAAAGATGTTTTTGTTTCATTGGATAAGAAATGCAGCATTTGGCTGACAATGTAATTCTTTGAACTTTTGATTTGACAACTTTGACCAGAAGCAGTACTGCATGAACAGTAAGCTGTGAGATGGTGTAGCACTTCCATTCTTACTGGACCACATGTGACATCCCACTTACTGTCATGAATAATTTCAGTTAACAAACATATAATTACTTTTTTTTTTTTAAGACAAATCCTAGAATTACAGACACATGGAGGTGAAAACTGTGGGCTTGGTTTAAAATCTACTAGTGAAAGGTGACAGGTGGCTCTCAGCACAGGGTGTAGTTAAGCTGCAGGACTCTCTTGCAAAAGGTCTTGTACTGTCTAAGAATTTATCTAGTTCAGGGGGAGAGTGGACAATTGATGGAAAACAACTTTGCTGAGAGAAACCATTTCTGTCACTGTAAGCCCTTAAACTGCAAGTAGTTGGAGTTTAAGGAAGGTGTTAGAGAAGTCTCAGTGTAACTCAGTGTACACACCAGGTTCTTACAGACCTCCCCATACATCCATTCTTTGGCCAGTTCACCATCAGTAAACTGGCTATATGGGCCTCTGGTCTGATGCAGCCAGTACTCATCTTCCTGGATTTACATTTTAGAGAATTGTACCTCCAACATTAGTCATAATCCTGAAAGATAAGGTGGGTGAAATCCTGTGGATCCAGCAGGAACTGTACAGGCCTCACTGACATTCTCACTGCTTAACCTACAGCAGCTGTACCCACATTGGAGGGCCCATCTCCTTCCCAGGGCACCCTGCAGTCCCCTGGCACAGAGCACAGAATTTCTCTTGGATGACCCCTTTCTGAGAAAGCAGCCTACTCGTGCTGCCATGATACAGTGTTTGCATTCATTATGAAGAGCTTCATAAAATATAGACAGAGCTCAGTAGATGAAGACTTTTCTCCCTTATTAACAGTGTTTATGGAATAATCTGTCATCATTAAATAATGAAACCATAAACATCTCTGAAGTATTATTATTCCCACATTATAAATGGGAAATGGTGAGGAGAAATTTAAAAGGAAATTAAAGGGAAAATCATGTTACAGGAAGACTGGAGAACCCTTATAATTCCTGAATTCTAATTGCGTGGTTATGAGTCTGTACCAAGTGTTCTGCTTGTCCAAAATGCTCCATCCCTATAATGCCTGATTGCTTCCCTGTCTATGAATGTGTATTTTTTCTGATGACACTTCCCCACGGTGGGAATGTTAGCAGGTTCTATCTCCAGTAGGGATCTGAGGCAAAGATTTACGTGAGATCATGCAGAAGAAATCGGGGAGATGCTGAAGAATCCAAAATTAAAATTGGTGCCCAGTTACTGGACTGTCTTTCCTTAAGCCATTTATTCCTTTGACTTCCACAGAGTGTGAATCTAAACTGAAAAACACGCTGTACCTGTGTCTATTTCTCTTCCCAAGTAGGAGCACAGAGGCAGCCTGTCCCTACTGCACAGAGTGGCCTTCCCCTTCGTTTGTGCAACTCCCTTCAAATTTAAAAGAGTAAAAACCAATGGTGGAGTTTTTACTATACCATTTAGTGACATTGAACCCATTTTGTTTTCTTTTTTTTTCTAATATAACATAAATTTGTTTTGTCCCTTTTGTGCTTTTTCTCTGTGAGCTTTTTTAAAAGCAGACAGCTTTCCCTATGAAAATTATGTTCCTATACAAAAACAAAAAAAGTTTGGTCTTCAAACTTGTGTAAGCATGTGGGATTCAGTAGTTACTAAGCTCCTATACAGTCTTTCTCATTATCTCTTGCTGGTATTCTGAATGCTTGGTCCTTGTGTTCTTCTGTCTCAGTAGCCCATCAGTTATAATGGACCATCCCAAAGGAATGGCTGTCCCCAAGGAAAGTCCTTCCCTTTGCTGAGCATTAACAAGACACCAAAACCTTTGTTCTGTGAGACTTTCCAGAATACTTTTTGTCCTATTTAGATTTGATTTTTTATCTTCTTTTGAAGGATAGTTGCCTATTAATTTGATCAGCAGGTATCTTGTGACAATATGAACATGTGGTGAGAAACTGTGGAGTAGCTGCAATTCTGTGTGACATTTAAATTACGCTCCTTCCTCCTCACAGTGGCTGTTGGGAGAAGAATTAAGATGGTAAAGTGAGTGACAGAGGCAGATCAGTTGTTGTTCTCCACATCTAGGGCCTATTATCTTGTGTGCAGAGAAGAGATTTCTGTGGTCTGTTCCTGCATTCCTGCAGGGTCTGTTAAGGCCATTGCTGAAGGAGTGGAGGAACAGCTGGACAAGAGAACAAAGCAGGCAGTGGCACCCCTTGGAGGAAGGAAGGACCAAGCCCCAGGAAACAGCTGATAGAGCTAAACTCAGCTTGTTTTTTTTCCTCTGTTCAACAGTTCTTGTGCCATGGCAAACAAAAGATAGACATTCTGATTTGCTTTACTGTTTGGTTTGTGATATCAATTGAGTTTGTTTTGCAGAGATCTGTGGGAAAAGGTAGAGAGATCTAAATCCCGTTTCTCCTCATTTGCCTGTTGCTGTGCTGCTGAAAGCTCCGGTTTTCTGTTTCTTGCCTGCATCTGCTGGAAGCTGGATCACGGTGGTGTTCAAGGGGCTTTCCCTTCTGGGCCAGCAGTGTGTGAGGATGTGTGAGTGTGGGCACTGTGGGCCTCACTCTGTTCGGAGCTGTGCTGTGCCCAGTACCTGCTGACTGCACTGGGAACTGAGTGCACTTAGTGTTTCACAGGATCACATCTTGTATTACTAAAAGATTATAATTTTGTGACCTTTTAAAAATTTATGCAGGATTGCTTTTCACAGAAGAAAAATTTGTATACTTTCAGATGAGTCATTTCTTCTATGCCCTGTCAAACCACACTGAAAGGAACAATTCCACTTAACAGAACTTCTTCACTAATGTATCCAAGGGCAACATTTGGTCGTTACTTTTTAGAGGATTATTGGAAAATTGTATTTTGTGTTGTTCTCAAGATAGTGCAATAAAGGGAGAAGGAGATTTGTGAACCCTTTTCAAAAGCAAGTCAATTAAAATTTAATTGACTGAAATGTAATGACTATTTTTACATTTCAAACAGCATATGCAAGTAAGGCATCCTGCTCATCATCACAAAAGACAGTATTAAATGGAGAGCAAGCAAAAAATAGCAAGTGTTACACTGACTATAATTCAAGAAGTTGTGTGCCTCTGCAATGGCATATGATTTCTGCCTTCTGTAAAAAGTTGGGATAATATAACATTCCTTGTCTTCTTTGTGATATTTTTATTTACTGTGTCCCATTAGATGCTTCCAGGTCAGTGAAGGTGTAATACCGTGCGTTTGTCTCTGTAAGATTGCTTGAGCAGTCAACACACTTGTTCAAATGGTTCCTTGTCTTCCTAGGAGTTCTACAGGAAAGAAGAAAATAATGTGCTTGGTCTTAGTCTCAGTCAAAACCCAAAGGACGTCCTAGTTGTGTAGAGTTGACAACAAAGGAATTGAGTGTGGTTTTTTTTATTTTTCCTGTTTCCATTAAAAGAGTGAAATTTATCCATGTAAAATAAGATCTAGTATGAAAAAGTGGGTTTCAGTTAATATACAACTTCTGAATTTACTTATATATTACATGGAATTAAAACATCTGTAGAATCATACAAACCTAGTGATTTTTTGTGTGATAGACATACCAGTATCCCATACTCAGAGATATCCATTCTGAGGCATGGTCAGATAATTCTAACTAAATTAAATATTCAATACCAGCCCATGGGAAAGAGACCCCTTCTCAAAAATAATGCATTTATCTTTTCTGGTAGCTTTTAGTTCCTTTGCTTTCTGTCTTTTTTTTTTTCCTTTTTGCATTTGAATATATATATACTTATTTATTCCTTGGCCTGCTGAGAGTAATTTAACTGATTACTTTAATTCACTTCTGCTCTGGGAATCAGTGGATAAGTTTTCCACCTAATACATCATTTTTTGCTGCTCAAATCTCGCTGCTAGTGAGGAGTACAGTTTAAAAACTCCCTTCACAAAGCTGTTTTACCTCCTTACATGAACCTCTCCTGAATCATTGAGGCTGCCTTTCCTGTTGCCATAGGATCTCTTTTCCTTGAAAGATGATCTGATCTTGGACACCTTGTTCTCCATAATGATTAGTGTAGGGATGTTAGGTTTTAGCTTTCCTCTAATGCTATCTACTCTCAAGATTAAAGGAGAATTAAATCTTCATTTGAAAGATGGATGTTTTTCCAGTTCCGGAGGCTGAATATTTCCTTTTCTGTCTTCCCTAATACAGGAAATGTTTATGGCTTCAGCATCGTTCCTCCCAAATGATTTTGCCAAAGCTACACATATGTAGAAATAGGTGAAAAAGACTAAAATTTATGCTATTCTCTTTCTTTCTTCAACTACCTGTTTTGATAAAGATAGCAGAGATTTCTGTATTTCTTCCCCCTCCTTGTTTTGTATTTCTTCCCTCTTAAGCATCACTGCTGACTACTTGTGAAATGTGTTTGTTTCTGCTATAAAATTGTAGTGTTTTAGTGGGGTTTGAGTCTCGGGGGTTATGAGATTAGGTTTAGATTCCTGCTTCTCAACCTGTTCCTTCATTGTGAGTAGTAGGAAAGCTTCAGGATTGGGAGAGATTTCTTTTCAGATTCAAGTTTGGATAAAATTCCATGAGAAAACAGGCTCTCATGAAATTCTGAATTGAAATGGTTTGGCATAGGAGCCTAGCCAAGACTAGGAACAATATGTTTCTAGTCTTCCTCAGACTGAGTTGGATCAACTCAATATGAGCTCAAAAGATTTCAGTGCTACTACTTTAAAATTTTGAAGTTTGGTTCTTGTTCATAGTTCAGCTCATCCACAGCCTGTCACTTCAGTCTGAAGGGAGGCTGTTGTTGGTCCATCTTTATTTTCCATTAAACTGTGGTCATGAGTCTTTCTGGTCTGTGATAACAGCCGTGCTTTCTCTGTCCTTGGGAGACACAAGCACCGTGTCAAAGCACAGTGTTCTTCTGGATGGTGTGTCCTACTGGAGGGTGTGTGGAAAATGCACATGGAAGAGACTGAGGTTACTCAGTTTCTTTTGAAAAAACAGCTATGGAAGAAAGAACGCAAGTGGAAGAAAGAGAGGCAATCTGGAAGGAGCTGCCTTGAGACACATTTGTGACAAATTTCTGACTTTTCCATGTCAGATGTATCCAGGTCCTGTATGATGATGCTAACTTGCAGCAAAGTAATGTCTTATCAGAAAGACCACACTGTGCTGTCAGGGCACATTTTGATTATAATATGACTCATCAATTCTTCAAGGCATTAGTGCCCCAGCTTCACCTCAGTAAAAACAAGAATGTTTATTGCTTCCCAGAAGGAGGAATAAAAAAAAAGAAAAAAATATTTCAGAAACCTCTTTAGAGCTTTGTTCACCAATCCACAATGAGCTCTGTGTGCATCCTTCTGTACCAAAACTTCTCTACTGCTTTCAGCCTCTTCTCTCCCTTCCAGGTTCTTCTGGTGCCAGAGGGATCTGGGTTCTGTGCTCTGTGTTTGAGCACTTTTCTGAATAGAGCAGTAATCATACCTAAAAATGTAATCCTGTCAGGGTATCTCTCAATATTAACTTTTACTTAGAGAAATTCAATGTAAGCAGTACAAATTGCCTGGGGGATGATGTCAGCTGCTGCAGTGCCTCTACTTCTGTGGCTTTAGTGAGGGCACCAGTTTTCTTTTACCCTTTTCTTTGGTTTCAACCTAGCTGATATTTTTGTTTTTCTCATCTCATTTCTGTTTTTCAATGAAATGGAGGATTTTGCTCTATATCCCTAAAAGTAAAAAAAAATACAAAGAGGGAAAACAAACTGGTTTTAATTTTCTGTCCATTAAGCTTATGTTTTAATTGATGCTAACATGTTCTCCGCTGCACATGTTGTTTACAGTAGAGTATATGTCATAATGTGTACTGGCACAAGCTAAAGTTTATAGGGAGATGTGACTTGGAAATATTGTGCCTATATTTGCACAAAATGGAGGAGTTACCCCAACCCCATAAAATAAAATGTATCTGTTGAGCTATGCTTTTTTTAAATACAATTTGCCCAAATGAGCTCTAGGTTAAGTTACCTTTTTCTAACTGTTTTACTTTGGAGTAAATCTCCATCTTGTATTCTGGTAAATCTTGTATTCTGGTAAATCTTGTACTCTGGTAGCAGTAATAATGACAGCCTCGAATAACCTTTAGTGGGATTTTGCACAAACACAGTTTTTCATTTTAAATTGTAATACTAGTAATACATCAGTCCCAGTATTTAAAACAGATATGAGAGGTTCAGGCAACTTCTGACATAGCTGTCAGTGTTGGCTGAGTCTGGTAAATGCAAAAGGTACGGTCTCAGAAGCAGCAGTAAATGTTGGGTCAGCTGAGGGAATGCTGTACGATGGCAGCCTCACGTCCTCGGTGCAGCAGAAAGCACATGGAGAGCCTGATCCCCTCACCTCCCTCCCAGGTGAATCAGCTCTCCAGGGAGGCAGGCAGCAGGAGCTATTTTGGACACTGCAGCCTGTCCCCCAAGGGGAATGTACCAGGCCTGGCCTGGGAAGGAAGCAGGCAGATTCCTCTCCCAGAGAGTGGTCCCTTCTCCAGGAGAAGGGGCCGTTAGTGCTGCGCAGTCTTTATTCAGACAGCTGGTTCTAGTCAGGAAATACAAACTCATCTTTCACCCGAATGAGTGTCATTTATGAATTATAATATATAGATTTACTTTCTTACAATGGTTTTAGGAGTTTTTCTTGGCCCTTGATTGTAGAACTTCCATCCAGACATCAAGAGGGAGGCGGGTGAGAACTGCCTCGTGCAGCTCAGCTACTGGCTCGATGAGAGTTTTCTCACTGGCAGCAGACCCCTGTGTTGGACCAGTTATAACCACTTAACGGGGTGGGAACCAGTGATTCTTTTGCCTGATTTTTGTCTTTTTTAAAAATCTTTTCAAATTGATTGCTATTTGTGTTTGCAGGACGAAGCTAACAACACTATCTTCAACAGAAAAAAATAATATGGAAGAGGAAAGCAAGATAGACATGAATTTAAAAATAAACCACTTTTTAGGTGGAAATTGCACAGACATTTCACTTTCGAAAAGCATATTTTCCCATATGCCAAGATGTTTAAAGACAGATATAGTCCATATGCTAAAAGAGTTATACCTTACAGTTTCCAGATAAAAAGAAGTCAATTATGCAGAGTTTCTAGATACAAAAATCTATCAGTAGTATTACTAATATTTTGGAAGAATTATAGACTAGTCTGTTTAACTGTATGCATTTAATTACTGACATTGTATAGTAAATCTGTCTGTCTGTTTGCAATAGGCTGGGACAAATGGTTATATGGCTCCAGAAATCCTGAAGGAAGAAGACTACAGCTATCCTGTGGACTGGTTTGCTATGGGCTGCTCTATTTATGAGATGGTTGCTGGACGAACACCATTCAAGGATTTCAAAGAAAAGGTCAATAAGGATGAAGTTAGAAGAAGAACTCTGGAAGATGAGGTGAAATTTGAACATGCCAGCTTTACAGAGGAAGCGAAAGATATTTGCCGACTGTTTTTGGCTAAGAAGAAAGAGGACCGTTTAGGAAGCAGGTATGCCTTCTCAGACTCAGTAAAATGCAGATTAAAGCTGCAAACAACATCATTATTTTACATATTGCACAAAATGGGTTACATCTTCACTTTCTACAGAGTACTGAACTTTCCCTTTCATTTCTAGGAAGAGAGAGGTGGAAAGTTTTGAAGATAATATGGAAATAAGGAATGTTGTTGCCATAGTTTGGTTATCTATCCTCACTTCAGACAACTCTTAGGAGTTCCCTTCTGTTATTTTCTGTGTTAGACTCTGTTTTGGGGAGAAGGGGGCAACCCATTTTTGTTGCACATTCTTTCCTAAAGGTAAAAGATATTCAAGTAGAAACCTGCATCTATGGTAGTGCAGACTGAGTGCACAATCTTAGGCTGTATCACTTACTGGAATGATGTGGGCAGGAATCCAAATCTGCAGTGTGGATTCTCTTCCCAGCAGATATCTAACTTGCAAGGCTGCGTCATTGGCTTCTTGCTCAACAGACTTTAACCCCTCTGCTTTCCTCAACTGCTTTAAAAAAATCTTAGACAGATTCTGGTCTTCCTGACTCATCCCGGGGAAAAAAAGGAGGAAAGAAAATATTGGGCACAAATGCCTATAAAGCAAAACATTTCTGGGGACTTTACAGGTGGCTTTGGGTTGATGAAGACTGATAGATGTGTCCCTGACTTAGAAATTTCAAGGAACTGTTCAATAAGAAGAAAACTGCAAAGCTAAACATTGTAATGTGTAACTTGTCTATCTCTGCTGCCTTTGAGGTGTGTTGGTGTATATATATATATTTAAATCATTTAGTGCATTTCCAATGAGACAGATTGTGGACAAAATAAAAAATATAATAAAAATGTAAAAAATTAATAGGAAACTGACAGTACCTATCTTTAGAGTACTCTACATTTGAATCATCTATGAATACAAATATATGTATCAGGTACTTTTCCAGTCTAATGGTGGAATAGACAAAGGATCTTACTGAAAATGCGTAGACTTCTAAATTTATATTTCATAACAACGTGGAACAGTTTTTAAAAATGCTAGGCAAACATTTATCTGAAAGAATTTAATAAAAGGTAATATATCATTAATACACATATCTTTAATATTCTAGTGCTACATGAAGACAGCTACTCTTTGTGCCTAATGAATTTTCCCAACAACTATGCCAGGCAGCAGAAAAAAGTTATTTTCAACAGCTCATAGAGTATGTTTAATACAAAATCTGTATGATTTGAGGATGTTTTAAAAGCTTATTTTAAAAGTAAATTTAACACAAAAACATGTAGAGCATTGTAACTTAGAAGTCAGCATACTTGCAGACATTTAGACTTACAGCATTTTGTGAAGTAAACAAATTTCAGAGTAGGAGAAAATGAATTGAGAGATTCTGAATGACTTGGTCAAGTTCACTCAACAAGTCTGAAGCAAAACCAGCAACAAGTGATTCACTTCCTGTAACCACATCCCCTGTGCCAAGAGAGTAATTTACCATCATTCTCTCTGCTTTTTGTTCCATTCCTTCTCAGCAGTGGGAGAAATGTACACAGAAAGGTAACTGCACATATTATTTTTGATTTTCTGCTGTTTAAGATATCCTTACTCTTATGTGCCATAATTAGAGAAGGAAAGCAATAGGATGTATTCCCTTCCTGGGCATGATAGAGAATAAAAGCTTGCATGTACCTCTTAAACAGGGCAATACTATTCAGGACAGCTCATCCTTTTGTAGAGATTAGTACTGTAAATCTACTAAGGACAACAAGAGCTTGGGTTATCTACAGAAGTGCCTGTTGCATAAGTTAAAGCTGCTCAAAGACAGCTTTACTTTGTACACCTGACCTTTTAAAACACTCTTTTATTGAAGGTTCAATTTCACCAGCTAAGGAAAGATGTAACCCCTTTTCTCCACTCAAGCTTTTTGGGATTGACATCTCAAATCCCAAACCTGAAAAGTGACTTTTAAATTTTTTTTTTAATGGAAGAATGCAAAATTGTCCAACTGCATATGAGTTCATTTGCTCTTCCTGTTAAAGTTACGTAAAAAGGCAGTTCACAGAGGAAGAGCTTAAGTTCACCTCCAGCTATGTGGAAGATGCCTCAGTTCCAGTAGATGGCATTCATGTAGCTTTACATTTTTTAACTTTTTATTGTTTCAGGAGGAGAAACACTGCAGCAATCCATTTTGGAGCCTCCACCAGCTTCTAGTGCTTTTTGGTTTCTGTTACAGAAAGGAAAAGTGAAATAAAGGGGAATTTCTGTGAGTGCATCTGCCCAGTAGAATGTCAGTACTACTGGCCCACGAGTGTCCCAGGACATTAGTTAATTGGAACAGCAGCTCTAATGCACTTCAGACTACCAGTGAAAGTATATATGTATTTCAGGCTGCTCAGGTACTTGGTATCACTTGATACCAACTGGGTAAGTTAGGAGACGATTTTGTAAGACTGTATATATGCAGAGGTCATGATCCCTGTTGGCTTAATCTGTATAATTGTGTTCATATGCCTCTTTTGGATAGAAAATATTTTTTCATTGCCCAGCGTGCCTGGATGGCAGCTTCTCTCATTCTTCAGGCTGTGATTTAGCATCCTAGTCATGGTGGTGTACAGTAGATAGTGGCTGGTGGTGGCTTGCTCAGAGGAACTGGGCACCAGAGGTGCAAAGTGACAATAGCAGGGGGGCTGAAAAGGGCAGCTGATGGTTTCATCCTGGCCATGCCTGGGTAGCACCAATCAGGCTGGAAGCATGGCAGGACAGCATGGGAGGAACAGGCAGTAGCAGCGAACTGGAGAAGCTGTTCTGCATACATAGTATTGAGGCCTTAAAAAATGAAGATTTTTCCATAGTCACACAAATCTTCTACTTCTATATGGTGCTTCTGCACACTTGCAAAGATAAAAAGACTTGCCAAATGTTTGCATTGCCTTTTGTTCATAGAACACTGTCTAGAAATACATGAGTGCTTGCACTTTGCTCAGCGTGATTCTGTAAGGAAGTGGGAAAAGCAAAAGCAGTGTGTTAGGACCTACCATTTTCTGAGGCTGAAACCCAGACAAATTTGGTTTTCCTATATTACTGTTTTCAAGAGTGGTGCATTCATAAATACATTTAAAAAAAGAATGCATAGGTGGAAAATACAGTGCTCCTGTCTGCTCCTCTTTTCCCTAGAATTCAAAACTCAGGTTTTGCATACCTTGACACTAGAGGCACAGTTCAAAAGCTGTGGTCTTCGGTCATACTTTAGTGAGCACACGTTTGAGGCTCAGATGATTCTTAACATTCACTGTGAGTCTACAGTGAAAAAATTCAGTGTTTCTTTTACAGCTAAAGTTCTCCCTGAGGTCTGCAGGTGTTTTTCATAAGATGTATTTAACTTATGCATTTACAATTATTTAGTCCTTTCTTGGTTTTATTATTAGGTATTAACAATATTAATAAAGGATTGTGTTTGTGATGGTGACACACATACTTTTGTTAATGTCATAATTTGTGAATCTCTTGCGTAAAAAACTCTTTGTTCATTTGTAGGAGTATTTATTTTGCATGAACAGAGTCACTAAAAGCAGGAGTGTTTTAGTGACATAACAGTTTTATGATGTAAATGTGTAGCTGCTTTGAATTAAGATAAAACCAGAAATGTCATTTGTCACCAGTTTCCTATTGTTTCTCAGAGTCAGTCCCCAGATATATTAACCCAAGGTACCCCAGCCTAGAGTTTAATATATATTCTTACCCTAGATTATAGGATAGATATTCTTATCCTGGTTAATACAGAGGCAGTTGTTGAACTGCCATTTTTGGACAGTAAATCCCAGAGTCCCCCTCTCATCCTACTCTCTGTTCAGTTCTGGTGGGAATGTATCTTTGGATAGGGGTATCTGAGATGCAGCACTGCAGCTCCTGCATGGCACCTTGCCCAGACTGATTTACCCTGAGAGGTGGAGCAGTGAGTAATGGGATCAGAGTGTTTTCTGCTTCTCAGCTTTGCTTATATTATATTGTGCAATGCAACGTTCTGTGGTTAGGAAAAAAGGAATTGTGTTGCATTATATATATCTATCTCCTTATTTTAAAGTACCCTCATGTATAAAACACAGACACACCTGTACCTCTCTGAGAGCAAAACATCCCACTGATTAACAAACTTTTGCTTTGTTGCAGAAATGCAGACGATGACCCAAGAAAACATAATTTCTTCAAAACGATAAATTTCCACAGGCTAGAGGCAAACCTTATTGACCCTCCATTTGTGCCAGATCCATCAGTTGTCTATGCCAAAGATATTGGAGACATTGCTGACTTCTCTGAAGTACGAGGAATTGAGTTTGATGACAAAGATAAGAAGTTCTTCAAAAGGTTTGCGACAGGTGCTGTCCCTATACCCTGGCAGGAGGAGATCATTGAAACGGGACTGTTTGACGAACTGAACGATCCCAACAGAGTCGAGTCCGGAGGTTACGCCAACGGAGGCGAAGCTAAGTCAGGAGTTTGCTTGTTGTTGTAAATATCGTATCGTTGTCAAAGAGTAGAAACCACCTCCGAACTTTCCATGTTCTGATGCTGTGTCAGAAACTCAGTGCACCTGTTTGAGAAGAACCAACCAGTGTAATGTGACATTGGCAGGCTATGTAGGACAACCAGCTGTATAGACTGTATTATTTGCCTTTGTTCTAACAAAGGAGGTTATATTTTTGTGTTATTGGAGATGTATCAAATGAAGAACCGTATTTCTCCAAGAAACTTAGAATAGAAATTCTGGAATACAAAAAGCAATGATAGAGTGAAGAGGCAACAGCTTTTGAAAATGACTGATTACCGTTTTGAATACAATGATGTGTTGGTTTTCTTTCTTTTTTTCTTGTTATTTCTACTAACAGTTCCTTGTTCTGCAGTTTTCAGGAAGGATTTTTTAATTTTCGAGTAATATTCTCAGTTAGACAGTGGAGCACACATACCATGTCAAACTTGGAATCTTATTGGTTAGCCAGTCTGTCTGTTGTTTTCTTAAGTTCTGTTAGTTTTTGGATGGTTTGATTGTAATATGTTCAAGTTGTCATAAAATATAAAGAAAACTCTACATATCATTAGAAAATAAGAACGACACGATCAGACTATTTTCAAAGTTGATTTTAATGAAGTGAAGATAAGATTGCACCAAATCTAATGGAATAAAGCATTTATTTATTATTATTAAGTGTATTCTTTTAAGTGATAATACCATACACAAAGAAAACATATTTGTAAGTATACATTCTCTTTGACAATTTTATACTTTTATCAGGTTTCTTGCTAATTTTTCTGTATTTTGGTGATAAATTAAGCTACAGATAGACCAAAGCAATATGTTATTGGTTTTTTACAAGACATTTATTTCAGTGCAATATAGGTTTTAATTCAGTAGTTGCAAAATGCATTATACTGTTAAGTGCTGTAATGGTGGAAAGGTTATGTATGCAAGTTGAAACTATCTTCAAATGTTTATTGATTCTCATGCAAATTTTGATGTGTTTTTATTTTCCAATTTTATGACAACCTAAATTGAATTAATTGGAAACATTTCTGTGAATACTTGCTACTGGTGAAGTGTATTACTCATGAGAGGCCTCCTGCTGATTTTCTGTGGTAAGAAAATAGGCAGTAGTTGTTTGCACAACTTCTAAAACTGATCCTGCATGCTGGTTATGTCATTCATCCAGCCACAATTTCCATTGACTAAAGTGGAAGTTGAACCTGCTTCATTCCTGGGAGTCCTGGAGGCTGCTAATGCCCCATTTTCTGTTTTTCATACGGCAAACCCCCAACTGAACTCAAAGACTTCTGTTATAGAGACATTGGGATTGAACCCACACATCTGTTTTAGAAGAGGAAAACCAGTATATACGATGTCTTCTGTAGTCAGGTCTGTCATGTGCATAGCTTTAGCATTTATTTATAATCTAATAGCTCATCCCAAACATTGCAGTAAACAAAAACTCCTTAGTTTTAAATACTTTAAGTGATTTAGTCACAGCTAAGAAATACATTGGTAATACAATGTGTTGTTCTAAGTGAAAAAAATACTTGTTCTTATTTTCCTTTCAAATTTGCTTTTCCAGTGCTTTATGTACTTAATTTTCAAATGAAAATCATGAAGAACAGTGCTACTTAGGATTAGTGGATAATTCTGTTCATTAATTATGAGCATATAATTGTCTGCCTTTTGAGCTGAGACTTTCTGTCAAAGAGTTTAAAACAATATAAGCTGAATTCTGACTTGGTCTTTTAATTGAGAAGGGTGATCCTGAAAGATTGTGAAAAGCAGAGGAAGTTGAAAGGAGAGTGATGTGGTTCTGGCATGGATTTAGGAGAGCACTTCCACTGCTGACATCCGCTGATTTTATTTCTCATTACTCCCATCTGCAGAAAACTCTTACAGAGTGGTATTAGGCTAATATATTTAAGAAATCAAGACCAAAAACTTCATCATATATACATTTTTTAAAAAACAAAGCAAACACAAAACCACACAGAAACCACAACCACTCCCACCACGTTATTACAGCTGGGAGAGACCTGTTAGTCCTGGTGGCATCAAACTTTTGTCCTGAACTGATACACCTCAAATCCATAGAAATGCTGTTTCACAAATCCTCCAGAACCAGAAAGCAATACTCTGTAGGTTTTCCATTGCATAACTAATTTTTCATTATATACACGTTCCCATTTGGAAAGAGGTTATATATAGACAGAACCAGAACTTAATGTCTTGTTTGAGTCACATATCCCCTGTGATACCAGGTGTTGCAAGTCTGGGTTTTTCAAAATGTATTGCAATACTGAGATGTGTGAATTCAGGATGCTATGGGCACATAACGTTAGGTTATTTAGCTTTAGAAATGTTGTGGTGTCACTAAATCCCGGGATGTGTATCACTGAGATACCATAATGTTAAGTGTCTCATGAATCATTCAAAGTAGCACATCAGAAGTCTGATAATGCACAGTTTGGCACAGTGTGTGACAGAGAAGAATGTGTTAGTTTGAAATACTCATTTTAATATTTTTAAAATTCTCCTTCACAACATGAACAACTTCTCTTTGCACTATGGAGAGGGGGGCAGGGCAAAGATTATTTCTGTATTCCTGTTAGAATTTTCAGTGGGTCTTTAAAAATTAACTTCAACTTCTTTTTAAGGAATCCGTGAAATGCTTGGTTCTTTTCTTCTTCCTGCCACTGTAGAGTTCCTTGGTAAACTTTCAGGAGCAAAGTTACTTAACAACCTGCCTCACCTTAACAAAACAAAGCCAGCAATCCCAAAAGATTTACATGTTCAATGAACTGTCTTACTGCAACCAAGGATGCTACTCACGTGAGTAAACTTGAATGTATGTGCAAGTGTTGCAAGATCAGAGCCCAAGACAAAAGTATTGATCGAGACATTGGATGTTTATGGTAGAAAAAGAGGGATGAATTTGTGGGAGGAAAATAACCTTGTGGTTGTGAGCTGAGTTCTTGTGGCAAAAGAAAATTACGTAATTTGAAACTGCAATTTTTTTCTTCTAGCTGTCTCTCTTCTTCCTGCTTTGCCAGCTTTGTGGTGTCTCACTTGGCTGCCTCTTTTTGCAGCAGATAAGATGCATTCAAGTGTTAATCTAATTTAAAAAACTAAATTGCAAACTCTATTGCATTAAATGCCATCTGTGTAAGGTTATAGAGTGCCCTGGCCACTCTGCAGGGACTGTACTACCAGTGCTGTCTTTCCTGCCCAGTTTTAGTCAGTACAGTTCTTAGAACTGCTGGATAATTTGAACTGTACAAGCCTGAAATGGGAGATTTGTAGCAGCTTGAAATCTGTTCTTGTAAGAACATCATTTAAAGCTGGACAACACTGAATAAACACTGCTGGCTCTGAGAGGTATAAAAGGAAGAACTTTCCCTTGTATCTCAAGTCCAAATTTTCTTTGATACTATCCCTGTTACCATTATTCCACTAATTTCACTGAGCACAGAGACAAAATGATGTTTGGCATTAATGTTAACCTAATGAAATCACTGTTCACAGAGATTATTTCTCAGTGGTACCGTGTACCTTCAGTTGTTTCAAGGTAAAGGCTCATTTTGTCAATAAATACCTTGTGCTGCAGCAAGCAGTTTACTTTTCTATTCCAATATGAAATAGATTTAGTGATTGGAACCTGCAGGCAAATTCCAGGCTATGGAGTAGCATCTGTACTAGGGAAGGCAACTTTATATTCAGTTAAGAGCATCTTAGCAATACTTGAGGTAGTTATTTCTTCAACCATAAACAGATGCAAAACAGAAGTAAGTTGAGATCTCTAGTTAGACCAAATGTCTGCAAATGTGCAGTTGTAAAGTGATGCATGGTTTTATGGACTTTTAATATCAGCATAGATTTTAGAAATGACATGCTTATAATACTGTATTTAAAATACTGTTGCTTTTACAGCATTTAATGATACATATGTAACATTTTTCTCATTTGAATATCCACATCTATGATTAGAATGAGTAAGTATGTTCATGTTATTTACCTTAAAAAATATAAATTGCTTCTTTGATGTTATGACAATAATTTTTATCTTTTTATTATTAGTTTTTTAATACTAAAATATTTAAATTCCTTTATTTATGCGGTAATGAGTTGTAAAAAAGTATTTTAATTATGCATAGTATTTTTTCTCTATAATAGGATTTCAATTAAGAATTAATATCTTAGCAACTATGGCTCATAGCACCACAGAAGCACTGAAAAGCCTACCAGTTCTGGGACTTCTGCTAAAAGCAAAGCATACATTTTTCCCAAATGACAAACACATCAGTTTTGAAATCTGCAGATAGAAGAAATTACTGGTGCTTTATATCTGAGATCTGACACATGTAATGAGATGGGCAAAGGTCCCCTACGGTCAGTGTGGCTTAGGGAGTGCATTTGAAACTTTGCATTACAGTGGCCTTGGGGAGCTGTACAGGCACAGTGGGGAGTGCCTGGACAGAAACTGAAAACAAATGCAATGAAGCATATGACTTTTTATGATGAGGTACTGCATTATTACAGCAAATACCTCTCAATCCAGTATTTCATTTTTAAAAAATAGACCAAAAAATTAATGTTTCATAGGAAATCGTTTGGTATTTCTCTGAATTTCATTTATATAACTGTCTGAACCTGAGCAGAGCTGGTATAAAATTCTTACTGCTTACCTCTCTGCCTTTGCAAAAGTGTGAATAAATAGTATTCACAGGGGAGTGGAAATCTTGTGGCCATCTCTTGCCTGGAAAAGAAGAAGAGCAAGAACACAGGGGGTGGCACTGTGTCTCTTGGAATACAAGTACCTTCATCCATGGGAAAGTATGCCTGGTGATGTCTGTAGGTAGCACCATTCTCTTAAGTTCATTTCCTTTTATATGGCATAGCATATGGTCCTTACATTCACCTCAGTTGTGTACCCTCTTCTGTCACCTCCTGAAGGCTGGCACAGTTCTGAATGAAGCCCCTTAAACTTTCAGGGAAACTTAATGTTACTTCTGTAGCTTGGACAGACAAAAGGTGCCATAAATGATAGCTGTCAACACCATTGCAGTCAAGCGCTACTCCAAGTGGTGAAAGGCTTTTGGAGGGAGAAACATGGAAAAAAACCCTATGAGTCTGTTTGGAAGGGCTTCTGGGTATCTTAGGTCTATTCCTATCACTCTGACAACTTCAGGGCAGCTGCAGTGGTTAATTCCTCCCTTTCCTGCAAGCACAGTCTGGTTTAGCAGTTATTTTATCCTGTGTATGCTCTTTATCCATGCTTTTCAATATCTGAGCTTTGTGAGTAGGTCAGTTCTTCCAAGTGTTTTGTTTTCTGGTTAATGTACACCAATATGGTGCTATTGTGGTGTTTGGTAGAATGACTTAAAAAGAAAGAAAATTTTCATTTTTCTTTTGTGCACAAGCATTACGTGAAGTTAAACACAACTGATTAATTCTGACATGTGCTTTATCAGTTGTTCTTTACCAAACCTACATGTTGGCCTATACAATTCATTGAAGTCGTTCTGACAGTTACATTTTACAGAGTGGAAAGATACAGCAAGGCTGAAGGACACACTGTGTACATGTCCTTATGATGGGAGTTCCTCATGATGAATGTTTCTGTGATTCATGTTTTCATAAAGAATGCCAAAGGGATGACTATAGATGTATCGCTTGTCATAACTCGTAGTTCAGTTAACAATAGTGGAGTAACTGTTTAAAAAAACAGCTATTGTACAGGAATGTTCAGTCATGTTTTCTTTGCAATACTTCATGCAAGCATGACATGGGATGTGCTAGATGTGTCTTGTGACTTTTGGATCGCTGGAGTAAAAGGGCTATTGCAAGTAAGAACAGATTTGTTAGTCAGTCCTGTCCACAAGCATTCCTACAGCAATACATGCTGTTCCTGCTGAACACCTTTTGGACAGCACTGAAAGGTTTCTTTTAATTGCATTGCTGCTCTGCACTGCTTAGTTACAGTTCAGTCTGGGCAAATACATTGATGGTACTACAAAGACAGAAATTTTTTCCATAGCCTGGACTTCTCAGAAGGATGTAGAGCAGAGCATATCACCACAGTGGTTACTTCTGACATCAGCAGCATATAAGCAAGAAGTGGCTTTGGGAGTATGAAAGCAAACCAAAAGAAGTCCCATTGCCCAATGCATGGAGTCAGTTTGGTCCCACTGTTGGGAACAGCTTCTCTGGATCCAGTGGCAGTAAAGCTGGTTCTTGATAGACAGGAATGATCAGAGTGGAACCAGTGGGATAATGTCAGCAACAGGACCAAAGGGAGACCCCCAGAACATTCCTGTTTGTGTCCTTCCTTGTCTGAAGGAATTAGATTGATAGTAAAAAGTATGGATCATTTTTATCATTGTCAGTAACAAAAATATCATGATCATAAAGAAGAACTACTAGTACCAATTACCAATTTAGCCTGTTTCTCTGCAATAACTGGAGGGAGATGCCTGATTTACAAACAAGCCCCAAAGAATTTTTATTCTATTCCCAAAACATAATACCAACAGGATGTAATGAACAACAGGAGGAAACTCTGTTGAAGTTGTACAGGACAGTTGTACAGTTGTACAGGCAGAATAGTAATCTCAAATATGGTATCTGGCTTGTAAATCTGTTTTAATCTATCCTAATTATGCAAGAACTACAAAGCTGATTTGAAAATAGTCATTAAGCAAAGAAGTTTTTTCTGATGAATACAGGACTTTTTCCTTTTTATTCTTTCCAAGGTATGTTTCCTTCCTTCCTCCAGACTGACTTCTATCCTATTCCCCATTAGGACTTGATACATTAATGCAGTTCTGCAAACAGATAAGAGGCTATTTTTGACCCCAAAGCTTTGATGGAGTTGGTAAAAACAGAGCTACCTTGAGAAGATAATGAGACATCAGCAATGAACTGGTGTCCAAAATCAACATATATCAAAAATTAGGCTATAATTTAAGAAATATTTTCTTAAGCAAGGAGGAGATATTTTAACTCACATCAGTTCCTTAGTACAATTACTGTACATCTATAAATAAAATGTATCACTGGTGCAGGCTATTTTAATCAACATCCACATAATAATAAATATTCATCCTAATATTAAGTAAGGTTTGAAGAGACTGATCTACATATCTTGGTGCCCAGAGTGAAGGCAAAGACTTAATGCTGGATATTTGATTACAACAGCTAAGCTGTGCTGGCAACAGCATGTACAAGTATGTAAACTTTTGGTTTCCCACGCTTACTAAGTGAAAGTGAGAAATGATAGTGCTGGAATCTGGAACCCAGCACCAAACTAATCAGCTGTCAGAGCACTCTTGCAGAAAACCTTTCAAGTTTAAGGTATCAGACTAAAAAGGATGAACTCTCTCAGAGTTGGTGTAATGATTCTGTAGTTATGTATCTATCGATACTCACATCTGGGTTTATTTAATAAATAGTAAAAGCAGCAACATTCTCAGTACTTTTTGAAGAAATGTGGGCAGCTATGTTCTATAGCTGTATTGCTCAATGGAATCTTTTCATCAAGTACAGGGGAAGAAATCAGAAAATGTGCTCTTATTAAATTGTAAGGATAGTTTGTACACTGCTTAAAATAATCCAATAATGATGTATTGTCTGATACAACCTAAGAATCAGTAGTTTCTCATCCCATAATGAGAATTCTACTCCATTAAATCAAGCAATGGATTAATGTTCAAATACTGTTTTTCCTAAATTCCGTGCTCCACGTGATTTTCGCACTTCTGCAGTTCACATTTTTGCTCCTCTCCCCATCTTTCTGTGTCAATACTAAATCAAAACATTATATTCTTTTTGATGTGGATGAAAATGTGGTGACAGATGCTGGATGAAAAGTCCTATAATTCATGAACTCATAACCCTAATGCAGGATCTACTCCCAGAGAACTAAAACTGAGTATGTGCTCTAATATTTGGTCCTTCTAAAGGCTCTATGTTACACCAGTTCTAGGCAGGGAAAAGAGTAAAGAAATGGATAATCTCTTCAGAATTTTCCATATGCCTTTTACAGAGAATAGTGGATCAAGTGTTTTTAACAAAGAAAGGAAGGAAACTTTGATTTCTTGCCAAGAGATTGAAACCTCCTGATCTCTTGCCAAGCTG
Source organism: Chiroxiphia lanceolata (assembly GCF_009829145.1). Taxonomy (NCBI): domain Eukaryota; kingdom Metazoa; phylum Chordata; class Aves; order Passeriformes; family Pipridae; genus Chiroxiphia; species Chiroxiphia lanceolata. Next base: position 15,543,867 of record NC_045646.1, on the reverse strand, counting down.
GTTTATTTTGCTGCCAGCAGTTTCCTCACCTTAAACAGTTCCTTTTCGTCTGTAAAACTAACAGCAGGGAACAAGGCTCTGCAGAATGGCAGTGCTGGCAGAATCTGCTCTAGTCAATGTGTGGACCAATTCACTTTCAAATTTTGATATGTACCAGAAAACACACCCAGTTCCAGGCAGGGGTGACCTCAGGTGATCCCTAACCAAATTTTACTTTTTTCCCCAAGTACATGAAAGTTGCTGATGTTGTGAATGTTGATCTCTTACTGCACAGAAAATATTTAACTGCTTTTGCTATTGAATAAAATATGACCCTGTTTTTCAGGATTCCACATATTCTGGTGGTTTTTTTTTTAATGTTGAGATTTGCCAAATTTAAGAAACTGAGCTCATTCGAAGTGAACGCATCAGTTCTGAAACTTGGCCTCCCTCAAAACTGGTGAGTTACTGCAGTTACATCATGTCCTTGGTGTTGATACGAGTGATTTCAGAGCAGTCTCTAAGCAGATGTGGAGCACAAGTTCTTAGATATTTTGCTTATCTTTTTTCAGTGAGGAGAAGAAGAAGACGGTAAGGTCTGAAGTCAAAGATTGGCCATGGATACTATACCACAAGGTTTTTAGTTTTATTATGCTAACAGGCCTGGGACCAGACATGTGTGATCAAATTATCTGCTGTGGAGTAATAAAGCATAAATCTTGGGCACCCCTTCAGCCTGTTGTCCCAATCATAGTTATGTAAGGCTGATTAATTAAGGCATTGATCAGCTACAGGTATCTACTAAATAGAGGGAAAGTTTTTATTTGGAAAATTATAAATTGAAACAATAATGGAAATTACTAATTTTGAGGGGGAGGAAATTGTAATTAGTGAGCTGTATTAGCAAACATCTTCCAGTTTGTGTCTGGATGGACAGAGGGATAATCTGTTATTCTGAGATCCATGGAACAGTCACTGCTCCAGACTGTAAACTGTTGTTCTGAAATGACCATGATCTTGACATTATCTGAAAAATAGACTTTTAAAATCAAGTTAAGACAGGATATGCAGGACCTTAAATCTTCACCGTAATCAGGAGTGGCAGTAAATGCATTAATTGTGTTTTGTTCCTGCAATCTTCCGGTAAGGAAAAAAATAGACCCATTCTGTAAAAGCTATTATTTTAAATGAACAATGACTTTTTTCTTTTTTTTCCTTCCAATAGCAAGAGAGGATATGCTGTCTGAATCTTTTTTTTCCCTTGGAAATACTTTCTAACTTATAGTAAATCAAGTGAACAACCCTCTATTAATTTGTTTTTTCCTTTATATAGCTGATAAGAGAATGAAGAAATAATGTTTCAGACCTTGACACATATCTCTGGGTCACTTAGATGATATGAAAATATTTGGACTGTTTAGAAGAAACTAATTTATTTTGTAATAGTAAGTGAAAACGTTTATGAAGCCTCCAACTACCAGCCAAGAACTGCAACATCCAACTTAATGGTGCACACAAAGCTGACTGCAATGAACGTCTGTGTATCCATCCCCAGAGGGATGGTTTACCTACCCATTTCTCAGTTGCTCAACATGCAATTTAAAGACTACTGCACAGTCATTCGTATAGTTTTGTGTTTCTAGTGAAAACAAATGGTTTTGTCAACTTAAAGGGCTTTCATTTCACTGAAGAAGCAAAGCAATGGGGAGGGAGACACAAGGAGGCACTTAAACAGCTTGAGAGCACAGTATATGTGCTCAGAAGAACTCAATTAAAAAATACTTTCTTTTTTACAAGAGTCTCTGTGGTCACAGATGCTTATCTGTAATTCTGAGTGATACCCTAAGGATTTTTCTGGCTATTCTGCTGCTTCGAGTTCAGACAGCAGCATTTTTATTTACTTTTTGCTTAATGCTCCCTTTTTAGAGCAGGGAAAAGTCTTAAAGAAAAAAATATTTTTAACTATATGGGAGGACATACCCTTTTGAAAAAACATGGTCCCTCTGTTCTGATCTGAGCAACAGGCATAAGCTTTAGTGACAAAACACTTCAGATTTCCAGATGCCAAATTGATTTATTCTGAAATAAGTAGCTGAAAAACAAAACAAGAAGTGTACTGAACCCAGCACTACTTGACTCAAACTGCACACAAACTTAGAAAAGTGAGTAATATGACAGAAGGAATTTTTTAATTAATAGGAATCTTAATCAGATAATTTTCTCTAGAAATTGGTTAATAATGTATGATTTGACCCAAAAGAAGTGGAAATCTTATGTCTAGGATACAGCAGAGTATGTATGTCACAATGGGATTTTATCTCTGTTGGTATTACAGAAACCAAGTTAGAAAATAAGATACTCTATTTTGTTTCAGAGTTTACAATTCTAGCATTAAAACCAGGAGAAATGTCTGTATGATTAATAATGGAGATCATATGTGACTGTTCAAGACATCCACTGCTGGAAATTTATCTCCTAGGTTTAGTTTTTAAATGAACCTTGCTGTGTTTTTTTCTGCTACTAAACTACTGTTGAAGAACAATTCAACAGAGAATGTACTAAAATAGAAAAGAAAAATCTGCAGTAGAAGTATTATGGTTAAATTGATTTCAGGAATTAAATTTACTCTTGTTGGGAATATAGATCATAATGCATGTCATTAGCATTTTTAGCTGATTGTTCTATTTACATATTCATAAATATAATTTTCATATAGTATATCATATATTTGTCACTTTTAACTGACAGACCCCGTAGTCACCAAAGGCTTTAAAGCAGACCAACTCAGTCTTTTTTTAAAGTGAACCTGCTGAAAGAACCCAAAAGCTTCCCATCTCTGAAGTGAGATATTAGTACACAAAACAACAAACACGAGCAAGAGTTCTTTACAGAGAAAGCTGAGGCTTATCAGTGGCATTGGATTAAAAATTTTGCAAGTAACCTCCTGGCCAGTGTGCCTTACGGGGTGAATTCCTCAGTTTTGGCTTCCATTTGGGCAACTTTCAGCAGCCTCCTAATGCATACATAGTTTACACAGCTCCCTGTTGGAGAAACACCCTTATTTCTAGGGCTGGTGCTGAGCCCTTTCCCTGCTGCCAGCAAACCCTGTTCGTTCCAGCGTTCCTGCCTGCTGTGCCTCTGCCCTCCCCACCTCCTGCTCCAGAGCTGCTGCTCCAGGAAGGTCAGTGCTTCTCCAGGCTGTTCCCCTCTCCCCAGAAGGCTGCAGGAGAAGGGACAGGGTAGTACAGCTTGCTGTGCCATTCAGATAATACATGTATGTACAATCTCTGCATAAGCCACAAGCAAAGTAAAAGCCAGTACAATAAATACAATCTTTGGCTCATCATTAACTCTTCAGTGTTACTTTCCCAGCTGCACATTAATCACATTAACCTAGAAGTCTGCCCCAAATGTAATTGAAATGGAAGGACAATGATGAGAGAAGTAGAATACTCAAAGCTTTGTAAAAAAATGCAATGCATAAAATTAAAATTACTTTTGCACAGAGATACGAACTGTTCCAAAGTTAACAGCTGAGACTGCAAATGTGGTTTTGCTATTGGTGCCCTTTCTATAGCAGAAAGACACGAAACCTGAATCCCCACTGGCTTCCCCCAAATGCAGAATTTCTTAGGTCTGTGATCAAGAACATTGTTTAGCAATAATTGCTGGCAGTTTCATATGTTGCATAAACAATTCCTCTCCCACCTAAATACAGAGTTTCTAATTTGTGGCTTACTTGTCTTCCAGTTTACTTCAGGGTATGTATACATACAGCAGTGGATGTAGATAAGATGAACTAGGTTTGTATCTTTGTAATATGAATTATTAATGATTAAGTGAAGTGACCTAATTTAATACAAAGTTTTGAAATTAATCCTCCTTCTAAGAATATTTTAAAATACAGGATGCATATTTAGAAGACATGTGGTAGCTGCCCTAGCTTGACTTCACAGTGGGTATTGACACAATGACTTAGAATCTAGCAAAAAATCTGCTCTCATTGAGATCATCTCAACCACTTGACAATTACCAAAGAGGAGGGAACAGACCAAATTGTATTTCATGGTCAAACTTAAGGCAGATGTTTAGTATTTCCTGGTGTGGTATTTGAACACTGTTTGGGGCATTATATAATAGATTTGAGAAATCAGCTCTACAGCATATATTGTGTTAAGAGTATGAATTCACTGCCTACAGTCTACACAAATGACCATTTTCTCTGCAGTCACTTGAGTGTTTTAAATGCAATTTAACTCTTATTTTTCTGCTATAGTTACACAGGGCAGTCATTCCTTTCAAGTATTCATTACTAACCTTTAATAACCTTGTTAATAATCTTTGTTGTGTCCAAATTTCAGAAACCCAGCTTGATGTGAAGTGCAAGGATAGTAGCTGTACATCAGCCTTAAAACTCTAGGTGTGTGCAGTGCAGTGCCCAGCTATCTTAGTCTGTGTTGAAATGCTGAGAACAGTGTTAGTCTCCATAGCACATGGGAAGTACAGTTCCTTCACCAGCTTCACAAATCACCTTTGACACACAGAAACTGCACTGTGATTTCTCCCAGAAATCACAACCAGATTTGCTCCTTAGGATGGCTGTAAGTACTTTCTTTTATTCATGTTATGGAATTATATTTTCAAAAATCCATTCCTGTGGCCTCAGATTTGTTAACAAGTAGATCTCTCAGTTACAATCAATGTGTCTTTGGTCTGAGCATTAGAATGTGCAATTACGTTTGCCCATCTATGCAGATGGACTTTTATTGTAAATTATCTTGTCTTTCTTCTGATAGCAAACAATTTAGCAGATAAATATAAAATGAAGATTGATGGTATTAGAGCACAAAGTGCCCATTACAATTACAGCAACAAAGAACTGCAATAAAAAAGACTGTAGAACATTTCAGTCTATGTTTTAATATGATTTGTTTGTAGTTTAAGATTTTATTTTCTCATAGGCTCTGTGATTATAGGTATCTGTGATTATAACAGACCACATTTTGACAGGGTTTTCTCTCAGTTTTTCAGTGAACTATATCCTGCTTCTTCTACTCAAAACACTTCCATTTGTGTATGAGAAGTATCTCTCCCAGCATGTGGAGAAGATACAGCAGTTTTGCTTATTATGTGAGCACTCAAGTGTAGATTTTTGTTGGTTTTGTCTGCAGTATGAATCTGAAAAAAAACCTTCCCCAGCCACTATGTATTAAAAAACTTATATTTTACCATCATCTTGTAATAACCACTGTTGCCCTTAAAGTATATAGAGATCAGCTAAATGTTCTGGTTTAAGTATAGTTTCCTTTTAAAGGACTGCATCTGGCAGTAGGAGGCTGAATAAACATTTTTGATTGTATTATGATTAGGAAGCAATGAAAAGGGAGGCCTGTTGTATCTGCTTGTTTAAGTGTGAGAGAAATTGGAAAATACATTTTAAAACTAATTTAAAACCTTTATTGGTGGCCCTTTGGGGAAAATCTGCTAGCATTTACTGGGAATTAAACATGCAGGAGCCTGTAGAATCAAAAGAAATGGGCATATGGATCCAATGTAGCTCTGATTCTTTTATATTATTCCTATAATATTTATTTATAAACCTATGTTATAGACTACAAAGTTTATCTACTGCTCTTTTGAAACCACAGATAGTTAAAAATCAACCAAAATCAACTGCTGAGAGTTTATAATTTTGTTTAAAAGGATTTGATAAGTTTGCTGTAAGGAGGTAGTATAATCTTACCAAAAATGCTGTAAAAAAGTCAGACCAAAAATAGAGTAATGGTGGAATTCCCACACATTCAGACTAGAAAGAAAATGCTGACTGTCATTTTCCATTTTCAAAAGTTCTTCTTTTTTCAACTTCCTCTTTCAAAATCATATAAATAAACAGATTGACTGCCCAGCATAAAAAGTGGACATTATCTCAGTTTGTAAGCCTTGTGACTCTCTGTGGACATTCCACAATTGTACTTACTATAGGGATACTCCCTACAAATGAATTTATCAGGAACAGATGGACATAGGACTTAATGGAAAAAATGCTGAGCATCTGCAGTATCATTTGTGGTTAAGGAGAGGAGGAAGGTGGTGAGCTTTTTAACAACTCTAGCTCTCAGGGAGGGACAGAAATACTCACAAAGACTTAATAAATAACCTCAGATAAATAGATTGGTTAAGAGCTGTTCCTATACACCATTAAATATTGAATATTTTTATAACTTCAGTTTGATGCCACCATCACTAAGGTGTATGTATGTAACACACACTGTTTGGATTAGGAAGTAAAACAGAACATACCCGAAACAAGTAGATTACAATACATTTTAACAGTTAAAGGGGAACTACATTTCAGTGGTTTATATAATACTGTGAACTTTCTGCTAAACACTACATAAAAGCTGGCTTGCTATAATTTTTTTTAGCTAATGTATGCTCAGAAGGACTAATAATAGGCCTTGTGAGTCACAAGCATTCATTAAGTAAGCCACCAGAGTTTAAAAAACATAACAGTTGAGATCCAGTCTGTTTGAAGTGAACAAGTAAATTAATATGTTTTAAGAAATAGTGACTCCTTTAAAAACACTGTAATAATACGGTTCTAAATATTTAAGATTCTTTATTCTATGCAAAACCAGCACGTTAATTACTGGATTAGCAAGAATATCTTTCAAGACCAAACTTGAACCCATCTAGTAGATTTTGAAACACATTTGGAATGCTTGACTCCCTCACAGTGGTCCCAAGGGGAAATGTGTTACTCTCACTCGTGTCTGGTTTCTGGAGAAGGCACAGTTCTGACACAGCGTTTGGTTTTCACTGAAGAGCTGCTTTTTACTCCAGTTATCCAGCTGGCTTGATATGGGTACAATTAAATCAAATGATTTGTTCAAGATCACTAAGGGAATTAGTGACTTGACTGGGGGAAGAAAGTTGGACTGGGAAAACTGAAAATACTAGTTCCCATCGTGGGACAATTTCTCAGTAGCATTTAAGTAAATTAAGGGGCAACCTATTGTATTTCAGAGTCATCTGCACAAACTGCTGCATTGTATGGACTAAATTTACATCAGTGGGAAAATGTAGATGCAGAAGGAAAACCAAACAAAAAAACCACATTCATGTGATAGATATCTTAACAGACACATCAGATAAAGAAAAGAAAAATTTAAATTAAAATTTGTCTTCCAAAGCTTTTTGGTTTTTAGGTATCACTTTTAGAGGAAAAGTTTTTAATGAGTCTTTCTTGCTCACCTTTAGTCATGTACTAGCCATGGTTTATTTTCCAGGATTTTTCTAATTTACAGGTGTTCTTTGTCTTTGTTGTTGTTGTTGTTTAATTATATTTTCCTTTCCCCATTTTTTAACAACCTAGAGACATGTCAGTACTATGATGAAACTATCATGTCAGCATCATACCACTTCTTTTATCAGTAAGATTAGATGACTGCAAAAGACTTTTCCCTGCTGCATGCATTGATTACTGATAAGATTAAGGAGTTGTCATCTTCTGTGATAACAGAAAGCAATGACATGCATATTAGCTCACAATTGGCATCCTAAAATTTGGTGGTAAAGGAATAGTGAAATTTAGTATTTTCTAATATGTCTTCGAGGGCAGAACAGAACGCTCCAGCAAGGACAGAGACTCCTGCAATTGCTTTCTACCCTCTTCCTCTTTCCAAACCTGACCTCCCTTCTCTAGGCCTTTCATTGCCTCTAACATCAATTTTTCAACAGTTTTTTGTCTTCATACACTCTTCATTTCAGCCTCAGTCTCCTGCCTTAGCCAGTGCTGGCTTTCTCCTTGGCTTGCTGCCCGAGTCCCCTGCTGAACTCAGGATGTGGTTCTGCCAATCTAATTGTGGGCTGCTACTGAAAGGGGTAGTCCGTCCCATTCCTCCTACTGTCTGTCCTGATCTCCCCTGTGAGCTGAGTCAGGGAACTAAACTTGTATAGATCCTTTTCTTTCAGTTCAGCTCTCCGAATCAGGTCATCATGGGGTGAAATGAACACCGATGCTAAAAATCACAGTCGGGGTTGGAAGGGACAGTGGAATAGGGAGAGGAGGAGGGAATATTCTCTTACAGCAGCACTTGATAATTAATGTGATTTTCATCATTAAACTTAATTTTCAGCCCCAAACTCCTCACCCTGTCTTTCCTGTGCTTCATTTTCCCTCTTTAGTCCCTCTTGCGAATGAGTTCCCATTTGCCCCTGCCCTTTCTGCTCCCTTCCCAGAGACATCCATCAACTAATGCCAGCTGTCTTGCCCAGCTGCTTTTTTCTGCATCAGACCTGTACTTCACTGATCTTGCACAGACAGACCTTACCAGTATCTGCCTGTGGTCCTTTACTCAATTGCTGTTTACAAAGTATTAGCTTAAGAGGAGAGAAAAATGTTTAGCAATTAAGACAGATACCTCATTTTTATAAACTTTTCTCAAACCAGCTTTAACTAAGAAGCTCTTTTACTTGTCCATGAAAACAAAAATCTGAAACTGAACTCTGACTGCATGTGTTATAAAATGGATGAAAACCCTAACAGTTATGAAGTTCCTACAAATCGAGCTTTCCTCGCTTTGAACCCTTTGTATTAAAAATAAGCAGTGAAATAGTTTTCAACAATAGTTAGAGGCTCTTGTTCCTACTGTAAACAAATGCTGAATATCTGGGCAAAAGTCTCCTCTGCGTAATGCAAGTCAACTCCCATTGACTTAACAGGAGTTATGGTGCTATATGAGAGCAGAATCCTGTCTCTGTGAATAAAGGAGTTTTTTCAAGAGTGAGGGGGCTCTGCACAATGAATGCATTTTTACCAGCCCTTTCTGATGCATTGGCAAACTCCCAAACACAAGAACTGTTTCTGTAGTCTTTCTACTCTCACAATGACACACATTTTCTTTTTCATTTTTAGTGGGAAGTCTTTTGTATTTTTTTTTTCTCATGAAAATGTGTGTCTTATGTTTCTTGGTATTTTGTACAGTGAAGTGGAAAGTATTTCTCAGTCATAGTATTTTTGAAGTTGTCCTGAGTTTATCATGTGTCTTCTAATTCCAGCTTAAAACTTAGCTGAAGATAAAGCAGCAGATTTGAGCCTGATGCATACGTCTCTTGCAATTCAAAAGCTGCTTTGAAACGAGACTGGGCAGGCTCCTGGGGAGGTTACAGCAGCCCCAGGGAGCTATCCAAGTGGTGCCAAACTTGTGTCATGCTGTGGTCCACCCTAGACCCAAACTATAAAAGAAGGGGTGGCTTTCTAATCTTCAGGAATTCTCCCATGGGCCAAAGTGAAATTCCCTTTAGCAACACAAGAAAAAATTAACTTGGGCTGAAGAACTGCCCTCTGTAGAGTTTCAGTACTGTAAACGACTGCAATCTTGCTTCCCATCATATTTTATTTTTTGCCTAAAGTTCTGCATGACAATTTTTTAAAAGAACTTAGCATGTATGTTTGGACAATTAAAATTTTTAAAGTTTGGATTTTTTTTTTTTGTTAAATGGTTTACATTTTTATCATCATCATACCTTATTTTCCTGAGAGTGAGTCAAGGTGGTTATCTTCCTGTTGTGCTTTACAATTCCTTGTACCAATTACACAAAGATCTGCCATGCAGATAAAGTGGCCTTTCCAGAGAATCAGGAAATTGTTTCTGAGGAGCATTCCTAGTGCTGAATGGTCTGTGAGGTGAGCCCAAACTTGTCAATGGTCAGACACCTACGTTCAGAACCACCAGTGTCACTCACTCATTTCTCTCTGTGGAACCAACTCAAATATTTCAGTAACCATCTGACACACACAACTGGATTTCTTCCAAAGCTGAGTTAAAAGCTGTCTTTAAAAAGTATATCTAATCTCATGATTAAAATGCAAGCAAATGTGTACCTAGTATCTCTCTTGATATAAAGTATTTAAATATTTAATTGCCCTCACAGTCAGGAAATGTCAACATTAGGTTTGTCTAGTTCCAGTTTCCAGCAAATGGATATCATTGCCTTTGCCAGCGAGGTTGGAAAGGTCATACTATCAAGATCTCTTTTCTATATTTAAGTACCTATTCAAATCCAGTTTCTTGTCAGTTTTTTTGTTTGTTTCAGAAGCTAAATAAGCTGATATGTGGAAGCTCCATATTCTAAGTCAGCATGTTTTCTGCTCCCTGGATAATCTTTCAGTACTCTTTGAACTATCACTAATATTTTCCTGCTCTTGTAAATACCAGAAGTGGCTGCAGGTGGTTTTGTACCGTTTCTTCACCAATGTGTGCAGATATCTTCTTTCTAGAAGAGAAGTTTTTATGCACATTCGGTTGCATTAGTTCTTTTCCCGTGACCTCACGCTGCCAGGGGTGTGCTGGTCCCCAGCCCAGGCTGAGCCCACGCCTGGCCAGAGCCCTGCCCATCTGGACCCCAACTCGGGCTCCTATGGGTAACCCTATAGCAGATCATGTTGTCCTCATTCAGTACTTTGTATTAACTGGAGTATGGAGGGGCCTTTCCATTATTTCATCTGGGATCAGTGTCCAGCTAATGGGTTTGTATGTCCATGAGTCAGAACATTGACCCTTTTGCATCTCAGAAGCAGTTTGATTTTCAGTGGAGGTGAGAACCCACCATTCCATCCAGGTCAGGCTGGGCTGTGTGAGACCACTGATTTTAAAAATAAGCATAGTAGCAATTACACTAAAACTAAGCCTCTGAAACTCACTGGAGCAGAGCACAAAAAGATTCCTATGTTTTATGATGTCCAGACCAAAAAGCTTCAGTGGTTGCTGGGTAATACTAGTTCCTTTAATACTTTGCTTTACATTTTCTTTAATATTTTTTTAATATGAATATATTTAGATGTTGACATTTCATTGCATAACGCAGGGCTTGGTTGTTCCTTAGAGACAATCTGGTTTTTTAATCTGTGTTAACTCCCCCAGTCTTTGCATCTAGCAAACTTTAATGTTATTGAATCAGTATGGTGTCCCATTCCAAAAGATGGTTATAGGTACATTTTGCTGCCATATTATTCCCTAAGAGTGTAGGATACCTATTTGAATTAGCTGGGAAAAATAATTTAGCAAAGCAGTTGTTAGAATGGAATGACAGTCAGTCTTTCGCTTGGTGACATTTAGAAGAAAAATAAAAATGGACAGAGCTTATTTTTGGCCTGAAATGGAATCTGTGAGCTGATCAGTGTGACACAGCGTAATTAGTGAGTGATAGCTATTTTCTGCTGTTGTTTTACAGCAAATAGAATGATTTGGCTGATGTACTGTAACAGAAGAGGCTACTGGAATCAGACAGTTGGGAGGCAAATAGGTTTATTCTGTTTTATACTTTACTGCTTTCTGGCATGAATTATACTGCAACCATCATAAAAATTATAACTAACCACACTGGCTGATAAATAGGTATTTCCTTTTCATTAATTAGTCCTCTTGTTTGTGGTTTATCTATGGTTTATGTATATGTTTATCTCTTATATTGTTTCTCTTACATTTTAAGATGTAGTCTGGTGTAGCTTTTTCACTCGGGTTTTATCTCTGGCTTATTGACTATTTTAACAACTGCTTTGACGTAGGAACTTTCCTCTTAGACTTGAGTTTTGCAAAGTCTCCAGGTAATGCCTTTATTGATACTGGTTGAGGACCCTATAAGGGAGAACACATTAGAGCTGACCCTCAGGGCTGGGGGTGTGCACAGGGGCTGGCACTGCTGCGCTTGGTACTGGGGAAAGAGAATTTCGGGGCTTTTGATCTTGATCCACGCCAAGGAGTAAATGGAGTCTGCTCCTCTGCTACCAGCCAGGGAATGGGGCTATGTGCTGTTCCGACTTGGACCTTCAGGAAGGCGTCAGCAAGTGAGCTTTGGAGGCCTTACGCTCCAGAAGTCGTATTACCAATAGCCCTTCTAGAGCATCCTGACATATTCGTGTTTTTTCTGCCGGTGTTTCGGGATTGTGCAGGATCACAGGGATGCCGAAATGGGGATTACACGTGTCCCCTGGTATTTCCCTAAGATGGTCAGACATCAGGAATCGCCCCGCGGTGCAGCACCCCCGTCCTGCAGTGCCCGGAACCCGGGCCGGGAGGGGCTGGAGCGAGACCCCCGGGCGGGCGGGGAGGGCAGGTGCCGTTTGGGAAGTGATGTGGCCGCAGCTCCGCTCTGTTCCTCTTGGATCTGCCCGTACCCGGCGCCGCCGAGGCCCCGCGGTCACCTCGTGTCCCCCCCCCGCTCCCCTCACGGCCGGCGCGCGCGGAGCCGAAGCGGGCGCGAGGCAGGGCCGCGTGCGGCCGCAGCGGGCGGCGAGGGCCGCCGGGGGGCGCGCGCGCGGCGGGCGCGGATTGGCTGCGGGCGGCGCGCGGCGGGTCCCGCCCGGCGCGGGGGCGGGACCAAGGGCGAGGGGCGGAACCGGGACGGGCCCCGCGCGCCGGCCCCCGCCCGCTCTCCCGCCGGGCGCCGCGGCCGCACTTACTTAGCGGTTGGGAGCGGGCGCTGTCTGCGGCTTTCTCTGCCGGGGAGGCTCCACCGCCGGGGTGCGCGACGCGGCCGCTGCTCGCCTCGCCATGTCCAAGGAGACGAAGAAGCCGTTCCGCCAGAGCATGGCCGAGTGGCGGCAGTTCATCTACAACCCCAGCAGCGGCGAGTTCCTGGGGCGCACGGCTAAGAGCTGGGGTGAGCGCTGCCGCCCTAAGGGGCACAAGGGCGGGGCGGGGCGCGGCGCCGGCGGAGTCGAGGGGCGGCGGGGAGCGGGGCCGAGCGCGGGAGGAGAGGGCAGGGGGTGGGGGGGGGGGTGCGGGGGCGGGATGCGGGAGGTTCCCCGCGGGGGGATGCGGGGGCGGCGCGCGCCAGGTGAGGCGGCCCCGCGCGGCGCGCGCGCCCGGCGCCCGCTACAACCGCCGCGCTAAAAATAGCGCCGTCCGTGACAGCGGGGGCGGGGGTCGGGGGTGGGAACGGGAGTTCCCGGAGCGCCCCCCGGGCCGACTCACCGCCCACCCGGCACCGGTCCGCGCCCGCCGGCTCCTCCCTCGCCCGGGCCGCCCCGGGGGCCGCCGCGGTGCGGCCGTGACGGGCCTTGGGTGGCGAGGTGCGGGGCGGCCCCGCCCGCGGTGTGGCCCCCGCAGCCCGCGCGTGCCGGGGCAGCTCCGCCGCTCCAGCCCTTCCCAGCGCGCCCCCCCCGCGCTCCAGCGGCGCAGGGAATCCAGAATGAATGGGCGCAAATTGCCTTTGTACTTGTAGCTGTGGGACGGGGAGGGGGAGCACAGGAAAAACCCCAAACCCCAAAAAAGTTCATGAGCCCCGATTCCAGAGTGAGCGCTGTCTGTCGTTGTGCGTCATCGTGCTAAATTTGTTCCCGCGTGGGGCTTCTGGGCCTTTTATTTTCTTAAAGGAAGCTTTCAAAGGAAGGCTCTCCAGTAAAGCTTGTGAAGGCAGTGTTTGTTTTCCTATTTTCAGGTAGTCATCCCATTGCTTTCCTCTGAGCTGGAAAGCATGTTATCATAATCTCGTTGCTTCCAGTAAAAATATTTATATTTTCCGAGTGTGTTTTCTCATATTAAACCGTACAAATGCTTAATATTAGGATGTTTCTTCAGCCCTCACGGGACATATTTACTGACTTCAGAAAATGCTGCGTGTCCTCCCAAAACTTGGATGTAGTTGGGATACTTAAACGTTGTCCTTACAAAACCAACAAGAATCTCAGCGTGGTGTAAAGGAACAGGCCAATACATCCTTGGCCTTGACACAATCTCAATGAATACTAATGTTGAAATAGTGAGGAGGAGCTTTAAGCGGGCTGTGCATGGGGTGTGCTTTCTCTGCCGTGCCAGTATCTCCTGTCTGTCAGGAGAGGGCCCGAGCTCTGACAGGAGTTCTCCTCCATTCAGATGGAAATAAGAGCTTGCAGCTACTTTGCCATTTGAATAGCAAAGGAGAGGAAATTTCCACTATGCTGTTGTCTACTGATCTTTCTGTACAGGCAGGTTTCCTCAAGTGCGTGGGCTGGGTGTGTGGATTGCAGAAGTCTGGCTGTGTCATGAGTCTGAGGAGAACAGACTGTAGGCATGTTAGAAATAGCTTGTAAGTTTTTTCAACAAAAAGTGAAGATGAAACCACCTTGTCTGTTTAAACCTGTCTAGTAGGGCAAGTCACTTAGGATGTTCCTAGTCTATGTTAGTCCCAGACCCATAGATAACACTTGAAACATAAGTGAGACAACTTAGTTGGTATTTGAGTTTCTACAGCTGCTAGATAAAAGATGTTTTTGAGAAAGTATGTATAGACAATTTGAATAATTTTACTGTGTACAGTCAATTGGAATAGTTGTACTTCATTAATAAGTTTTCTTTAGTGGATTAGGTGACTGGCATGTAGTTAGTGCTATGTATCATTTCCTCAGCCTGGACATTAGGAGGTGTCACTATGTTTAGTGTCACTATAAATTTTCAGTGTATTTTTTCATCAATATTTGTTTTGGCATTTTGTGATTACCATACTGTGTCTGTTTAATTTAGTTTAGTTATAGTCTGAGTGTTTTGGGATGTGGCGTGTGGCTCTGTGTTTGGTTTCACTTTTTAATAGCAGGACACTAATTGTGTGGCTCTGTTGGCACAGAAGAACGTGCAGGGTTTGGTCTCATTTCTGCCCTTGCAATACTGGTGTGAGCTTAGACCTGTCTCACTGACAAGTGTTCCTCTTCTGTTGCTGGTCTCCTGGCTGAAAGGCGAAGGAGGTAGAAGAGGAAAGCTCTGGTTCCCAGTCTGCTGGGTTTTCAAGTCTCCAGGGGCAGCACGATGAGAATTCAGTTGGCTCTGGTTCTTCTGTGCATATTCTCGTCTTCCTTGCAGAAATAAGACACAGGCAGTAGAGAAACTGTTAAATAATTATTCACAGTATGTGCATGTTTTGCCCTAGTCTGAGACAGTCCCCCGGGCTTATGTAAATTGTAACTGCAAGGCAGCGATTCTCCGTGAAACCCAGTGCTGTGGCATTGGAGTACTCCTCTGTCTGCCATTTCTACACCAGCAATTTGTGAAGAGATCAAACACAAGTAGCTCCTCTACTCATATTTGTCATGTAACAGAGGTATGTTGCCTCTTAGAGTTTGGTAAAGGGTTGCCTGTTTCAGTTTGGTGAAAACTCCATGTCTCCTCTTGTGGAAAATAGTTGGGGAATTTGACATCTTTTGCAGACTTGAGGGATAATTCAGTTTGAATCTTTCACAAATTGGTATCCAAACCTACACACCCTCCCCCCCAAACCTATTTTTAATTATTTGGCATAATCATTTGTTGTATTAAAGAGACAGAAAACGCTGGAAAGACTGTTGATGACTTGAGGTGGTGGCATTCCCAGCAGAAAGGCTGAGGAGTGCTGATAGCCCTTGCAGAAGTGAAGGCAATGAGGATCAGTGCTGGGGTCCACCCAGAATTTAATCAGGTAGGGCAGAGAAAGAGCACTTGGCAGACTGCCATATGGGGCCTTTCTGCAAGTAAAAGGAAGATCAGCATTTGACTCTGCCTGTAATGGCAAGGTGCTGTGTCTGCCTGGAATTAGAGTAGGAATGGAGTGAGATCATCATGAACATACTGTAATGGGGTGCTCACCACACAGTCAGGTGTGTCCATAGCCTTACAGGATAGGCAGTAAATTCTTTTCACACAAGGTTACAGAAAAATAAGTAGTGCCAAAAAAGAAAGGCAATACAGACTCTAGTACATCATCTGTGGTCACACTAGATGTGATGTCAAGTGTATTTAAGTCTTTCTGTAAAGGTGATTGTGTCAAGGTATTTGAGGTAGAGGTGGCATTGTCTTGAAGTACATAGAAAGTCAGACCTACTGAATTTTCTTTTGAGTGGGTAGTTGTATCCTTCAGTGCACAAATATGTGTTTGTAATTACAAACAAACACAAAACCTGACCAGCAAAACCCAACACCTTATTTTTAGGAAAGTTTTCCACCATGTCAGTGGATATACAGTTTGATTGGTAGCCACAGCAAAGGATCCAGTTTTGCTGTTTTGTCTTCACTGAGTTCTTGGTTGCACATACAGGGCTGTTAAAGTTTTAGCTGCTTTTCTGAGTCAAATCATCTGTGTTCTCTCTCAGTGTTTTGAGCAGGGGTTTACTGTAATTTAGCTTTCTTTACAAGTAATATAATATTAAGCATTCTGGCATCACTGCTATTGCAGTAGAATATTTTTCCTGGTGCAGATCACTGAAAAAAGGCATCTTGCCTTTTCTTGTTGCAGGTATCAGTAAGCTCTAGTGGTACAGTGAGGGTATTTGGGGGGTTTAGGGTTTTTTGTGTTCTAAATGCTTAATCATGGCATCAGACACTGGCTTTTGTGGTTCTTTGCAAGTGTTGCACTTGATGGTTTTTATTGTCTCCTGAGGTGTAGCCATGTTATATGTGGAGCCCTGGCTTGTTGTGACGTAAAATATGACATGGGACTGAAGTTATATTTCTTCCAAGTCTTCCTCTTCCTCCCTCTACTGTTCCTCGGATCTAGAAAACAGTAATTCTCAAGTGTGTGAGAAATAAAATTGAAACATGATCAGTGATTATTTAAAATGTATACTTATGTTAGTTTAAGGAAAGAAATCCATCTGCAGGTGGACTAAAATTCCTTGATGTTCCTGGCACTGGTGGTAGTCAGTAGGAACATTACTTGGGTATTTAAATATCACTAGTTAAAGATGCTGAAGAATGGTCATGCAGGTGATAGGATCAGTGCAGCATGGGATCCAACAAACTGGAAAGACAGCATTTAATTTTTTGCTGTTACAGGTAATGTTGAATAGTTTCTTCCATGTCTCTGTCAGTGTGTGTACTGATACCTGGATATATCTCCCTATGTATTGCATGAGGTAGATTTACCAATCTGGTTAATGCCAGACTGACATGCTTTTTTTTTTATCAGCTTTGCCATGTAAAGCGTGGAAAGCGTGTGTTCATCGTGGAAATGATGGCCAGGTGATATCTTGCATTCACCAGTCAGAAATTCTAATTTTAACAGTGGAGAAGTGCTTTGATCCCTGCAAGTGAATTCCAGCTAATGATGGTACCAGCACATTGGTTCAGAAATAGCAGTTTTCCAGCTTTGACTTGCTTGTTCTTGTGGTTAGGACACGAAGAAGGGGTTTTTTGGTACTGTGATGCCCTGTAAAAAGAAAACCAAACCAAAACAACTAGGTAAACTGTAATGCAGAATTTTGGTTTTAGTTTTTCTTATGTTATGGTTTTAATGTAAGGAGATGTTCTGCAACAATTGAATTGAGTTGCGTGACGTGGTAGCTGTACTTTCCATGGAGTAAATGTGGAGGATAGCTTTTCACTGGTACTTGGGTACATCTTGTTTTCTGACAAGAAATCCAGTGTTATGTGAAGTTATTTTGGCAGAGTTTCTTGACAGGTTGTGGCTTGCTCATTGTGATTAGCTTAGGATAATTAGTACTAATAGGCTCACAAAGAGCAGCTTACTCAGTTCGGGGCTGTTGGAAGTTGCAGAGAAGTTTTTTGTTGTTTGGGTTTTTTCCCTCTTTTTAATGTGGCAAAGTAGCATAAATGGGGCAGCTTAGTGCTCAGTGCAGTGCATTTACCAGCTATATTAAAATAAGAATTAAAAATAATCTGTGTGTTTGTACACACATGCGTGCTTTGCTGGACTGGGGGAGCTTAGCAGAGTTTCAGGGCTCTGAATAAAACAGCCTTTCTAGCCTTCATCCTGCTGCATGTTCCCGGTGGAGGGGGTGCTGCTGGGAGGGAGAGGGACTGGGTGAGGCCCTGTGGGCACTGTGGTCCCCGCACGGAGTCGATCCCCAGTTTGGCGCTGTTGTCCCCAGTATTGGCACTCCCTCCCTGGGCATGGAGGGGCTCCCCAGGGACTGCCCACAGAACGGTTCTGCCCTGCCCCTGCTGCTGGAGGGGAGGGGGTCCCAGCACCCCCTGCCCCAGTGCAGTAGGGGGCCTTTGTGGGTGGGCACCATCCCCACAAAGGAGGAGCTGCAGCAGGCCTGGATCTGCTCCTCAGGGAGCTCCTGAATGAGGCCCCAGGCAGTCATGCAGGTGCCACGGTGGTGTCAGCCCAAAGCAGGACTGTGCTTAGGGCCACGTCTGCTTAGAGGGGCACACCAGGTGATGTTGTGCCCATCAGTAATAAACAAGTGGGCAGGGGGTTGTTTTTAATTTGGGGTTTTTTTCCAATGAAGTTTGGCATAATCTTTTAGAGATTAAAATAACGGTGTATTATGAAATAGCTCAATGAAAAAAAGATTTCCCTGACTTTCTTGCTTTTACACTAATTTCCATGGAAACTGCTTGTCTTGTCTTACGTGTCAAACTCTTTTTCTGTTCCATTGGAACTGTTTGATGAATGTCTTGGTCACTTGATGGGAAGTGTACTTTCTAGACAGCTTGATGAAAGTGTATTCAATAATTGATTAACTTACAGGGATCCATGTGAGAGCTGACCTAAGGTTTTGTAAGGGAGCTTTTTTGTTTGGGATGCCCAGAATACACTGAGTATTAATTAGAAGATCCTTGTTCTGGTTTGGATCCAGTTAAAGCAATTATAACCTTATAAGTAAAGCAAATTGCTGTTGTGACAAATACAAATGCAATTTTTGTTGACTAGGATTTCTACTATTTATTTTTATATTCTCTTTTCAGCACCTAAATAGCTCCTAAGTAGCCTTAGATAGTTTATAGTAGATGTCAAGCTCTCTTGTTCATTATAGAGTAAGCTTGGTTTTGTGTTTGCATACTGTTCTACTTCTAATTTCTGCATAGAATCTTGTATCTCATTGGTTCCAAATATATTTTAAATACCTGATCACTCTCAGACTTTGCAGATGGGTAACTTTATCAATACGTGAAATCAAAAACTAAAACCAAACCAAAAATCCAATAACATTCAGCTGGTTTCTGGAGAGAATTTATCTTAAAGATAATTTGGGAATCACCACATTATTTTAATAGATGTACACTGAATTCTTTCAGAAGTAATAACAGGTACTTGCATCTTTAGCAGTCATGGGTTACTGTGGTTTATATTTGCACTGAATATTCCAGTGCAAAATGCAATCATAGTTTCTGGGACAGGAGCCAAGCATTAGGCTTCCTTCTGTCATCTTCCAGTGGACAGTACATATCACTGTGATACAGTCATGTTTGCTTTTGCTCTGTCCTTTTCTATGGAAGGCTGAAAAATACTGCATTTAATCAAGTGTCACTGATAGGATGTTGTGTAATGGTTTTATGTGCTTGTCTTTACCTGGGTTATATCTCTGGCTTCTGATAGCACCCTTATATAGCTAGACTGTTCTATAAAAATTGAATTTCTGTCATCATTTGGTTATGTTTTTGAGTTAGAGAGGTTTTGAAGATGGCTCTGTGTTCAAGCATCTGATTTCCTCAATACTTTTTGACAATGTCTGTGCATGTGTCCTTAAGTCTCAGGTGCTCAGTCTTAAAACAGAATCATGCACTCTTTTAGGTTGGGATTGTATACCAGAGTAATGAAACAAGTTGAAGCTGGTAACATCTGTGTAACTGGTGAATTCCAGTGAGGTTGCTGGGTCTCTGAGGTAGATTGGTAAAGCAGGTGGATGTGTTAGGCAAAGACTTGATAAATCTGAATAGAAGGCTTGGTTTTGTTCTCAAAAATCTGCAGCAGAAAGCATTTTCACCTTGAGGAGTCTCTTGTAACAGGATCTGTGTGTGAATGAATGCTCTGTGTGGAGTTTCCTCATGTATCAACTATGTTTTTAAAGCACTAATTGCTTCCTGCCTGGTTTAGATCCAGTTTAATAATTATATCTCTTCACTCAGTTCTTTCATCTTTCCGACCACCCTTTCCTTTCCAGATACAAACCTAAAATTCCCTTAAATACGTGAAACTTAATTTTTTTCCTCATGCATTGCTTAGTCATCTTTGCCAGTTTTCCTTTGTAGCCCAAAGAGCAGTTTTTAATGCTGCTCTCTTAAAAATAGAAATGCTAAAATGCCCTGTAAGTTTTAAGAATCAGAAAGTATTAAGAAAACCTGTTCGTATGCATTGTTGTGCACTGTGCATTATGTATGTATGCTGGAGGCATATTTACAGCTACAGACATTGTATTGCTTATTTCCTGGTTTTATTTTCA
Source organism: Chiroxiphia lanceolata (assembly GCF_009829145.1). Lineage (NCBI taxonomy): Eukaryota > Metazoa > Chordata > Aves > Passeriformes > Pipridae > Chiroxiphia > Chiroxiphia lanceolata. Next base: position 15,523,751 of record NC_045646.1, on the reverse strand, counting down.
AAATAGATAATGGAATTAGATGAAACAAAAATACTAATTTTAATTTTTGTCTTTACAGGATTGATCTTACTGTTCTATCTGGTATTCTATGGCTTCCTAGCAGCACTCTTCACATTCACAATGTGGGTTATGCTTCAGACACTGAGCAGTGATATACCAAAATACCGTGACCGGATTTCTAGTCCAGGTAACACTGTATTTATTTTTTCGTAAACCTCTGTCTGATTTAACAGCTAAGTTTCATTTGAGAGCTTGTTGGAAGTGTGAACTACTTATGGGAAACTGTGATTATTCCTTAATTACTTGCAGGTTGCAAAGGTAAGACCTGATGTGAGGCAAGTGATATATGCTTATAGCATAAATTCAGTCAGCAGCTTTTTGTGTGTATGTTCTAATTTTTGCTGTGTTTTCCTCTAAGTTCTTTTCAGTTGAATTTGTCCTGTATCTAGAACACAATTTTACCTGCAAATCCAGAGAACATGCTGTTGGAGAAATGGGATTATAATTGAATCAAATTGCTTTAAAGGTACCATAAACCAGTTCTTTTGGCTGAGATGGACAGCCACCTTGATTAGTGTTTGGCACTTTGAAGAAGGTACAGGAAGGCTGTGCTGTGGGTGGGATCTGTGTAAGGTCTGTGGGAGTTTTTAGTACAGAATTAGGTAGTTTTCAATTGACGTGGAATGTCTGTGGATTCCAGGGCTTGTTGGCCTGTTCTGTAGGGATCCACTAAAGAGAGAGGGTCCTGTTGTGTGATGAAGCCAAGTCCATGTAACATGTAGCTGCCACTAAAGGTGGTGTCTTGCTTCCTGGAGCTGATGCTCCTTTTGTTTACATGCTCATCTGGTCCCACTGCTGGCTGGTTCAGAGAGCTGTATGTGACAGACAAAAGCCCTACACAAGTAAGAATGAGTAATAAGGTGGTTGTCTTTTTTTTTTCTTTTCCCTTCCACCGTTTTTTAACTTTTTTTTTTTTTTTTTAAATTGTTTAAAATATATCACAAAATTCTGACATAGGCTCTGTTTTGGTATATCTCCATATTGGAAAAATATTAAGAATTTTCACTCTGAAAGATTTAAAAATTGATTCTGTGTACTTTAACTACACCAAAGAGATTAGTGTGTTCTAGTAACTGTTTCTGGAGAATGTGTAAGTATTTGATTTGTATATGCAACTTAAATGGTCTGGCCACTTGAACATTTGATATCTCAGTTTTTCTAATAACTTGTCTTTTTAGGGACCGAATTTATGTTTAAAACACAAAACTAAATGGTGCAATATTAATATTTTGGTGGAAGTGAGACAACTTTATTTTAAAAACTACTTTCCCCTTTCTCTAAGCTCAGCACTCTTAAAATTGACCAACATCTTGTAGCTGCATCCACACTTAAGATGATACAGTAATCTTTGTGTGAGCAAGCCACAGTTGGACCAATGTGATAAACTTCTCTGGATTCTGAACAGAATTTGTTTGGTGTAGTATTCTGGCCTTCTCTAACAAGTGTTGTCTTGTAAGGGATTTTGAGGATTTGTGTTGTTTTTTCAAGCTAAGAATGGGCTAGATGCTGCAAAGAATAATTTAAAAAAAAAGAAAAAAAATGGGGAAAAAAAGAAGGTGGCTTAGTTGACCATTACTCCCCATTTCCATTGTGGAAGTCAGAACCTCGGTAGTGGATGGAACTGTGAGGAGCTGTGACTTAATACTGGACTTGAATGACATTTCTCTCTTGCAATTCAGGGTATTTTCCTTGACTTTGAAATAAGTCATAGGGGATGTTTGTTTAAAAAGTTATTTATGCCACAATTAGTTTTTAATTTAAGAATTCCTATAACATTTCTGAATTAAATCTTTTTATTAACCATGTCTTTAGTAGCTCATACATAAAAGTTAATAAAATTGCTTGTCTCTGTTTCAATGTTCCTCTTTAACTCTGTCATTTTTCACTTGCAGTGAAACATGTAATGTTCCGGGCTGTAAGACTTTAAATTATAAAAACAAACTCTACACACAAAACCTGGATGGCGTAGGTCAATGGTTTTACTCTTGTTAAACATATTTGGAAATCTCACAATTGATTTATTTTACAATTTTTATTTTACTTGCTTTGTACACTGGGATATAAATCAGATCCAGATGATTTTTTTTAAATCCCTCTTGGAATTGTAATATAATGTAAAATCTCTCTTACAGTCTTAGATGTGATCCTGTGCTGAGGCTGTTAATTCTGATCCTTTAGAAGAGCCCAAATCCTGCATCTCTCTCAGTCTATGCATCAGTCCTTCATATAGCTTTTTCTGTAGAATTCACACCATAGTCTTTAGGCAGACTGTGATCCACTGAAATTCAAGTAGTCCTTTCCTCCTAGGATGTTTCTGAAGTTCCACTGAAGCAATAAATCTCTCCAAATTATTGTTTCATTCACTGATGACTAGTTGAATTATTTTGTCATTATTCCCTTTGAAAAACACATAGATAATAATAATAATAATCTCTTATCCCTCAAAAGCCCTTGGTGTGTAAAACCTCTTCAGTGATTTTTCAGCCCTGCTAATAATTATCTTGTATTTTGTTGAATCCCAGATCAGTGTAAAGGCCAGAAAATGTAATGGTACAAAGCAATCTGCAGTTAAAATAGTATTTGTAGGTTTGCATGGACTGTCAGTCATTGAAGCATTTAGTTGTGGCTTCCATGGAAATAATATAACTGCTGCTATTGCAGAAAAGAGGATCTGTGATTTATTGGGAATCTTATAAAAGAGCTAGAGTAAAAAAGCATTAAATTATATCTGGATTTTTTTTTAGAATCTGAAAGATGTTTGTCTGTGATAAATGTTTAGTATGTATCTTTATTATTTCCCAGTTGAAAGTATTTGTAAGTAAATCCTGCCTTCATTTGAGAAGCTTGGTCATTTCTATAGGTGAAGCCTTAGACCTGCACTTTTGGTATGCTTTCAAAAACCTTACTGTGATTGATTACCTGCAGTATAACATATTAAGAATCCAACATTAAGACATGTTTTCCATCTTTATCTTCCCATTGCGCTCTTATCTTAAATGTTTAGTTTATATTCAGAAGGCCTGATTTATTTAGTTTTTTGGGGGGAGATGAATTTTGTTTTCTGCCTTAAATTCTATTCATTTGGGAATCTAGTTTTAATTGGTTTTGCCATATAATAGGAAACTGCGTGGGATCCTAAGCTGATACAATTAGTTGCTGTAATTGCAACTTCTTTATGCCAAATTTGACTTTGATCAAACCATTTTAATATTCTAACTTAGGAAAAAGTTAATCTGATAAAATATAGGTTGGTATTTTGGGGGTTTGTGTTGGTTTTTGTTGGGTTTTTTTTTTGGTGGGACTGCAGTGTCAGTTCTCAGCTATACTTGAAGAGACAGATGCATGGACACTCACTTCTTAATCACAGCTGCTGGGTTTTTATCTGTGCTAATTATTTATATTAAATTAAAATTACCTTAAGATGCTGTGAATAAAGCAATCAGTCACACACCCTTTTTTGAGGAGATTTTGAACTCTTCTGCAGTGTCTGGTGATGTGGTGCTATTTCATCTGCTGCTGAAGCTGTGATGAATAATAGAAGCATTGGCTGTCTCTGTTAGTGACAACTCCTGATGGCACAGGCTGGGTATTAGCAAGGAGTGTGTCTTTTGCTTTCACCTGCTACAGAAAAATCCCTAAGATTTAACACTGCACCTTTCTTGAGCCATGTGCTGGGAGGAAGGACAGTTCAGCTCTGTGAAGGGCCCACCCACACTCCACATGTGCCTTTTTCATCCATTGGCCAAACGCTCCAGCCCTCGGCAATCCATGTCGATGTTCCTGCTGCCAGCCCTGGCTGCCTGGCTGGGGGGGTTCCTGCTCCTCCAGCCCTCGGCAATCCATGTCCGTGTTCCTGCTGCCAGCCCTGGCTGCCTGGCTGGGGGGGTTCCTGCTCCTCCAGCCCTCGGTAATCCATGTCCATGTTCCTGCTGCCAGCCCTGGCTGCCTGGCTGGGGGGGTTCCTGCTCCTCCAGCCCTCGGTAATCCATGTCCGTGTTCCTGCTGCCAGCCCTGGCTGCCTGGCTGGGGGGGTTCCTGCTCCGGTACCCAGAGCCAGCAGCCAAGTGGAGCCATAGTCCCACTGGGAACGCTGGTGCTGCAGGGCCTGGAGGCAGCTCCGGAGCATTCCTGGGGCCTGGCTGAGCCATCCACCTCTCCAGGGACAGGGGCCCAGGGCTTCATGAAGTGTCTTGTGTTCTCCGTGAAACAGATGGTGCCTAAACTTTCTGTTTGAGGACATGGAGGAGAAGAACAGAAACTACCTTGGCTTGTCTATTTTGATTGGGGTAACTTTCAAGCCATCTTCATGCACAATCAAGATTTTTAAAATGCTTTTTTGTGTGAGTTTCTATGAAAGAAATACAATCATAGCTTCACTCTATACTGCCTGAAGCTTTGAACCATTGCTTGAACTGAAGGCTTTCTGGGTCTGGTTTTGGGTATTTTTTCAATTATTTAAGTTTAATTTGCTGAGTATGGAAAATAGGAAGTGAATTGGTAAAAATCTTTGATTAAAGCTGATTAAGCTGCTAATTTCGCTTTTCCTAATCACTTGGGTTTGCTTTGTGAATTGCAGCTATGCACTGGGTTGGATTTAAATATTAATTAACGTAATGTTGATTTTGATAACTGGCTTCAAATACAAACTACCTTCCAGTACTGTGGAATGTAAGGGTAACCCTGATGTTTCTTTACAGATGCACATTTTCCAGTTTATGGGTATATTGAATAGGTTGGAGTGGTGTAGGAAAGAGAAGTCGTTTAGTTCCTAACTTGCACTTTTTCTTTTTAAGGACTTATGATCTCACCAAAGCCAGACACCGCATTGGAATTTTACTTTAACAAGAGTGACAGCCAGTCATATTTGGAATATGTTACTACACTTAAAAATTTCCTTGAATGTAAGTTACTTCAAACTCCAAAAGTAATTCAGGAATCTTTGTGTTGAGAACATTACTTTCATTTTTTGCTTGTAGTTACTAGTTGCTAATGGAGACCCTTGCAAGTTCAGGATTACTGCAGATATGTGTGTTTTTAAAGTATATACTTTACAGAAGAAGGTAAGTATTGATGCCTGTATTGGACAGGGAGCCCTGGGCAGGAGGGATAATGGAGTACATAATGGAGAGTTTTGTCTCCTAGTCCAGTGTTTTGGTGTCATGGTTATTTAAATACCGTAAGAAGTAGAAATTACATATGCCAAGAGAATGTAATGTAAAATAACATACATCATGTATTTGGAGGCAAAGTTTATCAAGACTTACCTGATTAATCTTAACCTAAATGATTTGACAACTGAGAATCCTGTAGCCTTAAGACCTTAAGTGTCTATTTGAAAAAATAAGGCACACAAAGATTAAATTAATTGCAATTTATTACTTTTCACCCCGATACATAGTATTTATGGGCAGTAATATTAAAATACTGAATTTAGAACACAGAGAAAAGGTAACACGGGCAAGACTGAAGGATGGCAAAATCATTAGTTTGTCATGTGTTATTCTATGTATGTGCCTGCATGTACACTTATTCTACTAATACAGAAATCAATTAAAATATTAGTAAGTTTAACCCCTTAAAAGTTGTAAATCGGAACTGAGAAGGTGCTGTGTGCATGAGTTGCTTTGTTAGCTACACAAGCTATTCTTGGATCTCTCCATATTCATAGTTTTGGTGCCTACTAAAAGCTTCTATGAATAGGCTTTTCTTTCAGAGCTCAGCCAAGGCTCCTGGGAGGAATGCTGCATGTCATGATTACCTGCCTCCTGCAGTTTTGTGGGTTTTGCATCGAGGATGAACTTTCCCTTTCTCCATTTTACTTTGTTAATGAGGGGGGATGGAGCGTAAGGGAGGGGAAACCCCCCCAAAAAATCCTTAATGTGAATAGATTAGCATTTGTGGCAGTGTGATCTGTGTACTCGCAAAACACAAAGAAACAATTTGGGATCTTAGTATAAAACCAATTATACTACCTGATGTAAATGTAGAGGCCATTTAATATTACTTACTGAAGTATTTGAAGTTTTCCTGTGCATTTGTAAAAGAAACATGTGCAAACAGAAAACTGGTTCAGTTTCCAGGTAAAAACTTGATTGTTTATATTTTAATATGTTATTAGTTTAGAACATGTAATAAGTTTATGTACAGGAATTTATGAAGTTGTGACTATTGTTACAGTTTGAAAAGCAAGACAGTATTACTTCTTTTGTAATACTCTTTTTATTCTTTCATTCAAGTGCAGTGCCACTTCTTGATAGACTTCAAAAAAGTGTTTAAGACGGATGTAAGAGACAGTGCTCTGAAAATAGTTCTTTGAGAGAACTCTTTGACAAGTAACACTTGTCAAATTATATACTTATATAGGCATCAGCAGGCTTTGGCTGCTTATTTGTTTTCTACCAATTGACTTATAAGCTATTTCTGTTTCATAGCATACAATGAGTCAAAGCAGTCCCAAAACATAGATTGTACACCAGGAAAGATTTTTGAGCAAAATGATGTTGCTGTTAAAAAGGCCTGTCGATTCAACCTCTCTGATCTGGGGCAGTGCTCTGGAAAGGAAGATACGAATTTTGGGTATTCCAAAGGAACTCCCTGTGTGATTGTGAAAATGAACAGAGTAAGTGCCTGCTTCTTTTTAATTCTTATTATAAGTTCTCCCAACTACTGCTGTATGAAAAATGACTGTAGAAAGGACTGAAATAAGTGTTCAGTTTGCTACTTGAGATATTTGCATTTCTAGAATAGTGTAATTTACTGAAAGGTCTGGCAATTCATGTTTTCAGAGAGTAGAGTGAAGTGAGCTTTTTGAGCTTTCTAATACTTAGAAGTATTGGCTTTGACTACTTGCATCAAAATATCTGAATCCCCTGTTTTAAGAAGTAATTTGCTTTTTGCTTTTGCTTACTGTTCTATAAAATGGATTCTAGACCACTCTGCAAGTAAAGTATGTTTTACTTCATATGTGTGGTGCAGAAATCTAGCTAGGATGTAATGCATTCTGTAACTCCTAAACTATGAAAGGTGATGAAAACTTCACTAAGTATTTGACTTTTTAGTGATGTTACACATTACTTGAATTGCTAATTGGTTGAACCGTTAATGCTACATGCTGAATATAAAATAACAGTCTTTTCTGTGGCTACTGTAACTATTTGAGTTAATTTGAGTAAACTGTTTAACTTAACAATACTTTAAATCTTTGCCCTAATTTAAAATTGTGTTCAGGTAAAAATGACACTGAATAGATTTACTCCCTGTATGAACGCTGTCATTTAATGAGGTGAAAAGTCAAATTCAGTCTGTGAAATTGGAAAGGGGGAAAAAGATCTGTAAATATTGTAACCTTCTCTCCTTTAGATAATTGGATTAAAGCCCGAAGGAGAACCACGTATACAGTGTACACCTAAGGTCAGTCCTGAATGTAAGAAATAAGTGTGTAGTTAATTTTCCTTATGAGTAGGATGAATAGTGAAGTAATTTATTTCACTCTTTCCTTCTTGTTAGAGACTTCGTATTTTTGTTTGGTTTTCATCTTGCTGTATGTCTAATTTAGTTTTAGTGTCTTTAATTTCTTCAGTGTACTTATAAAAATATTTTTCAGTTGTTGTTCATTCATCTTTAAATGTGTTTGAGCTACCTGTCTTGCTGTAGAGTTGTGGAAAATACATACATGTTATTTGTCATCTTATTTATTTATTGTGAGTTATATTTTATTTTCTCATTTCATAACCTATATTTTTATTTTTTCTCCATGCTGCAAGTGCACCTTAGACAGTTTTGTAAATGATGGGTAAGACACTGTGTGTGGAAACTAATGTTACTGCTCAAGTAAAAGTTGCCTTCAAATCAAGTATAAACTACTCACAATAACAGCTAATTATGCATATTTGTTATGTACCAATGGATTTCTACAGAATGTTTTATGGTAATTATAATAATTACTTTGACTTACGGATATTTTTCCTAGACTGCTGGGGGAACAGTGAAACCCTTGGTAAATTTGCAGCTTGAGCAAAGGGTGCAGTCCTGGCTTGTAGCTGGAGGTGACTGGTAAAAATGTAGGCTGGGAAATCAGTTAACAAGACAAATACTCGTAAGGTTTCTGCCTTCTTCCTGGGTACCTGTGGTAGGCATAGGTTTTAATACTTGATTTTTGTGGAGTCTTTGAAAGTTTTGATCTCTCCATGACAGTCCATTGCAAGCAAAGGTGATTCCTTTTCTTATTTGAGACTGATTTCTTTGCTTCCATTTTCAAAAAAGATGTTGTTCTCTTGAAGGAATTATTTGGTTTTTAGAATAAAGGAATTAAGCTTCTTCTAATAGTCTTTCTTCTTTGACTTGTCTAGTTTATAATTTTTTCATAATGTGATAACCCAAACTGGACAGAGGTTGTCCTCTAGCTGAGCTATGGTTAATGGCACAGTTTCTCCCTTTGTAATCACATTGGAAATAATAAGTGTCTCGAGGTGAATTTGCTCTTTGTAATACACTGAGTCTTTATTTTAATTGTTCTAATATTTAGATCTTTCTTTTGGTTATTTTCCAGTCTGTATTTGTAGATGTGAGTTCTTGAAGTTGAATTTCATATTACTATTTTTGATCCCTGCTCTGTAATTCTTTATCATAATTTTAAAAGGATCAAGTTCTCTGAAGTGTTTTGCACTACTTACAGCCTGGTCCCATCAGTGAATGAACTTAGTTTTGCATCTCACAAGTCCTTATTGAAAACACTGAATGGGGTCCAGGACAATCATCTTCATTTCCACCTGAAATGCCTTGTGGTGTGTTGAGAGCTAATGTTCAAGTGATTTATAAAATATTGATGATAATCCTATTTTATGATGATTCTATTTCTTCAGCTTTTTTGTATGGATGCTCTATGAGACAGTGGTAGAAGCTGTAGTAAGCAAATTACAGATGATCCTTTTTCTATCCTCTTAGCTGGTTTCAGTAGGAAAAGAATAAGTTTGATAACAACTTAGTTGACTTTTTCTATCCTCTTAGCTGGTTTCAGTAGGAAAAGAATAAGTTTGATAACAACTTAGTTGATAATGATGGGCTTTTTTACTATTTTGTTTACCCTTTGAGATACTTTGAAATAAATAATATGTATTTTTTTCTATAAGTACAAATTACTTAGCAAATTTATTTAATAAAGATAGAATATAGTTAGAAGGTCTCTGATGATGAGCTAAGCAGGGTCATCCTAGAGCACATGGCACAGGGTTGGGTCCAGACAGTTCTTGAATATCTCCAGTGAGGGAGACTCCAGCACCTCTCTGGGCAACCTGTTCCAGTGCTCGGTCACTGCACAGTAACAAAGTTCTTCTCAGGTGGAACTTCGTGTGCATCACTGTTGTGTATACTGAGAGCAATTTGGGCAAGTGTCTGCCTGGACTTAACACCATCTGACTTTTAAATGGAACTTCAGTTTTTACAAGTGTCTCACATGCAAAATGAGGTTAATAGCTTCTCTCTGCACATCCTGCCAGTCTTTGTCACCTGAAATATCATTTAAATTTTTCAGTGTGAAATCTATGTTCTTCAGGCATTCTCCTGTAAGGCAATTCTTCTTTCTTCTCCCTGTACTTTTTCTATGGGATTTTTTTTTAAATGGGAAAATTAAAAAGGTAGATCTGTGATTTCAAAATCAAATTTTGATTTCAAAAGCACACTTACAGTTGGGGATGCTTCTGCCTCTGCCCTTTTAGTGGTGTCCATCATCACTGTATTTGTCTGTAGGTTCTGTTCACGGTGTCAGACACTAATTACAGCTGGTTCTTCCTTCTGCACCCTGGAGGAATTGATCTGCTGTAGTCTTGGTGATCTCCACGAAGCAAAACAAACCAACACAAGATGGTGTTTCCAAGAAGTTTGAAGATCAGCGTTTTAGGTCTTTTTTTTTGGGCTGGAGATGTGCAGTTTCATGTGCACTGGAGCATCTTGTTGCAGTATTCTTTCAAGTTAAAACTACCTCTATTGAAAACTGGTAGATTTGATGGGAGGTTTTTTTTTTAACTAAAGAAAAAAAGCCTTAATTCTGAAATACATTCATTTCTTCTGTTTAGTGACCATCTTGACTTTGTACTAGGTATCACTTTCTATTGTACAAGAATGAAGAATGGTTGTATGAACAACACTACATGCCTTGCTCCTGTCAGCATAGTCAGGATCTGAGTTAACCTGCTTTTTGTGACAGAAATCTTTGTTGGTTTACAGTTTCCACTAATGCATACTGCTCTTTATCTTGTGCAGTGATACCATTTCTTCTTCTCAAGTTATTAATAGACCATTCCTGCCCAAGTTCTTTCCTTGGGTCTTTGTATATTATTTTAATATCTGGAAAATTATTCTTTCTGAGACACAGTTTTAATAAAGACCAAGTTAGTGAGGTAAAAGTCCCATCTGTCCAGCTAAATTTTCTTATTTTAGATTTGCTGTCAGCAACTCTTTGTGGAAACTAAAGGGTAAGCAGATAAAGTGACACTCTCTAGTGGACTGATTCTTGGAGTTCTTCAGCAAAGGCAGCTTGTTTAGGTGTTTTTTGGTTTGTTTTTATTTAATTGTATAGGGATATTAATTAGAATTAATTATTAAAATCCCAAACCCCACAGCAGTTGCATGAGACAGGCAGCTGCATGTCCCAGAACCCCTCTGTTATTGCACTGGTAGCCTAATGCCTATATAGTTCTGACTGCATGCATACCTTGTGTTTAGCTGCTCCAGAAAGCACTATTTATCTTTCCTGTGTTGTTCTGATTATTTAACCGTTATTTCAAAAATATATTTGAAAAATTAGTATTTTTGGCTGCATGAGCTTCAAATAAAGTATAATGGTGAAAAGCAACACATTTCTACTTAGCAATTATATTTGCTAGCTCAAGGTTCAAAATACTTAATAAACATGTATTGAAGAATTGCAATAATTTAGACTGAGGAACGGGAATGTGGCCATATCCTAAAAAACATGTTGTATGTTCTTTTAAGGAGGTCAGAAGAAGGTGATCTTAAGCTGTGGTTTGTTCTTTACTATTTTTTGATCTTACTGGAGTTGTCTTCTGAACTTTGTAGAGTACCTGTTCAAAATCACAGCTGTTGTATGTGGTAGTATAGAAAAGGCCATGACAGTTGCTGATACACTTTGAACTTGTGTATTACACTGAACAAGCAGTGATGGTCTGAAGATACATTTAGTATTGGGGGGGATTGTTTTAATGGCATTTCCCTTGATTATGTAATATATTTATCTCATTACAGAAAGTCATGTTAGATGTGGGCATTTCCTAGTGGTTTGACATCCTGCCAGGATACACAATCCTGAAGAATACTGTGTGTAGGGAGAGGTGTCTGTGTCTGGACTGCTCAGTCACATCCACATATTTGTTGTATCTCACAGATTGAGCGACTCCTTAGTCAGAAATTAGGCAGCAACTTTGTAGGTAGCTACTTCTTATTCCCAGATTTGGGATTGTAGGGGACAGTTGAGTGAGAAGGAATGCATGTGTATATGTTGTTCCTCTGAGGTGGGGATGACACAGAAGTCTGGTAACATCACCATTTTAAACTTGGATTTCTTTTTAGGTGGCCCATATTTGAAGGAAACATCCAGGCTTGCTTGTGGATACTTGGGATTTTAGTTATATAGGGGTGATTTTTGGTTGTTAAATTATTCATTACAATGAATGTCCTCTTCCCCCTTCGCCATTTCTTTGACTCATAAGAAAAGCATGAAGGCAAGCTGTCTTGATTGCTAATTTAAATAGTACTGTTAATCCTTACTGTAGCAGATGTGTGCAGCATGTAACTATTTGCCAAAAATAAGTGTATTTTAAAAGTTATTCTATAAGTTTGTAGGTCAGTTGCCTTTTTTTTTTTTTTTAGGTATCTTGTGTTTTATCATTGGGTTATAGTTCTAATTTTGTGTTCAATTCTAGCAAGCAGATGTTAACTTTTGCTTTTTTTGCTGTCTCCAATTACAGGATGAAGGCATGGTTGCTATAACTTATTTTCCTCCTCATGGTCTGATAGACTTGATGTACTTTCCATACTATGGGAAAAGCTTGCATGTAAGTCTGCCTTAATGATGGTCTTCATGTGGTGAATGTTTTGGTTCTGTTTGCATTTACAGTTAGCAAGATCAGATTGATTCTGAAGTTTGAACTTTGTAATGAGGTACTCATAAGGAATATTTGATATGCAGAAATTGCACAGTGGTTGATGAGATTAGAGATGCTTTCTCAGACATGAGGAAATAATCTGGGCATTGTCCTAATGAAGAAGTGGCTGTAGCATCAGTACTGAGAGCATCTGCTCTTTTTTAGTCACCGATATCCTTGTGGTCCAGGATGGTTATTTGTCTTTTGCTGCTCAGTACAATGAGCCAGACTCGCTGACCTTAGAGAATGTTCCCTTTTTTAGATGATCTGATATAGTTAATGAGGATGCTGACCCTCTTGCCTCCCAAATTTTTGTTGAGTAGAAGTACATCTGTTTTCAGAACATCATAAAAATTTGTGTACTTATTCAAAAAATCTTGGTGGTTACAAGACTTCTCTCCCTGAGGAAACATGGGAATTTCAGTTCTGATTTTTAGAAAATTCAGTACCTCAAGTATGCTATCACCCTTACAGCTGGAAAGTTTTGAGGGTGCCTTGCCTTGCTGCATTTCCCCCTCCCAGTCTGAAGTTCATTGGAGCACAGGAAAATTTCTCATGTAGTAAAACCACTATCCAGTGAAAGCAGTTACTTCAATCTACTTCTAGTACTTCATATTAAAGATTTTAGCACATCCCCTTCCATGACATCACTTTTTGCAAAGGAGACTGAGTATTCTGTAGTGTTTCCTCTGGTAGACAAGATGCCTAAAAGCAACAGAAATGTATTAAGGAGTCCTTTAAATTAATGAGGGGGAAAAAAATCTTAACACGGGATTTTATTCAATTAAAATTTGAGGCTTATGTTTGTATAATACTGCAGTGTTTTATTTAGTCCATTACTTATGAATTCTTACCAGGAAAATAAATAATTTTGCTTAATCAGCAGTCAGCAGTATTGACCTAAAAATATTAATAAATTATGGGAATACTTTATGAACATTGGATGAAATGCTGCCTTAACAATGTATAATAAATAAGCTCTTATTTAATTCATAAGCACTTTACAAGAGTAATGGACTTGGATATGAGGTATAATATTGTGTTGACGAAAAAAAATAATTGGTTCTGCTCTCATTTTTAAATTTTAATTCTTATTATAAGGGAGCAAAGTCAGCAGTTGTAATTGTTCCACCAAATATGACTGACCAGGAAGGATACTGTCAGGATGTTCAAGGAAAGGTCTCTGTGTAAAACTACCAGAGAACACCTTTTAGAATGGTTTCTTGCTGAACAAACAACAATGGCATAGGGTAGGAGGGAAGCTGATTCATTGGCATTTGTTGAATCACACTTAAAACCTTGCTAGAAAAGTTAGATTCTACAGCAATTACACCCACCCATCCCCAAACCAAACCCAACAGAGACAACAGAATGGATTGGAAGGAAGATACTGATTTCTGAGGTTGTTTCAAGTGGAGGTTTCTGGAAAAATTGGACCTAATATAATAGAAAAGGGTAAAGACATATGCTTCTTGAAGATAGTGTGAATTAAATTATCTTTAATAGATTGGTTAAGAAGTAGTATGAAGAATGTTTACCTGACTAACTTGGAAGAAAAAGTGTCTTACCTGAGTCAGGTTGGGCTTTGAAAAGTTGGGTTCTTAATTAGTTTTTTTCTTAACTGTTCTGATGGATTAGATGTTAATTTAATGCTAACTTACTCTGGTCTCTCAAATATTTTCCCCATCTTTCTGTTTACTAGGCTCACTATTTACAGCCTCTAGTGGCTGTTCAACTAGCAATTCACCCCAACAGTACCAAAGAAGAAATAGCAATTGAGTGCAAGATCCTGGGCTCACCTAATTTAAAAAACGAAGATGACCGTGACAAGTTTCTGGGACGAATTACCTTCAAAGTTCAGATGTCTGAATAGCTGGAGTAAATATTCTCCACAGAGTAAATGTTGTGTTGTCTGTTTTGTATCAGCTGGACATGCCATTCTTAGGATATGAGACCACCTTGGAGAATGTTAAGGTGGTTTATGGCGTTCAGGGTAGCATAATAATATGCTTCCAAATTGTATGTTTAAAATCCCTTAAAATAAATGCCTATCCTGCTTTTGCCTGCCCCATTGGAACAGTGTACAGACTATAGTTATGTCATAGGGACCTGTAAATAGCTGTTTTCAAACACATAATAATGGTGACCTTTGTCCTGTTTCTAAAACGTGGTTTTATCCCCCAAGTGAGTGTCTCAAGCTTAATGTGCTGTGCTCTGTAAATATTGTATTGATTTAACACTGGTTTAACTGTCATATCTCAATGCTGACACAGTTAGAGGGATAAATAATAAATGGTACCTGATTGACATAGTGAGTTCTTTGTAAGAGTAAACACCTCCAACCTAAATTGTGTGGATGGGAGTGGGTGGGTGGATGGATGGCTGAGTGGAGATGCCTTAAATTGTAGACTGGGTGGCGTGGGAGAATTGAAATGAGTTTTAAGAGTTGGTATGGATTTCTGAAAGTAAGTGCTCAACTAGTACTTCCTTGTGCTTGTCACTGTGCAAGTATTGTGTACATGTAATACTTGGTATAGAGTTTGGTGTTCTAGCTGAGGAATTGAATCTTTCTTTGTGTTGTTAATTGCTTGTAATATGTGGAGCACAAATAAAATCTATACAATATTTTAAAACTTTTTAGTTCAGAAATATCGATAGCAAACAGTTTAAATTGTTTAGGGTCATGGTAACAATTGTACAACAGAGCTGCTTGAAAAAAGTGGCTTCACTATTGTGGGAATAGGCTTTCATTTTCCAATTAAAAAGTTTTCTGAAGAACCTCTGTTTATGAAAAAAAAAAAAAGGAAAAAGAAAGGATTGTCTTGATTAAACATTCCTGTTTAATTTATATATCTGTTTCGTTGCATCATTTTAACATGTCTCATGTCTTCATCTGCTCTTTCATCTTGGACTTTGTGTGTATTTCATCATCATCCATTTAGAAAATTGACATCATCAGCTGCTTCATGGAAGTATCCTGTTGACCTGCAGTGGATTACCTGCAGTGTAACTCCAAAGGCAGTTGCTAAAATGCCTACAAACAGACTGGTTTATTTGTGCCTGATACTCACATTAAACCAGGCTGACCCATTCCATTTGGCTGTAACTTTGGCAGCTGTGCTGACATGTGATTTATGCTACTCTTCCCCAGGGTTTTTGTTTGGTTTGGTCTTGGGGGGTGTGTTTTTTTGAGCACATGGTCCACATTCTGATGTCTTCTTAATATTAAAGATCACAGCAAATCCACATTTGTGTAAATACCTGTACGTTCTGCTAGTTAGGCCTAAATTTGTTACTTAATAGGCTTTTTTACCTAATTGTTACAGTGGTTTTTAATATTTTATTTTATTTAAACAAATTAAATGAAGGATTTCTAAATTTAAAGATCCAGTCTTAATGCCCTGCTTTAAAAAAGTTTGAGTCCAGTCTAAGCCACATTAGTGAAAAACTTTTAACAGCTGTGCAAGTTTACACTGGTGCACAGTTGGAGGAAGCTGCTCTTAATGGGACTTGAACAGTGTCTTAAACCTCATTAAAAATAGATTTATACTGATCTGATACCATTCAGCATGCTTTTTGTTGTCTACAAAAGAAAGTTGTTGTTCCTACAATATGCAATGGATATTTTTGTAATAATGGCATGCATTAATACTGAATGAGATGTTCTTTTAACATATTCCATTACTAATGTTTTAAATGATGCACTTTTAGAGCTGGGATACCTGGCTTCTTAAAGATATGACTAATTGCTTCTCCGTGTATTAATACTGCCTGAAAGTATTTTAATAGTTGTGAGGGAACTTAGATGTTGCATCTGACAATGAAAAGGATTCGCTTCATGTAAAAACTTTTCACATTTGTGTTCACTTAGGAATGGTAAGAACTTCTGGAAAAACACTCAGTTTTCAAATGAGCTTGTTTTTTGCAACAATTTCTCTTTTGACTTATCTATATAGACAAAGCATGAAATGGCAACTCTTCACCAGCACTTTTCAGACAGGTAAAACTCAATAAACTCCTGTTCTCCCTAGATTCTGTACAAGTGTTTGTTGTTTTGTTGTTTGGGTTTTTTTTTTTAAATTTAAACACATAAGGATTATCAGTTGGGGGAGGGGGGAGAAATAAACTTTTGAAAGGGTTCAGCTATCAAAATTAGCATGTAAAACCTAAGTAGGTAATGAGTCTAGTCTTAAACTATTTAATTAAACTGAACTGGTTCTGATGTTTATTTCTGGGTCTCAAGTAAGTAAATGATGCAGCAGTTACCTGATAGTAAACAGGTGTATAGACTGTTAGGATAGAATACAATTACTGATTTCCTTCATGTGAATTTTACAGTAAATTAGACTTCATTTTAAATTATGATTAAAGATTTAAATTTACTACTTTGTTACCAGAAACCTGAAATGTTAAACTTCTATACTGTTAAATACTTACTTATTTAGTGTCTTTTAATTTTAAACATTGTGAAATTGCCTGTTGTTGCAGGTTCTGTTTTTCATACCACCTTGACAACCCCCTGGTGTCCAAGTCAGTTGAGGTACCTTCTCCCTGCCATCGCTCCCCGGGGTTAGAGGGGAAGCTGGAGACAAGATTGTTGAGACACAAAGTCAGCTGCAGGCTTTACTTACATCCATCATGCAGTAGATAAGATGATCCCTTGAGGACAGATGACATTCAGCCCTGACTTGCAGTTACTTCCAGCTGGGGATGATGCTGCTTCTAGGACACTAGTAATGAAAAGCCTTTCCTTTTGTGCTGAAATGTCTACTCTAGTAGTTGCCCAGCAGCAGAGAGAGAAAACCCAAATGCAAAGGAAGAGTTGGAGACTAAAGGAGTTGTGAATCAGTATAGAAACAAAACCAGGAGTGGGGAGGAGGGTACTGGTTTTTGTGGTTTTAATACCCTGCCTCTGTAGTAGGAGATTTAGAAATGAAAAATATATTTTTCTGCATTAAGCCCTGCTGGCTGATTCCCTACAATTTTTTAAATGCAGTGTTCTCAGGAACCTGGCACTGAACCTGGATTTGCCCTATTTCAGGATTTTTTCTACCTCTCTTTGAAGCTTATTCATCATAACTTTTGGAGGGTATGAGTCAAATAGAACTTGAAGCTGAACAGGAACTTTGCATTCAGAGAGTACTCTTGGGTCTTCTTACAAAATTAGATGGGTCTCCTGTGATGAAGAAAAAAGATTTAATTGTGTAATTTAAGGTTTACTGGAAAAATAGTAAATGCTAAAAGTATGTGGGCAGCTCTGAGTATGGATTTCAAAACCTCAGAATACTTGAAGCTTCAATTTTTAACTTTATGCAATTATTCAGAGCTTCATCTTCCCTGCTAGTGAAACAAGCATCATCTTGCTGGTTGGGCAGTTTGTTAAAACACATCAGCATTCACACTAAGTCTATTGTCAAATTGTTGAAGCTTTTTAATGAATTTTTTTAATGTTTGTAGTCAGTATACCTGAAAACTAGTGCTTTTATAGAAAAAATCATTCTGTTAATATAATCTATCATGAAAAATCTTTAATTTAGATAGATATTTTTTTTTCACTGTGTTAATAAAATATTCAAGGCATAGATGTGTTCAGAAACAACTGTTCAGTTTTGCCTGTAGGTCAGATCTAGCTCTGCCTGGTGAGAGGAGAAGCAACTTTACCTACAGTGAGCAGAACTCTGGTCTCCCTTTGCTACAAGCTGTTGCAAACTTGGAAAGGACCTGAGGTGATTTTGTGTTCTACCCATGTACACTGGGGGAATATCATTATTTCATTTAGTTCAGCCCACTTTCCACATGAATACTGACTTGTTGTTCTGGTTTGATATTTACTTCTTTAGGCAACAGTAAAGAACACGTGGGGTTTTCTTCCAGCTTCCTTTTGAAGAATATCCCTTCTATGCTGGAAGCTTTACTTGAATTAGTTGCCCTTTAGTTAAAACATGTAAACTGTCATCGTCTTGTTAGAAGAGCATTTTAATACTAAAGATTGGAGTGAGTTCCTCTATAGGATCCTTCCTACAGTTTTTCTTCCTGTCTAAATGGGAGGGAAGAAAATTGGAGAAAAGCTAAGCTGATTAAACTTAAGATGACTTAAGTCTGTTAAATTTGTCACTGATTCTTGATGTAAAATCAGTGTAACATGAGGGGTATCAGAAGCTTGCATGTCACTGTGTAGTTTGTTTGGATCAGAAAGATTTTTTTTTTTTGTCTCAAATGTCAGGCAAGCACCTAAGGAAAGCCAGTAAAGAAAATTTCCAAGTTTTGTTCACTAACTTGTGCTTAAATCTTCTTATGTGCTGCAGCTCTGAACCGTGAGTATTGCGTGGAGCTGTGGAAGCAGTGCCTCAGCTTGATTTTTCATTACCTGAAGGGAGTTTAATCTGGATTTGGTAACAATTCCTTAAAAGAGCTGATGGATATCAATGTATTTGAAACAATAAGTCCATATTTAATTTTACAAAGTACACTTAGCTGTGTATATTATGTGTTAGAGAGGACTGTCATCTTCTGAATCTGCTTTACATTGTGCGGAATAAAAACGTGTCCTTCCAGCACACAAATGTTATGTGACTTGTGAGCATATTACTGCTATTTCTGTTTTTCTGGCACAAGAGAGCCCCTACAGTGATAACTCCTCCAGGGTTTATTGTCCCTAACAAGGTCTCTCTTAAACCTGCTGTGGCTGCAGATTCAAACTTCATAAACTGCCACTTCACTCCTAATTACAAAAGGAACAGATGCACTTACTTAACACTATAAATATTTTAATGGCTTTTGCTTAGTACTAAGTTGTCTGAACGTTTTAAATGTTCTTGTGAATGAGAAGAATCATAATGTAACAGTGCTTGGGTGAGTTTTAGTGCAAGGAGCTGTTTTTGCTTAATGCCTGACTTTTTTTTTTTTTTCCTTCTTTTGCCTTTTAACTTTTGGGAGAGCTTAGCATATAATTAGCACAGCATCTGTAATCCTGTAAGTTCCTCTCTACATTTGTGTTGAGAATTTGCTTAGTTTAAACATTACTTATAAGTGGTGGTAAATTTCAGACCACTTGATTTAAATGTTAGTTTAAAAAAAAATCCACAGATAAGATTACAAGTCTTAATGTGCTCTTAAGAAAAACTGCACGAGTTTCTTTCTCTGCCTTCCTTTCAGGTGGCAGGTGTAGTAACAGATCATGGTCTTGTCCTTTTGTTCCCCCACTGAATCTCTGGGCAAACTGCTCAAAAATTCACGGAACTGTTCACTTAAAGCCAGCTATAACCACAGGTGTAAAGTTTCTGAGACTTTTCCCTTGGTCCCCCACCCACCCTCAGCATTCCAAGTGACTGAAGCCCAGCACAGTGAGCCAATAAAGCACAGAGAAGTTCAGCTGCTAAAGAAAGTAAAATGGGATTCTTGATCTGAGTCTGATTCTTGAGTTTGTAAGAAAACAAGAGAAAATAAATCCGCCTCTGAAAAACCAAAGCTGGATTCAGATAAATATCTCCAGGTAGTTGGAAGTCTTAGTTACTTCATTTGATGTCTTGTATCTGTCTTTCCAGTGGCTGATCCATGGATACCCACTGCCTGCCGAGAGCAAGTGCTGTCTCCTGAGGCAGCGGTTCAGCGTGAGCTGGAGGAGTTGCCTTGCAGGTTCATTGTGGTGCAGTCTCATCTCCGGGCTGACAACCCTTGTGCTGTGGAAGAGAAAGGAGGTTGTGTGGCAGGAGGATGTAAGTTTTGAAAGAGGGGAAATGTTCCTATAGGTAGTTCCGTCAGTCTGGATTGATAGCTCCATATGCCTGTGGATTGAGAAGACTTTTTTCCCAAAGGTAACACAATAGCTGTTAAGGAGGATATACCATGGAGTGGTTAGGAATTGGGGGGTGTCAGGCACAGGGCAGTGAATTGTATAGTATCTTCCTTGTTGGGTGTATAAAGTTCAGTGAATTGTATAGTAACTTCCTTTTTTTTAAGCTGACGGGTTTAGAAGAGTTTGCACTGTGGTTCAAGGTGATGCTTTAACCTACATGTGAAGCCTGAAACACCTTTTAATTTTATTAATTATCTTAAAGGACACAAAAGCAGAACTCAGTGAATAGCAACCTTCATTACATAAAACCCCTGCAATTTGACAGAGAAGTAATGACCCCAAACTAAGAGTGCACCAAAATGCTTGTAGTTTTGAGAATTTACCTCACCTAAAGCCATGGCATTGCAGGGAAACAGTAAAAGAAGGATCATTTGGGCACTGTAGTAAAGAGGTACAAATTATACTGAAATGGCAGGGCAAGAGTGATAAGTATGTATTAAAGAAACAAGGTAAAGCAGCTGTTGGTGAATAATACTGGATATCATTTGGACTTTTTTGTCTGCATGGGAGAAGTCACAATGGCGCGTTTTGTGTTTGCTTCAGCCATGCTTGAGCCTTCCCTTAATAACAACTGGGAAGGGCAAAAAGAAACAACAAAACAAAGCAACCTTTCCAGCATTGGTCTGAAGATCTGCAGTGCTCTGTAGATCCTGAACTTTAACATAGTTTGCAGTGACAAGTGTCTGCAGGCCCACTCAAGTAACTGGTCAGACGCCTTAATCGAATTACAAATTTGAAATTTCCACACAGTGGAATCTGTCCAGAGTCCTGCTTCTTACGTGGGAGAAGGAAAGGATGCTAATTCCAATTTTTTCTTACTACTTCTCTTCAAGGCTTAGTTCTGATTAGTAGTAGAAATAATTCTATTTGCTGTCTTTCCTTTAGCAGTGTTTAGGTCCCCAGCTGTTCACACTTGGTAGTGTAATTAGTAGGAGTATCGAAGATCCTCTTTGATAAGACCTTTAGTTCTCAAAGACCTTTCATTTATTGCTGGAGTGTGGGAGGATATGTAGAAGACAACTTCCTTCTGCAACATCTGGCTGGGGGAGCAAAAGATTTCTGTATTGCTAAAGCCTGTTGTGTTTGATCACCCATCACACACAAACCCTCCCTGAGATGTTCTTCAGGAAACTGCAGCCTAGACAGGCTGAGAAAGAGCACACAGGTCAGTGCATATGTAACATTTACTGATTTTTGAACATTTGACCTTTTTGAAATAATGCAAACTGTCTCTAGCTGAAAATAATAGGTATAATGATTGATCTGGATGCTCCTAATGGTTTGAAGAATACCTTGAAAATTAATGTCTCATCTGTATTTTTTTGGATCCATGTGCTTGTCTAAAGACTTGCTTCCTGCTGCAGTGTAACACTGTCAAGGAAAAAGCTGCTGCAGTAGATCTCGTGTTTCCAAGTGCTCCAATGTGTTAAAGTAGGTCAGAAGTTGCATAAGATGCCATTACTGGAAACTGCTGTAGGCTGACTTGCATATAACAACTCAGCAGTGCAACTAGCAAATGCACTCTGACAAACAGAAATGCAGCCACGGCTTAAAACATGACAAGAGAGCTCTCCGAAATCTCCCTAGGACATGAATGGCTGTGGAATTGCGAGATGTCTTTGCCCCTTCAGTTCATGTCCCTGCTATCTGCTGAGCCAGAGCTGCCTGCCTGGCTTGTCAGGGGTTTCACATTGTTCTTGTCTGAAGGGAGCTCAGGCGCACGACTCCAAACTCCTTTGCGAGAGATGCACTCTGTGTTTCCCCTGCTTACGGAGCTCCTCTTGAGAGCAAGCAGACACAGTACTCTGAAAGTCGTGTAGAGTTAACAATCTGTAATAGCCCTTCCTCTGACTGAATGGTTGCTGGTGATTAGTAATGGCCAGTGGGCGTTTGTGGGGGTAAGCGCACAAGTCCCTGCAGTTTCTGCAGGCAGGAGCGGCCGCTGCTGTTCGGTTTAACACCAACGTGCCCGGGGAGCACTGAGCAGGACACAGTACTGGCATTTTCCCTCCTTTGTGGGACTGTTTCATAACTTCAGCACATTCCCAGGTATTCAATTCATGCAGTGTTTTACCCTCTTTACAGAGTTGCAAAAACGTGTAAATGGGAAGGAAAATTAATTCTGGAAGTACTTAGTATCACCTTCAGTGTGCAGGCTTGTTCTGCTGGATGTGCCTCCTGTGCCCATGGAGCCAGACTCGCTTGGTTAGGAATGTCTGTTGGCCCACTCTGTTCTATGCCCTTGTACTTCACTACATTTTCAGGTTTTTTATCTTTTAGGAGTCTGAACACTGGTAAAGGCAGTCTGTTGTATTTTTTTTTTCTTGCTACTGGTATTTTCATATCAGCTTTTTCTAATGCAAGTTTAACCAGCTGAATGAAAAAGAAAACTCCCACTTGGGAAGGGATTATTTCATTAGTAATCAGAGTGGAGTACATCTTAGCTGCAATTATCTTTTTAAATTATTATTATATTTTTTAATTATGTTTTAGTGCAGTGTATTTTTTTTACTTATGAACAGTTTATTAGTCAGAAAACGTACTGCTTGGTGGATGTATTTTTCCAAAAGTTTGAAATAGGGGTACTCGTTAATTAATTAATGAGTCTGGCAAGATTCTTTGAACTGTGCATTTATTTCTGAAAAATCTTCAGCAGCCAGGGCTGCTTTATTTCCTGGAATTGTTGCATCTCCAGTGGTATATATACCCATCTGTCACCGTGCCAATCACCCATTTCCTATAGATAAGTAGTTGGCTCAGTACCAACCATGTCAGGAACACACAGTTGGACAGTTAGATGGGCTGGAAGGGTCTTCAGCCAGTGCAAAAGCTTCTGCTCATTTTGCTGCTCAAAGGCCAACAAATACTGGTCTGATAAGTGCTCTGATATAGTTGACTCAGTCATTTGGCAATGGACCCCAGACAGAACAACTCTATCACATTCAATCTTAATTTAATAGTCTTAATATATTGCCTGCTGACAGAAAACGGTAGGTAGGAGCTTGGCAGAACATGAAATAAAAGTTTGTAAGCCTGGATAGAATGTTTAGAACTTAGCTTTAGTCATGCTAATGAGATGATGAGAAAATATCAAAGGTGAGAAGGCTTGAAAGTAATAACTATAAAAATCCTGGGCTTTCCCCAGGCTTACATCAGCCTGCCCAGCCTGACTGCAAACAGCCAGCAGCTGCATTAATTTACATCTCACACAAACGTACCTTATTAGCAATAGGTATAGCAGCTGCTTCTACAATTTGGTTAATTTAGTATTAATAATACTTAATGTCTTTGTTATGGTAATGTGGAAATGTTATCTTAGTGTTAAGATGATGATAATTTAAAAAAAAAAAGTGTTTTGCATCTTTTTCTGTCTTGAAGGTTTTGTCTGCAGATTCTCTAGAGCTGTTTGTATTTTTTCTCTCCAAGAACAGTTAAGGATTTTCACCTTCAGAGATTTGCCATCCATTAGATCTGAACCCCCAAGTGTTTAGTTGAATCACTTATTTTTTCCCCAGCTAATAACATACAGATTTCACACACTTCATATTAATGTTTTCTTCCAGTCACGATTACTCTGTATTAGTGATCATATGTTCAGAATTTTGAAGTAACAATCTTTTGGTAAGAGGTCACTTTTTTATGGCAGTGGCTCCGTCAGTCTAGTCAGAGAGCCCATAAAAAGACTAATAGTTGGACAAGTCCCCAGCACTGCTGTGGAGGGCTTTCAAAGAAGAGTTGGTCGAAGCATCTGTGAGAAACCATTGGGTAGTGGCCACTTTTTTCTTAATTATTTTTAAATAAAACTAGGCTCTCAATTTTAAAAGCTGGACAGTGATGACCTACAGATGCTTCAGGCTCTGGAATTTCCTATAAAAGTCCTAAATTCTGATGGAGGCTTTGCAATGTGCCTTGTGAGAGTGGATGGCAGCCAGGCCCAGCTCCTGAGGGTGTCTGTGCCTCTGTGTGCAGGAGGGAGCAGGAGGGGATCCTCGGGAGAGGAGGGTTCATCTGAGCCCCCTGAGCCATCTCCAGACCAACACGGGGCTCTGGCACTGGGGTCTCTTGCTGCAGCACATGGACTGGTGCTCAGAGGTTCCCTTGTGTGAAGGGGTGTTTCCCGTCAAGCTCTAATTCCAAACTCCTAAAAAATCAGGAGTGCTTATAGAAAGGTGGATTTAGCTGTTGTTTGCCTCCAGGTTCTCAGTCTGTTCAGGGCCCTTGGAGGAGGGTTCTATGCCCCGTTTCCTTTGGCCGGAGCCGCCCCTGCGGCCGGTACCAGGTGAGGGGCGAGCGCGGGGCCCTCACGGGCGGGCGGAGCGTGGATACGGCGGGAGGGACAGGGACAGGGATAGGGGCTCCCACCGCCACCCTTGTCGGGCCGGCGCCTCAGCGAGGGTGTGAGGGCGGTGCAGGGCCCGGCGGTGCCGCCTGGGCTCGGCCCACAGGGTCTGTGGGGCCGGGCGGGGAAGGCGCTCGGAACCTGCGCGGGTCGGTGGTGCCGCGGGTGGGGGCGCAGGAGGAGACCCTCCCTGCTGGGAAACGGGAGCGAAAACCGCCCTGCCACCGGCAGGACAGCCCCGTGCCACCGCTCTGGGGCTGTGAGTTGCCTTTCACCCTGCCGTGGGTGAGCTGGGCTGGCTGGGGCGTTCACACCCTGCCTTACCTTGCAGGGACTTGTCGTGGTCCGTGCCCTCGGCCTGGGCCTGCGCCGAGAGCTCTGCGTGCTGTTTGAATTTCACTCTGCAAAGCCGGAGGCAGGAATTGTACACAGGTCAATGCTAGGACACTGTCGTGGGCTTTACTCGTTTGAAATGGTTTTTAACTGCTGAATGTGCCAAGACATTTATGTCCTTGTGGTGCTTATTTATTAAAAATAACTATCTTACTTGTGCCAGCAGCTGCTGTGAAAATGCAATCTTCTGCTCTAACATAATATGGTGGTAAATGGAATTTCTGTTATTTAATATTTGAAAACTATTGTTCAGATAATGGTGATAGATTAGTTAAATCTAATATTTCTATGTTGTCATTGCTGCATAATGTGAACTTTAATGTCAAGATGATGAAAGCTTGGGTTAGCAATGGTCATTTGAACCAAAGGAGGGTATTGATTGCGTGGTTTCATGTCTTGCAAAAGGGTGCTTAGATAATTTTGTCATTTTGTAGCTCTGTTTGCTGCCTTATGCTGAAGAACACACACCCTTCTGTTTGCCTACTTCTTCCTTTTGTTGTCATCTCATTGTTGCGGGCTTTTATATCACTTCCTGCTCGGCTCTGCCTGGAACAATGGTTTTCAGTTTTTTAATGGGTCTCTGAGTTCTCTCAGTGGCTGCTGAGGGATTCTTGAAACGTTACAAAACCAAGCCTGCAGTGGGTTATCCGGGGGCAGCTGTAGGACCCAGCAGGCAGCAGTGCAAACCCTTCAACAACGTGCGGGTTTTTCAGTCTGACAGACTTGTTCTAGCCATTGTGACAGAAAAGGAGTTCTGTGAAATATATAGGAAAGTTTCTTCTGTTTTGTTACCCCTGAACAGTGGTTTCAGCATGGGGACAGTCCCACGGACACGAGGTTTTTCAACCTTTTCAATGGTTTACAGTCAGAGCAGCAGAACAGGGTTTGGTGTTAGGCAGGACCCCCAGAGCAGAGCCAGGTCCCTCCCAGGCAGGCGAAGGACGGTGCTGGAGCTGAGCTGTGTTCAGGAGCAACCTACACGGATCACAGGGAGCCAGGGACAGCACTCGTGACAGGGCACTGTGACAGTGAAGTATTGTTCACATTGATCTCCTATCCTACACTTGGGGTTGAGACAAAGTTTAATGAATAATAAACCTACACAATTTGGTTGGTGTTCTGGTTTCCCTGAATATTTTGAGATATTTTTGCTTTATAACAGAATGTGTGGAATTCAGCAAGATACAATTTTAAAGAGTGTTATTTTTAACCAGGAAAAATACTTGTTGTAGCACAGAATAGCACTTGATGCTGCAGCAGTTGCCATCACTTAGGAAACATAGATTTATTGATGTGAAGAAAAGCATAAACCAGTGTGTATGATGCTGTCTGGTTGGACAGTCAAAGAAATTTTAACCAAAAGCATTTGTAATTTCAGAGAGTGTTATTTGCAGACTCCTCCATTCTTAGGGATCCATGCTGGGTACTTCTTCCTTAGAAGAAAGATGAAAAGAGCTTTTATGCTCTCAATCTTCTCTCAGTTGCTGTGTTGGGTTCTTGGGGAGGAGATCCCCAGGTGAAAACAAAGCCCAAAGAAATAATGCAGCTTACCACAAAAACCTTTCCTTTTAGGTTCTTTAGAGGAGAATATTCCAAGCAGCTTCACCATCAGTTTAATGTTTCAGAATCATTCTGGTAGCAACTTATGCAGTGCTGACACAAAAGAAGGTACAGATTCTTAAACTTTTTTTTTTTAATAAGCATAAATAAGTCATAGATATCTTAATTGCTGAGATAAAGATTGTATCCTCTCATCTCTTCAGTTTCTTTCCTATGAAAAAGACATTGCAGGAGTTTTTAGCTAGTTATTTGCCAAATCTGTTAATGAAAATGCCTTCCCAAATATACCAATGCATTTCAATGAAAGGGGCCTGTGATAGTTTCTATTTTTTACAGAAGAATGAACTCATGGTTTTGCAAGTCTTCTGCTATTGTCTTTACTTTCAGCTGGTTTGATTTTAAAAATAGTGAGTCGTGGGTCTTCTGTGCACATGGGGAAAAACAAACACTGTGACATTACTTGGTGTTTTCATATTCAGCAGAGTTGGAAAACCAACACAGAGGATGAAGAAGAACTGTATTTCATGCTATTTAAATTAGTCTGATTTAGATTCTTGCTGCCAAAATATGAGGAAAGGGTTTAGAAGGATATAAGTTCAGGGTCTATAGGTGTTTGAAGAGTGTTCACAGGATTTGGCCTGAGACATGGGGAGCACACAGAGGACTGGAGTACAGCGTGCTGAGGAAACACTGTTCCATAGGAAGAACGAAGCCTGTGTGAAATGTGCCTTCAGCTGGACATGGAAACTGCTGAGCTGTTTCTGAGGTACTTAGAATACTCTTAGACTGGGTGCATATCTTGAATAGACAGGGACAATAATATCCCTAAGAATTTTGTGAGTTATCAAAATGGAACAATTTCCAAAGTCTGGCATCTCTCCCTGGATAATGAACCTATTGAGGATGCAATTGCTAGATTTTGATATTTATTTCAAAACCAAAGCATGCAATATTTCCTATGTGAAATAGGGTGGTTCTTTTTTTTTTTTTTAATAAGGTACATACTGTCAGCATTAACCTTGTGCAACCTTTTTCTGCAGTGTTTTTCTCAAAAACAAGCCCAATCTTGTTGCCTTGAAAGTCTTTTATTCAGTTCTTCTACAGTTAAGCTTTACATTTCTGTTCATAGACAACTGGATGTTTTTCTCCAAAGCACACACAACTTTCACCTCAGTCAGACTGTCTGCTCCCCACCCCCATTTTGCAATGTACAATTCCCATTTGCAGCATTTTCAGTAAACATGGGATCGAGTATACAGAAAAGGCTTCTATAAAATTTCCATTAAAAAAATAACAAGTTTTTATTTACAAAGTGTTTTCTACTACAAAGTAATATTTCCTATTGGTTCAAATATACTATTTGCTAATGCCAGTGTTCCTATTAGGAAAGTAAAACTTTGTATATGCATTTCTCTTTATACCTTTGTCAGTGTTTAAAGCACATAAAATACTACCACATTTTTTTTTACACTACTCCTAGCCACGTACAATGTGGTAGTAGAAATTAACACTATTTGATCAGGACAAAAAAATCAGCATAGCTTAATAGCAGACTTTCTGCAAAAATAAAACTTTAGCTTATAATTTATAGGTATTTGCAAAGAAAGAAATCTATGGAGAATTGAAAAATTAAAATGA
Source organism: Chiroxiphia lanceolata (assembly GCF_009829145.1). Taxonomy (NCBI): domain Eukaryota; kingdom Metazoa; phylum Chordata; class Aves; order Passeriformes; family Pipridae; genus Chiroxiphia; species Chiroxiphia lanceolata. Next base: position 15,495,748 of record NC_045646.1, on the reverse strand, counting down.
ATGAGCAACTTGGACTTTCCTGAAGTCACAGGAGTTTAACACAAGAAAAGGAAAAAAAATTTCCACCGAAGGGTTCATGTGGTGCTTTGTGTTGGGAGAGGGGGAGAGCAAGATGAGTAGATTAAAAAATAATTAGAATTTCAAATCTCAAATAGTCAGCATCCTTATATTGGATTTGTCTCTTCCCACCCACCACGTTTACAAACCCTACTTTGAGTTCAGTGTTGAAGGAGGTCATAAAATAGCTTTGTCCATGACTGGCCTCATTCTTAAAAAAAAAAAAATTAAGTTTTATTTAATTAAAAATTTAACGGACTTTCAAGTGGTTTCTCCATTTAAACATAAAAAGGAAGCATCTCTACAACTCACTTCCATGTAGAATACAGTGGATATTAAAAAGTGCTACTGTTGGGGGGGCGGAGGGACGGCCCTGCCTTTTGCATGTTGCAGCACCTCAGGAACAGGGGCTGAGGGCACATGAGCATTCCCTCATTGCCAGGGCACTCAGCGACTGCCAGAGCACCCCCAGTGCCAACAGACATGTACTGGTGCAAAGCTGTGCCTGTACTTGCTGGTTACTCCTGATGCCATGCAGGATATGCAAACACAGAGGCTGCTGCCTTGGTCCCAGGGCATTGTTTGCAGTCAGGGCCTGAGGAGCAAGGACAAACTCATACCCTACTTCTTACAGGTTTGCTCAAAGTAGGATTAACTTTTTCACAGTAGGTGCTTGTGAGATACAGTGTCATAACATTTGCATATACTTCTCTGAAGTATTTCTCATATATACAGCCTGGCCTTTAAGACAAGGGAATGTGCCAGAAACTTGTATGCTGGGTTATGATTCAGCTGGTGTTTTCCTGGGGAAATTCTGGGAGATCCACTTAATCCCTGCATTAGCACAACGGACTCTACTAATTGTTAAAGCTACATTAGCAATTTAACAAACCCACTAAAAAGCCTGGAGAGTGATTTTGTGGACTTCCTATTTTCTGATTTTCTGATCAATGTTTTAACTTTTGTGGCTGTGACCTGAAAATGTCATCAGGAAGGGCTGTGGATATGGTGTTTTTCCCTCTGGCTGTCTGCCTCGTACGGGGGAGCCATTGCTGCTTCATGGACAGCACACGAGCCAGGCACTGCTGGGGATGGATGTCTCTGTTTCACTCAGCCTGGATAATGAGAAGAGGCTAAAACCAACTCACTGTTAAAGACTCATTTTTTTCCTCAGAAAAAGTTTCTACATAGATGAGTTTGATTTGCATCTCCAACTGGATGTAAATTTTACATAGCTGTATCCTGCTATCCAATGGTGCCTATGTATCTGAAGTGTCTATGCCTGGAGAGTGTTGAGTACTTAGGAATGGCATTTAGAGAAGTCAGAAGGTTTAAGTGATTGCCACTTATTCTAGCCAATACAGAATACTAAGAAGAGATGCAAGTTTGGGCTACTGGGAGGTTCCAGTATCTGCGAGGAATTATGGCCCTGAACCAGGTCAGTCTGCTTTTCTTCTTAGATAAATGAAGATGTATTTATCTGTTCCATATTGTTCCAAAGCAGGAGGCTTTCTCCTGGGATTTGGATGGTTAGATCTCGGATGTTACCTCTGCCCAAATTTGAGCAAGGGTTTTTGGTGGTCCTGCAGCTTACATGGATGTCCTAAATGTTGGATTCTTGGGTGCTGTCAAAAATATGGAAGCAGAAAGAAAACATTTTGGTTTTGGCTGCTCTCTGGGGTAGCCAGACAAGGTGGGAGTATGAAAGGTGTGAAGTGAGTGTGGAATCTCTGAACAGCTGTGATCAACAAGCCCCTGCAGTTGTTACTGTTGGGCTGCTTTAATGAGCATTCCCTCCCCTCACTGGCAGTGCCAGCTGGGTGAGGGATCCAGGGATGCCAACTCAGGCAGTCAGGTTGGAGGAGCTGGCAGGTTCTTGTACATGCACCTCTACAGTGACTTGAAAGGATGGTAATCCTTAGCAGATGGAATGAACAACTGGGGGGGTATTTTTTTAGCAATATACCTGGATCCAGGGGAGCAGAGTTGCTCACAGCCTCTTTAAAACACTCACCAGACTAAATTCTAACAGCTAAATAGGAAAAAGATAATCTGATTTGAGAACTTTGTTAAGTCTAAGGAATGAGAGCTTCAGGAAGTTTTATGGTATCAGGACTGGGTTATGTGAGCACCTGCCAGCAGAAAATTAACTATTTAGAGCTGTTGACATGCTTGGGTAGGTGTGTGATGGCCACAAATTCCAAATGATTCATTGGTGTATTGCTTGTAGACATAGGTCAGGATTCAAGAAGGAGCATATTCTAAAGAACAAAACCTCCATAAACAGGTCCTTAACCTTCCCCTGTTCCCCAGTAATGCTGCCAGAGGTACTCCTGAGGCTGAGGCACCTTCAGCCAAGGAGGCTGAAGCAGAAGGATGTCACCTGAAAGTATGGCTAACACTAGAATTTTGTAAATCACAAATTAAAGCTCATGTAGTCTTTCCCCAGCTTCATTACATCTGGCTATTTAATATACACTGATGTCCCTGAGAGATTCTTGTAATGAAAATGAGGTGCATCAGGCAGAAAATAACTTGTTTTGGTTTGTCTTCTTTATAGCATACCCTGTGGTTACTGGCTTTGTTTTAAATGAAACCAAACCCCAAACATCTTTAGCTCACTATTCTCAATCAGCTGCCTGGATTATTTTCAGCTGGAAAGGGCCAGTTAATTATAAAAAGGATTATTGCCCAGAGTTCAAATGTAGTTAAGTTTTATCCATGCTCTTGAATTAAAATGGTGGATGTGGTCAGAAGAAAGAGAACTTGAGATTTAAAACCTTAACTGTGGAATTCTAAATTCAAGCAGCATTTCATTTATGAACTTGAAGGTCTTAGAGCTTTTTACATAATGTTACTCCAGGCTGAGGTTGATCAGCAAAAGTCCTTCTGTGGGAATTCTTTATACTCAGCAATTTCCAGCTGCTCAAAAGGATTAGGGGTATTTACAAGCTGTAGTTTAAAAAACTAAAGCCCCTTAAACAAAATGGAAACATCTCCAGTGTGGATTGTGCTGGCTTTAATGACATCAGTCATTTAAGTCATACCTTCAGTTAAACTGGTATCATTTGCTTAGATACACACACTTTCTGAGATGAGGTGGATTGTTGCTAATAATTCCAGTGTTAAAATGAGAAGGACTTTAATACAATTTTAAGAACCAAAATCCACAAACATTATGTCAGATTTCCACATAACAGAAAAATGCTGTCTCTTACTCATATTTTTTTCCTCTAGTTAGTGGAGCTGACAAGTTTTTCTAAGTAAAATTTAGATTTCTCAAGCACCACAGAGTAAGTCCAGGAATAAAGCTGTTCGCTGCAATATAACTGCAAATGCATTTACACGCAGCATTACACTGCTTGCAGCCAAGTGCCTCCTGAATGGATAACCAAGAGGGTGTTCCAAGACACAGAAACATGTCACTTAAATTTATCTTAAACAGGAGCTGCATGACAATTGAAATGTTAACCTTTCCTTATCAGAGATATCATCTAGTACTAGTTGCTGCTTGTTTCCTATCGATGAGTGCCAGGGAGATGGCATGAGACGGGAGAGGATGATGGTAACTGAACAGAAAATGGGAAAACCAGTCTTGCTCATGACTATTTTATTCTGGAAAGTATCTGCTGCTGGCTCTCAGTGAGAGGGAGGGCCTGTGTGTTGAAGCAGCTGAGCACAACCACTGCCACAAGCTGCGTGGGAGCTGTGTGGTGAGTTAATATTCTCACCCCCCCCTTGTTACTCACAATTGCTCAGCACTCCAATCAGATACAACACCTCCATTTTGTGAGGTCTTGCATTTACCTGTGTTGGTTTGTGGGGTTTGTGTGTGTGTGTTTTGTTTCTTTTTAAAATATGTCAGCTAAGATCAACAGGAATGATTGAAGGGCTTGTCTGAGATCATACATGAGTGACTATGGCTGGATAAGGCCCAAAATTCTCCTAGTTCCCAGACTTCAGTGTAGCCACAAGACCACAGTGCTTTAGTTGAACTTCATCCTCTACTGGAACTTGGCACAAGGAAGCCCAAGGAAAGAATTTACTTTTGAAGTCTCTTCTAAATGTTGTAACTTGTTTTGTCCTTTGTATTCAACTAGTCCAGGAAAAATAACTTTTAAAGATTTGGTTCAACTGTCTAAATGAATGTTATGTGCTCCTAGATTTTTTTATATTTTATCTTTGATAGTTTGAGGTTTGCCAGAAAGCAAGTAGCTGTGCAGTCTGCGGCTTTGAAGGGCACAGACATCAATGGAAGAAAGGTATCATTTACGATCTTCCTCCTGTAAAGCAGAAAGCACACTGACTGTTAATAAAACACATTCCATTTCTGGGCAAGAAGCCTTTTTTTCCCAGGTTCTTACAGTTCAAAGTGCTGCTCTTTAGGACCTGTTCAGTGTTTTGTTGTTTTTAGTTTTTACACAGTGGGAAGTGTGAATAAAGTGTAAAGTTAAATGTGCCCCTGATGTATTGCTGAGGGATAATTATTTAGAAGATGTTTCTCTTTAAGAGTTCCTTAGGATCCTGCATAAAGGTATCTTTGATCTGCCCTCTCCAATGAAAGCTGACTGACAGTGCAGTTTTTGAAAAAGCAATGGGTTTATAAGAATAAAAGTGATTATCTGTTTAAATGAAATGTCATTCATGAAGCTGCAAATTCCATAATAACATGCCTGGGGTACCTGTTCTCTCCTCCCCCTAGTTCCAAAGTGAGTTGCTTAGCTCAGGTGCATTGAGTCTCTCAGCAAGACTATTACTTTGTATTTGTAAAGCTTTCCTTGGTATAGAGGTAGTGCTACAGATTTGGTCAAAGTGAGGAGGTGTAAAGCCCTCAGTCTGCTCTTGCCTGTGAGCCATGAGCACAGGATAGTCTTAACAGTCTTGCCCAGAGGATGAATAACATGGTAGGCATACAGGAATTCTTTTAATTTGTGCATTTGTAACTGAGCTGTGTAAGCTAGAGAGCTCTACTTGCTCAGCCAAGAGCTGTACTTACATACTGGTGCTGCCCTAACTGTACCTCACGTGCAGGAGTTTGAACTATCTGTGAAAAGTTTCTGGATGCTTTAGTTTTTAATGTAAACATGCAGATGTGCTTGTCTGCTCCTCACAGTTCTGCCTGTCCTGGGTGCAGCTGGTCCTGTGCTGCCTCCTGGTCACAGCCAGGCAGCTCAGGAGCTGGAGCCTCATTTTCTCTGTGCAGCTCAGGCTTGGTGCTCTTGGCCTGAGTGCAGGTCTGGCTGTAAGAGGTGAGTGGGCACAGCCCCTGCTGGGAGAGTCCCGCTCAGAGCCCCCAGGGGCGCAATTGCTGTCAGTGCCCAGGCAGGAACAGAGGGATGAGCTGCCTCCTCTCCCAACACAGTAACATTGCTGAGACAACTATTACATACAGTATAAAAACTGGAAAGAAGTAACACTATTTTAAACTGCATTTACCTAATTAAAAATAGTTAACTTCTAGACTAGTTAAAAGCCTGGATGTTAGAACACCACGAGAAGAACACATCTATAGTGTATTTTGCGCTGATATTGAAGTGTTTTGTTTTTTTTAAAAAAAAGGCCTTTATGATTGGATGTGATGTTAGCTATGGAACACACAGCCTCCTGCTGCAAGTCTTATTCAACAGTTCAGATGGGATTTGTGTTGTGTAACTTGAGCCACAGATTACTTGAAGTGGTCTGATACAATTTTCAAAGGCGCATCAAGGTGAGTGCAACAGAAGTTAATGATAAGGAAGTTCTTCTGTCATACATAACTCAAGCTTACTGGAATGCAAAACATGAAATGACATACTGTTGAAATTTTATTTTTTTCCTAAGAACCTCAGCCTATGACTTTAAAAAAAGTTATGTGACCTACCCAGCCCCCATTTGAAAGCACTGCCTTGAAAACACGCTGCCTGAGAGCCTTAACATGGTGGGAGGCTTTTTTGAAAAAAATCCAACACATACTCTAACATCAAAGGGATTATATAAAGTTAGAACAGTAAAGAAGAAGCTACACTGGATACACTGTAATCTAGAAATACAATTTTTTTTACTTGTTTTCCTTAAAAAAGCTGGTGCAGAGAATACTGGTTTTTTTTCCTGACTGTTTTAATAATGGCTAAGAATAATCACTTATTTATAATAAATTAGGTCTGCAGTATAAATGAACATACGAACCTTTTATATTGTTACTTTTAGAGTATCTAAAATGGATTTAAACTATTTCAAGATCCATTTAATCACTTGCAATTTGTATTACTTTAAGAATCTTCTACACAGCAAGTTGAACAGAAAAAAAGCAAACATTTTAGCAGCCCCTTTTCCCTATAACCATTTTCATATAAGATAGTTTTAAATAGCTTTTTTAGCGCATTTGCATGTGCTCTTCCTCCCCCTTTTTCTAAAGGCAGCACAGCCAAGAGACAATGCAAGAATTGGCATTTGCTGACCGACTCCGTTTTCTTCTCCATCTGGTAAAGACAAGGGGAAGACAGAGACTTAAGTCCCAAAATGGAAAAGGTAAACTTGGGGTTTGCTTTGCCAAATCTCCGAGAACTTTGTTCTTTTCCTCAGTTTTAGCTGATAAAACCCACTTTGCTCTGTCCCTACATGTCACTCTGTGTTCAGTTACAAAAAGTTTTTCCGTTATGAATAAGTTGATTTTGAAGCGTCCATTTTGCTTCACTGAACACAGTGCAAAACAAGGCAAGAAACCAGTAAAATCCAAACAGGAACTCCCATTAAGAATATTTGAGCAGCATTTTGTATATTCCATTTTCTACTATCCTCATTCTGGGGAGGAAGAATCCTCATCTTCATCCTCTTCATCCTCCTCGTTGAAGGAGCAGGGCGTTTCCCCCCGGGACGCTGCGCTGCTGGACTGCTGACTGCTCAGGGCAACGAGCTGCCCAGTTGCTAAGGCCACTTCAGCATCCAGACACAACCCTGCATTCTCACTATCAAAACAACAGAAATGGTCAAGTTTAGAGGGTTTCTCATGAGGTTTTAAGCCTTTTTTTTTGGCCTCAGCTTTTCCTTTAGTCAAAGAAATGCTGCCAACAAGGAAAAATCCAGAAGTGATACAGTGAAAACTGATAAACCATTGCAAAGTTGCATAGAAAAGATTATTGAGTCACTTTTTTTTTTCCATAAACAACTAGGAGAATTGCTCAAGCTGAAGAAATATTAAAGAAGAAGAAACCCATCAGTTTAGTCAATGCACAAAATGCAATGTGAAATGAAGCTATTAATGCTGTAATGAAGAACCTGTTCCAGAATAATCCTTACTTCCATTTCTTATGGTACAGGTAACCTCCAAGTAAAGTATGGCTGTTGAGATGTATTTTGGATTGGGTTTTTACTGGTAGTGGTTTTTTTTGTTTGGTTGTTCGTTTTTAATTTTAAATTATTAATAGACTTTGTGGACTAAATTTGTTTCGTGAGAGCTTAAGCAGTAGTGCATTTAGACACCAAACATTCTTTTGCATTCTGCAGAAATATTACCAGCCTTATATCCACATGTAATTACGTATTTGTAGGCCATGCCCAAGCAGGAATTTAAGGTTAATCAAGAAAAAGGGCTCAAAGTGATTCTATTCTTAAGAAACATAGCTGGTATGTTCAAAATTCAAAGCATGTTGATTTGACCTTTCAAATATAATTATCAAGGAAGACAGAGACTTTTTCACAATCAAAATCAACCATAATAAGAAAACATCTCAATTCATTCATGAAAGTGGTATGAAATAGGAGGTTACTGAAAGTACCACAAGCATATATAACTACCCTTGAATAAAAAATTATTTCATTTACCTTGATTTAGCATTGCAAGTGCCTCCAGCTGCCTCTAAGTGTGAAACTGCTTGTGCTGAACTTGAAAGTAACCCTTGGTTTATCCATGAAAATCCTGCAGACATATCTACAAAAAAAGCATAACTGTGTTTATGATAGCTACTTAAATTTTTTTCTTCCTTTTACAATCTTAAACTTTGCAGTTAGGATTCCATAGTTTAGTTTAGAAGGTACCAGTAGCTCAAGTTGGTTTTATACTGTAGATGTGTCCTAGTTAATCAAGATGAACTTAACCCCTGTGTTTGTGGATGGACTCAAGCCTTGCATTGTTCCCCCCTCACAGCTATGCCTATTTCTCTGAAGCTTTTCCCTCTGTCTGAAGAGGATTCACCTGGCTGGCAGCCATATGGAGTCACAGGTACTGAAACAGGAGTTCTGGAGTCCTTCATGGGGACTTTCTGCTACAGACCAACCCTATGAAATGCCCCAACAGCTCCTGCTCTGCTTGGTGAAGTTCAACTGCAACTGTATTTATGGGGCTGAGGTGCTGCAGTGAAGTCACCCAGGTGGGCTGTGTTGGCTGTGTGTGTTCTGGGGCCAAAGGCAGTTTCATCCTGGTGCTCTCCTGGCTGGCTGTGGTGCAGAATTATTACCTAATCCTAATCCATCTGCCACAGACAGAGCTGGCTGTGGACAAGCACAGACCATGGCAAAGGTCTTGTGCCAAAAGTAGGGAAGAGAAAGCCTGTTGTACACTGTATGTGTGACATGTAAGGCTGTCTCCTCCCTGGGGATAGGAAGTGTTAGGGTTAAGACCATTAAAATGGTCTTGCATTAATGCTGAATTTCTTCAGGTAATTTGTTAAAAGCCCCCTGAGGGCCATGAACAGGTTACTTACAACCCTCATAGCACTTGTTTTCAAATTCCCTAACAAGTAATTCCTGTCAGTTGTTTCCAATTACACACATTTCTGCCAAGAGAATCAGCAGAACAAGTCCATTGACCCAATTACACTTGTGGGATTTTTTTTGGGGGGAGGTTGTTTTTAATTTTTTTCTTAGATAAGGTATTTCTATTGACCTGCCCGAATTCCATCCGACACAAAGTTAACATCAAAACAAAGTTACCAAGACTGTGTAGTTCTTTTCCATGGTGCTTGCACGTGGTTCCAGCTGGATGCATTAAGTCAGCAGTCAGAGTCCTTACTATTAATTCTATTCCTAACCAAACGTCTGTTCTGTACAGCACAGGGGGATTGTACTGCTCATATTTATCTGGAATTGTTCTCTAAGAGCAGGTAAGAGGAATAATTAAATGTGTTTGTTACATACAGGTTCTCATTTGTCCTTCTACATTCTTGTTAGGCTTTGGTTCCTTGGGATTTGGCAGTGTGCTGCCTAGACAGGCAGACACAGCCCTGTAAAACTGGCTCACCATGCACTGGGATGGATCCACAGGCTACCTTGTGCTGTGGAAACCTGTTAGCAGCTGGGTATTAATGACATGTCACAAAGCAAGGCCAGCAAGAGTGGTGTCCCTGCCAGCAGCCCTTGGAACGTGACAGCAAACATTAATAAGTGGCAGTTTTAGGGTGATCTATGAAGGACAGAATAGATGAGGATAGTTAAATGTGGACATAGCTGGATGGCTTTCACTAAGATTGCCCTAAATGTAGGTTTGATGTTACAGAGAACATGTTCTGACAGCTTCCTCCTATCTTTGCAGGAGGAGGCTAAGCCATTTGGAATGACTGCATTGTATTTAGATTAACAGAGATGTATCACAGTGTTGTTTCCTGGTATTATGAAGGAGTGTACCTGTGTGTACATGCTTAATATTCCAGAAGAATAACAAGACACTGCTAGTAATCTTGTGGTTTATTAACATTTTTGGATAAGAGCAAGGTAGAAGAAAGTGTGGCTTTTGCACAAGGCAGAAAGGTGGTTCATAGATGCATATCCCTGCCTTGTATTTTCATTGCCTTACATTTCTAAATTCTATTTTTCAGTGGGCTCTGGGGAGCCAGGGAAAAAAGGAAGTTTGTGAAAGACAGGGAGTTGAAGCCATTTCCAGTATAGAAAAGTCTGTCAAAATAGAAATCTGCCTACAATGAAAGACTTATTTCTTCTAGCAGTGTAGATCAATTACTAATAGCTCCACTTAGGAACCAGGGAAAGCAGCTTGTGGGATACACAAAGTGGGATGCTGTTACCCCAACTGTTAGTGCCTCAGAACTTTTATTGCCTGCCTTTTTTTATCTGTGGTCTCAGTTCTAGGAGGCAGGACTCAACTAACTTGGTTTTGCATTAACTGCCTGTAGTATGTACATGGCTCAAAAGGATGTTACTCTGGATATGGTTCTACAAGTTCATGCTTGTCTCAGTCAGTGGTGTATTTCTGGTCATGCAGCAACCTCACTCCCTCCTTCACACTCGAGCTGTTCTGGTTTGAGCCCTTGGCTGGAGAGTTCTACTTGTTTAATTGTCAGAAACTCCTCTGCCAGACAAAAAGCCTGTAGTTTAGTACCTGGAATCAGCCCAGGAAGAGTACACAGGAAAGTACCTGGCTCAAAATGAAATGGGCAGGAATGTGTAACTAGGACTGGGACCCTGGAATGCATCTTAAGCTGGTGCAAGTGTCCTGTTTTAGACATTGTCAGTTAGGACAGTCAAGCAACAGAAAAGCATGTAACAAATTTAAGATATACAGAATATATTACTCTGTGATGTTAATATGCCTTAGCTTTGGGTGATTTCAATGGCAGTCCTACCTGTACACCAATGTAGTACTTAAAATGCATATTACAAAAATGCAACACTTTTTTTGCTAAGACATCATGAAACTGATAGCAAACCTAGAAGACACTACTTTTAAAATTTGGGCACTTGAAGAATGGCTAAAATACATGATCCTCCTGAAAAGAAAATACACTAATAAGGTTTTGATGCACACATCATCAGTTCAACAATTCCAAGCAATTTATTTGGCTGTTTAACGCAAATAGAACGTTATTTCTTTTCAAAGCTGAGATGGTCCAAGGTTTTTTGTCTATTTTAAGTTTCTTTAATCTAACTGGTTTAGACTTGGATTCTTCCAACTGCTCCTCAAGTTCTACTGGCAAGCATCACAGTACAAACTATTGTTAGTGTTTGGAAGTCAGGAATTATCTGAAAAAATGACCAGGCAAAGGTCAAACTAACACTGCACAGGAAATTACTTACCTACTTAGACTTATTAGAACAGGACTGGCTTCTACAGCAGTTGAGTTCATGGAGTGACTACTGTGATTGTAATAAATCTTGATCACAATAAATTTACTTGGGGAATAAATAGGAGACCTTGATTTGTTTTTCCTGTATAGTAGTAACTGAAGCCAATGTAGTTAAAAGGGCCATCATGACAGCTGTAGAAGTAACCATGGATTCTAGAAACCAGTGAGGACCCTTTTATTTCACTACTCCTGCAGTGTAAGAAACAATGTTTAAAGACTCCTAAGGTTAAAATGGAAAGTTACACTTGACCAAAAATAAATAAGCAAGCAAATGCTGGATTTTCAGGTACTGTGCAAAACATTTCAGTCTGTTTCCCTTATTTGTCACTTACTGCCATTAGAAAACACTACTGTGCAATTCATATCTTAACTGTAGATTAGTGGTGTGTAGTTAAGTGGCAAACAACAGATAGAAGAAGCTTTTAAAATAGATGTCCATGTGCTGGTAGCAGCACCTCTGGGCTCATTTTTTCAGAGGCTGAAACAGCTGAATGTAACCCACGTCTGGATGTGACCCATTGCCTCAATGCAATTTGAGTGAAAACTAAAACCAAGGCATTTCCTGTGAATTAAAGGCTCTATGGGTTCCTGGCTGCTGGTCTGCTACTAGGGAAATACTCAGTAAATAGTGTAATGACACAGGGGTTTGTGCAAATGTAAAAAAACGTTCTGTTCTCTGAAGGTAAATTAACACAGGCTTAAAATTAAATTTTAGTTTGATTCTGGACACATGGGAGCAATTAAGTAACTTAAGCATTGCAACACTATTAAAAAGATATGGGTTCTACTCCTTTCCTCTCTCTTACGTTGCTGATCGTAAATAATTTTTAATTGAAAGAATCTGCAAGGAACAAATCAAGATTTCTTTCAACTTCTCTTTTTGGTACCAGTGCTGTCTTAAAAAGACTTGCGGTGTAATTTCAAAATCGACCAAAATTAAAATATGAAATCTTAGTTTTAAAATGCACAGGACAAGAGGACCAGGAAAACACAAACGAGTGTTGATAAACATAAGCACGTTTGATGTAGTTTGAAATGTTAAGCTATTTAAAGTGTACTAATTTTACTGAATGTAAGTGAATTTAAGTTATATCCACCAGTGTTTTGACATCACAAACTTTAAGGAATTGTTTCACTCTTAATTCTTTCACACAGTTAAATCAAGAATACAAAAACATGTGTTCAACTTCCTGACCACTTAACTATATTTCTCTTGGCAAACAAAATGGCCTTTTTTTTTTTTAGTATAAAGCCTGCATTTTAAAGATCCTGATATGAAGATTAAATATTGCCAACTGAAGGAAATCAATTTTAGGAAAGTTTTAAAAAAATTAAGAGAAATGTTTCCAACCTTCCTGTGAAAGACACAGTTTTATACTACTGTAATTTAAACAAAACCAGAGAAGTCAGGGCAAAAGCTTTGTTCCCTCTGCTCACAAACCAAGGTCTATACACAGGAATTCATTGGGTAACAATTCCTTTACAGATAAAGTCCCTCCAGAAACCTGAGAAAATGTTGGGCTAAGTTCAAGCTGTGGGTAGAGCACGAAGAGCACACTCTGACAATAACTAAAGGAAGTGATGACAAATTTTAGCAGCTCTAATCCAGTGATGCAACACTGAGGGACTTCTAGGTTTGAGTCTGTTTAAGCATGACCTGTTCTAACAGGGGAGGTAAAAGCCTCTGCATGGGACTCCTGTCCCAAAGCCTTCAGAGCCTCTTGCTTTAGTTAGAGCTCAGTTCTCAGATGGCATCTGCTGGCACCTGAGGGATTACACTCAACCCGTTCAAAATGCTGTTTTTCTCTCCTTTTCCTCAACTTGGGAGGAGCTGCCTTCTTCAAGTTTGCTCTTCCATACATCCAGTTACTCAAAATCAATACTAATGCATGAAAATCTGTTCTTGGTATCAATTTAGTTATTTAAGAAATAATTTCTTCAAAATGCAGCTCGCTTAGAAGTTTGTTGTTATAAATCAGTGTGAATTAAATTTACAGGACAACTATGATATAGCTTCCAGAATTAACAGCAAAACAACTGGTTCATATACCAACCCTACTAGGTCCCATAAAACTTCAAATGTTTAGGTTAATATAATTAAATTTGCTTCAGTTAACCAAGGTTATGGATTTGATCCGGAACAACATTTAAAAGTCCCATCTAACTTACCTGTGATATAGCCTTCTAAAGCTTTTGGCACCAGTGATTTTGCAGTTCTTAGGTCCTCAGCTGAGCACTTGCCTGCTTCGAGCCCAAAGGACATTCCCATTCTCTTCAGCACCTCACTGTCATCATGAATCTCGAAAGTGTTATCGAAATTAAAGAGGTATTCAAATCTGCATGTAAAAAATCAAAAGTGAGATGGTTTTGAAAAGAGCACAGCTGTGCTTTTCTTGCTTATTTGTTCTGGTTTTTTTGGTATGCACTGAGGTAAGTGTCTAGATTCTTCATTTTCTGTAAGGGGTCCTTAGGGAAAGAGAATTGCAACAAATGCTTTCTCTCTCCTGCCTACAGGGTTTAAAATGGCACTTTCTCAATTAAAGTGACTTTACCACTGCAGGAAGAAAGTCTAGAATTTTCAATCTCATTAAGCAGTTTCAAAGGGGAAGAGGAAGGCCTTATTAACATGAACCTTCACTTGCACTAAAGCCAATAAGGTCACCTGCAGCCCTGTCACCAAAATAACTGTTTTGTTTTTGCTTTGTTTTACACTTCACTTTCTGTTCTACTGTGCAACACTCCTCCTGTGAACTGACCTATTTACCTTGGTATAATTTTGCTTTTTTGGATGCAGCTAGCAAAGCAGTCTGTTCAGTCCTGTCTGTTCACAACCCACCACTTCTGCTGCAGGACTCTGAAAATGTTTTTCATTGCATATAAAAGTGGAAATTGTGATACTTAATTGTGAAACTTAAGACAGCTTTAAGGAAAGCAGGGGCATCTAGACTGGCCTTAAGCTATGATCACAGGCTATTCAAAGCCTGGACTGTGCTGCTCCAGGCATCACAACATAAGGCTGGTTCCTCATTTGCTGCTGACAAGACCTTTATCCCATCCATGAGATACAATCTCTGAAAGGTAACTCACTAGCCCTTTAAAGAATGGGCTGTTGGGACTGGAACCAAGTGCAGGGCAAGCACTCAAGCTGACCAGTAATGGAGTTAAGCAGCACAAATACTCTCCAATAAACTACAGGATGTGAATTCTCCAAACTGAGTGCCCACTTTTGCTAACTGCCTTATTAAACAGATCAATGTAACAGTGCTTAAACCAGAGCACATTCTGGCAGTGCTTATCTACATATTGCTGCTGCCACTAATCAGTTGCACAAATAATAACCACAGTGGAAAGCTTGTTTAATTTGGGTCATACTCTTCATGACCTCCAGATGACAGAAATACCAAAGCAGGTTATATAAATTGAAGTATCAACAATTTAAATAATTTTGCTCACTTTTAGCAGCAGAGTTTTCATACAGTTAGAGGCTGTTACACGTGTGCTACACTGCTCTAGATCCCAGATGCCAGTTTAACCTCTGACAACTTCAAAAACAAGAGTTCTGAAGTTTCAGTATGGAATTGTTCAACTTTTTAACGACTTCAAAGCTCAGTGTAGAGCCCTGTTCAATAGTGGAGAAAGAACTATATAGTGTGACTATAAAATAAGGGCATAATTATGCTAAACCAAAATTGATCCTAAAATTCCCAGCTTGGTGAACTGCAGTGCTGATGGGAGTATTCCAAAAGTTTTGTCACAGAATGTATTGGACTTCAGTCCAATTTTCTACAAAAATTCAACTTTTAATAGTATTGCTGTTTTGCATGTTGGTGCTTAGGTTACTAGAGCCTGTCTATTTTTGCTACCTGACACAGTTCAGTCCAGGATTTGCACACCAAGAGTGAAATCTATAATCTACAGTATTAAAGCAAAGCCAGCTATTCTCAGCTGATAAACTATTGTGATCCGATTACCAGTTAAAGTAACAGCACCTCACACTTCAGTCATATTTTCACAGGACGAAGAGCACCAGAATTATGTAACTGGAATATTTTCAAATTAATATAAATGCAACTACAGCAGTTTGCTTACAAAGACAGTCTTTCAAATTTCTATGTCATTTCCTTCAAAGAACTAAGTGCCCCTTTTTTGGTGCAAAAAGACACTTTCAAAATTGTTACTTTTGTGTCACATGGATCACCTCTGTTTCTGACTGTATACAGGTTTCTGGCATATGAAGAGTAAATATTCAGAAGCAGTACCATGGCTTCATGAAAAGGTGATGCTGTCCTGGTACATAGTTTCATTCAGTTATTTCTTCTATGCAGTGGATGGTCTTTGAAATGTCAGCCTGAAGTGCCTTTCACAAAGTGACGGTTGACCTTTCTTAACTTGTAAAGCAGTGTTGATAAACTCATTCCTATTACTCTTGCAGTTGCATTAAATATTAAAAAACCCAAATCAAAACAACAAGCAACCCCATGGAGTGACAGCTGCAAATGTAAAATACCATAATTACTTTCAGTAAACTAGAAGAATTTCCCACATTTGTTTTAAGAAAAATTCCAGTCTGTAAAGAAAATAAAATTGTAAAAATTGATTCCATAAACACTCACTTGTCACTTGATATGCTGCAGTCTATAATTGTTCTTTTGCTAGTGTTGACTATTAAGAAGGGCAGCTGTATTGTGGAGTTCAAAGATGGAGGGCCTTGATTTTGCTGTTCATTTTGCTGATTTCTTTGTACCAAGTTTTTAAATGCTATTTGCTGTAAAAAAAAAAAAAAGAAAAAAAGAAAAAT
This sequence comes from Chiroxiphia lanceolata, assembly GCF_009829145.1. Taxonomy (NCBI): domain Eukaryota; kingdom Metazoa; phylum Chordata; class Aves; order Passeriformes; family Pipridae; genus Chiroxiphia; species Chiroxiphia lanceolata. Next base: position 15,479,842 of record NC_045646.1, on the reverse strand, counting down.
TATCACTGACAATAAAAGAGCAGACATCAGTGTTTCCAGGAAATGAACTGTCATAGGTCTTATTTACCAACTCTCAATACCTTATTTTGTCAAAAAGTAAGTTGTGGCCTATCTTTCTCTTTGCACAGTGAAGTTCACCAGGAACAGAAGTTAAAGGCAAATTTCTCACACATATCCTAATGACTATGTCCCATTCACACTCCCTGGAGAAGAAACAATAAAGGAGCACTAAAGCTTCCCCATTCCTTTGGAAAAGGCACTGGAGTCCGAGGTCTTCTCTGGTACTTTTTAAGCATTATTACCTCAGACTAGGAGCTCGTTACACTGAAACAAAAGTTAACAAAAATTCCCCCTCTTCCCATGATCTGTATTCTCTTTCCCCTCTCCTTTATCAACCACTTCTCTCTCTAAAGAACTAGTTTTGAAATTCTTCTCTGGAAGTTATTAAACAAGTGCTGTTTGTGACACCACTCACTGTCTACTGACTTCTTATATCTGACTGCATCTGTATGAAAATGTGTGGGTTTAGGAAATGTACTTTCATTTGCAGAAAAAAAATTAAAATTAAATATACCTGCAGCAGCAGTTCTTGCAGTTGGGCTCGCTTCTGTTTTATCCTTTCAATCCTCTTCTGTTTTTCTATCTTAAAAGATAAATGTAAATGCATCAAGATATTTCCTTAGTTACCTTGTGCCATTGTGCCATTCTTTGAAAACGGGTGAATTGCCTGGTCATATGAGTTTCTCCAGTAAACAGGTCTGTCAAACTGTAATTTCTTTCTTTGTCAACAATTTTAACTCCAGTAAGGAATTAATCATTACAAGAGACTATTATCTCCCCACCCATTGCTCTTCTGTATTGTGAACTGAGAGCCAATTAGCACCAAATCAAACACTTGCTCGAGGGGGTGCTTTGGGGTTTGTGTTTTTTATTTTCAGGGTTTTTTTCCTTCTGCCCCTCCACTCTTCAGCAGTTGTGCTCCTCCCACTGTTCTAACTGCAACCTGCCAGACATAAATGTTTGGAGGCTGGGCTCAGGATCCATCTCCTCCACCTTTCCAGTGACCTCTTTTCGTTTGAGTCTCCATTAAACTCACAAGATTGCAGCAACAAATCTTGCAACATTTTCTATATGAGCACAGAATCCTTCTCTTGCAAGAGTTTTGTTAATGGCAGTTTATGGGGCCAAGCAATCCTCCCCCGGGGTGTGGAGTGTTTGGGACAGCTGGAGTGCTGGATGCCTTCAGGCCCTGCAGGTACAGCAGTGTTTGGAGTGTCCTCCAGGGCAATACAAGAGAACTGGACAACTGTCATCATGGTTACAAGGGGTTCTTCCTCATCCTGTTGGTGCCAACACTGTATCATTGCTCCCCAGAATATTAAACCCTTAAATTACCTCTTCATTCAACCATTGAAAATAAATGATGCAGTCTTTTAAAACTTAGCTGGCCCAACCCCCCTGTCCTATTTACGGTGTTGCTCTGTGGTGGTTCCCTCCTCACACACTTCAATGTTTAAAATGCTTCCTTCAGAGCACAGTAAATGACTTTTTTTTCTGGGATTCTTAAAACCAATAAACAGTGCAGATATCATTTAGGCATGGTTTCTATATAACAATTTTTTTGTACTGGTAGTCTTATTAGGATTTACACTGTAAGAAGAGTTGGCAATTTGTACAGCTTTAAAAGCAAAATTAATTCTGATTTTCACACCATAAAAATGCAGCTGTATTTTACATTCTCTCCTATTATGTCAGAGGAAGCAACGTTTTTTAAAAAAATAAGCCTGGCTTCCATTTTGTGCATATGTAATTAGAGCCTGAAACAGTGAATCATATATGATCATTGAAGATAACACAAGTTCTATATTTGTAACAATAACCTATATTGAAGAGAATACATTCACATGAATGTATGCAAAGGGTAAATTTATCCATAATTTAAAGAACCTTCCACCCTGGAGTATAATTACTGAGCACATGCATTCTCCTTGGGGGAGTGTATTTGGCAAGTACTGTAATGGACAAGAACAGTAAAAGCTTTTCTATTACCACATCTAGAAAGACAATTGATGAAAATGACTGCACAAAAAGAGCTGTTCTGTACTGGAAAGGCACCACCCACCTCATAAGATACCTACTGCACAAGTATCACAAATCTAGTAAATATTAAGATGTATTTGCAGACAGCCATTACATCACGCTGCAGTAAATACAGTGACTTGTGGTTTTATTTATAGCACATTTGGCCTGAAGGACAAGCAACATTTGTGCATATAAATTCTGGCATCCCTGCAAAAAACCACTGTAACTCTTAGCCTGCTGGAAAAATAATGGAAATAACCAATAAGTTAAACTTCTTTTTTGTTTTTCTGGCAGTTCATAACTAGTATTTGACACCCTAGCAGGAATTACTTTTCAATTTAATTTCCTTTGAATTGTATTTCCAAGTACAGACATTAATAGAGAATTGGACTTCTATTCTTTTGACTTTCTTCTGGTTAATTCAAGCTATTACACCACTGTCCATTTTTGTTAGGTAAACAGCTTGGGGTTTTAAAAAACTTTATGTAACATATACTAAATAAACAAAGTTGAACTAATCTTATCAAACATATCCTTTCAGTTTATTCCAATATCAAAAGTTGCATTTTCATAGTGTGCAAGACTCAAAACCAATCAGTTCCAAACTGAGAAAAAAAACCCTCTTGTAAAGAAGAGCAACTCCATTATCACAACCTGGGAACTAAACAGAATTTCCCAAGTACCTCCCTTTACCTCTAGATTCTGACATTCCTGAGCTGAGTTTGTAGGAAGGCCAATCCATCTGATTTCCTTCTTCTCCTTTGAAATGATGTTCATTGCCATCAGGACGTTGAGGGCATCGTAAACTCTCCGTCTAATATTTTTCTGATCATAAGCCTGCTAAGAAAACAATTCAGCATTAATTACAATGAAAGAATTAAAAAAGGAAAGACAATTGAGCACATCCTAGATATGTAGAAGATAAAATGCCAAAATAGCAGTTCAAGTCAGAGTGCTATTAAAATATGATCCTTCACCTGTGCTACTCCTTGGATACCACATGAGCATGTCTGGCTACAGGTGGAAGCTTCAGGCCTGCTGGAAGCATCTGTGCAGGAAATTCCCACCATGGCAAGTCTGTCATTATTGAAAAGCCAGACAAGACCACACATGGTGGGTGCAAGAGTAGCCTTTTCTTAAAGTTAATTATTTTGGCAGACTTGTCTACTTTGTTTATAATTTAGAGGGAGTTCAATTCTTCATTTTAATTCTCTGTTTTTGAATTTCTGAGGATAAGTCTTTATATCTGAGAAGTAGTTAAGTAAGTGAAGGAGAATATGGACTGTGGGAGGATAGTGCAGAACCAGAAGGAACAGAACCCCACGATAAACCAGACAAATGGTTTGGTATAACAGTTTAACTGGTATAACAGTTTCACCCCCTCTTTGCTTACCGAGTCTGCAGCCAAGTGGCTGTTGGAGTTTGTGAACTCTGACACCAGCTCATCAGCCACCTCGTTGTATGAAGTTGTTCCTTTACGTTGAACTTTTTCACAAACTTTCATTGAAAAATGCCTCAAACCCTTCCCATTTTTATCTCCTTTTTTGCTTCTCTTACTGGAAAGAGAAAAATATTATTTTAATAGATTGAATGTTAATAAGCTACTGTGTTACACAGTAAAGGGTCTACCCTTTACTGGACCATTTAAATTAAAACCAAAACTGTTCTGCTTTTTTGCATCAGTTTCTTGTTTCTTACAAGTTGGCAAAAAAGTGCACTGGAGCCCTTTCCCTTTCCTTGACTGTTTCTACATGGGTTGTATTTGAACACATGCCATGGGAAGATGCTTAAAAATAGATCTGGAATTCATCTCCAGGTAGTTTCACAAAAGAACAACCAAAAAAATCTCACAGGGTATTTATGTGCCTGGAACCCAGATTTATGGGGATCTCTCACATGTGTGCCTAAAATAGAAAGGCTCAGACACCCCTATTTAAATATTTAAAATACAGCAAGAGATACTAAACTTGCCCATCAGGGGAATTAAATTCTGTGCCATCATAGTTAAGACAGAGGTACAAGAATTTCTTTAGTGGAGAATAAGTACATATTCACTGGGTTTTATGGTGCCAAATTAACAACTGGCAACTGTCAGGGTTATTTTCCATTCACCTTCTTCTTCCAGAAAAGCAAGAGCTTAGCTAATAGTAACAGAAAAAAACAGGAGCAGTTGGTTTTCTCACACAAACTAGATTTGGATGTGGATTACAACAGAAGCCTTTAAAAAGTTCAGCTCTGTTGTTTTTGGTTTTGGGGTTTTTTTTAATTACAGTCTGAAAAGTTCATTTGGTAATATGTTTCAGGGAGATCTGTTATTTTACAGGAAAAAGGCCTAGTTCTGCCAGCAGTAACAAGCTAAGGAAAATATTAAAATATTAAAGTAAAAGAATGGTTTTCAAAATTTAGAACATATTTAAGAAAACAGAACACAGAAGGAAAAAAAAAGAATAGGAACACCAGAAGATTAAAAAACCCCCAACACTTCCAATCCCTACACAGATATTCAATTTGATCAACCTCAACAGGTAAACAAATAAAACCACCTTGAATGCTTTCAAAAAAAGTTTCAGAAGCAAAGGAAAAGATCATTTGTTTACAAGTATTTGTCACATGGAAAACTAGAGCAATCTTGTTTCTGAAAATCTGTTTTTCACAACTTCCAGTATCATCTGTAACAGCAAATTTATTTATCAGGAAGTGATAAAGCTAAAAGGAATGAATTATAACTACAAGGAATAAGATTCACACAGCTTTTATGTGAAGGAGTGAAAACTGAAAGTGGGAACTGGACACCCATCTCTCTGAAGGGCAGATCTGAAGTAAAACAGGTATGACTGTGCACATAAAATACATGTTCAGCAATACTCACCTTTCTGAAAAATCTGACTCTATAATTTCTTGAGTCCGTTTTCGCTCCCTAAGAAAAGACAATTCAAACTTAAGATGAAAATAACATCATATCTACAGACCACTAAAATCACAGTATGCAGGGCCTTGCTGGATCTGGTGTTTGCTGCTACATGTTTCCCAAAAGGGAAAAATCTGACACACAGAGACTGACAAAATTTGAGAGAAGGTGGTTAGGGCTTTTGGAGGAGCTTGTTGGAGCTCACTGCCAGACAAGTTCTATTCCCAATTTTACCATGCTTTGCCCATATAAATTTAGGTAAGTCACTTCACCTGGAACTACAAAAGTGCTGACGTGAGCTAGATAACCAAAGGCCATCAAAAAGGAGGAACTGGGCTCCTTTGAAAATTCCTATTTAAAATTCCTCCATGTGGAACAAAAATGTCTTTAAACAGTGCCTAGCATATATCCTGTATTTTCAGGCCATTGAATGTTCTGAAATCTTTAAACAAAAAATGAGGTAAACCACTAAACATGTTCATATCAGGGCTGATGCAGACAGAGCTGAAGAGAGAGACTCTGAAGAAGCAGCTGGCGTGAATTTTACACAGGACGAGCAGTTTGCAGTCACTGGTGGTTCCTTATCATCCCATTTATACCCACAGCAAACAGGAGCTGTGTCCCAGACTTGCATTTATTCCTGCAGCTCACACCAGGTACATTGCCTGAGAGTGTTGGGAAGTTACATTCCATTGTTTCCCTGTGTTTCCAAAGCGGCCCCACAGCACAGACTCACAGCTGGAGACCTGACACTGCTGTGGGGGACACTGAACAGCACGTACTTGGTCTGTGGTGCAGAGCACAGGAGGCCTCTCCCTGGGCAGCAGCAGTGGGATTTCTGCCTCACGATCCCTGTCCATGGTGCTTAACTGGGGGCTGAGTGCAGCTGGGGTGGGGGCTGCAGCACTTGCCCTCAGACATCTTTAAATAAGGTAAAAGTCTTACCCCGGGACCCAGACAGAAGCTTCTGTTATGTGTGTCTGTGTGACCATTGTTGGAGGTGGGTTATATGGACTCCCAATCAGAACACTCCCTGAATTGGTCAGTCTTTGTGGTGTGCTTATGATCTGTAAAATTTAGGAATAAAAAACACTGCTGTCTTAAGAAAAGAGAGGTTACCACAGCCCAAATTACTAAGCATTGCACTAAGAAAAGCAGTAATAATTCTGTACCAGAAGCAAGCTGCAGTCAAAATATACAGAAGAGATGTCATCAGAAGATCTTCATAAAGTAAAGTAATTACAACACTGTTTTCTAATTGTAGCATATTACTGTATTATTCATATGGTCAAGAACTAGACAAACAGAAGTAATTCCTAGGTATGGCAGGTAGGATCTGTACCTACAGACACCCAGCTGTTTCTCCACGAGTACATCCAGGCAATGTTTTGATCCCTGTAATCAATAAAACCTTCTTTCTTTCCAATGGATTTGTCTCTTGTAATTGTCTTTGCTACCAAAGACAAACCGAGCTCCAGGCAAAGTGTTCCCTGCAGTTTCTAGCACTCACAAGATCACAGGGCATTCTGGCAAGCTAATAATACAGCACTGTACCTGTGGAATCCAACTTAAAGTCTGTACTGTAGATAGACTTTTCATTTACACAAACCTGGTGAAATTGTAGGTACAGTGGTTAACACCAAGACACCTGGTCTCAACTTTTAAATCACATCCAAGTTCACTCTTCAAAGTAGGTCACCAGAAGAATTTAGATAGTATTTATAGATCAAACAGCATTAATTACTTAATCTTTAAAATAAAACACATTTAATTACTTTGATTCCAGTATGATAAGATTCATACCAAGGTTTCTTGGACAGTGCTTTTTACTCATATACCTTATTTCACTTTTTAAAACTTTATTTTACTTTACTCCATTTGTTAAGTAACATGTTTAGTACTGAGTGTACTAAACATTGTAGTTTCCTTTACTCTTTAACTTATCCAACAACCTTGTAAGTATACAGCATATATATACATATACACACATAGGAAGTGTGTGTATATATACATAGCAAGTGTGTATATATACAGCAAATGTGTGAATATATATATACACACATATGCAACAAATAAGTATACAGAATTTGTTTGGTATCCATCAGTACTGTTTAAACAAGTAGAAATAAATGATATGTGAAGAATCTCCCATTTCCTTAGCTCACTGAGTGTTACTTCACATCCCTCCTGACATCACACCGTCATAACACATATTGTTTTGTCTTAAAGATATAAATTCATCTCAGTTAGTTTTTGTAAACTGATAGCTCGGCAAAATCAAGTGAAAACAGAAATTTAGAGAAACCAAAGCAGTGGTACAAGTGATGTATTTCCTGGTGGATCCCGGAGAACCAGAGGTGCCCTCCCGGCTGCGTTACCCGCCGTGACCCCGCGGGTCCCGTGTCGGGGCCGCTCCCGCCCGGCCCGCAGTGCCACCTGGCGGCCCCTGCGAACAAGCACTAACACTTTATCAGTAACTTACGGTGTTAAAACTTACACCTGCGGACTGAATCTAAAGAAACGGTACCAAACAGTCGTACCCAAGAACCCAGCCAGCAAACAGTGCCCTCTCCACCACTGGCACAGCCATAGCCCGGGGGACTCAGACCAGTGGTCACCGTTCAGCCACCTCACTGATCCCGGGGGCTGTGCTGGTTTGAAGGACCCGGAGCAGTGGTTAAACAAAGCCAACAGCCCCTCCCAGCAGCAGGGTGTTGCTGACACAGGTGGGAGGCCGAGGCAGCGCTAACACTGGCACTGCTGAGAGCTTGTGGGCATTCTCCTTTCAATGGCCTGGCATAACACAGCTGTACCCCGGGTGTCCTAGAAGGCCTGCTTTAATGGCTACTTAATAAGAAAATGTTTTCTGAATATAGATCTATCCTTGCAAAACAGCAGAATAAAAGAATGAAAAGAAAAAAAATTAAAATTGTGTGTCTCACACCAGGTAGTAGCTTTTGCAACTTCCATCTGCTATAGAACTTAAACTGCAACTAGGGCTCACTTAAACCAAAAGCAGGGCCTTGAGAAGTCACCTGTAAGAGTAGGAACTGCATTAACAGACTGCTCTGCCCTGGTCTGGGCTATTTATTGCACTCACAAAACATCTTCTGTGGCAGAACTATTCCAGTGCAATGCTACAGGGCACACGCTCCAGCAAGACGTGCATCAGCACTGACGCACTGAGCAGGGCTGTTCCAGGGCTGTTCCAGGACTGTTCCAGGGCAGTTCCAGGCTGTTCCCTGGCAGCCTGTGCCCAGTGCTCCAGATGGAGAGCTCCACACAGCAGGGAATGCCATGGGGGGGTGGCTGTAATGTGTGTGCCCCTTTGGTGTACTGCTGTCCTTTGGTGCAACCCACTAAAAAACAGTAGTAATGCTGACAGGAAAAAGGCCCAACACAATTATTTATAAAACACACCAAATGGTTCTGTACTCAGGCTAAGGGCTTGGCAGGTGGGCATCAGGTCACCAGAAACTGTTCACGTTTCTAGGTATTGCTTTTTTAGCTCTCTGGCCACCAGAAAACCTAAATTTTTTCTCAAAACTAGATACAAAAATCCCTGAAATGTCAACATATGCCCATATACCATTATCACTGACAGGAAAAGAAGAGTAGTTTCAACAAGTTAAATCTCTCGTGGCACGTCCGAGGCACTCTCAGGCAATGCTGGAGGGAGATTTACTGGTGAGAACATGACTAAAAACATTCAAAGAGTATCAATAACATTCTTAATGAGATTTTTTTTTTTCCTTAATACACTTTTGTTAAAATGTCAGCTGATAAAGCTGTTTTAATTTCCACTCAAAGCCAGGCAAACAGGTGTCCCCCAAGGGCAAACACAGGAGTGTTGTTGGGAGTGGCAATTCTGGGATGCTGAGCCTGCTGTGCCCCCACGTCCCCCCCCTCCCACCCAGGTGGGGCACTTTGTGGCCAGGGCAGGAAGCAGCAAGTTCCTCACACAGTTCACATCTTTGTTTTTCGTGTTTCTACGTTACACCAACAGGAAGTCACACAGGCAGTTACACAAGTTGGCATTACTGGGGTTGCAACACTTACCATTTGGGGTCCAACATTCACATTGATTGGTCCTAAGGTTTTTGGTAAAATCTTAGTCGGAGAGTTGGTGCTGGAAACTGGCAATGTAATTACTGAAATATTACCTAAAGAGAGTGGTAAAAAGAGAGGTTTAAATTACTGCCTTAGTAACCTGTGAAAACCACTTCGGCAAATTCTCACACCACTTCAACGTTCTGGAACCAAATTAGCTTTCTTGCCTCACTCACTGCAAACACACCCTCACGTAACAGCCTCCAGACCTTTCAGCAGATGCCACAAGGACACCTCACCAAACTACACCTTCACTATTTTACCTTTAAAATTAAACGTATTTTATTTCCAGAAACAATTTATTTATTCTTGCCTAAGACGAAGAGCACACAGCCTGCTATACCTCAGCATTAGAAGTTACAATTAATGAGAATACTTTAACAAGTAGCCAGCATACAAATCCTATTTATAATCATAATCACATGTAGAAAATATGCATCCATAAACCTTCCTAGCCTTAACCATTCCTCATCCACCTGTACTAGAGTGTTCTGTAAACACCACTGCAGTGAGCAAATCACAGCCTGCCACTGTACAGATGGAGTAAGTGATGCCTTTACAACTTACCTAAAGTAACAGAGCAGGCAGCTGGATGCCAAGATAAAGCCAACCACGCCACCATGCTCTCATCCCAAGATGTTTATCATCTTTGTGATCCCGGACTGCTTACGGATCTAACCCATTCTGCCTTCGCACAGCTCAACGCTGAGAGCCTCAAAATACTGCTGCTCCTCCTCTATCCCAAGTTGCATCCTGTATATTGATTATTTGGACTGAATGTTTTAATCAAAATGGTCATTGCAGCACTACTGTGTGTTACAGCCCAGGAGTGCTCCAACTGTTGTGCACAAGCCACTCCAAGCAGTGAGATCACTGGCTTATCCATGGACATTGTGGCAGCAGCAGCAGCTTTCTCTGGGACATCTTCAAAGCAAGGGAGTTGGGAATCGATCAAACACCAGCCCCCATTGGTACACACAGCCCTGCTCAAAAGGGGCAGGGACAGTGGGGGGTCTGCAGGCACAACCAAATGTAAGGAAGAGCTGCCACTGCCTCGTAATCCAGAGTCAGCCTGAGTCTAGCTGAGGTCTTGAGTCACGAGGACAAGGATTGGCTCCTGGAGAACTCCTTACACTCTGGCACTGCAGACAGCAACTGAGGGCATCTGAGGTGACAGGTTCCTTCAGCACAGCACAGACACGAGCCCTCCTCCCACAGGAGGCAGCCAACACTCAGCTCAGCCCACAAGCTGATATTAAACATCCCTGGTCTTTTCTCACATCACCAGTTCACCTCCACTGCCCACTTTTCTCACTTGGTCCTGAATCATGGTCTCTTACAATTTATGCTAGCACACCCATGGGGTAACTGAAAAACCATACATTCAATAACGTAATTTCTCTGCAATAGCAAGCAGGAGCAACACAATCAATAGAAAAAGAGTACTTAAAAAAGGATTTTATCTTCTGTAGTCACAGCACAGAAGTAGAAAAGATGTAGACATATGCAAAGTCTCTCCTTTATGAAAAAAAATCAGAATCTGAGAAATACATACAATTTGAGGCAAGGATGTTTTCTTGTTCTGTGTAAATTTTCCAAAAGGCAGATCTGTATCTGAAAACATCTTCAGAAACTGCTTGTTTCTCTAGTCAACAAAATGAATAAATTATTCAGTCACCTCACTCACCTAGAAAAACAAACTTACAACCACACCATCCCAAACTCACCCCCCCAGGAAATCCTTGCTCTATTATGAAACATCTTTTGTGAGGTAGCGCCAGAGTGCACAAAACAGCAATTCATGATTTACATACACTGTGTTCCCATTCTGAGCTCAAAATAGTTCTACTTGTCAGTTTTACTTTTGCTAGAGGATTTTGCCTGGGATTTCCCAAGTTGTGCCAGCATATTCTCATCAAAATCCAGTCTCCCCCCTCACTGCGGGCTGTTGCAATCAATGACGTGTCACTTCCCAGTACCGCTGTAGGAATTTTCCTCTTTTCTGCTGCAGCTGAAACTTTTGACCCTGTTATCTCCAAGATCAGCTCTCATATTATTTGTCCTTGTCCCTCCTCTTACCAGGGAAAAGAAATAAATTACGTTCTCTGGTGCCGACAGCATAAGGTCACATGGCAAAGTGCAGTAAAATTCTGAAATGTCGGGTTTGGCTTCCAGCTCTACCACAGGGCTCCACCACAGAGCTGCCTCCAACAACACTTCCTGCCCTGCAAGAGACACTGGAATGTCATGTTTCACAGAATAAGAGTGAGATGTGTCAGACTTACAGCACTATGCAGTCAGCACAGCAGCACAACTAGTAGCCACTGCTGCACTGTGCCTTCCTTTACAGGGCTCCGCAGATAAATGTACATGGTCACCACTAGGGCAACTTCAGGATATACCAGGGTCATTCAAATTACTTGGTCTTGATTTTAAAAAGACAGCAGTTTACATATGGCATGTGTTTAAATGTCTTTCTGGCTGGAGTTGCTGTCAATAAAAAAGATTTTCATCTTCTAATCCCTACACAAATCCCCCTTTTGGCAGCAGCACTGTCAAAATCATTTTAAGAGTTGATCGAGCGCTCAAAGAAATGTTTCCCTGCCTTTGTTGTTCCTTTTAAATTTCTCCATGGGTAAATATAAGTATGTGAATGTGTAGATTTTTAAATGCAGATAGGATAGAAAGGGACCAGTTTCTTTTAATGAGTGAGGTCTCTTTCATCCACAGTGGACAGAAAGAAAGAACAACCAAATTTTACAACAGTAAGAGGTTGTTCTACATGTTTGTCAGCAGCTGAAAAATAAGTAAACAAAGCTTTATCACTTATGAATAAAATATTCCCTCCCTATTGTTTTCTTTTTCTCAAACATAGCATTATGGTCCACATACTCATGTAACCTCAAATGCTACAAATATTTAACAAATACTATTGGTGGAAACACCACTTCTTCATGTCCCTTCACAGCAAACAGGACAGCTGGTTCACGTTGTTGCTCCAAAAAGTTAATGTGCTTCCAAACAGATCACATCAGCACCCCAGGCTGAAGGGACAGGTCTTGCAGACCAGATCACCAGAGTCACTGCTCTTCTCTAAAAGAGAAATGCAGCTTCCAAGAGCACCCTGCCCTGCCCAAAGCCCTTGCACAGCAGCAGCCCAGGTCTGTGGGACACAGGAACCACTGCCAGACCTGGAGCTGGCCAGGACCAGTCCCAGAGCAGAAAAAGCATCACCATAAAGTGAGAACTGCTAACACAAGTACAACCAGCTGAGGGAACAGGTACTTGCTTGCTAAGATGACTTGTTGTATTTTACATCAAGTTCTTGAGATAAAGGCACCTGTGTTTGCTGAGGAGTTGGTTATTTCTAAAGTTTTGAAGGCAAAGTAGTATTACAGAACAGCAAACACCAACAAGAGCAATCTCTTCAAGTCTTCTTTATGAAACAGCACAGAAAAAGTAGGAGGAAGTAGATGCCACAAAACATTCAGCAGATTTCTGTATTCAACTGAAAGCAGAAATATGGTCAAAGTAACTATATATATATTATCACAAAGCAACTGTAAAGGTTTTAAACATGACCAAATTCTAAATAAATGCCAAGTCTTAATAACACCCACATTTGGGGACAAAAAAGATTACACTGATTTATGTCCCAAGGCACAACAGCAGTGAGTACAGTGATAAGCTGAACACAATGAGACCCATCAGCCTCCGAGTCACGGTAATCTCATTGCGTGGATGAAAAAGGTCAGCTCAGATGGATCAAACTAGAATGATTTGTATAATAATACTCAATTCTTATATAATGTTTCTCAGCAGCACTTTCAAGGCACAAAGGAGGTCAGTGTCATTATTCCCATTTACCTATGGAAACCCAAGCACATGGGAAAGAAACGGACTTAAAACTCTCATCAAGAAGCTTCAACTGCAATGCACATAAAGCCCCCCCTAAACTGAGCCTGCTCCTCACTGATGCAAATTCAAAATAAAAATCTGCCAGTGCACATAAGTATGTTTCTCTCAGAACAAAAGCACTTTGCTTCTGCATAAATTATTTTTCCATCCCTCAGTCACCATTATTGCTGTTCCTCATGGAGAGAAATCAGTGTTGCTATAATTTCATATTTTAAAAAAACATCATCACTACATAATTATTAATCCTCCTGGCATTTGTGCAATAGTTTTACTTGCATGCACAAAGAAAAATTCAATTTAAACAATCTTCAGCTTCAGCAGTCACAGATAAAGTTATTCATGTTTATGTACATGTACACTCACATGCACACACTAACCACCCCACAAGACTCACTTTAAATCATTATGTGGCACCCTAAATAGCTTAACTTCACACAAACAACATGTACTTCTATACAAATATGAAGCTAAAGAGATTTTAGTGATTTTTCTTCCTGTATAACTAAATCTGCTAGGTCTGCAGCTTAGTTGCAAAGATAATCAGAAACAATGTCAACTGGAGAATCTATAGAATCTGTCATAGCCAGTTTGAAGGAAACCATGGCTGATGGGGAGCACAGCCCAGCCAGCTGGGGTTACACACAATGCCTACATCAACAAAAAAAGCTTTTGAATTTCCAAACAAAACACCAGGGAAGTGTTGGTAATTTGGATTTCATATTCAGAGCTCTAAACAAGTGTCCATGTTTTAAAAGTGGACATAATAGCCATTTAAATTAATACAGCCTGTGGCAAAAACCCCCCAGTTCAGAGTTGTGAAATATCAGCAGTCCATCAGGATACTCTGCAATAACATATGTGATGTGCCCTCAGGATGCTTTATTACACTACAGCATAAACTGATCTCCAAGATCAGCTACTATAACAGCATATAGAAAACCCGAATTATTACCATGCTATTAGTACACAAGTATTTTCTTGGGACATTTATTCGTTTATTCATTCCATAAAATTACTGGGCCACAAACCTAACTTATAAAAATTCCACAGTCTGTAGAAGCACATACATATCTAGAAATACCTCAAATCAAAGAGATCTGTAGAAAAGAAAAAGCAAAATGGGGCAGATGATATTTCAGTGTACTTTAGGCATAAACTGAACACTACATTTTCAGTCTTTTACTGCTCAATTTGAAACAAATTTACAGGAGTTAACAGCTGTATGAAACCAAAAGTACCAGGCACAGGTCTATGGATAACCAATTCTGATGTCTGGGTCATTTTAGCAGGTCTCTTCCAGCACATCATGAACAAGTTCATTCCATTAGAGCAGCCCTGTGCAATAAGCCCAATCAGGACTTAATAAAAAATAGGTACAGCATAATAAAAAGATGGATTGAAACAAAGTTCACTGTGAACTTGTATTAAAAGTTAAGGTTCCCACTCAAAGCAATCTCTCTGCAAGTATGATTAACATATCCTCTGTCCTGGAGCCTGTTGCAAGACTGGTGGTCTATGGCTGGACTCCCTTTTCCCTCCACAGCAATAAACAGAGAACAACACGTAAATTCATAGAATTTGCAAACATTGATTTTATTATAAGGCTTCACACCCAAGCAACTCCAACACTCAGCAGATCAGGCAGCCTTGAGACTGTATAAACCAGCAGGGAGCCCTCAAAGCTACAGACATCCTGCATGGAGGATAGGTGAGGTGGTTTTATGGGACAAGTGGTAATACAGACATGCCCTCTTTCTTGGAAAGACTGGAAAAAAGATTTGATTTTCCATTTTTGTAATATATATGAACAGGATTACAAAACTGAAAGTGTGTAAATTACTGACTGGGAATGTCTCCCAAACAGATTAAATTTTAAATTCTTCTGGTTACACATGCAACTTTTTAATATGAATTCTGCTGCTTGTCTGATCTAATTCATTCACAGCTTGCAACAATTACCCCAAAACCACAACAGAACTGTCACTATTCAACTCAATCACAAATCTAATTATACCTGTTTAAGGACTAACTTGAACTATCATACTTAATATTTTTAACAGAATGGGCCAACTCCACAAAGACATCTTGCCACAGACTAGGATTTTCCCTGAATGATGGAATACCTTAGTTCCTGTCAGTTAACTTTGCTAGGCACCAAAGTTCTGTTGGCACCAAGGAGTGTAACAGTCTTGTTAGTATGGAGCATACCAGGAGTTTCTCCCAACAGGCACAAACCCTGACAAAACACTAGAATACCTGACACATACATACAGACCTATTCCCAAGGCCAGGAACAGCAACAGCCACCTTTGTTCTCCAAAACTTGAGAGGAAGCATCCCTTTTGCATTTAGCAAACCAAGAGAATTCATTCACTAAATGAGAACCAGAACCAATGTTTTTCTGAGAGAATTAAAATGCAGGTCTCCTACAGGAATCATTTTCATCACTAGTGTGCTGGATAATTTCAGGTAAAGAAGTGAAGCACGGCCAGCCCAGCATGCCACAGCTAGGAAAAAAAGTCTGGTTCCCTTCAGATTTAGGCAGCAAGTCTTTTAATGAGGATTACAAATTTGGATGTATGTGCTTTGATTCTGCAATCATCACATTTAAAACATCAAATTCCTTAGTAAATCTGTATTGCATTTAGATACACTGGGCACTAGAAACCTTCCTTTTCACAGACATCATCTATACAAGGAATAAAAAAGTACTGAAAGCATTCTAAAAAGCCTGCAGCAAGAAGACAACAGTATTCACCAACAAACACAGGAAACAATAAGAAAACTGAACCTCCAAATAAACCAAACAACCCCTCAACCTATTTGGGAACATTAATTCAGATTCAAAAATCAGCAGAAGTGACACAGCAGTACTTTAACACTTATAGATTAGATTGCAATACCTAAGTAGTCTGTGAGCATTAACTTCTCCTGTAGCAAAATAAACTAGGAAAATACCTAGAGGTTGTGCATGGACACTAAAGGTAATGGTGGGAAAGATAAAAGGAGCCTGATCAAACTGATACTGCAACAGCAGAAACAGAGTAACTGCTTCAGATGGTCCAGGGAAAAAAGGGATTTTGGAAGTTAAGCCTGAGAACAGAAAAAAAGCAGAGGAAGTAATTTTGGAGTGCAAGGGTCAAGTAATTAGCTATTTTGATTACACATTTTTAACGACACAAAGACAGAAAATTTCCTTAACATAATCTTCTCTCGTGGTGCTAATGCTAGAGAGAGAGACTGCAGAATGAGCAACAGCTGACTTGGTGTCTCAGGACCCCTTCCTGCAGTTTGGAACAGCATCCTCAAAGATCCAGGCTGCACTCTACTGTAATTGGGCAAAGTGGCAGAGCAGTGGGTTTACCTAGAACAGTTCAGCATTTTTCAAAATTAAACCCAGTAAACCCAGGGTTACACAACAGATTTCACAGTATAGTAAAAGATCAGAGTTCATTATTAAAAAGGAAGACATTTTGCAAGGAATTTTCTATGTGCTCATGGCTCAGCACTGGAATCTGAAATGCTCCTTTAATGCAATATTGGTAGTAAATTAGTATGTTTGTGCTAGAGGCAAATAACAAATAAACACACACCACAATTGTCTATTTGGAAAAAAAATTATTTAAATGCAACTTTTCTAAGCAAAAATTTCTAGCACTGAAAATCTGATACTTTCAAGAAGATCCTTCTTTGAGCAACTGGCCTCTCTTCTTTGCTCTTGAAGGTATCATAAATCCATCATGCCTCAGTCTAACAATACTATGAAGGCACATTATAGATAGGCCCAGATATGTAGCAATAAAATGCCTTTATTTTTACTGTAGTAAATGTTTTACTTCAGTAATGGATAAAACAATAAAAAGTGTCTTCATTAGGAAGCTCACAAAGCCCTGATAAGATACAATGGATCTGAATGTCTATTCTGAGTTTCTTCCCCCCTCTTTAATTTCCAGAGTCCAGCAGTGGACATGCCAAAAGAAATAAGTAAAGGACACTTCAGATTGAAAGTAAGAGACAGCTTAGACACTGGCTGTATCTATACAAGTTTTTCCAGCTTTTATGGAATATTTGATTCTCTAAGAAGAGTAAGCCATTGTGAACAAGATGTTATATCTCAAAAGAGATGTAAGTGATTTTTAATTATATCTCAAGGCTAAAAAAAATTCACTAGATCATAATATTGTAGAAAATATACCAAAATGGAGGTAAATAATACATCCATCATCCCAGGAGCACAGTCTGATAAAGACTGGGATAAGGATCACTGAGATATTACTACTAACAACATTGTCCTGTACTTATAAAGTTATTCAATTATTTTCTGTATAAATCCATTGCTTGTCTCAGAAATTATTTGAAAACATTGCACTTATTTTAGTCTTTTTCCCTAGAAGCATGACACAATAATCACAAAATAATGAAGCACAAAGGGCAATTATCTCACCAATGCACAATAAATAATTCTCAGAGGCCTACCATCAGTCTGTAATGTTCTGCAAAGTTTGGAAAACTGGGAAGATACCGAAGCTTTAGCCATTTTCTGTTTAGACTCTCTCATTTTAATGCCAGGAGCCAAAAATCATTCTTCCAGCTAGTACATGCATTTGTTTATTGCAGTGGATAACAGCAAACTTTACTTAGAAAGGTTGATTGAAAAGTTTTCTGAATTGCAAATCCTCAAGTTTTCTAATATATATAAGGGGTTGCAGCTTTATTTTTAGTGGAATACTGTAGCTGTTATGACTGATCATAAACTGGTTTTGAGTCAAAAGTGATTAACCTAGAAGTAATAAGATGAAACAGGACAGGACAAAATATAATTGTGCAGAATACTTAAAAGCATGAAGTCATGCTTAACCTTCTCTGCCATTTTGACAACAGAGTATGGGAATTTTAAGGGTGGAGTAGAAATCAGGAAATTTGGCATATTATTCACCATGAAGGAATGAAAAAATGGGCTTATTTTAGCCCCTAATTAAATTACTTTTACTACACCCTCTTTTCCCCTCTGAAAGTCTGAAGATCTTCCAATCTTTTCTACTGACACTTATATGTCAGTAATAAAACATCTACCATTTAAATTTCGAGTCTCCTGAACGTGAATCAACCATATACAGTGAAATAAGTCTTAATGTACACTTCTTTTCTATGTATACAAATAGAATTCTCTTACCTTTTGTTGGACTCTGGTTCTGATCTATAAATCCTTTCAAGTCTCCATTTGTGGAAGTCACACCAACCTGAACAAAACATTTTTGAAGTCTTAAAATATGATAGACCTTTCTTTGTTTTCTAATATGCAACTAACAATATTATGAAAGTAATCTGTTCTGCATTATGAACCATCATAATCCTATGGACAGTAGAGTATAACAAGAGCATGAGATTCAAGGTAAAGAATTCAGTTCAATTGTATTCTGCTACTGCACTACATGTGACCCAAGCAGCCCATTCTGGCTGTTATGGTGTAAGTCACTGTCCCCTCCAAGTCAAATGGAGCAGCTGCCACCAATAACACACCACAAGCCTGCCTGATGTCCAGAACCCTTGGTATTAAGCTGCACAGGGTCTACAGGTCTGAGATGTGACTATTGATGCATTTTAGATACGTTCCCCAGCTTCCAGAGATAAACTGACTTACCCTGTGGGCAAGAGGTAAATAATACTTACTTAGGGTAAGTTACCGGATACATGGAGAACTGAAATCATACACAGAATGGTGCATCTCAGATTTTGGCAGGTACACAAAGCATAGAAAGGTGCAGTTTGTACAGAAAAACGTAAGATCACAGCTCCTGGATGAGGGAGGGAAGAGATGGACAGTCCCTCATACCCCAGCTAACAAGGGATGGGCCCAGCAGCAGCAAGTAATGGTAAGGCACTTTGCAGTTTCAGCACATTATGCTCACAGCACCTTAGAAACCTCTGTCCAACAAAGCATTCTCTTCTGCTTCCAAGCTGGGAGAAGCACTGCGGGACTGAGCTCTGTTGGGGCATTAGGCAACTAAACTAAATACAAAAACACTCTTTTTAAAGCACTATAAAATCTGAGTACTTCTGTAAGTAATTGGGACAAAGGGGCCTGGTATCCAAGTTAAAAGAAAACAATTATATATGACCAAGGATCAAATATTTGCTTTATTTTACAGATGTATGTAGCAACAAGGGAACCAACGTTAGGGCCGCTTGTAGAATTTTAATAATCTCAGATTAGAACATAATTTAATTTTAGACAAATTAAACAGTAACTAAAATAAACTACACAAGAATAAAAAATACCTACCATAAGCATTCAGACGCTTGGTTCCACTAAAGAACTTGTATTCAGCAAATAATTTTTGTAGGGAAGAAACTGCACACGGCATTGTGTGAAACTATTTCTATCAAGATTTTTTCACCATCAGGGGACACATAAAATGATTAACTGTTGCTGCACTACTCTGACTGTAAAACACTGCCTAAATGAGCTAATTAGGTGCTTCTGTAAACAAGCCCTAAAGATGCTCAGTGCAGTCCCTCACTTTATCTCAAACGTTTTTAGTATCCCAAGTGCCCTTGCCTGTCTGTCCTGGCACACCCCTCTAGACTCTCATCACCGTTTCCCGGGGGCAGCCAGGTGCTTTGGCTGTTGCAGGCGATGGTACCACCAGAAGCTGTTTGGAAGAGAGCAAGTGTGTCCCATGTTCCCTCCCCATTTCCCAGGCTGTCTCCCAGCAGGCGGCAGCAGTGCAGCAGAATGCAGCGGGGCTGGGGAGGGAACACCGGGATTGGAGCAGGGCAAGGGAATGAAGGCATGAAAACAAAAGCAAAACCTCTCCTATCACGATCTGGGAGCAGATCCATATGGAAAACTGAAGCACTCTGGTATTTTTCCCCCCGGGTGCTTGGGTGCAAGGAAAGCTCGTCTGGCAAGAAGCCACTGTGGTTCCTTACACTGAAATGTGTTCTCGAGGAGAAGTTTAAACTAGAGGTTGGAGAGGTTGGTAACTGCACAGTGAATAGCACTGGAAGGCCATTCCACTGCCAAGGGAAGAGCCAGCACTCCTGGATCATGCTACTGCTGCCTTTGCACAAACAACAGCTTCTCCCCAGGCCCCTTGCCTCTGCAAGAAGGAACACAAGTAGGAGTAATTCTAAATTCAGAGAAAGAACAGGGGTCCACAGGGATAAATATCATGTTAGAGAAAAGGGCCTCAATTAATCTCAGGAGAAGGGATAATAATTATGATGAACATCCTCAAAGACACCACTGCAATTTGTTCACAATTGAACATTCAGCTCTAGATTTACAACTGCATTTCCCTATTGATTCATATCAGCATTTCAATTAAACACTGAAGGTGATGTACATGTGCAGTGTCAGAATGAAAAGTCTAACACATTTCATTTTCTGAAAGATTATTTAACTGCAGCCATATTTAAGGCAATATAAAAAAGTACTTGAGGGTTTTTTTGTGTATGTTGTACTTCAGTTATCCAAATGACATAAGATTATAGCAGAATTTCAGTTTGCACATAAATATGTTACTTTCATTACAGTGGCCCTAAGAGCACATTTATAAAGAGGATCCAATAAACAGCAGCACTTTTCTAAATTTAACAATCTTTGTATCTAAGTTCAGAAGAGTTTGAAAAGAAACTTGAATTTCGTGAGAACTTAAATGAAAAATATGGCAGACTTAAAGGAATTTGCTTCTCTTAGAGAAGAATAATCATAACTAAGGCCTCAGAAGTAGCAATGTGTGATATAATATTGCAATACTGCAGCAGAACAGATCTTTACAGTATTCCATCTCGGTGTCAGAGGTCTCGGGCCAGGTTGTTATCTGGATCCCACTGCTTCTGGGATCTTGTAATTTAACCACTCCTAAACTAAAACCAGCAAACAATCCAACGCTTAATTGGTATAATTTGTTATTTTTGTATGTCTCATGTGACATTTCTGCTTTATAACAGTGCCCCAGAGTGTGGATTACTGGGAATGGCAGGAGCTGGACTGCTGTTCCTGTCCATCTGTGGCATGATGAGCCCAGTCATGAAGTAAGATGGAGAAAGCACTTGGCAGGCCTTTGCACACTGTTAAATACTTCCACTGAAGTATTATGCCTTTTTTATCAGGCAACTAATTGTCCAAATGGGATGAGGGGAAAGGAAAAAAGAATCACAACAAGCTCTTGTAGCTTCCCAGCCTTCTCTAAGGCTTGACACACTGCTCAGGGCAAGTCTCCTAGACCAACTGCAGCAGTTAAACTTTCCTCCATGCCGACATGTGAAAGGAGAGCTATCATAGCCATTCAACTGACCTCATCTACAACAAGACAACCACCCTGAGAAGCAGTGACAAATAACTTCACATGGATAAAAATTAAGAGCAAACAATCAAAACTAACAGACTTATTGAAAAAATCTGCTTTAGTCATATTATTTATTTGGTCCTAAAAATAAGTTTACCATGAATATTTGCTCATTTTTTCCTCCATTTCTCAACTCTGTTTTGGTGCCGTCTTACTTGAAGGACAGATGGGAATGGCAGTACAAAACAGGCAAGAAAAACACATTTTATGATATAAGCAAAGAATGAAATAACCCAATAAGACAGGGTGTTTAGAATTACATCCAGGTGCAATGTATATTACATATACACAACATCTCATCTCCAAGAGAATCTGTAACGTTTACTCAACATTTTATTATTTGTAGCTGCTTTGTTTGGATTAGTTTTTTATGGAAGGTGAAATTACCCATAAACAATATTTCACAAGCAGATGGTAGAAAGTGTCCTGCATTAAAAGGAAGTGAACAGTGAGCCAGTCTTGATAATTTTCCAACCCTGTACACAAAAAGTTAGGAAGGAAAAACAGTGGTGGGGAATGTTATTCATCTTGCATTCACATCTAGTCTATGGAAACATTTTGGCATGTGCTTGAAGCACAAGCTTCCTTGGAGGGAAGGCTGTTCACCACAGCTTATGGGATGGGAGATGAAAGGCCATTTTAGCCTAAACTCACTGCGCTTGGCTGTGATGCAGAAGGATCACAAACATGCCCAGACTCTGTCCCAGCTGGGGGCAGTGATTTCAGAACATAGAGGTGGCAGCTTCCCTGTGTGTACACGTTTAATGAAAGATATGTGCCCTTTAAGAGTTTTCAGGAAGCTGCCCAAGTTCCAGTACTTTGACGTTCGCTTTCCTTGATGCTTCAACATAAAGGAAAAAAAGATAGAAATACTTTCACAGAGAAGTTCTCTCCCTCAGCTCACTCTGCAGATCATTAAACCATATCCAACAACATAACAGACAAACACTAACCTTGCATCTGAAACAGGTTTTGAACAGCAGAAACCAACAGGCATATGCTAAACCCCCCAACTCTGCAAATTCAGAAGCATTCTTGGGCCTTCTAACAACATCAGAAAACATTAGGGCTGACACCGTTACCCTGAGTGTGCAAGTCTAAGTAACTAAGGTTTGGAAAACCTGAAGAAGTGCTACAAATAAGGACACAAAGCATATGACCACCATTTTTACAGGTAAACATGAAAACTGAGTCCTACATTCATCTGCACCACAGTAATATTTTTTTAAAAAATAAACTCATAAACATTAGATACATAACCAGGTTTGCCTAAGTTTGATATGCAAAATTTCAAAGCACACATACCAATAAAACAACTCTTCTATAAAGTAACCATAGCCTTGCAAAACCACATCTGTATTCAGCACAAGAATAGGTTGCCCAGACTGAAGGTTCACGTCTGTCCTTGAAGACTTTCAAAACCCAGAGCCCTGACTGAACAAAGCACCAAGCCACTGGATTGCAGTGTCAAAGAGCTTTACACAAAGCAGCACAATATATGGCCTCCTGAGATCCCTTCCAACCTATGCCACTCTGGCACTATCACGCAACACTCCAGAGATTTTATTGGGATTGGTATTTATCCTTTGACTGCATCAAACAAAAGGTCAAACCCACAAGTGATCTGGATTTGTTCAGCTGTTCCACATACATCAGTAGAACTACTTATTGAAACTAGAGACTAATATGACCTATGAAATAATAAGTCAAAGGGCTTTGCATATACATATCAAATTATCTTCTGTCTTGGTAAGCCTGAATCAAAAAGTGAGATGTAAGACACCTGTAAGTCTGGAACTACACACCAAATGAAGCTACTAATAAAGCTAACAGAAACTTCTGAGAGTTGAGAATTAATTTAACCAAACTATGCCCCTGGCACCAATGTTACCCAACATGCACAAAAGCTTTTGCAGCTACTGAACAGAGCACCACCCTGGGCTACCTGCACTTTTATCATGGGTCACTTCTTTGGGGTTGGTTCCTGAACCTGTTCAGATTTACCCAGACTGCAGGATGACCTGTCAAAGGCTGTCAACAGGCAAATTGCCCAGGGCCCAAAGTCATGCTCAATTTAGCGATCACCAAACTTAATCAGAACTGTTCTCTATACAAATTGTGTACCACAGGAAGCACAGCTAAT
This sequence comes from Chiroxiphia lanceolata, assembly GCF_009829145.1. Lineage (NCBI taxonomy): Eukaryota > Metazoa > Chordata > Aves > Passeriformes > Pipridae > Chiroxiphia > Chiroxiphia lanceolata. Next base: position 15,456,327 of record NC_045646.1, on the reverse strand, counting down.
TAGGCAGAAAATTCAGGTCAGGATGTTAGACACTTCATAAGCATCCTTAGAACCTGGGATAGAGGAGTCAAACATGGAGCCTCCAGACACCACACTACAGGCTTGTTAATGCAGCAAGAGAAGAAACAGGAACACCCTTGGTCTTCTAGAAACCAAGAGTGTACTGACATTAGTAGAGAAATACGCAGTCTTTCTGTTCTTTCTTGAGTTTTGAGGCAGACTCAGTAGAAGGATTTTGCAAAGGTGAGAAGATTCAACACAATGAGCAGCTCTCAGGTGAGTTTGGAGCAATATTAGAAGAATCACAGACTCACAGAGTATCTCAAGTTGGAAGGGACCCGAAATGATCAACAAGGAAACAGCACAAAGCATTGCCTCACTTATCAACCTGACCCACAGCTGAGTGGACTCCACATCCTAAAGAGCTTCAAGCCCGTTTAAATTTATCAAAACACGGCAGACGATGATGGGATAACACATTTGCGCTGTACAAAAATCAGACAAGATTTTTCAATTTGAAGGTCTTAGGGTTTGATTTCTTATGTCTGTCCATACAGTTCTGAAAGCCAGCAGTGACTGGCAGCGTGCCAATATACAAAGTAATACATGTTGCAGAGTTATACTTACATTTTTAGCCGTCATGTCAGACAGTATTGCTTTATATTTCGTAAAACCATAAGATATCCCTTTTCATCTTCACAGAATCTTTAAAATGAACATCCTGTAAGAAAGTTAGTGAAATATCTTAGGTGAAACCCCACTTTTTGACAAAATCAATCACCACAATAGTCAGGTTCTTCACAGATACTAGAAATGTACATTGCTTGGGACAGGCAGAGATGAAATCCTATACACAGACACCAACTTTTTAAAGAGAGGCCTAATTATATTAATGTGCTAGCAAAGCATGTCATGCCATTACTGAAGCTTTTTAATTAAAACCATGCAATCTTTTGCACCTAATGTAGAGTATGTCTTTATAAAAGGGAAGTGAATTACTTCTTTCCATTGTGTCTTTAGCCACCAACAACAGAGAAAGCTTTTAATGAAATGTATATATATGGAAAACATTCAGTATTTTTAGGAAACATGCAAGAAAAATCACTGCAGTTCAAACTCATCTTTTAAATATTTTATTAAATTTGTGTAATTAGAATTATAATATTAGGATTCCAGGAAAAGACAAAAATTTTGGTATACTGAAAAGTACTTAAAAGTGACTTATTTTTTAAATGGAAGCTTCCAGAAGTCTTAGAGAGAATAGAAGAAAAGTTACAAATCAATGCTGGCAGCACAAACCATTTTAAAGACAGAATTAACTTGACAAAGCGTTTAAGTACTTCAAAAGTACTTTATAAGTACTACCTGCAGTTAAAAATGAACTATAAAAGACATTTGAATTGCACTTGGATGTTTAAGAGAGAGAGAAATGTTCACACTTTCAAGTGTGGAATCAACTCAGTAAAATTAGGAAGATACCTAAACTAGTTACCAAATATGAGTCACAACCATTTACAGCAGAACTCACCACTACAAAAGCAGGGTGAAATTCATGTTACTTCCTCTGTATTTTAACCTACATGAGGTTTGAGAACAGGCAGCGCCTTCACCCCCTTCGAGGAAAGTGCCAGGAATTGTTCCAGTGGGTGCACAGCTCATGGGGCACTCTACCACCACTTCCCATCACTGCATTAGTAGTTTTGGACAGCCCAGAATATTAAATGCTGGGCTGTTTCTATACATGTCTTGGTTTATTCGGCCACCATATCAATAAAACTTTTAGTGGAAAACCATTTTACTCAACACAGAGGTGTCCTCCATTTCCTGCTGAATGAGTTGTATTTAATCCTTAGTGCCTCCATTTATTGCAGCCATGATTAAGCAGTTGCTCCAGCATTGAACACCACACAATTCTACTAAGATATTCTCCTGTGAAAATTTGTACTTTTCACTTTTACGACAAAACATCCAAGAAAATAAGAATAATTTTTCTCTGACTTCAGAGAAGGTGCTACTGAGAGATATCTATTTACAGCCTGGGGAAAGGGGCCACTGCATCTGTGCACCAATCCTGAAACCTGAAGAAGAGTCACAGAAAAGCCCCAAGGCTACAGAGGTCATGGAAAAGAGCAAAAGCTGAACTTTTGCATTGCATCTGAAAATTATGATCTTTGTGCTTGTTCTTTTTTCACCTTTCTCATCCTTCCACACAAACTCTCCAAATATGTCATCTGGAGCTCTGGCCAAAATTCATGATGCAGTTTGACCTCTCTTTCTTTAAGAGGCTTTACAAGTAATTTACTCAAATAAACCATAGTTAAGAACACATTTGCTAAGCAGTTTTAATCCATTTACATATAAGCAAACCAGGTTCATTTTTAACAAGTTATTTGCTGTCAAGCTTAGTGATCCAGAAGGTATTGTCCATAAACTATTACAGTCCTTCTCCACAATGCTCTTCAGCCAGTATGAACAGTTGGTATTCTTCCAGCTTTATGAACACATTTTGTCAAGCTCGAGAAGCCAGACTTTGTGACCCCACCATCTGCCATGACCTCTTGTCAGGTTCAGACAAAAGAACCGACACAGATGGTCTCAAAATGGAGATTCTCTTCACCCCCAATTGCTGCTTGTGCTTGCACCACACAGACGGAAAAACATAAAACTCAACCTTTTTGTTCTTTAGTTGGTTCCTACTGAAATGAAGCTGCATAAAGACAAGTTCGGAGGCAAAGCACTCAAGACACGAAGATTGCTTTATCTGAACTAAGATTGCCCCGTCATAATCTAAGCCTTGGTTTATAATCTGCTCCCATAATTCTGCCTTTTGGTCCTATATTGCACGGTACAAGGAGCCAACCAAATTGTCTGACTTTGTAAACTTTGACTTGTAGCTTCTTCTAGAACATCTGTTTCCTAATTGCTTATACCAATGACATTAAAAAGCCAGTCTGAGCATTAAATTTACAAAAGCCCAGATAATCAAGCTCTGTACCTATTCTCCTTACAAGTTAAAAGTCAGATTTACTGTAAAGTTTCTGTGATACTGAAGCTGAATCCCAGTGCCAGAAACAAAACAAAGCAGAAAATAGTCACCTGCAGAATGACATTACCTTCCTTCTTACGTTTATTTGCTATGGTCCAAAGTCTTATTGTCCAATTGTCCCTATAAGACACATGTAGTGAGTAAAACCTAATAGTAGAAAAGAATAAAGTTACATAACAAAACACTCTGCCCTCGAAAATTAAGATTTACCACACTTATCCTGGTTTCTCTTCTCAAATCATCAGTACTTCACAATCAGACCTTCGCATAGACCAGTACAACACCAAGATCCTCCTCAGTGCCAGAGGCCAGTTCACCACATGAAGTGTCATTTTTATATAAATATTACATCACTACTAAACAGCTGCAAATGAAGACAACTGTTGGATAATTACTCGAACTGTTATGACATTAAATCTTCATGGTACACATCAAAAAAAGGAGATATTTTAGTATACTAGAATGATTTTTATCAAGGAGCACTTTTTTCATTTACTTGATCAAGAGTACTGCAAAATGAAAATTATTCCAAGTAACTGGGTCAGCTAAGAGGAAAGTGTGATCAGTTTCAAGAAAAAGAAACCTGCATTCCACTAGAGATTAATTTATATTCTTCACACCCCTCTCCATAGCACTGACTTTCAAGCTATGGTACTACAAGGCTGATTTCAGAAGACAGAGGTAACAAAAAGATTCCTTATTAATCAGTACAGGCTCAGCGTTAAACCACTAATTTATGCACAGCATCTACATGGCTTAGACCACCTGTTACACATATGCTGCTTCTTTGTGTCTCAGTTTTCTGACCAGTAAAATTTCAAAATTATTAAGCACTTATCAGAACTCCACCTGCTCCCAGGAAGCGTTTCCCTATCTTGTTCCTAAAAAAAAAATTTCAATATCCACCTCCTTTTTGAAGAAATTGAGATTAAAAAAAGACCAATTTTAGTGAAAGTATCTGTATGTACAAGATTCATTTCTTGGTACCCCACACAACAGAAATGCAACTTTGTTAGCAAATTTCTGGAATTTAAATTACAGATTTTGTATCCCTATAAGAAAATTCCATTGATCTGCCAACATTTTTCTGAGTCCTCTTCAGATGACTTAGTCCCAGTTTTATCTTTCATATACACATACAAGAAATAAACTCAGCCTACAAACTGCAAAAGGCAGGAATACCACGTAACATCCAGCCTGTCACTTCATGAAGCACTTCAAAAAGGAGTGTATTCAACAAGTCACGCACAGAGTGGGAAATAAGTCACCACCTTCAGCTATCACACAGTAAGTTGTATTTTGAAAATAATGGTAGAAAGTAGCTCTTAGGAAGCATTTGAAAAGAACTCCCACCATGATGTGTATGATGGAGGAACTGCAGGTGTAACTTCTTTTTCCGGTTTTTACTGTGAGCAACGGTATGCCTTCAGAAAAGTCCCAGTAGATAACAGACAAGGTGATCAGAGAGACTCAACAAAGGAAAACTAAGGGACTTGACCACTAAATGATATTAGAAGTTTTTAACAAAATAAAATAATTTGAGGAGAGTAGTGAGTTTAAAAGCTTCGTTTAATCACTTTTATTTGACTTAAAAGGTTGCAGCCTATGAATCCAAAGTTTTCCCTGCTACAAGACACGAAAATGAAATGAGAATGGCTGCTTTAAACTAAGGTGCAAATGGAAGATAAAACTACCTGAACCTAATTTGAAAGCAAAGATCTCACCATGTAGTTGAGACTGAGCAAAATCCCAGTGTGTCATCAGAACAAATCAACTGGGAACTGGGACCTGACAACAGCAGTAATTATGACTCAAGTTTACACAGCACAAAGAACTTGGAAACACAGCCAAGGCCTACACACAAGTTCAATGAGTATAAACCATAGCACTTCAGTGGTATAATGAACAGCCACCACCCAGTGTGGTTTGCCCAAAGCATGTCAGGGGAAATGCCCCTTTAAGGAGTTCATGCGGCACATCCCGGGGCACCAAATGAATTGGATCTCGGTCAGTACTCTCGGACTCCATCCCAAATGCTACAGCCCCACTACTCCCACCACTTGCTGTATTTACTCTCACTGTTGTACTTATTACATGACTAGCAATGTACATATTATATGCAGATGTATGTATTACGTGACTACCACAAGCACCACTGGTGGACGTTACTGAGCATCTTGAATCCCAGGGATGAAGACAGGTCTGAGTGGATGTACACGTGACAAGAACACACAACACGGGGATAAAATCCAAACCTGGATTCAAACTCTTCCTTAGTTGAAAGTGCCCAAAGTCTCCATGCACTGAACTGCACTGCTGAGCCTCAAGTTCTGCTGCTTGTCCAGTCCTGACAGTGTCAAGTCCCAGATCCCAGCAACCTAGAACTGGATACTCCTGCCCTCAAGCGACTTAGTTTCTTAGCATGTTCTTAGACATGCTCAAAGTCATGCCAGTACTAGTAGTAAACTTTATGTCTAAGAATAGGAGCAGCACTCATGGCTTATGTCAAAATCAATGAGGTGAAGCATGTCCCCTATAGCCCAAATAAGGAGAACATTACATTAAACATGTGGTATAATTCCCAAGTACTTGAACCCTTGAAGGTTCTTTTAATTCCCCAAACCAGCTTATTGTCATTCAAGATAAAGTACACAGGGTCTGATATCAGAAAAGGGAGTAACACTCATACAGCACTTAAAACAAGATGATCTAAAATATCTTTATGAGTTTTTGTGCTGGTTTAAAGATAAACCAGCAGGGGAAATGAACTCAACTCAAAAGAGAGATTATAAGTCAGAATAACAATTTAATAAAATAATACAATAAGTACGATTATACAGACAAACAATTGGTTTTAACCCACAAAATCCAAAGGTATAACCCAGCACCCTGGGGCATGACCAGAGTGGTGTTCTTTGGGCCCCCTAAGTCCAAAGTAAAAGAAGAGGGGAAAACCTGTTGGTGAGTGTGCTGTTGCAGTCTGGTCAAGAGTGGTGATTTGCAGTCCAGTCGAGAGTGGTGGCTGCAGTCTGGTTGAGAGCAGGGATCTGCAGTCTTCCTCTGGATCCCACGACTGGTTAAAAAAGTTCCAAGACTCCAAGATTATATTTCCTCCAGTTCAGGCAGGAATGCCCAGTACTTCCCTCAGGTCGGGGAGTTCCACAAAGGGTGTGAGGACAGAAGCACCCTCCTATCTCGAAGGCCTCTTAACACCTAGTTTATAGCCTGAGGAGTCAGGCTGCTCTGGGCAGAGGTTGTCTATTGACAACAGTTTCTGGGAAATGGCATGGAAAGCTATAGAACACACAGTTTTGGGTTACACCCATACAGTGATGAACTGGTCTCAGCTGTTCTAACTAGGACAGCTTTATATACAACTTCTATCAGCATAGATACATTTGGAATTAACAAAAAAGTAGCTGCAGGTTTTTTTAAGTAGCCAATCTACAAACTCATCTTTTGTTCTCTCACTAGGTTTCTCTCAGTTAAGCTGAGCTGAAAACAGCATCTTTTTGACTACTGAGACTTCACACAAGCTTCTTCACACCAGCTCATGTACTGTATGATACATCAGAGAATGCTCTAGATATTAGATAATCTGGTCTTGCAATGAGTTTTAATTTTGACATTTTAAATTTCTAGAGTTACCAGTACATTGACAAATACATGGAACAGTTGCACCACCCTGTTGAGATATACTTTCGTCTACATCCCTTAGCTGGAAGGATCTTAACATCCAATGAACTGAAAATAATTTTACATTGCATTTAATTAAAGATCACCAAGTTATATAGGGATAAAAAACTTGATGGTGAAGAGACTTAGCAGCTATTTCTTACATTTTCCTTCTAATTTGCTAGAAGCTTTGCTCTAGTTTAAAGCCATTATTAACTCTACTCTCCCATGGATTAAAGATTATGACAGTATTCACTGAAGGGTAAAGGTTACAAAAAATTTCATACTTCTGTAGTTATAATTCAGTACAAAGACAGAAACGGATTTTTCTAGTGATGCACAAGCTCACAAATACTGATTACAGCACACAAAATGACCTGAAGGGTACAATTCCACACGACGTTGCACTGCTCTAAGATCCCCCCCTTGCTAAAAGGGATCTTCCACCTTTACCCACTTCTTCCACTTTCCATTCCTTCTCCAGGCTAAATGGTCTCAACAATTCCCATTCCTACCTGAGCTCTCAGTGAGCCAGTTCAGTTCTCATACTGTCAGGATTGCAACAATGCGGCTGAAAGGGGAGTAGAAGAAAGTTCTCCATGTGCTGCGACCCACTGACAGCTCCAAGGGCCACCCAGGGCCTGTGCACAGGACAGGACCAACCCTCAGAACTAATAAGCTGATTGACCAGCTCAGTCTGGCTTTCAGAACCACATCATGACTCCATTTAAAAAAAAAGCATTTATGATCTCCTCGAAATTTACTGATGAGTTGGAATGTGACAAAAGGTTGGACATGGTTTGTTCATATAAAGACTACTCCATGCTTTTGAAGAGGTCACTGGAGTGTGTGCCTGCTTCAAAACTCTACTAGGAAGAAGGGGGGTATTCTGTCTTCAGATCACAGCTTTCCCAATTTCTTATACAGCAAGAAGTGGGATGAATAATTTGCTTTTGACAGAGAGCAGAAGCCTGCTGTTACACCGAATCAATACACAGCTGGAAATTTTATCAGCTGTAGGTATGAAGATATTGATTTTAAAAAATTGTTTAAATGTATTTGGAATTGTAAGTTGAAGTTTAAATAAACTGAAGTTTATGACAATTTGATTGCACATTTAAGAGAAGAGAAATATATTGCTCATGTTTCTCAAGTCTCAAGGTCAAGTTTATAATAAAAGGAAAGGTTACCTAGCTCGTTCCTCCCAAGGAATAGAGAGCCCACGCACGAGAAGGTTTTTATTGCACCCCGAGGACATGAGCTCACTTTCACTTACAGTTTCTAATCTCATCCACAATTCTTGGTCATGTTACCACCATAATACTTGGATGACCATTGTGGTTCCCAAGTGACTTTTAATGCATTGAGGCACTGGCATTCACAAGCCTCAGTGAGCAAATACTGATACATTTGCTTTAAGATTTTAATTCCCACAAATACCACTATAATAGCTGCTACCAAGTTGAAGAATTCCTCTATACAACTTCACTAAAAGTTCACAGCCTTAAAGATAGCGAGTACCTGTCACAACCTGCTAATTTCTTTCTGAACAAATGACCTTATTTATTTTTTATCCACTTACATCTTGGGCTGAAATTCACCATAACAAAACAGTAAATGAAAATGGTTCCTTACTCTCACAGAAAACATTTGCTAACACCACCCCCAGGAAATGGATTATGAGTTCCTATCAAAACAACCTTCCCATACACCCTCCAGGTGTTACAGTCACCCAACAGGGATTAGTGAGGGACTGTGGAACTAAAGTACTGAAGAGGCTGTAAGACAGAGCTAATTATTTGTATTCCCACCCAAATCAAGACAAATCTGGCAGCAACAGGAATCTGATAAAATACTAGAAACCGGACTTCCCAAACAGAGGAGCATCCCCTACCCTCATAGGAAAAAAGAAATTAAGCTGCAAGGCTAGAATTACATTCACAAATGGATTTGGGTCTAAAGAAGTTAAAAATTCCATGTTTTGGACACAAGCACTCCATTCACTGTTAGGAAAGAATCTAGGAATAGAAGTACAGTCTCAACTACCATCACTGCTTCCTCTTACTACTGTTTGAGTAAAACCTGATGGTCAGGGCACATCTCACTGACTGAAATAATGCAAAACCAGCCAAAAGAAAAGGAATATCACCTTTATGAAGTGGATTATTTCTAGAAGCTTAGTTAATTAAGAGCATGTTCAGAAGTTCTGTGAAAAACCTGTCTGCTCAATGTCTATCAAATATCCTAAGGACTGTAAAACAGGAAGATCACAGTGCCACAACAATTCTGGATGGTGCCTTCAGAGATACCTCTGAAGGAGCCCCTTCTAGAATTCAGTCTTAAGTGATTTGGGAAGGTAACAGTATCAAGTCGCGTTCTACTTCTCTTTTAAACATCATCAAGTCAGAAAGAATGAAAATGCCAACACCTGAACTGCTGCAGTTCTCAACCAAGCACACTAACAAACCCACACGTCTTGTCCCAGCTTAGTTCCAGACTCCATTGTGACAGTCAATACTAGATGTGAGCTGGATAAAGCATTATTTTATCACCAAGTTAGTGGTGCAAAAATCTAAAAGTTTCTACAGGTTTCAGTAAAGACAAATATTTTCAAAAGTGGCTTCAGCAGGCTGCAGATTTTGCAAACTCTGTTCTGAAAGGCAAAGAGCTTCTTCAGCATTACTAAGGGAATAGCTGGATCTAGAATTATTTCCAAACACCATCCCTTTTCATTTAATTACTGTTCTGTATTTCACTAGAAGTGGGATATTCTAAAAGGCTGTGCTTTTGTTGTAATTCTGCTAATGCAGACATGTTAGTATAAACATTAGCATATATTAACATATATAGTAGTTTTGCAAGGTGAACTATCGTAGGCCTGCAGTTTGATTTGCTTAGATTGATTGTTATGCTATAAATATTAAAAGGTATAAAAGTAAAGTTGAACAGTCTGTAAAGACCTTTACTGGAAACTATCACTGCACACAGGAAATCAGACCAAGGAGCAAAGAAGTGCCTTTAATGAAACTCTGAAAGTAAGATCACTTATTACTGTCTCAGCTTCTTGCAAAAGAGCTGTAGTCTCCAAATCAAATAACAGGGGAAAAAAAGAATTAATTTCATTCTACTACTGGATGTTACAAAACACAATCAATCCAGGAAGCTGTTATAAAACTGTCACTCCCTACCACACCTGCACCTTTTACAGTATTTCCTTGCAGATACCAAGTTTCTCAGATCATTCAACAGGCATTTATGATTTCAGTTCTGACACAGTATGTGTACTATTACCACACTGGGACACTGAGATTGTTTTTCACCTAATACTTGAAGTTTTGGGATAAACCTCTGTGATTCCAGTGACTTCTTGGGTTTGCACACAAAAAAATCCACAAGTATATTTCCTTGCACCAGACTAGGCTGTTTACTCTCAATATTTCAAGATTCACTGCTGCCTCATTAGGAGTCCTGTCCTGTGAATGTAATTGGAAAGGTAGAGGAGAAAGCCTTAACCATTACACCCAAAAATATATAGAAAAAGCAAACCATTTAAGAAATTGCCACTTAATAAAGACAACCCTAAGAACACTGTTTTAAGGTAGTACATCAGAAGAAATGCAATTCCAAGAACTGAATTAGGCTGGCTATAACTAGAACTCATTCTGCTTCCCATTAGGATGTAGAAGTTCAAATACTATCACATTTTGGGCTGCAGCAGCTGCCCTTCCTGTCCATGGCAAGTCCCTGTTCTTCTGCTTTTGAGATTCACACTCAGCTTTCAAAGGCACAGTGACAAGGCCTTCACATTGAAACCAAATAACATAATAAACCCTAGACAGGGACGTAATGTCGGAGTTTTGGTTCCTATTTTTTCGCTACACCTGTAACAAGTTTAGCCAAAGCCACTGAAAGATATTCCCTGGAAGGGGGCTCACAACCCTTCAGGAAGTACATCCAGATGCTCCAGAGGCCCCTTCAGCAGTGCCTACAGACAAGAGCAGACAAAGAATTGTCCTGTACTACTGACACCCCTGCAAACTGCTCTGTGCCTTTGCCCAGCTGAATTATTTGGTCTATCCCCTTTACCCTGGAGAGCTGCTGGCAAGATCCTGTACTGCAAACTGCACCTTATCACTCTGTGCAGTGAGGCTGGCAGTCAGAACTCCCAGCAGCAATGAAGAGCATTCCTATCACTGGTGTGTTCTCTGTAAAATTAATTACATCAACGTAGCGCAAGTCAAATGGGGTTTTTTTGTTGTGCTGCATTAGTGATTTTTGTCCAAAGGAAGTGGTTAACAGAAAGCCCAATAATTTGACAGTGAAATAAGATCGCTCTTAAATTCACTCATGAGACAATCTTGTTAGTATTTAATAATTTTCATTTTTTTTTCCCTAGTATAAAACTAAATCATTTGACCTGTTACTCTTTCCTCTCCTAAAGGCACTAGAGTCACTTCACAACAAGAAACATTTCAAAGGAGGAGAATTTTTGTCCCCTCTTATGACCATCTTTCCTGCCAAGTCTTCTGTTTCCTAGCACTCAAACTTCTCCTTACTCTTCCAAGTTTTTTCAAAGTGTTGTAGTTAGCACCCTACATGTTATTTTGAACAGAAGTTCCTGAAACTCAGCACTTCACTGCATACAAAACATCTTTGAGTACACATAGCATTGGCACAAGTATGGGCTGTGAAACACAGTTCTGGGTTTGTCCTGTAAGACTGGTCATCTCATGAGCTTTTGTCCCACGTATACAGATCATACACTACTTGTGTTTGGCAGGATATAATAAAATCAATTAACTGAACTTAATTTGGGAAGGGTAAAGAAATTGAGAAAAAAATATTCATTTCTCTTTTAACAGCACCCATTTTTACTAGCATAAAATTATTTTTTAATCACAGATTGTATCAAGCTGTAATTTTTTACAGCATCACACAACCTCCAACGTTTTGCTGTTTTTTGTCAGCACAATTAAGTTACATCAGTGATAGCAGTTGAAAAAAAAAGTCAACTGTTAAAAGTATTAATGAAGAGTCATAAAAATAATTGAACTAATTTCAAAATTACGAAAACTGATAGAGTAGTAATTTTTAAAAAAATTTTACACAGCATGATAAATCATATCAATGTAAACCACTCATTTTCTCTGTCAAATCAAGAATTTAGAGAGAAAATGAAACCCAAAGTCCTTTTCCCAGTGAACAGCAAGGGCTATGACACAGAGCTCGGCATCCCCCCTTGACTCAGGGAGGGAGTACGCTCTCGTCTGCGGTTTTCTCCCACATTTCAAGGAAGTTTGCTTATTCCGTATTTTCCTCCTATTGTTTGTATTCCCAGCTCCAACAGGCGGTGTTTACTCCGGGTTCACCTCTGCCGTGGAGCCCTTTCCAGCCGGGCGCCGGGGCAGGCCTGTAACTCCCAGGAAGAGGCAGCCGGGGAAGTTTTGTTGTGCCGGGCTGACCCTCTCCGGGTCAGAGCCGAGGGTCAGACCCGCCCCGGCCCAACTCCCAGCACCCCCGGGCAGGGCCGAGGGCCGGGCCGGTCGCTGCGGGTCCCGGGCCCCGCTCAGCCCGCACGGCCCCGGCGCGGCCCGGCCGCCGCTCCCACGATGGAGGAGGTGCCCCGGCTGTCACCGCCGCCCGGGCCCGCCCGCAGGTGTCGGACACCGACTCCCGCCCTCACGGGGCGCCCGCCCGGCGAGCGGCGGCACCGGGCGGGGGCGGCGGCACCGCACTGCCCGCGGTTCTGGGGGGTCGGCGGGGGCTGATCGCTGAACAAACGCGCTGCCCCCCACCCTCCCGGGCCCCCAAACCCGTCCCCCCGCTCCCCGCTCACCCGCAGGCCCGGCCAGGGAAGGAGGGGAAGGCGGGCGGCGGCGCGGGCCGGGCCCAGACAGCTGCGCTGAGGCGACGAGACGGCGACGGTCCCTTGGCAGCCGCGGCGGCGGGGAGCGATCCAGCCGCGCCGCGCCAACGACGCCTCTCGGCCGGGCCGGTGCCGCGCCCCCGGCGTTGGCGAGGAGGCCGCGGAGCCGGGACGCCCCGGCGGCCCCGGAGCTCGGCGGCAGCAGCGCCCGCAGCGCCCCCGGCCCGGTGCGGCCCCGCCGCCCCCCCCGCGCCCGCCCCGCGCGCGGCGCTGCCCGGTCCTGCTCCCCCGCACAAGCTTGGCGGCGTCTGCCGGCCCGCAGCGCCCATTGGCCGCCGCGCCGAGTGACGTCAGGCGCCCCCCCCGCGCCATTGGCCCGAGCCCGTGTGTGTACACACAGCGCCCGCCAATCCGCGGCGCCGCGGCTGGGGGGGCGGGGCGGAAGGGCTCGGCCGACCCAGACCCGGGGCCGCCACCGCCCGCCCCTCGCGGCGCGCGCCGGGCGCTGTCAGGATAGCGGGACCACAGGTTCGAGCCCCACCACAGCCCCCCGCGGCCGCACCTGCTGGTGCTGCCGGCCGGTGCGACGTGAATAAATAAATAAATACAGGGAGAGACCTGTCTCTATACACAGCTCGCGGCGCCGCGCTGTCTGCGGCCGCCGGCCCTGCCGCTTATTTTCGAGGCGGTGGCGGGGCCGCGTCCCGGGATGCAAAGTTCAGCCCCGCCGCGGGTCCGGCGCCTCGGGCAGCAGGAACGTTCTTCCCGGGGCGGGCTCTGCCCCAGCCCCGTGACCTCCCTCCTGCGAACAAAGGCGTCCGGGCCCCGGAGAAAGCGGCGGGGCCGGGCAGCAGCGACCGCGCCCTCGCACCTCGGCCCCGCCCGAGGCGGCCCCGGACAGGCGGGGACAGCCCGGGACAGCCGGGCCCAGCTCCGCACCCTGGCCCAGCCTGGAGAACGATTTGCGTTCAGCATTTCCTTACCTTTATAAAAACTGATTTCAACAAAGCGGGATTAAGTACCTTTACAGAGACAACATCAATAGAAAGCACTCCCAGGAGTAAAAAAAAAAAATGGGCACTAGTTCCGTTGGAAGCGACGCTGGAACATTTGTTAGGACAGGCTTTCTCCAGGGCGGCTGGGCACACGGCCAAGGCTCGCAGTTACCCATCCTTCACATTTGTGGAACAAGCTGAGAAAAACAAGGTTTATGGGGACACAGAAACAATATTTAGGTGCTTCAGGTACCTCTAGATCGTACACATACTGGATTAAACATGGTAAAGTTGTGTTTTTTCTTGCTTTACAGACAATATTAAATGGTCTAGGAAGACACACTCGATCCTACCCCCTTCACTAAGAAGAGAAGGAACGTCAAAAAACAGGTGTTCAACCCATAAAACAGAGTTCTTAAATGTCAGTCTAAGGAAAACATTAGCAAGCTAGTGTTGTATGTTTACCTCAGTGCAGCAGTTCACAACTGAAAAACTAGTATTTGCCCTGGAATTTGCTGACTTCGTGCTTTCAGTTGCTTTTAATCCTCTATATAATACTTCCATCAAATGTAACAAGACCTTTTACCAATATTTGTAGTGTTATGCAAGATCATTAATGAAAGCATTAAAAAAATGCAAACTGTTGTGTATTCTCTTGCAGACTCCCTCCAGCAGGGACAACCACAATTGCTACTGTGATGCCTGCCCTGATACAAGTGCAGAAGGCATGCACTGCCTTGGAAAAAGAAGCAAACCAGGGTGGCTGGGTTATTGCACTATTCAATAAGTTGCCTGAGCTAAACAAATACTTGAACTCAAACCCAATCTTGATAAAGACACTTGGGCTTCATATATCTCTTTCTGGTTCATTGGTCTTGACCCTTCTGCAAGAAACACCAAGGAGCTGAAGTCAGATGGTAGAACTGATTATGAATGTATTAAAAATAGCCATTTTAACCACAAAGGAGAGAAAGAAAAGTCACTCCTGTAGTTTGCATTTGCTTTCTACAGCAAACTGCAGAATAACTATATATATATATATATGTATACACACACACACATTCTTGAGTTTGAAGCTGGTGAGACAGTTATCAGTTCACATGAGGGTAAGAACACTACAGAGGTAACATTTTAAATCAATACACAGTCCTTCAGAACTTTCACAAATCCCAAACTTTATCCTAGACTGAGGGCTGCACTTAAAAACAGCTTAGAATTGGGGTTTTTTAGATATGCTAAGGCGTGAGTTTAGCAGCTACTTACAGTCCAGCCTGCACTGTGGGGAGCTCTCACATCTCCCTCCAGAACCTGTCAGTGTTCTCCCAGCCTTAGAACACCACCTTGCTCCCCTGGCTGTTCAGATCCCTCCTTGATCTCCCCCTTCCCCCTTCCCACGTTTGCTAGTTTCACCACTTTCTTGCCAGCCCACAACCCATGCTATGATAACCTGTACAAACACTAACTCAAACCAGGCTCCCCCTCGACCATCACTACTTTTCTCCTGCTGAACTTGCACTAACTCCCTATAAAGCCTTAAACTAACATGCTGCCCAACTTCTGGGGCAGAGCACTGCCATATTCCCCAACTCAGCCCACAGGACTGCCACACCAGTTTGTCTCAAGGGGGATCAAAACTTAGTACTTTTTGGCTCGGAGCAGTAACAACCCCCTCTCTATGCTATGCCCCACTGACTGGCAAGGAGTGGTTCTTACCCTTTTCCACATGGTGAGAGTCTCTTGTGCTGTGCCCTGATCTTGGAAACAGTGGACTAGCTGAAGGATCTTACTATAGAGATTATACCAATGGAAGTTACGAGGCTGAAACAGCAACTCAAGTGTTTTCCTTTTTTACTGTCTTCTATCTGGAAAGCAAGTCTGAATGCTCTTGTCAAAAACAGGTGAGAGAAACTGAATCAACTGTTACAGGAAAGCAGAAAATACTGCTTAAAAGAAAACAGTACTCAAAAATCTTGACCAATTTCATTACAGGGAGATTTTAAACATAGCTGCTGATTTTTTTCTTAGGTATGTAAGGAAATTCATATCTGCTCAATATGTTCAACTATCTGAAGACTGTTCTCTTGATATGCAACACTTAATCCAATAGTAGTCAGATCCCTCCAACATTAGAGGTATTTTTCATGCCATGTAGTCCCCACACAGATAACAGGACTATATGTTGTTATGAACGATAAAACTGCCAAACTGAGATGGCATTACCTACCATCAGCACTGTGTGTATCTGTGAAGGCAGGATGCCCAGAGATCATTACCACATCTCAACTGAATTGCCCATTCTTCATAAGCTGATGAGGTGCATTGCTACCCAATCCTACGTGAAACATTCACAGTCTCAACACGGTGTAGCTCTTAAAATGATAAAACTACAAACTAGCTAATATTTATCATTTTTGTATTGTTACATTTATTATCAAACTCAGCTAACAGAAAATGTAAAATTGCATATACTTTTCAAACTGATGAAAACTGCCCTGAAATAAAAAAACTAAATACAAGTAAAAACAGCAGCAGTAAAGGCTGTCTTATTTTAAATAAAAGTTAGTATGAGTGAGGTTCTACAGTGGTCTTCACGCCCTTCTGTTAAGATAGCACAGCACCTGTAAAATCATTTCAAATTCATTATCAATTAACAGGTACCACTTTTAGATATCAGCACATTAAAAAATTCCTGGGAAGATAAGATCAATTTTTCTTGTAACAGGTAAGCAAAAGAGACTTTGATCAGTATCCCAATGTCTTCAAGATGGCTATTAGTCTGGTTAGTCTTTGGGCAACTGTGCATCACGAGCTGCAGCAGATTCTCTAAACTCCAAAGGTTCCTCCATCTTGGGAGACTTAAAGACACCTCCCTGTTTGTTTCAGAGACTTACTCACTAGTTTGAACCTCTTCACAACAGAACTCAAAACTCTGCATTCCATTTGAATGGGTCAGCTGGTGAAAGTACTGAGGCTTTTTTGCATCGTTCACTTGCAGTGAAGTTTCTCTCCTGTAGATTTGAGGCTCATGAAAGGAAAACAGGTGAAATTTCCTGCTTCACAAAATTAAACAGTGACAGTGGTAAAATGGTTATCCTGAATAGTTCCTCTAGGACAATCCCTAGAGCAAGAGGACTATATAATGTCTTGAGTATTTGGATATCTTCTATTTCTTTAGCTGTGCTATTGCCAGGAGGAAAACCACCCCTGTGCAAAGGTGCAGTCTAAGGCCCATGGCTGCTGAGTTACCTTCAGCAAAATGATTTGAACAGGATCAGGCTCAGCTCCCATTGGAGCTCCATTGAGGAACACTGCCTGAGCAAGCCCAGCAAAACCACAAGATTAACAAGTGGACATAAGTTAAGGAGCTTTCGTCAAAAGGGCAATAGATGGACATTATCCCAGGGCAGATGTTGATGACTAAACTCTTTCACAGTGAGAGCAAAGTCTAAAATACCAGCAACTGAGGCACAAACTCCAGCCCAAAATGCCACACTGAAAGCCTTTCTGTTCAGCCTTGGAGAACCTTCTTGCTAACAAGGATTTTCTTTAGCAGTGACATTGTGAGGACTGAGAAAAGTCACAAGCTGAACACAGGAGTTAAAGCAAAGCAACTGTTTCATATATCCTGTAATTGCAGGTTCTTACTTCACAGCAGGAGCAGGAGGACTATTTATATTAAAGTCTTAGCACCATTTATAAAAACAGTATGTATAGAGCTATTAACCATATAGACTGTATAGCCTGCCACATTACTTGAAATCAGCAAACAGACCTGTTTCTGGACTTCATTTAAGGATTCCCATTGAAGAAGGTTTAGGAGAGAATGGTCTCTGCAACTTGGAAGGACATCCAGAGGGAAAAAAATTTGCCAAGATGTAGCACAGGTTGAAGTGCAGAAAGTAATAGAAGAATAAAAAAAAAAAGGCATTTTAAGCTAGGGGTGACAAGCAAATGAGATCTACTTTGAAGAACACAGCTAGAGTAGATGCTCCAACTCATAGTATATGATTGACAGAAACTGAGGAAATAGTGTACGATTTGACCTTCCATGTTTCAGCACAAGAAAAAGTGAATGATAGTTCTTTAGCCCTCTTCAACGACAACTGACAAGTCAAAGACAATTTCTTGTCTCTGGTGTCTATGGAATACACTCACCCACAGCTTGAACTCGATATTATTCTGAAATGAAAATGTTTAATCATTTTAAATTTTTGAAGCTGATTTACACATACGCCTGAGAAAATTACAATAATTTAAGAGTAGTGATAAGCAAATACATAATAATTAACTACACATTCCTTTAATTAGAATTTATTTGTTTAAAAAATACAAAAGTAATTTATAGCTTCAAAAATAGACTTTTGACTCCCTTTTAGCTAATAATAATAGGATTTAAGAATGGCCTTGAAAATATTAATGGTACAAATATCTACAAGTTAGATAGTATACCTGGAAGGGTTTTTAATGTATATGGGTTGGCCAGGCTAGATAAGATTGCTTTTGGTCTTTATAAAATTTTTAAAAAAGTGAGCTACAAGCTAGATAGGAACAATAGCTAAAAAATCATGGATTTTTTTTTTTTTAAATGGAGTGCTGAAAGCCTATTTGCTTTTGTATTTCATCCTAAAAAATCATGGATTTTTTTTTTTTAAATGGAGTGCTGAAAGCCTATTTGCTTTTGTATTTCATCTTAATTTAGTGCACAGAAGTGTCAGAGCTGGGCCAAATGTTTTCTTAGAATGTCAGCCAGAAGTTGGCAACCGGCTACTATCAATAAAATGTCTTTCTACACAATTGAGTTCATCACAATCCACCCCCAACAATCATTTTAAGTTTCTCAGCAATGCCTAGGGGAGTGTATGTGCCTTTTACCCTTCCTTGATGATTAGCATACCAAAGATTTTAGAGATCCAAAGGGAGGTGAGCTCCTCAGGAGAAAACCCATCATAGGAAGAACACCCCCTGTGCAGTACATGGTAGGATTCCAGCAGCTGGGCCACCCAGAGGAGGTCATGGAAGGGACACCAATGCTGCAGCTGGACCACAGCTGGACCAGGGGCGATGGGAAGGGTCATTACAGTGTGTAAGTAATCCAGCAGCAGGGGGGTAACCAAGTACCACATAACTCCTATAGATACCATCACGAATTCCAGTTATGGTTTTCACTGTCCTGTTAATGTCAAGATGTTATAAATATGAATTAAAACATCTTAATTCTTCTATAATTAAAATGCCAATTTCTACCAGTGCAGGGAGTGTTTCATTGCTTGTAGCCAGGTATCCATAGCAGGTCTGTATTCCTCTGAGTCCTTTTGGGGCTCAAACACTGCTTCTATTCTCCTTAGCTTCTTTAGTTGTTCTTTGTCAGTCCAAAATCCTATAAACAGAAAATTCATTCTCCAGCTCAACTGTAAATGTTATTTTTGAGTTGTTTTAATCTATTTCCAAGAGATCCAAAGCAGAAACACAGTAAGAAATCATGACAGCTTTTCTTTACTCAACCAACAACTTTCTCAGAGGGAAGCATATTTTTAACATTGTGAAAATCCTTTCCAATAGGATCCACTTGTTTGGAATCCTGACAATGCATCTGCTTAACTGGGATGGTTTCCAAGGAACAGCTCTGGTGCACTGAAGTTCCCTTAGGTTTCATACACAATGTGCTTTCAGCTGCAGGCCCTTCTCAGTGAAGAAGGGCCACAAACCCCAAGATTTAACTGCTTTCCTACTATCTTAAAAAACTGCATAAATGGCAGAAAACAGTTGGTGTTACAGATTCAAATTAATTTATGTTATTAAATCATTCTTGCCTGTCAAGGGCCCCAACTTTCTGACACTTTTACTTGGTGAATAAGTCTTACTCAAGCACATAGTTGTTATCTTCCATTTGTGTTATTTACATATCAGAGCAATTTAATGAAAATATATTTTGTAGGTGCATATTCAGCAAAACTATTGACAGTTTGTAGTTTTAAGTCTGGTGAATGATATAGAACAATTCTGTGTGAGTGGAGCTGTTTTTTCTGTTAATAATTTATTTTTTACTTCCATTTTCACGAAAACCTTTAAGAACAGAGGCTCAGCTCACAGATGACAGGACACAACTTCAGCAGGAATGGCATGGCTGCAGGTGAGTGCAGTGGCTCCCTTGCCACATGATCCACCCCCATCCAGCACTGCTCAGGCAGCACAAATATGGGAATGGACACAGAGTCAAGAAAGAGGAGGCAGCAAAGACAGGGTTCACCTCTTTCTTCTCCAGTACATCCTTCTAACTGTGTACTGTACAGAGAAGCAAACACTATTTACCTTGGATTCCCACAAAAGAGGCTAAAGTAATCATTTGGGGAGTTCTTACAATTATTTGAAGTTATGCCTTTTTTTGGTCTTAATTTTTTTTTCTCTTCATATTTACAAAAATGCATTATAAAGGGAAAAACAACAACATTTTTAATGTCTACATACCTGAAGCAAGGCCTGCTAGAAAAGCTGCACCAAGACTAGACATATCTGCATTTGCAGGTTTTTCTATTTTCTTATTAATTAAATCTGAAGTCATCTGCATAACAAAACTATTATTACTGACACCTCCATCAGCTCTATAGGGAGAAAGGAAAAAGTAGTTAGAAAAATGTGTTAAGTTCAAATGCTTATTGCTGGCATTTCAGAAAACAAGTCTTGGTGTTCCACACCTATGCATACATCTTCCTGAACCCATACACAAATGTGTTTCCACTTTGTGGGTAAGTTTAGAGGCCAGAAGAAAGTGCCAAGGAAAAAAAAAGAATGTTTAAACTGGAGGAGGAACGGTAGACAGAAAGGGACACAGGACACTATCAAAAGCTCTGAAAGCTCTGTCTTTTAAAACCATAAATCATCCTGGCTGAAATGTTAAGAGTTTATAACAGAACCTTTACATAGTTACCACCACAACATGACAATAGTCAAAACCATTACACTAAACAAACCCTTTCAGGTGCTCTCAGATCTGGAAGAGTACCCCTTTCCTTATTACCAAATCTTTGTACTAGTGAGCTAAAATGCCTTCACTGTTGCTTCTTTTTATGAGGAAGTTCAGAATGAGGCTTCCATCTATCTATTTGCCTAATTGCATCATGTTGGGGACCAATTTAATGGACAAAACTAGAACTTATCAATGGTAATCTTTAGTCATCTGAAAGTGCCAAGTAATCACACTTGCAAACAAAAGTAACTGTGACAAAAAGCAATCTTTGAAATGTCATAGATTGGTTCATTATGCTCTTGGACTCCAATACCAGCCAAGCATGGAGCTGTTGCTCTATCAAATGTGGTGTAGAAAAGACCTCTACTGTTTATTGCTATAGAAAGTGTTGGGTAATGAAACTTATTAATTGCTTAAAGATCTTCAATTCAAATATGCCAGGTGAAGTCTTCCATACTATTAAAAATTTCCAAATACTCAGTTTTACATTTAGCTAAATTTTGCTGCTGGATACTTTGAAGATTCAATCTGTACATCTGCTAGCTCCAAGTTCCTTTGTGCCATTGGACCAGGGATGTGCTATTTCACAGAACATGTGAACATTCCAGGGCTCCAGGGACCACCAGGATCATCCTTATAAAGGTTCCTGCAGGCTGTTACAGCACAGGACAGGTGGGCTAAAGTGAGGGTTCTTTCTCTGTGTTTTCCTTGATGGTGTTGAGACAAGCAAAGAGATGTAATAGGAAAGTAGAGGACTAATGAAAACAACTTGGTAGGAGCTTGTAAGAGCCAGAGACTGGGAAAGAACAAGGGATACAGGACAACAGTGAAAAAGGGAATGAAAGTATTTATGGGATAAAAGCAAAAAACAAAAAATCAAAAGAAACTGACAGATACTGAAGATGTGCAGACAAAAGGATGGGAGAGCAGTTTACAACCCTACTGAAAACTCCACTGAGTTTATCTCATTATCTTCTAATGCTTAACCCACAAGTTGAATTACTACCAATGCTAGTTAACTATTAGTCACTATATGAAGCAGCAATTTTCTATCAATGAATAAAAAATAACGTGATCATACAATTTAAAGTTTATATTACAACATAAGTGGGATCAGAATTCTAATGTTCCCTAGGCTGTACTTCCACACTTCCCATTCTTCAGTTCGCACTCTTAATGCGACTTCTCAAATTTTGGATGCAATTTTCCACGTAAAAAAGTTTCCTAAGGAATCAAAAATTCAGATACTTTTAATCTTTTTGTCTCCGTTAAACCCCCAAGCCTGGCTGTTTCTTCACCTTTGCCTACTCTGCTCCAGTACGTGATGGAAAAGAGAAACTTTTAGCTCCTCCCACCTTGTACTCTCACTTTTCTTCCACTACTCAAGAGTGATTTGTGTCCAAATGCCTGCCAGTCTGTTCCTTCCTCCGCAGAGGCACAGGAGGGACAGGAAGGCTGCCTCTCTCTTGATCACAGTGCCATGCTGACCCCTGGCTGCCCGAAGGAGGAATTTTGTCGGAGAGCCTTCTGAGCCCGAGGGCTGGAGGCTCTGACAACTGCTGTGTTCAGAGGAAGCACCTACTGAAATGTGAACTGTAGTCTTCCAGCAATGTATAATTCAGTTAAATTTTCATCAAATGTTGTGAAAGCATATTCACAGTTACCTCACTAAATCTGATCTGCTTCTTCAAAGATTAAAGCAAAACCAACGTCTTAACAACTGAATTGTAAAAATATTCTCCCTCTTTCCCTCACAAATAAAACAAATAGTTTTAACTGATGTCTTCAAAAAATAGTCTGTGAAAGACCTGGCACAAAATGTGGCAGTATGAAAGAATGATTACAAAGGGTAAAATGACCTTTGGGGTAGGCATTGCTATGTGCACTCTAGTGCTACTTGAAAACATACATTTGCCTTCTCTTTTATTATTGTTTTAATAATTAGAGCAATTTGTTACTCCCCTACTGCCAATCATCAATGCAATAGGTGTGGGGAGACTACTGCTGCTTACGCTACATTAACATTTGACTTGGGAATCATCTACTTCTCAACAAGAGAATTTTTACAGTAAGATAAAATGCATAATAAAGTTCACATCGACCTAAAGTCAAACTCCCACATATCAAATTCAGAAGTTACACAGAACTTACCGAATGGTTTGAAGAGGAATGTGCACCTTCTTCACAATGGTATCATAAAGCACTTTGTTTCTTTAAAAAAAATATTCAGTTGAATTAAGCATTATATATTCCATAAAGTGTTTCCAGTATCTACATAGTCAGAAAATAAAATACAAGGCAAAAAAAGCCTCAGTTCTGTCAGAACTGCTGCAATAGCTAGTGAGTCTCTACAATGCACATATAAAAAAACCAAAACCACTGAAACTGGTCTTTAGTCTTTGTCATTACTACAAAGGCACAAGTATGGCTAAATCATGGCCCATTCTATAGCAAGTCACTGTGGAAGGTTCAATGTTTCCACTGAAAATTGCTGATAGTTTCTACAGACAAGATGCAATCACTGATTCCTCACTTAGAGTGAGGAAAGTAGGCCAACAGAGTGTTAACTGGAGTTTACCCAGCTATTTTTTAAGGGTAATATCTGAAGGTTTCAAGTTTGACTTGTTCTGAAACATTTCAGTTAATGGGAGAAAATCTAAACACAAAGGATCTCTACTCTTTTCTATTTATTTGTGTGATTCTTGGGAAGTCCTGTCTAGGGGCAGGAGTTGGACTCTATGATCCCAATGGGTCTCTTCCAACTCAGCATATTTCATGATTCTATAATATAAAACTTTGAGCTTCAGGGGTACTTTAAACATAGCTGGAATGGGTTACAGCTTCTGACAAAACACTGTCACCAGAGTAAGGACAAACTTCAAAGAGAAAACATTTTTAGAACATGCAAAAAACAATATAATTTAACAATCTATATGGTTACTTAATAAAAAAACCTCTGAACTAGCAAACATACACAAGTGTAATTGTAAAGTGTTAAGAAAAAAGGAAGCAGCTGAAACTCCTTTCCAGCATAACAGTAACGGATCACTACTATTAATATTTTACAATCTGCAGAAGTCCAAGTATCCATTTAATGCTGCTGATCTAAATAAAAGCAAATGTAAGAAATAAGCCAGGTAATTAAGCAAACAGTACCTGAAAGCTACAGATTCCAGTATAGCTCGTACAAGATGGTTTCTGGTAGTGGAAGGCTTCAGCCCCATGAAAGAGGCACATAAATATGTGCCATCCACAGAAACCTGCACAAAAGATGTCACCATGAGTTCAGTGAATTGTGTTTGTAGGCTTTTAAGAAAGGAGTCAAAGAGTAAGAAGAAAAAAATAACTTACAACAATTACAGGCAGCAGTGAGAGAAGAAAATTGAAAACAATACGTAAGAGGAATATAGTGTTATTTTAGCTACCTCAGTGAACAGTTTAAATAGCTTCTTTCAAGAGCAAAAGTATTAAGTGTCTTATTTCAAATCTGACATACTAAATAAGACTAAGCCATGTGATTTATCTTCAAAATATGTACAGGGTACACTTTAAGTGTCTAGGACAGGGCACACTGATACTGCTGTTCTCCAACAAGATTTCACACCCCCCTTCCTGAACTATTGAAAGAAAGATGAATTGACTTTTAAAAGTAACACTGAAAGGGATGATAATACTTTTTATTAGTGTATACTACAGCCTATTATCAGTTACACTGATAAACACAGTCCAAGAAAAATTCTAAGTGTTCTTGTTTTTACAGGAGAACTAGAGGACTAATGTATGAATCTCTGTTTCCACCCCTCCACTCCTCTGATGAACTTTATCACAAAATATTAGTTGGCTGATGTGTACCTGTTTTGTGACAACGTTCAATCTTATTTTCAGTGTAGACAGTAACTTTTAAACTGAAACAATCCTTTTCAGTTGTATTGTGCAAAGTATCAATTATGACAACACTTACCAGAAGTTTGAATTTCATGCTTATAAAATACATACACAAATATTTATAGCTAAGAAAATGCTATCATACGCTAAAAAACCCCCAAACACCAGTGTACAGATAGGCAGACACAGCCAAAAAGAAAACTGGCATTTTGAGAAATTCCTAAATAGAAGAAACTTCTGCATCAAAGAAAATATTCTTTTTGTTTCCACATAAAAGTACCCTTACCACTCTAAGAATGGAGCCATTTGTCCAGCTCAGTAGTACAATAAGGATTCATGGCTTCTAAGTTTACTGTTTTTCATGTACAAGATAATCTAAAAGGCGTAGACTCATATTCTACATAAGGGTATCTAGAAAGAATTGATTATTAAAAAAAAGAAGAAAAGAGCATGCACATCCATGCATACACCCCACTGAAGAGCCCTACAGTTCTGCTGTTACTATTAACCACAGAAATTGAAGCCTAGAAACCCATTTCTAGCAGAATGAGTAAAAGGAAAAAAATTATTAATGCAAATATTCACCCCATTTTAAATATAATTTCACAATGATGTTCCTCTCTGTGTACTGCACCACAGCAGTAGAATCCAGCAGGAAAGACACTTGTTCTTATTGCCTAATTATGGATGAGTAGAAGAACATTTTACTTCATGTAGGAAATGGCCACATGAGCTTTCTAAGAACCCTTCCTAAGGGCTGTCATTCTGAGGACTAAGAAATATTATAATAGAATCCATTTGTGTTAGCATCTAGCCATGTGGAGCTACACAGACACATTACAGGCCCAGAAGTGTTCAACTCTGTTATGTCCCTTTTTACACCATGTAATCCCCTCAGTTTGTAAGTGGACACACATCCTGTCACTGAGTCTGCACGCTAAGCACGGTCCACTGGAATAAGCAGGGGGTTTAAAAAGCAAAGAAACCCACACTGGGGGGGACTATTAGTGGCTGCTAGATGTCAGAGTTAAAGAGAAATCCATTCAGTTATCCAAGTACAGCTTCTAAATTTGGACTGGGAATACCAGAATTAAGGAAAAAGACTGAATCAGTATTAACTGGGAAGCTGGTTGGGGTTCCTTACGGAGACAGGGCCAAGAAAGCAAGGGAGAGAAAAACCCACAAAGGAAAATAAAAAGATACAAACAAAAAAGAAATTTTGCCAATATCTCTAGAACTTGAACACTAATAGAAATAAAGGTTCAGAAAATACTGAGACTAACATTTGTTTACCTCAGGATTCCTGTCTGCCAATACTGGAATTTAGCATAGCTCAACACTTGCTTATTCCTAGCACAGTTACTCCCAGTAACTATGAAATGGAGGCCCCTTAGCACAATCAAGTTCTATATCCCTAGAGATTGGGGTGGCTGTTTGAGAGCAGGGAGCTGGGCTACCTGGAGAAAAAATGAAATTCCTCTTTGCTTTGTTCCATCAGCGTACAGGACTTACACAAAGGGAAGGTTAAAGATGTTAAGTTTCTTCAGAAAGAACCACTAGTCCTGAGAATGATTAAAATGAGTATGGTAGAGAAATGAACATTTAAAAAAACCTCAAAAAACTTTTAGAAACATACAGAGATGAGGTAATTCAAAACAATCAATCACTGAGACTTCTAAGAGAGATGTCTATCCTACTCAGTTTGATCATTCCCAGAAGTGTCTAAACATTATCTTCATTTTTCATAACACCAGGAATTGCAATCTTGCTCATTGTAAATATTCTGCTGAATTGCAACATACATCTTGAGAAAAGGCAGAATAAAATGAATTATTTTAGAACAGTGCTCAGAAGTATTGTCTCAGTGATGGCTCTGCAGGAGGTAGAAAAGCTACAGGATCAGTTTTTGTCTCTGCAGGCACTGCCTGTGTTCCTGGGGGCAAATCATTCAGTTTATCTGTCCTTCACTAATTTTCCTATTTGGTAGGGTTTTTCTCAAGGGGAGGATGGTGTTTAAGCATTCTGATATGACAATGGTCTTCATACATTGTGATAAGCGACAGACAGTAAGAACCTGAGTAGTACAGAATAAATACTGTGATAGGATGTAAATTATTACATTTAAACATGTAAAAGTTGAAGTTTTAATAGGGTTAGTAAATTAATAATTTTACCTGAAGACCTGGAATGAAACAAACGCCTTGAGAATCAGCAACACTCTGTGCCATTTCTGCTGTTTCATCTACATTGGTGAAAAGATCTGTAAGGATGCATAAGTTGTGTGCTTTTATTACATTTACTTCAATTTCTTCATTTTGTCTTGCTAAGAGACAGAAATCTAGAGTTTGACTACTGCCTTTTGTAATATTCTCAAACTACATGCTCTAAGGGAAATGATCACTTCTCCTCTATTTCATATCCATCAGTCACATTAAAAAACCCAAACTATTCAGATGAAGGGTAAACTCAAAAGTCCTTAATATCCATATTTTATCAGCACCCTTAGTATCTTTACAAGTGACTGACACATAAATAAGGTTATCACTTCTTATCACATCACCTCTTGGATAGACTTTTATTCTCTGTCCAGCCAGATATTTTCTTTCATAACTCTACTAACACTCCTCTTTAGCTTGTTCTTCACCCACATGCAATTCTTGTACCAACACCAATCTTCGTAATTTTAACTAATAATGTCCTTATGTGGCCACATAACATGTTTTTACAAAAGACTAGAGGTCTTCTGTACATGAGATCTATTGCTTTTTCTTGTCAAAAAAGTGAATTCTCCTATTAAAGATAAATTAGGTTAATCTAGCTAAACTTAGTTTTGAAAAACCCATCCTAGTAACTTATCAGGAGTTTCAATTTACCTTTGTAACCTTCACAAATTTGATTAAAAAACTCTGGACTCTACTGTGCTCAGACTAATAAACCCAAATCCCATCTTTTCTTTCTTGTTGTCTTTGCTGTTACTGAATTATAAATATAGTACCCCTACACAAGGACAGAAAAAAAAAATTAAGATTGACTTCATGTTGAAATTCCACATACTACTACTTCTAAATTCTTAGAAGTTATATGATCACACTAAAAGAAATTAAACTAAGTCTGCCTTGCTGCAGAAATTCCTAATTCCAAACCTTTGCCACTATTATGTCTCATCTTCATCCATGGTGAGCCTCACCACCCTTACTGAGGCTTACCTTGTGTTTTGGCCCAATTACTTCTTAAAGCAAAAGTTTTACCATTCTCTAAAGCTGATAAGAGTCTCTGAATTCTGCTTCTCTGTAATAATATTTTCAGAAAATAAAGATCTTACTTGTTACAGTGTTTAAAGCAGCATACCTTTTTTAATCTCCCTCTAAAACTTCCCTTTTTTTTTTAACTCTGGAATCTGAAGTAGTAAGCTTACATATATACCACTGACACATCTGAGTCTACAGTGCTGAACTGAGTCATTTCCTCAAAAGCCTCACGGCTGTTACTCTCCAGACTTAGTCAAATATTGGATGAGGAAGACCTGAGGACCAACCTGAGTCACATTTAGCCCCCAAGGGCACATACCAGAGAACATAAATACACCATATGCACCAAAAGCTGACAATTTCAAGAAGTGGGAAATTTTGTGGGGAGCTACACTTCAGGAAAACCTTTCCCAGACAATCTTTCCTTGCATCTTAGTAAAAATGTACTAAGTTTCTAAGTAAACCAAATAAATTTCTAATTAAAACACTCAGAACAGTTGTCCTATAAACAACCAGTAGTCAGCTACTACAGAGCTATTATTTTCTTAGTCTTTCATTAAACTGGAATGCAAAGCCTTTCATTACATAATAATACCAGCCAACAGGCACATTACCTCTATGTGAAGCAACACTGACAGCACCATTACTTGAGAAGTTCTCCACGTTATTTTCATGTAAATCAAGCCTGTTATTAACTCTGAGATGTGTAGCTTGAGACCTCTCAAAACCACTGCAGCAAGTGCTTGTGGAATCAGGAAGTTTGTCGTGCTCAAGAGAAAGCAAGGAGTTAAATGTTTCAGGAAGATAAAAGCCTCCATAGGTAGGAGAGTCTGAGGCAGAGACTGAAGAGGAGATGATTGTACAAACCAAACTCCAACTCCCTGCAGCAGACACATCCAGCACAGAACCTACTAAGACACTGCATTTTTGCTGCCCAAAGCATGTGGGCTGGTTTCTTCAGTTATGAATTACTCAATTATTCAGTTATTCAACTACGAATAATAAAACCAAGTCCAGTAACATAACTATGAACCCATAAAAAAAGTTTCTTAAGCAGTTATATATTTTACCCTCTGTAAAGAACTTACCTATATCCTGAGCCCATTTTATGGCAGTGCCGATGTCCGATATAGTGCCTTCAGTTAAGTAAACAACTTCTTTCCCAATCTTCCAACCAATCAGTGGATAAAGACCTTCATTATTTTCCATGAAAGAAAACCACTTAGTTAAATTAAACGTTTACAGAAAAACATATACAAGCATTAACCACAATAAGACCAAACAAACAAACAAAAAATTTATTCAATTCCTTTGCAGAATTGAAGCTAAAAAAAAAGTCAGCAATAGAGATTAAGTATATTGTTTGAAAATTTAGTGATGGGATTACAAGAGACTTGAGCAACAGGTTGTTGGGCCAAAGTTAACAACAACAACAAAAAAATCACTATCAAATAACAAAACAGCCCCCTTTAAACTGAAGAGCTATCTGTACTTACTTTTATTTTTCATATAAGAGATTTTGCATACCTAAAAATTTATCAATGTTTTCCTATTTAAGTCCATCCAATTTTCCCCAAGGGATTCTAAGTCAGATTCTTTTCCCCCCAGAACAAAAAGCATCTTTCAAGGAGCTGACTGCTTGAAGGTACTATTACATTAGGAATAAATAATAGCCAATAACAAGGAAAGACCTGACCATTTGTTCTCCCCTTTGCTCCCCGCCAGATATCTTGAAACCTTATCAATGAAAAGCAAGACTACTTAGAAACAGACAGTGTGAACACAAAGACCTTCTCACTTGATATCCGTTTGAATAAGAACACAGCACAGAAGTCCTGCAGAGCACTGTTTTTAATGCTAAAGCAAAAAGACTTGGTGATGCAGATTGCACACGTTTTGGCAACACTGAAAAAATCAGAACAGCAGTGTGGCTCTAGGGCCACGGCTGTGAAGAATTTGACAGGATGTGCTGTATGAACTTAAGTGACTATTCCAAGTCAGTCCAAATCACACATTGCCACCTTGCATCCTTTGACACAGCAACTCCAGGTGGATGACAGCTGGAACCCATTTGGATCTCTACATTGAGCATGGACATGGTTACAAAGATATTATTGTTTGGACTTTTGCCGTTACTCATTTTCTATGAATATTTTATGTTGTTTTCCTCGTTTTTTTACCTTAATACACAACGTTTCAGAGATGGCACTTCATCAATATGCTGTTTGAGTCGTTCAACAGTGGCACTCTCCAGCCACAGACCCCGCGGTGGAATGTATTTGTGCTTAATCAGATGTTGCTATTTTTTGGTCTGTGTTTGGCCCAGCCACTTGTGAAAGTCTGTTCTTTTCCAGCCAAGTTATGAGAAAACAAGCATCCTTCCCTACACAGGTGCACAGCAGATGTCCCCCAGCACTGCAGCTGGACAAAGGGCTCTTCAGGTCACTCAGTAAGAACCTCAGCAATCAGTGGCCACTGCAACAATTTCACCTAATCAAGCTCGGCAACTGTTGGAGTGAAGGAATCAGCCAGACTTTCTGGGACCCTGCTCAGGACTCAGAGATCATGGGTAATGCAACAAAGGTAAACGAGTCCCAGTTTACTTTTACAAGGAGCAGAAATGCAGCAGAAGAATCTAGGGATTCTCTCTGCTTTCTCAAAGTGACTTTGCTGATAGATGTGTTCCTCACAGAATCATCGCTAGGTTTGCTTGCCTGTGTCCAAGAGAGTTGCATGGTAGCACTAGTGCAGTTCCAGAAATTTGGTTAGTGCTGGAGGCACTGTGGTGCTTACAATATAAACCAATACAAACTGATCAGCAGCATCTATTTAGATTACAGTTTGTATCTGTCTCTTGAAAGGGAAAAAGTGATACACATATCTCCAGACCATTGGTACAGGTGTGCCTTACAATCTTTCTTTTTCACCAAAGATAAAGCCACAATGAAAAAAGACCAAAAAATTAATTGAGCCAAAAGTCCTAAAGAAAGGCAGCTAATTAGGGACAGAGAAGTCCATCCATCAGGTGGCCTTCCTGAAGATGCTCTCATCAGTAGTGTAAAATAATCCTGCCTCTAGGCAATGGATCCACATGACACTCAGCATGACCAGAGTTACTAAGAACTATCAGACTGCCAGAGGGACAGCTTTTACATCTGTACAACATGATTCCATCACTGAACTGTGACAAGTGCTGTTCTTGAAGGAACTACTTTATTTCTGGGTTTTTTTAAACTGTCATATATAAGAGCTAAATGTAGACCAGAAACTAGAACAGCAGCTAATGAACAGCTTGCACAAAGATGCTGTAGGGATTCATCTTGGAGTCTTAAATACATATGTCAACTTTAAAGATTGAACACATTACATTTAATGCCCAGGGCACTGAGAAAGCCAGGTACTTAATTTGTCCTACTAACTGGCCCCATGACTGCCAAAGACATAGGGAAAATCATTTAAACATAAGTAACAGCCTAAAGCAGTAGAAGTTTCACAGCACTGCCTTAGAAGACTTTAACTTCTATCAGATCACAGCTAAGTATTTTCTTAAAACAAAACTGAATGGAAAAACCTTACAGCATGGTTTTTGCTATTAGATTTCCACAGACTACATATGTATGATTTCCTAATGACATGATTAATTAGCCTAAAATCATTTGCATTCATAGGGAATTCAATGTCTATGCTATTCAGTTCTGACACATCTCATTTATTTGCCAAGGTCCTTCAAGACTTGAGCTGGTAAAAGACTCCTTAGCACACTGCTGTCCTCCTTCCCAGCCCCACCCACCCCACTTCGAGTTGCAGACTTGCTAAAATTAGTAACTCTTTAAAAATATGACAGACAGAGAGAGCTTGTGTGGGCAAATTTACTTCAGTATCATCTGCTGCTCTCTTGACAAACAGCCACCTCTGACAAATTAACAAGCTTGACAGACCACAAATGTTCAGAACAATGAGGTTTTAAACACTAGAAGCATGTTGACCATTTCTAGTGTTTTAAAGGAAAACTAATAACTGTTAATCCTGCATTATCTCACTGCAGGTAATTTGATGCATAAGGGCTCAAGGGCAGGAACTTGATCTACTGCAACTTTTTGATGTGAAAAGCCAGAGGACCAATCCCCCTTTTCTTCATTCTTCTACTGTATAATACTGCTATCAAGAACAGGTGAAGAAAAAAAAAGAGGGAGGGATGCGGGTAGCAGACATAATGATGTTCTTAAGTTCTCTTCCTGAGAAGCATATTTCAGGATAACCAAGATGTGTATTTCTAATAAAAAATTTCCACAGTCTTGTGGACCAGCACTCCGAAGCTGGTTTGTTACAGCTAAAGACAGAAGGAAAAGCACAGCCCTATTTTATCCCTTCGTACACCCTCATCATTAACAGCTATCAAGGAAAAGCTGAGAGTGTGAAATACTCTAAAACCAAATGTCACTATCTTACTTCTCTGTGACGCAAAGAGACGCTCTCCAGTATTCACATTCCAAAATCCACCTGTTCCCATTGTCAGTTTAACATCTCCTGGGTGGAAGCAGCATTCTCCAAACATAGCTGACTGCTGATCAGCTACCTGCCAGGGCAACAAAAACGATGGGACAAGTTAGCTGGCAACCACCAACCTGCAATGCTGCCAGGTTTCAAATTATCATTGCAAATGGTTCAGAGTTCTGAAGACAAGTAACCATTCAGAAAGGAACTGAGCATTCAGACAGGACTCATACACAATTTCTTAAGTATTTGCAGGCCATTCCAACAGTCAGCACCAAATTACACCAGGTTTGGACACAACAGGAATGTCTGTAGCATTGCCTGCAACACTGAAAAATGTTATGGAAACAAAAGCAATATTTTATGTTTTAATGTTTGACAAGGATAAATGGGGCATTTGCAATCCCAGAGAGCACAACAGAATAGCTTGGCTTGAATTCTTCTTTCTCCAAATAGAAAGCTGAAGTTTTGAGGTCTTGCCTTCCTTTTTCCCTGATAACCCTCCTGTACCAAATTATTCCATGTTCAATTTTTCAACAACGATAATGGTTATTAAATGTATTTACTTATGGTTTTGCCTTGGTGAAACAGGAAATTTACACATGAATTTAGTCTACAGTTCTTTAAAAATAGCAGGAGAAATTCAAATTATCTAGGTGACAGTTTCTTCACTTAGCTCAATTCAAGCAGATTTTGCTACAAGTCATCACTTTAGAAAAATAATGAGGTTTTCTTTTCCAAATTCTAACTACTGAGGCAAGAACATGTTATTTGCCACTTAGTTTTAGTGGGGAAAAAACCCCAAACATATAAAAGGGACGACAAGTAGATCTATTAAAAAATACTCCTACATTTGTGCAGTCTTACTGAAGTCAAGCCAGAGTGGACTCTGTTGCACAACCCTGTATAGAACAACTGATTTTAAGCCAGAGACACACACATTACCAGAGCTTAGAGTCCTACATTCAGTGCTTAACCATTTGGTCCCTAACCTTAATGAACCTCAACCTCTAGAAATCCCTTCCCCTTCCTCTCTCTTCCTTTTCCCCTGAGGGTGTAAACTGAGTTTTTGGAGAAAAATTCACCAACGAATTGTACTGTAGTTAAGTCATAGCAAAAGAAGCAAGTACCAAATCAAAGCCAGATAAATAGTGTAGGTAGAAAAATACAGAATAAAGTAGGAAAATATTTTTCACTCACCAGTGCCATTATTGGAATAGGTACCCCAAATATTTCAGAGTCAGCTGATCCGAAGTTGAAGCTTAAAACAAATGTTATGGAGAAACATCACAATACTAAATTGAACTTCTTGTTAAAATGAAATCTAGGTACATAAGGCCTGAGTCTGCACCACATATGAAAGGTGATGCTACTAATTTATTTTAAAGAAAACATTAATACTATCACTAACTACTGTCAGAAACACTGACAGTAAAAATAAAGTTTTGGACTTCACATATTTCTACATAAAGTATAATTGCATATACAAATAACTTTGTGTACCTGCATATAACTTAGCCTGTGCAGATTATGTAGTACTTTTAAAAAGGCAATTAATTTAACAGTTACCATATTCTTTTAATTATGTC
Organism: Chiroxiphia lanceolata; assembly: GCF_009829145.1. Classification (NCBI taxonomy): domain Eukaryota; kingdom Metazoa; phylum Chordata; class Aves; order Passeriformes; family Pipridae; genus Chiroxiphia; species Chiroxiphia lanceolata. Next base: position 15,422,565 of record NC_045646.1, on the reverse strand, counting down.
TTCATAGTTACCTCGTGTCTTTCACTGGTGGATAAATAGACTTCGGAAGAGAAAGTAGATTACATAAAGTGGGGCTCCAGCATTTCTGAAATGAAACAGAAAATGTAAAAATGTCAGCAATCCTCTCAGAAGCACAATAAATAGCAACAACCTTTTCCCAGAACAGCACATACCGTAAAGGGTTCAAAAATGCCTGTAGAACTGGCACTGGAGTAATCTGTAGCATACACAGAACCTACCATGGAAAAAAAATAGAACAAAGTAAGACTTGTAGATATTCAGACATTTAAGAGTTTTTTTCAAACATCTCATTGGCTCCCATCAAATATAAACTGAGTGTGTGTGAGCAAAATCACAATGATACCATGGGCACAGAGACTTCATCTGCCGCTCACTACAACGGCAATAATGACCTTATTTCCTCTCATGAACCTGGATAGAAGAGCCAACACACCCCACACCAACTGCATCACCCTCAATCATAATCCATCTGATTGCTCAGCATTAGGCCTCAGGACAGAAACTTGTAATTCTTCCACATTTGTAACAATTCTTTGGTTTTTTGCTTTCACAGGTACTTTTCTTCAATCAACACCAATTAGTTCTGTTAGTCCTCTTTAAATCCTATACTCTTAAAAGGTTGATTACATTGAATAATTATTTCCCTTCCAGGCAGGGCCCAAAGAATATTTAATTTAGGGTTTTTTTAACAGTCAATACATTAAAATATTTATCAATTATCAAAAAGCACAAATTGCAAAAAAAAATTTGAATTTTAGGATATATAAATGACAAGTCATGAACATTATCTCTTAGATTCCAGTGCATTTTATTAATATTTAAGAGAAACTGTAACATTCACCTTTAGTCAATCTATACAGTAACCATGTGTCAATTGTCCCAAAGCAGCAGTTGTTTTTTTTGGCAGCTTCTTCAGCCTAGAAAAAAATATACATACAAACAAAAAGTATTTAGAACTGGATACAATAAAGAGAAACATATTTCCTAATTCCTTTTATCATTTTCTTCATGGTTAATGAGAAAATATTTTTATTGTTTATGACTTCTGTAAGGAGTTCAAAATGTTATTTTCCTTAGGATCTTATTCCCTTTTAAAATGGGAAATTCGGGTTCCATCTAATTTCCACTAAATGATAATGTTTACAACTACAGAATTCATAAACAGACATACAAACTAATTCTCTCAAAACATGACTGAATACATGGCTCTTATCAAGAGTCATAATCTTCTGAGTTTCTTGGTTTGATAGTCACATATTTTAAGTATCAGTGCCTGAAAAAATGAGGGAGAACGTTCACCTCGCACAGAAAACTCAGCAGCTGCGTGACTTTCACTTTTATAATCCTCCAGATTCACAACTCACATTTTCAACAGGTCCAACAAAAACATGCCTGTAAAAAGTTATACTTGACCTTCTCAATAGTTAGCTTTGGGACAGTCAAAGCTCAAAAGACTCTGGGGTTTCTTTACACTGGATAGAAAATGGATGATAATTTTCTTTTAAAAATTACTTGAAAATTAGCACAGAACATACGATGACTAAAGTTATAAATACTATAGGTAGAAACAGGGAAAATGGCACAGATTAGAGCAATGAATATATAGCTCAGGGCTCATTAGGCCATTAGATTATTCCAGCACAACTTATTTTATGTGATTTTCTAATTCACACTACAACAAAATGCAAATCAAATAATATACGATATTATTTGTGAAACTGCAAAATGCTGGGATAATGCAGAGTGGAAAGATAAGAGTGCCTGTAGAAAATAAATACAATTGTCATGCAAAACTAGAGTGTAAATAGCTTTACACCAAAGTAAAATTACTAATTCTACTAATTGTATAATTATATCAAGTGAAATAAGGTGACTTGATTATGTTTCTTATGTCTGAAGAAAGCTTTTTTACTACTACATATTTCCAGAATCAGAGGAAAAAGCTGTATGAATACAAGTTACTATTTAGGAGGACAGGTTTTGAACATTAACACAGATGAAAGTCTTTCTGGTTCTTCTGAGGAGAAGAACAAGACAAACCTGAAGAAATTACAGCCAACAGTCACAGAATCATAGAATGGTTTGGGTTGGAAGGGACCTTAAAGATCACCTGCCATGGGCAGGGACAGCTTTCCCTAGACCAGGTTGCTCAAAGCCCTGTCCAACCTGGCCTTGAACACCTCCAAGTCACCTGCCATTATCATCACTTGAGAAAGCTGTTGTTGTTCCCTTTCCAGCTTACCTCAGGTATGTTTTTAAAAACCCATGACAACTTCATAGAAGTTTGTTGTGTTGAAAAAGTAAGAAAACTTGGTGCCAAATATCGATCGTTCCCAGTCAAGAAATGAAGCACTGTAAAAATAACGTGGATTACCTGTTTCAAAAGAAAACAGTTACTTAATGTTTAATCTCGCCCTTTAAAGGTTTCTGATCACTTATCTTTAAAGGATGACAACACAGGTGAAAGCTGCTGATACAAGACTAGATTTAGAAAGCTAAAACTCTGTTTTAGAGTATCCTTGTGTAGGATCAAGCTGGGATTTTAAATCAACAGATAGCCTTCCTGCAACACACACCACAGGAAAGAGCAGCTGCGCTAAAGTCTGTTTTTCCAAGTTCTGCTGGAACACAGACACTTCTCTGCACTACCAACACTGGTCACCTACATGAGTACAATGCCTGATGGGGCTGACAGCTTTACACATTCTTATTCCAGTGAAAGTTCTACAGTTGACAGGCTCGATCATGACAATAGATTCAGCAAAATTTAATCATTAATCAAGTGTTCAAAAAGGAAATAAGTGGCAAACCTAAGCATTTAATTTCTTATGGTGAGTATGCTACTTAGTTTCCACTTAGAGGAAAAGTAACATCTGTTTTTCCAGTTGGAGCAAAGCTTTCTCTTCTAAAGGTATGAAGTACAAGCCATGAGCAGCATAAAATACACCTTCTACAGGTAAGTTGAGCAAAGAGTACATGAAAAAAAACACCCAAGAAAAGAAAAAGCCCAAAACAGTGCCAACCAAGAACTACCCACCAACATGCAAAAACTATGCTGTAGCAGTGTTAACATGCAACATTTTAATATAACAAGAGACTAAAAAGTAACAAAATTAATATTAGAACTACAGGTATCTTTTCCCATAATTAATTACCTGCAGGCTGTCAGTACTGCATTTTTTTTCTTGGCACTATCTTCCATGTTAATATTGCTCAGTTAAACATTTTCAGGCTACAGCACATCACATTACCATGTGAACAGGACATTGCAGTATTCCATATACTGCCCTTATTTGTCATAAAAATAAAACAGCTCTAATATGTCCAAGTTGTATCTAGATTAGCACAGTTTTACCTTCAGCAGAAGGGACTTATTCCAGGAACGCACAAGTTCAGCACTTCTTATGTCTTGCCAACTTATGAAATTATGAAAAGGTTTCCCTGTCCTCCTGAAAAACAGCATTTGGACATTTCCCCTTTAAAACTACAGAACACAGACTACCCAAAACATTCAACATTCATCATTCACCATTTGCAATCAGGACAGTTAACACTGGGTCAATTCCCAAAATAAGTGCATATCCTCCTGGTGCATTCAAGGAGTTACTATATAGGCACACAGACATTTGGAGTGCTAGACTTCTCACCAAAAATAAAAAATAAGTATGTGTTCAGCTCTTCCAAAGTATTAAGAACAAAAAGGCCATACACTTACAAACTGTTCTGAACTGTGTGAGGTGTGGCTGTGCAAACACAAGGGAACATGAGTGACTGACATTTTTTACTTTCAGGTTGTGACTTAACACAGTTCAACATTTCTACAGCCTGCTCCCATCCAGTCCATGAATGTAAACAAACACAAAATCATTTGAAACAACACACAATATACATACTTGTGCCATGTAATGAAAGTTCCCCTCTGTGTGGAGATGCCAAGACCAGCAATTTGCCCCATGTGAAGCCCTGCAGCTAAAAACCAAAAACAAATGAAAAAAAAAAGCATTTATTTGAAGAAACAAACAGAAATACAGCTTCTCCAATATAATTATAAAATCTATGGAATACTTAGGAAATTTATATTCTCTTTAGCTGTTAATCTCTACAGGCTGCCCAATTAAGTGGCTAGAGCAGTGAAATGTCAGAGAACTTCGAGTCAGACAACTGATTCCAAAGCAGATAAATAAACCTGTGTATTTAGTAAAAGCAGTTGTGGCACACTGACTCTTTCTGCCTCCTGAAAGGCCTGTTGATACTCTACATGAATAATGCCAGAGATGGGCAGGCAGACTGCATAAACCTATATAATCAATTAAAATGTGCATTTCACATGGATGAATGCAGAAGAAAGCACAAAGAGAAGTACCTTTACAGACTTACAAAAAGAATTTTCATAAAGAAACAAAACTAGATCGATCCTGTAGGCAGTAAAGAGATTAATGTCAATATGGCCTGATTTTTTACATTGATAATGACGTGTCTCACTTTAAATATTTCTTAAGCAACCTTTCAAAATTCCTAAGAAAAAATTGGCTTAAACCATGTACCACTGAATGCAAAGTATACTTCAAAATCAGAAGTACAAAAATGTACATTTGGGTATACACCAACTTTGCTGCTAAATTTTACCTTCAAATAACTCTTATAGAACATTTTTTCTAATATATATAACTGTAAATAATTAAATATGTCCACAGCTATTTTCGTAGCAGCTCTAGTCAGCTTGCTAAGTACCTCCATGCATGCTTCCAGAAGCAAAATTACATGAAGAAAATATACATTAAGAAATTCCACTTAAACGACAGACTACCTATTCTGTCCTAAGTGCTGTTACTCTGAAGGGCTCTCAGTGCAGTTACTTGAACAAATCACAGGTTAAGTATGTCTTGCTCGTACAAGTTCTCATGTCAACTTTCCCATCCAAAGTTACATTTGTGTGAGCCTATCCTGGGGACTCTACACCCACCACCCTTTCAGTAACAACCACAGAAAGGATTTCACAGGGAAAGGGCACATCCTGTGCAGCCCAACTCTACTTGTGCTTCTGCACCTTCCTTTGTCCTGGTCCTTGCATTCCTGCAGGCAGTGCTATGAAGCCCTCAATCAGCTGAAAGTTAAACCAGTGCTTTCGCAAGACAATCTGCTCCACCTGCCTGCACAAGTGCTGCTGTTAGCAGGAGTGTATGGGAGGAGGACCTGGGAGTGGGTGGCTTGAGAACAGCAGCATTTCTTTTCCAGGCAAAGCCATAGGAGTACTAGCACAGCTCACTACAGATTAGTGGCATGTGTTACTCCTCCCCATCTCCACAACCTGCATGCTCCCATAGCTTTCCCTGTGTCAGCTATCATGCTCTCTAGATGCCTACATGAGTGGAGTGAAATTCCATCAAAGAGAAAAACAAACCAGAAGACAAACATGGATATTTTTCAGCTAAGCTGTCTTTTGGATGGAGTACCAGAGTAAGAGAGGGGGGTGGGACTGTGCAGCCAAAAGTTTCCACCTGTAGGTAGGACTGGACTACATCAGCTCACCCACCTGCACATGGAATCACACGTTTAGCTCCACAAGCCCTGCAAACCCAAGTGTATCTGTGCCTTCCTCCTGCTTCCAGTCAGTCATTCCTGCCTCTGGTACCACACCCTCTCTTGCACCAGCACAAACACTGGTGAAGCTCTGCTGGCATAAACAACCGGACAGTGATTCGACTCAGGAAGCTGCTCTGGACTTGAAACAATTCTGTAAAGAAGAGGGTGGGACTGCTTCTTTTGACAGCAGTGTGAGGTCAGAAATGACTTAAAAATGACCTAAAAATGACTTGCCAACAGCGCAGACAGCTTGGCCACAAGACAACCTTCCCCTTTTAAAACTAGCTGAAAAATCTTGCTTCCTGATTTGCCTCACAGAATGGGAGTGAAGGAAGACAGTAAGGTCTCTGGGGGTTGAGGTGGCATTGCTATTCTCGTGACATAACAGTTGTGGCTGCTGAGAAAACAAACCAAGAGCCCAAAATAATCAGCTTACACCTGGTGATGGTTATTTTCCCTGTTCCCTAGGCAGCCTTCCAAAAGAAGAGACAAGCAGTTTTGGCTTGAGCTAGAGCAACACTTGGAGACCAAACGGCGAGAGGGGCTGAACAGGAGGAACTTAAAGCAGTGGATGCAAGAGTGTGATGTGCACACACAGGCCAGGGAAGCTGAGGCATGTGGGAAAGCCGGGGTGCAGCTGACACGTTCACAGCACAGCGTGGCAACAAAGGCAATCCATGCGGGATTGTAGAACACTGGAGCTGGATTAATGGGAAAGCTATGGGAGTTGCAGAGAGCAAGAGTAGAGTAAGAGCAGCATTCAGAAAAGGGGGGAAAAACCCACATCAGAAGTTTGGCAAAAAAGGGAGTTGTGTGCATTTAGTGTGTGGAGTACTAGGAAATTTTAGGCTAAAGCACAAATAGAAAAGAAGAGTAATACAGAAATTGGATGGTAAGAACTGTTCGTAATTTGAATGGGAAAAGCGGGAACATCAGGTTGTAATGGAGGAAGCACAACTGCAGCATCCTGAGTTTATGCTCTCATACAGCTGTAGTCACACATAAAAAGTGGCAGTGGAATAACAGGGCCCTGGAAGGGGAACAAGCCTACTCTCTGTTCATACACAGAGGCATCTGCAGGAACAGGGACACTGGGGAAGGATGCATACACAAAAAGCTGGAGCAACAAGGTGCTGTCACTGATGTGTAAATCTAGTGTTCACTGCTTCTACTTCAATCCTAATCTGGCCCAACTGAAAGGAAAAAGGTAATTCCAGTGCCTTATTTTACATAATTATTGAATAGACCTTAAAGCATGTTGTAGACCTGTGCTCAGTGATGAATTTTCAATACTAGTTAAAAATAATCTTATTATCTAAGAGACTTTTTACTAATTTTGATAAATAAATAATTAATTTCTCAAGCTTTAAGCCCTTACTTTGTACAGCCTCTTTTATTACACCAACAAATTGACTCCACAGCACTTCAGGATCTAATTCAACCCATCCAGGACGAGGATAAAGCGACTCCACCTGTTCAGGAAACGCAAACAACATTTTTATGATCCCTAGTTCACAGAAGCCACCATTCTTGTGCAACTTGGTGCAAACAAATTTGCTTTTGCATTTTTTTTTCTTAATTTTCTGAATCTCTTGTATGAGAAGAAACAACAGTGTAACTTTCAGAACATAGCTGAATCTGGATGTGTGATCGCTAGAAGATTTCCTCTGTTCAGAGGGAATAAAGCCCAAACCCCCAGGAACTTCAGAAGCTGTAAACCCCTTTCAGAGCTGCAGATTGGAAAGCAGATGCTCAGAGAGCCTTTTGGCTCCACTGCTGAACTCAGACGTGGATGCTTGTGAGCTCCTCAGCAGCAGCACGGCTCAGCAGGGCAGGGATCACCCACTAGAGGGTCAGCTCCACCGAGAGCAGCCCCTTCCACCTCTGAAATCCATCAGACTTTTACACTTCTCCTAATTGTAAAAAAGTTAATTCTGGAGACTCTCTTGATCCCAAAATCACGATCAGTACAAACCAAAAGCAGCCCGAAATCCCTGCTCCCAAGTGAACACTTTTTCACGCGGCGCTGTTACACGATGGGACGCGTGTAAACACCAAGTCCTACGCAAGCCTCAGCTATGCCCTTCTAACAAAAGTCTTTTTGTTCCCAGAGGAATTAGTCGAAAAGCGACTGAAGCGAAGGTAACAGGGAAGGGTGGGCGGGAGCGAAGGGGGCGAGCGCTCCGGCGGTACCTGCGGGGCTCGGGTGCTGCGGGCTCCCTTCACCCCGGGGGCCCTGGGAAGGGGGATCAGGGGCGGACCCGGGAGATGCCCGTGCACCGGGACAAGCCAAGGAACGCGCCGGCTCCCGGGGGCCCGCGGGTCGGAAACGCTCCGGGCAGAGCGGGCACGTCCGGCCCCGCCCGGCTCCCGAGGCAGGTGCCGCCCCAGGCTGCTCCCGCCGGGCCGAGCTGAGGGAGCGCCGCGGAGCCCGCCCGGACTCACCTTCCTGCAGCTGGAGCCCCTGACGGCGGCCGCGCGGTCATAGACGTGGCACTTCACCACCGTGCTGCCCACGTCCACCCCCAGCACGTACCGCGCCGGGGCGGCCGCGGCCCCGCTGTCGGGCTGCCCGCACGGCATCGCCCGGCCCGGCGCTCAGCGCGGAGTGAGCGCGGCCGCGCCCGCCACAGCCCGCCGGCCTATGGGCGCGGGCGGCGCGGCCGGGCCGCCGGGCGGGCAGGTGGCGCCCGCCGGGGGCGGTCGGGGCGGCCTCCGCAGGCCGCGGGCCCGGGGCGGAGCCCAGCGCGGGCGGGGCAGCCCCGCCCTTCGCTCCCTCATCGGGAACTGGCCTTCGACCCCGGGGCCCCACGGACGAAGGAGGAACGCCAAAGCAGAGCCCCATGTTGCGTCTGTGCCGTCTCTGTTTAAATCCAGCAAAAGCACGTAAAAGGCTTTAATAGTTAAACACGAAATGTTACAGGGCTTTCTAAAAGGCGGAATTCAGCGAGCGCCGCTGGGATATCTATGTGCCCGCGGTGCGATGTTGAGTCCCGGCGGACAGCCTGCCTGACCCCAGCTCCTCCTCACAGTAAACGACCAGTTGTGTTTGCTCCCGGGATCTGTCACTGAAGGCAATGAGCATCCGCAATTATTCCACAGTCATCGACTGCAGCCATTCTCTTGTGCCATAAGTTTGCTTCATGGAGGGAACGCGTTTAAAATCACTGTTGGAACAGAGTGACTGCCAGAAATGTTGTCGTATTGCCCTGAGATGGGGCTGTGGTTTTAAACAGAAACAACCAGAAATATTCTTAGTTAACCAATAAAATTCCGGATGCTAAACTCCCAACTAGTATCAATAGAATTTAGTTTTAACCCAAATTTAATCAGAAGAATTAGTCAATTAGTTTTAACTCATTTAATTAGAGCAGAAAAAACAAAAGCAAATACATTGAAAATATTTTCCTCTGGCACTTCTGGTTTGACCCCTCTTATAAAAAACTCTATTATGAAAAACAAAACAGTATTATGTGTGATAACAGTCTGATATGATTAGATCTTTAAACCAGGAATACTAATGACAGTGAAAGCCACATTAAGAAGAGGCTTCTCACCTCACATGGGCAGCTGCAGAGGTCACTGGGACAAAGGTTTGGATCACAGGGAAGTGAAGGCACATGAAAGAGAAAGCCAAGGAATGACTGCTTTACTTCTCCTCCTTAAGGAACAACATTAAAAAGTCACAATCTCTTTGACTTTTATATTCTCTTTCACTGTAAACTTGACAAGTTAATACAGCTAATAGATGTATGTCAGAGAAAGGTATCAAGCACTTCATTATCTGATTAAGGCTACTTTCTTCCAAACTAATTTATCAAAAGAGCATATTAATAATTATTTAAAACTCCCAAAGAAAGCTCCCTCAATAAGATTCAACACATGTAACTGTTATAAAAGGCTAAAATCTCTCCAAATACTAAAAAACTAAGAAGCCTTAAAAAAAATTGGAAAATGCATCTAGATATCCTTTGTGTTTTTACAGTATCAATGCAAGTGGGACCTGTCTTACTGCAAGATTAAGCAAAAATTCAAAAAGAAAATGAAGGTGCAGGTTACTTTCTTCTTTTACAAGTTCTTAATGTAACAAATACATACCTTCTGATTGCATGGAAGTGACTGTAAGCAGATTTCTTCTTGCAGATCCTAAATTCTGTGTAATATGTTAACAAAGAACTTAGATGTGTATATGGTGGAAAAAGATAACATGAACCAACTTGCAAAATTGCACTGCATATATAATCTCAGCTATAGGCAGCATGTATTAAAATTGCTTCATTTATGAGAGGCTTATGAAATACAAATTTTACATTATTGTTCTGTTGTAGTGTAATAAAAGTAATGCAATAGAGGAGGCAATGGGCTTTCAGACATGCATAGCTTGTCCACACACGACTTATCTGGCATTAGCTTGTTGTTTTGTCATAAATAATACCATTCCCACACACTCTTCACCTGTCAAAAACCTCTGTCACCCCCGGAGAAAAATCTTATCGCCAATAGTCATAAAACCCCCAAGTAAATCTTAGCACAGACAAGAAACATTCAATTTGAAGTGAAAATGTATGGACTCCTTCCTTTTATACTGTGCTGCAAGGCTGATAGTGAGCCCGTGTAACCTCTACCACCACCCTGTGTCCTCCTGTTGGAGTGAGAGCATGCAGGTGCCACCTCACTGCTCGCCAGGCAGAGAGCTGACACACCTGGGGGCACATACCAAGCGCTGCAGCAGCTGTGTCCTGTACTTCTGCATCTTCTCTGCTGAAATCCTCAGGTTCTTTGATCTCTGGAAAGCGTGACTGGTCTTATCTTTTACTGGACTATCAAACCAAATGAAGGAGTGGAGGCACTCCAAGGATCTGTCCAATGCTGTAGCAAAGGAAAGAGTTATTAAGGAAAACCAATCAAACGGCAGAACATCAGGGTCAGGAAGATCCTACATGGCTGGCAGGGACAGCAAAACCCCTACCATGAGTAATTTATACTGAATATTTGTAAGCAATGTTATCACACTCAGCATGTTTCAGTCAGCAAGAAATACACTTTAGAGGATGATGCCAAGCAAGAGGGAGTTACCTAGAGGCCCTGAGAGATGGGACTGATACAGACCCAGCAGACCGGATTGCCAGAAAGAAAACATGATCTTGAGACAGTCTGGACATTTTCTAGGACCAGATTATTAAATAAAATTTCCAAATTATGAATCAAAGTGTATTTCAGATAGTTAACTTATTTTTTCTTTAAAATAAAGGTATTCTCGGGTGCATTTCTGTTTTGTGACTGATACACAGAAACTTCTTCATTCACCCCAGGCTTCCAGTATGAATCAATTAAACCTGTCACTGGCACTGCTAACAGGATTCCAGCTACTGAAATCTAGGAGAGCAAGACACAAAACTTGTAATGCAGGGTTTTTTTCTCTATCTTTTCCTTAGCTGTATGTTGTCAAGATGCATCTATTCTACTGCCTCATCAGACTCAGTTACCATTTTACCCATTTCCTTAGCTCTACTTTTTAACAAGTTTTAACATTATGAAAGCATTGACCTCAGGGCCTTTAGTCCTTTTGCACTTAAATAAGAAAGAGCCCACTAATTTCTGTTGCTCCACTGGCTGGTGCAGCCCACATCTATCATTCATTAACCCTCACCTGGAACAGACAGCCCAAAATGAAAGTGATCTTGAGGCAAATGCTGCAATAATTTACCATATGACCCTTTCTCAGCAGTTCCTCCTGTACTCCTGCCAGAATTTACTCCTCTCCTCAAAGTCAACAGACAGAACCACAAACAGTGACATGACTTAATATATCATGTTAGATTTGTGTGTCATTTCAGCTTTAGGCAGCCACAGGATGTTTCTTAAGCAGTTCCATTCTTGCTTAATTATGCTGCACTGATGCTACAAAAACTGCAACAACAGAGCTGGTCTTGGGGCTCCACAGTGAACTCTCTGAAAAATAACATAGGGGAAAAAGTTCCAATCAGAGTAATTCCTTGATATGGTTCATAATGTGGCTATTCAAAAGGTTTGGCGTGACCCAGTGGGAGCAAGTAATAAGAGACTGGTTAAGCCTGTATTTTCAATAGAGAATTGCACATCAAATCTGTGCCCGAGGCACAAGCAGTCCTTCTTTGCTGCCAGCTCTGCAGCAGAAGAAACCTTTAACAGGAAATGAGGTGGACTTTGGACAATCAAGTTTTAAGCCAAGAATTTATCTACTAAAGCAAGTGAAGTGAAAATTGGTGTATTTACTCTGTTAGTGTTTCATTATTTGCCTGTTACTTTTACCCAGCCTAAGGAATATCTACATTTGGAGATATGCAATTGGTATTAACAAGATAACGTCCATCATCCTCTGGATGGCTCTTAAAGAATTATTATGTGGACTGAAAATGATGTAACAATGAACAACTTACTTTCTTCCTGTATATATATATGTGTGTGTGTATATACATATGACAGTCATTTGTACCTAGAAAATTCAGGGCTGAACAGCTCTTTAAAAGAACATTGATTTCAAGTCTAGAAATTCACAGGAAAAAAATCTAAATAAAGACAAAAAAATGCCCATTTTAGTCAGAACAAGAGAATGGATATACTAGAGGCTAAAGGGATGAAAAAGCACTTAAGAACTATTGTTTCAATATGACCTAGCCATTAAAAAAAAACATTAGAAAAGAAAGCAAAGGGAACAAAAAGGAAAAAAAATTAAACTGAGGAAAATGTAGAAGGCAGCAGCTCAGTAAACTCACAGGTTCCAGCAGCCTACACTGCCCTCCATTTACCCTGCTGAGTTAAGTTCTGATGACTGACAAAACATTTCAGCTGTTTCAAAGAAATAGGTACTGGAAGAAACATCAGGAACTAACAGTACATGTCACCTTCTATCCCAAATTAGTGCTAAATCTAAAACATGCTAAGTTACTCATAAATAGATCACGTAGTTGCATTGGACTCACACTTCTTGCTTTGCTGTGTACCCTCAACATGCTAAAAGTTGATGACACTGAATTTTATTGTTACTTGCACAGAAATTACAATTTGGTTTTGTTGGGATTTTTTTTGCCAGCCTTTGTCTTTCTCGCAGTTACACAAAATACAGGACTAGGTGTGATCATCAACTTCCATAAAACATTGCCAATGCAGTGATGCTACTGAGCAAGTTCTACCAGGAAAAAAAAAAAGTTTTAATGAAAATTGCTCTGTCCTGTCAAGTAATAGAATCAGGTTTAGTGTTTGCACTTGATGGCATTGCAACTCCTGTTTCGCTTTGGTATGTACTGCCTTTCAAAGCAAAAATAAAACAGAAAATTTGTGAATTATAAAAAAATAAGAGTAAGTACCCCATCAAAAAGTGGCAGCAGTAAGGAACCATTGTTGGAACCATGGATTCTTTTGTTAATAAACAACAGCTACTTACCTCATGAGATTCGATTCTTCAAAACATTTATCAGTTACAGTCTCAATAGTCATGGGTCCTCATGCACCTGAATTTGAATTCTTTTGGCCAAGAGTGTGTATTCAGACTGCCCTTATGCCCTTGGTGTCACTGTGTCCCCTTTTCCAGAGACAGAAAGAGAAGAACATAACTGTCTCTCAGTAGTAAGGAAGGCTGATTATGGAATACATATGGAGATCACATTGCAAATAAAAAGAATAAAAAGCATCCTTATTGTAATTAACAATTCCTTCTTTGAGAGTCCTCACTCACCTGTACAGTTCAGATCAATTCTGAAATTCTGAAATTGAACAGAAGTCCCTTAATTTTTGAATGGGAGCATCCATGCAAGATTTATTATGCACTAACCAATATATTTTCAAGTTTTCTCTTCACTTGTTTTTATTTTCTTTAATGCTATATATGGAGAAAAGTAAGGGGGCAGAACTTGCCATGCAGGGTAATTGCAATACTTAAAAGTTCATTGAATAATAATTTAAAGAAAGCTTAAGAAATGCGAGATTGTATCTTGGGATCTTCAAATTGAGCAATATGACCTGAGTGTGTACACAACCAGAGTGTTCCCTACAGACACACCACGTTGCACACAGGGTTACACAAAGCTGCAGCAGCTGGTCGTGCCAAGAGCCCACTCCATTCTTTGTGTGAGTTGCTTTAAACAAGCTAATTCACACAGTAATCTACAGGAAAGAAAATAACCTCTCTCTACATGAAAAGCTGGTGCTGCAGTTGGCAAAAGACAGATCCTAACAACTAGCAAAAGTCTCAGCACAGTGTTTTGCTTCAGGTACAGCACTAGAGTCAAATATTTCCAGGTAACCATGGCTTCTCCTATTTTTCAGCCATCAGCTGGTTTTGCACCTTGTTCAGAATCACTAGAACTAAACTTACTGGAATGTAATCTTACTGACTTCTCTATAGCTTTTTTTTTGTTTTTAATCTAACTGATGACAAAGGGCAAAGAAGCTTTGGAAGATCAGTATCTTGTTGAATGCTTTTAATTGTAATGTGACCAACACCCTTTTGAAAAAACCTTGTACTTTTATCTCAGTTATAGTTGAAAGTCATCAAGAAACGGCTCAGGAGGGGAGGTGCTACCTCTGAGAATCACAGAAATTGGGCTTAATGAGATTTAATTCTTATCTTAAACTTTTGGGTTGGAGCATACAGCAGTTCCCATACAGTATTTGGAAATAAAACAGTGAAAATAGGTAATGTTTCTTGTTTCAATATTTAATCCAAGCAGACACAGACACAGTTTATAAAATTACTCTATTGCATTAGAGTTCTATATAGCATTTAACTTTTATGAATGTTTTTCCTTCAGTGTAGCATATATTCATATTTCAAAATATCTTTGCACAGTCCTTTGTGCAACTACATGCTAAAAATCTGCAAATGCACACTTAACACTAAACAGCACAAAAAATACATTCTGTATCCATTTATATGCAAATTTTAAACATTTCACTTGGCAGATAAACAATGAAAAGTTATTTTAAAAAAATCAGAAACTACAAAAACACGCACATAAAAGTCTTCCCTTTTGGATTTTTTAGTAAAATACTGCTCTGTATAAGATCTAATGAAAAACTCCAGTGCTTACAAAATACTTTTTATCTATGAGAAAAAGAAATGCTTAAATTTATATCTGTATGAATTAAACATAACAACCTTGTTAAAATATAAAAATGAAATCATGGGGGACATGGCAGAGATCAATGTAATGTCACATCTACCAGGACATGTAGAACTGTAATTAACTGGGCACCAGGCAGCCAATATCAGAGAAGAGATCAACTAAAAATCAGGGGTTAATAAAATATGCAGCAGCTACAGAATAAAGTGTTTAACCTCTATATATACTACATAAAGCAATTCCACTTGAAGAGGGAGCAGAAATCTTAGTCTGAAGTAGAGTAAATAAAAATTGCTGAGTTCACTGGCAAGAGTATAGTGTCCTTCATAACTTTGTTTCTAAAAACTCTGCATAAATTGGCTATCCAGATACATCAAAATTCTGTGATGAAAGAATCTAACACGGTCTCATCTCCATCCAGGTATTTTCTCTTATGACCAGATAATTCACACGGGATATGGGGGATTAACACCTGTGTCTCATAACTAACTTTCACATAACCACTTCTCAAATGGCAACATTGTGTCAGTCTCGTGTTGCTAATGACAATAAATCACCAAAAAATACAGCTTTCCCTTCCAACCCTCTTGAGACCAGATGACTACAAAGAGAACAACAAAATCAATGCAATTTAAGACTCCATACAGACTTTATAGTTTTGTGATACTAAGTAAAATGATATAAAATTTCTTAACCTTGTTTTTGCCTCTGTGATCCTTTTTATAGGCTTGCTGCTATTCTACAAATACTGCTGTTTCGGAGAAATGAAAATTAAAAAATCCTATAACACAGTAACAATGTGAAACTTGATACTACACCAGAAATGGAGGCAAAGAACAAATGAAAGAAAAAGTCTACAGACTTGCAGATCCAGCATGAAACCTGTTTGGAAGCAACAAAATGAATCACTCAAGTATGCTTTATTTCTGTTTCCTGGGCCTTAAGAGGAAAAATATTTTTTCTAGAACATATTAAAATAAAGAAGAAAAATTAAATTTAATCCATGTCAGTAAGCAGCACCAGAGTTTCAAATTTTTTCCTAGACTAAAGATTTCACATTAATGTCCATAAGAATGGTACATGTCGGTTAAAAACAGTATAAGGACCTTTGAGCCTTCTTTTTTTCCTATATGAACTAATGACAGTTCTGTCCAAAAATGCAATTCAACTTTTTGTCTCAATATTCTTATGGAACAAATAGTAATAGTTTCTAATAATTCAATTTAGCAACCCAGAACTTCTACCACAAAACTAAAAAATAAATATTAAAAGTAATGAGTAACAAAAAATAACCTAGTATAGAGAAGGTTTCAGGGCACAGACTATTAAAGGAAGAAAAGGACTCTACGTAAACATAACTTTGACAGCTATCTGGCACAAATGGACATCTTTAAACTCTGGCCATTTCTACAGTTTAGAAAAAAAACAGGATATCATTAGCATTTAGGAAGCTATCCATATGTGTAGTAGATAACTATGTCATTTTATCACGGGGAAAAAAATGAAACTGATAGATTAAAAAAATTAAATGTACTTTACCAAAGAGGTCTCTACTTTGCAAATATATTTTTGTTATTCAATAACATCCTATAAATGAATCTCCTGGAACAGATTGTGCATCAGCAATCACTTTTTGCCAATCTAACACCAGACACACAATAACACCTATGTTCTGAAAGCTGTAAAGCCGTTGCCCTCTAGCACAAACACCAGCAGTTCGTACTTAGAGCGGGTTTGGCAGTTACACTGTAGTTAGCTCTGAGTCACATTGATTCAACTCAGATGGACCTGGAGAGCCAATATAGAAGCTGCATTTAAATGACTTCTCCTTTCTGTCTTCTTAGACTATTTAAAAATAAGCTAGAGTACAAAATGTCACACTGAACAGTGTTAGATGCCCAACTTATTACCGCTCCACATCCCTCCCAAAGAGCAGAGCAATCCCGAGTTAAGGCTGCCACTGTTATTGCTGCTTACCCGATAGAGTCTGTAAGCCACTGTTTAGAAACCTAGGCACAATGGAGGGCATGGCAACCTGAACTCAGCATTTCCTGGCTCTTGTTAATTCAAGTGAAAAGAAAAATAAGTTTTAACATAATTTTTAGAGTTTTCATGACAACCTGAAAATTATAGCAAATAAAATGTATTTCCTTCTATATTATACTTAAAGTGGCTGGTCTTTTTAATAGAGATTTCTGATTTTTTTAAATGATAGAACATAACAGTGGGGGAAGAGTTAAAGATAAAATACACCTAGCTACCATATTTATTCTGAAGATTTTGGTGCGCCAAAATTGACAGCCAGTTTTCTTGGCTTTCGCTTGCTGGAAGTGTTTGGTGTTGATTTGTTATGAGGAACACTTGGAGTAGCCACATTGTCTTGAAATGAAACAGTGGATTGAGCAGCTGGAGGAGATTTTAAAGGAGCTGAAGAACTATCTTGCTGAATGTGGTCAGAAGACACTGGCTGTTCATTCTTTAGTGGTGCAGCTTGAGGGGAACTCTGAAACTCCTTGAGTTCAAAGTTTTTCTTGCTAGCAGCCCTTTTTTTAGTTACCTTTAAATTAAATAAATATTATTTAACAGAATGCATTCTCAAAAAAATATTCCACTTTCAGAAAACATGCACACAATTTCTTAAAATAATTTTCTAATACCAAACAGTACACTTCACAGTGGGGGTGTTATTGCATTCATCACGTAGGCACATTTTTTACAAAAATACCATATTAAGACAAACCTCCTGGTCTTACCTGCAGAGGTATAAACTGGTTGTGAGAACCAACTGGTATCGTTCCTGCAAGGGACACATTTCCTGGATAGGTGCCAGGATAATAATGTTTAGGCACTGGAGTTCCCCAGGACACTGGACCAAACATATGAGATGATGGAGGAGGCATCATATTAGCTACAAAAACAAGGAACTTTTAGCTCACTTTCCCACAAAAGAGGGTACAAACTCCCCAAGAGTAACCCAACTACATTTGTCTTCATGTTGTTTACCTTTCCAATAAAGCCTCATAATTCTTCATATTTACTTCAAAACAGCTAAGTATTTATTATCACCCCCTCACACCAAACAAACAGCTCTGCTTTTACAGAACTACACCTAGATGACAGCACAATTAAGAGCACTAAGTTATGGCATCTGCACTCCAGAGTGCACAGAGCACAGGAGCTTCACATCCTCAGCAGAGAGAACTGTATTAGCAGAAGGCTGCAAGCTCAGGCCATCCTTAGAAACACATCAACAACAGAGAAACCTTGGGGAAAGGAGATGTAGCAGCTGCCATGTGGGTTTCTAGGATGCTACAACTGTGCTGACTCATTAATTACTAGCTGTGAATGTGAGCTTCAGCAGAACACAAAACAGCTGGGAGCCAGAAACAGCCCTAGGACTTCTAGCAATTTTTGGGGGGGGTTACTTACCATGCTCATGTTTGGCTGTGTACAACAGGGTTGTGATGTAGCACTTCAGTGAAAGTTGGTTATAATCAAATAAAAACTAATGTATGGATAAACTTTAACTATAGGGGGGCAGAGGGGGAATCCATGTAGAAAGTCAAGGAAGACACTTCTTATGAAATCTGGACTACGAATATCAGCTTTGAACTAATTCTATTGTTTTAAAGGAAAAAAAAGCCAAAATGGAAAAAGCACCTAAGACCGAATGGATAAATACATTCTTGAGAAAAAGAAATAACTGGGAGAGACACGATTCTTCGTATTGAATTCATCTGCATATTGATGAGAGGAGGTTCATGAACTTTTTTCAAAACAGTTCAGACAAACAAGCACACACACGAAGACCAAAAAATGGCAGTTCTGGAAGACATTCATTTTCATACAAAGAACTGCTACAGTTACAGAATATCATTATATTATTTGAAATGTGTTCCAGTCAGATACTTACCAGGGGGTTGTGCAAATACTGGAGGAATTGATCCAGGCGGTACAGGAACTCCAAGTGGTTGATAATTTGGAAACACTGCTGGAGGTGAAGCAAAGTTTACTCCTATAGAACTCTATGAAGAAGGAACCAGAAAGTTACAAACAGATGCAATGCAAGAGAGACAAAGATTTTAAAAGACTTTACATCCTCACCAAACGCTGTAAAGCAAAAAACGCAGCTTTCTCCTTCGCTTCAGCTTCGGAATGACACTGAGGCCCGTGAACCAACAAACCATTCGACAACTTGATGTGGCAAACTGTCATGGTCTAGAAAAATGACAGAAGATTTTTGAGGGAATTTATATTGCTGGCAAACTGTGAGACAGAAACAGAGGATTTGGTTGCTTGGTTGTTTTTTAAAAAGACAGAGGGAGTTAAGGTTTATTTTCTGATGTATTTCAGTGGTCAGTCTAAATATTTAATATAGGACAGTTGATAAAAAATTGAGAAGTTGAACTTGTGCAGGAAAAGCTTTTTACCTGTGGTGTTTTCAGGAAAGAGAAATCTGGTTGTGACATTCCAAGAAGAGAACAAATACGAGACAGTTCAGAAACAGTGGACAGTGCAGGCTGTGGACAAGCAAAAGGGTGACCTCCAGTTTCTACTGCTGGTGTGTTCTGAGGGCCTCCAGGGCTATAAGGCTTGTTCATATAAGCAGCTGAGAAAAGGAAAAAAAAAAGCTGTATCACAAGCATTTCCTGCACAGAAAGGATGGCAACTTGGTTATTAGAAAAAAAGAAAAAAAAAGTATATTTAATTTTTTCCCCAGTGTTTTCATATTGTTTAACAAAAGACAGGAAACTATATATGAAGAGTATTTTAGATCTAAAGAAGTAAAACTGAAAAAAAGATGAACATCAACTGCATTTTGAAAAACAGTACTATGCTGTAAGGTGTGTTCTAAAATGTCACTACACTAAGTGAAGCTCTGAACTATGAGCTGATGGCTAAACATACCCATTTTTTTTGTTGGTCTGTATTGCACAGCAGCTCCATGGCAATCCTGTCTACTAGAGGGAGTAGGAACATCATTAACTTGGGGTTTCACTTCATTTCTTGTTTCCAGATCAGAGCCATCTATCTTCAAAATCTCTTTGAGCATCCGTGTTCCTTTCTTTAAAAACAAAATAAACCACTCAGGGACATGCTGGCACTCAGACACCACGACCTTCTTAACACTAAATATCATACTTGGTAACGGAATCTGAATTGTTCTTTTGCAGTCAGTTACACTTTATCAAAACACAGATAACAGCATCCTAGCATAAAAAAATGTGTTTGCTAATTTTCTTTGAGAATAGCTAATTAAAAACTCATTAATATGTTTTTAGAAAGCAGAATGAGGTTTCATGGAGTTTCTTTAAATAGAAGCATTGATGCTAAGATAGCAGATGCTAAACTGCAATGTAATGATTCCTGCAGTATACAGACCATAGCAAATGACTGTGGTGACAGATGTTCTTCATTAGTAGCTCTTGCTTCCTTAGAACAAGTCTGCACTTCATTTTCTTTGGAAATTTTCAAAGAAGCTAGAAGGCTTTCCAGTTCATTGTCCTTCTTAAATTGAAAAAGAAAAAAGGTATATCAACTTAGTATATTTACAAGTAGATGCCAGAGGAAGGGTATATTAATTTGAGGTTAATTTTATTCTCATTCAGATTTTTTTTCTCTTAGCTTGGGCAGGTCAGAGTCATGTTTGTTCGGCGAACAGACATCCAGAGACTGCATCAAGGTTTGCATATTAAAAATATGCAAGTATTGAGGAACAGAATTAATTTAAAGAATGGCCAAAGTTATACAGGTTCGTCTTCTGTTATAAACATGAATTTGCACACAAGTGACCAGGAACAACTCAAACAAAATGGACTGGAAACTGAAGTTATTCAAAGAGCACAAGAAAATCAACTATCTAGATCCTACCTTTCCACCTGTACAGGGACCATCAACTGCAGCCTTCTGAATTACAGGCATGTTGGGACTTTCATTCCTTTTCAGAAGTTTGACATTGTACTTATTCACACCTGCAAAATTCTGAGATAAACCGCAGCAGTTATTATTGAATACTCTATTACTTGTTATAACCCAATCATATTAGGAATGTTATGCAAACAGCTTTCACAAGCTAATATCCTTAGAGGATTTCAGCTTACTGAAAACCTAGCACTTGTGTTTTCCCATTACAGTGTAGCTTTAGAGTCTGAGAGGAATAGCAAAATAGCTTGCTATGATCATACATCTTACACACTTTCATATTCTGTCTATAAAATCTCTACTGAAAAAAAAATCTCAAAAATAAAGTTTACCTATTAAAAGAATCAACTAAGATGCCAGTTAAAGGCAAATCTGTAAAATGACAAATCAGATCAGAGTAAAATGACAAGAAAGGAACACATTTACTCAGTACAGACAAAATTAC
Source organism: Chiroxiphia lanceolata (assembly GCF_009829145.1). Taxonomy (NCBI): domain Eukaryota; kingdom Metazoa; phylum Chordata; class Aves; order Passeriformes; family Pipridae; genus Chiroxiphia; species Chiroxiphia lanceolata. Next base: position 15,401,493 of record NC_045646.1, on the reverse strand, counting down.
CTGTTGGTTTGATATTTTATTATGTGGCTGATTTTCACTTCTTGTAACTTTGGAATCTTCTTTAACTACAAAAGAATGTATTCTTTTGAAACACTCTTAAAAACTGTAACACTAATCAAGACTCAAAAAATATTAACTCCATACAAGTACACAGAGTTGCATTAATTTGAATGGTTTTATCAGATGTTTAATTCATACTTTATAGGGCATTTGGAATATGCTTTTCTTCTAGGATAAAATAAAATTAAGCATATGGAACGATATGTCTAATTTTGTTTTCTACTAATAGGATCACAAGCAAATTTTCAAAAACACATTGTGTGGTTTTTTGTTTTGTTTTTATATCAGATGGGCAGTGAGTCAATAGAACACAGAACGGCTCGTCCAAGACGTTCAGGATTAAGGACGGAACAATCTAATAGGCACACCAGGGACATCTGACAATAACAAGTGCACTGCAGTGTTTATAAAACTACAATAAATTATTTCCTGTCAATAACTACAGAAAGCCAAAAACCTCAACAGACATTTCAATGAAGATCAGATAAAGCAAGTAGTTTTCCTAAACAGTTTTTCTAATTATAGTACTTACATTTTTTATATGGCTCCTGTTTTCTTTGCTGACATTTAAAGCTGCTGTCGTTGAATCCTGGTTTATAAAACTGATGGCCAGTTCCCAGCTTGATTTCCTGAGGTAGAACTGCATTCTAGGATTTCAAACAACAAAGCTTAACCAAAAAACTGTGTGTCTGTCATTTACAAAGCAGCCCCATATAATCACCTCTTTCCAGAGTGGTGCATGCTCTGTGTAACAATACTGTGATCCAGAGGATTTATTTGTAGCATAAACTAAAAAGTTTTCTGATATAATGAACTAATATATAAAATTATGTGAAATGTTCATATTTTGAACCCAGGGATCTGTTTAAAGTTTATATACAAACCTTCTCATGCATGTTTTGCTGAATGTGATGAGACTTCCCAGAACTCTGCAACGATTGCCATATGCTGCAGAATTCATCATCTTGCTTACTCTGTGCCTGACAAAATAAGAAACAAGATCCCCAACAAACTCAGCAGCTATAAATTCAGCTTTTGAACAGCTAAGCATATACCAAGACATTCCAAAATTGCAAGGTCCAAGTTTAACATAGCTCAGATGAGATATTTTCATAATGACACCAGTACAAGTTGCAAGTAATTAGTTTATAAAATAAGCTATTGTGGTAGGTTGCGCTTGTACAACAACTTTTACCAAGAATCACTGCTGAAAATGTTGTTTTGTTATTAATTCAAGTTATGAACATAGGAAAGAAGACCAAGTACAATTAAACTCAGATAACAATTCAGAAAGGTTTCAAAAGCATGTTTTTATACTCATAGTGGTCTAAGATTTTATTATTAATGACTTATTTCGTAAGGCCTTACCAATCAAGCTCAACTGCTTCATTCCATTACAGGTATGGTACCACAGAACTGAAGCCCAGATATGCAAAAAATACTTTTGAAAATCTAATATCTAAACAAGGATAATACAGGATATTATACCCATTCAAGAACAGAGACCAGTTCTGCTCCACTCTGTATCTGGACTAAAATATTTAAAATACTAAAACAAAGCTATTTATTAATCATGAGAAAATGACACCCACTTAAACAGAGGGTCAAAATAGAGACTTTTGGGTCCAATACTAAATGAATCAGAACACTCACTTTATTTTTCTGATTGCCACTCAGAAATGATCCTTTCTGGGGTGAGTTGCCCTGATTTTCAGCCCTGAGATTGTAATGCTGTCTTCCATTCAGTTGCTAAGTTATTGAGAGAAAAAAAATAAATAAATCAGAAGTGTTTCATTGTCCTAAGCTTTCTTTTGGAAAGTAGTTTTTCCTGTATAGACTTAAAAAATTTGAGACAATTGTCTCAAACACCCCTATAGCAACATGAAGTTACTAATTAAGATGATTTGCTTTAAAGAAGACACTTACTAAGAAAATAAAGTTTCATTAAACCACTAAGAACTCCAATTCACCTATAATTTTTCCTCCTTTATTGCAGTTTCAAAGTAAATTGTAACCAAGAAGTAAAACCAATAGGGAAATCACATCATCTTTTTCTGAGCATGGACAAACTTGGCCTACAGGAAGCATTAACTGGAATAGAACTTTAAAGAAATAACTGCATCTCTGCCCAAAACACACTATTTGTTGACACCAAATGTGGTATCAATGCTCCAAACTAAGTATTTGTCTCTCAGAAATGCAACTGGAGTTACTCAAAGCAAAACAACTGTCAATAGGAAATCTTAGTCCCTTTCATTATTGGATTAATTATTTTCTCCAAAATAAGAATTATCCTACTTCTAATATACTGACACAAAAACTAAATTTTGTTTGGGCCAATGAAGACAATCATGTCAATAATTCAGCTTCGAGGGAAAAACATTTTTGTACAAATGCAAGAAAAGTCTTACTTGAGTAGGAACAAAAAGGGAGCGAGGAGAATGGTTGAGGCCTCCCAGATGCACTTTTTGTGAGCATACAGATGACAGATCAGATGCATATGAGTTGTAGTTATTCACTGCTGGCTGAGGTTTAACTATGGCCATCAGTTTTTGATTTCCCATTTCTGACCGACTACCATGAGACAGGTTAATTAAGGCACTTGATGGCAGGCGATAACCTCTGGCAGGGGAGCACCTTAAGAAAAGTAAATTACACCGTTGTTTCATACAGTTTCATTGTTGCCAAAAGATAATGAGTTTAAACAACAGAGGCTGAAAACTGTCCAATATTGAAATCTAGTAGCATTACACACAACCTTAATCCCACTGTGCTTCCCCCTTTGGCCTCTGGCTGTCAAACCCAGCAAACAACAGTAATTACCACTGAGTTTAGATTGTGCCCTTCAGTGGTGAGCTTAAAGAAATTTGAAAGGTGAGTGAATCGTCTCAGCATAGTTCTGTAGTAAATATTTCTGTAAAAGATTAAGAACCAGGAAACAATATTCTTTTCCTTTTCAGAAATGAAAACTGAAGTTTAAATTGCAGTAGCAGAATTATAAACTGAATTTAAGCAGCATTTCTGAATGCTGAATATTGTCTGTGTTACAGGACATACTCTTGCTCTTGCGAGGGCTATACTTGTGCTATGCTTTGTGAATGCAGGGAATAGGTAAGAATCCACTAACTTCTGTCATTAAAACCTTAATTTATCCAACAACGAGGGTAAAATGAAGCCTGATGCATAAATTTGTGCACTTAGAAGTTAAGCTGTTTGCTTAAATATAGAGGAGTTATCACACTTTTTAAAACAAAAGCACCTCCATGTCCTGAAGAACAGTTTAGGTTTTTAATGGTGTTTGGAATTCAATGCCCAAGTATCAACTACTGATAGTTCAGAGTCTCTCCTTCAAGAGCAGATGCCTACTGACTGGTTTTTAATCTATGTGTTGAAGACATACTGATAATAACCTGTTTTCCACGTATTTGTTTTAAAAAGACACTTGGAACTAGTGCTTTATTCTGCTGGTTCATATTTGCTTTCTACAAATCAGAAGTTTTTAAATACACCAGGAAGAGCCTAAAGAGCATTTCCACTATATAATATGCTTCATAAAAATTATCCATACTCAAGGAGAATAAAGAAACACAAAAGAAATAAAAACTGACCAACACTATCAAGAAACAAAGTTTCCAGAAGAGGCATTACAAACACTCAACCAAACCAAAGGCAACTATATCAATAGCATGAAATGACTGTGAACCCCCCTGCACAAACCTTATAGTGAGGCCTCCAAGGAATTCTTCATCAAACAAAACTTCAAAGAGCACATCTGTTTCTCTAGTAGCTATAGAAAGCAAAGTAAAATGTCATCCTATAAAAGGTACATTAGTTACTTCCATCTAAATTCTGTAAACATCTATATTGGTTATACAGTAAATAATGAAAAGACCAAAAACTAACATGAAAACCCCGATTTATTCCTGAGTAATTTCATTAACAGAAATTTGAAAATGCTTCTCAAAGTCATGTATGTCTGCCCTTGAAGATACAGTTTCAACAGAAATGTACTATGCATAACATCTTACCAGTGTGCATTAACAGAACTGCAATTTATAGCAGAATGTCACAGCTGTCAGAAACTGCCACAGAGGAGATGTAAGTCACTTTTACACTGAGGTAGTCAGAAACCAACAGCTTTAATATTAACTTCCTGCATAATGATAGACTAATACTCCTTTAAAATTATATCAATATATAGTAATTACAGAGAGAAAAGCTGCACCCAAGTCTAGTCTATTTGAGATTCTGTTAGATGCAAACTGCATGAGAAAGCAACCACTGAAATGCCAGGTAAGAAAACAGTTTACATTACTGGATCTCAAACTGCTACTCAGTGGAAGTGGATAAATCCTTTTATTTACTTGAAATAGATGGTTAATCTTCCTGTCAAAGAAGGTATTAATCCATGCCAATGGAGTATCACAGAACAAAAAAAATTTCAAAATAAAACAATTTAAGACAAATCATATTGTTAAAGTTTTATGTTTAATGTAAGTATTAAAGTTAACACTTGTTTTTATGTCTACTTCTCTTAACTCCACTCATATCTTTCCATAACTTCATTTTGTTCCATTTTTGATCTGTCCTCTTCATATTAAGAGGGAACAAAGGGGAACTTCTTATTCATATTAAGAAGGAACAAAGGGCAGGTAATTTCTTATGCAAAGAATAGCTGTGTAACACATGAAATTAAAACAGAATACCTGTAGGTTGAATTCAAGACAGTAAATATGTTCATTAATGGCTTTATGTTGTATGTGCTGCAGAGCGAGAAGTCTGTGTGTGTTCACAACCATTCTGCAAAACACTATTCTGAAGCTGCTCTCCCATCACTAGCTGAGCTGTTATATAGCTACAATCATGAAGAAAATATTACCTCCTTTAATTCCTATAATGGTACCTCGAAGACCAACTGGAACAGAAAAGTTCTCTCTCACATTGACAACCCGGTCAAACAGCCTGTACTCCGCATCCCGATCCGGAACAACCCCCTTCTGCTGCTCTAATGGCTGACAAGAACCAAAAGACTGTGTTAGTGTAGGCAAAAGAATAAGGACTACAATTAAAATGCATTTATACCAGTACCTGAGGCAAAATATGAAGCAAACTTTCTGGAAAAAAACCCCAAACAAAACAAAACCCCCAGGCCCTCTTCTCCTCTCCCATCACTTACTCTGTACAGCAAATGGGGTTTCACAGTCACTCGCACCTTCTTGTTGCTCTTTCTTTGCTGAAGAAAAGGAACAGAAAGTCAGTATAAACCAGTGTAGGAACCAGCACTAGAAGAGCTAAAACAAACCACCTGAGAAGATCATGTAGAATTCTTTAATTTCTTTTAGATAATGGTGTAACAGCTTTCAGGAAGTTTCTAAAATAAGTCCAGTTTTTAAACATGGTGGATTTCTTACCAAAGCATTAGTTGCCTAATTCCAGATTTCACATCAATTTTATTAAGATGCTCTTGCAAGTTATTTCAAAAAAATTAGCCCACTATTTCATGTGGTTTTGCCCTTAGCTTTTACGTTAGTAATTTCCTTGCCCACTTTTTTCAGCTGTGGCCTTTGGAAAACAACTTTCTAATTTTCTGCAGACCAAAGAGAAACTGCAAGGGAAGAACAGCTGGGACTGTTCTTCTGTACTTAGAAAAAGAGCACTTTAATATTTCTGAATATATATATATATATATATATACACACACTGGTACCTGTTCCTTTATGAAACCACCAAAAGACACAGTTCAGAGTATGGCCTACTGCTGCTACATCACCCCCAAAAGAATGAGCCAATTACAAAGATAAATAATGAGCTCTTCTGAATTTCTGGGATAATTCACATTACAAGTTCAGATTTTACATTACAGTCTGTATCCTTTTTCTTTGGAATGAGAAGTAATCTTCAATGGTTTTATACTAATTCAAGACCTTGGAAGATAATGAGCAGGTGCTTTTTGGTTCACCCCTGCTCACAATGACACCAAGCTGCATACCTTGCATTTCTCTATTTCTTCTTCAATTTTCTCAACAATGGCTGCATCCAAAATTTGCAAGTCACAAGATGAGCGAGACAAAGCAGACACAGGATGTGCCTTTAACCAGGCAACAATTTCTTGCACTTTCTCAGCTCTGAATAAAAAATGACAGAAATTAAAGCTTTTAAGTGCATAAACTAGGCATTTTACCACGTTCCCTAATTTAATCAGTCACGTATATGATACAGGCACAATGCCTGTATATATTCATAAAGTAACAGAACCTAAGAGCTCTGTATGAGTTTACAGTAGGGATTAAAAAAAATAATCTGAATTATGCAACACTGTTTCAAAACCATAGCCTAAAGTTTTGTTTCAGAAAAAAAAAATTAATTTCAATTAAAAGTATTCAGCAAATTATGTTTACATCCAATCAAAAAACCATGTCCACATGTGATTACAGGTTCTGTGACCAGCTGTTTCTCACAATACTGTGAGAAAGAACTTCACAGGGCAAGTCTGTCTGGTAAAATGGAGCACAAACCTGAGACTCCTCTAAGAGAAGAGCCCCACAGTGGTATATTCTCCTGGCAAGAGTCCTGTGGGGCACAGTGTCACACAGACTTCCCACCTGGTGCCCATGGACAGGCCCTACCAACTGATAATTAAAGCTTTTCATGTGACCACACTGTATCTGGAACCAAGGCTGCTACTTGTGTCCCATGGAACTGACTAAATGGATACTAAAAATGCGCAAAGGAGTTTAAATTCTGTAAGAGTTATTTTTAAAAGTACTTTTAGACAACTACAACAATTATTGGTTATTTTTTCCAAAAATTGTCTTTATGACTAGTCATAGCTGTGTCTACTGGGGGTTACTTTAAAAGCAAGAATTATGATTCAGGCATAGAAAATTACATTTACTGAACTTGAGATTGTGAGTTGCACTGCACAACTGCAATGTCCAGCATTCAGGTAATTTTTTCAGTCATTGCTGAGGAATAATGCTGCTTAAGGAACACCAAAGCTTCAGTTACAAAGCAGCCAAAACTACCAATTTCAAAATTGTCCATGTTTATTCTCCTTATTCTAGAAAAAAAGAGGAGCAAGATGGTTTACCCATTCTCATCCTCTCCAGGCCAAATGTCATCTTCATAGCAGATATCTTCCTGGCTGTTCTTGGCTACATAATTAAATAGTTCAGGCACCCTGGAAAAAATAAATAGATGGGAGATAACTTTAGTTTCACATCAACAGACCACAAAAAAGCCTCATCAAAACAAAGTCTGATGGGCTTCAAAATTTGTGGAGCCAAGATAAATTATTCTGTACTTAATTTGGTGTCATACTGTACATTTGTCAAAGGTAAGCTGTTAACAAAATTACTCTATCCCAAAATATGATTCTCCTTGGAAAAAGAGACTGTAAGAAGGAGAAAACTGGAATAAAAGAAATTCCATCAAGCAATCTCCAAAGCCAAATTCAACAGTTCTTAGAAGAACTGTGACCAGAGGACAAAATCTAAAGACTAAAACAAAGGTGGCTAATTTGGACGAAGTTCATACCCAATACTTGCCTTTCTAAATACTCAGCAAGTAGTTGTTCTACTGCAGAGGAATACATCCATTCATTTCCAACTTTTTTGGTATAGCCAGGAACTTCTTCATTTTTCTTATTGAACTTCAGGTTTAGCCCCACATTTGCTTTGTGATCTCCATGAGGACTGGAAGCAAGAAAAAGTTCATTAACTTACAGTAACACGTGTGTGTACATACACTAAAAAGCCCCCACATAAACATACATTCTCAGCCTTAAACCAGAGAAAAATTAAATTAATTGTATTGTTTACTTGTTAGCATTGTGTCAAAAATGTTCCAGGCCAAAAGCTGTGCTATGGTAGCTGACCACCTGTGTGCTCCAACTTTATTGCAACAGAGGGTAGGAAATATTTTACCCTTCTTTAACTGAGATCTAATCAACCACAAACTACCTGGCATTTACCAAGTTGTAGAAGAATGTCCTTGAGCAACCAGTAAGGAACAGATGTACACATTAGATCACAAGAAGATGCTCATGCATCAAACATCTTTAGAGATCTGTCCTAGGAAACCACAATTTTGACATTCAGAGGACTATATGGATTGGTTCCCTCATATATTTTAAGTAGTCTTAACTAGTTCTTAAAAGAAGTTACAGGTACAATTAATACCCCTTTATACTAGCAGTGATAAGCACAGTAAATTAGATCTCAATTTCACTTCTTTATTCTCAGTGTGGCACAGTCAGTTTAAACTCCTAATTCAATTATGCAAACAGCTAACCAGGAAAATCAGTTTTATATCTGCCTACAGTATTAAAGCAAACAGAACTCTCTAGTAAACAGAAAGTAAAAACACATTTATGATAGGAGAGAAAAACACTGCATATCAATTTAGTTTACAACAAATATACTTTAAAGAAAGCTTCACATCATAAAATACCATACACTTGATAAGAACGGCACTTAAACCACAGCAGAAATTCTGTAGAGTTGTCAAAATTCACAAAGAGAACTTACTTCTTCTTCGATCCTCTTCCAATAAAGATACTCCCTGTAAATCTGGAGACAAGATATCCACTTACTCCAAGACGGCTGGCCAAAATATAGGCAGGATTGTATTTCACAGAATATTTCTTTAAAACAAACAAATAAAAAATATTGGCAATTCCTGAAGGATAAGGATTTTTATACAAAGGGCAAATGAATAATATGGAAACATCCCATTTTACCATTGCAAAATCTATTTGATACGTGGTTTAAGCTTTTACTAGAAAAGCAGAAGCACTTACATGCTGGTTCTGTATTAAAGTATCAAGCTGGGGCTCACAGGGAATGTTAAAAACTACACGAATTCTGCCTTCTCTGATCACATCACGGGAATCGTGAACCTTAGAGAGAAACACAACACATTAAAGATGCTATTCAAAACCAGCAGCCTTTGGATACTAGACCTTGTAGTCTACTTGATCAACAATTTTGCTGCAGAAGACACAGAAATACTTTGGGATTTATCACTTTGCCCTGGCCTGTACACTGCATCCTCAGAGAGGCAATCAGTCAGCATTAAATCAAAGGAATCCAGGACTGAAAACAGGACAAAATGGGAACTCTATGTATTGCAAATTATCCCCAAGAATTAATAAAAATAATCCTGCTTTCCTGCTATGCTTTTTACTCTTATGTCAGCAACGATGACAGGGAAAACAGAAGAACTCCCTCTTCTCTGACTAAACCACCAGGGAATCTTAGATTCAAAATTTTAGCTGGCAAACTACCACTACTGTCACACAACATCTTAGACTATTTTAGGTTTACAAATGAAGAAATCTACAGGGAAAAAAATATTAAATTACTGGAACTAACTTCTCCCATGCAGCCATAGTAAGGGGATCCCAGCATGAAGGTTGTGCTTCCAGGAGGAAACAAATCATCCAAAGTTCTGATCTTTGAAAAACGAGAGTCAAAGGCTCTGATATCCTACATGAAAAAGACAAAATTCATAATCTCAAATATCATGCAGTTCCAACAGAATAATAAAAAAGTTCATATAAATGGACACTTTTTCTAAAACATTACCTGAATCTGAAATAATTGAAAGAAGATGACACTGAACTCGTATATTTACCTTGACGACCGTTTGGTAAACGAAAGGAAGAACTTGCTTGGACCACTGCTTCTCCAAATAAACTTCTCCATTTTGGTTCAGTTGATACCTATTCCCAGTGAGTAACTGAGCATATACAACTACTGATGTTTCGTGGATAATTATTCCTTTTCTTCTCTGGTAGCTGAATACAAAGCGGAACATTTAGTTTGATTACAATAAACAGAACTGAACCAAGTATTGAAGTAAAAATAAATAAAATAAAAAACCCTCTTTAAAAGGGGATTCTAATAGTTTGCTTCCTATTTTACAAAAAATACCCAGAATAAATGGCTTAACTAACTGCTTACTCCCTGTTGCACAGCCATCACTATGGAGCTAAGTGTATTAATTGAAGCATATTTTATCTTTACAGTGGAAGGGGTCGGTTTAATTATGGCATTTAACTCAAATGACAGATAATAAAATGCCAAACTACTGTAACTCAGTTATATTTCACTGAGCACCCAGACTCTAGAAGTGCAAGAGTTCAAATGCTAAGCTACTTGAGTTGCCAACTGATAGTGTACAACTTCATTCTATACACTTCCTACAACTGAAGATTACTAACACCGGAACAGAAAATTGAGAGAGAGAGTAAATACTGAAACTCATTCGAGTTCTTTTGTAACAACATCTAACTTTAATTACCTAGGGACTAACTCCACATATTCTGAAATCTCAACACAAGTTCTTTTGTGTTGGTTTTTTTTTTAAATTCCAGCAGACTCGATTAACCTTTATCATCAAGTATGCAGCAGCTCTTCTATGCTGCTTAGGTCTGTAATACAGCAACAAAACACAGCTAAGATATAAAATGCAGAGTTACACTTTCATTTTTGAAGTTACTTACTGCTCTGAAATGCCTTGAACTTCTTTTACCCACATGCTTTGTTCCTTATCTCCAACATAAGCCACTTTGGTTGGGGGCACTGCATTTCCCATGTAAAGCTTCTGTGTACCATGTGGTTCTTCCAAATAAAACCTTGAGAGTATTATGACAGGTATGAACTTAACCAAGTAAGATTCATCTAGTTGTGAGCAAAACTTAAAACAGTCAGAAATTAGTTGTTAAGGATGTAGAAAACTTGCAGCACCATTTCCTCTATCCCTTCCACAACAGGCCACACAGCGTATTTCTTTATCAAAAATACATGTGCTGAAAGGAAGGTTGCATAGAAACATTCTCTGTGTGGATTGCTGTGCATGCATTTTTCCCTCAAAATTAAGAATGAGCTCTCCCAAGCTTCTACAACTGCAGCAAAATAGCGAAGGACTAGAACTGCTACAGAGCCAACAAACCTCAGAACAATGTTAGACAAGGGTTCAACCACCAAGCAGCCTTTGCTACATCTGGACTGATCTGCTGTCAGCATTACAATAAAACCGACATTTTCATGTACAGCCCAAGGAACTTAATTTGAAAACTAATAAAGACAACAAATAACTCTGCATCAGGCAGCTCTTACTTGGTTTCTCCATCTGACACTGCAACAACTCTGGCTTCTTCAAGGTGGGGCCAGTTAACAAAAACTCGCTTTCCAAGTATCAAACTGGCAACATTTTCTACCATCTGAAAAAAACCCAGAACTTCCTATTACTAATTGTTTAAGATATTAAAAGATTTTTGTTACAGTATTTTCAAACTGTTTTTGCAATAAAAATTAGTCTAGATAAAAAACAGGCTTCTTGCAGAATAAACAGTTCATTTTACCTTATGAAAATATATTTGATACAGATTACACAATACCTGATAAGAAATGTTGCTCTTTGCATGTTGCATATGTTATGTGTAAGATCTGGACTGATTCACATTTCTGAAATAGCCTGAGTACTACTTTTGTTAAATCACTTAGAACTACTTTTGTCTCTGGGACACAAAAATCAAAATGTCAATTTGAGATTAGAGAAATATTTTGTATCACTGATTTTACCTTTGTACCTCACTGAAATAAAAGATGAGCACTTACAGCCATGACTTTGTAGCACCTGTAATTTTAATCTCACATTATGTTGTGGGTTTTCTAATGAGTTTCTGCTATTTTTTTGATACATTATTTTGGCTTATTTAATTTTTCTTGTCAGGTATCTTATATGCATTCTCTCTGTCTCTCTGCTGTAAGATGCTATCACATTGTTTCCCTCCTCTCTCCTTTCCTGGTTTTATTTATCTCTAAAACATTTTTCTTTTCTGCATTTGTCTTTTGCTACCTTGACTCTTCCCTCTAATTCCTCTATCAAACAGCCCCATTTGAGTGGAAAGTGTTAAGTCTGCTTTGCTGCTGAAAAGGGGCCAGTGAAAAAATGTTTATATCCTCAGCTACACAAAGTCAAACAGCACTGGCCTGGAGACTGCATTTATACCATTAATTAGTCAGCTACCAACTCCTTACCCAAGGACATCCAAAGGTTACCACAGAGAAATGCCAGAAACTCTGCCAAGGAGACTGACACTTCATATTGTGAAGCCTGGATAAATTTAAATCTCTCAGCAGATACTCAAAATTCTAGACTGTTTCCTACACAAATTTTGCATTTTAATCCTAACAAACCTTATTTTTTACTATTGACTCCAACAGCCAACAAAACTTTCAGAGCAAACAAGTACCATCAGTGTTTTCAGTGATCTGATTCAGCTGGTACTTTCAAAATATATACTGAGAATATACACTTATATATATTCTCACATAGAAATAAATGACCACCTAATGGTCTCAGCTTCATGCTGGGAGCTAAGAACTCCAGAGTTCTTACTCATGCAATTAACTCTATGGCCTGGAGTATACAGCTGGGTACCACCTTCCTTCCTATTAATCAAATTTTAACAACTCATACATACAGTTTGGTTTGAAATCAAGTATTACTAGTTAAATAAAGTTTTTTTTAAAAAAATCTAAAGATAGTATTTTAAATTCAATATGTTTATTCTTTTTTAAGAAGTGCTTGGGTTTTAAATTTTTTAAAATTTTTTTCATCACTACTCTATAAGCTTTCTTCTTTATATAGTACACTATTAAAAAGGCATAAATAACCAACATTTCAAATCTAAATATTTAGCATATTCAGTCTTTTAACGACAAGGCTTTTGTCTGCATTTTTTTGTTTGGTTGGTTGATTTTGGATTTTTGTAAGGTTTTGGTCTTTTGTTAGGAGCTGAATGCTTACCTGATCTTTGGAGTTCTCATCAGCTATGATTTCTAACATCATGTTCTCTCCGTGGCTGCTTTGCTGAAACACCTGTACACCACTTTTTCTAAGATAGAACTGGGTAAAACAAAACAGCACATAAAACTCGAACCCTTACATAGTTATTATTAAATACAATTGAAATGTCAGAAGAGAAGTATCTTTTACCTTGTGCTTAACATGCTTTAAAGTAGGAAATCCACAAAAATATAATGCACTCTTGTTGATTTTAGTTATCTTATTTTGGGTTATTTCTACATGCCAAGCATCCAAAGGTATTGTTTTATACCTAAAAAATAAGTAGTACAACACTTGTTCATACAGATTGACCTTTAGCTCTAGAAAAGCTCAATACTCATTCAAATACTCATTAATTGACAAACCCTTTGACGTTCCAGCAATTAATTTAAGTCACTTGGAATCTATAGAAAGGACTATAAAAAAACCCCCCATGCTATTGCTATGAAGAGACAATTCATTAGGAAAAAGACAAAACTTCACGATACATGCCAAACTCATTATTTTAAATAATTGTTATTATCAAATTCTAAACTAGCAGTGGTTCCATATGGTATTAATGGTATCATTTATCTTCACAACTATTCATTCTTTACTGACTGTAATCCAGCAACAGGCATTCCTCCTCTATTCTGGTTTAAGTTTCACTACTATTAAGCTTATGTTTATCTTGAAACCTCAGCCTGTGTGAAATAAAGCTGGCTACTTTTAGCGAGAGAAAAGTGAAAAACACATTTGTGTTCCACTCTGCACTGGATCCAAATGCTTACATTTTTAAAAAAAATACTCTGGAATTATCATGCTGATAAATCATGACTAGTTATCAGATATTTGTACCATCTTCTGTGTCTCGAGATTGTTCTCAATGATTTAGCATTGGTTCATCTGTTTTGCAAAGTAACATTTGAAGGGACAAATACTTCTACTGTGCCATCCAAAACAAGTAATATCTAATTCAACGTTTTACATTTTCCAGTGCAGATGTTGGCATATGCAAGCTTTGGTTAAAATGTTAATAAAAGTATTCCAACTACTTTTAGCCTACTTGAGACTAATTATGCCAGTGTTACCTTGTATGACATCGTTCTATTGCAGGGAATTTCTCTGGCCATGGTGACAGGTACTGAAACTCGACATCTTTCTCATACCAGTACATCAGGCAAGGACTGTGAGTGTTTCTCCGTTTCTCCTCCTCTTTCAGGCCCTTGTTACAGGACTCCATGGCCTGCAGCAGTCGTTTCTAAATTTCACAGAAATCAGTACATGTGAAACTGGCAACAAAAATTAGCATGGAAACCTCTACCCTGGGAAAGTGGATGTGTGCACTTTTCTGGTTCATGTGCTCATTTTCCAAGTGCAGCCTCACCCTTCCTCACGTCCCAGCTCTCTGACAAAAATATGACAGTTACCATGGAACGGCTTTGGAGAATAAAGATCACCTTTTTGCAAATCTGTTTCCACAGTGTAGCCTTATCTAATACTGTTTTCCTATATGCAAAAGGAAAATTATTACTCCGTGAATGCCCCCTGTTACTGGTGTTCATGTGAGGAGATTTCCTGTAAAAATACACTTTTTTTTCTCAAGTGTTTCTTTTATTTTACATACAGACATTCTGTACTTTTCTATGTATATAGGAATATAACTTTTTTTCCTCAAAGAATCTGAAACTAAATATCAAAATAATGGGTGAAAAACATTAACAAACAACATGAAGTTCACAGCCCTTACTTAGGACTACTGCCTCCTCAAGCTACCACTTTGCTTGTGGTACCTTAATCTAGACTTACTCTCCAGGCAGCTAACATTTACATTTTTCTTTGATCTTACCAAGTGTAAATCAAAACTTCCACTTAAATGCTTGTCTAACTGTTGACTAATTAAAGAAGTTAGCAGATTTGTTATGAAGCTTTTATAGACAGATGCTGAAAGAACTTACCTCATCAATAAATGGGATTAATACTACAGCTTCCCATTCCTGCTGTTTTCCATTTAGATCAGTTTTAAAATCAGGTGGATAATATTCTATAATAGGAGAATCTTGACTAGTCATCAAATGCTAGGAAAATAGAACAGAGACAATATCAGAGACAATGTAGCACTAATTGTAAGTAGAGACAGAGGAAGGCTGGTATTAAAACCAGTTCAGGGCTGTAGAGGAATTCAGTACCTAGCTGTCCTAGTCAGAAATGGCTTAGCAAATGCAAAACTTTTTATTTATTACTAACTTTACAATGTAGTAAGAATAGTAACAAGTAGAATATTTATCCATACACCTAAAATTTAGAGATAGAATATAATTAATAAGACATGCAAAAACGTCAAAAGAGTAAAATAAAATAAAACAAACAACCAGTAAGCAATAGATAGATAATGCAGTTTAATTCTATATCCTACCTGGTAGCATTTAGGTAGCAGATCTTTGCTAGCTGCTGGAAGTACAGCAAGAAGTTGTTCAAATGGCATGAAAGGTTTTCCCAGTTCAAACTGGATTTTGAGTTCACTGATGTTGCGAATATCTGACAGGTAAGGTGCATAATGATAAGGATAATACCTGTAAGGAAAAAAAACCTCTTAAGTTACTTAATTATGGCACAGTAGTGTTCACAGATCAGAGCCAAACCAAATCACATGAAATGTTCCCAGCATACAAGGTGAAATATCACTCTGTCCTTGAGCAGTTTCTCATTTGATGTTTTTTCTTACCAGCTCCATGATTGAACTCCGTGGTAGTAATAATGCAAAATCCATTGTATTGCCTGGACATAACATTCAGCTTGATCAGCCAAGAAGTCACTTAAAAGAAAAAGGAAAGATACTAATTTTCACAATATACAAAAAGTACTTAGCACCTTGTACACAGAAATGAAGATAGCACATTTTGGGAATCTAATATACCATGATTTTCTAGACTCATTTAATCCTAATGGACTTCTTCTCTTTGGTCCTCAAATACCTATTACAGAAAACTTGAGTTGCAACTCTCATTGCATTAGGCAAAATCATCACCACTGCAGCAGTCTTACATATGTTCTCTGCTTTCAACATGGAAGAATATTCTGTCTTGTATTAGAATTGCAGAATGGTTTGGGTTGGAGGGGACATTAAAGATGGTCCTGTTCCAACCCCTCTGCAGGGTCCCAGTGGGCTGGGACACCTTCCACTGGACCAGGTTGCTCAGAGCTCCATCCAACCTGGCCTTGCTTCTCTGGGCAACCTATGCCAGTACCTCACCACCCTCACAGTAAATAATTTATTCATTTTTATCTAATTTAAACCTACTCTCTTTCAGTTTGAAGCCATTATGCCTTGTCCTGTCACTACACGCTCTTGTAAATAGTCCCTCTAATAGATATTTACAAACCCTTGTCTTCAGGGCTTAGAATAAGAGAGAAGAAAAAGTATACACTTACTCAGAAACTACTTCTACACCCATTTTAGTCATGTAGTAAGTTCTTTTGTATTGCCTAAACTCAGTTTCAAACAGATCATCATCTTCTGGTTCATCTTCCAACATGGCTGAAAAAACAGGCATGAAAAATAAAAAAGAGGGATTAATGTTCACTTCTCTACTATAATAGGTTTAAAACCACTCACTTTTGACTTACTGACTTAATTTTATCCCTCGATTCGAAGTTATAGGTGCTCATACCTTCCTTGCACTGAAAGTAACACGACACAATCAAACAAAATCTTTTACCCAGAGAAATTCTGGAACTTTCAAGACAGGCAGCCCATTTTTTTAGCTCAATTATAAGAGCAGATAAGATATATAAGCCATCAGAAAAACATCTGAGAAAACATTAAAATAGATTTTAAAATTTAACTATGTTCAGTAACACCATCTCATATCATGGAGTATTATTCATATATCTTTGACAATTAATTTCAAAACATGAGCAAAAAATATTTCCTACAAGTGGAATGAGTTTAAAAAAATAACCACAACCAAAAACCTTAAAGCCATAGAAAAAATCTGTTCATTTGTCCCCAGTATAAAACAAAATAACTTAGACATACAATTATTAAAAACACAGTGTTGTTGAAGATTTGCTCATTCATTCCTTTAACTCATCACAGAAATCCAGGCCAGGGAAGAAGCCCTCAAAAGCTTTAGCCCCACTCTCTCTCTCCAAAGCAGTTCCACTTCCCAACAGCTGACTATGAAAGTCTTGCATTTAGATTAATGTCATCTCTGACATGAAATTCTTACAGTTCTTCCAGGTCTACACATATCTTAACATGGAGGTTTTGTTATATGTATATGAAAAAAATATTTGCACTTACTTTTAAGGGTCACTTCATCTTCATTTTTTTCTAAAGCAGCCAAAGACATAGAATTTTCCTGAGCCTATTAAATTAATATTTGAGATAATGTAAAAATACAGGTTGATATGCAGAAACCTCATTCAATACCATATAATATGCAACTCAAAATGCTTTAATCAAAATGTATAAATACTATTATTATAAAACCCATTTCCTTCCCCTATAATTGCTTAGAGAAAATTATTTAATCAGACAAAAGGACAGATTAGACCAAGAAGCAGCCTCAGATAAAACCTTAACTACCCTTAAAAAAATACTTGAATATTTGTTTTTCAAAATGCTACTATTTTCTAAAACTGTTCAGTACATATTTAACCACTTTTACCTACATCATGCATTGTGCTACAGCACCAGTATGCAGTCAAAGTTCTCATCAGTAAATTTTCAAGAGTTCAAATTAGTTTTGTGGGAAGTAAGGATACGAGAAACTGTGTTTTAGAAAGTCAAAGAAGCCAAATATTCGCTTCATTCCCACACTGCAGTGTCTTTTGTGTGCAGCACTGAGTAATAGAGTCATTAGGTTGGCCCTTCTGTACCTGAGGTGTGCCAGCTCCTGGCTGTCACTGCCATTCAAAGCATCAGTCAAGAGGGCTGGCTAAATACTACACCACTGCTCCAAACTTCTGGGACAAATCAGAAACCAACCACAAATACAGCACACCTTATTAAAGGAAGAGCTAACATCTCACCCTTACAAACCTCAGAGTGCACTAAAGATCAGGATAACAATTTACAGTTACTGACTAAACTGAGAGGAATTTTCAGCTGCTACTCTACACCCTGCTGAAGGCACGTATTGAAGGACAGCCAATGGAAGTGGTGGTGGGGAACATGACACTGGGGCAGAGCCAAGAACTTGAAAGGTGCTTTTCCTTATTAATTAGTTATATTTAGAATTGCAAGTTTACTAGTTAATTAGTTAATACTAATCTAAGATAGCTCACACCAATGAAATTGCTATTTACCTACTCATTGTCAAATAATTGGCCAATAACAAGACACACCTGACTCATCTATCAGTGCATCTGGAATACATAAAACTTGCAGCGGGCTCTGCATTGAAAATAAAATTATAAAGCTGAGTAGATTTGACCTTAACCCACCCAGAACTATGTTTTGCTGCTTCTGAGGAACAGCAAAGCATTAAATTACAGGTTTACAAGACTTCCAAATTCATGAGAACTTGACCTTGACTTAACCATTTCATCACTCCCAACCAGCAATGCATCCTGGTTTTACTGTCTTTTCTGATTTGAAAAAAAAAAACAATCTCAAAACAGAGGTCTATGCCATTTAATTTGTCTAAGATCAAAATACTGATTTGCAAAAAGTAATATTCTACTTTCTGAAATTCTGCCTGCAAAATACTCACCTTTTGTTTCTTTTGCTTATTTTTTCTGGCTTCCTCTGCTGAAATACCAGCTGCCTCATTGAGGTATTTATTGCCCACTTTACTTTCAAACCATTTTAGGTCTACAAAGACTTCACTGAAGTGTTCACGATCAAACTGTGCAGAAAGATTAAAGTAAGTTTGCAAATATTTGAGGGCTGTCCAATTCAGAATGCTAAATTAACAATGTCTTTTTCGTACGTGCATTAGATTACATGTAGAGTCATTTGTCCATAAACATTTTGCCCTAGAGCTACAAGAGATTAATAGTAAAAATCTTGTTTCTCAGCAATATGTAACATATAGCCAAGCCATAATTTATTTACTTTCAGTAAGGCAGCAAGGGGTAATAAAAAGAGTTAAATAACTTCCACACTTCACTATCAACTCTAGAAGCAATCCATATATGGGGTCTGGGTAATAGAGCCTCGTGCCACAGACCTAACACTGCCATAGCTCTAGCAAAGAACCAGAGGACAGGGCTGAAAGCAGGGGCAACAGCTATCTCCCTCCTTCCAAGGTCAGCAGGCTTAATCCTTTCCATTTCTACATGGCCTACACCTTACCTCATCTCTAGGATGCACTGGCACTTAACAGGACTGCCTCCTGTACACCAGTTAGTTCATGACCAACTCTGATGCCCCTGAGAGATACTAATGCTTCATTGCCCCATACCAACGATTTTCACTAAAAACTTGCAAACTGCTCCTCCCCAAGACCTTCAGACACAGCTTACCCCACAGGAAACTGTACCAGCAGGGGAAGCAGAGAATATTGCTGCCTGTGGCAAGCTTTGCCTAATACTGCCACGCTATTCCATGGGAACTGAGGACCACAACTCTACTGGTGAATCCTCATTAGACTTAAAGTACTAAGAGCTGCTGGCTAAAGCACAGATCAAATGATTCAATCTTTCTCCTCTTATACTATGATAAGATCAGACAACAACTGATTGGATTCCATCTGCTAAATGGTAAAACAGCTGATTGAACCACCTGTAAAACACAGTCATTTAACAGTTCATTAAAACTACAGTATAGTTTATTTTAGGGCACTATATTGAGTTTATATTCAACACACTTTACCATTCCATACAGTGCAATTTCAAAGTTACTTACATCTGACAATCTTGTGAGATATTTCTCAAAACGTTCTAAATTCAGATGCCCATTTTCATTGATGTAACCTATTGTGAAAATTAAGTATGTTTTTTAAACTAACAATTTAACAATTTAAAAATTTTAATATTTAAATGCCCCACAGATAATAGAATGCAATCTTGCTGGCTGTCTAAAGAAAGCGTAGTAAATTCTAAACATTCTAATATGGCTAAAAAAGTCAACAAATATTAAGGCAGGAATGTTAATGCTTCTACTTTCCACAGCTGAACTTAGTTTTCTTACCTCCCAGTTCTGGCAGGACAGCCATGTATGTTCTGTAAAGGAGCGGCAGTGCATCATGATTTATGTGTAAATGAGGTAGATGAGGAATGAAATCATTTCCTACAAGGAAACCCATTAAGATCCAATCATCTATTATCCTTTCAATATCATATTCAAAGGAAATCTTGTCCTGGGGGGGGGGAGGGAAAAAAGAAGGAAAAAAAGAAAAAACCCCAGGAGTGTAATTTTTATTGTAATTTTTCACATGAAGACCTCACGCATTTTTTTCCAATCTCAGCTCCATTAGAACTTACTTTTACTGGGGAAAATTCATAATCAATATATTCTCTCATCAGTGATAAGTGCAGTAAATGAAATGTGGTTTCCTCTGGTGCACATGCTCTGTAAATTATTCAAAACACCCAGTTAATTATTTATAAACACACTATCAACATTAATATTAATATAAATCCAAGATTACCTAACCCGAAGAATTTTTCCTAGGATTATATCCTTACAGAAGAAATAATGTATAAACACTTCCTTGAATCTATTTTAGGATTAATCTGGTTTGGTCTATAAAATTTTGCAGTAGAATCTCCATACAGATGTGACTGTATGGAGAACAGCTAGCTTAGAGAAAGCAGGGCAGCTCTGTGGAGTTCCAACCTGCAGGAACTATTTCCTAAGTACTTACCCCACTGTTTTAAAACGGGACAAACTAATCTAACTTTGCATGAAGCCCAACAAATTTTAAGGTATTTTAGAACCAGTGTGAATAAATAGAGAGTACACAGATTCACATCTAAACTGGATGGGTTACTTCTGTAGTCATTTGAAATGCTTCTAAGAAAAGAATATGCTCAACTTGAAAATATGCTCCATAGGTATTATTTAGTGGCTTCATTGTAGCACTAAAGAATAACAAACCTACCATTTGTTTATGGTATAAAGTAGCCAACATTTTAGTACTTATTCTAGTAACTTATTTACAAGCACAAAACCTTAGAGATATATATACATTTTAAAAAGTCAGTATCTGCATAAGACAGTTATGGAAACAATGTCACTACAGCCTGGGTTGCCTATTAATAATATGAAGAAAAAACTGAAACACACCAAAGCTTTAAGGATTTTTTTATCAGCTGTTTTGACAGCATACATTTTGTCATGTAAATTAATCTAAATGCACAATTTAACAAGCTGACTTCTCTCATTTCATGGCTTTTCTAACCCAAAAAATAAACTAAGACTTTATTAACTTAGTATGCAATCAATAAAAAAACCCAAACAAACTATGAAACACAAACCTGTTTTAGTCACCCAGCATCTTTTGGATTTAATTTCATCATATATAAAGTAAGAGTAAAGTTAAACCACTTCACCTTTGAGCCTTTTTACCACCAAATCTGACTTCTTCTCTTAAGAGTGCAAAGTGTGCCTCATGACTTGTTAATCCCAGCATTATCTATTGCAAAGAGATATTAGAAAGGTTTTACTTCATCATTTTTTAAACGAAGCAGTATAAAGAAATGTTGATGTTGTGTTTCATTACAAATTCAAAAGTTTGCAGGAATGCAAAATTACATGCTTGTTTAACAACATTTTAGAACCCTACGAGCTTAGGAAGATATCAAAGATGTACAGACTTTATCAAAGATGTACAGACTTGACAAATTTCTGTTGTTTGTTGTATTTGAACTGCACATACCAAGTCAGCATCTAAGCCATAGAGACAGTGTCTTGTGTTTGGATCATGATGAGGCTTTGCTTTTTCTGATCTGATGAATTCCATAATTTTATGCTCACCTTCCCCAGGAGTCTGGACAAAACAAAACAAATGCAAAAAAAAAAAAAATTAGCTGTAAGTATTTCTCTATAAAATAAAAATTTATTTTAAATAAAAAAATAAGAAAATGCAATGACCTCATGGCCAGATAAGTAGACTGTTATTCCTTGCCAGGATTTGTCTGTGGAAATCTTCATATTTACAAAATATTTAAGATGCTCATTCAATCTGGCCATGAATTCAGTTCCTGAAAACAGAAATCTAAGTTAAAAACAAAGCTTTTCACTAGTTTGCATTTACGTTTTAGAAGTATTAATGAAAAGAAAAACAACAAAAAAAATTCTACCAGAGATGAAGGGGATAACTGGGGTTTTTTTCTAAGACATTTCACTTTTTACATAATAATCTAAAAAATTTTTAGAATGAGACCATACTCCAACCCTAGTGAGTTACTAAAACTTCTGTTCTCAGCTTAAGCCTTTATTGATTTTGTCTTCTGTTTTTTAAAAAACACCCTTAAGACAGAAAAACAGTACCAAAATATAGATGCAAAACCATAAATCTAAACACTTAAATAACTGAGAAATTGTCTTACCTGGTGTAATACAGTTGGAGTCAAATCTGGCTTCTGTAGGGAGAGTTTCTCCCTTTTCTAATGCCTTTTTTATTTTGTCCTCTGCCTCTTTTGCTGACCTAAAACAAAACAGGGTTGAAGAGAGAGCAGAGAAAGAATCATCTTATTCAAATGTTAATAACCTAAGTACAGCTTTACTGACAAAATAAATATAGTTGATTTTTTAGAGTATTAAAACAAAAAGGAAGATAAATTTAATTCCTAAATAGTTTGAATTTGTTTCCCATCCAACAAGGAAGCCTTAAAAATAGCTTTTTCTTCCTAGTACTGATGGTAACCTGCCACTACTCAGATACAGTTAATATTTAGATGATCACACAATGGCTGATCACAATGACTGTTGAAACAGCAGGAATTCTAGGGATCTAAACATCTGCAAATGCTGTCTCAGAAAATAAAGGTAACATAGTGAAACAAAGCAGCAGGTTTGGAATACCAAGGGAGTGAACAATTTATCATCACCAGTAATGGAGAATCTAAAAACATTATCCCAACCTTTCCTGGCCAATGATTTCATAACCATTTGAACCAGAAATAGAGAAATCACCGAAGTCTTAGATTTTTGTCCTTCTCTCAATTCCACTACAATTTTCTATTTAGAACTTTTTTAATCTCTACTTCCTCTCAACCTCCTTTTTTCCTTAAAGAAAAAAAACTCATGAAAAAAACCTCACAAAAAAAGTCCAGTTGCTTGAAAATATTTTCTCTCGGCCCTTCCCCCATTTTGTTTATGTTGCATTTCACTCACCAACCCTGTGCTGTCTGACCACTGGCTTTCTTTCCTTACAGCAATCTTTAAAAAAGCTTCCAAATCTCCCAAAACTCTACTATAATTCTTAACACTATGAACCTACTTGCAGCTCTGTATCTGAGGTAGGTATCTTGGGAACTGGGAACAACAGGGAATCAGTTTCATTCAAAACTTGATTTCTTCCATGACTGTCAAAGAACACTCCATTACAGTTATCAAAAAGGCATATCCAGAACCAGCATTCACAAATACCAAAGATGCTCCTGGGTTATGAAGCCAGTGGAAACATCTGCAAGAGCTCCACTGCAGATATATTTCACAGAAAATGTTGTAAGAAAAAGCTCCCCAGTCCACAAGTGCCACACACACAGAGAAAAGTTTAAGTGACAAGCAAACTTTCCTTTTTGGAATCCTCATTTTAACATTTTTACAGGCAGTAACTCTCAGTTAACTACAAGTTAAAATCACTGTCAAAGGCGCAACCAGTCAATCTATTTTACTTTTTATGGCATACATGTAAGTGGGGTTTTTTAAGTGTTTACTATCCTCAAGACAGAGTCAGAACTAATCTTCTTACCTAAAACGTCTCCCACGCTGCTGATTCATTTTTGCTCTTGGAGCTACTCCATCAACTGCCATGAAGAAAACCTTCCTCGGTTTAATAATGCGAAACAATACTTCCAAATAGTGGAAGATATTGGCAAAAATCTTATCTTCTGAGATTCTGAAGTGAACATCATCATCATTTGGATGTGAGCACTGATGTATAATGCCATTCATGTCCAGGTATAAGTTGTCAAATTCTGGAATCTGCAAAAGCCACAGTCAGTCCCTGTTTGTGAAGCTGAAGCACTGCAATCACTGCCTGAGGCACAGCTGAGAGCAAGGAACTCTGGAAACGAGCTGAGGTGAGAAAACCTCCCTGGAACCTGCTGCACACCAGTGCACTAAGGAAGAACATCTGCTCTGGTTATGGGTTTGCCTGCACATGCAATCTGTTATTATGATTTTTCTCAGTGACCAAAGTCAGCTGAACAGATTCCTATCCTATCCTGGCTGTTTCTGGAACCTCAGGACTTTTGTCCCTGTGCTTGGTCCATCTTCTACATTGTAAAAGGGAAAAGCAAACAAAAATCACTCTTCTGAGAAACATTTATTTCCTTTTTATAACCCCACACACTTCACAGATTCAGTCTTCCATAGCTGTACTACAAACAATAAAAACTACAGAACTGAGGATGCAACTTCCAACAGCATTTCCAAAGCAAAGCCAGCTTAAGAATCTTCAGGGCTCTCCCAGTTAGCCAGTTCCTCCCCTGCCCACAGTAAGCTGCCTCTTTAGTGCTCTGAGCCACCTGGGAGTCTGGAGAGTGGCAATGACCACCAAAAGCAGCAAAGTTAGCAGTGATAACATCAATTTCTTTCCCACACTTCCAAACGTGCATTTTTTCCTTTCTAGTTCTCTGCTCCTCTAACAGCCCTATCTGTAGCAGCCACATTTTCTTTTAAAGGAAAAAAAACCTTCCCAAATGTACACAAGCAACAAAAACACTGTTAAACATACGAAGCAAAGGGGCCATTACTATCTTTTTGTTACCAAATCCCAGGAAACACGCGCAAGATCAATTTGCAATAAACGAATCTATTCTTTAATCCACCAATATGACTGTTCATAAAAACCCTGTTCTCGTTACAACTGTACCCCCTGCTGCAACCCCCTGGTTAAAGCAGACACTGCTCCAGCTTGTCACAGCTCTTCAGCACAAGCTTAAAGGTTCCACAGCTCTGGGGAGCAGCCCAGACTCCTCAGCAGAGAGCAGAAAAGCCAGCACACACTGCTGCCTCTGGCTACACAGACAGCAGGACCAAGCAAAGCATAAGCAAAGACCTAAGCTTTGAAAACTGCTTTGAGACCAGCAGGAAGGGTCAAATATCCAGGTTTGGAATCACTTGAACCTGGTATCTTCGTCACATTGATACAACAGCTATTTAATCTTTAAAAATCATAGCTATTTAGGGAAAATGTATTAACATTCAAACGTGCCCCTGACTGTCACCCCTCTCAGAACATCCTTATTCAGACTATAAAATCACATCTATAACACCACCTGAAAATGATAAAGAGCTTGTACCTAACAGGTACCAAACGTGGCCTCCTTGAAAACAAGACTTTTTTGCCCTACTGTTAAAAGCATCATTTACCACTGTCCTTTTCCAGGCTTGAACCTACTTCCCGATTTAGTTGCTAACGCAAACTGCCCGACGCAGGTGACAACAAGGAAACGCAACAGGGCTGCAAAACCCGTCCCTCGTCATTACTGCGCCATCCTTCGTCAGCAGCTGTAACTTTTCTGAGCCCAACAAGGAAGAAACTCCAACCCGGGGCTCCCCGCGGGGCCGCCGGGGCAGCACCGCGGGGCTACCGACGGGGAGCCGGAGCAGGGGAGCGAGCCGGGCATCGCCACACTGCAGGGGAACGCCGGGGCTGGGCATTTTCTGCGGGAACAGCGCGGTTTGGGTCCGGGACTGCTGGAAACATCGCCGGCCGTAACGAGGGGCTCGAGTGCCGCCGGCCCCGGGCGGCGCTGCCCCAGCGGCGGGCTCGGCCCGCACAGCCGGGCCCTCTGGGGGCACCGAGCGCCCTGTCCCCTCCGCAGCGATCGCCCGCCGCCACCCCGGCACTTCGGGCTGCCCCGAGCTCCGGCTCCCCTGAACCGCGGCCGTCCCAGCTGCGGGCGAGCCGGCCGGGCTCGGGTTCGGGCTCAGCCCCCAAGGGCCGGCCGGGGACAGGCCCGGGCGCTCGTCCCGCTCCCTCGTCCCGTCGAGGGGCCGCTCGGGACCCCCCGGGAACGGGCCCCCTTGTCAGGCAGCGGCGCTCGGCCCGCAGCTCACCTGATGCTCCTTCAGCACCTGGCTGAGGCAGGGGTACCGCTCCGAGATCCACCGGTAGAACTTGGGGACCCCCATGGCCGCGGACCCCGCCGCCCCCTCAGCCCCGCCGGAACCAAACACGGCGGGCCGCGCTCCGCCCTCCTTCCGGCGCGCGGCGCTGACAGCGGCCCAGCGCCCGCCGCACCCCCGGGCGGGCGGGGCCGCCCCTCGGCCACGTCACCACCACACAGGGCTGGGGGCGCAGCGCCCGCCCTTCACAGCAAACCCGTCAGACCGCCCCTCTCCCCCCCCTCCCCGGCTCCTCGGCGGAGCTCCCACGCCGTGCCCGCGGTGGGCGGCAGAGCCGTGCTGGCGGTGCGTGGAGCAGCAGCTCCTCGGGCAGGTCTGTGCGCTCCGATAAACTGATAAAGCCTGGGAAAAGGAACAGAACGCCAGCACTCACCTACCACACCAGAAAAGACCGGAGTATGTTCCAGAGATTTTTACGTTGAAAAATCTTCGCGTTTATGGGACAGTGGCAACAGACCACCCGCTAGATTCACAGACAAACAAACCCACTATAACTAGTTGCAATCCCCATTATTCAAGTCTACTCTCCCGAGCCTCCGGACTTCAGCTGAACAGAACTGAAACTTAAGTCTCACGCCTGTGATAAGAAGCCTGTGATCAAAACCCGACAGGACTGTTTTGTCTCTTAGAATAGCAGAAACACAGATACTGTACAAAAAAATCTAACGATAGCCTACTGTAGGTTAAAAGAGTGTAATTTTTCCTTCTCTTCCCCCCACATTTCCCTACATGAAGAAGCATTACTCTAAATTAGTATTTGCCTTCTGTCCTTATTTATTTAGTCTACTCTTGTCTGTGTTAAAACACTTTTTCTGAAATGGAGCCTGAAAAACACTCCCTATGGCCACGCTTTTCACAAGGGGGAGCAGACGGGCTGTCGGGAGCTGCCTGTTGCAGTCACCGCTACAAACCCTGTCCCCTGCACTGCCCTATGGCCGGGGCCTCCAACACCCAGCTCTGTGCCAGGTCCTTCAGGAGGGTTTCTTAGCACTGCAGGCTAAAGAAAGAGGTTAAGAACATAGTAACACTTTACCAGTTTACTCACGGTAAGATGTAAGATCCAGACTATTTTCCTAGACATAGCCAAGCCACATGGAAGAAAGCTGAACAAAACCAAAATTAAAGGTCTACTGCTGGAAAGAAATGCTAATTATTTATAGAAAGCAATGCTAATTATTTTTAGAAAGCCCTTGTTAGTAGAAAAAGCTGAAAGAACCACTTTACATCATATCAGTATTAAACTTTAATGTCATATTTTCTAATCTACAAGTAACCTGAATGAGAAAAAAAATTTTACAAAAAAATACAGTATTTTATAGAGTGCATCTTTCAACATCATGAAAAATTTTTATATAGACAGAATAAGACACTTGCAGAGATTTGCACAGTCTAATTTTTTCAGCAGTTCTTTTGTACTGCCTTCTACAGTCTACAAAACATAAGTCCTAACACTTTACACATCTGTGAGCGCATTCATGGCATCCTTGCAAAAGCAGTTTACATGGATTTCAGATGATCACAAGACTGTTCTGCTGCTCACAATCAGGAATCAACAGAAGTAACCAGGTCTCACTGAGTCAGACCTTCCCAACAATATTACAGCTACATCCCTTGTGAATGTTATTGTTCCAAAGAGAACAAATCTCACATATATGGAGCCCAGCCCATATACATCTGGCAGAGCAGGTTGTCATCACTTGCTTCTTGAATAAGGTAATGGACATGCCCTTCAATAGATAAAGGTAATCCCTTTATTCTGTTTCTAGTCTTAATGACACCTTGCAGCCGTTGTTCTATATCAAGGACATGGGTTTTGGCCTGGAAAAAAGGAAAAAAAAAATAATATTGCTACTATCCATGAACTTCCACTTCTTAAAATAAAAAAAAGTGTTCGTTAGAATGTGTTTGAAATTGTATTTTAATTTAATACAAAATCCAGATGTCTATACCACATATATTGAAAATAAAGGCTGCTCACTTTCAAAAACAATTCTTAAAATATATATATTATTGGTCAAGTTATAACTTTTGCCTTACATTTCTACAGATAAAAGTTACCAGAGAGACTAAAAGAGCTATACAAATATATTTGAGAATGGTAGAAAGCTTTATTTCATACAATTACTTTCAAATAAACACAACATATTCCTAGCCTTGTTCTTGGAATTCTGGATAAAACTTAAGTCTGGAAAATTTAGGCCAAAATGATGAGCAACTGAAATTGCACAAGTCTAATTAAAGAGGCTGTGCTGAGCATCTCAAAATGAGCTATTCCAAGGCCCACTAGAGCCGCTATTATACTCACATATTTGCTTTTAAAGCCCAAGCTTAACATTGGCACCTCTCCAGAAAAAGCAGTTAATTTACACAACTATGTGGGTGGTCTTGTAACTAAACGAAAGGTTATGTAGACACAGCTTGGTCAGTAACTGTTTGAAAACCAGGAGATTTTCTGTGCTGAAATAGCTCAGTTAAGTTCTCTGTTGTAACACAGCTTCAGTACTGTAGTTTGTCCTTATCTTAGTTGCTGTGTTTGTCAGTGCTCCCTAAGTATTATCAACTATTACACACTTATTTTCATTAAGTAGTCCTTAAAAAAAAAAAAAAATCAGAAATTTTGCAAAGAAGAAAGATAAATACTACAGGCTGTGCAAGCTATATTTTGGATGAATAATATAGTCTTCAGCAGCAGTTAATAAAGGAAGAGTATATATGAAATCCTAATTTTAATCAAGTAATCCTTGACATGTAACAAGGCATGTATTTATTCAATAATAAACTTCCACTCAAGAAAAGCACAAAAACACACATGGAAAGGACTCCAGATGTTACTATCACTGTACCTCTGGAGGACTGTGCAACTATCACTTCTGCTGATGTTGTCCTTGATTTAATAACACTAATAAGGGAATTGTAGGCATTTTGTTTGGTTCCTTAGTAGATAAATTACATTTTCTATCAGTAAAAAAAGTCTCTTTATGGATAAAAATTATGAACACAGAGATACTAAAGAACCTCCAACCAGAGAAATTTTTAAATCAAAGAAAAAAAAAGAAGACAGTTAAGGTTTCAGTTAGAAAATATATAACTCATATAGAACCAAAATGGACATTTGACTTTTGCATACCTCAGGTTATGCTTGTTTTAAACTAACCTTTTCATTGACAACTTCTCCAGTTTCGTTCACCTGGGCTCTTGTATTCCCTTTAACAGGTTTACTCCATTCCACAAGAGGATCATGAAGAAAAGTCTTCAAGACACTAAATAAATTAAAAATAAAAAACAAGAATAAGATATATAAATATATATTTAACTGCATGCCATAGTGAGACTGAGCTGCACGATGGGCACGTGCTGGAACTGGCAGCAGTTCCTGTTTCCCATGTTTAGACTACAGGCAGCTTTCAGGAGTTTGCAGCAGAAGCAGTTGCAGCACCTCATTAGGGGCTCTCTCTGATCACGCATGAGCCTCATGGTGACTTCACAAGCTCTTCGGAAGAGACCTTCTGTTCCCATTGGCCCCATTCCATTCACCATGTTGTGAGTGAGACGGAAAGGAACGATTTCTGGAACTTCAAAAGTTTCTCCCTGTACATGGATAAAAAAGAGTATGCTGATAAAAAAGGGCATACCTTAAGTGTTTTAAGCATTATTTAAGCAAAGAGTAACATTTGCACTGTGTTTTTTCCCCCCACCTTTGTCTCTGGCAGTTTCCTGGCTGACACAGTCCTGCTTAGCTGCTAAGTGGAAAAAGGATACCAATGTCCAAATAACCTTTTTCCATGTTTTAACACACTAATATGGGATATAAAATTTTGTTCTTAAGTGTATACCACTGCTCTATAGTCTCATGCAAAATGCTATTTCTTTTTCATATATGCAAGTTGCAAAAAACATTTTTTAATTAAGTGTCATATATGACAATTTAGACTTATTAAAAAGAAAGCAGGGGAAATAACGTAACAATATCTCTACCTCACTTATCTGAATTAAAAAGGCCACATGTCCCACAGCAAAAGCATCTTTCAACTGAAACACCAAAACTCCAAATCCCACTCTGGCTGCAATTTCTGCTGTTTTACCTTTCCACCTTTGGAATTTTTGTGCTGAATTTGTGTGAGAAAGAAAGAGAAGCTCTCCACAGCAGCAGAATTCTGAATGTAGCAATTACAGTTTTGTTTGGAAGGTGATAGTGGAGAGAGGAGAATCACAAAACATAAATAGTCTAGAATTTGGGCTATTTCAGTGTGTCCACATCAGGTCATTGATAGTGGCTAATCAAAAAGTTGGCTTTCATTAAATGCAGCCTACAGAATGATCAGACTCTACATGTCCCAGACTGTTTGTTGGGTATAATAAAGAGACAAAGTGAGAGACAGAACACAATGGGTATGTTAAAGTAAAATAACGTGGGAAAAAAACAAGACAGTAGAAGCTTATAAAATAAAGAACAAGTTCAGCAAGTGGCATTTCTCACCTTATTGAAAAGGCAGTTGAAATCCACATGCACACATTCCCCAGTCAAAGAATCAAACAGGATGTTTTCCCCGTGCCGGTCCCCCAGGCCAAGGATGTAACCCACCATGGACATGACCGCCACGGAGCGGCAGTAGGCGGACCTGCTGTTGTACCTGTGGGAACAAGGACTGGGAATGTCTAGGGCACTTCCTTGGCTTATCTGTCTCTATTCAGTAGTATCATTAATGCTTAGGGAAACACACAAAGGAGATGTTCTTGAGCCAGTCCAACCCCAGTCACTGACCATGAAGTAGGATCAGGAAACGTTCTAAGAAACCATTCATGGAAGAGAGGAGGATGACGAGGCAGAAGGACTTCTTTGAACATTTTCAGCTTTTCAGGCAGAGGTGCTGACTTTGGAAGCATGTGCTGCCGCAATTCTTTTCCAGTCATGTAGATCCCTGCAACAGACTTCCTCAGTTAGGTAAAAGAAATCCCCAAATATAAAGCCTTTTATGTACTATCACAATATGGTAATTCAGAGAAAATAAATATTTCCATAAAGCTGAAATAAATGAACAAGTGAAAAATAACCCACAGTCTGTGTTGGTTGGTTTACTGGAAAGTAAATTAAAAAAATCATTATGTTAACTGACAGTGAAGACCTGGCAAACAAGCCACCACGGGGTAGAGTGAGGGAGGGGAACACACAAACAGGAAAAGAACCTACCCTCACAAAGCCATTCATTATATTCATTCACATTTGGAGTTCCAAACTCCCAGAATATCTGCATACACGGAGATAATGTGCAAAGTTTTTCCCCAAAGTTTTATTACACTGACCGGAAATCTGCTTTTTAAACAAGAAATTAAAAAACATATCTGATCTTTTCTCAGGAAAGTCACTGTATTCTCAACCTTGTTTTAATTATATATTACCTAAATTATCTCACACAAACGTAGCAGAAATGAAAAATAACAGATCAAATCTAAAGAAAAAATCCACAGTCTGCTCTATGATGTATGCCTGTGCTGCACACACATCCCTGTGCTGCTGGCACTGCTGCTGAAACAATTTACATCATCTTATTACAAGAAAGTGTTAAGATGACTGTGTTATCAGTTCTTGTAAGGAACTTCATTGCAAGCATCAATTCTCTTCCATTTAAAGGTCTGCCACACATATGAATAATAATACATTGCAGACAGTTAAAAATACATGTGACTGCACCTTCCGAGAATTTAGCTTGATTCTTGCCATTTGTTTCATTTACTTATTAGGATAGAAGGTTTTAAAAATATCAAAAAGCTGTCATTATAATATATTTCTGTACCTTTCTCCTTATAAAGCTTTATCAGGATATTTCTTAGCCCAGCAGTATTGTTCACCCATTCGATTATGCCACATTCGTCATTTAATGGAATCACTGCGTAGGTTCGAATGTGGAGTTCTCGCCTACGGGACTCTGCGTCTTTTCTTAAGCACTGTTCACAAAAGATTAACAGATAACACAGGATCAAAATGGATCAATAGCATTTACCATTCTGTCTATTTCTATTTTCCAAACACACAATCTAGAATTTAAAATTCTAAGCTTCACGGTCTGCAGGTCAAACACAAGCAAAATGTGTATCTGTTCTCCGACGGAAATTAAAAAAAGAGAATTTTGCAATAACATAGTCAAACTGCCTAACTTGTATAGGGCTCAAAACCTTTAAAAGTGGTATTTGAAATAAGTCTTTTAGTGTTTCAGAGATGCTATCATTTGCTTTAACCTCACAGAAAACACGGTACCTTAGCCGGAATCACACTGCCAAGAACCAAAATATAACTAAAATAAGAAGTATGGCAACACTTTCAGTATGAAAAGATTAATTTACCTGTTTTTTATAAAATATATTACAAAACACTAAACAAGAAATATTAAGCATGAAAGCAGAAAGTTTGCAGGTATTTAAGTACTGTAAATAACTTTTCCTGCCTATTTTTGCTGGAATAGGCAAGTGTTTTGGCAAAATGTTATATTTTGTTATTGTTTTCACAAGTCTGTAAGAAGTTATACATTATCAATTGCTACTGTTTTCTGCTGAAATAAAATATTTTACACCGGTTTACTTTTCTTCCAGTGAGCTTTATCTCAAGGTAAGTTGGCTCTTTTATTAGATAGTTCAGTGTTCTGTCCTGGTCAATAAGTGTAATGCATCTGATTGTCTCACTCATCAAACCTTATTAATAAGGGAGTTGAATTCCATGAGCCGACAGTCTTTCCTCAGATCATCTTTTGGCTTACACATCATAATGTAAGATTTCCCATCTGAACCTTTCAAGGTGATCTTTTTTGGCTTTTGGAGTGAGGCAAGAATTTCCACCTAGAGAAAAATGAAGTTCTTAATTAACATCTGTATCAGATTATACAAAATTAGGAGTGTAATTGTAATAAAGCACTGCAACCAGTCCTGTCAGCACATCCACGGTGCTGCAGCATATTCAGCTCAGCCCACCCGACCCCAGGCCGTTGTGAAGAAGCCACTCAGTTTCCACAAAAGTAATTATGGAATTTCCTGCTCACTCCTCCATTTCTAGAGAACTAAGATATATTTGCAGCTACATTTGTTTGAGGTGAAGTTAAAACCCAGGTTCCAACTAGAGCCTTACCGTGTCATCAAAGCCTGCAATGTAGGCCCAGCATCCAGGGAAAGGGTCATGGTTAGAGTGGGTGCCAGGAGTTGAAGGAAGAGTTGGTATCATTACAGATTGTAAGGGAATGAGGATTTCACTAAATGTGTGCTCTTCTACTAATCTTTTCAGTGCTTTGAAATGAATATTCATGCTTAATGTTGAGCTGTTTCCATCAACCTTGAAAAAAGTTGTTAAAGTTAACAATAACCCTTAACAAACACTTAAAAGAACACTGCTATTACACATTAACTGATAAATAGAATAGAATAGCAAATGCTTATGGTAATAAGAAAAATAGCAAGTTACACTTCAAATAAATAATCAAAAAGTAAACATATGTGGCCATTATGGCAGATGTATTTTTCCCTTTGAACGTAAATACAGAATAATGAAAGAGTTTCTTTAGTTTTACCTTTATGATTAAGATAATTTGTTCGTAAAAGCACAGCCAGCCTATTTTTACAGTAAAACTTTGTGAAAGTTACTGGGAATGAATTATATGTGAAAGTACAAACCAATTTAAAGCCCATGCACTGTGAAATGTACTGTTACATACTGGAAGATTTTACAATGTGCTCGCTTTAGAGCTATTTTCTACTTTTTTTAAAAACATTTTTATTAAAAAAAACCCAACTTCTACAACTTAGTGTAGTTTCTACTAAACTGCAGTAACTGAATTGGCTAATGAAAGCCATCAGAACCTTTTGCTTTTTGCCTTTTTGAATAATCTTATTACATGCATTAATTTGTTTATTTGTGTAAGTACCGGTTTGTTGCACAGTTCTAGCAGCTTGTCTGTGAGGCGAGTTGCATCTCCAATAAATTTCCCTAAAGATTCCTCCATGTGAATAGCTCTGTTTAGAATCTCCTTGCATCTGTTGACGCGCATAGGGTAAGAGGACTGAAGAAAAAAAGAAAGAAGTTAAAATTTAATAAACAACGGTCAGATTAATTGAAAAATCCTCCCCTCCTCCAGTAATTAATATTCTTTCCTCTACTTACTGCTTGTCATCTGGAGAAGGATGTGCTCCAATTGACAAACTAAAGTGGTATGGTTGGTGTGGGTGTGGGGAGGTGTTATTCTTTCTAAAACCATTCTTGTGAGTCCCACAACATAAAGGTCAATATTCAAGAATATGCCAGTGTATCCTGAACATCATTTCACCAGCCTAAAGAAACAGTATGCACCATGTTTTCCAGTTTGCTTGGGAATGACCTTACTGCCAGGTAATTATTTGGATTAAGTAGTACATCTATCCTACCTTAATCAAGGAACAGAGTCAATTATTTGATTATAAAACTCAAAGTAATATTACACAGTTATTAAATGCAATAAAATCTGTTGCCCATAACTACACAATTCATCAGCTATTTATCATTCAAATTTCCTTTCCTAATACATCATACAAGTTCAGATGCTTATTAGCATTCTAATTTGGAACATTTAAACTGTAATATCTGAATTCAGACTGCAATAAAATATTTTGCAGTGATGGCATCAATATCCTCTTCCATAACACTGGATCACAAAATCTGAAACTCTCAATTCCTTATCACCTTAAACAGGTTATATTTACATTTCCCTCTGATGAAAACAGTTTTGTAAACTGAATAAAGGTGCAGCTATGCATAGCAAGGTACCTTGGACACAGCAGTCATCATCCACATTGCTTGCTGGGGGTAGGCTAAAAACACTTTTGCAACAATCACCATCAGAACCGCAAAGACCTCATCGTGGGAATGGCAGATGCGGGAGATGAGCTGAGAGAAGGCTGTCAGGAACTGGTAAGGTGCCAGGTGGTTTGTGTGCTCTGTAATCACCTTATTTATCTTGGCGAGATCGTGCTTCATTTGAACACGTTCTGAACGACTGGCTGCAAAATAAAAGGACAACACTATGTTCCTGGTTTTCCCCACTGGAAATGTAAAGTCATTTAAATCAAGGCTGTAAAGTTCTTTTTAACACAGCATACAGTGACTGAATACATATGGTATTTAACTATCCAGAATAACAGGAAATTACCAAGCACAGAACATGGGACAGGCAATATCAGGAAAGCTCTTATTACACTCTTAAAATTACTTCTCTAAAATGATGCAACTGCATAGAATGAACAAAACCCACTCCATGTATTTGCCTGATAAAAGGATTCCAATGTTCTTTAGTGGACAGGAAATGAAGGAAGTCTTTACACAGGGTGAAATTAGAACATCTGCTCCTATTTCCACCCCTGCCCCTGAGGATCCAGCAGAGTTCCACATCACTGCCACAGGGAACACGATTTCATGTGCCTGCAGCCAAGCACAGCTGACACAAGTGTGCAGAATGAGGTCAAGATCAAGGAGCCACAACTGTCTACTTCACTCCAGACCTGCAGGCAATGTTTGCCATTTTTATTTGTACAAAAATCTCCCAGCCAAGATGCATCTCTGGTGTTAGTTCCACATGCTTTCCTGCTGTCTGCCAACACGAGTTTTTTCCCCCCTCATTTTGGTAAAACGAGGGGGAAAATTTAAGGAAAAAAGCCCCAAAGCCTAACACTTCACTGTAGCAAGTCTATACAATTACACTACTCATGACTCATGAGGCAACTTAGAAGAGGTGACCAGTGACATGTAAGGATTTTCCCTAAATCTGTTTAATGACTTCAGTTTCCAAGGAACAGTGCTATCTCATTATATATATTTTTTTAAAGTACTGGAGGATTTAATTAAAATAATTAATACTCTCCTGCATATTAACATCCTGTAATTTAAAAGAATAATAGTACTTTTTTGCTTCCATATGATCTCAGGCAATAAGTCTAAACAAAGAACTGTAGATACACTTCACTGCTCCTTCAATCATGTACTTAAAAGAAATAATATATATAGAAATTACGTATTGGGAAAAAATGTTCTACCTTTATCACATTCATATGCTTTTGCTCCAAAGTCCAGCCATAAAGACAGCATTCTTGGCATCGACTGGTAGATGAATTGATTTCCATACTGCAGAGACCTGTGATTACATGTTTAAATCAAAGTATGTTAATGATACATATTGGAAGCAATACAAATTTTACATTCTCAATCGTTTCACATTCCATTCTGAACTTAAGAAATTTATGTCAGCATTTTAATGCATCTGCAACAACCAAAAATTACAAATATACAAAGGTTTTGGTTTTATTAATCAAAACTTCAGGTGAAATAAATAACGGTCTGACAAAAGACAGACTTAGCAAAAAGTAAACTTAATTAGGTGTGAAAACAAAAAGAAAGCATGCAGCAGTTTGTTTTATAATACTGCATAAAAATTTGAGTCGGTCTGAATTGGTGAAAGACAATATATTCCTATAAAAATATTTTTTCCCAGTATAATAGTCATCCTTCTATAGAAACTAAGAAAAGTTCCCCTCTAACCTCCCAAAATGATGAACAATGTATCTAATCAGATCTCCTTGCTTTTCCATCTTGTTGTCAGTTACCATTGGCATTAATTTATCATAATATTTTGCAAGATAAAAATGTCCATCTTCCCATTCTGGCAAGAAAATTGTAACATCCTGCAACAAAATAAAATAAGATAATTACTTTTGAGAGGATGCTAAACTGAAAATAAAAAAATTATTCTCAAGAAACAAGAATCTTGTATTAGTTATGTTGTGCACAGTACATGCAAAACAAGTATTCATTGTTAACTCTGTAACTCCAAAAATTGTAATTTTGCCCCCAGATAATTGCTCCTACAAACTAGAAGTCTGTTTTTAAAAAACCTTTTGGATTTGGAGACAGCAAGATAATTCAGGACAAGATGATACAGAATTCCTCAACTAGGAAATATTATGCTTTCATTAAGAAGATAATAATCAAGTTCTTGATCCTGATAAACTCAATACTTAGTTTCTTTTAGCTTTTTGAAAAATGAAACAGCAGGATTTTAACAGTTGGACTTGATGATATTTCTGACCTAAATGAATCTACCACTCTACATTTTTCACGTTTCCGTTTTCCTTCTAAATCATCATGTTTAAAGAAAAACAAAAAACTGTGTGACATATATTAGAAAATAAATAATCTGGTGAGTGGCACATCCATCCTTTAATAACACTGGCTTGTTTACAGTGCCAATGCTTAGACAGCAGAGAGTTCTGAACATTAGTATTTTCATAGAATCCAATGAAATTTCATTTGTTTCCATTATTTCAACCATCATTTGATTTGATACATTAGTTAGATTTTTCTCTAAATGACTGTTACAGAAGGATGTTACTCAGTAAGACAGCAGCACCTATTAACAGTATCAAATGCCAAAGCTTGGATAGGAGACATAGTGCTTTTAAGGAAGCATAAAGATCTGCATTTCCTACTGGTTTAGTAGGCAATATTAATCAATACCAAGATGTATTTCACAGGCATCACAAGAGGAAGCATGCAGTGCTGTGTTGTTCAAGAAAAACATACCAGGTGTCCCTTTTCCTAGTTCTTCAGAGACTGAAAGCATATTTAAAGCACAGTTATAAGTCACTACCAGAGAGAGAAATAACACTGAAGAGTAGTGCTATATGTCATTAAGTCAACTCTGTATTTAGAAGTAGTCCACATTTTAGTGAGGAATTTTAATTTGTGTAAGCATGAGAAAAAAGCCATGCTCCTGTAATTTGTTTTTTCTTTTAAAAGAATTATATTAGGTATTTGTAGCTCTCACTGATGGGAACTGTAGCCTTCCCATCAGCCTGTATTGATGTGCCACATTAAAGCTAATTAAGATAGTTAAATCTTTACAAGAAGAACTATTTCCCTCCTACACATTGATACTCCATTTAATCCCACTGTTGCTATACTTGGCTGACATCATCAGGAGCATAATGATAGCTTACTTAAGGGATTCAAAACCACTGTCTTGTTAACACTTATCCAAATTACCTTATACTTTTTCATGACTGCATTGCTCTCAAAGTTGGCAGTCTCTTCCATAAACCTGCCCACCAGCAGCATTGCCCGGCCATGGATGAGCTGGTTTTTGCTATCACAGGGTGCTTTATTTTCAGGGAAACATAGCTCAACCCCCTTCTGGAGAACAATGAGTGCTTCATGAACCTCACCCTAAGGGAAAGATGAGAACATTGTATACACTTTAAAACGAGAGAGATGCAAAACTTCCATCTTACGGTGGTTATTAAGGCAGAGCTGTGTCCCCAAGTGTGTTCTAGGCCATTCTGGCTGTGGTAACTGACTATTACTGACTTCAAATGCTTCTTTTATTCCCTTGTTACCTCAGCACTGTTGTGCCTTTAGGTGTACCACAATGATTGCTCTGATGTTTGCTGCTTACCTCTGTCAGTTAAAAGGAAACAAATTAAGGAGAGGTCTACTATTAAGATAATTTAAATTTGCCTGGGCTGCTTTGACAGAGGCGGGTAATCCACCAGTTTTATACATGGCTGCCAGAAGAATCAATAGATACAGAAAAGGGCTGAGTAGCAGCTGGAGGTAAAAACTTCCTGTGGCTCAGCTGCAACCAGAATGTGCTGATAGTCCCAAATGACATACCTTGTTTTACCTACGCTGATTGTGTGCCTGTTTTTCTTGAAGAAAACTAAAAATATTATTTCCTTGCATGTAAGAAATTAAATTCCATGTTGATTTTCCTTACCTTGGACCAGAGCCACTTTGCTCTTTCTATATAAAGTTCAGAGAGTGTAGATTCCCCAGCGTTCAGAAGAGCATTATAGGCAGTCTGGTGATGACCAGCTTTTCTTGCAACTCTTGCACTCTGGAGCCAGCACTGACCAACAAGCTCACTGTAATCCTGGCTGCAGAGACATTTTTGCAGGAAATGGAACATTTCAGTCATGAATGCTATTTTAAAATCTGAAGTAAATATCACAATGTGTTGAAATAGAAAGTGAATTTCTCAATAAGCTCTATACGACATAATGATAACTTAAAAATCTTTAAATACATTTGTTTCACCTTTTTTCCCATTTAGGCTTAGAAACAAAGACACTTTCTCCTTGTCTCCCTTATTGTTTCTATAAACACCACTTTTCCTCCTAATTTTGAAGGTATATAATGTTGGAGAGGACTACTTTTGTTTACAACAAATTTCCAGAGTTTTATCTTCTCTCTTCTAACATGTATGAAAACCCAGAGTATTACTGAGAATACAACATAGACAAGAAACAGTCACGTTCTCACCTTTTACTGAGACTAAGCAAAGCCCTTCTCAGAGCTAAAATGGGTTCCTTTGCTCTGTAAGAGTTTTGGGTCATTTCAATACGAGCACACCAATTCAGGGTATCTCTGCTGTGGTCACCATCTGGTTGCTGAAACATTGGCCCAATACTGTGTTCCAACTCACACAGCATATGCAACCTGTGCCAGCAAAATAAAGGCAAAAATCATTGAGAAATGATTGCTGTTTGAGATATATGCAAATTTTACAAAGCTTTTGCCATTTTCTTTCTAAAAGCTGTCCCTAAAGCAAGAATTCAGCAAAACCAAGCACACAGAATCAAGGATTTGTAAATTGGTTATATTCCTTTGCCAAGCTTCTGAACACAGAGACAATGAGGATCACTTGGAAAGGAAGTCAATCTTTAGAAAGAGTATTTCTATCCATTACTTTTAGCAGCAGTTCTTCAAAGAGTCTGGTATTTTCAACAAGTCCCATTTTAAAATCAATACATAAATTAACTAAAATAAAGTTATTCCATTTATTTTAGAATACCTACTGTTATTAGCTGCCACTGTAAAGTTGCAAACCTGTGCTTGGAAATGCCTCAGAAGTATTAAGCATTTTCATTATAAAAAGGCTACTCACTTTTTAGGCTACTACAGCCAACTTGAAAGTTTATTAATAAAGGAAAAAATAAAACTACTGAAAGGGACGGGGTTTCAATTCTTACTGCTCTTTTCTTAATAAAACAAGAGAGCACTTTTTGGCCTCCATACAGGTTAAAAGCAATGCTCTTAAGTTAATGGAGTTACTGGCCTATATGTACCAATTCAAGCATGGAATTAGATTGCTGGGTTTTATTACTTGCTGGTTTTTATTACATAAAAATGTTTACATAAACTTGCTTGCTGATTTTGAAAGACTAGACTCAATAGTTAAATTTTTCATGAATATTTTTCATGGGGGATAAGTATCAATTCCCAATTAATCGAAGGTTTTCAGCTGGGTGAGTATAAAAAAAGGTGACAAAAAATGCTCATCAGTACCACTTACTGTGGAAATGCAAAACTCTTGCTACTACATAGTTGATTATGTGATTTCTGGATTTGAAAATAGTGACATGAAAATGAGAAACCTGATAATGTGTTCGTATCCTCGCTGGTAGGATCCTCTTTCAAAGCTTGCTGCTGAAAGGGGCACAATCTGTTCTGCTCGAACAACCTTGAGTGTCTCGTAAAAAGCTGCTTCATTTTTCTTCTTGGCTGATAACAATAAATTTCCCAGTCTGACACTCCAAGTAG
Source organism: Chiroxiphia lanceolata (assembly GCF_009829145.1). Classification (NCBI taxonomy): domain Eukaryota; kingdom Metazoa; phylum Chordata; class Aves; order Passeriformes; family Pipridae; genus Chiroxiphia; species Chiroxiphia lanceolata. The sequence goes on along the minus strand of NC_045646.1, from coordinate 15,360,739 downwards.
TGGACTTCACGTCTTTGGGGAGAAAAAAAACAAACCCTCTATTTTTTTAAGCAGCTCAATCTGAACATGCTAATTTTTCTTAACGTACTACTGGAAAAATAAGCTTTTCTCAGAACTAATTAATTGAATTTTAGTAACACTCCACAATGCCAATCCACAATCCACCCACTCAAAAAAATCCAAAATATATTGGGCCTTACACACACTCGAAACTTCTCTAAGACTATACAGTTTACAATCAAATACAGTCAGAAAAACCAGAAGACTGTTAGGACCAACCCTCCAACCAGTAAAATCCAAACCCAAAAAATTACAATAGCTGCCCCTATTAATCAAGATGATTAAACTGAAAATACACTTGTTCAGAAATGCAATGAAGGATTAATATTTTTATATCATGATAACTTACCTGAAGCTAAATAATTTTCCAGTAAATCCCATCGGGACAGTTTCCAGGCTGCTTCCACCCTGTAAGTGTTCAATTCAGAAATCCATTCAGGCCTATTAAAAGAAAAAAAAGGCAATAAAACTTCGTGCTGTTGCCCCTGTTAATCCTACATTATACTAGCAAATATTCTTTATATAAAACTTCTCTTACTTGAAAAGCAGCAAGATAAGCTTGCTTCTAATGAAAGTCAATAAAACCAAAGGACGTGCACTGATAACAAATAAGAGCTGTGCAACACAACCCCACAAATGCAATCTCCCAACAGTGTATTTAACTTCCATGGTCCTCCTTAAAAATTACCAACTTTCAATCCATTTATCCTATTAGACTACAGAATACCTATGGAATCAGTAACATAGGAGACAATGAAAGAGTCTCCCTAACAAATTAAAGCACATCCCAGCACTGCACCCAGTGCAGACAAGAACTACAAAAATTTCTGGACATCTTGAAAGCAATAATTTATAGATAAAGCACTCAAGGTTTTGTAGCTTCACATTGCTAATTGGATATTCCTGATAAGCCTCAAATGCTTGATAATAAGCAGAAATGGCTTTATATTACTCAAAGAAATCTTGCATTTAGATGCTTACAGTACCTGTTTGCCAGCACTCCATTCACCTGAGTAATGACCGTGGACAACTGACCAAGGCCTAACATGGACTTCACTACACCATGATAGTGAATAATCTAGAAATAGGGGAAAAAGAACCACAAAACAACAAATAAAAACCCCACACATATACATGAATGAAATCCACGGCAGTCTGAAGGAGGAAAGATGTCCTTTTGGGTGTTTTTAGAATAGGAAAAGGCATAACTAATTGCACCATAAGCTAAATGAACATTCAAAAAAAATCCAGTAAGAGATTTTTTTCAGTTCATAAGACACTTCCAGTAGCAATAATTATTCAGGAACTGCCACAAAAAACTCTTTTATTCCTATTTTACTTAAATATTCTGAAGAGGTTTTTTTGACTTAGTCTTCTGTGAGCTAAGATTAAAAAATAATAATCATATATATTAAAAAAGAAAAAAAAATGTTTTCTATTTACCTGGTCAGGTTCCAGTTGGATAGCCCTGTCATAGCAGGCTGTTGCATCTCTTAACAAGCCAATACTTTCATGTTCAAGGATTTGTTCCTTGAGTGATGGCTCTCCTTTCCGAATGGCACTCACCCCAGCCACTCCATCTGGCTCATGCATAGCAGCATACAATTTCTTTATGCAAACAGAAATGGAAATGGACATTAAAAACAACTCTAAGACAACAAGAATTTATTTTATATATAACATGTTCAGAATCCCACATCTTCTGGAAAGTGGAGCACACACTGCTCTGCAAGACTTGTTGGCATCAGGCTTTCATGGAACATGTCAGTTTTGCTGGGCTGCTTCCAAAGTTGAGCCCCACTTTTGCTCACCATACCATAATACTCATGATCTCATACTATAGAGAGAATAATACATTAAGTTACCTGAAATGATCTGTATAGAGGGCAAAATAAACATCCTATTATGACATGATAAAGTTGTGTAATATGAAGATGGAGATTACTTCAGGTGGAAATGCAACATATTGAGTTTTTTCAAATTTGAAATGTCACTGAGGAACATAAACCAGAGGAAACCACAAACAGGATCATGTCATAGGTTCAAATACTACTTGAAAATGATTTAAATAATTTTCAACACCCTTAGCAGTAGCTCTTTTTCTACTTTAGAATAAGCCACTTGGATTTTCTTCAAATGTGCTTTGGCTTTTTTGGTTGGTTATTACAGTTGGCTGTGTTTTCTCTGACAAAAGGCACAGAGCTAACTAAAACCAATAAGTGTTATACTTTTGAAAAAACTACATTGAATTATTTTCAGGATTTTACAATCTTATTATACACTAGAAAGCTACTTATTCCTTTTCATGTAAAAAGCATGCCAAGCCAGAGGAAGTACTAAATATTGCTCAAAGACTAAACACTTACATCCAACAGCAAGTGCCCAACTACCTGTTTTCTTCTTCCCATCTCAGAGAAGAATTTGACAAAGCTTTATTCATCATGTACATTTTCATTTTAAAATAAAAAACAAAACCAAAAAGAACTTCAGAACCTGAAGAAATCCAAGATGTTCCTGGATATTTTGTTTCTTCTCTGTGATGAATGATTCAAAGTGCATCACAGCCCTTGTGTAAGCCTTGGAGCGAAAGGAAGCCACAGCCAATGTATCCTGAGGGATGAGGTCCAGAAAACGGGTCACATTTTGATATTCTCCATAGTCCTCACTTGATGCTATTGAAAACAAGACATAATTAATAAGTCTGTCAACTGAGGTTTCATTTATAAGAATTACTTTATGCATCAAAATTCAATTAAGTCATTTAACAATCTAATGAGATAATTTTATTAATTTAAGAACACATTTTCTCTTCTGTCAACAATACTTTTTTTCAAACAATCCTGGTGAACTTCCTCCTTCTTGCAAGACAGCACAGAAACATGTTAAACTGAATGTTTAGAAAACTACCAAGAAATTAACATTTAATTATTTGAATTTTGAATCTGTATTTCCTGTAACAGGCAATCAGAACAAGGCTTTTGGGGTGGGAGGGGGTGGAAATCACAATATGATATTAAGAAGTCATAGAACAGACTTACATATCATGCTAATACTGCATTCTTAAATGGTCATAATGTGAAGCCACAAATGCAAATACTTATTTGAAGAATGCCAATGCCATTTTAAATAAAATAATTATCACTCACTTTTTAGATCACTCCTGTCTTTGCTAGATTTGCCAGTATTTTTCTCAGCAATAAGTGTTTGAAACTTATGTCTAGCCCACTGAGTGAGATGATCAAGCATGGAGAACACTGTCTGTGTGCTCAGCTGACTGAGATCAGATGCACTGTCTTCAAGTCTCCTGGTGGACTGGTCATCGTGTTTCAGAACAGCCATAATCTCCATGTAAACCTACACAGACATTAAGATAAAAGACAGAAGTTTCCTACCAGCATTAAAACAGTAAGAAACAGCAATTAACAAAACTCAAACTAAAATACTAGATATTTTAAATGTATATTTTAATAATTTAGGGCTTAATTCCAAGCTCTCTTGTCTGTCTCTCCAAGCTCTCTCTCTCTCACAGTCTCAAGAGGAAGAAATGGCAAACCAAGTAGGAGTTGTTGTCCAGATATTCCATACAGGGAGAAAGCCTTTAGGTTTCAAACACACAACAAATCCTACTGCATCTCTTCTACAAATACAGTACTTCAGGGCTTGATAAGAACAAAGCTATCTACTGGCTAACAGATCACAGATCTGCTTTTTTGCTTATATTTAAGTAAATGCAATGCCAAAAGACCTGTTTCCTGTTTGCTTTAGTCCACAGAATATGAGTTAACATACATAACAGGTGCTTATTGTGGATGCACTTGTTCACATAAGAAAAATCATCACACACTCACAATGTTTAAACACAGATACTTTAGCAGTGAAATTTCAAAGTAATGAAATCTAAGTTATATTTTTCAGTATCTTCTCTCTAACTCTGCTGTTTCTTCCAGGACATGCTTACAAAAAAGAGTCCTTGCAAACCTGCATCTCTCTGTACATGTATGTGCTGCTCACAGCACAGATGGTAGCACACAGGCACATGCAGTGACAGCTGCAGCAAACTGAAGGAAAGCTCTGGACAACTCTTCTCTCGTATCCCTGCCTTGCCACAAATCCTGCTCCACATGAATCTGGTAGTTAAACAGTTTATCCACTTAAACTGCAATTGTATGCAAGGGAGAGGAAAAAATTATGGGTCTGAATTCTTGGAATTATACAAGTTCAATTTATTGGTTGTTTTTGTTGCACTCTTTGTACCACTCCAGCTCTTGATGTTCCTGCAGCCATAATTAACTAGACGGTATCTCATCCTAGGCCCAACAGAAGAGAGAGATGGAAATGCACAGAAAAGCAGTTCCAACACAAACTTGTATGAGCATATTCAAAACCCTGTCAGAAAATTTATATTATTAATACAGAAAAAGGAGTTTAACACCTAAACAATTTATTCATGTAAGTCTACAGTAATTCTGCAGAGCTGAACAGCTCTTAGGAAGAACAGCTGACCACTCCTACAGAAGGCACTACCATAATAAACATCTCACCTCTTGTTGATCCTCTTGACTGCATCCCAACAAAACATAGACAAGGATGTGTGGCAGCAGATAAATTGTCACCTTATAGTCATTTTTCATCATTATACTGCAGCAATCAAAAACTTTTCTGGCAAGATCATGTCGCACCTACAGAAAGATATTATTTCCAGGAGAAGTACCATTACAAAATGCAAATATCTGAACAATTAATAGGTTTCCTTTTGTTGACAACACAAATTTTGTTCCATCAAATAATTTTAAGATACTTGTCTCATACAGAAGGTTCATCAGATTCAAACCTGCAACAAGGATGGCCAATGGCAGCTGCTATTACACATATCAGCTGTGGATCCACAAAAAGCCAGGGGATTTTGCTTACATGTTCCACTTTCCCATGTTTTTTACACCATTGTGAACTTGCACTGGCTAATAGAAAAAAACCTTAAGGCTGAGAGTCTACCACTACACTCAGCCTCTCTTCTGGCCTAAAAAGCCTCAAAAAGTAGGAAATTAATGAAGATATTCCATTCTTCTCTGTCTGAAAGAGGACAGGGTAGCTACTGAGCTACCGTAATGCAATTCATTTCTTACAGTGGTTGATTTGGAAGTGAAATTTTCAGTGGGTCACTTAGATATTAGAAAGGGGAAAGAAAATGAAGAGATAAGTACTTTTTATGTGCTGAGACTGTGAAGCTACGGGGAAATCTTCCAAAACTGAGAAGGTAAATTCAGAAGCATTTGTCCATGCCTTCAGTTTTACAAGTCTCTGGACAAAGGCAAGTTCCTTTGGCTTTTAGCTTTGACACTACCTGTGAAGCCTGGCCAAGAAACAGTGCTGGGGGAGGGAAAGTGCAGAGTTACCCTGCTGAAGAAGTAGGTAAGTCCTCTAAGAGGCATATTCTCCCATCCACCCCCCATTTCAGAAACCAAAAATGCAGTTCAAGGACTGTGCTGTATACAGCAATAGAGAAAGCAGATTTATTTTCTTACCTTTGTTATAAGATAACCTGCCCAAGTTGCTGACCATTCTGCAAAATTATAACCTAATTTGCTTAAGTAAATTGGCTTCTTCATCTTAGACCAATTTACAGCCTTTTGGTAACTCTTGTACCTGCAATTTTAAAATATCCATTTAATAAGAGTAATGTTTTTATTTATAATATACATATAAAATGCTATAATAAAATGCTATAATAAACAATAACAAATAAACAAAATTTCTTGACTGGAATCTTTAGAAACAGAATTAAGAAAACACTTTCAGTAGTCAACATCTTTTACTCTAAAGCTTCTTAAAATTAAACACAAAATAAAAATTCTCATAACATGTTAGGTTGTTAAGTATATTTCAAAGTGCTATTCAAATCTGTTTTAAGAAATGCAGTTTGATAAATATTTCAGTACTATGTTCTTGACAGGAAAAACCCAGAACATATATGAAAGGCAAGGAAGACCAAAAGTTTTTCTGAAAAGGCAAAGCTTATCACAGATGAGCATGACTGTCTTCATGAGGAAATAGAAAGGAATCAAATTAAGGCACAAACATAATTACATAGTTTGAAGTTTTCTTGACATTATTTTTATCATGACTTCAACAAAATGTAAAGTCAAATTAAAACTCTATAATAGGAGGAGCTCATTAAGGGTAGCAGTAATAGGATATTAATAGATTTGAGTACAGAGGAAAGAAAAAAGAAACAAAACCTTCAAACATCTTATAAGCCAATGCTCTAGGGACAAATAGGCAGATCTGGGCAAAGTATGAGCTTCTAACTTTGCCTGTTTCATTTATAGAGAATTACATTTAAGTAAGTGCTAATTCAGCTTTATGTAGAAAGACCTTACTTGAAATTTGTATCTATACATATCACTCTTCCCAGAAAAGTGACAATCACAAAACCAAATGAAGTCAATAGTAGCCAGGGGGGGTGGAAATCAAGTTGTCACATACCGTGTATTTAAGTGAGGTTCCAAGATCTCCTGCACATGCTCAGGAAACCTCCTCCAAAGCTTGGAGCCAGGGCAGTCAATGTTTGTCTCCCTACAGTCATAGATGGATAATAACTCCTGCAAAGGCAAGGTTTACATGACCATGTTAGCACAGAGAATTTTCACAACCACAGTAGTAACCAAACCTGGTGTATATGCTCTTAGAGGTCTTTTCCAGCCTTAGTGATTCTATGATAAGTAATGAGATAGAAGTTATGGAATGCTTAATTCAACTAACTGTTGATTTCCCAGATTGTCCAGTTGGTTGGACCACACTATCTCATATTCTTTGCGTCTGCCAATAAACCAGGACTACAAGTTAAGTCTGATTCCTCCTTGTCAAACCAGCAGCAAAGACCAGAGTCTGAAAATAAGGGTACACTCTCAGTTGCTTCTTAAAAGTGTAAGCAGAAACTATCTTAGGGATCCTTATTTCATTTCTTCCTGGGCAACCAGCACTAATTCTATGTCACTCTCAGGATTACTCCTTGAATCATTATGAATGGACTGTTAGTTACCTCTGAAACACCAGATGTCTTCTAAAATACTGTGACACAGAAGCAAACAAATCTATCTTTTATTTGACAGTTCCCCAGAATTTTAAGTGTACCTTCTAATTTAAAGCTGTACAGGATGAAGTTTCAATTACTTAAACATGTATCTCAAAATTTACATTTATTTTGCACAATTTTAAGTTCAGTGTTATAGAAATAACTTGTGATGAAAAAATAGGATCTATCATGTGTCTCACCTGAATTGCATATGCTGCAGAATCCTGAGCACGAACATTATCAGCATAAGCAAGGAATGCTCTGGTCAGTTCCATTAGTAATCCATAGGCAAAATTTGGATCTTCCACACCAGCCTCAAACACAAACAGAATGCCAGTTCTATTAAAACAGAGTAATAGCTGTGTCTTTAATCTCTAAATAATCACTTGTAATCTTAACTCTAAACTCTTTTAGGTGAGAAAGCAAGTACAGATTTTCAAAGGGTCTAAAGATAAGAGGTTCCCTACTCCCAGGGACTTGTGAACGACCCTTAATGCTAAACAAAACGCTACTGCAATGCTTCTTACCACAAATGTGAAATGTTTTCCTTGAGTTTCACTTGTTGAAAAATCGAGCCTGCCAGGATCTATGGCTCCCAGTTCACCTAAACATTCTCCACAAAGCAGTCGAGCTTGAGGATTTGCATCCTGGCAGCCAATGAGAAGTACAGTCACCAGCTGGGAGATGACTGGCTCCACAGTCTCACTGTCTGTTACATACTTGATCAATTTGTCCTAGGAAGTTGAAAAATAAAGATGAGTTATTCTACAACCATATTTATGGTAAATAATCATGGAAATTTCCAATCTGTAACTTACTCTTTCTTCCGATTTCATTTGCCCATGACTTTAGGTCAGTGATTCCAATCCTGCCTCAGTGTAACTACAGCCCCATTGCACTGAATTGCTTGTTGCCCTGGGAAGAACTAAACAAATGAAGGGGCCTTGGGCCTTAATTAATAATGCTGTCATGGCCAATAATGTATTTCATTATCATACACCTCTCTACTAAATTAATTTTCTTTCCTTGTCTTACACCAAGAACCTCTCTTTTTTTCTACATTATCTTTTTCACTTATTTGTCCCTTTTCTTCATATGTTCCAGAATTCCTCCAAATTTCTTTCATGCAGCTATTGTCACACCTTCTGGTTTTGCTGCCATTTGTATTCTTATTTGCCATGTCTTGGCCATTTCTTCACTCTCATATCCTAAAAAGCCCAGGATTTCAAGTCCTTTATTAAATGCCCATCATTTTAATTGGGTTTCCTTCCTTTTTTGTTTTGGCCCATCTTTTATTCCCCGGTTCCACATTTTGTCCAAATACAAAAAAAAAAAAGAAGATGTTTGTCATTGTTATGTTTAATGAAAACTGAAACCACAGCCAACATAACAGAGCAAATAGTTCCACAAGCTGTGGAACTAATTAGGTTTGATTTGCCTCAGTTATTTTGCTAAACCTCTAACTAAGCAAGACACAGCAGCATTTTGCTGACCTGAGCCACAAGAATTACAGATTGGCCAGGAATTTACACAATGACTGTTCTTTTAGCTAGAAGGGTTTTTTTAAATTTCTGACTAAAGAGTGTCCCACAATCTTTGAGGTACTAAGGGGACAGATTTATTATTTTTTTCTAACAGGTCACTCTTTGAGATAATAACCACACAAATCTGTAAAGCACTATCTTCAACTTGTACATGGCTATAAAATTTATTTGAATATGGATCAATGGATTCAAATTTTTGAGGGTGGAAGATAAAGAAGGAAGAGGAAAAAACTGAAGGTGTGAGGTGGTCAAACACAATATTACACACACATACAATGCTGGCTTTTACGTATTAGGCTCCTGATGCAAAAGCCATAAATGTTCTAACAGAGAATAAGCCCACACAATAGATTGCTAAAATGGACTCTTAGATATCTCTTTGCTCAGAGTTGAAAAAAAAGCAAATGTACCACATGCTGAATCAGCATGACAAAGATTTGGAAGATTTGAAAGTCCTCTTATATGGAGATGTCATGAAAAAGAACCCATGTCCCCCATTATGTGAAGAAACAGCTTAAAGAACTGAGAAGAGTAACACAGTTCATGGGAACAGCCTACAACAGTAAGGAGCTTTAAACTGTTGCTCCAGATGCTGATTTGATTTGTTTTTAATTCTGCTGAGTGATGTTTTCAATACCTGATTTCTATATAATGTTTCTTTCAGGCTGGTGAGTGCATGGATACGAACATCCACATTCTCGTGCTGAATGGCTCTCATGGACAGCTGCAGTGCTCTCTGCAAGTCGGTGCTTTTGGAGGATTCCTGAACAAGACAGGACATAAGAAGTTCAAGTTAAGCATAACAGGAATCTGATTAAGCAGCATCTCAAAAAACACAAGTGAGAACACATGGGAACAACTACTTTATTGCCTACATTCTCACCTATATCCATAAACCATTGTCTTTCTGCCTGTTTTTTAAAATGTTTTTCCCAAAAGGTGCTATATTTACACTTTTGGATAAATATAATGATGGTGTAAATAAAAATTATAAAATCAGAAGAAAATGCTTTGCTTTGAGTCTATCTAAAACCAAATTAATTTCTACTTTTTCATTCCCACAAAGTAACACCTACTTCCCATCTATTACCTAATCATTCTGAGGGCAAGCAACAGAAATGGACCACAGAGTACTGCTAAAAACAGACAAACTTTGCTCCCTGTGTTTGGAAAAAGGATCAAATGAAAAGTAGTAGCTTTTCTTATAACACAGTCATTGCCATAGCTAATGCTGCTGACTTTTAACCTTCTAATCCCTTAAGTCTCACAAAAAGATGAAAAGTTTGTGTTCAGGAGATGCTACAGAAACAAGAATGTTGAATATGAGTATATTCCATTCCTAAAGAAGAATCAGAACTTGCTTCAAACTATTCCTGTGATACACAAAACCTCTTTTGTGGTGGAAGCAGATAAATACTATTTCCATTTAGCAATAAACTTTAAATGTTTTCCTCAGTTGTCATGAATTCATTTGATGCATTCAAACCAAGCAACTAAATAAAAGAAGCTGTACCTTTCTGTATTCCTGAAGGACAACCTGAATTTCTTTTAGTTCAGGAAGGTCAGGCAGAAAATATATTTCATGTAGAAAGTCTCGTACTGCATCCCTAATAGTTACCAAAAATATTGCAAAGAATATAGCAAACATTAGTTGGATCAGAAAATTATTAAAAGACCCATCCAAAGAAAGCAATGAAGAAACCTCTTTCAATTTTGCTACTATGCCCTCAGACAAGAACTTTATTATTCCTATTGCCAACTTTTGTTTTGAAAACTGTTGGTATGATAGAATGCAAAAAAAAAGAAAGCCCAACAAAAGTAATCAAGATAATAACTATCAACATTCCTGCCAGAAAAAACCCACACATACTTTTAAGCTATAAAATATAAGATGAAAAAGAATTAACATTATCTTCAAAAGGTTTAGTCAAAAAAATTATTTTTTATTAAACCTTAATTTTATTTTCAGTTGGCATGACCACCTGAAGAGAATGTATGAAATCTTACTCAACATTATAATCCATCCACTTCATAATTATAACTCTAATTATTGAAGAAAACAAAGAATTCATTTCCTCCCCATTTCCAACTCTCTACACTTCTCTCTAGCTCAGAGCAAATGTGAGCAATCATCATTATTCTGTAGAGGGAAGTGATTTTCCATCCCAGCAGAAAAAACACAGACTCAAGGAAACCTGGCAGGGTTAAGTGTCTGACTGGGTTGTAACTTTGCCACAGCATCATGTATTTTTATAAGGACAATATAAAACCACCTTTTCAGATGAGGCTATTGCTTGCCAGATTTCAAGATCTAAACACATTTTAGAGAAGTGCAAATGTATAGAAAGTTGCACTATTTAGCAGAAAAACAGTTTTCTCATCTCGGTGCTGGACAACTTAAATTTAGGGTTATCTCCATTCCTGCAACAGGATTTAATCCATATAGCTGAAAATATTTTGAATTGTACCTGTTCTCAACTATGAGGAAGTGGAATATTGCTGTAGTTTCCTTGGGTTGGATATGAATAAGGGGCAATAACACCACAATCACATGGCTAAGCAAGGAGCCAAGGTATGAATGGTCCAGACTTCGAACAAAACAATCCCAGGCTCTAAACAAGAAAAGACAACAAAACAACAGTAATCAATGGTTCTTCTCTGCATAAGACATTTTAGGTGAGTCAAGAAATGCATTTTAAGCTGTTTCAGCTCTGTGGTTTAGATTATTGTCCAGAACAAAACAAACCAGTATATTGAAGGACAGAAACAGCAGGTATGCCACTGCTTTGGTACACCATCAGTTCACCTGCAACACAGTTCTGGAAAGTCATCCTTGTATCTCAGAGCTGTTCTCAGTGTAGTCATCATCTTCACTCTAACTGAACTCACGTGTTTGGGCCCCATGAGCTTCATTAAAGACCTAAGACTATTTAAAGCCTAGACATAGAGAAAAGGCATTTTAGTGTATTAGATACTCAGGAAAACATGTACAAGCCATATTTTCTAAAAAAATCAGGCTACCTCTGTTTAAGAAATCATGCTGTATAAGACATCAAAATCAGTTTGATGTTTCAGTATAGGATTTGGGTTTAGAAAAAAAAGAGAATGAAAGGGAATCTCTAACGACAGAATTGTAACAAGAAACCATGTTATTTAGGCTATTGACAAATTGATGAGGGAAGAACTGTGGACACTAAAGGGGTTAGTTATTATAGATGTCTGTTCTAAGACAAGATTGACTATATATCCAAAGCTGAAAAGAGCAGGCCTAGGAAATAGAGAGAAAATAAATAAACTTGCATTTAAGAAAAGAAATAAGCCCAAACCCAACAAAGCAAAGCAACAAAACACCAACAGATTTGACATACAATTTCTAGCAGAAGTGATTGCAAGTGTCAGGAACAGGTAATAGCTCAGTTGTCACTGACAGAAGAGAAATACTGAGACGCAGGAGATATTTCAGTCCCAGTAACACTACCCCTAACAAGGCAGTACAATGTCCAGCACGACAGATCAGTAACATGGGAATAAACCTGAGCTTGAGGAAAGGTCATGCAAGGGGAAACTCACTAAGAACAAAAAACAGAACAAGAAAAGATAGAAATAATAGCAGGTGCAGCAAAAGAAATGCTATACAAATTAGGAAATTCATAACGTGTGAAGACATGGGGCTATGAAAATGAGAGCATCTCAATATGAATATCTGAGAAGCAAAAAACCACCAGAGAAAATGCAATCTATCAATATAAAGGTTATATCCACTCTAGCACTGAAAATTTCCTGCAGAAATCACCTGCACTACCTCTGTGAGGTGGCTACAAGCCTGGTCCTGTGCTTAGAAGCACTGCCTCAGCAAAATTTTCACACTTTGTCTCAAGCTGTGAGCTCTACTTTCTCTAAATTACTGTAAAGCTTAAAGGAGCTGTTCTGTGAGAAGCAAAACTAATAAAGTCCAGTTTCTCTTGGATTTGCATCTTATTTTACCTTTGCCCTTTGATGCCTTATATAACCCTGTTCCCTGCAGTAACTCCAGCTTTCTCCAGTATTCCCTCATCCTTTCAACTGTTGTTTGTTTCACACATTAAAAATAACACACTTATCCTCCTCTGTAATTCCTCATTGACTGACTTGTTACATATACCATGTCTGACTGAAATATGTACATTATCTGACCATTAAAGAAACAAAACAAAAAGTAACAGCATCAGTTTTAAAGAATCATATTGGAACTTCAGTATCATTGAGACTTCAGTGACAGTTGCATGACACACAAGTAAGTCTGGAATATCAAAATAGCCCTTGCTTATTTTTGTTTTAATATTAAAAATTAATTTTACACACCATTTTTTTATCTTCAATGCCAACACTGGAACTCAGTAACTGCATGTTAAAAAAAGCCAAGATACCAAGCAATTTAGGTTGCAGATAATCAGCCTGTGGAGGAAAAAAAAAATAGGGTAAAAAACCCAAATAGTCTTACTATTAACCCATTCCTAAGCTTAAGAAATTAAAAAGTAGGTATGAAATGCTAATTCTGAAAGACAAATGAGAAGAATCCCAAATACATACACTGCTACTTAAATAGCAGTGTTAATGACAGACATCCCTATTAGGCTGTGGGGTTTGTTGTTTTCATAGTAACTTGGAAATTGCATGTGTGTGTTGTGGGTTTGTTTGGGCACTGTTTGTTTTGATTTGGTTTTATGCATACTTGGTATGTATCTCCCTATTCCAGGAACACTTAATACGAAATGCCAGCCTTTTTGTCTTGAATAATGCCAAAATGTCTTCACTCTCACAATGGACAAAAAGAAACAATTATTGAACAAAACTGAACCAGAACATTTTGATGTCCTTACCATCTGTTCAGGTGATGTTATTTCTCTGGGTCCCCGATAGGGATCATCATGAGAGGCAAAAGAAGCCAATATTGACAGGCCATTGAAGACTTGCTGGTAGTGCTCTCCTATGCGCAGCAGTAACTCATTGTGCAGCCCCTGGTAGTCCTGCCTCAGCAAGCTGCCCAGTTCTATCTCAGTCTCATTCTATAATCAAACAGCAAACAGAAACCAAGTCTTCATTTAATCACAATGAAATTAGCACACTGAGAAACAGGAGGCATTGGGCTCTGGTTGATTTATTATGGAAACCAAAGAAAAAGCTTCCATTCAGCAAAATGTCAGAGAAACCAGGTTTTTAGAATTTATCAAGTTCATAAAGTATCTTATAACCATTCCTCAGAGCCAATGGAACTGATTATAAATAACAAGAACAAAATTTCTGCATATACAATGTCCTACTCTATGCTTTGCAATACCTTAACTTAAATAAAGCAGAAAGGTCACTCTGCATCAATTGCTGCTCCTCACCTGCAGGTAGAAGAGAGCAAATGCCAGTTTACCTTGAGGTAGTGAAGTGCCCGCTCAAGCTCATCCTTGGTGCAGGAACAGACCAAGTGAGAGAAGATATATTTGAAGTTGTTGATTAAAATCTCTCTTCGGTTGACATTCAGTTGTTTTGCAATGGTTCGGATCAGTGTGGAGGCTGCAGGACTGGCCTTGGCTGCAAGGTCAGGAAGCAGAACCTGCAGGGTCCGCTGGCAAATTAAGAACAGCAGTTAGTGGAAAAAAAATAAACAAAAAAACCCTCCAAAACCCCAGGATTAAGCTTTGTTCCATTTGTGTCAGCACCACAACACACATCTGTGGTCATAAGTATGACCATAGGTATTAATAAAGAACTTTAATGAGATGGAAATACCGAGTAAAAATGCAGACAGAACTAATTACTTCAGGAGCTGCTTCACCTAATCAATACTAAGAAACAAGTAAGCAAGAAGTGAGCTGGCATTTTTTGTGTCCATTCAGATTCTCCACATATGGAAATCTTAGAAAACCCCAAAACAAAACAAAAAACCAACATGCCCACATAAAACATGTACACGTATTCCCCCAACCTACCATTCAACTAGAACACTGCTTAGTAACAGTCGTGCATTTCTCATCTATTAACAAGCAAAATACAAGTATGATTATGAAGCTACTTAGTCTTCCAGTAAAACAGATATCTAACCAGATCAGAAAGAGCAGAATCCACAGAACAGGAGTTTTCCTCATTTGAAACAAGAAAGCTGGCACCATGCAAAAATCACACCTTACAAAGGATCCCTCCAAGAGCACCAGATCACTAATACAGATATACTTAATGAGTATTCTAGATCTTTGCTCATTATCTGCCACACTTGAATTAGCATTATGGCCATCCCTCTAACTCCTTGATAAAACTGATCCTCTGTATTTCAGCTCCCAGTTGCAGCAATCACAAAGTAGTCTATTTTATAACAAACAACAGTAACTAGAGAAAAAAAAACCAGATCTTTGACAATCACAGAAAAATTGTGGATTAAAATAGAAGTTCACAAGCACACAGACAAAATATCAAAAATAGAAAGGACTGACCAACTTACCGAGAGAAAGCGATTTAGATCTGGAAAATCAAACACACTGGCAATCTCAGTTAACATGTCCAGAGCCATTTCTCTCTGGTGATCAGCTGTTTGTTTCTGCAGCTCATTGCCCTGGCATGGAGAACCCAACACCACCATCTGGCTGGAGTGCAGGGATTCCACTAGAAACTAAGCATGAAGAAATAGATATTTAGTATTATTTTTCCCTTGTTTGCTCCCTAAAACTAAACAGAGGAGTTTTACTCCTCTTTTTATATATCTGGTTTTCTCTCTCATTTATGGTGCAGAAATCTATGATTATTACTTTGCAACAGAATTGGACTATCATCCACTTAATAATTACATTCAGTTTTGCAACCCTGGATTCAAATATTGCATTATTTAAAAAAAAATTCCAAATTAGAAAAGTTTGCTTTTGACAATTTTTTTTTTAAACAGAACTTTTGTCTTTAGGTAATGGGTAGAACAAAAAACCCAAATCAATCATGTCAGAATTATGCCTGTAAAATGCTGACTTCAATTCCAATTTTAAATCATAGCGTCTTGCAGCAATAGAACTACATAATGCAAGAAACCATACAGACCCTCTATTTCGGAATGACAGCACCTAGGGAATAAAACAGAGAAGCAATATTGTCGAGGGAAGATCAAGACAAAGTCAAAGATTTCCCATTCCTTCCTGAATATTTGTAGGGGCTTTTTTTCTTGAAATCATCTTCCTCATCCTATGAGATTTCACCTTGTAAAAATACTGCAGCTTTTACCTTTAATACTATTTTCAAAATACACACAAAGAACCTAAACACATGCCTTTCTAAACCACCAACTTTTTACCTGGCAGATGGGCTTCTTGTACTGACTGAAGAAAGCCTGCAGTTTGACAGCCTTGGCTGCTGCCAGGGCGCGGATTTCTGTGTACGCTGCTCCGGCCACGGCAGCCGACTTGGACAGCAAACAGTGCAACAAATGCAAGAGGGCAAATGGTACCAACTCTCCTTTTGATGCCCTTACAAAGCAAGCAGAAGAAAAAGAAATATGCAAAATACCTCTTCATTGTATTTGCAAGGCTTATCTGCGCCTCCTGTGACAGGGCAGAAGAAATTGAGGAACAGTCCCTATGAATCAACAGCTCTGTACAGTTGCAGCAGGCTCTGGACAAAGGCTGACTTCAAAATCAGTAATTTAATCTTACACTTGAACAAAAGGTTACTTTGCACCACAAACTGACGTGACTGGGCAATTTTCAAGACACTATCAAAAATACCTTCCAATATCTCCTGTTGTGAGAATCAAGGTGTCTTTAAGCTCATTATTTCTTGATAATTTGGCATTTGTATAGGCTTCTTTCATTCTTGAAACAAACAGCTGGTACACATGAAAAAAACCAAAAAAATAATTTTAGTGTTTGACATTAGTGAAACAAGACACACAAACTCAAAAACCCAAAAATAAATATGAATTCACCTCTTTTATGAATCCTTCCTCAGAGTCTAAGGATTCTAGTATGTTCTTTATGCAGTCACTGAAAGCCACTCTTACATCTTTGTCTGGATCTTCCATTAGATTTAATAAAGACCCAACAAGAATCTTCACACTGGACTCATCAGTGTTAAAATCCAGATGTTTGCAAAGATGAGGTATATTTTTTATAAATGCTGGGTAGTGTGGTTGGAGGAGGAAAGGAAAATATATTTTTAATACTTTTTCAAAATCTATTGAAGTGCACAAAACAGTGATGCAAGCGAGCCATAAAGCACACTATACTTTTTTTAATCAAAAGAGTAAACACTGTAAAACAGAAAAGCTATTTAAAATTCAGATTTTATCAATTATTACAGCTCTAGATATAGTCATAGACCAAAATTAAGCCAAGGTAGTTTAAAAGAATATTAATGACAGTATTAAACATTAGCAGTGATATCAACTGAAATACAACGCTTCAAGTTATAGCTATAAAAAACCCAATACAGAATAAAAGGAATGGAGAAAGGTACAGAAACAGTGACTTAGTACCTCATATGGAAGTATAAAATGTTAATAAAGGTAAAGCCACATACCTAGCTTTACTGAACTGGGTGCTTTACTCTCAAGGAGAACAAGAAATGGCTGGAAAACACAGGCTTGCACAGAACAAGTTTTTCCATGAGTAGAAGTCACAGTGAGGCTGCTACACAGAATATCATGAGTAATATGTTTGATAGCAGAGTCTGCCAAGGAGGGTTGTACACAGAATGTACCAGAAAGACAGCAAGATAATTTCCCCACTATAGCAGCACAAGCCTCCTTGACCAGCTCAGACTCATCTTTGATTTGATTTCTGAAAGGGAAACAAAAATGAAATTATTTTAGTAGATCATTTACATAGAAATTTGTTTTTCTACACTGTCTAAATTCTCTAACTATACTGACAGTACTATCAGGAAAATTTAAGGATCTGTCTCACTAAATTATCTTTGTCCTTTTCAGAGTACCCTCACGTTCTGTTAAATATCTGAAGTAGCACTGGGCATGGTGAGTCTGGCAGGTCATACAGAAACTGAACACAAAAGGACAGAAGACACCAAGACATATATACAAAAGGTAAAGAAACTGGAAAAATTGTAAGAGACATATGGACGAATATGGCATAGATTTCACTGACAAAGACAGCTCCTTTCTCCTCCTTAATTTAAATGAGGCCCTCTAGCCAGGGAAGGAACTTGCATACTGACATGGTAATTGAACACTGTTCTGTCATATAGACATCACATACACCTATACTGTTGATATTTTATGATTTCTGTAATTGAGATCTAACAAATTCTGGATTTAATAGAAATTAACTTTTCTTTTGGTGCTTGTACTATATTTCATAGTTGTCTGGTTTTCTTCTTGCCCAAACCCAGAAAAGCAGTATCAATACTTACAAAAGTGCTTTGGGAATCGTGCTGCAGGACTGCACACTTGTGGGATGAAGCAGAAGAGAGAATCCTTTCACACAAGTAGCCCGAATTACTTCATGGGGACTTTGTAGTGCCCAATGATAAATGGATTTTCTCCAATCCAGATGAATGTTTCTTGGGAAGAGAGACAGAAGGAGCACACAGTATGACTGAGTTCGGAGTGCTAAAGGGAAAAAATAAAGCAAACAATTACTTGATTTAAACTTTTAATACCATCAATCACCATAAGAGGGCAAAGAAAATAATTTTGCTTTAGAAAAATCATTCCAAAGTGATATTAGGTTTTACATACTTTAACATACTTACAGAAACTCTGTGCAGTTTTTTGACTCAAAACTAAAGGATCAAACCCAAACATAGATGGCTTAAAACAAGAATCATCAGGATGGCTGTAAATCCAGGGCAGAGACAGCAATGCACATAAGTTATCAAGAGTCTGATCACTCAGTGGAGTTTTCACTAGGGGAAAAAAAGAAAAAACCACAACAAAAATATACTTTTTCAGCACTGTATAGTTTATAAAACATTTTATGTTCTTAATTTGCTACAAAATGTTACTTTTTCTATCAACGAAGACTAGTATCACTATTCCCACATGTTGATATCCTACATTTTAGACATGTAATAATAAATCTTGTAGTGCTACATCAAAATAACCTAAAAACCTCATTAAAAAGCTGACAGAACGTAATACATGAGCAGCAGAATGAAGTTGGGTATTTCTGGATTTGTGTGAAGACTCTCAGGTGGACTCTGGGATATCTAAAAAGCTAAACTGAAAATAACTCTACAGTCTTAGTCTGTCCTCCATCCTACACCCTGGTTACTTTTTTAAAAAAACATGCAAGTATTTTATATTTTTGGTACAATTCCTGCATGCCACATTGCTGAATCTGGTCACAAGCTTTGAAATTGAGTGGAACTAAGATAATAAGGCATGCTGCCTCTGTGTGTTTTGAAAAGAAAACTGCCTGAAGTTTGTTCCTTTCTTATGTATTTTCACTATCCTCGTTTACTCTCTTGGTCAGATAAAAATCAATAGAAGTACAGACAAAGAGAAGTAAAACATGTTCAAAAAGGAATGCAAATTAAGCTCCCTAAAAGAGAATAATGTTATTTTTTTACTTTATTTAGCTTTTTTTTTACAAGACTTTGAATACTGGCACAAGATCTAGAATTTCAGTACCTCTGCCACAACAGACTAACACAGTCAGATGCATGCCTAATTCACAAATACAGTAAAAGACATGTTACTTTAAAGGATTTCTCACCTTGTGCATACAGCAAGGCATCAAAGATTTTCACTATTCTGTCAATCACTTGTTCTAGATTAACAATCTGTGTAGCAGCCTCTAACAGGTTTCTGCAGACTTTCACTACTCTTGTGATAAAATCAGAGGAAATCCACTTGAACTGTGTATTCACCACTGAATCTGAGCAGCTTGGAGCAGTCTTACACATGCCAGAGTTACATGGATGATCTATACTGTTAAAACAGAAATCACATCATCAATTCAACACATTCTAAACATTTAATATTGTACTGCTTGCAAGCAAAGTTATTATGGAAGTGTATTTCTTTGAAATATAGAGGACTTATCCAACACTTATGCTGATACATGGACAAGCATTAAAGTAATCTACGCCAATCTTAAGGACAGCTACAAGAAAGTGTTGGTCTCACAGTTTCTCCTTGGTCCCTTTACCTGGCAGAATTTGTTGGGGGAGAACAATGAACTATGCCCAGAGCAGCCAGTCGCAGAACCACAGCAATCCCTTCCACAGTCTGGAGAACATCCACTGGCAGAACATCTTTCTCAAGGATGGATATTAAGGATGCAGCTTTCTCAGTGATGGCATTCCAGAGAGAGCTCTTCAGTTTCATGTTCACAGGGCTACGTCTGTAATTTGACCATATTAATTGTTTTCCAACACATACTTCTTTTCAGAAAAGATAAATCATCATAATAAAACCAGTGCTAAACCATGTTTGATACAGGATTAGGAATATACCAAATGAAGCTTTAGCTTAAATGTGCTCTTTGGGAGGAACAGAGACTAACTCTGAATTTAAGTATGACTCAAATCAGACTTATCTGAAAGGCTATAAAGCCATAACTCTACAATCCTTGAAAGGTCTTGGTGACCATAAAAAGCCAAACACTTACACTCATCTTTGAGAAAGGCAAAACAAAGAGGATCCAAGGAATCCTCTAGCCCTGTTAGCCTAACCTCAGTCCCGGGGAAGGTTATGGAAAAAGTCTTCCCTGAACTCATTTCTACCTGCATGAGGGACAGGAAGGTGACTGTAAATGGCCATTACAAATTTACCAAGGGCAAATCCTGCCCTCGATTTCTTTCCACACTGAGAGAGGCAGCTCTGTGGAGAAAAGGAGAGCTGTTATTTCAGAAGACTTCAACTGGCTACAAAACTAGGCCAGCAAGAACTTCATGAAGGTCCACAGGACAAGTCCTGCAACTGACACAAAATCCCTGATGGAACAGAACGGGCTGAGGGCTGACTGACTGTACAGGAGCTCTGCAGAAAGTGACCTGGTGGACTGGTGGAAAAGTTGAACTTCAGCAGTGTGACCTTGTTGCAAAGGTCATACTGGGCTGTACTCAAGAGTGAAGGCTGATCATGAGCCCACAGCTGGAGTACAGCATGAAGCCAGTTTTGAGTGCCTAAATACAAGAAAGATCAACAGCTGGAGCAAGTCCAAGAAAATCAGGGAGCTGAAGCACAGCACAAGCAGAGGCTGAGAGAACTGGCTTTGTTTACCTGTTCTCAACTTGACTCAACTAGATCTGCTTTAAGTACATCCAGCTTAACAGCACAGCCACACACATGATTCTGTCACTTTGTATGGATGTTCTCAGCTTTTCTGTTCTCAGTAGGTAAAAATGAAAATAATTTCCACTGAATATATTAAAAATACAGTCTCTTTAACTAAAGTTTGGCTTAAAAATCACTGTAGATTTTGATCCTTCAAAATATCACTTGGATTTTTTTCCCCAGCAGATATTTCAATCTGGCTGCTAAGAATAGACTGCCTCAAAAAGTTTTTATTTATTATTCAAGAGCCAAACTACTATAAAGGTACTTATTGAGTAAGTGTCATACATTGAAGGGGTAGGTGATCTCCTTGGATGCTTTGTGGGGAGGCTTAGTCGTCGCCTTTTCTCTGGAACTTCATCACTGCTGCTGCTCCACCCATCAGTGTCAGAAGTCTCTTGTTGGTTCTCATGAAGCTCCTGAAAGATTTCTTCTGTTTGTGTTTTTAACACCGTATAAAGTGGACTCACCAGATACTGGGATGGACAAACAACAGAGGTACCATGATGTATGTTCTGCCTTACTTCCCAGAGATGTGCTATTATTGCTTCTGACTTAAAATGGAAAATTTCAAAATATTATGGTAACAAAGTTCTTAAAAACCTTTCTGTCCAAAAACTTAATTATAAGATGAAAGCTCTCATAAGCAATGAAGTTTCCTGTGTTACTAGCAGAGAGGATGCAGCTTGTACAGCTGTTTCCCAGTTCCTGCCATAATACCTTGCTACCAAAGCCATCAGGGCAGACACACAAAGTTTAAGAGACAACAGATACAATGAGTTTAAGAGACAACAGATACAATGAGTTTAAGAGACAACAGATACAATGAGTTTAAGAGACAACAGATACAATGAGTTTAAGAGACAACAGATACAATGAGTTTAAGAGACAACAGATACAATACACACATGAATGCATAGAGTAGAGGGAACATTCAGCACATCAACACCTTTCTGTCTACCTGTCCCTAACAAACATGATAAAAGCATATGGCTAGAAAGTAAGAACTCAGAAGAATGGAAATTACTAATAAAATATGAGTGTACTCTGGGCCTTACTCCCATTTTATACTTTTATGATGTTATTTATGATTATAAACAGTTCTGCCTGCATAACTTATCAACAGTTTAATACATCTAAAAAACATAAGAGTCCAGTTACATTCAACTGATCAAAGAACTCTGACCTGTACAAACATATGAAACAGTTAAAAACCAAGGAGTATTAACCTAAATATGCAACTAAAAATAGCATTTCCTGAATTTTCTTCTTTGTATAGGTTTTTGTATCTGATCTATTCACACAACAGATACCGTTTTTAAAATTAACCTACCTCTTGTTCCTCCTGAGTTCCAACCACATTCACAAAAATCCCACATATGGTACTGATATGGGCTTTTCTTACTTGTAAGGCAGATTCATAGCCAGTTGGAATGAACTCCAGAAAATACTGCAGTATATGGCAAAAAGTAGTTTTCAGCTTTTCAGACTGAAGACACCTAAACACATCCCCTTCAAACAGTGCACAGAGCTTCTCCAGCAGCATATTGAAGTAGACAGGTTCAATCTTTTTGTAAGAATCTGCTTCAAAAGGCAACAATGTCCTCACTAACAGTAAGAGTGGTTCTCCAAAGAGTTCTGATTCCTCAGTATCCATTTCAAGGGCTGACTGCAGAATTTCAAAAAAGACTGTGAAGAAAACACTGGCCAGTTGTTCTGGAGGTCCTCCTAAATGAATTAACTTCACCAGAAACTTCATTGCCAAAGTTTTAACTTTTGGACTGCCATACTCCAACAGGGAGCAGCCTATCCCCCAGAGAATAATATCTTGTCTGACAAAAAACACATCTGCAACAATATCTGTCAGGATAGACATTAATATAACCTCCAAACATTCTACATTGGGCATACCCATCAGCTCTAACGGTGCCAATCTTAAATATCCCACTTTGTCACTTATACTGCTTGAAAATCTCTTTACAGTCACTGGCCAGATCAGTCCATTTCCCCTGGGATGTTTCTGTGCATCTCTTTCGTGCAAGATGATTAAGTCTTGGAAAAGCTGCAGCAAGTCTTTAGTTAGTACTTCAAAAATGGAGCAACTCTTCATTTTAAACAGAAAAAGTAAAGAGCAAATGACATCACAAATGTTCTTGTGCAATGTGTTGCAGTTTGGAGTTGCAGCAATTCGTAGAAGCCTTGTTATGATCCAGTTACTAAATTCTAGGACAATAAAAGAGAAACAGCAACCGGAAAATTATTAAGATAAAACCTACAGTCTCCTAATGAGCACCTCCCTGAGAGCATATTGCTTATCAGTAAAACAAAGGGAAACTTGAGATAAATGCATGTAGGCCTAGTAAACAGAGCATTCAGCAGGACATTTATTCAGCAGATCCCATTGAAAAACAGGAAAAGAGGAGGGAGCAGCACACGGGGGTTGGGGTGGGAATGGAAGACACACATTTTCACTGGGTGGTACCAGCCATTTTCCTCTGCCTAAAAAAACCCCTCAGGCAATGAGTACAGCATTTCTCATCAACATGAGCCAGGTAATACCACTATGCAACGGGAATGAATAACATCAAAATCTGTCCCAATAAACTGCCATTATCACAAGTGCAAATCCATTCACGATATTCTAAGTCTAATCATCATATTCTCTTATAAATTTGTAACAAATTTCCACACCTGCCTCTTTCCCATTTCTGTTCTCTTGGATGACATCCACAACTTTAAGTCTTGAAAATACCAAGCTTCAACATAACATTTTCAACAAACTCACCAATGCAACTGCATTCTGTTTCCTCCTGATTTCCATCCACATTTACAAACATAAGGGGGGAAGATTTCATGATATATTGAATAAAATCAAGCAACATTACAGAACTTGGCTGCGAATCTGATTTCTTAATGAGTTCCAAAGCAACTTCAAAAAGAAAAAGCAGACAACAATATTTGAATTAGCATGGTAATAAATCAACTTCACAAATTTTGTTCACACCTAATGAGGATATTTTTATATATATAAAACACTATGATATGATTTTGAACCTCCCAAATTATTTATTTATTGAGAGTATGCTTTTTTAATCCATGAAGATGATTTTGTGCATATGTACAACGCTCTGTGTGACTCCAAACTGCCTGAAGAGAAATATAAATTCCTCATTAAATATTATTAACACCACATGCACTAACATTCAGTTAACATCCTATCCAACTGTGTGATGAGTGAACAACAGCAAATACCTAACATTTCCCCAGGTTTATAGTCCTAGTAGAGAAACAACTCTGAGAATTGTTCTAAATCTTCAGGAAATACAAGTTTTTAAATGGTAAATCCAGCTTACTGAAACAGGAAGTTTAACAAAACACTAAACATATCTAATGCTGCTCCTTTGAAACAGGTATCTGAATCCCATTGAATGCCACAGGGTTAGCTAGCACAAGAAGGAAACTATCTGAGATTCAGACAGCAGTTACCCAGAAAATTGATATGGCAATGATAAAATACAACACTTATGTATTCAGAGTAGTATATAAAGCAGATTGGATTTTTATTTTTACAGCCTTTCCTTTCAGTACTGTAAAAGAATTAATGAATGCATCACCTACAGAGTAACACGGGTATGAATTGATCAGTTCACTAGACAAAGTATCAGTCTTACTGAGACAGCTACAAGAAAATTATAGCTTGGAAAGAGTAAGTTACCCTTACTCTGATTCTCTTAAATGCAAGTGTACAGATAATTGAAATGATACTTCAATAGTGTATGTATTTCATAATTATCAAAATGTCGGTGAAATATTGTAATAATTGGAACCTTAACATTATTTAGAGAGTACTAAAATAAGGCTTTGTTAGAATTCTAATATTAAAAATAAAGCTGTTTACATCAAAGTATTTCAATTCTGAAAGACACGTGATTATTAAGAATTGCAAGCTATATTATTCATTAACAATCACAGTACATGATACTCCTGCTTTTCAGTGTTTCCAGCACCTGTATTCATACAAGCCTGCACTGCATTTCCCCTCTCCTTTTTTTGGGGGTGTGTATGTGCGTGTGTTTAGGGTTTTTTTCACTTAGGTAACTTCACATCATAACAGAAAATACAGAATTTATTACAAAAATAAGTCACAAAGGGTATTGTATTCAACAAAATCTTTCTGAGAATGAGAGTTGTAACTTGTATTTTTGGCAGGAATTACTTAAAGCATAAAGCAGATAATTTTAAAAGACAGGGATGTAATGCTTACCAACATCTACATCTGTAAGAATTCTGTCAACAAACTGGCAGAGGATTTGTCTTGGTTTCTGCACAACTGTGTTGTACTCTTCTGGGCTAGCACTAAAATTAAAAATACAATATTTTGATGTTATCAATTTTAAAGTATCAAGTAATTATTTGAAGTCTTTCTCAACAACACAATATTAAACACTGATTTTTTTTTTCTTCTAGAAGTCTTCTAAAGGAAACACAAATTGATTTCTTGGTGTTTTTTTTTTTTTAATTTTCTTGTTTTAGTGACCAGCCTGTCACTCCTTCTCTTTAGTCTTCAGAAGTACAAAAGTTTTATAATGACCTGAAGTGCCTTTAGTTATGTAATTATGTTTGATATATATTAAATCCACATCTAACAAACCAAAGGATTTATCCCCATGCTACTACCATGGAAGAAACCAGATTTGGTGCCGAAAAAAAGCAAGATTAAGAACCTGTTTCACTTTTTGAACTAACCAGAATTATTCAACTGACCAGGTACAGATGACCGGGTAAGAAGTAGCAGGGACTGCGCAGGGGACTGAGAAGGCAGTCAGCTCTTGTCAGGTCACATCTCCAACATATAGTTATGCCTTAACATCAGCCCCCTGACTAATATAGAACAAAGCTGCGCATTTCGCGTTGACACTAAAACTTCAGAGCCAGACATGTCCCAGGTCGTTTGATTCACAGTGAGCGCACACAAACCCTCGCAGGTGGCGGGACAGGGGACCAGTTGAGGGGCAGGCGCGGGCCCGGCCCCGGGACACCCCGCACAGCAGCGGGGTAGGAACCTCCTCCTCCTCCTCCTCCTCGCCCTCCCCTGCCCCGCAGCCCCGCACACACACACGGCCCGTCCTACCCGGCGAGCTCCCGCAGCGCGGGGATCATGGAGGCCATGCCCAGGCCCTGCTCCGCCATCGCTGCGCTTTGAATCGGGCGGCGCTCCGCGGGGCGGGCACTGCGGGACGGCGGCCGGCACGGCACAAACCTCCCCCGCTCCCGGAGCCGCTCGGCTTTAACCCCTTCGTCACCGCACACGGTCGCTCAGGGTTCCCGCGGGCTCCGCGCAGCCCCGGCGGGGCTCTGCAGGAACGGGGAGCGCCCGCCGGGGGCCGAGCGCACCCCGCCCAGCCGGGGCACTGAGGGGCCGCCGGCAATGACAGCCACAGCCCGGCCACGACGGACGGGGGCTCCGGGGGACTGGAGGGGAGAAGCGCCGCAGTGCTGAGGGGGGCTGAGAGCGAGGAAGGGAGGGGCGGCGAAGAAGAAACTTCAAAGCAGGCTGAGGAGGCGCCTCTGCACGGCTCGGTGCAGCTCCCGGCCCGCCCCCGCTGGGCGCACCTGGGTATCAGGTGCGGGACAGCCCCGCGGGGACCGGCCCCGAGCGACCCCCGCCCCGGCCCGCCCCTGCCATCGCCCCGCCCGCCCGGCCCGGCCCGGCCCGGCCCGGCCCCCGCGCCAACAGCAGCAGGTGGCGGCGGCGGCGCTGCGGGGACAGTGCGGGGACTTTGCGGGACATTGCGGCCGCCGGCCAGGTGGGCAGCGAGCGGGGCGCGGGGGTCGCTCCCCGGCTGTTCCCCCGAGCCGTGTGCGGGGCGAGCGGGGCGCGGAGCAGCGGGAGGGCGCGCTGGGCAGGTGCGGGCTCAGCGCTCCGCCCCGCAGGTAGCGGTGCGTAACCAGCCTTTAAAACACTACTGGTTTTCTGGTTTATTACTGTTACTTTTTCTTTTTACCACTTGTTGCGTTCTGTTCATGTTTCTTTCACGAAACGTTTAAATGTGTGAAGTTCGGACGGTGCCGGTGAAGCCGCGGGAGCAGCGCGGGGCGCAGGGAGCGGCGGGCGCGGCCCCGGGCGGTGCCGGTGACCCGCGTGTGCCCCACCTGGGCAGCGAGGCTGCGACAGAGCGGGGTAAACAGGGTAAAATACGGGGCTTGTGTGCGGGGAGGAACAGCAGAGAGAGTGTGCGAGTGGACACTGAGCTCTGAGCTTTGTTTTTGTCATTAGGAGCTACGGCTCGTTCTGCATTTGTTTATGAAGTTTGCTTAGTGTTGTTTCTGGGCTGAAATAAAATCCTCTCGGAGGCTTCTAATTCTGTTGCCTGTTTCCACTGTACTAGGGCTGTGTCTTGTGCATGTAAAACAGCCCACAAGGAGCGTGCGTGTGTGTTTCAATTACTGAACCATGTCAAGTGGATACTTTAAGGGAACCTGTTACTAATTGTTCGTAGATGAATATTTTTGTCCTATGAAATGTACGTATGTCATTTCATTAAAATTCTACTGGCTTTTTAAAGGCTGGTAACTTGACAAGAACCTGAAGTACTTCGAGAAACTTCACGAAACATAACCGGGTTTATCTTAGTTTGTTTTTCAGTAGATATTGCAATGTATTATACCAGCTGACTTTATAAAATGCTAGTCTTTCAACAGTCGTTCCTAGAAAGAAAGCAAGAACCATCTAGGTCTATATGTTCTGTCAAGTAGAACTTTAACAGTCCAGGAAGACTAAGTACGTCTGGGTTTTGTTATCGATGTTATTTTGAACACGAAATTTTATACGTAGTTTCAATTTAAAATATTGTGAAAACAACACTGAGTGTAAATTTCCAAGCCTGAGACAACAATCACACTAAGAAAGGTGTAAATTGCACTGCTTGCTAAATTGTTGGGGAGTTAAAATCCCAGTGTCATCCTTGATGAACTTAAGAAAGATAGCAGGATGCTGTTGGTATCTTAGGAGAGTTCGAGCAGCCTGTATTATTCTTTATCTTTCAATCCTAAGAAATAGGCTTTATTGAATTATAGGGGTTTTTTTGTTGTTATTATTGTTGGTAAAGCGTAAATGGGGCATATGAAGTGCTTAATAAAAAAAAATGCTTTTGCTTGGAGCTGCCCTGAGTCACCAGCGAGATCATATTAATATAGATATTGTAGAAACGCTTTCACTTGTGATAGGTAGAATGCTACATGAATTTGTAGTGCAGTTTCTTTGAGCATTTACCAAACATGGAATTCAGGTGGTTTTTGATTTGGGTTGTTGGGTTTTTTTTTTTGTTAATGAGCACTTCTAACAATTCACCAAAAAGAGATCCTCTGCTCCCCATTCTTCACTGGGAGTGAAGTTAGGAGGCTTATTTTCCCTTGCAATTGTGAAGTCCCATCTACTGATTTCTTATCGTACTATCAAATTCCTCCAGCTACCATGGTTTTGGAAAACTCTACGTGAGACTGCCCATAATAACAACTCCATTGTGTTGTGAGGATGTAAGAAGTCTTCTAGATGCTCTCCATAAAAACATTTTCATGGGCACTCACAAAATCTAGTGTCCTTCACAGAAACAGCAACTGAAACACCTGATTTCATTTCTTCCTTTGCTTGAGCACATGATAAGCTCAATAAATTCTTAATTCATCTCATTTCTTCCTTATCTAATTATTTTGTACTTTTAGGTCCCTTGGCCCCCAACAGGAGAAGCAAGTGTGTTATCATCCATCTGGAGGGAGTGACTTAATTGTTTATGAAAATAGTGTGCCTTGAGACCCTCCTCTATTCTTTTCTCCAATGCAGTTGTTCATATTGGTGAAAGGAGTCTTAGGTGTGCAGAGCTCCCAGCTTGCAGAACTTGGGACAGGGCAGAGAAGCTCATGCAGAAAGGTAGAACTAAATATCAAATTCAGAGTATGCAGCGCTACCAAGATTTCTGCTGAAGCTGAGGTTACTCTTTTTTTAATTATTCTTTTCTTCTCCATTCCCCACCTGAGCAGTCCTCTCACTGTATAGTTGCATGATTCCTCCACACCCAGGCCTCTGTCTTTTTCATTACTTTGGCTTTGGCTTTTGATTACTTCTTTACCACATGCCTTTGCAGGTCAATGTACTTATTTTAAGATGCTGAGAGACTTTGCCTTGGGCAGCAGGTCCGAGAGCACAGGAGCATGTTAATTGTATTTTTGTTCCCTCTGTTGTTTAATTCTGAGGTATAATTGCTGTTGTTCTTGGGGCTCATCCACTCTGTGGATGTGTGTGAGATGGTGGTTAGTGTAACTGCAGTTTGATGTCAGCTGTCTTGCAGGTAGGTAGTGAGTGCACTAAAGACATGTAAATACACCAGTGTATTCCTCATGAACTGTGAGATGTGAACATACGTGGTAAGGGTGGTCAGAGGAATGCAGCCAAGATGGTGCAGGGAGGTGCTGTGAGCTGTGCTAAGTCATTTCCTTCAATATCAAGATATCTGACAGTTTATCATCCACATGGCTGCTGTGCTGACACCCACAGTCTGGATGGTGACTCAAAGACAAATTTCTGTCCATAGTCATGCGAGTGGTTGTCAAGACAGTGCGTGACCTTTGGACACAGGGCATTGCTCCTGTGCACTGTAAGAATGTGTGTTGCAGCACTCTCAGGTTTTATCTGTGCCTGGGCTGCTTAATCAACTGGGCTGGAGTGGAGTGGCACAGATTAAAACTTGAATATTGGTTTGATGATTAAAAAAAAAAAAAATCAAAAATTGAAACAGTAAATGGTGGTAAGGATAACAGGCAAGCCAGAAACCTAAAAGCGGATTATGTACACACAAGTGCTAAGAAAAACTAAAACACGTAAAAGAGGGGGAAAAGTGAGAAAAGAAAACATATAACATTAAAATCTGTTTGACTTCTGTGTATAATCTTAACAGGTCCTAGTCCTACAAGCACTTATCCATGGGTTTTTTTGTGAATAAATCTGGTTATGTACTTGAGACTACTGATAATGTAAAGTAAAGTATTTAAGTATTTGGAGAGATAGCACATTAGAGTATAGATTCCTCTGGAACATGGTGTTATTATTTGTATAGGAGGAGTGATTGTTTTTTGCTTATCTTCAAAAATTTTACTACTATTAAAAGTTGTTGCCTATATATTTCTTTTTTTTTCTTACTTGATTCTTACCTCCCAATATTTCTAGAAAAGTATTATTCTTGAGGCTAGTAGCTGCGGAGGAGACTCACTGAAATGTTTTTACTAGCAGGATCAGTGTATAACATCAAGACTTTTTGAGTTGATAGTTTTTGAATGAGAGGTAAGATGCCTGGAATTTAGTTTCCTAGGGCAAAATTTACAGAATCTGGAAATTACTCCTTTTTTAAAACTTGTAGCAACAGTGATGCTTAAAAATCCTTTAATGAAGTGCAAAACTCTGTACTAGCCATGCTAGGAGACTAGTCTCCTAGTCTCTCAACTAGGAGAAAGTTGTGTAATATGCATTTAAAATGTCATTTAAAGTACATGTGAAAATTGTGGCTGTTGAAATTATGTAGATTCTTTTATTCAAATATTTCTTCAATGAAAATCTGAAAAACAGTACTAGCTACAGTTGCTACAGTTTTCATAGTGAAAAGATGTTGTTTTCTGAGAGATTTATTATCAGGAGATAAAATTTTCCATCTGATTCTGTGTCCTCTACTGATTAAAACTAGAATAGAGTTTATGCCTGGGAATAGTGATGGAAGTTCTGCTAAATGTCCCCCTTCTCCATTGCATGGCTTACCACAGAAATCAATGCAGTAGAGGAGAGAGAAGGAGGATTCATGTTTTTGTCCTTTTACCCTTTTTTTTTGGAAGTCAAATAAATTAAATATGGTGGAACGGTACTAATTACTTTTTGGAGGAGGATATATTCCTTGGTGAGTATTTTCCCAGTACTTGGAGCTTGAGGATTGTGTCAGTGAAACAGAACATCACCTTAACAGCATGCAATACAATACCTCAACTAAAAAGTTTAAGTACCCTTACACTTAACACGTCACTTAAAGTCTGAGTGTAATGTTTAGTTCCACTCTTCTTATTGCAGTAATTATTTAAATAAAATACTTTCATAGCATTCACCATGATGTGTGAAATACTTCATATCCATGATAACTGTTGCCATAAAAACTCCCAAAATCACCAGGTCTACATAAATGGATTAAATAAATGTAGAACAACAGTACCAGTGAGTAACAGGATCTGACCCTAACAAACAGAATTATTACTGGGAAAGGCTCCACTGTACTGTGCCACATAATCAGGAAGCAATAAATTGTAGTTCTGGGGAAAGATACTGAGCTAAGCAACTGCAATTGCTGTTCAACCTAAACTGCAGGTTTGAAGACCTTCTGTGTGAGATGTTGTGTTATTAGCTCATCGCAGCCTTGACATCATTCAAAGGGCAACAGTTGACTGGTGATGGTGGTATGATGTGCAAAACAATACTAACAATGGAAAGAGCAACTAACATTAGTCAGCTCAAGATGGATCAGGAATTCCAGGTTATGGACACAACCAGTTCTGCATTATTGGTTACTTTACTAAGGTTTTTTTTTTTGTTGTTTTTTTTTTTTTACTGTGGCTAAATCTTTCAGAAGGGGCTTGAAAATGAAGCAGTAAGGGTGACTTCTCTATTCTCCAGTGTATTACGTTTGTGATAAAATTACTAATTATAGGATTTCAGCTTTGATTCAGCTGGTCACATGGAGGGAATGCTAAATGTATGTCATGGTTTTATTATTTACATAATTATTTGTTTTGGTGCTTCTAAATGTAACTGGATGAATTTGTAGCTTTTTTTGTGGAGGTGTGTACTTGGTTACTGCTATTACATCCAGGTGTCCAAGGAGGATAAAGGTAGTTCTTCACAATAGCTCATCAGAGAGACTGGTATTGCTAAGCCTCAGAAATAAATTATGCATAAAGCAGACTGTGTGCTTCTACATGCATGCTTTTGGTGGGAAAAGGATTATCAACCCACTTTCAGGGCTCTCTTGGCAGATGTTTCCTTAATAATAATAGGCACTAGCAAAACAAAAAAAAATAATGCTAGATCCAGTATTTCCCACTTTCATTCAATTAGTGTATTCATCCTTTCATCTCATTAATAATCAGTGGTAGAATAGACTGATTAAAGACACTGACATGTAGAAAAGCTGAAATATTAGGCTGTATGTTACCGGCAAGATTATATTTACTTGAATGCAATTTAAAGGATTTATCTCTATGTAAGAGTCAGGGACCTAGCTCTTTTCAAACCATGTATTCCCTGATAGGTTTTCTTTTCCAGATTTTTTTATAGTTTGGAATGTTTGCTGATTTATCAAGCTCCTTTTTTAACTCCACATCCCCCGTTCTCCTATTTTGTTTGCACGTGTCCTGCTGTTTCTCCTTGCACTAATTTATCCCCTTATAACAAAGGGAAACCAAATCCTATTTTTTCATATCCTAAAGTTAGGATCATATAAAGTAGTATGAAATTATTCTTTTCCATTGAGCTTATTATTTTTCTTCTGCAGTGTTTCTAGTCCTTCCAAGCTTGATGTATAGAATCAAGATATATTTAATTGAAGCTAGTGAGGTTTTTACCAGTGACATAGCTGGCATCAGGTATGGACTCTCATTCTTTCTTTTCTCCCCCCTTAGGTAGTATGATATATTCAATGAGGAATAACTGAATATACATTTTATTTTACTTGTCATTGCCTGTATCAGGCACTTAATTGTGGCTGAATACTTAATTGAATGAGGCAGAATGTTTTTCACATCCCAAATTATAAAATGTTATAGCACATAAATTTAAATCTTTTCAATAATTCCTTCATTTTAAAAGAGTTAGTTATTGTGGGCTTAGGGTTGCATACACAGATAACTGTTTCACTAGTTTAAGGCCTGTTGGATAAATTTGTCTAAAAGCTGATATTTTGTTCATCTTAATCATTGACATTTATGTATCTTTGATATTTCCAAAGGGATTTCATTATTCTACTGTTACCAGAGATTAAAAGAAATAGTTAAACTAATGTGTGCACTCCTCAGAATTTCCAAAGTCTTTGAGACCTGAAACTCAAACCTCCCAGCTGGTCTCTTCACCATGGGCAAGGTGGTTTAGTCATGTCCTACCAAGGCTGCTCCCAAGAGAAGCTTGGCAGCAACATAAGACTTGTTTGTCATGCCAGAGCAAATCCCTACTTCTGGCACTGTGTGCTGTGTTTGTTTTCATAAGGTGTGTTGCACCCTAAAATGGCAGCTCTTATGCTGTGGTGAAAGAGGTGGTGGGTCAGCCACGCTGGGATTTTTAATCTGGTTCTGTCTGATTGATTACCGTGGAGAAAGTAGCAATTATGAAATTGTCTATAATAATAGAAGCACATATTTCTTTTGCAGTCCAAAATTTCTGCATGCTTTCTCTCCTGAAATTTCATTTTTTTTGGTGGTGATAAATCTGTGGAACAGACTCTTCTGCCATGTAGTTTAAGCTACCATTCTGCTTTTTACTAAGTAAATTAAGATCTAGGCATTTAAACTCAATAGGATTAATCCATATCAGTCCTCCTCAAGGAAACAGGCATATGTGGGATGAGTGATTGGGTGCTATATGGTCTCTGGGCACTAAGAAGTGCTTCATTAAGATGTCACTTCAGTTGTGCTGCTTCCTGCTGGACTCCTCACCCAGCGGGAGACAGACCAGCAATAGTGGGAAAGCTTGGGAAGGTGAGCATGGCACTGACTTGCTAATTGATACTAGTAGCACAATGAGTATTTCTGTGTCATGTTTAGAAATTTAAAAATAGATATTTAAGTATAGATAATTTTTTAATGTTTAAGAGCATTAATTTTGGAGACCTGGAAATAGGAATTATTTTTCATGAATTGTCACTGTAAAGAGACAGTAAACAATGCGACAGTTACCCAGTTTTTGTGGGAGGAGGATGAGCCCCTTGGTGCAGACTTGTAGCTACCTTAAAATACAAAATGTCTCATTAAAGATATTATGGGAAATAAAATGTTTATCTGATAAGATCTCCTTCAGAGACAGGTTTTGTCCTTGTAAAAGAGCTGATTTACCAACAAGTTGATTTATCTGAGAGATCATAGTTTATCATTTACGTATTTTATTTGCTGAACATGTGGAAATCTGCTCTCAAAGTCCTAACAAGTGTTATGGCTTACAAGTGGTGTAAGAAATGGTAAGGTTTACCTTTGAAAGTGTTACAGTTTGGAAAGGCTTTGGACTGTAATCTGGCAACTTGGGAACACTGCAGCATGTACTGCAGGCTGTGAGAGCAAACAGTTGTCACTTTGTTGTGGGCCATCTTAAAATGGCTAACACAAAGGAAATGCAAATACATTAAATTTAGGAATATTCAGAATTCATGTTTCAGCAGAAAGACTCCTTACAAAGGTAATCCATCTTACAGTATTTTCTGTGTTGTAAGAAAACAACACAGGAAAAAAAAAGTCACTTTATGGGACTTTAGGTCATTAATTTTAAAGCCACGAGTAATTTTTTTTCAACTATGATTTTTTGGTTGTTACTAACCTAACACTCTTTTGTAAGATTAATGTTTTTATGATACTTGTAAAAAGGAAATAGAAATTCTAGTTAATAAAATCATACACACTTTTATGCATTGTTTTGCAACAGATGAATACTCTAAAATGTTAGATTTTCATTGTTTCAGTAGAAGTGCATGGATATATCTTACATTTAGGCTTCTTTTTTTAAACTCATGACTTTGTTGCATAGTTGCAATGTATAGTTTAAATGCTTAGGGATGTCTGTTCATGCTGTCAGCTCAAACTAATAAAAATAAAATTGTTTAAACCCAGGATTTTTAAAGGGGTTTTTTTGGTTTCTGATATTTTTAAGAAAGATGGTAAAGTTTTCACTGAAGCATCAGAAATAGTTTTAATTTAAGAATATGATGTTATTTCCTAATCATGTGAATCCTAGGGCTGAGATTTTGAATAATTTAGTTACAAAAAAACTTGCTCAGAAATTTCATTATTTTTCATCTTCAAAATATGATTAAAAATGACAGTTGGCAACAACAACCGTAGATGTTTTATTCTGGTGTAATTATTAAGAACTACAGTGCCAGCAAATGAACTTCATGCATGCCCCAGATAGTCCTCTAGTTTGGAAGGTACTAACAAACAATACCCTGTTCAGCTTTAGTTACTCAGATTCACTACTGTGCTGCTTTTATCCTCAGCACTTGTGCAAACATAGCTCCTTAAGGCTCTGAACTGGCAAACAGGTAGCACTTCTGCATCTGTGGACTCTGCAGAGACAGGTTTTGAAATGCTGCCAGTTGCTTTTGCCATGTACTGTAGAGGACCCTCCTTTTTTCTCCAGCTTGACCAATGAAAAAAAGAAACCCAAAAATAACCTATGAATTTTCCATGACAGAAAATCCTGGCTTGCTTGCAGTATAGTAGCTGATCAGTCTAATCTAATAATCTTTTGAACCATGTGGAGCTGAAGGAGGCATTAGTGGGTGTCAGAAGGCCATACTGCCATCTGATAATTAATGGAAATGGGGAGAATACTCTGGCAACACACATCTATTTGGTACTATTTTGTAATTGCAATTAGCTGGAGTATGAAGAATATGTGGCTGTAAATTCAATTGCTGAGGGCAGAATGAATGCGTGTCTGTTGTTACTCTTAATGATCTTCACATGATTAACTTCTGGAGTGACCTTAAAACTAAGTTCATTAGTAAGAGTTAGCTTGTGTCTCTCTGCTGGAGTTTTACTATTTGTAGCAAGCTGAGGTTTCCTGCTTCTGGCTACCAGAGAGCAGCATAGGGGAGGATCAAGGCAATAGTTTTCTGGAGTGTTGTATTTGAGCTGTTTTAAGGTCTCCCTCCCCTTCTGCCTCTTGGGCTGTTTGTTCACCAACAGCTTTGTTTGTAGTTTTGCTTTCTAAGTTAGGTGCTAACTAAATGTAATCTTCGTGCTCAGAGAACTGAAAAATGGTTCATAATGTTCCAGTTAGCTTAAGAAAAGGATACTCTTCTGAAGTTAGGAATGCCATAGAAGGATAAAGCCTATTCCTTAGCAAAGACTAGAGAGTACAGTATGTCCTACCTCTCCAGCGGCATCGAATCTGGAAGAAATAGAGGCTTGGGACAAATACTGACAGCTTTGCAAAAGTTACTGTAAAACTATCAGTGACACTGTGACAGATTAAACAGTTGAAGGTGAGTACACTTTGCTTGTAGTAGATGGAATGCAAAATCCAGCAAACTCTGAAAAACTGTGAAACAAGCGAAATTGTAATTTGTCACAGTTTTAAAACGAATTTCTAGTCCTTCCAGTTACAAAGAAAAGCTTGAAAATTTAATCTGATAATAATGAGAAGTATCTGAAAACAGAAGATAGATGTCATTCTGTATTTCATGGGTTTTTTAGTTGCTTAGGTTCTGACTTGTGATTGTTTTTGAAAAGTTGGGTTTATGACTATTGCTTCTGGTTAGCTTTTCTGTTTAGTAATTAGCTAGCAATGCTATAGCTCATTAGAGAAGTACAGGAATAATTAAAACATAAACTCCAAGTTGTGAATCTTATTTGAGAATACTGGGACACCAGGAAAGCCTCTCTGTCAAATGAGGGTCCTGTCA
Source organism: Chiroxiphia lanceolata (assembly GCF_009829145.1). Classification (NCBI taxonomy): domain Eukaryota; kingdom Metazoa; phylum Chordata; class Aves; order Passeriformes; family Pipridae; genus Chiroxiphia; species Chiroxiphia lanceolata. The sequence continues at coordinate 15,324,127 of NC_045646.1, read as the reverse complement.
ACACGTCATGAGCTCTGAGCACGAGTTTCTTACTGATGCAGATACTTCAATAAGAACTTCAGGATTTTTTTTAATCAAAATTTCCTTTAAAAATAATGCAGTTTTTATTTTTCATTGTGGTTGCATGCTAACAAAAGCTGCATATTTCTAAACCTAGACAGAGAAAGAAAGAGATTAAGTATCATTTGCTGGTGTGTCTTTTAACTTGCTCTCTTTTGCTGTTGTAAACTTGATATGTAACAGCAGCCTAGGCACAAAAGAGTGACTTGAGAATGGAGTGCCTGAACGAACTTGCTTTTATTAGTGTAGCCTTTCCATTTATATTTTAGTGTGGTTTGCTCTAATGAAATGCCACAGAGGCACCAAGTTTGGACTTAAAATAATAATTCTGTTCTTCAGAACAATTACTGGTAATCAAATGGGTTTTATGAGAAACTGTTTCATAGTTTCTCATCAAATTTTCTCTATGTTAATTACAGACTCTTTCCATCTAACATGCATTTGCATGCTAAAACTGCTATGATGCTTTGACCTTAGTAGGAATTCTTCTTGCCACAATTTCTGGCTTCGGTGGCTGTTTTGTTGGTACAAACTGTATTTTTTCCTTGCTTTTGGCCCCAGCATCTGAGGCACCAGCTTCCAGTGCTAATTGGAAAGCATGATCCTTGCCAACTCTGGCCCTCCAGAGACAGGGCATTTTCCTGGTCACTGGGTGGATGCATTCAGAAGGCATATGCAAGCCAAGATACTCATATGGGTAAAGATGGGGGATATGGGGACATGGCCAGGGAGGTAAGGGTAGCCTTGTGAAATAGGAAGGGCAAAAGAGGTGCTTGGTGGGAGCCTGTACAAGTTCTCCAGGAAGAAGGGTCTAGCATGCTTGTGGACAGGGAGGCCGAATGATGAGTTAGCCTTGAACATAGGATTGAGTATAATAGACTGATTTTTGGAGAGGAGCAAATGCTCCATCCAGAGGGCCAATGATATTGTGAGATTGGTGAGAAGAGATAAGAAAAGGTCACATAAAATGAAACAGTTTGTTAAACTGATTAAACTTGTTGAAACAAAGACAATTTCTGCTCAAGGCTCAGTCAGATGCTTCCTGGACCAGTGTAAACACTATTATGTTTACACATGTAAAGAAATTTCTTCCACGATTTCACCTTAATCCTGTTACTTCCTTGCTAATTAATTTGACTGTAGTTCTGCAATCATGGATTACTTGAATACAGACAGTGCCATATGTGAAATGGAAAAGTGTGATTTTTGCTTTCAGAACAGTGCCTTCAAATGTTTAGTTTATATTCAAAACCCCAGCTTCAGATTGTTGGATAAAAAGATGAGATGATGGGGTTGCCTCACTTCTGTTACCATTATTATTTTGGGTTATTGTGGGCGGGCTCGGTAGTGTTTTTGAGCTGTCTAAGGAAAACACATTAATGATTAGTGTGAATAAAGTTTTTCTTTGGAAATACACGTGACTTTAATTGTGAGAAGGAGCAGACCCAATTGTAACTAGGTTATATACCAGAAGCACAGAGGTGAAAGTGGCTCTCTCAAATGTGAGCCACACAGCGCTCAGGAATGGGTGGCAAGTTTCAGGAGTTTTATACCAGGACCTGTGGATTTCCTTTGTGAGCACTAATTTGAACTGTATCAGTAAAAGATAAAAATTATTCTAGACTCTGGACAGTAAGGTGAAAGCTAAAGCAACACTAAAATGATTTACATTGGCAGCATTAGTACCACACCCACAAAGGTCACATGTATTACAATCCTAGTGGTTTCTACAAATGTACATTTTCCAATAGGCTTGAGGAGACACTTGTTTTAGGATGTCCTCAACAAATGGAAGATCTTCTGCATAATCTTGTGTCTCCCAAGGGAATTCCTCAGACCCACTTCTCCTGACACTGTTTTTGCCTGCTGTTTCCTGTCCTTGTGTGCCATTAACAGTGTACAGGTTTTATTGCTGGATGCAAGACCTACTTATTGTAAAATCAAAATATTAGTATGTCTGTGACTTTCTGTGTGTATAATGGACAATGGAACTGAGACTTTGAGGAACCTTTCTGTTTACACTTGCATTTCCATAGCAGCACCAAACAAGAGCTGCTTCTCTCTCTCTTGCAGTTGCAATCTCCTTCTAATTGCAGTTATGTTGTACTTGACTTATTTTTGTTTCTAAAGTTTTTCACTAGCTTATTTATAGTGTGATTATTAGAGATGCTGAAAGTCACATATCCAGCTGACTCCAGCTGAAATTGTTGGAATACGACTGAAAAACTTGTTCTCAGTACTCTGGTACCTTTGCTGGGGTAATATGTGATAAAGTGCATGGTGAGCCCTTGATGGGTGTCCTGCACCTGAATGCAAAAGTAACTAATCTCCTTTAGAGCAACTGGAAGGCTTGATTAGGGTGTTCCAGAGCTGAACTGCTGTAGGTTGGTGGCACACCTGAGTGTCTGATGTCCACACATTTAAACTTCTTTCCAAGTTGTTTGCCTACAAGTAGTAGGCTCAAACTTCTTTAAAAGGCATAACAGGACCATTCTTTCCCATTGTAAAATGTTGCAACTCTATTTTTGTTTATTCTATTTCATAAGCTGCTTTTATTCACAATGAGTTCTGAGAACACTTTTTAGTGAAAACAGTCTTACTAGAGAATAGTTGGTATGTTTATGTTAAAAATTAAGTCCTTATGCCTTTTGTGTTCTTCTTCCTGATTAAATATTTATCTTGTTGAAGAATGTATTTATATTGTTGAGGAATGAAAAACATGAAAGATGTTGAGATAGCATAAAAGGTAATTAAGACTTATGGTGTGAGTGTATTCAAGTTCTTACTATGCTTTCATTTTCCCTGTGTGTCTGTACTTCTCTTGACAGAAGTTGGATACCATGTACATGCTGGTGTTGAACTTTTACCAAGGCAAAGGTTCTTGGTAATAAAACCGAAAGCAAGTGCCCCTTTAGCAGATTTACTGTATCCAGCCCTTACATTGGATCAGAGCTTTTTGAATCTAACCATGTTTAAACTTCCCTACTTCCATGTAGGGAAAATTTATTTTTGTGTCCCTTAATTTGTAGCTTATTATGGCACACGTTTGTTATGTACACTTTGATTCTGTACTCCATAATTTATTGGAAAGGCAATATGTTTAAATTACACAAAATATGCAGATTGTCCAGAATACTGAGTCTTGACACTTCCATCATGTAGAACATAAAGCTCCTCTCAAAAGTAGAATGATTTTGCTTCAGATTAAGGGGTGTATTGGTTTTGCAGACAATCTGATTTTGTGTTCTGAGAAACAGAAGTGTTGCCTCTTATCGACAGATCTGTGAGAAAAATCTTGGGTTTGTATTCCTAACACTGATTTGCCTGGAATTGACAACTACCTAAGAAAAATCTGCCTGTGGCTTGGCAGCAGCTTTGTTGACATATGTTTCATCTGGAAATGGTTTGCTGTCAGTAGGGAGCCCTGGACACACTGTACTGTGGAAATACACAAATTGAACTTCTTGCTGTTCTGTTACCTGGAGAAGTGATCTAACTACAACCAGTGTTAGGAATGACTGTATTTATAAACCTCAGAAAACACAGTTAGAATGTAGTAACTTATGGTTATGGCTCTGCAGTGTTGGGGGTATTGACTTGTGCCACCTCAGTGTCCCAGTTTCACAGAGAATGGCACTATTTCAGATTTGCTCTTGCTGTCACAACAGGGGATACAACAGTCTCAGCCCTGTGCTGGAGGCAGGTGAAACTTGTAAACTCCTAGTTAACCAAAGCAGAATGGGATCTGAGATAATCCATTTGGGCAAATTCAACCCAAAATGTTTATGTTGCTAGATTGTAAACACGTGAGGTTTGCAGGACGTTTCAGGAAAGCTGCTTCCACAAACTCTGCGTGCAATAGCCTTTTTCCAAAATTGCTTGCCTAGAAGTGGTCCCTTTGGCATAGGTAAGGTTTCCATTGATATTTTTTATCTGGAGTGCTGAATGCAACAACGCAAAGCCCAGGCAGTTTGAGCTGCTGGTCAATGATGCATGCAGAGGAAACGGCCTGAAACTGATCCCGGGGATACACTTGCGTGGCTGTTCTGTATCCCGGCAGCCAGAAGAAGCTGGAGGCATTTTGTTTGGATGAAAAGGTATCTTTCTGAAGTAAGCTTTTATCTGCTTTGTAGGAGAGTTACTCTTAATCCTGACCTGAGCCTCATGAAATTAATCTGTTCCTATACCAGAGTAAGTGAATTCAGATCAGGCCCATGACCGGTCTGACAGATATCTTGGCTTGTTTTACTGTTTATTCACAAGTCATCCAGGTTTATCCTTAAGGCATAGCAGAGATGTTGATTTTATTATTCTCCAGAGTTACTGTACTACAATGAATAAATTCCTACAGAGTGAATAATTAATTTCACTGTAAATCTAGTCCTCTTTACAAGAGATATGTATTTCATGGACACAGAATTTATCACAGTGGCTGGTTTGATAGCCTTCCTCTAGCAAAGATCAGTACATACAGTTTGGAAGAAGTTAAAAATACCATTTTTCCCATCTTAAATTGCACCTTATTCACTATGTAATGCCTATACATAAAAGACTGAGGAAAATTTCGTGGTTTATTAGTTTGTATGTTGAAGAACAACATTTCTTCATTGTAATTATCTAACTTGTAGTAATTACATACTTTTGATTGTCATAAATGTATCCAGCCATGTTTACAAGCCCAGGCTGAGAAACCTACTCTGAGTCTTCCAGGTTGTGAAGCCTCAGATTGAGTGTGTGGTATGTAAAGACATTTGCTCTTTTTACTATTCTGTTAATAACTGTAACTGATACCATAATTATACCTGGTCTCTTTTTTCAAAAACTAGCAATCTGCTTGCAATACCTCATTTATATATATATATATGCAGGTATATGTATGTGTATAGCTAATTATATTGACCTTTCAGTGCTCTCCTGTTTTTAGGGTTTACAAGCATCCTCTTTGCTGCATTAGGAGTGGATCTATTTTTGTACCTTCTTCCTTTATAAGACCCAGTGCTCTTCATTCTACGGGTGTATTAGATTAGTTCTTTCTATGTTTAGAGAACTGGCCACACCTGGAACACTGTGTTCAGTTTTGGTTCCTGCTCACAAAAAAAGATGAGGACAGGCTGGAAAGGGTCCAGAGAAGGGCCTCAAACATGATCAGAGAACTGGGAAGCTGCCACAGGAGGAAAGGCTGAGAGAACTGGGTTGGTTCAGCCATGAGAAAAGAAGGCTTAGGGGAGACCTTATTACAATGTTCCAATATTTAGAGGGTGACTACAAAGTGGATGGAGACTTTCCCTTACAAGGAATCACATGGAAAAGAGAGGAGGGGTAATGGGTACAGGTTGCTCCTGTGGACATTCCCATTGCTCACAAGAGGAGTATTTTTCCCAATGAGAACAGTCAGCCACTGGAATAATCTCCCCAGGGAAATGGTGGATTCTCCATCACTGGACACTTCTAAGGTTTGACTGGACAGGCTGCTGGGCCATTTTTTCTAGACTGTGCTTTTGCCAAGGAAGGTTGGAGTAGTGAATCCTTGAGGTGCTTCCCAACCTGCTATTCTGTGTTCTGTGACTGTATTCTGCAGTCAAGGCTTCTCTCACTTTGGATAACATAGAGTATATTTCTCTCATATGAATGTCTCCTGCAGCTTTTTCACAGATATGGGAAAGATAAGCTATCTTTCTATATCCTATGCTAGTGCAAACAATAATAATAATAAAAAAATTATGAAGTCACTGAAGTCTAATGATTATTCATTTTGTCATAAAGATTAAGAGCATTATCACAGTAAGATAAAAAGTTAATCTCTAGTAAGTTTAAAAAAAAGTTAGTCTCCACTGCTGTTTTATTACAGACCACTAGTGAAACACATACAATCATTTTTGCTTTCACGTTGTTAAAGAACTGATCTATTTGGCCACTAATCATCTTTATACTTGGAGGTCAAGAATAATTTTGGCATAAGTAAAAAGATCTTTCCAGCTCAGTTTGGGAGGGGAAACCAAAACATAAAACAAAAAAACTTGGGCAGTTTTATCTTCTTGGAAATACATCAGAAACCTTTGTGTGTTCATATCGAGCGAACATTCTGTTTCACTGCTCAAATCTTTATTATATGCAAATATTTCAACTAATTTTTAATTAGCATTTCCTCTTCTATCCTTACTGACCAAAGGGAATATGTGATGCATATTCTTGTTTTAAAGTTCTTTTTGTGTGTCTTATACTTTATAATGCATTATTTTCTTTCTGAGACTGGATAGAACTCCTAGTTCAATCTGACAAGAGATTAAAACACACTAATAGTGCTTGAAAGCTGTTCTGTTCTCATCACATCGACTTAAAGAATCATGGATAGCTAACACAGGAATACTACAAGTTAAACCATGTATTTCTGTGGGGTTTTTTTTTCCATTAAAATCTATAGCAGTTTGATTCAAAGCCCAACAAGAGAAGCAGAATTTTCACGTTTTGTAATTATAGACAGTACATAGTAATAACCAGCTGGTTATTGACATAAAAGCACAACCTGTGTATGCAAATTAGGCTATCTTGACTGTCATTAGAGACAACAGCTTTGAGGATGATGCAGCAATAGATGGTATTTGCAGCAGGGACAGAGGAGGTGTGTCCCCGATGCCAGAAAAAAGAACAGCGACAAAGGAAAATAAGCTCTCGAGTCAGCATTTGTAAAGTCCATTGTCATTGCAGTAGCAGCTGCGTGTGGAAATGAGGCAAATAGAATTTGAAATGAAGAGCTGGAAAAGAAATTGCCACTTGCCTGCAGGGATGGAGACAACTATTGGGCCTGATTGCCAATTAACTGCTCTATTTTTTTCTGGCAGCTTTGATAACAGGTCAAAAAAGTGGCAGGAACTGCTCCTTGACCTACTCACTTCATCCTGTGTGGTTGCTCAGCCACAGATACTCCACTGCACACAGAGAAATACCACGATGGTTGGTATCTGTATTGTGTTGGATGTGGACAATTTCCAGGAGATTCTAGGGAACTGTCTTTAGACACAAAAAGCCTTCCAGGCATAGAAGGCAGGCTAGGGATACATGAATACTGTCAGTTCACGTTAAGGATATTGTCAAGGATTGAAAAGAGGATGAAGGGTGCTTTTTCAGCATTAAAACAGTGTTTGTACCTACCCTGTCCTGGGGCAGCAGGAGACAGTTTGATATAAGTACAGACTACAGACAATCAAAGTGTCATCTGAACGCCACCAGAGTACAGAGAAATGTTCTCTCTATGTACTTTTCAACAGGTAGTCATAGTTCCAAGACAGATACCTTTGGAGGCTAAATCTTGTCAGAATTGCCTGTGCACTGAGTCATCTTGGGTGCTGACTAGCCTGGGTGTGCAAGGTATTTATTAGCTTAGATAGAAGGTCCCTGTTTCTGTATTGAAATTGTCTGAAATGTCTGACTAGTTTGGGTGTTGTCGCTGATGGTTCAAACTGTCTCTCCTGAATGCCAGAACCATGATTGCAGTACTTCTGCCATTTAATTGACCAGCTAATTTACCCTGTAATGATATCATAGGCTATTTAAGGCTGTCTCTTTAGAGCAGAATTATTAGCTTTATTTATCTGCTTCATTCAAGAACAGATGTTTCTACTGTGTAACTGAAATAATCTACATCTTTGGAAATCAAAGATTGCTATTTTCTGAAGTAGAATATGATGTGAAATCTAAATCATGAATCATAAAAGGGCAGCAGTGAAACTAATTGCATTGCAACTTTTTAGAAATTGTTTCTCATAAAATCTGACTCATGATAATGGTAAATAGTTAAAAACATTAATAGGACGACAGAAGTGATGTTGTCTTTTACACCTGCATGGCTAAATAGTTCACTTATGCTTTGTTGTGCTGTTTCTGTGTTTCAGAGAATTGTCATCTGGTTTTTTGCAGATTTGGAGTCCTTTAAATTTCCTTAGTAATTTGGATTTAAATGTTTTATTTTTTCACCAATTTTTCCACAGTTCAGTATTTCTTTAATTGCCAAACCAGGTTTCCAGTGAAGGTACTTGCACTTCCAGAAACATCTGTGTGAAGGGTGATTTTTTTTCTGAATATATATTTTAAATATCTTTTTTCTTTTGAATATGAAGACTGTACATGCTATTGGTAAGCTTAGCAAAATGGATAAGTAGGATTTTAGTACTTAAATAAGATCTAGTGACATGAAGGAAAAAGACTTAACTTGCCACCCACACTCAAGGCCATATCCTGTGTGACCTGCAGGAACAGTCCCAGTGAAGACACAGAAAATACTAACCTAAGTAAAGCAGACAGGAGCTATTTAGAATAACCCACTGTTGTTTAAGAACTCTTTTTACATAGCATCGTGGAAGAAAAGCTTTCCACAAAAGGTGGGAAACAAAGGGACAGTCTTTCCCAAGGGCATCCAGCATGATCCATGATAAAACTAATTGTTGAAGGCAGGTTTCCCCTTCTAGAGTCTTGTCCAGTGGGTAACAGTACTGTTCTGTTGATATGCACAATTTTTGGGGAACAAGCAGCTGCATATAGCAGATCTGAATTTAATTAATATGAGCAAATGATAGCTTGGTCATTACAGGACTATTTTTCTTCTTGCTCTAATGCAAAAACACTAAACCAGAAGGGGAATCATTCTCAAGTATAGAGCAGCTTTGATGGAAATACTTATGTAAGGTGGATTTTTGCCCCTTTTGGCTTATAAAGTAAAAGCAAAGATTAAATTTTGATGTTTATGGAAGGCACAGCCCCACCTGCAGCACGTTGTGCTCTCTGTCTCCAGCCAGGTGCTGTCAGAGCTGAGTGCAGGCAGGTGGTGCTGCCCTGGGCTTGCCTTGTGTGTGCCCGTGGCACGGGCACAGTGGGAAATGGCAAAGGCAAATACAAGCTTGTGTATTGAGACAATTGTGTGTGACTTCTGTACAAAGCTGCACTTAGTACCAACAAGTCTGAATCATCCTGTTGCAGTAAAGCTTCAATAAGAGGAAACGGGCAAAGATCTGTCATGGGGATTTATTGACCTCTTGCCTTCAGTTTTGTTTTGCTTTTTTATGGAGGTCAGTAGAGAAAGATTCACACTGAGACTCCAGTCTTTGCTCAGTAAAAGCCTTCATTCGGCTCTTTGACAGTGTTATGAGACAACAGGGTGTCAAAGGAGTGGTGCAGGTCAGGAGCTGTGAAAAGGCTCTTCAGTGTTCACCCACAGATTGTAGGCAGGTACTTGAAAGTGTCCCACTGAGGTTTATTGCTGTTTAAATGCTGGAGTGCTCAGTGCTTGGCAGGACTAGATCCTAGCACTAACCACTACTTGGCAATGATACTGCACTGCACTTAGGAATTGATGTTTCTAAAAATTGTTTGTTGAAGTGTAAGGAGACCTTAATGTTGGAAAACCACTCAAGCATAGAGGTAGATTGCTGGTCGGTGCTTATATGCAAATGGAAGCACCAAGTGTATGTAAACAGGTGCTGCTGTTGTGAATTCTCAGTCACTATTACTGAGTGAAAAGAATTGCTGGTTATTTGATGTACTTTAAAGTGTTGTTTGTAATGTTTTAAGTGTGCTAGGCCTGGACACGTCATTCAAGTCTGGTACCTTGTGTTGAAAAGATCAGTAACTTTATATGTATGTGGAATTACAGCCTTATATCTTTCCTTTTTATTATTATTAGGTATAGGCAATTGAGGACAACACTTCCTGCTGTCCAAAGATGGAAAACAACATAACTACTATATCTCGTGAAGAGCTTGAAGAACTAAGAGAAGCATTTGGCAAAATAGGTATGTTTTAAATAATAAAACAATAAGGATGCCATTAACATTGCAAAACTGTTTATGATTTGTGGAAGAAATCTTTATGGATCACCTTATTTTGATAGGGACGTGTTTTCCCTCTGTGTTGCCGGTAATATCTAATAAAATAAGAATATTTGCATAGAACCCCATATTTTCACTAAAACTATGTGTGTTAATTTCTTTCACCTCCAGCATTGAAAACAGATGTATTTTCTTACTGGGCAGTTGCATTATTTGTGCCTTTGCATATGCTACATCATAGGTCTCAAAATTCAGTTTTTTGATTTCCTTAAATCTGCAAAAAAAAGTTTGATTAAGCTTCCAGTCTTATATATTTTCATGTTAGATTACTGGTACTTGGTTTTTACTTTACTTTCATGCTTTGGTGAACTAATAATTTCTCTTTTCATTTATTCTATTGGATTTTACATTCTAAGTAAGCTAAACTTGCAGATTTTTTAGTCTTGCTTTTGTAGCTAGCAGATGTTAATAAACAACTACAATTTTCTATGTTTGACAGGATGTTTACAGATTAATCAGAGTAAACAGAGTGAGAAATTAGATAGCAACTAACCCTTATTTCCAGATTGCACTGCTATTGTTAAAGTTCATGTCTGCTTTATTTCCTATTTGCTGCAGTTTTGGGGGGTGATGTGTGACTGTGCAGCTCAGGAAATCAAACAGACATGTTTGCATTCAATCATAATGGGGGGAACAGGGTAATGTCAGGCAAGAAGTCTTAAATGTTATGAGTCTTTACCTTGGTGAAGAAGCTATTGGGAAACTGTATGTTAGAGATTTAAGACAATGAGTAGGAGGAGGTGAAGAAGGAATTATGCAGGTTCTGTCAATAGAAGTATCAGTGATGCCCAATAGAGTCAGAAAGCTTAAAATAAAAAGAAGTAACTTTTCTTCATTATAAATAATTAAACCATGAACCCATTGACTCAAGACCAGAAAAGAGTAGATATCCTAAAAGGAGAAAGATACATCCATGGAAGGTAATTTATGAGTTGCTGTTAAAGACTCCTCATGACACCTGTAGCTCAAGGAGTCTGTAGCCTGCAGGTGCTGGAACAACAGGCCAAAGGGAAGAGCACTGTATACCTGTATCAGTGTAACATCAGGGAGATGTTAACACAGGTAGATACTCACTGGTGTTGTCTAACTGCTTTTCTCTTTGGTTGGTTTTTCACCATCTGCATTCCTTCTTTTTCTCCATTTCCTGCCTGCGTGTTTTCACATTTCTACTGTAAGAATTGTCTGTCCTGCTCCTGTTCACTGAAAAGCACTTTCTTCTTTATGCTTCCTGTAAAATACAGACATTAAACGTCATTAGGTTTTTTTTTTTTTTTTCATTTTTACTTTTCCAATGTCTTTATGGATAAATTCCTTGCAGCTACATTGGTAAACTGAGAGAAGGCATGTATTTAACTCTCAGCTTGTCATCATGGAAACTTACCCCCCGTGAAAGATGAACCTAGAGAAATAAAATAGCTGGTAATCTGAGTGAGCTCATGAGCATGTCCTCTGCTGTTTAGACCATCCCTGTTATTACCTGTAGTTTTACATGTCTGCAAGCCAGTGGATGAATTAATGCAGTTGCAGACATAAAATTTGTCTGTGTAGTGATTTATGAGTTTTTGATAGTATTCAAAACACAAAATTATTTTTTTTAATCAGGTGTTTTTAGCCTTTTGTCAACAGTGAAATGTGGCTGCCGTGTGAAGCTGGACAGAAGCTACACAGTGTAGTATGAATTACGAGAAAATTAGTGTACAGCAATCAATTATGGCTAGAGATGAAAGCATATTTCTCTGCTTGCCTTTCTGCAGTGAGAGGCACATTCATCCACTGTGGTATTATTGGCTGAGTTCTGATACCATGGACAATATGAAGAGAGGTTTTTAACTAGAAAACAAAAAAAAAATCAAGGGAGCACCTTGATAAGTCAGAAAGGTGGTCACATCATCTGCTTCTCTTTTTGACTGATTGTGATGTTCTCTTAAATTGATTCCCTTAGATTGATTGTTGGTAGAGCTGGGAAAATACTATTAACTAATATTTTTCAAGAGCTTTAATATGATCATAGACATTGTAAATTACTGTCAAACATGGAAAATATTAACCTTAAATATATAAAATGATGGGCATTATATCCAGCATTACTTAGGCTGGATATGATTTCTTGTATTTGATTGAACTTCATCTGTACTGTGTATGGACTATAGCTTTTCTGCTTTTAAAAGTACTTCTCTCCATTGTATAGCCAATGCACTACAGGTACAGGTAAGGCTATTTTACTGGCATATTCAAATTCTGCTTGTATAAATATGTGTATACATATATATGGAAATATGCACAGATTTAAAAAAACAGGAACAGTTAATGTGGTTGGTTCATTTATGTGTTACTCTGGGTAAAAACATAGGTGTAAAATGATACTTTATTATACTAAGATGAATTGAAGTCAGCTCTCTGCACAGAGATTGGCCTAAGGTGAAAGTACAAAGGGTATTTTTGATTGTTTCTCTGCTGCTGCATTATTCATGATGAGTAACACAGATTATACTCAGTTTTTCCTAATTTATTTTTATGATACAGCCATTAATTTCCTTCCACAATTGTGAAGCTGTACTATACCTCTTTTTGAAAAAAAGCATTCTGATACTTTGCTGTACATGAACATTCTTGCTGTGTGGTCTTGGGAGCCAAGTGTGAGTGAAGGTGGCAGCACAAATTGTTCCCAACAGAGCTAGTTAATAGATTAAGGAAGGTCACCTTTAATAAACAGATACAGATCATCCTGGATTTATTCTTCACAGGTAAGCCTAACCACATCAAAAGTTTTGAAGAACAGAAAATGTCTATCAGATACTAGGATAAGAAACAAAATGCAGAGTCAGGCAGAGTTCTTGTGTAAGTAGTTTTTCTTGTGTAAGTGTACTCTTCTAATAACAACATGCATCAGGTCTTAGTTTCCTGATTGCAAATGGTATAATATTGACAGGGAAGCATATATTAATTGATCTCCCTCTCACTTGAAGGTTTATAGATAATTTTGTTGGGCGTCTTAAAAAAAAAAAAGCTTCAACTTCACTACTTGAAAATTTGCTATCTTGTTATAGCTGTGCTCTGGATCATAAGATAGCTCCTGAGAAAGTACATCACAAGATGGCACAAGGCCTAGACAGTTGTCCCTGTAATCCACAAGCATTCCTTCATACTTACTTATGTCTGTCAGGAAAAGAAATACTTATCTGCTAGAACTGCATTTCTCACACTTGATTTATTCTTTACAGTTACTACACTTGGTTCTTTATGTAAGTGTAACAACTCGTGCTTTCATTTTCCAGACATTGACAACAGTGGGTACGTCAGCGATTATGAACTTCAGGACCTGTTTAAAGAAGCAAGTCTGCCCTTGCCTGGTTACAAAGTCCGGGAGATTGTAGAAAAAATCATTTTAGTGACAGATAGCAACAAGGATGGGAGAATCAACTTCGAAGAATTTGTCTCTGTAAGACACTCTCTTTGGATGTTTCTCTACTGTCTGATACCTGTTAAGAATTAGGATAGGAAACTGAATTAAGTGCTATAACTAAGTACTATTTTAGATAGATATAACTACTATTTTGAGTTTTCTGTGACAATTTAGAATACCATATATAGTTATTTTACTCTTTCACTCTCCTTTTTAATTTAATAGATCTGATACGAGCAGCATGTGAGAGTGCCTTAGTTGAAATCAGTCCTGTTTTGTTTATTGAAAGATGAAGGGATGGACTACATATTTTAGGAGCTGTTGGGCCAGCCCTTGCTCTGACAAAAGAGCAGACAATTAGATACCAGGCTCTGAATGCTCTTAGTAGTGCAAACATTAGTCTATCACTATGCTTAATCTCTGTACTAAAGGCTGGTTATTACTGGGACTGAGGCAGAGTTTTGCCCTTTCAGTGAACGAATTTCAAAGGTTTAGACTTTTTAAAATGAGGATTACTCACTAGTGGGCTTTAAAAGAAACAAAAGCTTATCAGGCTGTTGATTAGTGTGTGTTTGGGATGATTATTTTCTGCTTCAAATTTGGAGTAGTGCAGCTCATTGCAGCAGGTTGCTTGTTAAACTAGCTATTGGTCTTTCCTTTCAAGGTTCTAATTTGAAGTCGTTCATAGGTGAGATGCAAATATTTGCCTCTACATGTTGAACTGTATTACTTCGTTTTCAGTTTGAGACCTCTACAATATTTTGGCAAATCTAGGACGTGGTTTACATTGCAGGCAGGTGAATAAACGGTATTAGCTTGATTAAGGGCATGTGTAACTGTCATGTTGTCACCTTTTATTGTGCAGCATGTGGTGAAATAAGTGGGAGAAATATGCTATAGGCATCAAAACTGTGCATATCTTTAGATGTGTGTTTCACTTTACTAAAACAGCTACGGAAAAATTGTGTAGCTATTTCTATGTCTACTTTTCTAGTTACCACAGCTTAATTAAGTTATTCACTGAGAAATAATATGTTAGACATCCACTATGCAAGTTTCATAAGAGGATTTAAACTAGTTTTACCCATACAGTAAATTTTTTTTTTAGAACAGAAGTCAATATAAATAGGCAGTCAGGTTAACTACTAACTCTAGAGTACTTATATGGATTAACACTTAGTTATCTGAAAGTATGATCAATCACAAAATACTCTCTACTTTTTTGATTTCAGATAATTCAGGAATTGAAAAGTAAAGATGTCAGCAAATCTTTCCGAAAATCAATAAACAAAAAGCAAGGTATTACAGCGATTGGGGGAACATCAGCAATCTCTAGTGAGGGGACACAGCACTCTTATTCGGGTAAGAAATAATTAAACATGTGCAAATTTTGCATGGAGGAAACTCTTTAAATTTGCACTACAGACAAAAAAAACAAACAATGGAAAAATGTTGGTGTTGAAAGCAAATTAACACAGAGAAAGTATGTGGAGATAGACAAGTGTGGACAATAGTTTATTAGCTATGTTCAGTTGTTACTAGTTTCATGCTGTACTTGGAGGCAAGTGGGACTCTTTGCAAGAGCAAAAGAGCAAAACAAGCATTGACAGCATGTAAGGGGAGAAAAATGGCCCCTTTGGCATTCTTCTAGTAATGGTAGTCAAGCTTTTGCCTTCATTACATGCTAATCTACTCTTATTCCTACATTCAGATAAAAATGAATTCTCATTTTCGTTTCCACAGTGTTAATAGCATAAACTAAAAACCCCTTAACAAACCACCATATATCCTTTGAGGATGGCATGGCCCCCTCAGTTGTCTCTGCCATTACAGAGTTGTTCAGTCCTGCATGGTTTTTGCATAGCCTCTCTTACACTTAAGAAGCTGCTTTTAATATTTGATCTGTTTCTTTCTGCCTCCCCCTGCTGCATGTAATTTAAGTTGGTAATTGTGCCTAATTGCATTGCAGCTCCTGGCCAGAGTGTTAACCACCTTCCAGGATCACATTGCTATCAGCAATATTGCAACTTTTTTGATTGATTTGAGTCTGGAATTTGCTGTGGTTCCAGACCATGTTAAGATTCTGTATATGAGAGAGATTCACTTTGGTTAGCCAGAGGTGGCAATACCCTCTGTTTCAGTGTGATTCTTATAGCACCAGCTGCAATTGGTAGATCCCCAAAGCTGGGAATATGTTCCATCTCAAAGGATGCCTGTAGGGCATCAGAGGTAATGGTTTAGACTCCCTTTCATTTTTGGTAGAGAGAAACAGACCCCACTGAAGTGCAGTTCACATGGCCTGGCTTCATCACCACCTCATTTATGATGAGATGAAGGGTGCACTAGAATTTCACAGTTTCCCACTGACAGTGGAAGAAGTGTAAGGAGTCAGGTGTAGGTACCTCTCGTTTGCTTCTTGAGGTAAGTGAGAGGAATACCACCTGTGCTGTTTGGGAATGTGGATACTGATACTCGACTGACTGTTATCCCAATAAGCTTTCTTAGATACACAGTAATAAATTCTGCACTAAATATAAGGAGAATTTAAAACTGAGATATTAAACTTCTTAAGTTTCTCAAAGCTAAATACAGCTCAGCAGTCCAGATCAGAGTCTCAAAAAGATTGCCAGTGTCTCAGAATGAAATGCTGTGTTTTAAACCAATGGTGTATAAATTGTGTTGTACATTTCTGATTAGAAATCTTCCTCTTTTCTTTGTAATTGCTGAGAACTGAATTTGAAGTAGCCATGAGGATGCCTTCCCTGTGATGTCCCTTTGATTTTTATGTTCTTCAGATAATCACCAGATATTTAGAGGGTGCAGTAGGAGAAAGATCAATCTGTACTTGCCATTTTTGTGTTCTTTCCCACTGGTCTGATTCTTTTCATAACTGGCCCCTGTGAAACTAAGGAGTTTTATTGCAGATGAACCTCTGACCCACATATGATGTTTAGTAGTATGTGTTCATGAAAATGATAATCCACTCTTTTAATGCTGTCTTTTTTTTCAGAGGAAGAAAAAGTTGCTTTTGTTAATTGGATAAATAAAGCTCTACAAGATGACCCAGACTGTAAGCACCTCCTCCCCATGAACCCATCAGATGCCAGTCTGTTTAAATCCCTTGCAGATGGCATCCTTCTTTGGTGAGTCCGAGAGGTTAAATGCTGATCACAGTGACATGAATTGGAAAACTTCTGATAGGCTTTAACATCAAGATTCCACTCCTAAATATTTCAACCAATGTGTAAAATGGGGAAAATCTGTTTGCCCATAGAAATGTGATTTTTAGCAAATTTTTTATATGACTCTGTGCATATGTTATAGAAGTGGTTTTCCACTTCAGAGCCGTAATTATGCTCGTCAGATATGTGCAGGCTGTTTATAAAGGAGATGATAATTACGCAGTTCATATATTCATTAGTGGAAATAATTAGAAAATGTTTAAAATATTTTTAGAAGTTACTAATAGTCCCTGAATCATGGAACAGGAGGAACAGAAATCTGAATTAAATCCATGGCAAAACAGAGAGCATATAGTAGGTCCCTTAACTTCAGTTTGCTGTAACTTTCTAGTTAGTTAAAGTAGATTAATAGTACTTACTTATACACCATGCTAACAAGGGATTAGCATGTTAGTATTGATGTGAATTAGTCTTTGAGATCCACGTAGATACAAGGTACTACAGAAATGCAATGCAGAAATACACTAACTATATTACAAAATGTGTCAGTAGAGACCATTTAACTGACTTTGGTTTACAGTTTTAATCTTCTCAGGACCTTTTTGTGACAGTACAGACATGCTCTATTAATTATAAAAGCCAAATGCTCGAGTTTCTTTTAGCAACATTATCTGGGGCATTCTGAATGAATGTGCAAGTATTTAACGGGGAGAGGAGATTTAGAGGATGATGAGGGTTTTTTTAAATCTTGTCATAAGTATTTTCAGCTAGTTTAAAGTGTTACAAGTTTATAATCAAATAGTATATTTTCTGTAAAATGAAAGTTTGAATTAACTCTTGATTTTTCTTCCTTAGCAAAATGATCAATTTTTCACAACCAGATACAATTGATGAAAGGGCTATTAATAAGAAAAAACTCACTCCTTTCACTATTTCTGTAAGTACTGCATGGATAGGAACTTGCCACAAATGAAAAAGTATTTTTCTGATTTAGTGACAGTTCTCCTGGTGGAGAAAAAAAATAATTAAAACTCCTATGTAATAAAAAAATCATACAGCATGAAATTCTATATTCTAATACTCTGCTAAATTCTCCTGTTTCTTAGATGATTTACAGGAAAACTTGGATTTTTCATGCTTTCCCTAGTTCTTTCCATATTCACTATTTTTATTTTGCTTTGCTAAGTAGCTGAAGAAAATAATTTTAGACTTTTGAGTAGATGGTCAGGTTGTACTTTAGCAAAGCAGAAAGTACCTGCATGGCTGTATGGCAGGATGATGTATTTTCATAGTGGAGAGCACCTTGGACAGAAAATGAGAACCTCAGTTTTTAATTGTGTATGAAGTAATGAAAAAATTTGAGAGAAACAGTTTTTATGATCTTGGGTTTAAGAAAATAGGTCTGGAAGAGGAAGTAGATCCATAAGCTACCAGCCCAGAGAGAAAAAAATGCTGATTAAAAACCTCAGTTAATTGGTAGACTTTTCATTCCAGGCTGTGACGTTAAAATACAAAAAGTTAAACCATACTATGTTTTAAATCCTCCAAGTGGGTTCTGTAATCTCTACTTATTTTAAAGAAGATTTGTCAGCAAAGATAATACTATGTGTGTTTATGTTGTCTCTGTGGATAGTTAAAATGTGACACAAGAAAACAGTAATATTGATGAGAGCTGCCAGCTATTTTTTGTTGGAGTGTTTCATCTGTGGCAATTATTTGCTTTACTTTCAGTGTCAGGGTGTTGAATTGTTGTGATTTTCTTATGCTCTCCATTCAGTTGCAGTTTTACAGTTGCTTGAGTGTGTCAGCCTGTATAAGATTCAAGATGGGATGGCAGTGATGTCAGTAGCCTTCTGCACAGCGCAGAATTCCATAGGAACACGGTATTCCACTGGATCAGGCCACTGATATTTTGAGCAGTTTTGTTAAATTTGTGCATCTGATACTTACGAATTACAAAAAGTGTTTTGATTAGAGTATTCCTCAGTGATCCAAGCTGCAGAAGGTAGTCCACAATTTTTTGTGAGTCCGCATTAAACAGTATCAATAATGTTTTCTACTAAATTTTGGTAAGATATGAGGTAGTTCACAAAAAATCTCTGGAGTGCAGTTTTCTATTGAACTAGTGCATTATTTCTTCCAAAGTTTAATTTGAACTATTTTACTAAGAATTACAGCCTCGTGAGTTTGTTAAACAATGATATTCCAAATAGGAAAACCTAAACCTGGCTCTGAACTCAGCATCTGCCATTGGCTGTACGGTTGTCAATATTGGATCACAAGATTTGCAAGAAGGGAAGCCACACTTGGTATTAGGACTCCTATGGCAGATCATTAAAGTTGGTCTTTTTGCTGATATTGAGCTCTCCAGAAATGAAGGTAAGAGCAGTGCCAGGTACAGCAGTGTCAGCCATTTGGAATTAACTGAGACCACAGTAGCCATGATTTCAGCTTTCTTTCAAACTTGCTTTTAGCTCTTATTGCCTTGCTAAATGAAGGGGAAGAACTAGATCAGTTGATGAAGCTTTCCCCAGAAGACCTCTTGCTACGCTGGGTGAACTATCATCTGGCCAATGCAGGGTGGCAGAAAATCAATAACTTCAGCCAAGACATTAAGGTATGTAGTTATTTGCTCTGATAATTGAACATAATGCTATTAAAATATTATGCACACTATGCATAAAAACAAATCAGTCAGATCAGAAGAATTTAGATAAAATAGTAATCTGCTTTTTCTAGCTGTAGTTTCACCCTGCATTTTTCAACTCTGACAGAGTTTTGATCTCACACATCCTATTCAGTTGCTCATACTATCACATCACAATGTGGACACTTCCAACAAGCTCATATTCAGGGAAGTTTTAATGTTCTGAGGTGCTGATTAGAGTTGTTTAGGACAATTTGCACTACCTTATTAGTTAACTAATAACTCCCAGCCACTGCTTTGCTGGTGTGCCAAGTGACTGACACAGGGGACTGAAGGGTGTGCTTGCTCCTCAGGGCAGGTGGCAGAGCTGCATAATTCTTCTCTCTTCAGTCACTCTGCATAAGGTGTGCAGAGTTCTGTAGTAGCCCAACTTTTTAAAACTAAAAGCAAAAGAGGAAGATTCCCTAAGGTGATAAAACCTCCTTTCACTGAAGAAAACCATGTCATTAATGGCTAGTTAGGTATTTTGAAATGCCACCAAGAAAACTGTTAACAAAGCAAGCATTTAACTAAGGTTTTATATGAAAACTACCAGTATGGTAAAAATATATGCTGTTTAAGAGAAGTATTAAATACTTCTAAAACTAGTAGGATTTTATTTTTTCTCCTGGTTTCCTACTGGGGTGGGGGGGACCCTAGAAGCACACTGAAAACTGCATCAAATTAATATAATTTCTTTTGTCACTAGAGATTCATCCTAAAAGAACCACCTTGCTCTCCTTTTTTAATTTCCATAATGTCACTGACTAAGAAAGAAAAATTTTTATAAACCAGTCTATTTGATAAGGACAGTAAAGGAATAAAACACCAACACTGAATATAAGATGAAAATTGGGTATTTTTCTATATTAATTTGCCCTGAATATCTGAATTACAACAGTCTAGTTAATATTCAGCAGAATAAAACTAGCATTGTCCAGAATAATTAGCAGACATTCCTTTTCTTTGTCATCTTGCTAAATAACTTCTGTGTGAAATAGTGTAATAAAATGGCTGTATGACCTCTTCCATATTCACTGAAATTAGGGTGCTGTATTTTTTGCTTATGTGGCTTTTAGATTGGACTATTAGAGCAATAAATGGCTAGGAAAGGCTACATACTTGCTGCTTTTTATTTTTTTAAATATTACACTGCTCGTTTTAGGATTCAAGAGCGTACTACCATCTGTTAAATCAGATTGCACCCAAAGGAGATGACGTTGATCAACTGCCCATTAAAATTGACTTTTCAGGATTTCATGTGAGTATCCAGAAATGGGAAAATAGACTGGAATTATCTGAGACCTCTGTGTATGTGTCCAACATCCTGGTTACCAAGCTGCCTCTGAATCTTCTTTTGTTTTCTAACACGTGCAAGAACTCAGATTCCTCAGTGTTACAAAGGCTTAAATGGGAAAAAACTTGTAAAGTCCCCGAACGCTGCTGAAACAGGATAATGCATCCTGCAGTCTGAAGTGTGGAGCTGTGTTTTACTTGGAGTAGTGTATGTTTATTTTCAGCTGGGTCATCCAACACAAATATTACAACATCCTGCTCAGTCTTCCTCTTTTGGAATTCAGACAGTGAAAAAGAGTAGACTTCACAAACCTCGTGATCCTTCCTCAAACCTTCCTCAAACAGATTTCAGAAAAAACACATGAGCCCTTCCAATAAAGAGCAGAACAGTGTGGAATCCATCAACCTTGAAGTTGTAAAGGGACAGAGGGTCTAAAACCAGCCTACAGGGATGTGAAAACACTTTTGCCTAAGGTGCAACATAGTGCTCATTGGAAGGATTGTTCTGAGAATGCATTTGATGCAAAGCTGAACTGCATGCCTGAGATATCTATATATCAATCAGAATCTAAAGTAGAATCTTGTTATTTATTATAATAATGAAACCCATATGCAAAGTTGTTTGCTTACATGCTTTAGTTCTCTCAAACTCCTTCATAAGGAGAGTTCTGTTTTCTTTGTTTGCTCTTGCTTTTAGATTTTTTGGGGAGTGAGAAAGAATAGTAGTTAGTTTTTCCATGTAGTTTCCTACAGTTTATATGATCATGTTCTGTAATGAGTTATAAACCTGAATAGAAATAATAAATACCAATGTACAAAACACACAGGTTGCCAACTTACGATGATTCAGAGGCAAAAATATTAAAAGGAAGACAAGTCTGAAGCATTCAAACTTTCACTTAGGATTTTGGGCATCATCTGTAATTACTGTGCTTGAGAATATCAGTTTAAAGCAGTGATGGTGAACCTTTGGCAAAATATGTAACATGGGAATCAACAGTCCGGAAATGGAAATATAATCACTACAGTTCTGGCTCCAGTTGCTGGGATTCATGAGGAATGCTGTGCTGGCAGCCACAGAAGTGAAGGACAGAAAAAAGGTGGATGGAAGGAAGAGGGGAATTGTCATGTCACATC
Source organism: Chiroxiphia lanceolata (assembly GCF_009829145.1). Classification (NCBI taxonomy): domain Eukaryota; kingdom Metazoa; phylum Chordata; class Aves; order Passeriformes; family Pipridae; genus Chiroxiphia; species Chiroxiphia lanceolata. The sequence continues at coordinate 15,302,485 of NC_045646.1, read as the reverse complement.
ATCAGCAAGAGGTAGCTCAGGCATTGAGGAATGAGGGAGGAACTGACTTGGGTCATTTAAAGATTTTCCTACCTGAAGATCTGGTAAAAAACTGAAAATGTGCAGCTACTTACTGCAAATTAATTTTTGTTTGTTTCTCTTTTTAGGATAAAAATGACTTGAGGAGAGCTGAATACATGCTCCAGCAGGCAGATAAATTGGGCTGCAGGCAGTTTGTAACTCCAGCTGATGTGGTTGCAGGCAACCCTAAACTCAATTTAGCTTTTGTTGCAAATCTCTTTAACACCTATCCAGCCCTACACAAGCCTGACAATTCATCTTATGATCTCAATTTATTAGAAGGTACTCAACTTACTAAGCATACAGAAGATAAGAATATTAGTGATTTATATTTAAGTATTCCTTCTAGGTTGTGATGTAGGATCCCTGTGTGATGGTGCCTGTCTTTCTCACTAGCAATCAATATAAACCTTAGAAGTGCCTGTTGCTGTGTATATTGTTCCCTTGTGTTAGCCTGACCAAGTGGTTATTCCTGAATAACCTTCTATAATTCATTTGCAGGAGCAAAAGCTACCTTCCTACTTTCCTTCCAGTTTCCTATGCTTCTTTCCATACTATTTATATATTAGCTGATGCACAAATTCTAGCTTTTCCTAATTTACAGTGCCATACTATGCAGCTTGTGGGAACAAGTTAAACCAGCAGCACCTGTATTCAGTTAACCAGAATTCCCAGGACTTTTTACGAACTCGATGTTTTGATTCACACACTTCTTCTCAGCTCCAAGGCTGAAACAGTCCCTTTTGATTCTAATTAACTTTATGCAGGTGCTGCTGGCTTAACTTGTTCCCACAGCAACTGTAATAGTCTTTAAAAGTATTTTTCCCATACTTCATTGATATATATTTGTGTGTGTTTGTTTATTGCCTTTTAAGGCAGGAAATTCTTTTTAAAAAAAGGCTTCTGTATCAGCAACCTATATTAATCTATTGCATCAACAACCTGTATAGATCCTATTGTATCAGGGAGTTTGGCCTTTAACTGTATAGTTCAGATCTCTAATGCTAGAGATAAAGGGATAATTGGTAACAGTCTTTGGCTGTTGCCCTTGCTGTGGACCAGCTAATCTAGGATAATGAAATGGCTCCTGCCAGTGTGTTTCACAGTTGTTCACTGATCTCAAAGGAATGTGAGAATCAGGGGTGCCGCACTCGGGAGAATCATCAGCAATGTTCACATATTCCTCTGCACTGCCTTCTCCTGCCTTCCTCTTACTGTTCCTATCAGGTTTCCTTTCCATCTAGGTGAGTCCATCTTCCTTTGCTCCTGTTTTTTCATAATTTGTCTGTGCTGCTGCATCCCTGTGTCACAAATCTTGTATCCCCCAGACCACTCCTGTGTCAGGCTTCCTGCTCTTCTCGCTTCAGCTGGGTGCCAGCTGTGATAGAGGTACCAGAGCACAGTCTTCCCTTTTCAGCTGTGATATCCCCAGTCACTGCAGTCCCTGCTGGCCAGGACAAATGATTGAAGGAAAGGTCTGGTCTTCCTCTGCTGCAATTTTATTAGAAATGTATGCTCTCGCAAATTTATACAGGAGCTGCGTGGAGGTGGAATATGTTTAGTTCAGCTTCTGTGTTCTGAAGACAAAGTTGCTGATGTGATTCAAAATACTGAAAACTTGGTCAAATTTGGAAGTTTTCATTGGCATGGCAAAAAACCAGCTGAACTAGTTTCTGGACTTTCCTGAAATATTTAGATGAGATCAAATCTCAGCTAAAAACAGTTGTAAAAACTTACAATCACTTGAATGCTAGACTACTATTTCATAATGGTAAATACTGGTCAAAATTAACTTACTATTTATAGTAGATATTTTAGAGATGGGTAATCATGCGAATGCTATCTGTTCAAAGGCAAGTAGATGACTCTTCTTTGCCCCCAAATAACAACTCCCATGATGTCATGTAGACCTAAACCATCAAAATAGTTATTTTAGCCAAAAGACAATGTTGTTAATGTTTTTTTCTGTTAATATGTTTTATTTTCTTTCCATAAAGTCCTGTGTTTTTACTGTTATTTTCTCAAGGTAGTGATATAAAATATGACATTAATTTCTCTATAGTTTCATCATAGATTGTCTGTTGAAATCTGACTCATAATTTATAATGCTTTCCTGTTTTGCTTCATGAAATGCAGATTTGACCCCTCCTAATGTAGGTACTGTATTTAGTACTTTTCTGTACTCCATAAAAGTGTTTATTCTGCAATTTTTCTTCTTTTTTTTTTTTCCTAGTGTTTAATCATCTCTGTCCTTTTCTGGTTGATTTTTTGCATTGTTCTTACATGTTTCTATTGTTTTAATATGCTGTCATAAGTAAAAGAGAAGGAAAAAACCCCACAGGTGTGATGCACATAAAATGGGGGCAAGAGTTGCAGTAAGTCAAACACCATACAGTTATTTCAGTGGGTTTAGCCAGTAAGGGCTTTCCATGAACAAGATGTCAAGCTGTAGGCATGTGTGGGTGAGTAGAGCTTTCTGAAAGTCTTCATTTTCCTGCATAAATTCCATCTTTTCAGTGACTGCTCCACCCCAAGGGTATGATGTGGCAGTTCTCCTGAGTTTCAGATAATAAATTCTGGGCATAAACTGACATTTGCCCTGATAATACTGAACAAGACTGGTGATGTGCACTTTAGTACAGAGAGAGTGTATCCCTCAGGAATACTGACACAACCAAATGAACACTTGACATTGTGTGGGGGTGGAGGGGACAGCCCTGACTTCACTTAATGCACAACCTTTGCATGTTGCTCCTGTTCTGAGGAACCTCAGCACTCTGGAGATGAGGTCATACAGAAAGCTGAGCTCTTGGGGGGAGGAAGAGGAGGGACCTGTGTCCACCCCACCCACCTTTCCTCCAGTGTGGATGTCCTCTGGTGTTGCTTAGATTACTGCAGCCTTCATGGCTGTTATTGTGAATTACTCCCACTCAGGCTGGCTGAATTTAGAGTGCAGTTGCATCTTGAGCTCTGTTGTCTTCAGAGAGAATCTTAGGTATTTGGAGCTCTTTGGATTCTTGACCCCTGTGCTATGGCTACTCCCCACTCAGTTCCATGGTATAGTGATCTCAAAGAAAGAGATGGCAATAAATATAAAGGATACTACCAAATTTGCTCCTCTCTCTTTTGTGTAGCTCTGCCCCCTTTCTGCAGTTTTCCAATGATTTTGGCTATCTGCTGCACCACTCAGCAGAAGATATGCTCCTGATAGGATCACAAGGTATATTTTGAATAAAAGAATAGAGAGAAAAAATTGATCAGTTCTCAGCCATCTGGAAAACTTACAAACGCTTATGTGTTGCATGATAAAGGGATTTGTTTAGAGTGGCATATTAAATATAGTATGCTGGGTTTAGTTCCTGGATTCCCACTATCCAAAAGGGTCCAGCCCAACTTGCATGCTCTTGCCTGCTTGGCTACTTTGGATTCTTTCAACAATGTTAAGCATGCCTTTTAAAACTCTCACTCTGAGTGCAGTTGCTGAGTATGTGTTTTTGTAGCTACACTGTTTAGTAAGAGTTCATTAAATAACCCTGGTACTGTCCTTGCAATGGACAAGTGTTCCTAAAAGCACTTTGCAGTCAGTACTTTAGGTACTGCTGCAAATGAACTCAAAGCTCAGTAACCCTAAACACTTTTAAAAATAAAGCAAAAGGTACTTGCTTCAAAATATTATAACCTCTAAAGATACTCTTTATAAACTTAAATTATATCTCATTCTTGAGTTGTGATGGGTTCTTTTTTAAATGGGAAACTGATATTTTTAAAAACTTTGTCACAAAATGTGATTCTTCTTTTAAATTTTAATGTGGGAAGAAATATGAGAAACAAAGCTGACTGATGACCTTGCAAAATAGTGTTTTTCCTTGATTCAGCATATATTCAGCAGTAACTCTTAAGTTATTTTTACAAGTAAATATTTGAAACAAACACTAGTTCAAATTGCGTATGAAAAAACTCATAATTTAGAAAATGTGTCAGTAGGATGAATATAAACTATTTCATAATTACAGGAGAGTAACTGGTAAGCTGGCTGAAACTTTTTAAATAACATTTATTCTGTTAGAAATTGTGAACTACAGCTGAAATTTCTGAAGTCCAGAGCTTTTTGTATAAAAGGCTAAGAGACCTAGATTCAAATTGTAACCTTGATCTAAAAATCAATGTTATGACAATGTTATGCATGGAAAAATAATATTAAAGAGGTTTTCTTTCTAGTCTAAACATAAATACATGTTGAGGCAGTAGTTTCATTTTGGAAAAACATTCATTATTGTGTAGTCAGCCTTGAACTGCAGTACTAAATGAGACAGTTGTCATGCTATATAAACCTCATCAGACAAACTTGGTATCGTTACCCTCTAAGGAGCAAATGAGAACAGCAAAGAAAAATCTTACTTAGGTATTTGTGCTTCAGTCCAGAGAAATCTGTTCTTTCATTGTTTGGGGAGGTTTTCTCCCTCCTCAGTGTCCTCTCTGTTTTCTTAACTGTGGGAATGAAGTGATGAGGTTATTCCAAGCTCACATATTCAGGCAAAATATTTTCTTAAGTGTGTTTCTTTGCTGTAAGAGAAAACAGCTTATGCAGCACTGATTCACAGGCAGTTGGCCACAATTACATTGTTAAAATTTAGGTAGTGTTTATGTAGAAAGTCAATGTGCTATTACAAGCTGTAACTTCATAGAGAAAGAGAGTTGGTTTGGGACTCATGGTGGCAATGGATAAAAGCAATGTAAGTCAGGAAAGTGAAGGTTGGGTTTTACTTCCTAATTACTTTTCTGCCAGTTCTCATAAGCAGAATTGCTGGTTAAAACTGTGAGGATAACTGGCCCCCTTGGCAGCTTCACAAATGTAACCAATACATCACTGCCTTGCTAAGTCTCCAGTGCTAAAAACTAAAAAAGTGAATTTTGTTGCTTTTGGGAGGCCCTTCACAAATTAACCCTGGCAGCTTCTGTGTGGAGAGAGTCGAGCTGTAGTGTCTGCAGCTTGGAGCAGCTGCAATATGTGTGTTAGTACTAACTTTTAATAAAAAGATGCCATTTCAAATAGATTTAACCATACTGTTGAATGCAATTGTCACTCAGTTTTAGGAAATTATTATTAATCATCACTATTTTCTTCATGATATATTATAGTCTATTTTATTTCATCAAATTGTATTTACTCAGAAAAATGTAGCCTAACAGTACTCCCTCTAGTGCCTCTGTCCCTGTGGCCAGAATTAAGTGAGTCTGAATTGGACATTATTGTCTCATGTATTACCCAGTATAGACACTGTTAGGGAAAGTATGAACTCATTTTAGGGAGGGAAGGGGGTATGAGGAGTATGAGAGCCATTTAAAGATTGCTTATTAAAGTGTTTTCTCCAATAATTTATTGAGAATTATATTTGTCACCATAGGAGAAAGTAAGGAAGAAAGGACTTTCAGAAACTGGATGAATTCACTGGGTGTAAGCCCATATGTTAACCATTTATACAGGTAAGGGTTTTTTAAAACAGCTATTGGACTTCCCTTGGATGACAGGGCAAGAAACAAGGGAAGAAGAGAGGGAAGTTGTATTTCTACTAGAACAGTAATTTCCAGGTTTCCAATTAATGTGATAGGAACTTCAAAACTGCTCTGTAGAACCACATTAAGTAGTATCATACTCAAATAGTCTAACCATCATCTAGAAATACTAGAAAACCTGAGAAGGTTTTTATGTTGTCCCGTCACTCTGCTGTGCTTTGAGTTACATTTTTTTAAAAGCTGAGATAATTGTGTTTTTTGATGCGTGGGTTTTTTTCTCAGTAGACTGTAAGGAGCTGTGCAGAGTGGGGTATTCCCTCAAAGGAAGGGCTTTATAACATGCTTTTTAGATGCTTCTGGTCGCTTTCAAATTGTGCCAGCAGTTGATTCAAATCTTGTCAATAAAAGATGAGACAGAGAGAGAAACTGGGAGCATCTGCTTCCATGTGTATTTGCTGTTAGGTTTCATTGTGTCTGTTTTCTGACCTCTGTAAAGCGATCTGTAGGTAGCTTAATGTGGAGAATTTCATTCAGTAAGTAGCTCAAGGGGATTAACAGGAATGCAATATATAATGGGAAAATAATACTTTTACTACTATTCTTTTTTGCACAAGATAAGTACCTTGGTTTTGATTATTCTTTAGCAAAATACATCTGTAGGTGCAGATAAAGCATCAGTATTTAACATTTGGAAAAGTCTTGAGGAAACTAAAACTAGATCAATAAATTAAAACTCTTTAGCAGCTATTTTGTCTATGCTCACTCTATGAAAGCAATTAAATAATAGAAGTTCGTAGAGCCTATAGGTGAGCTTACTTCACTAAGATTTGTGAAACTAATGAAATTAAATGCAGAATTTGATCCATATAATTGCTGAAATCAAGCAATAGAATATAGGCCAGTTTCTCTACAGAGTGACACACATTTTTATTTAAATGTCTGGAATTTTTCAGCGACTTAATTACACTTTGAGGAGTCTCAAGTACTTACTTTCATTGTCAAGATGAGCTTTTGTGCTTAAAAACGTTGTTTTCCTCTGGTCTAGTGACCTTTCTGATGCTTTAATCATCTTCCAACTGTATGATATGACTCGTGTGCCGGTTGACTGGAACCATGTCAACAAACCTCCTTACTCACTGCTCGGTGGGAATATGAAAAAGGTGGGTAGATGCTCTGGAACACAGCCCAGCTTCACTGTCTCCTTTGTGCTGATTGTGTTGTCTGGATTTGTGTGCTACTGACACAGTCCTGGGGTGGGGAGAAGAAGAAAGCATATCTTCCAGATATTATCCCAAGGAATAAATAGTAGTTATAGCATATATCACTTCATAAATGTGGACACCTTTTGGCAATATGTATTTTATGGTCTGGTTTGGATATATAAGTGAAAGTTTCAGGTCTGACACAGCTATCACAGCTTGGTGCTCTTATCCTGTGAGGTGTTTCCTCACAGCTGCCCAGAGGATTTGTGCAGGACTTGCAGAATCCAAGTTTTCCATTAGTTTTGTCACTGTAGAGGATAAAAATTACTGTATGTTTAAGAAGAACACATTTAAATATATTTCCAAGTATAGTTTTGATATAGGTATATTTTAATTTGCTGCCCTAGTGAAAGTGAACTTGTTTTTTTCAAATGTGGCAAAAATATAATCATTTGAATATTACACACTTGCATTTATAGTAAAAACTGTGTTATTTTAATCACAGTGGAGGTAGAGTAGAAATCCTTCTCCAGTTTCAAATCTCACCATACGTAACAGTAAGCCAAAGTTATTCAAAATACACATAGATTATAGGTCTGTATTGCAGTAATATTAAGGTGTTTTCATTATTTGCACACAAAATTTATTTTTAGATTGAGAATTGCAATTATGCAGTGGAACTTGGGAAGGCAAAAGCCAAATTCTCACTGGTTGGTATTGCTGGACACGATCTAAATGAGGGTAATCCAACTCTGACTTTGGCTTTGGTATGGCAGCTGATGAGAAGGTAAGCTGGGCATAATATATGATAAATGTGTATATGTGTGTCTGTGCATGCCTGTATGTGTCTTGTATATCAAGGCAAATTAAGGCCAGTGGTCAGTTCACCCAACGGGTATTTCAGAGAGCAATCTCTAAATATCCCTCTTCTCAAAGATAAACTTTTATATGTGTTTTGTAATTTTCCATACTGTGTAGTGACTGAAAAACATTTTATAGCAACTCTTAAAACCTTATAAACTAGAAACTGGGATTAAAATTATAAATCCTACAGCAAAGTAAAAAGAGCTCAGATTATTTCATGTTGATTTCATGTATCTTTCTGTAAGTAGAGAGTAATTTAAATATTTGTAAAACCCAAGAAAGAGGTAATATATACTATAGTTAAAAGGGTAAAAACAATTGTAGGTCATCATAGCTATAGCAACATAACTATCATAAAATCAAAATCTTGCTAGTGTACTGAAGAAAAAAAAATTATAAAGTGATTTCAATAAAGTTTTTTTTGCAAATGTTTTCCACAAGGCAGTTTTCTTAGACTGATTGCAAAACACTTAATACTTTTTTTCCTCAGACTATTGTGATTGAGTTTTCAAGGTGACTAGGATGGTAGGGAGCCATTTAAAATCATTAAGTAAAATTAATTATGGTGTGCTGAGTTAAATACATGAAGAAGATGTTACAGTGAATATTATGAGGTTTGGGATACTATTTTTTTCTTGAAACCACTGAAAAAGTGATTTAAAGTACATTATAAGGTAGTAGTTTATAAGGTAAGGGTACCTTATGAAGAGAAGTACTTGGCATTGTTACTGTGATGAAGTAATATTTTACTTTTGCTTGTAGCTTTGTACAGTTTGAAGAGTTGAGTTCTACTACTCATTTTAACCTGGGCTCTTGTTTTCTTTACTGAAGGTATACTTTGAATGTACTATCAGACCTGGGAGAGGGGGAAAAAGTAAATGATGAAATTATTATTAAGTGGGTGAATCAGACACTTGCAAAAGCAGATAAGAAAGCTTCAATTACAAGTTTTAAGGTAATCAAATTTATTTACTTTTCTTTCCATATACAATCACACCTCAGATTTTTAACCTGGTATGTTAACAGTTTGGCTTTAACAGTGGCTCTCCCATCAGCTATCATAATTCTTTAAGGAAGTATTTCTGACAGTTTGCGAATCCTCAAAAGTATTTTACAAATTTGTTAATAAGAAAAAGAAATTTAATAGCTGGAGTAAGATAGAAAACAAAAACCCCAACAACAACAAACAAACAAACAAAACCAAACAAAAACACAAAAACCCCAAACAAAAACAAAACAAAAAACAAAAACAAAAAAAAAAAAAGAAAAGAAAAAAAGAAGTTTAAGCGTTCAAAGGGGCTTCTGCCTGAAGTTACCAATGTTTGGGCATGGCATGTCGTGTATCTTTCAAATTTTTAGATATAGGCACATGCTTGTACAGGCATGAAGAACAATTTTGGAAATGCTGTGGGCGGCTCACCAGTTCTACTGACAGCTGGTTAAAAAGGTGTTCTCAGAGTGACAGAGCCAGGAGAGGGAGCCCAAGGTAACCAGCGACATCTTGTGTCTTCCTCGGCACCGCCGACGTGCAGCAGGCCTGTGTCAACCAGGAGCTGTTCCCATGCAGCAAAGGGGAACAAATTGATAAAGGAAGCTTTCCTTCCACATTATTAAAGTGCTAAATGTGTGTGCCAGGTGTGTTATGTTGTGTGAATCTCTAGAAATGGCACATTAATAATGGCACTTCCATGCAAGTATAACGTTCTTATACAGGTTCATTGTATAATCAGCAGCAGTTATGTCTGTGATCCACAACAGGAACATAAGTTAAATATTTGAGAGCTCACTGTGGTATGAATTTTAATTAGGTAAGCCTTATTAGGTAACAGGTAATGTAATTTTGTAGAGCAAAATATTCCATTTCACTCTAGGAGGTAACTTAGGTCTTTTCTTAAGAGAGATTTCTGCTTCTCTTATTTCTGCCTAAATTGTAATAATGTTGCTATTAATTAAATGAAAGTCTGAAGGGAACCTGTCCCAGTATCTTGCTTTTGGTATACCTGTGTTTTTGGTTGGACATTGCTTGTTTTTAAGGTCATTCAACTGGTGTTTTTAAGATAATTTAACTGATGCTTGACCAATAAAAATAAGGAGGTACTGATGTAAAGTGACATTATTCAACATTCCTTTTTTTTACTACTATTTTTTTTACAATATTCACATATATATTGTCTATCACTCTTTGGATTTTGGCATTACTATGGCAAACAGATAGTAGAGAATGCAGAAATGCCTGATATTTTACTGTGGACTATGAAAGCCGAGTGCTATTGAATTGCCATTAGTTCAAACACTAAAAATGACAAAGGTGTGTCCTGTGGTCTTGGGCATATAGTCCATGCATTTAATGTCTTCAAGCAGAATTATATTAGTATTTTTAGATGTATAATTAATATGATGGCTCTGTGGGACTTCACTGAATTGGGAATCATAGCTCTGACCTGGTGACAGCAGCTGTGTTGCGTGGCCTGTGCTCGGCTGCTGCTGTCTGCTCTTGGTTTGGCATCAGCAGCTCCTTCTCTGCCCAAACAGTTGGAAAGGAATAATTGCAGCAACAGCACTTGCTCTTTTAAGAATGTCTGTGTATTAAATACGAAACACAGACTGCTCCTAGTAGCTCAGAATACCATCTGAGTTGAGAAATTATAAAAAGGAGCCATAAACTACTGCAGAAAAGAGTTCCATGGCAAGAAAAGGAGAAAACCAAAAGTACTGGGGAATGTAAATATCTTGATGTTGTCTTGAAAGTCTGGTCCTTGGACTTCTATCAAAATTCCCTTCCTTCCTTAGGGAAGGGGGGAAGTTTCATCAAATAAATTTAAACCATTGGTGTAATAATCTTATCAGCACAGTGAACCTTAAAGTTCTGATTGCAGAAAAGAACATTAGATCTCATAAAGGGTGAGGAAACCTTCACATTATAAAGCAACAAAACAGTATGTATGCAAGAGGTGCTGTAGAGTTTTTTGCATTGTGAAGATGGAATAATCAAAGCAAATTCCTTAAACTAATCTTTTGAGTCTTTTTCTTTTAGGACAAATCCATTAGCACTAGTTTACCTGTCCTAGATTTAATAGATGCCATTGCACCAAAAGCAGTTCGTCCAGAAATGGTCAAGAGGGAAGACCTTTCTTACCAAGACAAATTGAATAATGCCAAGTAAGTTTTAAATGCATGCACTGTATTTTCCTGAAATGCGGGAAATGCATGAATTCATGGTGTAATTAACGATTTACTGATTTGTTAACAGAGAGAGATTACACTAATATTAATTGATTTGTTTCAAATGGAATATATTATAAATTCTAACATTACTGAGTTATTTTTCTAGAGTATCTAAAATAAGAACTCAAATTCACAGGTGATATGACCTCCCACCACTGCACTGCAATTGGTTTCTGAATAGCCTGCCATAACCCATATTGTTTTTGACAAAAATAAATGCTTTGATAGCCAGTAGGAAAACATCTGCCGGTAGAATTGCTAATACATGCTTTCTTCACAATAATATCCATTTGCTAGTAGAGCCTAAGTACTGACTGAGCAGATGTATCCCACTATTAAAATCTCGTTTTGTTGTTGTGGACCGTGACACATTAGAGGTGCCAGACAAATGACAGTATTTGCTTTCTCTCGTTTTCAAGGTATGCCATTTCGGTTGCTCGAAAAATTGGTGCTCGTATTTATGCTCTCCCAGATGATCTGGTTGAAGTGAAGCCAAAAATGGTGATGACAGTGTTTGCGTGTTTGATGGGAAGAGGACTGAACAAAATAAAATAATGAAGACACGTAATATAACTTTCTGCCACGTTAAACACGATGAATGCCTCGCAGTTTACAGAGTTCTGAAGCTTAGTATGAAATGAGAAAAAGTGTATGCACAAATACACTCCTCAATTACCTTTTAATAATGTGTTTATATTAGTTAATTTTATTCCATTTCATAACACATGGATTATTTATGGCTAATACTGTTTTCAGAACCCATTCATTACCAAATTAACATCATAGATTTGTATTGCTTGGAAAAAAACCCACCATATTAATCAAGCTTCATTTGTATTAGTTTTCATAGCACTGTAAGAATCTGCATCGTTTTACATATGTTATTTCAGGACCAATTGTGAAACATTGTTTGATTTTTGTGGGTGTTACTTACATGTAGTCATACACGTTTCAAGGTGCATTCCAATCCTGTCCTGTTACTCCAAACTGCACAGAAGTTATCATCCTTGCCTTATTCTTGGAGAGCTTCACTCCTGTTGGAGACAATGAGAGTCTTGTCATTGACTTCAGGGAGAGCAAGTGAAGGCCTATGATAATGTCTGAAAACTAATGAATACTGATTAAGCTGATGAAACTTTTTTTGTGGGAATAATCTTTAAAAAAATGTAGTAGTTTTGTTCTGCGGGAACTCTTACAGTCTGTGTCATATGAAAAAACCAGCAATAGAAGGCAGAAATGTCATGTCATCATTAGGTCTGCATATGTATTAAGTTTTGCAGTTGGACTAAACATCTCTTGGTTGGTTTTTTTTAATTTTTCATAAAATATTGTATCAAGAAAACAATAAAGAGCTGGCTAGTCCAGTTTGGGGCTTCACGTTACTGTATTGCATTTCCTTACAGGTTACTCCTTTGATTTTCCTAAATTGTATATCTTGGGTGCAAAGGTTTTGTGTAGAAAGACTGGTGCATTGTCTGGATGAGATGAAGTCCATAACTATTTTCTTAGTAGTTTTAAAATATGTATTTGTACTCCTTTCTCTGCAGCTGTAAATTTTCACTTGCTGGAGCTGGACAGTTAATAAAGTTGTTACCAGAAGCCAAACAATAAGACAACTAAATTAAAATGACAGCAATTTTTTTAAAGTATGAAGCTGCTACTTTCTCTCAGCTCCTGAAACCAGTTCAAAGTGTGGCAAAACCCACGAATCATGATGAGTGAACAGTTGTACTAAGCTTTACATCTTCAGTATCTTGCACACAACTTATCAACAGTAAGAGATCCATCCATTCAGTTTCTATTATATAAGAGGATAAGCAGTAGTTGAGAGAATTAAATGCTTGGATTTAGATCCAAGCAGCTGGGATGAAAGAGATTCAGGAAGGACACTGAGTGCTGGAGTGGGCCCAGAGAAGGACCATGTAGTTGGTGAAGGGTCTGGAGCACGAGTCTCGTGAGGAGGCTGAGGGAGCTGAGGGTGTTTAGGCGGAAGGAGGCTCAGAGGTGACTTTATTGCTCTGTACAGCTCCAAAAAGGAGTCAAGTGGGGCCGGCCTCTTCTCCCAGGCAACAGCAACAGGACAAGAGGACATTGCCTCAAGCTGCACTAGGGGAGGCCTGGATTGGACATGAAGAAGAATTTGTTCACAGAAAGGGTGATCAGACACCGGAATGAGCTGCCCAGGGAAGTGGTGGGGTCACTGTCCCTGGAGGTGTTTAAAGAGTGGAAGAGGCACTCCGTGCCATGCTCTGATTGACACGGTGGTGTTGGGTCATAAGTTGGACTAGATGATTTCAGAGGTCCTTTCCAACCTAACTGATTGTGTGATTCTCTAAGGGAAAACGCAGAACTGAGAGCGGTCAAGTGGGGGGCGCGGTGTGTGCGCCCCGTGCCTCACCGTGCTCCCTTCGCAGGCAGCCTGCGGGGCGCCGGCCCCTGAGCGCTGCCGAGAGGGATCGGGGGTCGGGGGGTCGCGGACGCCACAGGGCAGCGGCGCTTCCTTGGGCCGCAGCCCCCGCGATCCGCCCGCCCGCCGGCGCTGCCCTCAGCGCGGGGCCCGGAGCCTGCGCAGTGCGGCGGGGAGCGGCCTCCCGGCCCGGCCCTGCCCGCCCTGCCCCGTGCCCGCCCGCCTGCGGGGTGACCGCGCCGGGGTCGCTGCCCCGCTCCCCGCGGGGCCCGTGGGCACCGGGGACCGCGCCGTGACAGCGCCCCGCCCGCGCCCGCATGGGCCTGGCTGAGCCATGGCCTCCCTGTACCAGAGCGCGGACCCGTCCGCCTCGGCCTCGCCCAACAAGCTGCTGGCGCTGAAGGACGTGCGGCAGGTGAAGGAGGAGACCACGCTGGACGAGAAGCTTTTCCTGCTGGCCTGCGACAAAGGTACCGGCCCGGCCCCCCCCAGCGAGGCCTCGGCCGCTCGCCCCGAGGGCCCGAGCCCCCCCGCCCGCCGGCGCCGGGGGTCAGCCCCGCCATGGCCGCGCCTGGTGCCGGGGGCGGCGGGACCTCCGAGCGGGTCCGGCCCCGCCGCCTCCCGCTGTCCCAGAGCCAGCGGCCCCGGCTCCTTCTGCCGGGAAATAACTCCTGAGGGAGTTCGGTTTGTGCAGGAGCATTTCGTAAGGTATTTATTTGCTGCGTTTGCTGTTAGAAGAGCCTGTGCATGTGGAGCTGCCGTAAAATCGGGGCTTATTTTAATATCACCGCAATAAGCGCGACCGATATCCTGCGATTTGTACCCGTGGTTGTGGGCGGGCAGAGATTTTGCTTTCTAAAATATGCTTCTTTATGCCTGTATTTAGTTACCGTTGAGTAGAAATGTGGTCTTAAATAAAACTGATCTTAACACGTCTGAAATGTTGGACTCTGAGATTGGCTTTGACTGATGTGCTGCGCGGCCCTTCGTGCTTGGTGCACAGGCACGGCTGTGGGGTGTTGACATGTGTGCTGGCCCTGAGTTTAGGTTTGCTCGCACCCGTGGGAGTATTTCTGTGGTGACATCAACCAGCGAGCTTAGGAACTGTGCTCTGCCAGTGAAGTCTGTCCCGAACATCGGATGAAGCCACAGCTTGCTCCCTTAAGTATAAGCAGGGGCTGAGGGAACTAAAATGATGCGTGACAAAAAATGTAGGAAACCTAGTTGTCCATATAACAGCTGATTCAGTGCTCTTGGAGGGTCTTTATGTATTTTATTCCACGTAGAAGTATTCTATATATACTTCTGTAAGTATTCTACACTAAGGTCTGTCTTGATCATGGTCTTCTATGCTGCAAAATAATGGGTTACCCCAGAGACAGTTTCGAAAGCTACCCGTGCTTTTGTGTGTGTTTGGAACTAAGGGCGTAGATGAAGTACATGTCTATTGCTTTCCTGAAAAGACGTAAATCTTTAGTTTTTTGCCTGATGAGAGAATGCTTATCTACCTTGGCTTCTTGCTTGTCTGTCGGTGTCTTGTTGTCAGCTATGGAATGTTCTCTTGTTTGTGGGTAGCTGGTACTTAAAATGTTCACATGCTTTATGATAATACAGAGTGATATCCATGTGTTACTTGTGCAGGTGACTATTACATGGTTAAGAAACTCCTGGAGGAAAACAGCTCAGGGGAAATGAACATAAATTGTGTGGATGTGCTTGGACGAAATGCTGTTACCATAACCATTGAAAATGAAAACTTGGACATACTACAGCTCCTTTTGGATTATGGCTGCCAGGTATACAACACGTTATTGAAAATTTTCTGTGTAGTCATATATGTTCTCTGTTAATCCGTCAGAATTTGGAAGGGAATACAATCTACCTTTATAGGCAGTTCAGTTCTTTTTCCATTTAATAATTGCAAAAGTGGGCTTTTTTCACAAAAATTTACTTTTTTGTATGTATATATGAATGTATAAGTAACATTTTCAATCATATGAACAAGTCTGAATTTTATTTTAAATATTATTCCTGTTGCAGATAAAATGCACAAATTATCTTTAAGCAAAATAAACAGTATATAGTGAGTGCATCATATTAAAAGTATAAAATGCAGATATCCCTTTGGCTATGGAGTATAATAACTTTTTCAATGGTAACACAGAAAAATGCACATTATATTAGCTGATTTTAAGTTAAGACAAATGTGGATTTCTGCAAGTGCTTTCTTATTAAAGTTGATCTGTGCTTGATGGCAGAATAGTTCCCTGCCAACAATGCTTCCTTAACTGTATGCAGCATCTCTGTTGCTGCTGGGAGAGTGGAAGCTATGGTGGCTTAAGTATGTAAGACAGGGAGAAGTAGCATTTCTTACTACATTTTTTGATATTGGGCATGAATAAAACAACAAGCTTTCCCCTCCCTGGGTCAGTGGCAATAATAAAAGCTGTGTCTTTTATTTTTTAAAGTGAAAATTTGAATTTTTGGAAGTGAATTATAAAGAATAATATCAACTGAAGGGAAAATGAAAAGCTGCTTAGCTCAGCTTAGGAGAAGTTGCAGAAGGAGTTACCAGCTAGGAAGGAAAAGCTACTGCAAATGCAGGGCTGAAGTATCCCATAGGCCCAAGATGTGTCACACAGACACTTGCTTTTAATGTTTTTAGTACCATAGGAAACTGTCCCTTAGAACTTGATTTTTGCAAGTATTCAGCATTGTCTTTGCTGGAAAGCAATTTCTGCAGTTTGTTCTTTTGCTGTTTGTGCAATGAAACGAATTGTCAGTGAGGCTTCGTGCACTCCTGGAATGACAGCCTGCATTTGTATCCTGATCATTGGCCTGGTAATAATGCAGAACGTTGTTTTAGTACTTGGAATATAAATTTAAAATAGTATATTAAAAAATGCAGTTTGCCTTGCATTTGACTCTTTATGCTGTTTTAAGTTACTGCTGTTTTCACATATGATTTGTTTTCTTTCCTTAGTCATCAGATGCACTTTTGGTGGCTATTGACTCGGAAGTGGTGGGAGCTGTGGACATTCTACTTAATCACCGGCCAAAAAGATCCTCCAGACCAACCATTGTGGTTGAGTGTTGTTAGTCCTTGATTTTTGGTTGGGGAGTGGGGGCTATCTCATTCTGGGTAGCTGTGGTATTTAAAACAATGTTCTTAAGTTCTGCATCTCTGAGGTGATAGAACCTGGGCACTGAGGATAATTTTTGTAGCCTGATTTGTCTGAAAGATGGAATACACTGTTTTGCTTTATGGCCTAAGGAATACAGCACCTTTATACCTGCCAGTGCTAATAGGTGCCGAGTTTGGAAGAGAATGAAAACAGTGGTTATAAATCTTTTCTTGTAGCCTGTTTGCAAGCTGGTTAGCAGCCTTGACCTAGAAAGGGTTTACTCATGTATTGAAGCTTCATAGATTTTTTGAGCAAATCTATAAATGTCAGATCTTCGCCTTGAAATTAATCACTTGAAACTTAACTTGGAATGCTTAATTGTCAGAGAACTTTTAAAAGTACACAACCAGAGGTGGAGGAAGGGAAGGAATAAGGTATTGTCTGACAGAGTATGGCACATTCAAGATATTTTTTCTGCACTTAGTAAATAAAATAATTTTTTCTCATATTACAGCAAAATAAGAATTTTTAATATCACGCATATATTGGAGAAAGTAGGCATTGAATGTCAGATTTTCTGTGTAAATAAATCAGAAACATTTCCGTGTCTGTTTCTCAGTATTTACCTGAGAGGTGTTTGAATATTTTTGCAAATTTTTCCTTCTTTTCATGTTACGAAACATTGGAAAGCATTTTGAAGAACAGATTCACTGTTAAACAGTCAAAAAACCCCTTACATGTGAGCACTGTAGTAGAACTGTAGGTAATAAATTTAGACACTTGCTGTGCTTTATTCCAGAAATTAATGGAACGCATTCAGAACCCAGAGTACTCAACGACCATGGATGTGGCACCAGTCATTTTAGCTGCTCATCGGAACAACTATGAAATTCTCACCATGCTGCTAAAGCAGGATATATCCTTGCCCAAACCTCATGCTGTAGGCTGTGAATGCACACTATGTACTGCCAAGAACAAAAAAGATAGTCTACGACATTCCAGGTGAGACTCAGCAGTCATAGTACCTAATAAAAAAATTTCTTAGTCCTCACGTATTGCTTGGGTCAGATTCAGTATGTTTCCTTTTTCTTTTTAAGGTGAAGTTTATCAGTGAATTCCTGTAATACATTGTAGCCCATATTGTGAGAGATGGTAGTTCTTGGAGATGGGTTGTACTTGAAAAGGCTGGTGGGAAGTAGTGGCTTTTTTTCCATTTTGGTTTTATACTCTTAGTCACTGTGCATATTAAGCTACATGCCTTTCCTTGCTACCAGTTGTGTCTCAAACACTCTGGCTAACTTTGTCTTGGGAGCATAGGGATTATGCAAATAAAGTTTTTTTCAAATTACTTAATATTGGGGGGGTTTGAACTAGAATGAGGAGGTAGATAATTCTGTATCAGGGATTGATGTATGCAAACACTTTTTTTTTCTTCATTATTTTTAAAAGTAGAAAGGTTTTTAATAAAGGTTCAGGTGAAGAGAGGGATTTACCAGTCTGGTAAATATTTTGTCTGGTTAACTCACACAACATGTGTGAGGATTGAATAAAATTTATATGTGAGAGTTGGGATGAAAAATTACAGAGCTCAAAGATCATAAGGGTACTGCAATTACAATATGCAGTTAATTACTGTGTAATTACTCAGTGTGTATGCAAAATACTAAAAAATAAGAGAAGTGGAAACATAATTGTTACTGGTATTTGGCTGCTCCAGTCCACATTCTCGTGTCCATCCTATACTCCATGTCATCAGCTTCAGTATGAGAAAAGGTGTCAGGGTATCCCAAGCAGACAAAAAAATAGAAACATTTGAGATAACAGCTCTTAGTTTAAACTAGAACAGATAGCATCCTTTTTTTTAGTGTTCTTGAGTCACTCAGTTTGCAAGAGGAAAACATCCCTTCAAACACATTCCCTGATGTTTTTTCTGTGTTGCACATTAAAGCTCCTGACTTCATAGAATCATAGAATCACCCGGGTTGGAAAAGAGCTCTGAGATCATCAAGTCCAACCCTTGATCCAACACCACCCTGGTTACTAGACCATGGCACCAGCTGCAACATCCAGTCTCTGACTTAAAATGTCAGAATTTTACAAATGCTCTTACCTTGACTGATGGCCTTCTGCTGCTGTGCTGATAACAGGGAAAGTAGTGAGGAAAGGAAGAGAGAACCAGTTTGGCCAATTTTTGGTACTTAAGGATTCTAAATATGTCATGGAACTGTGTCTTCCATGACATACCACACTTAATGCTTGTAGTGTCTGATTTTAAGAAAGCAGATTGTTTTGTCTTTCAGCTGCTTGTGCAAACCTTTGGAATAGGTTCTGGTTTGAAACTGCTAATGAAGTGAAACACCTTCATTTTGCTCGCTGTCCTTTTGTCACAGGTTTCGTCTTGACATCTATCGGTGTTTGGCCAGTCCTGCTTTAATAATGTTGACAGAGGAGGATCCAATCCTACGAGCTTTTGAACTCAGTGCAGACTTGAAAGAATTAAGCCTTGTTGAGGTTGAATTCAGGTAGGAATTGAAAATACAAACTAATTTTAATACTTATGAAATTACATGTACAGAAACGTGTATGCATTAGAAAAGGTTTATTCTTAATTTTTTTTTTAATTGGAATGTTTAAACTGATAAATAGACATAATAACAAGTTATATAATATAATTTATGCCTCATTGGTAGTTATTTTGACAGTTTAATTACTTTGAATTTTTTTAGGTGTAGACAGTTCAATCTGTATAGTTGCACCAACAGTTCAAATTTCAGCTCTACTCTGAAAAACAGAAATTATGCTAAAGGCTGACTTATGTGAAAATCATACATCTATTAATCATATCAGTATCTCACCAGTATTCTGCACTTTTTTTCCTATATCAGGATAGAAATATGTAATAACTTGTTTATACTGATCTGACTCCTGTTGAGAGTTGTTTAGAGCATTGTTTCTTAAGTTTGCCCCTTATAAGACTTTGAACAGTGCATGTGTGTGTATATATATATGAAATATGCATATGTGTGGAGATTTCATGTTGAAAATGCTCTATTTAATGAACAAATGGTCAGTATAATTTCATGTTTGAACTATGCAGATTTCTACCATTTTGTAACTTACCAGCACAAAAGCTTTCCAAGAATGTGAAAGCAAGTGTTTATATGAGGTAAAATTCTACTTTCCTAAACAGCATGTGAATTTTTTGTATTTTATCTGCTTGTCTTTCTTAATAAGAGCTCAATTGTTGCATTTTTATGGTACAGGTTGGCACTAAAATGGACAGTGTGCAAGGTGAGACAAGGAAGTCATGTGGTTTCTTTTCCTGTGTTTATTGTATTAATACTTAGTATTCAGTGAATAGACTTTAATTTTCAGATTACAGGAATAAAGGAAAACCCAAAACAACTTCCTGTCAAGTGGCAAGTCCAAGTGATTACTTAGCAGTGCCATGTTTTGTGCCTACCACACTTCCTTATCTCCTGGAAATAATTCTAAGCTTTCATTCTGTATATGGAACTCATGAGATGAGGATTTGTACGCTGTAAGTCTGTTTGTCAGTTTTTCTCTAGTGGTCTTGCAAACTAAACAGAAGTGTAACGTTCATGTCACATGGTGAGAACTACTCAGAGTTGTCTTTGGAGTGCTTGGACCTTGACACATGACTTTTGGGGGGGTTTCTTTTAATTTGTCTCAACGTAACATACAATCCCAACCACAAAGGGGTAGTTAATTATTTAACGGATAATATCAGAACAGTGTAATAGTACCTTCTGCTTCTGTGTCTTTCAGAAATGATTATGAGGAGCTCGCTCAACAGTGCAAAACCTTTGCTAAAGATCTGCTTGCACAAGCACGGAATTCCCGGGAGCTGGAAGTGATTCTGAATCACACATCCAGCGATGAACATGTAGACAAGCGAGGATTGTTGGAAGAGAGGATGAACCTAAGCCGCTTAAAACTTGCAATCAAGTATAATCAAAAAGAGGTTTGTCTTTGCAGTAATTTGTTAGACTTTCCATATCATATTTTGCTACTTGTTGTTGAGCCTCTAGACATAGAAATGGAAATAAATGTGCGGAAGAGATGGTAATACACAGAGTACCAGCATGTAAAACAGGGAAATGATGCTGCAAGATACTGAGTGTTTCTTCAGTACTTACTGTGGAGAAGAATGTAGTATTTTCTGGTTTGGAGTATAAACTACTGCTTTTCTATGAACAGCTCTGGTAGTGTAATTATTTGTTCAGATCCTCATTAAATTCTTGCCTAGGGAGGCATGGATCCTTAGATGCCAAACATGATTTATCATCCTCTCACTAGTCATTAACTGTTCAGCTTTGTCTCAGCCTTGCTGGAGCTGTTCAGTAATTAAGTTGGACCTGTGCTGGTATAACTGAATAGTGCCTCTGTTCCAGAATAGCAGTGCTTTTTATGCCATCAATATGCAACTTATTTCATGCAGTAGATTATTGTCATCTTTGTCCCTTGACAAATTGTAACTCTATTTTTCTGTGCTAGAAGGCAAATGGGTATTTGTGGGATTCCCAGTACAAGGACCAAGGACAGAAAGTTTGCTTTCCATGCAAAATCCGTTTTTAGTTAGCATTTGCAGAAGAAGATGTAATTCTGTCTGTTCTACTTGTCTGGGTTTAAACAGTTGGTGAAACTGTTGAAACACATGGTGTTTAAAAGGCATAAGCCATAGTTATGGAATGCCCTAGAAGCAGCATTACATATTTCTGGTGTTCATTCAAGAAGCACACTAAAGTGTTTCAGATGCTCTTCTGGGTCTGAGCATAGCTTGTTTTTACCACAGTGCTTAGAAAATAACAACTTTTTTGTGTGGTATGAGGAAAGTATCTGCAGAATGTGCTTTATTCCTGGCAAGTTTACTGTAGAGACAGTTTTTATGATGCTTTATAGGATATGATGATAACAGCAAGGTTCTTTTTTGATTAAACGACAGACCATTCTCTGGTGAAATACATTGTTTTGTAACTCATGCAGATAAGCACCTGAAATTTAAAACTATATTTGCATAATATACATAACTTTCAGGACAAACTTGCCTTTTTTTGAGGGATTGATATGTATAACTTACTCTGATGTAAAATTAACCCTGCTGAATAGAGCCATAGTGATTTTAAGAATTCATATGTATAAAACCGCTTGACCACTTTGGTCCTCATCTTACAACATTTTGTGTTTTACATTGTACATAGTATTCAACAATAACAGTATTTTATTCTTCAGTTAAGATCACTATACTTTATAATCACACAGAGTGGAGCTGTCTGAGGTGTGATGTTATTTATCTGCTAGATTTCTACGTTATTAGAAATCAAAATTCTTAACCTAAAACCCATTGACAGTCTGATGTGTATAATTTGTGTTTAGTTGCTGACTCCAAAAGGAAATCAGAATAATGGCTGGTTTTATGCATAGTGGTTCCATATTGCTTTGGTATCTTACGAGATAATTATTTCAAGTTGATATTCTTGCCTTTTCTTGGTATCTACACATGGTTTGAAAATTAATAATGTAAATTAGTAATGTGTATTAAGAAACCTGAGACTGGTTTCTTGTCTGTTTCTCCCCCCCAGTTTGTTGCCCAGTCAAACTGCCAGCAGTTCCTGAACACGGTGTGGTTCGGGCAGATGGCCGGCTATCGCCGCAAGCACACCTGCAAGAAGATCTTGACTGTTTTGATGGTTGGCATTTTCTGGCCAGTTCTGTCCCTGTGTTACTTGTTAGCTCCTAAATCTCGAGTTGGTCGAATGATTCACACTCCTTTTATGAAGTTTATTATTCATGGAGCTTCATATTTCACGTTTCTCTTATTGCTTAATTTGTACTCCCTTGTCTACAATGAGAATAAGAAGAATACAATGGGACCAGCCCTTGAGAGAATAGACTATCTCCTGATAATCTGGCTAATTGGTAGGTGTGATTTGAGTGTGTTGGATGGCAATTGCTGATGTTGATGGCACAGTAATGACCTGTGTAACCTTCTTAGGAAACCAGCATGTTATTCATGTTGTATATGTTTATGTCTGCATGCATACCCCATCTTAGTCTAATTAATTGAAGATGTGCATTTACCTCATGCTTGTTTTAAAACACAGAAACAAGTAGTATTTTCTCAAGGTATGGTTTTCCATTTCTGAATGACATTGCCACTGATTATCATAACTACTGGAAAGACTGCATGTCAATTCTGGTTGATGCAGCAGAGGGAGCACAGGTATCATTTTTGTTGAGTTCTCAGGAACTTTCAGTTGAAAATTCATAAAACCTTTTACCATGTTTTTAGTTGGATGGCATGTGTTTGTTTTTACATTAAAATTTACCTTAATGTGATGATTAGATCTGTATCATTTGTTTGACCAGACTCATAAGAAGCAATGACACGGTAAAAAAAAAGAACAAATTTTTTATCTAAGTAGTTCTGGGTGATTTATTTGATGCTTTAGGGTGGGGTTTTTTGTGTAATGGTGGTTTCTTTCACTGTTGAGCTATATGAAAAATGTTGAGTAGTTCATGCAGATTTTGGAAATACTCAGTACCCCCCACAAACACAGGCAGGTCTTAAAACTTGAAAACTTCACCTTTTGAATGCAAAATAGATTCCTCTTTTAATTTGAGATTTAATATCTGATTTTAGAAATTATTTTGTTCCATCAAATCTTCTGTAGATGAAGTGTGTCTTTAGGTGGTCTTGACTATAAACATTTTATTTTCTTCGTGTAGTAT
The DNA here is from genome assembly GCF_009829145.1 of Chiroxiphia lanceolata. Taxonomy (NCBI): domain Eukaryota; kingdom Metazoa; phylum Chordata; class Aves; order Passeriformes; family Pipridae; genus Chiroxiphia; species Chiroxiphia lanceolata. The sequence goes on along the minus strand of NC_045646.1, from coordinate 15,279,335 downwards.
TGTAATGTGGATTTCAAGTAAGATTGAAGTATGACCTCTGAGTAACATAATCATTAAAATTGGGTTACTTTTCACATTACTGAATCTTAACGGATTTTTTAAATAGTAATTGCATTTATAGTTTAAATGCTTTTTTTGTAATGGCATATTGTACTTATTCCTCACAAATATTCAGTAAGTTGAAAAATAATGTATTTAGAAAATGTGTTACAAAATCAGCTGGAATAAAAAGAACCAAGTAACAAGGGTTCACCATATTCCATTTCCCATATGATATTCCATAGTTCCATTAAAATGCGTTCTAAAAATCAATGTCAAAATGGCCACAGCAGAATTTCTAACACATAAAGTTAGTAGTAAGTTTTTCAAAATCAGGAATAAAGTAATTTTCTAATTTATTGAACGTAAATCATACAAGTGTCTTCCACAGGAAAATAAAGCAACAGAACTCCAGTTCTTGTGTATGTAAATAACATCAACTGTAGCATCTTCTCCATCTCCTTTTACTGATTCTGTAACAAATTCACTGTAAAATACATGGTGATTGTATGTAAAAGAATATCTGTTCAGTACAATGGCTTCACTTCCCTGGGTTTTCTATTTTTCCTGCAGGAATGGTGTGGTCAGATGTTAAGAGACTCTGGTATGAGGGTTTAGAAGATTTTTTAGAAGAATCCCGTAATCAGCTTAGTTTTGTCATGAACTCCCTGTATTTGGCAACTTTTGCCCTCAAGGTCGTTGCCCATAACAAGGTGAGCACTTGTCTTCATAGATCCATTTCTCTGAGCACATCTGACAGCAGTGCAGTGCTGCACAGTGCAGGAAGATGTGTTACACGTGGTGTGTTGGCAGCAGTAGGTTGTGGTGAAGGGCACAACATTAGTAACATCCCTACTCTGTGGGTACAGCTCAGGCTTCGGGGTTAAATGTTCTATGGGGTATATGCCATGTAGGTGTCAAGACCTCAGGTCTTGTTGCCTCTTGAGGAGAAGTTGATGAGGCAGATAGGAGTTAGAAAACACATCACGACGTGTCCAAGTACTTGGAGACCTCAAACAGAGCTACTGTCCTCCTTTGTAAGAGCTGGCTGGTCTTCCAGGGGCTTGATTTTTGTTTAGGGAAGTGCATTTCACCTGATGTGGCATTTGAGCTTGCCTGACTCCATAGTACCGTACAGAAAGCTAATAGTAATCTCTGTGTTTGGATTGCCTAATGCTATTTTGTTGCAGAAAGTTTTATTTAACTTTTGATTACATATACTCAAATGTTTTAAGTGGTTGTGGGGGGATTTTTAATTGGTTTTTGGCTTGGTGGGGTTTTTTTGGTTGGAGTTTTCTATGGTAGTAAGGATAAAAACACTGAGACCATAGAGGAACCTTGTCTTTTCTCTATGAAAAGCCATCTGGATTTGGTTGAAGATGTGAGTTTTGCAGACCATCATTACCATTCTATTGCATGTGTTGTTTGCCACACAGCATGTGGCAAGCTGCCAGACCAATTGAATGTGACTATTTTAGCAAAATTCAAGCCAGTGCAGTAGCACCATTATTTTATCTTGCAAACTGTAAGTTGACAGCTGTCTGGTAGTTGGGAGGGAAATAAACTGGTTTGGTTCTTCCCAACTTGGTGTTTGGCTCATTTCCCTATCCTTGGATTGATTCAGAGGCTGGTAAGCACTTGGAAAGGAAGGCTCCATTTTTTGGAAAAAAATAGAGGGAGAATGCCATGTTGGGCTGCCTTCCCAGCCATTTGCTTTGCAACCAGCATGTCTCGAGTAGCAGTTCCTTTGCTGAGATAAGAGCCCTTTGCTGCTAATTCAAGTTGTAACCTTTGGGAAGATGCAGGACTCCTGTCCTATGAAACAGGCACATAATGGTTTTTCTGCCACTGTTATATGACAAAATTTATTTTTATGGTTTATAAATCATTTGAGAATCCAAATAAAAATGTTTGTCTTACATCTTGGGTCCATGTTATAGGCACTTAAGCTGTAAAAAGTAAAGGAAGAGTCTCTGTAGCAGGAGGATTTGTTCACATGCAAATGCAATGTATAAAAACATGTTTATCCCTGTTTCTTGCCATCTTTGTGCAGCAGACTTTTGGGCAAGTTATTTTAAAGCAGCTTTGAGTTCCTTAGTTTTTGAATGTTGATTTTGAGGCAGCAGAAGCTGGTAATATAAATGCTGAGTGTTTTCAGCCAAGCTGAAAGTTGGGATCTGTGAATATTCCATGAATAAGTTGAAATAGTAGTACCTAGTGGATAGTACTTGACGGGTGTGTTTACATCAACAGTTTATTTGTGACTTCCATTCTCTGTAGCCATTCACAAAATTTGTTGAAGGAACCCCAAGTCGTAAGTGTTTCTAAAGCTGTTTAAGGTCAGCTGTTACCAATGTTGCAATCCCACTTGTATGTGTTAGTTTTCTTTATAGCATCTTAATGTTGTTTTTGACTGAGGCCTGTTATACACATATGCACATTTTTATGAAGTACATGAGTCCCTGTTTCAACAAAGCATGCAAAACAGAGGAGGCAGAACAGAGGAATAAATGGTTTCAACAAGTGAGTGGCAGAGTTAGGTGTTGAATTTAAATTGTCTGATTTCTGGCTCCCTCTGGAATGCCTTTTAAACTGCCTTTGTCTAAAAAGAGTGAAATTTCTGAAAGAGGTGAGACATCTATGAATAATATATGTTAATTTCTTTTATGCTATTGCCTGTTTTGGAGGCAGAAGTAGGGAGTGGTGCATGGCTGCATTTCTGTATTTGTAATGTCACTGATCTCTGTTTGTCCTTTTCATGTTTCAGTTCCATGACTATGCTGAAAGGAAGGACTGGGATGCATTCCATCCTACCCTTGTAGCAGAAGGGCTTTTTGCTTTTGCTAATGTTCTTAGTTACCTGCGTCTCTTCTTTATGTACACAACCAGTTCTATTCTGGGACCACTCCAGGTGAGTATCATTTCTGCCTGAGAAGACATTAAACCTAATTTGCCATCAAGAGTCTTATTGAGAATAAATGAAAAAAAGTTAAGTAGGAAAGTGAAAAGTAGAAAGAAGTGATACTGCATTGAAGTTTGATTTTTTTTTCAATCTCTCATGTAGAACATGATTGAGATGGGAAAAGGTAAGAAAAAGAGTGAAAGACCTTGTGTAGTTCACTTTCATGTGGTATTTTTCCATGATAAGTGTACCTATACTGTCTTTTTGTTTTCATCTGTTGTAAGCTTAACATACTGCATAAGTGTCCACAGTTTGAAAAGTGTAAGGATCATTTTCTTCTTGTAAAGTTGTATACAATAATTGGCTTAACTTCTTATCTCTAAAGAGATGGGTGAATGAGGTGTGTAGCAAGGAAGAGCTATCAAAAGCCTTTCTGTTTTTGTCTGTGATCTCATTGAAGCTGCATGTTGAGTTGTGCACATTGCTTTTGTTTGAAAAATATAAATCTCTCAAGAGTATTGAAATAATCATCTATTTATTGGCAGTTATAAGAAGGGAGAACAGGTTTCTTACAAATTCTTACTTGGAATTTGCTGGAGCCTTCCCGTGAGTAATGATGACAGTAAAAACCCCCACATTTCAATGACATAATTTTCTGTTATACATTTTAGGTGGAAATGTACTTGCATACTTTGAAAAAAATACTGAAGTCTTGATGTTGCATTAAGCATTAGGCTTGTTGTACAAGTTGATTGAATGCTGAAGTCTCTCCACATTTTAAAGAGATTCACTGTTTTATGTGTATATTTATTTATGTACTAGAACTTGCACAAGTTTTTATTAGGAGACTCTGTTATGAAATTCTCCAAGTAAATAAAAACAGTCAACAGTGCCCCATTCAGAGGCACACAGGAGCTTATGTTATTACTGTTGGCCAGTAGGGCTGGTGCAACAACTCCTACAGTATTTTCTGAAAGTAGGTCACAAAGTTCAAATGGTGGTAATCAAATATGGCATGGAAACCCAGCAGTGGGGGTGGGGGAAGGCAACTACCGCAGTCTCTTGGCTATTAGGGTTATTTTTAAGCATTCAGTTACTTGACTCATTGGTTAGTAAAACCTATTATAATACAGATTTGTAAGTTGGCTGTGTGGGGTGGTTTTCTATTAACAGAAGGTAGAATAATATTCCCCTAGATTAGACAATTAGATTTCAGATGTGTAGAGAGGGCAAGCATGAATATATGAAGATAGCAGCTGGCATTTGGGATGGGTTATTACACTCTGTTCCAAACAAAATAGTTTTGGGTGGTTTGCAGTTCTTATGTGTTCCTGTTTCATCTGCTTTGTCTCTCTCTTGGCTGAGACTGTGTGTCAGTTAAAGGGTAGATGTTTTATTGTTGGGATTTGGGTTGGCTTATTTTCCATTAAAGGCTTAGATGTGATGAAAAAATAGGATGAGGATGACAGTCATCCTGACTAATGTGCATATAATTGATGCACAGCTCTGCTGCAGTTGCAGAGTCTCCCTGACTGTGACAAACTGCACAGACTCAGGGTGTGCTGTGCTGCAGGGGGTACTCGGGGAGTTCCCAGCAGCGGGAGGGAGCAGGAGCAGGAGTTCATCTCCCAGTGAAGTTGTACTTGCAAAACCTGAGCTGTGTTACAGTTCTGGACTATGATTTGGTACAGGTTTTGATTCAAACACGATTAGGCTTTCCACGTGCCGATTTATGTAGAAGATTACATTGACCCAATCTCTTTTTATATATTTGCGTTCTTTATAATGATATATTGTTCTCAAGAAGTTCTTAGGAACAGTAATTAAATTGTATAAACAGTTTATGCTGTGTCTGTGTAAAAATTTATCCTTATGTCAAAAGCAGAGTCTTTTCTGTGTTGGAAAAAGGCATAAGCATATGAATATCCTGTATAGGATATTTTGAATTGGAAACTAATGATCAGAATTTCCTGTCATACCTTCTGTACTTTATCCTTCAGTTTTTACGTGCTTACACACACATGTTTATTTAAAATCTTACATAGAATGTACAGTAAATTAATACTGTATTCTGCAGACGTGCTATGGTATACTACTTTTAAATTTTTTTTTATTAGCAATGAATTATGATTCCAAATGTTTTGATTAATTCAATGTCCTTAGAAGTATTTTCTTAGCTTTCTGTGGTGGTATTTATGTTCACATGCATTTAATTTACTGCTTTTGTCTGTTGACTTGTGAGTTCCTTACTGCCATTGGTACTGCAGATAAACAGTAAGGTCTAAATACCATTGCTTATGGTTGTGTGTAGGATATAAACTTATCAGGTGATGTGAAAACTACTTACATTTTCTTTGTAGTATCTAGAGTTTTAGTTTGCAAAACAGTACAACGATATCTCCTAATTTTGACATCTGTTTAGCATGTGAAAATTCAACTTAAATATTTAAAATGTAAATAGATTTTTTTTTTTTGCTGATTAGAGGCTGAAGGAGAGAATACAAATAATAACTACATGTTTTACTAAAATAGGAAATAAATCTATTTCACAGATTTCAATGGGGCAGATGCTGCAAGATTTTGGAAAATTCCTGGGCATGTTTCTTCTTGTCTTGTTCTCATTCACAATTGGATTGACACAACTTTATGATAAAGGATTTACTGTAAATGAAGAAAAGGACTGTGCGGGTATTTTCTGTGAACAACAGAGCAATGACACATTTCATTCGTGAGTCTGATATCTATAAAATAGTTGCTTGTTTTAGCCCTTACTCTTTAGTAATTAAACAAAATTGGAATTTTTCAATGAACTTGAATTTTAAATTAAAAACTTTTGGTGTTTGCTTTCCCTAACCAGATTTTTGTTTTTCTTGTTTTTGCAGGTTCATTGGCACATGTTTTGCTCTGTTCTGGTACATATTCTCCCTGGCACATGTAGCAATTTTTGTCACACGTTTCAGCTATGGTGAAGAATTACAGTCTTTTGTGGGGGCTGTTATTGTTGGTACCTACAACGTGGTGGTTGTGATAGTGTTAACTAAACTCCTTGTGGCAATGCTTCATAAAAGTTTTCAGCTGATAGCAGTAAGTGGTTTCTGATTAATTTCCAATAACTGCTCGCTGTATGTTTGGATTTGTACAAATTTCTTCCTCTGATATGTAGACTAATCTACAGACCTTCATGGCTGAGCTCTGTCAGTGAGGTCACAAGGGTCATCTTTCCTTCAAATAAAAACTTCTTATTTATTTTGATCCAAATAAAATGGGTACTTTGCACGTTGAATGTGTGCAGGGCTTTGGCCCTCTGGGAATTGATGACTTTCTTGATACAGTGGCTGTTCAGGATGCTGTTCTTGATATGTGTGGTGCTTTGGCATTTGATAAGGGGGTTATACCTTCATGGCTGAATTTTGTACTTACATAGAGTATATAGTGAATTAAAGAGAGTGTACTTATTTTATGTCTTTAATATTATAATATTAAAACAAGCTTATTAAAATACTACGTAACCTATATCTTAAAATGCTGTATAACCAAAATTAAATAATGGTCAGTTTACAGGTATGAGAAAATAAAACTTACAAAATAGCCTGTTAATATTTTTGCTTCTTTTCTCTGTTAATGTTTGTGATGCTTTAGAATCACGAAGACAAGGAGTGGAAGTTTGCTCGTGCCAAGCTCTGGCTCAGCTACTTTGATGACAAATGCACACTCCCCCCACCTTTCAATGTCATCCCCTCTCCCAAGACTATCTGTTACCTCTTCAACAGTCTCAGTAAATGGATCTGCTCTCATACATCAAGTGGCAAAGTGAAACGTCAGAACAGCCTGAAGGTGAGGATTGACTGGGAAAGCTCCAGGCTCTGAAGCTGGAGAAGTCCTGCTTGCTAAAATGAAATGTCATAAGGTGAACGCTGCTAAGATTAGCACCAACTACAGAATAATGTGTATTGCATCTGAAATATAAATAAGTGGCACCTATTTCTGCTTCAGTAAGGTACTAATAACTTTCTGGTTGGGGAATTTCAACCCCCTTCCCTCCAACTCCCAGTTCCCCCAGAAATAGTCTGGAAAAAAATGCTTTGATTGAATGAAAACACATAGAAACCTCAGGGAAGTATGTGCTAATCTCAAAAATGGTGAGGTTAGAGTATTCTTTGGGGAAGGTAATTGGTTTTAAACACATTACAGAAGTGTCAAAATAAATAACCGAAAACGATCACTGAAGCCTTTCATTGTTGGGGGGAGGAATTTTTATTTTTTTTTTCTTAAATAAACGTTTTTTTGTACCCTGTAATTTTGCATACTAATTTTGCATCTTCTTACTGACAAAAATAGCATTAAATAAACAAACTAAAACACTTCATGGAATTTGCACTGAGAGACATTCAGGACTATGGAACCTCTTAATTGCTCATAGGACAATTACCAAGACAGGTAGATAAAAAAATTTCAGTTTTGATGGTACAGCAGATTATAATTTAAATTTTGCAGGCAATTTAGATGCATTGTATGTTTATGCACATCAGCATGTATTTATAAAATAGCTCTGTTATTCATATTTATTCTCTGTATAGTTGTATGTAGGCCTTAGGGCTCAAAGTTCACTTTTCCACGGTAAATGTGTGATGTTTGTTTAAAGGAGTGGAGAAATCTGAAGCAAAAGAGAGATGAGAATTACCAAAAGGTGATGTGTTGCTTAGTCCACCGTTACTTGACTTCCATGAGGCAGAAGATGCAAAGTACGGATCAGGCAACTGTGGAAAACCTCAACGAGCTGCGGCAAGACCTGTCGAAATTCCGCAATGAAATGAGAGACCTGCTCGGCTTCCGAACTTCCAAATACGCGATGTTTTATCCAAGAAACTAAGGCCTAGCTTAGAAACAAGAAGTGTGTACTTTCAGATACCTGTAGGTAAAAGTGTTGCCCTAATTCTGTTGCTGGATCATATCAACGAGATATTGCACAAAAATACATTTCAAAATGCATTTGCATGAGTCGCAGCTGCAGCGGAGTGGTTGAAATAAATGCAAATAGTCATTTTCTTAGGCTTTCAGTGTGTATATAAAATTTGTATATAGGAGTTTTTTAAATGTTCCTCAGAGTGTGGCTGTCAGGTGTCAGAGCTTCATAACTAGCACAACGTCTTTCTTTCTTCTATTTTTGCTGTTTGTTCTTTTTTGATACTTGTTTTTCAAGTTGTGGGGGAAGATAGGCTTTTTAAACAAAAATCCAGCCTACGTTTATTTTTAATAGAAAAGTCAGATATAGAATAATAGAAAATTTCCAGCACAGTTGGAAATTATGTTTGACTGTAGGTTACAGTGCATGGGAAGACTGTATGGCTCTGAAAGAGGCAGTTCTAGTTTTGTATGTTAATGTTGACTGTAAACTAACATTTATAAAATACAGCACATCAAATCATCAAGACTCTTCCCTTTCATGGGAACACTGACATTTTGAACACAAAATAGACCAACTATTTCTTGAATGTTTATGTTTATATGTAAGACAATCAGTCCCTGCTTGGATTTTTCAGCGGTGCCTCAATAGTACATTTTAATATATGTGCTAAGATTGGGAACAGAATTTTAAAACTAACCTGTGCACATTTAATGTTTGATGTCTTGGGGTTTTAAAATCTGGATATTAAATTATTTGAATTATTAGAACATGTGATTTAATGAAAGTGAGGTGGAGCACATGAGTGCTGTTGTTTGCAGTGCTGAACAATTCCTGTGAAACATTCTACGCTTGTTTCTGTGAGATCATCGAGTCTGGTCATTGGAGAGATGTACTTTAGAATGGTCTGTTTAACACAGGTTTTACATATCCTACTTTTAAACTTTTTTTTTCTTTTTTCCTGTTTTTTACCACAATTGTTGCCAAGCTAGAATTCAGTTTGTGTCAGGAATACTATGTTTTGTGAAAACATGTGATCTGACTTTGCTTACAATGCACAGTAAGGGCTTTGTGGATTTTCTGTGCTAGAGGGTCCTTTATATGCTTATATATATATATTATTCAAGCTGACAAATTGTAATTGAGAAATGTGAGATTCCTGTATTTTTAATTACAAAATAAGTATATTTATGACAGCTAAGGGGTTGACTGACAATTTTGTTGTTATGATGGTGCTGTTCTAAAATGGCTGTATGGCCAGAAGGCGCAGGCAGCCAGAGTGGTCTTTGGCTACAGTAGATTTGAGGAGATTGATGGAGTGGAGGCTCACACGAATGTTTACTTTTTTGAAGGAATTCTTATAAAACTCTTTCTTGTAAAGGTAATATATTTTCTGTACTATGACATTATGTATTTCTGAACTAGGTTTTAATACTCTGCTTCCAGAAATGTTACAGTCTAGAGGGATTCTGATACTTGATTTCATGTGAACAGGAAGTTAACCTCTTGGTTTAAAGCAAAGAGGATCACTGAGTTTTGTATTTGGACTCAGATCTCATGTCTGGATAATGCATCAACATAAAATCTATGTGCTGTCTGTGTTACATAGATCCAAAAAAGGAAGCAGACAAATAAAAGCTCTTTGAAAAATGTGGTTGTCTGAATATTAGTCATATCGCAAACACATTATATCAGGTACCACATTGGAAGTAATTTGTCATGTCAAGGTAATAAGTTTAAGGAAGGTAGCTGGTTTCAGTCTGTTACTGCCTTTTTTCCTCCTGGACTCATCCTGTTTGGTTCATTGAAATGGCATCATCCAGTGCCATGAAGAGACGCTTGAGCTGGTTCCAGACTAGCTAGGCTGGATCCTAGGACCATTATTAGCTGTTTGGTACTGGGCTCACACTCGTTGGTTGTGGGAAGCTGGGTATGTTGAGAGTATGACTGAAGGAGCTGATGGACTGACTGCTTTTCAGATGTTCAGCAGAGTCACTCAGAGCCAGCTTGGTCATTGTCTTGTGGCACAGTGTCCTACTACAGTGTGGATGTCTTTAGGAAGAACTGTTGTACTTCAAGGCTCTTTTGGGGTATTTGGCTGGGAACTAGGGGTCCTGGAGTTTTTATTTGTCACTGAAATACATACCTGTGAAGTGATGGGGACCAGAGAGAGAAGTTTGTTCTCTGTTATACCTTAGTTACATAACATTTTGCATCTGTTTTGTTTGAAAGCTGTTGTAGTCTTCCTGTCTGCTTGGCTGCTAATCAGTACAGAGTGCTAATTACCCAATCTTGTCTCATTTAGATTTTCCTAGTTCATGTGTGTTAAACATTCTATTGCTTTCTTATTTGGCAGTTTAATACTGGCTGTTCCAGTATTGTTGGGGATCCAAGATCTCCTTATGCCCACTCACAGAATAGTTCTGGACATGCAGAGAAATGAAATTTTAGATGTCACAAAAAAAATTTGGAGAAGCTGGAGTTTACTTGGCTGTAGGATTCAGAATGTTCTTGTACAAATGTTAATGCAAGTCATAAAAGTACTGAGTTGGTTTTTTTAAGCTGATTTTTAAGCTTGATTTTTCTTCCCTTTCGTATTAATGTGTGTTTTGTCTTAAAGCTAACTTTGCCTTGATGAATGAAAAATGGAGATGGAAATTTTCATGCCACCTGTATTTGCAACAGAAAGGTCAAAACCACTCATTACTAAAAGTAAAAGCTTATTTTATGTTCTTGCTAAACTGTAATTTTGATTGTTATCTCTGTAGAAATTATTTCAGAAATGGTATTGTGGTTAGATAATTTTCATCCTGTTTGGTTGCAGGTTGGGTTTTAAATGTTCAAAGTTTAGAGTCACTACAACCTGCTTTCAAAAACTTGATAGTTGTTACCTGTATTTTGTAACCAACTCATACTTGATAAAACTGGCAGTGCTCCGTGTTTCCTGTTCCCTGTTTCAGGCCTAGTGCTGCCAGTGCCTTGATTTGGGAAAGGAACTGGTCTAAAGGGAGTGTTGAGAAGAGCATGCAGGAGCTTTCCTTACCTGCCATTTGGTAGACAAGGAATAGGCTGCTAAACCCTTCTTGCCTCACTGGAAAAAGCTGCCTGACAGATGGGCATGTCATCATAAATAAAAATAGATTATCGTAGTTCAGGGTAGTTCTGAGCATGATTTCCACATTGCTCCTCCCCAGGCTGCTGCCAAGAAATGCAGAGAGCACTGTGCATAAACCCCCTTAACCTGCATAGGAATCAATGCTGGAAAATTAAAGTTTTAGTTTAAAAGTTAGAAAACTATATCTGCTTTGCAAACAAGTGTTGCTGTCGGTTCCACGGAGAAATGCTGTTTGGTTTGGTCAGTCAGGCAATCTGTGAAGTGGGGTTGCAGCACTGAGCTGTTGGATGTGAGCTGCCAGCACAGCCTCTTTGTACCTCTGTGCCTCCCTCTGGTCCTTTTGTCCCCTGCCCAGCTACCCATAAAGTCCTTGGAACAGATGCTGCTGAACTACTGAGCTGCACCATGGCTGTGTCTCTTGGCATTACATGTGGGAATCCATAATGGAAGAGAATGGTAATCTGCATTCCACTGCTGAAATAAGCAAAGGGGACTTCCAACAGGGACTGTGTATTCCATTAGTTTTCCTGCCCATGGTTGCAAATTATCCAAAGGACTCCGGTCTGGTATTTCTATACAAGGAAAACAAGTACTTAAAGGTATTTTGGATTCTATTCCATCCATATTGTTCTTATTAGTATTCAGGTTTTCCTAGTTTGAACAGATATTTCATATCTGCTTTTGACAAAAATGTTCTTCAACTTCTCAGTATTATTCTTTACTTGTAATCTGTTTCTGTTCCTCCACAGAAGATTATAGATTTGATTATAATCTTTCAGAGTAACAAATAACTGCATACAACAGACAGGCCAACAAAGACACTGTAACACTGTCTAACTGCTTCCAGTCTGCTCACTGTTTAGTCTCAAAATAGCTATTTGTTCAACCTTTTGCATATAGGCATGAAATAAATTAGACAGATATGCTCCTATTTACACTGCTGGTGCCAGACTGAGCACTGCTGTATTGTCTGTCCTTTCATGGGAGAGATGAAAACTTACACAATTTGCATGTGTACTTTACCACCATGTAATTAATTCCTACCTTCCTCCCTAATTACCTTACAGACCTTATTAGTGACATTTACTAACTAGACAGTCATCAGTGTGAAAAGCATGGTGCTGTTTTACAGTTCTCTAAGTCTTTGAAGAGTAAATCCAGTTCTTGTTCAAATCAGTGATTCACTGACTTCCCTGTAAGGAAAATCAGGCCCTTAATCAGCAAGGAAGTGTCAGTCAGTGTCAGTCAGTCAGTGTCAGTCAGACTGTGCAGGACCATCAAAAGCATGTAAATTATCACAAAAGAGTTTCTATGTTTAGCCTGCCCCACCTGATAAATAATTAATAACTAGTTGGTGTATGATTTAATCTTAAAATATTTTATTAAGCACAGGTAATAATGCAGAAATCCATGTCATAAAAAAACTTTGAAGAAAAAGCGAAGTTAAAATCAGTTGCTATAAATATTGCACTTAGAATTTTTATTTTACATACACAACTCCTTAAAAAAATTGGACAATTATAAATTAACATCTTCCAAGTAATTGGAATTTGTATGTTTGAGATCAGATGGCTATGCTGCAAATCTTCAGCATTAAGACTCAGGAGGATCTGTTCTCGTCCTGTACCTGTAATGGATTTCACTTTGTGCCAGCTGTGCTTGGGTGGATGGGAGGGAAGGAGGGGTCAGCGTGGTCTTGCTGTTGACAGTCAGTTGCATTTTCATGACTTACACTAAGTGAAAATTATTTTTCAAGACAGATGAGAGAATGCAGCTGTAGAGTTCAGTTTTAACACGTTTTGTTTTTCAAGGCATTTAGGATCTTTGAGTTCTTAGCCTTAAAACTCATGACAAAGCTGTTGGGAAAGACTTTGCCTCTACCATCTTCTTCTACTTGGCCCATGATGATGTAGTTTAAACCTACAAAGGACAGAATGAGATTACAAGACAGAAATCTGGGATGTCACTTGGTAAGTACAATTCCTTACCTGTGATCTCTGTTCATTTGCATTGTTTTTTTTTCAATGCCTTCTCATATTTTTCCTTCTACCTAAAGCAAATACTTCCTTACCCATCTTTGCCATGCTTGTTACGCCATAAAGTACAGTTAGGCACAAATCAAGTAGATACATTGCTAACTAATATATAACAATCATTAAATGTAGACTGTCAAAGAGTCTGAAAGACATCAGAAGTGCAGCATAAACACTGGCTAATTTAGGCATCAACACCCAGAGTGGAATGTGTCTCATTCATTTCAATATTTGCACACTTGCTCAGATTGTATGTTAGTGGCCATAAGAGATAGTGCACTTAAATCTTTGCATTCCTTTTCCTCCCCAAAGACAGAAACATTTTCTAGATACATAGAGAGGCAGTCAGGCAAGCAAGGTGGACTCAATGTGTGACAGAACCTGGCTTTGGAGGAATCAAGTGGATTTGCATATTTTTATGGCTCAGAAGGGTTAGGGGTTTGCAAGGCCTTAGGCTGGAAGGATTTGTGTCATAGGGATATAAACAGGGAAGTTTAGATACTAAGTAAAGGCCATTAAATAATTCATAGATATTTAGGATGAGAAACACAAGTGTGTGGTTTGGAGCCAGCAGTCTGTGTAAAAGGAGACAGTTGGTTCCACCCAGGACATTATTATGTCTTCCAGTGTCTAGCTGCCAGATAACTACAGGCAAAAGCTAGTTTCTGATCATGATTTTTCACTTTGTTACTGCCCATCTTGAATTAATATGCTTAAACACCAGTACTATCTGGAACACTATCAGGGTTTTTTTTAATGCTTAATAAATTATTTTGAATGTTTCCTGCTGTGGTTCCATTTATGTAAACCCAAAATCTATTTGAGCTTTATTTGAGAGAACCAAATCATATTTTACATTGTATCACATGTCTTTTAAAGAAAAAAAGTTTTTCGAACTCCTTTGATCTAAGTAAGCCTAATCCTTTTTAAGTAAAACTGAAAAATGCAGCAGAAACCTGGATTACTGGTTATTTTCAGCTTAAATTGATTATTTTACTGACTATAGAAACAATTACTGTAATTTTACTAATTTTTGTGGCCATATTTCAAAAAGTAGTTTTCAAAATTGCTGTCTTTTATAAAGACACAAAGCAGTTACTGTTATGTACTTACTTCTCCTGATGAGAGGACACTGCTTACATACAACGAGAATCTTGGCACTCATACTCTTGCCAGCTTGTTGAATTGCTAAATTCCCCTCCTTATAGACATTAATGATGGCTATTGTTGCATGCAGGCTTCCAGCTCGGGTTATCGTTGTGATTACAGTTCCAGTTATGACTAGGAAAAAAGATGTTTGATACATGTGATACATTTATATTTTAGACATACATTTTGTGGCATCATAAAACTTAGTTAAGTGTATTAGTCCCTAATAAGGAAATAATACTGGCAACAGTTACTAAAAACATTCATATCACCTGTAATAAATAAACCACTACTGTCAAATTTTGGTGGCACCAAATATAAAATTGTTGTAAAATGTGCCAGTCTCTTGCAAGCCCAGTTCTTGGGTTTGGTAATTTCAGTTAAACAGTATGACTTTATCCTCCTTTAATGACGAATTTTAAAACGTGGAGAAGTTGAATTGAAAGTGTTCTAGGCAGAAGCTGGATTGCCAGCTCTCTGACACTCCCAAATGAGTAGCAGGGAATAGTTCATGCCCTAGGAACTAGATTTTCATCTGTCTGAGGCCTGATACTGATATAAATTTGTCAACTTCAGCTAAATGTAGATTACAGATTAGACATCATATCTCCCAAAGACCTCTCAGTATGAAAATAAAGATACTTTCTTTTCCCTGGGATGACCAGATTAACTCTTAAACCATCTTTTTTTTACAGAAGGAAATGGTAACTGGTATTATCTATTTGTTTTCTTCTCAGGTCACCTTTTGTAAATCAGATATTCTATCCTGGGATCAATTAGATCTTCAGTAATTAAGTATGTATAGCCAGATTTATTTACAAAACTGCATAATCCACATTTTGGGTTATGTGTTTGTAAATGTGCACATTATCTTTCTTTAATGCAGAGCTTTTAATTAAATAGGAGTGTTCAAGTTCAGTCAAAAAGAGACCTGTGGATGTTGAAATGCTGGGTATTGCAGCTATATTTCTAGAAACAATAAAAGTGAAATGCATGATGAAAGAAATGCTCTTATTTTCTAAATTCACAAAGTCAGCAAATAAACTTAGAATCAGTCATAATCTATGAACAGCAGACTTCCTATTCTTACCTTAGGATATGCTTACATTCACAGTAGCATATCAAATATCTTTACTCTCAGTCCTGCCATGGAAAAGACTGAAAAATGTCAAGTATTTGATAACAGGTGAGACAGGAGAATGTGATTTATTACCCTGATGGTAGAGAAAAAACCCAAGTTTTTTATAGTGTCATTTACCATCAGCCACAAGTGAGGTGTGGTCAGTAGGAGGAGACCATTTATAGTTTGGGATTTTTTTCCTACCTGCTTCTTTTCGTCTTGGACCAGCCTGTACTGGTGGCAAAACAGGCTGGTGGTCAGGGGTGGTAAGGGGTCCCCTGACTCCATCCTGCCTCAGGGAACAGCTCCAGCCCTCCACTGCTGCTCTGGCAGCATCAGGCAAAGCTGCCCTCACACTCCTTAACCAGATTTCCTCAAATCTCATGGGATTAGCAATATAAGTCAGAAGAATCTGGTTAAAGTGAAAAAAACAAAGGGGGCGGGGGAAGTTTTCCCATCAAATTGTTAGGGATTTTATAGGGGATTAAAAAAAGTTTCCAGTATTAATATGGGAAAATACTCTGACACATAACTGACCAGCCCAGCAGTGACAATGCCATCCTAATGCACAGCAGACACTGCTTTTCCTGAGTGATTTGTGTCTGTACATACAGCAGTGCATGTCAGCTTCCATGACTTCTTTTAAAAATACTTTGGAAGTGTATCCAGTGAATTGTGGCACAGTCAGCAGGTGCAGCATAACGTGTATGGGCTGGTTACAGACACATGAGCTGACAATACAGTAACTGAATCCATACTTCCCTGTGGTTGTCTTTTCAGATTGAGAAAGTGTGTTTGTCTCAGACATCTGTGCAGTGCCTATTTCAAAATATCTCCAAGAATGTATTGAGTGAAACACAGATCCTAATGTCAGGTACACATAAGGTGGTGTAAAAATACAGACTATTATATTAATGATAACTCAGAACTACACCTGGTAAAACTCCCTTGAGTTTAAAAACACAGTGCTGAGTGAATAGTTAAAAAGAAATTGCTTCCTTACCAAAGTTGCTTGAACAATAATTGCTTTCCAGAGTCCCACTCCTCTTACACTTTTGCTGGCACAGGGCAACTGTAGGTTTCGCAACTTTTTGAAGAGAAGTAAATTGACATTGAAATGAAGTATTTGGTACAAGTGCAAAGCAGTATGTTTAAAAAAAAAGAGAAGAAAGATGAATAATCCTGATGTGTACATGAACACCACAGTAACAATATTCCTTTTCTCTGCCATCACCTCCAGTGATCATCTTTTCAGGTATCTCAGCTGTGTCTGATGGAATGGGGTGTTAACAGAAAACTTACACGTGGGATCTTAAATATGTAATCAAGTGCTGTTGCCACACAGCCCTAGTAGTACACTTGAAATATCATAACATGATATTACAGTAATGCTTCTGAGGGAGGGGGTGGCTTTTATTGGAAATTACTGTGCTGTGATGGAAGGGATCAGAGTTCAAATTGCTGATTTTTTTTTTTCAGAATTTTTTACATAGCTTCTTGACATGCAGTACTGCATGGTTTTTATTCATGACAATTTGAAACACAGTGTTTGAAGTATGTATTTAACATTAGGGATTGAGGTTTCCTTTCTGAAATGGAATGCTTTGTTTATAAACAACTGAATACACTTGGTATCTTTCTCCTACTTGGCTGGATATTAATGGTCTCTGTACTTTACTCAGCTGACCCTTTCTGCATAACATGTTGGGATGCAGTACTTTCAGGCTTTTATGTCCTTTTCAAATTTGTTTGGAGTTGGTCAGTGGCATTGTAATTATTGGATGGAGGTGAGACAGATTGATTTAGAAAATGTATTTATAGCATTTATTTCTTCAGGTACTAATATTTTTATGTAAGATGGAGACTGAGGCAATTCTTTAAAGCACCTACTTAAGTTTAATATTTTATTCATGCCTGGAGTTCTGTGCAAGTTTGAACAGAGCTGATTTGCAAGATAATAAGTTAAATCTATTTGAACTGGACACTTCTGAATGCAAATGACTGCTCTGAAATCTAACTAAACTGTAGAGGTTTGGTTTGCTCTGGTTTGTTTTTAAGCTCAGAAATGCCTACATCATGCATAACTGATCAGACAGTGAAAGGACTTCTTGCTTCTGTCTGCCTGACAAGTGCTTCTGAAACATTCCCTCTGTTGTCCTCTCTCAGATGAGTCTGCATGTTTTTATTTTCTAACACTGATGTTGTCATAAAAATTGATTTGGAGTTAATTGGTAAAGCTCACCTCTGTTCCCTTCAGCCCTGAACAGCTCAGAGAGCGAAATGATGGCAAACCCTGAACACAGCACGAGGGAGAACTGACAGCCTGGGTTACTTGAGACCAGGTGTTTGATCTAAGAACTGCATTAAAAAGTGCTTTATAGTGAAGAAGAGCTGAATTATTTATTGTCAGAGCAGCAGTCACATCAGAATGATTTATAGGTCATTATAATTTCATTTTTATAATGTTTATTTTCAGCTATTTTAAATACCTTTTGTTAGCACTATTTAAACACCACAGCCTCTTGGTTTCCTGCTGTCCTCCCTTTTGATGCATTTTAAGTACAAATCAGGTTATGTCTTGCAAAAACATTATAAATAATTTGGTTTTCTGCTATAACTGTTTCTTGAATCTCTCACATTCAGGTTATAGAAATTCTAAGAATTTATCCCTTCAGTATCTCAGTAATGAGCTAGTTTTGGCAATACCTTCAAAAAAACCCTCCTCTGATCTTTCATATATGCTGTCTAGTCTAAAATATAAAAGGAAACTTATTTTTAGTGTGACATATTTCTTTATAAGTTCCAATCGCAGAATTTTTTAAAATAAAAATAATTCTAGGAGAGTGTCACATTGACAGGGTGTTGACAGAATATGAAGAGGGCTCAGGTGGCTTCCATACCAATTTTGCTTGATGTTAATAACTATATGAAGAAAAATACAGTAAGATTTTTACAAATCCACTTCTATAGAAGAAAGAGTTCCTTTAAATAAAACTATTTCTTGAAATAGTTAGAACTTCTTATACAAAAGAAATTTGCTCATCCATTCTTCTATGGCATTTGCTAGTTAACTGTCCCAAATTTAGAAGAGACAGGAAGATTCTCTCAGGTGGAATGAGTTACTGTTACCCTTAACTCTTGCCTGGATGGATTTCCTTTTAAAAATGTTAAGTAGATTCTCCCATGAGTATGTTAAGGTACTCTCTTGAGCCTATTAATTTTAATTAATTCCCTCAACATTTGAAATAGTAACAAACCATAAAACTTTAATTTTTAATATACCTTCTATTACATAGTTCTGTAACCCTCTCCTTGTCTTGGAATAATTAATTTTTCTAAGAAATTGTATAAAGCCAGTAAAACTTACTTGAGGTAGCAGGGACTGTTGTGGTCGTAGGTGGAACTGTAG
The DNA here is from genome assembly GCF_009829145.1 of Chiroxiphia lanceolata. Lineage (NCBI taxonomy): Eukaryota > Metazoa > Chordata > Aves > Passeriformes > Pipridae > Chiroxiphia > Chiroxiphia lanceolata. The sequence continues at coordinate 15,260,665 of NC_045646.1, read as the reverse complement.
TTGTGGGTAACTTTTTTGGTCTAAATTTATAATGGCCAATAAAACCATCAGCTGTTAAGCTTAAATCAGACAAAAACTGAATGAGCAACTCATTTCTCTCAGACAGAATAGGCCTGAAATAGAAAAACAAAATAAAATATTTCCATTATTTTGAATGTCAAAGCCAAAAAGCATTAATAGCATTCTTTAAGAAAAAAGAGAGTGCTTCTCTTTAATTACTGGTCTGAATGCAGTAAAACTACAACTGCCAAAGCAGCACTTCTCTCATTCTTTTGAGCTTTCCACAGACCTTGTGTCAATATTCATTAATAATTAGTAACACAAATTTTTCAAGCACAACCAGTTTTTGGAAAGAGAAGGAAAAATAAATATACAGGCAAAAGAATCTTGGTGAGGAGAGAAAAAACCAGCAAGTGATTTTAAGTTGTAGTTTTACTAAAATGACTTGTGTTGTTTCTTCCCAGCAAGTCTGAGTTCATGAGCAGGACTTCTTCAAAACACTTAATCAGGCCTTTCAAGTAAAATGTTGTCATCATCTCCCATTTTTTTGGCAGATTTTCCCAAATCAGTTCACTCTGATGGCCAAGTGACACAAACAATAAGTGCATGGCTGTCTGGAATTCTCTGGATTTCCAGCTGCCAAGGTAGTTGCACAGATCACTCTTTCCTCGCTGCAGCATTGGCACAGGCTGGGGACGTAGGAGGGCACTGATTATCAGCTGCCCAGGAGCTTTGTTCTGCTTCCTGGACACCACGACTACAAGGCCAAATCTGAAAAATCTGCCCCAGTCTGTGTATCTTGTCTTTTTAAAAAGTGGCTGAGAGAGAAATAAGTCAGATAAAGTGAGTAAGGAGCCAAGGAGCCAGAGAGCTCAGCTGGATCCCTGTACTTCAGTATCTATAATCAAAACCTATATTAAGTGATGTTAATGTTCAGCTACCATTAGTATTGGTACTATACCAATATGAATAGCATTAGGATTAGTACTGGTGTTATTAGACAGTGGTCTAATGAGGCCTGTGGGACAGGAGAGAACATGGGTTGGAGCCAGGGCTAGTCATGGAGAGAGAAAAGAGAAAACCTAGAGAGAGAGAAGATACTAAGCAGCTCCTAGAAGTTCAACTGCAGGCAGAAAATATCATGTTTAATTTAAAAAATAATGAAAATCTTCCAGAAGCCTAGTACAAAACTGTAACTGCAGTTACAAACAGTGACTGTAGTACTGTGTTATGACACATAGTGGTGGTGAAGTTCATAATTCAAGGAAGTTACTCACGCTGGGGGACTGTCTCCGCAGTACTTCCCAATCCTTTTGGCATCGTTGATCTCCCCACCATTAAACACTGCTACATAGTCATATCTGCAGTAGTTGTCTCTCTCCACATCAAACTTCTCAAACTTTAACTCTATTAGCTACAAGGAAAATGTAGATAACTCATTTATTGGTGCTTCTTGTAGTAATTGACATCTTCATGTGAAGTACTATTTGATTTTTCTTTCCATAAGGGAAAGTCCTTAATGCACTTCTTTGAAAAGTATTTTGATCCACATGACTTGTCAACACATGGCTCTACTATTCTGTAAAACATTTTCTTCTCAAATGTATGCAAGTAACTTCTCATAAAGTTATTTTTATGAGTGAATAACAACAGGATAGTAGGTGGTAGGTGTTACGTTGCTTTTAAAATAACTGTACAAGGATAAACCACAGAAAAGGGGTTTCATTTCATCATCCAAGATATGCGAAAGAAAAAGCAAAGGCGAAGTTGGTAGAGCCATTTCACTGACTTCATTAACAGCAGGGTTTGAATCACTGGTTGCCAATGCTGTGTACATTTGGTGCAGAATTAAAGAGTTAGAAATTAAAATACTGCTAGAAATAAAATTAACAAATAGTAAGACTAAAACCATGAGAAAGTAAGTAGTTAAAAGGATTGTGTCTCCATGTCAGATTTCCATAAATGTTGAGGCTTTACAAGTCATAAATGAGAACTAGTGTAACTCTGGTATTTCCAGTGCTGATGCTATTATCTCCAATGACTTGTATGTATTGAATTTTTTACTTAAGGAAGAAAAACAATGGACAAGGAAACAGAAATTGAATCTACTACTGTGAAATGAAGCCCTGCAGAATGACTCTGTCAGTCATGTGCAGCAAGGAAGGGAAACACAACCTAACTGCTCCATGGAAACAGAGGTAATATATGCATTTAGGTTGCTTCTTTATATGAAGCACAAGAGTGTTTAAAACATCTTCCCATAAATAGCACAAATGAGGCTTGAATGACAACACTGAATTGTGTTGATTGTAAATATGCAGGATTTCTTTTTAAAGGTCTGTCTCAAACAAAGATGGTATTAAACTTTCTAAGACTGTACAAAAATAAAAACGAGTAATTTGTACATAGCATACACTTGATTTGATTTAATAACATAGTAAAAATTATCTTGTTCTATATTCATTGTAATGGTAGCCTGTTATCACCTAATGTCTTAGTTTTGCCTGAATATGCTTTTGCACTATTCAGATGTTTAAGGCATAATTTTCCTTCCTATAAAGTATGAGTAGCCTTGGGGACTTGGTTTCAGAGATGACTAACAGGCTTGTTTCCAAACCCTCGGCATCATGATGAAAAAATGCCCTTTAAATGGAAGCACCCATATGAATAATATTCTGGTGATTAAAAAAGATGGTATAGAAAGAAGCAATGCAACTGGGAATAGAAATGCTAAATTCTTCCACAGCAGGCAAAACAGCATAATGTCTAATTCACTATTGTTCATAAGTGCACTTTGCACTAATTACTATTTCATGATAGAATAGAAGCTCTTCATGATCAGGAGGAGCTCCTTCATCTTCTATAATATATAAATTATTGGTTTGTATTTGAAGAAGCAAGAGAACCTTGTTTTATTGCTCACGAGCTTATGAAATGGAAATAGAGACAACAACACCTAAACTTTGGGAAAAGGAAGACTGAGGAGCTTTTTATGTGCACTTGAAGAGAGATGTTTATTCACTACTTCCTCAAAAATTGCTTTTGTCACTGTCAAAATTCTGCCTTATTTGCATGCAACCAACCACTGTTGTAGTACATGACTAATATATATTTGGAAACAGGTAGATTTATGGAACAGGATCATCAAAAGACACAGGATATAATGCATATATTTTTACGCTTATATAGCCTTTCTTAAATCTTCTCTATGAGCTTAGGAGAAGTTCTTAGGCTTATCTGGAGACATTTGGAAAGAACCAAAGTAATCTGCAGTTTACAGATAAAGTTTTAAAAATAACTGCCTATCTATAGGATTGTTACATGACCTGTATCTAGCAAACAAGGAATGTGGATTAAAGAGGAGTACAGGAAAGACTAAGCTGACATACTGCTTCAGTTCAAGGGAGAAACTATCTTGAGAAATGGAAAAGTATGAAAGATCAGAAGAATACATTTATCTGGGGCAGCTTTTTTTATTTTGAGGATTACAGTCATGAGCAGAAGATGAAGAGGAAAGTCATCTTTACATGTAAATGAATTTAAAAAGCTGGCTGTGGCAAGAAAAGCCACCTACCAAACATGCTTGGCAACCAAAATATTCAGTCATTGTAGACTGTCCTGCCAAGGTACAAAGCAGATGGCTCAGCAGCAACCAGGAAATGTGGATTGAGATTAGCCCTGTAGCACAGGGAACACACCTGTGTTTGCCATGTGTGGCACACGAGCCCTCTCTGTCTGCTGTCACATCTTTTCATATCTTAATGAAGTGGTAACATATGCTCTCATGGCATCTGGCTAATCAAGCATGTTATAAGATGGAGCCTTCAACATAGGAAATAAAACAAACTTTATGAAATGTATATTGAAAATCTCTGTCCAGGACACAGCCAAATGTATTCCCTGTGGTGTAAGCAGAATAACACAATTTCTGCTTTTAGTAAATTCAATCAGCTCCGCCTGGGAACCTCAATAACAAACTGCAGCAACGCCAGAAAAGCTCAAACATTGTTAGACTTAAACGTAGCAGTGGTCATCATGATGTTTGGTGTTGAGATGATCACCTGCCCTAACTTAATTTGCATAATGCTTTGTGAATTAACAAAATAATCTTTAAGAAAACCCTGGTGTAAAAGCCTCACCAGTCACAGATGCTTTAATAGTCTTGATTTAGGGGAGTGTGTCAGTGCAGGGCAGAGGATGTTCAGTGCTGAGGGAGCACAGGAGAGAGACAGGTGAGGATCTCTGGAGCATGGCTGTGCCTGCGCTGGCTGTACGGACCCGCCCTGAGGCTGCAGCCAGATGCCATTTCATGGCTCGGGGCAGCGAAGGCAGCGCAGGCAGCGTGTCCCTGAGCCGGCTGCTGCTGGCATGGGAGTCCTTGCAGGCCATGGAAGCTGAGCCTTACCTGGTTCTTGGGGGCGACGATGTGCCAGGAGCAGGTCACTCCCGCTGGGTAGTCTCGCTCCGGCCAGTTGGGCGTTTGGAAGGACCCCGACGGCTTCTCCAGTCGTCCCCCACAGTACTGGTCCCCTGCAACACACACACCGAGCTGAGCAGAGCCCAACGGGGGAGCCACAGCCTGGGTAACACCCTTGTGCTGCTGCAGGGCTTGGGGGAGATGGATGGTTCTGGCTGCTTCTGCCATGGCCCCACCACAGGACATGGCTGAGCTCTTCAGCTCAGCTGGTGGCACCTCTGGGAAAACATACTTAATTAAGGGCAACAAAAAAAGAGTACCCAGTACCACAGAACCAGCATTCCTGTAAACACTGGGGCTGGAGGAAGAGAAACCTCAGGTACTGGAGCAGCCATCCCTGCAGCCCATGGGGCGGCTGTGCCGGGGCTGACAGGCCTTCCCAAAGGAACTGCAGCCTGTGGAGTGTTCACGATGGAGGGGGGTCTTTTTTTTCCATATCTCCTCCCCCCAGTCCCAAATTACAAAGCTACCTCAGATATGTAATTCTTATTTACAATATTGTTATGAACCTCCTTTATTAAATTAACTACATCAGCTCACAGTTGTTTAATATATCTTTCAAGAAGTTATCAATACAGAGCTTCAACTGGAAGACCTGATCAATTACTCATCACCAGTCTGCCCAACAACCTGCCTAGTCTGGTATCATGCACTAGCAAAAACCTTGAAAAAGAGTCACTCAGCAGGGCAGTACCACCTCCCTGTGACCTGCCAGCCTCTCACAGGTCATACTCTTCCCAAGTATGAGGTAATGCCTTTATGTTTAATAATATCTGACAAATCTTTCTTTGATATGTTTTTCTAAGTGTTTTTAAACCAGTGTAGAAAGGGACAATCCACAATGTTCCCTGGCACAGCACTCCACCACTTCAAAGCTCACTGAGAAAAATCACCTTTTCCTCTCCACTGTAGCCACTTGCTCATCTGGTTTTAATATTGGAAGAGACAGGGACTGTGGTCCCCATTCACTTTCTCTGTACCATTTATGACTTTAGAGCCCTCTCCTACACTCCCTTCTTTTTTCTTTCTCTTTTCCAGCATGAAGTTCATGCTGTACAGTTGATCTTTGTGTAGATGAGGTTCTTTTAACTCTATCATACTTGTTGTCTCTTATTGCTTCTGATAGTTTTACTGTATTCTCTTCTGAGATGGGAACATCGGAATGGCACACGTTATTCAAGACATAGATGCATTACGGATTTATAGTGGCATAATTTTCTGTTATTGTTTGGTCTTAATTCTCTTTTCTAAAAATTTTTAAGTTTCTGTTTCTTTTTTTTTTTTTTTATTCCTATTAAGCACTGGATTCATGCTCAACTATTATTTTCATAAATTACCTATTTTAAACCTAACATCTCATTCCTAAGAAGCAACAGTCAATTCAGAACCTGCTGTACTTTACACACAGTTAGGATGTTTTCCCCTTATTTGCAACATTTATCTATATTGAATTTCATCTGCCATTTTATCACAGAATCACAGAATGTGCTGAATTGGAAGGCACCCATGAGAATCATCAAGTCCAGCTCTTAACCCTGCACAGGACCATCCCCAAGAGTCACACCATGTGCCTGAGAGGATCATCCAAACACTCCTTGAGCTCTGTCAGCCTTGGTGCTGTGACCACTGCCCTGGGGAGCCTGTTCAGTGCCCAACCACCCTCTGGATGAACAACTTCTTTCTAATATCCAACCTAAACCTCTCCTGACACATTCCCTTGGCTCCTGTCACTGGTCACCACAGAGAAGACATCAGTGTCTGCCCCTCCACTTCCCCTCACAAGGATGTTGTAGCTGCAGTGAGGTCTCCCCTCAGTTATTGATGAGCTATTACCATTTTACTACTAGGCCCAGTTCTTCCACTACTCCTACAGTAGTCAGTCCTTCTCTTTACTACTTTGATTAACTAAGATAGGTAAACAACTATACTTTGCTATTTGCTAAGCAAGATAATGCATGAATATGTTGAACAGCACAATCCCTAATATCTCTGCCATCACATCTTGTTAAGCATTAATGTGGCTCTCCATAGAGCTGCACAGTTATACAGCAGGTATATAATAGTTAATTACCTCTTTCATGTGGTTCTGCTGCAGAAAACTTCGCAATGAATCCACTTCCAGCAGTATTGGCATCTGAAGTCATCTGCACCAACATTTTATTGCTGTTGGATACGAGGGCACCTGGTTTAACAGTGCCGCAGAACCTGCCGATGCGCTGTCCGTTGGCATGGCCATTGTATATATCCACAAAATCATAGCGGCACAGGTTGTCGCTTTCCAGGTCTAAATATCGAAAAGAAAGAACCACCACTTTTCCCTCTGGGACCTGCAGAGAGACACAGAGAGAGAGAGAAAGAGAGAGGGAGAGGTGCATCTTGAGATGAGACTGACACCACATATCTATCAGATCCCACTGTTTGCCTGAGTGTTTTCATACCCCTCACTTCTTGCCAGGAAGCTCTTTTTGTCAATTATACTCCAGGCAAAGCAGTTTTTGGAGTAATTTGGACCAATCATAAATATAAAGCTCTAGCCATCTCTTGCCATTATCTTATTCCTGATCTGCAGTATCCTCTAGTCAGGCTCATGCAGTTAATTACAAACCATCACTGCCCAGTTCGGCTTGGTGTGTTTCTCTTATTTTCTGCTGAAGTACGGAATCAGCCCTGCAGCTCCCTGTCACCAAGCAAGGTGAGGATTAGATTAACATGAAAAAAAAATGGAACAAGCAATTTACTGTTTTGAAATGGCCTCTCTTTCTGATTGTGTTATCAAGTTTCACAGTTTGAAGGATTTTTTTTTTTTAATTTATTGACACACACATTTGTAAATAAAATTAGAAACTTTATGGCTAACACTGTGCAACCCTAATATTTAGTTATTGGAGTGGCTGCAGTGAAAAAATTATATTTGGAAAGACTATGTAAAACTATAAACAGCGAATTCAAAAGAACAAGAGAGTTTTGTTTTCTGGAACATCTGAAGAAACATAAGGCAGGGCAAATCTTCTTACATGTCTGCATCTGTGGACATTGCAAAAGAGGCAAGAGCACTCAGAAGGATGTAAATTAAGACAGCATAATAGTTTACAAGGAGGAGAACATTTCCTGGGATAGAGTTGCAAGCTTTTCAGAGAAAAAGCAGCATACTAAGAAGTGAAAATTATTCTAACAAAGCACTTAATGCTGTGTAACAGGACAGGAAAAAAGGAAACAGTATTTTACAGTATAGAGGGACCTTAGACAGGCAAGTGTAATTATCTGCATTCAATCCATAGCCTGGTAGAGTGGTTAGCTATTAAAATAATTGCAGCTGTTCTGCTTTACTGAGACACTACTATAATTTTCTGCTTTAAACACACCTAATATATCTGCAGTAAGTTCATATTTAAGCCATGTTATTTAAGACTTCATGAATTATTTTCATTCCTTAACAGTGACTCATTTTAAAACACCACTTTGAGATAAACTACAACTAAATTGTTCTTATATGAAGTTGTCAAACAGCGTTTTAATATCATGAGTCTCAACAGTTAAAAATTACTTGTCAGGTCAGGTGTAGATGGAATTGCTGTAGATGGAAGTGACCACTTAACCCACAGCAGATAGTGATACAGGCAGCAGCTCTAGATGTAGTGAAAAATGTGCTGTAGATATGTTAAGGTGACTCATTCATGCAGCTGCTTTTACATCCAGTGCTGATACTGATCCTGCAGCAGGACAGACTTTTGCTTGAGCTGTTCTCAGCTGCCTGGGGCCCACTTGCACACTGGCTGACCAGCCCCACTGCAGTTCCTGTGGCTGGTTTCAGAGTGTTTTCCTTTAAGCTCAAAGTTCTCTCAAAAATTCGGTTCCCCTGTGCTGACGTACATCACTACTACTACATCAAAACCACAGAACTCCCCTCGTCTTGAATCTACTCCTTGAATCATTGCTCTCATAACCAAACCTCTTATCATTGCATTCATTTGTCTTCTGGTCTGAATCACTAAGGAGCATTAAGGCATGGTCAGTTTAACAGAAAGTGAGATACAATGAATTTGGTATTCCTGTCGGAAGACCTGAATATTGTTTATGGTTATTCTATGAACTATGTGTGACTGTACAAATCAGCTCAGAAATGCTGACTGTAAAGTTAGTCAGATAAAGTCAGATTTAGGTAGTTCAATTACAGCAGCCTTTTTTCCAGCAGTTTGTATGTAAAATAACATATGCTCTTTTGGAGTGGAACACTCATTATTCATAAGTTTGTACAGGATGCAGAAGAGGTGACCTTAAAAGGTTATCATGTTCTAAACCAGATTGAACTGTTATGCCTACAGTTGAGATTGTCCAACATTTTCCATTACAGTGTCTTGCAGCTTTGGCTACAAGTTACCCATGTTTAAGAGGTTTCCCCTTTTCCTTCCTGTTTCTGGAAGTTGAGCAGAAGTTGCTCTGGCATATTAGATTAAACAGTTTTATCAGTGCTAAAGAGATTTTCCCCTACTTTCTCAGCTTGAATTGCTTCTTTGAATATACCTGCTCCCTCCCAGTGTTTGAAGAAGGAAGTGGAAATGTGAGAGGTCGCTGGTTCTGGGGTAAGAAAAGGTCTTTTTGCCGTCCTTGTAGAAACACACTCAGATTTAGCCAAGAGGTTCCCCCTCAGTAATGCTGATGGTGCTCACTGACAGCTTTGTTCCAGCACTGACCCAGTGCTGCTCAGCTCTCAGCAGCCTTGAGGCACTCAGTCCTACCCCAGGGTATTCCACCTCCTCATGCTGCCCCAAGTGGGACAGAGGAAACCAGGACATGGGATTGACCCTGCCCAGGAGGGAGAGGGGGCTGGCAAAGCTGCCAACTCCAAACTGCCAGTCAGCTGTTCACTCAAGCCTTAGGTTTCATGGTCCAAGTAATTCTGTGCAGGGTTGTGTGCTTCCTTCTCCTCCCTCCACTACTGGCTATGCTTTACTATACAACATACACTATCTAATTATATTTCATGACAGTTTTTAATCTCTGTAGCTTCTATTAGTTCAGTCTATTTGAACTTGGTCAAGACTGTTTCCCATAGATGTACTGACTTTCTAAGTTTTGTTTCACAGCAGTTTGTAAAAAAAAGTGTAGGAAAAGCTCAGCCACATGATCAGGAACGTTTAACAAGGAGCCTACTCCAGGTTTTAATTGTTAGAATAATCCTTGTCATGTTTAACTGCATTTGGGGAGGTAAGTAATTTAGAGAAATGGGTGGGGCCCTTAATCACAGTCACTGCTTACAGCCATTACTTTATAAAATAATGTACCTGCTTATTAAAATAATATTTATCATTCACAAAAATAACAAATTTGTTCCAGTATGGTAAATCAGTTAAAATTCTGTGATCTGACTGGATGACAATCAGGAGTGCAGAGGATGGTGGTTCCATATTCTGGCAGCAGCCACTCCAGTCTGCAGCTACTCACGAGAAATCTCACTCTAAACACAGGCGTCTTTTCAAAACAGTACTTTTCTTTCATTTCTACCATTTGCTTTTTTAGATGTTGAAAAGTAATGTGCTAAAATCTGCCAGTGTTTATCCTAGGACATTTAAAATATTGTTCCATGAGAAACACAGGGGAGAAAGCAAAGGCCAGCGTGACTCAGTATTGTTTACTTTGAGCCATGTCCGAGCCTGATGCAGTAAGATGATGGGATACCTCAGAGGAAGAACTGGAAGGAATTCCAGCTCTTAAAAGAAAGGGGGGAAAAAAGGAGGGAGAAGTCAAAGGAAGAATGATGTGATGCTTCCTCTGCAGGGTGTGCCTTATTTTTGTTTTATCCATCCAGTTGGTATCTTTGAACAACAGAGGCACTTTAGCTTTTGCCTCTCCTTGTCACGAGGGTGACTGACACATACTCACTCTCTGCTTCCCTTTTTATTTTCACTCTATTGAAAGCTAAGTGACTTTTAGAGGGAGTTTTTCTAGACCATAATTCCATAAAATCACTTGTGTAGATTACTAACTTCTTCAAAAGGGCATGATTATTTCATATATACAACCCCCCTCAAACTGAGGTCGCTAGAGTGTCTTTGGTTATCATTCATTGCAGGTATTTCATATAATGTTAATCAAAGTTTAGTTACATTTAAAGTAGTGAAGCTGTTTTTCTGAACACAAAGCCCTCTTCATCAAAATTACTTGGTTTAGATTATTTACTTTAAAAATAATCTTTTGGTGGGGAAAAACTCTTAGATGCCAACTTTTGTAAATATATTTTGCCTTATCTTTAAACCTGTGCTGTATATGGGCTTAATATATTTTGATACATATTCAATACCAAATGTTTTGCCATAGCAGTCCTAGGTAGAGTTGAAAAATACATCAGCTATCTGCACACCAAATGTATTATTTCTCTCCACTGAGAATGAATGTGGAAATTATTTGGAGTTACATCCTGGGGAGAACCACGATTCCTGCCTAGTGGCTTGTACTCTAGCTGCAATTTTAAAAAAATTGTATTAGCTTACTCTTCCTGACAGACACTCTGTTCATCTCTTTCTTTTGGCAATACAATCATGTGTAAAGATCTGTTCTCCACTGGGAGGGCAGTTTTACAATGATATGGGCAAATGAATGTTTAAAACACAGAAAAAATTATTTAAAATATTTTGCTCCCTCAGGGCAGATTCCCAACTTCCCTGATAAGTAAATTTTTCAGACCTTGCTTATTGTCAGCAAACCTGCTGGAACACAGCTCCTGAACCTATAAAAACATAACCTTACATAACTCTGACAGTTTTCAGTATTGTTGCACATGAAGTTGTTGGAGTTTTATGGGAACTAAGCAGTCTGCCAGAAAAACACAGGAGAGCGGTCCAGATTTTTGGACTATGTGACACATTTATGTGAAGTGATGGCCAAGAAGGATTACAGTGTATTAAAAGTAAATGTATATGACATATTTGAGATAAAGCTATATACATTACTATAAGAAAGGAAATAGCTGTACAAATGACTTCTTAGCAAAGCCAGCTAAAAGCTGCTGGGTAGTCTGCCAAGGTTGTAATATAACCACAAGCATGTGCTGAACACTTCTTAGAGCTCTTAGAATAGAGAAGCTGTTTTCTTTAGCCAGCTGAAAAAGTCCCAGTCTCTTGAAATAACAGAACCATAATTGAGCTAGAGAGACTCTTCTAGCTTTAGCAAACCAGTTGGAAAGATTTCAGCTGATACCTGAATGCTACATTGCTTTATCTATATTACTCATAACATTTTCTACACCTATTTTCTTCTAAAGAATGAATTAGCTGTCATTCTGCCTCTCTGTGCATTTCTTCTGCAGCTGATGAGATCCTGTAGTTGAGAAAACAACAGCTTAACGCTTCTTGTGACCCAGATGCAAAGTGAATCAACGTCTCTTTCGGCCTTGCAGACTTGTCAGATCCTGCATTTCAGGAGGATGTTCACAGCCCTTGGCTAAAACAGACAGGCAGAAAGTCTCAGTCACTTTCTAAGACGATGCTAAATGTGGAAGCCTAACAGTAACTAGAGAGTATTTCTTCATGGCAGTATAATTGGCTCTCTTACTTGGGTGCTATTGCAAGCTATTCTGAGCCTCGGCAGTATTTGGTGAAAGGATTTTGTTGTTTAAACTCAGGCTAAGCAGACCCTTGACTGTAACACTTTCCCTCAGTTTGATAAACCATCCTCTTTTTAAAGAGGGTACAGGCTTAATCTTGCAAGTTTTGTAGTCCTTGCTTTCCCTACATCCTTCCTGTACACTAGAAGACAGTGTGTTCTACACAGTTAATGGGGGAAGAAATCAGCTTGGCTTAGTGCACGATATTGTCTAACAGGGGTTAAATGAGGTGAAGGCACAAGCAAGCCTGGACTACTACAGGTGTGCAGCCCTTCTCTGGCTTTGGATGAGTTACAGAGGACAAGTAAGCAAGTCAAAGAGTGGGAGTAAATGGCAGCACAGCAGAAAACTGGGATCAGGATGATCATGAAATGCCAGATGCCCCAAGAAAGCTCAAGTGCAGACATAGCTCTGCTACAGCTTTGCAGTAATGCTCCTCACCATGTCCAGGCTAACCTGGATGCTGGCACCTTGTTTACAACAGCCACATGAAGTCTGCAATTAAGCCACTCTGCATGGACTTTTTAAGTACAATCATTTGTTCTCTTCTCCCTCTACCCCCGGAATATAAAGGGCAGATCCATGGCATGCTTCAATAATTGCTTCTCCAGTGCTGCCTCCATTTGTAATCTAAGTTTTTGAATGGTAAAAACTTTATGCTGTTATGAACAAAATTATTATTTCCCTCCAGAATCAGTTTTGGACTTTTGAAGGTCTAATATCGAGTCATATGGGTAAACTAACTTTGGACATTTTTTCCCTTTCATTTAAGGCACGTGTGTATGATTCAAAATGCAATTTGCATCTGCTCTTCAGACTGTAAGGTGGGCCACGCTAATTGCTGTCACCTCAGCCCCTCCACAGCAGGAAGCAGGTTTGTGAGCATACCCTGTGTGTCACATCATACTCTTCTGGATGAAGTCAGTCACAGATCAAAGGTAACCTCTAACTCAGCCCCAGTAACAATGCAACAGAAAGGTGCAGAAATCAACTATGCAACTTCACTGGGATCCTTCAGATAAAATGATTCAATTTACATCACTCATTTGGTACGAGAATCACTTTAAACTGAACACTGTAAACAGATCAATGTCTCCTGCTTTGCGTCAGCATCTCTATAGTAGCAGGAAACAATTATCCTGTGACATCCTATTCTCCTGCCAACACCTAGGCTGTGATGCAGTCTTTGAACTGAAGTTGTCTTCAGTGATCTTGTCGGCACACAGACTTTTTTTTTATGCTTTCTTATATTTTTCTATAGGTCTGAATATCATAAGAGTTCTTAGTGAACTGGGCCTGAAAAACAGAGAGGAAATTTTGTGGGCAGTTTCAGATGGTTTAATTTGTGCAGATGTGAGGAAAAGTAATCATTCACTCACATCCCTTCTCTGAGTCTGTGGATAAGGACATCAAGCACTGAATGTTTAGTCCTAGTTGTTTCATGGTATCTGTTGTCCATGAATATGCTGTCTCTGCCCTGCAGTCTCATTTCAGCATCAAAGTATCCATCCTACCACATGCTTTCATTTCACATGGTCATTTATAAACGTAACAGCACTTCCCTATTACTGTCAGGTTGCTGGAAGACAGACTCCAGATGTCCTGCTGGCAGAACATTGCTAGTAGCACACTATGAGCAAACCTGCCTGAATTTTTTGGATTTGACTGAAACTTTTTCTATGTCTTCTTGTCAAGAAACTTCTCTTTTCATTACTTCCACCCCAAACCTTTACTTCGATAGAACTCACTATTGCTTTCTGCAGTGACAGGAAGGGGAGATGTTTGCTTGCAAGTGTGTTAATTTAAAACAATTAGAGGTGTATCTATGGAAGTCAATGAAAATTTGCTTCTGACATGAGGCAAGGCCCGTTCTATTTCAGCCATTAGTATCATGTTACGTCAATCCTAAAAAGCTCCAGATAGCTGAGCTGCTCTCATTACTGCACATATGTTACCCCATATAAAACACTGGCATTAACAACAAATAGCTCTTCATTGTCTTTCAGCTCTGATTTTGTGATATTAAAAATTCTTACTGTGATTTTCCAAGTACATTTGCTGTTTGGAGGGTAGACTCCAGGAAATCCTTCACTCCCAATAAACCCTGACTCTCCAGATACAACTCCTCCACATGTAAATGTAGGCCTGAGAACAATAGGAAAAATAGTCTTAATTTTTAAATATATTTCATTTGTTTTTTTAATAATAGTCGAGGCACAAACAGTCTCAAAAACATTTAAGTACTTAAAAATATTGCTAACATTAAACATATATTTCATTATTTACATAATTTGACTGTTGACACAGAACGTGCAACTTAACGCTCAAACTTAAGTGTAAAAAAAATTAACTCCTTGGGCCTTAATTCTGGGTTTGCACAGACTGTTATCCTTCCCTCCTTCTTTCCTTCATAAGAGCAAGATGTGATACATCATTGCAAATTGCTATTATAATGAAAAAAGTTATTAAAAAGTCATTACTAATGACTTTTTATAATACATATAACAGTAGTTGAAGTAGCACAGTAATAAAAATAACTTTTCATTCCTTCCTATGCTTTGAATTTCGATGTTTTAATCAAGTAATTCTCCGGTACTTTTCTGTACCCCCGTAGCACAGTCCACCCCGTGCACGATCCCCGCGGCCCATCTGTGCACAGGGCGCAGCTCAGGTGAGCTCAGGTGCCGGCTCCGGCCACGCTGCACGAACACACGAGGAGCCCGGGAAAACCTCCTATGGAACCACAGCGTTCCTGCTGAGGACACGAGGGTGAGCGAGTGCCCTGCCGAGCTTTAGATACGGGGGTGCCACACCGTGTTATGCCGCTGTGTTATACACGCTACACGCACCCTGCACGGGGCTGCGCTCGCAGCGGCCCCCGGTCCATGGGAAAAGCCCCGGCCCTGATGCGCTCACGGGCAGGGAAACACCCCAAGGACGCACGGCGGGCGCTGCTCCTGGGGAGGACGGAGGGAGAAGGGGAGGGATGGCGGGGGCGCGGTACCTGTGCGGGGAGGAGGGGACGGCGGGGGCGCGGTACCTGTGCGGGGAGGAGGGGACGGCGGGGGCGCGGTACCTGTGCGGGGGGGCTGCGGGACGCGCCGTCGCCAGCAGCAGTAGCGGCAGCAGTAGCGGCAGCGGCGGCCGCGGGGCCGCGGGCGGCATCTCGGGGCGGCGGCGGCGACTGGGGCAGGGCTGTGGCCGCTGAGCCGCTGCTCCGATCGCCGCGGGCTCCTCGTGTGAGTGCGGGGCCGGGGGAGGAGGCAAAGGCTCCCGCGGCCCCCCGCCCCCGGGGCAGGGCAGGGGCGCGGGCAGGGCCGCCCTCTCTCCCCTGCCCCGGGTGTGCCCGGCCCCGCCCCGGTGCCTCCCGGGGCCGGCAGGGCCGCGGGCTCGGCCCCGGGGGCTCCCCCGGCCCCGGGGACTTTGCGCAGGGACCCCCGGCCCGCCCCGAGCCCGCAGCCCCCGCGACACCCGCTCTGTCCTCAGGTGGCACAGGGCGGGGGCTCGTCCCGGCCGTGAATGAACTCAGTGTTGCCGTTTGTGCAATCGTGCACGGCTTCGCCAGCGCTTGAAAAATAGTAATGCTGCTTTGAAATTTCTTCTTTATTTAAATTCTAAAGTAAACTTGAAATGCTTCGTTTTGTTTACCAGTGGGTGATCTTGACCCATTTAGTAGCCTTTTCGCTCTGGCTGTGAAAGATACTCTTTAAAGGGCTGTGGCAGAGCACACAGTAATGAACTCAATACTCGGGTGTTTGTAGGATTTGGGCCAAAGTTGTTTGACTGAGAAAAGAAACGAAAGATTAAGTCAGTATTCTTACTGAACACAATATTCTTATTGAACGTGGCATTTAAAAACCCCACATTCTTAGTGCTGTTGAATGATGACATACAGATTATCACGTCAATAAATAATAATTTATCTTCTGAGGATTGCTTTAAGAAGAGCCTGTCCCTCTTGTTGTTTTAAGTACTTCTCCTATGCACTTTTTTGCAGGAGAAAGAGGTAAGTCTGTAATAAAGTGTTCAGGCACAGCCAACTGAAGCAAAGACTGGAGTAACTAAACAGAAATTCTGCTGCATACAAGGCAGAATATAAACCTATTACCTTATTTTTAGCTCATTTATTATTAACATTCCTATTCTTGCAAAATACAAAGAAGAGTGGTCCCACTACCACAACTTTAAAGAAGTGTTGTGGATTAGAGAGGGTGCTCTGAGGGTTAAACAGAAAGTGGATGCTGCAGTTTAGTAGACATAGTATCTGTCCTTTCCTTTCTGCAGTTCTGGATGAAGAAAGCAATAGACTAACCTGGATCCATGCTTGCTAAATTTCCAAGAGGATTTTTGTGGGAGAGGTGGAGCTGCTAGTGGAACGTCCCAGATCTCTGGAGGCAGCCTGCGAGACTGCTGGTGAGTAAAGGGGTGCCAACAGTGCTCCTGTGTGCACAGAGGCAATGGAAACAACAGAAGGGCAGAGGCTGAGATGTGAGGGGGTTTGGAGAGGCCCAGGTTTTGTAGGAGTGACCGTGAGTGTTGGCAGACAGTGGGAGTGCCTGGCCTGCAGCCCTGTGGAGGGGCAGCCCCACATCCCTCAGTGGGACCGGAGGAAAAAGGACGCATCTAGGAAAGGCTTGGTGAGGCACTGGGACAGGGAGTCCCATTCATAAAAAGGGGGCTGTGGAAATAGAGAAGACCATAACATGGTCAGAGCAGAGATTATGTTTGCAGCTTTGTTTTGAACTGATTTTAAGTCACAGAAATGGGAAATAAGAAACCTACAAAGGAGGCATTTACTTACTCCATGACCAACATGATGCTGGTTAGCAGCTAAAAGTTTAACCACTACCAGTAAGTATACTGGATTTAGTCATGAAGGTAATACAATATTAATAAAAGTTGTTAGATCTGAAAATCAATGTATATGGCAGAGAGTTGTGTAATCCTCACACCACAGACACACGTGTTCCCTGCTGCTCCTTTCTGTCAACATTTTTTAGTCTAGAGAAGACCCACTGGAAAGGAGAAAGTATTTCAGGCCTTATATCCACTGAAGAGCCTCCATGCAAAACCACCAACAAAGGCTGTTAGTTCCCGTGGATTACATGTTCAAGGACTCTTTTACATGTGGTTGCTGCAGACTTTTAATCTCATGTAAAGGTAGTTTTAAACTTCTGAACAGTTAATGCGTTACCAGGCTATGCATTGCCACCCAAGCATATCTACAGATCTGTGCAGCAACAGGACAATTCAGGCCTGTTGGGCAAATGGAGGCAATGAACAGGCTGCTGGAAAAGCCCCCCACACCCGTACACAGCCCCTGCAGCCAGGCTCCTGCACCTGCACCTCACTGGGAACACAGCAGCATCACTCCCTGGCACTGCCTACCCAGTAACACACCCTAAACGTGTGTTCCCTTAGCACCCTAAATCTAATGTGCTCAAGTGCTTCTTTGGTGTCCCACTATTAAATAGATTATGAATACCACAAATAGTAAATTATAAACAAGGCACTAATTTAAATTAAACTATATTTACCAAATGTAAGTGATGTTGCTGGAGAGAATTCACCCATGAACTGACCCAGAGATGTCTGGCTTGTTTCCATTGATGGCTGCAGAAGGAACAGAAAGTAAAAGGCCAGCAAGTAGTTGCCCATAAATAAATGTGCTAGCACTGACATCAATCTTCAGCTAAATTATGATCTGTTAGCAACACAGAAACAGGAGTGACCTTTCTTCTTCACAAAGCCCAGTCTTCTACTCTTGCAGGGAGCCAAATCAAATAAACCCTTTCATATACTGATGATACTTCATTTTTGAAGTTAGGGAGCTTCTCAATCAGCATCTGTTAGAGTCCCTATCTATTTGGGATAAAACCATGGAATGCACAGTTAGGAATCGTTTGTAGGTAATGCATATAAATTTAGCTGAAAAGGTTTTAAGTTCAAAACCAAAGGATGGCAGATTTACAGTCTCATGCAATCTTAATTATGCTGCCTTGTGTATGTATTCCTTGTATAAATGATGCATAGGTTATGTGACAAAAATAGTATGGAGTTGCATAAGCAAAGTGTCTGTGTTAATGTGGACGAAAAGTGTCTAACTTTTGACAGCTGACTTTGCAACACAAGTTTTTTTCCAGCAGTTTCTTTTCGAAGGTAGAACAAAAACTATTTTCTGTTACGTGTCCCTGAGGTGAGGCATCTTCAGGCCTGAAATGATGAATCTTTAGTGACAGGCATTTAACTTATGAACTACAGAGCTACTGCCGTAGTAATTATAAGAAATGCCCACTGTCCTAGGGTGTCACTGCTTCCTGCAATGGTCTGGCAGAAATGTGCAGCCTGAGTGAACCCTCTTCTCCCATCAGCTGCTGCCAGCTGTCCTGGGCTCAGCCAGTGCTGCTGGTGATCAGGGATGAGTGCTTCTGCCTGTCAGTCACTGAAGAAAGATATCTGGTACACAAAGCTAACAAGGGACAAATTTCCTAATGAATGTCTGGCAAGTGTGACCTTGTCTGCCTGAAAATGAGACAACTGCTGAAGTGGAACGAGGAAACCTCTTCCTGAAATGTAGCCCTGGGTGACAGATTGGCCCCGAGATGTTCTTTGAAAAGACTGTGTAAATGTTGGTGCAAACCACGTGTCCCTCCATGCATCCCTGCCATCTTGCCTGTGACAAATTTAATAATGATGCTGCTGTGCAGCAGCAAAAGCGGCCTGATGATCTGACTGAAAAGAAACCTCCTCCCTAAAATCTTAGTTTATGCTCCAGCTTTCAGGCTTCTCACCAAATCTTCTTTTTCTCTGTGGAAAGTCATCTGTACAAAATACCTTGTACCATGGCAAAAGACCTCTTAGTGCTCTCTTAGTGTTTCTGCACAAGTCCTGTTCAGCTGACGTTGTGAAATTATTTGAATTTAAATTTATGTAAATGCTATCAACAACAGCTCTTTATTTCATTTGAATCCCAGAATCATAGAATTGTTTGAGTTGGCAGGGACCTTTAAAGGTCATCTAGTCCAACACCCCTGCACTGAGCAGGTACTAGACCAGGTTGCTCAGAGCCCCATCCAACCCAACTTTGAATGTTGCCAGAGATGGGGGATCCACCACCTCTCTGGGCAACCTGTTCCAGTGTGTTGTCACCCTCATAATAAAAAATTTCTTCCTTATATCTTGTCTGAGTTTACACTCTTTTAGTTTAAAACCATTACCCTATTGCTATAGGCCCTATTAAAAAGTTTTTCCCCATCTTTCTTCTAAGTCCCCTTTAATTATTGAAAGGCCACAATGAGGTCACCCTGGAGCATTCTCTTCTCCAGGCTAACAACCCCAATCTCTCAATGCAGTCTTAAGTGCCAAAATCTTGATATTTTCACTTCCAAAAGAACTGTGGTATTTCCTGGAATTACAAGTTGTGCCTTTTCAGAATAGCGTTGAACAACATGCAATAGAGAGGATGTATTCCTATTTTCTTGATAATCCTAGCACCTAAAATGACTCTTACAAACTGATGTACCCATCCAGTTCCTAGGAATCCCAAATTTTCTTTGGTCTGCAAACCAAGGATTTATCCATGTCATGCCTTTAATTGAATCTGCTACTTTATAGAAATAAAAACCCTCACAAGAGTTTTCACTGGAAAACTTCGCAGAGCCTCCACCCTTCCCCAGGCTTGAATTCCCACTCTTCTCTCTTTTTGTGTTTCAAGCTTCACTCTCGGCTCATTTATCAAATGACAATGTGGTTTCTGGCTTTATATAAAAAATAGCTGTGATGAATCATAGACCTCCCCTCCCCTGGTTTATTTTGATACTGAGATACCAAGGGCAAATGTAGAATTGCCAGTATTCCCACACCTTAGGAATTAAGGAACTTATTAGGAACAAAGCTTACATTGTCTAATTAACATTTTTGTCTCTTTTCTGGTTTTACCTCAAGTAATAACATATTTAATACAGTTGCAAAATTTCATATTTCATATTGTCATTTAGCAGTGAGACCAGAAGTGATGCATTAATCATAAAAGCAGTACAGTTTTTCAGTATGGCTTTTCTAAATTACCTTCTGGTCCTTCTATTTGTCAGTTTGGGCAATTCTGACATGAGTTTCTACTTACCTCTTCTGTTTATAGGAATATAAGCTGGTATCCAATAATTCCTTTTTTTTTTTCAAATGTTTTACCCTCTATTGTTCAAGGTCAATTGCTTATTTGCCAGCATAAGAAAATAGCAATGTCCCTAATAGTGCACTTATACACATCAGTCCACGGAATGTAAAAGGAACAGGAGCATAAACCATGGAGTAGAAGGCCATAAAACTTAAGAGGCAGAAGCCCTGAGTTGCCTGCAGGTGCCTGTGAATTAGGCAGTCCCCTTGTCTTCCAGCAGCACAGAGAGGAGCAAAGCACCTCAGTCTGTGCAGGACAACTTGTGAGCCCTGGCACAGGGTCAGGAAATGCTGTTCTTACCTAGAGAGCTGTAAAAGCAAAGACAGATCAGCTGCCTAGTCAGTCATTATCCCAGGCTCGATGTAATCTAAATCAGCAAGTATTCAAGTAGATAATATTATGAAAGAAAATTACAAAGCAGATTCCTGTTGCTTTGGCGGATGCAGGAAAGAAACATGAGACCTTTAATTGTGCTTGTGCTTGGGGAAGGAAATAAGTGAGAAGCTACAAAATTGTATTACTAAAATGGATATGATAAATGACACTAAAATGTCACTAAAATGGAAAAAGTAGGCTTTCTTTTTCTGGATACAAAATAGAATTACTTTTATTAGGGATATATATAAATAATCATCCTTGGATCCATTGTTCTCATTTAATGACAAGACTCACTCATGTCTTTATAAGACTTTCTGAAGACTTAGATCAGAGTCTGGTTTGTAGACTGAGAAATGAAAAGAGCTGATATTTCAAACAATCTACTGCACAATAGCATTCTCTCCCCTCCAAAAGCACCACCTCCACCAGAGAGCGTTAGCTCTGACCTGAATGCAGAGAGTGAGAGTGTGGAGCCATTGCTGTGTTCCCTGACACACTGGGTGCTGCCAACAGCCTGGTGATGGTCACAGCCACCTTCCCCTCGAGCTGGCTGCAGGTGACACTGGAGGTGTGAGGCAGAGGCACATGTGAATGCTCTCAGCAGCCTGTGCAGGGAGAGGCTGTCACACTGCTATTGCACAGCTGATACCTGGGACCCAAGACTCATGGTGTAGTTTCACATGTAATTAGTTTGCTGTTACTGGCAACACAGATCTGAAATCAGAATTAAGCCCTGCGAGAAACTGCTTCCTGCCAATGCTCTCATTGCTTTTCCTGAATTTCCCTCTACTATTATTTATAAGGCTATACATGAAAGGGGGAACAGTTTGATCTAATTTATTTACTGCAAATGCTCTTAGGAAGAAAAGTGTTTGAGCAATTTTAGTTCAGCTAACAAACATACTGTTTTCCTACTTTTCCTGGTAAGAAAACTCTCTCTCCACTTCCAAATTCCCAGAAAGGGGACGATGAGGAAAAAACTCTTTACAAAATGTGCAAATGATATGACAGCCTGTGCAACAAGAGATGGGGGAATACAAGGAAATTTCCATCAGCTGTGATCATTCTTGCACTGGTTTTCCTGACTTGAAAAGGAGCCCCTCACTTAACTGAGCAGCTCCACATCTACATCTGAAAGATAGACTGGGGGAGCCCACATCTGGAGGACTTCCTTCGTCAAAGGTGGAAATTCAGGACAGGGAAAACATCCTTTCCTCCACAGGCAGATTAGGTCAAGTGAAGAAAGCTGAAGTAATTGTGAGGGAGTATCTTGATGCAGTCATTCTCTGCCAGGTACAGCATCATGTTGCTGGTACAGACAAGGATTCCCCTTGTTGTTTGTGCTGTGCCCTCAGTTGTCCTTATTCAGCGTAGGGTCCCTGGCAAGAAGTTGGGTGTTGCATCACTGCTGTTCCTGTGCAACAATAAATTGTACCAGGGCAGGGCAGTTCTGACTACAGGAATTACAGTCAGTCCCTATGGCCTCCTTCCCATCAGAGCACAGGGGTCATGGAATGCAAAACTGGGGCCAGATTATTTCACTGGTGGCTGGAACTCAGCTATCTGCCATGTGCATTACAATGGTGAGTTTACTTTTTCTAAGTGCTGAATTACTGCCCTGGGAGATGCACACATGCATTCTGGGCCAGAATTCAGAGTCCAGCCTAATACTATGTTTTTTAAACACATCTGTGATCTATTATGTTGCTGGGTAATGATTTTCACAGAGTCATCGTTATTTAATGTGTAAAGAAATGTCACTGTCAATATCAGGCTCAGCATGGTATTGCAGAGCTTCTTGCTATGGGCAAAACATTGTAGGTCATTAAAATGCTAAAGAATTAAGGAGAAAAGTTATAAAAAAATCGATGGAACATACATGGAAATTTTAGGAGCCAAGACCAGAGACTTCAAGATAGTAGCAGTGATACAAAATGTATCACAAAAGTAACTTAAACACTGGAAAAGCATTAGAGAAATAACATTATAGATTTAAATGAGATATATACTTGGTATAAAAATGCTTCAGTGTTTTTAGTGTTATATGAAAACTATTGCATGATATGCAGTTCTAACTCAGCAGCAGTCCTTTAGTACTTTAGGAATCAAAAGTGCAAGGCCAGAATTAAGCAGCAATTTATCCTTTTTGTATTCCAGGAGTTACTTGTTTTAGTCCTTTCAAGAGCCTCAGACTATTTTTGTTTTAACAGTCTCTGAGAAAATTTCACATATTCACCAAACAAAATAAAGGCCAGACTGAGTAAGTAATACTCTAATTTAATTTCAGTTCCTAAACTATACTTGACTTCAGTTTGGATGTGGACAGTTGAGCACAGGTAACTGTTTTGAATGAGTCTTTATGTTTAAATCCTTCAACTCACTTATTAAAAGGGTACTTTGAGAGGAGAAAAGTTTTTCCAGAATCTGAGTCTGGTCTTTGGGTTCATTCTTGAGATAACAGTCAAGTTTCATTTTAATCTTGGCAGGAAAGGACAGAGGAATGCCTGCCTCTACCACATAACATCTTCTGGTGGATGGGTAGCATCTTTGAATAAAGAATCAAAGAATTTGCAAGGATTGGTAAGTATTTATTTAAATTCCTGTTGTTACCTGTTCTACAGTTGGAGAGCTGCAGTGCTGTAACTCCTTCCACTTCAAAGCAATTATGCCTGGCTTTCAGGCATGAAAGACTGATGCAGCTCTTGTGCTCCTGTTTTATGTATGCTTTCATTCTTTAAGAGGTGCAGTGCTTTGCCTGAGGTATGCTGAGCCAGCATTCCTTCATCTTTCCAGATGTACTGCAGTGCACTGATAATAATTATCCTGCACAGTGTCAAACAGTAAGGAATTCTTTGCTGTAAAGAGGTGCAGATGTAGATATGTGATGCTAGGTATATAGATTCCTGAAAGGGAATGAGAGAAACTGATTTATATGGAGCCTGAGTTATAAGTACAGCCAGTAGATCATGATTATTATACTGTCTGTCCAGTACAACATCTCTGTATTCAGCTTTCAGCTGAGTTTTCAAAGCTCTGGGTTCTTAGGCTCTTAAACAGTACTGACACTTCTCTCTGCCTTGACACCACCCCAAATGCACCTCAAAAGTTTGCTGGCCTGTCTCTTGGTTATCACCCCTCTCATGGCTGCAGTTTTTACCAAGGTGGAAATGTTCTTCTGTGGATTCCTTAATGATTATTAACCCCAGAGTCTCCTCTTAAGTACTGTTATTCAATTATCTGCTTTAACTGTAAGTGAAATCAAATACATCTAATTAAACTAAGTAAATACTAAACTCAGTGTGCTATGTCTCTGACCTGCCCTGGATTGTTAATGTGCTAATTTATACCTGTAATGTTACTTTTACATTTTCTGTATTGTAGAAGAAGACTCCAATGTAGATTCCCAGCCAAGCTCTAATGCAGGACTTAGAACCAAAAGGTTATAACTATAAAAGATTATCAGAGGTTTGATCCAAACACAACAGGACCTTTGATTTTACGACATTCTCTTAGTGTTCAAAGATGGACAATTTGACAATCTGACTCCATTTCAGAATTCTTCAGCTACTTTGTATTAATATGAGAATAAGAGGTTAAATCTGCCACTCAATTTTGGATAGTTTAGCAGTCTGTTCCACTCCTAATTCCAGTTTTGGTTTAGTTTACTGTTTGAATTACCCTCAAAATGTAAGTCTATTAAGCTGAATGTTTTTCAGTGGAGGAAAATGAAGTTTTTCCAGGTTGTGAATTCCCAAGTTACCCTGCCTTTCCCAGAAGCCCTTCACTCTATGACAACAGGCACATTTCACAGTTTTTAAAGCAGAAAGCAAAATCACCTACCTGAACTTCGATTAGACTAAGATAAAAGGTATAGAATTTGTGGAGCCCATACTAGTAAAAAAGATATTATTTGGGAAGGCTTTCTAAGTTAGTTTGGGCTACTAATTGACTGAACACTTGGACAAAAAAGAAAATCTCAGCACTCGAGAGCTTTTTCATATTTCTAAATGAAATTAAGTTTCCAAACTCTGTTTCATTTGGTGCAAATTATTCAATTTAATGCTAAAAATGTATTTTTTATGGAAGTGATTGTCAAAACAATGATACAAATTGATGTATCAAGCAAGGATCACATCAGTGCTCCTGAAGAAGTCAGTGCATACCTCACAAAATAACTCCTACCTGTGTTTGAGAGGAATTCTCCTCTCCTCTGCAAATTCAGGTTAGGTTTCTGCCTCACAGCAGCGACCTGACCACCAGCCCCTTCAACTGGAACAGTCCCACTTTGTAAAATATACTTAAATATTCATGGAGCCAGCTGGTGAGAGAAAAAACAATGCTCTAGTCTGATGGCTCAGTAACCCTCCTGGGGAGGGTGGAGGTGTTAGTCCCAGTCCCAGTGAATGTGTAATTATTTATACAAAGTAGAACAGTGTCAACAGGAGAAGTGACAAGTCCTGTCTCCCAAAAAGTTTCCTTGAAGGGATGAAGAAGTCTAGAGAAACAATAATGCATTTGCCAGAAATCTGCCAGGTATAGTTAACAACGGTTTAAACAAACTCTTAAAATAATTTACAGATTATTCCTGAAATAGCTAAGCTTTTGGATGAATAGATGTTCTTCCACATCTCTGAGACAGACCTTGTTCCTCATATTAAGTGAACAGACCTTTCATCCTCCAAAGCAAAACAGCTCTTAATATAGAAATCATTGAGAACATATTTTAAGAACTTAGTATCTCATAATATCATACCTCCATCCTTGTTCCTATGGACATCAGTGGAAGGAAAACCAGTATTTATATGTCCCACAAGCAGATCTGTCTCTTGGAGAATGCTGCTCTATAATGGTTTGTGTCTGACAGGAATAAAGAACTCTTGAGCCCTGCCCATAGAACAGTCCCTGCTGTATGGAGCTCCAGCAGGGATGTTTTCACAGGGTGCTTCACGAAGGCATCGTGCAAGGCGCGGTTCTGAGGCACAAACGAGTTTTCACTGGACCAACTAAAAAGACAGACAATGTTTCAGGCAACAAATTCTCCTTCAGGGCTGAGGCAGAAGGGGTCAAGCTTCAAGCTCCACGCAGGCTGAGAAGAACTGCTCTCACTTTATCCCAATTTATGAATTAGACAATGTGTCACAATTTTCTAACATTTTCTTACAGTTCGTATGAGTTTCCATCAGAGAACTCAAAAAAGCACAGATAGTTCCAGGACATATGTCTGACCTACAGATGCTCAGGCCTGGCCTGACAAAAAATGGGATCAGAAATTAGAAATTCACCACCTCTGGCTTTAATAAAGGAGTAAAAAAACCGAAGTGGTTTAAAGCTTTAGTCACCAAAATCAGAGCTGTCTGAAAATTGTTTTTAAAGCTCAGCTGTACACAGTGTAATAATTCATAATACAGTAAGCATAGAGTCATATCCCTTTTGTTAGTCATATGTTTTGCCAATAAAATGACTTTCAGACAACAAAGAAAATTTCATAGTAGAAGGCCTTTCAGAGGACTGTATAATTAAAGCACAGTAGTGTCTGACATCTGGAAAGAAATTCTTGACTGCAGAGCAATAAATGACCTGTAACCTTTAAAACAATTTTCAGGTAAAAGATTTTCAAAGAAAATTTTGAAGGAAAGCTGCTGTAAATCAGAAGTCTCAGTCTTGAAACACAGAGATGGAACTGACATAGCAGATTTCTGCATCTACACATCTTATGTAAAAGCTATGAAAGAACAAGCAATTGTCAGCAAGAGGTAAGAATCCACCAAGTGATATTGTGATGAATACTCAAAATTAAGGAATTAAATATTACATAGGCTCTGGCAGATGGAAGGAGAATGACCAAGCAGTAGGTACTGCTATAGAGAAGAAATGGAGGCATAACTGTATACATGTATTCTGAATATAGTGTATTTTATATTTGCAGTTTGGAATGTGGACAAAGGTAAGTGCAGACATTAAAATGTGTACAGAAACACCACAAGGAAGTGTCGTGGACACATGTACTTTTGGAGGAAGCAGCATTTCTCTGTTCCACTCACTGCTCTGCTGTATTCACCACAGCACCTTCCACAAAGCCCAGCCCAGCCCAGGAAGCAGACTTTGGGCTAATGGGATGAAGGCCCCTGGGCTTGGGAAATGAGTGCAGTGAGCTGCTGCCCAGCTGAGGTTGAGGTGTCCTTCCCCCTGGCTGTCACTGGCCAAGTGCTCACAGGAAACAAGCTGCTCTCCTGGCCCAGGTCTCTGATGTGCAGGTGGTGCAGATATAAAACCTCTGCAGTTCTGCAGAGCTTAATTTGTAGCTGCTTGTCTTTGGGTTTCTGATTTGGGGTTTCAAACCATGACTTCCTAACTCTGTCCAGCTTTACTCCTGCCTGTGGGCTGTGGCTCTGGGATGCTGGGCTTAACCTGTCCTTCTTCAGCTTCTTCTCATGGTGGTTGAGGATGTAAGGCTGGCATGGTGGGGCTGCACAGCAGGAAGCACAAGGCTGAGATTTGAGAGCTGTGGCTGTGCAGCAGCAGGATATGGAGGGATGAAGGTTTTGCATGTAGCTCAGAGTTCCATGAAGCCTGGCAATTCTGCATCTTTTTTTTTTTCATCCTGTTAAGTCTGTGGTGTCACACAAATTCTCTGTAAGCTTAAGATAACTATTCAACTGAGCATTGGCGAGAACATTGCACTGTAATGCCAGCTGGACCAGAGAATTACTACCCCCAGCAATCAAAGCTGAGAAACAGATTAAAACTATTTTATTTTATTTTGTTAACAGCTAGTCACAAAGCAACTGATACTTCTGCCACTTGATCTCTTCATGGAAGTAATTTAAGGGAAGGAGAGAATTTTTGAGAAAATTCTTTGAATTAAGGGGATAATGTGGGGAAAGTTTTATTTCCCTATTACATTTCTATTTCTTCTACTATGTTCCCATCATAAAATAAAAATCTTTCAATACACAATTATAAGTGAGGTCTGAAATTAGAGATTTAGCATCAGCATACCCTGTAGATGGTTGTCCTTCCTACTTATAATGAGCTGTATAAAACCCCAGAGTTCTGTGCATACTGTGATAATTTGTGTAAGAGGAACCGTAAATATACTCGCCCTGCTAAATCCTTTAGAAGAGTGTTGTAGATGAGAAACCTCCCCAACATTTGAAGCCTTTCTGTTCTTACCATGTCACTAACAAGGGTCACTGTTTACTGTATTAGCTATGACCTCATGAGATGCTTCCTGTGGCAGATCCAGGACTGGAATAGCCGGACAGATTGTGGTGCTTCTATTATTAGAAGCCTATTATGTTTGACACTGAGCATAAAAGATGTGGCTCATACTGCAGAACATTTCTTATACTCTTAGCTGAGAGTAATCCCAGCAGTTATCAGAAAATACAGTGAGACCTCCGGGTTCTCATTGACTGGATTTGCACGTTGATCAGTCATGTTGAGATCTGCAAAATCTGTCAACAAAGAAATGATGACCAATGTCCTGAGAACAAAATCTGACAAGGAAAATAGTAAATCTTGCTATTGCCAAAGCAAATTCTTCAGAGTGTAGAATTTCACCCTCAAGGATATTTTGTATCTAGATAGTTTGTGTGTAGAGTTAGTTTATATAATGGGTCTGAAATATCTGGAAAAGCTTTACCTATAGCTGGACTGTGTGAGGAGATAAATGCATTCAGTTTTCAACAGTATGTCGGAATAAATTATGTTATTACTGCATTTAATGGAATGTACAAGCAGGATTGCATTTTGACCACTTCTCAGGTGGGACATAGAATTATTTACTCTTCTTTAGTGCTAATACAACCAGTGGTGTAAGACAAGAATAGAAGACTACCTAAAGCCCACAGGTAGTTGGGAAGTCAGTTGTTTGCCGTGCCTGTGTGACAGCAGTAGCTGTGGCTACACAATGTTAAACAAGGCTCAGTCAGGGCACTGGTGTGGCACTGACACAGTGAGCAGTGCCCTGAATGCAGCAAGGACAGTCTCACCTCCTCCTCCACCTTGGTTTCTCTAGGAGAGCTTCCACCCACATTCCAGGCAGTTGACAGTGCTCAGCTTGCACTGAAGGACTCTGATCTGAAAAAATATGGCTTCAGGCTTCAAATTTGTAAAGAGAAGAGGATAAGAGAGTGAAGTTGGGTCAGAAAAAGTGAAGAAATAAATGAAAGGAAGAAAATAGCATAGTAAAGACATTTGGAAACGCTTTGATGAGATGCTAGATCTGCATCCATGCAGTGAGGCTGCTGACTTGCACAGCTTGTGCCAGCACAAGATGTAGGGGTCACTGGCAGCTTGCACAGGAACTCACACTGTGAAACATTTTCCCATATGTCGGTGTTAAATGAGAAAGGAGTGGACCAGGCTCATTCATATCCCAGCTTCTACCAGGGCTGTGGAGATCATCTGACAGCCTCAGGGCAGCTCTGGACTGTGCCTGTGCCCAGAACAGGCTTATCTGAAGGCTGAGCAGTGGACAGTAAAGCACAGCTGTCTCAGAGGTGCTGTGTGATCTTGGGCTGCAGGTGGGGAGTGAAGCATCACTGGCCAAAATGAATCAGAGCTCTGCAGTAGAGCTCGAAGGTCATGGCAAGCCAAGAGCTGGTGTCTGAGCAGGAAGGCTGAGTGTCAGCCCTGCTTTACAAGCAGCAGAGCTAATCCAACAACTCCTGCTGTAAACTAGCAAGCAGAGAGTGAATAATAGCACTGTTATAATACTTTAATTAACATTGCAATGTTAGACCCAAAAGGAGGACTGCAATATTTCAGAAAGTACTTTTTAATGCTTTAGGTGTTGAAATCTGTAGCATGAAATTTCTGTGCATTGTTTGATGCTAGCTGGGAATGTGGTAGGTAGGCTGTATGAACACAGATCTGAAAACTGGCAGATTAAAAAAGTCATTCACATCCAGTAGGCAACAGGTCAGCTGTGGCAGGATGGACATGGCATCGTGCCAGCCAGATGTGTGCCTCATGGTTGACTCAGGCTTTATCAGGGCTGGTCCCTCTCACTTGCCCTGAATTTGTCCTGAGAAATCCTCTCAGAATGTTCTGGGCCAGGAAGCAGCCATTTCTGAATGGATGACTTTGCTCAGCTTTGCAGCCTTCCAGGTACTGGAGGGTGAAATCCTGCATAAGAGGATACTTTCATATTTTTTTTTTTTATTTATTGCCTGGTTTGTTTCTTTGTCAACATGACATGATGCATACTCTCACTCTGACTGACTCATGCTCAGTTTATATTCCAGGAATGCCTAAGAAGGCAGCGTCATCCCCTTCAAAACAGTTTTTCTTTTCATATGGGATTATATCAGCAAGCAGCTGCCTCTAAGGCATTATTTTTGCCAGACGGTCAGGCTCTCTGTGCCAGCTTTTCCCTGACAGTGTTACATGGATGGGGCATCCCTTCCAAATAAGCCCCGGAGGCAGCAGAGGTGCCCAGCGGAGGGGATACACAAAGGGCAGCGCTGCCAGCAGCTGTGCAGCGCCCAGGGCAGGCAGGGCGGGGACTCCTGTGCTCCCCTCTGTGCGCCGCAGATGAGGAATACAGCGGCCGGCTACCACGGAAAAAGTGTGTCCGCGCTGGAGCCATCCCGCTGCTCCCCGGGCTGGCCGAGGGACACCCCGGCAGCGGGAGCGGTCTGAGCGCTCCTCCTGGCGGCTCCCAAACCCCGCTGCGGCCAGGCCGGGCTCGACAGGGACACTGCGCTACACGGCACCGCGCCCCACCTCCGCACAGCTGTGTGCATTGCCTGGGGCAGGGCAAAAAAGGCTGAATTACCTGGTATTTTTCAATGTATGCGAATAATTTATTTTATCTTTTTTTGTTCATTTCAGGCTGGTGAAATTTGAGGGTTCAGTCAGACTCTGAGACTGCAGAGCACTGGCGGCTGAGTTAAAGATTGGGGGTTTTCTTAAAGCTGAGTAAAACCAAACCTTGTCTAGGAAACTCCTGCTGGTTGACCTCAGTGTCCTTCATGGGTCTGCTGGGCACAGACTAACGTTGCAGAACCTTCCTCTGAACAGCAGGCCTGAATCTCTTTATTCCAAGGTTCACTTGGCACAGCAGGCAGGCAGGGCTGGAACTGCCTGGTTCTCAGGCTGCTTTGACTCGTGCGTGGGGGCAGCTGTGGTGGGATCAGATGGCTCTGTGCCACGTATGGACTAGTGCAGCGTAGAGACGTCCTGTGCCACGCTGCGTTGTCCTGTGCCACGCTGCATTCCTGCTGCATCCTCTGTGCCGGCACTGGAGGGATGTGATGAGGGAATAGCAGGGTAAAAGAGCTTTTTACAAGTCCGTATTATTCTCCAGCCTGTTTGAGCCTTCCAGGCAAAATGCCAAGGGAAGAGAATTAAGTCTGGTGCTTGTCTGTGAATTTAGCTCAGGAATTACTTGTGAAGGGAACCTCACTACCGCTGATCTATTATGGTGCACATGGGAAGTTGACACCTTAGAGAATTCATTGACCAGCCTGTTTGTTGCAGACTGTTTCATTCATGAGCTATTGAGAGACTGAAATGGCTTTTAAAACAAAGATTATTGAGTAATAAGCTGGAAGTCGTTCATGACTGGGACATATCTGGCAGTTCTGCCATGACACTGAAGCTAGAAATCATGACACTTCCAGAGCCTGAAAATCATAAGTATTTCTTAGCTATATGTGCATATTTGGCTAATGAATAACATTCTTTGGGGTTACTTAAAAGTAGCAATAAACTGTTTTTGATACTAGATGAACATCTAGTACTTTCCACAGAGGACTCACACTCCGAGCCACAGCTGCTGTAAAGGGAAGAGGGCCAGATTCACTGTGGGTCTTCAGTAACTCTGCTTGGAGAAAACCAATGTGACTTTGAGAACACAGTGATTACTACACTTCATAATATTTGTAAGTCCACCAGTTTATTTGCTTTGTGCAAACCTATGCAACAAGTCTGCCAGCAGTCAAAATCAACAAATCTTTTAAATTCTGTGAGATTAATTTTTCCCCTTTTCCCCCTTTAATAAGGAAGACTTCTAAAATGTCTTGTTGGTAACAGCTGGAGGCCTCAAACCAGTATGTGGGGCACTGCCAACTTTTTTATAAATGTTGCTGTCTGAACATATTTACCAGGTAAGTAATTCAGCCTTATGTCTGAATGCAGGAATTTACTAATCACAGATTAACTCTAATGGAGGTATGTACTATTTTCCATTCATTATATCAATTCACTATATCTTTTGGATTACTGATGGTCTCAGTAGAAGTAGATCTGAACATACCCTGGCTGTATATTCCCTCTGAGGTATTAGGGCTGCTGAGTGCTGAGCTAGCTGTGACTTTAAGTGATGTTAATTTAACAACCTGAGTATTACATTTGAGCAGGCTTTCCATTCTTGTACACCCTCAGTTCCTTATGTTTCACTGAAATCAGTTAAATCAAATTATTTTTTTTTGTCCAAAGTACATCTGAAGTTTAAAATGAAGGAGATGGCATGCTTCTGTTGGAGCAGAACAGCTATAGTGTGAAGGAATATGCTCTCTTGTTAGGGACAAAGGTATTCTTCATAGAATATATAGCTTCTGTGTTTAATCTTTGAGTCTATGTAATACAGAAATAAATACTCTTTTTAACTAGGTTGGCTAGTGAATGTATTTGGTAGCGCTCAGTGATTCTGGTTACTGTTCCAAACTTTTTTTCTCCAAGCTGTGTTTTCTACCAGACTACAAGAAACAGTGTTGGGATAATGTAACTGGTACACATAGAGAATGTGCAGTTTTAATTCATTACTAAGTTGGTGCGTTTCTAGCTTTACATATGTATTTGCTCTTTGTTTTGTATTAAAATCTTCAGACAATGACCTAAAAGGAGAATGCTTTAAAGTGCTAAGGCTGAGTAGGGAATGTGAGTCTTGGGTGTCAGGGGTAGGACACTGCCTAAGGGCTGAATGGCAGAATTGCTGTGCCAGACTCTTGCTGGCAGCATTTCCCTGGCACTGTCTGCTCATTAGGGCTCTGCTTCTATAGCACACTTAAACACAAGGAAAAGCTCACCCCTGTCAATGAACAAAGACAAACATATATTCATATTAAAGTTAAGCATGTGCTTATGAGCGTCACTAAATTTGGGATAATGAGAGATGATGCCTGGGTGTACAAAGGTATCAGAAAAGCTGTCCCAGGGACCTGTTTACCTTTTGCTTATTATTTATATTATTTCTGAGGGCTGTGGATATTGCTGCTTGTTATCCACCCCACTGACATTTCATAGTTGTCTTTCCAAGTGCTGCTAAAAAGAAAAGCTGAGATTTTGCAACACTACTGAGTGCCAGTGATTGAATTCCATAGCCCCAGGGCTGTGGATGCAGAGAGCCCAGCATATAAAGAGAGAGGAAAAAATCAGGGTTTTTCTTCTTGTACAAGTGGAATTGCCCAGTTTCTCAGGACAACAGAGAAGAGCGACAGAGAATAGATGTTTCCTAGCAAACAGAGTATAATTGATGAGAAGTATGCTTAACACCAGAAATGAAAAAAACCTATATTTTCATGTTTCATCAGTCAGGAAGGACCTGAAAGGATTAGATCTTGGAGGCAGGAGAGACTCAAATTAGAGAACTCTATAAAATTGCTTCCTCTCCAAAAAGATTGTGTGACGTTGTTGTTATGCTTCTGTAAAGCATGTAACATATACCCAAAGGCTGTGCTCCCTGGCAAAAGAAGTATTTCCAGCTCCCCACTGAGGGGTATTACCACTCTTGATAAGAAATCTGCCTTATAATAGAGGGCTTTCTGTAGTGCATCTGTAGTGTCTGCCCAGAGACTCTCATCACTAAAACCAAGATTTAGCCTTAGCATTAATACTGATTTGCTCTACATTTTTACCAGCTTTTTTAATTTTTAATGAGTTTCATCTCTACTCACAAATCCTACTAACCATACATTATCCTATGATGAGATAAAATCTGAAGGTTATTGTTGTGTGTCAGATGTTCCTTTGTTCCTCCACAAATACACTGTCCTGACTTTTAGGGCCATTTGTCAGAGAAGTGATGTCACTGTAACAAAATATAGATTGCCTTCAGATTTCCAGTAGGTTATCATGATGAGTAACTATGGAGCCACCTCAGCTGAAGGCTGAGGTACTGACCTCACTAAATTACCTGTCCCAGCAGCTGTCACTTTTGTTGCCTACCATTCTGCTCAGTATTTTGCCATCTTCACTGGCTCTGTCAGTTTTGTGAGGTTTTCCTCCAGCATGTTCACATTCAGCAGTCAGATCCAGAGCCTACTGATAACCCTTTGAAAGGCCTTAAATCTTAACAGCAGGATGCAGTCTTGTGAAGCATTTGTTTATTTGTAGGATGTAGTCTCTTGAAGCATCTGGTTGTGAGGGGGCAATGAATGTTTTTGCTGGGATCATCAAATACTTGAAGTCATTTCAAACAGGATGTACAGTCTGCAAATAAGAGTCTCAAGAATTTTAAAACTTTTGAAGGAATTCTACAGACCTCAACTAGAAGATCCTATAGTTTTCCATTGTGTTCAGTCTTTTAACAGTATCAGAGGGTGCCTGCAATTATGTTGGGATACATCCTGTCCTGCTGAATTTTGACAGAAAAGGCTTAAAGCAGATACTTTATGTAATTGCAGTTCATTGAGTGCTTTTTGGTGCCTGTCTTGGACTGAAAACAGTATTTTGCCACATGAAACGTTCCTACTCTGCCAAATGGGAAACTTTATTTGATGCCAAATAGAACTCTTCATTTTGCAATCAGTATTTTGCTATGATTCTTGACGTTGTTGCTACCAATTTCATGATTTTTCAGTGAGCTCTGTAGGCTGAACACTGATCTCCTTATACATATCATTAATCTTAATATAACAGGGATGTCTATCATTAATTAGTTAGCATAGATATTGGAGAACTAAAAAGGCAATGATGCTATTTTATTGCTTTAAAATATAAAAGACACAAATTGGCAACAATACTTTTGCTGTTATAGTGTTTTCAGAGATCCCAACACCACTGTACAAGAACTGGTAGTTCCTGTACTCATGCCAACAACACCTGTGTTTGAAGATAACTACATTCATCACATTTCTGATCCCACAAGTGTCCCAGTAAGTTGTACTAAGAAATGACAAAAAACTTTATAAATGCATTTCTGCAAAAATGTACTCAGAATTAACTTTATTTATAGCTCACACCTTTTTTTTTTTGCTAAAAATGCATAGTCATTACATAGACAGTAGTCAGCATCCAAAAGTGTACAAAGAGTAAATTTTCAAACCCTCCCAACAGAACCACACAAAATTCACACTTTTTGTTCACTGCATGCACAGACCCTTAAACGTGTTACCTCCTACTGAAGCGTGCTTGAACCTCTAGCAGACAGAATTGACTTGCTATAAGCTGTTTCTCCATACTATGAACCCCCAGCTACAACCACAAATCCTAAGGCATTCCCATGAAATAGCGAAGCCCTACTTCAGAATCCTCCATGTTCTGAGCACGGCCCAGGAAGCAATTGCCCTGAAAGCAGAAGTCTGCTGGTGGTGTTTCCTTACAGGCAACTTTAAGCAAAAGCCTGCTTCCTTTGTCTTGGTCAATAATTTATTACTGAATTCAGTGGAATGAAGCAGCATCTGTCTAAGCAAGATGTGAAAATGATTTCAGTTTATTCCACACCCAGCTCCAAGACACCAAGTGTCTTGAATGGAGGCCAGTGTCTTTCAGTGCATATGACACTGCCTCGAATCTTGCATCTCATCTGAGGAGAAGAGAGTGAAGTCTCAGCTGTAATTTGGGTGTTGGTTGTGTAGCCCTGACTTACATGTGTCACACAGAAGCTAGGAATATACTTGGATAGGGAGAATTTCTGATGGTAGAGGCTTTGACTTAATGAACCACTCAAACCCTTTGATGTCTTTTTTTTCCCTCTGCTACTGCTGCCAGTTAGAAAAGCTCTTAAAAACATGGTCCTCTACTCAGTGGTGCTGTTTATATCAGCCCTTGCAGGAGATGGGCAGAGTGGGTTAGCAGGATTATTATTCAGGGCTCCTTGGCAAAGGAAGAGTACACGTATGGGGTCAGAAGATCCAAGTTCAGTTTTCACTCAATAACAGGACTGGCTCCAAGTTGTTGGTTTTGGGGAACAGGAGGGAAAAAGAGAAAGTTGTTTGATCAATACAATTTTACGTTCCCAAGTGATTACACGTGTTTACTTAAAAGCTTCATTTATTTAAGGTCTTTTTACCCTGATAAGAAGTAGCTTGATGTAGTTTGAAATTCCCAGTGGCAACTGAGACATAATCAGGAGAGACTCAAATTAGAGAACTCTATAAAATTGCTTACAGACAGTGATGGAAAATCTTGCTCCATTATTTCATGGTAACTGGAATACAATCCATGGCTAAATGAATGACGAGGCCTCCTGTCAGTGTTCCAATGCCCTCAGTATGAGTTACCAGTGAGAATTTCTGAAGAGAAAAACACGTAAGTCATGTATCTTTTCTCTTCACTCCTGACCCTTAAGCATTTAGTCAGCCTATTTAAGACTGCTTAGGTCTTGATTGCCCCCTACTTGAAGCCAGTGGAAATTTTGCCATCAGCTCCAAAGGACACAGGACATGAACTTCCTAGGAGCATGGCAATGACAAGGGTTTGTCCCAGGAGTTCATGGTCTAGAAACGTTCATGTTCCTCTCCCTGTGAGATGAGGAAAAAAATAACATTCTCTCTGCCGGAGTTCAGTAATATTTCTTCTTAGCACCTAGGAGGGTCTTTGCATTTTTAAGTGCTTTACAAACATTAGCTAGTCTTCAGAGCAACCCTGCGAGGTAGGTAAGGTATATTCTCCCCATCTTACAGATGTGGAAACTGAGACACAGAGGGTCAAATTCAACCCTGATACAATTCCAGTGTTTGACACGAATTAAATTCATTCAAAATGAACACAGTTTAAACAACTTGCCCTAGATTACAGAACAGACAGTGGCAAAGCAGGGACAAGCCCCCGGGAGTGCCTGACTCCTCAGCTTCTTACTGGCCACTTGGTCATTTTGACTCTCATAGGCAATGAAAAACAGTTTAATCTGGGCAATTACTACAGGTATGACTTGCTTCTGTAAGGCATGTGGATGGTAATCAACTGAGCTTAGTGCAATAATGCTTTATGCATGTGCTGCCTCAGAGTTTACTTAAACATGAAGTAAAACTTTCATACTGTCATTTTCTGCAGGTACACTGTTGACAAAAACCTGACAAAGTAGCTGGATTCAGCAAATAAATAATAAGCACAACATTTGGACAACTAATCAGAACTATCATTTTAGCAAAAAAACCCAATATGTTTCTACTTTTAACTGCTAAATTTCTACAAGTGCAGCATGCAGATGAAACCTTTTCCTGTGTTTCCAGACTGCACATTCCAGTTTTGCTAACAAAGCTGCTCAGAGCTTCACAGATACCCTGGATACTGACCTTCAAATGAATATGCTGCAGACGAAGAAATCATGTATCACCACAGAACACCAGATAATTATTACAGATCAGGTGTATCAATCCTACACAAACATGAGCCTAAAGCTCACAGGCTACTTGGAAGCGCCCAGAAGCTGGGCTTGCTGAATATATGCCAGTGTGTAGACTGCAGTTCTAGGCACATGCTGACTGCAAGGAGGGGTGTCTGTGCCACCACCACTCTGGGAGCTGTCCCCATCAACAGTCAGTTCCCGTGGGCACAGGCATGTCAGTCTGGAGCTCAGTGCTGGCCCAAGGCAGAAAGACACGTAGGCATGTCCCGGCTATCCCACTGCGCTCCAGTGTTCACCTGGGCTCCCATCCCCACACAAATTCTACCACAAAAGGCCCAAAAAGCCTTTTTGGTTTTAAGCATGAGTCCACAGTGTACACCTTATGGCAGGTACCCAGGCAAGAAAAACCTTATGACAGGTACTTATGCAAAAAAGTTCGTTTTCTAGGATGTCCTTATGCATCTAGTCTGCAGGTCAGACCTCTTGTGTAAACTCTGGACATGCTTACACATGTTCAGTCATGTGTGCTTTCACACCAAAAAGTCATCCTGCACCCTTATAAGTCACACAAATGCTGACTCACTTCTATGTGAGCAAATTCAAGCACTATATTTATAGATATCTTGTTCCACTTTTAACTTCTTTTAACTCAGTTTTGTTCTGTCCATATTTATGAAGACTGGCTATCGGACACAGCAAATGGAACAATTATCTCCCCACATGTCCTTCACTGGATAAACACAGACACTTGGTAGCATTTCTCTAGATATTCTCCACGCTTACTGTACCTTTTTAATTTGTAGCCACATTTTTCTGAACAAACAGACAAACAAAAAAACATTAATTAGAATTCTTAAACTCTAATCACATCTCCCTGTGGCTAATCCCTTGGGATTCATGCAGCCTGCTTACAGTGGCTCAGAGTGCAGTGCTTGCAACCAGAGTGTACAAAATAATTCCATGAGGTGCTCAGGCCTATACCTGTGCCCCAACGATTTGCCAACAGAAACTTCTAAATGAAGCAATATTCTTAGTATCAGAGCCAGGTACCAAATCTCCAGCGTGACTGGGGCTCACAGGCACTCTTGTAAGAGCAGTAAGATTCCAGTAAAATTGCAGCTGGTTGCAATCCAAACTTTACACTGTTATCTGTCTTTGAGATATATATAGATGACCCTGCATGGCCTAACTGCAAATATCAAATGTATTTTTACAAGTTAGCAACAGCCATTTTTGACATTGCCTCTTGAGATATCCTCTACATTGTGACTGACAAGCACAAATATAATTCATTATACAGTGTGCTTTAAAAGCCTGGTCTCTTACATTTGGCTTTTACTGTTGCTTGTTTCTGAGCTGTCTTCTAGTGCTGAGATTTGCTGTCCCTGGCCTTTTTGATTTATTTCTTAGTTTTTAATTGCTGGTTGGACATGCTAGTGGCATCTCCCAGGCAAACCCTTTCTACATAATTAGTTTTGAAACTTGAATGAGTCATTGGGCTCTAACTACTATGCCACTATTATTTTAATTTGAATACAGCCCACCTCAAAGATTTTTGGCCTCTTTTTGCAGTTGTGGAAGTTCATAGGATGACATCGTTGCAGGTCTTGATCCACTGGCTTTCTATTGTGAGTTTTCAGGGTTTTCACAATATAAAGCACATTTCAAAGAATAACTGTTGTGAACCAGCCTCCTCTCCCAGTGGTGCAGATCATTTTCTGCTTTGTTGGTTGAATAAAGCAATGCTACATTTATGAGTAACAAAAGTTAATAGAAATATGTAAAAATAAAAATACTTCATGTAGTTTTCATTTTCTTTTAATGGAGGTTGGCAAATGATAACCAAACACAGCCAGCCACATGGGGCCATGCTGTTTTTTATGGCCC
The DNA here is from genome assembly GCF_009829145.1 of Chiroxiphia lanceolata. Classification (NCBI taxonomy): domain Eukaryota; kingdom Metazoa; phylum Chordata; class Aves; order Passeriformes; family Pipridae; genus Chiroxiphia; species Chiroxiphia lanceolata. Next base: position 15,221,631 of record NC_045646.1, on the reverse strand, counting down.
ATCAGCAATAACTCAAGGGGCCACAGTTTGGGAACTGCTGTTTCAGAAAATTGTAGCCAATCTCTTTAAGAGACCACATGTGACCCTATCAGAAATTATGTACTAGCAGAATTGTGGCTGGCAAAGAGTACATTTTTTGTTGGGCCATTTTAATCATTCACTGAGAATCTAAAATATTCAAACCATTGTACTTAAAATGGGTTGAGATAAAATTAAGTGAGTGTAATTTTCTGTTAGCTTATGCACTTTCAAAGAGAATTTTTCACAAAGCTGACATTGGTACAGGACATATAAATTATTGGTTTCTGTGATGATTCTGACTCATATTGAGGATTTGGCCTCATAATCCCCAGATATAGCTCTTCCTATATTCCCATTATAAACAAAGGGGGCTTTGTCTTACTGAAGACTATGGAATTGGACTCAAAACATTTTCTTGGGGTTCAGATGCCATGTCCATGAATATGGGAAAGACCCAAGCAGAAATATATTTCTACAATAGGGGCTGAGTAAAAGAGCCACTACACTGTTGTGCAGTCTGACACCAGCACTTCATAAGGCAGTACCACCTTTCTTCTGACAATGGCATATACAAGTAGTTTCCCACCTGAAGTTCGATATGTAACCCCCTTGTGTAATATTATTGCATAACTTGTTCTGTCAGACAAAATCAAACCCCATCTGCTTAGAATCTGCATACAGCTTACAAAAATGTCTCTGTGTACAGAGGTAAGTTCAAACTATAGTTAGCTCTTTGTTGTGTGACAAGAATAATATCTGTGTTGCTCTGAAAAGATACTGCTTTGGAAAATATCTCTTAATTCTTGTCTTTGAACTCCCCCAAAGCTTCTGAAAGAGAACTTCAACACACCCAGCTGCAGCCACAATGAGTCAAAATAGGAAAAGGTGGGGAATGATGAGAAAGTGCCAGTGTCCAGTACTTCTGGAGCCAGATTTTAAGTCCCGAACTCAGATTCAGCAGTACCTTATTCCGCAACTAATTTTAGGATGGTAAATCTGACAGTGCTCTAATTTAAGAGCAAAAGAAAACTAGTTCCATGTAGTTCTCTAAAAGATCCAGAATGAGATCTCATGCATCAGTTACTCTCTTTACGTCCACAGAACTCCCACCGAGCTTGGCAGGGGTTTATAGAAAGTCTGGCATCTGACTTTGACTCTGAAGGGCTGATTTGGGGGTGATTTACCAGGGAAGATAAAGGGGCCCCTTAGCAACCCCCTTAACACAACAGATGTTCCTGACGTGTTGAGGGAAGAGCCATGCCATTATGCAGTGTCCTTCTTCTTCCCCTGCCCCCATTCCATTGACCCCTTTCTGGTTCAGTTATTTTACATATCCTTCTATTTTATTTTAGTATCCGAGTGGTTACACCAACCACTCACTGCCTGTCTAATTAAAGTCTCTCCATCAACTGGTAATTCTGTAATAATTCACAGCTGTTTTCCCTCTCTGTTAAATCTATTGTTCCCTGGCTGAAAAGACTGCAAGACCTTAGAAACTATAGATAGCTATCGATTTGTTTGCATTTAAAATTCAGTATGTGGCTGCAAAGGCCTGTTACAGCAGCACAGAGGAAGATAAATGTCAGTGCATAATCTGCTAGGAAATTTCACACAGGAGTTGATCAAAAGTCTATGAGTAATCATTGCACAAATGTCTCCGAGTGTATACATATATATACACATATATGTAGCTAATAAGTATATAGCTAGATATATAAATATATATGTATATACAGAGCTAGTTCAAACCTAATTGTTATGAAATTAGTAAGTGGCATTCACCATTCATGCATTCTTCCTAGTAGCAGAGCTAAATTATTTCAGCTTATACTCTAAGCAGCAACATACCAGTAAGCATTTGCTTGCTTCCCCTGGTAACCTAGTAGTTTAAAGAGCACGAGCAGTTCTGCCATGGTCATTTTCTCCAGCAACCCTCCATGAAAGGGACCCGGCTCTTCCACAAGTGTGTTTCCCCCAGGTTTCACAGCTTCTTCAGGACATGGTGGGACTGGTCTGAGGATCACCGCTCGGAAGGTCGTCAGCCCGAGGGTCTCCAGCCCAAGGGTCACTGGTACAGTGGTCACTGTCTTGAGGGTTGCTGGCCGGGCTAGTCCTGCTTGCAGAGGTCTGCGACGTTGAGGAACCTCCTGACGACCACGGCAAGGCAGACTGTCAGGAGCAGCATGTACCCCACGGTGCCCAGGTAGGTGGGGGCAGCCAGGGGCGCCTTGAGGAACTCAGCCAGCCCGTCCTCCACGTAGTGCACCTGGTCGTAGATGCTGAGGAAGGTGAAGATGTGGAAGAGTTGGTGGCTGTGCCCCACGATATCGAAGAGCCCCGGCTGGATCCGCTCGGGGATCTTGCTGACGTTGAAGAAGGCGGCCACCAGCAGCCAGAAGTAGCGCCGGTAGAAGTAGACGAAGAGCGTGGGGTTGCGGGTGCGGAGGTCGAAGAGGAGGCTCTCCAGCATGATGGGGCAGGCCATGCTGAGCGGCATGGCGAACACGAAGGTGCGCACGGCGAAGGGGTAGGCGCAGCAGGCGGCCCGGCTGCGGCAGCAGGCGGCCGTGCAGCCCACGGCCAGTGCCAGGGCCACGGGCAGCACGAGCACGCGGTAGGCCGCGATGGGCAGGCTGCAGTCCAGCTGCCAGCCCAGCCGCTGCTGCACGTAGTGGCTCATGGCACCGGCGTCCAGCAGGCTCAGCCCCGGCAGCAGGTAGTAGGAGTAGGCCACTGTGCTGGCGAAGCCGTAGTAGCTGATGGAGGCGTAGTCCAGGTAGAAGAAGGTGGCGCGGAGGCGCGGGGAGAGGCAGCTGAAGAGATGGGCCGTGCAGCTCATGGCGAAGGTGAGCAGCACCCCCGAGGCGTAGCACCAGAGGGGCAGCAGGGCCGGGTGGTGGAAGGGCACGTCCCCGGCGCCCCGCAGCAGCAGCAGCCGCCCGAAGCGGCTGAGGAAGAGCAGCAGCGGGATGAAGTGGGTCCAGAAGTTGAGGGTCTCGTTGGTGGGCTGCAGCACCGAGGCCAGGCACTCCTGCGCCGAGCAGTGCAGCCGCCGGTAGCCCGAGAGGATGAAGCACTCCACGAAGTCCTCGGGCACCTCGTCCCACCGCAGCAGGGCGGCAGGGCGAGGCGGCGGCGCCGCCTCCTCCTTGTCCCCCTCGCCCGCCGGCATGGTGCCGCTGCTGCCGCTGACCCGGCCGGCCCCGGGCCCGCCGCCTCCCCGCCGCCCGGGCGAGGCAGAGCCGCTGCGCCCGCAGCCGCCGGCGGAGGATCCGCGGTGTCTCTGCGCCTCTCCGCCCCCGCCGCCGCCCCCGGCAGCATCACTCATTGCAGCAGGGGCAGTGGCGGCACCGCCGCGGCTCCTCCCGCCCCGCCGCCCGGCATCGCGGTAACTGGAGACCGGTGGCGCATCCAGCGCTCCCGAGGAGCGGGAAGAGACGCCCCCGCCGCCCCGGGTAGGGTTTCCCGAGGAGGGAGGCGCTGGACACCCGAGCCTCCGTTAATGATTGATGCGGCCGCAGCGGGGGGGCCCGGCCCGGCAGAGCCCCCGCAGCGGGACTTGCGGCCGAACCGGACCCTCGGGGCCCCGCTCCCGGGGACGGGGACAGGGACAGCTGGCACCGACACCGGCCCGGCAGCGCTCGGCACGGCTCCTGCCCGCCCGGGCGCTCACAAAGGGGGCTCCGGGGCGCCCGCCCGGCCCCGAACGCGGCTGCGCCCGCGCAGGCGGCGGGAGCCCCGGGGAAGGGGAGGTGACCCGGCAGGGCTGCGGGACAGCCCGCGGGAATACCCCCAGAAAGGGGACAGCTGGCACCTGGGTGGCTGTCTGTCGTGTGTGCTTCGGTGAAACCTGGTGACATTATCTCATGCAGTGAACGCAAGCGTTATTTCAAGGCTAAACGTTCCCGGCCGGGCTGCACTGATACACACACGGCACCCACCTTATCTCCGAGCGGGGCTGCTGGGAGAGACACCCGGGAACGGGCTGACAGGAGCTGCTCTGGTTTGACCCGTACACAAATCCTACATTTATTGTCGTTGCAGTTATGCAAGCAGCACAGTTACATAATCAGAATATAAAAATACAGGGGAAAGCGCTGCCCGGGTGTTACTGTACCTTAACACGTCCGAAGGAAATAGGAGGTGGTGGGCAAAGGTAAGTCACTAATGGAGGCACAGGTAGGAGCTAGAGTAACCGATTGCTCTCCGCTGCTTCAACGTGTTTCCTTTTTATTTTTTTTCAGATGGTCTTAAACATGTGATAGCTCTAGGCTTCCAAAAGTATGTATTACATGGTGATATCAGAGATACATGTTTGGTCACATGGTATAAACTGAGGTCCAGTGCAATCAGGACATTCTGCCCAACGATTTTTACAAAAATCTTCTGTTTGATAGTCATGACAATGTGAAAAATCTTCTGAAAAAGGAGGCCATCAGAATTACCTTTTTTTTTTTTAAGTTATCACAAAAGAAGTCGTAAAGTTATGTTGCTGAAAGTGATTTTCAATGCATTTTTCATTGAAGTAAAAATACTGATTTTATGGAACTGTCAAAAAGTAGGGCAGACTGGTGATACTGCTTGTAATCTTTATAAAAATTACACAGGAGACTTGCTGGGAAAATAAACAACTGAACAGTGCTGAAAAGCCAACGTGAGGAGTAAAACATGAAAGAAGACATTTTTCAGATAACAGGCTCCAATGTCCTTGTGTTTTATAGGGGGTCCCTGGTGCAGGGACAACTAACTGGACACTCCTCGTCGAGCTGTGTGTCTCACTGATACACACGGTACCCACCTTATCTCCATGTTCCAAGAGGGGCGGCTGGGAGGGACACCCGGGAACGGGCTGACAGGAGCTGCCCTGGGTTGATCCTTGCACAAATCCTACATTTATTGTCGCTGCAGTTATGCAAGCAGCACAGTTACATAATCAGAACATAAAAATACAGGGGAAAGCGCTGCCCGGGTGTTACTGTACCTTAATGTGTCCGAAGGAAATAGGAGGCTGTGGGGATCCTGCCTAGAGTGAGCCTCAGGAACAAGGAGGGCCCTGCTGCCCATGGGCTCTGCAGTGTGTGATTTAGGGAGAGAAAAGGCTCTTGGGGATTAACAAAAACTGCTCAGCCTCTGGTAAAGGTCAGGCTTCTCATGGGGCTGCTCTGTAGTAGAGAGGCCACCCTGAAGAAGAGATAAGCTGGATGCTGGGCTGTTTGCTCACCTGGTGGCCAGAGAATTCCCCCTCCCCTGCCCTGCTCCTACCACAGCACGCACTGGCACTCCCAGTAAGGCTCTGGTGACCCTTTCTCCCAGGCCCTAAATGACACTTTCATTTATGGTGGTCAGTGCCACCGCAGGCTCTACATAAGAGGGCCAAAGTGACCATGATCTTCAGCCTCCCTCACCAAGGTTAGATAAGAAGAGGTGGTTGACTGAGAGCAATTTGGTTTTAGACCTGTGCTAAACAGCCTGCTGGAAAGCCACCAGCAGCTGTTGCAACAGATGGTGTCTAAAGAACAACAGCATCCACTGCTGATTAGGAACTGCTGGCCCAGCAGTGGCAGCAGGGCTCATTCAACACGTTCTGGCTTTCCTGCAACCTCCAGACTTTCAGGGATGTGGGAGGCACTCAGCCCTTTTGCCTCAGGGAGTACTGGGGTATCACCTGGCCTTGTGGGGGAGACACCCAGGGTTTATGTTTTCATGGGAGGCATCCCAGGCTGGGAAGAGCACATGGGGTTTGCTTGCCATTCAAGATTGACAGTTCTGGTGGCCACTGGACTGTCTGGGTCCTGGTGGAGAAACACACTAATGCTGCAGAGAAGATAAATGTCTGGAAATTTCTCTCCACTTCTGATGTCTTCCTGTAATATTTTAAGATGTCTTAAAATATTTAGGGGATGGGGACTTTTTGCAGAGCTGAGAATCACTTAAGAGACTTGAAAATACCAGCTCCTCTGGCAGAAGCACAGGCCCATGGTAGTTTTCTTAGAATCATGGAATATCCTAAGTTGGAAGGGAACCACAAGGATCATCTAGTCCAGCTCCTGGGCTTTACTCTGTCGCTGGGGGGTTTACTTGTTAAACTGCCTTACAATAAATACAAGCTGTGTACAATAAACATATGTTTTCTCTTCTCTCCCTCTGTGTGGGGATCCAGCTTTGGTTTGCCCCAAGTGCTCTGCTGATGTCATGCATGCATAACCTTGGTCTCCTTGTCTGGCCAGAAAGTGCCAGGGCGATGTCAGAGCTTCTGAAGATCACAGTTCACACCACTGCCAAGTGACAGCGGTGTAGCTTTAGCACCCACATTTATGGAACTCATCACTAGTGATCTGAGTATTTTGCTTATTTCCAAGGCAGACTCCTCACAGGGAGAATGATCTCTGAGGACAGATTGGGCTTTCATAAAGACAACTGCATACATTTTACATTGAGTTAAGTACTCTGTCCCCAAGCCAGCTGTGGAACAGTGTACAGGGAACCTTACAATTTAAAGCACTTACAACCTCAAAATAGCCTCTTATTCATATGTAGTCCATCAAGGTTAGTATTACATGACTATTATGTGGTAAGCCAGGGAGAATCAGGACATCTGGAGGTCACTGAGAAGAGTCCACGTAATGTAGTGCATGAAGAGGCCTCTGCATTTCTCTAACCAGAGTTTATATTTAGAAGGGCATGGCCAGCATATACCAGGGTTTCTCCTAGCATGTGTAGAATTTTCTGCAGGCTTTCTCTCCAAATAACCTTTGAGAAGACTCTTAAAACACTGATGAAGGCACTGCCTAATGAGGTAAGTAATGAAAGATAATTTTAATCAGTGCTGGCTAAAGACTCAAAGAAAAAAAAGATGTGTTCAAATACCAAATGTGAATTTGTTTCTATATTATACCTTTGTTTTATTAATTGTTGAAGTCCTTTCACAAGGTGCCATTTTGTCTGAAATACCAAAAATCGTAAAAAATATTCTAAATTACTTCCCAGTGGAATTATGCCTTTTGGTTAGGAAATTAAAAAAAAAAAAAAGCAAGCTAAATTCATGTTTTGCACTGTAACATATTCAGCACACTAGGGAAGAGGTTGTACTTAGACCTCCTGTTATCCATAGCTTTTCTGAGTAAGTAAATACACTAACTTCCAGGAATCCAGGAAGTCCTAATGTGAACAGGCAATGGTGGTATTTGGGAGATTTGATGCTTTGGAATAGAAACCTTTAGCCCCACCCAATTCAACCCACTCACACTGCCAAACAACAATCTTAAGAGCTCTTGCTTTACATAATCCCCTACCATACAACCATGTCTCTCTCTTTTTTCTTTCTATATCTTCACTGCCAAGACAGATTTCCATGATTTCATTCTCAGTAAGAAGTTTTATCTGAGTAAAAATATTTATCCTTCTTCACTGAAATCTCTTTAGTAAATCTGATTCTTGCATGGAATCCCACTGACCAAGAGTGAATGTAAAATTTGGCTCATTTGAAAAGAGGAGCTGTTAAAGAACGAGAAGCTGTAGCCTTATCTAACTTGGTTTCCTGTACCTCATGGTTGCAGATTCTCTGGGAGAACAACTGAAGAGATACACAGATGTACAAAAGTCATCCTTTTGTTCTATGTGATTTTTTTTTTATCCTTTCTCAAGTGTTTATCAATTTCTTGAAAATAATGTCTTGATGGGTAACTTTCTATTGCAGTGATTATAATAGTTTGTAATAATTGAGTAGACACAGTGCTTTGATCTAATACTGAAGAGATTAACTTGTATTTAGAGATTCTACTCCACTATCTTTTTAAGACTGGATAAACAGGAATCCTTGCATCATTTTCTCCTTCTTGAGTAACTAATTGGGGACAATTATACTTTATAAACCTAATTCCTCAATAGATAAAGAAAAGTGAAAGTGATACCTGTATTTTGAAGCCTCACCTGGAGGGGAGAAAAGCTAGATGTGATAAAAAGGAGTAACAGTAACCAACACCATCATGGTTGAACAAGAATGTTCATTCACCAGAAGCTTCTTATTTTCTGCCCTCTTTACCTTCAAGTTGAATAGCTTTAGGTTTGTACTCTTTATGCTTTAAAAACCAGCAATAAAAAAATCTAAAAAAACCACTGAACACAGCAAACTGGGAAAAATACTTCACATTTTAAGAAAATTTCTCTGAAGGCATGGTTGTTGTCTTTTTAAAGTTCTTGGTTTTGAAAGATTAGAGGCAGAACTTGTGTTTTTCTGGACGGCAGCAAATCTGAACATAAGTATTGCAGTGAAATTAGTTTCACTGTGATGAAGAATAGCATATTGCTAGATGCACATTTCACATGTTTTCCATGGTCAAAATCCACCACTGTCCCAGCTTCCAGTGGCTCATGGTAAGAGCAAAGTACAACTTGTCCTTTGCAAGAGTTGCAGGATTGAAACCTCACTTACAAAGTGCATGGTTAAGAAATTGTTTTGTTTGTATGTGCTGAGTGGGAGTGTTTTGCAGAGCACAAATTGCTACTCACTGTTAGTAACCTGAAAGGAGGGGCTCTCAGTATGGACAAAGGAATGACAGGCATTGCACTCATCTTGAACTTTCATGCTTTTAAGCAGCTGATAAAGGTGCACATCTGGATTCTAGCCGTGTAGGCTAATTCTCTCTGACAAGAAGCTGCAGGAGGACTTTTGCAATTAAGCCTTCATTTGATACTTGCACTAATGCCTGGAAAATGCACTGCAAACTACCAGCCTTTCTCAGCCAGACAGTGCAAGTCAGATGTTGCTCCTGTGACTGGTTTGTGTAATTGGCCTCACTGCTTGAGGAATCCCAGGCAGAGAAAGAACCAGGTTCCCTGATAAGATGTGTCCCAGGAGAGCGGTGGGGTCCTGGAAGGGAAAGCAGGAGTGGAGCAGGTAGAGGGAAGGTAGAGCTGAGGGAAGGTAGAGCACCAACACTGAGAGACAGAGTAACACTGAGATGGCTTCGGCCAAGCAGACAGAGAGCAGACAGAGCAGTGGCAGCAAGTCCAGGGTCCTGGGCACCTCAGAGCCAAACTGCCCTCTCCCAGACAGATCCTCTGTCTCTTTTTTGTTATTCCAGTGGTTCCTGCTAAAGCATCTCCATTCAGCTCAGGCTCTTTATGCTCCAGCTACACATGCTCTCCTCGTCTCTGGACTGCACGGCCAGAGCTTCCCAGCAACACACGATACATGGGGGAGTGGGTACTTACCTATCCTGAGAATTCCTGCCTAGCGGTTGTCAGTCTCAGGGGTGGGAGGAGATGAGGGAAGAAGCTGGAAGACTGCTGCCTGAGCTATGGGGAACACACACACATTCCAGTGATCCACAACACAGAGTCACAAACCTGTACACCCAGCGACTACGCTTTTGTCCTGCTCCTGATCTGCCTGCCCCATGTCCTCAAACATGCTTCCTTGGCTACAGAGTAGGGAACTTCCAAAGCCCTTTAAATCCTTCCTTTCCCCTGCCCTCACATACCTTTGCAAAAGGATTGCAGCAGTTCTGCTGTGCCCTGGCCTGGGATGAGAGCAATGGAGAGCTTTTGTCTGAAAGTAGAGAGAAAAGCAGCCAGTAAGACAAGGGTAACACGTGGTTTACTTAATGTAGCTTAGTGTTAATTATTTATGATAATTCATGATTTTCCCTAGTATATTGCCTAATGATATCTGTCATTGTAACAAGTTAATAAGCAATTCCCAGGTCTGCAGGCAACCAGACCTACTGCATTATAGTGAAAAATGTTTACATTTTACTTTGAAATATTATTATTAGCCTACCCTTCCCAGCATTATTTCTCCACGGATTTCTACCTCTTGCTGCTTCCTTTCCTTCCCTCTCTCCTTCCTCCCCTTCCTCTCCCATTCAGCCCAAGACAGTGACATGTGTTCTCATTCACTATCTGTACGCAAGTGCTACTGTACTATTGCAATGTGTTATAAATAGTGCAGATTCAGGAGTACAGTTCATTCTGAAAAATTATCTTTAGAGATGACCTTTGAAACTCTTAACTGTATCTTTCCCATTTTTCACAGCATGCTCTGGATCATGATGCTCTTAATCTGGTGTAGTTTATTAATTACAAAAGAGCATAGAAGCTGAGCAGTAAGCAGAGGATTTAAACAATGAGGTGGATAATTAAAAAGGATTAATGAGGTGGATTAAATAAAGGGATTGAGGCCAAATGGAGCACAAATTTTCTAAACATTAGTGGCCCCAAAACTCTAGCATCCAAGGGCATGTTCCTCTTTCCAGCTAGATGTTTGGTTTTTATCCACAAATGTCAGTCATTCTTTCACGGCAGGTTTATTAGTGCAGTCCCAGGAGAGCTGAGCAGCATCGAGTGTCTTCTCCTGGCCCTAAATGCCCTTACAGTTCCCCAGTAAGGAAAGTACAAGTTCCCCAGCTTGTTTGCTTTCAAGTCATTGCTGCACCTGTTTCCATTACTACATAAAAAAAACCCAAACAACCAGAAGCAGGTCACAGATGTCACTTATCCTGTGTCTCTGCAAGCTAGTGAAATGGTTCTCAAGTAAACAATGAGAAAGAGTGGGGAAGAGAAAGGCTTGACTTGGATTCTGAAGCAGTAAATCTTGCCTAATCTATCTCTAAATGACCAAAGCCATTCTTCATGTGGAAGGGCTCCTCTATGGGCAAGCTTGGGCTTCAAAATATCCTCAAAAGACTGGTGGAATTGTGCCCAAATCCTGTTGTCAGGGCGTAGGTTTTATTTTTCCCTCCTTCCTTCCAGCTCGGATTTATCCAAGAGAGCCGTGCAGGTGGCTCCTCCAGCGCGGAGGTGCGACCCAGCCATGGGAACAGCACACCCTCATCGTTCTATTGCTTATGTGCCTTATATACACACATCGGCTCCCTCTGGATCCTCAGCAGCCGATCCCTTACCAGAGAATTCCGCAGGTTGTTTCGCGGCTCGGGCAGCCGGAGGACCGCGTGTTGCAGCCCCGCCGGCCCCGCCTCTGCCGCCCGGCCGCTCGCTGGGGTGCGGCGCGAAGCCCCTCGCCCGGAGATCGCTGGGGATCGCTGGGGATCGCTGTCCTTTACTTTGCTGGTTTTGTGTGACTCCGGCACCCTCAGCCGGCTGCGCGGGCCGGGCCTGCCCCCTGCCGGCGCCAGCGCTTCCTGCCGGTCCCAGGTTCCTGCTTCCCTCTGCGTCCGCATCCCGCTTCTCGCGGTGCTGGAGGGACAGGGAATCCCGGTAGTTTTTCCTTTTGCCCGCCCTGCTGTCCTTGCACATTGAGCCGCGTTCTCCGCCTTTGAGGGAGACTTTCCTCTCTTTTTCCAGCCCCACCGCGAGCGCTCGTTCCCGCTGCCGCCCTGCCCAGCCCCGGTACCGCCTCCGGACCGTGCGGTGACAGCGGCTATGGAGCCGCTCCCAGCGAAACCCTGGCCCTGAGACCGTATCCCTGCACACCTGCAGCCGCTGAGGCTTCCCGAGGGCTTTGCCCTCTCTAAACGTCCAGTCCTCTGCAGTTGCCCCTGCTCCTTTCCCCCCTCTCCTTTTGCCTTTTCCCCCCTTCTCTGGAAGCTCCCGCCCCCGTTTCCCGCTGGCCGAGGTGGTTTTCAGCGCACACAGGGCAGCGGGTGTCGGCAGGTGGTGGATTAAAGCTTTCGCTAATTTCTGTGTACCTGTTTCTCTTAAGCGTTATCTCAACCCCAGCATATCCCGCGTTACGCTGAAAATCCATGAAAGCGCAGGAATGCGAGACTCATGATAAAGGCGGTGTGTGTGACCTCTAGCTATGATCTCCGGTTAAACGGTGTTCAATAGAGTTACAGTTGTGTGGTATCAAACCCAGTAACGGAGGATTTGCTGTGCCAGCCTTTTCCCTGTTTATTCAAGGGCTTTTCTCCGTTGGATGGAACAGTTCCCGCCGTTCCCGCGGTGTTTCCCCGTGCCCGCTGCCGCTGTGCTGGGCCCGGCTCTGGCTGTGGAGAGGCAGCAGGGGCGCCCATCGGCCGCTCGGCGATCGGCTGTGCGCCCTCCGCTGCGGGCTCGGTGTGCTCGGCGCTCGGCTCGCCGCCGCCAGGGCTGGGCTCGGCAGAGGCAAGATGGCGGACAAGGCGCCCGGCGGCTCCCAGAAACCCGCCGGGAAGGTGAGGCCGCTCCTCCCGGGCACGGCCCGTGGCGCGGGGGCACGGCCCGTGGCCCGCTTCGCTTCGCTCCGCTCCGCCCAGGGCTACGGCCCGCTGCCGTGGCGGCGGGGCCCGGTGGCGGTAGGGCGGCGAGGCGCGGGCGTCGCGGCCTGGTCTGCTCCCGCGCCGTGCCCGGGGTGACTGCGGGCCCCGGCACCGGGGGGGGGGGGGGGGGGCCGGGAAGGGGTCCGGGGCTCTTGCAGGACACTCCCGCTCCCCGGGGTCGCCCCGGGCCTGTATCTATGCCCGCCCTGTCCCTGTGCCCGGCGGAGGGAGCCGCGGGGCCCGGCGGGGACTGTACCGGCCGAGTCCCGGCTCGGTGCGGGTTGGTCGGTGATGCCCGAGCTCGCCTGCGGGTGGAATTTTGCTGATTCCCTCGTGGGCCGAAGCCTGCGGGGGGTTAGTTTGCGGCTTGCCGGTGTGAAGGACAATTTGAGATCGAACGTGTGCTTTCGATTTGCGATGGAATTACAAGTTCCGTAGAATCGCCGTGGCGTTGCCCGCGCTTTTCACTGCACTCATTGTACTTCCTGTAGTTTTTGTTGGGCGGATTTCCAGAGCAGGAGCCCAGGTAGCGCAGGAGTTCTGGCAAACTTGTCAGTGCTGTAGCCAGCACCGGGCGGGCTTCGGGTGCTCCCAGCCCAGAGCTGCCCGCGCCCTCAGCATCCGTCCTGCCGAGGGCGGAGAGGGTAAGACATGTTTGGGGGATGCGCTGGTGGTGTGAGGATTAGTGATACTCCTTTTCACTCGCTTTTGTTTCAGATTCTAGGCCAGAAGTGTAGAAATCCTCCAGGTTTTGGTGTGTGAGTGTGTAAATCATTTAAGGGGGAAGCCACATTTTGGTTCAGAAATTTCCACTGCTATATAAATTAATAATTTTTGCCCATTTTTTTTTATTAAGCAAAAATACGATTTTGTTTTTCATTTTGCTGCTTAGAAACTCTGTAGTTACCCCTGCCCTTGGTAATAAAATGTGGTTACCAAAAGCCTTTGCATGTTTGCTCACTTGGTGTTATTAGAGTAGGAGAGTTTTATTTTTGTTTCCCCTTTATGATCTGGTCCAAATATTGCCAAGAAACATTTTTTTATCTTGCTTTTGGTTTGGAATTGCAAGTACGAGCTGAACAGAAAACTTGAGTGGTAAATAGGTCTTAATTTATGGACAGTGGCTTTCAGGGAATAAGACATTTTGGGATTTCAAGTATAATTAGACATAGAGTAATTAATTATTGATTTATGCAACTGAAGAGGTGGTGCACAAAACCAACCCAGATGTGACCCCTTTCTTTTCACAGTTACATCATAGACTTTTTTGTCATTTACTATTTCTGTACTGATGGTACTAATTTTTAATATACAGTAATAATTAATTTATGGGAATTGTTTTCTGTCCCATTTCTCAGTTCTGCAGGGGGACATGCAGGTACTTAACCTTTCATTCCAACTCGTCCATCCCAGAGAATTCAGTAGGAGAGTGAGAGAACGTGGGGTCAGACGTGTGTTCATCAGTCAGGGCCTGTTAAGGGTGTGCTGTCCCTGCCTTTCCACCCTCATGCACTTCCCCCTCTCCCCAGTTTCCCACTCCTCCAGATGTCCAGGCTGTGTTTCAGCAGTATTTTCCCCCTGCTTTACATTCTAGATCTTACTTGTTTCTTATTGTCAATATTATTTTATGTACCAAAGAAAATAGGGATAGTACATACCTGGATCCATAAGAATGTTTCTATTGAGAAGTGAGATAAAATAAGACATGCTTAGCTCTTGGGATTTATTTCCCAAAAAATACATCTTGGGAAATCTCAGCGGGTGGGATGGTGTGTTGGTACCTTTTGTTTTGTCATTCCATGAGTGTCTGGATATGTCTATCCATAGAGATACTTCTCAGAGGTCTGCAGAAAGAAGTATGACATAACAATACTGGAATTAGTAGTATCCTTTTTTTTTTTGGTAATTAATTTATTGACACAAGGATAAAAATGTGTATTTTTAGTTGAGCTTGTATGAAAATGGTTTAACAATTAAGCAAATAACCACTTTGCTCAATTTCTTAAAGTAATTATTTATCAAAATTTTGATTTTTTTAAAATAATTTTAGACTTCATTTAGTGACATATCAATATTGAAGTTGTAGGCTTTGTTTCTTTTGGTGCATTGTATTTGCAAGTTGTAAGAGTAATTGTACTTGCAAAACAAATATGTCCTGTAGATTCTGTAGATGTGTTTCAGTGGCAGTTCCAAGATGTGCCTTTGCTGGCTTCTAGTTACCTCCTGGGAAGACACAGTGACCTTTCATTTTCTGTGCTCTACAAAGAACTGTGACCTAGTGCCTGAAATAAAATAGAGTTTTTTCCCTTCAGAACACTTGGTCTTTGTTCTTCACTCTTAGTGTTCAGGTACTGAATTTGAGCCAGTTACTTTGATTTATAGTGTAAAATCGAGGGTTTTTTTTGAAGTCAGGCATTATCTGATTGATTCACTGTTTGAAAAACATCCCTGGAGATGGTGCAGGTTCAGAAGCCCCCACTGCCTGTGTGGCTGTGGTGGCAGCTGCCTCGTGTGATCCTCTCAGCTGCTAAATAAGTTTGAGAGTCTCCAGTGTGAAATATGCTGCGAAAGCACCATCTCTTCCTTTGGCACTTTGAGATCAGAATAGCAGGATACAGACTCGAGATTTCCAAAGTCTAAATAGGGAGGAAGAATAATTAGAGAGAAAATAGAGATTGCTGAAGACTGCATAGAATGTCAGTGTAGGACATGGTTTTGAAATGACAGATACAGATTGTGTTCAGTTATTATCTTTATGTAATGACATTTTAGCTGCTCAGTGACTCTTCCATTTTCTTATTTTATCTTCTGAGAATAGAAGCTATATTGCATGTCCACTGCTCTTATATATGGTGCTGTTCCAATTGGCTGCCGTGTGCAGAAGAAATAATCCACTTGGACCAAGCTGTACTTTTGCCTCTTTCATTCTAAAAAATGTACCTGTTCATCTGAGCTTAATGTTCTCATGGATACTATTCCTTGCAAGTGCTTTGGAGAAAACCATTTTCTGTTTACCTTTATGTAAAGGACTGTTTAAATAGGGAATAATACTGATATGTATTATTCCAGTAACTGTAAAGACTAAATAGATTAGCCATAACATAATTTGCAGGTGTTTTCAGGCATTTGTTTTCTAGAGAGTTAGGGAAAGGAAACCTCCTTTTGCTGGATTTAAACATCTTAATTTAAGCTGTGATTCCATTTGCTTTTCCTTGCTGTCAGTGCTGACACAGTCCCAGCTTCAGCTACTTTCCCTCTCCCTAATGTCCTCTTTAGTTGATTTGGCATGATTTGGAGGGGAGCCTGCTATGAGTTGGAAACTGGTTTGGCTGAACCTCCCCATCTCTCCCTTTCCTGGGTGATCAGTTAGATCAGGAACAGTGATCCAGTTCGGTGTGACCAGCTGCCCAGGCTGGGGGCAGGATCAGTGGAAGGTGTTGAAACAGGGCAGGGGTATCTTACACCAGTTTCTCTAAAAGCTTTACCCTGAAGCTGTTGCTTCTTGCAAGGAGGGGCTTTTATTTTAAGTTGTAGCCATTACAGTTGCAAAAATACCATTCGGCATTTGGAAGGCCACACGTTGTCTCTAGGGTTTTATTGGCAGCTTTTGTGCTCTGTTGTTTTACTAAATGACATCAGTATTAATTAATTAAAAATATTTATTTTATACAGCGTATTTTAAATATTTGTGTAACAGCAGGATCATGCCAGCTTTACCAAGAGATTGTTAAAGTTGGAGAAACTGTAAAGAGCTGGATTTGTGGGCAGGAAGGAAGATTTGGGAGAGCAGTTCTCTGTTTTCTTTGGAAGCTTCCATGAAGCTGGAAGAAAATATAAACATCAGAATCTGAGAGAAGACTCTGCTTTGGCATTTTCATAGGAGTTCATCATAAATCTCATCTATATTGTTCTTTGAAGAGTTTATTTTTCTCTTGGAGGTTCAGTAAAGTTGGCTGGGCTCAGGAATGGAGCTTTGGGCCACCTGAGCTCCAGGACTGGCATTGCACAGGGCTGTATGTTCCTTCAGGAGCAGTGCCGGCTCTGAAATGGCACTTTGGCTCTGCTGGCACAAGTCTTTGGGAAATCTGCAGAGTGAAAGTAATGGAAAAAGTGATCCATCTGTAAAATAGTCTGGTTTAGGAAAAAAAATAAATAAGGATAGGTTTCATGCAAAGTGGTAGATGCAGTGAAGTGGGAGTAAGGCTTTTGCCAGTTGTTTATGGTGGCAGTGACTGAAAGATGGAGTTGCCACCCTTTTGTGTCAGTATTTTGAACATGGAGGAGCTGTGCTCACGTCTCATCAGGTGCAGGACAGAAATTTGGATATCTTTCTGTCAGCAGTTAAGTTTAATTGAGCTACTTAACAGAACAGATGAGAACAGAAAAAACAATTCCATTCCACATTTCAACACAGGTGGGCAGCGTCATCTGAAATGCTCCTCGTGGTGAGTGTTAGGAAGACACTGATCCCGCTGAGTCAGTGCAGCTGCTGTAACTCTTAGGGAAACAAAATCACCCCTTTCCTCAAGGGTGCAGATGGATACAAAGTGCAGTGCTGTGAGAATTTGTGGGGTTTTTTAATAACTGCTATTTAGAAACTGGCAGATAGCAATGTGTAATTTTGTCAATAATCTTGTAATTTTGTGCTTTGTCAGTATAGTTGCTGGGATGGTCAGCAGCAGTATTAAAGGTAGAACTAAATTTATAGTTGGAAAGAGAAGATTTTAAAAATAAGAACTGTTGAAGGAGGAGAATAATGTGGCTCTCCAGAGCTGCTAATTGCTGTGGGATAAAGTTGGTCTGAAAGCTAAAATTGCTTTTAGAATTTTTGAGTGCACCTTAATTCTGCTGCTCCACTGATGTTTGGAGTGGCTCCACAGTGCCCTGATCCCTGCAGGTGGCTTGGGAAGCATCATTGTACTCCCAGTTACTTCCAGACTTTTTTATCTTTGGCCTGCTTTCCTGCAGAATCTCTGCTGCCAGGCACTGAAGCCTTTCTGAGTAGCATCATCTGCTTGTTGCTGGAGAAGCAGACTTAGTGTCTGTTACTTTTTTCTATGTTCTTCCTCAGGAATTGTGCCATTATACTGAGCATTGATACTCGTTATTACTCTGTGTGATGCTTTATCTGTTGTTCTCCCTAAAAGCACCTTCAGCACCCACCTCTGTTGGGAGGTGTTGCTTTCCAAAACTTCTGTAAACAAAACCGATGTGGAGAATTGGGAAATGGTCATTCCATTCTGCTGTTGCCAGACACCTCCTTTCCCTGAGCAGTGCTCAGTCTCTACTCTGTCAGTGCACTAAGGCAGAGAGCATTGTATCACTCTACCTTTGTGACTGGGATTTTTACCTGCAGGTCTGAAATTGTTTTTGTAAGGGTGAGTTGTAGCTGCTGTGTTGGTTGCCGCAGGGTGGCAGCAGGAAGGATGCAGTTTTCATGCTCTGAAATTCCTTTGCACAGTGTCTTTTATCTGTGTGATGATGTGGTATACATTCATTAACTCTCGGGGGAGGACAGGTTTCTGTAAGCTCCATATATGTAACTGTGCTTAACAGATTACTGATCTGAGGGTCACAGGCAGTTTTGAATCAAAAAAAAAATGCAGCACCAAGTACAGAGGAAAAGTTTGTGGGAAGTGGTGTTTGTTAGTAAACGATGCTTGTGATATTTGCTTCCATGTGTATTTTAGTGAACTGCTACTGGTGCATGTGAACTTTGTATTCTGTGCAAAGATGTGCTTTGTGAGCCATGTATGATGTTGCAGGAAAGTGGATTTGGGAGGTCTTTGAGAGTAAGACAGAGTTGTTTTCTTCTGTTTGCTTCTTCCTGCCTCTCTCTTTCTTAAAAGACCTCCAAATGTATTCCTAGGAGACTTTTGCTTCTCCCATATGAGGGCTGTATCTTTGTGTTGGTCTTTACCTTTGTGGACTTAGTTCTTGTTGTTGAAGTGCTTTTTGTTGAAGACCATTTTTTCTAAGTTGATTTTACTGTAAAACCTAAGAATATACTTGTTGAAAGAGAAATGCCTGAGCTGATGAATAGGGGTGCAAAATGAAAACAAGGTCTGGTAAATTATCTTCTAGAGTAGCATTTGCTGCTTGTTTGTTTTGGAAGACTGGAGATGAGCATCATATGTTATTATTTCTGTAGAAACTGTAAATTCCTGGTAATAAGGAGAAGTGCTAATGTTCTGTAACTAATGAAAGATTTCAGCTAATGGAAATCTTTTATTTTGACTTAAAATTCAATTGAGATATGAATTGTGCATCAGGCAGTAATGTGTTAATAGTAGATGTTATATCAGTGAGGTTTTCCGGGATTTGGGCATTATATAATTTAAAAGTGTGTTCTCCATCAGTTAAGCTCATTTAAAAACCTGATTTTGTATATGCTGATTTACAGTTTAAAGCAATAATGTCAGTTAGTACATACTCACAAATTGGACTTAAATTAGTGTTCCTGAGGTGGCCAGCTTCCATCTGTGCACAATATACTAAGATCAATTTGGAAATTATTTATAGTAAGCCAAAAGTAATCAAACACTTGATGTAATCTTTAACAGTCTTTAATGGCAGTTCTTGCAAATGCAATGTAACAAACTTTTTTATTTTCCTTATAGTGCTGTTAGTGGTGTGTCTATAAAATCCAGCTGTGGAAATTTGGATGTTTTTAGTGGTAACAAGAACAGTCTATCTTTAATCCCTTATTTACCTTATATTGACATTATTCCTGATATGACCTGTTCAGATACATCATTAAAATACATTAAATATATCTTCGTTCTTGTGTATTTGGATGTTGAAATTGAAATGAAAATCACATTCAAGGAACTAGATAAAAAAACCCTGAGGTTGTTTGTCTGTTACTTGTTCTGTGCCTCACCTGCTCTTCATTCTCTCTTCAGGGCAGAGGGCCAGATGCAGTACACACCACTGGATCTGCTGATTCACATGTAAGTCCAAAATATTTTAAAACAAACAAACAAAAAACCAAAAGCAAAATTCCAGTGAAACCCACAAACTCAAAGTAGGCCTGTTTTTAAAGAAAACTCCTTGCTGCAGGCAGAGCCTGGTGCATTGGATATGTAACCTGTAGGTGTTTGCAAATGAACCATTGATTTTCATGTTTAAAAATATTCCTTGAAACTTTCAAAACAACCACCAGTGTAGGAAGCTGTGCTGCAGGGTATTGCATTCAGAATAGATCCTTGGACAGGAAGGAGCTGTAAGGACCTTCTGTAGGTTTGTCTCTAACACTGAGGGATAGCTGAAAATAAGAGATGATCAGTATAAGAGTCAGGATATCAAAGAGCCTTTTTGCATACCATTTGCTTCTCAAAGGTGAGTTAGTATGGCCCTAATTCCAGCCTTTATTTTGCTTTCTGATGGAATACACTTAGAGCAAGAGGTTAGAGAAATTCCCTGATCTCACTGGCCACCCCACCCCCTGCCCCCTGGGTAGAGAGACCTTTGCCTGGTTGTGGGGTTGGTATTTTGCAGGAAGACCTATCTATTTCTGAGCTAAAATGAAAACAGGCAGGAAGAGCCAAACAGAGAGTTAAAGCCAGGCAATTCATTCTGTGGTTTGGATTTTCTTCAAAATTTCAGTTTGGTTTTGTGTATGCAAAAGTCAATTACCAGCTGTTAAATTGCCTGTAAGATAGCATTATTCAAGTGGTGATAGCAGACACTTTTCCTAAAGAAGTAGGTTGTTTTATTGATTTGCTTTACTTGCTACAATTTGGAAAATTACCCTAAAATCTCTTTTGAATGTTTTGTGTTGTTGAAGGAACTGGGACTTCAGTACTTTGTGCCACTTCACAGTCAATGCAGTGTTCTGTGTAAGGAGTTTGCTGTCATACAGAGATTTGATTACTCAGCTGCAAGTTGTTTCTTTGCTTCTGTCATTTGCTTTACCCTTTTCTTGGTTTTTTTCCATTTTTTGAAGGAGGAAGGCCTTCAAGTTTTGTATAGTTCTATTGTTAGGAGTTCTGTGAAGCTATAAATGGGTAATAATAATGTTACAATTGCCTACTGGAATCTAACTAACAGGCATAAATCAGTTCAATCCTATTAACTTTACACTGCTCCAGCCACTTCGAAGGTCTTGATTTGTTTTTTATTCCTGAGACCCTTCCAAAACCGAGGAGATCTTTAGTGCCAGAACTCTTTTATCTCACAGCTGCTTCCCGTATGTCACTGGACCATACATTCATGTGACTGGTCTGCAGGTATCCTGTAACATTAATGGGAGAGATTATTTTCTGATGCCAGGATAAGCCTTGGGTAGGAGCGTGGTATTTGTTCTGTTGGCAGTGCTGTGCCATATGCCCACGTTTGCCAAGGTTGTATATTGTTTGTCAGACTGAAATATAAGCTGTTTCTCAGACAGCTGGAAAACTGGATTTTATTAAATTTAAAAAACACACAGATGCATTAAAAGCTTCTGATAAAACTGTCTCAGCAGCTCATGTTGACAAACACGGTGTCATAAACCAGATAACTTCACAAACAAGGCTGCATTCATTTGTAACTGATAGTTTTCCTTTCAGTGATGAAGCGGGGAACACTTCTCAAAGAAATGTGAGCTGTTTGGTAATGTGCTTGGCAGAGATCTAAGAGGTGTTTGTGATACTAAGCAAGGATTATAAACTGGAGATATCTCAGTTTGTTTTTCATTGTGCTTTTTTTAATGAAAAAAAATTTCGACTTGGAAGCTGATACTAGAAATAAAACTCTTTACAAAGAAAGTTGTTCCTCGAGGAAACTCTTTGCAGTTGGTGTCAGAAGTTTTTTCGTAATATGACAGTTGAGTTGTTCACCTGATTTGTCTTGATGTTTTATTGCGCTGTTTTTTTTTTTAAGACCTGTCATTGCAAAAAGGGTAATTTTAAGCATCACTGTGCCCTGTGTAAGAGCACCACAGATATTTTGAAGATGAGGCTGATAGCTTATGTTTTGCTCTTGTGAGCCTTTGTTCCTGTGCCAATTCTTTATGAATTGCTGTGTTAAACTTGGAATTTTCAGAGAAGTTTCTTATTGTGTCTCTGTTTTTACTTCCCATTGCCCATGTCTTTGGAACATGCTTTTCATCCTGCTGTCTTTCTTCTCTTGACACTGGCTGTTAACTCCCTGAGTAAAATCCTAAGAATTTTAATTCCATACTCCAGAAATTACTGTTAAACATAGTGCTCCTTCATCAGGGTTTTGGAAAAAAATTCAAAAGAATCTAGGAATTGAATGAGAGGTCTTTTGTTTTATTTACCTAGTAGCTGAAAACCTCTAGAGTGCATTTTCTTCTTCAAGCAAAGCTATTACATTTTACCTTGAAGTACAACTGAAATTTAGCATCCAGTTTGTTGTTCCATTACACCTGTTCAGCCTTGCACAAACATGGTTCTGGCAAAAATAGTCAGTAATGCTTTTAGAACTTTTCTTTTTTCATTGGCTTTTTGGTTTTGTTTTTCAGAAACTGCAATGATCAAAAGGGTACTGTCATGCAAAGCATGTGTTTCTGAAGGTTTATTAACTGCCTTGCATAGGGATAAGATCTCCAGGTTCTTACAGCAAGTGCCCTTCAGATTTCAGCTGTGTTTGAATGGGTATATCAGAAGCTTCCTTATTAAACCAAGGATGATTTGTTTAAGAAAACCCACATGGATTTAATTGGTTTTAGTTGTATTAGGTAATAACAACTTCAAGAGATAAGTACGGGAAGCCTTTTCTTTGTTTTATTTAAGTTACTGGTCCAGACCAAGGTCAACAGTATCATTATTTTAACTGTTTTGTAAACAGTTTAATGTCTGTTTTCTGACTCCTTTTGCAGCCTCTAATGGAAAGTAAACTTAAAGCATTCAGTATTGGCAAAATGAGTGCTGCCAAACGGACTCTGAGCAAGAAGGAGCAAGAAGAATTGAAAAAGAAGGTAATGGTGTACAGTGAAAATTTTACTTTGTGTGCAGAACTGAAATAAATTTGCTTTTAGGTTGCAACCAGCTTTACCTCCAAATACCTCTATTTTGTTAACTGTAGCTCTCAAAGAACAAGAGCGAATTGTATTTTACATGTTTAATTTGTTTCTGGTATCCGAGGCATTAAGATAGAGAGAGGCTTACTCTTTCCTTCTGTGTGAGAAATCAAGTTCTCTGGCTTCCTGAAATAGGAATTACAGTAATCTTTTGATTGTTATATTGCTCAAAAATCCAGACAACCATCACCTTGAATAATTCTCTGTTCTTCATTTGCTCTCTGTCGCTGAATTTCAGTAATTTGAAAGAGTACCTGTCATCTTTGAAATAGGTTCAGTACACATGCTTGTTATTCTGTAAAACATAATTTTGTCTAATGGCTTTATTTAGAGTTAATACAAATCTTAAAATTTGATACTGCATTTTAGATTACCCAGGAATGTCCAAATTTTAGAAATATGTAGCCGGTGGTTGGTAAGGTGAAAGTTTAGGAAATACTGGGCTTTGAACTTTACACACACAACTCATACTGTATTTCAGTGGCTTATCTCCTACCAGGTTGTTGGAAATACTGGCCTAAAGATCATGGCAGTGCTAAATTCAGTGTCTCAGCTTAAGTCACTGAAGTAACTTGTTCCCTGGGGAATGCAGAAGGGTGATCCTGTTGTTGATCTGCGGCCACGGGGGTTGATGGTGATGGGTAGGATGGAATGGGCACTGTTCTCTCGTGCTGAGGTCAGCAAAGCTCCAGGCTCATGATGCTGGTCTTTGATAAGAGCTTTTCTGTTTGGCATCTTTTGAATGTTAAATTGCTGTGTAAACTCTTGTGTGGGAACAGTCATATTGGAGGCCTTACTGGCTTTGTGTCTTCTGTGTCGTGTTCTTCCCACTTTTCTCAGAAATTTGAATTGCCTAAAATTGAACCTCCTTTGATGCCGTTTGTAGCTTGAATTCTAGAAAATAAAAAGGATTGTCACACAGCTAATTTAAGAGTAACTGTCTAGTGAAGGTTGTTCTGCAATGATAGTAAATAGATGAACATTTGCTGTGTAGGAGGATGAGAAGGCTGCTGCAGAAATTTATGAAGAGTTCCTGGCTGCCTTTGAAGGAAGTGATGGTGGTAAAGTGAAAACATTTGTAAGAGGAGGAATCGTTAATGCATCTAAAGGTATAACTAATCTTTTTTTGGGGGTGGTGGGTCATTTGGCTTTGAGTAGAGATGGAGATTGGCTTTGAATTGCATTTTAAAATTGGTATGTTACATCAGAAGCAGAAAAGAAAATGCTAAAATCTACTCTATGCTTTGACTCACTTAGGTGGGCAGTGGCGTGACTTGTCTTTTAAACTTAAGAGGAAAAAATACTTAGTTTTAAAATACCTAATCTTTGTTCTTTTTCTTCATATTAAAAGATGTTAAATTATGTAGAGTTCCTATTATCTCTTTTTTAAATAAAATTATATATTGAATTGAATGGCTGAAACTAAAGAACAGCGTTCTTTCTAATGATCAGTGTTGTGCAGCATTCGTTAGTAAAATTTGCTTTGAATTTGCCTTTAATTTCAGAGGAGCATGAAACAGATGAAAAACGGGGTAAAATCTATAAGCCTTCGTCACGATTTTCAGATCAAAAAAATCAGCCAAGTCAGCCATCTAACGAGAAGCCTCCATCCCTCCTCATGATCGAAACCAAAAAGCCTGTAAGTTTCTTGCTTGCATATTAACCCCACACTGAAATATTTAGAATTGCTTAGAAGAAGGGGCTGTGTGATCTTGCAGAGTAGCTTTATCTGCATTTATCACGTATTGAAAGAAGGTGGACGTTTTGCTGTGCCTAATCCCATGGCAGATAAGAAGGTGGTGGAATGCAGAGGCCCAGGAGCCCTGTGTCCAGCAGGATGCCCCTGGTGCTGCCCGGCCATGTGGCTACTCCATGTTTGTGCTGGGTTCCTGTTAACTGGGACAGACTTCTCAGGGGTGTGAATTTAGTGACTGTTGGAAAGTAACAGCATCTTCAGTCCTGACAATTTCTGAAGTTTCAGAAGCAGTTCTTGCTGCCATCTGGTTTTAGGTTTTTTTAACTTAAACCCCAAAAATAATTTGACCTTTGCATTAATCCAAGGTTTTCTTGATGAGGTTCTTTGATTTATTTTTTTTTTGGTGGTGAAATTTGAGAAGTCTCTTTAGAAGTCCCTCTTTGAGTTGTACAAATAAATTGTAGAACTTACACAGTTTTGAAGCTGAACACCTTGTTTTTATTTAATTTAGTTTGTCTTCTGCATGGTTTGATAGTTTTTTTTTCTTGTAAATGAAGATTTCATCATAAAAAGTAATGGAAATATTATGAAAAAACATGGTCTTCGAGTCAAGTGATAATTACATATGATTACTGTTACTGCTGTAGATGTGTAATGAATGTCTTGGATGTCTTAAAGTCTTTTGATAGAGCTTACTACAATTTTAAAGCTTAAGTGAAGCATGTACCATGGTGCGTGTTAGGGTGGGAAATGAGATGTAATGTGATAATTGTGGGCAGTTTCATCCCAACCTCCTTCCAGCTTTAAATAAATCTCAGTTTTAGACTAGTGGGGTAATACTGGATGGCAGTTTCGATTTTCATTGTATGTAAAGCTCTACAGTTACAGGGATGAATTGTAGCATTTTTTTATTATGCTGAGCTCTGTTCTGTCATATGCAAGTGTTTGTACTGTAAGAATATTACTGCTTTTCAAACTTGTCATAAATACTTATGAAGTAATGCAATCAGTTTACTCACTTGCCCTCACTTGTCCAATGGTGATTGAAGATAATGAGGTAAAAATGATTTTATTTATTTGGCAGACCCTCCCCAAAAACAAAAACAAACAAACAACTTTGCCTGGGGTGAGTAGGAAGTCCAGTTTTTCCAAAGATGTAGTGTGTAACACAATAAATATTTTGTATGTCTGCCTATTGGAAACGTTTTCATTTAAATTTGGTTATATGAAAGCAATGTTGTTGAAGATAAAATTTCACATGAGTTAGTTAAGGAACATATATTACTGTTAAAGAAAAGTAGTATTGCAGTATCCATATTCTTTGTCATTCAAGAGTTTTTTCTGAGGATCTTGAACCATTTAGAATAACTGTTTATTCAGATTGTATTTACATCCAAAAGGAAGCAAGAGAAGGAAATTCTTTTCAAATAGAATGTTTGTGGATAAAATAATGGAATATATATATATGTAAAATAATTTACATATATATGTACACACATCTATCAAATTAATTAGAGCATGACAGATTGCTAGGAGCCTAATTAGCATCTTAGCTTCCAAGTGGAACAAACTGACAAAATACTTCAGTTATTTTAAATTTGGATGTTGTAGAGAGTGTTTGATCACACATGCTGCATTCTAAGAATGAGAAGTAACAAAGTTTAGTTTAAACTATCCTTAATTTTATATTTTCTAGCTTTGTGTTTGATAGCACTCAGTCTGAATGTTTTCAAGTCTGTTTGGTTGGTGTTTTGTTTTGGTTTTTTTTTTTCTCCTGTAGTTTACTTCGTTTGAAAGCTGTGGGTAAAATATGCATGGAAATTATCTAAAGTTTTGTTATATACCTCTGCTTTTTAATTTTGTTCATTTTGTCTTCTGAAATGTTGTCTTATATATCTTTAATTTTAGCCGTTGAAGAAAGGAGAGAAGGAAAAGAAAAAGAGTAATTTGGAACTTTTTAAAGAAGAATTAAAGCAGTAAGTTTGACTAGTTTTTACTGTAAATAAAGAAGATTGAAGGTTTTTGCCTTGTTTTACAGACAGTATTTGGGATCATTCGTGCAGAGCTGTTTCCTGAAGGTTTTTATTTTGTTTTCCCCCCAGGTGCTTGTAAAATAACTTAATTAACACATAATTACTCCCATTGCTGATGGGCTTGGCCTTGGCCAGCTCTGGGTCCGCCTTGGAGCTGCCTGGGCTTGGCTTTGTCAGACACAGGGGAAGCTTCTGGCAGCTTCTGCCAGAGGTCACCCCTGTATCCCCCCAGTACCAAAACCTGCCCCCCAAACCCAGTACAAGGAGGGAGCAGAGACTGGGGGGGAATTTGAAATATCTGTCAGACTTGGGAAGAATAGGTTTTGTCAGTGTCTCTAAAGTATATCCAGAGGAATTCCAGTATGAGATTGAGCTTTTGTGGTAATGCAGAAATAAGAGTTGTAATTGAAGTCTAGAGATGCACTTCAACTTGTGTAACATTAAAACCAAACTGAATAATGCTTGAAAAAGCAGATTCTTCCCCTTTTGAATGTGTAATACAACAGAAAGAGTAGCACGTATATTGAGTGCAACTGAGTACCATGTATTTATCCTGATGTTAAAGATGGAAAACAAAATAATCTGCATGCATTAGAAAACAATAAGTGCAACATTTTAAATCCATACATGGCTTTTGTCAGTAATATCTGAGCTTCACTGCTACCTGTTCGTTGGTATCAGTGAGTTGAATGGACAACCTTGTATTCCTGGTGCACAGTATCTTCATATCAGAAGAACCAAATGGTTACTGTTTTGAGTACTGTCCTCAGAGGTATAAACTGAAACAAAATCCTGTATGTTCTGGAAATAGTCATTTGTGTGTGCCCGTGGATATGGCCTTAGAAAAGGGTAGCAGGAGAAATAGACACTAAGGAGTTGTGTGCATCTTGAAGAGTCATCTCAATGGGCACTGGATCTCTGGCAGTTGGATGTGGAATTGGAGTCACTTTTTCAGAGTGCAGTTCTTATTCTGGTCTTGCAAACTGCTTCTCAAACCAAGTCAATTCTGTTTGAGGATAAAATACCCTGACAGTATGAATGAGGAAACATGCAGCTGGAATCATTCCAGTTGATGAAACAGAAGTTCAAACATATTGGCAATTTGAAATTTTTAACAAGCCTGTCATTTAGTATTAAGAATTCTCATAATTCTAAAGTTGTTTAAATCAAAATTTTAGAAAAAAAATTTCAAAATGGTTTTGAGTTGTTACTTACATCCAACTTGTTTTGCAGAATACAAGAGGAGCGTGATGAAAGACACAAAACAAAAGGTAGATTGAGTCGTTTTGAACCACCCCAGTCTGATTCAGATGGGCAGCGTCGCTCAAGTAAGTAGATGTTATTTTTGGTGTTAGTTTGGTCTACAAAATTTGTGGACTAAATGGTACATATTTTTCTTCCTTTTATTCAGTGGATGCTCCTTCAAGAAGAAACAGATCGTCTGGTGGTAATATAGATTCTTTTCTTACCGAATTTAATGTTGTCATTTAAATGCATAGCAGGGATTATGACTTTTTTCTTTTTTTTTCTCTGTCATTTTAGTACTGGATGATTATGCACCAGGTTCACATGATGTTGGAGATCCAAGCACAACAAATTTATATCTTGGCAACATTAATCCACAGGTAAGTTTGGAGCCAAGAAATGCAGTGCTGGCATGTTTGGGTCTTGGTTAGTTTTTTTTTGTAGTATTCCTTGAAATAAATGCTCTATACATATTACTGCAGAAGTTAAGGTTTAGACTACCAATCATTAGCTCCGTTAAAATTATTTTTCCATGGATATCTCCAAGCAAGGTGGATCATATCTCAAAAATTTGAGTGTGCTCAGTTAAAAATGCAATATTTAAATTCTTATTTTTGCAGTAGATTGCATTGGGAAGGTATCAATGAAGTGCTGTGTTTCAAGAAACTGAAAAAATTAAAATTTCAGCAACTGGACAACAATATGAACAAATGTCATAAAGTAGCAAAATGCTAAATTTTTACCTTTTTTGGTGTAGATGAATGAAGAGATGTTATGTCAAGAATTTGGACGCTTTGGACCATTAGCGAGTGTTAAAATTATGTGGCCAAGAACAGATGAAGAAAGAGCAAGAGAAAGAAATTGTGGCTTTGTTGCCTTTATGAACAGGAGAGATGCTGAAAGAGCATTGAAGAATTTAAATGGTAAATGGATTTCTCAGTTTGGAATAATCTTTGTAGGAATATTGAGGAGGAACTGTAAGCTCATTTTCAGATTGTTCTATCAGACTAGTGATACATATTCTGTAACTCCAGTAGATCCCAGACTGGCAGCGACTTTAGTTTACACTGTCTTTTTTACTGGCAGGTGAGTGTTGTCAAACTAGAGTAACAGTGTATTGTAGTGTCCTGAACACACACTGGGGGAAGATTAATAAAACATTTCATGTCCTAGGCCTTCATTTGCACATGTTGTAGTCTGATAAATGTGATACAGTCATCGAACATGTAAGTGAAAGGTAAACCATGGCAGGCAAACCTAAATGCTGCACTTACATGGAGAAACCTTGAGTGATGCAGAACCAGTTTATAACGTGATGGGTTTGTTTTCCTTTCACTCTTTCAGGCAAGATGATCATGTCGTTTGAAATGAAGCTGGGCTGGGGCAAAGCTGTACCTATTCCACCACATCCAATATACATTCCGCCTTCCATGATGGAGCACACCCTCCCACCTCCTCCGTCAGGACTGCCTTTTAACGCCCAGCCCAGGGAGAGATTGAAGAATCCTAATGCTCCAATGTTACCACCACCAAAAAACAAGGAAGATTTTGAGAAGGTAACTTACAGTACCCTGGGCCATATCTCATTGTTAAATACTACATCTGTGACAGTATTGCAATGGCTTCATAGATTTGCATTGTTCAGCCTGACTCTGGCGGCCCTTAGTCTGCAAACTCACTGGCTCCCTGCTGTAGCCCAAGGGAACCTACTTAATTCCTGAAGCTCTGATTCATGTCTGTGTTAGGGGACAGTATATTGGCTCTTGAGTAATTTAGTGCTGCTTAAAATCTGGCTATCATTTTCCCCCTCCAGGCTCCCTGGATTTTTTTCTCCTACGTCCCCCCATTTTTTTGGCTGCCAAATTGCGGTATCTAAATTGTTCTATTTAGAGAAAATCCTACATTTTAATTTGAGTAGCATTAGTTTTGCACTAGAGGAGTTGATGTATGTTGTGTATAAGGTAATTAATCTGGACATTGAGTAAGTATTTTATGCTACTTATGGAGTCAGTTTTCAAACTTTTTTTCTGGAATATTAGCTGATAAAAGGGTAAGTATCTTGTAATCACAAACCAACTTGATTTACATTTGTAAGAATTTATTGATTCTTTGAATGACACTTAATTGTCAGGGCTGTTTTCCATAAGACTTGGGAATAAAGTAATACCAAAGTGATCCAAGTCAAATAGTTTAGAATTTTCTCATAAACTTAAGAACTCCTTTCTTAATTATATTCAGCATAGTTCCTATTCAGTGCCTCAATGTACATTCTGACAGGAATGTTCTGATACTTTGCAATTAGTGAACCTTTATGGTTCGCTGACACAACCTTTGCATTTTGTGTAATTGCTTAGTTATAACTTCAGAGCAGTGATTGCCTGCAAACTTGTGATAGATGTGTAGTATTTTCATTGCATATGTATATTTTTGCTTGTTACTTGTTAACAATACTCACATATTCTATGTTTATTATCTGATGTGACTTCATATACAGACTCTGTCGCAAGCCATAGTCAAAGTGGTTATCCCAACAGAAAGGTACATGTTTTTCTTTATTATTACTGATCTAAATATAGAAAATTTCCCCTTCGGAATTTTAAAGAAAAATGGTGATGTTGAGGAAAAGGTAATGGCTTGACTGAGCAATGGTTCTTTCATGACACCTGAAAGGAATGTGTGTGATTTACAGTCTTACTCATCTTAATAACTCTTCTTTAGTGAGGGTAGATTTAAGTAGTTATCTTTTGCATTTAATTTGAGCACTAGAGATAGTTGCAGGGTAATTTTGTGAGTGAACACTAGGGTGAAATAGCTTGTCTTACAGCCACTACATAAGTCCTGGCATAAACCTCTGAGGACTGGGATGCAGCTGTGGGGCTTTTTAATTATTTTTTTCTTTTTTTCACTTACATGTTTTATAACCAGTTCAATTAAAAATCACTTTTGATTTCTCCTATTTTTTTAAAATGTGCAGCAGTTAATAATTTTGGTCTCTTGAAAATGTAGTTTTGTATTATTGCAAGGAATTATTTTGGTCCCCAGCACTGCTCCTGCCTTCACACTAGTCTAGGAATACTCTTGCTCAGTTAAGCTAAAACCCTTTCCCAAACATAGGAACACAACACTGTTTTAAAAGTAAAGAAGCACAAAAGATTACCAAATTCTCTTTGACATTGGCCTTGGTGAGCAACACCAGCTGAACTGTCTGCGGCAGCGGGGGACCAGGAAAACATCATGGGATGGATTGGGAAAGTATACAGTTTTTGACCAGACATTGGTACGATCGGCTCCAATAAATGTGGTTTTATTATAACTGAAAACCTTTTTTTTTGTTGGCCAACTTAAGCTAAATGACATTTTAAAATAATGCACTTTAAACTGTCGGTTTTTTACTACACTGTTTTAATTGTCACAAAGTCCCTTTTTTCTTTTTTTTGCGTGTGTGGGTGGGGCAGAAAGATTCGTGAACTAGTTATAGTGCATTAACATACTTGTCAATAGATGCTCAAATGCACTAGTATTTTTGATGAAATTATAGGACAAGACAGTTTTTGTTGGATAGAGACTTGAATAATTAGTGCGACCAGGAGGAGTCTTGATTTGAGAAAAGTTGAGTATAGAACAAATACTTGTGAAACTGTGCAGTGCTCACAGAGTAATTAGCTTTCAGAGAAAAAGATGTGTCCATTTTATTTACTGTAGCATTTCAAAATATGATAAAGTATGATAAGAACTCATGTTAAATGAACTGTATTTGAAGATACTTTTAATTATTCTTTTCCTAATGACTTTCAGAGTTGCTAATGACAGCTGCTAAGGCTATTACACAGTGCATCACATCATGCAAAAATGTCAGCTGACTTCAGTGGGATCATGTGTTTATTCTCCTTTAGTTAAAAATTTTCAATACCATTTTTAACATTTTTTACTTCTTAGTATTTTAAGCATAAAACCTCGAGTATATACAATCAGAGGTTTTTCTGAGAAATTCACTTCCAAGTAGTCATGTCTTATACACAAATGCATTTAACAACCTCTTTCAGATATCGGATGTACTGAATCTGTTTTCATACATCTGAGGTCATCACAGAGCAGATGTTCTTGTTCAAGCATAAGCTGCTCTTACACAACTTTTTTTTACTGGATGAAAGACAAATTAGATGAAAACCAGTGACATCTTTCTGGAAGTGGAAGCCAGAAAAGATCACGTTGGACTTACCTAAAAATAAATGGATGGTGTAATAGCTCAGAGGCCTGAAAGCTAATTGTAGATTTGTTTCTTACTGATGTTTTCAAATACAGTTCATATAACACTAAACTTTGAGAACACTGCTTTAAATAAAATGGCTACAGAATCATTGAGACTTTGTCCTCTTTACAATGTTTCTGGGATTATAAAAAGCGGAGAGGAAAATCAACTGATAGCTGTTTGATTTTTTTTTTTTTTTTGGTGTGTAATATTTGAGGTAAAAGTAGATTCAGTGCTAGATAGTCTAAAACAACATTTACTAAGTTTGCAGATGGTAGGGACAAGTTTCTATTACAACATTTCTAAGTTGAATTTTTTTTGATCTAGTGCATTATATCTGTAGCAGAACTTGGAATGCTCATGGTAGAAAATAGTCACATTACTAAGAAATGATAGAAAATTCTTCAGCTTTTCAGTATAGCAGTTATTGAACTTCAATAATTAAAAAAGTACTAAAAGGAAATCTAAAGAAATGTAAAGAACCAATATCCATTTGTGGTATCTAAGAAAATAAATTAAAAAATGTAAAAATCCGTATTTTTTTTTTTTGTTTGCATCACATTCAAAGGACACGAGCTATGAAGCTTTTGATATTTGTAGGTAACCTATTTTGAAAATTCAGGACCCTATTTCCGAAAAACCCCAAAGGAGTGGAAACTGGTTATCATTATTTTTGATAAAGCTTATATGAGTGTCTGCTGTTAGCATGCTTAGAAGGGACTCTTCATTTTTAGATGGGGCTTGAAAAATGTGCACTTCACATCCCCTCCTTGCCTGTCTCAGGATGTAGTGCTGAATGAAATGATGCAGTTTTTTATTTTTTTTAATTGTGATTTGATTCACTTGGTTGTACGAGGGAGGAAACATGGGATGGTATGACACGAAATGATAGACAGTTTTGGTCTATGCTAATAATTGTCTTGACCAAAAGGAAATTGTCTAAATTTTATAAAACCATTGCCTTGCTTGGCATCAAGAAGGCTATTTGCTTTTGCTTTCATACTTGAGTAGTTTGAAAGCTGAATGCAGTTTCTATTGAATATTCAAAAGTATGTGTTTTATTTTGAGCATAATGTTCAGCCACTTGTTCCCCTGTAGAACTTTAGCTGACACTTCAATCTTATTTCTAGACAATGTAGATGAGGGCTTAGTTTTTGATAGTTAATTTTACTTTGGTGTTCAGTTGCCCATTTTTGTGTGTATCAGGCTTCTGCTAAGCAAGAGATGGTTGTAGGCTGTGGAAATTCAGGAAAGAGGTCTCCTCTTAAATTCTTACTCCACCAGTGCTAGGTATGTTTGAATTCTTAGAATGCCCGTGTCTGTGATGCAAAGCTATAATATGTTCCATGTTACCTTATCTTTTATACAGATTTCCTAACAATACAGCAAAATAATCTCCTGCAGAGTTGTAGTATCTTAGGTGGAGTGTAGTTTTATATAGTGTTAGGTCTGAATCAATTTTTCTTTAACTGTGTTGTTGTTGTAGGAATTTGCTCGCTTTGATCCATCGAATGATAGAGTTTGTGGTTCGGGAAGGGCCCATGTTCGAAGCCATGATCATGAACCGAGAAATCAACAACCCCATGTTCAGGTGCTCATTACATTGCTTCATTTGAAATAGCACTAACTGTTTTCACTGTTGTTAGTATTTGGCATTTTTGAAATACTAATAAGAGTTGCTTTTGCTGTGTCTATCTTTGTGAGCAGATTTAAGCTGTACAAATGGTAATGCTGTCCATTTATAAAGGAGAATCCGTTTTTATTCCAGTTGTTACTAGTGTGTACGTATAAATAAATAAAATACTATACACACAACATAAAATACATTTCTGTATATATAAAATAAGTGACATTTAACACATACTTTTCTCAGGGAAAAGTCAGTGGAAGCAGTAGCGTACATTTTAGAAAAAGAAAAAATCTCCCCCCAAAACAGCCAGTCTTAACTCCATGTGAAGTCTGCTCTTCCTGGAGCCTGATTTCTAACCTTTAGCAAGAGCTGGAAGTAATTTTTCTTTGATGCAAATGCAAATAGGATTAAACTTTAGCTGACATAGGGAAGTTGTGGGAATTTCCAGCTCTTGTCATTAATGGAATAAAAAAGGATCAATTTCCAACTTTCTTGTGAAATGCGGTCTCTGAAAAATGTTTCCAGGGAAATGCTAAATGTCCTTTTAGCAATGCTTTATTTGCAAAAAACTTGAAGTGCTTCACTATGATTGTTATATATAAAATGAGAAAATATGCAGGTCAAAATATCCTGGCCGTTAAAAATGGGCTGCTTGCTCCCCATATCCCCATCAGATGTTGCCAGTGTTCTGACAGGCAACTTAACTGGTGGAAAGCTTCAAGTTACTTAGTATTTGATCTGAGTCACCAAACTGTGTAACTACAAGCTCCTGCACCGCTTGTGCTGAGGTTGCAGTTGCTCTTGTAGTGACTCCTGGCACTGATGATTCCCCTGCTTTGCTGAGAGGTTGCACAGTTGTTCTTGCTGACCCTGTTCTGCTTTTAACTTTTGAGAAATGCTGTGCTTTTGTGGAGCTGTGCTCTCTCTCTACTTTGCAGACTGTGTGTGTGTGTGTGTGGCAGTTGCACATGCTCTGCCCAGCTGTGCTGTGGGTGCACGTGGTTTTAGCTGTCTGGTGTTCACCTGGGGGCTAAGATGGGCATCTGAACAGGGTTTGGTTATTTGTTTTTATTGCTTCCTTTGAATTTGCTTCCATTCAATGATTTGTAATACGTTTTATCTCTCTTCTTTACCGTTTGGTTTAGGTTTTTATTTGAAAACCAGACTCCAGCCCATGTGTATTATAGGTGGAAGCTTTATTCAATTCTTCAGGCAAGTAGAATTTTAGTGACAATTCATAACTTCAAGCATAGTGAATTAGAAGAACACAAAAATAAAAATTGGGGGTTTTTTGTAGGGAGATGCTCCAACCAAGTGGAGGACAGAAGATTTCCGTATGTTCAAAAACGGGTCGTTTTGGAGGCCACCCCCATTGAATCCATACTTGCACGGGATGTCTGAAGAGCAAGAAACGGAAGCGTTTGTGGAGGAACCGAACAAGAAGGGTGCACTTAAGGAAGAGTATGTACCACCATCCATTTACAGTGATGTTTTACTTGCTAGTCTGCTTGTTTTTCCTCTTGTGGTTTTTGTGTATTTTTGTATGGGTTTTTTTAATATTTTGTATATTTTTGTATATTTTTTAATATATCATCCCTAAAATGTTGTCATACTTGTCATAGTGTTATTTATTTGTCTAAGTGTCTCTTAAACTCAGTGCTTTTCAGTTAGTC
This sequence comes from Chiroxiphia lanceolata, assembly GCF_009829145.1. Lineage (NCBI taxonomy): Eukaryota > Metazoa > Chordata > Aves > Passeriformes > Pipridae > Chiroxiphia > Chiroxiphia lanceolata. The sequence continues at coordinate 15,186,857 of NC_045646.1, read as the reverse complement.
TGTTTTGATCATACTTGTTGCTAAATATGTTCTGGATTTGGTTAGGTTTGTCATCATTGAACAACAAGTCCTTTCATTCCAGTTCTTACTAACCCTTAATTTGAAAGGGATTGGGAAGATGAGAGCTTTTCCTCACTTTCTGTTGCTGTCTGTAGGTGAGGATATACAGCACCTTTCCCAACACTTCATGAGCTAAACAGTTATTATAATCTTAAACTTATTGATGCTGTTGATCAGGAATTAAAATTGGGAACAGTTGTTAATAAGCAGGAAGAACCAGATCACCAGAGTTCTTTGCTGTGAATTGTCAGTGTGCTGGGTGTGGCTGTACTAGTGGAAATAGAGACCTGGTTTTCTTAATTGTGCTGCTGTTGTTCCAACTGTTATTAGCATATGGATTTTTTTTCTTGTTTTATTCTTCTCAGCATAGTTACTATACCAGTCATAGTTTTGAAGGTTTTAATTCACAATTTATTTCTTATACTTTCTTTTGGAAAGTCTCAAAAAGATACTTTTTTGAGAATGTTCTCTAAATATGAAGGTCAGGGAAAATGTGATGTAATTGTTTTTTACTGGCTTTCTGAATGTAGTGTTTCTTACTCTGTAGCAGAAATTGCTTTAATGCTTTAGATTTATCCAGTTTGGTTTAGGCTTAAACTAAATCCAAAAAGATAATTACCTTATTAGAGAAACTGATGTGTTGCATTAGGTATTTCTCAGTTATTTTTCCTTGATTTCTCTATGTAGTCAAGACTTGAGTGGGAATTTTTTGCGCTTTATGTAACGTTGATGCATAAATTCATGAGCCACTGAAAGAACTGAGGTAATGGAATATAAAAACATTTAAAATTGCTTTTCTTCTAAAGATGGAAAATTAAAAAAACGTCATTAAATGAAAATTCCCAAAAGTATCTTTAACTTTATATTGAAAGTGTTAAAATTCCTACTATTTCAGACAGAGGGACAAACTAGAGGAAATTCTGCGGGGATTAACACCTCGGAAGAATGATATTGGTGATGCAATGGTTTTCTGTCTAAATAATGCGGAAGCTGCTGAAGAAATTGTTGACTGCATCACAGAATCACTGTCCATTCTCAAGACTCCTCTTCCTAAGAAGGTGTGTAGATTTTCTACGTTCTTGTTTTTTGGGGGGAAGAGCTCACTTAGCAGCATGAGCATATAATTTGTAAGCATTATTTCATGAGTTTCAGATAATGTTGAGGTTTGGTACTAAAACGTGGGCTTGGATTTAAATATGCTTTTTTCCTGGAATTTTGTTACGTATTTTAATTTTTCTGCACTTCCTTGTAAACAACGTTCTGCCTTACTGTGAAGTTGAAAACAGCATAATAATCTGTTCAAACAAGGCAGTTAAAATTAGAATGTTGTGATTTCTCCTTTGTAATACTGTGTTAATATGTTAGTACCCTCAAGCATAACAGGGGGCTAATTTCCTCTTAGCATGTGTGTTAATAATATAGCTGTGCTACACTTAGTTCTAATTAGGTACTTCTAGACAGTTAAAGCTGTCTTGTATCCTTTCTGGAAACATGCACATGTTCTCAGGATAATTTAAACTGGAGTTAATTTGAAGGTTCTTTATTGCAGATTGCAAGATTGTATCTGGTGTCGGATGTGTTATACAACTCTTCAGCTAAAGTTGCCAATGCTTCCTACTATAGAAAATTGTAAGTATAATATTTTAGGCGATTGGCAATTAAAAAAAAGTTCTTATATTCATCTCTGTATGTACATCTCTGGATAAACATGGTTGTAGAGAAATTCACACTTTTCTATGATGCTGCTATTACAGACTGATATTGTTTATATCTGTTTGCGTGAAAATGTATAAGATGTAGCATGTTGGTAATGCAAAAAGTGTATATGCCCTATGTAAGGGAGCACTTGCATGGAACTCCATAAAGGTGAGAATAATGCATGTGCCTCTTTACAGAAAGAAACTGTAGCTAATATTGAAGATGTGGTATAGCAAAGACTTCATGCAAAGAAGTAAAATTTTGAAACAGATTTATTTTTATTAAAGTGTAGGGGTTTCAACTCCCCATGAACTTTGCAGAAGGTATGAGGGGATTATGTACTTTATTTCTAAGGTGCTGAGCAGAATTTAGGAAAAATGTCCGAGGGACAGTATCTTTGTCTTACTAGATGTTTGTGTCTACTCCTGGAGTCTCTCAGATGCTATGGCAGCATGATGGGAAATATTCAGCATGTTATGGAACTCCAGAGATTGCAGTTGATGTTTCCTGTTGCAATGTGTCTGTGCTGTGCTGGTTTATTTTTTGCACATTGAGAGAAGCTCAAGAGAAGTTAGGCAGCTGTTGCTCACTGTGCTTTCACTGAGAACCTCACTGAGTAAACTAGAATAGAAACATAACTAAGATTTAAAAAAAAATAAAATACAAATTGCATTTTGAGACAATTCTTTCATTGTATTTAAGGTTGTAAAACTCCTTTTATTGTCCTCCAGTCTTTCCAGGGTGTATAAAGAGACTGCAGCAGATGTGAAGATCTCCCTTCACAGTTCTGTTGTTGTCCAAGGTGATTTGATATATAGTAATCATATTTGCTTTATAGTTCAGTTCATGGCTACAGTAGGGATCAGAACCTTGTGCTTTTGAGTCCTGTGTCCCAGGTATTTTCATGAATTATGTATGTCCAGAAAACATATATTACAAAGTTTAACTAAAGAAATGTATATGTTTAATTCTAGTTTTGAAACAAAATTATGTCAGATATTCTCTGATCTCAATGCTACTTACCGTACAATACAAGGCCATTTACAGTCTGAAAATTTCAAGGTATGTATTTCATTGTTATTTACATGACATAGAAGTCATATAAATAGATGTTCCTGCACAAGCGATTGCATACTATGATAAGTGGCTTAGACATCAAGGTTCCTAATTAGGCTTTAAAAAAAAAGAGTTTTCTCTTTTGCAAGGATAGCCTTGAAATTAAGGAAGAAAATTAACATCTTCCACCTGAAGTGTACAGGTAGATGTACAGTTGTGGAGTTGAGAGGATATCTATCTAATACTTAAATTACAGACAGGGCCTTCTAGCTTTCTTATTATTTTTGGACCATCTCTATTTCAATTTCAAAAATAAACTTGGGTGCTCAGTGTGGAAAGAAACTCCTGGACAGAACAGCATAAAGTTACTTTTAAACGTTTTTGTGATAGGCTTTATTTTTAGATTTCTGATAACCAGTCTGACCATGGGTAGTTGAGAATGATTTTTGAGATAAAGTGCTCTGCTTCTCACGGTTCTCATGCTTGGCCGACCTTTCATTCTCCTGTTTCCAAGATGCCTCTCCACTTCTTTATTCTTCTTTGTTTTTCAATCAGAAGCTTTAAATACAAAGCTGACAGGGTAGTTAGTTTTTTCTGTATTAAGGTCTTTATCCTGGTTGTCCTGCTTTCTTTGCTCTCAGTTGCTCTAGATTGAGAATCAATTTCTTAACTGCTATTTTAAAACTATTTGTTAAATTATAAGAGAGGCAGTAGATAACTTTTTTATATGTGCATCTTCAGTTACATTTAATGTTTCAAACTTGAACTGAAACCTGTCATTTCAAATATGCTTCACTTCTACAACAGAATGATTTGGGTTGGAAGGGACCTTAAAGATCTTCTCATTCCCACACCTTGCCATGGGCAGGGACACCTTTCACTAGAGCAGGTTGCTCAGAGCCCCATCCAGCCTGGCCTTGAACACTTTCAGGGATGGGACAGCCACAGCTTCTCTGGACAACCTGTTCCAGTGTCTCACCACCTTCACCTGAAGAATTTCTTGCTAATATCTGATCTAAACCTTTCAGTTTAAAGCCATTACCCCTTGTCCTGTCACCATATGCCCTCATAAGAAGTCCCCTTCCAGCTTTCTTGTAGACCCTTTAGGTGCTGAAGGGGCAGTAAGGTCTCCCCAGAACATTCTCTTCTCCAACATTCAGTAATATGTATAAGCCAATGCTAATTTTAGTTATTTTATTTTATGAAGAGAAAGATTTTTATTTTTAAAGAGAAAGTTTTCTCTTACTTTTGGTAGAGACAACTGCTTTGAACATTGAGGCAGAATGAAACTTACTGTCAGGAGAGAACTGTGAACAGCTGAAATGGGTAATGTAACAGGAATTTAAAGGGAAAATGAAATCCAAGTGAGATTTTATAAAAAGTAGTTCCTATATATGTATTTTTGTAAAATTACTAGTCTTGCCCAGCATGGTATCACTGTAATATACTTTAATGTGGAACTACTTAGGAGCAGCTCTGCAATAGTAGGTCTCTGTGGTCTATTTCCCATCACTTAAAATTTCTTAATACAAATTTATTAACTTTTTTTTTCCCCCCTTGCTTCTAGCAACGGGTAATGACATGCTTCCGAGCATGGGAGGACTGGGCAATCTATCCAGAGCCATTTCTGATCAAACTACAGAATATTTTCTTGGGGCTTGTAAACATCATGGAAGATAAAGAAACAGAGGTGAGTGAGCTCAGTGGTGATACTTGGGGGTGACAGGAAAAAAATATGTAAATATAAAGCAGGGCTGGCAAGGGTTATTTTACTGTCTCTTTTAGGGTGAGTAAACCTTTCCTTCCTCCAAGTCCTTGCCCTTGAATACAGGTGTAACATATTTTCAAATGCAAATATTGTTTAATCTGTTTATGAATTTCCTGCTGTGGTGTAGCTGTATTGTGAAACCATTTCAGAGCAAAGACTAGTGCAGAATGACAGGTATTTCCTTTGTATTGGAAATACTCTGTAATATCTGAATTTTGAGTGGAATTTCAGGCATTGTAACTGTGTGGAAACATGCCTTTCAGAACAGCAGGAGGGGCACCCACAGTATAACTGGAAGGGTAACTTATTTCTCTTAGCAGAGGAGCAGGGTTAACGTGTGTATACAAAGGACAGTGCCTGTGCCTGATAAGTTTGAATTTGTAGCTGTGTTCATAATTTATGTGTATTCCTGCTGAAGAGTTGATTTCTGTCAGTTGTTCATTTTACTGATCTTGAGGAATCCTTCATATCTAGTAAGTATAATTTGTCTAATTGGCTCATTTTGAGCTAAACATCTTTTCTTTTGAATATAGGTATTGCAAAGCTTCCAGTACATTGTGGACAAATTCCAAGTTCCTGCCTATAATTTTTAAAAGAGGATATTGTTGTATTATTTCCTCTACAATAAACTTGTTAGCAAAAATTGTTAAAGTTGAGGGTTTTGAGGTTTTGGTATTTTTAAAAGGAATGATTTGATAATTGGAGAACTAAAGAAAAGCAGTGTAGATTTGCACTTCAAATAATTAATTATTGTTTGCTTTCAGGAAGTACCAGATGACCTTGATGGTGCTCCCATTGAGGAAGAACTTGATGGTGCTCCACTAGAAGATGTGGATGGAATTCCTATTGATGCTGCTCCTATTGATGATCTGGATGGAGTCCCAATTAAATCGCTGGATGATGATCTTGATGGAGTTCCTTGTACGAAATGTTTCAACTTTACTTTCAATTTGAATCTTCAGTCTTTGATCTTTTTTTTCTGAGTAGTTTTTACAAATGCAGCCAAGAATTGATGTGGCATGTAGCTTTGTGAGATGTTGAATTGATTAACTTCAGTTTGCCCTCCTGCTTTAAGTTCATAACTGCTTAACGAGAATACACATCAGGTTCCAAAACCTCGTTTCTTTGCAACTAATAAGATGGTGTCTGTTTCAATATTTGATTCTGATTGTATCTTAGTGTTTTTTGGTTTCAGCTTTTCATGAGCTTTGGAAATTATTTTTCTGTGTCTTTCTCCAACAGTGGATACAACTGAAGACTCAAAAAAGAATGAGCCTATATTTAAAGTTGCCCCTTCAAAGTGGGAAGCAGTGGATGAATCAGAACTGGAAGCTCAAGGTTAGTTTTGATTACTTTTCTAAGTAAACTGAAAGCATAATGTCACCTATGTAATGATTATTTTCAGCTTTTCTGTGCTAACACAGTAAAATTTTTAGCTGTAACTTGTTCATGGAAGCTTTAACCAAAAAAGGGAGATACTGTTTTCTATTTTGGTTGTTCTACTTCAATAACCTACCTATCTTTAGAAATAATTTCCAGTTCATTAAGAATAAATATTGAAAGCAAAAAAAATCTTGGTATGTGATTGGCAGTCTTTTCACATCTTGGTTTGGAAGATAATATTTTACAAGCTGACAAATACTTGTCTGCTTTTAAAGGATTTACCAAAACATGATATACATTGTAAGTGAATAACTCTGTGAATAGTAAATATTCTGCTACTGGGCTGGTTTGAGTATTTCTGTGAAATAGAAAGTCTGTATTAAGTACATTAAATAAATTTTACCACATTGTAGTTCTTATTATGTCTACAAATACTAATTTTCTGATTAATTGGTGGGGTTTTTTGTTGTTAAAATTATCTTACTGTCTCTTCTAGCTGTTACTACTTCGAAGTGGGAGCTTTTTGACCAACATGAAGAATCTGAGGAGGAGGAAATTCAAAAGTAAATACTTCTTCATTCTGATGAAAACATACTCATTTTATGAATTGAGTGTCTTTGGAACTCTCTGTAAGATAGATATGTATCGCAAGAGTAACAAACATGAAATTTTGAAAGTAGGAAAATAAGATGGAGAAAGATCAGGGTTTTAGTGCAGCATGCTTTCAGCCCCCGTAATTTTTATCTCACATGATAATTTACACCTTTTGGTAGAGTTGTTAACCGTAATCTTTAAATTGATGCTGATTTGATAATTTAATATCAAATGGCAAGAGCTAAGGCAATAGTGTGGAAATCTTGTTATTAGGTGTATAGGAATGTATCTAAGCGTCTGCCTTTTGCTTTTGAGACAAACGCAGGGAATAATATTCTGAGGTATGTGTATGCTGGATGCTGGTAGGATCCTGCCAACAGAAGTTGGTTTTGAGTAGTCTTTTACTTTGCTCTTCAGGCAACTGAGAGCATCTGTTAGTGCTGTAAAAACCTGCCTGCATTGTGTGTACTCCTGCAGCACTCTAGTGGCCAGTCTGGGAATACCATTTTGGGTATCTGCCATGTCCCAGGTTTATCTCCCAAAAGCAAAAGTGTTGCAGTTTTTTTTTTCTTTTATTAAACTTACTATACCTGAAGAGCACAATTACAGCACTTTGAGAGATTTTGTGGAGGCAGTGGGTTTGTTTTGTAGCTGAGGTAGGTATGTATTTGATGACCATGAATTTCCTGAATTCTGCATGCTGAGAGCAGTGTACGTTGTAAAAACTAACAATTTAATTAAAATACTAAATCTCACAGATGGAGACTGATTTGTAGCTGCAGACTTTTTACATAACTTAATCTTACTTAAGAGATTTCAAAACTAGTAACTAATCATAGAAACTACATAGGAGAAATAGTAAATTTTATATATACTTAGTTATCTGTTACATCTCAATTCTGTATGTTTCCTGTAAAGTCAAGAAGAAGAAAGTGAAGATGAGGAAGACACTCAGAGTTCTAAGTCAGAAGAGCAACACATGTATTCCAATCCTATTAAAGAAGAAATGCCTGAATCCAAGTCATCGGTCAAGTACTCGGAAATGAGTGAGGAGAAGCGTGCCAAACTCCGAGAGATAGAGGTGAGCAGGTGGTGTTCTGTGCCACCCTTCTGGACCTTTCCAATCCTTACCCCACCCTGAGTTCTCTACATATGATAGGGGGTTATTTTAACTGAAATAATTATAGTCTGTTATATGTGGTTCTTTTTTTAAGTCCAGTGTATTTTTGTACAGGTATATTCATTCACAGCCTTGCCTTGCCTGGTTTTGACTTTCAGAATAACACGGGAAAAAATTGAAAAATTGAGTCAGGGGATATTGCATGTTGAGAATTACTGTTCCTTTTCAGTGTCCTGTTTCAGTACCACCGGTAGCCTTAGATTGCTTGGTCCCTGCACACTTTCCTCCTCTCTTGGCAAATGGGAGTGACTTTTGGATGTGGCCTTAGTCCTATACCTTTCTCGTTCTTTCTGTTTCTTGCCTCCAGGTGTCTGTATTTTATTGCATTTAAAAGTGTTTCTTTTCACTGTGTCAGCCATCAAAGAAGTAGATGCAATTAACCTAGGTAGTCCTGGAAATGTGGTACTTCAATTGAAGACCTACATGCTGTTTGTAGGGCTCCCTGGCTCTTCTCTCTTTCCCCAAGCATAGGTGTCAGTGTAGCACAGGTTATGGCTTCGTGCTGGTTTCTGAGCTCGTGTTTTACCGAGAATGGAACTAGAACTGGAATTTAGCACAACCCTTGTCTAGCAGTGAAGCCCTTCTGACCCACTGTGCCACACAAAAAACAAAACCAGTTTAAAACCGTATGTGGCTTTCCAACTTGTACTCTCTATTCAGTGTAGCCTGGGTTTTAATACTGAAATTCTTGTACCTTCTGCTCAGTGCATTTAAATGATATTAAGAAGCTGCTAAACTACTGATCGCAGTTGTAGCATCTCCAAGTGGCAGGTTATAACTTGGGTAATGTTTTGAAGGTGGAATTGTGGCTGCCTACCTGTTTATGCTATAACATGGTAGTTAGTTGAAATCAGACATTAGGAAAACCTTGTAATATTATATTAAGATACTCAGGCAGTAATATTTTAAAATGTCACAACTGTTGTTTCTCTCAAATATGTCTCTGTTTAATAATTCAGATTTTGGAATTAATAGACTATAACTAAGCACTTAGAAATCTCTTGCTTTGCATAGCAGTTTGAAAGTTTGTGATCTGTAGCCATACTAAGTTGGTAAAGTCTGCATTTGAGAAAAGCTGAATGGGATTTATGTCTGACCTGACTCATGGTGGCAGTATTTTTGTAGAAAATACATGTTAGACTAATGAAAGTACAAGTGAAACTAATTTTCACATTGCTGTAATATTGATTGTAGCAGTTATGGAAAGGGCTCCTCTCAGATTGTGTATCTGTTTTAGAGATGTTATCCTGGCACTTGTGGAGGCAGTTTAGGAAGTGATTTGCTCTAACCATTGGCAGTTTTACACTGCTTGAGTGATTTAAGTTCTTTCCTCAATGAATCCTGTCAGGAACAGTTTTAGGTGGCAAATATTTGAGGTTTTCAAGCACAGGTTTGCATTTAATTTTTTTTGGTAAGTAAATTACTATCTTGGTGTCAGACTTTCAGAATTACCAGGAAAGTAGAGTAGAGCAATTTTTTTTTCATTTTCAGAACATTTCAGACACTATGTAGGAGTACTTAAAATTTCCCCTCAAGTTTGTCATTGGCAGGAAAGTACTCCTTGTACTACTTTAAAGCATTCACACTCAAAGTTTCTTCTTAGTATGTACCCAATCCCTGCCAAAACCCACATCCATTATTAAGTTTGAGGGAAGGAACTGAGGAAAAAACAGCCAATTACCAGCTTTAACAGTTATGCCATCTAATAAAAACTGTAAAAAATGTGTACAATATTTGGCAAAAAAATTGGCAGTCTGATTCTCTAACAATCTACACAGTGACTACCAGGGAAGCTGAAACAGATTTTTTTCATGCAGTTTTTGGAAATTCATGGATACAAACAAGAATTCTTTCTCTTGGCACAGTCAGTAAATTAAGCTTGTCAGCCGGGAGGGGAAAGTACAGTAAGAAACAAACTTTGGCCACAGCAATCAGAGGAGGCAACTTAGTAACCTTTTGTTTGCCTTCCCTGCTGCCCCTCTTAATCCTTCTGAAGTGTGAATTCTTTCCAGAACTTAGCAAGAGCAGAGGCTTTCCTATAACACCAAAGAACAGTGATTTCTCACCTGTTTTTTTAAGCGTGGAAAGATTGGCACTTTACAGCATTTACAACTCAAATTTCAGAATGGTCTTTACAGTGCTGTATAGCTGTGTGTCTTTCTTCCCCCATCCTGTGACATATAAAAGAAAGGTGTATTCCTCTTTGTAAAGAGACCTCAGTGCTGTGACGGGGTAGAAAAATGGGAATTTTGTTGCTTAAATTGGTCATTTTGTTTCCTCAGAGTGGTCAGAAACACAGACAAAATAAAGCAGCATTGTCCTCCTTGGACCTTTCTCTAAGGTAACTTTACTTCTGTCTCTGCCTTGCTGCACAGGATTTTATAATCCTGCTGCAAACAGAAAACACAGCACAGGGTTCATCTGCAGCAGGAGGCAGGCTCTTCACAAATCCAGACATATCCATGCTTCCAGAAGGGTCAAGCAGAGTTTTAGTCCTCTTCAGTAGCTGCCTTTACTCACCTTTGTGCTGGCCACCTGAGACCTCAAAGTAGCATTTGACTGAGGTATAAAACTAATGGTCTTGAGTCATCCTGTTCATCCTTTCTACTGGGAACCACTGAGCTCCAGGTGCTGCAGGGAGGATCCTGTTACACCATCCTGTGTCTGTGCTCTGTCAGTGCCCCCTGCCCAGTGCACAAACTGAGATGTTCCACACCAAACACTCCCTGCCCCAAATGTGTCATGGTATTTGAGGTCCAATTTATTTTTCTACCAAGAGCCAAAGTGGATGTCACAAGGGAAAGGTGGCTGCCTTTGTCAAGAAACTGAAGCTCCATACAGTTTCCATTATTTCTTTCTCAGGATTATGGTGCTTAGTGTGAAGAATACTCAACTTTTGTGTATTTGTTTATCAGATCATAAGAGCTGTGTGAGGCTTGTAAGCATCACTAGAAACAATATAACCCTTTGGTCTGTGGAGGTTTCTGTACCTGGTTCATTTGAGGCTACTGCAAAATGACAAAAAGATACCCTATTAAATATCTTACTGATTTAATAATAACAGATGACACAAATTGCCTCTTGCTTAACTGATAGTTTTGCTATTTATAGCAGTTGTTCTTAGAAGATGATGACTATTCAGAAGATTTTGATCTATTTTAAATCTTTGAATGTATTTCTGTTTTACACAAAGCCAGGAATTGCTTGGTTCCAAGACACTTGGCAACCTGTGAGTGTGACTGAGCATGCCAGAGGGCTGTTATGGCAGAGGAGGTATTTCACATGTGTACATCAGTATATCTGTCATCTGTTGTTGATAATACTGTAGCTGCAGAAATTCCACTGTTTGTAGACTTGCTGGAAAAATCAAGCTTTCAAAGGAATATTTTTCTCTGCTCCTGCAAAGTCTAGGACTTGTGACAGCCATTGCTGGGGCAAGGCTGTTCTAAGGAAAATCAATACACTTTGATCTGCTTGGATGTCTGTCTTGTCTGTAATTAGTGTACATTTGAGTGCAACTTCTTATCAAGTAGAAATTCCTATCTTTCATCAAGTATCTGATGATTAACTTCCTAGTTCATGCTAATATGCAGTATGCAGCTAATTGACCTTGAACTTGTTATTTTGAACCTGGCCCTGTCAGCTCTGAGGCTGTGTAACTGTGGAGTGACCTCTTGTGGGAAAAGACCCTGTGTATGGGCTCAGACAGTATCAGCAGCAGATTAGAAAACCAAGAACAGTTTTTGAAAGCATATTAGTTTTAAGTAAGGAAACATCACACCTGTTGCTGTGAAAGTACACAAAGCAGAGCTTCAGTTTGCAGCAGTCTGTGGTTTCCCTGGGCCGTGGCAGCAAGGTGTCACCCTTTCCTTTAGCTTACTTGCTTCCTGGGTGGGCTGTAATCAAGGCCTCACCTTCCAGGAATGCCTGAACCTTTTAAACTCTCCTCAAATGAGTTTGAGGAGAGAGGGGAGAAGTTTCAAGATGAGAACCGACAGAGAAGGGTCACGTTGTGGAGCTGTTTATCTGGAGCTTATGAGGGACCTCCTCCTGTTAGTGGGAAATGCGATCCCTGCATGGGAGTATTTGGTAGCGGTTGCTCACAGGAACTTCAGGATATCTGACACTTCTGCATTGCAGTCTCTGAAGACTGTAAACTGCTGTGGGAGGCTGCTCTGTCTAAGGAAACTGAAAAGTTTTGGCACAGAGTTTTGAAAAATTTTCCCCTTCCGTTTTATCCTGCTGAGTTTGGAGAGAGTCCAGATAAAAGTCAATGTATTTATTCCTAAGGATGAACAGGCTTAACAGTTCTTGTCTGTTGGACAAGAATAGTTAAAGAATAGCCAGTGCAATGAGAATATATTAGTTCTTTCTAAATGCAGGTTTACAAAGTGAAATGCTTACAAAATTCATCGATTAGATGAATTGGGAGATTTAAGCCCAAGTATTAAAGATCTCGTTCTCCTGGGGGAGTATCTGGAACTGTGTGCTAGGAATAAGAGCATCATGTCCTCTGCAGGAAAAGATTGTAAGAAGGTTGTTCACTCTGGCCAGGGTACAATGAATAGTGAAATAGTGAAAGGAGGTAACCAAGTGTCTAAGTTCATATAGTAATTCTGGGTGCAATTCTTTTAGAGAATTCTGTGGATTTTGGGACCTAAGTAATTCCTTTTAAAACATAGTTACAGTGGTGATGTGTTAGAGAAAATAACAAAAGGCTCTATACATGAAGGTGTAGGATGAGCTGATCTATTTAACTGCTCACCTCTGCTGGTGAGGGAACATCCTGATCCTGTGAACTCTGGCACTTGCTCATTCTTCCCCTGACCCAATACATCTCACTACTGGAGGGAAGATTGAAGCCAGGGGTAAGGGTGGGCTTCTGCTGGGATAGTGAATTGATCTGATTTATGGAAAACTCAGCCAAGCACTGCAGCTGCTGCAAGGGCAAGGGTGGAAGGGAAACCCTGAGCTTGGAGTGCAGTAATGGAGAAGGAAGGTGGAAGAGCCTGACCTTTCTTTAGTGAGCTGTTGATACCATCTCAGCATTTTGGAACACTCAGTTGCCTTTTCCAGGGGATGTGCTCAAGCTGATTTCCTGTGCCCACAGCATCTTTCTGAAAGGAGTCAGTTTACAGTTTAAAGGGAGATACAGCGAGTGTGTGGAGGAGAGATCCATTGATGATGGGTCTGTAACAGACCACAGCTGTCTCAGGAAACCATATGATCTCACCATAGTTGGAGTCTGGGGAGGTGTTGAGTGAGTACTTACTGTAGTATAGGCTTTTCCTATGTTCTCTCTTCCTCTGTGCACCTGCCAGTGACCACCTTCAGCCTGCCCCCTCCACCCACAGTGACTGGAGAAGTTACATGCAAATAGTTCCTTTTGCCATTTAAAATGTCATGCCAGCAGTGGGTTGTGTGCTATGCATGGCAGCATTTTTTGGGGTCCAATTTAGCTTATTAAATCAAATAAAGCCTCTTGTTTGGACACCTCGTTTATTTTCATCTCAGGTTAGTTCTGGCTATAGACTTACTTTCAAAATATGGTTAAACAGTGTCACAGCTTTGTTCGCTAAATATGTAAAGGAATAAAATCTTTTAAGGATGGTTTTTTTGTGGGCTTTTGCTGGTTTGGTTTTTTTGTTTGTTTTGTGTTTTAAATTATCTGGTTGATTTACTTGGGAAAACAAAGTTCAGGTGCTATGGGCATGTTCATAGCAGGACAGCCTAAGAGGCTTTCTGGATCAGCTGAGCCTCCTCTGTGCTCCTGTTCAGTACTGATGACCTTGGAGTGTGCATGGTGGTAGGGAATGCAATCCTCACTTCTTACCAGAACAGGGGGTACATGGGGACACTTAAGTAGATGGTTCCAAAAGGTTTTCCTGCCTTTGAATTTGTGAATTTGAAGGGGACAAGAAGAAAAAATGCCTTTATGGAAGGTGGTATGTGACAAATGGTGATGTCAGTTTTCTGTTGGCTGCTGACAATTTATTTGGCTGAATTGTAAGGAAAAATGCTCAAGGGCAGGTAGAGGCTGCTCTGGGAGGGAGGGAAGGAAGCAGAACAGTTGACAGAAATTTACTGTGGTATCAGATAACAGTGGTGGTGGGGTTTTGTCTTTCATTTTTTCCCCCAAAGTGAGTTGCTCGATTATATTTGAAACTAAAATGAAAAAGGTGTTTCTGGCATAAGCTCTGTAGCTGAAGGGGAAGGGCATCTTGCTCAAAATAGTGCTATCCTTGCTTGGATTTTATGCTTCTTAACATATTTGTTCTTGTGATTAGTTTGTTTTTGTGATACCTTTCCTTTCTGTCAGTAATTGGAAGGACTGATTGGAATATATGGTATCCAGTCTGGCCTGCTATTCTTGAGAGGGAAGAAAAAACCTTTGGAATTTGATTTTGTGCTTACTTTATATTAGGAAATAGAGAATAAGATCTTTTCAGATAATCAAAATGGACACAATTGCAAAGTCTTTTCCTTTGTGTGTTTTCAGTGTGGAAAAATTAAATGTTTCTAAAGAGAAACCAATTCTGTGTATTCACTAAAAATAAAACTTTGAGCACTGGAAAAATCTACTCATATATAACTCTGCAGGTCAGTATTGAAACAGAAAATGCAAGAGGGTCAGAGCATAAGCATTTGGAAGAGGGCTGACAAATACAACCTGACTTATTACCAAGTTCCTCCCCATCCACCCCCAAAAGAGACAACTTCTCCTCCAAAAAAATTGAAGGATTGTTTGTACGAGGACATGTCACTAGGAATGAAGGACTGACAAGAGGTGTGAGTGAAGTTTCATGATGTGAATCAACTTGGAGAAAGACCAAAAAAAAAAAACAAACCCCAAACCAAAAAACCTCTGAAAACAACACAGGGAAAAATTCTGACATTTACTTAACTTTGTGACTCTGCTGGGATACTGCAGTAAATTTAGTGTTACATTTAGCAGCACTTGTGAACTGAATTTTGTTGCGAAGCTTGACAGCACATGAAAGAGTATTATGTTAGTAAAAATCAGTTCTTTCAAATCAGCCACTCTGTGCAAATAGCCCTGAAGAGGTGCATTTGTTTTATGTCCTAATTATGTCAGTCATTTGATTTTGATATTTAGGGTTAGATGGAAAAAAAGACAATTTCTGAAGGGAACCTTGGAGTAGACAAGAGAAGTTGAAAGAATTCATTGACACCTGCAGGAAATGATTTCATTTTGAAAGTAAAAAACCAGATAATGACCAAAGAAATACAAGGGTGCAGTGTTCTAACGGTGGGGACAGAATGCAGTAGAATAACAGAAAAAAAATCCCTCTATTTTTAGTTCTTTCCACGTCTGTGAACAACTGCAGGTGCCTGCGGGTGAGTGTGGGGTTTTGTTACTTTGATCCAGTTCAAATAAATTTAGTATCTCTGTGCACAAGCTTGTAGAGAAAGAATGAAGATCACAGATTATAAATCATGGAAATTTCATTTTCAGCCACCTGCCTAACTGGATAATAATAAGCCCAATAACCTAATGGTCAGTATTATTTTCACAGCTTAAGGTGATGAAGTTTCAGGATGAGTTAGAGTCTGGGAAAAGACCCAAGAAACCAGGCCAGAGTTTTCAGGAACAGGTTGAACACTATAGAGACAAGCTGCTCCAGAGGGTAAGAACTGTTCTTTTTGTTTGGTTCTACTTCTGTGATAGGCTTTTATTGAGTTTATCAAATGTAAGGTGGCATTAAGTATAATAACACATGGTTCTTGTTAAAATACTACTGTAATGTCAAACTGCATGTTTAAGTCCAAGTGCTTTCTGCAGAATACATATAATCTCCCTTTTTTAATCAAAATACTGTAGTATTTCACACTGTACAGTTGGGTATCGTAGAGTGTGTAGAAACCTTAGAGATCACTTCTAGATCTACTGCATGAAGGAAACTCTGAGATGTAGGAAAGGAAAGGGAGAGCTGTCCATTGAAGATGTTCATCAGACTTTCCATTTTACTTTTAATAATTGATCTGTTGTGCTAAAGGCTTCCCAAGGAAGATAAAGAATGGTATTAAGTACAGCATGTGTGTTTCTGATTCTCCAGTGTCTAAATTTCCTGGGCAGTTCCAGCTCATACATTCACCCAAATGTGACTGATTCTAATAGTAGTCCTCTCTGGACTATGAAGTCACAGTGGCTTTAAAAATTATCATCATCTGTAAGATATCACGTGACCTCAAATCTTTGAAACACAACAAAAGAACACAGAACCTCTTTGGACAGTGTGTTTAGTGAGGGAGGGTAAGGGACAGTGGCTTTCACAGCCTGGCAGATCAGGGATGACATAGGTACCCCTGCAGTTTCTTGGAAGCTGAGTACAAATAAGCAGTTTCCACCAAGTGTTTGTTGCTTGTTATTTGCTTTATTTGGGGTTCAGTATCTGACTAATTCACTAAAGCAATTTTCCATAGTACCTTGAAGAAGGAGACTTGTAAAAATTAGGCAAGCTGATCCCTGAAGGAGATGTATACCTTGGAGGTTGATATTAGCAGTTAAGACTTCAATTTTTATAAGTATTTTCCTTTTAAATGTAGTTGTATCTTAAAGCTTACGACTTCCTCAGTATTTTCTGTAAAAAAATGATTTATACAGTAAACACAGAATTTTTAGTGAGACAGTAGCTTAAACGAGCAGAAATTGTAACCCTGATAAATTTTTAGATGCCTTGTGTTGAAGTAGTTCAGCCAGCTAACAATATTTCAGATTTTTAATAATTACCTCTTTCACTTTCAATTATGAAGGTAATATATAGTTAAGAAATATTTAATGATAATCATAATAGTTCTTTAAAACAGTAATAACCCTGTTGTTAAGAGAATAACTTTCTTTTGCTTTAATGCCCTAATAAAGTTAGTTTTTATAACAGTAATGTAATACTGGTTCTTCTGTGTAAAGAAAATGTGAGAGTAGATGAGTGTAGCTGTTCTGGTATTTCCTGCACTTGTGTTATTTCCTCTCCTTCTACTGTTTTGTTCTGTTTTTCCCTCCCTCCTTTCTTTCACTTAGCTAAATCACCCCTTCTGTATCTTCTTAATGGAGTATACAGGGAATATCTGTTTATTTTTTGCCATGGAAGGCATTTTTTTTAATGCTGATACTTAAAAACACATCTCTCGATATCTGTGTGTTCAGACTCGCTGGTGGTTTAGGTTTATTTTTCTATAGTTAATTTTCTATTTGTGACAGATGAGGTGTACTCAGGGTATGTATTTTCTTACCAAATGGTGCTATTGATACATAGAAATGGACTTATAGTTGGTTTTGACAGAGTAGATGTTATTGCAGAATCTTGCTTGTATTTTTATGTAGTCTTTAAATATCTTGTAGTTATGAGATTATCTCAGTTTTCAGTCTGGATTAACGAGGTTGAATACATATAAGAAGTTTCTGATATTCTTTCATGTTTTTTAGATACTCAGATTTTCTCACACAGGGTGACATCTTTCACATTTTTGTTAGTGTTTGTGTTCCAGTGAATGTTTGTGCTGTGTCCAAAGCAGGAGGAAAGGTTGAAAGAGCAGGGATGGTGTGACCATTAGTTCAGGTCATGTGCTGTGTTCCCTCAGTGCTCAGTGCTTTTGTGCTGTTTGTGATCAGCTTGGTTGCCTTTAATAATGAGTCACACCTCATCTGAAATCATCAATGCTTCTAATAATTTAGGAAAAAGAAAAAGAGATGGAAAGAGAACGGGACAGAGACAAAAAGGACAAGGAAAAGTCTGAGACCAGGTCCAAGGATAAGAAGGAAAAGGAGGAATGTACACCCACACGAAAAGAGAGGTATGGCTTTCCTTGGAATAAACTGGATGAGAGGAAAAACCTCACAGTGTCTTTGTATGCAATGGCACCCTTGACACTACATTGTATCATGTGTCTTATTTTAAAAGAAAACCACAAAAGCACCCAAGCAAAACAACAAACACCCAACAACAATAAACATGCTTTGGCTATTAAAACATGCTTCAAGATTGTAAAGGAATGGTCATTTTTATGCTGCCCCAAGTCAGGTACTGTACCCCTTTGAACAGAGTCCCCTTTTGGAAGAAATGTAAAATGATGACCAGTTGAAAACAGGGTCTGTTAACTCTTGTAGCAGTGAATTGCCTGCAGTGCTTTATAAAGTCAGAAAACTGTCCTGAGGACAGACCACAAGTGAATTGTAGTGCAATTCACCACAAGTGAATCATAGTGCAAATCCTTCTGAACAACTGGTTTTGGGGTAGTTGATTGTACACTTTGATCATCTAATACTTGTATAGCCAAACTCTGCCAGGGTTTTAAGTGTAGATATGGTAAAAGGCCCTGCCTTTCAGGAAGCTATGACAGAATGTTTTTACACTGTAAGGTGACTCACAGGCCTTCATTTTTTTTCCGCAAAATCTGTTGCACACGTTGGACTTGATTTTTTTTTTTAAATAATAAAACACTGCACTTTATTTGCATAACTGTTATAACATTACGTTGGCAAAGGAAAAGCTGTAGAGAAAGGGATAAATTTTCTTAACCCCCGTTTTCCCCTGTGTGTGTGGCCACCCTGCCCGCAGGAAGAGGCGGCACAGCACGTCCCCCAGCCCGTCCCGCAGCAGCGGCAGCCGCAGAGCCAAATCCCCGTCCCCCAAGTCGGAGCGCTCGGAGCGCTCGGAACGGTCCCACAAAGAGAGCTCCCGGTCCCGGTCATCACACAAAGATTCTCCCAGAGATGTCAGTAAAAAAGGCAAGAGGTAAGCTGGTATCTTCTCTGTTTTGGGAAGCACACAGGTGTGTGTTGGGTGGGGTTTGTGTGTTTGTTTTAGCAGAGCACATTTGATACTCACGTACTTTCTCTCATGATGGTTTTGTTTAACTGTTTAGTGATCATTTTGAGGAATGCTGCTTTAAACCACAGCACCTTGCTGCTTTCTCATCTTTTTATTTTCAAAGGACAAATCTTCTATAGCCCTTTTAAAATTTCTGTACTCCTGCTATAAAACCACTTACATTACAGTGAACATGCAGTCTTTTACACTGAGGAGCTTACATGAAGCTCCTCTCTCCCCTAGTTTGTTTTTTAAGGGAAAAAAGTCTAGATTAGATACTTCTTATGGGGCTTTGTTTCTGAACTAGGTATTTCCTAATCTCCAAACTGACACAAATATTTGTCTCTAGTTAATGTTAAACTTGAGGTGAAATTTTACTAATGTATCAATGCTGCTGTAACTTGAAACTTGAAAGTTCAGCTTCCACTTGTTTTAGAGGTGTAGAATATCTTATTGATATAAAATTCCTCAGTCATGCTGAGGAAAATGCCTTTGCTGTTGAGAAAATCATAGTACATAAGTAAGGATTTCAAACAGAAGTAGAAAAGCACTGGAGGTTTTTCATTAGAGTCAATACAATGGTTATTCAATTTTGATTATATTAGATCAATGTGTTAGGTTTGGGTTAGATGACAGTAAGTTTATCCAGTGTCTATTCTTTTTCTATGGGGTTACATCACAAACTGAATGTGTTTGATGAGAATCAAAAGTATTTAACTTTTCACACAATTCAACATAATTTTTCATTTCTATATGGACATAGGCTGCCATTATTACAAGAGCCAAGGTAGTTGAGGCATGTGTGGAAAGTTGTGAATTCTCGATGTGGGTTTAAAGGCACAAATTGGTGTTATTTTTCTTGTGGATTCTAAGCACTGTTAAGCTCAAAATACTCTAAAAACTTACAAGGCAAAGATTGCCTTTTTCTCAAAAACAAGGTATCATTCTATTACTTTCCCTTACTAGGGAAAAATATTTTTCTACCTTGTTTGGCTCAATAAGTGAATGCCAAATAACTGCAGAAGAAGATGCTGTTATCAATTAGTGTTTGACATAAAACCTTATTTTTTTTGCAGATCACCATCTGGCTCCAGGACACCCAAAAGATCAAGAAGATCACGATCCAGATCCCCTAAAAAGTCAGGGAAAAAATCCAGGTCTCAGTCCCGTTCTCCTCACAGATCTCACAAGAAGTCAAAGAAAAGCAAACACTGACAATGTTAATATTTTTTATGATGCTGTCACTTACTGGAAATGCGGTTTTGTTTTTGTGCCTGAACAGTCTGTTAAAAAACAAAAAAGCATTCCTGATTATTTTTTTTTGTGAATGCACGTGTATACTCATGAGTATCGGCATCTGTAGACCTGTCATTGTTTTATATTGTACAAATATCTTCATTGTGACTATTTCCCAAAAGAAACATTTTTGTGTTTAGAAGTTTCATCAGAAATGTGTGTAACTGATCTGCTGGCAGTAGTGATATTTTGTTTTAGAATGTTGTGACATAGCAGAAATAACTCAAATGTTCCCCTTTTTGTAGCTTTGACAATACGAATTAGATTTCAAATAAAATCTGAACAGAAAATGAAAATGTTGTTTTCTTGCCCCACTGGTGATACAGATCTCTAAGGGAATGCAGAGTTTGTTTGGAAGTACCGTGTATTTCAGACAGGCTGTGGTGCTTGGACCTTTGAGTGTAGTGCAGTTCTGTTCCTGTTTTCACTAGTTTGACTATCCAGATAAAAGCACCTTCTGAATCCAGTGGATGAGTTTTCTCTCCTGCTGTGAGATTGTATTCTAAGAGCAGTTGAACAGTCTGGTACTTACTCTGATAAGCTTTACAAGTAAATCTTTGCTTCCTATTTCTCCATTTTAATTGCAGGGAATATTTGTAACACCGGAGTAATGTTTTTGTTCGTTTTTCACAAAGGGCCTCTGCAGAGACACCTCCCATGGCTGTGCATGTACAGCACATACACCACGGCTCAGGAGCAGGCCGAGTTCGTGGCACACATGGGGAACACTGAAAGGACAGCAACCCTGAGGCTCTCTGACTTCCTAGGTGTAGATACAATAATTGCAACCTACAGGACACTCTTGTTTGCTAAAACTGGTTTTTACTCCAAAAGGACAGCTTTTACATTATTTTATTGAATTTATTCCTCTGTTATGGAAATTCTTCAAAATAGGAAAAATTCATTTTTTATTACATATTTATTAATATTTTGAATCAAGAGGCTGTTTAACTTTTTTTCTTTTCATGAGAAAGGCTTTCCCTTCTCCAAATCTGTTGTGTGTGTTAGGCATTGATGTGGCTTTAAATTACTCCACCCTGGTCTCTTGCCATGCAACCTTTCCGTGGGTGGGAGAGGGGGAGGGATGAGGAACGGGGAGGGTTCAGTGTTTATATGTGGAGGTGTGGGGATATTGTAATAAAAACATAAAATTAAAGGGATCTGGCCTCTCGTGAACTGTTTGTAAAAGCAGAAGCTGTGCTTCACTGCAGGCACAGAGTGCTGGATGAGGGCCTGCTCTTACACTGGGGTGTCCACGGGCTTTACATAGAGATTTGTAAATGTGCTGGGGAAAATCTTGCCTTGTACTTGTATATAACCTCATTGCAGCACTTTCAGAAGCAGGATCTAAAAGGTCTTTGGGAAAAAAAAAATATATTTTCTCTGGTTTTTTTCCTGATGGGAGACATAGTTATAAGATTATATAAATTGTTGCAAATGTGAGAATTAAGTGAGAATTCTCTTTGCTAATGAGAACCTTGAGATGATCTGGAGCACTGAAAATGTGGAGAATGCATGTGTACTGTGAAGACTTTCATAGAATGGGTATTGAATAGATGCACTGATAATGAGAATGAATACCCCTTTTATTGGTTTGTATTGCATTATAAAGACTTTGTTTCAGAAATATGCAGAGTTTATTTTTTATATTTTTCTTTCTCCTGTAACATAAGGTGCTTCAGATGCATAGATTTTGGTAGCTAAACTATTAGAAACACATTTTTTTTTTTCCCTAAATTCTGTGTATTTGCACCTGGAACAGACTAGATGATGCTTTCTGGAACAAAAAGTAGGTACTAAAATCAGTTGGGAACAGGGAGAATCCTGGCTGCTGTGGGAAGTCAATCACTTCAGATCCAATTAACTTCTTTATTACTTTCATCTTGTAGCTGTTTATAAGTGGAGGAGTGATAAATGTCAATGTTCTGGGTCAAGTGAGACTAAAGATGGTTTGCCACAGGAATATTCTATCTGCAGAATCAATTGTATATTTCATTTAATAGCTAAAAACCCTCAGGGTAGAAAATCACTTAGCATTTCAGGTACTTTTCAATAATTAATTTTTATTTCAGCTTTTATAAAATTCTCATCAGTGATTATAAAAGACTCAAGCCAAGTAGAAAGAGAGCTAAAGGAGCACACCCAATAGATTTTATTTGGTAATCACTTTATTATGCAATACCTTTTTTCAGTATCTATTTTCTAAATACTATTCTCGTACCTCTTGTTCTTTGCTTCATATCCTGGGCTCTAGAACAGCTGTTTCTTCATCTAATAGTCTCTTAAGAGCAATTAAGAATCTGTATCCTTAACTGGATTCCTGGTTTTTTGTCCTGCAGAAAAGAGCATCTTTTGATCCTCCTTACTCTGTTGATTTCTTCCTTGCTTTTATAGTTTTGTTTATAGCTTGGCTTTTCCGCAAAGAAGAGCGTGAAGGAGACAGCATCTGGTAACAAATATTTTGTAAAATATGCAAGTTAAAGACTTAAAATTAGGCTGCTTGTGCAATTTATTTTTCTTTAGGTCATGTTGCAGTAACAAGGTACAGTCACAGTATGCCATTACTATGTGACTTGTGTTTCTGCAGCCTTTTGGGGTGAAATGGTGAACAGAGTAATGTAAGTACTGATCCTGGGATTCAGGAAGTAGCATGCAGATGAATCCTTGTGAAATAAAGTTCTGACCTGGGGAGTTGTGGTCCCAGTGGTTTCTGTGGTTGTAGAGGAAGAGAGCCCCATTATGCTGTGAGACCCCTCAGTCTGTGAGTGTCCAGCCCTGTGCTTTGGGAGAGGGAGGAGGCATTGAGTGGGTAACAGGCTTCCCTGTCCTCTCCTGCTCTATGGATGATAGGAGAGGTAAATATTCATGCTTTAGTGTTTAGGTTTAGCCAAAGCAGAGGAAGCGAGTGTAGCTTGCTACAGCTGAGTTCTGGTGCTGCTGAGAACCCCCTGGCACCTGAAGGGCCCATCTTGGAGTGGGGTCACCTTGGAAAAGGGAATATCCATGGTGTGTTCCCAGACATGTGTCTGACATGTTTTGGTGAAGCCTACTCCACACTCCAGGACATCCCAATGTTTATGGAAAGGCCTTCTCAGTATGTGGTTACAGCTGCACTCTCTTCTGAGCTGAGAGTGTGTCCATAAGGCTTGGTCAGGCTCAGCCCTGACTGTGGGCCCTGTCCCAGTGCAGAAAAGCTGCTTGGGGCATAGAGTCTCCTTCCAACAATTAAAAGTATTTCCTTACCAGTGTTACAGAAGTGTTTGTAGTTGAACTGCCTTTTTTAAACTCTCTGACTTCCTTTGACTTCTGTGCACACTAGCTGCATGTATTTTTTGTGCTATTTGAGGAAGAGTTGATTTCTGAAGGTCAGTGTCAGGCTATTGTTTGGGCACTAGGCACGTGCAATGTGGTCTCCCCCCACCTCCTCTTTGCAGGCTTTGAGGTGTGAGAATCAACCACTTGGGAGCAATGGTAACAGAATATGTTTTCCAAAGCATCTATTTAGACTAGCAATGATTGCTAGTGTGAGTTCACCTGTCCCAGTGACATGAGAGTGACAAGTTTATGTAACATGACTTAAAAGGCAGGATCTTGTGATGACAAAAGCAAGATCAGCCAAAAATGGCAAATCTGTTCTGACCATCTTTGACCACTACAGGCAGGTTGCTTGTGGGGTTTTCCTCCACAGGCATGTACAGTGCTTTAGTGGAATTAATGCTTTTAATAAATAAAAATCAGAAGCCTGGTTGTATTGCTGCAGATGGATTAGGGTCTGAACTTGGTATCTAATTTTTAGATAGGTGGCTTGCTGTTCTTTCATACAGCTGCGTGAGGAGTTTGGGGAGGGACATTTCCCAGCCATTGTGGGTCTACACTGAACACTTAAGGTAAATTCTCTACAGCTGAGACAGCAGCAGTGGGATAACCTAGATGAGAATTCTGCAGTTATCGTCTCTTAAAATCAACTGCTCAGCATCATGAGATTTATCAAATTACAAACCTGATATTGACAGTCAAACCCTGAAAATTGTATCAGAGTTTACTTTTCTGAATAAGGCTGTTGAATTAATGTATTTTATTAAAAAAGCTCATAGTAGTGTTTTAAAATTTCGTTTTGTTGTCATTGCTGCATGAGCTGTTGCAAGACTTTCAATTCTTTGCTGGTTCATGCCTCTGCTGTAGCTGCTGCTCCTCAGTTCAACCACTCTGGTAAGAATCATAACTAAAATGCTAATTTAATTTTGTCCAAATCTCTTTCCCATGTAGGATGCAGAAGTCATAAACAATTGCATACTATTTTTTCCTCCACCTGCTTCTGTCAGCACAGTCAGTTTTCATGGGTAAGCCTCTGCCATTTGTCACTTCTGATGTCTAATCTTGTGCTGGGATGTTCTATGTATAACTCTGTCATAAGCTGTAAAGTTTTCTGTTTGTGGTTATTTAGAGGGGAAATGATAGCTTCACATGGCCTTTTTTGTCTTACTTGCTTTTGGGTTTGTATTTTATGCAGAAATTTTTCCAAATGACACGGCGACAATAAAATTGTCAGTTTGCTGATATCCAGAAATGGTTTTATTTTTATCCTGGAAGAGAGCAATGTTTGTGCCTGTTACGCACGAGCAGTTTCTTGGCCTCATCTGCTCTTCTGCTGGTTGATGCTGGTTCTGCCTGTGCTGTTGAACTGTAGTGGCTGCCGCTGTTCCTCTGTCAACAGTGACCTCTGTGCTCCTCAAACTTATTAATGAGGCATGGGCTGCTCACTGTGTAGTTGTCTGTATAATTCTCTCCTGAACCAAAAAAACTCCCACTTGGAGCTGCTGCTCAGATTCAGAGAGGATGAGCAGTTTTCCAGTACTCACAGTGGTTTGTGGGAACTGCAGGTGAAGGGAACAGAGCCCATGTCATGCTGTAGTGGGAAGTTGTTGCTGTGCCTGAGCCAGTGTTGCACTTTGGTGCTGCTGTGTGGTGCAGGTCCTGTTCCTGCCTTCCCTGTGCCTCTTGTTCTCTTACTTTTCTGTCCTTTCTGCTGGTTTGTTTGACAGCTTTCCTCTTGGAAAGGTAGGGCAGGCACAGGGTGGGCAGGTCTGTGGGATGAAGTGCACGGGAGGCAGGACATGTGGAAGTGGGACCATCTCATGGCAGCAGTGAGCTCTTACCCTGGCTGTGCCTCTCCTCTCCTTTTCTCCAACTTGAACCCATCAGTCAAAGTCGAGAGGACCAAATGCCTCCAAGATAATTTAGCTTCTGCAAGATCTGTGAAAGTCCAAAAAGAGGGAAGAGACCTCAGATGCCCCCACAAGATGGGAAAGGCTGATGTTGTTAGAGGCCAGAGTATTCCTTTGGGATAGATTACAAGTCCCAGACACTAACAATCTCTACTTGGAGCTCAGAGTTCAGGAACATGGTATGTTGTGACCTTGCTCTATTTTTACTCGTGTGGACTGGGGAACTTCCCGTAGCTGTTTCCCTTAACTACAGACCACCAGTTTTACTCTTCAAGACCTTGTTAATGGGTTGCCTGCAGGCAAGTGTGGAACCTGTTTCCTGATTCTGCTTCTTGGGCTCTTGAGTCTGGACCTGGGTCTGAGACTTGGGTCATTAGAGCTTGTACATGGTAACTGTGCCCATGCAGAGATGAGCACAGAGAAAAGGGTAAGTGTACGGTCTGTGTAAAGCTCTCAGAAATCTTCCATGGAGAGACTTAACCTAGC
The DNA here is from genome assembly GCF_009829145.1 of Chiroxiphia lanceolata. Lineage (NCBI taxonomy): Eukaryota > Metazoa > Chordata > Aves > Passeriformes > Pipridae > Chiroxiphia > Chiroxiphia lanceolata. Next base: position 15,161,282 of record NC_045646.1, on the reverse strand, counting down.
AGAATAGCTTAATTCTGTGTGACAAACTGTTCTTGTTATAAAATTTAGCTGACATGGGAAGAGGAGGGTGAGATTCATGCATGCAGTTTGGATTTATGGAAGATGGATCAAGCCTGTTCTCAGGATTGAACTTCAGGATCATTACCAGCAATCAGAATCATCACCAAAGTCATCACTGGGAGTTGAAACCAGTTTTCATCTTTTTTTAGCCATGCTAAAAACCACCTCTGATGTTTCAGTAATGATTTAGCCAGACATTTTCACCTGCTAATACTGCCAGAGCAAACACTGCACTGATGCAAACAGAAACTCAGGAGGCTGGAGATGAATCTTCTCAACTTATTATTGTATAGAGGTTTTCATTACAGCTGATACTGGTCATTTTCATCATAAAATCTGCATCTCTTGGGTTGCTGGTGATTTATTTTTTCCTGGCATTTTAGGTTATCTTCCTGTGCTATGGGAAAAGAACCGTCTGCTGATTAACTGGATGGAGAATATTGCCTTGGGCAAACTCTGTAAAAGAATTGGCTGTAAAATTTAAGACGTGAGACTGGGATTGAATTCTGTCCACTGTGTGAACAGAGGGGCTGTGGATTCTCATCCTCTGTTTTTGCAGAGGGTAATTAGATAACTGAAAAAAAAGAGAAGAATTTGCAGTAAAGCCTGATTTCTAGGCTGTTCTGTTTCACTGGGGAAGCTCATCTTTCATGTCAGCCTGCAGGAAGGTTTCACTGTGGTATGGAGTAGAAATTTAATAATGTTAGAGACAGGGAGTCCCTATTTCTCAAATCCTGAGGATTTTCAAGAGTTAATAGCGAATGATTTATGTTACTCTGTGACTACTCTGAGATGCAATGCATTAATTTCAAGAAGTTTCCTAGACAGTCATTTGTAGCACGCTGCTTGTTAGTTATGAGAGAAACTGAATTCTCACTCTTTTGTCCAAAGCTCTGTCTGAATTTTTAGACAAGGATTGGCCTCTCTCTTCCCCAGGATTTAAATTTGTCCAATCTGTAGTCAAATAAGGGTCAGCTATTTTGCTCCATCATCTGAATGCTCAGATCTGGGGCTGCCTGCTGTCCTTGGGGAGGCAGGAGGCAAGTGAGGCCCCCAGGACCCTGCTGTGCAGCAGGAGGTGTGGGGGGACAGTGGTGCCAGGCAGAGCCCCCCGTACAGGGATGTTATCCAGGGACAGGGATGTTATCCAGGGACAGGGATGTTATCCAGGGACAGGGCTGCACTGAGCAGCTGAGGGGACATTCCTGGGCACCCCAAACACGGGGGTGGAGTGTGCCAGGACAGTCATCAACCCAGCCCCACGGGTTTGGCTGTAAGGAGTTCAGAGATGCCCTGATGTGCGGGGCTGAGGTAGCTCTTATGTGTGACCTGCTAAAGGTTTTGGAAGCCTTTGGTGTGAAACAGTGTACTGTCTGTTGTTTTAAAGGTACATGGTTATAAATGTCTTAATTTCCTTTAGAACTTAAACAACAGTTACACAACAGCTGAAAAAAAAAGATTTCTAATTTTAATAAAAGTCAAATAGAGACTGATCTACACTGCAGTGTCCCCAGGACATTTACAAAGTTCTGGAATTCCTTCAGCTGCACAAACAAGAATTTATAAATATTTTTTGAAATTAAGTTTATTGAAAATGTCACCTGTGCAGCTGGAAGTGAATATAAAAGAGAAACTGCGTGGGGGGCATGGGGATGGGTAGGGGAGCTTGCTACAGGTAGGTTGTCCACTTGGCTTTGTATTTCTAGTTTATGATTAGCTGCTTTAATTTTGGTCCCTGCTAGCTGCTCCTGCACAGCAGAAGGACAGTGGCACAGTTCAGAAGGAACATCCAAAAGGAAATGGATCCTTTAGAAGGCAGATTGCTGTACCCGTGGCTTAATCAAATGGCTGCTGAAGGATTCAACATCACTAGAAAAAAGTGTATTCTGAGGGAAATCAGGTGCCACTGCTGCAAAACATGTTGAATACACTGTTAGATTTCATGCACAGCACTAAAAGGAAGGGTGCAAAATATAGACATCTGCAATCCTAAATGCTACTGTGCAGGTTCTTACCCACCTCTAGTGGTGATACTGAAATACAGTCTTAGGGAAACTCATAGGTTTCCCAAATTTGGAGAACTACTCAATTTTATATAAATTTTGTTCATATTTTGTGGTCTATAATTTTTGCCTTAGTTTTAAGAATGTCACTTTTGTGCAGTGTTTGAGGAATTCAGCATCTATATTTATCCTGAACAGATTAGGCTAGATACAGGAATATTTAATCAGCACCCAGAACTTATCTCACACTAGGTATATAACAGCATAATTCTCCATCTTTCATCCAAACCCACTTTGTTTTAAAAGATAAAGTCTTGCTGAAGTTTGACTTCAGGAAAAACCCATTCCATCCCTGTGAGCAGGAGACAGGCAAGTCTTAAAGCATGAAAAAAAAATCAAGTCAGGAATTGTTCCAGTAAGGATGAAATCTCTTTCAGCCACATCACTTAAATGAAGGGATGTTGTGGGGGGAATCTTGGAGAATTCTGACTGAGGCAGTATCACTTTGAGGGGGGAAGAAATTCAAGTAGTCAGGATTTGGGTTGCCTAAATATTACATGTAAAATTCATAAATATAGTTACTAAATATAAAATATTAAACAGTAACATAAAATATTTAAGCATTAGATGAAAAAAATATTTCTTTCCCCTCGTATTTTAAATTGGGGAGTTTTTATTGCAGTTACTTACCCCTCACTTTATACATTGCTGGCTGCAGAGTCTGAGGTAAATACAGCCACCTTACTTATATCTGAGGTCTGTAGTGTGGAACTGCCTGCACTGGAAAAGGTGCATTCTTTTCTGCTCTATCAAGGGAAACTAGATGTAATGTTCACAAACTGAAGCTGATCCAGAAGTAAGTGTTGGGGTCTTGAATTTTATTTTTTTAATCATGAATTTTACTTGTCACAAAAAGGAAACTTTTTATTATTTGACATAGGTGATCTAGTGTAGAAATTAATAAGCCTGAAAAAATTGACATGAAGTAAAAGAGAGGATGGAAAAAGCACACTGAAGTGTCTGAATAATTTTGTGAAGGGCTATATCTGTTCAACTGCAGACTGTTCCTCTTTCACACACTTTCCATGCCTCTTACCATTTTAGTTTTTATTCTTTTGGGTTCCTTTGCCCTACATATTTTTAATACTTTGCAACAGATGTGTAGATGATTAAAAAAAATTGTGAATTCGATGTTGGCTGTATAAATATTTTCCATATAAACTTATTCAATATTCATGATATTGAGTTACTTAAAGTGATAACTTGACTACCAGGACTGAAACTTCTGGGAGGACCAAATACAGCAGCTGCACTGAAACCTGATGGATTGCAGTCGTGTTCTGCATGGGTATCTGAATCCACCTGCACAGCATAAATACAGACATAGCTCCAGTTTTGAAAAATAAGATTCTATTTTGCAGTGGGTAGGTCAAATTAAAGAGTTTCTTGGACCCGTGTTTTCCCAGTAAAGGTGGAGCAGTCTGATGAAGGCAGCACTGCTGTCAGTACTCGTGCACTCACTGATTCAGAAATGTTACCATTGCATAACAGCAGGGAAGGTGCAGAATCCAGTCACAGCTCTTAATGTTTGGGTTTACTGACTAGTTTTACTGTTTCAAATGTTATACCTGCAGTTCGTGTTTGCTTATCTTTATTTGTTACTTGCTAAATTTTAAACGGTGTAAGAACTGGAGCTGGCATTCTGGTTTTTTTTAGAATCTCTCTTCAACCAAGTAAAATGGAAAGGAGGGATTAATTTGAACTTCATGGTATTTTAATGAATTTTCACTGCTATGAATTGGCTTTGCTCCCTGTAGTCTCTGTCCTTTATTGCATTAGTGCTGCAGTGCAATATTGGCGGGAGATATTGCTTTATGAACCACAGTGTCTCGGTACTGCTGTTGTTATTCATCATCTAATACAGACTAATTGATGCTATTACAGACCATTCCAAAGTGAAAAGTAAACATTTCTGCTTTAGCTGGGTGATGGTCACTTCATCTGTAGTGAGCATGGAAAGCCAAATAAATATTTGATGTGTACCTTTGTAAAAAGGATATAAGCAGTCTTCTTGTTATATGTGAAGAACTCATGGATTAGAACTAAAGAATAAAATAACTGCAAGAATTTTATGTGACAAGATGGTTCAGAGGTTTATCCTTTTTCATTATATACTATGCTTCAGAAGTTACAAGTCAATTTTTTTAAGCTCATCAGGTTTAAAGACATTTATTTTGCCAACTAGATACAAATAATTTTTACAGAATGTGGCTTTGAAGGCTTCCCCTGGAGCGCTGTAGGTAAAAAAAATGGCTTCCCCTTCCCCTCACTGTTTGATGAAATAGAGACTATTCCTCCAATATTTAGTTGTTTAAATTCTGCCGTTAACAAGTTATTTCTACATGAAAAGTCACAGTGACATTTTAATACTGCCACCAGCGTCACTGGCAGCTTGTGAAACGGTTCTCCTGACTTGTCCTGCGTGGATGGATCGCTGCATCCCAGGGGGGACAGCAGGGTGTGGGTGGCAGTGGTGTCTCAGAGCAGGGTTGCTCCCACTCCCCTCACACTGCCACTCACTGCCAAGACTTTTGCCTTGAAGGAGTGAGAAGGGAAGAGTGGAGCCCTCCTTCTATGGATGTTACCCTTCACTTTGGGGCTGGAAGGGGCCTACAAGCTTTTCCAGAGACAGCTTGGCTGTTTATATCCCCGTAGAAAATGTGGGAGAAGTGTAGACATTGTTTTGATTAGGGATATGAAGACTGCTTACACATTTAGCCTCCTTCACCCTATTGTACTGTTTTCTTGCTCTTTTTAAATAGTGTGCTACCAGGCAAGACACACACCACATCAATTTGTGGTTTATCTGCTGCGTGTAAAAGTGTTTGCTGTAGTGTCAGATCTGTGCTGTTTGGAAAATAAACGTTCCAGGGAAAAGTCAGTGCTCTCCGTTGTGGAGGGATTGAAGTATGTTTAGGCCAAGGTACAACTCTCCAGCAGCTCCAGCCTCCCGGCTGCCCTGGAGTGTGGGCCTCGTACATTGTGTGCACGGCAGGACAGGCCACGCTGCTGTGACAGAAAGCAGGACGGAAGAGTCACCAAATGCTCCTGTAACTCTCAGAGCACCTCTCACACTGCTCTGAGCTCTGCCGAGGAAAGGGAGGAAGCCTCTGAGAAAATGCCTTGATGAAACAGTCACTGGGCATTGCCCGGAACCCGGTGGCATTGGCAAGCCTGTGCCCTACAAGTGTCCTGTCCACATGGCACCTGCCCCTCAGTGCCATTTTCAGGTGCGTTTTGGGGATGTGTGCTGCCTGGAGCTGCTCCACTGCTTACACTGCACTGCATACAGCGCTCTAGAGCACAGAGGTCAGGAGAGAGCCCTTCTCTGTTCGATACCCGCTCTGCGGCGGGGAGTTTCGGGGTCCACCCGGCCAGCTGCGGGCCGGGGCAGGAGCTGGGGCAGGGCTGGGGCTGCTCTGGGCTCTCCTCCCCGCACCCGGGACCGCGCCGCGCTCTGCCCCATCACAGACCCAAGGGGCCGAGGGGCTGTCCGGCGACCGGGCACCGGTTATAAAAACATCGTAAAAACCTGCGGGCGGAGCGATTTGTGCCCGAGCTCCGCCAGAAAGATCCAGTATGGGGTGGGTTTTTTTGATATTCTTGGAGGACCCTTGAGACCGCCGAGTTTCTGCACACACCGAGCTAAGGGCCCCTCTCAGGCCTTTCGGGTTTCCCTTTCCCCCTTTTATTCTTCCCGTTACCAGTGCAGCTCTGCTGTCCGGGGGTCCCCGGTGAGCGGCCTGTGCCCGGGGCAGGGCTGACGGAAACTCCCGGCAGGGAACCGCTTCCAACAGCGCCCGGGCGGTGCCGAGCCGGGCGGGCTGGAGCCGGTGCCGGTCGGGCCGGGCTCTCCCTGGCGGCGGACGAGCGGAGCGGGGGCACCCCCGCACCCCGACACCGGGCAGTGCCGCGGCTGCCCCGAGGCGCCTCCCCCTCTCCGGCCCGGCGGGGCGGTCCGTGCCCGGCGGGGCCGCGGTGCCGCCAATGGGGAGCGCGGGGCGGGCGCCGCCAGCCCGGGCCGCCCCTCCGCGGCGGCGTCACCGGCACCGGGGCTGTCCCGCCGCACGGCGGGGGCGGCGGTGCAGCCCCTGCCCGCCCCTCGCTCCCGCCCGCCCTGCGCTGCGGGGCGGAGCGGAGCGCGGCGCCGCCTCGGCCCGGCGGCCGCCGTGAAGCTGCGCTGCGGCGGTGCCCGCGGCCGCTCGGCGATGGCGGCGCGGGAGAAGCGCGGGGCGGGCGGGCGGCCGCGCCGCTGCTAAGTAGGGCAGCGGCGGGGGCGGGGGCGGCGGGGCCGTCGCGGCGGCTGCGCTATGCGGGCCGGGCGCGGGGGGCCGGCCGGGACACGGCGCCGGGGGCGGCGCGCCCTGCCCGCCGCGGGCCCCGGGGCGCCGGGGCGCTGAGCAACAGTTGGCCCCGCCGCCGCCCAGCATGAAAGTGTGCCGGCGGAAGGCGCTGGCGCTGTGCCTGGGCTACGCGCTGCTGGTGCTGCTCGCCGCCCTCAACCTGCTGGAGTACAAGTGGCGGCGGGAGCCGCGGCGCTGCGGGGACACCCCGGGCGCCCCTCGCCACCAGCCGCCGCCGCCGCCCCCGCCGCCGCCGGCCGGGAGCCGCGGCCCGGCGGGTGCCCGGCGGCAGCTGGTCTATGTCTTCACCACCTGGCGCTCGGGCTCGTCCTTCTTCGGGGAGCTCTTCAACCAGAACCCCGAGGTCTTCTTTCTCTACGAGCCGGTGTGGCACGTCTGGCAGAAGCTGTACCCCGGGGACGCGGTCTCGCTGCAAGGGGCGGCCCGCGACATGCTGAGCTCCCTGTACCGCTGCGACCTCTCCGTCTTCCAGCTCTACAGCACGGGGGGCGCCGGCAAGAACCTCACCACGCTCGGCATCTTCGGGGCGGCCACCAACAAGGTCATCTGCTCCTCGCCCCTCTGCCCGGCCTACCGCAAGGAGGTGGTGGGCATGGTGGACGATCGGGTGTGCAAAAAGTGCCCCCCGCAGCGCCTCAGCCGCTTCCAAGAGGAATGCCACAAGTACCGCACGCTAGTCATCAAGGGCGTGCGCGTGTTCGACCTGGCCGTCCTCGCCCCGCTCATGCGGGACCCGACCCTGGACCTCAAAGTCATCCATCTGGTGCGGGACCCCCGGGCCGTCGCCAGCTCCCGCATCAAGTCCCGGCACGGCCTCATCCGGGAGAGCCTGCAGGTGGTGAGGAGCCGGGACCCCCACATCCACCGCATGCCCTTCCTTGATGCTGGCCACAAGCTGGGCGGGAAGAAGGAGGGGGGGGGCGGCTCGGACTACCATGCCCTGGGTGCCATGGAAGTGATCTGCAGCAGCATGGCCAAGACCCTGCAGACTGCCCTGCACCCCCCTGACTGGCTCCAGGGCAACTACATGGCCGTGCGCTACGAGGACCTGGTGGTCGAGCCCATCAAGACCCTGCGGCAGGTGTACGGCTTCGTCAACCTGGCGGTCAGCCCAGAGATGGAGAAGTTCGCCCTCAACATGACCAGCGGCCCCGGCTACTCCTCCAAGCCCTTCGTGGTGTCGGCCAGGAACGCGACCCAGGCGCTGAGCGCCTGGAGGACTGCGCTCAGCTACCAGCAGATCAAGCAGGTCGAGGAGTACTGCCACCAGCCCATGGCCCTGCTGGGCTACGAGAGGGTCGGCAGCCCCGAGGAGGTGAAGGACCTCAGCAGAACGTTGCTCAGGAAGCCGCGGCTGTGACGGGCTGTGCCGAGCGCCCCGGGGGTGGCTGAGCCCTGCGGGCAGAGGAGCCACTCCGGCTGCTTTGAGTGAGGGAGGGAGCCGGGAAAAGCAGCCTGGTTTCCGATTTCCTCCAAAGACTGCTGAAGGGTAACATTCAGTAATGCGATGATTTCTTTTTTTTTTGTTTTTTAATTACCCTCCCCTTTCACTGGGTTAGATGCGATTTGAAAAAAAATCAAGTGAAACTGAAAATATGTGTAAAGCCCCTTTCTCCTTCTCTAAAAGCGCCAGGCAGTTATTCTGTACCAAAATCTTGTTTATGAAGTTCTTGTGGGTTTGAAGATGGTAACAAAAACTCTTGCACAATTCCTAACCATCTTTATCTCCCTTGGTGCGGAGGGGATGCCCTTGGAAAATATAATGCTGAAAATCAGACTTTTGTATGAAAGCAAATGTTCAGACATGATAGTAATAAAAGAAAATAATAAATGATATTCATTTTTATAATTACCTCAATTGTTTGGGAATTACAGTGTTGCTTATGTACAGCTGGAAGGGATGCTTGCTTAAAATAGCGACGTGGACTTTTTAAAGGGTATGAGTGGAGGGCTGGAGTGCAACATTTGATGTGTTCAAAGACTAGGGGCTGCTCTCACAAAATCAAGTAGAGATCTCACGAGTGTAGTGCAGGTTTTATGGCTGTGTCAGAGCAGGTTTCTATTTAACTATTGTCTTTTTTGTTGTATTTAAAAAGTCTTTTTAAGTGCCACTGTATTAGTGTCCTAAGAGTTTTAAAAGGTTTGCCATCACAGCAGTATTTATTTTTGTCTTGACATGTCTGTCCAGGAGTCACTGTCAAACAGAAGTGGATCTACAGTGTGACAAGAAATGCAGGATTCAAAAAGACATTTGTCGTATTGGAAACATTAGCATGTGTAAAAAAAAAAATAAAATTATATATGTTATATATATTCTATAGTGCTAACAATACATAAGATATGTAAGATATTTCTTGACACTGATTGGTAACAGGCATAGCAGGGAAGCATAGAAAAATGCATAAAATGATTTATTTTTTCCCTTTGTCTGTGTCCAGGGGTACATTTCTGTACGAAGAGGGAGGAAGCATACAGCTGTGTGTTCATAGCTGTAACAAAGCTTTTATGGAGCCAGCCTAGCATTTGATTTCAGAGCGCTGGTTGGAGGCTCGGTGCTCGTGAATTGTCATTGCTCTATGATGGAGCCAGATGGTGGTCTGGCTCTTTCTGGGAGCTTTGCCTAGAGACTTGTCCCATCGTTAAAACTTGATGATAAAAAAAAAATAAGAGAGAGATTTTGCTACTTCTTTTGTAATTTCCTGGAAAAAGTCCTGATTTATTAAAGGTTAAGTGGTGTGTTGCATATGTGAAGTGCAGACACCTCAAGTAATTTTTAATCTTGGTGGTGTTCTCTGCTGCTCTTTGAAGGCTCATTTTGCAACTTGAGGTTTTTAAACAAACGTGGTTTTGCCAAACTGTTCTCTTAGGAGACTACAGACTTTTCTACAGGAAGTACATTTTACATTGCCTATTTGGGTGTTGTGCCTTCAGAAAATGTGAAGAGTATGAGTAGGAGAAAGGAAATTGATTTGTGAAAATAAATTGATATAAACAGGATGCTGATGTGGGTATGTGTGTGTATGTGTGAAAATTCTAGTGATGTGTGTATATGTCTATTTCTTGTATTAGTACTCTCAGTTAAACAGCTGATAACTGGCTACTAGGCTTTTTGAGTTCTTGATGAAATTTTGGCATTAGATGTTGAACTTATCCTGAAAAGGAAACACATTTAATAAACTAGTTCAAAGATTATTGCATAAGATTGCCTATACACTTGCTGAATGACTGCATTACACATCTTCTTCCCTCAGTTCATCTTCACCATCAGTAAAATCACATAAAATCTAGCAATGGGAAACCTTTTAATTGGCCCCTTAGGATATATTCCCAAATTCCAGACAGCAGTGCTAAGAATGGGAGGGATACTTTATTTGGTGTTTAAAGTATATACTAAGGTACTTGTGTTGTTGTGGATTGAGGTCTTTTGTGTTACCACTGTACGTGTTCCAGTGCAGTGCTGAGTGGATTTTGGATGTTTGGGTTTGGGCTGTATCCTGTGGTTTTTTTTCCGTTTCTTCAGTCGGTATGTCCTGGGGCAGGGCTTGAAAATCTGATCTGTTTATGGAGTATGTCGCTTGCTTTTCATCCCTCCACTGCTTTATGAAGCTGCCCCGCTGCCACCACCGCACTGTCCTGTCTGTGCTCGTGGCAGCCGCGTGTTTGGCAGCGCTGCTCCCGGCAGGAGAGCGGGTGGGAGCTGTGGAGCCCCTCTGCAGAGCAGGGAGCTGCCCAGAGCCAGCCCAGCTCCCTCGGGGATGGGACACTGCGCCGGGAGCTCGGCTCCCGCTCTCTTTAGCCGTGAAACTTGGCTGAGATTTCTAAATGGGGCTTTTTCATGATAGCATGTTAAAGCATAAGCTCTTTTGATTTTGGAAGCTGAAGCACAGTCCCTTCTGTGTGCAGAATTCCTTGCTCTCTTCTGGAAAAGTTTTCGGGATGAGTAAAGTGGGCAGGAATTAACTACCTTTGAGAGTGTGAAACAGATGAGCCCAATTGACTTAGCTTCCAAAAATCTCCTTTGGATTCTAATTATATTAAAAAGCTCATCCTGTCATTCCGCGAGAGCACTCGCTGCTCTTCTAATAATGGTGCATTGCAAGCATCTGCTTTACTTTACTGATATGTACACTGTGCCAGTAGAGTTACAACATCTGACTCTGGTCCATAATTTGAGCTCCACCTACTACATTGCAGCAAGGAATCACCCAACGTACTGTACAGTTGTACCTCGGCATGTTTTGGGTGAACAGAAGAATTAATGCAATCTCATTTTGTGAAAATAAAGGACTGCAATTTTGTTCAGGTAAAGCTTCAGGAGAAGTGAATGGGACCCTGCTTGTGGAAAATGCTGGTGGGCTAAGCCCTATGTTTCATGCTGCTGTATTAAAAAATAAGTATGTGAACAACTGGCTGTTAAAAGACCATTTTTAGTCCTTTTTTATATTCAGAAAAGAGGATTAGAGGAATTAAAAAAAAACAAATATAGCTGAAAAAAAGTTTTAAATGTGGAAAATTATAGAAAAAATAGGATATGAGAAGGATGATGAACATGATTAAAAAAGAGCTTTTCCTTTTGTGAGAGGGACAGCTAGCTGAGGTCAGAATACTTAAATAAACTCGACTCTTATGCTTAAAAATAGTGCCTGGGTTTGCTTTCTGTCTGATTTAATAATTACAGTGTGTTTCTTCAGCTGAACCTAATGCTTAGTGAAGAATCAATAGCATACACAAGGTACAGGGTGCACTAAGTTGCATGGGAAGTGAGACTGTTCTGAAGACTTGACACGTTGGTTTGATGGAAGAGAAAGGCCAGTGGGCAACTATGTGTTGCCTTTTGCTGTGAACAAAGCCAGAAAATTGTACAACTATGGTAAAATGGCAAGGATCACTCAGTGCATGAAAACACAGGAAAACCCTCTGTCCTCCACTGAATCAAGTAAAACACAAGATGTGTAGAAGTGTGTAAGTTGCTGCCTCTAGGCTCAGAGCTGACAATGAGAAAATCATTAGATCAAGCGTCTTTCAGTCTTTCCAACAAAAGGAGGAAATTCTTTATTTGTCTGATCACTTTGTAATTTGTCAGGTGTCAAATTTCATACCCTGACGGTGAAGAGGAACAAACCATTTTTTTCCCATTATGATTACAACTTGGATCTCTAGAGATGAAATACTGGGGGTTATAATCAATCCTGAAACAAGTGTTTTTCATCCTGTAGGCCACGAGTAGTGAGATTATTCTGTATTTCCCCCTTCATTTCCAATTGCTGTGTCCTTGAAAGTGAAAGATGTTTAACATGAGCCCTTGCACATCACAAGAGGTGGTCTAAGAGTCAGTGTCTCAGCTTTGCTCCCGTGCATCCCGTTAATGCAGGAATGGGTGGGTCTCTTTGGTGTAGTGAGTGGCAACTGTGTCAAAGTGTGTGGGGCTGCTTTACATGAACAGACATCAGGCAAATGCTGCCTGTATTATGTTACTTAATCAAATGGATCAAAAATGTTCTTATTCTAGTGCCATTTCAATTAAGAGTGTTGTATAAATATTACTCTGCTGGAATTATGCATATGAATAAGGTAAGCAGATTTAATTTGGAGGCTCTGAGTGTGAGACTGCTTGCTATTGATGTATCCAACTTCAATTGTTAGTGCTTTCTTCTTGTTACTCTGGCAGTCTATAGATGTGGTTTGCATTTTGAATCAGAGATCCTGAGCAAGATCTTACAAAACCGTGCAAGTTTTATAATTAAAAAATACATGGAATAACATTTCAGCAATACTCATTATATTGAACACATTTAAAGTAAAAAAATAAGGTTTATCTGGTTTATTTGGATTCCCTGGCAACAAATGAGTTCTGTTAATGTGTCTAAATAACGGCTCTTGGCTGCCATGACATCCATGATTCTTTGTATAAGTTGTCATTTCTGCAAAAAAAAAATGGATAGAGTTGGTACAACACAGAGTTGTTTTCAAGTTGGAAAATTTCCTTGTATTTATTTTAATTTGAGGCTCAGGGTTCCTTGTATCGTGAGATTGTGAAAGAATCGCAAGAATGGGCCTGCATTATGAGAGTTGGATCAAAATCGAAGAGAATCAGCGCAAAACTTCAGGTGTCTTGTCTTCCCTCGATTCACGAAGAGCCAGCATTCCTCACACACACTGATACCACGAAAACTATGAAAAAAAATTCATAATATTAATGGCCTTGCAAATGGGAGAGCTGGGATTAAAGAATCATCTGCTTCTGCAGTGAAACATAAGGCTGTAAATTTGTGTGTAAAAATATATGGCATATTCCTTCAGAGAAGAAAATTCTGTATGCAAGGGACCCATTTACAGCCACTGATGCGGGTGAGCTCTCTGGTGTCCATTTCAGTGTCTGAGCTAGAAATGTGCTTGTTATAAACAGGGTGATGAGAAGGGACTTGAGGCTGAGTGGTAAGTTACCATCCTATTGTTCCTATCAAAAAAGTTGGTGAGTAGCCAGGACAGCCTGCAGGTCTTTTAATATGAGGTACCACAGACTTCTGTCTGGATATAATGGCATTATTCTGATGGGGTTTGAATGAAAATAGGACTTTTGTGCTGAAAAACAAGATGAAAATTGGGTTGCAGGAACTCCCCAAACGAAAAATTATTAGCAGGGCAGTCTGAGTGAGGAAGGCTGGTAGGATCTGCTGAGCAACCTGTTTGTAATGGCATCAGTTGAAGTGGGAGTTGCTGACTGGAAGGAGCTCTGCAGCTACAATTTTAAGAACTCTGAAGATGCTAGTTAGCTTTAGGTGAGATTTTCAAGAATATTTTCCTATGCCATTCTCATTGCAATGGGAATATTATGTGTGAGTCGGTGGGAGTTATATTTCAGGGTGCCTCTGGAAATCATGCCCTCATAAATTCAAATTGGAGGGGACCTCTGGGGGTTTCTCATCCAACCTCTTACTCAAAGCAGGGCCAGCTTATGAGATCAAACTAGGTTGCTCCAGGCTTTATCCTGGTGGGTCTTGGAAACCTGCAAGGACAGAGACAGCGCAACGTCCCCAAGCAATCTGTTGCAGAGCTTTACGGTCCTCATGGTGACCCACGATGCTTCAGCAAAACCAGCCCCAAATCACTAATTATGTTACATAAATTCATTAATTTTGTGTTTTGCCTGTGACTACTGACTTGGGTCATGTCCTCACTTCCCCTTGACTGCAATAGATGTTGGCTGCAGCTCAGCTGTTGTGAAGGGTCAGCAGCAAAATGGCTAATGAGTAGTGATCTCAGTGGAAAAATGCGGATTCACAATTAGAATGCTGCATCCAGCAATGTCCATTGTTTTACCCAGGAGGGATAAAGGGGAGAGCAGAGGGAAAAGAAATTCACTTAGAAGAAAGGAAAGGAATACAAAGCGGAGCTTATCAGAAGTTGCTCTTTCTCTGCTATAGGAAGAAAGAAATGCTGCTAAGGAAAATTGAAAGAAACAAATGATACCACACAGCAAGGTCAGGAGAGGATGAATAAAGGCATTTGCATGTTAAAAGCAGCGAGGATAGAAACCTGAAGGATAGAAGATAAAATGTGGTGATGCTATGTGCTATAAGCATTTGTGGTTAATCATGATATGCACAAAGAATTCCTCACTTCTAAATTCACAGTTTTAGATTCACTGATTTTGCTCACAATTCATGATGAATTTCAAACAGGAATCATTTTCATAATTACTTGGATACTTTTGATGTTCCAATTTGTTTTGTGTATAGATAGAAACAGAGTTGCTGAACTTTTGTCTAAATATTCCTTTCTTCAGACCTCTGTGCATAAATTCCCAAGCCCCCTAGTCTGCTAAATTCTTGGCACCTTCTTAGTTTCCATCTGCCAGATGGTTCCTTCTCCCACCAGTCAGGGTTATCAACAATTATCTGTTTCAAGCCATGTGCATGTCTCATAACGGTTTATCATGGGAGACATAAAATGGAAAAGTGACATATTTAGTGTTTATGTAACTTTCAGAATCACTTCTGGCAGCTTTCTTTATTTGCTTATTTGCCACTGGTGGTTCCTGTGGATGTTTCTTGTACTGGTCTGGGATCAGCCCTTCAGATCTCACATTATTTGGTCCATTTGCTAAAATCAGACACTTTGCATGCTCAGTGAGCAGGTGTTTTTAGGTGTACTACCTTAGTTGGTCGAGTGGTGACCTGTTTTGTTCTTCAGAACACCCTTATATCTCCTTACCCTCTCTTTTCCCAAGTAACAAGTGATAGGAAATGAGGAAATAGCCTCAAGGTGCATAAATGGAGGTTTAGATTGGATATTTGGAAAAATTTCCTCACTGAAAGGGTTGTCAGGCACTGGAACAGGCTGCCCAGGGAAGTGGTAGAGTCACCATCCCTGAAGGTATTGAAAAGACTCGTAGCTGAGGTGCTGAGGGACATGGACTTAAAGTTTTTAAAGGTCTTTCCCAACCCAGATGGTTCTGCAGTGAGATGGCTACATCAGATCCTGCCAATGCCACAGTGGGGTGGTTAGAGACACTGGGGGTCTTTCAGCTCATATAGCAATGAAAAAATCTGACTGCCAGAGCAGAGCTTGGGGCTGAATCACACTGACTTCGATGGGGTTATGTGCTTTGCACCTGCTTCGCTGGCTGTAGCTCCAGTGCAAGCTGTCAGTGGTAAAGGATACCTGTTTCAAAGAATTACCATGGTGAAGAGTAAGTGGTGGGAAACAGTTCTTTATGTTTCTCTGCTCCTCTATGGGAATGCAACAGCTGGTGCTGACCACAACACTTCGATTTTGTAAGAGTTTAATATCTGGTCCCTAATTGCACATCCTTTCCTACTGAGAAGAGATAAAAATATAAAAGTGCAGTAATGTGGCTACTGCCCAGAGAATACCTGCTGTGTTGTTTTAACCCAGGAGCTCTCATTCCAGGGCACAACTCACACACAAGGCCCCCCCGCCCTTTTATTTTACTTTAAATATCTGATGGTACTTTAAGTATCTGATACCACACCAGAGAGGCAACCACTGCCTTTCTGGAGGCTGTGCCCTGCAGGTGCTAATTAGGAATGTCTGACACCTGATTTAGAAAACGCACACCTGGAGGCGGTTGGGGGCTCTCGTGGTTCCAGGGCTGCCATGTGCCATCAGCCTGATGGGTCACAGCTGGGTGAGGTGGGGCAGCACCCAAGGAGCTCTCCTGGGGTGGCCTTCAGGGAGGATAAATGCAGCAGGGGAAGCGCTTTCTGGGCTTGGTGGGGTTTTGCCTGAGGTGCTTTTGAGGGGAAGAGTGTCTTTAGCCCCAGGACTGCTGTGAGCCTGCAGGAAGCTGCCTGAGCAAAAGCCCCTTTCAGTGCAGAGGCTTTGCTGTGCCCTGAGCAATGGGGAGAGGTGGTAGGGCTGCTGTGCTCAAACACGCTTCAGTGGAAAGAGTTGACAAAACACATGGAAGAGCATGAGCTGGGACTGAGGAAGCTCCTGAGCACATTGAAGCAAGAAACAAGACTCCCAAGTGATGCAGGTGGCCGTGCACTGCGCAGGAGCTGCAGCCCGTGAGGTGCTTCAGGATGAGGAGGTGAGCCACTGACGGCGGCTGAGCTGTGGGGGTAGCGTGGAAAGGGGAGGGTGGAGGTGACTGTGGCATTGGGACGGGGCCTCTGCTGTCTGCTGAACTGTGCTGAGGATATGGGCACTGGCAACAGGGCTCTGGGAGGGCTGTTTTGGGCTGGCAGTGGGAGAGGGTGAATCTTGAAGAAAACTCATCTGGAGAGGTGTTATAAATGAGTCAATAGAACACAAAGCCCATGCTTAGTCAAGTGGGCTCTGAGGGGGAAATGAGACATGTGGGGAAGGCCTCTGCTCACTGGGAGCCCAGGGTGGGTGAACCGTCATGGGAAGCTGGGAGTAAGCTCCCACCTGGCAGCCCAGTTGCTGTTGCTGGGGAGCCCCAGATGTATTTTGGGGAATGACTGGAGCCTGTGAGGGGCCTTTCTGGAGCAGTGATGCTCGTGGGCTGTCGACTGCAGCCAAAGGGGAAGGTTTGGTGTGCCTGGGGTGTGGGGTGGGTGCTCTGCTGCTGTGAGGTCACTTGGCTCCTGTCTGTGCCATGGAACGCTGGCACACCCGTGTGGGCTGCGTGGTGCCACAGGTGTCATGTTCTGCTGGTCTCCGGACACCTGAGCACTCCTGTGTATGTTCACCTCTTCAGGGACGTGCAATGCTCAGGCAAATCTACAGGTAAGGAGAGGCTTTGGAGCTGATGGTTCATTACACACATGTACTGACAGAAGAAGCTGTATATGCTGCCTTACCATTTTTAAGTCTTGTTGGGGTTCAGTGCAGAGTCCTTTAGTGTATCTAGTGGCAGTCCTGTCCCGTGCCTGCAGTTGCTGATGAATTACAGAAAGTGTTTGTTTCTCTTCCTCTGCTTTCTGAACTGGATACAGCTGCCCTGACCTCTCATCCCTCATGCACAGGTGAGCTCTTGTCTCCTTGCTTCTGTCTCATTCAGAACCTGGAGGTGATCAGGCTCCCTGTCGCTTAATTAGTCCTTTCATAATGAATAATTTGGATAAGTGCTTTGCTCTGAAGGGTAGCCAGCCATTTATCTTTGTCACTTCTATCTGAATGATTATTTTGAAGTTTAATGTTTTGCAATTGCTGGCTTTGGCTGTGGCATAGCCTGTAAACTATACTTAGACAGATGCCTTAAATCCTATCAAGAAATCAATGGCCTTTTCCTCACTGCAGGCTTCAGATCTTGGTACAACATCTAGTAATGGCTCCTCATTTTCTCTTATCAGTCTCTATATAGGAGATACTGAGAAAATGCATGTGTGTGGGCTCACAGCTGAAGTCCTATTGACTGCTCTGAGCCCTGTGAATATGTGTCCCTATAATCTATAATTCCTGGCTAAAACAATAGACATAAATTATTCTCACATGTAAACCTTGGATTTTCTTGCCTTTGGTATACAGGCAGTGTGTAACAACCTTCTGCATAGCCGCTGAATTTATTCCTGTGGGAAGGTGAAATGGAAGAAATGAAAAATCTAAACATAATTTTAGAGAAAGAGGAGCTAAGTGCACAGGCGGATGATGCATTTAAAATGGTTTATGTTTTAAAAAAATCTCATAACTATTTAGTTAGTACTTCTGTTCTATAATTAAGACAATTATCTCAAGTGTTCTCAGCAGTTGTTCTGCATTAGGTTACTGAAGCTAAATCAAGATGCCTACCCTTATTATTTCTTCTCTGACTCATCTGTAAAGGGCTCAGAGGGGAGAGCAAAGGGCTCTCTTTGGAGGCTGCTAGTGCCTGGGCATTCTGCTTCCATGTTATGCAGGTGGGCTTGGAGGGAGAAGGGTGCGTATCCCATGATATGCAGATGATGAATAAACTCCCTGTACTCCCACTGCCTATTAGTGCACCAGCATCTTTGGTACAAGGTTGTGCTGGGTACTCTGGGAATTGATGAACAAGGGGGGCAGTGAGGAGATATGTGGCACAATGACCATGTTATTGTCTGAAAAGCTTGACATATGGCTATTCTAACACAAACAGTAAATACCTCATTATACAAAGCTATTACTGTTTCTAACTCAGCTCTGGTACTTCAGTGAAAGCAATGTATCTCTGGCATTTATTGGACTATAATAGTGACACAAATGCAGCACTCTGGCATCCTTATGTATGTGCAGAACTGTTTTCAGGCCACTGGATACATCACTGATGCAGATTACTCCCCTCCATTATCCACTTACTTAGCCATAAAGTCTTGTTAAGTCTTCTGGTGGCAGTGTGACCTGGGAGAGGCATCTCATGTCTTGTGTGGGACACTTCAGTCTAAGCCAAGCGAAGCTTCTCTACAGAGAGAGGTTATGATGAGGATGGGTGGAAGAGGTCGTGTTGCTCCTCCATGACTCTGGGGGTTTTGGACATCCCCAGATGGGGCCAATTAAGACTTAAAACAGCCATGGGCAGCCTATAGGGCACTGTGCCTGATAGGGAGCCTGTGTCCAAGAGTTCTTGATTTCTGTCCAGATCCCCTAAGAATAATCAAGTGTTTTGAGCCAATGGCTGTGGGGAAAAAAGCCATAAAAATAGTCAATCACTTAAGAAAAGGTTTGCAGTAAGTCTTTTTTAAAATGATATAGCAATGTTGCTAATTGCATATACATTTGCATTTCAGCTACCTGGGCTTGGGCTGTGTGATAAACATATACAGGGGCAGGTGCTGTGGTACAAGAGGTGATTCAGTGGCTGGAGGATCAGGACATGATTGGACATGGGGGAAGTTTGGCTCATTGATTTAACATACTATTAATTTAAAAATCTATGCTTAGTTAAAAATATAATTATGTTAAGATTAGAATATGATCTTAGCTCATCGACATTTAATTTTCACATAAGCCTCTCTTAAGTAAAAAAAGCAGCTGTAAGGTAATTTGAAAAGAAGAAGCCTTTTCTATGCTTATGTCAGGCATTTAGGGAACAAGTGGTGTGTGAGCAGGCCACAGAAGACATGGTGTCTGAAGAACAAAAATGGAGATCACTTTCATTTTTACACTTAATGGCAAGAGCTTATCAGGCAGCAGAATCAAAATAAACTTCTGAAAACTAGGATTGGGAGTTAGGTATGGCAGGACAGATTTACAGTAAAGGCTAGGTAAAGAGGTGCAAATATAGGGTTTTATGTCTTGCCCTGGATGCCTCTGTAAGTTCCATGCTTTGCTCTGCAGTTGAGTATGGAGCAGTAGGTGCCCCAGCACTTGCACCAGTCTGGAACTTTGCCACATCCCAGCAACATCTCTGGCAGGCAGTTGTTTCACAGTTTCTCTCACGTAGAGTTTTACGGCAACCTGTGTCCAAGCAGTGAGGATTGTGTTTACAAATTGCCTTATAATGGAACTTTTAGGGTCAGAGGAACACTTCTGGTCCTAGCAGGAATTTAGCATAATCTCATGCACTGAAACTAGAGTGCTTGATGTGAAAGGAAAGAGGGATTTTGCCCTGTATTTCCAGGAATACTTTATATATAGAGAGATATTTTATAAAAGCAGTTGGCTTCTTGAACACTCCTATTTATTTCTAAGGCGTTGTGGGAATTGGTGTTGCTGATCTGGCACTCTTGCTTTCTTATCTGCTGCTTCATCATGATTTCACTGTAGTGACATTTGTTGTCAGAAAGTCAATACGGTGAGTTTGGGAAAAGCTGCAGCTGCTTGGAAAGTGGAAGCAACAAGCTAAACAGCTGATCTATCAACTTCACTTGCAATATTTGTTTCAGTAATGGATCGTGGTCTGATCCAGTTAAGTGATGGCCTGGGCAGTCACCTCAGTACTGGCTCAGGCTGGCTCCGGTAGCTGGTAAAAGAAAAAACCTCTCAGACAACAGAGAAAATACTCCTGGAGCCCCTGAAGGAAAACGTAGAAGTCAAGCTTCAGATAGGGCAGATGCAGCCCAGTCCTTGTTCCCTCCATACCCTTTTTGACCGTGCATATACCTGGGTTTTGGCACGGGGACAGTGTGGGCTGGTTTTTAGTATAAGAATACACTTACTGAAGTGCTACATTGAGGGACCATGTCTCTTCACCGTGTTTTTCGCTGTTAAAAACTTGAAAAGAGCCCTTAATATGCAAATTGATTGACTGAAATGACTAAAAAGGATGCTGCCATTATTGCCATGAATCAGGATTCAGATTTGATTGTGTATTATATTCTTAAATATATTCAGCACAAAATGCCTTACATTTCAGTATGTGCAATGATAGGCAGGGCATCCGTTGCAATGGGCCATGCACTGACTCATTTGACAATGTGTCTGATTTTTACTGAGTACCTCTATTTCAATGGCAAGTTTAGCTCTTCTGATGGGAAGCAGAAATATACAGTAGGTAATATAACAAAATCAGCTGGTTATTTGGTGGGAAGAGATGAATGGCCTTCTCAGTTCAGCAAGGATGAATATTTCTGAATGAAGCTCATCAGATTCATAACCATGCCAAATCCAGGACTAGCTGGCTGGAAATTTCTCTCTGAAAAAGCATTACTCAGTTTTCTAGAAAACTTTGGATGTGCTGGCTTAAGATATGGTACCTTGTTTTAGTACACAAGTGATGATCAAATGTGTTAGTGGAGTGCATTTAAAGAATACACAAATTAAAAAGCTTATTAAAAAAAGCTCTTAGAATTGGCCAATTTCCACAGAAAAAGCCCTACTCTCTGGGATCTGTTTCAGAGATATTGTCCCAAAGTTCTTCAACACAAGGTTCTTGAAATTATAGCTTTAGAATGGTGAATGCTTAAGAGGTATAGAGAGCTATTAATATATCTTAATTGGTTTCTTCTCCTTTTAAAAATCATATAACTTTAATCTGGTCATGTGCAAATCTAAATCAAGAATTTTCCTATGGATAATGAAGTTGAAATATTGCCTAGTCATTTCCCTTCTTAGAGAAGGACTGGCTGTTGGATTCTGTGGCTTAGAGCTTTCTGGCATGAATACTTTCCAAACAGGGTAGTACTTCCAAATTTATTTGAATTTGCAGGGTTCAAAGTAGCCATGTGATAGCTCTATGTTCCTCAGTGTTATATATAGCTAAGGTTTTTGTTTTGGAAGAGAATTTCCTTTGGAAAGGAAAAGTGAGATTATGGAACACAACTGTGGGATAAAGCTGTTTGCAGTCAACTGTGAGGCACTAAACATCCATGGCAGCCTAATGAACAATGCAAGACCAAATTTCTGTGAAATCAAATGATCTTTAATGCATCTTGAGTGCCAGCTACAGGAACATGTGTCATCTTCTAAGAACTGGCAGCCATCTGCTGGGTTCATGCTCTTTGTTTGTGTGACGTGCCACCCCCGCTGAAAGTGTTTGGTGGCAGAGCCCAAATGAGTTACACAGTCAAATATGTAGATCAGCTTTGAGAGAGGAAAGCCCAGTTTAGTGCTGTGCCAGTGCTTTGCAGACAACTGTCTGTGCATAATATGCCCTCATCAGTATGTGGGGCCTATGTTGTGTTTCTGGCTGCTGAACCAGCAGCAGAGTTGTGTGTCCATCTCTTTAAATCTTCCATGATTATAACTCTCATTATAATCATTCCTTGTGTAAGTGAGAGGGAGGGTGTAATAAACTTGTGTAATTTATTTTCTACTTATTGTCAAGCTCTCCCAATTGTGAATAACGTGAATTAAACCGCGTCAGTAATCTAGTGAATGTGCTCTAAATCAGATCTAACATATGGTTCAGACTTGGGCTACAGATCAAATCAGAATGCATTTTATAGGTAGTTTATAACACACATACTGAACATCAAAATTCTTTTGCGTACTGAAAAACATGAAAAGAAATGTTAAGTTCGATATAATTACCATAGAATGGTTTGGGTTGGAAGGGACCTTAGAGATCATCTAGTTCCACCCCCCTTGCCATGGGCAGGGACACTTTAAATTTTGAATGTTTTTGTTTTCTAAATCTTGTATTTAGGATAGCAGTAATTCAAGTAATTCAATTTTAAGTCTTGGCCCTTTAATCTTTATTTTATTTATGTGCTTTGAGACTTGATTCTGCTGCTTTCCTGTACCACAGTATTTTGTGTGAAGTCAACTGAATTTCATTTTTAAAACCAAATGAAATAAGACTGCCTCATATGTTCTTGGCATTATTGAGTAAAAGAGTCTGTACATGTTTTGCAAATATTGTCACTCTTATTCACGCGATGTATATTTGTGGATCAAAAGCAATGTGAATAACTATCACTCAAACAATACCTTTCATTCAAAGAGTATCCGAAACTATCAAGGTAACTCAATGGGCCAAAACCAGTCTTTTTGCAGAACTTAGGATAATTGCCAATAATTTCCTTAACTAGAAAACTGTTTTGAACACCAATATCTGGATAAACATCTACTTATGTACCAAATATGAAAATTAATCTTCATGCAAAGGTTTCAATTTGAAATTACAATGGACTAGGTACTCTATCAACTACTGTCACAATCGGACTTTTTTATAAAAAGCCCATGAATGCTCAATATCTGCTCAGAGCAGATATATTATTGAGTATCTTATGATGAAATATTCTTAAATCTGGAGGAAAAGAATTTCTGTGTTGAACTCATGTTTCCAGAAGTCCCAAGTATTTTTAGTTATTGAAATCTTGTAGTCATCTCCATTTTTATTGAATACAGTTTAATCTATGTGTATGTGGCCAAGTTTGTCTCTTGACTATAATTCCAAAAAAGAGGCCTGAAGTCAGCAAATAAGAGGTTTCTGATTTTAGGTGTTTGAAAGTCTAAAAGTTAGAAGAATATACATTTTTAGGAGGGAAGTGCAAATGAGTGGGTTAGAGTAGAACCACAGCAGAAAGCTTTCACAGTGCCTGACACGGGTGTGCTGGAGAGGTAGTTCTCACTGCTTTCCTACAGGGAACGCCTCATCTGCAACATTCCCCAGAACAATCCTTTGGCACTTTTGTGATGGAACTTATTCCAAGTTCAGTTTCTCATTGCACAGAGCTACCCGGAAGGAGGGGAGCAGGAAAGGCCTGTAACGAGAAATAAACTGGATGCAAGGAAAATCTGCATTGGGCCTTAGTGCTGTCAGACCATGCGGTGTTGTGACTAATGCTTTTTCCCACTTTGTTACTGAAATCAATGGCAAAACTCCATTTATATTAAGAGCACATGACAAGACCCAGAGTAAATGAAAGAAACAGATGACTAACAGTAATGAACATAATTGGGAAAGAACAGTCCTATCAAAGGGTATATTCAGAGTTGATTTAGAGTAGTAAGTAAAGATCATTCAGTATCTGACTCAAAACAAGATAAAGGCTACAGCCATTAAAGGCATATCCACTGTGCACAGAGGGAAAGGGTCTCTTCATTCATTTAAATTGTGGGGGGAAAAAGTGACTCCAGATGGTGGTTATGCAAATGATCTTTTAATTGGTAAACAGGAATATTTCCCTTTGCCCATATTTATTTTTTGAGATTAAACTTTGCTTGTGCAAACAGTGTCTGCAGGCTGGTACACAGCAATGGACATCTGTGCTTTTTCAAATCATTAGCACTAGATTACAAATTTTGGCTGAAATTCTGAGTACTAGCTTGCAACACCTGATTTCAGTTGATCCATGTGAGGGTTGGGTACTATCCTTTCTCTGGACAAAATTATTTATTGTTCTCTACCAATTTTGAGCTTTTCTTTTGCTGGAGCAGCCTTTCTTTTCCTGTGAAAGCTCTGCCAGATGTGCTGCCTTCTGGGTTCTCTTGTCCCTGACAAGGGACAGCCAGAGAACAGGAGAGCAGCCTGTGCTCCTGGCTCATGTATCATCTAGGCTGTGATTGCCTCATAGGCTAGAGATGAGCTATTTAAGAAGTTGCTCTGAACTTGGCCTTGTTTAATGTCATCCCAAGCACTGCTCTGACAATATTAAGTGTCTGTAGTTATTTTTTCCTTCTAAAAATGTGTGCGTGGACAAGTGCTCGGTGTAGCCATAAAACTAGACTACAAGTGTGGAGGAGACTAAAGCTGGGATGTGAGCAAGTTGGCTATTTGTTATCAGCCTTTGTTATGGCTCATTTAGAATCTAAGGCAAGTAGGCTGTTCAAGCCACTTTCTTCCTTGGTGTGAAGCTGCTGTGTTTGAGTACAGGAACTGTACTTTATGTGTGGAACTGTTGGGTAGCCTGATTAGTGTCTCTAACTAGCATGGAGATTGATGTCTCCTGCTTGATTTATAGGGATAAATGTCCAGAATCCAAACTGGTCTTCCGTGATAGTCTTGTGCAGGGGGAGTTCAAATTTTTGGAACCACTACTTTTAGCTTGGTTGGTTAAATGTATTAAACGGCTAAATGAGGAGTGATGCCACATCCCTGATGTGCTCCCCAGTATTTGTGTCCATCCAGTTTGTGGGCTGCATGGGCACTGTGCTCTGCAGCACTGAATCAGCAAGAAAGTTAGATTGAGTTGCATGAAGAAAATGTAGAGTGAACAGCAAAGAGGAAAACTTTAACCATTTAAACAGTAAAGAGACTGACATTAGAAAGCTAGAGGTGTCAGCAGATGTTGAGGTAAATCTTCAACTCAACTTACTGCTAGGACAGATCTTGGATTTCTTTACTTAAAAACAGCATGTTTAGACCCGATTGACTTCTTCCAGTACTTCTTTTTGTAGCAGAAAAACGTGGTGTGAAATTTTACCTCAGCAGCCGGCAGGGACCTGAAGACTGCAGTGGTGTCAGGATGTTGCTCTGTGAAGCTGTCCCTTTGTCACCTGAAAAACAGTGCCATAATTAAGCTGAAGGGGTTGGTGTAACTCCTGGGTCAGGCTGGTGTTCCAATGAGCTCAGCAGCACTGCATTTGGAAGGAAATAGGCTGTATGAGCATTTTGTAAGGTCAGGAGGTTTTCAGCAGCCTGATTGTCGTGTGGTGTAATCATGACATTTTTGAAATCATTGTGTATTTTACACTGTGTCACCCTGGCTTCCTGTGGAATGCAGAACCATACTGGGGATGGAACTAGATGACATGGCACTTGGTCACCTCTGAAGCCACAGTTCATGGTCTCTGCAGTAACCTGATGTTTCCTGCAACTCCAGCTGTTCTTACTCTCTACTCGTGCCTGGCTGTGCTCCCTGCCCCACTGGCTGTGCTGGTACAACTGGTGTAACGTTGTGCTATGAACTAGATCAGTGAGTGGGGGGCTGGGTTAAAAATAATCCACTTTGAACCTGGATTATGTCACTGATCTTGTGAGCATCGATCACATGGCCAGCAGGCAGGGATGTGCACATCAGGTGTGGGTGGAGGGAGGAAGGCACTGAGTGCCTGGGAGACAGAGGCAGGGGTGGCAACCTGTCCAGCCAGCTTGATGTTGAAATTCTGCACTGTAAAATGAGATATTAGGGTGCTGCACACTTGCAAATGTGGGCTGTTACAGTTCTGTGTTTGGGCCCCTGGCATCAGGCATATGATGTAGGTGGTATAGAACTTAAGAGGAGGCTGACCCTGAAATGGGGCTATGCAGTATCCAGGTTACATGTGAAAGTTTCTAACTGCTCCACGGTGGGCATGAAAGGCAAGACAGATTGTGCTCCAGCAGGCTGATAGGGAGGTATCTCCAGTGACCTCTGGAAATGGTAGGGCTGAGCTCTGCCTTGCCTCCCTGCCTCTCCTGGGAGCCACATCAGGTGTGCACCTTGTGCAGATGCAATTTCTTTTCCCAGGGTTGCTGAACAGTGTTTACAATCTGTAGTTGGTGAGATTGCCAAGCTGTTGGAGTGCCCATGGAGGTAGTAAGGAGATTCTCTTGATTTCTCTTTTGGCTGTAGATATTCCTAGCCATCACTGTAAGTACACTTTGGAGGGAGGGGTAAGGTCCTGGGCTTCTGTATTTCAAATCTAGGTCTTAGAGCTGGGATGAGACTTAAAAAAGGGTGGGCAAGAAAGACTTTGGCTGGCTCTGTAGCCTCCTAATCAGAGCATTCAGATTGAAGTGGTCGTTGGCTCCTGCTTCAAGGACTGTGTTAGACACTCAGTAAAATGTAATCATCCTCCCAGCAGTGAAGCAGCCACATCTTCCAGATTGCACTTCCTGAAGGTGTTCCTATTCCAGCATCTCTAACATTATTCTGAGTTTGTCAGGGCTCTGCAGCTTGTTAGTGGCTAATGGGTCCTGGGGAGACTGACCAGGCAGGCTAATAGAGGGCTTTTCTGTGCTAATGGTTGACATTTGGAAGTAATCTCCAATAGGGCTTCAGATTGAGTCAAAGGTGAGAACCATTAAGGTACCAATCTTTTATTTAGAGCATTTAGTCAAGAGATTTGTGGGCACAATTAAAATAGCTCAACACAGATGCAGCTGAAACCTGTGGTATACAGCTCTGCAGAGTGTCATAGGAGGAAACAGTTGTAGAACACTTCTGTAATCACCACATTTAAAAGACAGAATAATTAATATTTGGCAAATAATGTGTGTTGGTAGTCATCTTTACTATGTAAAGGAACTATGTACATTATTGAAAACTGAGAGAAAGCAATCTACAAATGCCATATTTTGGAAATATCTTAAATTGTGCTCTAATGCTGCAGAAATCACTAGGTTTTCAGTTTTCTTGGCTCTTGACCTTTTGTGAGTTATTTGGCTGCTTTTATTTGTTCAGATTTCAAAAACAAAATGTTAAAATCAAATGCAAAAGTTCAGCTCTTCTCAGAGTCACATGTAAGAGGAGTAATGGCTGTTATCCAGAACCATTTAGCATGTGCCTACACAGTGCAGTGCTTAACAAGGTAGGTCCCAGGAACAGCATAACTGCATTAACACTGTGCTCTGCCTCTGCAAACACGCCCTCCTGCTCAGCAGAGCTGATTAGCCTAAAGACAAGGCTGCAGTGATGTGTTTATACTGTTTCCAGGACTGGGGAGGTCTGACTAAGCTTTTCAACATAAACCTAGCCATCTTTTCCTTGAGGGTCTCTTTAAAATTAATTTTCCCATCTGCAGTGCCTCATACTTGCTATTACTGATATCTTTCTTGCTTTTTCCAGTAGCTCTAACACAAGTTGAAGAGGATGGTGGTGTGTAGTATCAGTAGGAGCAATGCTGGTCTTGCAAGTCTCTCTAGAATGTTTAAACTACTGGAATAAATTAGTGCCTTTTGTATCACTGTATTTTTTTTTAAGGGTACTTTGTAAATGTGATTACTCAGTCATGTTTCTATACCTCAAGATCTTCTATACTTAAAATAGCCATACTTAAGCTTAGTTTTGCATAGTTGTTATGGTAAGATTGCAAGATGCTGCAGTTGATATTTTGAGGGTTTTTTTAATGCTTCTGAAGACACTAGCATATTATATCTCAGTCTTACCACAGCTGGTTTCTTGTAGAGAAGAAAACCATGCAAATGTTTAAGACGACGATGAGGTATTTCCTTATTGTGAAATAGTTGGATAGAATCTGTAGACTGATTTTTGTATATTATTTATAAATTAATGTACGTTAAATAATATATAATATTGTACATAATAAATATACAATTCTATTATATAAATAATGTGTATCTATATAACCTATATTATTGGTGACTCTACCTGTTGTCTTGTACTGCCTGTAACTACGAATGCTCACCTGTAAAATCAGTTGTCTTTCCTATACAGGGTATTACCCCTTATCCAGGTCTTGTATTTTAAGGAAGTGGTTAATGCTCCTTAGCAAGACCAATGTGTTGCTGTTGGCTTTTCATGGAAGCTTTTTTCATTCATGAATCCATTTCTGTATATTAAGTTTGTCTTTCTTGGCTTATTTCTCTTCAGATGTGGATCCCATAACATGGCTCAGTTGTAGTTGTCACACCTGTTCCTCAAATAAGACAGTGTTGAAGGGAGAGTTTTGCTTTAGGGTGTACTGTGAACAGCACTGCTCCTTTCTCGTTAAACCTACCAAAAGGCACAAAAGGGAGGGGCTGTCGTGGGACTCTGCTTATACATTATATCCCAGAGTAGTTTGTGGAGTGACATCTTGAGTCTGTTGCCAAGTATGAGGTGTGATATTGTGATGATTTTGGTTCATCTTAGGCTTGTGTTTATTGAAAGTAGCTACAGGCTCAGGCTATTTGCTGACCTCTTTCTTGTGAGATGCTGTGACTGCAGATATTGACTCTAGCAAGAAACTCATCCTTACAGTTGATGTCCTTGTTTTCAGTGTCAAGAAGAAATCATGTGACAGTGTCTGCAAAAGTTGTTCCCACTTTAATATTCCTCATTTGATATTTTTGAGACACTTAAGTATTCAGGGCTACGAACCTGTCACTTCTCTGGAGTCCTAAATTAACTATGAAAGGATATAGATATCTCAGTTGTTGAAATCTAGCAGAGGCTGCTATTAATGGAGACTTATCTAGCTGTCCATGTTTCATTGTCCTTGCTTTCCCACTTCATGCCTTTTTATTAAAGACATAGCAGTGATCTTTCTTGGTGGTCTTTAGTTGTGTTTTAGTTTCATCCATGTTGACTAGATTTTTTCAATTTATTTCCTGCTCCTACCTCAGGAGAGGTAACTTACTTTACTACTGCTGTTCCCCCTGGATTTTGGACAGGACCTGACTGAATTGGTCTATACGTACAGTTATATCTACCTGGCTTCTGGCTGTCCCTCTAATCTACAGCCTTGGCTGACAAGTTGCTTCCTGTTAAGAGTTGTTACTGATGGTCACCTGCTGGTAGGGGTCTGTTATCTTTGCTGGCTGTTTTCCAGTGACAACAATTTCCTTCCTTCCTTCCAAAACTCATTACCATTTTTTACTTCGAATGTTCTTGTGAGGCTGATATTTATTTATTTATTTGATTTATTCTTTGAATTTATGCAGAACTATGCTAGCTTTAATTAACAGGCATCCATCTGTGCTCTCAGCACCCTGATGGTAATTAAAATTAAACATTTCTGCATTGTCCAAAGCAATATACAAACCAAATTTTTCAAAACGTTTCTGGAAATGTCTACATGTAGGGGTTTCCTCTCCTGCTGGCTTCCCTTGGTTTATGGCATTGGAGTGCAATCATTGCTGTGAATTAACCATGTATTGTTAGAGCTTTGCCTGCTGCTTCTCTTCAAAGCTTAGCAGTTTTTTTTACAGTAGCAATACTTCACAGTATATACTGGAGATCACACCCCCTGCCCAAGGCTAAGAAGGCCACAGGTTCCTGTGAAATGGCAATCTGTTGGGAAATCAAAGTACGGAGTGATGACATAAATGTAAGAGTTTTGTCCTGGTTGGTCCCACAGGCTGTCCTGTTAAAGGCTGTGCTGAGAACTTGCTGGAGGCTTATCAAAGGAGGCTCTTTATGGGTTTGTGGGTTCTAGCCTGCAGCACAACTTCAGTGTTAGTGGTACATGTTTCCTTATGCTTTATTTATTCGATTGACCTCAGTATGGAAATTAGTAATGTGCAAACCAGTTGTTTCCTCCCTGTTCAGTGTCTCAAGTTCTGATGGCCTTTGTCTAATCAGGAAAAGGAAATGCTGTTTATTTAGTTTATTCTCCCCCTTCTTTTTCCCCTCAAAAGCTGGAAAGTGTTTTTCAGAAACTATTATTAGATATAAGGGATTGTACTTTTTTCTCCTGTGTTCCTGGATTGCTCCACCAGCGTTGGCTCATTTGAACCTTCTTGCCTTCGTACCAAGAGGCCTCTTGGCAATGAAGGTGTGGGAAGATGATGGGTTTGTTACACCATACACTGCACTAAAGCCTCACGTGAGGGGCATGCTGCCTGTCTGGAGATGTGATTAAGTAAGTGCAGTCTCAAGCAAAAGTTTAGTCCTCTTCAGTCTGGTGGAGCACAAGTTGCAGCCCAGAAGGCTGGAGGGGTAATTTCAGGACACTGGTAACATGTAGGTACAACTGTTGCTTTAGCCTTGGGGCTGGCTTGGTTCTCATGGGGACTGTACAACCACCGTGTGTTGTGACATTGCAAATACCACAAAATAAGCAGTCTGTCTAATATTGCTTAATGGGGAATTTTTATCTTTAAGGTTTCTGTACTGTTGAATTGCTGATAAGGGTAATGGGAGTTCTGCTGACAAGCAGATCCCAAGGATTGGGCTTTTTTGTACTGTAGGCTATTCAGATCCATTTTGAGATTTTCAGCTATTAGTTTTTCCCCTGTCTTTAATGCGTGTTGCCAGAGTATGTTATAACCCAGGTGCCCTCCCCAAAGCTTTCTTCTGACAGCCTTGGATCAGTGTGCCTGCAACATCTTGCATCCATTAGCATTTCTGCTGTCAGAAGGAAAGATTTTGGGAGCAACAAAAGAGGAGATTGAGAGGAGAAAAAACCTGCATTAAATACCTGAGATATGAGCATATTTCTAAGCACTTATTGCTTTGAAGTGATTATTTAACATGGTGAAAATGTATTTCTGTTGACATCCTTTAAGTGGGAGCATAGGTTTTTAACAAACTGTACCTCAGAATTAAAGGCCAAATATTTTCGAGTTGCTGCTTTGCTAGAAATGTGTCAAAAGAAGGCTGGTAGCACAATCTTAGAAACTATTATTTTTCAGTTACTATTTAAAATCATTATGCTTCTGACTTGCAGATCTGGCATTCTTAGTGTATTGATTTTCATATTTAAATGTATGGATTGGATAATCCTTGCATAGCAGTATTCGTAGGTCTGACATCCTGCACTTATTCAGGTATAAAAGACAAAATTTGTAGGTTGAAATGATGCATTTTATTGGAACATCTGATTCAACTGGGAGAAGGTCAGAAAGCTTTTGGGCACAAGGTCTCCACATTAGGCTTGACCAAATTAATGTAAACTTCAAGGTGAGGACATTATTTGAAGAGCTATTGCACTTGAATAACCTGCCTGTATTATTCAGCTGAATAATTCCAGAAAAATATATGGGTAGTTATAGGTGTGTCAAAATGTTTTTTTTTTTCTGGAAAATTATTCATGGGACTGTTTTGAAGGGCTGTGAATGTAAATGTGTTTTTAGCTTGGTGGGATT
This sequence comes from Chiroxiphia lanceolata, assembly GCF_009829145.1. Lineage (NCBI taxonomy): Eukaryota > Metazoa > Chordata > Aves > Passeriformes > Pipridae > Chiroxiphia > Chiroxiphia lanceolata. The sequence goes on along the minus strand of NC_045646.1, from coordinate 15,130,293 downwards.
TTTTTTTTTTTTTTTGGATCATAGGCTGTTTGTAGGATAAGAGTGCTTCAGGATAGTTTAACAAAAACAATTTGTTGGCTGAAAGTAGGATCCACCAAAATACTCCATGATTAATTTGCCGTGGCTCAAGGGGCTCTTGAAGGGACTTCTTATGTTTTGAACCTTATGGGAAAATTGCTTTGCAGTCAAATCTGAGCCTGTGAATAACAGCAGAATAAGCAGTGCACATTGTGATCCCACATTAAATTGTCAATCATAGTAAATGTTTCCCTTTTTTTTTCTTTTCAATGAATTACACTGTGGAGATGTTGGAACATGGGGCTGATTCTAAAGGGGGAAGCATTTAGTTGTAAAATAGGATGTATGGTGGGTATGAGAACTGGGGTCTGAGCTGTTAATCCCACTCACAAGATGAGAATTTGGAGACAGAATTCACTTGTTTCAGCATGAGCTTGGAGGGTCTGCTCATTATTTGGTGCTTCTGCCTTTGTAGTTATTTCCTTACCACTGAATGGAAAACTTTAATGTAAGTAAATGCAGTCTAATAGGGAGGTTGATCACCCCAGGACTAGGAGCAAATAATAAAAACAAACAAACAGTCTCACCTTTGTGTGTTGATTTATGCTGGGCAAGTATTGAAGTCAGAACAGTATCTGGTTCTGTTTCCTTTCTGAGCCCATTTAAAAGCATGAGAAGAAATATGCTCAAGTATTTAACTAATGTTATCTATACATAATTTTCAAACTTTAAAATGCTATTCCCAGATGAAAAAATAACAATAAGGCACAGTAGCCTGACACCTGTTGTTGATAATTAAGGCAGACAACTGATTTGTGCTAGATCAAATAAATATGACACTTTCAAATAGAATATTCTCCAGTCCAAACCTAACCCGCGGAATATTTCAGTGCATGTAAATGTTTTGAGCTATGTCCTCATTTTTCCACCCTGTTGCACATTGTGAAAACTGTTAGTGCTCAGCTGACTGAAGGCTCTTCTGTGCTCATAAGGAATTGCAGCAGAAAAGTCCCTCTGAGAAACTGGTACTTGAGGAGGCTGATGAGGCCTCTTCAGCAACTGTGTGGGACAATTCCCTTTGCAAGCTGCATCAGACTCTGCAGATCCTCCTGTGTAGGATTGCCTGTTCCAGCAGCCCTGTGACTGGAGACTCCTGGGGAACATGAACCTGGCATCCAATATGTCTAGTCTGGAACCCACACAGTCACTCAAACCCATAAAATTGTTATCAAGAAGTTACTCACCCAGTGTGAAGTGTCTTGGGGGATCTCTGTATTTGAACTGTTTAGCATCTGTGTTTTTCATTCTGGAAATATGTGAAAGAAGAGAAAGACAACCTGGAAAAACAGGTGGAGAAAAGATGGGTAAGGGGAATGAAACTGTGGAAACAAAGGGAAGAGGCTTGAGGGCTGCAGTATTGCTGGATGGGGATTTGGTGACTGACCATAAAGTCTTGTGAACAACTGACTCTTACTACACATACACTGTTGTAGTTTGCAGTGCACTGATATTCCCTCTCTTCCTCCCTTCTCTCCAATAAATGCTGCTTCTGGCCTTGCTGAGGTTTAGTTGTTGCTTTGTGGCTCATTCTGGATCACTTTAAGGTCCTGCCTAAGAGCAGATACTGTGCTGCTGAGTTTAACAGGTGAACTTGCATTATTCTGGATGAATTTTTAAGTCTAACTTATTTTTGAGATCATAAGTCTACCATGTTCTCTTTCAGTAGAATAAAGATGTTCAAATAAGGGTAGTGTGATTAACTATGCCAATAAATTATTAATGGGAGGCAACTAAAAAAATAACGTGGGGCTTTTTTCTGCCAATCAGGGTTTGAAAGACAAGAGTTGCAAATACTATTTCTTTATGATACAAAAAGCACTTTGTCAGGTTTGTTAGAACACAGAATACGGATGTGAAATATTCCCCAATCCTGTCCTTTCACATTGTTAACAGACTCTTGGTGTTATGCTTCAGTACTGTGACTGTGTCAGTCCCACTGCCCTGCAATGCTACAGAGTCTTCTCTGCTTCAAAGTGGACTTGGTCTCATGACCACAGTTAAAAGCACTGGGATTAAGTGGGTGGGGGAGAAGGGGGTAGAGGCTTCTACAAGGCGTGTCTAAGTACTTAATACCATAACCCAGCATCACATGTTTCTGACCTTCATTCTTCATTCAAGTCCTTTTAAACATGATCAAGGGCACGTTTCTTTGCTGTATCTAATTGAATTAGGTAGTTAGATTGAATTAGCATACAGTAAATTGGCAAAGCAGCAATTGCTTCCAATAACAGAGCCTGGACACTAAGCACAGCTCAACATCCTTTCCTAAAAAGAAAAACCACTCTTAAAGCAGAGAAAGTGAGTTGAATTTGCAAAAATGTTACCTTTTATTCCTTGCTGGACCCTCTGAAATTGCTCCCAAATCAATGCTGTGCAGAACAATGGAGCCTTTGTCTCTGGGCTGGCAGCAGCATTTGCACAGCTTGCCTTGATGAATATTTTGTCAGAATGTTTTTTGCATTGCCAAACTGTGCTCACCCCCACCCCCCAAGCTGGAGCTAAGTAGTAGTGCATAATAGAGGAAGTGGTTTCTTTTCTTGTCCTCTCCCTGAAAGAATAATTTGACCTGCAAACAGATAGCTTTTGGCATTATGGGAAGAACAGGCCACACAAATATTTTCCTACAGTAAAGATGCAGCAGGAGGAATGGACTGTTTTGTAGAGGTTCTCTTGGGATTGTTTGCATGTCAAACATCAAATATCCCGTAGAAACTGGTTATTTAACTGACTATTTATGTTTCTCAGAATTTGCCTTTTTCTCCTCTCTGGTTTTTACTGTGTTATGTCAAATTTGGATATACTTATTATAGCTCTACTTTAAAACCAGTGGTTCCTAAGACCATGCTTGGTCATGCCCACCATTTGTTAGTTTATTATGTTAAGTTCTTCTTATTTGTTTTCCTTTCTTTCCCCACCCACACCCCAGCATCCCTGTGAATTCTTTTGTGAGGGCTGCTGCTGTCTGAGCCCTTCAGATGAGTTCTGAGAAGAGCATTATGAGCAGTGCAGTGGCCTCCTTCAGGCCTCTTCTGAAGATGATAAAATGTAAATTAGCTGTGTTTGTACAATCCCTGATTCATTCCTGTTTTATAGCTAAGAATGGCTCAACTAAAAATCTAATTTATAACATAGTCTGGGGAAAATGCTTAATTATACACTGAGGAGGAGAAAGTGGTTAAGGGGGAAACAACAACAAGCCTAAACAACATCAAAACAAATGTACGCTGTGAAAAGCCACAAGGACTGAAGCAGACAATATAATAATTTATTAAAAACTGTATAGGTTTTCTCTTTCCTTGAAGGAAGACACACTGCATTAATGCTTCTCTGAACAAAGCCATTTTATCTTGGGGATGGTTTTGTATTCAGTGATATTAATTTTAATCTGAATTAAAATTATTTTATGTCTGTCTTGATATCACCTGAAGATGTGGTTGGCCCTAATTTCTGATAACTTATTCTCCACATCTTTTCATTACTGGCATTGTGTTCTGTTGTAAGATGCATCCTTTTATTCATGGGGACTCTGGCCATCATCTCAGGACAGAATAATTCATTAAGGTTGCTATTGATTTTGTCAGTAAAAGTGAGATAAGTCACATTTGCTTCCTTTATTAAAAATTCCAGCTTGTGGTGTTAATTACTGAGGATAATGAAATGGATATAGCAGTAAACCTGAGCAGAAGCTCCTGCATTTGTTGTAGAACTTCTCATCATTGATCCTTGGCTATCTGTGTTTGTGGGCCTCTGGAATTTGGTTATGTGTGAAATATGGTGTTTGAATAGTAAAATGAATTCTGTGACCCATAGAAGACATCATAAATTGGGTGGAATTGAACACTTTGAGTTATAAGGGTTTTATTGTTGGTGGTGTTCTCTAATATTTTTAATTAGTGAGTTGCTGGACAAGATATCTGTTACTGTCCAGATTTTAGCATAGTTAAAGTTGTCACATGCACAGTTCTCATCTCTTTCTGTGACTGCAAGGCTTCTGTTAACTTAACTACATTTTTCAATGTAGCATGATTTACTGAGAGAAAGTTTTGTGAGACACTTACAAAAAGCAACATTTTACTGAAATAGCTGGTCGAACACAACAAAAGATGATGATGCAGCTACTCTATAAAATACTTGCCTGAAAGCAGTTTTGGGTTTGCTTTTGCAAATAAATCTTTCTTCTTTCTGCTCAAAGGCAGTGTCAAAATATGCTTGACTGTTTTAAGTTTGATCTTGATAGAAGAATTATCAGGAAGAGTTAGAAGGTCAAAATAATCATGGAATTAAGAGAAGGGGTGAATGCTGAGAGTGACTGAGAGCGTGACACTTCTATCACTGATAGAAACTAATATGGACATGAGAGATTTCTTCTAAAGAATTATGTAAGATGTATATTGCTTTGATGGCTTTCCTTAAAATCATAACCTTTTCTATGTGAAGCTTGCTGTTTGATATCTAAGAAGGTTGAATGTAAATTAGTGTATGCTCTGAAGAGCTTGAACACTTTAAGGATTGTGTTTAAGGAATTAGAAAGACTTGAAGTCTTAGTCCTGGTATCAGGACCTGAGACGACAGAAACAGGGTCACCTCTGGTCAGTAGTTGGTTATCTCTGGTCTGTGGAGTTGTGCTGCTGGCTCAGACACTAAGGCACTGTGTAGGATCCTGTAATTATGATGAAAAGACTGCTGACCATACACCAAGTATCTTGTCCAACATGCAGATGATCTCCCTCCTGTAAAATACAACAAAGAACTTATTTTCTGTCTGTTATGTTTTATTCAAGGGGATCAATGTGTCTTAGGATAGTTCTGTAAGTTAATTCTCTGCTCTGCTAGCAAATGTATGTTTGAAAGAACAAAGGGAGATAGAAATTGCATAAAGTTGTGTAAGAAAAAAAATAGATGAGTCAATTCTCTTGTTTTCTTTGTTTTCTTTATTTCAAAGCATGACTTTCAATTATGCTTAATATTCAAGAATTTCTCCCCAGTGAATACCCAGTCGTGTGAGGCAGTGCACTTTCAGGTGAGATTCCTCAGCAGCTTTATCACTAATACCAACCAATATGGGAGGTTTTTGAGCAGTTCTTCAGCAATGTGCATCATCTTACAAGACAATACATTTATAAGGAATGTAGAAGTCTTCCAGTATTTTTCAGGCACAGTAATTAAACCATTTCCTGTTTTTTCAGTCCAAGTGTTCAACTGTGGCATTAGCATGATGTGGGAAGTTGACGTGTCCAGTGTCAACTTCTCTGAGGAAAAGCAAGATGCAGACTTTAAGGGGCTAGTAGGAGCAGAACTTTATTGCAGTCCAAGGTAGAACTGATCCACGTGAAGACTCAAGGATGACTTGATGTGGCAAGGATGACAAGCTGTGGCAAAGCTTCCCCTCTGAAAGCAGCCAGTCTTTTGGAGCAGAGTTTTGAGGTACGGAGAGCACTTGGCATCCTGGATGGGCTCGTGCAGGCCCTGATGGATAGCAGGGATCTGCAGTCTTACTGATACGGATAACAGAGCTGTCTAGCCCAAAGCTAGTTTGAGTGTTTTCTTATGTACTGCAGATACATTTCTTGACTGCATTGCAGATAAACTGTATATATAACTTGATTTATGTATGTACATATTTATTCACCCTGAAACAAACACAAGGACTGTATGCAGCATTATCATTGCTGTGCAAAGTCTTCCAATGGCAATAAGCTGATTTCCAGGGAAAAGCTGTGCCTTATTTGCCTTACACCAATAACGTTTTCTAAGTGCTTAGGAGGGTATCTTACAGTTTTGACATCAGCTTGCATCATCTTGAAGGTGGGTATGTGCTGATGCACTGAAAAAGTAGTTGAGGAAGCCATCTGTGACTTGCCTTTCTGTGTCCTGTGATACCAATGTGGTGTGTGTGCCAGTTTCTCAGTGGTTAACATTGGGTGAACTAGTCACCTCAGGTAACAAGTGAAAATTGGAGAGCATAGTCTATGCCCAAAAGTCAACGACCCTACAATTTTTTTGAAAGGATTTCTTTATTATGGCCTTCTGCAGCTTTTTCAGGGTGTAACTGCAATTTCTATTTACTTTCAATTAAGTGTTCAAGTATGTGAGACTAGTAATATGTGGAATGCCATAAACAATACAGTAATCTGTAACAAAAAGAACTAAGTGCAGACCCAGCAACCACAGGGGAAAAAATAACAATTTAGCCAAATGTTCAGAGTGAATAATCTTGTGCCGTTTCCTGTCTTTTTGAAGTTTCTGTGAGCATATGGAAGAGCCAGACTTAAAGTTCGACGTGGCTCTAATTAGTGACCGAGAAAAGAAGGTGTATTTGTGCATGTCAGCTGGAAAAACGTGCCTTCAAGGACTTGGCTTTGTTGATCTTAGATCTGATTTCAAATTGGCTGACTTGCAAAACAGCCTTTTAAACTTAGATACTGCTTCAGAACGACTGTCAAAACAGTAGAAAAAACAAATAAGAAAGTCCTATATATCTAGCCCTGTAGTGTATGCAAAAAGCAGCTCTAGGAGCAGCATGGCTGACTGTTACAAGTGATGTGCCACAGGCATCCAGCTGTGCAGATGTAAGGCTCCTTCCTCTGGAAATGCATGTGCATCCCTTTGTGTTTGCCCAGGCATTATCCAAACTCAAATATACAATATTTTCTTGGGAATGGAACTGCATTTTTAAATGCTCTAGTGGCTTCATCAAACAGTCTGGAAGAAATACAGTTGGCTGCTATGTACATTTGAAAATATAGGAACAATCACACCTCCTTCAAACAGAGTCATGTGGAATAGAGATGGGAGAGGTAATGCTTGTCCCCAGGAAGTGGTGAGATTTTTGTTGTGTAACCGCCCAAACTGCCCTCTGTGACTTCATGTAGCTGTTCCAGCAATGAACCCAATGTTTTTTGGGTGCATCCGTACATTTATGAGAATTCGAGCTTGAAGAGCTTTAATCTATTGCCGTTTTGAGTTTAGATTTTGCAAAAATTTATTTACCTGCTTAGGAGTTCTATGACTGTGAAGAGAACTCATAGGATTCAGAGAGAGTAAAATAGCTTATAGACTGATGCTAGAAAGAGCTGCTCAAAAGCTGGAATTTGAGTAAAAAAAAGCAAAATTAAAAGGTAAACCCGAAACTGTTTAGACTAAAACTTTGTGAATGTACTTTTCAACAAAATGTGGGAAAAAAAAGTAGATACTTATTGAAGTGGCAACTGATTCTTATTTGTTTTTGTTTTGTTTTTGTTTTTTTTTTTTTTTTAAATTGCATGAAACAAAATAGAGTCTTGGATTATTTCACCACCATCCCCTCCCCTAACAACTTCTTAGAAATATGAGTCTAGTCTAGTTGAATGCTCACTTTGAAAATAATAACTTGGTATTTTTCAAGAGAGTAACTTAATCTGAAAATGTGAAAAATTGTGTATTTAAACCTCTTCAAGAAACCCCATCTATACTTTTTTTTCCAAACATGTTTGCTGAATTTGACATGGGTTTGTGAACATTTTTGTTCCCTCAGAACTCCATGCCTGAGTTTGGTAACGGATGGAGAGCAAATCCTCTCTTAGGACTTGCCATTTGACAGTAGGCAAATCGTGCTCTCGTGTCTCCAGTGCTCACAAGGGGACATCACACGGACTTGTGTATTCTCATGTTACAAGAGAAGCCCAGGCTTGGACAAAAGCAGACTTTGTGGATGAGCTCTGCAGGGCTTCCTGAAGCTGCACGTAGTGTTGGAAGCAGCAGAGCTGGGGAGGCAGCCCGACTGATGCTGCAAACAGAGCTGGTATTCAGAGCAGCTCTGCATCTGTAAGTTATAAGCTGCAAATTGCTGTTGCCAAGCCTGGTCTTCTCCAAGTACATACATACGTGTCAACAAATTAGAGCAGGAGAACAAGTGGCCTGGCACTCCTGGCTTGGCTTGCTCCCAAAGAAATGATCCACCCTCACAGTCTAAATTTCTCTTGACTGCAAAGAAGCAGGACATGAGTTTAATATTCTGGATAATAAACACAATGCTGAATTAAAATGAGGATGATACACCAGAGGGAATAGTTTGTGCTGCTCTGTTTGTCTCTTTGGGCTCTTTGCCTGGCTGGCCAGTGCCCAGGGAGCACAAACTGCTGCCGTTCGCTCCAGGAGACCAGCAACTGAGGGGAAACTGGTTGGGAATGAAGTCCTGCTTCCCATTCCTGCTGATGAAAGGCACTTACTGAGTGCAGCAGGGGATTTTATGGTTTGTCTAAGGAAAGAAGCTTGCCAGCACTCCAGAGGGAATGACAGCTGCTTGGGGAAGAGGAGCAAAGGATTGGGGTGCAGTGGTGCGTAAGGCCAAGCCTACAGCTGTAACAGAAAATGTTATTTTAAAAATTCTGAGCTAATTCAAATAACAGCCTGGCTGAACAACTTCAGCATGTAATACTGCCACAGTGAAGGCACTGTGAGAGACCTGCCTGAAGCACCAGGGCAGCTGGAGGTCGGTAACTAAGGGACTGTGGCAACACTGGGTTCCCACCTGTACCCAGAGAGAGAAACTGGGTGGGCAACAGGCTGAGGAGGTTGCTCTGTGGGCATGTGGGGACAGTGAGGCAGAGTAATGCTGCATGTGAGGTTGTCATAGGCACTCCTGCAGTATGTATTGGGAAATGCGTCCACAAGGAAAAGACCATAAAAGTGAAAGCAGGGGGGAAAAGTCAGGAAGGCTGCTGATGTCCACTATGATGTACTTTAAAGTGAAAGGGGAGGAATGGAGCATGGAGGGGCAAATGGAGAAGTTTGAATATTGCAACATAGTGGGCAGGAGCAATTGGGAGGCTGAAAATGTCTTGGGACAAAAGAGTACACTTGTGGGAGCTGCTTCTACTAGAGATGACACTGAAAAAGACTGAAAAAATAATTATGTTCCTCTTTGCCTTAAGTTTCTCCCCTTCCTAAAATAGGGACACTAACGATCTTCAATCTAATGTTGGGGTGTGTGCCCATTATCTGTGTGTGGGAAGGCCCAGAGATCCCAGTCAGAGTCTGAATCTTGTTATACCAAGTGTTGTAAACAGCAGAAATGCCCAGACTGCTTTAAAAATAATTGAAGTATAATTATGTATCACTGTAAGGAAGCTGTTAGAAGAGTCCCAGCAATATGTTACCTTAAAAAAGAGGACATAAGTAGGAAGTGAAGAATAATGGTGAAATGGCAAGAATCAAATAAATGAGGCTCACAGAATATTAGTTCTTGGTCATAGATAGAAAGTAAATGCTTATAGACAGAACTGACCTTTCAGTGCAGGTGAAGATTAAAACCAACTAAGACTTGGGGAAGAGGGGCACAGAATTAGAATGGATTATATTGTTCCTGCTGTGAGAAAAGAGGTGATAACAAGTTCTTAGTCTGTAACTTCTGTGGCTACATAAGGTATGTATTGTTAATTTTATGATTTGGAATAATGGTGTCAAAAGGATTAGTTGGTGTCCTATGTGTGTTTATCTGGCCAAACTGTGGGCCAGATAAATGTGTGTTTTTTGTAGTGTGGGATTTTTTTTTCCCCAGATGGATAGTGTAGGCAGAGTGCATTCAATCCCAATCTGGTTAGAAGGAGGGTTGTTAAATGGGAAGTGGTTTATTGATTACTATGTTCACAAGCTGTGATAGCCTACCTTTATCATTTTAAGAGATTGTTTTGCTCTTTCACTTAGTGCAAGGTCATGGAACAATTGATTTGGCATTTGGTACAATTTGCAGTTAAAGGGATCAAAACCATGGGTGAGGAACTAAAATGGTTGCAGTGTTTTACTTCTTCCCCTTGCTCTTCTCCCCTCCCCCACATGATTACCTGCTGCATTTGCAAGGAAAATTAATAACCAGATTGTTAATGTGTCTGCAGATTTCTGCTTGATCAGATGCTCAGCTGGATCCAATAGTTCTTTCTCCAGCAGATGCTGAAGATAAAATGAGATTCTTCTGCTCTTATCCACACTCTCCCTCCCTTCCCCCTTTACTAAGACAGCAGCAAATCCACACTGCATGCTGTTACCCAAAGGTGTAATTGAGTATTTGGGGTCTGCGCATGGTTATTTTTTATTATCAGTTAATTTTAGTCCTATATAAGGTTCTTGTCTAATGTGACTTTTTTTTTTAAGTTGTAAGAAGTGGGATTTGACCGCTTTCTGAAGATACAATTTTGAATTTAGCTTAAAAAAACATGGCACATTACAGGCACACATCCAACAGACTATGCAGTGTTCTCACATGCAAAGATGCTCTATTGTGATGTTAGGTATTGATTTGCAGTTGACATCATCTCCCTTATAATGCAGCATCTCTTTCTCCATGGGGGATAAACAGGTCCTGCTGTAATTTGAGGGTTGCCAAAGCTAGGGGGGATTTTCACACAGCGTGGATGGGCAGTGGTTTGGCTTTTGGATTGGAAGCACAGCAACAGCAACTTGGTGACAGCAGCTGTGTTTGACACTTCTGCCATGACAAAGTTCCCTAGCAACACTGCTGGCAGGTGGGAGCGTTTCAGGGATGCTGTCCTGCCTCCAACGCTGCCCACGGCTGGGGGAGAGAATGGACTCTGTGCCTGAACAACTGGGAGGCAGCTGTCCTGTAAATGGCAGGCCCACTAAGAAACTGCTGCTGTGTGTGCCTTGGTTCTCAGAGCACTCTAGGATGAAATACATTGTGACAGATATTAGCTAGTGTTTATGATGGGTAATGTCCAGAATATATCACTGGTTAAAGATTCCTACAGGAAACACTGTTCTCGGTTCTGGGGACAGGAATGAAATATAGGCCGCCCAGATGTCTTTCTTTTTTCTTTATGGAGAGGAGTTTGTGATGAAAATAATCTGTCATACAGCAGATGCAAAAAGACAACTCAACCTTTGCAGTCTGCTAAAACAATTTTAATTTAAAGAACACTGTAAGGAACAAATTGTGCTTAACCCTCTTTTCACAATGAAAATGAATAAATCTAATGAAAACAGAGAGAAATCTAATGAAGCCTTTTGTCATTAGTGACGATCAGGCACTACTTAAGGCTGTCTGTTGCAAACAGTAGCCCAAACCTTTCTGTGCAGCCTCACTAGATAAGAGGTTACTCCTTGTGCTTTCTGAGGGAACATTTTCTGTTAACAAGCCCTATTTACGGTGTGAAAAGACTTAATTATATCCTGTGCTTAATGAGTTCTTAGTTTGTGAGGATTTCTCTGGCTGAGGCTGAGAACTGTTGACATATTTCATAGGCAAACAATTTGCTGTTATCTCTGGGTTGCTGAAAGACTGCAATTGCTTTACCTTTGTAGGTGCTGGTAGTAAAACAGAGGGGTGGATGATAGGAATGGGAATTCCCCGAGAAAATTTTACTATAAAAAACATGCTGTTTAAATTCCATGAGAAGTTTCTTAATTTTTGTAACCTTGCTCTTAAAAGCCATTTAGCTTCAGGAAAAGTAGTTGTCTATAATGAGGGCTACTTGTGCAATGGAGCCATTTACAGAGGAAATGTGGGGAAGGAGGGGGCAATTCCCCTACAGCCAGAAAAAATGAAGATGTATGATAATTCCTCTTCTTTATAATAGAGCTGGGCTTCATGCTTATGATAAAAGATAAGCTTGTTAGTTTTGCAGTTACCATGGTTGATACAAGTATTACTTCATCTTGCAAACTGCACTTCAAGACGTGGGAAAGGCTTAATCTGTTTGTCATGCCTACCTCATTTTATCTTCAATAAGAATTGGTGTTTGAGGGCTATTGAGTTTTGTGCCTTAGAACTGGGGATGCCCAGCATGGGACAGAATGAAACCTTTTGATTATCTTTTGCTGATATAAGTCAGGAGTAAAAATCCACAGATATGGTGATGTGATTATGGTGAAAGAGAGGAGATTGGACCCTTATGTTTTTGGTTTTTTAATACAGATGCTCTCTATTGCAGTGGAAGTCTGCATGTGTGAATGATAATGACAAATGAATCAGGAAATGAATGGAGGAGAACGTGTCAGGAAATGGCAGTTGATATCAACTGAAAGGAAAATGAGATGTGTACAGCACTTAAGACATCCAGGGATGAAAAAGAGAGGAGCAATATAGTTAATATGGCTTCTTTCCTCATATTTAATTTTTTGATGGGGCTGAAAGCCTGCAAATAAGCTGGAGGCAGCAGACTTTGTCTAATCCCCAAGCACTTTTCCCTTTTTCAGTGTAACTAGGGGAACCTGGCATTAGTCATCACTTCAGGTGATTGGGGAGCAGGAGGGATTTATGGCTGAGAAGTAAAGGGTTTAGAAGTCAGTCACAATTTATCTAATCACAGCCACTGAACTGACTTTAATTAGAGAGCATTTGGTGTGTTGTTGGCAAGCTTTCCATCTATCATAAACAAAGACACCAAACTAGCAAAAATACTTGCCAACCCCCTTACCTCCTACACAAAAACATGAAAAAGGCAAGTGGCAAAGACATGTCTGATAAAGAATTATTACTGGCAGGGGTGGGAGAGCATCTATTGATCTGCTTCATGTAGGCATGTCTGTAACTCAGAGGACTGTGTTAAGATGAAATGGCAGGTAGAGAGAAGAGGTTTGATATTGGGAGAGAAGGAATCTGCCTGTAATAATTATACACATGGGCAGTGCAGCTTTTTAAAGCAAATCAGAGTGAAGTTTGGTCCAAATTCAACTTTGCTACAACTCTACCGAGAGCAGTAGAGTTACACCAAGGATGGGTTTGTCTTTCAAACCTTCACAAAAGGGATGCTATTGAGGCTGGTGAAATGAATTGACAATATAGTGGGTCTCAGGAGGGGATATTCAGAGCAGTAAAAGCCCTGGCCTTTTTTTGCCAGGTAAGTACTGCAGACAGTGCAAAGGGCTCTGTGTTCCCCTCAGTGCTACAGGGAGGGATCTTTCTTTTTGTGAAAGGGAAAGGCAGTGATGAGAGATGGAGATGGCAGCTTACCTGCCTATAGGAGTAGTCATTAACATGAGAAGAAATAATCAACCCTTAGTCGGGGGAGGTGGAAACAGCCAGCAGCCTTGCTGAACAAATGAATATGTTCAGTCAGGTTATGCACATCTCTGCTGGGGCGGGAAAGGGCGACAGTTGCAAAGACAATGCAAAGCTCCTATGGTAGTGCTATTCTCTGTTTTATTTACAGTTCACAGTGCTTTCAACTCTGGGATCTTTGTCGACAGTTAAAGCTAAGCACTACTAGACTTTCCCAGACAAACAACCTTCCAAGAAATGACTGTGAAATGATTCTGTTGATTCAGTAAATGGTAGTGTTCTCCCCGACTCATTCCTATAGCACCGTGAGGCCGGGGGGGACACTGTTGCCTGTCATTTAGCTCAATACTGGTCATGAGTTCTTGGTAACTTCTGAGAATATGCCTGTCCTTTCTGAAAAAATGCAAAATATTTATTCATATGGAGGGTCAGCTGCTTCAGCAAGAAAAATTAGATTGTTCTGAATGAAATTTATATCCATTGCTTTATCCAAGCCTGTAAATGTGTAGGGGCTGAAAGTACCACTTCTCTGCTTAAATTTTCACTTTAAAGAGTGGAAGTAAAGAGAGAGAAATTCTTTGGCTTATGCTTCAGTCTCTTTTCCAGCTGAAGTGAACTTGGCTTGGGCCATTTAAAAAAGCAGAAAAAGTAAACTCATTTTCTGTGAGAACGTTCAAGTCTTCAAGTTCTGAAGGGTGTAAATGCCAAGAAGAAAGAGGCTTCATTTCCATAATTATACGCAACATGCTGGGAGCAACAGACTGAAATTAAGGGAAGAAAAATTTAGGCTTTATATCATGGAACATTGTCTTTCAATGGAGCCTGTGTGCCACTGGCACACTCTGAGGAAGAGACAGACCATGCCAGCAACTGGCTCTTGCAAAGGTAGAAAAGCTGAAACATTGAGCCACTGGGTCTGGCAGTAGCTGGGATATAGCTGGTGATGGCATGAGGGTCTGACCTGCACATTCAGTGAGACCAAGGCTGTCATTTTGTTTCTATGCCTTGTGCTTGGTACTGGTGTGCATGGCAGAGATTTGGGTCACTGCCACGCTCCCCAGCTGAGTGATGCCATGCTTTCCAAGCTACAGGCACACATAGGCATCTGTGGCTTCAGATTGAAGAAACAGCCTGAAAGGCTGGTTGTGAAATAATTTGTTTTTAATATAGCATATTCCCCTTTGGCACTGGAAAGCTGAAGTACCTAGAGGAGATCTGGAGTCTTGGACTGGTGATTACCTAAGTGTTGGCTTGTGGCAGAAACAAGGCTACAGAGATGAGGAAAATAGTCAAAACCAGAGTTGCAATAGAAGACTCAGACTGTAATTCCCAACCTTAAACTTGGCATAGAGACTATTGAGATCTTGGTTTCTAAGGTAGGGGCTGTCCCCTCTCAGGACTGGTACCACAAAGCTTGATCTGTCTGAAGTGTGACTGTCTTGTTGTCTGTGGAATTTTTGCAAAAGGAGTAAGAAGCAGCCTCTGATGCAATCTGCTCCCACCAGATGGGTCAGCTTTTATTTGCAGTGTTCAGCCTCAGCTCTCTGCTACTCTGAATGTAAACCCACTGTAATGCCTATTCATCTGAACACACACTCCCCACCCCTTCTGTAGCTTGTCATACAACAGGGGCAAAGCAGCAGATTTTTGTTGGAGTAAATGAGACCCTCAGTTATCTCACGGCTGCTGATTTGCACATAATTGCTTCCAGCAAACACAGTGTGTTGCTTGGGTGGAATACAACGAGATGAATTCAATTTATCAATCTCCTTGTTAGTTTTTTGAGTGGGATGGGGAATAGGAGGGAATTAAAACAGCCTCACAAAACCAAAACCACTGCCCCCCACTCTGACGACCAGGAAACAGCAGGAATGCACTAAATGGCATGTTCTCTGTAATAATGGCTCAGGCGGCAAGAAAACATCAGTGAACAAACCCAGCCTCAGAAATGTTCTCCTTTAGCTGCTCTGACTAATGTCTCAGCTGTGTAACAGCAGTGCCTACGTCCCTTGTCCTCCTGCTCCTTGGGGTAGTGACTTTGGGTTCATCTTCTGGTTCAGCAGAAAAGATGTCTCCAAAGGCCCTCTTGCAGCTTCGCCTCCCTGTCCCTCAGTGTGACTGGGTTCAGCTCAGGGCAGGCACAACCTTCCCCGTGGCTGGGTTGCTTGGCAGCACTGGCAAAGGAGGCCAGACACATACACAGTGATGTGTGGCTGGGATGCCTGTCCTGGTAAACTTTCTAAGCTACATTCCCCAAAATAAGGTGAAGAGGAGGCTCTGTTTGTACATCTGATCCCCAAATGCAAAGGGACCTAGTGCTTTATGGTGAAAGACAGCCAGGATACTTTTGATGGTTCAAAGATTAGCAAAACTATTTAATATTTGCCTTTTGAGCTTTTAAATTTCTGAAGTCAAAGTGGTTCCCTTCCTTCAAAAAAACTCCTGTAAAATATAAAAATGCAAACCAAGTTTCTAGTCAGAAGGATATATTCTCTCAGAAAAACCAATAGTCCTAGCAGTGCATTAGAGAAATTGGCTGCACTGTCCAGATTTATGCTCCATTCGGCTCTTGAGATTGCTGTAAAACCTACTTAAGGTATTTGAATTCAAGCCACTGATGCACAACAGGAAAAAGCAGCACCACTGAAAGGCAAACATTTACAGGGCAATTGCCACTGTGCCTGGCAAGCCCCTTTCTTAGCACAAGAATACTGTCTGATAGGGCTAACTTCTTAGTTAGGATTAAGCTTTTTTGCACCTAATGATAAACCTGCAGCTGGATTAATGCAGATATTAAGATTTCAGCAGGTAGATCTGAAATGAAGATCACGTTGGGTCTCCATAACCTTCCCCTCTCTTAGGGTGAACCCTACCCCCTTTGCTTACATCTGGGAAACAGGATGATTAAAAGTTCACGTTGTGAACACAGCCAGCAACATCTGTCCCAACACTGGGAATCCAGGTGGGAGGGACATGTGAGAGCTGTCTGGGTGTCCTGGGTAGCCCAGCTCTGGTGACAGATAGGTGTGTTTCTGACAGGCTGGGCAGGCAGAGCTGCAGCCTGCGAGTGCTGGTGCTCCTGTGGCTCCCAGGACTCTGGGACTGGGGCCTCCTCTCCTCAGAGCATCAGAGGTGTCTGCATTACCTCCTCTTGCCTCCCTGAAACTAAGGGCATTTCAAGTTTCAGAACTTCCTAACTGCTCTAATTCATTTAAAAGAAAGAAAAAAAAACCCAAACCAAAACCACCAAAAAAATGGGAAATTAATACTTTTCAGTTACTTTTTACCTCCCAGCTTCCTCTCAAGCACTAACAAATTAGATCTTGTGGAAAAAAAGGCGCTTATTGCACTGTTTTCTTTTTGAAACAAAATTTTTAGTTTGTCCAAGGGAAAAACTCCAAGGAAAATTAAAGTGTTTTCTTCTAAAAATAGAAGTCCTGATTTTATATTAGCAAAAGAGATTTTATTGGGGAAAGGATTTATGTATTCTTTCTTCAAAAAAAGTGTTTTCTTTTCCTTTTTGTATAAACTTTCTTCTTAGGTGCATCCTTTGTCCCCTGGAACTTTTCTTGAACAGAACACCAAACAAAAATAGCCCCTAAACTCCTACTTTGCAAACCTTGGGGACATGCCAAGTTCTCCCAAATGTAGGATTCCTAGTGTATAAGTTTCCTTTTGACTTAAAGGTATGCGATACTTAAAATGTCTCTGTTTTCCTTATAAGTGGATAAAAGGAATGTTTGCCCGATGGGCAGCTTATATGAATGACTTATCACTTTATTTTTAACAGGAATCTGCCAGCTATGTGCAGCTGGGTGTTTAATTCATACTGAATAATTTATGCAAGAAATTTGTCTTTCATGTATTCATAAACTGGAGTTAAGCCTGAAATTAAGATTATGTTAAAAAAAGAATCTACCAGATGCTTTTGCTCATGGTCATATTAATAGACAGTTGTCCTTCCTTTAACTAGTGTCAGTTTCCTGGCTTTGTCATCATGTTCCCATTTAAACCTCTGGGGGTTTGGAGGGCTCAGCATGGAAAAAGATTATTGCTGTGGGATGGGGCTTATTTGGGTGAAGACAACGGGGAACCAGCAAAGAGAGGAACTGAGCTGGTTTGAGAGGGCTGGAGTTCATGAGATAAATGACATTCTTTACTACCCTGTCCCTGCTGGAGCAGAGAGATACTTTTTCTTTCTTATCTGGGAAGCCCTGTGCATGTCCTGTGTCCCCAGAGGGGCTCTTGGCCACAGCAGTTGATCTCTGGGCCTGGGAGAAGCCTAAAAAGGCTGTTAGCCAAGGTTCAAGGAGACATGTTCATGTTCTTATGGTAGTTAATCCTGGGGGGGGACAGAATTTCCTTGTATTTGAAATATTTCCTCCCCTTCTGAATTAGCATAAAATCCTGATTTTATTTTTTTTTTTTATGAGGACCTTAACCAGTATTGTTATATAACTGGAATATTTTAAGATTTGCTTTCAAATCTGAGTATAGTATACAGTGTCAAATAATATCCTTCTATACTAATATTTAATGCATTAAGTAGATAATAGGCAAAATTTTAACCAAAACAAAGAAACAATCAAAATAATTAATATCACACTTCTGTTCCATGAAGCTTTTAATGAAATCAGCACAGTATTGTATGGTCTTTGATTTTGATGCCAAGGTGCTTTCTTACTGCAAAACATCTGAGTGGTATTTTTGACCACTCTACAATAAGTACTCTGCAACAAGGAGAGATAATTTAACTATGCCTGAGTCACTCTGAATTCCATAGCTTATGGACAGCACTGCAGTGGAACAGCAAAGGTATGACTGTCCAAGGGGAAATAAAATAAGGTGAAGAAAATGGAACATCAATGAATGTCAAGACCAGGGGACTCTGACTTTGTCCTGGAAACTCTTGTACAGGCTTTGACAGTTGTCTGCATTGCTGAGACAAGAAAGAATACTTTATATATAAAGGGGAGGAAAAAAGGACATGACTGAGGGCAAGAGGGTTTATGGCTCCCTTCAAAGGGGGGGATGCTTGCTGACCTTTACCTTTGTCATATACTGCATTTTTCACAGGATTTGAGGGAGTTCTCTGCCCCTTCTGAAGACTGCAGGCAGGAGAGCAGGCAGTGCAGGGCAGTTTGCCATCTTCAGGGAAGCATCAACCTAACACAGACACTGGGGATAAGTGCTGGGAATGAGTGATTGGTTTCTCCAACCTTCAGGGGTGGTGACTTCTTGTCAAACCAGTTTACCTGGGAGTAAAGTGTGGAAATATGCATCCTTGCAGGAGGAGAGTGGGAAGAGTGTATTTCTTGCCTGTCTGGAATGGGTCTTGTCCATGCAGGTGTAGGCAGGGTCTGGCCAGGCTCCTGCTCCCTTGGGAGCTTGTGAAGCAGGTCATCCTTTGGAGGAGCCTTCACAGAAGCCTGCTCAGGGAAGTTCCAATGCCTCATCCCCATGGTACCTATAATATCTGGAAAACTGGGGCAGATTTTGCTGAGGCATGATTTTTCAAGTAGGTGGAAATGGGTTGAAAACTCAGGAATAAGGGCTGGGAGCTTCATTTTCTGGAAAGTAGATATTTATGGATTTTTGTCATTGGGCTATAGCTTGAAACTTTAATTAATGTAGCTGTACCTTAGCTTGCTAATTATTCAGAGATATTAATTTCTAGATAAAGAAGAATCTGTTTGTAAGAACTGTGATGGCAGGTGATATATTAATGAAGTTGACCAGTTTAATTAGAAAATCTTTTAAGTTGTCTAAGTTTCAAACAATTCAGGTCTCCATTTAATACTGTGGAGATGCATGGTGGCAAATTCAGAGAGTGTTTCACTGTGACACAAAATGTGAAAGTGCTGGAGTTTCAGTTCTCAATTTATGCCTGAAGGAGAAATCTCACAGATACAGTGAATGATTTTCCCTGTGTGCAGTATATCCCAGTATAAATTGCCGAGCTCATCTGTGTTTGTAGCTGCTTGTGAAGTGTATTCTCATGTTTTCAAAATTTGAAAGAACAGATGGTGAAAGCTCTTCTAAATAAACTGAGTCCTAACCAGGGCTCTAAACATGAGTAAATCCTGGATGTTAAACCCATGAAAAATCCCAGAGTTTTGGGCACTGGTTAGTGCTAACAACCACATCTCTAGCCTTGCACTGTGGTGTCCTGAAGTGATACCTTTCTGTACAGAAGTTTGAGGGAAAAATCCCTGTCAACTAAGGCTGTTATGAGCAAATCATACAGAAGGCATGTGCTGAAGCAGCCAAGGGAAATAAGCTGCAACACACTGGGCTTTCACACAAATTGTGACTCCACTGTGAAGTCCTGCAGGCTGCTCCACACCGCCTTGGCTGCGAGACTCAACAAAAGATGAGGTCACCACTCTGTGTGCTTGCCCAGGTCTTAGCCTGGTCCTCCCCAGGTAGCCTTCAAAAAAAAAAAGAAAAAGGAAATAAAAAAAAACCCAAATCCAACAGCTATGATCTGAAAAGGGTCAGTCCTGTTCAGGTCTCTAAATTATTCCTTGCACAGCAGCTGACTCACCCTGCAGTGAAAATTGGTTTCATTCTTGGTGTAGGGAGCTTATTGTGCCAATCTGAAAAAGTATGTTTTATGCTGCACTTTTGCTTTGGAGGTCCTGCCGGGAGCAGTGTGTGTTTTGGCATTTTCTAAGGGCTAATTTCAGTGTGACTTTAGGGCTGTAGCAGGTTTCAGTGTGAGTTGTTGAGTATTCGTCTCTTGCAAAAAATAGATGATTTAATAAGGAGCCCATGAATTTTAGGAGCTTAAGTTTACATTCACTTTTAAAAATTATCAGAGTTTAATATGAAGCAAATATTTGGACAACCTTAGACTTATAAGAAATGAATTTAGTGGTGAAGATGAACTGGGACTTATTATACGCTGCTCCACCCTTTCATTGATCAGGTTCCTGTAGGAAAGGAAGGGAGAAGCGGCAAAGGGGAGGCTGTGCCCTCAGACAGCATCTGTATCTTCCCTGCTCCAGTTGTCAAGGCTGTACAGTTTTCCTCAGGCCTCTGATTAAGGTGGGACATAAAACAAACTAAAAAGTAAATTATTATTATTTCATGCAGCTACATTAGAACTGTGTTTTTGACTGTGTATTAATGGTATACACACTGTGTCACTACTTGTTCGTTGTGGGTATTGCATGAGCATAAAGGAATCCTACAAATGGCTTTATAGTTTTATGTACAGAAGGTGAAAATTTCTGTAAAATAGCCAGAAGAGTGTTATTTCTTGGGAAGTTTAGCTGGAATACCTGCTTTTGGTTACAAGCATGTGCCATTAGTGTTCCTTATGTGTGTGGGGCTTCTTTTTTTTTTTTTCTTTTAAGTTAGTTGTTGGCAGAGGTGGTTTGCCCTCTCAGAGCATCTGAACTACACTAATAATCAGGGAATCTGCATCTGTGTTTACTGAAATCCTCTTCCACTGTTTGAAAACTTCAGTTTAGGGATAGACCATGGCAATTTTCCAGTGAACCAGGTCAGTGTGAAACCCTACCAGATGATAGCATATGGGGGGCTTGTGCAGAGGAGGAGGATGCTTGTTCTGAACCAAATTTAGGAAGTTTTGAGGGCTAATAACACATCTCCGTTATTGGTGTTCAGGCCTGTAAATATCAGGGGCTTGGTGTTTGTAGACAGATTCTTGCAGTAAACAAAACAGTTAAGAAATAGAACAGTGTTTTCTTTTTTTTTGCGTAGACCTGATGGTTCATGCAGCAGAAACTAGAGTACTTGTCTCAAGTGTCCACTTCACATTAGCTTTCATCAGAAAAGGTACTCCAGTCACTTCTCTAATCAGCAGTGGCAGCAGTACTCTTGGAGTACCAGGAGGAAAACGTGCCTGGACCACAAACAGAGAGCAGCACCACTTTCCCTGCTCTGCCAGCTTGGTTTGTTGCAGATAAACATGAGCTCTTCCATCGGTGAGGGAGCTTTCTCCCCTGGATTTGCCCCAGGCTGTGGAAATATGTGTAAAGGGTGAAAAGAAAGGGTTTGGATTTGGGGTGTGTATTGGTGCTCTGCAGCTACTGCCTATGTGCCAGAATCTCCCCAGCAGTGGGTGTCAGCCAGAGTGCCTAAGCTTTGCTATGGGAAAAAATGACAGATTGCTCATATGATATTGCTCCCTGGCACTGCAACCATGTCATGTTGACCTTCCCGAGAAAGACTGCAGAACCATTCTTAGGGTTTTTTCCTCCTGTTGGTTCCTTTGGTTAAAATTACGTGAGCACTTGCTCTTAACTTCTGTAGTGATCATGGCCAGGCTTTGCAAACAAAGATCTGGGAAGGGCTCTACCCACGTTTGTTACAAGCATGTTGGTGGCTAAATAGGCCAATACGAGACAGACATGTCCGATTGCAAAAGGCACAGCAGAAAGACTCCTTAGATGGTATATTCTGCAAGACACGATTCTTTCTGCGTTGTCTTTCCTCCTCAAGAGTGATCCTACGTGCGTTCTCAAGGGAAACAGCAGCGTTATAGATGGTGTGTCTCCAGACCTCCCAATTGGAGGCCAGAGTAGACCAGTTATGGTGATCAATATGGCCAAGGCTGAGATGTTTCAGGGAGTCCTTGTATCTTCTCTTTGGGGTTCCTCTCTTGCGGCAGCTGGTGGCAAGTTCACCGTAGAGCAGGATCTTAGGGAGGCGGTGGTCCTTCATCCTTGAGACGTGCCCTGCCCATCGCAGCTGTGTTCTCAGTAACATGGCCTCAATACTTGTGGCTGCTGCTTGTTCTAGAACAGATGTATTGGTCACAAAATCTGACCAGTGGATGTTTAGGATTGCACGGAGGCAGTGTTGATGGAAGCGTTCTAGGAGACGCAGGTGGTGGCGGTAGATGACCCATGATTCAGATCCGTATAAGAGAGTAGACAGCACTATGGCTCTGTAAACACTGATCTTGGTACTTCAAGTATTTGTTTCGCCAAACTCTTTTATGAAGCTTTCCGAAGGCACTATATGCCTTTGACAGAGAGATAGACAACAGGTTGGCAATCTTACCATCTGAGGAGATGAGGCTACCTAGGTAATTAAACTGCTGGACATGATTTGTGCAGTAATTTGCCAATGGTGATATGGGGATGATGAAAGACTTCCTGAGGTGCAGGTTGATAGAGAACTTCTGTCTTCTTTAAGCTGACTTCCAGCCCAAAGAGCTCAGCAAAGCAGGATGTTAAAAGCTGCAGAGCTGCTTCTGTGTGGGCAACAAGGGCAGCGTCATCAGCATAAAGCAGCTCCCAGACAAGATGGTTTAAGGTCTTGGTGTGGGCCTTCAGTAACCTTAGGTTGAAAAGGCTTCCATCAGTATGGTATCGGATGTAGATACCGTCCTGATCATTGAGGTCTGCTGTGGCCCTTTGGAGCATCATGCTGAAAAAGACTGTGAATAGGGTAGAAGCGAGAATGCAGCCTTGTTTCACACCATTAGTTATTGGAAGGGGCTCAGAAAGTGCATTGCCATATCTGACTTGGCCGTGCTGATCCTCATGGAGTGAGATGATAATTTTAAGGAACTTGGGGGGACAACCTAAATGTTCCAAAATCTGCCATAGACCTTTTCTGCTCACAGTATCGAAAGCCTTGGTGAGGTCAACAAAGGTTACATAGAGGCCTCTGCTGCAGGCGTGGGGCACCCCCCTGCCCTCCTGCACCTCTGTAGTGATAGTGAAGTGCCTAAAGGATATTGCAATGCATTTGACACCCTGTTTTTGGGCATGATCACCACTTGGGGGAGGAGTTATATAGTTCATGCAGTCTTCCATTGTATTAGTTGCTTTTTGAAGAACTGTTAAAACTGCATTGGGTGTGGATATCATGCAGAGGGAGAATAGGACTTCATAAAATTTTGCTAGCCCAAGGGGTGGGAAAAGTAAAGTTTTCATCTTAAAGTAAAGGTAAACCAGAAATGGTGAAAGAGACAACTTAGTGAAGAAAATGAACAACTGGTGAACGAGGGAGAGATGAAATAAGGAAGACTGAAGAAGTTATATCTTCAGTTGTTTTTCCACACTTCTGCAAATATCAAGCTTGTGTTGCTTTTATTGCTTTGCCAACAGTGCTATTGAAGGATTAGCCTTTCACCTTGGGTTCTTTTTCCTCATTTTCTTTAAATTTGGTCAGCCTTCAGCTGGCAGCTGCCTTTTAGGCCTGTGGAATGCCTAAGATTTTGCAGTGCACTTGTAGTGTCAGGACTATCTATGGCTCAGCAAAGTTTTTAGGAGTGTTCTTCAAGCTAACCCTTAGTTTCTCACACTGCTGTCAAACACCTAATTTGGAGTTTAGCCTGCAGTTGCTATGAATATCTTTCTCAACTTTTTCAGTTTGAATATCTTTGGCACTGATTCTTCCTGCCCTTGCTCCCCCCTTCATCATTCATTTATTCATGTCCCTTTCTCTTTTATATTTTCATTTCCAGTCAGGCATGCATTCTAAAGGTCCTGTACCTCTGGAATAAGAAATCTCATTATGCTTATGGGATATTACCCTATTTCAACTCACTTATGTCCTAGGCTTATGTAATGCCCAATGCCATGGCATAAGGTTATTTCTTTCAGTGTTTAGATTGTTAGGTATAGGGCTCTCTCTAGTTTCAAGTTTTTAATAAAGTACCAGTATTTTATTTGTCCATCTGCCTTTGCTGTAGCATACCAGAAACAGACAGTATGTGGTAAACAATGATGTAGAACAGTAGCTGGAAAACACTCTTGGATATTCTCTGCTGCTTCCTGCAGCAGAATTTCAAGCCCTGCTGGTTTCTCAGAAGGATGGTGTTAATTTGACATGCTCGGATTTGGGATCCTCTGAGGCCTGAAACAATATTTGTTCTTCCATACCTCAGATATGATTTTTGTAGGGGAATAATGTTGACCAATAACACTGAATTAGTTGGGGAAAAATGTGGCCTCTGCTCTGACACTGGTGGAAAAAAAAAAAGGTTTATTTGTGAGCAGAATAATTCTTGTTACACATGTGGTGCAGCACTCACTGCCTCCTCTGGTGTGTGGAGGGAAGACTGCCCAGAGCCAGGGTGGGCTGGTGTGGGAGGAAGCCAGTGTGGTTGTTTACAGTGGGAAAGCTGGAAGGGTTGGAATTCCAATTTGCTAATTGGAAACATGAAGGCTGTGGGTTTGTGCTGTGGAATTCCATGAAAGTAATGCAGCTGCAGTGGGCCCATGCTGGTGGTGCTAAGGAGCTGTTAGGAGCAGAGCCAAAGTTGGAGATGGAGACCTGGTTACCTTGGGGTAACTGTAGGAAAGTCCCTGTACCTTTCACAGAGAAAAGACAAACCTGGGCTGTAGGTGGGCACCACAGAGCTGACTGACATTGTTTTGCTTTTTGAGGAATTTGCCTGCATTTTTAAACACATGCCAGGATGTTCAGTTGGGAGTTTTAAAACTGGAACTGTGACTTGCACCACAAGGGTGTTGAAGGGGATCCTGGCTTGGCTGATGCCCATGCTTGCACTAGGTTGTCTTATTCTTTTAATTGCTTGAAAGGGATGAATAAAGAGAGAAGTACTGCATTGGCAAAGTTTTCTGTTGTACTGTTCGGAACTGTGCACTTGACTATGTGATTATGGTGTAAAAAATGTGTGTGTTAACAAGAACAAAAATCCCCAAACACCAGCAAACCAGTATTCAAGAAGATATGTTCAGCTGTTTTGTCTAACTCTCCTGAACAGTAATACCTAAGACAAAAACGTAATTGTTGAGCTAAAGGAAGCAGGAGATTTCATGATCTGAAAATTGACTGGTAGTGGGACCAAGACTGTGGCATAAACTAATACTTGCTTAGAAAATTTGGATCAACTGGAGAATTGTCAAGTTCTGAAAGACTTTATAAAATAAAGCTTTGACAAGTCATTTATAGTTCACTGAGCAGAATTTGTCTGTTGGGACTATATTGCTAGAGATGAGCTTGCTTGTGTTAAGTTGTTTAAAATGCTCAGAACTGGTTTACTTGAAGATGTAGAAAAGGGCTATTTTCCATTTTGCTAGAAGGAAGTAGGGGAAAAACAATTTTGTCTTTAGAAGTAGTATTTTCTGACCTGTAAAGTGAATATTCTGGGTATCATCTTTGCTCTCTGAAGTTCATGGTTAATATTTGTATCCTAAGATTTCTCAGTCTCTGAGAAGAAAGAATTTTGAAAACACACATGTAATATTTATTTGCATTTAAAATAGACTTCTGTATATTGCTGCGTTTGTGTTGTACCCAAGTGTACACAGCACTCAGGCTGCTACTGAGCTCAGCATTACTTGCTGGCTGATAGCAAAATACAGACCAGCTTTGAAAGGGAAACAAAGACCCACTGAACAGACTGTCCTGGGTCAGCAAGGTACTTCAGTGAGTCGTAGGTGGAAAGGGTGTGACCTGCTCTCGGGGCTTCAGTACAATGAGTTTAGTGGCTTGAATTGGGCACAGGGTTGATTGGTTTGGAGATAACCCTGATGTGGTACAATGGACAAGTTTGAGCTTTTAATACAGCAACATAGATGTTTACTTTTACTGGCCCCTGCTTTCAGTGGGGTTACCAAATGTTGCACTTCTCTGTGAAAGCTGTCATAGTGATCTGATATTTTTAGTACAGTGTCTTTCTGTACTGGCTGTGCTGTATGTCCAGAATTTGTTCCACTGCTTTCAATCTTAGCCAATGCTCTCCACAGTTCAGTATAAAATTTCAGTTATTGCTTCTGAAACCTGAAAGGTTTAGTAATATTGCAGATATCCACCTTTCCTATAATTTTGGCCTTCATACTCAGTATGCAGTCACTACATTTTGACAGTATATATTACATTTCATTTTCCAAGCAGTGTTTTATTAGATTAACTCAGATACGAAGAGTAGCTTCACATTTATCATGAATGACTTGCACATTCAGTCAAACACTGTGTGATATTGAGTAGTTTAAATCTCCAGTGTATGAACTGTAAATTAACATTAAAGGCCTCTCTTAACATCCATTTCTGTTTAAACAGTCATACAGAATTACTAGTTGTAATTTCTTCTTGAATGCAAATGTATCATCTGTTCTAATGTTGTTTTAACTCTCTTGATCTGCATGTCATGAAAAGAATACCTTAAAATTAGGAAATAGGAGGGCTGAACAGCATAATGGACAATTGAGACTCTTATCGCTATTTAGTAGAAGCTTCAGGTTTGCTTGTAGCTCATATTAGTAGTCTTCCTAAAAGCCAGTGATACTTCAGTTGTTAAGCATGGTACCTGTCCTGTTGGGACCATTGATTTAACCTCTTAATAGTCTTAGCATAAAAATCTGACCTGTGAAGATTGGAAGTATGACTCCTCTGTCAGAAGGGATGACTTTCTTTACCAAGTAAAGTAGCCCTTTAGGGCATCTGGGTAGAACAGTGTGAAAAGTGTTTGCTACAGATTTTTTTTACAAACAGAGAATTTCAGACCCCAGAGCTCTCCATTTATCACATTGCACAAATGTGAGAAATCTGGGCATAGGCACAATAAATAAATCAGTAAAAACCCCATACAGTATGCTGGAGGGTGCATTTCAGAGTAGAATCTAAGAGCAGAACTGTTGGTGAAGAGCTTGTCATTTCCAGTTCGTGTAGCAATTGTGAAATACAGCTTTGCATCTTCATAATACTACAGCAGTTTATTGATTTCCACTATAATCTGAAGACTGGGATCCATGCTTCCCAAGAAGCTTAGGAAGCCGCCTGACTTGCACTCAATACTTCTGAAGATTGAAATCAGAAAGTCTTGCTGCTGAAGTCAGGTCTGTGTTAGCACCCATCCATGAGAATACCTTGTCACTGTGTTGCCACATATTCACCTCACTCTGGTGTGTCTCTGCCTGCCTATGTTGCCTCTGTTCTCCTTTGTCTCCCAGGGCATGCTCTGCAGTGCCCAGTACTTGCCCATAAAACCTTACCTCCTTGTCCATTCTCCATCCCCGCTTGCAACCTGCTGTACATCTTTCCCCACCTCATACAGCTAAACAAAGCAAAGCATGGAGTTGGAAATTCATTAGTTCTTCTAAGAATTTGTTATCACGCCTGAATATTGTTTTAAACCATGTTGGGATTAAGATCCTTTGAAGCTCCTTGATTAGTGTTTAGGGGAAAATAAAATGCCAGTTTAAGCTTCTGATCTTTCATAACAGCACGTAGAGCTTCAGTGTTCAAATTTATGCTTAAAATGGCTGCTTAATAGTCACTTTTAACCAGAAATTAATTAGCCTGGAAACGGATAACTAAAACTTGATTATATTTGCATTTGTATTTCAGGTTCTATCTGTGATGAAATCAAGACCTATTCAGCTTTTGGACTATTAATGGAGATGGCTTGATTTTTATTCTTTTAGATCTCAAATTTCTTGCTTGCCCATTGCCTTTGTATGCTAAGAATGATCTTACTTGACAACTCCTGATGCTTTGACTTAGTAGGAATATCATCATACATAGTTAGTTGAAACTTCTGTGGTGGGAAAAGGTACGTGCTCTAGTCAAAGCCTGGCTCTATCCCTGGTTTTGCATTGCTTAGCTGATATGTGCCAAAGCTGATCTGTACTAATGCTTGATAGTAGTATATGGCAGCTTAGCTGTATGTATGGCTGACCAACTGTTCATCCAGTTACTGTGTTTATGCAGAACAATTAATACTTTGATACATAAACTCTCCTCTTGGGATTTTTTTTTAATATCTAACCACCACTGTCCTCCTTGCTAGTGTGATATTGAGTGCCCGGCTTAACTAGAGAGAGACAAGTTTGTCCTCGGAGCAGACAGTCTTAAGAAATAGCTGTTTTGCAGAAATATATGATTAGAAACAACTCTCCTTGAACAATAAAAAAAGAAACAGTTACATCAAAGCATAAGTTTAGAATGATCTTTGAAGACAGCAAAGTTTTTCCCACCATGTGAGCTTTGTGTGTTGCCAGGTCCTAACGACAAGTGCCTTGAGGAATAACTGTTGTTTTAATAGTGGTCGTGCCCATTCAGTGCTGCCATAAAAGGGTGTTTGTTGCTGATTTTATGGACTTCAATGCCTCCTACTGTCGATATTCAGTTGGAGGCTGCACGGTGAAACCTTGTATGGACTAGGCTGTATGTGGATTTAGAAGACATGTTTGGCTGGTTGTCAGGAAAAGTCTGTACTGTGAGCATGAGGGAGATTTATCTATCAAGGCTGAGGTGCAGCAATGTGTGTTTTAAGCATTTTTAGATTACGTAGACGTTGGACAAGGAATCTTCTGCTTCTTCCTTATAAATGTAATAGCTACTGGAGTAGTAGCTAACTGGATCTTTTCAGGACTAGCTGTACAGAAGAGCTGTCATCATGTGAGCAGGAAGCTGTTTCTCTCCATTCCAACTTGCTGAAGACTCTAAGCAACATTCAAAGGCCTGGGTACATGTGAGGGGAGAGGTACAGTCAAGTGGTGAGACAACACATGACCGTGTGGTCATGTGTATTTACAGTGTATTTACATGTGTATTTACAGTGGGCTGATACTGCCCTACATCTGCTGAAGTCAGAAAACCTGCACATTGTTGTAGGTATATGGATGATAATAAACTACTTTTATGGGAGGAGCAGGCATTTATTTGGTGAAATCTGAGTTGTCTTTGATTTTTGTGCTTAGTACATTTTTCTGGCCTCTTGTTCACATAATAGGATCTTTTGCTTCTTTATTTTAGTCTTCTTTCTTGTCATTAACGTTTCCCTGTTCATGCTGGGGAATTCGTCTGGGGTTGAAGCTGGAGTTTGTACCCTCCTAATCCCAGATCTCCTTCTTGAATATCTTCCTTGCCTGTAGCCTGGGTGGAGCCTGTCCTGTCCTGTGCTGGCACTGGTATGTGAGCAGATGATTCATAGTTTTCCATTAATTCATCATTATTTATGATATAATCTGTGTCACCATCCTTGAGTTGATCCTGTATTCAAACAAAGAAAAAAATCTGTGTGAAGAGAGACTCTTGAGGAGGATTTTTGTTAAAGCTTAAATGAAGAACAAGTCTAGTGCAATTTTGCTTCCATTTTGTTTCATTATTTGCCTTTTTTTTTCAGGTGTTCATTTACCATCTTATTGTTGATTAAAGCAAATAGTTGCCTATCATGTTCTGCACTTGAGCAGTGTTGAAAAACATAACCTGCCCTTCAGATATTTTAGATAATTTTAATGCTTGAATATTGTTGATGGGTAGCCAATACTTTCAGCATCTGGCTGAATTATTTAGAATATATCAGTCATATTTGAAACTCACAGTATTTAGTGGCCAGTAGTGGAAATGTAGCACTGTACCTTCTGAGACCTCTTCTTCATGACTGAAGAAATTATATAATTCTTACACTGAAAGTAAGAAGTTTTTAGAAAAGGGACTATACCAAAGTGTTTGATCAAAAGTGGCAGGTTTTGGATAACATCCTGAGGACAATTAACCAAGTAGGTACTTACCCCATATGCAGTGGGGCTGGTCAGAATCCTGGCAACAGGGTTGCACCATTCAGGTAACGTTGTTGTGAGGGGTGGACCAGCGTGGGTTAAGATAGGTTTTAGGTATCTGTGAGGTTTGTTAAAGAATATTTTCTGTAGGGTCACTGATATCAACATGCTGCTCTATTACACAAAGAAATTTCATTTTAAAGCACACGGAAATCATCTTAACTAAATGGAAATATAGAAAAGCCTCTCTCTTTACCCACCCACTACTGCATACATTCACCCGTCATCAGTTCTTATCTAATATTTTTCAGTAATAGCAAAAAAAAAACAAACCAAAAAAGAAACCCCAGAACAAACCCTAAACGATTTGATGCTCAAAACCCGTTTTGAAAGGGTACCAGAATGGCTGAAGGGAATGTGTCATGGGAGACACAGATGCAGCAGGAGCTGGAAGAGAGGAAGAGTGTACTAGATTGTTTCCTGTTAAAATTGCATAAGAGATCACACTTTAAACAAACAGTAGACCAGAAGAATAAACAGGACAATTTAAGATGCCACTCTATCAGCCAATTTATGTAAGAACAGTAGGGAACATTTTCTTACATATACTCGATCTTTTGAAGAGTCAGTGCATTTCTTCAACAAGTGTATTTCATCAAATATTAAGTTTCTTTATTGCTGGGAGTGTTCATAAGCTATTCTCTGTAATACTTTATTTTCAGCATTCAACACATTTGTTTTACACTTGATACATCAATGCTTCTTTATATAAAATTAAGTAAGAAAGAGGCTTTGTGCTATTGTCTCACACCTGTCTTTCTAGTCTTTTCATCCAGAAGTGCTTTTCTGAGATAAAAGAAAAACCTGTTCATCTTGAGCAATTACATCATCTGCGTATCTGTCAATACCAGCTCTCCCGTGAGTCCCTCAAGCCGACTTATCTTCTCTGCTACTTTTACTCGCAAAGTAATTTTCAGTGTTCTTTGGCAAGCAGGTCTGTCAGCTATTTTTGCTGCTAGGAAAAATTTGCTTTATTGATTTGTTGTCCCACTTTCTCTGCCCTGCTCCTTTCTCTTGCTTCCTTGCTTGTACCATCTTCCCCACTCTTTCTCCCTGCTTCCTTAAAGAAGACAGGAACAAACATAACACTGAGTAGCAATTGAAGTTCTGCTACAGTATTGTAGAATTATTGAGGGAGGAACACTGGCTCTTAGACCTAATCACACCAGTGCCTCCTTTGCTTTTTCGGTATTGGTTGTTTATGGTCTCACTGCTTTACTTACAAAGTACAAATTCTTTATCCTGAAGAAACTGTTATGTAAAATATGCTTATGATCTCAGTTACAAATTGAAAGGCCAAATAACTTGTTCTGGCCTCTGTACTGCAGCCATGGAAGTTGTTCTATAGTGTATGGAGTTTGTGTGTGTGCATTTGTATTTTTTTTTTTTAAAGTTAAGCTGGAGCTGCTGGAAGATTGGGTGATTTCTTTATCCAAGGTCATATGTTGAGTTAGTGTGAAACATTGAGTCTGGCTCAAAAAAAATGGTGAGATTTTAATATTCTTATCAGAGCTGTGATCAAGGTGGGAATCTCATGAGATCAAATTGTGTGGGGAAGGTTTAGATTGTCTCATTTCTAGTGGAGTAAAATCAAGCTAAAAATCTTCTTCTGATCAATTCCCAGTCTTATCTGAAACCTCCAAACTGCTAAGCAGTTAAGAGCTATTATTAAAAAGCAAAGTATGAAAGCCATCAATTAGAGTTGTTCTGTTTTCAGCACTTTAGATAAGCCTAATTAAAAGGCCAAAAATGGAAATACAAGCCTAACTTTTGGTTTTTAATCTTTGGAAATATTTGCTTTGTTGTTAAAAACAACTTGAACTGTTTGAACTGAGCTGTCAGACTGAGTGTGAAAAATACAGGCTTGTAGTGGAAGTTGCATTTGATTGTACTGAGTTCTGTCTGCTCTCTTCTTTTATTCTCTTCCAGAATAAGTAACTGAAGATGAATATTCCTCTACATTTCTTAATCTGATGGTGTCTGAGCTAGGCCTTATTTGTAAGGAGTCTTATAGCTTCATAATGAGCTTTTATAACACTCTGTAACAGCGAGTCCTGTTTTTCCCATGCAGCAGTAGGGACTGCTTGCTGAAGCAGGCGATCTACCCAGCCACCACAGTAGCCTTCAGTCCTTTGAGCCACTACTACTTTTAACGTAAACTCTTGTGTCTTGTGTATTTAACTGGTTGCTGTGTGTGTGTACAGCGATGTCCTGAATTTGAGTGATTACTTCATTTTGCAACAGGTTCTCTAAATCCCCTTCCTTTTGCATGTGCTCTGACACATTCATTGTGTATTATCCATGCTTCTGCTTTGAAGCCTCTTGAGATGCAGTTTAAAGTGAATGCAATTTTCTTGTGCTTGTTGTGATGATTCTGTAATAAATTATTTATCTTTGTTCCTTATTTAACTAGTTATTATTCAGCCCACTAAAGGAACTTAAATTGCACTGGCCTATTTTTCATTGTTTTAATAACCTATGCCATAAATGTTTCCTCTTTACTGTTGACACAGTTGCTTTTTAACATTACAGACATAATCACCTCGTTTAGTGCAGCATAGAAGAGGAAGAAAAATCCGTGTGCTGCACTGGCATTTCAAAAGTGTATCAGACGTGGGTCTACAGCATTTTAAGGCTGGCAAGAAGTCTTATCACACTCCAGCTGCTCTGGTTACATCTCCAGGGAGAAGTAATTTAAATAGTGCAAAACCTACCTTTTTCTATTACACTAAGTTTCTTCCAATTTTTAAAGCAGCCTAAGTGTAACCTCTTGGCATAACTCAGAAATTACAGTTGAACCAAATTCATGCCTGCCTAATCAGGGACAGGGAGAAGATAGCAGCAGAGGTTTGCACTTCAACCCTCTGTGGGCAGAGCAGCCCCACCTGCATGGCTCAGACTAAGCCATACAACACACTGTGTTAAACAACATCATTAATATTGTAAAAGTGGTAACTTCTGAGTTGTGAAACTGAATTCAGGATGCCAGTATTTGCATGTGCATAGAATTTTAATCCCTATACAGCGCTGGTATGTTACCATGCATTACTTTTATAATAAAATACCAATTTTCCCGTTGATCTCCAGGCTTCCACTCTTGGTTCTCATGCCAGAAATGGTTACCCTGGGTCCTCTCTTTGCTATTTGACCTTCCCTTTGCCCAAACAGTTTGTCTTCCCTCACCACTAGCCAGGCACAGTTCCTCTCCCTTTCTGTCTCCCTGACACCTGGCTTAACATCTGAATCTGCTTCCCCCTTGCTGGTTCAGCTTGTGTCTCTTCTGAGTTTGCTTCTGCCCTGTCCTGTGCTGTGCTGCCCAGCAATGAGCACGGAAGGCAAGTGTGTGAACCATGTGGCCCCGAGTTACACCACAGGGAGGGTGTTTGCTGGGGCTGAACAATTCAAATAAGGGCTGGGGGGGGGGGGTCCTGTGTGCTCAGTAGCAGCAGGACCTTCAGAATTTAGCTCTTGACACTGAGAAGTGGTTTAGTTATTCACACTCCTGCAAAAAGGCCCAAGTTTCCAATGTGATCTAGTTTAGACTAGAGTTTCAAAGAAATGGCAAAAACCATCTTCAAGGTGGAATGTGAGGTCTCCGCTCTAAGTGCAGTGCATTTAAAAATAATCTCCTGAGGAACCAAACCATGGAATTGTGTGATGTGCTTTTCTTTAATATTATGTCTGAAACAAACATGTATTGTGGAAATCTTCCTCCTGCTTCACAAAAATACAGGAAACCTGAAAGACTCTTTTCAAGGGAGAAGTCTCAGGTAAATTTGATGAGAAGCACTGCTGACACTAGTCATGTTGCAGAATGTTTAGGTTTTCATTATGCACAAAATTCTGAGATGTAAAACCAATTTTGACATTATATTAGGAAGAAAAATCAGAACCTAAAAATTTCTGTGACTGCACTTTGTTAAATTGATGTGTTCCTCCAAATGTTGAGGGTGTTGGCAAAAATCACTACTTGTCTTTTTGATTAAATAGCATTAGCATGTTCAGATAGGGAAATATACTCTGGTAAAAATATTGTACCTGTTTTGACTTGGTTCACTTTTGTTGGAGGAACAGAATTCTAGTACAGCTGTGACTCTGCTGTGAAAAACATCATAGTAAGAGAGAAATAACTTGTTTGAGGGGGAACTCGTGACAAAAACCAACCACAGCAACAAAAAAATCCAAAAACAAACACCCCCCCAGCCCCCAGCAAAGCAGCAGATGTGGTCACAGTTGGAAATACATAAGGCAGTTCTGTAAAGCCCTGCATTTGGCCCAAAAGATGGCATGAGTTCTGCCTCATCACATAATGGGGGCTCTGTAACTGAAGGCAGTCCCATCCTCTCTAAGAGCAAACTTGCTCACACTATAGTTACTATTAAATAGCCCCGAAGCACATGAATTCTTGTGATACTAGCCAAAATTACCTATGGCAAATTTTCCAGAGAATATTCTCCTATATCAAACTGGTATAAGTACACATTTGTTACATGTATGTTATTTGATAGTCTACTGCTGGGTGCTATATTTCTGCTGTAAGCATGAGTCTCTAGAACTTAAAAACATTGGACAAAAGATGGATTTGGGGAGTGGTGGCATTAAGACTTCTTGAGATTTGCAGCCTTTTGTTTTAGTGTCACCTTTGTGAATATTTTTGAGTCTGTTTGTAGATTACTTATGAGATTAATTTTACTTTTTGTTGTGCCTATGAAGAAATATACACAAGAAATGTATTGAAGTAAAGATGTCACTTCTATTCTTTAACCTATTTTCTGCGGTAATGGCAACAGATGTTTTGCTCTTTGTTCGGTTTGTGTGTGCTGGTTTTTTTAAAGGCTGATTTGGTATTAGCTATGTGTTAACCTAAAGATCAAACATTTCCATTTTGGTAGCGTTTGAGTGGGAGCAGGGAAACCATGAAACTTTTATCTGACTGAGTTCTGCACGTGGCTGACTCCTGCTACCAGCTGACTGAGATTATTTGTGTACTTTATAGCACAGCTTGTGTGCGTGACTGAGCTGGGGAGGCTCAGAGACATCGCCGGGTCTTAAGTGCGTGCACAGAGGATTAAAATGACCCAAAGGAGAGGTGTTTTACAGGGGTCTCTCCTCCTGGCTCTTGCAAGAGAGAATGCTGTTTTCTTACATACCAGAGGATGGGGAGTTGAAAACTTAGGCAATGGTTGTGTTAGATTTAATTGTTAGAATAAGAATTATGTTTTTGAAAAGACCATGAGATCTGCAGTGATTTAACAAGATAACCTAATCTGCACTGTGGAGAAAGCGGAGAAGGAATCACTAAATCTGGTCTAAATGATATTTAAATTTATAGTTGTTTCTAGCAAAATCTACTCTAGTTATTTGTGACTTTGTTTTTATGGAGAGGTATAAAAAAAATTTAAAATTCCTGCTCTAACTTAAAATATTAAACAACTGAAGATAAAAGGAATCATACAGTTGCTCTGCAAAGTCAAGTAATCAGGTCTTCTTTTGATAAGATTCCTTCTCTCTTTCTCATGTCTGAGAGACGGGAGGATGATGAAAATCAGTATTAATAAAATGTAGTCCAATGTGTCCTTACAGGAAAGTCTGTCTGACTTAGATTCTAGACCCAGATGTAATGTCAGATCCTAAGAATTAACTCTGGCTGTCATGCAGAATATGGCTGAAAATTTGCTGCTTTCAACTTTGAAACTGGAAGTATTGCAGAGATGTGGGAAAAATGGAGGAAGTTAATAGAACTGTTCTTAGTCAGATCTTTTTATACATGAGTAGCTGCAAACTGAGAAGTGGCTTGTTCTCTTATATGTGCTGAGTAAAATGTCTGGGATATTTGCAGACCAGTCTTTAGTTGTGAGCTCACTAAAGCAGAGAGGAAAACAGACATCTTACTCTAGATATTTGAAACCTATTATATTCTGAATATAACACCTCCACATAAGAAAAAAAAAATCTTAAAACATAAGTAGAGACTTGCTTATATAACTGATGAATGGTACTGCAGCTACTTTTGAAAATAGAAGGATAGATTGTGCAGAGGATGGAAGA
Source organism: Chiroxiphia lanceolata (assembly GCF_009829145.1). Taxonomy (NCBI): domain Eukaryota; kingdom Metazoa; phylum Chordata; class Aves; order Passeriformes; family Pipridae; genus Chiroxiphia; species Chiroxiphia lanceolata. The sequence continues at coordinate 15,094,656 of NC_045646.1, read as the reverse complement.
ATACTCATAAGATTCAAAAGGAATATACAAAGAGGCAATAATGTCAGACAAATTAACATTAGAAAGAGCTTTGGAAGATGCAGATAAAGAGAAGTAAAAACTTCCCTGACATCAGTTGTGTAGTAACAAGGAAACAACCCTTCATCTACCAAAAAAACCCTCCGAAACCCAACCTCCCTAATACCCTCCTAAAACCCCCAAACAAACAAGCCAAACAAAACCAATGACAAACCCAAAACCTCAAACAAATGGAAAGCGTGAACAAAAATACAGCCAACTAACTTGCACCAACAGAGATACACATGAGTCAGCTCCACACACAGTGAAGAGGTCAGACTGTGTTGCCATCAGCATTGATGACATGCATATGACTTTTCTGAAATGTGTGTGTGATTTTCAGTTGACATCATTGGTAGGATTTGTTGCCCCTGTCTGCAGACACCTTGCAGTTGGATATCTGATCTAACCTACCAGTCTTACTGTTGCCTCAATAAAGAGAAATGGCCAAATCCCAGTGCAGTTAAATCCAGCACTGCAGAATTGGAATGAATTGAGATTAGAATGAATTTCTTTCCCTCTATCAACTATAAAAGAGTCTAAACTAAATTAGACTTAGGTGGCTAATAATTAAGTATCTAAAACCTGGTGAAATGAATCTTGCCTCAGGACATGAGAATGTAGAATTCATAAGGCAAAATATAAGATGTCAAACACAACGTCCTCCATACCTAGGAAAAATAAGAGTGTATGAAAGACATCTATTTTTATAATTAGGAAATATTATATTAAATGCATTTAGAATAAAAAAAAAAGATAAGTGTATAAATTTCCGTGTAATAACTGTGGCGCCAATCCAGCAGCAGAAATGAAAACTTTGAAATCGTTAAGCTTGTGAAAACCTGAGTGAACGTGGAATTCATAAAAAGAAATTTCACCTTGGAAAATTTCATTAAAAATATTTCCTGACGTGTGAAGGTACAGAAAACTTCTTAGGACACTGCAAAACCGGTCTACCGGTGGCTTGGTAATAGCGTTTCTTTTCCTGCAGAAACGGATCTTCTGCAGATGGTACATTTAGCATGACTACAAAACTGGAGATACCTATGGCATGAGTAAGCTAAATTATTGCATTAGAAGGGATGAACACTACTGTGACCTGGCTGTGCATAGACCCTTAAAGCCTTAGAAAGTCTCGGGTGCCAGCTGCCTCAGATGAGATCACTTTGAAGCTCTTTACATGAAGCACAGTCAGTGTATAAAATGCTTGAACCCTCGTGCTGGCAGAGGGAACAAATTTAGAGGCACAGGCAAGTTAGCAGGGATTTTTGCACTCTGTGTGGAAGATTGTGTTCCATGAGATTGTCCTTGGCATCGCCATCTGCCCGAGAGGTATTCCAGAGAACAGATGTGTGAAGAATGAGGACTGGCAGTGGTTACACACCTTGCTAATGACAATTTAATGGCAGTGGCACCACGAGTCTAATCATTTCAACATACAGGGAGAGTAAACCTTAAAGATGAAATGCAGCAAAGTATATGTACAAATTGGTTTTGTTCAAATGAATTACTTCAGTTGCATCACAGAGGAGGAGAGGGAAGGTCTGACTCAAATAAAGGGAAAGCAATAAAGCTTTTAGAAACATCAATAAATTATATCAGGTACAATAAATTTGCACCTACTAAGGCAGGTCCTGAGGGTAGCAATGGTTGTAGTGTCTCTACTCTGTAACAGGAGAACTTTGGGACCAGGAGAGTGGTGGAATGAGTGGGGAACAAGACTTTCCAAACAAATGGACATCATTCTACTCAAACTAAAATACTGCAGTGAAAGCAAGGCAATAAAATGGCTGCTAGAACTTTGTAAGCAGCAACTGGAGTAATATTTTTGCTATGGGCCTCTGGTGATGCAGATTGAAAGCTAAAGCCAGCACACCAAAGTTGTCTTCAACTAGAAAAATAATTATTTGGCATTTTTTCAGGAAATCAAATGAGATATTTCATCGTTGCATTAGATATAACAGCACAATAACAGTTAAAATAGTTCACAGATCTGTGGAGACTGTTTTTGACAAGTCTCCAGCTTCAGCATTGCCAAGAGTCAAAGGATGCTCTCACAGTTATAAAGGTACAACTTGAAAGGGAAATATGATCCCGTAGGAGAAAATCCTGTAAGGAATTTCTCGCACAATTTTGTAGAAGGATGAGATACAAACATGGAGGAAGTCTTGGAGGAGCAGCATGGCTTTTATTCTGATCCTTGCTTGTTTTTGTAAAATATTAACAAAACCGGAAACAAAAGTGGTAATTCACTGTATCTTTTAGAAAAAAAAAATTCTGTATAAAGATAACAGAATCTCTCTTCCCTTCTCAGGAGACTGTGGAATAAAGAGTAAATAAGGAGACTGGTGTCATGCCAGAAGTGAAAGAGAATAGTAACTCCAAGGAAAAAGAAAATTCTGAAAAAGATTTTTGAGGACTGTTTGGTGGGGTAAGAGTTCAGAGCAGAGTGCTGTTCTTTTGGCCCAGCATGAGTGTACAAACAGAACTGTGATCAGGGGTGGGTGTAGAGTGGGCAAGCAGGATAGCAAGGTGGCCTGTGCTGGGTGAAGCCCTTGGCCACACTGTCAGCAACAGGAGAACATGAAAATACATCATTGCTTATTTGATTGTGTGACTGTGAGAAACCATGCTCATTTCAGGTATGGAAGTAGATTCCAAAGCTATGTGACAAGTTCAGGACATGGTTTAGCCCTTTTGCAGAAGTGTATTTTACTCAGTAGCATGTTGTACTTCTGGCCGGTTTGGTAATGAGTGCGAGGTGCTGGGACTGGCTCAAAATAAGCAATCTTTAAGTCTCTCTGTGCTGTGCCACTGAGAGCAGGACAGCCTTTGTAGAGTCTTGTTAATAGAAAGCTTGTTCAGTTTAATATAGCCTCTGAAAATCTCTATTCCCATGAGCAGATTGGTCCAGAGATTGTCTTCAGATCCTCTAGGAGATTTTACCAATGTGTAATCCATGTTATGTGCACAATTAGCTAGCTGGATGAAGTTGGAAGACTCTAATAGGTTTGTGAAGAAAGCACATTAAGAAGTGAAGGGGGCTCAGTGTTGAAGAAGTGAAAACACGTTGCCCAGGAATAGGTTTTACTGTAATCCAAAGAAAGCAGCCTTCTGGCAAGCCAGATCTTTGCTGTTGTAAGGATATTTTAAATCAGATAAAGACCAGTTAGAAAACCAAATTCCAATGCAAAGAACAATTGAGGATAATGAATTATGGCACATATCCAATAAATAAAAATTAGTGAACACAGAAAGAAATATGAGATATTTATCCTAATATTCAATACTCAATTAAAATTAGAGCTTAAAATTCTGAATAGGTAAACTGGATACTTTGTTTATGAACAGTGGCAGATTAAAATAACAGAACAGAAGATACATATTAAGAGATCAAACTGCCTTTTGATCAGCAGAGAAGCTTATCAAATATAAAACAGAAACAGCAAAAGCAAATCCTAGATTTCCAGCTGGGATGGCTCATCTGAGTGCTCCTATCGCTGTCCCAGGAATGCCGGCGAATGGTGTGTGGAGTGAGGACAGGGAGCTGTGATGGAGAAGGTTTGAGAAGCGTGGGGCAGATGGGTGGGGAGGGTGGGAACAAGGCAGTGTGACAAATGACTTCTGTGGTGGCATCGTTCCCTTCTATTTATTACTGCAATACACTGTGCACATGTACTGGTGCTGGCACGGGCACAAACACAGGCAGTGACAGAGGTGGGGAAAGCACGGTGCATGAATGAGCATCAGGCTTTCTCATTCTGGGTTTTATTGCAGATGGAGAGGTCACTTATTGGGGTTTCAGTCATAAGCTGCTCATAATACAAAAGCCAGCAATACTGTGCATGAGCAGGTGTAGTTATTCTATGAATGTGACTTGGTTAAGAAGCGCATTTATTGAGATCACTGCTTTTCTTTTCCTTTCCCATCTCTGACAATCCTTGCTCTCAACTCTCAATCAAGATCTGATTTCAAAACTGTTTTCTACTCAGATTTCACTATAATGGCTCACTTCCAAATACCTTCACATTTTAATTGATTTAGATCTTCACTTGTAGGTCTATGCTTCTATTCAAAAGCCTTACTCTGTGTGACCTTATGCTCAGTTTATTTCCTTTTTTTTCCCCACATAAAACTATAGTCAAATTATTGCTTGGCAGCTGCTGTTGACAGAGGAATTGGATGACAAGATTTGGATAACTAATCCCATTGATCTGTTTTCCCCCATGAGAAAGCATAAGAAGGAATTTGGTCACTTGGACACACTTGACATCTCAGAATTCTTACAGAATTTTGTTGCGTGCAGAGGGGACCCGTTTTTCAGCAGTGCAGTTAACTGCCTCTAGCACACTTACATAGCTCCGCAGTCTGCTGTGGAAGGGAAGCAAAGCATGGTCCTTTTTGCTCTGGGGTTTCAGCTTTCAGGATTTATTTTATTTATAATTTAGCAGCCTTGCTTGCTTTGGTTTCCTGGAATGCCTCTGACTAAGACGTGCCAGATATCAAAATGACTTCTAAGCCTGTGAGAGGAGCATGGATAACATGGTCCTGTAAAGAACTGATCTTCTGCAATGGCATGGCTGGAGCTATCTCAGTAACAACCAGAGCACTCTGGGGCAGTGAACAGAACATAAAGCAAAGAACTGAAATCAGGACCTGTGTTTCCCCAAATGGAAGAGCTTTGAGCAGCACCAGGCATGACGTGCCTCCAGCTTTCCATACGAGCTAAGGCAGTGGACAAGAATAGCTGTGTGTGAACTGCTAAAGTTGTGGCAGGTGTTTGGAAGTGAAAATCCAAATACAGTACATGTTATTTTGATTTGTCCTTCAAACTGAGGTGGTGTCAGTTTTGTGAGGTCTAAGGGCTGAATTGTTCGTGTTGAACTGTAATAAGCTCTTGTGCAGAGCTTCACCACTAAGAATCCCAAGGCAAGGCCTTCCTTGGCACATCAGGCAGTGTCTGAGGTCACACAGTCCTCCAAGCCCCTGTCAACATGGGGTGTGCAATACTACCAGAGACACCTGACTGAGCAAGGCTTTCCAGTACTCTGGTATGGGCCACTACATCTAGATTTGTCTTGTTAATTTATCCAAATAGAAGGTCACTTATTGTGTCAGGAGAAGGATAACCTCTAATAATTTTTTAAATCAAAATCCATGATGGATTTAAAAAACAAAAAAAAACCCCAAACGAAACAAAATCCCCCAACAAAACAGAAACCTGAGACTCCCAGAAAACCTGTAGAAAGTATGGAAACTTAAAACATACTGATAAGCTCACTGGGTATCTTGGCAGTAGCAGTCGTATTTTTGAGTACTTAATGAATTTTATGTAACACTGCAGTATAGAAATTGCTGGCATCAAGGTACACCCTTAGAAGATACAGAGCTTGCACTGCTTTCTCAGGAAATGAGGTGCCTGGAAAGTTCAAGTCAAATTCTTAAAATAAAAAAAGGAAAAGAAAGAGCAAAAGTTCAAATAAATGTCTTGGTTTTGTCAAAATTGGGAATTTTTACTACCTTTCACTAGAGATTATTTAAATTTCCAGGAAATTATTTTAAAGTAGGCTACATTTATCTTCAGCCAATTTACAGTGAAATCTGGTCAGTAAGTATAAAATAGGCTTAATATTGTAAATCGTCAAAAGTTATGCTTTTTTATTAGTGAATAATAACTAGTTTAAAACTACATAATATAAATTGTAAAGATAGACTTATTTTCTAGTGTTTTGTACTAGTAACCTTCTCCAACCTCTTGGAGATACAGACCAAAGAAGAAGAGAATTGTAGCACAGAGACAATAACATCTATTTAACCTACATATAAGGCTGTTCAGGCTGTTTCTATAGAAAATAGATCTTGTCAGACCAATCTAATTTTATCCTGAGATGAAATTACAAATCTGATAAAAATGACCTGCATTTAATAAGCTTTGTTAAGGCATTTGAAATGGCATTGTGATGAAATTATCTCTCTACAGTATCAATAAGACACATTAAATTAGTTGAGAATTGGCTGGTTGATAGACCTAAAAGAGTAATTGCCAGTGGAGAACTGCCATGAGTTGATATACCTTGAATGCCTGGTAAGCTGTTCATTCAAATGTTTCCTGTAGCTGCATTCCTGAAAACAAACAAACAGGGAGGGCCAAACTTCCCTGTAGTGCTTGTGGGTTGTAGCTCCAAGACTTTTCATGAGCTCTAAGGAAAGCAATGCATGGAAACAGTGAGCAGGGAATAAAAGTAATGTGCCAACCTTCGTGTTAGACTGAGGCCAGTGCTGGAACACTATGTCTGATGTGGTGGTCTATGTTTCGAAGTGGTTATCAAAAATTTGGGAAGTATCTAAGAAAGAGCCCCCTCTTTCTTCTCTCAAAATACTAAAAATAAAGGACAAAGTGAATTAGTGACTTAATGGACTCTTTAAGTACCTTTTCATGAAAAAAACCCAATGTGATGCTGGACTGTTCATTAAAAAAATAATTTAATGCAGACAGTAAACTAAATCTGTGCTAAAACACACAAGATGTTTTAATAGTGACTAACCAGTGGAACATATTCCTAAAGGAAGTAATGAACTCTCCATTGCTGGTATTTTCTGATTGGGAAGGGATACCTTTCTCATAGCTGGTACCCTTTAGCACACATAAATTTCTGAAATCAATACAAGGTGAGACTTAAGTGTCCTGATGTCCAGGAGTTCAGACTTGATAATGTAAAGGGCCCTGTGCAGCCTAAAATTTAGGCTTTATAAATTTAATTAGTTAGCACATTTAAAAGGTGTTCAGCACTAGGAAAGTCATAGAAGTACTTGTTAAAGTTAATTCCCTCTGGAAAGTTGGTTGGTTTAGTACCTGAGGAAATATTTAATCTTTTGTACCTGGTTGTCCCAGGTTATGTCTCTGTGACTACACTTGCTAAACCCTATCTTTCTAGTTACTTAGCTCTGCTTCGTTTGTCTTGCTAACATTCTGTGGGAGCACATCATCTAAGCTCCTCTTTGCACTCCACTAGTGGAATAAGTACTTCATTGTCTTTGTGTGGGAGCCTGTAGTTCTTGGATGAGTTTTACAATACTGTATTGGCTTTGTACTCAGTTATAATAGCTTGAAGTTTGTCAACAAAAAAACATTTAACGTTTAGTATATTGAAAAAAATGCTTTGTGCAAAGTATTTAGATTTAAAGTAATTTTTTTGGTTTTAAATCCTGTCTCTAATACATAAGAATACAGTTTATAGTAATGGACTATTCTCTCCTATTCTGGGAAAAATATCCAAATCACACTGAAATCTCATGGAAATTGGCACCAGAGCAAAGATTTCTCTGTCTCTGCAAGGCTGTTGTTAGGATGCTGTAGCAAAGTGCATAGGGAAAGCTCTATCCCAGCCAGAACATGATTAGTGATGTACAGCTTTCAGAGGCTCAGATGTTTATTTTACTGCAGGTGTTGCACACAATAGATGTCTCAGGCAATAGATACCTTCAATACTGTCAGAGAACCTGACTTAAAGCTGAGTTAACTAGACTCAATCTTCATGAGCATCATGATGATGAAAGTTTCACTGGTGAACAGCAGTAAAGTTACCAGGTTGTGGCAGTATTTACAGTAACTAGTTTTGTGGGTGGCCCTAGATTGCCCTGGATAGCTGGGGTCATCCTCTCTCCGTGATGTCTTTGTTCACTTCTGTGCTATCCAGTTCTCACCCTGGTGTTTAGCACAGTCTCTGATTCTCCTGGGCAAGGATTGCTTTTCCCTCCTTTCTGCCCAGCCAGTGATGCTACTTCCTCTCTCCCCAGTGAGTTAGAGCAAACCTGTGTGTGTGGTCAGCTGGGGGTGTCTGGACCTAGGAAAGCAGCAGTGAAGGAGGGAGCTGTTTAGGGCAGGGTGTTCCCAGTGCCTCTGTCTGGCACTTTCTCTTCCAGGGACAGATGCTCATTTTCTGGGGAGTTAGTGAGCTGTAACAGAGATGCAAGGTATGGACTGCAGAAACCTGAATAGCTTTTTGTCCAGAAAGCTTAAGAGTATGGCCTTAGCTGATAACTAGTGTGTGATGATTTGTGGGTATCAGTGTCATGAAAGACTTAAATGAAGCTGCCTTTCCTTAGTTACACTTCAGCAGTCCACAAAAGTTCCATGGAGGGCCAATTTCCTTTTATCCATTTGGATCATTGGCATTGCCATGATCTAGATGAGAGATTGGCATATTTACTAAAAATATATATTTTTTGACTCTATAGCTGATAATTTTCATCCAGAGCACCACTGGAGCAGCTGCCTCTATTTTTGGCATATACACCTCTAGACTGCAGACAAGAGCTCTCTGTCTGCCCCTTTTTAAATATTATTTTCTGTATATGTGCATGATGGTGGGTGTTATTCTGGATTCTGTCTAGTAGTTCTTGACTATTCCACCCCCAGAAAAGCTCTGATCAGAGTGAGGGACTTGAACTAAATTTCTGCAAGATGCTAAAATAACATTTGTAATAGAAATATCTTTGATTTCTCAGTTGAAAATGTGTTTGGGTTTAGATGCTTGACATTTCAGTGAAAAGTCAGAATTTTTCCAAGGGCATTTTCATTCAGTTGAAAGCTGATTTTTCTGTTGAAAAACATTTGACCATCATATTTAAGGCCCAGCTATATAGAAAAATACAGCTTTGTCTGACCTAAGACAGAAGTCAAGGACAGAGATTTACAAGTAATTGGGTTGAGGATGGCTATGGATGTCTGACCTCAGAAGTAAGCAAGTCTTTGAACACCTTTTGAAGGAAAAGGGTATTTCAAGGACGTGGAATTACATGGAAAATCAGATAAAATGCAATGTGTTTTTAACAAAAGCTGATTGTGTCACACTAGACCAGTATCTGTCTTTGATAAGATAACTGTTTTGCTAGACAAGGTTGAAGTAGCAAATCCATATATGTAGGTTTAAGTAACACACATAAGGTCTGTTGCCTCATGGGACGTTACTATTTGAGAGAGCTAAAAGGCAATAGTATGCATTAGAAGATAGATAAAAAATTAATTTCCCATTTAGACAGCTTGGGTCATCTCAGAAAGAGCATTTAGGAATGGAGAGAGGTTGTATGGGGTGTGCTTCAGGCCCCAGTCTTGGGAACAGGTAGCTTTGAATCTGGTGGTGTCTGCAGGGCTTCCTTCTCCGGGTTTGTGAATATCAGGTACTAGAAAAATGTTATGCCCCCTCTGTGTCATTCTCTCCTTGATTTTCTTATTTCTGGTTGTTTCTCTCATAGTATCAGGTTGATTGTGACTTGCAGTAAAACACTGTGACAATGTGAGAAGGGTGCCTGAGAAGTGCATGTTTCCTGTCCTGTCACTCTGGACGCTGAGGCATTGTCCTGTGAACCTCCCCAGGTCAGCAAACTGAAAGGAGCCTGTGACATATGAAGTAGAAGAAATTTAAGATGCAGAAAGGTTTAATAGGCAGTCTTTTGACCTCACTGTTTTGACAAAAAAGCTCTTACAACATTATATTGAGAGGCAGCAGAAAGCTTTTTATCCTGAAAGAAAAGATGACAGCAGATTATCTTTTATGGCTGCAGTAATGTTGTCTGAATGGGTGAATCGGGCTCCTGTGTTTGTTTAAGGATGAGATGGAACTTTGAACAGGTCCTGCATCGTTTTGAGATTGTGTGTCAGGTAGTTTTATTTGTCTGCATCTCAGTTCCATCACTGAGGAAACTGAGAGAACTCATTCTCTCTGTGGCCATTCCCTGCTGAGCTACATAAACTTCTGTCCCTAGAATCAGCAATGAACAGAAAATACTCTGCAGTTTCCTTGAGGAATTGAGGCTGGTAGGTCCCAGCTCCCAGGCAGTATTTGTTTCTCTGCTCTATGAAGTCACTCTGGTTTACTCTATATTGCACGGGCTTCACCTGCAGAGTTTGGCTTTCAGTGAAGGCATAGCAGCAGGTCCTTGGTGTGTGTGTGGGAGAGCAGTATGGGATGGCCTGACAAAGGGCAGAAAATTCAAATACACAGTACCAGTACTAATATTATTTTGTTTTTCTTATTGGGAGTGTAGTGCTACCTAAGAGCACCCCCCTCAGACTAGACAGTGTCTTGTAATCTAAATAGGATGTGTTATAAAACACTTAATGATCAAATGAAGTATTCTCTCAAGAGAATTAAATATCTACAAAATATCTACAAATTAAATATCTACAAAACTATGAAACGTGAGTTCTATAGTTGTAGTCATTACAAGTGCTGGTAAGTTTTACTTTGTGGTACTCCTGTAACAATGGGAAAGTAGCTAAATTATTTGAACTCATAAACATTTCTGTTTTGAACATTTTTTTCAGTAACCAGGGGAAGATAGTTTTAGAATATACTTGTGATTCACTTTCTTCCATTCTCCAATTCTGGACCTGCCCTAATGATCTTTGTCTTTTAGATGCCAAGATAAACTATTGTACGTGTGCATTTGTGCTTACACTATAAAAATTAGTGTGAGCTTGGAGGGATTGGGAGGTAGCAATAAGGGATGAGGAACAGCATAATTGGATGAATTCTGCTCCTGAGTGTCTGTCAGGCAGACTAGACAAAGGGCTGGGAGTGGGGGCTCATCAACTTAGTTGTCACATTACACTCACTCCTGATGTTTGAATGGAGAGTCAGGAGGTTGAGCAAAGCCTGCAGCGGGAAGGTGGATAGAAAAAGGACCAGCATGTGCTGTGATCACTGAAAAATGAGTAAAATAGCTTTGAGGGGAAAAAAAGAAGGGTTTCGTGAAAAAATATTAGTTTGTATCATAGTGCACAGTGCATGCTGAATGAGAAAAGCAGAGATATTTTCTAACTTTTAAAGATGAAACACTGCAGCTTTAAAAGATCAGCAAAGCATTTTGCATGCTGCTGTTATTAGGAGTGAGATCCTGCGAAGGGGTTGTTAACTTATCCCCCAGATCTCAGGCTTGGTGATGATTGGTCATGCTAAATCCCAGGGGTGTTCATGTACATAATATGTTTTCCCTTCTTTTCCCTCCTGTTCTTTTGGGCTCTTTCTTGTCTGTTTCCATAGATTTTCTGATTGACGTAATTTTCATGGATAAACCCCACCTCGTCGTTCATCTCTCTCTCTCAGGATTACTAATTGTTCTTCTACCTCTGTTTGTCAGCATCCTTGCTCATGTTATCTATTTATTAAATTTTCCAGAAAGCATGTTCTTTGTGTTGTCCCTCACACGTCTAGTAAGTTTTCTTAGAAAAATACTTCAGAAAAACTTTAACTAGTTTAAGTTCCTTAAAATATTATAATATTATATAAAAAATATAGTGTCTGATAATTTCCTTGTGTACCTTTCTCTATCTGTATCTCTGTCTGATGTCTTGCAGGTTGCTGTCCTGTAGACTGTGGGGGAATTTTCTCTTAGGTTTCTGTGCAGTGCCAAGCACAGCAGAGCCTCCAGTTTGTTACTGAGTATTAGGAGAACAAAGAGTATAGAAAGAACAATAAAAATATAAACAGATAATTTTGCATTTGTATTGTGAAAGAGTTTTCTATCATGGTGTTTATACACATGCTCTCCACCCCCAAAAGTTAAATATAAAAAGGGATTTAAAATTAAAATGGTACCTATTCATGATTTTGCATTGTTCAGTTAAAGATCAAAATTAAAACTAGAAAAAGTAAAAAAACAAACCCTAAGATATAGTAAACAACACGTTTTTGTTGGTTTTCATTTTGTTGTCTTTCAGTACCCTTTTACCAAATCACCCTTTCGAGTGATTTCCTCAAAATGAGTTTCTCTTTGGCTTTTGGGCATTAATGCACCAATTTCCTTTCTGCTACTGAATATTATCTGATCCTGAAACTGGCTACAATTGAATTATAGACTGTTCCTGTCAATCACAGCTGCTTATCTGAGTCTTATTGGGGCTGAAATTGAAAATTCCTTAATAGAGTGATGTTGGAGCTTAGGTATTTTCTCACAGGGGCCAAACCACGTTACCTCCCCCCTCGCCTCTCTGCATCTGTGACCAGCTGCAGTGGTTACAACCCCATGCAAAGTCTTGGGGTGAATCTCTGTGCAATTCACCCTGTGAAACGTGAGGGCTGTAATGGTAGAAGGAGATGTTGCTGAGAGGAGGGACTTGCCAGCTTCTTCCCTTCTGCACTGCAGCAGCGCTGTCGATGCAGCAGTTCCTGGAAGGTGAAGCTGTCACTGCCCTATTACACATGAAGGAAGATTCTGACCCAGTCTACACAGCCTCTTTTCCCAGGTTTTGTAGGACCTCTACCTGCCCAACTCCCAGGAGATGTTAGAATAACATAGTGTCCAGATATCTGTCCTCAAACTAACAGCTCCTGTTAATAATTAATGATTTTATTTGCTAGCAAGTGTTGTGTTTACTGGGCGCTATAACTTTATATCATGAGCAAAATTCAATGAAAACCATACTGGGGAAGAACAAAAGAAAGCATTAAAGGGCTTTTATAAAGTCATAGTAGTGAATAAATTTGTAGAAAAGAAACTAAACCAAAGTGCAATTTTGAAGTACGGAAGAAGAACTCAACACACTAAACCCACCACTGTCCTTTTAATCCATATGATGTGTAAAGATAGTATTAATTTTAATAACTTTAAATTTAATAATTTTAAAATGTAATCTGTGTTTGTGCATAGCGTAATCTTTAATTTCTGTCCAGCTAAAGCATTGATTTCTGAAACAAAGATAAAAGATCCTTTTTTGCAATCTGTTTCATGCACCTTCTCTTTTATATTTGATATAACTAGGTTGTGTCATATACTTTGTGGAAAATTTGATTTGAATTGATGAAACATAGCGTGAGGTGAAGCAGTCACATGACTTCTAGCACAGCACAGTTTTGGTGTTTAGGAAGTCTCAGGAACGTATAAAAAAGGCAGGATTCAAAAAATGTTTCTCCCTGGTTCCTCCAGTTTGCCTCCGACACATTTTCAGATTCCTTTCGCTGTTGACATTTCTGAGTAAATGTTCTCAGATTTTGATTCTAAGGACTTAATGAAACAATTCATATGAAACAGTTCACAAAATAGGTAAAGTTGTTCTGTTTGTTTCAGAAAGAAACTTTTGGAGTCCCATTCACATCAGTTTTTGACTAAGACAAAGCGTTCATTGGGTATTTGAGTACACTGATTTCCATTAGCCTACTCGTTTGTGTGTGCAGAGGAATCAGTTCACACCAGGAGCCAGTGTAGAACAGCTGTTACCTTTGAAAAATTGATTTTTTTTTTTCATAAAGTTTATTTATTCTGCTCATGCTATTAAGTTTTGGCATCTCTCCAAAGAACTGCACGAATGCTCGTACTTTTTGCTGTGTTTTGCTACTTAATTTGTTTACTTTGGGCACATTTATATTCAGGACTGTACCACTGAAACTTAAATCAGGTAATTCAATCATAAATTGTTGTGTGTCTGGTGCTTAAAGGTATCCACTCAAGGTTTTGCCCCACTTTAAGTTAGTTTTGAAATACCACCATGGAGCAGCGTGACTTTGAATAAAGTTTGGGTGTAAGTTCTCCAGCCTGTTTAATGGGGTAATGCTGAGAACAGGGGAAGAGAGATTTTTCACAAGTAACACAAACAGACCAGCAGTCACATAAACCAAACTGCCAGATGAAAATAGCAAGCTCATGCAACACAGAGTCCTGCAAAGATGGATTGCTTCCCTCTTCTCTTATCCTGTCTAGCCAGTGTGATTGGGCAGGACTTTGTTCTGAAACAGAAATACCCTGTGCCACTGCCTGGACTGGAAACATCTCTTTTGAGAACAGAAGGAAGTAACTAATTTTTGTTATCAGCTGTGAACCAAGTGTGCTGGTAGTTACATAATAATTTAAAAAATGTTAATGAATGCTTACATGTAGTTATGATGGTGTTTTGTCATAATAGGTCAAGGGATGCAGCTTTATAGTCCTTATTGACAATCCATTTTCTCACCAAACCCCTGACCCAGCTCATTTGTGTAGGTGTAACATGTTGTGCACAGGAGTTACAGAACCACATCTACTGAGGTATTGGACAGTCCTTGTGAAATCTATTGCTGAAAATGATACTTTAGGGTTATTTGGGTGCTGTAACACTCAGCATTGCATCACCTAACTCCAGGATCCCAAAGTGCCTGCTGGAATCATGAACTTTGGGCTCTATAGTAACAAGACTTAGGCATAAAGAGGTTTTAGAGTCCAGATAAGTGAAAATCCACTGAAGCTACAAAGAAATGAGATGCTGAAAGTGGGTGGAAAGCATAAGTACCTCTCCCTGTTTAGCTCCCTGCTCTGGCAGGCACTGCCATCAGTGGATCACTATCTTGGGATCTTGAACTGGAATCTCCTCTTAAATATTGTCTCTGGGAAGTAATGCCTCCTCCCATAACTCCAGACACCTAATGGCCAGGGGCCTGGAGCATATTCAGAAGTCTTTGTTCATACTTACTTTGCCTGGCCCAGAGTTACAAGTTGAATCACAGTCAGGACTACGTGGCATTCTGTGGTACATCTCTGTGTGTCCCATCTTTAATAGCAGTAGTAGCAATATTACTATTTACCCATTTGGACAAGGGCTTGAGCCTCAGTTTTGCTCACATGAGGCACAGACAGACTTCAGAGTCCATTCTTCTCTCTGCCTAGTGGAGTCTGGGAATAGTTCACAAATGAAGAGTATCATGTCTGCCATTTAGATTGATAACTATCAGCATATGCAAAGCCTTGAAAACTTCTAACTTGTTTTGGACACTTTTTCTGGAAATCATAGAACTCTCTGTACTGCGTCTCATGCCCTTGTAGATTTAGTTGGGTATACTGAAAGTGTGTCCTTGAATCCAACGGTTTTGTTCCCTTGGGTTTATCCTATGAATCATGCTATAGCTTTAGGAAACAAGATTAGAGCCCTAAATATATCAGGAGCATAATATATACATATTATTTTAGCTCAGCACTGTAGCCATTTGAGAAAATTATTTACATAGAGAAACAGTAATATAAGAAATATCTCATGTGAGACACGTATGCAAATCAAGTCAGTATATACTAAAAAGCAACAAGTAATTGATACCCTTGGGTGACAGACTAAAGAGGAAATAGAAAAGTGAGAAATAGCATAATAAATCTAAATATTATTAGAATTGGGAAATCTGGTTAGGATATTTGCCTGCAAAGTGGGAAAATATTTTATGGACTTTCATTTACACTAGTTAGCCAAGAAGACTATTTACTAAGAAAAAGTGCCAGCTATTCTGTAACTTTGGGTTGGTCCTCTCTATTTTCAAATGCAGCATGGTCCAGTGCTGAGATGCACTGATTTCTGCAGGCTTAGGTGTTTATCCAGAATATTATTGTCAAGTCACGCTGAGGATTTCCTGCTCTGAAAGAACCAGATGTGTGGGCCATAGTATTTTCTAATAAAGTGGATCTTTTTCCAAGGTGTCCACTGCTTTTTTTTCTTTTTAGTATCCAGACAGACATATCTTCAGTGTGTTTGAAGCTGGACACTAAGAAAAGAGGCTGTTGGAGTCAGCAGAAAAGTATTCACAGCAAATGCATACAAAAGAAAGCAGAGCTAAATGAGTATTTTGAGGGGAAAAAAAGTAGTAGCCAAATGACTAGATTTTGCCCACATTAGGCAGTTCTGCTGTAGGACTATTTTTGTGTCATCTCAATGTCACTTTAAAACATTAGGCAAAATAATCGTGCCTTACTTACTACCTCATTAAAGAGGTGGAGTAGTGCTCTGCCAATTAATCAACAAAATGAGATGTACCTGCTCCTTATAAGTCTTCTTGGGTCATTCCTTTACTGACTGTAGGTCTGCCTGCTCTGTTCAGAACTGTGCTCCCCAGTAGCCAGGGCATGGAAAGACAATCATCCAAAGTGGATCAAGCCACTGAGAAAAGCAGGAAAGGAGAGGCAGCTGGTGGCATGGGAGACTTTCAGTGGGAACACAGAGAAGGGGGTGGATTGCACAACGGGCTCATTTCCTTCCCTGGTCCCTCTGTTAAACATAGATTAATCCAATATTCCTCATTTCCCTGCTGAATTGAGGTAAGGCAGTCTGTGTACTGGCAGGTCACCATTTTGGTCAGTCACAGGTAAAACAAACATCCTGTAATCTCTCCAGTGAATCTCCTCCCCACTAGTTCTTTTGCCTTTTTATGGCTTCTGTTCCAGGTATTTTTCTCTTTCCCTGTGACTTTTTATTACACTGGCAATAACTCATCTTTTTTTTTTTTTTTGACTTTCAGAATTATATTCAGAATTTCTCCCTTTAATATAATACATTTTAACTCAGCATCAGTAATATTTTTGTTTTTTTCACCGTTTTTTGTATCTAAACCCACAAATACTTTAAAAATAAGTATTACATTTGACCTTTGTGATTACTAAGCCTGAAATTTGATTCTAATGTTTTTGCTTTATGCTTTTCTATGTCAACCAATGAATTAGGTGTGTGGGTTTTTTTGAATACATGTTGTTTTTGTGGATTAGTTATAGTTTTTTTAGCTTTTAGAAACACAAGAACTGATGTCACTGCTTGATATCTCTCCAAAGAACTGCAGGAAACATTCAAGTTTCTGCTCTTGAATCTAAACATACTCTTTAGCTGTAACCTGAAACATGTTTGTTCATGTCCTGCTTTGCTGAAAGCACACTCTTTAGTGAGAAAAAATTCCTTAGTGTTGTTTGACAGTTACTACAATACAACTAAACACAAAGATCTATTTTATTTTTCGTCCTAGATTGGATTTACTACCAGGCATCAAATGTAATAGTAGGGACTTAATAGCTTGTGCATTAGGCAGTATAAAATTTTTATCTAGAATAATGCGTTTATCATATAATTCAATGGTATCTGAGACACATTCTGGCTCTCCTATGAGGAACATTCAAATACTTCTGCTCAGTACAGAGATTGTTAGTACACTAGTTTTAGATCTTAATAAAAAGTGCTTAGAATGGAAAATGATTACTTGATACTTCGTGTGCAATGTTAATACTTATTGTCCTGTGTTCTGAGGTTCATGAGATGTATTTCACACCTATCAAAGTAACAGAAAGTAATTATTTTATATATGGTAGATATTACTGCAGGCACAGACACGCCATCACAATATGGTGTGAGGGCACAGTGTCCTTAAGAAACTTAAAAGAAAAACAAGATTGTCTTCAAGAAAGTTTTCTTGATCTGGTTGGTAAAAGTTACTAGATCAACACTGATGATGGCAGGGTCACAGAATGTGCTGAGTTGGAAGGGACCCACAAGGATTATTGAGTCTAACTCCAGGCCCTGCACAGGACCATCCACAGGAGTCACACCATGTGCCTGAGAGGATCATCCAAATGCCTCTTGAACTCTGTCAGCTTTGGTGCTGTGACCCCTTCCCTGGGGAACCTGTTCAGTGCCCAACCACCCTCTGAGGGAAGAACCTCTTTCTAATATCCAACCTAAACCTCTCCTGACACAACTTCAGGCCATTCCCTCGGGTCCTGTCACTGGTCACCAGAGAGAAGAGATCAGTGCCTGCCCCTCCTCTTCCCCTCACGAGGATGTTGTAACTGCAATGAGGTCTCCCCTCAGTCTCCTCTTCTCCAGCTGAACAGACCAAGTGCCCTCAGCCACTCTCCACGAGGCTACATGTGGCTACTTGTTTTAGATTGGCAGACAGTGTGAACTGCTTCACAGAAATATGACAAATAGAAGGGCAGATGAGGAAGATGTCACTGAAATTCTCATAATGATATTTGATGAAATTCAGAGCCCCACCAGAAACTTCAAGATAAGGGAGCTAAATCTAGTCTACAATAAAGATACCTGAAGATCACCCTACTGGTAAACATATAGCTTTTGGACAAGATTCATAGATTGGAAAATAGAGAAAATTTTATAAAATGCAGACTAGTGGGAGAAAAACGGTGCCAAATTTTAGAATTCCTTCTAAGTCTAGGGATGTTAGTTAAGAACCAGGGTTTGGATATATTCAGTTAATCTATGAAGACTCTATGTGGCATTTTGGTATATGAGATAAATGATTCTCAAAGAGCAGCATTTTGCATGAGCTTCACTTTGTTTAAAAAGTTCTTGACTAGTAAAGGCAAAACATAGTTAATATTTTTATTTATCTGAACAGTGAAAGAAGGTGCATTTTACTCCCTTTCTTACTGCCTATGGTACTTTAAAGCTTTCCCCCAGATTAGATTACTGCAAAGGAAAGTAATATCCCCTGAAGCGAAAGAAATGCATGGCACCTCAAGTAACCATATGTGCTCATCTGGGTTTTCCAAGACTAGCCAAGGTTGACACTCTAGCTGCAGAAACCAGTGAATCATTCCCTCAGAAAACACATATATAATTTCTTCTCCCTTACAGGGGAAGAAGGGTGAGAAGAAAAATGTATGATAATCCATTGATTGGAGAAAAGTCTAACATGAATTTATGTTAATGATAAATGAAATCATTATGTCAGTTTTTGGGACACAATATATTTTTAGTTATCTGTTTACAGAATATTAAAATGTATTTTGTTTTGTGGTGAACAGGAAAATAAGAATATGGATCTTTTAATGTTGGCAAATGTGTGCATTTTGGAAAGGACAGATGCTATTAGATTTTTTTTTTTCCCAGTAGGAAGTACTCTGAAGCCATCAGGCTTTCACATATAAGTAGGTCAAGGAAGACTTCTTCCAACATTTATACTCTTTAACTGCAAACAGGAAACTATTCCTCATTTTTATGTCCAAAAGGCCATATTAAACCTGACCTTGAGCTTATGTACAGTTTTACTTGACCTTTATTTAGAAACCCTTCTGCTAGAAAACTGCCTTTTGTTGTAACTAAAAATATACTTCACTGTCAACATGAGTCAGCATTCAAAGGAAAGAGCTTTCAATCCGTTATAGAGGTGCAGTGGAATCCTGACTTCACTGATGTCAGTGGAAATGTTTCCACCTATTCTGATTGCACTGAGCTTTTCTTCCACCTACTTTATTATGTCAATTACTTTCCTGAATTTTTTTCCCCTTCTGTATTTTTCCTCTGGATTACAAAAAAAGCATTCTTTCAGTGGAGCAGCATATGTGTTTGTATATATAGAAGCATTCAGTCCTGCAGTGATGCAGTGGTAGTTACATTTGTGTAACTGTGGCATTTTCATCACTCTCACCTTTCTGAAAGAAATGTTTTGGTTTTGGTTTTTTTGGTTTCTCTTCAATTGCGTAACTTCTGCACAAAAGCAGAATTCTCAAAGATGCTTATTATTCTGTTATTTCTTCTAAATATCAAGCTACTTTTTTGTAGCAAGAGCAGTGACCCTGCCTGCAGACAGTACTGATACATAAGAAATGCTCACTAGCCAGTTTTGTGGCTTGCTTCTCTCATGACACCAAATCTGATGAGAATGTTTTGATAAGAGCTGGAACGATAGCAAAATAGGGATGTATGAAGTTGGTCTTTTCTATCTTTTCACCATTTCAAAACATTCTAGTTTTTCTCTCCAGACTGTCTACCATACCACAATCATTCTTCCTATCTCTTGGCAAGTACTCATATATCCAAAACTTGTGAAAAGAAAACATCCTCATAAAATGTGTGAATTGTCTTTGAAAGAAAAGTTACAGGAGCAATTTATTGTTGCTGTATCTGTAGAAATTGATATCTGGGTCAGCAATTGGTACCTTAATGGCTTTGTATTGAGGTTTATTCAGCTGCTTGGAATAAAAAGTGAACAGTAATATTTATATCATAGGTGATTTTGAAAGAATAAATATTGAGACCTGTGCTGACTGACTTTATTGATACATGCAGTACAGACCTTAGGTTTGAAAATTGGGCAAAAAAAGGGCCAAATTTGCATATATAAAAGAGATTTAAAAGCTCCCCGTGCTTTCAGTGGTGCTGATTGGTAACTGTTGTCAAGTTACACAGTGAAACTTTTGAGAACC
Source organism: Chiroxiphia lanceolata (assembly GCF_009829145.1). Lineage (NCBI taxonomy): Eukaryota > Metazoa > Chordata > Aves > Passeriformes > Pipridae > Chiroxiphia > Chiroxiphia lanceolata. Next base: position 15,074,658 of record NC_045646.1, on the reverse strand, counting down.
TGGCACAGAAGTTGAAGGTCCTTTAACTTGCAAACCTCTCTCTTATGTTAAATGGGTAGTTAAGTAGAAGTTTCCCCAAGACTCTTCTTAAAATGTCAGGGGCTTTCTGATTTATCATTTTTGAATATTTTGTATATTTTGTGAAATTTGACTCCCAAAATTAAAGCCATTTTTAAATGTAAAAAAAAAATAGCTGTGCAGTATTCTTGGGTTTTATGTTCAAGCAGTATTAACAAATTAAGACACGTAGCAGCAGCATGAAAACAAACTTGCATACTGTTTTGACATGTGCATCTCATGGAAGGATTGCTAATTGGTGAAAATGCCAATCATTACAGAAAGGGATTCATTCTCAGGAGTGGGTGATATCTACTGGTGCCACATGGCATAGAATCAATGCTGTGAGAACCATTCATGACCAATATTTAAAGTATTTGGGGGAGATTTCAGCCTTCAAAAAAGGACTCCCATAGAAAAAGAAGGCACAGAAAAGGGATAGTTGCTTTTCAAGGGAAACAATGGAGTAAAGAAAAACAAGAAATTGCTGAAAGAAAAAAAATAATATACGTATCCATATTTTTAATTTTGTTAAAAATGAAAAAATATGTCTCTTGCCCACTCCAGGCTCACACAGTGGTGCTGGAATGAATATGGACAGTTACCGTGGGAGTGATGTGGTCTGAGCATTGTAAGTGCTCAGTTGTTTCATGCCAGTGGAGTAGGTGGGGTTTACTGGAGCCCAGCTCTGGGGAGTGGGGTGGTGCTGCCCCTGGGGACACACAGCCCCAGGGCACAGCTGCTGGGGTTTGTGGCTGCATATGCTGTGCTGAGAGAGAGTGGAAAAGGGGCTGGGTGAACTGTACCTCTCTTCTTCCTCAAATGTTCCTCTGTGCCCTCAGCAGGCAATGATCTTGCTGTGCATCTTATAAAAATCACGTAGTACTTTGCCCATTCTTGCCTCCCAGGGCCAAGGACACACCTCACCTCAGAGTCTGAACAGCTGTCAGCTCTGTGAGCCAGGACATTATTTTGTTTACAACATGCCAAAGTTCATTCTTCTGATTTGTCACTTATCCTCTAGATCCAATGATGTGCTTAGTACTGCTGTCAGAGGCGCAACGGCAGCTTTCCCAGGCTGCTCCTGCTGCTGTTCCATGAGCTCCCTCCGGCTCTGGCAGCACAGCAGCAGGAGCAGCATGGCTCGGGCTGGACCAGTTCTTAGGGAATGGACTCAGTTGTCAGGGCAGGCATTGCACTGCTAGAGGCAAACAGGCAGGAGTTGTCACAGTCACCAGAACTAGTAAGATACAGAACGGGCTCTCGTCTGTCAGGATTAAAGAGCAACTGAAGTTTCATTAACAGGATGCTATCAAATGCTTGTGAAAATCATAAAATAAGCTTCCATTCACACAAGGTTAGCAATTTGCCTTCTCCAATGGCTGTTAGTCACAGCCTGTTGCTGACACAGCTTACAATTTGCTACGCAGTGGCCACGCTGGTGGTATATTGAACTGAAGAATGAGAAACCTCGAGAGACTTGCGCTTGAATTGTGAAGAACATATTTTAAAAGTCTCTAAACAAAATATAAGCTATTAAATGTGTTGCAGCAATGAAGTGCTGAGTTGCAAATGGAGGACAGCTCAGTGCTTTTGTAGGGGGAGGAAGGACAGGGTTTTCAGCTCCTTCAGAGTTTCACAAATTACCAAGAGACAGTTTTGTTAATAGAGTAGTGGGCAGAACTTCTTTTCTTACCATACAAAAACAGCCAGTGCAGAGAATTCTCTGCCCTGGAGATTTCTCCAGGTACTAGAGAAAATACCACAGCAGGTTTTTCTGAATCACAAGTTTGCTGGCTTGTAATTTTCATGCAGAAGGAGGAGAGCTACATTTAAATATGTGATCCCATGTTTCTGCCCTTAGAGATCAGTTCAAAACACTGCGATTTGTCCTCGTGGGGAAGAGCGGGATAATTACACCGGTGGTAGACTCTGTGTGTACTTATGGAAGTTGCCTTCCACAGTAAATGGCGGGGTTTTGAATGACTCAGTTTGGAGTTTTATTATATTTTATAGGGTATAACTAATATTTATGAAAAGGGTTTTTCTTAGTTTTTACATATATCTAGTTCATGTAGTTTAACATATATGAAGTTTAAAAAAATGTGTACTGTGTGTAGGTATGATAAGATCTGCATGTAGCTCTTAAAACCAGTCAGGAGGCACTTTGAAAGTCTGAAAATACTGAGAAAATGGATGAGTCAAATAAAAACTACAAATTTATGGAAATAATACCTGTTGGTTTATGGGGATCTTTAAAAAATACTAATTGTAGGTCATCAAAATATCATTCCTTCTATGCAGATGGTGTTATTAAATAATGGTTAACATGCAATAGGTTTAGATCAATCAAAAAAACCCTGTAGGATGATCACAAGGACAGCATCTTACAGATGTTTTTTTTCTGAAGACTTTACACTGGTCTTACCACCACAAAGGGCTTATTTTGGATTTACTTTTTTGTTGGGTCGTTTGTTGTTTTATTGACACTAATACAAGGTGGCAGTGAATGTGTGTGCTATTTTGGCATATAGTTCATCTGTATATTTTTCCTGAATGCTATTTTTACAACAATTTGTGTAACTCTATCCTAAAAAAAACCCCAAAATGGGTAGGATCAACGCAGAACAAACGAGTCACCTCTGTGCTCAGATAACATGCATTTTACAAATGTAATTAATGTATAGTCTAAGAGGACTAGTTGAAATTCTCTGCAGAACCACTGTACCCTCCGACTTTCCAAGCTCTTTATCATTTACTTTGAAATTTGTTGCTAGAAGACTTTTCTCTCTTGTTTTTTGCTTCCACTTCCCTGAAATTTTTGTGCTCTAGCAGCAGTCATCAAAACTGCAGGTATTAAGACACAGGGTACAGAAACACGGGAATCCAATAATCTCCTGACTGTGACAGATCGTAGCTCTTGAGAATTAGTCTTGAGCATTGTTTGATAGTTCCAGTTTTGCACACAGTAGCTCTAAAAAATGTTCATTTCTGAGGAGCTTACACCCACCGCTGTAAGCAACTAGAATTCAAATTAATGATAATGAGAATTGTTCATACATCAGAAGGAGAAAAGAATGCAAGGAAAGTAATTTGTCTCCTGAAGCAGCCTGTCTCCTTGACTCTGTCAGGAGAAGGAACGCATACCTTAGGAAATCAGTCTTCTCTTGTTAATTCCAGCTGAAATGGCTCAAAAGAGTTTCTTCCAAGTGTTTTGACAGAAAGTACAGAGAAGGATAAGAGACCTATTCCTCTGGTACTTCAGCTGGAACTAACACAGGAAGGCTTTTAAAAAAGAATATAGCGAGGGGGCTCCAGAATCAAAATGGAAGCTTATGCAATAATATTCAAGTTAAAAGAAAACTTCTATATCTGAAAAATCAAAAGAAAAAAAAAAGGCAGGAAAGCCTTGCTGAGAAACAGAAACCTCTTAATAAATCAAAAACATCTAACGAGTGGAAATAAGGACTTAGTCCTCTTGTCCAGTGTCCAGAAGAAAAAGGGCTCACAAAGGCTGGTGCTGACAGCATATCTTACAAGAGGAAGTCTGGAAGGGCCCCATACACACCAAATGCAAAGCAAATAAGGATTTTAATTCAATCTGCCAAAATCAATTAGAAACAAGATTGTAAAACCCCCCTCACAATCAGATGAAACATTAGCTTGTTAATGTTAATTCCCATTCTATTATTGTGATAAACTGAATCATAGCTATTTGCTTTGTAGCTGATCAGCTGCTCTACAGAATCTGAGTTTTCTTTTTATTTACCTCTGAAAGTTTGAGTAGAAAGTATCTATCTGTAGTGACAAGCATACAGCCTTTCTCCCCAGCTGTGCAGAGGCAGGTTTTGGGGGACAGGGTCTTGCTGAAGCTTCTGCTGCAGGAACTCCCCTCCCACACCTTTCCGGGAAGGGATATGGGAGCAGATCCCAGATGTATCTTCTGAGGAACTCTTAAGAAAGCATTTGTGGTGCATTTGCTTGAGCTTCCCACCCAATCTGATCCATGGCTATTTGCTTACAGCTTCCCAGCTGTATTTCACTCCATAACTATGTGATCTGTTCCTGACATTTGCATTGAGGAGTCATTAGCAGGCTCGGCACTGCTCTCATGGGCAGTGTAGATTCAGACTGAGGTTACCTTGCCCATGGAGGCAAAGCAAGCATACACCTGCTTGTTAGGGAGTGTGCAGCCATTTTTGCTCATTTGCATTGATTGGACCTGTCACTGCGTGCATGAAATCATACCCAAAACTTTTTTTTATGCCTCGTGTCAGATTTGATCTCACCAATTCTGTTGGGGTGTTGCTGTAAACCCCACTGTGTGAAGGGTAGGGGTGTTGTACACTTACAACTGCTGTGTGCTGAGGCTCAGTGCAGTAAAGTTTGGTCCAGGAAGTGTTTATTTTGATCAGACATGTCTAATATTAGGAAAATATTGTGTATCATTACTGAAATAGGTAATAGATTATTGTTCTGTGCTGTACAAATGATGGATATGTAAATAGAGGAATACTGAAAAAGCAATCCAAGACATAATGTTCATTTTGCAGTTGCACCATAATGGAAGCATCCATGTATTTATGCTTAAAAAATAAGGTCTGGCGCTTCTATGTGCAAAAGTAAAACTATCACCATAAATATATGGCTGTGTTGTTAAATCAGAAGCAACAAAGCCTAAAGCAAAAACATAGAGAAGTAGGTGTATTTATTGCTATCTAAAAAGTTAAAATAAAAATGTAATTTTCAGCTATCTTTTATGTTCTTGGAAATATTGGTGAAGATGTATAGCCCAATAAAAAAAAGCACAGTTGGCATTTTGCACTGTTAAGAATAAACCACAAATCACCTGCATTATTAGCCACTAATCTCCTTAGGTTCCTAATCATATCCATGTGCATGCTAAGAAGCAACCTGGGCTAGGAAAGGAGTTTTCAAAGTGGTAGATGCCTAGGTATCACTGTAATTTGGAGAGGGTTGTGGAAATATTTCATTTCTACCTTATTTCCTAGAGTGACATGGTAAGTTAGTTGTCCTTGTACCATCCCTAACTCATTGAGACAGCAGTGAATTCAACCAAAAAAATTTTCAGCTACCAGGTGAGTTACTGGCCATTTCTTTACATAGTAGCCTAGGTGTTAAAGCACTGATCTGCAAAGTAAAAGATCAGGATTTTTGCTTCCTCTTAGCCCAGGAGGGTTTGGATCAACTCTCTCTATTTCCTAAAAGAATATCCTAGCAGGCAAGATAGAGACCAGCCTGAGTTGAGGCCATGGTTTCTTTCTTGAATCCTGCTGCTGAGGTTGCACTGTTGTGTGAGTGGGAAAGTGGAAGAAATGACAGCTGAAAAAATTATATGCAATTATAGACTGCATATGTATACATACATACATATTTTAAAAATATTTTTCTTGTATTTTAAGATTTAAGGTATTATTTAATTGAATATAAAATATAATTAAACATAAAAATGGTATTTTTATGTTGCCTCTTTAAATTTATGTAGCAATTTGTGAACCAATCAGGTCCAGAGTTGCTTTATCTGCATTTTAATGGATCATTAACAAATAGAATTTTCTGCATCATACAAAGTATAAGTCTCCAGTTTAGCTAGAAGGACAAACCCTAAAGACCAATCACAATCTTTATTCACTCCAGTTCCCACTGATACTTGTCATGATACAAAATATCAATAGCAGTTTAATTATGTATAGCAGACTGTACATATGTATTTTTTACATCTGAGTTTTAATTACATGTGAATGAACCTGATATGCAGTCATTTGTGCAGCAAGTGCAATCATCTTTTATGCAGTTGAAACTTTTGGATGCCTGGAGTAAATGAAAAGCACTTTATGGGTACTTGCATTATTGCATATTTCATTATAATGTAATTCTATATTAGATATTCTATTTATGCAGAATCCAAAAATAGTTCATGCTGTGTAGCAATGCAAATTTCAGTGAATAATCCACAAAGAATTTCAAGGCCTTAACCATTTGTGACATGTGTTATTCTCTATCTTTAATGAGGACTCAAACTTTGAATAAATCATACTGGTCTTTTTATGAGTAAAACCCATTTCTGTGCTTTCCCATTAAAGAAGAGTATCACTTCTTATCTTAATGATAAGAATGGAAATATTAGGGCTTATTGTTACTGTTCAGAGTTTTTCAAATGGGTTTTAGATGTTCTGTCAAGAGTTAAAGTGGAAATCAGGTTTCTGTATTCTGAGGCTGTGCTCCCCCTTCCCACCTGAGGGCTGATCAGAGAAGGAGAAAGCATCAGCAGTTTCCTGGCCAGGGCTATGTAGGATAGTGCAGTAGCTGAGGAAAAATCCACTTTCCCTATACTTCCTTCACAAGGAATCCAATTTAAGTGAACGTAGAATGGAGGGAATTTCCTTTCCCACTAGTCTGGGGAAACAGAAGACGTGAGTAGGGACGCTTTGTTTTACCCGAGTACCTGAGACTGAAGACACTGAAGCCAAAGATGTATCTGAGGCACAGGTTGTGTGCAGGGACAGCTCCCTTGCACTGTGCAAACCAAGGCTGATGGGCTGTGCTGAAGTTACTGATGTTACATCCCTTAACAACTGCTGAGTTTAGACCACGGGTACAAACAACAAAATGATACAAGAAAGGAACCTCCCCATGAACTACTTAAGAGATTTTGCAAAGCTGGGGCTTTCTGTTCTTTAAAATAGATACTACCAAGCAGAAGTTTTCCTAATAGGGATATAATAAATAACAATTTCCTGAATGAGTTCAGAAAATCACCAGGTTGCTTTTGGCAGATTGAATAAAACACACCCTGTAAATTTCTAATGAACAGAGAGCAAAACACTCCAAGTCCATCAACACTGGCTAGGAACATAGAATTTGAGAGAGATTTTACCATTCATAGCACAACTGCCCTCAGTACATAATTACATGGAAGAACAAAATAAAAAAATCTGTAAAAATCATCTGCATAAATAAGACATCCTTTGCAATACTTTTAAAATAAATATTTAAAAGATTAAAACTGTTTTCATTGATTATAATAGCACAAGTTAAAAAATTGACAAAAATGACTAGATCAAAATACTCATTCTATTCCTTCATGTAGTTAAGTATGCATTTCAATAAGCTTGTATGATAGAGTAAGATGAAAGGCAGCCTTTGTCTTGGGAAGTTTACATCCTCTGACAATAGTTAAAGTGAGCTCATAAGATGTGATGATCTGCTGCAATACCTCATGCAAACTTGTAGTCAGCCCTACATCAGTATATTCATTTTTCTGATCTGTCCTCTCCCCCTTTCCTTAGAATCCCCTTGAGAAGAAGGGCTGGATTAAGAACTGGTACCAAGATTGGTTGATTTACAGTCTATTTGAATGCGTGATGCTGCACATGTTCTAGTGAATCAGGCTGCTATTTCAATATCGGAAAACAGAAAATGGCTCTTGAGTTTCTGTGCTGCCAAAAATGGCATTATTTTGAACTGCTGATTTCCAGAGTGTTCTTAGAATTGGAGGCAAAAAAATTTTTTTTTCCTCTCACATTCGCACATTTGCCTCAGCCTTATTGGTGGTGCTGTGTTAGGGTGCTAAAGTAGTTTAACTAAACTGGAAACTATCATAGCCAACACAAACTAGAGATACCAACAGTGCTTTTTCCAGAGCAACCACCTAAAATGGGAAGGATGTCAGTAATACAGAGTAAGCTTCCACATAAGACCTCCATTGAGGGTCCCATTTGCCCCTGCTTGAAGGCACTGGAACACTCTTGGGGATGGTCCTGTGTGAGGCCAGGAGCTGGACTCGATGATCCAACTCAGCACATTCTGTGTTCTCATTAATTGTTATGGCGTTTGCATCCACATATTAGCTTTCAGTAAAAGTGTTCAATTCAACAATATTTTCTGATGGAAAATCATTAATGTGCTCTTTGCTATTCCTGGTGTTACATTAATCATATTGAATTCCTTTAGTCTCACAGCTTTTACCGGAATACCACTGTAATTTAACATTAATAACAGATCCTTACTAGGAAGTGTTACCAATTTCTTGCCTAGGTGATGTTATAATTAGTAATATCTTGCTGTGACAATTGCTACTGTAAAAGCAGTGCCATTTATAGGTGGTGTTACATATGCAGCATGTGCTGTGTGCACGTCCAAGCATTCCAATATATGCTGAGTGACTGGAGAGGCAACAGTGGAACATGCAGAAGAACATTTTAAAACACTTTAGATGTAATGCAGAATAACTTTTTGCACATACAAGGCTGTAAAGGAAATAATAAGAGAGTTGAAAGAAGGTTTTAAGCTATGCTCGATTAAATCTGCGCTACAAGTTTCCGGTACTCTTATATCATACTTAGGTCTCCTGGGTGCTTTTAAGTATTGTCAGCCAACAAACTATAATTTCATGCTTGGGTGGACTAATACAAGCCTAGGCTTCTACTTCTTTGTACAGTCAGCTTACAGTATGCTGGAATAATAAAGTGAGAACGGGAGTGAAAAATAAAGTAAAATAAACTATTGTCATACAGAATGATAATACTTATCAGTAAAATCAGATACTACGATGGTTTCACCTATAATTTGTTCAGGCAATAAACTGTGAGTCCATTTACTTCACTAGGCTTTAGATCAACTCCTTCAAGTTCTGTATTTTGATTTGACAGGTACTGTAACAGGCAGCTATGCAGGTAGAAGTAAGCTGCAGAACTGGAGAGTGGGTTATTTATTTGTTTGTTTGCTTGCTTTTTGTTGGGATTTTTTTTTTTTATGTAGCAATGTAGAGAATGTAGAGAAAGGGGCTTCTTCAATGCCAGCCACTAAAACATAGACATATTAGTCATAGCCAGTCAAAATTTTTCCGACATGTTATCTCCGTATCTAAAGTGCAAATTTGCTGAAATAAAAGTCACTTTCAGCAGTGTTTAGACAGAAACTTTACCTGTATCCTGCCCCCTTCCCCTTTGCTCTTTTAGTTGTGGTAAAACCAGGTGGAGCACACCATAACAGCCTCTGCCCAGAGCCCTGCCAAAGCCATATTTCTTAGGGCCTCAGAGGCTCCAGTTCCACTTCTCTACATTTTTGTTCAACTTTCTCACCTCCTGAGTGAGCCCACCTCCAGTGTGGGCTGCCACACTCCTGTGCAGTTTATAAGCCTCATAAACATTTTGGAAATATATCAAATTATGTATTTTCCTTTTAAAACAAGCTTTGGAGTGGTTTTTTACTGGAAAGACTAAAATGTGTTTTCCTACCTTAAATTTTAGAATCCCATATGGGATGATGTTTGTAGTTTCTATCTATTGCAGATTTTAATAATTTTAATATATTACCTGAAAGAAAGTGATATAGTTGCATAAAGACCCATGCACTTATACTGGGACAACCAGGGTCTGTGAAAAGTCTCTGTATTCAGTTGAGGTCCATGTTACCAGAAGAATTGAGAGAATCCCTTGAACAGCATACACAAAAGGTATAATATGTCAAATGAGCCAGGAAGTTAAATAAAAAAGCTGGTATTTCTGCACTGAATTGTCCACCATAAGCTCTAGGCCAGGTTCTGCCTTAGATGCTGTACAAAATGCTTATAAAAATCAACGACCATTTGATGCAAAGAACAGAAACCCAAGCCCAGCACGTCTCCCATGGATGACAACAAGGATCCGATAACAGTTCACAGAAAAGCACTTCCCTGCTTCTCACACTGCAACAATAATGACATGTTCTCCTTCTCCACTTGTCACATGCCTCCACTGTTTAACCATTATTTTGAACATTGATTTTTTTTTAAAATCCCACGAAGTTTCTCCCATGTGACTCTTTATTTCTTCCTTTAAAGGCAAAAGCACTGCATACTACTGTGAAGGCTTTAAAGAAATAAAGAAATTTGATATAATGGCTTTGTTACCAGTGAAGTAAAACCTTTGCGAAAAAAGACCTATTCCAGAAAGACTTAGCTTTTGTATCATTTTATGTATCTATAAGAGCTAAAATTAGATTATAAAAAAGAATCTGATCTTTCTGTTTCTTTCCCTTGTCAGTTCCTTTTCTTCCTAATTTCATTTTTTCCCTTTATTTTTTTTTAAACCTGTAAACAGTCCTTTCTGCAATGTACTGAATTTTAGTGTCAGAATGAAAGATCTAAACAGTGAAAACTTTATTTCCTTTTGATTATGTTTTGTGGAAACAAAGTTCCTGAAGCTCCCTTCTTTCAGGATCATGGTGGGGAAAGAGTGGGTTTAAAATTTATATTTTGTGATAAATATATCAAGAAATGATCATGAATAATCATTATGTGCATCTCCATGCAATCTAAGGGTGAAAAGGATAACATACGAAGTATTGTAAAAGAACCAGAGATTTTTCATTTAACAATTTAACTTTTCATTTATACTTCCATTTAAGTCAAGTTTGGTAATTTTCCATTGTAAAAAAACCACCTGGATATGAATGAGATTTTCATAGTATTTACCTGAGAGAAACTTTGCAAATGACAATGATTTTACTTGCATATTCAGTGTGGAATTATTTGAGAATTATTTATCCAGGTTTCCTTCTGTGAATGAAGGATAAACTGAGGTCACTTATTATTCTGGTTTGTGATTAGCCATGTTTATTTATTAGGTTAATTTGCAGAGTTTCAACAATCCCGTGTCCTTGGAAAGGGTCACGAAATGGCACCAAATCAGCTATACTGATTATCTGTGCTGTGAAAAGTACAATGAGTTTTTCTAGATCGTGTACTTGAAAATGTGTTGTTGAAATGAGCTTTGAACCAAGTTCAGGCAATTGTTGCCAATGATAAAATGCCTTCAGGGGACCTGCCCTGTACTGCTCGAGATTGCATTATTTGAGAAAGCCTTATGATACAGTCAGCTGCTTTTGTCATCTTCATGTTATGACATCCACTATAATTCATTTATTGAGATTTGTGCTTTCCTTTCAGCTTTTAATATGATCTGCTTTTAACACCTGCAAAACTGATTCTTGGGCTTTATTTGGCATATCTGTGCTATGATGACTACCTGTCCTGCCAGCCAATTCTGCATTAGTGCTTGTGTGGGACCTGAATCGTTGTGTTATCTAATGCTTCTTTGATTTATGGTTAGACTGAAGTCTCTCTGAGATAAGTTTCTTTTCTCTGTTTAAAAATTGTCTAGCAAAATCAGCTTCTGGTCCAAAACCAGGACACTGTGTGCTATCTTGCTGTTTTCACTGACGTGATAAAAGAATAACAAATCAGAATATTGGTAGTTAAGAAACTTTTAATTCTCCAGCAGGTAAATGAAAATAGTGTGCACATACATGCTTAAAGTCTCTTTCTTGTCTTACCCTTCTAAAGATGTCTGCCTCTGATACGAGAGTGACAAGTCAGCCCAGAAGGAAAATTCAGCTGAGGACCACAAAATGCTGAGGTTTTTCTTTGATTGTCAGTTCACCCTAGAATGCACTTTTGCTTTTAGTGGCTTTTCCATTTTCTCACAGGCACGGAATAGTACTTATCTTGCTCCGTAGGCAGCCATTATGTCTGTTTTATCCACATACAAAGCACAGGAGAAATAAAATGATAGGTGCCCTGATAAGGCAGATAAACTTTTGAAGTCTACAAATAACGCAATTCCTTTTGGCTGATTGATCTCAGGTAGGTGCAAAGGACATAAACAGCCTCTCTAAAAAAAAACAACCCTGAAAGGTATGCATCTGAATGATGGATAACTGCAGTTCAAGTAGAAACACTTTCAGAAGTTGTTTTATGGAGAATTGTCTCATTCCGTCCCAGATGCTGCTTCTATTCAGTGTAACTGAACATTAGTTTCTGGGATTGAAATGAAATCTGTAGAGAAGGAGAAAGGTCTCCTCCTACTACTCTACTGGTGGCAGTGTGTGTGTGAGCCACTCAGAAAGCAAAGCCCTGAGCAAGTTGGACAGCTACATTGCTATTTGGTAGCTTGGAGCAGTATCAGGAATGCAGTAGGCCTGTCACTGCAATACTTACAGCACCCATACCAGCCAGCAAACAGCAACCCTTGTGCCTCTCTGGCCCCTCAAGTATACTGGAGATAGGCAGTGTTAGTGCTCTGGTCATGCTGTTTAGTCTTGAAAGGCTACACCACATGCAATGTCATCCTCACCTCAGTCTAGAAAAAAAAGATCAGACTTGGCTACAGGTGGGTCCAAGACCTGTGTCTTGCAATTTAGTGCTTACAGAGTATTCAAAGAGACTTACCATGCATTTGGGACCTTTGTCCCTCTTCCTCCCCTTCTTGCTTTCTTTCGTTGTATTCTTGCACGTTTTCCTGTTATGCAGTAACTATTTTTTTCTCAGTGCAAGTTTCAGCATGTACTAATAAAGTACATATCCTGCAACACAGTGTGGGCTTCTCCTTATGAAGATGGTGAACATTTATGGATAGAAACATCTTAGTGCATACATTATTATGCTCTGCTTTTCTCATCTTCATTTGCAATTATTTTTTCACTTTTGTGTTTTAGTGCAGCAATCCCACATCCTTCCTTCTCCTCTCACTACACAGCATTAGAAGCTGGGAGAACAGTTTAGTTGTCTTCCTGATTGATGCTACAGAGCAGTCAGCAAGAGCAAGTAGAGAGGTTTGGGACTGAGCAGAATTAACAGCAAATTGCTACTACCTGGAAGTAAAGTTATAATTTTGTTTTGTGATGCTCTGGAATGGGACACCTTTGCTCATCATTTGTCTGAGCTCTGCTCATATGTACACAGGTTCTTGCCTTGCAGGATGAAATTTCCATCTACTTATTCATTCGTTAACTAAAATTGTCTACATCTGCCTTGAGAAAACACAACAGTATGAAGACATGTATAGAGTGGTGAATTATAAATCTGTGGGGTCTTTTTTCCTGATAAATTCTTGAAATACCTTTGGTTATTCCCTTGTTTTCTTCCTAACCTTAAGTAGGATATTATGGCTTCAAATGGTGTAATGCATTGTAAGTTGTAAAAACAAAGAAGCTGAATTGGATTCACTGGAATTTGCCCACTGTCAGATACAAGTATTTTATTTTGCATTTTCCTTGTTTAAATTAGTGAGATGAAAATCCAAGAGGATAACTCTAAGTAATTAAATGATCTGTTCTTCATTTTTATTATTCCAATATTAACATTTCTTAGCTTAAATTTTAGAGAACAATATGTTTTTCCTAGGTGTCAATACCGGTTTCAAAGATACTTACTTAGAGAAAACAACCCTCATTGAACCCATTTGGCTCTGAATCAGGCTCCTGCTGTTTCTTTCAGAATAAAAATAAAATTTGACTCAGACAGAATCGCAGGTTTTTTTGTATAGTTCTACCCTAGCATGGCATGTTGCCATTGCCCAAGATCACTGAACTAATTGGAAATCATTCATAAGAACAGCAAGGAACAGCACAACTTTTTGATTTCCTTAGTGGTATTTCCTCCCTCTTGCTTTCCTTTGGTGAAATAAGTAGGCACAAGAGATGTTATTGCCAGAAGAGTGGGTAGATTTGTGTTAATGCCTAAGAGCAAAAGTCAAACTATAGAAATGTCAGTCTTGTATGCTTTCGATGTATATAACCACATAGATTATTAGTTTGCTGTATCTTTTCTTTGAAAACTTCATCATAATGCTCTCTGCAATCTTGTATTGAGCATAAATACGGTGCTACATGACAACTTCTCTAAATTTAGCAACTCAGCTTTGTAACATTAGGCAGGGAAAGGCAGAAGAAAGTTTGGGTGGATAATTTCTCTCTCTCTGAAAAGAATATCTTTCAGAAATAGTCATACCAAAGAAATGCTTAGAGCTGTGAGTCACAGCATTAGTGGGTTGAACCATCATTCCATGGAGGAATATGGGCATACATTTTCAGGATTAGTAAAATGTAGAAGTATTATTTTTAATAAAAATATATTTTAGGATAATGGCACAGCTATAATCTCTGAACATCTGAATTCTAAAGAAAGATTATGACTTAAGTGGAAGAGAGATTGACATGAATAAATTTGTTCTTTTTAAGAATATTGTTTTTTAAAATCACTTAAAATATTTACTTGAAATGCAAAAGACATGGAAACCAGAGTTTCTAGAATAAAGCATCAGACACTTATATTCAAGATCTCTACCATACAGATAATCTCTGAGAAGTAGTGCTTCTGGTGCCTTCTACAGGCTTCATTTTACATGTACTGTTGTCTTTTTCATATTTATTTCTCTTTCCCTCTTCTGCCTCTGTTCCTTGTTTTCTACCTCTGCCCTTGTTTTCTTTCATGTCTTTTTTTTAACTCATGCTTCTGTCCTGTTCCTCCTGTTCCTGCTTTCCACATTTTTTCTTTCTCTGATTTCTCTTTTTTTTTCTCTTCAGAGGAAAAAAAATTTTTCTCTTCTGTTCTTTCTGACTTAAATTTCCAAGGATATATCACAACCACAGGCTGTTCCTTGTGAAAAAGGGGTGGTTAAAGCCGGTTATGGTGGTACTCAGCATTAACATTTAAAAGTATTTTCCCCCTTCATACATCATTCAACTACTATTTCTATGTATTCTTGAAGAATTATCCTAGGGAAACATTTTAATGCTAAGTGCTTTTTGGCCTTTAAAACTGCTTGGGTAGATGAATTAGAGCAATATATTCGTTTTTAACCAAAAAGATGTTTTTTCCATAAAAAGTCTCTTTGAAGGATAACTTCACTTGAACTCTCTAAGGAAGCTGTATTCCCAAAGAGTTACATTTTATCAGCTGAAATATGTCATCCTGGTTTGCTGCAGCTGCTATCAGAAAAATATATATGCAGCCTGAACATTAATCTCTACTCAGTAGTGCAGGGTGAGGGACCAATAGATGTGCTATTGGATAATGGAGACAGTACTGGTAGGGCTTTGCCTGTTCAGCTCCTGAGCCAGGATGTGTGGAAATTAGCAGGCAGGCTTCTCTTATATTCCCTGTATATCTCTGCTAAAGGCTTAGGGCATGATTGTTACTGGGGGATCTCACTGACAGGTATGCAAAGCTTTGGTAGTTTAAAATGACAATAGTAGCTGTTGCTGTTTTTGCACAGGCATTAGTGGCAGACTAATGCCTTGGCTTAGGGAGGATGTTCTTTTATCACTTAAAATATTTCCATGAAAAGCAAAAGACATGGAAACCAGACTTTCTGGAATAAAGGGTCAGACACCCATATTCAAGACCTCTACCATACCCACCTCAGTAGGAATGTGAGTAAAAGCACAAAGGCTCAGGAATCCAGGGAATAGGAAGTATGAGTTTCAGGGAAGTCCTATGAACCTTTCACAATGGGTGCCTCTTTCTCTGTAAGAGGTGTGGATAAACCAATGCTGTCTTATTTTTTTCTGGGGTACTCACTGCTTTGTGAGTATGCAGGCAGTCAGCAGCCATTTGGAGGCTTCTGTCTCTAACCTGGTTCCCCAAACAGAGGATCTACACCCTATCTAAATAATATTTGGATTAGCTTTATCCAGGAATTTAAAAAGGTTAATTTATTTAAACCTATTGTAGGTCAGAGCTTCTTAACTTGTTCTCACTCCTGTAGCCTAAGTCAGGAATGTACAACCACCACATTGCCTGGCTTTTCTAGACCTTCTGTTCCTTTGGACTCTCACAATTTCTTCTCCTTACTAAACCTATTAAAATAGATGATGCTTTTGTTTTTCAAAGTATAATAATTTTTGATTCTTAAATATTTTGAAGGTGACATTTGTAATGCAACTATAATGCATGGCTTATAACAGCAAAGGATACTTATGGTCAAAGCCATACCATATTCTGAACAGCCACGCACTCTCAGCTTTGGTTGTATTTTTATCCAAGTTAGATGCACTCTGCAAAACAAACAAATGAATAAAGTGAAAGGCATTTTTATAAAATAAATAAAACATAGAGTTCCCATATTAAAAATGCATGTCAAACCAAGTTACAATTAACTGCACTTTTTTTTTTAAATTTAAAAAGCTTGGTTGGTGCACAGATGTCATCTCCGTGAATCAGTTCAGGAGCAAATTGGTTCATACAGCACATTTTTCATTGCTACACTCATTTACTTTTATTAATGGTTCCAATTTTATTAAGCAGCTGAGAAGCACTATATTTCTGGGATCAATAAAATGATATTTAGATTTAATTGCCATTGTGGGATTACTTCAGTTTACTCCTACAAGATCAGATGCTTTTCATGTATGTCTAACAAAACGTCATTCCCAAAGGGATTGAGATATTCTAATAATTATGAAACTCCTTTCTGTATTTCTTTCCAAAGGTAGAGGAACATTACTTGAATCAAGGAGATTCAGAATGCCACTTTCTGTTCTGCATGCTCATTTTGGGGTGAGCTGCACAGGTAGGGAGGTGGACTGTCCTTTACTCAGGGTCATAACTGGGAATAGTATATTAGGAACAGTTATCTGTACAAAGACAGCCAGTTTGGTCTTACTCTGGGCACCACATCAGTACTAAGAAGTATTAGTGGGAGGATGGAATTAGGAATGGGAGGGCCAGTTTTCTAAGGATACTCAGTTATTGTCTTGTTTGTGTTTTGTGGCAAGTGCAGTTATTTTTAATGGAAATATTTTTCCTTATGCAATTTTAAGCAGATTTATCTGTTAATTTTCATGTTTTAATCTAATAATATATTAAGACATGATTTCTTATTAAACACTAGCATACACATAAATTCTAGTAACTCTCCCTAGTAACTGGGGAAGCTGGAGGGGGAAAGAAGATGGTACTCATCCCTAACCTAGCAGCAGAACACTGTTCTGAGCTCTTAATATCTAATAATGCATTTTGGAAAGATAAAGATTGGGAAAAGGGTTGAAACATTTAAGCAGGAAGTGTGATGACAGGAAAGGTCTATGTTAGGTCAGAACCACAGGAACACTGAATAAAAGAGCGAAGAACTAGGGTACACAGGGGTAGAGATGAGAAAGAGAAGGTCAGGCATGGAAATAAACATATCATGGAGTGGGCTTCTTGTGTGCAGTGCAGAGGAGGCTTCTTAAAAGCACAGGGAGCTCTGAAAATGGCCTGTGTCTCCTTGGTTTGACTACTAATGCTTTCAGAAGCCACAGTGTTGTTGGTTAATTCCTCTTTCCAAACTCATTGTATATCCAGCTTCCTCCTATGGGAACAAGTTTCCTTATATAGGATCATGAATTGTTCCTGTTTGAAAGCAGTGGACAAAGAAGTCTACATAAGGGTAAAACTCCCCAAGGGTTTTCTGATCCTGACCTGGACCTCCTTTTATTTCTAGTTTGACATGTGTTGCACCTTCCTCCTTTTGTCTGTGAAACCTGTGTTGTGTTACCAGCTTTTGCAGGAATGGGAATGGGGTGGTTACCTGTAGTGCAGCTCCTGCATAAACAGTGCAGTCAAGGGATGGTGGGAGATGTTGGTGTGAATGCTCTTAGGCTGTTGGAGATTCTGTGATCTTAAAAAGTAACTTCATTTTCCCTACGGTTCAGACAGGTAAAAGTAGGGGGGGACAGTTCTCCACCTCTTCCACAGAATGATTTTCTTTCTGGAAAGTGAGGATGACAATGTTCCTCATTTCTTCCATATGGGAATTGCTCATATGGAGATTATTCTCATTAGTAACTTGCAATAAATTCACCAACCAGCTGGCAGATGGAACTGATGAGGAAAAATATAACTAAATTCCTTGTTATACTTATAAAAATACAGGGATGGTTAAATCAACTGTGAATATTAATTTGACAGAGATGATGCTGATAGGTGTTTTTCAGGCTATTTAGTTTTCTCCTGAGATCAATAGTACATCTACAACATTTTTTCCAAAGTGCTTGTAGAAAATATATTCTTACACTGTCTCAGTTGAGATTAATGCAGCACAGTTTGGGATACATAAGCCACCTGAATAAAATATGCTATTGGCTGTCCTTGTTTATGAAAAGTTAGTTAAAAAGCCCACTGCCATAAAAGCTTTTGCCTTCAATAGATCAGCTTTGTAACTCTACTTGGTGACTGTGTATCCTGCATTGTGCTTTTCAGTTACCTTTTGGTGTTTGAAGGTATGTGATATGCAGCAAACTGCTTTTTGCTTGTTTTTTTATATATTATTTTCTCTACAGTAATATGTATTATTTGTAGTATGTATTATGTAATTTCTTTCGAAACTAAGTTGTGGGAGTCCATCAGTAAATAAATGGATATGAATATGGGGCTATTATTTTTTCTATATATGCTTATGCTGGGATAATGATTTAGTGATAAACAAATTTAAGGAAAGGCAGGGGAGAACTGACACAAAGAAACTGAGATATGCTTTTGCTGGATGAGATCATGGTTAATTATACATTAAAAGGCTCTATGCCTTTGCTACGGAAGGAGCCCTGGGCTCCAGGTCTTACAATTTGAACTGGAATTTGCTGCCAGCTGGCTGCCAAAATTATTGGTTGGAGCAGCCCAGAATAGAGCATAACCAGAAGTCCAGAAACTACCGTTTATGTGGAATTCTTGAATAAATCAATCAAATCTCTTCAAAGAAATTGAATTTGTGGGAGGCAAGGGAAGGAAAGAAGGAATGTAAAGATGAAGAGGTAGGGAAGGAAAAGTGTTAGGCAGTCATATAGCTGGTATTGTGTCTGACATAGTACCCATGAGGTAGAAGGTGTTTAAAGCTTATTCTGCCCCTAAAAAAGTCTTGGTCTTGTTAAAGATACAGATTGAGATCTATACAGTAAGGTACCCTGAGTCCTGGTAATTAGAGTGGTCCCAGAGGAGCTAAATTCAAATCTCAGTAGCAGATATTGTGGCTTTCCCATTCTGGATGATCAGGGAGGAGCCTAGAGGCTTATTTTCCATTAACTTTTGCTCTCTTTTAAACATCTTATTCTTGAACATATTTAGTTCTTATTTCTGGTGCAGTCTCCCATGAAGCTTCAATTAACAACAGAGGGAATTGGCACATGGTTTGAACTTCATCTGGGTGAGAGCTTTAACTGGCAGTGGGAGTTACTGGCACTTGACACGTTATTTGTCCAGGGATATATGCAGGAAAATCAATTGCTTTCACTGTGAAGATACAGTAACACAGAAACAAAATGAAAAGTAATGAAAGGCAAACTAAATAAAACCATCATGTTAGAAATGAAGGGAAAGAAAAAAAAAGGGAAGAAGAGAAATGAGACATGAGATGAAAAAGAAAATGAAAAGAAACAACCTGATTTAAATTGAATAACTATGGTAGGTACTGAGTTAAACCAGAGAGTGCTACATGGCATGCAGCAAAGGTCTGAATTACTAAAAGATTGATATATAAAATACAGAAAAATATAGACAAATGAAAATAGAGTACCATGCGATGGGGTGGGAGAATTAATCAGAGCAGCAAAACTATTTTCCAAGGTATAATTTACTACTATAAGGAATGCTGAATTGGATATGATAGGGCATGAAAGGTGTTATATTTTTATACACCTTCTGTGTTGTATTGCTGAGTTTTGTCAGCAGAGATAGGTGTTAATTCACAGGGCAGAGCTGGGACACTGAAAGTGTTATTGTTATGAATAAACATTACTATTTTCATTTTTAATAGAAGATTGAGAAAATCAGATGCCTATCAGCTTCTGAAGAAATCAGGTTTTTGCAAAACACGCGTTCAGGCAATTTTATGCTTTATTGTGCATTCCCTGGTCTTTGATAATTCATGAGTGCTGCAGAGTAGAAAATTTCTGAAATTATGTATCTCTAAACTCTGTTCAAGAATAGACTATGGTTTTGTGTCCTACCCTTTTTCAGAATTTGGACAGAGGCATTGTAGGAATTCCTACCAAGATGCTTAGGAAAGTGAATTTAGTCACAAGTCTCCTCAGACAGAATAAATCAGTATCTTGGCATGGTGCAATAAAGTGTTATTCCAGCCTTTTTAATAGTGACTGGGTTGTAAAACTGAGGATGTGGTCAGTATGAATAATATTGGTTTTTCTTCTTTTCAAAGAAACATTAGGACACTTAGGTATTGGAATTCCATTCCATTTCAGTGAAAGCTGAGACCCACCCTATGTGCCTTCAGATATGTGCAAATGTGTAAAGGTTAGGAATACTCAGTATGTAAGTTATATTAAAATTCTGCCTAATGATACCTCTGATGTATTTTCAAGTGAATAAAGTATCTTATTCTTGTCTTCCCCAACTTATTTTCTACATTTGTGTAATGGTTGAATTCCAGTTCCAGTTGCATAGTCTGAAAGTGTGCGTGGGATGGTATTCCTAGAAACAGGAACGTGGCATTAGGCACTTGTTTGCTTTTTGCTTTAGCAACTTGTCAGCTCTAGTGTGGCTTCTCCCCAGTGGTTCTGCTGTTTCCCTTGCCATGCTGAAGCACACGTTGTGTCCTGTACATTGACTCTCTATAGATCTTTCCTGCTGCTGCAGGCAGCCCTGCTTTTGGAACAATGCCTTACATGTGTGACAGAAAAGGGAAGGAGACAGACGAACAGCTGCAGCTTGTTCAAGAGCTCCCTTCAAAGGTTTCAACTTCACAATGTACTTAGGCTTCCATGTGAAAACTAACTGAAAAATATTTTCAGAAACCTGAGCTATTAGAATTGAACATTACACATTCTCCTTTTTAATTCCAGAGAATTAAACATGATTTGTCAACAGCTGAACACTTTAAAAAAGTTAATTTAGCATGTATGTCTAAAATCCTGACATACCTGGCTCGCAGCTTCAGCTTTAAGATCTTCATCTGGATCTACACCAACTCTGTAAAAAAAACAGAACACCAAACCTGAAGACATATGGTAACGATCTGATCTATATTAGAGAGCTTTGAGGGTAGAAATATTTCTCTTGTGTCACTCATTTCCTACTAGGTGAGAAGTGAGGAGAAGAGCTGGCAAAACTTTAAGAACACTTTTTTAATCAAGGAAGTTCTTCCCACTCCTGACACCTGAGATTAGATCTTTACCTTGGCTCTGATCCATACCTGGGGAGAGAGACAATCAAGCTGTTAACCTGTGCTAGGAAATCCTTAGTTGCTGGCAGAAGAGCAGTGCTGAGGAACTGGAGTTAGAGAGGAATGTGGAGGATAGGATTACAGGACTCAGGTGTTTCCTGACTGTGCTGTGTTATGGATTGCTTGGATAGCATTTGGAGAGAGCTCTACTTGGCGTACCAGGTACAGGGAAGCAAACCAGAGGGAAGGGGAGATTGCAGTGGGTGATGTGCAAGATGATGATAACCTGGGTGGCTTTTTACTAATATGGATGGGAAAAAATAAAATTGGCTGTTAAAAGGGATGTGGTGGAAGAATTGACATATTTTGAGTATGGCTGATCCTCAGAGCTGAGGGGAAATGCAACTGAGAAATATCACAAGTTGTTCACACCAAGAAAGTATAGGGAGCATCGAGAGAGGATGAACAATGCACCTTTTTATCACCCAAATCTGAAGCCCACAGCTAAGGTGTGGGCCCTTTGTATTCCTCACGAGCTCCCACGTAGTATCAGGTCCACCAAGCTAAAACAGAATTTATGATGCAAAGAAAATGTACTCTCTAACTAGATATTAATTGAAGGCCACTTTACTAGTTTTCTGACAGTCTTCCTTCTGGAGTATAGTTTTACTTCTGGTAATAACATATCCAAGTATACTTTAAAATAATATTTAATATTAGCAGTTACATACCTCAGCATTCTTTCCTGTAAATATTATGCATAGATTCTTATTGAGTTGGAGACAGTGACAGCTACTATATGCAAAGTAGATGCTTTTTATATGTAAATACTGAATGGAAGGAAAAAAAAAAAACCCGTTTCTTTCTATCATAGCTCTTGAGCTTCAACAAATCTTAGTCCTTCAGGCATAAATATTTCTATCTTTTTATTAAAAATAACCATCCCGGTGCTGACTCAACAAGGAGACTGAATGAATAGCTGGTTCTCTTTCTTGTCTTTTATTGTGTTCTTGGTCCCTAAATTGCAAGAAGAAGCTTCTGATGGCACTAACCCTATTCATTAGTTTGGAGTAAAGCAAGTCAGGTATTTCCATTTCATCAAAATGTGAACATTTACATGTGAAAAGAAAAAGAATAATTACAGAGAGGTTTAACAGTGGATTTCTTACTGCCATGTACAGAAGTGTCCAGGGCCTTGTCTGTGCTTGGCACTGTAAAACTGAGCAGTGTGAGACAGCCCTGCCCTGCAGCATGTGCAGTGTGAGTGCAGTGGGATGTGAAGGCTGGAGCAATGGCACAGTGCAGGTGTGATGGTCCCAGACTCATCAAACGGGGTAGAATCAGAAAGAGAATCTCAGTCTCCCAAGCACAGTCACATGCCCTGTTTATGAGGCCGTGCTGATTTGCTGGATGTGTTCACCAGCAGCACGACTTGGGCAGCGTGAAAACCACCAGCAGGACATTTTAGTGATGGGTCTGCACAGCTGTGGAAATACAAAAATCCAAAGTGTTTACGCATGACAGCTGAAAGGCAAGCTACAGCACAGACTTCCCAAAACTCTCGTCTCCTTAATGAGCTTAACTTGATCTCAAGGAAGGTGAGTTCTGGGACAGAAGTAATTTAGTCTTCATGGAGTTCTGAACTTACTGGAGCTGAGAAACTGCCACTTCTGGCTGACTGTGTGTGCTGGAGCTGTGATGTGTTATTACAGAATGAGCGAAGACAACAGAGAACATTTCACCCAGGACTAAAAGGACTGTAATAGCAAATGGAAAAGGGTAGGCAGGGGGGCCAATAGGAACCAGGGTGTCTGGCTGTGATATTGTTTCAGTAACACTGATATAACCACTAGCTAATCACACTGACAACAGGAATCAACTGGCATAAATTCAGACTTTTTTTTCCAAGTTTTGCAGTGGTATACTCAAGCTTATATACTTATATGCTGCATGTATAATTTATTTTGCAGACAACAGATTATTATAATATGGCACATATGAAGCTACTCACATGAAATCTTAATGGAAGTATTACATTTAAAGCCAGAAAAAAAAATCTAAGGAAATCAAACTTCTGTCTTAGATTTTTCACATATGAGAAAGAAAAGAAGGCTTGTATGCCAATGAATGTCACAGAGAGAGAGCTGACACTTTTTTCTTATCTCTAATCTCATTTAAAACACATGGTCAGATGCATTTTCTGTTTTTCTCATGGAATGCTATGTCACTACTGGGAATTAGTGTGGATTACCAACTGATTTAAAGTCCCTTGGGAAAAGAACCAAATAATTCTCTGCATTCTATGGGAGACTTTTTTGATGTGTTAAAATAGCAATACATTTTTGTAATAATTTCACCATTGGGAATTTTATTAAGTATGGAGGAAGTAGACTCAGTCCAGTCAGTTCTGAAATTGAGGCTAATTATTTCATATCCAAAAATAGGCTTGGGAGCCTAACATGAGGCACGTAGCATTGCAAATCATGGTCTGCTATAATTAAATCTGATATACTTGACATTAACTAGGATGCTATTTTATAATTTTTAAATATTGAAAAAATAAAGCATAAAAAATTATATGAGACAGTCAGGGCAACTGAAATTCATCACAAATACGCACTTCAAGTTAACATCCTTGACTTCTTCAAAAGACCTGCTAGATCTAATGCTATTGCCAGTAGAATTTCCAAACTTAAAATTTGTATAAATTACTACAAAGACCTTTAAGAAATACCCTGTTGTTAATATTTGTACAAACATCTTTCCTCTTTTAACATTCTTGTGAGAAGATCTAATAGATGCTCAGGAAAATATTTTCTTAGTATTTTTTTCTCCTTTCTTTGTTATCAGCTTTTGTCTCCTTTCTCCTGTTATCTTGCTGTACTTCTTGCAGTCTCTCTTTTCCATCTTTCTGTCCCACTTTCCTTGGTTGCTCTCTGTTACTTGTTTGCGTCTTCTAAATATTGCACACTTTTTTTTATTTCTGCCTTTCTTTTTTTACATCTTTTTATTCTAGACATTAAATATTAGGATGACTTCTTTCCCATAAAGACAATTTATTCTGTACATTAAATATTAGGATGACTTCTTTCCCATAAAGACAATTTATTCTATACATTAAATATTAGGATGACTTCTTTCCCATAAAGACAAATA
The DNA here is from genome assembly GCF_009829145.1 of Chiroxiphia lanceolata. NCBI lineage: Eukaryota > Metazoa > Chordata > Aves > Passeriformes > Pipridae > Chiroxiphia > Chiroxiphia lanceolata. The sequence goes on along the minus strand of NC_045646.1, from coordinate 15,050,509 downwards.
TAAAGACTTTTTAATCAGTTCTATACTGCAATGAAGTTTATATATTTAGGTAGGCTTTAGTAATGTCTTAGGTCCAAATGCCCTAGATAAGAAGGAAATCAAAATTCAAAAGCTTCTCTGTATTGTCTTTTTTTTGCTTTGGGTCTTTCTTTTTTCTTTTTCATTTTTTTTATTTATTTTTTTTTTTAATTGTGGGGTAGGATGTGTAGTGTGGTGTTTGCTTTTTAGTTTTTGTTTGTTCTGTTTTTAAATGAGGCTTGGATCAAAACCTGAATTCAGAGAATGTTTCAAGTTGCTATACTCAAAATCTGGAAGGGAAGCTTGTGACTTCAGCCAGCCTGTAGCAATTAGGCCTAGGAATTGCTGGGAACTGTGCATTAGTCTGCACAAGTACCCTTTCAGTGGACAGTACTTAAATCCCCGTGTGCTATCAAGTGCATCATCTTTTTAGCAAGAGCCAGGACGGTTTGTTAATAAGAGGAGGAATTTGTCACTGAATACAAAGCAGTTGATAACATCTCTTCTTATGTGGTTTGAAATGAAAATGGATCGAAAGATAAATCCCAAATTGTCAGGGGAACCAGTAGTAAGAAATACAAACCCAATCCATATGAATATCAAGTAGTAAATCACTATTCAGGCATTGTAAACTTTTAATTCCCTCAGTTGAAATCAGCACAAAGTCAACACTATAGGATAAAATCTCTGCTTTCTACAGTGAAATCACAGAAAAGCATATAGACCCACATCTTCATGAGGATCTAGGCATGCAGAGCCCAACTTTTGGTGTCTATACTTACAAGTGTGATTCTCAGCCCTCCCTCACTTAACGTGCCAATAGATCCGTAAATAGAAATGTTTCTCTGAAATCTGAGTTCTAATTACTGAAATTCTCCTTCTAGGCCTGTGTAGCCTTTGTGTATTTGCAGAACCAAAGCCTGGTTCTTGCAAGTTGAATCTTACTTGCAGCTCTACCTAGTCTAGTTTGCACCTCTGTGTGCACAGGGTTAGTTGTGCTCCAGGTGAGGCAGCCGGGACTGCTTTTGTTTGAAAACCTGTTTTGAGAGCATGTAATTGATCCATTCCCTTTTTATTTAATGACTGATCAACTCAAGTGTCCTGCAAAGAACAGGGAAGTCTGGTTTCATCAGTCACTTCAAACTGAGGTGATTCCACACCACACCTCTCAGAAGTGCCTAAAATACTGGCCTGTGTGATGCCATAAGTGGTGGCACTATCCACTGTCCTGCTGTACCAAACACTGTTCAGCTGCAAGCACCAGTGAAGCCTTTAGAAACAATTGTTTATAAGTGTATTGTTTAATGCAGCTAATGATTTAATGAACAAAGCATCCGGCTTGGGAAAGTTTACAAGAGAAATAGCTCCTAACGTGAGCAAGTCTTCCCTGATCTAAGAGTGTGATGGTAAATGTGTACCTGGTGGAATATATCACAGAGCTGTCTCATAATGGTCAGAATTAGCCATGTCTCCTCTATTTCTTTTTCTAGATCAGTGGGGAAACAAAGGGACTTCAAAAGGTGAAAAATCTGGCATCTCTTTCTATTTCTGACCTCATACTGTGAAATGGGGACAGCAATACTCCCTTCACTCTATTGCTCATCTGTTTTGTGTATTTAGCTTGTAAGTACATATTCTTCATTATGTTTGTACAAAATGTAGTATAGCAGAGCTATGATCTTGGTTAGAGATCATAAGAGTGCTGCTGTAAAATAATTAATAACAATATTGGTTTCTTTACTTGTCAAAGGTTTTACTGGAGGAACTCACTTTATCAGTGCAATCCTCTCAGCCTTCCACACGCTGTCTCATTGTAACCAAACCAGTCTTTAAGCCTCAGCTTACATCTCAAAAACTACACATCCCAGGAAGGGTTTTCTGAGTAAGTGATTTATAACCCAATTTTCAAAGATGGCCATTAAACAGCATTTGCAACAGGAGTCTTGAATATTTTTGCATGAATAAATCTGAAGCTTGTAGCTATCCATCATCAGCATATTGCATTCAGTACAGAATTATTAACTGTAAAGACTAGAAACATGAGCAAAATCCAAAAAGGGTTGTTTCATGATCTCTAATAAATCATTGCAATTGAAATTAAAAAACCTTCAGGATAAATAATGATTTCTTAGGACATTATTCTTGTCAGTGTGGCAGTAAGTGTGATGTGTATCCCTAACAAACTTATACCTCAAATCTGCTTTTGCTTCTAGATTGCTATATTACTGCTACATGCTGCTTTTACTGTGGATTGATGCTGTCAAAACCATCTGCTTTGTTGTAGCACAATATTTGATTGACATAAACCCCATGGAGAACTTCATGAGTATAGATCTTCAAAGTTCAGCTCAAGTTGATTTTGTTAATAAATGAAAACACTTTAGTTTAAGTTTAAGGCAAGAGTAATCACTTGTATCTCACAGCAGAAAGAACAGATCAGTTTAATTTCATGCTGACGAGGATTAAAATAAATTATCAGGTAAATGATGCTTCCTAAATGGGTATGACAGCTGTTTGTCTTGTGGCTAATGCTTTCTATACACAAAATATTGAAGTGGAACAAAAAGTGTGATTTTAAACCTGTAGAATTATGTGAGTAAGAGATAAATGTGACATAGTTTGACTTTTGAACTTGCAATTTCATAAAACTGGTAAAATAATCTTTTTGGAAATTCAAAATATTAGTTCTGTGCTCAAGGTCTATGCACTGCTTTTGGTGGACATGTGGAGAACTACCTGGTTGCAGAAGTGACAGTTAAATTAATATACCTGTAAAAGCAGTCCAAGTAAAGGAGGGCTGTGATGACTTGAGATAATGTGTAAATGCAAGTAGAAGAAAAGGCTGAAGAAAGAACTGTAGTGCTCTAGCAGAGATTATAGTTATATAATCTCTGATATATATAATCTCTATATAAACAAGTTATAGTTTCTAGATGTGACCTTAAGTATCAAAAAGATTGTAAAATTGTGGGTAATGCCACTGCATAAAATTTTACCAATCACTTCCCCACAGCTGTGCAGCCATGTGAAGAAAAGGCTAAAATTTAAAAATAGATGATGGCTTGCATTTACATTTACATTGTACACTTATGTGCATAGTAACTAGAACAATGAACTGGATCCATAGATAGCTGGGATCCGGTTCTCTATTCTGTTAACCCTATTTTATCCTAATATTGGGGTGCTAAAATAGTGTGGTCACTCTGAAGTAGCAAAGTACATCTGCATGGCACAGTGCAGTGCCAGATGTCTCACAGTCATGGCACTCCAGTGCAGGGGCTCTGAGCAGCACAGATTTACATCCCTATAATGCTTCTGGCACATGCAGGAGACTATGAATATCATTGTGCCATGTGAATATACCTGTAGTGAGGAATCAGGCCTCTTGTTTAAAAATATGTAACTAGGTTGACTAAGTTGACTAAAATGACCATAATTTAGCTTCTGTGGAAATTTTAGAAATCATCATTTGTAGTAACATCAGTGCATGTGAACAGAACTGGAAAAAAATCAGCATGAAGGTTGGCAGCAACCAAAATAATGTGAATTTCCTTCAGGTTTAAGGAAAGGTTATTGTAGTAGTTTCTATGACAGAATAAGAAGTATTACTGTTTATTAGGACACTCAGGCTTGTTATGCCAAAGATCACCAAATTTAGCTAAATGGGAAATGTAAGTTGTATGTTTATGTCAACAGACACTAATTGCATGAATTATACTGAATTCCATGTCAAATTGGACAAATAGCAGCTACTGACTCTGCCAAACCCACTCTGCCCCAATATCTTACTTCCTACTTCCAGCTAACTAAAGAGGCTGAACTCACAGCAGGTGGCTGCAGGTCAGTTCAGGAGTTTTTGTGCAAACAGTGAGCTGCACGGGGTTCCCACTTTAAACCTGCATTCTGAAAAACACAGGGCAAGGCCAATTTACATTCCTGTGTCTATATGTACGTGTGTGCAGTCTTTAGGGATCCAAACTCACAGTTGCTTCCTGATACAAAGGGGCTGTGTGAGAAATTTGATTCCTGTGCTTTCTCTAAAAATTTTTTCTTGGGTTTCACAGGAATTATCCAATCAAATATATTCAATATGTGGCCCATAGACAACTAGTGAAACCCACTGACCCTTGGCAGCAGTGTTTCACATACTCTAGGTACATCAGCTGATCAATACTGTTTTGCTTCTTTTATTGTCTCTCCTGTGAGACTCTTCTTCACTTTACTTCCCCATCTTTTTTTTGTTTCCCCTTTATTTTTTGTTCTCCTATTTATATGTGCTTATAGTCACATGTTGTTCATGTACCTTTCATTGCACTGTGGTAGGTGATCCAGCTATCACCTTCTGCTTTGGTGTTTATAGTTCTTTGCTGAGTAACAGTTCACTTGCGTGTTTTCTTTTTTTACTCCTGCCTCAGGGAGAAGAAAAATCTTTCATAAAATGGTATTTTTAGTAGTGCATATTTAAATTAATAAACTTTCTGTTCTAAAGTATATGGCAAACTCTACCCCTTTCCCTCCTTTTAATATCCTTATTTGGTAAACATGTATCTCAGATGCAATTGTTTTTTTAGGAACGTGGCAATGTTCAGATCCCTCTGACAGTTCAGTAAAACTTTGTTCTGTTCCCCGCTCCTCAGAAAGGACCAGTCTGTATGTCATGTACTTGTATGTGAGCCATTCCATTCTCCCTTCCCCAAAAGAACAGGTTTTTTTCACCCATTCTTTTTCTAAAATGCCCTCTCTGTGTTCTGAGCAGGCTCTGAGTGCAGTGTGTGAGGGGAGGTTTCCCCAAGGCTCTCAGTCAAGCAGCATCACTGCTCTCACTGACTCCAAGGGAGCAAAGTTACACTGGCACTGGGTGTTTCCAAAGAGCATTTCCTTAATATTTTTGCCATCTCTCAGCATTTCTGAGTTACACAGGGATGTGACGGTCATTTTAACTTTCCACTTATGATTGTACTGGCATCACTCATCTAGTGTGGTTTTCATCAGCAGACTGACTGGAGACTGGCACTTACTGCTATTGCTGTCATCTGCTATTTTCTCAGAGAAGGAAATAGTTTTATGCAGCTCATTTATGTAAAAAGTGAGATCTATAGAACAAGGTAAGCACTTTACTGCCTGCTTTTCAAGCATTTAAATTCTGTCTGTAATCTCCCTCTTGTTTTGAAGTGCAAGAAGAGCAGAAAGACCCGAGCAGGGTCATGCAGTTGCACAGCCATAGTTGATAGTCACTGCCCTTTGCAGTTGCACTCTACTTATTGAACAGGTAAATGATTGCTTGTAGGAATCAGATACAGATTAATGGGGAAGGCTGGGAAAGCTTGAAAGGATTGTAATCCTCTTGAATTTTTAGTTTTAATCTCCACTACAGAAAAAACCCAAACCCCAAACCCTCAGTAAATCTAAAATTCAAGATAATTGCTACCAGAAGAATTCTAAAATGAAATTCTTATGCTAACAGTAGATTATTTGATATTTAAATGTTAAAAAATTATTAAAAATTTGGTTTGTTTTAAATTGGAAAAAAAAATCTACTTCAAACTCATTTGAGATGCAGAGACCTCTAGAAAAAAATGTTGTTACAAGGGTCACATCACTCAGAAATGCTGCGTTGCAATTAGAGAAACTGAAAAAATAACAACATGTGAAAAATGATGTGACTTGAATGATTCTATAAAACTGCAGGAGAAGCTCAGATATGAGGAATGTGCATGGTAGTAGCTGGGATATACAGTGCAATCATCTTTTTCTCAGTAAGGCTGCATTTGCTGTTTAGTTTTCACCTGAGCTTTATGTCTCAGGTGAAAACCAGGACTCAGAATAAGAAGATCACTTGATATTGTATTATAGTGTTGACTTAGGAGAAAGGATGGGGTTGGATGACCCTTTTGGTAGTAATGGTGGTGTTTGTTTTGAGTGCCAACCCAGTTAATCCCAAGTTGAGCTTTTGAAATATTGAATCACAGTGCAGCATGGTGATGTCCTCATGAAGTGACTGTGATGTCTCTCATCCAAACTCTATCCTGTGTTTTGGGGGAACAGAAAAAAAAAAGAGATGTGGTGTATGCTTTGATTTTCCTTATTTAAGTCAATGATCTTGTATTTTCAATAGCACCTACTGGGACTGATATCAGTCTACATGTCTTAGGGAGCTACTGATGATGGCAGGTGCTTTTCTTTGCTATAACTCAAGATGTTGCAAATGGAGATGTATAGACATACAAAGACATCTCTATATTGTCTCTTCAATAAGAGACAGTACACAAAACACAATATTGATCAAACTCCATGTGCTTTAAGAATTTCATTGTTATTACCGTGCCTCTCTCCCGCTGCAAGGAAGTCTATAGATCAAATGCTCTGTACACAATATTGAAAATGTATAAATAAAAAACTGCCTGGAACATTATTAAAAATGCATTTCCAGTTAATGCAAAAAGACAGAAACACTGATGCATTATAAAAAGTATCATTTTCACACATAGCAAATATCCTAATTGCTACTTTTATGAACTCTGTGGAGATGAATACAGCTTTCAAAAAAAAAAAAAAAGTCAGGAATTAGACCATTTTGTTGGCATCTTACTTAGACTACTAATAAGCTTTGCCAGCCAGGAAAAATTAGAACTGATTTTACTAAAGATCTGTATGAGGAAAAGCAACCGTGCTCAGATGTATTTTGACAATTTCCTACAGATGAGTCTAGTTAATTCCTGGCTCAGAAATAACAGTTCCCTCCAGTGAATTATGTCAATGATTTTTAGAGCAGTAAAATGTTTGCTCTTTGAATCATTTTAGGTGTCTGTTCCTTTTTTTCCTTGAACATAAACAGCACGGCTTTGGAAAGAAGCCCAGGCCATTGTAGATGCATTATATTATTGCTAATGTGATTAACCCAAAGTAAAACATTAAATCCTCCTGAGGCATTAGTCTAAATAATGAGATGACCAACTCTAAGTTCCCTGGGCTCACAGCACAGGGAGAAACATATCATGCACTTCATCTCTTGCCTTGACATTTGAAATTTATCATATGAAGCTGGTGCTGGGAGCAATTCTGTGCAGAGCCATCAGAAGGGAAGACTAATGCTGGTCAGGCTAAATGTATGGGATGACCAAAACACACTCAGTAAATGCTTCTGGCTTTGCTGCTGAGAACTGGTGGCACGAAAGCTGTCACTGATATGTCCATTTAGGCTGGCTTTTTCACAAGCAGTTTGTAAATCAGCTGCATTGCTTAAGTCCATATCTAATTCCTGCTTTGAAATATGTTCACCCAAGTTCTGTCCGAAATGTTCAGAACATCAGGGAATTATAGGAAGGACTTGTGTGAATTGATTCACCTGAGGGCGTATAAAACAGATATATGGTATATAGGAGAATGTGCTTTCAAAGATACCCTGTACAATCTTTTAATCAAAGTGTAAATCAAAATGGCATTTCTGAATTCTTAAAATGAGAATGCAGCACACAGGCCTCTAGAGCTGAGGTCGTGACGTTCATAGGCAGATACACTGCAGGGTGTGGTCTGAATAAGGATTGATAGGATCTTTCCATGGTTCCTCATCTAAGAAAAAGTCTCAGAGTGACTAAAATGTCATGTACTAAAATGGAAGAATTTTGCCTAAATTTTCATTGTCTGATGTGTGCAATGTCAACAATTATTACCCTTTCAGTTTTAATGGCAGGAAAATACCTGTGCACATTTGTGTCAAAACACTCTTTGAAGCCACTTTAAATAGAGCAGGATAAACAGTACTGTATTCTCTGGAGGCAATGTTCTAAAACACTGCTTAATGCAAAATTTATCTTTTAATTTTTTTTACACCACTTTGCTTCTCAGCAACAAGAAATAAAATAATGACTCAAAGACACCAATTTTATTTAATTTTTCACTCTGTCATTAAAAAACCAAAACTATATACATTATATGCTGCTGATATAGCAAATATCAATTACAGTGTAATAGTCTTTTTGACAGAGTGGCTATAGAAGTGCTGGAAAAGTATACTTCCCTTCATCTAGGGTTTATGTCATCCCATGTTGTTTTTAGTTCATGAATTGTTTTATTCCATTATAACCTCGTTCTGACAATTGCACTGTTTAGTTTAAACAGTGCAGATTTCTGTTCATTTTGAATTGTTTTTGCAGTATAACCTTTGCTTAAGAAACTTGGCCACCCTTACCAGTTGCAGGTGATACACTTAGATTGTGTGGCTGTTTAAAATACTATTTTAGGGAATTCACACAAAAACTTATTAAAATAGTAAGTATCTAAAATAGATACTGATCTATTTATGATCTATATATTTTCACTGTTTGCAATGTGAGGCAATGCAAAACTATTACGGATGTCTGGCTTTGATACGATGTTGTTCAGAGGGGTGGTTTTTCCTTTTGGTTTGCAGTCAGCTTTTACTTGTATGCCACCACCACCACCAAAGAGACATTTTTAAGTTAGTTGCTGTGTTTATCCAGACCTACAGGACCTGTCCTTATTTCACAGTGTGCAAAGTCCCATTCTAGAATTCAGAAAGTGCACTAAATACAAATGTTAGGCTTGAGGGTTTTTTTGCACTTGAATTTACTAGTCTCACATTTCTAAATACACACGACCTGGGAATCAATTCATTCATTTGGAGAGAATAAGACCTTAAATGGAATGTAAATGATCCAGATGCTCAGGCCCAGTGCCCTAACACTGATGAAATTTAACTTATATACATGTATTTGCATTGTGATGTATTGTATTCCAGAGAATTTAGGTAATATCAGGCACTTACTTTGCATTTGAACACACTTATTCTGGCAAGGCAAAGGTTTCAGATGTCAATACTAGCTTTTCCTTTTGTGTCAGCAACTCAACTGTGGCTAAAAACCTCTTGATTCTGGTCATTCTGTTGATCTCAAAAATTTCCTAATTTTGTTTTCGTAATGAACTGAATCAGCATTCCTGTCTGATTTGCTGGGCACTCTCTCCTAAACATGTGCTGTCTTGAGACTTTTATAACGCCTGCACCAGTCCTTGCAAGCTTTTTATGAGCACCCAGGAGGAGGGCTAGTCACCCGCTTGTTGAATAGTACTTATTAATTGTGACACTGTAGTTAAGGTTGGTAAAACACTTTAATTTTAATTAATCAAAGTCTTTATCTTTTCATAAGAGCATTTGAAGATGCTCTTCAAAGCTTCTAGTTGATTGTGGGTTTGGTTTTATTTTTTTTTTAGTTTTTTTTTTTCCTTCTCCTTATAACCATGTACAGCTTGAGCAAAAATTCTGAAGCACCCAGTTGAAGTTTAAAATTAGTTCGGGGAAAAGGAGTGCTGGGAGGATGAGATAGGGAGCATGCTATAAAGTTTTATAGTTTTACTTAAGCTTCTTGTGCTGCTTTGCAGTGTGCTGGAAGGTGTTTGCTGCATCATGGTTAAGAAAGGGACTCCATTCCCATTGCCTTCTTGCAAAAATGAAAATAAACTGCTGTATGGAGTAACTATGAACCAACATTTGAATTCTAGCAGTGATGACAATGAAAGCAATAGCTTGCAAGAGATTATGAAAAGATGAAGGGAGAAAGTAGAGTGAGAAATTGCCTCGATCAGGGATTCTTAAAGCACAATGTGCTTCTGCCAAGAAAATAAATGAATGTTGTTATAACAACCTGCACCAGCTGAGGATCTGTCCCCATTTATCCACTGCCACCCAGCTTCCCTGGGGCACTAAATACTTCTCAGTGCCCAGTGACTTCAGGCCTATGTGATATTTCTGTTGGTATATTCATAAATACGTGATACTTTGACATTGGCTTCAGGTTCCTACCTTGCTGTACAGAGCCAGTAAACTTGATAGCTGAAAGGCAAGTCTAATGCTTAAAATTCCCCATAGAATCACAGAGCCATTTTGGATGGAAAAAATCTTTAAGATCACCTAGTCTAACTGTTAACCCAAGTTCACCACTAAAGAATGGGCCACATCTACATCTGGGAAGGCTGTGAAATAAAGAGAAGATTAATTAATTTTACTTTTTAAAATGTATCACTACTCTTCTCTCAGACATGCATCTTCTCTTATGCAAGGTAGTGCAGCTTGAGATATATGTAATAAATTGTATTGAAAGCTGGGACATTTGCTTAATCTAAATTAGTGAGCTTGTCACTTATTTATAATTCTGATTTTGAATGTAAGTGATAGAAAAGTGGCACACAGCCATTATGACTTAGTGATAGGACAATGCACAGAACTCTGACAGAGAATCCAATACAATGTTTTTTTCCCCCAATATTGCACTGAGCATAAATAAGAAAGTACATAGTCTGCAGACTGTCTTTTGGAATTAAGTTGAGCAAATAGATGATTTTATCACTTATCAATATGGAAGCATTACAGTAGTATTTCTCAAAATGTGAAAGAAGTAAATAATGTAACTGTTTTGGTCAGTGAACTGAGACATGGCAATTGAACCAGATTTGGCAATTCATTTTATGGGCTGAGAAGTCTTCTTAAGACTTTCAGAATCAGTGAAATATAAAACCGTGCCCAAGCAGCAGCTTCAAAAGGAACAGAAGCACTGAGGAGCCCAAGTGGTGCCCATTTAAAATGGGAGCTGTCATACAAAGCCAAGTAAAGGACAGTCAGATCAGTGGGAGATTATGCAGTGCCACTGATTTCAGGAAGAAAAAATAATGATCCTTGGGCTTTTAAAAAAGGTTGGTCTTAAGTAAATTCAGATATATGTATATGTAAGGGTTACTAGATCAGAAAGCATGTGAGCAATCATTCTTCTGTAGACTACTGAACAGGGTACTGGAAGACCTGGATGTTCATCTTTAATGCACAGAGATGACTGTATTTTAGTTGATGACTCATTTTAAATGGAACAGAAACACTTTTTTGGACAGAAGCTGACACCTTCCTAGTGAACACATTAACCATCAGTCTAGAGAACATTTTTGCCTCATTTTCTGGTTAAGTAAAATTATTTTCTGACTTCTCTGTTTTCTTTACCTCGTGAATACATATGCACACACACAGAGAATTGGTGAGGTTTGGGCTGGAATTCTTCCATAAAGGTGGAAGAAATGCACATGGATTGAATGAGGCAGAGGAAGGGAACCATCATGTCCATGCCACCGGTGGATGCAGCAGGAAAGGGAGAGCAGAGCCCCCTGTGCTGTGTTAAATGGAAAACAGTGACTGTCATGGCATTCATAGGAATCCCTTTGGGTGGAGATCAGAAAAGTTCAGGGACTGATTAAGACTCAGGCCAAGATTCAGGCAGATTCCCTGAACCTACACTATGATTCCTGACCAGGCTTAATGCACATGGATAAGTGAATAGCAAATGCAACTGGGGTAGTTTCAAGGTCACTGTGTACAACACCTTGTCTACTTGTAAGATTAGATTAGCAAAACATGGGTTTTTTTAGGATATTTTACATAAACAGCACTTACATATAAACTTTTATATAAACATCAGTTCTATATATTTATTTGCATAGGAAATATTTTGGAATTATAAAACCAGATTTTTTAGTACACTTTCAAGATTCCTTTATATATTATTTGTCATTATGTAATTAAATGGTGTATCTTTTAGAAGAAGTAAAAAATGCAGAAACAGAAATATACATTTAAAGGCATTGAAATCAAGTACCTCTTACTGAGACAGGGGGTAATTTTCTCATTTAAAGCTCGTCGATGTACTGACTAGCCAGTCACTGCTGGGCTGTTTCTGCACTGATAATTCACAATAAAAAAGTCTGTATTTCCCTGTAATCTGTATCTGTTTATTAAAAGCTAAAAGCCCATACCGCTATACAGAGCCTAGATTATTTAATATCTGCTTTAATTAACTTTTCACACTCAACTAATTCTGGAACAATTTGATAGGCTTGTTATCAAGGGTGCCAGACCTTTTCTTGCACTCTACATTTCAAAAAAGGACAAGGATTTCAGAATTTCCAGAGGAATATTTTACAAGGGTTGCAAGTTTCATGAAATTTGAAGTCACAGTTCTCTTCTGTCACTAAGTTCCTCTGCAAACCGAGATAGACCCAGTGATGCCTTTTTGTTTCGCTTTACAAGAATATTTATACCACAGTCCATTTGCTGTATAAGACCCTAAAGGAGGCCTGTAAGACCCCAGCTCTTCCCATTTACCACCTTTATTCTTGTTGGAAAAAACCCTATATTCGGGGGTTTTTTCTACATTTCATGTAGAGTTTAAAAATGGAATTATATGTTCTTGCATTTGTGAAATAGTTGATAGCAAAAAAGAAAAGCACAGGAAAGCTTAAAAAAAATTTGAGAAAGTTTGAAAAACATTGGAGTTCTTTTCATACTGAAATGATATTTTAAGTCACGATGAAAACTTTCTTCAAAATGAAACATTCATTTCATATTTTCTTGCTGGAGAAATTCTATTTTTCTTAGTCAAGCTAAATGGGAAAAGAATGAATATACGCACTTTGGAAATTATGCAAACTAACAACTGTGAAGAGCATTAATTCCGTACCCCTCTATTTTTCAGTCCATCACACAATTCTTAAAATATGAAAGTTCAGTGAACTTCCAGAGCAATTATTTTGCAGAAATAGTTTCTCACCAATAATAGAAAGAATTAAGAGGTATCTTGATCAGTACTTACAGAGCAGGAATATAAGATTCATCTTAATAAATGTGATCCTTATTTTTTCTAGAGCCAGGTTTCATACCACATATTTATCTCAAATTTTTAAAGGCTCAGCTATTTTTCTGTACTTTCTGTTTACCCCCAAATGACACAGTTTTGGCATATGCATGAAGTAAACTGGGTTTATTCTTGCACCAATTTAATTCTGACAGACTAGTTAGAGTTCCAAATTAATCTGGGATATTTTGGTAGAGAGTAATAAATCATCAGCTTCGTTCCAAAGTCCCAGATAATTAAGATGTTCCTTAGCAGCATTTCCAAATAGGTTTTTAAGATTCTTTATTTGTAATTAGAAGAACTTCATCATGTTGACTGCTGCATAGCAGCTACCTTTTGTATGACAAGGAGAAAAGTTTTCATGGAAGAATAAAATTATTGCATTAAATGGAAGAATTATTTTTTTTCATACTCAGACATATCAAAGCAACAGTACTTTAAAATATAACAAACTATATAGTTAATTGACTCTAATCCAGCTGGATGGATTATATTCCAAGCTATTGGTTTATTTATAATTTTCTGGAAATACCTATAAACTATTCAGAGTTTGTGGAAAATTCATCTTACCATTTGTTGTTAGACATGAATCTTTTATTGCTGTGTAGTTTTCCCTATCCCCTGTACCAAATATTCTAGCAATAAAAGTGTGTGTTTCATTTCTTCTTTCTTTTTCTGTTTTCAGTAGCTATGTGGATCAAGAAATAAAAGATATGTGAGGTGGGATTTAACTGTCTGCCGTGTTAGGAGACTATGCTCAAAATTAGACCCCCCCGGTCAATAAAGACCAACAAGTTGACAGGTGGAGTCATGTAGGAGTTGTGCACGAGTCACAATTGCAATCCAAAATCTCCCATTCAACATCTGCCCAGGACTGCCTTCACAGTTGCAGTCAGAAAGCCCAAGTCCTCTGTATTTTGATCTTCTATTTTCTTATGAAGCACAATTATTTATAAATCTTGTTTAGTATCATTCAGGCAAAATGCTATGGTGAATAATTCCGAGGGATCAAATGCACACCTTATCTTAGCAGAACTGTACCTTGCAAATAAATGATAGGCATTTCAGAAGATCACTGAGATTCATTACCTGGATGATTTCTCATTTTCAGATAGAAATGAAAGGAAATTATCCAATTTATTTTTCTTTTTTTTATAACATCCAATACATTTGATGTCCAATTTCATACTGCTCCTTGATTTATAGCATTTCCCAGGCTAATCATGCTCTAGCTACCATTACAAAAGCAGCTATTATATTAACCCTTTCAGTGTGGGTGTGCCCCAAAAAGTGTTTTCTTTCCTCACAGATAATTTCACGTGTGATGTTGAACACCTCTGGATTTGAACCAGAATGCAGTTCTCTAAAATGACTTCAGTCAGGAACACCAGACCATTTCCTGTGTTTTGTAGATACCACATACACACTAAGGGTTTACGTATCCACAAATCCAGAGCTGGTGGCAAAGACCACCAAGCAAAGAGAAAGTACCACATCAAGCAATGTTTTTGTATTAAAAAAAGATCTGTAGCTAGGATGTAAGCCAATATCTTAGTCTGTGCTACTACAGGAGATCAAACTGAATGAAGTGATAAGCCAGAATCTAATCTTATGCTCTCTGTGACCTCTGTCACAAGTAATCAATAGATTACCATGCAAATTATTCCAGTGCTTAATCACAATGATATCTGATGTGCTTGGCTACACTTGGAATTGCTGATAGTTATTTATAGTGGCTAAATGTATAAAGCTGAAGTCAAAACTCTGCTTTTTCCAGTCTCTTCCTGGATTACTTGTTCCCCATCATACTGGGTAGGTTACTGGGTGAACAGAGAGGGATTGACAGCTCTGCAGTTTCCTAAGTCAACCCTAAACTACTATTTTTTGTTGTATCTGGAGTAATGTGTGTGAACAATGCTGGGGCTCATTAGCAAAACGATGTCTTGAAGGTAACACTCCTTCAGTAACTGTGGGACAGGGCCTTCTCTGAGCCTTTGTTTTGGACTGTCCATAAACTTACACAAAAGCTTCCTTGTTAGTTTAGTTTTATTTGAATAGTTTTAAAGATGTTCTTCACAATTGTGAAACTCACCCTTTAAACAGCAAAGTAGATTTTGTGACCTAAGAATCTTCCCATAAATGAGTAATGTCCTAATGCTGAGGAGAGCCCAGGGAGTCAGCAGCAGGTTTTCTCATGTGTATGCAACTACTGTTAATGCAGGAATATTCAAACTATCATCAGTATAAAAGATGTCAGGCAAAAGGCTCTCCTGTAGATGTTCACAGGAGCAGATAGTTGGCCAACTAAGGACAGTAGTAATTTAAAAATAGCTGCAGCATTAATGATTAGACTTGTTACATTAAATTACAGCTGTTTCTGGATTTCAGAGGGTTATTAGGATTATAAGCCTTTCCAGGCAAAGACAGTGTGATCTCTGTTGAAAGTGTGTCTGGGTGAAAAGAAACTCGGTGGGCTGAAGAGACTTGACTGAAACTGGGCTCTCCACAGGAATGTTTATTGCAGTGTGATTTTAAATACATATTGTACTCTGGCTAAAGATGAATATGACCCTGGAAACAAGAGCAAGCTTTGTTTATTGGAGCTATATTTGTTACTGAGAGGGAACACCAGTTAGGCTGATTATGACTATTCTGAGCACAAAACAAAATAATGAACAGTACAAAAAAATATAACTGTACCTAAAAACATAGTGCCTTTAATTGCACTGTTCATCTCTATGTTGTGGTCACTCACAAATTGCAGTTGAAGATACTTAAGCTGACATTCCATTTTCAATAGTAAAGCAACAGATGCTTCACTTCAGCTAAACTTTTCCAGGAATCTAGAGGAAATGTGACCCAAAGGAATATGGTTATAGTAGAGAGAACGTCAAGGCCAGGAGAAAACATTTAACTAAATCTCTTCTTCTAAACTGACTTCCTCTGGGATTTCGGTGACAGGAAAATGTGCTCATAGGAATGCAAATAAAACAATTAAGAAGGTTCATTATAATTTATAACTATTAAATTATGGATCATCTGAAGATATGAACACGTGCCCTTGGCTGGTACATTCAGAGTAGCTCAAGGACTAGCTATGTTTCAGGAAGGATAATCCTTGTGCACCTATGTGAGGGTGAAAAAGGAAAGCCAAGATGTGTTTACTTAATATAGGAATAAATGAGGAACAGTAGAGATCAAACTCTAGTTTGAATCTAGTTCATAACAAATGACTGTAAGGAGATGTACTATCCCATGCTCTTCTCCATGAGCAGAGCAGAATTCAGCAATGGAGCACAGTATTCTGAGGAGGCTCTTTTTAACCAGGTAAAAGGACCATTCCTCCTTGCCCCAGCCTCTTTGCCTGGATTACATGTCAGGACACTGTTCTTTCCAGTGCCATAGTCATGTCTCACCCCAGGAAGATTAGAGAAGGCATTGCTCCACGTGTCACTGAGAGAAACTGCCTAAAACAAACTCCTGAAAGTCACTTAGGAGCCTCACCTCCATTGAATTGCAATGGACTTAAGTTTCTAAGCCACTTTTGACTATAGGGCTTTGTAATAGAACATGGTACATATGTTTAATCTTTTATTATTTGTTTTAAAGCTTGGGAATTTACAGAAATAGTTATTGTATCTCTCTGAAAGTTTTAATACAGTTAGAAGAGTCTCAATATTCTCAGTACCTGCATTTACAATAAGAGATGGGGTCTCAGGAGATGAGAGGGCTCAGTCACCTACTTGAAAGCACCAGAAAGGGTCCAGTGCAGTTTGCTCGTAAAGCTCCAGGGCAGGAGGGTGTCAAGCATATGCAAACACTTTCAGGTCAGTTGAAGTCTCAGCCCTATGTGACCTGAGTTTGCTGTGTTTGACCATTTGAAAGCTCCAAATACCAGACAGGTACTGCTTGGTGCCTGTCCTGTATCCATGCAGCAGATTATTGGCTGTGTCCATCCTCGGTATCCAAAAGGCTTCTTCCTCACTATCAGGTAAAGCTTTAGAACCTCAACCTGGATAGTGATGGAAGAAGCCTTATGTGACAGGAATTTCCTGCCAAGTTAAATGTGAGCAGTTTTTGGTCACACTTGCTCACGGAGTGCAGTGTTCAGCAGTACACAGTTCTAGACTTGGGCCCACAAACCAGCAGATGCTGCAAAGAGGCTGATATGAAAACCATGAGTTTTAATATTGCTTATGTTCTTTTAAATCAGTTTGTTATTGTCTAAAGACTTCTGTTTAGCAAACACTGTGAGATTAAACGTCCTAATTTAAGAGTCCAGTTTATCTCACCATCTCTCCCACCGGTCCCATTCATACAAATTTCTACAAATGGGATCTGGAGGATTATTTTCTCTTAAGACTGATTTGAGAGAGGAGATTGAATAAAACTACCCAGATGCTACAACCATATGATTGTAAATAGGATCTTAACTCTGGCAGAACTCAGTAATATATAGATTTTTAATAAGAAAGATGTGCATGTCATTATAAAAAAAGGATGTATCAATCTTTCTGCGTAACTGGGAAAGTATAGTAATGTAGGCAGCACCATCCACCTTGTCTAAACCAATCTGTTAATCCTTTGATCTAAAATGCATCCTCCTTTGATCTTAGGCTGTGGAAAAGGAAGTTTCCTGCTCAGTACCTCCTGTTCTGGAGCCCCGAAGCTCTGTCATATTTTTACCACCATTTCAGCCCTTGAGATTTCTTACTGCAACTGTTGCCTTTCTAGATAAGGCAGAAGTGTTTCCAAAGACCATGATATTGATTTGTGTAGGGTTTTTTTTGTTTGTTTTTAATTTGAAGGACCTCTTTTGGGAAGCAGAAAGAACAACTTTGGAAGCATAAAACAGACCAAATCTGTTCAAAGCTTCCCACTCAGCAGTGCCGAGCACTACCACTGTTGCACTGTGTTATTCTGCAGCATCTCTTTGAACACAGCTGAATACAGGGAATGCTACTATAGAGTTGGTAATAATGAAAAAAGTATTTTTGAAACAGGAGTGCTATAATCCTGGCCAAGGTCATGTTGTCAGTGTGATTGCTGGGTCATAAAGTTCTGTCCTTCAGCGGCCTCTAACTAGTCGTTAAAGGTCTGAGATGAGCACAGAATCATAGACTACCAACCAGGCTTTTGTTTGGTTTGGTTTGGTTTGTTTTTGTTGTGGTAGACAGCTATAGTCACACAGAGTCAAGGCACAGCATTTAGCCCCACTGCCCATCTGCATCCCTAGTGTGACATTCTGGTAAACATACACACTGCCCTAGCCTTTGGTATTGAAACAATGAATTAAAGTGTTGGATACTGAAGGAACCAAAGTCTTGATACTTCTGCTGAGAACGTGAGTTTGGACAGCCTAGGTCATCCCCCAGAAATGGGATATGCCAGGCCTCTGGCATTAGTATTTAGAGAAAGTTGAAGGTTTGGAACTGAAGTTTTAGGTGAACTAGAGATGGCATCATTTTAAGGGCACACGCTTTTCTAAAGCACATACCAAAGGCAGTGGCCTGATGGGCACAGTATTAAAAGTTACTATTCAATGTTGCTTAGTATTTATTTAGAATATCGAATAAAAATATCCTTATTAACTGAAGAACTGCTGCAAAGAGATGCACAGTCTGGATATCTCTTGACAAACATTTACACAGAAGGTGATGATAAACAAACAAGACCTAATACTTAGCACAATGCTTTTATGGGACATATTTTATTAACAGCTTTGTATTTTTGTTCTGCCTGTCGGGAGAATCCTTTAACCTCAAACCTCTCATTGCAGATTTACTGTAAAATGTAGCTCTCTATTTTTAATCAGAGTATGGGGAATGAAGGGAGACATATATCCAAAAGCATTAGCAAGTAATACTCAGCATCTCTGAAGGCACATTTATTGAATACTTCAATTTGACTGGGAACCCACATGGCTATCTTTGTCTTGGTGTTGATGTATCATGAAATTATTCTCACACACTGATGCAGGTTTATTCATTGTCTGCCAGGGACAGAATATTGTAGTCCTTTCACATGGGGAGTAAAAGCAATTTTTTCCCCTGAGTTATAACTCTCAGATAAGCCAAAAGATAACGTATTATTTAGGAATGTGGTGCAACCACTTCTGCTCTCTGAATGCCAGCTGATAATGCTGTAATGGACTGTGCATGTGCCTCTTGCTCAGAAATGTTAAGTTACTGCACCAGACAACTGGGAACATTTAAATAGGACCCGATTTTCAGTAAGAGAACATTAAACACTTCCTGAAACACAGTGTTTCAAGTATCTAAAAATGAGACAGTTAAAATAAATAAGACATTTCCAGAAGTGTATGTTTCATTTTTTTAGAACAAAGTTAGAAAATATTTATTCTTTGCCCAGAATTTCTAGACTTATTTTAAAGGCTGCTCTGTATGAGTAAATGCAATAGTAAAATAATGAGAATTATTCATATGGGTTTCTTTTAAAACTGTGTTTTGACATATCGAGACATGTAGACATAAATTTTGCCATTAGCAGGTCAGATTTCCAAGGCTTTAAGAACTTTTCTTAAATTCAAGCTGCAGTTTAAGTAGGAATATATGTTTCAATATAATTTATTTGTTAAAAAGGGAACTAGAATTCTGAACTTTAATAAACTTGGTGAACTCCGGGGATCTATTTGAACTTGTTTTTACAAAAGCTCTTAGCACAGCTGGCTTCTGCAAGCTTGTGGGATAGTTGAGTGATATTGCTGCATTAAATGGGGGTGGAAGTTGAGCCTTTTTCAGTAGCACATGGTTAGTTTTGATAATATATCTTACTATATGTTTTGGCAACAATTTGCAAGTGTTGTATAAGCCATACATATTCCTGGAATAAATCAAGTGGTAGTTATCTCTGAGGACACATCTTCATCTTTTCTCTAAAAATAGAGTGACAGATTATATTTACATTATGTTAAATTTTAACTGAAAAAAAAAAGAAAAGCAGATCTGATGTTATTGCTTTGAGGAGAGATGGAAGATTATGGAAATTCCAGTTATTATGGAAACAAAGATTGATTTTTCAGAAGACGATTAATTCCTACTATTATTTTAAAACTGTCATTGTTATATTTCCTTATACCCTAAGAGTCCTGGTCACTGCTATGAGAACTCCACAAATTATGGAGAGTGCAATACATAAGTGAAACATTGTACAATATGTTGACAATAATGTACAGTGAGACAGATCTTGGATACCTTTCGCCTTGACTCTGTAATGCATTATGGTAGAGCAAATGGTAAAGATATTGGTGTGAGTTGTTTCTGATTTGTGTTATTTTTACATATATTCAACATAATGAATGCTAGATTTATTTATGTTTTAAAACCAAACAGTTGGTCTGTACCATATAAATTCAAGCATTTAACTCTAGGATAAGGCTGAGTTGATCAACCTTGAGGAGCTGAGTTGCGTCTCTGGAACTACTTGGGAACTGTAGCCTATTCCACATAGGGAGGGGGAGCACAAAACTCTATGTGAATAAGATTCAATTAATCCAAATAGACTGAAATCACATGCTCCTCTCTACTAGTCTCTGAATGCCTCCTGTGCAATTAAATACTTTATCTGCTGGATAACCATTTTATGATGAAAGAATTAATTGGCAAAAAAACATATTCAACTTGGAACTGTTATTTGCTATGCTAAATGATGGTATTTCTGATCATTACTGCCCCCTGAGAAGGTTTACCAGTACAGCAACTTATAGATTATGTAGAGAAATCCACTGTAGTTACGGTGACCATTCATTTATTTTTAATTTCCTGTAAGCACTTTATTTTGATAATGTGCATAACTTTATTTCCAGTTGTTTAGATTAACTGATCTAGCACTGTGCTTTGGATTTGACCAGTAGTGGTAGGTCCGCTTCCCCAAAGCACTGGGGAATCCCACAGAAGAGGTTTCAAACTGCCCTGGGGTGGAGCCTGATGTAAATTCACATCAGTTGAACACTGAGAGTGTGAGAAGTCTCCCTCTTGTGTGCTTAGAGACATCATTGCAGCACTTCACCCCTTTTTTATGTAATTGATGACACCCCAATCCATTCCAATAAATATCTTCAGTGACAATCATATAATTTTTGTGTAGTTGTAATGCAGTTTCCCTTGGCTTTGTGAGCTGAACCCTCCAAACTAGTTTGAAAAATACAATCTTTCTTCTAAATTTATAAGAAGAAATGTGGGGATAGATGCAGCTCAGAACTGCTGTTCAGGTACAGCTGCAAACATACTGGGGGAGTGCACCAAGCAAGGTGGTGTAATTTGCAGCAGCCCCATAACTTTCTCAGCAAACTCAAGTCTGCTAGAATCCATACAAGTATCATCTGTCATGAATTACCACCACCACCTTTAGATACAATTACTTAGCAAAATTACTTAAGATTAAAAAGACAAATGGTAACTAAGGACAAAATTCCATAATGAGGTGTAATAAATTATAAAGACAGTGAAATATATTCATTGGAGAGAGAAATCAGAGCCTCAAGATACATTTGTCTATTTAAAATTTTATCTCAGTTTGACCACCTCATAATTTGTGAAGCTGTATGCTCTGATGTCAAGAAATTAGCTGGAAATTGTGAACCTAATAGCTTTATAGTAAGAAAATCTATATCCCAATTACAAAAGCAATTTATTTGATTGGGAAAAATGCCTGGAAGATCTGCTGGGATTCAGAGTAGATCCTCAAAGAGATGACCATTTCGAATCAATAATGACTGTCTGCTTTCAGTGTCTTTCGTTAAATCTGTTGTACAGGTGGGTGAAGAAAGAAGCACATGATTGTATTGAACAGTATAAACAATTCATGAGATCCCCTTGCTTGTGGTGTTGTGGGACTCTGCACCTCTGGGCAGCACTAAGTAGCAGAAGAAATTACATCCAATTAATATGCTTGGCTTAGTGAAAGCGCTTGACAATGTTCATTTAAAAATTACCCAGAAACCTAAACCAGGACAGGCATCCAGTGATAAGTCCTTAGACTAGAGATGTGACTACTGCTCACTGCCTCTTTCTCTTACTGTAGTCTCAAAATCATTCCTTATTCTCCTTTTGTAGAAATCCAAATGATTTGGCCCCCAAGACCTAAGGAGAGCACTCTTCCTCATCCATGTTTCTGTTGCCATGTAAACTCTGTTGCTGACTGACAGTCAAAAAGTGGCAAATCTCAGAAAGCCAGCTGACACTGCCAGAGTGTATCCAAACTGTGATGAACTTGATTGACATTATGGGACATGAGACATGTCATGTAAAAGAATCAAACTGTCACAGAAATAGAAAGACCCTACACACATATGGATGCCTGCATTTTATGTTTATACAGTAAATTTGCACGCTAGTCCTTATTTTGTCTGCGAGTTTTATCTATGCTCTTTGTTAAAACTCCAGTTTGGTTACCTTCAGCTGGTATTTTACAGCAAGAGGCTGACATAAAGGCTTGTAATCAGACATAATTTTGTAAACAAGGAAAATATATGCTATATATAGAATAAATTATAAGCAATTGTGAATTGCAAGCCTATCTTGATACTGTGGTTTTCTTTGGTAATCTTACGAATCATGGCAGTGAGTTCTAAATGGACTATGAAGTGACCAGAACTCAGCAATAGCATTACAATCATTACTAAAAGTTGGGTTTCAAAAAAAGCACACTTGGAAGGACACTGCATTTAAATTAGGTACTTTTTATTCCAGCTTCTTATTTCCCTCTCTCTTGTCATTTAACCTCCCTTGTCATTCATCCTTGTCTGTGAATAGAAGTCACTATGAAGTAATTTTAAAACTACCATAGCAAAAAAGCATATATAAAATAATTAGTAATAAATTAGTTACTGAATGATGTACCAACAGAGGCTGAACGATAAACCAATGCAGGTAGATTTTTCTAGCATATTCACATTATAATCAGAAATATGTGATTTATTATAAGTTTGTGTATTAAATACACATTTTAAGATGAGGGCAAAATCTGCTTTTACAGCTCTTTCTTCAACAGTGAGGAGGACACTACTAACATTTATTCACAGTGTTTAAAAGGAACACTAGTAAAACAAACTCTTAGGAAATAAGGATGGGTCTGACTTAAGTGTAAACCCAATACAAACCTGGGGAGAACCTGTTCCTTGTGGTCTGGAGCCTCTACCAGGTAGACAAATACCTCCTTTTTGCTTGTTAAAAACTCTTAAAAAGCACATATGTAAGCATTAGAATGTTGTGAGAACGTAGTGATTAATGTTGTAAAGAGAGTACTAACCTGATCTGAAGCCATGTGAGCATTGGTGTTGTGCCCCCACCAAACACCCAGACTGTGAAAAACACAATTAGCAGTGCTGTGGTAAACATCATTTGTTTGGGCTGGGAGTTTGCATCTCGAATTGCCAATGCAAATGCTATTGCACCACGTAAACCTGAAAAAAGAAAAAAGACAAAAAGGATGAACTTAATGTGATGGAGAAACAGAATTTTACTCTTTTCAGTCCAAACTCAGTTCCAAGGGCAGGGGAAATTTTCAGATCATAATCTTCCTTATAAAATACTGAATTGTGTTGATTGAAAGGATGGGTTTGAATACAATGTAAACAATTTTGAAAAGTGGACAGTGAAAGCACTCTCATATTCACATAATAATCACACAGTTTCTTTACATCCACTGAATTCTTTGTCTTGAATAATTGCAAATGAAATAGTAATCTGAACTTTCTGCATGTTGAAAAAGAAATCTATATCCTTTGTTCAGTGGGACTACTCATGAAGTCAGGTGTGAGAAAGAGGATTGGCATTAAAACCTGTACCCAAATATGCGAATTGTTTCTTGCTTGAAAAAAGAACATTTCTTTAAAATAATTCAATGTGCTAAGACCAGTCAGAAAAAAATATGGCTTAAGTACAATGAATAGTTTTTAAAAGATGATTCAAAGTATCTAAAAAGGGATGCAAAATAAATTAGTGTACTTGAAATATTATAATAGTTGTAAAATTATACACCTACGGAGACTGAAAAAACAAGAACTTACAAAGGTGGTGAAAACGGCTAAATGAGTTTAAAAAAAGCCCCATAGGTAGTAAATAAGCTGACTAAATAGGTCTTCACAGAGTTCCATGTTTAAAAATTGAGGGGGAAAGTGCCTGCTAGTGCCTCCAGCCCTCAGGATGCATAGTACAAATAATACTCTATATTTTCCAATGCTTTTCATTTATCTATTTAAATTTACTTTATTGTTTTCTAAAAGAGAATTCCACAAAATAACGGTAGAGAGGAAAGCTATTACACGTATACAATACACACTGAATCCAAAAAGTACTTTGGAGGAACTGAGAGATTAAATCTAGTAATTAAACCTCTTGTAAGGCACTGATGGCATATGCAGAATCATTTAATTAACTGCTAACTGCAGCTATTTTTGGCCTAGAACTCTAAAGCTCAAAGATTACATAGCCAGAATGTGAATTATTTGCAATAGAAGCTGGGCAGTTTATCCAGGGAACAGCACAAAGCCATTTCTGCAAGGAAGAACCAGCTTGTAGTTACCCAGTCAGTGTAGCAGGTTCCAAACACTGCAGTCAGCAACAGGGCTTGTCCTTGGATGTGCTTTTGTGTAGAAGATGTCTCTGAGAAGGCAGATGCTTTACTATTTTCTTACAGGGAAAAAAATATCTGCTCATTTTAAAAACGTGTCTGAGAAGGGAATGAACAGGGAATGAAAAGGTCTTTTTCAGTGGTTATAGTGGTAATCTGGATGACTAGCCCAGCTACATTTCAGTGGAAAACAATGCTGCTTTCCACAACTGCAATATTAAATACAGAATATCTCTTTTGATAAGAGAGGATATAGGAAAAAAAAAGTTAATTAATATATCTCTGTTTCTTGAGCACTGGACTGGCTGTTTCTTCAGTTTAGAAAAGTAGTGAGTGCCTTCACTGCATTTTTCATTTATACAAGACTCAACATGGTCCATAAGAGCTAGTTCAGTTTCAACTAAAAAAATGTCTAACGTGAAATAAATGATCAAAGCCTTTGCTTCCAGCTAAAGCAGGGGAAGCAGATGAACACACCTCAAACGTAAAGACTCAATGGGAAGCAAGGAACACTACTCCCCTTCTCTCTGTATATCAAAATATATTCTGGGTAATAACACAAATGAAGGAATGGAATTTTAACAACCCCAGAAAATGTTAAGATGCTGAAATAGAAAGATAAGGAGGATTAGATTTTCTGTAACACCTCAGGGAAAAATGCCAACACAGCAGAGTGGAATGACTGGCTGCAGTGGACACTGGTACCTCAGCTCCACCTGGAGAGAGTGGCACAGCAGAAGGAAAACACTTGATGAACCGTGGATAGAGATTCTCTCCCCTCATCTTTCAGAGATGCTGCACTGACAGCAGCTCCACATCTGTACTGTGATCCATTCATCCCTGGGCTCTATCACAGATTTCCTATCAGATTTTTCTGCTGGCTGTGCCAGCCATTATGGATTCATTTTTAACTGATATTCTTTAATGTGTCAGAGTCTTCAAAGAAAACCACCCCAGGGTTAAGTGTCAGAGGCCCATGGAATAAACCAGTTGGGCTGTTAGCCATCCTTTGCTCAGACTCCACACAGACACACCTCTCCCAGCCCAGCACTCTGAGGAGCTTTGAGGGATGTAGTGTTTGTTGTTGGTGTGAAGAGAATCTGCCAGGAAGGGAGTCTTTCTGTAGGTAAATCTGGTGTTTTGATTTCAACTATAGTTCTCTGCTTTTTTCTTCCTTGCTTTCTCTTCTGTTTAGCTGATTTCTTTATGTATCTATGTCTCTTGGAAAAGTTCATGTTGACACTTCCCACCTCCATGTCTGTATGAATGTGCAGATGTAAATGCCTGCACAACAGCTGCCTGTACACTGGCATTCTTTTTTGTTGTATTTCTGCATTTGTGTTCCTCCCTTTCAGACTCCACTGCTGCTGTAATGCCTTACATTAACAGCAACAATCCCTGTAGCACTGTGTCCCACAAGCCTCTCTGTTGCTGATTTATATGCTGTAGAGAAGAGGGTACAGTAAAAAGTAAATAGGGATATTGGAAGAAGAGTGGAAGTTCATCTGTATCCATTAATTTTCCTTTCCTTTTAATTTTATTAGCTGTTAAATGCATCATAGTAGGGTCTGAAGTGAAATGAGGCATTTTTCATGCAACATAGACCACTAGTGTGTGGTGATATCTCCCTTACGATTTAAGACTTTAAAACATTTCTTTTTCACATGAGCAGAGACTGCTGGACTGTTTACTTTAGGTGATGTTCAACTTAATTTGAGAAGCTCAGGCTTAATTTGCAAGGACTAATCAAGTTTTCATTTACAATGAAATGTTATCAGGAATCATGATTAAACATAGTTGTAGAAATGAATCCACCCTCTGTAATGTGTTGTTAGAGGAGTGGCAGAAGCAGATGAAGAATGTGATAAATCAAAATGCTACTTAATCCGCTTCCAAGCCTAACACTTCTGCTTTTTCTCAAATTTATTAATACTCCTCAAAAAACAGAACTTGATGATTTCAGTAGAATTCTTTGCAGGACAAGTTATAATCAAATACTAATTGACAATGTAGTTGCCTGACCTCATTTGCAATCACTTTGGTGATTGTGGCTCTAAAACTCAGTTAAAAAACCAGTAAATATTTGGTGTATTTGG
This sequence comes from Chiroxiphia lanceolata, assembly GCF_009829145.1. NCBI lineage: Eukaryota > Metazoa > Chordata > Aves > Passeriformes > Pipridae > Chiroxiphia > Chiroxiphia lanceolata. The sequence continues at coordinate 15,024,117 of NC_045646.1, read as the reverse complement.
TAATGATAAGATAGAAAACAAAACTGTCCCCAAATTCATTCTTTTCTACATCTGAATGTCTGATGCTGTGGTGAGTGAAGCCCATTTTCCCGTGATTGACTAGAACCTGATGCTACTCCAGAACAATGAAGGTGGTAAATACTGGCAGGTTGCCCAGAGACGTGGTGGATGCCCCATCCCTGGAGACACTCAAGGTCAGGTTGGATGGGGTTCTGAGCCCTGATCTGGTTGAAGATGTCCCTGCTCATTGCAGGGGATTGGATTAGATCTTTGAAGATCCCCTCCAACCAAACTATTCTGTGGCTGTTGCTACTGACCTTTGGTAGATAAAGTTTTCCTTCAAACTAAAATTCAATGTCTTGTTTACTTATGTCAGAAACGTGTCTCTCTTCTGGCAGTCATTGTTCTCTGTTTATCACAGTATACAGTGTGATCAGTTTATAGCACATAAGAATGTTATTGGTAACTAAACACAAATCTTGGTGCATCTTAAAAGGTACAATTACACAGATAATCTGTGTATCCTAAGTGTTCTGTGAAGTGTGCAGCTGCTGGCAGTGTGAGAGACAGTCTATTCTACTTGCAGATGATGCCACTTACTTTACTATAATGTTGTAAAGACATTTTTCTCTACAAAATACACTTTTTTTTCTTCAAGAATAGTTAAAAATTACTTTCCTGAATTTTTAACATTTACAGTTTAGAAGTTTGCAATACTGCTGTTTCAGTTCTCAGCTGCCAGATTGTCCTGGAAAGCTAATGTGTGAGTGTGAGTTCTCACGTTCACTTGTTGGCTGCAGGCTGCTTTCTGCTCCTGCTCTGTGGAGAATGAAATTCAACTGCAGAAAACGAGGACAGAAAAGTTAAAGAATGAGATACACTTCAGAAGATTTTTAATTCTGTGCTTTAGCTGATGAAAAACAAAGGCCAAAATGAAGCCCCAAAACTAGATAACAAATGATATGTAGCTGTTTTTCATGCTGTTGTCCAGTTGGCCACCTGCTGTCTTTACTAGAGTGACCTACATACACAAGTTACCCGTTGACAGGCCAGGTGAGCAGGTGGTTTGAAAGGCAGTTCCCACTGGATGTGTCATCATCTCTCACTACAGTCTAGCTGGTATTAACTGACATTTTCAGTGGCAGCTTTTAGCAGAAGGATTGAAAGGATATAGAAATGAACTACTGTGTTGCTCTCCGGAGAGCTGGAATTACGTTGGCATAAATGAGGCCCCCTGAGGTGGAGCACTCCTGATGAGGAAGCTTGAAATGTGGCTCATTGTATTTCACTTGTTATCTGGCTAAATGGATTGGTGTGCATCAAGGCTGTCAATCAAGGACTTTTATCCATAAGAATCTGGAATAGATTTTTATATAAAAAGCAGGAAAATGAAGGGGAAAAAAGTGCTAAGTTTCTAATTTTAGAAAATTGTATCATAAATGGCATTGGGGGTTCTGCATTTCTGTCTTTTACTGAACAAATGTTCTTAGCTTATAAGTTAGTTTTTCCTAACTAGCGTCAGAAAGTCACGTGGAGTTATCTCTAGCTTGTACAAGTCAAAAAATAGAGAATCCAGTTCAGATTTTGGCAGTTCCAGGGCTGAGTACAAATCATAGTAGAATACAGCTCCCTCTTCTGGATTTTTAAATTCTTTTTCTATTATTCTACAATGCTAACAAAAATCAATAAAATTAAATATCAAGCTGGAACACATATCAAAAGGTCTGTGGAATTAAAGTCTTCTAGTCTCATGTTTCAAAGTAAAACTGTTCCTGAAGTTAAAAGAATTGCCAAAGACCATGTCTGATGTGAGTATCAGTGCTAACACTGTCCAAGCTGGGTATTTATTTGCTGGTAAGCATACTGTCAGATATACTACAGGTGCCTTTAAAATGACACAGCATAAAAACGTGGTATTCCCAAATTGTCATGGAAGTGTAGACAGATGGGGGACAATGGTTGGAAAGACAATGGGTTCCTGGGTGGTGAGTCTCCAAAAAGTTAATTAAAATATCTCTAGAGCATAGGGAAGTTGATGAGAATGCAACCATTTGCTTCAGTAGCTTTGAAGAGATGACCTTGACTTTGACAATAATGAATTCTTTGTGATAGATATGGGTTTTTCTAGTGATAGATGACTATCTTTGTCAGTCATTAATGTGGAAAGGAAAAATACCAAAAATACCAAAATAGCTCTTACCTGAAAACATCATCATGTGCTGAAAGTTCCTGGGAATCTTTTGTTTTCGACCCAAATTCAAAAGGAAAGAAAGTGGGTATATGTTGCAAGCTCTTGCTACAAAAACTGCCACCTGAAATGTAAGATGTTGAGGAAAATAGTGGAGGAACTACTGACAAAACCAGAGTTAACCAAATATTTCTCTAAAGTTATTTTAAAGTGTAATTAAAATGAATATGTTATTATCTTCCATCATATTTTACATGCCATATCCTTCTACTTCCAATAAAACTGTGCAGTGGCAAAGATTAGCCTTCCCCAGACATCCTGGTTTTATATTCATCATTATATATCCCACTTCAATCACTCTACTTCTACTCATCACATTTGTGTCACATGTGACTTCATCTTCATCCCTTCAGTAAAATGCCCATCATCAATTGCAGAGATGGCATTATCTCCTTGAGCAGCAATTTGCAAAGAATAAATGTGCTTTTGGACCTGATTATTACTTTCTTATTTCCTGACGATTCATATTGTCCTTGCACGTTTTGCTTTTTCTTCCCCTTTTCTGTGTAGATTCTTTGAATGTTCTTTATTACTTCTCCATGAAACTATCACAAAAGTTACCTTAATTAGAAACATGGGGCTGTATCTGATTTAAAAAAGGGCAATCAGAGCTCCTCATACATGCTTTTAACACGTTCCGCCCTCCCCTTTTCTTGTGACTTCTAGGGCTCAGTTCTGGCATTCCCAGTCTGAGACGTGCTGTGGGCAGTGGAATGGATGAAGCACTTTGGGGATGTCTGTGTGTATCACATCAGCTGGGCCAAGAGCTGCCCAAGGCTCCTCTGGGCTTGGGAGAAGCCTCATTGGCAGCAGTCGGTTCCCTGTGCTCAGCCATCGCTGCTGCAGCCTGTTGGCTCTCAGGGAGAGGGAAGGACAGAGCCAGGGCCCTGCTCTGCAGCACAGCCCCATCTGGGTGCTGAGTGCTGCTCCCACCTTCAGCTGCCTTCCCATGCCAGGAGTGCAGGACACGGGACTGTTCCGCCTTGTTGGGGGGTACAACAGGCTCGGGGAGTCCTCTCTGCCTTCCAACCAACCTGTAGCCAAGGGAGCTCCGATGGGTTGTTGTTATTCATTTAGAAACTACATATAAAAATTACTGTAAGTAAACACTGTGATCCCAACTTTCAAAGCTATTACAGTTCATCTTAAAGTGATAAGCAAAGGGCTGCTGCTCTGAGCCCAACAAATCATAGTATAAATTGTCAGTGTGAAAAAAAATCTATACTGCTGTGTAAGTAAACCACAGATTTGTTTAGAAACCATGGCAGAATTAAAGACACAGACTCTTTTTCTTACCAGTCAGGCACATGATGGTATAAATAAATCTATGTACTCTAGAGATATCAAATATAGAGAAGAAAAGCTGAACTGCTTGCTTTTAAGGACTTAATATCACTTAAGTAATTTTGGGGAAGTCCCACTTATGTCACATATCTATCTGGAGGCAGCTCTACAGTTTGTGGATCTGCACTGGCTCTGGACAGGCAAAAAGATTTTGTGTGCCAGCACCTGTCCCCAGAGATGTGCCCCAATACTCATCCCAATTTCCCACCCCACTTGTAAACCAGTGGCAAAAGTTCCCCAGATGGTTTAAAGCCTTTTACCTGGTAGCAGGTGAGCAAAACAGCAACTGTCCAAAGAACATGTGCTTATGTGCCCTGGGGCAGTTATTAAGATACAGGTAATACAGATCATTGCCCTTGAACTTGACAAGAATTGTTTTTTACTATTCAAGGAACTGACTGGTTTGCTTATTGGCTTTTTTTTTTCCTCATGGAACATACATTTTTTCATATATATACACATGCACTTAGATACATACTTCTTTAAAGAAAAGGATACAAATGCACCAAATATAAAAAGAGGATTGAAGATGTGATTTTGAAATGTAAATAGTGCGAGTCCCATGTAACAGAAGATGACGTTCTCAGCCAAAAAATTCATGAACTCGAACAACTTAAACGAGAGAGAGAAAGAACATAATTATGACTCATGTCTGTAACAAAATACTGATTATTCCAGATTCCCTTGGAATACAGAACTGTTTAGATGAAAGGAACAGAAATTGCTGCTATTGCAAGGGTGGATTTTAAAACCACCTAATTTGCTATACAGTATACTGAGTGTCCTTTAGCTTTAAACATCATAGTTGCTTGCATGTTTTTCTCTGATTCGGGTATGAAAGCTTGACATGGAAAATGGTAGAATACATAAACAGCAAGTAAGTTATACAAACTTCAGTACAAATGCAAGGAAGGTGAGTGAAATTGAGCTTCACTCGTGTTTACAGAGGTGAGCCTGGGAAATGGCTCCTGGTTACAAAAGTGGCTGGGTGTGGGTGCACTAATGTCAAGAGAGAAAAAAAGATTTCCTAAATGGACTTCCAAGAACCTCTGTAGTTTTTCTTACTACCATGAATATTATCCTACAGATGGAAACTTTTATTTCTCTGTATGGACATCAATATTAATACTCATTTCAAACGAAGCTATTTAAGATATCATTTAAAGGTGTTATAAAATAAGATTAAAATACTTGATTAGGGTAGAATTTCTTCTGTGAACAAAAAAGCGAAGCCAAAATATTTATTTGTCTTGAGGGGATGTTCTTGATTGCATTTGCAGTTGATTATATAAAAACTAATAAAATAAATTTTCCTGTTTATCCACATTTGGAAAAAAATGCTGCCAAATAACCACAGAGAAGAGGAGGGCTTTTCTCTTCTGAAGTCACTTTTGAGCTCAGGATTCTATGCTAACAAATCCTGTTGCAGAGTTAGGACTGAAGTTTGTCAGTCTGTCTACAACAGTCATACATCACTATTTGGAATATTACTATGGAGATTTTTTATTTGTCCTCAGTGAGCTTATGTGTTTTTTGTAATATGTTTGTGCTTCTAAAAATAAATATCCAATAACAGTCACTAAGATTTAACAAAGGAAAAATGAGAGCTGTCACAATCATTAAAACAAATTTGTGAGGCAAAATGGCATAAACCCCATTAGTATGTGGGAAGATATTTTGGACCCCATGGCAGCACCATCAATTATCCCAAGCACACATTCCATAGGCCCCATTTTGTGCTGCAATACTGGACGACATGAAAACAAACACATAAAATACTGGCAGGTTAGCAGTTTTAAATTATTTTCATTAAATTTAAATGAGAGAAACCAGTTGTCAAAAAACCTCAAAGTATGGGATCTTGTGACCCATAGAAATGATGGTAAATCCTTGCATTTCCATTTGGGAGCAACCATGAGCCCATGTCTTTGTGGGAATGTCATCTGATACATTATTTAAATCATTAGAAAAATGTATCAGTGGTGTCACGATAGGATCTACATATATATAAAATAGCTATTTGGGTATACATGAAAATCCTTTTAGGGAAGGATACTATGGCTATGAAGAGCCACAACTGCATATTTTGGTTGTTGGGATAAGATAAAAGTGCCCCAGAGGTTTTAAAGCTGAGTGATATTTTATTCTTAATTTACAAAATCTCATTCAAGACTAAAAAAAGGCAAAGTAGATCTACTATTGATGCATTTTAGAAACACAATTTCTGAAAGTAAATTTTATTTCTTGTATCTTCCAATCTTCTGTTACCATCCTTTTTTTTTTGAGGAAAACAGGGTTTTGCTGTATCATTGCTTTCACTCTATCCTCTTTCTCAATAATCTTTACCAGTAAATTCAAGCTTTTACTCTTGCCTGAAGTGCTTTCATGACATGGCTGATTTTGAACTCCTCACCACTTGTCTCCAGCAGTCTGATCAAGATGAAATCTTTATGGATTTCTTGTGAATTCACTTTAGTTCATCTTTTACATTTCCCAATAACTTTACCTCCTTCTACTGACTACATGCATCCTGTTCCTTGCTAATTCAAACCTTTGTGTGTGTGTGTGTGTGTATTTGTGTGTTTGCTGAAATGTGCTGGTTTATTTTTTTTTCCCTCTCTTATCTCTAGTTTCTCCGTATTTTGATCTTCCGCTATCAGACCACTGCCTGCCTGCTATAAGATTAAATCCAGACTACTTTCCTTCCTTTGTGTAGCAAAAATCCAGGTGCTATTTCAATAGCTCATTTAGAGCAGGCCCAGCTCCTTCCTATTCTAGTCACAGCCATGATATGATCTCTTATGTAAGATTCATCTCCTTAGAATGGTAGAACTATCTTGTTACCTTCCATCAGAATCTTCTGTGTTCCCCACATATTTTACTCTCTCTTTCAAAAAGTATATCACTTACTCATATGACACTTTATTCATGGGATGCAACTTATTCAAATTTCTCACCATGAGAAAAAACCCAAAAACAAACAAAAAAGGCAACTGCTTCAGAAGTAGTTATTGTCATCAAAGAAGTGATATCTGAATGCCTTTTGCTGGAACAAGGACGCTTGCAGACACGACATAAAACCCACTGTCCTCTTGACTTCACTTTTATTCCTGTATTTAAGCATAGTGTTTTATTTAGTGTTCAACTTCTGTGTTTTGTTCAACAGTAATACAGAGCCCATTGAGATATTCCATTTACCACTTAACTGTCAGTGCTGTGCAGCACAAATCCCTACAGTGCAGAACAACTTAGTCTTAAGAGATCTTCTGAAAACTACGTTAAGAAACAGCTTCCATAGGAGCATTTCCCCAAATTGTCATGCCTTTCACTCAAATGTTTCTATCACCGTTTTAAAGATGTGGTGTCAAGGCCTTTTGATGAGAAGCAGAAAAACAGGAGAAATAGGCCTTCAACTGGAATTTAAAATTTCCTGGGTCATCCAGGGAGTTGTACCATACACAGTAGTCCTTTTTTATTTGAGTGGCCATGGGCCAGGTCCGTGCTATGATGCATGGTCTGCTTAAATGCTATTAAAAAATGTTCTTTATTTTGAATATGCATCCTTGCAAGTGGGATTACTTTAATAGGAAGAAAAAGTTAGGATTAAAGTCCTAGAAACTGAGTCTTTAGAAGTGTTTTGTCTGTAACCATAAATTCCCTTCCCTTGCCACCCACACAGACAGCTAACCTCTTTCTACTTTAAATGAAATCAGCATTAAAGTGCTCATATGCCACCACTAGTTTCCCAAGGCTAACAGAAAATTATATTAGAAACCGTTTTAATACACACATAGTAGTAAGAAAATTTTTCAACTAAACCCCCTCATTTCTAATGTGACATTTCTACCTCACCTCAAAGTCTATAAATCTGCTCATACTTTTAAAATAAGAACTGTAATAAATCACCAATGTCAACACATTGCAGAGTAAAGTATTAATTACAAACCCACCATTTCAGAACCAATCCAGGCACTTGGTTTAGGTGTTTAGCTCAGTGAGTTACCGAAACTGGTATTTGCTTAGCTTTAGTAATTTTCTCTGTAAATAGTGCTTATTACAAAAGATTTATGGTAAAATTTATATAATACATATGTATTTAAAACCACATCATTCACTAAATATGCTTAGTTTTTCTATTACTTTCAGCCATTGTAAGTGCTAAGAGGGATGTGCAAAAAATCAGTTTTAAGTTGGACCCTTCTTCTGGAAAGTGCCACTTGCAGTTCAGTTCTCGCTGGCAGAGGAAGGAATAAATCTAGGCTGTTTGCACCTTAAGCCTTGCTGTAACCACTGAGTTTATCTTATACCGATGTATTATTTTAACTCAAGTGAAAAATTTTATATGATATAGAAGTTTTTTTAGCTTTATCTTTCAAGCAAGACAAGGAAAGCACCATGTTTTTCTTCTCCTTCCTTCCCTCCACCCCCACAGTTAAATTCAAGCCAATTAGAGCAACAAGATACTCCAGAATGGCTTTTGCAACTCTATTCATTTTATAGAACTACTTATATTTTCACTGAGTGTTAGAAAGATTATCTAGGTAAGTAATTAGTGCACCTGGAAGATGGGACACACTAAGTACCAATCTCAGCTGCAATAAAAATAGAATTCTTTAAAGGATCATCAAAAAGAGAAAATGATCACAATCTATGCCACAGCCCCTTGTGGCTGGGGAGGTGGAAAATAAGATTTTTCAAATCCTAATATTTTAAAGAGCATTTTTCATCTCAAGGGAATAAAGTTAGCATGACGGTACTGGGTAAAAGCAGAATTGCAAACAGCATTCTTTTCTCTGAAGGGAATAATGTTAGTATAGGGGTATTGGATGAAAGCTGAATCACATCCACAAGTTCCTCCCAGCAAAATGTAGTGAATTTTACTCACTGATGGCAATATTGCATTTGTTCACTTGATTTAATACCTGCTGAAGGAATGTCATCCCCCACTTGCAGGTACCTGCAAGCCTTCTCTGGTTGTACTGATTTTGGTCACAACACAAAGAAACGCCTCCTGTCTTGGGAGTACATCCTGCACTGATATATTCTTGCCTCAAAACATGGAGAGTTTCCCTAGTCCAACAGCAGCCAGGAAGCGAGCATGTAAAATTGATTACACTTTTTAAGAGACATCTGAAGGTGACAGAGAGCTATTAAAAACCCAAGCAGTCAATGTTAAGTGATGGTTATAAAATTTATTATATTTGAATAATGCTATTTAATTAGAACACAGCTATTAAAAATGTTCCATGAAATCAAGGATATTGATAAATCAATAATTGATGAAAATTGCTTTTCCCTAACTGTTTTGAATTAAAATGCAGTTAGAATTTGAACTACCATATTTTTTCTGAGATTGTAGAAGACTTTTTTATAGCCTAATAGCTTTATTTAATTTTATTTTGATTAGGGGTTTCAAAATCAGAAAAAGAAGGTTTGAATTTGAACCTCTTGCTTGAAGTCTTATACAGCTATAATGAATCTTCACATCATAGTGATAAAATGCTCATTTCTGAATACCATGCTTAGATGAAACAATCAGAAAAAGTGACTCAAATTCATGATAGAATATAAACTTGTTTATGGTGTTAATTTTGATATCCAAGCGTATCTGACTCTAGACTTGCACACGCAGTAGCAGAGAGAGATTCTTACAAGATCTTTAATGTCCTGGGGAAAAATTCTGGCCTTTTTTATCAGTAGGCTTGGCTACTGAATTAAATGAATTTCACCCCAACAGATTTATTGAAGGCTCACAATACCTTTCCATTTCCCTATAGAGCTGGGAGGTTTAAAGGACTGAGAAGGCCTGAGGAAGAACTGAGAAAGGAAAAAGAAATAAAGAAACTGTAGCACCAAGGGAAAGGAAAGAGCAGCAATATTTTGCATTTCTGTATTATGGTTACTCTTTCTGACATAATCTGTGCACCATCATAAAAGTTCAGCTTGGGAGAAGCTGGATAAAACTGCTAGCACAGAATACACTTCTGACTAGCAACAGCAAAGAAAAAAATCTTGGCCTCAGATATAAAGGCAAATCCTATTACTAAAAATATCATTGGTCTTGAATGGCTTTGCTTGACAAAAGAAGTTTAAATTGCAAATGTTGAAAATTAGGCAGCTAAATTAGAATTTAGCATTTAAATTCAATGTTGCCTTTGGTAGATTGGATCTAGCTCTAGAACGTTAGTCTTGCTAAGTTGCCTAGGAAAGGGAATTTCTGCAAAGTAGGTTTTTTTCAAACATGGCTCAATTTGTAAGAGAGGGAAACTTTTTAGATCCCTCCCTTTCCTGCAGCACAACTGACTTTTGCTGTTATATGTCAGGCCTTAAGTTGTACCTAAAAATATACTCCAATACTAATTCTTGAACTGTGTTCATAAAACCAGTTTATTTCCTTGCCAAGTTTTGGGTGTTGGAAAGTTAGTCTTTGATGTACTAGGAATTAGATACAAATATGAGGGCTTTTAACCTATCAGGAATTAATAAAAAGAGATTCTTATGAAGTCTGTGGTGTCTTTTCTTCATATCTGTAAGATCTCCATTTCACTCCAAATCTGACTATTACAGGATAAATACTTGCCCTCTTTGCATCTCTTTTATAGATAATATAGTGCAGCTTCTAGCTACCAATATTGATGTTTCCCTTTACAGTCTGTAAAACTAATTCTGTGGAAAAAAAAAGCTGCAGAACTGCAAAATAAGAATAAATCTGTTCTACCTTAACCCGGAAAGCAGTAGCAGTATTTGCATGCATTTTTTTCTGATGACAAGTTGTTTTGTTTTTATTCAGTGCCTAATCTAAGATAAAAGAGTGTTTATTAAATAACATCTATACTTTCTGTGCCACAGTTATTTGTACAAGGTTTTCCATATAAATACTGCTTTGTTATAAGTCTGTTTATAGGGGCTGGAGGGGAATGGAACCAAGACCTTACCTCTTCCTAACATAGGCAGAGCATCCTTACTCCGAGAATTGCTCTTGCTCTAAACAGTGTTGAATAGTTAGAGATTCTGATGATATTAAGCTCCCTTTATTATTCTTGAAGACCTATTACTGATGAGTCAACTTTGGCAGAATGCTACCCCGTGGTAGTATTACCCTTGGGCAGTATTGTTTGCAATTACTCTGCAGTTCGGTATCTGAAGCAGGATACTGAATTAGTATGTCCACTGATCTGTTCTTATATGTTTAGGGTGGGGATTTGGGGAGTTCTTTGTTTCATTTCTACAGTCATTAAACAGCTTCTCTGCCTCCTGATGTAGGCTGCTATTCAGAAACTGATGATCCATTTGGACAAAAAGACTGAGACGTGTGAAGAGCAAGTATGTTTTTGTGTGTCATGGTTTTTTCTCAAGTATTAGAGTACATGACTTTTCTCATCTAACGCTTCTTAAAGCTGTAATCTAGAGTGCAGGCTCTATGGAGATGAGATGAGACATAATGTGACTCCAGCTGAAACCAACAGAATAGAAGCTGTTGAGCTGTTGGAGAAAGTATTGCAAGGATTTCCAGGGTTTTCAGGTCTACTAAATTACATGTGGTCTCCTTGGTGGTGTTTTACTAAACCCATGACTGACATCACGAAAAAAACCACAAACCAGGCACACAGTGAAACAAACAGAATCTGGAAATCCTAAACTAAGATACACATTCAACTGTACTTGAATCTGGGAGATCAGGAGACTATTTTAAATAAAATTAGGTCTCTGTAGTAAAAATAATACTAATGCAACTTAAAAATACCTTCTGTAAGAATCTGTAGGAAAGCAGAAGATGCGTGAACCCTCTTGATTGGTGTGACCAGAGCAGAATTAAAAGTCAAAAGCCTGAAATAGATGCTCAGACTTGCATGCTATTTCATTATTGTAGGTTAATGGAAGTGGATAGGTACCAAAATATGTGCAAAGACAGAGCACTTATTTGAATCCCAGTCATGATTTAGACATTCAGTCTGAAAAATTTTGACAAAAGAGCTTTTTAGCCCTTGATTATGTGCACAGACGGTACCACGAGAAAGAGATGAGCTATAGTCAGCTGTTTAGTATTTCTTGCACTGTGCCACCATTTGGTACAAATGTCTCTTTTGAAGGTAGCAAATCCATTAGTCGTGTAATGGAAACACAGCTGTGCAGTCAGTAAAAAGACAGGATGCTGGCAAGGGCTTTAGACTATTATAATGCCTTATTTACATGTATTTTCTTCTTGCAGCTAATTGTGTGAGAATTTTAGTGTTAGCTACATACTTCTAAAAAGTGTTGACCAAAACTTTTGTGCAGTTTTTTTAGCTGATAGGGAATTTTTCAGATGATAACCCTTGAAAGAGAACTGTGAGGAATCAGTAGTCATGCAAAAAGAAGAAACATATAAAACGTATTTCAGACTGCAAGAATGGATCTTTGTCAATAGCAGTTTGATAATATGAGCTCGGATTCCTTAAGGTCTCCCATTGCCCCAAGGCTCTCTGGGCAGGGCAAAAGTGCCACCGTTTAAAAAAATATAAAGTAAAAAAGTAGCAAAGCTCCCAAACCAGGCTGGCTTCTTTGGGTGAGGCCAGTCCACATTTGCAACAAAAAACTCTTGATGCTCTGCAAAGATCGCAGTGCAGCCTCTCCAATCACGCCAGAAATAGCTCTCTTAATTGCGTTTCCAAACACAGTGTCCTCGCAGGAAAGCAATTATGGCACGGTGACACGTACTCATGCAAGTGTAAGGCAACACAGGGCTATAATTAAGGAGTCTATTACTGATACCCTCAACATTAAAAACTATGTAAACCTACGTGCTGAATAATTTTACTGCACTCCAATTTAGCAGTATAATGTACTATGCATAGGAATACAAAACAGATAATATTTTCTGGAGATTCATTCCCTAATTGGAAAATTTATTGATAAATCCTGTAGTAAAATCACATAATAATGTGAAGTGTCAGTGTTTCCTAGTTAGAGAAAATCATTGCCATTACATAACTGTATTTTAAGTAAGAGACTGTGTTGACTTCTGTTATCATTATATTTAGAACCTGTTCATTTATAGCATAAGACAAATCTCATTAACATCAGTGGGCTTTGGTTCATTATCTAAAACTCTACTAAATTACTTTACCTGTATGAAAAATTAAGAAAGACTTAAACGAGGAATCCTACCTTTATTTTTTATCCTTGTCACAGATTCTCAGACCAGAGAGTAGAGACTGACTACATGTTTAAGGGAATCGTAATTGTCAACTTTTGCAAAACACGAGATTCTGTAAGATATACTTCAAACTGAAGGTACCCAAACACATCCTCAGTACGGGACACTGACCTGCACCCTGCTCTGTTTCAGCACTACATGTTGATGATGTGAGAATATGTTCATACCCCAGCACTAGACTGATTTTTGTTTGTTCTTCCTCTGTACACTCCAGAGTTGCAGTGATGAGGAGGGTGGCAGTAATTAGGAAGGGCCTTGATTTGACAGGCTACACGCTTAGAGGGAATTCTCTTCACAAAACTAGATGTGCTTTACAGAAGTGGGGTACAAAGCTGGATATTTGCATGGATGCAGACTTAAAAACTAGGGATGAGTGCTAACGACCCACAGTAGGGAGAAAAGTTTCAGAGATCACTCTTCAAACATCTTGTGAGAAGATCAAGAAAGACACAGTAACATGATCTGCATAGTTATATAAAGCAGTTTTGGGCTCTGCAGTAGCTTACATAGCCCCATGCAGTTTGACTCCACCGCACAGATGAAGATATATGAGAGTCTCATTTGTGATTCAGGGCACCTTTCAAAGAAACTACAGCATGTGTCTCAGTTTGGAAGTTCATTACACATTTCTCCATATGCCAATAAGATTTTGGCCTATAGGTTATAATTCCAATTGGTATATGTTAGCTAACTGCTGGCATCTGCTACTGTGCTGTAAAGAGTAAACTATAACCTTAACAATCTAAGATCTTTATTAATATTTAAAGAAAATGTTTAATGTTTAAACAGATTGTAAAAACTTTAATGAAGCCATTTGGAAACTAGTTTGCATATGGCATTATGTTCCTTAGCCTACCAGCATCAAAAATGACATCATTTTTCAATAAGATGAGCTTCTCTGTAGAAATACTGCTTCACTGCAGTTCTGGGTTACTTCAGGGTATGAATTACATTTGAGCATGTTGTATTTTCCAGTTACTGTGCTTAAGCAAAATGAAGGAAAATGGTTTTTGGTTTGTTTTTCAAGAGACTTTCTCTTCTTCATAGGTCCAAAGTACTTTTTTTATTCAGGGGGCTGTGTGTGTAAGATACTAGAATATGATATTCCTTATAAAATATGGGGACACTTTGCTTGATGGGAACTAATGAGGCCAGAGCACATGTGCATATTTGCAGTTAAGGAGTCACTAATGCAGGTGTGCAAAAACAGGAAAAATGAAAACTGCAGAATGAAGTATAAGACTGAATATTCTAACAAGATTTCTGTATGTGCACACCCGGTATTTTCAGTATTATGGATAGGATAGCAGCTAATTTATGATATAAACCATAAATTATGCAGGTAATTACTGATACACCATAAAGTCTACTGTTATCACTTCACTCGTAGCAATGTTTCCAAGCTGTTTACCATCCATCATGTAGCTCACAGCTGAAAGAGAGGAAACAATTACAGCATTTCCACATAAATTTAAGGGGAGTCATATGTAAAGAGACTGCAGATTAACATTCTTTTAGCATGGTTAAGTAATCAGGAACATCAGTCAGATAATGAGGGATTTTGTTAAGAAATTCAGATTGAAAGACATGATTTCCTTTTGCAGAAATCAAGATTTTCTTGTGTTGTTACATTCTTGTTAAACTCATACAGTAAGCAGCTTTAGCTTTCTTTACAGCATTATACTATTCTGCAGGGTTCCATAAGATCTTATGATACATCTGGTCAAACAATGCACCTGGCATGTTTCCAGACTTCAGCTTTTTCTGCTAAATACAGAAAATAGCTGTGCAGAGATCTGGAATTCATTGTACACGTCCTGTCAGTTGCAATCCATTTTAAAGGTAATAATTATTACAAGCACCACGTGTGTGGTGCATTTTCACTTAGAGAAAAGAAGGCAATTTATGAAGGAGAGCAGCGTGTTTGTAACAGCCCCGGTGGCTCTGCAGAGATGCACCGAGCTCCCAAGCTATGGCACTGCAGCTCAGGAACACAGGGCTCAGCCAGCATGTCCAGGACACCACTGCAGCTCAGCAGTGCCTCAGGAGGGAAAAGTGGAGGTTGTAAGACAAAGCACAGGACAAGAATGAAGGGCTGTTCTCTCCAGGGTACTTAGGCTGGAGCTGTAATGAGAGCTAATGTCTAGAGATGCCAGTTTTTGGACCCTCAGAAGGGTAGAAGGCTGTGACTTGTGTTGTTTCTGGTATAAGTTAGTTATCTCAAACTTAGCAGGAATCTCTATACAGTTTCAGCTGTCTACTCCTAATAGCCATATGCTAAATGCAGCATAAACCATTCTTCTTTTTTAACTGTGCTTACAAGCTTTTTATGTTTGTATAATTTTCTTCTCTCAGAAAGAAAAAACAACAGGGGCATTTCTGTGTTCTCCCTGATTGTTCTGAACAGCTGCAAAATGAAGGTTTTGCTACAGGCCTCATCCAGAAAAAAAAAAAAATCTGTGTGCACTATAAGAAAACAAGAGCAAGGTTTTTCCCTAATGTTACTAATTTCCAAAGTATTTACTTTAAGCAAAACAAGTTAAAACAGGGCAAAACCTCTACTAATGCTATTCCGATACTAATAA
This sequence comes from Chiroxiphia lanceolata, assembly GCF_009829145.1. NCBI lineage: Eukaryota > Metazoa > Chordata > Aves > Passeriformes > Pipridae > Chiroxiphia > Chiroxiphia lanceolata. The sequence continues at coordinate 15,008,744 of NC_045646.1, read as the reverse complement.
ATCTTTCCAAATGCTATTTTATTTTCATATTTTTGTTAGCAGAATGAGCTTTTTCTCCAGACTTTTCTGTTGACTTCTGTAAGTTGGTCACCTGTGCTCTTTTCTGAGCAGCATTATCTGAAGCCCCAGTTTTTCTAACGTTTGAATGCTCTTGCAGGAGTTCAAGGACATTGGAAATTCAGGATTTTTTTGTTCAGCCACAGAAGGGAACCATGAAACAGATGGAGACAGTGCCCATCAGAGCTAAATTTTATGCTCAGTCTCCACTTAAATGGAGAAAAGTACTTCATGCTTGCAACCTGTTTGATGCTAACCAGGAATTTGGAATTTACTGGATCCTTTAGGCAAAGACCTCTTGTATACTTTTTGAAGACCTGAGTCTTTTTTTCCCAGACCTGAGTGCCATGAATTAGTTAAGAAGAATTTTCAGTTTACCCTCAGAGTACAAGCCATCAAATATGTTATCTCATATCCAACAGCCAGTGGTGCTGTACACCTTGGAAGACAATAAAAAAAATATTCTACTATGAAATTTTCCTGTAGGCACTGAGACTGTGCTGGGAAAACAGATTCCTCCTGCACAGCACATATGCAAAGACTGATTAGAATCTGGTACTGGTGGTAACCTTGTTTGAAAGATAACTTTCTTTTCTCTCAGTCTTTCTCTCTGCTAATTGTGTATTTGGAAACACCTGACCTCTTGCAGTGCCTTAAAGGTCATTTTTCCCCAAGTAGAGTTTCTGAACAAATCACAACAGCTGTCAGTTAGGCTGCTCATTTCAAAAGGATGGGAATTATGTTTTGTGATAGTTGCTGCCTGGCTAATTATCGAGGATATTTTGCTGTAAACAGGGTTTTTCTCGGTCTTGAAATACTCTCAAAGTTTTTATAAGTCAAGAGATTGAATTGTAAGAGCCATTATAATGTGACATTTGTGTGTGTACTTTTCTTCCCAGAAGTGTAAACACATTATCTATGAACAATCCAATGTCTGATAACAGAAAATAGCAGGCATTAGCCAGAGATATATTAGTATAGGCTGTGTGCTATAGAAGTAAGCCCAGCTCCAATGTTTAATCTCCTAGATGCTCACACAAATAGCAGAACCAAAGCCACAGGGCACACACATGTCCTGTGGACTGTGGAGGATTTAAGATAAGGGTACTCAACCTATTTCGTTTTGTGCTGCTGCTTCTCCCTCTGAATTTAGAGTGAATTTAGAGGGCTACTTCTCTCAGGTGTGAGATATCCTGGGTGGGACCCTTCGTAAAACAGATCGATGCAGTCTGGGCTTTAGTAACACATGCCCAGCTCTGCTCAGCTGCTTCCTTCTCTCACAGAAAGATAACAACAGCAGCTGCAGCTCCTGGCACGTGTTTTTAACAACAGATTCAGGAGAAATCACTCTGTAACCGGAGCAGAATTTGCAGTGCCTTATTAATTTTCTTACGAAAAGACAGCTGATGGAAGAATCCTAAAAGTCAGTCACTGTATCCTATGTCTAGAGAACGAGATCTGTTTCAATGGTGGCTGTAGGTCTGCTTGTTTACAAGACACATAGACCAGCAGAAAAGCAGAGAATGACCAATCACAGTGATAGTGTGTCGTTTGGATATTGTGAGCCAAAACCTGACTTCAGCCACCTCTTTGCCTTTAGTCCTACAAGGCTCTTTTTGGTAAAAATTATCTGCTGGAGTTCAGATAATACTCTTTTCATTAATCGATTACTTTTTCCCTTTCAGTTGATTTTGCACCTCCATGGCCATACTTTACTTTTACTTTACTGTTACAATTTCCTTCTGAATTGAGTCTGTAATCATGGATGGAACAGCATCCACCTAAGCATTGGAATAAGCTCCCCAGGGAAGTGGTGGAGTCACCATCTCCAGAAGTTCTCAAAGAATGAACAGATGTGACATTTTGCAGTATAGTTCAGTGGCCATAGTAGTATTCAGTCAATAGTTGGATTTTATGATCTTGGAGATCTTTTCCAACCTTAGTGATTGTGTTATCCTAAGTCTAAAGTCTATATTGAAACTATATGATAACATACTAGGGTCAAGAGACTATAATGATTTGATTTACAGTTTTTGAGAAATTAAAAAATACATGGTTTATGACTGTTTTGTCAACCTATTTTGATGAATATTATTAATTAGAATTAATTTAATATACTTATAAACACAGTCCTTTTACACCAAAGTTTCTTTGGAATGCACCTTAATTTATGATCCAACAATCAGTTGGACTGATCCCTAGCCTGTGTCCTTGTTGGAAAACATACACCTATGTCATCAACAATAGGAAAGCTTTTAAAATTCCAGGTATTTTTAAGGGATTTCCAGGAAATATTAGCTGCTCCTCTGCAAAATGATGACTTTTAATAATCAGAGATAATCATGTCTCTGTGGAGACATCATTTATAGTGTGGAGAGTAAAATTTGAACCAATCAGTACTATGTCCATCAATGAGCAAAGCCCCACGACCAGTCTGAACTTTCATCCTCCAGTCTAAACTAATCTGCTCAAGCATCTTAGTGAGAGCTCATGCTTTGGTAAACTCAGAGGTTAAGCAGCACTGAGCTCTCTTGTTTTTAATTTACCTCATTGTCCCACCCATGTAAAACCTTGGAGGTGAAAGGCCACTGAAATCTTAATGTGGCATCTTGTGCACACTGCATGCCCAGTGCAGCTGAACAATCAGACCACAAGCTTTTGTATCTAAGACAGGTGTTCCATAATAGGGTTGCTCTCAGGGTCAGCAAAACAGGTCACTGTTTAACTCTAAGGTGGTTAGAAAGGCTAGTACGTTTAATTTGAGATAGCAACCTTCACTAGCTTGTTAGACAAACTATTTCATAGGTGACTATGTGAACAAGGGTTAGGCTGATGGAATGAATGGAGACAGGCAGGGCAGTGTGTGACACACTCCCTTGTTGGCTGGACATGCTTTCTGGTGTCTTCTTGTAATTCCCTGGCTCTACTCCCATAGGAGATGCCTTTCAGAATTCCCCTTCCAGAATTTGTTGCTGACACCCTACACTGTCTGTGAACAGAATTCTCCATATCCTTGCAAACTTAACCAAAGAAAGGTATTGCCCTGTACCATTCTCATCATTGTGGTTGTTCCCCAGAGGTAAAGGAATATAACCAGAAAATGATACAACTCCTAAGTATGATGGGTAACATTTATAACCATTTGTCAGTACTCCCCCAACCAGGAAAATGTACTGTCTTAGCTTGGCATTTGAGTGAAAGTGAGAGAGGGCAGAGAGAAAAAGATAGCGAGGTGTATCTTATCTTCCCATAGAGAGCACAGTATTGTGCTTACATTCCTTTCTACAGGTGACCTGTAGGGATTTATACTGCCCACTTTCAACAAACTAGGGATTTCCATTTATCTCACAACACCCTGCCCAGCTACTGACTTACTTGTAGCAGAGCAAATCAACCCAGCCCAACTGTACATCTGAAGCCTAATGTAAAATCTGAGCTATAATGTCCCAAGATTTAGAAGCAGCTGTTGTTTGGCTGCAGCATAACGTGAGGTGATATAGCAGCTGTAAATAATTCCAGAGAAAGCTGCTCAGAATCAAATAGCTTTCGATCTATCCCAGCAGTTTCATCTTCTCCTTCGTGAAAGATATATTGGATAAATTAAACTTTAAGTGTCTGAGACTCAGGAGCACTCTGTTTGACCTGACCTTGTTGCCACGGAGGGCATGGTCGATTGCAATGTTAAAACCACTATGACCGTAGTCAGGTCAATGAGGATGACTTAAAAATACTGCCATAAAACATCTTTCATGTTCAAAAAGTCAGTAAAAACACACAGAGAGAATGTTTATAAACACTTAATGAGAATTGGGATAAGTGAATTGAATGAAAACTATCTAAAGCTTCCATTTTCACCAAATCTTTGTTATCTTCCTTTTCTTGTGACAGTGTTCCAGATGCAGATGCTTGAAATCCAGTATTTCTCTTTCATGGAATGTTAAACAGGGATTGACAGGATAATAAAGGATACATGGGGACTAATAATTGCATGGTATCTTTTAACAGGCATTTTTAAGAACTGTAGATAAGTTTTCATTTTATATCAATAACTAAAGAAAAACATACTTGTCTTTTTTTCTCCCTTACCTATTTTTTTAGAAAAAATGAGGAGGTATTATGAGAGATGCAGAACTCAGCATCATAGTCAGAAATACCTTCTCTATCATTGTTTGCTGGATTTTACCATCAAGCTATGAAATGTTAAAATTCAGTAAAAAATTTAAAGAAAATTATGCAAAGCAGTAAAGAAAATGCATTTATTTAAAAACAACAAACACAATTTCACAATCAGATTTAGAGTTTTAAATCTAATTTCCATGGTTTTTGTTAGCTTTAGCCTGAGCCTTAACTCACTCTTTTGTAGTGTGCATTACAGTTCAGCACTTCTTATTGAAACTTCTGTCGTATTGTAACAAAAGAGAGAGACTGCTTTGGAATAGTTCTATAAATGAACTGAAAAACCCTTGATTTTGGCCAGTAATGAGTAATAAAAAAGACTCAGATTGGGAGCAAAGCCAACTATCTGAGCAACAATATTAATTTGAAATGCATTGAAGTCATATATGATTATGAGAATGCCAAGTGTATGGCTTATTAAATTTGCTTGATGAGAATTCTTGGGAGAAGAGAAAGAAAGAGGCAGTGCAGGTCTCACTGAAACAGCTGCATGTGAAAGGGTAATATTTGGATTAGAAAATAAATTAGAAGAATTCCAAGGAATTTAACAACAATTTTTGAACTACATCATAAAGGAGGCTGAGGATTAAGAGCTTATGGGGGAAGAGAAAAACAGAATAGAAAAGGGTGCATAAAACTCATAACTCCATAGAGAAACACATAATCCCCTTTCTGTGTGTTCAAGGGTAAATCAAGTTTATTTTCACTATTTTATTTGCACTTCTTGAATAGAAGGGAATAACAAAGTAAACATGAATAAAACCAGTATGTGTTTAAACAAAATGTTAGTTAATTCTGTAGTTGAAAAAGCTTCATATGTAATTAAAAAAATCACCGTTTTTCTTTTTCTCTGTCTGAGGCTATGCATCACCAAAGCATGCAGATGAGTCCCTGAAAAAACCTTGTATTCAAATTTGAAGTTATATGCAAGAGTAGCAATGGCAAATTTAATTCAGTATTTCTGCAAAAGAGAAACAATTCTATAGTAGATATAAATGTCCTTCCCTTACAATACAGTCATCAGAGAAATGTTACTTCTCTGCTGGAATACTTTTTGAAAGCATCAGTCTCTGCTGGTATGAAGAAATGTAATTGAGAAGTCTTACCCTGTTCAATAGCTAGCACTTTATTATGGAAGTACTGACCAGAAACTTTTTTGTGATTTAAAATCTGTGAGACTCTAACAGTTGAGCTGGGACTATGGCCAGTATTTTTTTCTATCAAGCTGTTTTTGATAGAAAATTGGATTTTTGATTAAATTGAGATGTGCAAGAAACGATGAAATTTTCCACATAAAATTTCCAATGCTTAGAAGAGAGGAGTTGCTGAAAAAGGTATCAGATCACATCATGAAAATTATAGTATTGGACTTTGTGTTTCCATTTTGTTCTAGGAGATAGATTTTCTACAACCTGGTGTTCATGGGACATATGAGTCAACATTAAAGGGGAAGAAAACTGCATTTAAATGACTTTTTGTAGGATCTAGGTAGTGGCAGGGTAGTCTAAAATTACTCCTTGTGCTGAAAAGTATTTTGAACATTGCAATGCCATAGATCTGAGAACATCTCCAAGTTTTAAAAAATAATTACAATTGCACTAGTCACTTGTTCAAACAAAAAGCAGATGACCAAATGTCTCATCTCTAAAGCTTTAAATAATCCAGTGGAAAAGAAATCACTATCCTTCTAACTTTTAATGAAGTCTGTGGGCCAGACTGTAGTTTAGACAGTCCTTTTCCAAAAATCTACATGGATCCAGCCTCTCTGACCACTTCTGTCTTACCAGAGCTCTTTGATTTCCTTAACTTTGAAGCATTTTTGTATGGAGGCTGGTGTAAACTGTTGTCTGCACACCTGACTGACATTTCAGGTCTCTTGAGAAGGACAGATTCTTATATTCTTATATTTTTTTCTTATCCAGAGAATAGTTAACTGTTTCTCTAGTCTTTCCCCTAGTGAAGACATAAGCCTCTTGCCTTGCATCAGTGAAATGCCATCCAGCTATATTCCAGTAGCTGTTATTCCTTGCACCAGTTGAAGACACAAAGTCAATTATTTCCATACCTGTTTGGTTCTCATTTTGGAATCTGGTGACAGATTGTTGTAGGTGTAATGGGCCTGTGTAACTCCACAGAAAAGGACTGCAACAATACCTGAAATTCAAAGAAAAAACAGCGTTAGCTGTTTCTATTTTCTTACTTAGGTTTGCAAAAGGTTGCATGAAAGAGAAAATTAGTCTGTTATCACCTTTTTGTAACAGAAGAAATTTGAGATATATTTTATAAGAGCATCTTTCAAATAAACTAGTTGTTTTTGGTTTTGTTTTTGTCTTTTTTTGCTTTGCTAAAAATCCTGTAGATCTTGAATCTTCTACCTGGACAATCACACATTCATAGCACTTCTACTGTTGTGTATTAGGCCTGAGGCTGTAGAAAATTTGTTTCAGCTAATACATGGTATGATCTGACTGTAATCTATCTGACAGTAGTTGTAAATGTAAGACTAACATAATTGAAATATGTAGGACTTCAAACCTTTTGAAAAAATTTGTCAGAGACTGAATAGGAAAGGAAAAAATAATTTTATTACATTTAAGTGGTTTGAGGTCGCTTGGTACTGAATGACTGCAGCGGGGGAAAGTCAATTCAGTCTGTGTCTGACTGCAGCCTTTTCATAATCCTGTGCAAGGAGGACAACAACACATTGCTTAGAAGTGATGCTCTGGCAGGTGCAAACTGCACTGCCCAGAACAACCAGGTCAGTGACACATGGCAGCAGTTATATTCCCAGCTTGTGGAAGGTCTTGAGGAGCAGGGCAGCAGGTTTTTCAGGAATAATAATAACAAATTTATTTTTTAGTTCTGTTTTTTAATACTTCTTCCCTGGCCCTGATTCTAACTCACTAGAATCATACAGTAACATCACTGTAATGCAGTATTATAATTAAAGTAGCTGACAAGATTGTAACTATAGTTTCCTGTCAGCTCCGGACACAGGTAATGAAGAAGGAGCCCATACAGGGAGAAAATGGAAAACCAAAATAAAATGTCCACCAGTAGCCATATGTAAGTACCCACGTGGGAAGAAAGCTCTGGGCTTTTCTTAAACTCAGGGCATGCCTACATAGATAATTATTTACACAACAGCTCAGGGCTTTATGGTGTCCATTCTGATCATCATTCCCCTGAAAACCTTCACAAATTTTTCACGAAGCACGTGGAGTGTGCAAGTTCTGCTTGGTTTCGAGCTGCACATCATGTGAGCAACAGGTGGCTTAGCCCAGAGCCAGCCTGTGGTGGGATCACTGCGTGCCAGGGATCTCTGGGGCTCACACAGGCACTGTTCCACCATCCATCCCACAGTACCTTAGTCCTTGTGCCTTTCAGCCTTTCTACTCACTGCCTCCTGTGTAGAAGCCACAACATGCCCTGATTAGCCTTTCAGTTCTGCTTCCTCATGGGCTGCTCTGCACGTTGTTAGGTAATTTTTAGCTCATAGGCTGCTCACATTTACTGAAATTATATTGATGGGTCTGAGGCAACAAAGCAAGCGGAAAGATATCTGTCCAGATTTAGGCACTATCCAGCCTTGCAACGTGATTGTGCTGCAGCTTTCTGAGCATTTATTGTGTTAAACTAGCATGAACTGAAACATATAAACTAGTTGTATTGGAAGCAAAAGCATGAAGTGGAATGTGAAAATAATCCCAGTGACTTCCTTCAGTCCTGGACTTGAAACTGCATAAAGCTTCTTCCACCTTCTCCAGGATGGGGACTGTCCTGACTTAATGAAGGCCAGCAAGAAGGGGCTCAGTAAGGGGATGGAATTTGCAGTGCTGCACCTTCAGCACAGGAACCCAATATAAACAATCTGCTACTTCAAGAGGGTTAATAGAAGCAGGCTGGGCTTCAGACTCACAGGAAAAACAGACGGCACTGTACTGAACAAGTGTGAGGTGCTTCAAGCACTGGTGCCTCAACATGTTGTTTAACAGGCTTATCCAAATCTCTAAATGTTTGAATTTTAGCAGCAGGAGGGCCTTTGAGGTAGGTGAAATATCCTTCTGCCCTGAACCATGGCACAGATAAGGGAACAAATCAAAGTAATAATTTAGACAATGCTGAAATTACTCCATTTGAGGGAGATGGTGTGTGTGGGATCTGTGCGGTGTCACATACCAGTTACATTAGTTACTACCTTGCTACATCTTTCTCTAGACTCTCCTTGGATTACTACCCATGCAAATATTGGCCAACAAAATCCAATTTTCTTTACTTGCAAGACTCTCTTGTCTCTGGGAAGAACTGAGGCCTGGCATTCATTAATATGCCTTTAAAGGAAAAATGGAGTAAATAATTCTGAGATGAATTTGGCACAAGGGATAACTGCCATCAGAAAGAAAATGAGTATTTATTTAATAATAATAGTAATAATAATAATATATTATAAAAATAATTTCTTCCCCCCCCCCAAACCACTGTAGGTATTTTCTTTGCTTCGGGGTTATCTTTATGTTGTAAATTTACCTGTACTGCTTCTGCAGAACTGTCTCTGTAGCCAAGAGAAATTCCACCAAGCTTTAAGTAATGTCTTCTTTTTTTAATATTTATTTTCTTAAGTCTGCTTTGATATTTATTTTTTTCTAGCTACACTAAGACTTTTCTTCACAGTAAATAATGTGAGGAGCGGTGAGGTTGTCACTGCCTAAATACATTTCGGGGAGTTCATATTTTTGTGAGGTCTAATTGCTCTCATAAATGTGTCTAAGTCTTTTTTCTCAGTAACTGTATTTGATTGTGCAGAAATGATCTGGTGAGTTTAAAAATTCTCAAGGCATTGATAATATTCAATGGGATGCTCAAACAATGACATTTCAGCTAAAACTGTAGCCAGTCAGTAATGTTGCTAAGTATCACTAGCTCCAGGCTCAGTAACAGAAACGGAGATAAGAGTTTCTGATTCACTTTCTTCTCTATTAATCATCAGAGTGTCGTCTTGCATTTTTAAAATTGACTATTAAATATGATTATAAACTGTTCTTGACTGCTAAGAAACTGTTAATTATGTGTGTGAGAGAACTGAGTGATGTGAGGAAAAAAATGGCCTAAATCTGATTTTACAATAAGAATAAATGAACCGAACCATGCAATTATGCAAGTGTAGAAACCAGATACCCTGTTTCCAGGGAAGACTGGGGGAATGCAGAGGAATATTTCAATTGCTACAATAGAAAGCTTAATATGTACCAGCCATGTCTCTTGCAATGAATGGTTCGTTAAGAGTCTTGGAGAAAATTGTTTGTAATGCATTTACATAAAAATGATTACTTAAGAATAAGGACCAATTACATTTTAATGCAACTACAAATGAAAGAGAAGTACCTAAAGAGGCAAACACAGAACTCTTTAGTTAGAAGAAAAAAGCAATCTGGATTTCTTTGTAAGACTATTAAAGCTAGATCTTGAAGTTAGCTGAATAGCAAAATACTGTATGAACAGAGTATGGTACATAAATGAGGTGGTTAAGTCTTTGCAGGCTTGCTTTCACAGAGAAACAGGTAAGAGCAAATATGGCAATACTGGAATTGTAAACAGAAAGTATCTATTAGATGTAGGGAGGCAGATAAGACAGTCTTTTTAGCAGTACTTAGTGCTCAGTGAGTAATTTCAGAGTGTTGGAGACTCAGCTCTCTGGTTTCATTTTTAAGTGGCAAAAGTAGCAACTACTGAGACACTTAGTACCACAGTTGCTGAACAAAATGCTAACTTAAATAGGTAATGTTTTGATTTGAAATGAGTGATCAGTTGTTAAGTGCAAACAGCTCCTTGTGTTTATTAACAGATTATTGAAATTTTTCTCTTAATATAAAAGGTGAGACACTTCACAGTAAAATACTTACAGTCACTAGTAAACTTTCAGCTGCAGCTCATCCTCTTTGAACAGGTTTTATTAGAAATAAAAATCCTACAATTTTATTTGTTTGTTTTTTTTTTTTTTCCCCACCTTATATAACAGAGAAACAGACACCTTGCTAGCTGTTAATACAGTTAGAGAACTTATTCTTACATTAGTTTTTACAAATACTTGTAGCTGATTGTTAGGACAAAAGTGAGTAATATGAAAAGATAATACAGGATAAATGAATAACTTGTATTTTAAAAAGTATTTTGTTGATGGTGTGAACATTAACCTGACAGTGTGAGAATTAATTTACAAGAGTTAATCTAAAAACGTCTTCTATATTTTCACTAAAAGACATTTTTTTTTTTTGGATCATTTCACAAATGCATAAAAAGAAACATTTAGAAAGGGCAGCATGTGCAATGTGCTTTTAATGTAAACCTGGAAGTGAGTGGCCACAATCAAAACTTGAGAATTTGCTAATTTGAGAGAATAAAACTGACATGATGTCTCCAGCTGTCAGGGCTTTTGGTGGTAAAAAAGGGATAGAAAAAGAAAACCCCCAAACCTCTACCTTCCGGGGAAGCAAAGGAATGGATAAAAAGTATAGCTTCCTCTCTAAAGATGCACAACATACTGCAAATCCCCCAGTAAAGCAAAACCAGCAGGAACTGGTCTTCATCAAAGGTGGTGAAATGTGTGGAAAGGAGAACAATGAGGATTGGGTAAAAGAGAAATTATTTAAATCAGATAAAATGTACTTTGGAGTCATATTTATGTCAGAATCTCCCCAGCACCTACTGGGATGCAGAGTGACTGTGTGAGTGGCAGGAAATGAGGCACTGTCGTCTGCCTCAAATTGCTGCAGTAATAAGGCCATACACCCAGTGGCAACAATATCCCTATTCACTCTGTTTTCACTGAGGGTATGAAGTGTGACTAATCATTTTCTTGATACTAAAGAAAAGATTTAAGGCTTCTTTCACCAGACCTGCACCAATGCAGAACTAAAGCTCGTACTTTGTTCATGAAGCTTTTATCTCTGGAGTTGTATGAGGTTTATTTTATGTTGAAGTGACAGAAAGTAACAAAAGATGGAGCTGAGGGGATTTTTTAGGCCCTTATCTGGGGACAGTACATTGGTATTGCACCTGGCTGCTTCGAGACCTGAGCTGCAGTGTTGTACTTTTGTGACCTCAAATGAATTGTTGAATTCAATTTAGATTGGAACCCCTATGGTGACACATAACAGCTTTTATCCTAGACACACTAAGAGTGCTTACCCTGTTTATCCTGAACCTATGCAATAGCAATAAGACTCCACTATCCTCATTTTATGCAACTGTTCATTGGTCTCAGCCTAATGCCATGTTAGAATATGTACTTTTCTCTAAAATCATGTACCTTTCTCTTTTTCCCCTTACTGTCTTAAAAGGCTGTACCTACAGCAGGCCCTAAATTAGCCAGACCCAAGAATTGACTCCAAATTTGTAACAGTCTGTTGCGATGAGGGAAGTGAGGGACGCTCCATATGAGAATCAGCAAACTTCTTTTATTGATAAGTGCTAACAGCTTAATATATGCCCCATAATTAGCTCATGCATATTGCAAAAGCCGAGCTCACCATTGGCTCTGGCTCAAATGTTGATTCCACCTCTCACTCCCTTCCCATGTTGACACAGGTGGCTCTCAGTTGCTTTTGTTTTGTTCCTGTTTACCAGCCAAGTAGCAGGCACAAAGACACTGTAGCTTTGCTATCTCAGATTTTCTCACTGCCTAGTCAGGCTGTGTTCTATACTCCAACAGTTCATCCATAGCTCCAGCTACATCCATATGTCCCCGTCCTGCCAGCCAATCCTCCACAACAGTCTGGCTCATTTGTTATCCGTCTCTGCACAGCACTGCAAGGGCCATCTTCCTGCCTCAGAAGAACCTGCTTTTCTCATTAGGCTCAGATTTCACTCTGTGCTCCTGGGAGTGGCAGATCTACAGCTTAGGAGAATTGAGTTTTACTCTAGAAGCCAAGGTATCTCTTCTCCTTTCTTACTGGGAGGAGTCTGCCTACTTCTCTGTGTGACGCAACACGGCACGTTACTTATGAGTAAAGGAAAGAAAACCACAAAGTTTAGAATTTAAAGCCCAGAATAACTTCCTTTTATAGAATAATGTCAGCTCAGTGAACTAAAGCCCATGTGGTCCCAACCTGACTTGCGCTTGCAGTGCTCAGAACTGCAGACAGAAATGTTCTGGTAGATCCCTTCTGAGAGTGTCAAAAGAAGAACTGGTCACAACATTTTAAAAAGCAGTGAGGTAGATGGTGTATCCAAGACAAATTACAGCAAACAGACAGGAGCAGTGAACAGCAGAATAAATGCACTTTGTCAGCAGCACTAAAGGAAATGGAAGTTGGTGACATTTGTTCTTGCTATGTCCTAAACACAAAGGTAGCACAAAATTGCCTCAGTGAGAGACCAGATTTTTGGACTCATCCTGGGTCCATCATCCATAATAAACTGCTTATTTATTTTTGGAGGAAAAGCTTTCCTGCTTGGTAGACTGTGCTCTCCTCTGAGCCCTTGAATAAGAAGACAGGTGTCAGACACATCACAAAATGTTCAGATGAGAATAGCTGAAGGTGAGGAAACAGCAGTAATTTATTATCACAAACTTTTCCTTTTATAATGTTCAGAAAACAAAGGGCTCTGAAAACCAGTAAATGAACAAAGAAGATGCTCTTCAACATTTTTTCCTTCAAGACCTATTTCTTTCTTGCCTTCATAGTGCAGATCTTTACCATGTAAAAATCAGAGGTGGTTGGCTGCAATTTTGATGCCTTTACACCGATAAATTCTATATGACTTTGCAGTATGCATTCACTGAATACATATATGCAAGTAAATTCACATACACATTTGAGTGTATTTCTGCAGGTATATTAATCTCTTTTTATTTGAATATCTACTCACTTCAAACAACTGTAGATAGAGGGAGTCTAAGCGAGGTGAACATTAAATGCTCGTGTACATCATGGAATCTTTCACAGACTAATGACTGAGTGATCATTTAAAATTTAGCAAATTTTGTTAATTACAAAACAAGAGAACAAGCAATTAATACATGCAAGATGTACTTTCCTCATTTATTTTGACAAGTGTTTAATTTAAATTATTTATGATTTTTTTTATAGCCTACTAGTAAATATTGTGTAATGAAGTCTGAACATGAAAACAACTCTATTAACACTGACCTTACTCTAGTACTCTGTTATTACAGCTTTTTTTCAGCAGTCAGGAATTATATACTTCAGGGCAAATGAGAAAATGCACAAATTAGTTTCTACTGTATAAGAATCAATTTATCATGCATATATCACAGCTTGATGATATAGCTATAAGATTAATAACCATAAGATTAATAACCATAACATTAATTTATAATTTACAGTTATTAGTATGACAATAATTGCGTAGTCATCCAGGATTTTTATGTTGATTTGCTGGTTTGATCACATCCATTTTTCAACCAGGGTCAGGCCCATATACTGTGTGTTATATATCATGGGGTATCTTGAGGCTAAGGGATAAAATATTTTCTAAAATATTGGCCTGTACTACTCTCCATTTACATTTTATTTTAAAAATCTGCTAGTGGGCTCTACCATCTACTATATCCACACAAAAACAGTATAGGTCATTATTTCTAAATTATGAAATACTTCAATATTAGACTTCAAAAGACTCAGAGTGATTGAAGAACTGGTATGGAAAGCATTATAAGAATGAAATTATTTTGCAATTACGTTACTTAATAGCTACAGGGAAATACTGATGTCTAGTGTTAATCCTTTGAAGTTCATTAAGAAGGAAGGAACAGAAAAACCACAATATCCAAGGAAAATGAAGTTCAGATGCCCCTCTTTTTATTCACTGGCCTGAAGATTTTGGCAGTAAGCAGGATGCAAAATTGTTTAATTAATAAGACAAGGATGCCAGAAGATGCAGATGTTGATACCCATTCAGACATAGTGCGACTGTGTGGCTGATATTAAAAAAGTAATATGCTAGTTCCAGACAACTCAGTAAAAATATAAAAATATAACTGTTGACTCCAAAAGGCTTTGAGCAATTTTGCAAACAAACAAGCATGGGCTGCATCCTCACTCCATTAAGCAGTTTTCTTCCCCTGACTTTCCCTGACACTAGTTAGAGCACTGGATTTCAAGGGTGACGGCCTCAAAAACATTAAAACAATCAGGGTCATACAAACTGTGTTCTCTTGAATTACACTATACAGTAGGCTGCTGTGTAGGTAAACAATTTTTGCCTAAACTTCTGTACACTTTTTAATGGAGGCCCTGGGTATGTAACTGACTGTGATCATATAATTTCTTTCCTGACATCTCTACCTGTCACTGGGACATGGCTGTGCCTCTCCTGTTGCTAAAGGTGTTCATGGAGGGGCACTGAACAAGATGACTTCTTTTTTTTTTTTTTTTTTTTAAGTACAGAGGTGGATGCCACTGGCAATGTTGAGGATGGCCCTGTCCTCTGTTTAGTTATTGATAATTGGGAAGAACAAGAAGGGACATGCAGTGTGTGCAGAGGAACACACAATCTCACAGTCACATGGCACTGCATATTTGCTTCCTTGTACTTACTGTCATCTTTGGTCCTATAGCTGGGCAGGAAATAGTTGGATTAGTAGTGGGACTAATAGGGATGGGATAATCTAGGGAAGAAAGACTGTGAACTTGAGTCTGATCTAATATGTCTTTGTCTGGAAGAACTATTCAATGTCTCTTAATGTTCTTAAAGATGAAACAATCTTCAATACAGCAATGGGCCTTTAGAAAATTTTTATGTGATGTCATGCTTAAAATAAACATGCATTTTACCCACACTAGAGGCATATTATAAAACTGCTTTTATTCAATAAAATTCAACACTTACCTGTAAGCCCAGCGGCTTCTGCTGATAAGAAGGCACTCCAGGATAGGAGGAAAAATAGACCTGTCTCCAACACAGGAAACTCACACAGCTTTGTAAATTTTGTCAAGTGCTAAAAGATTACTAAGGAAAAATAAAACCCCAACAGTTTTGTAAACTAAAATTGCTCCTGACCTGATAAAGGATAGAAGAAAGAAATCTCCCCCACCATACTCATCTATACTCGTTGAATTCAGGAACAACTGCACAGCTTCTAAGTTATCTCAAAGAGGAAAATCCAGAACAGGTTTTGAAGTCAGCTATTTTAAGTGCTTTTGTGGGCTTTGAATTAATGCCTAGTTGGTTGCATTTGATATTTTTTTTCCCAGCAAAAGGAAGTAATTTTGTCCAGTTTTATGAGCGAGCTGGCATTTATTTACATTTGCATCCATGCAAGGAAGATGAAAATCACTTGTCTTTCTACAGTAGCGTTTTACACAAAGAACTGTAAAACCCAAGAAAAAATGCAGGGCAACAGATAGACCTTTAATTTCTAGCTTAGGTAAACTGATGAAGTTGTCAGTCACACTGACATGGTGTAGTGTTTCCCTTGTATTTTTGTATAATTGCTGCTAGCTTGTAGTTCATAAATAAGTGACTGTATTTAATAAATTCATGTTTTGACTTCAAAACACTTTCTTTAAAATGCAACCATTTCCAAATAGTAAGATAAAGACCAGAGTCTTGCCTAATGTTCAAAAGAAATTTGAGTATAAAATTCTTTGTGGATTCTGACAAATAACATTTTCTGTCAATTTATGATTTGTCTGTTGGTTTGCAAAGACTTGAATCTAGAGCAAAAAGGTTCAGGCTTAAACTAAAAATGGTCAGTCTCAGATATCAGGTGTTTTTTTCCAACATATATAAATTTTCTCTCTGAAAACAAACCATAAAGGATATTAAAGCTGTGACAACAGCATAAGAGGATCCCATGGCAAATGATCCAGCAAAGATCCCCAGGAAATTTCCCATTGACTGGAAGAAAGCAGCAGCATCAAAAGCATTAGGATTCTCCTTCGGACTGTAAATGGATATAGAGCTGAAAAGAAAACAAAGGCATGGGGGAAAGGGAAAGAAAAAGGAATAACAAACTCAATCACATTGTTACAATTTTGGAATCAATAATTGAAAATTGATATTTTTAGGGACTCAAAATGCAAACCAAAGCTTCTCTGGGCTAATAGCAGATGAGAGCAAAGCAGATGGAGACTGGGGACAACCAATTTATTTTCAAGGTGTCACACTGTAAATCAATAGTCTACTGCAAGTCAGTAACATTTGTATACTAGAAGTGCCATAAACAAGGGCAACTAAACATTAAAAGGTGATAGGTGTATAAGAAAACTGCAGGGAAGATAGATAACTTTGAATTATTTATTGTCCATGTGTCTTCAGAGCATTACATATTCGCAAATACTCGATAAAAAGTGCAGGTTTGTGGCTGAGGCTCAAATGGGGGACACAAATCACAGCAGACACCAAACCTGCAGCAGCAATTTTGTCATAAAGTAGTTCCCTTTTTGGTATAACCCTTCATAACTAGAGCTGAAGCCATATCAAGAGCTCGGCAATAGGAAACCTTGTGGACAAGATGAATGTTGTCCCACAGAAAGAAACTGCTGCAGTTGTCAAAGGTCATCTCCTGTATCTCACCCCTGAGTGCAGCCCTCATGGGTATTTTTGAAAAGGAAATGATGCCACTAAAGCAAATGGGCTGTGCATTAAATAATTTTTGAGAGTCTCAGGGTTGTTATTTGCCACCACTCAATTATTACCCAGAACACCAGTAACTCCTTGTATGAATATCTCTTTTTTCTTGTTGAAATGTTATATTTAACAGATGAAAAATTGCTCTAAGCCTCCTAAACTAATTAAGCAACACTTTAGATCTTTTTGTTCTGTTGCTTTGAGTACTGTAGGTCTTTTATGTTAGTTGTCAAAGAAAATGTACTGAGCTCGGCATTGGATTCCAGAATGCAGCTTGGATTGCTGGAAAATGATAAGTATTTTAAGCGTTAAAAATTTAGAAATTTAAAAAGTTGTAAGTATTTTAAGCTTTTGCATATTA
Organism: Chiroxiphia lanceolata; assembly: GCF_009829145.1. Taxonomy (NCBI): domain Eukaryota; kingdom Metazoa; phylum Chordata; class Aves; order Passeriformes; family Pipridae; genus Chiroxiphia; species Chiroxiphia lanceolata. The sequence goes on along the minus strand of NC_045646.1, from coordinate 14,991,556 downwards.
AAAATGGGATTTTTGCAGTCTTTCACTTTGAAATAAGGCTTAGAGTTGAAGTTCTGCTTGAAGGATTTTTTAAATAGTTGCATTCAAACCACATGGAGATATGTGGAAACAGTTTTCATGCTTTCAGTCTGCAAAAAATGGCACAAGGTTTCTCAAGGCATGTGGTGGAGCACCAATAATTATGAGGGACGAATACTCATCTACTACAACAGAAGTAACTAAGCCCTAAAATCTGCTCTCTCCAATTATGCTGATTAGCACCACTACAAAACTAGTGAGATTATTTGTAGTGGAAAGTGCTATTGATAGAGGGATACAAAATATTACTAGCAGAGGAAATGCTAATCAGCAACATGTTGCTATCCACATTTTCAGTCCTTTTTCAACTGTGACTCTCTCAGACCAGGGGTCAGTTATAGTTCTTTGTTTCTCTTGCCTTCAGATTATTCCTGAAACGTTTTTCACCTCTGGCCTACTCAAAATGTATTGGTTTAGACCCCACATGAAATAAAGAACTATATTGAGTCACAGATGCATTCCCTAAACTGGCAGAATCCTATCAGCTGTGATACAGTATGGTTATAGTGTGATTTAGTAAGTGTATTTTGTGTTGTTAGGGCGGGCTTTGCTTTAGCTAGTTATATAAAATTGGAACTATTTGGTAGTGTAACCAGAACTGTTAGATCTAAAGCTTGTAGGTCTGTCTTGACAGCAAAGCAGCCACTTTATTCTCTGATGTTTGCCCCAAACAAGTATACAGAGAGTTCAGCTGCTGTTCTGCTTGGCTTAGTGAATTATAAACCAGGAAATGATCTTTTTTGCCATTGGTACTGCTGACAGCACTGTGGTGAATTCAGAGAGGTCAGCCTAAAATCGAGGAAAATGGTTCTGTGACATTGATGGGCTTTGCCCATGGTAGGGATGCTCAGTAATAAAAAGTAAAACAAAAAAATCTTGACACAGAGTGAAAGTTTAATAGTCAAATGTAAACTCTAGTCATTAAATGACTTTTTATTAAATATGTTAACATTAAAGGAAGAAAAGTTGACTTTATTAAGATCAATTAGGGTTCCAGTTTGCCCTCCAACTTACCAATAGCTTTCAGGTATGAAGCAAACTAGAAGAAAGCATCCTATTCTTAATATAGTTATTTCAGGAACGAATGTGAAGTGACTCATTCTCACTGGGAAATTTTTCTTCTCAATATGCCCTGAAACCCCAGGATTTTTTAAAAGCACCATAATACAGCACATGCTCATTGTGCTAACTGTGGTTCCTGGACTAAATCTTTCTAGAACTCACGTCTCCCTGCAGCTCAAAGAGTATTTACTTCAGATTTTCACTTTGCATTATTCTGTATTAGACCCATTATTTATTTTTCTGAATATATTTCTTCTTTAACACTAACTTTTAACCCTTTCAACCATCCTAAATACACACTAATTTACCTGGCAGTTTTTCTATATAAGCTGTAATTTAGCAGAACAGGATTTTATCCTGTTTGTTCCAGTACTTCCTGCCAAACCAATTATTTGACCTAAAAACAAAATTGCAAAGTTTAACACTGGAGAGAGCCATAATTAAAATTATGGTTCCTCTACTCTTCTTCCTTTTCCTCAGAGAGCACTTCAAGAGGCGTGCTGGCATGACTTGCCATTTCTGCTCTCTGCTCTCTGTGCCTGCTACAAAAGGGGTTGATTGCAGTTCATTAATAAGCAGTGCGGGAGAGTTTGATACGAAATTTCAAACTGTGTTTAGTTTTTATAGGCTCTCTAATTGCTGAACTTGTTTAAGAAAAAAAGGGTTTATTTCTGTAAATTTGTATCAGAGGTGGATTAAGGGAATGCATAAAATAAATGCAGTAGAAAACCTTTTTAGAGACTGATAAATGAACAGAATTAATGACAAAGACATGCTTTATTTGCATGCTGTATCTCACAAACACCTGCTCCAGTCTCTACTGTTTGTCTATATGTAAGTTTGGTAACCTCTGCCTCTCCTTCAGGTTGGAGTTAGAAATAATACTTAGATTCCTTGCTGGTTCTTATAAGGATTAGCCAGTACTTTCTATATTAGAAAGTTATTTAACAGATATCTTTTTATTTCCAGTTCTTCTGTGCTTCCTAGACCAAACAACATTGGACAGGGTCAAGTGTTTTCACAGCTTTCAAAAAGGAAACCTAGGCAATATTTATTCATAAAAAAAATTGCAAGTTAGGGTGGTTGCTCTTGCTTGAAGCAGATAGAAGGATTGGCAGTTTGTGTCAGTTGTACCACGCTAATTATTGCACTTCTTTCTTCCCCTCCTCTGTTAAGATCACGTTAGGATGAAAACTCAGCACAACAAACACTTTCATTCTATGGACTTGTGCAGGGATCTAACATGAAAGGTCTGCATGAGGGGAGTGCTATTGCAGTAGAAAGCATAGTCACATTTCCAGTTACATCTTAATTGATTCCTTTTTTTACATCTTCAATTATTCTTAAGGATTATCCTTTAACTAATGGAAAAGATTCCTTTTCTTGATATAAGCCAAAGTGATGCAACATCTGCATCAGATGACTGTTAGAAAAAGGTAATGTGCTGAAGAAAATACACTCAAGCATCAGAAGGAGAATGTTTGTAAACAGCAGAAATTTTCCAGTAGAATGACGTGGAATCAATTATTAGAAAGAACCAGTAAACAGACTGTTTTATTCCTTTCTTCCTCCTCCTGTCTATTTGAACAACATGAAAACAAACAGCTAATTATCTTTGGACAGGAAGATTTCTTTCCACTTGCTAAATCAAAGGGCTTCCTTTAGCCCAGTGGCCTTCTTCCTATTTACCACTTTATCATGTAATACTGCGCAGAAGAAAATCGGGAATAATGTGAAGAAAAAATACATGAAAATACAGAAAGGTCAGATGTTCCTTAAAATACCTTCATTGAATGAAGTGAGATCTCCCTCAGGCAATAAATAATTATAGAATTAAATGGCAATTTCATCAGCTGCTAATTAAGAAAAATAAAACAGGCCAGAAAAAAAGGCTTCTAGAGTTCAAGGTTATTTTTAACAAGGAAAAAAGTTTGTTTTTCCTGACATTATAATTATACAGAAAAAGATAGGTCACTATACTGTGTTAGAAAACTTGGATCTTTAAGAGAAGTGGATTGAACTGAACGATTTCTGTTCCCACACAACTTTTTAACTATATAGTTTTCTTAAAAGTGTTAGAAGAAAGCTGAAAAGACAGAATTGTAATTTGCCCACAGTATAAGTGTTTGAACTACAAGCTAGAAGTGAAAGCCCATGGATGGCATCAGACACCTACATCTTCTCTTGGCAAGTTTTAGGTTGGTAAAGCTTTCCAGACTTCCTCACAAAAGAGCTCCTCACACAGCAAGAGCAAGTAGATGAACTATAAAAATAAAAACAAATGAGGAGGTTTGGGACGTGAGTGTGCCAAGCCAACAAAAGCACGTATGAAGCAGGGAAGGTTTGAAGACAGTTAAGGCTAAGCAGAGACACATCAGTATGGGAAGACTTTAGGCAGCCAATTGTAACAGTAGTTTGAGGCAAATACATGGAGATCCTCTAGATGAAAATTTCCAACGACAAACACTGTATTTTTCAGATGTGTTTAAAACAGTGATCAATAAGTAATGCAAATGCACAGAAGGTGCACTAAAAGAACACAGATGAATCTTTTGAACGTCCTTCTGTGTAAGGAAATCTGTCTTTCTGGAATATATGCCTGATAATACTTGCATAGTTTTAGATATTTAAGGTTCCTGAAACATGGATTTCACAGAAATACACATATTAAGCTTTCTATTGATATGTGTGTAAGATCTGCAAAAGATAAAGGAAAAGGTACTGGTGGTTGAATTGCTGCTGGAATGGCCAGTATTTGAACCTTCATTTTTCTGGATATCCAAAACTTTAGTCTCCTTGGCAACATAGTACATCATGGGTTTTATTCTACTGACAACCTGGTTTCAGCACACTGCTACTAGTACTATTGCTTTAGTTCTAGAAGAAGGTCTAGCAGTTGTTTTAGGAACTATTTTCTATCTTGGATTACAGTCTGTTCCTTTTTCTCTGTGTCATGGCTTATTTGCTTCTTCTCTTTTCTGATCTTACTTTTGTTCCTTTGTAGGCTTTTCCAGACTCTATAAACTATTTACAGAACATTTCATTTTGATGACTTTAAGCCACACTAGCACTTACTGTTGTTGTATATGAGATTTTAGTGTTTATGGAAACCTTTCTCCAAAAGGATTTGCTATCAGTTCAAAGAGACTAGCTGATGACATATGTCCAAGCATTCATGCTGGAAAGGTAAAGCTGTCACAGACCCTATGGAAAACCCGTTTTCCCATTTATCTGCATGAAAATAGGAAATCAGACACTCTGCTAGATTTCCACTTAACATAAAAAATCATAGGTTTATTCTACTGATGGACTCAGGCTCCTTTTTAGGTGACACAAAGCATTCTCAGAGCTGATGTAACTGTGTAGCTTACTACAGTTGTCAGCAGCATTACACAGCAGTTGCAGAATTTGAGTGACTCTGTGCTGTCACTTGGGCCATCAGAAATCAGTTTAGCTCATCAGGAGTCATTTTTGGCAGCTGATGAAAAACATTTTTTACACTGGTAACTATTTTCTGTTTTCTTCTGTGTTCAGGCCTGAGCTGACACACAGCAGCAGTTTGTCAGAGAAAAGGACAAGGAGTTTGTGTTGTTCCAGGTAGATTTTCCCTAATGCAGATCTTAGTTCTCATTGATCCCCAAAATCGGGAACTGCAGAAAATCTGTCATTCTCCCTCCTCCTTCTCTGCCTCCCCACCCATTACCTTTAGGAAGCCTGCTCTACCTCCTTAGGGACCCTTGGAAACCATCTATTGTGGTGATCCCATTCTTGCCCTGAAAATTCCACCACCATTACCTTAAAAGTACCTGGTAACTCACTCACCTTGATGGGGTTGAACCCAAATACTCTGGTGCCCAGGGAAAACCTTTGCAAGTCCCTCCTGACAGAGGTGCTGGACACCCCCCCTCCTTCTGATCCTGACCAGAACTCAGTCACTACAGACCTGCAATCACTAAAGACACAAATGGGAGGGGTGAGATGATAGTTTTGACAATGAGCAAGGAGCTAATGGGGCTGCAGGCTGAGAGATTTCAAATCTAAACTCATCTCTGATCTGGGGTGGAGCTTCTCTACCCCTGTGCATCTGAGAAATGGTATGTGCTGTCATCTGTACAAGTATCTTAACTCCTCATTACTTTGTTCTAGGCAAACATCATCCTGTTTTTATCTTTGACAGAAAGAAAACCTGGGTTTAAAATCTATGTAAAAGAAAACTAAGGCTTTAATAGTCAAATGTGTTTGCATATATCTGTGGCTTGGTGTTGTCATTCTCAAATGACTGCTATTGCTTCTAAATGTCTAATTTTCATAAATCTATTTGATCATACTTTCCAGTGACAACTCTTTTCCTGTCCCATATCTTTGAGAGGAATGAAGCACATGAGCAGAAAGCAGATGGCTGATAGTGGATCCCTATGACAGCACGTGCTGCATTCTGTTCTGAGCCTGACTGTCCTTACTTATGAGCTGATGATATCAAAAGGCATATAAATTACACAGTTATGTGCCTGAAAAAATGATCCTTTCCCATTTGGATATCACAACTGTAATGCAGCTCACTGTTTAATTTCCATTCTTTTCAAACCCTGCATGGAGAGAAAAGGCCTGTGTACCTAGAGCAGCTTGAAGTCTGTCCTCCCACTTAGGGAGCTCTTAGCGGCTTCATCAACTGTGAAGATGTACATAGTGCTAAGAAGGTAGAAACAAAGAATCAATCACCAAGGAACAGATAAAGATAAAAGTAAATTATTTTTGTGTTAATATGAAGAGCTGGATTTCTCCTCTTCCTTGCAGATCTCTCTGTAATCACCAATGCTTTTGCAAAATGGAACTTACGAATTAGAACAGTACTGTAAAAAATACACTTTTTTTTTTTTTCTGCATAGCAAACATGACTGTTAAAGGTGCAAACAACCAACCTTCTGACTTAACAAGAAACAATAAACAAGGAAAAATTTCTCCAGTCAGTATCTGGAGGAAAAAACAAATAGATTTCTGTGTTATTTGAACCAAAACTGCTGCATCATGATAATTGTGCCACTAAGGGAATTAGATGTGCTGTATGTGTTAACACTATTGCTGGTGCTTGTCTGTGAGTCTAAGCAATCTTTTTGCCTCCCTACCCCCAACATCTGAGTTGAGAGCGATTGTCCACTCCCAGCTCTTGTACTTCTAGACCCAACCATCTGAACTTGTAACATGATCTAAAGATTTGTATCTCTCTAACAATAGTGTGCAGCACTTACTTTTTTCATATACAGTCAGATTTTTATCTCCTATCAGCTTTACATTATTCTCCCTCATTATAGCATTCTTCACCTTTGTGTTGCCTTTCAATTCCTTGACTTGTGAGCCACTAGCCTTCAAAGTTACTTAGAACAGAGCTAATAAATATTTATCAGAAACCTTTACAGAACCTTCCCTTTACGTGACAGTTCTTACCATTAGTGCAGGGTGATGAGACCCTGGAGTAAGGATTTGCAGTGAAAATGATATATCACTCTTGAAAGACAAAAATCGAACCAATGTGTAATTTCAAGTGTTCTGTCAGCATAGGCAAGTTTAATGTGCTCTTGGAGGCCTAATTCGATCCACACCTTAGCTTTATTTGTGCAAAAGTGGCAAAGCATGATACTGTGGGACTTAATTTACTCTACACAGAGTGCAAAGAATAGAACATCAGAGCACGCTAATGAGACACTGACTGATGTGTCCATAAGAGGTAGGGAAGGGGATTACTGGAAGGATGGGTGGTCTTAATTAACCCTCCCCCTTTGTACTAAAATTTCTGGGATAACTCCAGGATGAGATAATGAAGCCTTTCAACTATCCTTGTCTTTCGCAGTGACTGTACTCTTGCAAACAAATATGACATTTATCTACGTCAGTTGGACTCTACCTCCCTGTTGATAAAATGATGTAGCCTGGCGGTTGCCTGCATGGAGTGTTAGGGTGCTGCAGCATCAAAATTACTATGATTTGCTGTCATTCTGCTGCAGCTCTCTAGATGAGAAACTGCCTCAAATTACTGTCACAATGATGAGCATCTGAAGCAACTTCACTGATTCAACGCAGTTGTTCTAGATTTACACTGGTGTTACAAAAAAGCAGAATATGACCCCAACACTTTAAGGGAGGTTTTAAGGAGCTTGGTTAGCCATGAAAAAAATCCTTTGCCCTTGTGGGTAACTAGCAGAGATTAAGCTAAAACAGTTTGCGCTAAACCTTTATTGAGTAGTAATTTTCTCAGAATTATACAACCCATGCTTTTTCTCAGGAGCATCTTAAGATTGAAATAACAGAAAATGATGTATATTTTATGCCAGACAGCACTCCCTTCATTTAGGGTTTGACTCATCATCACAACACTGCAGAACTCACTACACCTGTGTGCGGTGTGAAATACCAGGGATGAACAGCAGCCTTCCATTTGGAATAATAGCTGGTTCTCATCCTTCACAAATTCACAGTCCTGCTCACCTCACCCTCCTCCAGGGTTTAAATCAACTTGTCCCTGAGATTTAGCTGGTTAAACAGCACTACAGTACACTATAATTTTCCTTGAAATTCCCTTGAATGAATCTGAACAAATGGGTGGAGAGTTAATATCAGATTGCTTAGCTGATCAATGGAAGAACATTTACAGCAGGTTCTTATTTAATATTCAAAAAACTTTATTCTTCTGTGGCCTCTGCTTAGGAAGATCCTGAGACTTGTGTGCAGAGCAGTACACTGGGAGACCTGATGCTGAGTGTAATTGATGAAGATAAGGTACAGTGAATCCCATAGAAATTAGAGTGAAAGGAGTAAGAAAGTCTGTTTAAAGTTTTTTCTGTTTCAGTGTTCTCCCTCATTCCTGCCTAAGACTCTCTAATGTGTAATAAATAGGAAGAAATGTGATCCTCAGTATGTGTCCACAACATGGTGTGTCATCCCTGTATAACCTGTGCATGTAAAGGAGATTTTATCATAGTCAGAAGGGACTTAAATGGGAAAAATCTACATTTCATGTAGCTTTTCAATATCTGGAGTACAGTTTGTCTATCTTGCACCCAGACCCTTGTGGAGATTTTTTTAAACAATATTAATGCTCTGAGAAATATTGTAAAGAGATGCAAACAAAATGGGCCGTGTGGTTTCTAAGGTACCCAGACCATGCCTTAGATGACCCTTCCTCAATCCTGACTTGCAGCAATGTAACCTCAAGGTCTGTGCCAAAAGTCCCTCTTTAGCCACATTTTACCAGGGGAACACTTATCTCAGGTAACACAGTCCATTGCAGCTGACATGGAGGAAAGGAGAGTTCTCTTTGAACTGTTTTGTGTTAGCATTGCAAGCTGCTTATGAAATTTTCCTTTGCATTGCACATTAGCACTTCTCAAGGATGGGTCACATCATTTTTTCCCCCAGTGAAGACACACCCTGTGTACTCAGTCTTCTGGTCCCGTACTTCAGTTGGGAACAGAGCTGTTATGGGAATGGGATTTTCAAAGCTCGATATCCTTATCGATTTTTTCATGTGCCCACCAGACAGATGATAATTTTTGCCTCTTGCTAATCTGGATTTGAGATGAGCCAGTAATCTAAAGAAGAAAATCTTTTTAATCTCCTGAGCTGTTCAATCCCACCTACATTTCATTATTGGAAATATTTTCTATATTTTAGAAAAAAATGGAACAGCTAGGGAAAAATGACTTGGGCATTGTCTGAATGAAATACTATCCTGATAACAAAGCTTCTCTCACAAATATTAGTTCCACTTCTATTGCTTTATAATAAATGGTTGCAGCTGTTGCCATGGTAATTTTCATTTTTAAAAATGTATCCAAGTGAAGACAAGAAATGCAGCTACTGTTATAAGAAAGTCTAAAATAAATCCAGATGTGAATTGTATGCTCTAGTGTTGGCAGTGATAATGTCAGAAACAAAACATGTTACATATTTTGTTTTCTTGATATACTGGAGCTGAGGGTGGGGATTTAGGGATATTCTGAATTGTAGGTCTCTGTTCCTGACCCAAATATAGCAAATGAACAGAATGAAATTTCACCTTAGGGGAAGGCACTTCTCTTGCCAGAAAAGCTGGTCAGCCTTGCATAGAGAATGTCAGTAATATTCCTGTAGGAGAAAAGTGGGCCTGAGGCTCTCCTCATTTATCCAAGCTCTGGCTGAAATTTTAAAAATTCATATTACCTATTGCTTGCTGCCTTACCACTCTGTAGCCTGAAGTTCTTCAACATCTCTGCTTTACCTTTAAAGTTAGAACATTAAAACAAAATTACTGGGCAGTGCTCTGCAAAGCAAGTGTAATCCAACAAGTCCCAACATGTACTAATAATAATCCACTGGAAAAATCCACTGTGCTCGGAAAGTATAGTACGTTTAAGTCTCTTTAGAGAAAAAGCTATTTAAAGACAGATTTTTTGAGAAGGTGATAGAGGAATAGATCCAGACTTATTTCAAAGTGAAAAAAAAAGAGTTTGGATTTATCTCTCTAGTAAATACTGACTGGAAAGCAATTGCACAAAGCATGAGCAAGAGGGGTGTTTGGAGGCAGACTGTGTAGTCCGTCAGAGGATGGGACTTGGGCAGGATGGCAGATGGGCTGAAAGGTTGCTTTGCATCCATCTTGTACCTTTTCTCCTTGCCTGGGAGCTGTAAAAGGCTGCTCTGGCTGAAGACATTCTGAACTGTCACGGGCTACCCAGAGCCTCAGGGGTTCATTTCAGCAGCTTGGGGCTGCTGAGAGCAGAGATGTGGCAGCTCAACCTTGTGGAATTTGTTTTCCTCAAGCCTTAAGTCAGTAGTGATTATGACACCTGCCAATACCCTTTACTCTGGGGGATTACTCATGGTAAAATAAAACAAAGAGAAGGAATCACCACTCAGCCAGTGAAGTTGATGTGGATAGAATTTCAGCCCCAAATTCTAAGGCAATCAAAATACTAAAACATTCTCTTTATCTTTGAAGATTATAACAAGAAGAGATAACCAGAAAACACACACACAGTCACGCACTCATTCTATAGCTCTGACTTCCATCTTTGGGGATTTTATATTCAAAACACCTGGAAGTCTGTATTTCTTTATCCTTGGTGCAGAAGTTTCAAATGATAAGTCAACTTTAAGCCTTGCTGCATAAACACATGCCACTTAAAGAATAATTTAAAAGCTAATGAAAAATCTTGAAAATAATCTGGATAATAAAATCCTAACCCTAACCCTGCAATTTCCTAAATATAAATCACCTAATCAAAGAGACCTTATACAAATATACTGGATGGGAGTTCTTCCTTTGATAAGAATGCATTATTCATAAGTGCATATGCTAAGGTTTTGAACACACAACTGCCAGCTGATCATGAACTACTTATCAATGATAAGATTAAAAGAGTTAAGGAACACCTTCCTTTGTTTAAAATTAAGGTATATGCTATTGGCCTATCCAATGCACTGTGGAAAATCTCACAAAAATGATAGGCAGTCAAACAGACAATTTTTCCTTCTGGCTTTTTAAAGACTCCATTGACTTTTGGATAAACATTTAGTATAACACATTAATTTCCACCACTTAGTTAAAAAATAAATACTTTCCCTAGACAGGCAGTTCTATGAGGCTTAAACACAGCTATTAATAAGATGAAAATAATTCTGCCTAGCTTCATTACCCTCATAATTACTAGAATGTAGGAGTCTTGGCTCAGAAACTTTTGCATTCACCTCACTCTATCATTGCAGTGAAAACACTCTCCTAGCTATGGGCTGAGTCCTGCTAACACTACAAATAGAATGTAAAACTGAATATCCTAAAACGAGAGTTTAGAAATACCTTTAACATTACTCTCTAGGAATAAAAATGCTGTAATAAAGAAGATATACATTGTTAAATGGTTCAGGAGGCTGACACATTTTCCTTAGGAATATTTTCATCTAGCTGTAACCCTCTCCCAGTGTGTCTGAGGCAGGGCACAGCAGCCTGCTTGGCATTCTATTATTCTCATTTCTCTCACTCTCTTTTCTGGCTGTGCTTGCTATACAGATCAGTAGAACAACGTAGAAAGAAAGAACTCTGATTTCTTTTAAATGAAAATAAAGTAAACATTAAACTAATGGGGATACAAATTGAAAATGCTTTAATTTTTGTGAGACTTTGTAATGGAGAAATTACTAAGGAGAAAAATATGAATATCAGTTTATTCAGTGTATTGTTGAGATGCTACTTTGTTCAAAGTTTTAATTATATTTAAACCTTGCTTTTCAAAATCCAAATTCTAATGTCACTAGGTCTTCCCAGAAATGTGGTGGATGTTCATTAGGAATTCAAATAACATACACATATGCATATTACGTTCAGCATATGTAGATCATTATAATTAGCAATTAGCTAGGGAAAATCAAAGTACCTAATGCATTAAGAGCAATCTGATAAAAGGCCTGGATTTCTTTCTTTGGTACAGTGGTCTTTACAGGAAATGTTCATAAGTCCCATTGCCCTCAACACAGTAGAAATGAAGAAGCATTGTCAGATTATCCTCTCTCAGGGCCACTTGCACAACTGCTGCCCTGAGTGTTTCCTCTCTTTCAGTTACCACTTGTGACTTTGCCAAAATGCCACCACTGAGGCTACATTTCCATGTTGCATTTGCAATTTCCATGAAGACCTTTCTATTTTTTTTTTTTTTTTTTTTTTTGCATTTTGCAGATCCAGTATAGAGAGAACACATTTGTGCTTATCTTGGACAGAAACCTTACAGCCACATAATTACAAAGCTTTCTCACTGTACCACTTTGAAATTCAGACTTGTCATTTCTAAGGGGAGGAAAGAGGAAATTACCCATCTGTTACTTACACATCTTTCAAAATGTGAAAATGTGGCAAAATTGTGCAAATCTTTAAGGTTTCTGAATGTTTAGATGACAAATCTCAGTGGAGATCTGATAAACTTCATCAACTAAAAATCTGATAAGATCTCGTCTGTATTAGGCATGTGCCATCTAAAACATATGTTTTTTTCCTGCAATTGCTGCTCCCCAAACTCTGCCAGCTGCTGTGTTCTCAGACTTCAGAACCATCACATCTCTCTCTCTTGTCCTCATCACCTCCTCTTTTTGTCCCAACATAGTCAGAAGGGTAGCAAAGAGATGTGTGTAGCAGAGACGAAATCAGGGTATCTCTTGGCTTTAGGGAATGCAGGAGATTGGGTTAAGAGTTTCCAGTCTTAGCTTATTTCTAGAAATAATTTCTTTCCATCTCAGATGGGAGAGCTGAGGACTGGTGACTGCAGCAGAAGTGCAGGAGGTCACTCAATTCAGGGAAATGGGTAGAGCAAGATAGAGATTGTGAACAGAAAAAGAAGAGAGAAAGAATGAGATTGTGACCAATATAAAAGGCCCATAACCATTGAAATAAATTCTAAGAAAAGATATTTGCTGAGTCTCTCGTTTAAGTAGCTGTGAAATGCAGTAGCTAGAGGTATGCAGTCTCTTCTGCTGTGCCTGGCACTGAAGGAAGGCAGCTGTATGCTACTGTTATCAATTATTCTCTTTGCTCAAGTGACAAAAGTATATCCTGAAAACATTAAAGTTCCTAGTCCAAAAGGTGAAACATGCACACTGAAAATAATGTCTTGGGTATGGAGAGAGGGGGGTTTCTGTGTATGAAAAAAATAAACTTAAAAATTACATTTGATTAAAATGTTTACAAAAGGTGCCTCTCAGCTCCTCTTCAGTAAGATATGAAAATCTTGGGGCATTATGTAAATTTTGAGTACTTAATAACATTTGCGTTATCTTGATGCGCTTTATGGATAATTCCCCATATACCCAGAAGTGTATATACATATATACGCACATACACACATGCAAAAGAATTTTGTGGAGAATTTTGTCAGTTCTAACAGAATCAGTAGCTTAAGGACTTGAGTCTTAACAGATCAAGGCTTGCAGTACAAAGCAGTTTTGTTTTTTAGTAAAATCAAAAAAGGCTTAGAGCAGGTCAGAATGATGAAATTCCAATTGAACTGTATCACACAGCTTCTGGAGGAGTTCACAGAGGGATCATGAGAGACTTCAGTCTTTCCTTGTGTTCCTGGGTAGCCACTGAAAACATGCAGTCCATTCTAGGAACAGGTTCCTTTCATTTAATCACAACCTGATCTCCAAAGAATAACAGAATTTGTATGGAGTTTATCCTGTTGTCACAAATCCTCTGCCTCTTTGAGATAGCTGTGCTCTTCAATACTGTGTTTCTGGAAAGGATTTGGGCAGTGAATAGGTATTGGTGGGTACCCAGCAAATGAAATGGCAGGCTCTCCCCCACCTTTCCAATACACACTCCTCCTCTCTCTTCCCTGCCAGGAGACTTGAAAAATATGTTGATCGACTGCAAGAACCAGACAGACTCTTATATACAGTATCTCATCCAGAGAGGATGAAATGAGCTTTCTTTTGGAACCTTTCAAGGGAAATAGTATCATATTATCATTTTAAACTAAAAGGGAGTTGTCGCTGTAAGTAGAATTAGATTCTGTATGAAATTATCTTGGTCTCAGAAAAATCTGTCTTATTCACTAGAGAAAGGTTATTTGGACAAGAAAAAACATCTGGAAGAGCTCACAAAACAAGCTGACTCATCCCAGGCTGTACTTCAGTTCTGAAGAGTTCCCAGTAGGTCTTTGAAATGAAGAAACTTTGATGCCAATTCGGTTATTTGTACAGAAAACATGGCTGAATAATTGCCCCTTAGATGTGATTTGCAAGGACTGCAAGCAGTGTTCTTAATTCTGATCTTAAATCTTATCAGTCTGATTGTGTATCAGTGGTCAGAGATACCTGCAGCTAGTCTGATTTGATTGGGTGTGACAAGTACAGACATTCCCAGCTGATTTGAGCTAAGCTACGTTTCCATACATCCCTGAGGGCACTCTCTATAACATTACTCACTGAAATATATTCTAGTTTAACAGAATGCGACTGAAGGCTGCCTATTCAAATAAATTGCACAAACAAACCAGAGCCAATCAGGTAACTGTGGTGGGCTGACCCTGGATGGATGACAGGTGCCCAGCCAGCCACTCTCACTCTCCCCTCCTCAGCAGGATGGGGTGGGGGGAACAAAATAACATGGAGAAAACCCTCATGGGTCGAGATAAAGGCAGATTAATAAAGCAAAAGCTGTGTGTGGAAGCAAAAGAAAACAAAATATTTATTCTCTACTTCCCATCAGTAGGTGATGTGCAGCCACTTGCCGGGAAGCAGAGCATGTGTATCTGCAGCAAGTATGTGTAGCAGTTGCTCTGGAAGATAAACACAGTAACAAAAGCCTCCCCTGCCCCTTCCTCCTTTCTCTGAGCTGTTCCTGCCAAGCTCATCATGTGTATGGAATATCCCTTTGGTCAGCGTGGGTCAGCTGTCCTGGCTGTGTGCTCTCCCAAGACTTTGCCCACTTCCAGCAGAGGGGTAGGATGCTGGGGAGGCAGTGCTGACTCTGTGCCAGCTCTGCTCAGCCACAGCCAAAACACTGCTGTGTTACCAACACCTCCCTGGTACCCACACAAAGCCCAGCACTGGGAGGGCTCTGTGGGGAGAATGAACTCCAGCTCAGGCAGAGCCAATACAGCAGCGAGTAAGACCTTTAGTGTGTATTAAGTAGATACGAAGTAAAATTTTGATGTGGTGCTAATATTGGGAAAAGGGATATGAAATATGAAATGTGAAAAAATATGGTAAGGAGAATTACCTCCTGAAAACATTCTGAGTTTCCATTTTCATGCTGAAATTCCAGCTTTAACAAACATTACAGAAATTCAATAGCATTTCCCCCCCCAATTTAAGCATAACTCTGGCCTTTACTGTGAAGCTTATGGAGAAAAAAGAAAGGAAGCTTTATTAAAAAACGACACAAACATTTTATGTGGGATTTCCTCTATTCTGGGAAAGAAGCTCTTTTAAAGTTCCTGCTAATAGCAAGTTTGGTTAGTTTCCCAGTGCTCACATCTCCTGTTCCAGATGGTCAGTGACGTGAAACTCTAATTATCATCAACAAAATAAGCTGGGACTAAATCCTTCCTCAAAGGTAAAAAGAGCAGATGGACAACCATAATTTCATTATTATAGAAATAATAGAGGGAAAGGATTCCTCATTCACCTTTTGAAATCACTCACTAGCTCATTGCACAATTAACTCCTTGCTCTATTAATTTATAAATTACTCTGTTATTTGACTGGTTGAATGGCTGCTTGGTATATAAGCCTTTCCAACAATATGGGAAATAGTAGCCAAATTCATCTTGTCTAAGGGGAACCAGTAAGTGAAATGTTTGGGCTGAGCTTCCATCCTTACCTGCTTTCAGGTTTTCAGGTTCTATTTTATTCTCTTCCACGGTGTTACAGACATCCCTCCTTAGGAATCTTAGTGGGAATAAAATTACAAATAGTATTTATCTGGAATGAGGCAAGGCCTTTATCCAGAGATCCAGCCAGTCATTCATGTAGAATTGTAGCTCACAGGCACTGAAATCCCTAAATCTTTGGCAAAGATTCAAGGTCATGCAAGTCAGTACCATGGAACAACTCTCCCTATGCCTGGTTGGGTTCCAGTGCTGGTCTCACTTTGAGCTGTGATTTCTGGGTTGGATTTTGCAAAGGCAACCCCTATCTAAGCTTGCCTCTGTTCAAACTGAGCTCATACAGGCCTCAGTTCCTGCAGATCTGCCAAACTAGTCAACATAAAGACAGTACAAAGAAAAGGTCTGGGGGCAACCCCCTGTATTTCTGGCAGAATCCCATTCCTTTTCTAAATTCAGACTCACTACTTGATTGCAGCCTATCACTCTTTAGATCTGGCTGCCCTAATTCCTATTCTGTTGCCAGTTTCTTTGCAGTTCAGTAGCAGATTTTGGTGTTCTGTTTAAGGATTTCAACATAGACATTTACAAGAAATCAAGATTAAACCGCAAAATTGCATCAGAGAAAAATAATCAGGTTTTTCTCTGCATCCCTATGAGTAAACAAGCTTTTCTTCCCTCCAAGGAGTCCTAGTTACAGGTTTATGTATCACTGTCATGATCTGTAGTTACACAGTGTGCCTTATCTTTGTTTCTCACCATGTCTTGTCTTTTCTCACTCTTGCATCTTTTTCCTAGCCGTGCTTTCACAATGTCCATTTGTTGCTTTCACCAGCTCTTTTTCCTACTTTTTCTTTCATCTCCATTTCACCACCTCTTCCAACACTTAGAAATCTATTTTCTTTGAGCAGGAAAATGTTGCATGTGTTGATACTTTTTACCTTTTTGCCATGTGTTTAATGGCACAGGTGTTTCTATTTTCCTCTTTCCTTCCTTGGCTACAGGTGTTGCTCTGTGCAGCTTTGTACAGTAGTTGGCAAGGAATGAGGCTTTTATACTTTTGAAAACCAGTTACCTGGGCTGAAAAGCTTTATGTGTAGGTACACTAAGACTTTAAACTGTGGGCACATAAGGGCCCACTTAGAAGTGTTTTTTTACACTATTTCTTACTTACATATGCCTAAGATGTGTGAATAATGTCTACGCTCAGATATACGTTGGAACTAAATAGAACTTAAATGAGTTTCTTTTTCACTCCAGTGGTTGAAATAAAACATTAAAAGACACTAAGAAATTGCATGAGTGCAGGGTTTAAAAAAAATGGCTAAAAATACAAGGGCAACAGAGAAACAAAATTCTTTTTTTAATATGTGATTGCTCCATACTGATGCAGTCATATTTTTCTGCTATTTGCTAACAGTGCCTCACAAATCTCAGCACGAGGTTTGGGATTCAGGCTGACAGAATTCACCGTGTTCTTAGACCGAACAAACTCCCACTTACCCACAGGTGGGGAGGAAACTGAAACAAAGTCTCTGTTTCTTAATTGGTACACATGATAAAAAAGGTTTTGAGATATACATACCGAAGCCCACAATGTCACTTTTAAAGGCCACTTTCTGACTATAACAGCAGTTTGAGGGAAAAATATGATATGAGAACATTCAGCTATCTTTCCTCTGCAATATTTCTTATTCAATGTGCTCAGGGATCAAAGTGTAGCAAAGTCTATACAGAACAGTGCTCCGAAAATGAAAGGGCAAAGGATTCAAATTAGAGACAGCCCATGACAAAAGAAAAAAGAATAATATAATCATAAAGGGAGCTTCACATCTACTGAGATAAGCATCAAGGAGACACCCATCATGGCTTTCAAAGCCAATATTACTTCCCTCAAGTCCCAGCTCCCAACTTAATTATTCAACAGCATAGTTGTAGTATCTTTTCTTGTCCGTTATAGAACTACTGATTTTAATATATAATACACAAAGAATAACAATTAGAAATTGTGAAAACTAGGAAAGTAACACTTGCAGATAATGGACAGTCACCTCACTGGGCCAATGACAACATGAAACATAGACTGAATATTTGCAATTGTATTTGATGTTTGTCAAATATCTGTTTCTTCAATCTCTGATTACATTTGCCTCCTGTGTAAAGTACCTTCAAGTTCAATGGCATAATAACAGCACTAAACCCACTGAAGTAATAACAATACACATAAACAGATACCTAAACTCAGAAAGGTTTAAAGGTTCTTATTAATTTTTTATTTGAGGTCCATTACATCAAGAGTTTCTTATATTTTTAAGAGATCTAAACTGTGCTGAAATTAGTAATATGATGACTGTGCCTACCAGTAAGAATCACCAGTGTGTCAGAAGGAATTCTCCTGTCTTCCTAAGATAATTATAGGGATCACTGTCTGAGAAGATATAACCTTAGAGGGTGCTCAGCACACACTGAGCTGAACTCTGGTTTCTAAGTTATTTCCCCTGGAAGTGAATATTGTTTTTCAATAAATTGGTCTCAGTTACCTTTACTGTGTTATTCTAGAAAGCCCCATACAAGCTTCCAGGAGACTTTCTGCCAAGTAAGACTGGTTTGAACACGATATTAACTTGTATAAGGTACTACTAGACTAGAATGAAAGTATTTTTTTAAGCAAAGAAGAGGAATGCTATGACCTGAGTTGGTATATGTTCATCCTGGAAATATTCAAGAAGGGGCCATGAAACTACTTTTGCAAGGCTTTTCCTCACTGGGCATAGGAAAGCCAACCATCACCTTTTTTGATTTGCCCTGCCCCTTTTCCCCTCAATGCTATGCCCTGTTATCATAAACACATTGAAGGCTTATTATGTAGAAGGGGGTTGCAGTATCCTTCTACTAGCACAGATTTGTTGAGGAATAAAAAAGAAAAAAAAAAGGAACATTATGTATTTGTTTCACACTGTCTTATCTGGCCAATAGAGGCTCAGTGAATTCCTGAAACAATATTGCTCCTGAGAGCATCACTGGAAATATGCGTTTCACCAATAATTACTGGGCCTTATGTCACCTAAATTTTGCTAATAGGCATTAATGAACTTTGTCAAATCTATACAACCAATGGATGCTTTACAAAAGAGGCAGAATATCCATTTCAAAACAATCCAGGTTTTTTTTGTTTACTTTCCTCTTCAGGGTTACCATCTCTTCCTTTACATATTATTTAAGGTAATTTCCTCAAAAATTACAAGCAAAACTTCACTTCCTCTCTGTCCAGAAATATCTATGCTTCTAGGGCAATTAGCATTTTGACACGGGAGGTCTTCGTTTTATACGTCAGATAGTTTCTGTGTTCTCTGGCTTCCTTGCTGTGGGATCCTCAACCATGCTTTTTATCTACAGGATTTCCATTTAATTCATGTATCAAATAGTTCTTGCCTGCATATAACAGAGCGAATGAATCCACTGCTTGCCACGTGTCACACATGTCACAGTGACACATGTCCTGTGTCCTCTGGCTGCCACTCACCTGTTTGGATTACAGTGGCATATGTTGATGTCCCTGATGCCCATGTGACTTCCACACTATCTCCTCCTCTGGGAGGGGCTGAGGCTCGTCAGGCCCACAGAGCAATGGTACCAAGCCAGCAGAGAAATGAAGTTGTGTCTGTCACATAATAATGATACAGAGGCGCCTGACATTGGCTACAATGGAAACATCCCTTGTGCAACGTTCCCTCAGATAATTTGTTAGCGGGAACACATATCAGTATTCATTACTGCTTTCCACATCCTGCACTCACAGAGCACTCAGCATGAGAAGGATGAAATAGCTCTGCTAAATATACTGTCTCAATGCTAATGACATCTTGAGCTGCTTTTCAGTCATATCTCAAGATATTCAATGCTTTTTCTGCAACTTCTACACTTTCTTCATCAAATTTCTCTGCAAATGTGCAAAAATTCTGCCAAGTCCAAACTTACAGCAAGTACACTTGAAATATATGCAGATGTTTTCTTCAACAAGTGATGGATATATTATAGTGTACGAAGACAGAACAATGGAAAAGGAATGAAAGTGAAGCAGAAGGTTCATATGTTTTGATCAAAAATAACTGTAGATTATTAATTTTTAGCCAGATTCCACAGTCTTTACACACACAACTCCAACTGAAGTTACTGAGATCCTTCTCTGATTTGATCTTTAGAATGAAGTCCACAGCTCATAAGTGCCTAAGTACACAGCCAATCCACTGTATTTGTATCTAAGGCTCTATCTACAAACCTAAGCAATGACAAACATTCCCGGGGCTGGAATCTGTGGATGAAATAGATCACCTTGAGGGGCACATCCTATGGAATGAATGCCTATGCATATCCAAAGCAAAGCTTTATGTTGTTCAGGGAACTGGGTGGCAGGTTAAATGGCACAGAGCTTTATTTGTGCTGGAACATTTGTAAGCTAAATTTGGTTATTAATATTTTTGCTAAAAAGCTGAAGAAGTTGAAAACCCAGAAGTTACAGGATACAAAGAGTGGTAGAAAAGATATAATCTAGAATATATTATGAAAATATTCACAACATCATAGACCAATCCCCAAGAAAGCAAAAGAATTCATTCTATGTAGCATATATTATGATACAGTGATATAAGAAACATAATCCTAAATGACATTCTTTCATTCTGAAGCTACAGAATAAACTCAGGTAAAGTTCTTGGTGTATATCTGAAGAACTGAGAATGATTTCTTTCTTTAAAATTGTAATAAAGATATGGTAAAATATAGTAAATATATGAAGATATGATCAACCTTTTCATAAAAGATTCCCATAATCTATTGTCTAAAATGAAATTCTAAATAGTGAAACAATCTGTAATCATAAAGATTATGTTTTATTTGTTTTAATGTTAGTATGTATAAAATACTTCTACATATAAAGTTTATACTGTGAATAGACATAGAAAGTGGACACAGGTGACAAGTTCATTTTCTGGAAAACAAAGGATGTTGGAAATATTTGTGGCATAATTAATCATACAGGTTTTTCTGCATAAAAGCAGACATGTTTAGTAATCTAGTAAGTATAGTCGTGCAAGGTTCTCTTATTATTTTTCTTAAATATCTTGAATCCTTGATCTAAACCAGGCTCATAAATTACTAATTTTTAATAATTTAAATACTTGTTTTCTTCCAAAATATTTATTTTCCGTGAGAATTGTCAAAAACTTTTTATTAAAATGAGACTTTTATCCTAATAATGAAAAGTTGTAAGCAACTCTGCAAGTTACTTTTATAGGAGAAAATCCTTGTCACATCTACAATGCCCTTGCTTCCAGAGGCCCTTGTGTGTGTGAGCTCTCCCAGATGCACAACAGCTTGCCAGCCTTCCTGCAGCCACTGCTGTCTATTCGAGTCACAGTGATCCCTCCTGCATGGGTTATCTTAAAATAGCACAGTATAAATGAAATCTTGCAATTATCACAAACACCCAGGTGTTTGGTGTGGCAGGATGGCCAGAGGAGAGTCGCTAAACTGGCCTGGAAGATTTGTGTCCTTGATCTTCCAAGGGGCAATTGGCCACAGTGTCTGTACATACTGCTGCAGCAACACAGAGCTCCTGTGACTTACTGAATCCAGAAGAAAAATGTAGGAGTAGCTGGTCCTGCTGCTGTCCTTCTTAAACTAAATGATAAACAGCGCAGGAAGTGGTTGGAGGGAGAAGCTGAAGGAAAGGAGAGAGATCAATCTAAACCCTTGTTGGCAGTCAGCCACACCTTCACCTTGTCCAATTGCCACAGCCAGCCAGAAGGGCCTTCCCTCTTTTCTCTCCCTGCTTTCCTGCAGTGAGTCACTCCTGCAGACATTATCTTGCCTATTCTGTTAGATAATGAAAGACACTGTGTATTTTCTTGTTCTATTTTCTGTTTACCATTATGTAGTGTACTAAGTCACTCATTATTGCTTTTGCAGATTTGTAAACATTATTCTCACACCTTTTTAAATAGACCTCTATTACTGTAATTATGAACATGTTGTGTTTGCACACAAGAATGGTATGGGTTACAGGGAAAAAAAATAGCTGTTCTTTCGCAGTCATAGAAAAATAATATTCTTCATTTAAACTCAGATTGTCTTAGTGGGGTGTTAATGACCTGAAGCTGACATTATTAACAGTATATCTTTACTTAAATGGCTACAAGAAGATCATGTTAGGTTTCAGAAACATTGTATTTCTGCAGAAGCTGATTATTTAAGCCAGAGAGTCATGAATTGTGAAACTGATGATGCCATATATTCTCTTCAGTTGCTAAAAATGTCTCTAGTAATCAAACTATCAGTCACACTGAATACAAAAAAACCCCAAAACATTAGTTTTCCAGTGACAAGAGATTCTACAATAAAGATTTGTAATCTCCCATGTACAGCAAAGAAAACACGAGAAGGATTTAGGCTGAGATTCAAAACCTAGACTTGAGTACTGTGAAGAGCAGAGTTTAGAAACTCATGGATCATGTTCTATCTGATAGTTCTTGTCTTTCTAGATTTGTTTTGCAGTTGAGTTGTGCCTTTGAAGGGATCTGTGTGCTTTGACATCACAGCGACTGAAAAATAGAGATACTTAAAACATTCTGGGTGCCCTTGAGTTGCTTGTAGCCTTACAGTTCCTCAGCCTAGGAATCCTGCAGTAACAGGTGAAGAGTCTAAATGAGCTGTAACTGTCTAGGCCTCTATTAAACAACACCAAGGGAGAGGAAAAAGATCCCAGACTTACTGTCACCTACATGCCTCTTTCTGATTCTAATAGCTGCTTTAATGCTTTTCTGTCTGCTCTCTCTACCGAGTTGTCTCGTCTTTGATTAGTTTTCCTTCTGAGTATTTCATTTGCTGATGTACCAGATGCTCTTCTAAGTGACACATTCCAGCCCCAGTCACTGGATGTGACAGCTATGCTGTATCTAATCATGAAATGCTGTGCTCAGACACTTGACAGTGTTTGAAAATACTACTCTTGCTCTGAAAACAATATGAGGAGTTTAGTGTGGGTGAATGTAACTAGACTGATAACTGGAGAATGATAAATTAAATAAGAATACTATTTTTTTTTGTATTTTGAAACGAGTTTGGTTTTTTTTTTTTTGCAATTCAACTATTATAAGTGAAACTGCATGGGGTTTCAGACAAAACATAAATCTCAGTTTTTTAAAAACTCTAAAATCTGTAAAAGTCTTTTTTTCTGAAGGATAGAATAAATCCTAGTTCAAGGAACCATGTTGTAAGGAGAAAGGTGGCACTGAATGGAGACTTACTGTGAAGCATCTTCAAGCATCCTGGAGAACTAAACTTGATTTTGCAATTCTGTTACTCTTAAGATTATCTGAGAGGATTATTTGTTTTTCTAGCAAAGCTTCAGGAAGCATATAATACATGTAGAGTGGAGTTGAGATCCTGTTAATCACATACTTAGCATCTGTGTTTTTAGGACAGCACATAGTTGTGTGATTTTGGCCCAGTATTTGTGATCTGTTTGAGGATTCCTGAGAATAAAAAAGCTATATATAAATTCAAGATAATATTATCAGCTGAAGCTCTGTCAGATTCAATAGGCAAGAGTAGATAAACTAAGCTACTGTGTACCACTTTGTGGTTTTAATCTTAGAAAATAAAAGATTGCAAAAAACTAAAAGAATCTGTCTCCAATTTTACAGTTGCTCTATATCCCAGGTGCTCATTCTGCATTATTTTTTCAAGATACCTTGTTTAGATGAGAAAAGAAATCATATTGAATTAATTTTACAAATTTTATAGAGTAGACTGCTTTCTAGGTTGAAGAATATGAAGTAAAAACTGCATTCTGGATACACAGTTACCATTAACAATATTGAAATTCTAGCGTTTAACAAACCAAGAACAATTCCAAAACTACTTCTCTGTAGCAAAATCTTCAAATGCTCTATCTATACTTGCACAGACTATATCAGTGAGAATTACATCAGCTATTAAAGCTTGTAATTATCTCGTCAAGTAAAGAATGGAGGTGGGTGTACTTACTATGTCAGCACAATAGCCACAGCATCATTTAGGACACTCTCTCCAAACAGGAGCGTGTATAAATCTGTATCCACATGCAGCTCATGGAAAATAGCAAGAACTGTCACTGTATGGAGACAAAGCAAAGTGAGTTCTTATTTTCATGTTGCTCTGGTAGTTCAAGAAATAAAGCAATGTTAGAATATGAGTTTGGAGAAGTCTAGTCCTATTTATTGCCTAAGTGGTTAATAATAAGTTAAAAGGGATCAGCTGGAGTATATAAGATCCTTAAATCCATTAGGTCTATGAGTTTTGGTGTTTCAGCTGAATTAGGAAGACACTTTCCCTCTCACACAGAGAATCATGCATATATGAAAATGTCACAGCATGTTTCACTGTGCATAAGGGACTGTGATCTTGTGACTATAGAAAAAACAAGGATGATGAAAAGATGGGCTTTTCCATGGACTTTGTGTTTGATGAATAGTGGTTTACCTGTTTTGAGAAGGATTTAATAACACTTATCCATCTATTACGCTTGTTCACTGAAGAATATGCATAATAACTTACCCTGTCCTGAACCACTTTCCTCTTGGATTAGCATATCTGTGGTCATGCAGCCTTGTGGTCCAGATCAGGATATCTGACACCTGTAACCCTTTGCCTTCAGCGTATCATTAACTAACATTCCTTCCTTCTTCAAGAGTTATACCCTCTATTTGATTTTTAGTTTACCAGTGTAGTAGAAAAAGAATAGAGTGTGTTGAATTTAAATTGAAGTTGGGCAAAACATTTAGACAAACATCCTCAGGGGCATTTAGACACTTGGCTCATATTCCGGAAATAAGGTCCTACAGTTATTAACTTATGCCTTATCTGTTTTATGCCTCAGTTTTCTTACCTACAAACAGGGTATCAGAGTCCTTCCCAAGATCTACCTTGCACTTCATAATCTCCAACTGAAGAAGATTGTTTATGTTCTGTGTTGGTATTATTTTATCTTTGCATGGGCAAGCAGAGCTTTCTCTTTTCAAACAGAATTTAATGTAAAGGCCCCCAGTTACTTGTACGGTTAAAAATTACATGATAACTCACTGCTTCACTGGTGCTCATCCTAGTACATAATTGTGCAAATGACTCAGTCCTCATGGCCCAGGAATCCCAAAGTTTAGGAGTGCCTCTGGGATGCCATGTTCACCTCTGACATTTTAGATATGACAATTATATGCTTTTACATTCACATGACTGCTGATAAATCACACAAAAACATGAACAGCTAATGACGTTTTGTCTTAATAATATTTCTTGGAACTTTGAAATCATTATTCCTTAGATTTTCTAAATGACATTTAAATATCTATGTAATCTAAAAATCTGTTTATAAACCCAAAATAGATTCTCAGTTCTCCGGTGAGATTTTATGTCAAAGTGATCTCTGTTGATGTGTTATCTTTGAAGAATTTTGGAAGTGTTATCCTACAGAAGACAATTTAGGGGATGTGTGTAGCTGAACATTTGCTGATATAGCTGTATTTAAATTAGCTAGTTATATTTAACCATCCCGGTAACCTCACCCATCTACTCCCACTGCAGCTATAATTTAAACTAGGAAAAGAGTTCTTTCCCCAGAATAGCACAAAGGTGTAGGAAGGAGTTTTATTGACAAACGATATTTTCTGGGTTCACCAACATCTATATTCAGGTTTTTTCCTGATTAGCAATGCTGACTTAATGTGCTAAATGTGGACCCAGTTTAGTGCTCTGTTCTTTGATGTCATTGCCATAACAACAGACTTGTTTTCTAAAACTATTTGCCACTTCCAGCTTTTGTTTATTGGTTAATTAGTTTGGACTCTCATTAATAGTCCCTGTGGTAATGATAGAAGGAAAAGAAAGCAGTAAAGTCCGAAGTCCTGTTGGTGTGTATGTGTAGCAGGCCAAGCCAATTAGACAGATGCCTACACATTCCTCTCCTTCTTTCCTCCTAAGTAAACAGATTTCTTTTGCTTTCTCTCTCAACCTTACCCCAAAAATATGACTTCAAATCTTTTGAAATGAAAGCAAAATAATAAAGCAAGCAACACAATAATGCATCGATTGCCCAGTTCACCCAGTTTTCAGAAAGTATTTTCTATTTCAAATGTTTTCTCATTTCCAGTGGAGGTTATAGGATCTTCTTTACAGCACTACCTGTCCCTGACCCAAGGATTCTGGTCTCTGCTCTGTCCCTATGTTTGTCTGGCCCAAGACACAGCAAGCTTCAACCATACCACTGCTGACAGATATTTTTATGATCTGTTTTTAAGGAACTGAAGTGATGCTGGTTCCACAAATCCCAAGGGAGGGTAACTTACTCTTCAGTATTCATACAATTTATAAATGCAGTTATTTCTGAATGATGTCTAACCTAAATCTCCCCTCCTGCTCTTCAAGTCTGTAATTTCCATTCCCAGCCTTATGAGACACAGATAATTTGTCACATTTATTCAGTTTTTCTTTCCAGCAGCATTTTGCCTATTCAGAGTCTCATTTCAGACATCTCCTCCCTAAACTGACTCACTTCTTTCAATCTCCTCCCTTTAGTAAGGTTTTCTTGCCTTCTAATCAGTGCATATCTTTCCTGAAATACAGTGCCCAAAACCAGATCCCAGTATTGTAGCTGACATTTGCTGTCAAGAAATAGAATGAAAAGATGCTGTAGAACATGTTAATAAATCCTATTTTCCTTTTTTTTGCTATGTATTGGTACTTATGACTCATTTTCAGGTTGTAAACCTGAAATCCTTCTCATAAGTGAATGCTCACTTCTTGTCTGCTATCTATGAGGTTGATTTTTTCTAAGTGTAGCATTTATCCTTCTTGATTTTAAATCATTACAGGAATCATATTGAGTTCTAATCACATCTTTCAAAGTGTTTGCAATCTCCTTTAAGCATAATGTTATACATTGAAGAAGCCCCCTTGCATTAGCCAACTCATTAATGAACATTGTAAATAGTATCTGCATAGCAACAGAGAACTGCAGAATCTTTGGCACACCCACCCTGTTTAAGAGCTCAAGAAAACATTTGCACCTTGTTTTGACAACCAGCATGTAGTCACTTCCCCCAGATCACATTTGCCTTCATTAATTATGAGAATCTATGGGTATAGGTCAGAACAGACATGATAAAGGGACATGACATTCTGCTACGGAAGAAAGTTAATTTAAATTGCTCTCTGGATAGAATCACACCCTAGGAATAGTCATCATGTCCAAAGTAGACACATCATGTTTTGTCTGATGATTGACTTTAAACTCAAGGGAATTAATTTTAAAGTGATCATATATCACAGTGACATGTCTAATCTGTGAGAACTTTAAGTAAAGACCACAGACACTGCATTGCAGTTAGCACGGCCTCCCTGGCTTTCTGAAGGCACTTCTGAGGAACAGTGAGTACAGCTTGGGTTTTGTGTGGAAACTACTCAAAGACTTGCACAATTCAATAGATACAATATCTATTATAGACGCCAAACTACTTTTCGTTAAAGTACACAATACCTCTTCATCTCTTATTTCAGTGTAAGTATATGAGGACAGGGATAAAGACAGGTAAAGAACTTGATGGCTTAAGGGACAGTTAATTGGGGGAGCACAAACACCTTTTGTGGCAGTAAAAACTGACACCAATGGAAATAATGTGTATGAGAGCTGCTGACTCAGAAAGAGTTGTGACCTTCACTTGAAAATTCAGAGATGGGAAGCAGGAAATAGTGAAGCATTTAAGATTTTCACAGTACTTGTGCCAGCAGAAATCTGATTCACTTCTTCCTTAACTTCATGGCCTTAGGGAACATCTGCTAGATGATAAGCTTAACATGCTTTCAGTTGTACCCAAGTCATAACAAGTGTCTGTGGAGCTGGTTTGTGAAAGGTAACTTTTGACATATGTAGAAACAAATGGGCTTGTTATTGATCCCTGTAAAAAGTATTTGCGACTGAAATATCAGCAAACAACAACAATCCCTAAGCTAAATGTATCCAATGCTACTTTGCTGTTATGTTTAAAAAGAATAAGGAAACCCAGAAAATAAATGAGACCATTATATAAAGTACTTGTATTATTGTACCTCAATCCTCTGACTAGAACTATTAATATCTTTCTCATGGGCATAAATTCTTTTAGGAGGGCAGTGTCAAACAGGAAGAAAATAAGATGAGAGAAATTTAACTTATATTTCCTATTGAGTTGGTCTAAAAATAAAGATTTCAATTTAAGTTATAGTCTTCTTTCCCTATTAATCAGCCACACCACTCACAGATTAGTTCAGTGGTGAAAAAGAAGAAAGCATACAAATATTTTAATTAAAACCACATTTATAAAGTCCTACATAACCAGTATATGAAATGTATTATGTTGTTGTATTTGTACATTATGCTTCTTAATATGAAATCCTTTGATTTTACGAGAAACAGAAACTGCTCTTTCTGATAAATATCCAATTTTATCAATAACAAAAGCAGTGCAACCCACAGCTCCAGTTCAGCTGTAACCATAGTAACTCCAAATAGGGAAGAGCCTTGTGATTATCAATGTGACCAAAGGTAAGGGAGTTCATATAGCTCAGAAATAGCCGTGCTCCGGCAAACCCTTGTAAGGTAAAGCTGTTTTCTACACTTGAAATGTCAAAAGTGAAAAAGAAAAAGGAAGTGCTAAAGACACAAGAGATGTGTCTGGATGGGAAGGTCATTGCACAGAACATGTCAATGGCAGCAGCCAAGACAATGTGCCAGTCACACTACTGGGTTATTTTTGGTGGCTGAGGCAGAGCTCAGATCTTTACATTCATGTACCAGTTTTGTTCTGTCCGTTCATTTGCTACAACCACCGGCGCCCTGGAGCAGCCGATTGCAGGGGCTCGTTGCTGACCTGCCTTCCCAGCGCAGCACAGCTGCTGTCAGAACATCCAGGCTGTGCTCACCCTGCAGAGGGTTTCAGTTGCCAGGTCTCTGTTGCTCTGGGGGCTCCACGCCCACAGCAGCACCTTTGCCACGCTCTCACTGCTGCTCTTGATGAGTGACACCTGCACGAGGATGTAGGAAGGAACTGCTCCATCCCCTTTGAGGGGATCACAGCCAAACACTCCCAGAGTCAGGTTCCATTAGAAATCAAAATGCAATACTAACATGAGGAAACCCTTTCTACAGCGAAAGAGAGAATTCTGTGCTGTTTGACACAGATGAAAGAACAAGATTGATCAGAATAAAGAAAACTGTAAATACTGGCCATGTTTAAATCAAAGATTGAGGAAGTGATAATTTGGGAATTTTAGAATTCTGTTTCTTTAAATTAAATCTCTCACCTGAAGTCTTAAAATAACAAACTTTTCCTGCTGAAAATAGTAAATTATTGAAAGGAGATATTCTCTGTAAAACGAATTATTTAGTTGAAAGTAACTTTCTTTTGTCTCTGAAGTTTCTAACTTTCCTGTCTAGACACATGAAAGTTCTTTTGAGGCATCCCAAAGCATCACTGACGTTTAGGGATCACAGTCTATAATGCAAAACACAGTCCCAAGTATATCCAGTCTCAAATTAATTTCTTAATCTTAGTTCAAAAGCTAGTTTCCTTTATAAAGGAACACACAGCATGTAATAGCAACTCTTCTGAATTATTTTTATGCAAAAATGTCTAGATTAATAATCTTCAGATAACTTTCAAAACTAAAACCTACAGAGTGCTATGATATTTTTTTTTCTTCTTAACAGTATTGGCAGTTTTAACTGGCAGACATTTGTTCACTGCACTGCTAGTAAGTCTTTATTTATCAAGTAAACATCTACCAGTCATCTTTACAATCACAAATACAGAACTCAATCAAACCAACTTCTGTCAACTGATCAGTTTTAGCATATTTTGAGACTTAATTGCTTCCAATAGCCAAGGGAAATTAAATCTCTTTTTAAAATGAGTTTATAATCCTACACAGTGAAAAATTAAATGAAAAATCATGTAGGAAATCTGACAGGAATTTATTATTTCATCTTAAGACACTAATTTATTGTTCTAGCCTACTTCTATAATGCTGACATTTTACCAAAGATTTCTTTAAGAAAACCAAATCAAAACCTAGTTATCACATATAAAATCATTAGACTGATTATTTTATGCTCTAATACATATCAGTCCTCCATGGCACAAAATTTTAGCTTTAACTTTTGGAATGCCAGTGAACTCTTTACATGGCTTGAGATTATAATTCAGTAGCAGATCCTGCAACACAATGAAATATTTTCAGCAGTCTCCACCATTTAATTAATGAAAAACATAATTCAAAATTCTCTAAGTCTTTGAGTGGTTGAAATTTATGGATAAGGTTAGTGAACACATGGAACAACTTAGAATATTGTGAGTAGATAACAGAAGGAGCAAGACTGAACATTGAAAAACCTCTTGGACATGAGCAGACACTATATAAGTAAGGAGTAATCGCAAACAATATTAATCAATGACAGTTTGTCACACTAAAAGCAGTTTTCTCAACTGCAGCATTAGATTTTTAAGCCTATTTAAAAATCCAGGAAAAGAAATCCTTGTCACTTCTTATTCCTTACAGTCTAAGAGGAGCTTCTGTTTTGTTTTCTTTTTTTATTTCATGGTTGTTTCAGATTAATCAGTGGTGATTTAATACCATTCTAATCAAAATCAGTGCATTTGTCTTATACATTACTCCTCATAAGTCAACATGTTAATTTGTGAAACTAAATAGTATTGGACTGGAAAATGGGAAAAGAAACCAAGTCAGCTGCAAAACCCTATTCATGGCACCATCAAGAAACATACTTAGAAATTGTAAGCACCCTTTTATTCCATAAGCAGTTTATTTTCCAAGGTTTCCCTTGTGCTTTCAGTTTCTGTGTTTTTCTCTTGCTCTGAGGATAGGCTCCAATCTGAGCTGAATCTTAATAATGTAGCTGGGTGATAAGTGGCAGCATATTGGATGCTTGGATTAATTTGAGAATAACAACTTGATGCAGCTTTTACAGCAATCTTACAACAACTGCTTTTGTGGAAATAAATTGTTTTAGACCATATTTTTAAGCCATCAGAACGATAAATCACAAGCCAAAAGCATCTTGTTAAATATTGAGAGATCATTTAAAGAATGGAAAAAAAATGTAGAACAAATGGCTTTTTCTCATTTCTTTTCAAAACCAGGGATTTGAAAGCTTTATTCCTAAGTTTCTCAGAGAAGTTTCTCAAGGGTAGTTAACACTAATGTGCATGACAAAATGTTTTCTGTTACATTGCCTGGATCAGCTCAGCTGAAAATTTTGAAAAATTCCAACATACCCTTGCAAAATTTGTACTTTGTCTCAGCAGACAACATATTAAAAAATCCTTTTTTCACCTTGTCCTTTGCTGTTGTCCCACAGATGCAAATAGCAATACCTTCCTTTTAATATTAGAGTACCCTTATTAATATTTTCAACATATCAAAACCTGGAAAAATCTATGAAACCTAGGCTTACTTTGAGATAAGCCCTGTTTTGGTTAGAAGGATGGACTAGAAGACCCCCAGACATCCCTTCAAATGTAAGGAATTCTGTACTTCTGGGATTCCGAAACTCACTGAGTCTGCTTCCGAGTCTGCTTCCCAGACTTTGCTATTTACTGCAACTTCAGGCTTTAAATCTCACGTCTGCAAATTCAAGTCAATCTGTTGGTGTGGGATTTTTTAGAGTTGTATTTCTATGAGCTCTGCATTCAAACCGTAACTGATGCCTTATAAACAGTATTCATATGGCCAAATCTGAAAGCTTCGTTCCCCGTATCTTTAAGCTGGGTTAAATCACACATGGGTGTGATGTGGAGATTTTTAACTGTGAGGCCCCAGGTTACAGCAGTTCTCACACAGCAATCAGCAGGGAGGTGTCCTGGAGATCAGAGGACATTTTTCCAGTCTTTCCAGCAACTCCAATTATGAAGTTTGTGAGCTAAACCAAGGTAAACTAGTCACTGAAACAAACACAAGGGATCTCTGGAGCTGATTTGACTTATGATTATCAGAATATCAGACATTTAAGAGCTATGGGAAGAAAACATCAAGAACAGAGACTTCAAACATTTCTATGGGACTTACAATTGTGATGTTCTTATTTACTCTTCTGACTTTTGAAAATTTATTTAAATGGTTACCTGGATCTGTGGCAGACATCAGTGATCCAAAAAATAAACAGTCAGTGAAGTGGAATTCCCATTGCTTTAACTGGCCCATGTGCACCATGGCCTTCACAAAGCCATACATTATCAACCTGTCAGAGGAAAGATAAGACAGGCATTCAGACAGAGCATTTTACACTTATGCTCAATTTACAGTATTAAACAGGTTCTTATTCTCTTTAGCTTCTTTTCAGTAAACTTATCACACGAATACTGAACATAAACAGTTATCATGTAAAAATTTTGTTTCCTGTTCAACTGTCAAATATTGTATTGAAACACCAGAGACAATTCCAAAGCAAAGGCTTTTCTGAATAATTGTCATCTGCTGGTAGCAGAGGACAATGGTTTGAGCTGTTTATTTTTCAAAAGGAAAGATAATGTAAATGTAAGAAGACATTATTAAGACTAATTTGTCTAATATTGAAGAACATTTAAACAAAGGCAGTTCCACTGTCAGTTCCGTGGCTTGCTCTAATATTTCTAAATGAATAGTTTTATTCTATGAGCTTTTAAATGTTAACTGTACTCAAAGTTCCAGATAAGGTCTCCAAATGAGACATATTTAACAACTCACAGTGACAGTGAGGCAACAAAGTCACACTTCAAAATGCACTGCTACATCCTCACCAGTTTCACAGGAAATGTTATCACTGGTTTATATAACCAGGCAATGCTATCTGAGATGTGCAGTCTAGTAAGAATCTTGAAATACCTCGAAAAAAAGAGATTCAGCTGTTGTTAGAATCTGTTGTAGATTTTCACAGTTTTATATGTTTCCAATCTAGTTAATAATAAACCCAATTTCATTCCATCCCTTTTCCATAAACACAACACATAAACTGGGCTCTTCTAACTATGGACTTTAAACCAACCATTTAAGCAGGGCTCCATGCATGCACATACTGAGCTATGTTTTGCCCTCAGCTACACTCCCAAGGTGTTACCAAAGCTGCAAAAATGCAGAAGATCTGAGGGACATAGGAAGTGTTACTTATCCAACAGTCTGAGAGCTGATTACAAATTGCTTTCAAATACTTTACCAGTCTTACTGTATTCCACTAGGAGGGCAGCAGATAAGTCCTCACAGCATTCCCCAGTGGTCCTGAGTATCTGTATTTACAGGAGCTGCCTAGCAAACAGTTCACCACCAATTGCCCTAAAACTGTTTATCCGGCTATGGTTCTCCTTGATTGATGAGTTCACTTTCTCTCCATTGCCAAAGAATAAAGACTCAAGACCCTGCAGTGAACTTAGTCTTTTTATCCCCAGCACAAATTTGTCAGCTTTCAGGAATGAATCCTTCAAAACCTGACTGTGGTGCTGCTATCCCAATTTGCAATTGTTTCAAAAGCCACAGCAATGGAAGGGAGCATGGGGATGCCTTTTAGAAATAATTGCCCAGATCTGCTTGCAGTTTTGACCAGAGATACTCTTCTTCCTCATTTAAAAAAAAAATTAAAATAATAAATAAAAATAAATCTTAACTATTTTTAAAATTTAGTAATGATATTGAAAAGTTTCATCTCAGCTGGATACCTGAGCTCCAAATGGTGGTGCTATTACACATCATCCAGTACCACACAACATAACTGTTCTGAAAACTTCTCAGTTGGACTTAAGGTTGGTTCAGTGCTGCAAATAGTATTTGTGAATAATGGATTTGGTCATAGATTTGGAACATTATAAGGTAATACAACAGAAGAATAAAACTCAGATGAGCTTTGCTGCAGGAGACCTGACATTTTCTACACCCAAACAAATTTCTTTTAAATGTGGGAAGGAGCTCATCAAGCTAGAGTAAGTATTTTGCTACTTCAACAGGAAAAGAGAGAGGCAGTAATGTAATGAAACACAGGAGAATTCAGAATTTTCCAGATTATGCAAGTCTGGAACTTTCAAAGTGTCTCATCTCTAAAAAATTCTACATAGAATGCTGTCATTACACAGTAGAGTAGACATCATATAAATATTTGACTTGCTGAAGTAAGAATCTTCTTCTGGGAAACTGAACTTTAACTACCATAATTTCCAGTACAAATCGGCAAGAAAACCACGAGTCCTCAGCACAAAGGCACAAAATAAACTTCAGACTGACAAAAATTGAAGTAAATAACAGACACTGAAGAACCAGAACAAAAACTCTGCAAGGCTTTAATTATTCTGAGCATTGGGTTGTCCTTACAGTTTTGAAGCTGGACTGAATTTTGAAGCTTGCTGGTGTGAAAAAGGGAGGAAGAATCTCCATTTGTAAAGGGTCCAGTTTTTTTACTACCACAGTTCTGCTGCTAATAACCTTCTATTGTAGTGCACTGAGGAAAGGACTTTGGAAAGCACCTTGGCTTTCTGGGAACTGCTGGATTTTTGCAGTGAATTTGTTTATAAAGCTGCTCTCTAGGAAGGTTACTCTGGGACTGGGACATTCTTGAACCAGCTGCTGTTTACATGTAGAGGGGAAAAAGAGAGAGCCCTCTCCTAAGGCCTTTACAGACTGATTGCTACACACAAAACCATGGCAGGTTGGTTTATAGAATGCTGATTCTTTGATAAGTAGCTGAATCCTCACATGCAAGCTAAAATGGGAAAACCTACCAGTTCTAAAAGAATCTACTCTTAATTTAAAGCTGCAGGGGACATAATTAGAATGTAAGAAAACCTGCTAAGTGAAGATGTACAACACACCCTGTATCCTCAGTACAGACAGCCCCATCTGCCTGAGGATTTTATCAGCAGTTGTATTTCTTCAGTTTTGCTGTTCATTGCATTATCACTGCTGAACCTCACTAAGGGTCTTTATTGTGTTAAAGGTTTTAAAAGTGTAATTCCTGATTTAAAGTGTTTGTGCAGTTATGTTGTGTAGCATGAACGAGACTTGTAATTTAAATCTTTTCTGCAAAATATGTTTTCTAGTCTGCAGAGAATTTTTCATCTCGTAGTCCAACTCCCTAAAGAATCCTACTTTATCTAGACGTGATTATCTTGTAGCTGGAAGCCAGTTGAACATAGCTACAGATTGTAATCATGCAAGCAAAAGATGAAAAAATATTTCTTCCTTCACATTTCTTCCTTTTCACAAGGAATAGCAACATTAATAAGCCAAGAACAGGAAAATTTTATTCGTGCCTATATATGTAGTAACATAGTGATTGAGGGATACCATAATAGAAACAAAAAGTCACTTATCCAAATTTAAAATACATGATGAAAAATATAAATAGTAGAGATAAAAATTAAATACTCTCTCCTTTATTTTGATCTTTCTCTTTCTACTATATCAATATATTTTTATAACCTTTTCCTATACAATGAAATGCTTCATGTGAAATGTCCTGGCTGCAGTGATCCATTATTTCAGAGTGTTCTATGTAGTATTACATCCTTCTTTTAGTCATCTTTTAAATCAGTTTTGTCACTAGAAAGGGTAATATCATGGGTTTTTCTTCAAAAACTCATTTGCCAACTAATCAAAGCAGGAGAAAACCTCAGTGAAGTTTGTCAGGTAAGAATAAAGTGATAGTGAAGTTACCTTAAGTTATTCTATATAAATCACAGAAGAAGAAAACCCCTCTGGCCATAGAAATAACTGAGAGATCAGAAAAGAACCTAGCTTTAAAAATCCACTGCATACCCAGTCACCTGGGGTACAGTGACTGCCCAGGAGCTGAGCATTAGAACTGCACACAAAGCTTGAGCATCACTGGATCTGACAAACAGCTCCAGGGAGCACAGCTGGGCTCCTGGGAGGGCACGGGGTGAGGTGCAAAGTGCTTTTGCTTGGCATTTCCCAGTGAGCAATGGAAAAGATCTGCCACTGAGATTTTGTTAGTAGTCACAGGTTATCTTTTTGCTTCTTCAGTCAGAAGCTGTGATGGGAAGGGTAAATGGAGAGAAACATGTTTTACACCTCAGAGATATGATGTATGTGGGTGTGAGTAAGAAAGGCTGTGTTCTGGTAACCATGGGTCTATAGGTAGCTTGGCTTGTTAGATAGTCCTGTGGTATTGGAGTTTTGGGAAAGTGAGGGCTGTTCAGTTATTCAGTCAAGCAAACAGGTACTGAATGTAAATAAAAAAAATCCAGCCCAGGTTTCTGTATCAGTCAATTTGGGGGCCACTGGTAACAGAAACAGTAAAGAGATCTGAAATAGGCTTCAAAATATTTATCTTAAGTTCTATAACCCATCTTCATTGGTACAGAACCACAGTGAGTGCCTGTCCTTACTGAAACACATGCACACGTGTCCAGTGCTGACTTTAGCACAGTGCATGTCTGCAAGATGCTGCTCTGTCAGCCCTGTGTCAGCCAAGCAAGCGCAGAGGTTACAGCACTCACTGGATCCTCACCCCTTGCTGTATCTCTGCCCCAGCTCAAGGCTGCCATGCCCAAGTAATCCACGTCATTTCACTTTAGGAAAGACCAACCATATTTGTGCTTGATGTTTTAGGATGGACTTGAATGAGACTATGCAGAATGCCCCAGTGTCTGAGCCTTTGCTTAATTAAAAACAACTTCCTATGGATTTGTACTCATGAAAGTAAAGAATTGCTACATGTTGGTATGAATTTTATTTAGGTTAGTCTTCTGTAGAACATTCAACCATGGGAAATATCTATTAAAATATAGAGGTGAAAAATGCTGGATAGCTTCAAAATTTCAAAATACAATTGTAGATTTTGCTGATAAATGCTAACAGTGTAGCTAAACTAAGTGAAGAGTGAAAAAAAGGGAGTCAGGTGTGAACATACATGAGCTGAAAACTTAGTTGAGATTACCAATCATTGCTGGAAACTGTCAGTAAATGGTATTTCATGGGTTTTTTTTGGGTTTCAAAAAAGTCTCAAATGATATTTCATGTTTGTTTTGGTTTGTTTTTAAAATTTCAAATCTCTTTTTTCAGACTGACTTTCAGATAGCCTTTACTGTACTGTAGTTTTACAACATTTTGCATCAAAGACATACAAACCAATTTAGCACCTCTCACAACTGCACAGTATTATTTAATGTGTTTTTAATATTTCTCTAATTAGTACAACACAGCTTTGGGATCCCTGTGTTCCTGATCTCCATTTAAATTAGAGCCATTATGCATTATATACGTACAAACCTGAATCTCTGCAATGAAAAAACTGTACTTAATCTTTGAGTTGTGAGTAAAATCTAATAATTACTTGGGCAAATGAGCCATGAAACACTGTCAACTGTACTATGTCCAAATCATAGTGCCACTTAATATTTTATTGCACTGCAAGATTCAAACATTACCTCAAGATTTACTTTACTCAATCTTATAAATTGAGAGAATCTCCAATAGATAATGAATTACTGACAGTCTTACACATATATTTTGAGACAGGTATTCTCCTGACGGCAAAAATAGAATCTAAAATAATCAGACATGAGATTTTCCAGATACAATAATGATGATTGTTTTAGAAATTCCTAAACCACTGTTGTACAGAAGGTAGTGGAATTCTAAGAAAAATATTAGTGACACCAAGAGGCTTTCATTATGAAAAAAGGAAGGACTGAAAATACCCAGTTTGCAGAAGGAAAATATCACAGTGTCTGTATTATCTACAGGAGTTAAAAACATTGTAATTAAATGTCAATAACTCTGAGTTCTCAGATTACACAGCTGTTGTCACATACAGGGATTAAAACACAAAGTCAGAGTGTCGGGTAAATTGGCTTCACTAGTTAATTGTCTCATTCAGCCACCAGTGAATTCACGTCACCAATGAGGTATTTCAGTGATTATCATAATTCTAGTAATCATAACATGCAAGGTTCTTTCTTTACCTAAAAGAAGTCAATATCCTGAAGAATTTAATCTGGTCTAAATATTAAAAGGTTTTATAAGTTCAAGAAAACCTGTTGCAGCCCATTATAAAATTGCCTTCAATAAGAGAATTTTATCTAGTTCTCAGCTGAGTGGGTACTTTGTATCCTGAAGTGTGAAGACCCCTAATCCCATCTCATTATCCATATAAATGTCTAATTTTATGAAAGACTTTGCTAAACCCATGGTTTTAACCACATCTGACAGCACTAAGTGTCACAGATTAGCTATGGACTAAGAACAAAACTTTATATCTGTTTTCTTCACCTTTGAAACTTCAAAAGTGCCAGCCTTTAATATCACTATCACCTCATTATTATATGGACAGAAGGATATATGAGGATCATTTTGTCTTTTCAACCTCAAGAACATTCCAGGTGTCATAAAAACTTCTATATGAGTTTTCTTCAGAATTCCATGAAGCAGCAAAATCCTATTTTCAGAAATAGTGTTCAGGACAGTTGAGCATGTTAGGATAAAAGACCTGTCTATGGAAAGTCTTCAAACCTCACAGATCTGAGGGATTAAAAGGAAAAAAAAGTCTGATTCAGCAGAAATTCAGAAGAGAGCTATTTTGAGTCAAGAAAGCAAGAACCAATAATGTTTTGAACTCCCTCTCCAAGTATAGAAACATTGCTGGATAGTAACCTGCTATCAATCTATGTGGAAGACAGATTCATGCTTCTGGTTATTATTTGTGCTGAACTAACTCATGAACAATTCAGCTAGTATCTAAATTTCCCCCCTGTGAGATTCTGAAACAGCAATATTTTTGCTTGTCATTTGAAAATACAGTGTAAATATTGAATTTAACATATTTTCTTTTACTATTTCATATCAAAATACATACACCCCATGATCTTATTTGCAAGGAACTGCTACAGTAGGTCTTCACTGGAGCACCTAATGTTCCCTTTAAATGAGCTTGTATTACCATTAAAAGGTAATTATGATCAGTTTGTGATTTCAGAATAATGTAAATTAGATTAGAGAATAACCCGATGTAAAATAGGGCATGAAATAAAATATAGAGAAACATGTTTGAAACTGTTTTAGAATTTTTATTGGATTAGCTCAGTCAAATAGTGATGCAAGTGCTCAAGAACAAAGAAAAGAGGAATTCATACCTGTGCCGTAAATGGAGATTGCCAGGTACCCTCATTTAATTTATAGTGCAGTTTTCAAACATAAAATGTATTGGTTGATGAAAGAGTTGAATGTGTTTAGGACAGAGGGGGCCCTTTCTGTGCCTTGAGAGTTTCCAGGAGCCTGCCTGGCCTTGGTTCAGTCTCCCCTAGAAATAAGGGACACTTCAGAATATCAACCCTGAATTTCACATTTCTAAACTAGGGTGTGGGACCTCTTGGGACATGGATCAGTCTTGTGCCTTAGTAATTGAAATCCAAAAATTAGACCTCTGAAAGTGCAAGGATCTCTGTAAGTGTGTAGACAGGAAAAGAAACCCATCCAACCTTTAAAAACATATTAAATTTGGGGTTTTTTTAAAACAGCATCCTTGCTATAGCAAACAGGGATGAAGAAGAAGAAGAATGATAAAACTCCTTGTGTCCAGGTTAGCTCCTGTTACTGGGGATATAAGAGTATTATTGTGTAATGATGCTCATTGGTCAAGTGAAAATTGAGGGGTTTTTGTTGGAAAAAAAAAATTAACAGAAGGACAGGTATGCAGACAGGTCTAAAGTGACATGAAACTACTGTGATAAACTTTCAAAAATAGGAACTTTCTAGGCCAATAAATAACTTCTCAGGGTGAAAGTATTTGTGGTGATATGATTCAGAATGAATCAGCAGGACATGAGCTTCAAAACAACTTGTGGCAAGCAGGTTATCTCTGTCTTATACAGTTATCCTTAATTGGTGTGCTAAATAGAAATGATTTTTAATACATTAAATATAGCAGCAGGGTCCCAGGAAGCCCACTTTTGTGCTTCTTTATTTTTATTTTAAAACTCTCTTATTTAATAGGTTTGTGGCTTCTGAAGTTGTAACAATGTTTGACAAGTATCGGTGTGCTGTAGAGGAGTCTGCAGTTACGAGTCTGCCCTCTTGTGAGAGTTGCATCTTCCCCACCAGACTATGTTACTGTATCACATGGATTGCAGAGTCAGTAGGAACAGAAATACTTAATTCAGCTTTTTCACACAGTGGTGTTGGTTCTGCTCCATTGAACATAGCTATTTCTTCATTGTAGCTTTGTTATTTTTTAATATCAATATGCATAAAATGTGTATCTGTTAAAAGAGTTCTTTACTTATGGCTAATTATGATGATGAGAATGTTGTGCAGAAGATTTTACTTTTGTTGTGCAGATTTGACTTTTCTATCTCTGATGCCTCAAAACACCTCTGGCAAAGACAGCACAGTTGGTTACCATACCTGAGCAGCACTGGGAATGGGGAAAGAGTGAATTTGGGCACAAGATACAAGTGGGACGATTCGTGTTTCTTTGTTCCCTCTCTGTTCCAGTCCCTGCTCTTCAGGAAGCCTCAGGGTGTGGTTTATGCCAGTGACTGGCCCAAAAGGTCAATGAAAATCTCCTGTCCCCACTACCAAGAAGGCACTAGATATTCTGAGTACATCATGCTGCTTTCTGTCAGATCTGGACATACCAGTGAGATCCTCACAAGCTTTAACCCTGTAAAAAGCCCTACGTAGAATTCTTCTTTTTTTCTTCTTTTGTTATAGTTCTCACTGCAAGAAGCCCAAGCACACAGCAGTATGGATATGTTCTGTGGCTCTATCCTAAACCCACGCTCCTCACTGACAACAGCCAAGGACAGGTCCCATTTAAGCTTAGGAAGTGCCAGGAAATTTGGTTAGTTATTGCTAGTAGAAGGCAGAGTGTAGCAGCTATTTGTTACTCCTTCTGGGGTTTAGGCCATAAACCTATAGGATCCTGTAGGATATATGATTGAACCTCCAGCATAAATCTATGGATGTATCAAGATCTTCTTCAATCCCTGCCCAGTTTTTCATTTCCTTTCCCCTGAGGGCAGAACAACCTTCTAAACAAACGTATTTTATTTTTCTAGCACTAGGACCTGATGAAGAAGACTTACATAGGCACAAGTTGGGTGTATAAAAGAGAGTTCTACCACAGCATTTCTGAACAGTTTGTGGCAGTAGGACCCCTAGGACAGATTGATTCAGTGCATGTCATGAAGGGCACTTCTCTAAAGGTTAAGGATTGCACGTGCCCAGTTACAGGACATGCTGTTCCCATTACAGGGTCTTTCATAATTGTTGGGTCTTGTTTAACAAATAAAATTTCTAATTCTACAGGATGAGGGTTTGCAATCTGTAAAATCTAAAGCTAGTACTGTAGATTTAGTTGAAATGATTAAGTGGAAAATGGCCTTAAATGTTTCCTGGGTGAGTTGAATGAATTGATGAAATGGAAATGCTGTTGTGAGATTTTGGCTGCTTTCTCAGGGAAAATTTACTTTGTAAATACATGAAATACGAATGATTTTGATGAGAAAAGATTGAGATGTTTGTGTGAAAGTTTTCAACTTTGGAACAGCTCTAACGTAGTGAGAGTGGATTACAGGGAATATAATTCTTAAATGTGTATGTAAAAACATCAAACCACGAGAAAAATAATTTTTGTCTAACTCACATGCATTACATATCAAATTAAATAGAAGCGTGAATAAGGCAAGCATGTGGGATTGGGCTGAAAATAGCACTAAAAACTGTTATGTCTCCTTTTCTTCACTTGCTCAGCTTGAATATCACTCCCAGCACTGACTCCTCTCAACAGGGTGTAAATGCAGAATAACGGCACGAGTAACTTTGGGTTTACATTGTTACTCACTGGGCATGACTGTCAGTCCCTTGTCACGTTTTGTAGTCTTATTGATCTTTCAGTATTTGAAGAGCTTGGAGAAAGAGTGGCTTTTTCTTTTCTAGTTATGAACAATTCTGTCAGATGAATCATATAAACATTTGCTTTTTGATAAACCAAATCCATGAGATACAAGGCTTTGTAAGACACAGTATTTACTAACATAAATTAACTGATAATAAAAAAAGAAGAAAGTAAAGTCAACTTCCTCTGTAAGAACAAGCTGATTATTTAATTGCAAGTAACACTTTCTGTTCATTCTTTCTTCCTCCAAAGTCTGTGACAGCTGACTGAATGACACTTTTCCTTTGCATGGTACATTAGGGCTCCTGCAGCTGAACCACGGGATATCAAGGTGTGAGCAGGGGTGGAACTGAGGAGTAATGAGTGATCTGTCCTCACCATTTGCATGTCTATTTGCTCACACAAACAGTTTGACAGTTACTAGCTCTGTGCTGTTCCAGCCATCTCCTTTTCCTGCAGGGATCTTTAACCTGGCCAGGTTACAACACTTCTGTGCCTGGTGATGGAAACAAAGCAGCTATATCAGACCTGGGAACTGTGCACTAAGCTTAAACTGACCTTAAATTTACAGGGTTTGTGGAGGCAGAACAAAGCTGCTGATTAGTAGAAAAGCAGGTGCAAGTCCTCCAGATTCAGGGTAAATTTACAAATGCATGTCACCTGCGCAGTTACGTTTGCATCAGAATGTAGCAGTCACTCGATAGTGCTTATCACTGTGATAAAGCATGTACAACAGGGAATGAGAAACACAGCCTGCAGGCACCACTGCTGGGGAAGGATGGGGGAGAGAAACGCAGTGTGATTGTTATGGCTGAAGCCAGTACAGACATTGGGCAAATGTCACTATTCCTGTAAAAGTGTGCAATGGGATCTTTATACACCCATTATTCAGAGTTTTACAGTTCTAGAAACACAGATACCCTTGCATGTTATGCTAGGCAGGATTCTACCAGAGGTGAAAGATCATTTACTGAACCACTGACAGACACTGTTATATTGTTTCTTACACACCAGTGTTGGCTTCAAAAATTTTCACCACAGCCCTCTAGTGATGTGGGCCAGGACACGGATGGAGTGAAGTGGCTTTGCAGTAATGCACTGCAATCAGACAGAAATTTGACAAGAGGCTGGAAAATATTTTTCCAGCAATAGGACTGATTAGGCATTCACAGCTAGAGCTGAAGCACTGTAGAAATGCAAATAGATTTGTTCTCTATAATGGCAGCAATTACTGCTTTGCTTCATCCTATAGCTGGATCAAAACAGAGAGAAAAGGACTGGCATTTCTGTGCAGTAGTATTTCTTCTTCATTCTTTCCATACTCCTAGGTTTTTAGGTACACTGGACAAAGTACCCAAGAATGCACTGCAGAGTAGCCTTTTAGGGGTGGAATAATGAGCTCTACAGTCTAACAACTCTTTTATTGCTCTAATTTCTGTGCCTCTGTGATTGACTCCTTCATTTCATCACTTCAAAGATCAGAGAAAGATTATATTCCAAAATGAGCAAGGCTGAAGAACATTCCCTTCTTGGGAGGACACTGATTCAAATTAACTGATTCTACATCACTGAGCATTGCTCACTATGAACTATGGTAACTTTTGAGTTTGATTTTATGCAACAGCTGTAGCCAAATTTGTTTAACACTGTATTGGGTTTGCATGGCAGAGTTTTGGTAGCGGGGGAGGCTAGAGGGGTTGCTTCTCTGAGAAGCTGCCAGAAGCTTCCCCTGTGTCTGATGGAGCCAATGCCCGCTGGTCCCAAGATGGACCAGCCACTGGCCAAGGCTGAGCCCATGCAATGGTGGCAGCGACTCTGGGATGAGGTACTTCAGAGGTGGAAAAAACCCTGTGCAGATGGAGACAGGAGTGAGGATATGTGAGACAAACAGCCCTGCAGACACCAGGGTCAATGGAAGAGGGGGATGAGGTGCTCCAGGTGCCAGAGCAGAGATTCCCCTGCAGCCCATGGTCAGACCATGGTGAGGCAGCTGTGCCTCTGCAGCCCATACAGGTCCATGTTGGAGCAGAGATCCACCTGCAGCCCCTGGAGGACCTCATGTCAGAGTAGGTGGATGCCCAAAGGATGCTGTGACCCCTTGGGAAGTGTGTGCTAAAGCAGGGCAAGCGTGTGGGGAGTCCTCCCCCTGAGGAGGAAGGAGCAGCAGAGATTAGGTGTGATGGACTGACCACAATCCCCATTCCCCACCACCCTGGGCAGCCAAGGGAAGGAGGGAGAGAACTCATGAGTAGTTAAGCCAGGGAAGAAGAGAAGGGTTTCATTTCTCATTATCCTACTCTGATTTGATTGGTAATAAATTAAGCTAATTTTCTCAAGTTGTGTCTATTTTGCTCATGACAGCAATCAGTGAGTGATCTCTCCTCACCCTTATCTTGACCCGAGAGCCTTTCATTGTATTTTCTCTCCCCTGTCCAGCTGAGTAGGGCAGAGACAGAGCGGCTTTGGTGGGCACCTGGCATCCAGCCAGGGTCAACCCACCATAGAAACATTTTCACACAGCGTTTATTCAGGCCTCACTGTAATCTGTAAGTTGCAGAAATATTTTTTCCCCTTTAATCTCATATGGAAAACTGATTACTCAAAATGTTTGCCAGCAGCAGTTTGTTCAATAGGTTGAACCACAGGTCATCAGATATTGTGCATGTCACATTACAGAAGCCTTTCTCCTTTCTTAATTCAGCCTGGGCCTCCACATATGGAAAAAAATTTCGAGACTATTCACAAAAGTAAAAAGTGCTTCAGAAATAAGTAAACATTATTGTTTTAGGCTGCCTGTTGGTATAGGTCCAAGTAATTAATTTAGTAAGTATTTCTAGAATTTCTTGACAAAATTTTAAAAACTGGCCTTAAGATCTCTATTTCCTTCAGTTTGGAGCTCTTGCTGTGTTAACTTTATATTATACTTTCTATATTACATTTCAGGGTTTTTTTACATACGCATCTTTCTTTTTCTCACTGCAATCTCTCGTGTACAATAATCACGGGTCTATGGGAGCACTGAAGGAGGTGTTACAGAATTGCTCACACTTCCCAAACTGAAGGCACCAGTTGCTTGGGCTGTACAGGGAGACAACGATGCCAATGTTTTCTCTAGTAACTGAATGTACAGGGAAAACCAAATGGAATACGAGAGACAAGACAGAGGAGTGCAGCAGAGCAGGTAAGCACTAGCACGAGCAACAAAGGGTCAGGGAATACAACTCGATCCA
Source organism: Chiroxiphia lanceolata (assembly GCF_009829145.1). NCBI lineage: Eukaryota > Metazoa > Chordata > Aves > Passeriformes > Pipridae > Chiroxiphia > Chiroxiphia lanceolata. The sequence continues at coordinate 14,946,878 of NC_045646.1, read as the reverse complement.
CAGCCAGTGTGGGGCAGCCCCAGCGTGGGCAGTGCCTATGGGATCCAGGTCTGGCCACAGACCTTGGGGGAGCCCCTGGCACCCCGACCCCGTGTGGCTGTGCTTTGACAGCCCTGCAACTGGGATGAGACACGATCTCCAAAGGAGGGGCAGGATCCTGAACCAAAGCTTCTGGTCTGTCACCACCATGCAGCAGCATATGACTTGACTCGGCATATGGAGTCCCCTAGGATGGATTCTTCCCAATTTTCCTGCTCTTCCCCATCTTGTTGCAACTTGAGCTTGAAGAATACCTGTGCCTTGTTTGTCCTAGAAAGACTGTTTGTACCTGCTTTTGCTGATTGAAAATATTCAATCTCAAATTAATTTTAGAGTGTTAGAACTTCTAAAGGATAAAAAACCTGATCCTGGAGCTCCATTTACATTCACCGAAGCCCGAGTCTATTCAGTAGCATAGAAAGCAGAACTGCCTGCAACACCTCGCCAGGAGAAAAAGCACAGATGAAAAGAGGAATCACAGCACTAAGGATTTTACATTTCCATTGCACTTTGATGTTCTGCTCTCGCTCCCCTCCCTCCCTGAAGCAAGCTAACACCATGGTGTGTGACTACATGCTTCTAAGTGGTTGAATCTGCCTCCAGGCACTCTCCTCCTAGTCTTCCTTGCTACATTTGAAAGATCATCTGCCTCCCCAGCATCTGTTCATGACTGATGACGATCAATGCTAAAGGGAGAGAAAGGGCATCCCAATGGCAATTTTATCAACTGGAAATCGTACACAAGGCTTTCAAAATGGGCCAGCAAGAGGAAATTAAGAATAGGTTAGACTGTAATGATCAAACAGATCAAAGAAATGAGAGAAACAGGGGAAAGCAACTCAGACATCTTTTTAGAGGCAGAAAGCCCTGCAGGAAAGGAAGTATGAAGGCACAAATATCTCAGCACAGCATCTTGGCACTGCACTGTTACAATTCCCTTGAGACAGCACAGCTTATATAGTATCACTATGGAAAGAAGAAAGTATTCCAGTAGGGATATTTGCTGAATAATACAGCAGTGTTTCCATCCCCAACATGTTAAAAACCCACTAAGAGATAAATAATAACTTCTTAAACAAGATTTTTATTAAGTGACATAGTTTGTATTCTTTTGATTGTTCAGCTTTTAGTTTGCATCTGGATCATGTTTTCCGGTTTTTTGTCATTATGAGACACTAACAAAATAGTTAAAGATGATGTTTTTGTACAACAAGAATATCCTCAAGAGTAGCACTGTAATTAAATTATCAAAGATAACAAGGTTTGCAAATAAACCCAGGTTTGATAACACAGAGGTGTGGCACTCCTCTGAAAAGTGTTGCCAGGCTTCATCCATCTGTCCTGGCTGTTATGGAAGGTTTTTGTCCTTGTAACACAATGGAGGTAGTTCTTGCTGAAAAGAGATATGTAGGCAGCTTGAATAATTAATTCTTTCAAAGCAGAAGCCACACAGGGGCCAGTACCTAATGAATAGAGGAAGAACACGGAGGAGAAAGAGTTTTGAACAGTGTGGCTAAGGACACCTTGTTTACAGCCAATGACAAACTCTCCTCAAGGTCTGGCATTTCTTTCTCCTTGGCAGCAAAGCCCTTCCTGAGGCTCTGCAATCAGGTGGAATATTGTCTGAGAAGCTTCGTGGAACTGTTTGCTCCTCATAAAGCATTTGTGGGCAATTATTGGGAAATGTGTTAAACTCCTACCAATGTGCTCTACTGATGTGGAAGCAGTATGCCTGGATGCTCCACAGCTTTCCCAGGTCAACTTAATGGAAGAACAGCCTGCTTTAAACAACCTATGAGAAAAATTGAGACACAGTTGAGAAATAATGTTGCTCCTTTACTACATGCATCACACATGCTACTGGGAAGACTGTGGTGAGAGGGGCACTGCAGGAGTGCTTGGGGACACTTGTGTCAGACCAATTCCTAATTATATAAATTTCTTGTCGTAGTGGAATACCTGAACAGGACCACCTACTGCCTGTCTGAGAACAACTGCTATTGCCCTATAGAACTGTTAGTACATTGCAAGTCACTATGTCATTGATTAATCTGTTTTTCAATTTTATATATCTATATCTATATATATCTCATCCTTGCCATACAGAAAAACTATATAGAACATCCACACCACTGAAGAGACAGTTTTGGGGGAGAGGAAGTTACTTTATGTTACTTTCTGTGTCTTGGCTCACTGGGAAAATACAGCAAAATTTATGTGGTTACAATTATCATTAGATCTTCCTTTTTGGCAGATTTAGCTACTACTTTCACTTCCCATTTATTTTTAAGTGAGTTGTGTGTTTGTGAATGCACGAGTTTGATGGCTCCAAAGACAGAGAGCATCTGTTTGCCTATAAAGGAAATATATTTACAACATTCACTTCCACAAACTGCTCCCAAAAGAGCGCTTCAGTTGCACACTTGAGGGCTAACAAGGGGATCACTAATGTAAAACCCCCGTCATCTTGCCAAGATTACTAATGAGGCTGCAATTTGCCAGTGAGAGGTTGCAACTGTAATGGGTTTTGCAGTCTATTCCCTTTACTAGGAGGGCATTTTAACAACTAGTTCAGGCTCCTGAGTCACTTCCAGTCTTGCAAGTGTTCCCACAATTGTGCAATTTTGTTAGCAATGACCTCAAATTGTTGCGTCACAACTCCAGTAACTAAGTCCATACTTAGAAAACTAGGTGAAAACATTTGAAAATCAGGCTGATTGTTAAGACTCGGACATTTAGACAGATTGCACAACAATTTTAGCTAAAAGACTCCCTCTTATCCCCCAAGACACCTCTAGTTTTTATCAGAATTGTTTCATTTACTGGGTTATTCAGAATCCCTGGGTAGATCGGTGTTGGAAGAGTGATGTGTAAAGGATGATGCTTGTTTAGTAACTTGTAGTATTCCCAGTACAACCCGTGCTCAGCGTTTGAGAAAAGAGAAGTTAGTGTCCTGGCTGCTGCAGACTTTGGAAGCTGCTCTGTCACCGGATCAACAAGAGGGCCGGCACTGGCCCTTCCCGATTTGGAACCGGAGCGTTGCCTGACCCGTTATCCTGAATCTGGATGCCCCAGACCAGGCTCCCTATGCGGACTGGTGCCCCCAGGACTCGCCTAGAGGAGCTCTAAATAGAAACCAGGCACTTGAAAGAAAGTTTTGTTGGAGACAGACCGCAGCGTTTCCTTCCCTCATCCAGGTTTTCCCGTAACCCCCCATGAGCCGGTGCCAGGCCCGTCGTTGCGGGCGGAGCGCGGGTGCCACCCGGTGGCCGCTCCGGGCGCTGCCGGCGCTGGTCCGGGGCCCGCGGCACCTCCGTGAGACACCGTGTGCGCCGCTCGAACTGCTCCTCACCGCGGTGCTGGGTGCTGCTGTTAAACACTCACTCCTGTTTGCTGTTTCTCTCGTGGTTTATTTGTATTTTAAAAGCAGTCAGGATGCGGTTCCCCCCCCCCCCCTCTGACGCGTGGGAAGCAAAGCCGATGGCTCGTGTCTAACAGCTAAAGGAGAACAGCCGCGCCAGCTGTTCCAGCTGCGTCCAACAGCAAAAGGGACCATTCAGAGTCTGAATGAAACCAGAAGTGAGGCTCTTGCACCGGTCTGCTGGGGGGGGCGGGAATCAGGCATAAATGGTCCTTTGGCCTCATCTGAGGGCTGCTTTGGAAAGATGCCAAAATGGGATTGGGATTTGGGCAGGAAATTAGATCCTGAGTATCCCAGCTACACTGGTAAGGCTTGTGGCTCTGGCAGTGCTCATTGGTGCCGGCCTCACCAAGGCTGTTCTGCCTTCCATGAATTTTTGAGCCATCTGAATGGTGATGGCAAAAAAAGTGCTTTTTGGTTACTCGTGGTTGTACAGCAAATGGTGAAGCACAGCCCAGGGACGGGCACGGGAGGGGGCTTTGGAGTTGTCTCCCAACTCTGTCACATCTGTAACCTGTCAGCAAGTGCATTTTTCCACATCTAAAGTGAGGTCAATACTCTACTTCCTAGAAATCAAGCGGAACTTAAAAGGTACTTTAACATCTTTGCAAGAGAAGGTCTACGTAGCAGGCAGCTTAGACAGGTAATATGTTATGCTTAAGCACAAACTGTGGATTCCTGTATGGGCTAGATAAGACAACATTCATAAGAAGATTACTGAAAGCTGGTTAAATCAAGTCACCCACTTTGGAAGGACTTGGAAGGTGGCAAACCCACCCTCTTGCTGGGCTCAGAGAGTGATGAACATTGGTTTGAAATCCAGCTGGCACTTGGATACTAATGCTGTTCCTTAGAGAGGGACACTGAGGGGTATTCAAAACGTGACCAGCAGGCTCCAAGTAACCTGCTCTAACTTGTTTTCATCAGGGGATTGGATCTGAAGGTCAATTCCACCCCAGATTATTTGATGACTGTGACAAAAGAGTGGTGAAGAGCAATCTCACCCAGAATACTATTCTAAGAGAGAGAAACTGAAACCAGTTCATCACATCCTGATGAAGAACGGAGGGCAACTGCATAAGCCAGATGACATGATTTGCAAGAGAACTGAAAGCATCAGATCAGTTCCACTGCTTTCCTAATTTCATTTTATGATACTTATGTTCCACAGAGATTGCATAAACATGCACTCTTTCTCCTCCCAAAATAGATTGGGATTATTCTCAGGGAACATATCTAATGGTTTCGTGTGCAGTCTCACTTGGGTTAAATAAAACAGGTAAACAGAACTCCAAAAATAATCTCTACTCCTCGGCAAAATGAGGAGCTTTGTTTTCACCACTGAGTGGGTAGTAAGGATGGGTGAAAGAAAGGTGAGCAATTCAAAAAAGAAAAATTTGTTTTTCCTTTTCAGTTTGAGGAATAGCAATGCTCTCATACAACAGCAGGCTATGGAAAGGCAATGCTGGCACAGCCTCTGGGTCAGTCAGCGTGCCTACACGTGACCTTAAAATTCTTATTGCAGAAGTTTCACTATTAGTCATTGTCTTTTTACAGATCAAGTGGGTTTTTTTACCAGTGAAATCATACTGCTCAAAATTTGCTATGTGCACATAAATACCCCACAAAAGATAAAAGCACCCATGCTCCCAATAACAGAGAGGTCAAAAAGGGGTAGAAATTGTGGTCTTTTAATTTCAATTTTGGTTGCTGCTAAGCTTCAGAGGGAGAGTGGTTAACTGGGGAGAGGTGGTGTTGCAAAGAGGAAGGAAGTGCCCAGTCAGTTTACTACAGAAATGAAAGTGATATTTCCTTTTATTGCAGATTCCATATTTCAACAAAAGATGATGAGAAAGAAAAACCTCCTGGAAGCTAACTGTTGGATATGGGATGATGGGGACCAAGATAATTGAATCAACAGAAAAAGTCGTAGAAAAGTTGAAAGTAGAAAATGGCTGAAAAGGATGGGCTGGGGACAGCACATGTTCTGCTGTAAGATATGTTATTTATAGCAACACAGAATTGTAGACTAATTTATGTTAGAAGGGACCACAGGTTGTCTCTAGTTCAAATTCCTCCTCAAAGCAGAGTCTGCTATGAGACCAAACCAGAGTGCTCAGGGCTTTAGCCATTTAGGTCTTGGAAACCTCCAAGGATTGAGATTGTACATCCAGCATCTCTGGACAATCTGATCCAATGCTTGGCTGTCCTCCTCATGAAAAAGTTTTTGCTTATATCAAGTCATAGTTTTTTTAAATTACAATTTATGTCTCTCAGTTTTGTCCTCTCACCATGCACTACTGTGCAGAGCCTGGCTTTGCTTTCTTGATAATATCCCCTGGAAGCCCTTCTTACTTAGGCTAAATGAGCTCAGTTTCTTCAGTTTCTTCTTTATAGGGCAAATGTCCCAGCCCTTATCCATCTTGGTGGCCACCCACTGAACTTGCTGCAATTTATCATCCCAGTCAAGTGTATGGAATATGGAATCAAATGTAATGGACTTCTCAGACAATGAGTATTCAGAAGAGAGCCAAGACTAGAGAAACATCTAGATGATTCATTGTCATAATACTCAGGAACAACCAGGAGCTGAAGAAAAGCTTTGTATGCTATTTAAATGTCATCTATCTGCTCTATTCCGTGGAGAATCTGGTTACTTGATCAGACCAGCTTTTGTAGGTTTTGTCCCCACTGAGTGTAGGATCTGTCCCAGGGCCATCATGAAAACCTGTGTGTTTACAGAACATTTCAGCCTAATAGCAGTTGCGCTCTGTAAAAGATTTGTCAGATGCAAGTGCACTATTTGATCAACTGGCTCAGAAGAGGGATATGCAAAACGGTGGTGGGTGGGAGAAAAAAGCATCTTTTGAGTTGACATATTATGAAATATTCAAGGTAACAGGTAGGAGAGCTGCATCACCCACTCTATTCCTGCTCCAACGAGCTACTGCCTGTACACTTCCAAATCTTGCTCAGCATTTTATCTGACAGTAATCCCCCCAGTTTGAAGAGACTAAAGGTTGCAGGCAGCTCCATGTTACTGAAGTAGAATAGGTTTTTCCTCCTCTGTTTCAAATTTCTCTTACATCTTTCACAGTGAAATAGCTCAAAGGACTTTTCAACCAATCCACAAGTTCCTGTGCACATGACAGAGGTCACGTTGTCGCCCATTTTGATTCAGAAGGAAACGTGGCCTGGCTCACTACCTGGCAAAGCCATACAGGTATGTAGGGCCTGGAGCAACGCACAGCATGGGCTGAAGGGGAGATACCCTTCAGCTTGGTGTGCAGGTTTCTCATGCAGTGTGGAAAAATATCTGTATGAGATGGAAAATGAACTAATACATCACAGTCAGTGTACCTCCTTCTCCTTCTGTTTTCACCTCCTCTGTAGCCTGGAATTTTTCTGGGAAGATAGTATGTACTGAGAAAGGCAGTGGATGTCAGGATAAGGGGCCATAAGGGATGCATATTTTCCATTTCACCTGCTCTGTAAAGATGTTTTCCCTGAAAGTCAATATAGAGACTGTGAAAGTAGTCTTGCAAACTTGAGACTTCCAAATGATGCTGCAGCCAAGGAAACTGTTGTACAGGTGTAGGGGTGATCTATAGCCAGAGAAATAAGCGATGGCAGTCTTTGGAGACCACACTGGGTATCAATTCTTAAAGGATCCATGAATATCAGGGAGAAGACATTAGGAGATCTATCCAAAAGTATTAATTCCTGCAGTAAAAGCTTTGGCTTTCAAGGCAGCTGGGAAGACAGTTTGTAAAAAAAACCCCACAAAACCAAACAAAAACCCCACAAACAAACTCGTCTCTCCAGGGTGGGTTTCTTCTTGGGAAATATCTGGACTTGAGTGTTTTGGCTGTTTTGCAACAAATGCTGTTCTCATGTTTTTCAGAAGAGCACATAATTTAAATTTTTTGATGGGTTCCTGGAGAACCTACTGGGTATCAAATACCAAATTAAACAGCCTTTTTATTTTAGATGAATCTCCTGCTATTCCAGGTTCTGCTTGTCTCTGCAGCCCCACACCTTTGGTGTTCCCTGTAATATATTTTTTTCAAAGTTCTTAGTATGCTGAGGAGTTCTTCTGGACGATACAAATAATTACACCCTGCTGCTCACCACATCTGTTTATGAGAAGAAAAACTGTTTTCTGCTTGATCAGCTTTCCTGCAGTAAACAATGTCAGATGTTTATTGCGAAATAGCTACAAATTCTGACTGAACTTTCAGCAACACATACTTGAAGGCATCAAAGTACTCTTGGAAGAACTTTTCACTCTGTGTGGGTGTTAGTGGTCTGGGAAACACTATTTTATATCAATCTTGATTTAACCCAGCTTCTTATCCACAATTTCACAAGTCATACAAATAGAAGGCTTTTTTTTTTTAATACTTTATAACTTCTAGAACTGCTAGAACTCTCTGAGAGTTATGGCTATGAGGAAGCCTTTTCCCTCTTTACTCCCTGTGCAGAATTCCCCAAACGAGGTATCACAGTGGGTGCATATTTTCAAGCTTTTCATACTTTACTAACCCATTTTGGATTCACTACACACCTTTAAACAAAAGTGATAAACGGGAACTACCCCTTGCAACTGCAGGTATGAGTTGCAGGTGGCAACTCCACAGACTGCAATAGAATTATCTTAGATTTGGACTGACCAAAGAATCAAAGCTACTGAGTTGGGAAACTGAGCTGCACATGGACAACTAAACACCAGCTCTTTTCCTGCTGGAAAACTCATTGTTAGGCTGCCTTCTTTGGAGGACCCTGGAGAGACTTAGTTTGGTTTTTCAGCTAAATCATCTCCGTTGAGTTTCCTCAAGTCAATGCAAAACTGGGGCAATACTGACTGACAGAAAATGCCTGCATTCACTCCAGGATGGGACACGAAAGCAACCGAACCCCCCCAAAAGGGTACCAACACAGGCACTGTACTCTTCAAATCAATGTCTGCTTAGTTTTGTAGTTTTGTCTTTATTTCCACTCTTAGGCTGAATATCAGCTTCAAAAGAGCATTAGAAATTATTGAAGCCAGACATCTGATGTTCCGAGGGTTTTACTATGGAGGAGGGAAAATGGTCTATATATAATTTTTCCCTATTTTTCCCACAGTTAATTTCTACAGCACCAAGATACATTAACACTCCTCCTCACCAGTTTGTATTTGTACCAAGAATAAAGCTTTTATTCTTGCCTGTGGGGAGGTTAAGCATTTGCTGTTTACAGGTGGTGTGTGGAGGAAAGATGGACCTAGTTTTTTTTTTTATCATTTGATGGGAACATGCAGTAGAAAACAGTATTTTAATGAGAAAAAAAATACTATTTTCTTTGAACATGAACTGAGTCTAAATTATTACAGAAGTTATCATCTGGAAAGGCAAGAGCTGAGCTGGTGTAGCAATAGATGATCCTTGTAAAGGTATTTGCTTAGTTTACGGAGAGCTCTGCAACTGAGAGAAGATTTTTTTTCCTGTTACCCTTAACCTGGCCCCATTTTCCCTTGCAGAAACAGTTCCAAAATCCAGAAGAATCCCACAGCACCACACAGTAAATTCAAGCCAAACAACATTTGGCTTTGCTCTGCTGAAGCACACAGCTACAAGTGTTTTGTTTCCAAGTTGTAAAGTCTATCCCTAGCCCTCCGGTGAGAAAGAACAGTCAGATTATGAACTCAGGACTGTTTTGCATCATCAGATCCCATTTGTATATTCCACTGAGCTCCCAACACAAAGTAATAAACACACTGATAACCTAACTAAACCTCCATCTAGCCTTTGCCAAACTATCAAAGTATCTAAGAAAATAAAAAGAAATCCCCAGCCATACTCAGTAACCACAACTATTGCCTGCTGAACCTCTCAGGTGTGCACTGCCTGCTCCATGCTCAGGGAGAGGTGGAACCTGTGTCAGCACTATATCTGTACATCCCCAGTCCCACCCCATGTTCCCAGGAGGCCACAGCAAGCGACTTGTAGGTGAGAAGGTGGCTGTAAAACAAGCTGACGTTTTTAGGAGGAAATGAATACACCACACACACATACAAAATGTTACACTTTTGTTTGATTGTTTGTTTTGAAAGACTGTTTTCTACTAAAAATTTTTAATTGTAAATAGTCTTTTTTTAATGGTATGCCAGTGGAAGGAATTTGTCTCCTAACTTTTAGAATTGCATTTGTATAAGTATAATGACAAGAGAACTAAATCTCTGACTGTACAGTTATGTCAGAATGCATCTTACCCATGTAAACTGTGTAAAGAAAAGTTGAACATTTCTTGCTCTTGCTGCGTTTGAGCAACAATTTTGTTAACTCAGCCCAACCCTTCCTCCTTTAGGAGGCACAAAGAGGGGCTGTTAAAACAGTGCAGCTAAGAGTGAAGAAAAATAATTACATCATGTGATGATGGAATCTTGATACCACAGACATTTGAATAGAAAATTTCTACTTTCATAGAAAGGTTACGATGGAACACATAATCTCATGTCCTTTTTTTCCCCTACAAAAATATCTGGATTTGTATTTGATATTCCTTAATATTTCTTTTTCTCTTTTATAAATTTTTACTTATATATGTGCATGTCTGTGTATAGAAACAAAAAACCGTTCTGGTTCTCAAATAAAACCACTTAAGATTCAGTTTTAAAAAGAAGGAATTTAGAAAATATGTATTATACTGTATAGCATCCTGTTATTATAATCTCACACTTTAGTGATCATATGCAGAAAGCATTTGAATATTCATTTGTAGAATGGTGAGGAATGGCAAGGGAAAGGATTCTTGAACTGTTTGGGAGAATCAAGTATGATGATGACTTACTCTTTACTCTTGAATTTAAATGTCAAAAGAGACTTCTTTCTCCAAAATGTTAGTCACTGCAGTTAAACACAGATGCACAAAGAAATAGTTTGATTCTATGTGGGTTTTTTAATAGGAAGTTCAATTTAAAGCACCGATTACCATGAAACAATCTGATATGCTTATTGTAAAGCAAGTACTCATGTACTCACAGACATACTGGAATTAATCAGGTCAAACTAACTAACTGTTGAAATATGGAGAAGTCTCTCCAGCCAGGGAAGGTTATGCAATCTGAGTAGCTGATATAAACACCAACATCTTTCCCCTTAAAACAGTGATCATCTTGGAATGACTCTCCTTAATACCATTATTATCAGTGGTGTGAATTTCATAACTTCACCTTCTCAAAACTGCAAGTACTCTACTTTTTCTGATCCAAACCCCATTTTTTTAATTTCAGCTTTATTCAAGTAAAATTCTCACTGCAGCCACAAAGATAGATCAAACCTAGCCTAAGTTGTCTGCAAATACATTTGTTATTTGAGTTGCACACTTAGAAAGCTTGAAATTCCAGAAAAATCAGGCCTTGCCAAAAGTAGTAGACAGGCTGGAAAAATATGAGTAAGTGACTGCAAACATGCTGCATTCTGAATATCAAAAATGTGGTTTTGGCATTGCAATTCGAGAAAACCCAAGTGAAACCAAATCAAAAATCACAGATAAGGCCAGTTTAATGATGCCAGTGCTCCTGTGCATAGGCATCTTGGCTCTGGCTGCCACTGAGAATGCTGAAAATCAAGTCAAGATGATTTAAGGGGGGGGGAAATGCAAATCTTTCTACGCCCCCTGCCACTCAGTATGTTGCTCTAATAGGCTGTTACCATAGTGTCAAGATTCTTCCAAATACTTGAGCACTCTTCCATTATCAAAATTCAAAATATCTATGACAGATATCAATTCTGGAAGATGCATCCCAGCACAGTTTATTAAAAAATAGAATCTAAGGGAAGGGAACACTATTCCTTGCAAAAGTTGAAATTAGGTCCTTCTCCCTGCCTCTGCCTAATATGTAAAAAATAAATTAAGAAAAGGCAAGAGGGGGCAGATGTTCATTTAATTTTTTAGCAGCACAGTTTTCATGTGCTCACTGAGTAGCTTCAGCTCAGTGCTGCTTCAACTTACAATCAGTCATAATACACAGCTAATATCAAGGTACATATGGAAAAGATGGAATAACCCTGTGCAGCAGTCCCACAGGAGCATGGCTGGCTACATAGGTGTGTGCAGAAAACCCCTGGAGTCCAGGAGGATATCAAATTGAGCATGAGTCAGAAGTGGATTTCACAACAGCAACCGTGAAGCATAACTGCAAACCACATTGTGTTCATGGAAGCACAGTGAGCAAGCCAAGGGAAGCCATTTAGTCTTTGTTGGCACTTGTGAGGTGGCATCTGGAATAGTGTGTTTAGTTTTGGACCTCCACCACAGGGAAGACAGATAGGAGACAGTCCAACAAAGAACCACTAAGATAATTTAGGGGCTATAACATATGAGAAGAGGCAGCAGGTGAGCTTTCTCTTGTAACTAGGAGGGGACCTGTCTTCAGGTGGTTATAGACAACCCACCTTCTGAGGGGTGCACGGGGAAAGGATGGGAGGTAAAGGTTACAAGGTGAAGCAAAGGAAATTCCAGTTGGATATACAGAAAAACAGTTGTTATAGTGAGGGTGGTTAAGGCTGGAACATATTTCCCAGAAAGCCAGTGGAAATCACATTCTTGGAGATGCTCAGAAGTTGACTGGACAGAGTCCTGAGCACCTGGATTTAAATTTGAAGCCAGTCATACATTTGTTAGGAAGTTGGACTGCAGACATCCAGACATTGCTTCCAACCTAAATTATTCTCTGAGTCTATGATTGAGTACTCTGCTACAGCAAGAGACTGCCTGCCCTGTATCAGAGAAAGCCTAAGAGGGTCTTGACCTGTATGGTTTCAGGAATAAAGAGCTGTCTCAGTGATCATCCCACACTATTCTTCAGGAGGCAGAAGGCTAGAACCACTGGCAGAGAAAAGGTCTGTTGAGAGACTGGATCTTATATGATCTTATGTTATACAGACCCAGAGTCAGCAGACTCTCTTTGCTGTGAAGGGAACAATTTCAGCAATTCTGCAAAGGCTTGGAGTGGGGGAATTTCTCCTTTACCTCATGGGATCTCTCTGCATGGATCCTTGCTAGCCAGACTTGGTGTAAAGGGCATAATTTTGCTTTGCTGGGAGAGCTTAGAAATTAGTATAATTTGCCTGTGTGTTAAGTGGCCAAGGACAGTGTTACAGCTAACATGGGCAGGCATTCCTTAGAGCAGTATTTAGCAGAAAGCAATTGCATTTCAGCACTGTTTTCACTAAAAGAAAGCAATCCCTCTTACCCCTCCTTCCCCTGCCCTCAGCGGGAATATCTGATTATAGCCTTTTCACTCAAATTCCACACAGCTCCTCTTTCTTGAGGCCTTTCACACAAAAGCAAAGACTCACAAAGAGGAGACAGGCACCATTGTATCAGCGTGTTCCATGGCAACGTTTTAGCACACTAAGAGTTTGCAGCAATCCAAAGGATGTTTCTGTCCTTTATTAATGATATTTCCCAGCTGTTTCTGGTTGAGAAAGAGAGGTCTGGTCCTTCTTTGTTACAGCCTCCAGGGTTCACACAGGGAGCTCTGTAACTCCCTCAGGCAGGAGGAGCACAGTCCCAGTGCGAGGCTGCAGATACACAGACCCTGAGCCTATGGATATCGAGGTACTGTACATGTATGTGTTGCACATATATAATAAAAATTAAGCACATGTTTAATCATATTTATGCACAAAATATTTGTCCACAGCAAAGCAACCTGGAAGTACCTTGGGGTTCTGTCCTTTCTTTTGTAGCAGCAACTGTAGTTCTTCACCCCCTTCTCTCTTAGGACATGTTTTTCTTTTAGGACTCATTTTTCATTTCCTTCAGTAAGGTTTTTATATAACCTTTCTTCTTTGTGCACTCAGTATCTCCTTCTTATCCTGACATGTACATTATGCAAACATGCTTCACATTCACATAAGCCCTGCTTTGAATATATTAGTGCCTTCCCTGCAGTGATTCTGGTGGGGTTGTGGGTTTGTACAGAACACCGTGTAAGGCCCAGTTCTTACTCCTCTTTAACTTAAGGTTTCATTTGGATCTTCATCCTTGACTTTGGGCTTGAACTTTGAAGTGCTAGTAGGAACTGTTCCTAACAGGAACTTTCTGTAGTAGATTCATTCTGTTTTAGATAAAATTGCATGGATACATTGCATGAAAGTGTTTGGAATATAGGCTAAACTCAATATATTATGTTTCTTTTAACAATTTCATCAAAGCTGCTCTGGTATTTTCCATTTGCAAAGGGCAATGACACATGTCAGAGTCATAAACCAAATGCATGTTTAAAGTGATCACTGGGCTGGACAGTCCTACTGCTTTCCTGCAGTCTCACAGAGCTGTTGGTTATTGGTTTACAGGAGAAATGTTCAATAGCTGAGACAAGTGAGAGGAAGCACAGGAAGGGTCCTGCTGTGGTCCAGAATCACTGTCACCTCAGTAATGTGCTACCATTCAGCTCAACCCATTGTCAGGATACAGATTTTTTTACTGAATTTATAATTCCAACCTTAGGGGTGCTATTTGCCATATAAATGGATATAAAAAGAAACAACTCCATGAGCAGACGTCGTAGAGAGGTGTGTATTATTGCAAATAAAGACAGGGGGAAAATATGAGTGGTGTAGCTGTCCAAGTTGTGATCTTCGAGTTGTGATGAGATGCCATTTCTCAAGGAAAGAAAGATTTCAGAAAGAAAAGTGAGATTAAGCTTTCCAATCTCCAATAGATAGGACACATAGCACAATTCCTCCTGTAGGTACAGATTTGTGTCTGGAATTGAAGGCCTCCTTTCTGCTCAGCCCACAGATGTGCCGTGGTTTTTCTTCCACGAAAGGGAAGCAGCCACACACAGAGCTTGTACCCCTTAGTTCAGCACAGAAGGTGATCATACTTTGAATGTCATTTTTCATTGCAGAGTCTAAAAGATTCCTGACATTTGGAGTGAACACAGCTTGCAGAACATTTAATACCACAATGCCTCCGGTGCATTATGCTTACTAAGCTACTTGATTATTAGGAATCCAGGCTATCAAGATAGATATGATGGCATACCCATAAAAGAATGGTTTTAAAATCATTGAACTCTAAGTTATAGGTCATTCATGTATTTTACTATCATTAAAATGGCATTAAAGGAGAAAGTTCCATCTCATAATAATGCCAGAGAGGACTTTACACCTTGACACAGCACATACATCTTTAATATAAAGGAAGGGAAAGACTGACACTAAAAAAATTAACTGCTTCTATAACTTGAAACTGCTATTTATATGTACAGAATTTGGACCAGTTTTAAATTCAAGCACCCTTACAATACCTGAAGTGTTTCCACATATCTTTCCATATCATGCAGAGATATAAATGGTATATTTTAGAGTTCTACAGCCCAGGCCCTCAAATAAGGCCTACAAGATATGGTGTGCTTCCTAGTCTAATGTCTGAACACCAAAGAGTTCTGTGACTTTTTTCCATTATAATTCTGCGCAGTGCCAGCAAGATCAAGGCCTCTCAGCAAGACTCACTTACATGCAGCACTGCTGCATCACCTCCCCAGATCATACAGATTGAGCTAGCTCAGCTGTCTCCATAGCACAGAAATGCCAGGTGATGCTCAGGTTAAACTGTGAACAGTGACCTGCTTCCCTCAGTAAGGCTCTGTGCAGGCACAGAGACCCTCTCACTGCAGAATCCAACTCTGGTCATTTATTTTCACCCGTATCAGGAATTTTCCCAGAACATGAGAGCTGAAGTGTCTGTGTGATATTCATAAATATTGTGAAAGACTCGATTTTTTACGATCCAAAAGGATTTTTAAATGGTTTGTATAATTTTGATTGAGCTAATCAAACCGATAAACAGAAGTTTCACATCATGCCAGCTGGAAATACATAATCCATTTCTGACTAGCAAATACTTCTTTTAGTTAGGCAAATTTTGAAACAGAATTAGAAATTTTTCATTAAGGAAATATGAAAATAAACCAGGATGTTTTGTCCCTCTGCTTTTCCCTCTTCCTCTTCTTCTGCAGGAGCCATTTAGTCACATCCAGGCTAAATTCACACATCATTCCAGACTGAGGCTTTTCCTGTGATCTTCAATTAAAAAGTTTCACTTAGTCTGCAAAATGACTCCAGGGGTTTTTTTACATATATGCTACCAGGTATCTGTTCCTACTCCCTCTGAGATTTAAAGTCCTTTCTTTTGTGTTGGAGATCTGCTCTTTTCTAGAAGGAATTCTAGTAGCATGGAATTTCACTTGAGATAGTGGTTCTGTTTCTCAGGACAGATGATTACACCTATGGAGTGTGGAAGGCAGCTCATGCTTGCAGCAGTCATAGACCAGAAATGAAGGACACAATTTTCTGAATGCCTGGGACAGTTCTTGGCTATCCAAGAGTTTTGCCTTTTTCCTGATAAGAAATTACTTTATCTGTTACACAAATTGGTAACCATATTGACCATGCAAGGTCTGCAATTACTTTTACAGTTTAGCTTTTAATTGAAAAAGATATCAAGCATGCAATAATAGCAGAAGGCATTCACTTACCCTATGACAATGCAGGAGATGGCAGTTCCCAAGAAGGCATAGGTTAAAATCGATCCCAAGTTACGAAAAAAATGTCTCTGGAGAGAAAAGTTTGAAAAAAATACTTTGTAATACAGTAAATAAAAGAGCTTTCAGTCCAAGTTGAAACACTGCATCTAGAAGTGCCATTTGTTACGACACATACCTCAAATATAAGATGGAACAATATAGGCTACTTGAGTTATTTTGGAAAATACAATTTAAGATGTTTAATTTTTTTCCATGGGGAATGCCATCAAAGTTTCCTCATTCACGGATCTGGACAAATGCTTCATGATCATAACTGATGTTCACACTGAAAGTATCTGATCCAAAAGGTATCATGACCCCATCCCTTGAACAAACAAAGCCCTGATCAGGCAGTGTATGAAACACAGACAAGCTGCTGCCTGCGGTTCACCACATTCAAAGTGGTTTCTTCTGAAAACAGGAAGGCCCACACAGTCAGACCTTTGCACAGTGGCAGAAAGGGAGCAGAATGAGGCCATGCATCTCTCATTTTTTTGCCATTCCTGTCAAGGTCTTCCTGTGCAATGTAGTTGTTAACTGGCCCTTTCCTCTGTCACTGGCCTGTTGGACTTACAGAGAAGCAGCCACATACAATCCCTTTTGTCATATAAAAAAGAGACACATACCTTCTTTAAACTATATCCAGCATGGAATATAATGGGTGGCAGCAAAATATTGAAGAAGATGGAAGGATCAAAGGTCATCTGCCAGAAAGGACAAAAGAGAGGGTAAGGACAAATAAAGCAGCATTTAATTTGATAGGATAGGTTCTAATTGTAACTTCTTATCAGGACTGATCTGCGGATCATCTTCAATGTCTGCAGGATTATTCCAAGTTGTTTTCTTGCAAGTCTAAATGTGTAGTTCCTTACAGCTTAATGAAGCAAATTACTACTTGGAAAGTATTCCTTCAAGAAGGAAATCAGTCAGGTACTACGTTCCAGGGGACACATACAAGAAGTGTTAGCTGTGATAGTAGCTGCACTACCACGCAACTTGACTGTCCCATGGCTGAATTCCTGCTTCAGACATGGACCTCCTGCTCAGTTGCAGGACAGGCGCATTGGCAGCGTTGTGCCTCAATTCCCCATGTGCGGAAGGGTGATATAAGAAAAGGCCTACACTGCCAAACCCGATGTAATGTTTCCTTTGAAGGAAACCTTTTATAAAATACCCATTAAAAATTTTAAAGTAATGCTAGAATGAGGAAATCAAAAAGTTCCTATTCCAGCTGTTGTCAGTACACTCTTCATATTGGCCTTCAACTTCTGGCACAGAGAAAGGCCAAGGACAGCGTTCAGTCATTGCAATTCATTACAAGCAGCTTTCAATAAAATAGAATCTGCTTTAAAACCACAGCATTGCTGGAGAAAAAATACTTTAATGGGCCTGCGTGCTGCTTACTGTTCTGTCAGTGAGCTGTATTATATCAATACTTTTAAAAGAGGCAGGAGGTAATTAACACAAAGGCGTGCAGCTACTTGTTCAGATGAAGTGATATTTTAAGGCTACAGTACTCTAGAATAAAGATTTAGTTTCAAAAGTGTAAGAGTAATTACTTCTGTCTTGTTAACAGACAACCTGATTTGATAAACAGGAAGTGAGAGCTGAGACTTTTTTCCATCCTGCTTACTTCGAATTAGAAAGCTGAAAAAAGTGAGCTGGCAAATAACCTCCTAGGAACTGTAACTGTGCTGGTGCCTTCAGTGAAAACATGATAGAAAAAGATTTTCTTCACTTATTAACTAACAGTCTCAAATGTTTGTTTTGGAATTAATTTAGCAAATATGTAAAAATATCTTTTCCACAGACATCTGAAATCCTTACTGTATGTTTTATTATTCAAAACCCTGTTCTAAAGTATACATGTTTATGGCACAATCTATTCTCTCTGATAAATACAATACGTAAATGCTTTTACTGCACTCAAAAGGGAATTGAAGTTGTACAAAACTGAGAGAATGGTGTGATCATGCTTTCTGCTTTTTACAGTAGTGCTTTTGCCAGCAATTGCTATCGTCTCCTAAATATGGCTGAATTTCTTCCTTTTTCCTTTTTTCTTTATTTTCTTTTCAAGAGGGCATTTGCCAGATAATTTTAAAGGGAAAAGAAGCGAAAAATCCAGGCAGACTAAGGCCTCTTCAGTAATATAGAGAAACCAGCAACTCACAGTTGACTTTTAAGAACCTTCCAGCAAAGTGAGACAATGGAAAGAAAACTGGGCCTGTTGCCCTGTAAGGGGCAACAGAATCTTCTGTGCAAGTTAGTGCTCCTCCCTTTTCATAACACAAGTCAGCTCCAGTGTACCAGGTTTGATGAAGATGTTCAAATGGAATGGACATATGCCCTGGAAACTAAACACACACTTTGGCTCAGACAAAGCTCTTGCAACCGACCAGCAGGAAAATGGATGAAGACTCAGCAAAACCTGATTAGTCTGACTGCCACAGTGTTTTCCTGTCTCCACCCACCACAGCTCTAATAGTCCTTGACAGTCTAGTTCTTTCTGAGAAGGGCAAGTCCAGCAGTCACAGCAGACAGACTCACAGTAGCGCTGCATCAGCAAGAAATCTGAGCAGATGGTTATGTCCTAATTCTACTGAGTTTCCCAGTGTACATTCTAAGCATAACTTAAAAGTTTTTATAATGATAACCACTGTAGTATATAGGAACACACATTACTGTGCTAGATAAACAATAGCACTTGGAAAAAAGCAAAATACTACATTGCAATATTGTAAAAAGCCACTGGTAAGGGCTTAGAAGCTTCATGTGAATATGCAATGTCTCTGAGCACAAAAGCCAGGTTTTAAAAAGTGCCTATGCACTCAAGAGTTCTTCAAATTGCTGCCATTTTTTAAGGAAGTAAACATTATAACAAGTAAATATTACATGGGTGGGGAAAAAATATACTAACAAAGTAAAATATTTTAATTGTTATGCACTGGAAAACAGAAAGGGCCGTGACATTGTGAAAGACTGCAAACTTTTCCCCACAGCTGCCTTTTTCCATCCAGCCGAAATTGCCACAATGCCATCTCCCCAAGCTTGGGGACAGCCAGCGAAATCCCTGCTGAGGACCACTGCAGGAGTGAAAGAATGTACAAGAATGTTGTGATGAATTTAAGAATTATAAACCCCTCCACTTACCTTTGGGAGTTTACATATTTACAAGTCTGTGTTTTGAAGAATGTGTAGAGTTCATAGTTACTTGTGCTGTACACGGGAGACAACCTCCCCTGCATTAGCCTGCCAGAGCAAGTCCTTTTTAAGACAGAGGACAAATAAAGATATCAGTGGGGTTTGTAAAGGTTTGGTGGCAATGAATCCAAGTTAATAGCTGTGTCTGCAGGATCTGGGGCTGCCTTCTGAAAGAGTCCAGGCAAGACTGTATTCCACAAGAATACAGTCAGCTGTGAGGTTTCTACTGCACCTTATTTCCTTTCCTGTTCTCCTTCCTCACTTACCTTTCTCACCCTAAATTCAAAATACCCTCTGTCACATTTTAACTTGAAACTTGTTTTCCTCTCTCAACAGTGAAAATAAAATAAATATCCTATACAGTTAAGAACAAAAATAAGTTTTACCTTTTGAAGAATTGCATTGCCCTGGTGTCCATTGACATTGTGATGGCTGATCTCTCTTTTGTATTGATATTCATAGACCTGATTTGTTATATTAATAAGCAGAGTGGATGGCCCAGATTTCAGCTTTTCACATTCATAAACGGTCCCACTTTCCCCATCTGACGCTTTTGTCACATATCGTATAATTAATCCCATTACGAGGCCTGGAGAGTAAAGAAAAAAAGAAAAATGAGAAAGATTCAAGTACTTTTAAGTATTTGATGCTACACAATTACTGATTTAGACAAAAATTAACCCTGTCAAAGTTAGGACACCTTTGCAGTGTTTCTACCTTCACAGAGAAACACCTCTCTCGACATGCCATGGATGACCATAAAATATTTTTCTAAAGTGGTCATTTCATTAGAATGCAGAAGTTGGTTTGACATATGTGCAGTTGTATTCTTATTTTTGTGATGCACTTGCTGGCATAATTATTAACTGAGTTTCTCATGCACCAAATTTTCAATAGATATTCAGAGCAGGGAGATGCCTGCATAACTAATGTGCTGTACTGAGCATAAAAACATCAGCTGTGCTGTTGGTGATTTTACACACTTCATTTGTGGGGACAAAACTCTGACACATCCTCAGGCACATTTTGCCTTCTGTAGGAGACTATTTTTAAGACTGTATAAACATAGGACAACAAAAGCAGGGGGAAGGGAAGGAAATTTAAGACTGGGACTAATTGATTTGACTATCTACGATTTAGGACTCTTACCTAAGACAGATATTTTGTCTCCCTTTACATTTAAGAAAAAAGAAAATGTCCTTCTGCAACCATCCTGTGGAAGGTACGCTTCTTTCTGTTGGCTCTAGTGGGAGCTTGCATGTTTACTTCAGGAGAGGTGACTAATATTTAGCTGACAATATTACTGAGATTATTTCCACCCTCAGAGACTCGGATTTGGTTTCAAATTCAATTTCCATGCTTCTTTTATGTCCTATATGCTTTAAGTACCATGTATAGGATGAACAGCTTTAAAGTTACTAATTATGAACACATGGTAAAATGCTAAGAATACTCAGATTAAATGTTGATGGAAGACATCTAACCATCTAGATAGATATACTTACTAATGAAAGATAAGAAAGAAAATAAATTACAGGAAGTAGCTGAGAAGCATCTGCAAAATATGATATTACAGTTTCAGTTTTGTCCTGTAATCAGATGCCAAGCGATCACAAACACCTAGAGAGATAAATAGGATGTCTTTGTTATTGTCAAGTTCTCTGATAACAGAGATTCTCTGAACTGTAGATTCCTGGCACACACGTAAGGCAGGTTTGTAGGCTCTTGTACTGATGCTAGAACTGAGTAACAGCTGTATTGCCTGTTCAGTCTGTGTATGCATTTGTGCTTGTTTAATATCTATTGTTTACTATGGTTGCTTTCTGTAAGTGATAGAGGATTTCAATAAACTGTAGAAAATCCCAAGGCCACTTTCTTAAGTTACACAGCATTTGAGCAATAAATCACATTATAAATCTACTTGTGGTAAAAGAGAGAATTCCTTAAAGTTTTAAAGGAAAGCATGTGTGTGTAAAGGGAAGCAAACACTGCATGTTCTATGAAATATGACTTCTACAGTGGTCAGCCTAGATGTCCAAAATCGTGAGTCAGAAACCAAGAAACCAGTCATTAGTTAAAACAGTCAGGGTTTTCAGCTTATTTTTATCAGATTTCTCCTAGAAGAACCACAGTTTTCAAATTCAGTTTCAAATCACACAATAACTTTGAGAATGGCAACATGGAACTGCTCAAGAGAGACCAGTGGAGACTGACTGACATTGCATTTAATGTCTCTGTTGTAGAGTCAGGTGGACTACTGTGTCCTGCAATATTTCAAGATTCCTGGTAGGTGTGTTATATTGGCTAACAGAGCATTTCCTTTGAACCAAATTCCATTTGATTGTTTTAAAAATTAAAACAAATGTTCTCAATTATAGTCATGCAATTGCATTGAATTGTTCAAGGGCAAATTATTTAAACCTGTTGTATCACGTTTAGACTAGTAGTAGAGGACTGTTCTTTTATTCTGTATTCTGAGAGGACATGTTCTCTTCAGCTGTCATTTCAAACTGCCTCTGTAGGAATTTTCTGGAGTGAAAACAAGTGCAAATATCCAGATCCTAGTCCTGCAAGACAGTTCTTGAGTATAAATAAATCCATTTGCAGAAAATGAATATTTTAAATATGTGATCACAGTAGCTTTAGAGAAAGAAAGATCGACACTGAGTTTTACAACTGGATTTCAAGTTTGTCTTTTGGGTTTTCTTCTACCAGCTTTGGATCTGATCCTCTGATGGAGTCCAGATGGGAGGAATGTACAGAGCCACACAAATTATAAAATAATAATGAGAGAACAAAGAAATTATAGAGTATCCAGCAGCATACACATACTGGAGAAAATACATTAAAGAAGATTCTAATAATTGATATTCTCAGGGTTTCAATGGGGCTTTAAGGTCCTTGCAACTCCCAAGAAAATTCTAAAATATATTAATTTGAACAAAATATGGACAGGATCCATAACGATGGGCTGATTCAGAATATTCTCAAGTGCTCGAGGGAAGGTTCAGATGAAGATAATTGCCATCAACACACTATATGGCAAAAGCCAATGTAAGTAGTGGGATTGTATTCTTCCTTCAATAATAATAAATGTGCCAAAGACGCTATATAAAATCTCCAGGGAATTAAAAATCAGGGAAGAGTGTGTTTAATATTTTAGTAGGTGTATCATTTATGGAATGCACTTTCTACTTTAAATCATTATATAGCATTTATTTCATAAGAGCATTCAGGAGTCCAGATCATATTCTAATAGAAATAATTAATTTTTAAATAAGTGTATAATGTACTCTCCTTTCCACTACTCCCCCTTCCAAACTGGTCATGCTTTTGTAATGTATCTTCTGAAGCATGCTGTATAGTTCATTTAAAGGAAAAAAATTGGGAAATACCATGTGGATGTATTTACCATGAAAAAAAGACCAATAACTTGTAAGTCCTTTCCAATCAATGTTTCACGGCAGAAAAAATTTAACATGAAGTTTTTCTCACAAAGCTCTATGACTTTGGTATGTAAAAACAGACGTTCTCTACAAATAGTTCTGATTTCCCAGTGGCACACACAGAAAGCTTGGCTTTACCATGTAAGTCTAGGAATTCAGCAGGTAAAACTCCCTGGAGATGAGTCAGGAATGATGTTGCACCTGTTACCTGACATCACAAGTAGGTATTGCACTGAGGTGTGGGTTGTCATGAATGAAAGTTTCAAATAGTTAAGTTTCAATGAGTTAAGGATGTAGATAATTGTAAATGCAAAGTCTTATGCAAGGCAAAACTTGAGTGTACTAGCGCAAAGTACCTATCTTATATTCTAGGTGTCCAAATCTAATTATAAATGTTTTCAGCTCAGCTGCCCATTATTTATTTTCCTACCAAGGCCTCATTTAATTCCTGTTTTAAGCACATTTATTTAAATGCAGCAGTGAAACAGGAAAGGCTGTAACTAATGTTACAGATTTCTTTAAAAAGGCTCAACTGTCTTTTGAAGGAAGATCGTGCAGCAAAACCTCACTAACTACTCAGTCATGTTTCAACTGAAGGCAATTCAGGTTTTCCAGCTTGTTCAGTGGAAGCAGGATAAAATCCTTAATCATAGATGAGACCATTGGAAGGGTCGTCTTAAGTCACTCATGCTAAACTCCTGAGCTAAGCAGGGCTGTTCCTTCCCCAGGATTCTATCTAGTCAGCTATTAAGCACCTTCCTTAATAATGACACTTAGGGATGCAGGTTTTTCCAAATATTTTAGATTTTCTCCCAAATTTCATAATTTTCCCATACTGTTCTCTGAATCCTGGCAATCTTTCTTCATTATGAATTTTGTAAGCAGGAAGACAATGTAGTACTCTATTTTATTGAGGTCTAGAGGTTCCTTTTTCTGAGACTTGTTACATCCATTGCTGCCTTTGAGAATTAGGCACTGCAACACAAAACCATTTTTGTGTGAGCGCTCCAGTGATTCCTCTGTCATTCAGCCTTTTCATGTTTTCCTTCCAGTCTGTTCAACACAGAGCACAACTTTGAAAGCTGGTACATCTCCAATCAGGCTCACCTTCACCTAAAGGGTATCACACACTCCCTAGGGGTGATAATTAGCTGAAAACAATTTCAACAAAGTTGCTAATTAACCTTGCAGATAAAAGGCACGGATGGGAGTGGTGGTGGTTTGGGGTTTTTCCTGTCTGTTAGGGGTTTTCTTTGTTTATGTTCAATTCTGGCTGCTGACCTGCAGGAGTGTTTTAGCCTCTTCATCAGAGGTGAGTGGTGGCCTCTCTGTGTGGGTCTAATACCTAAATTCTGGGGAGGATGAGGAACTGTGTACCCAGTTTTTCATTTTGTAGCTCTGGACTATTTCCCCACTAATGTGAAGTGCCATGACTTACATAACATATGGGGAATTTGGCACCTAGTGTTTTTTTGGCCGAGGTATCTAAAGACACCAGGCCCTGCAGGAGGTGGCTACAGGCACTTCAGTGTTTTATTGGCTCGTTGTCTCTTGACTGGTACTAAGAGCCATCTCCTGGGGTTTGGTGCTATGAGAGGGGTCACCTACTCTGGTCTGAGAGAAGTGACAATTCTGGTTTTGTTTGTGTCTATAATCTACCACACTATTTCTCACTATGCTCTTGTACAGTAACTGTGCTGATAATGCATAGAAAGGATGTTCATCCCCTTCTGGGTGGCACAAAGTTATTGTTTCATAACCACCTGCCTCCTTGGTATACAGATATCAGGAAGTGAGTTGAATTTACTATTTGAGGTCTGTTTATCAAACCAAACTACAATGTGCAGAGAAACTTGCTCTCTGAGATACAGGAAAATAAAGGAATCAATGAATAAACAGGTAAATCTGTATTCTTTATTGTTTGTGAGTGATTTTTCAGTTTGGTCTCAAAACAAAATAATTTGAGTCTTTAAATACTTTCAAGCTGAATGCCTTGCAATGTATATGTAAACACACATATGTGCACATAATTTTTCATGAAATAATGTTGAATTCATGCTGAATTATTTCTTGTGAATTAATTCTAGGTTATGTTAGATGCTTTGGTTTTTTCTTTGTAACTGCTGAAAGACTTTGAAATTAAATATAGCTATACTTAGTGTTGAACCATTTCTTTGATAAAAAAGTAGAGCTGAAACACCTCAGTTTTGAAAGTTTCTAAATGGACAGTTTTCCACTATGGGCTTATTTGTTTTTTTAATGAGCTGGAACTATTCAGTCTAAAACTGAATTTTCCTACAAAGCTGATGCAAAAAAGAAAAAAAAAAAGCCAACCCCCCCTTTTATTTGTTCTGTACTTTAAATAGAACTTTCTATCAGGCTATGTTCGATTTGTGGTTGTTCAGCACTTTGCAGTAGCTGTAAAACTTCCTGTTTTTGTATTTCTGTAGGGTTTTTTCCCCTGATCTTCCTCACACTTCACTTTCTCTATCTTCTTCACTGCTGCACCCCTAATGGCACACTTGATGAGGAATACAGACCCATCTGTCATGCTGTGGGGCACAGTCTGCAATAAGTGACCGTATTCTTCTGTCACTCAAAGCCAAATTATCAGTTTCTTTTGTTGCTATTCACATATCTAATGAATAGCTGAACGGGCAAGAGCAAAGCAAACTGTAGGACTGAGGCAGGTATAAATCAGAATTGTTTGGATTGGGAAGGCAAAAATTATGTGAGGGCAGGATTTGACTCACTGTCAGTGCTTGGTGCCATGAAGATTTACTCCTGAAGCTGTTGCTGTTGATCTGACACCTCTCTCATGACCTCTGAAATTTCAGTTTCTTTTCATTATTGCTATTCCACAATGCTAAAGATAACTAAACCTATATCCAAAATTTTGAAGGATAAAAGGGAGCATCATCAACTTTTTGGATGCTACAAATAAGCTTTTTTCCCTGTTTGAAGATTGCCATAAATAATGAAAGACTAAACAGGTAGTTTATTTACAATAATGAGGAATGCTTCCTTTGTTCATGACTGTTTTAATAATTCAAAAGCTCTGTCCTGCTGGAGCACTACTCTCTGAACTGATCAAAAGAATGTGAGTGCCTTGTCCTCATGATGTGCAGAGTATGCCCTGGGCAGGCGGCAAAATAGAACCAAAGGACAGATAAAACTCTAATTAAATACTGGTTTGTGTTATGTTGCATTTCCCCATATTTCATTTCTGTTTTGACAGGCTTTTGTCTAAATCTTCAACAAATGTTATCAGCTGTACATGGGAAACAGCCCAATAGTATACTATAGCTACTATGGAAGAGGCACCCATGTATTTAGGAAAACATTGCAATTTACAAGTGGATCATAATGAATATACTGCCCACTGTCTCATGATTTTCCTTTTGAGACATGTTAACAGAAATGCAATAAGCAAATGTATTCTCAGTGTTTTGTAACTTGTACCTCATAAAACTGTTAAACAACAATCCAAGTATGTCTGACAACAAAAAGTATCCCAAATAAGTGTCATGTGATGTGTATTTCAGTCTCAACTGATTCAGTTGAAGTGTGTTTTCTATGTGTAACAGATTTAAAGATTAGAAAAACAGTATAGTATTAAAGAAATATTTTTCCACAACTTTAAAATACAGGCAAGGCAGATGAGAATGAAGAATCCCATAGACTGAAGTGTTAGGGGCTCAGTGACTGGATTAATACAAGAGTTTCTTTTTTACTTGCTTTCCTTTAAAGTATCAAGTTACTTGTGAAGACAGTGAGCCAAGAAGATGAAATAGCCTATGTTCTTGAAAATTCATACAGTTAATGTCTCACACAAAATAGCTTTAAGGGATACGAGGAAGACTGAGCTTCAGCTTCAGTCCTCCTAAGATGCTGAGATCACCTGAAAATGCTTGATATAGCAAATGAAATGTTTACCTCAAAATGTAGGGCTCAGTTGCCTTTGCTGTTGCAGGCTTCCAGATGAAACTTTTTGCATGTGGTGTCCCATGATAAACAAATATTCTTCAGAATATGGAATCTTAACAAAATCAGATTTGGATATTACACTGCTAGAGTATATTATGTGCACAGAATGTGCCCGAACAGGCTGGCATTTAGATGGGTAATGATCGAGCTCTTGATTTCTATCTTCCATTTTGGCAGCATTACCTTCCTATATGTGTTTTATGGTAGGAGAAATGGCAGCCACATCTCTCAAAGTGAAACAACAGTAAGAGAATGACAAGAAAAAATCATTATACACATAAGTGTATACCATTAAACCAGTGAGTACTCGGGGACAGTGCAGGAAGTTCTACAGGAAAGCGATACATGGCAGAACTTCATGAAAGAAGATTAGAACTAGACAGGCAAACTGAACTTACAGCACAATGACAGCATTCAGAGAAGACTGACAGAGGCATTCGTCATAGTGTGTTTTTCAAAGGCATAGAGCAAAACCAAAAGAAAACTCTAAAGATCATTTAAACTTTATTAGACAACATGTCTGTACCCACAAGGCTCCTTAATCTAATACCTTTGAATGTTATAAAAGCCAAACAAATTAAGTAATCTCTGTCACTGAGGTCATTTCATTCTTTTGTAATCAACAAGCTCCCCAAATCCCAAGGTGTCATGCAGTGGCTGTTGGACCACAGAGGAACAGAACATGCACATCCTGAGAATAACCAGCTCATGACAATTGCTCTCTCCTCAAGGCAGCCTCCAGCTACTTCAGGAGAGATGCTGCTACATTATTGTTTTGCCATACAGTTAAGGAGCTGATGACATTTAATTCACACATTTTCTGAGCTTTGTCAGCACTTGATCTCAAGTGCCTGATCAAAAATATGCAACTAGCCCCATGTTATGCTGGCACTTGAATTTTTACTCACCGTAAAGCATAGCTCCTCCAGTTTCATGCAGAAAGCGGAATCGATGGTTTTTAAACAACCAAATTGTTAATATTGTAAGAATGAGCAAAAAGTTAAAGACTAGCAGCTCCACAGCTCCCTGATGATAAAACTGATCTTCATCTTTCACTGATACGTATTTCTTCAACTTCTCCATTTCATTCCCTTTATGGAAAAATATGTGAAAAATAAAAGAAAAAAAATCACAGGAACGGGAGTATTATCACCTTTGGTACAAAAAGTCCAGACACCACAGAAATTCACAGCAAGCACATCTGTTCCATTTGCAGCCTCATAGTAAAGTGCCCCAGCTCAGAATTCAGCTGGATTCTAGTTACAGCTTCCTGTTTCTCTCTTAAAGCTGCCCTGTCTCATTTTTAATGTTACAGTTGTGTCGCTGGACTGTGCTTGCTCAAGCTGTGGATGCACAAACTGCCTCTGAGCCTCAGACTCTCTTAATTTCTAAAATTCTGTTGTAAAACTCAGTGCGTGTTCATAGTGTTTGTCCCTGCAGTTAATAGCACAATCTGAATCCTAAAAATCATATTTTGCCTTGACAGCTTGAGACAGAAAAAATTATGTTAAAAGAATGACATAGAAACCTTTACTACATTTCAGAAGTTTAAAAATCTTTCCTGTTTCCCAATTGCCCATGTTTAAGTGCAGGTGAGGTAGAATACAGGTGACACTTTACTATGGTGCAAAGACAGGAGAAAAAACCAAATCAATGAATAAGGATTTCAAGATTTAGGCATTGCACTTGTGTTGAACCTGCCAGAAGACAGAGTGATCTCTGTAAAAGCAAGGGTCTAATTACCTAGAATTAAAAGTAATTAAAAACCTCTATCAAACGGAACAAAATGCAGTGGAATTTACTCCCCATCGTTTCTGCTGTTTGCATGTTTTCATTTACTCAATTAAGCCAGGAAAACAGTAGAAATACTCTAACTATGTACAGCAAATCCTCCTGGAAGCTTTTCTATCTGAGCTCCAGGATGCAATGCATGTCTATATGGAAGAATTCCAAACAAACTCTAATCTTCATCAGAAAAAAACATCAATTCTGCTTCTCATTATAAAAAGACAATCTTCTCATTATTTGATGTTAAAGTCTGTTAAAATTTATTTTTTAAAACATTTTGGGGCAAACTAATCTGGACAGAGTCTATTCCAAGTCAGGTATGTGTCACAGGTGAATAAACCAGAAATACCCACCTGTCTATACTCTCAGTACTTTCAGGGCTGAGTGTTCTTGGAGCGGCACTGTTGCTTCAATCAATCTATCATGTTTTAAAATAATTTTAGCTTGATAATCAATCAGCTCTATCCTCTGCATAAACTAATTTCATCCCATTTTACAGGTTTTCAGTTTTTTTCTTTCAGCTTGTAAGAAAAGTTGTTTCCTTCTAGTTCTTTTTCAATTAATGCTTTCTCTTTTCTTACTAGATATTTTTTCCATCTCTGAGAGTGGTTTCACTCTGTTCTCTTCATTCTTTCACTATCTTCTCTCCTTTGTGTTTCCCTCATTTTCTCTTTCTTTTTGTAGTTTTACCTGATAATTTGCAAACACAGTCAGCATTGGTTAAGGTAAAACTGTATTTCTGAAATGATTTTCAAGGGAGTCTCTGTGAGATGAAAAGTTGGCAAAGCCCAGATGACACTTCCCAAACTAATTGACTGGGCAAGTCAATTTTAAGCAAGGATAATGGTGGTAACCTGTACTTTTTGAGAAGTATTCAATACTGTATTTTGAATTAAAAAATAATGTGTAAGGGAATTAGGTGTAGCAATTTCATTATACAACAGATGCAACTGCTTAAAAAGTGTTAGTCACATAGCTAAGGCTTCTACCCTTTACAAAGGAGAAAAAATAAAAATGAAGACTTGATGTGGATGTCATATTCACAGTTTAGAATGATAATGATCTCAATTTTGTGAGTCTGATCATCCATCTCCAATGTGGAGGTATCAAAAGCAAGCAAAAAAGATCAATTGAAAATAATCACATTCAGTATCTTTTGCAATGAAAACCAAAGGTTTGTTTACTATGAAAGCCAGAGTTCTTTTCTACCCTGTCAAATAGGTAATTTGCAAGCACTTATAATAAAATCAATGGAGAAGAAGCATGAAACAGTGAAAGGAGGTCACTTATATGAAGAATCTCAGTGATTAGATTGTTTACCTCAGATTTGGGAGACCACGTTCAGTTTTTTATTTGAATTTACCCAAACCCATATTTTTCATCAAATAAAAAGCAGTTCCTTAATCTTACTGCTCAAGTAGGTGCAGTATGAAATATCTGAAACACGTACATGTTAACTTCCCAAAGCAAAATTGGGTTATGACTCTGCCCTATGTCACAAGATAATCTGATGCATGTTCATGAAACAATTGCACATTACAGTGATTTGCACCATGCCAGAGTTTAAATGAAAACAGAATGTCAGATTTAGTTACCAGGCTTGCAGGTGTTGGACTTGGGGCTTAAATTCTGACAAAGCTCCTTATATAACTCCAGGGAGGTCTGGTTCTAGATAGCGCTCATCAAGTTACAGGAGTGGGGTTTCAGGTGTTGCTCTGCTCTCAGAGATGTCAGGGGACTTCAAACCAGCTTTCCAGCCACAGCCACCCATCACAGCTGCCACTTATGAGCAATCCAGAAAGAATACCCAAAACTGTTGTTTTTCTTTGCATTTCGTTGTATTAATTAATTATTACAGTACACCATCTGTAATATGCAAAAGATATGATGATTAAGGCAAGCTAACTATCTGTTGCAGCATGTTTGCAAATGAGAATTATATACATGTGTTATTGGGGAAATATATTGGAACTAAATGGTGCAGGACCTTAAGAATGCTTTTTGCTTTTAATAATCTGAGGACATTTTGGCACTTATAGGCTACTCAGAGGGATGCCCCAAATGTTCAGGCTCATACATGGAGAAGAGCTAATGTCAAACTTGTAAGTAATAGAAGAGGCTATAATATAAGTTTCAATCCAGTTAGTTTTGTTACACTTTGTGCTGAATGGTATGGCTGTATTATTGTTCTCTGTATGCCATATTATTTTATTAGAAATATAGATACACGGAGCCAGATACCTCTTGAGCTAAATAAAACCAAGTCACCTCTCCGGAGTTTTTCTTCAGGAAAGTTTTGCTACATACAGTTTTGTAAAGAAGAATGGGTTTAGGTAGATGAAAAGCAGCTCTACTGAGAAAGTAGAGCTACCCATGAAGAATACACAGGAAAACCGTATAGCTTCAGAAAACCTAATTAGGTTTTGCAATAGGATCTCATTTAAAAAAGCGTTGGTAATATTACCAGGTAATCTGTTTGATTCTTTCTATGCTCAGGTCTTTCCACATTATGACATGTAACCAGATTTTCAGTGGTATCCAAACCCCTCATCACTTTCGCCCCCTAACTGGAATAACTTCTCTCCAAGTTTTGGTTGGTTTGCATGTCAAGTAGGACAACAGCACATTGCAGCAATTGCATCATATTTGCAATATTAATAGCAAATGGTAATTCAAGAAGGAAGGAACTCGATAAAATAGAAAGTTACACTTTGACTTTCAGAATAGGCTACCAGGTAAATGAAGAAAGTTTTCACAGGGAGGGTATTTTGAATATTATTTAACAGGCCAAATACAAAGCCAAACAAACTAAAGTTCCTGGAAGGCAGTGCATCAAGTAATTCTCATAATACCACGCTTTATCTCCCTTGGCATGTAATTTTGATGAACAAGAGGTAGTTCTTACTAATTTCCTATGTTCACCTTATCAACTCTACGCATTTCACAGAAAAATAATCCTTTCCTCCCTTAGCTTGGCAGATGTAGAAGTCTGCTCTTATAGAAACTATCAAGATGGAACAGAAAGCAAGAAGAATCTTGTAAATCAGTAGAGGGATTCTCACTTTGGAAAATATAAAGTCAGAAAAGGAGCACAATGTAAAAAATGTAATTAATTATAGTTAGTGAGGATTCCAAGCAAAGATGCAAAGCTTTAGCAGCACTGGCAATTCTGCAAGCACAGGAAAAGTAGAGCCAAAAGTAAAAGCAAACACTGAAAACAAGTGTATCTATATATGTAATTAAAAACCCAAGCAAAGCCAACTCTGAAACTGTGAAATCAACCACATTGTGAGTGCACAGATAACAAATGTTCTGTCACAGCTCGCTTGCCTAAAACCCCCAGACAGGCTGGAACAGGATTAGTGGGATCACAAGTGGTTATCCTTCTCTAATCCATTCCAGCCAAGAAGATCTGCCCTGCTAGCTCCTGTTCTGATACACAACTGCCTAGGAAATACTGTGGGCTAAGGCCACTTAAGGCCACTAAGCCCACAGTGCTGGGCTAAGGGTCAGTTTATAACTGCCAGGCTTCAGTGTATTTTGAAATCTATTCTTCTACTGCTTGGAATAGGCTTCCTATGAAATCAGTTTATTTGCAGGTTGTTATTGATCTTATTCTCTCTTTCTTTCTGAAGTCAGACTCTGGTTTTACTACTGCTTATTCAACATTGCTGGTATTCCACTTACATTGGTCACAGAGTCTCTAGTGACAGAAATAAATCCACATAATCTATATATCTATTATATTACAGCTATTACTCTTAGCTCAAAAATAGCTTTAAAAATAATTTCTTCTTACTGGAATACATCTTTCTATCCAGAAGGTAAAGTCTGGGTTGGTTTTTTTTCCCTCCTTGGTTTGGAGCCTCTTTTAGTGATTGATCACAATACAGTACTAATTATGATGAATATGCATTAAGTTGAGTGGAACTGGACTTTTAATCTCCCAAGAGTTGTGATACTTCTGCTCATATGTCACTGTCTCCAGGCATTGTATCAACACAGGAAAATATTTCCTCCTTTTTGAGCATGAATGAATTCAATGCACCATGTGATGTAACAACCAGCTCAGCCACTGTAATCATCATGATGGGATCTCCTTTAGAGACCAAATTCAATTCTGAGAGAGTAGAAATGCTCGTGTGCATTTTTCTCATTGAGAAGACAGAAATGCCAGCACACCTGAAGAAATTAAAGCTCTGAAAGAGAGAGAGGAGTTTGGTTCTACGAGTTGTTATTGTACGGTTAACCTGTTTCAGTTTAGACAATTTTAACCAATAGGTTCAGAACTAAGATGAGTTCTTACAAAATTCTGGGAAACTGATATCACCTGTTTATACAGTTTAAATTAATCCACATCATTAAATGTCAGGATTATGAAGGAGGTATTTCCAAGTTTACTTTTGTGGGTTTAATGTTCATTTTCAGCTTGAACTGCTGTCCTGTGGTATTTTCTTTCATTTTTTAATAAACTGAAAAAGAATCTAGATGGCAAGATTTAACTTAAAAATGTAAAGATAATGAAGTTACTGTTTCCTGGTGCGAGACTACTTTGGGGAGCTGACTCATGTTCAACTTTTTGAACCATGGGCTAGTTCATATCAACTAGTTTAAGTTTAGTTTCCGATAAAGTAGGCAATGCATCAGTCCCCCAAACTCTGCTACAGGTTGTGTGAAGTAAAAACTGAGGCAAAAAGGTCATCAAATTCCTTTGGCTTTTCCATGTCCTTTGTCACTAGTTTCTGTGCCCCACTGAGGCCTGGGTCTACATTTCCAAGAGCTACTTTTGCTGCTGGTGTAGTCACAGAAACTCTTTTCCTTCTATCCCTAGGGAGTTTCAACTCTAATTGCCTCAACATTTCTCTGTATGCTCAAGCAACATCTCTATATACCTCCTGTGTTGCCTCTTCCTGCTTCCACCTTCTGTGCTTCCTTTTCCAATTTGAGTTCAGCCAAGTGTTCCTTTTTCATCCACACCAGCCTTCTGCCCTGCTTGCTTGACCTTCTGCATGTTGGGAGGTCTTTGTGATTTGAAGAAGCCACATTTGGAGATCAATCTGCTCTCCTGGGCTGATGACATTAATACCCCAGGCTTCCATATCAACAGTGATATGGCAGCACTGATTCAACTGTGTTGGGTAAACAGCAACTACAGAAATGCAGACAAATCCAGGATTGCCATATCTCAGCAGCAAACACCCTGACTGTCACTGCCATTTAAAGCTTAACCTCCCGTCACCCCTCATGAAACCCCACAAAACTCAAACAAAAAAACCCCAAACAAAGAAACAAACAAACAAAAGCTACCTGATAAAGTATATTGGTACAGTGCTTTTCGTTTTTCTCAGGTTCATTGTTCATCAGTGTGTCGTGTGGTGACTTCTGTTTTGGATACAAATTGTACTATGTTGTAACAAAATGCTAGTAAGGAAAGTGGGGAAAATATCTGATTTAACTGACTTGCATAACAAGGACTGCTCTTTTCCGTGAGTCAAATCTGAAAGTTCATCCCACTAGAGGGCTCTCGTTACACGTGAAATGGAAATCTGACTTTAGAACTACTGGATTTTTTATCAATTTTTCAGGTTAAAGATGGGTTTTGGTTTACTTAAGAAACGCATTGTAGTGCATAAGTATACTGGATAGGATCCCATTTGGAATATATAATTAGTGTTGTGACTTTATTTTCAGAGGAAGCACGCTGATACAATTAAATTAGTTTTAGTCTGTGAGCATGAACACTTTAGATAATTCCTGCTTATATTAAACACGTCACCCAAATTCATATTTCCCCGATATCAGTAGGAATCAGATTAGTCCAAAATTTTTATTTTATGGGTTCTGCCAATACCACTAAAGTATTGTTTTGTGCGGTCTGATGTTTACATATGCTGGTCTTATGTGTAACCCTGCTATCTTCCGACCTTGGAGATTAAAAGCACATTTTACTGAATAGACCTATGATGAATGATGCTGTTTTCATCTCTATCAGTATCCAAACAGCAGCTATTCCTTTTTTCACTTCAACACACTGTTTAAAAATTTGTGAATAAGAACATTTAACCATCATTTCTAATTGCACCGTGCTAACAGCAGCAGCATCTCAATAACACAGGTTGTTCTTCCATTCTGAAGAGAAACAGGGCTGGGTATGTAAAGGAATGTAGGCACAAGAAGTGCAGGCAGGTGCTTCTGAAAATTGCGGTGGACCGTAACTCCTATTACAGACAAGGTTTGACCCTGCTTCTCTCACGTAGTAACTAATCTTTCTTTAAGAGAATTATGTCTGATATATAACTAATTTAGATCTGGGAATATCTCTTTGAAGTGCCATATTGCTTTCCTTACCCAAAGGAAAGCCGTGTCTCATCTCCAGTTGAGCCCTTGGCCTGTGCTCTCTCTTCCTTTGCCATTGTCTGTGTATGTTCAGGACAATCATTTCTCTTTACCCTGAGCCATGTTTTACCCTTACGCTGCTTTTGGTTCCAACCTTCTTATTCACAGACCTCTTTTCTTCCAACTGACAGTTTTCAAATATTTTTCTCTTGTTCTCTGGAAACTCTAGTTGCTATAGAGACACCTGATGATTACAGAGACAGTGACTACCTTTGTTAGAACCTCAGTTGCTATAGCAATGACTGTTGGCTGTGGGTTCAATGAAATCTGCTACGTGGTTCATGCCCTTTTACACAGCAATACAGCTTGTAAAAGCTTCTTTTAATTGTTATGCTCAGTAATGAGACTGTGAGCCAAATTCTGTTCTAATTGAAGTCAGTGGGAGTTTTGCCATTAACTTCAGTGAGACCACAGTTTGATCCTAAACTCCCCAGTCCATAAATAACAAAAGGAATCTACTTTCAGCTCAGTGGCAGAGTATGGCTTCATTCAGTTAGTAATAGCTGAACCTGGTAACAAAGCTCTGATGTCTGTGACTGTATTTTAGTAAAGTCTGACTTAAATGATAGTCTTTTTTTCTGAATAGTATAGAAATTCTGTGATTCTAAATAGTCAGTTCTCAGACCAAACATGTCATGGTCCTTGTGGGGATGGTGTGTGTACGCTTTTAAATAGAGGAATTGTAAAACAAAAATCTTCAAAATACTTTGATCATTTTGTTTTTCTTCCAGGAGAAATGTTTCCCTTTTGTTGCTTTGTGGAAAGAGTGACAAGAGAGTAAAGGTTTTCAAGAAGACATCATCACTTCACAGAAGCGGTATCCCTGCTGGAAAGGTAGACATAATGCTGCTCTTCCAGAAGACATTATTTCTTGGCAATCTCCCTGAATCTTTTCTGACACTGTGGGAATGACTCTGAAGAATGTCTTAAAGTCAACTTTGCCTTTGAGCTATTTCTGTTCTATTTAAGGTATCCTGGAGATACTTTTAAAGTCATGGGAATCCAATTCAAGGAGAAACTGAGACTGGAAAGCACTATATTTGATGTGTCCATCCACATATGTTTGTTTTGTTAGGTTATACCCAAATTATCACATATGTCAGTTGTAGTGGCTTGTGCCTTCATTTGGTGGCCTTTTTAGGAACTGATTATTGTTCTCCTGTTTATCCACTGTTTTTGTGAACCTGTGGGGAAATACGCTGTGAGCTTGTGTCAGAAGAACAGAAGTTCTTCCCCTTGATCCCCTCAGTAAGGGCTAAGTTACAGGCAAGATTACAATATGTCTGATTTTTGGTATGCTCAGAATAACATCTCTGACATGCCCACTTCAACAGCTGCTGCAAAATTTGAAACCTCAGAAATCTATAAGAAGACTTCTACCATGCATATTTTGTATGAAAATCTGCTCATTTTAAGCAGTCATGACTAGATGAAAGAAAATTGTGAAAGTACATGAAATAACTGCCATTGATCCTTTCTAAAGTGCTAGGCCAGAATAAACAGAATGTTTCATTTGCTAAGGGAGAAGTATGAAATGGAAAAACGTTGCCATTACAACTCAGGAACTAAAGTGACTTGTATCAGCACATGTTTTGTATAAATTCCTACTACAGTCACTCCCCAGGTACTGTCAAGTACATGCAGAACACCAGAACTCTGCGTGTACTCCAATGCTTTTGGTGTCTCTGCTGCTCTGTAGCATTGTTTTGGACCCAGACCAAGACTCAGAAGGAATCCAGACTTCCTTATCTCTCCTTTCCCTTCATACAGTTTCCTCAAAACTTGGCATTTCTTCTTGCTGCAGCAGTCATTTTTGTTTCTCTTTCTTCTACTCTCCAGAGATAAGCTGTGGAAGACTCCTAAAATGAATCATGAAAAAAATGCTCTCTTATGAACTCTGCTCTCCTCTGGTGATCAGTCTCATCTGCTGATCAAAGTCTATTTAGATATTTCTTTGTTTTGACTCAAGCTTGTTGGCCAAAGTGGTTGTTCTTACTGTTTATGAATGCTGGGCTTTCTGTGAGTAGAGGCTCATGAATTGTAAACAACAGTCTATTATGCATCCTATGCAATTATCTTTTCAAATTTCTAATCAATTTAGCACCACAAAATCAGAATGAAAAAATAATTCAGATGTGAAGGGACTTCTAGGGGTCACCTGGTCCAAAGTCTGAGCTGGCTTAGATCAGGCTCCAAATTGCAAACAAGTTGCAAGCAAACAACTACTGAATTCAAATCATGAGAGCATTTTGAGTTATATACATAAAAACCTCAAAAAATGTAGAGCTGAAATTCAGAAGTTGTACATAAACTCCATCATACTCAAAGCATCTTGGGTTCATTCCTGTCAGTTTGGACACAGAATAACATTAGAACTATTGTTTTTCTTGATGTATTTTCACATGAACATCTTCCATCAGTCTGTTATAGAAGACACAGGGGACAGAAATACTCAAAATTCCTTGGGACCATTAATTTTGGTGAGATTTTCTGCTTTGCAGGAAAAAACTCTATGAATTTTGTACTGAGTAATCTGTTCTATTTCTGAGGCATCTGAAGAATTTTGTCCTGTCTTCTAACATGCATACACAATATATTTTGGGTTATTCACATAGTCTGCTTGGATGTCTAGTGCATATTTTGTATGACTTATGGACAAAATATGTTCTGATATTTGAAAGAGAGATATTATTTTCCATATCCTTCTAGTAAAAATACACCATCTGAAATGAGAAACAAGTAAGCACAAAGCTATGTTTGTTGCTGTCTTAGGAGAACAGGTGCTAATTCCCTGTTTGAGAATGTTCTTTCCATCCATGCCTCATGTTAAAACTTACAGCAGTTCTCTGGCCCAGGGAGAAAAACTGCAGAGCCCCACCATCCCAGTGTACTAAAGGCTTGGTACAAAGCTAGATTTGTGTGTCTTCAAATCACACATGTTTTCTGACAAGTGCTCAACTGATTAACCAGTGCACTTCCAGCATGCTGAGACTTCTGTGGATGTTCACATCTCTCACAGCTTAGATGCTTTTTAGGAATAGCGTATCTGCACAACATCCTTAAAAGTAAAAGAAAATAATTTTAGGGTAAATCAGCTGAGTATCCCAGATAGAAAATGGTAGAAAGCTATTCAAGCTGAGCCAGCACTTGTGGCATTCCTGCTTTGTTCTCAGATTTGCTGTTAATGGTGTTCTTTGTCCTCTTTGATGTCCTTTCTCTTGCCAGGCTTCTGCCTCCATTGCAGGTCAGGAGAAATGGTGGTTCCTCAAGAAGCAGCTCTAGCAAGATGAAAGAAAAAGGGTGTCGAATTTAGATTTACATACTGTTGTTGTTTGACATCTCTCCTCTGGAGCACAGCTTGAATTCTTCTTTGAGGAATGTTCTCTGCTCCATGTCTGACAGCCTAAACCTGGCAACACTCTACCTGTGGAGCACACCCGGCAGGTGTACAGAGGACAGCAGGATAGGTCCTCACCGAACAGAAATAAGATTCTCTACACTGAGAAGAGCCATAAATAAGGGCTTATTAGATCACTGTCTCACAGCAGCCCTTTTTGGTTTGTTTTAGTAGCAGCAAATCCCACAACTTTTGTGCATCCATGTATTCTGTCACTCCAAAGAGGAATGAATTGAACTGGCCTTGGAAAAGAGGAAAAGTTGGAACTTCCTGACCAGTTGGCTTTTCCTGGATGTGGAGACAGAATAGTCACAAAGATTTAGCACTCCACTTGTTGTTGCTTTCCTATTCTTCCCACCTTCTAAATGTATAGAGAAATAGTATTTGCATGTAGTTCTTAATATATTTCACAATATTCCCCATGGAAAAAAACCCAGGGTATTTTTGGGGTGTTAAATGGGGTGAATTGCATCATAAAACATGTTTACCACATTCCTGTGCAGGCTTAAAGGTTCTCTTTGTGACCCTGGAAGACTCTGCCAGCAGAGCACAGACTATTTTGTTAATCTGTTGTCTGGCTTTGAATACGGCCTTTCGATGAAAGACACGCTGTGGGTGGGCAAAAAGTCAGTTATCAGCTCTGAAGAAAGTAATTCCTTGAGTTCCATTTACATCTTGCATACTGACTTAGTTTTAGGGGTTTTAAAGGAAGTAAAATTGCAAATACCATTATCAGGCTTTGCAAGTTGCTCCGCTATCTAGGAATTATGAATCTCAAAATATAATATTAATGAAAACACTTGGAATGCAGATATAGTAATATTTTATAATGACAGGTATTTTTCATGTCTTAAAATAGTAGAAGAAAGTGAGAGTATGTTAATACTGATAATACAATGGGTTGCATTTTCCCAATGAAAATTTAGATTTAAAAATCTCCTCCTAAATCCCTCATAGAATTTGGTACTGTGAAATTTAATAATTCACATCTAACACAAGAGCTAGAATTTTTAGGAAAAAAGTCAGCAAAAATGTTTTAATATATTATTTAAAATTATTGACTAATATGTCATTCAGCATATCCCCAAAATGAAATACGGTAAGCTGAGATATTTCATGTGATATTTCAAAAGATATATAGCATTTTAAAAGGTAGGCTAAAATGTGATCTTAAACTGAATTGCAGTCATAGCAGGCAAATAGAGGAATATTTGCATTCCAAATGGGAATTATCAAATTTACATGTCCTTCCTTAACATTATTAGAATTTATATTAAAATTATAATTTTTTAAAGGGAAATAGTACAATTTTTGATACTGCAAGAACGCCTTGGGACAATCCTCAAATTTATCACTCATTTGTAATGAATGGGAGGGGGCCATAAAAGTAGCTAGCCAGATTAACAATGTATTTTAAACAGAATTTTTGCTCTGGAATCAAATCCAGAGTTATCCTGAGTTGCCATCTGCTCAGCCATAAATTATTGTTCTGTTTCAGCTTGGCTTTTTCTTTCTGTGCAATCTAAATCTAATGCAGACACATTTGTTTTGCAATTCATAAAGGTGATATTGCCATAAAACCAAGCAATTCACTACTTGTTTCTTGTGTTCTGTCATTCTACCTGGATTCATTATAAAAATAAATCCCATTTGATATTTTTAGATATGAATTTAGGGTTGTTTTTTTTTTTTATTACTAGCTAATATGGTAAAATAGAGTATGTGCTTTGTCCTAAGGAAGCGGTAAAATTACTTTAAATAGTCCAAACATCTTCCTGTAAGTGAGATAACATTTTCAAAACTACTGTAAATAATGGATTTTGTTTCCAGCATTCATATCTGTAAGCAAAAGTTGCTCCTTTGAGCTTCTGTTGCAAAGTAAATAGAAGTCATTATCGTTTTATTAATGGGGAAAAAGATATTTATTTCTTAAATAATAGTAAAGATTTTGGGGGTTATAAATAGGATTTTCCCCCCCACTCCTTTTCATATGATATGGTTTTCTTACAAAAACCCAACTAAACAAAATCAACAAAAAAACCAGCCAGTGATTAAGAAATCTTGAAGTAAAATGTAAAAGGGCTTCTAAAATGAAACTACTTTTGAACAAGTCACCATGTATTTTTCCATCTTGCTTTTAAGGCATTGGACAACTGTTGCAGATGGTAGTACATCTACAAGGAAACTGGAATTGGCCCCATCCCTCTCTCATGAAGAGGTAGAAACTATTTCCTCTGGGACAGTCATTTTGTCTTGTAAGAAAACAAGGAAGGACAGGCAAATTCAGTTAATATGTAGAACTGAGGAAAAACTCTGAGCCCTCAACACTGAGACCAGTGTTGAGCTGGCACTGGCAGAAGGCAGCATCATCCAAATAGATGGATCCTGTAAACTGAGAGAAAATACTGTCCCAAAGTGCTAAGGTGTTAGGACACCACTTCTCAAAAACTGGGGCTTTTTGTTACCTCTTGGGGGCTCTGATGCTTTCTTTTTCAGCAATCGATCACTCAGAGTGAAAATTTCTTATAAAAAAATGTAGAACTTATGAAGTCTACTTCTTCTAAAGCCCAGATCTGGGAGATGGGACACCTGAATTCCTTGCCTGACTTTGCCACATACTTCCCATAAGGAATTTATGACTTGTGAGATACAATTTACTCATGTTTATGAACGATTTTTGGATTTCTGAGCAGTTACTATACAAGTGTTCAGTAGTGTTACTGAAGAATTGCCAAGTAATTCAGCATTTTCCTAAAGGAACACATCCAGCTATGTAGGGGCTTAATATTTTTGATGCTACCATGCCCAACCCTCTATTTGGATATGCCACTGAAGAAATGCTGCCTATAACTCTATGGAAGACACATCTTTTCTTGCAACTGCCCTCTGTTTCAGTCCCATTTACAGAAAACTAATGTGTCTGTGTTCTTTAAGCACTAAATTGTGCTTTACACTATGTACCCTATGGACTGTAGCTCATGGGCCTCCAATTTTAAGTTACCACAGTGAAAAGAGATTTCCATGGGAAAATGGCATTCCTAAAACTGCAGAACCACAGAAAGCTGGAATCTTACCTACAGGAATACAAAATTATGGTGGTTAAATGCAAGTGTACCCAATTTCTTTGTGTACCTTTACAGTCTGAGGTGTATATTCGCTCCAGTGAACAATATTATATCAGAAATGGTTGAAGGAGCGCCTTCTGTTCACTTGAACACTGAATTTTGTCCTGAGGAAGATGAAATCAACACCAGTTAGTGGCATACATAGATAAGTATGGAAAAAATAGGATGGGATCTTTGTATTAAAAGGTATCTTTTAGAACAGCAGATCTAGCTATTCAGCATATCAGAATACATGATGCTTTTACTGTAAACTCTGCAGATCTTTTTTTCCTTGTAGCATTAATATTTAGGAACTAACATTTCATCAGCAACAGCAGCATCAAGCAGATATTTTAAAAATTTCATCGAAAGAAAAAAACCTGTTGCTGTGAGTTGGTTTTCTTTCCTGTCCCTGCTGAAGACCTAAGGTTGGATTCTGAGTTGAATCACAAATGAAAGAGGAATTTTATGACAGTGCCCATCTGTGCAGCATCCCAGCATTACCACACACTGTAGCATCATTCTGAATGCTATGAAATCCAAGTTAGACAGACACGCATTCCTGCCTCAGCACTGAGATGTACTGACAGTGCTGCTTGGGAACACTTCAGCATGAGACTGCAGGATGGTTCATTCTGTTACTGCTTCACTTATTAAAAGCAGATTCTCATCTCTCTTGCATCTGAGGAAATAAGATCACAATCTGGGCCCATAACAGTGAAACAACTCATTTGCTACCTAATGCATTATTCCATTAAGCATCAATTTACCAACCAGTCCCAGATATAATCCCTACTTTTTGTTCTAATCCTGCTACACTTTCAAATGTGCTTCCAATGTTGAAGATTTATTTTCTGCCTGGAAATATAGTTACATCTTTAACTTTGGACCATGAAACATTTGCATCTGGCAAGTGACTTTGATACCTACAGATAGATTGCATTAAGCTGCCTTTGCTGCTGAAAACTGACAGGGCTTACAATTATCCCGTCACTAGATCTGCAGAAGCAGAGCGGGGAAGCAGCATTTGTGAGACTGCTCTGTGCCAGATGGTACAGCATGGCAGGAAAATCTATTTGAGCCCTTGTGTTCTTGCATTATAACCAGCAGATTGTCAGCTGGAGTAAAGTACAGAAAGTATGTAATTTAACTGACCTTGTCTCTGTAGGAGTTTTCAGAGTCAGAGGCTGAAACTATTGATATTTTGGCTTGGTAAGGCCATTTCCTTTTTTCTTCTGTCCCTCATATGAGATGTATCAGTGATTAGTATGGACTGTTGCAAAACTTGCTCTGAAATGTGAATTATTTGTGAACTTGAAAGACGTGCCAGAATTACAGACAGCACTCTGTAATACTGCTGCTCAATCCTATGGCCTCAGATACCTAAAAGTAAGCTTCTTTGGATTGCTACATAAAAAATCCAGCTCTACTCATTTTCATGGTTACTTGCTAGAAATCATGTATTTCTGGATTGTGATCTTTAGGTCAAACTTCAGACTGAAAGCACACTGTCTCCTAATACAGAGTAGCCAGTAAACGCCAACCTTTCAGCTGAATTTGCTGTGGCTGTGATCTACCTACATCCAGTTGTGTGGAAATAATCAACTTTCCTGAAGGTCTGAGGCATGGTTAACCATGATACTCCTTACACTAGTCATCCTTATTAGGTCTGCAAACATTTGCCCTTGTTATCATGTCCATCTGCAAAGCAGAATAAGCACTGTATGGTTTTCCATGTGTGAAACTGTTGGCTGAAGCAAAAACTAGCTAGAACTGGCTTTTAAGTTACACCAACTTGACAGCAATTTGTTATTTATTTCTCAACAAAGCCTCAGTAGAGTGTTGAGCAGATGACTGTATATATTGAATCCATTTTTCTACTTCTGGTATATCTACTATTGTAACATTAAAAGATGGGTTGCATTTTCCTGAGCTTCATAGTTTCCTAGAACAGAAAGGAGTACTGAATCATACAGCTTGGGGTCTTACTGCATACAGTTAAATTTCAGTTACCCTTTCATTAAGCTAAATCCACTCCTTAATCAAACAGCAGTTTATTCTGCAATTGTGAATTGGAAAAAACCCCACAGAATTGCAGATTATTTTGGGTTTCAAAGGAAGTCAGATCACCTGGTCCTTTTCCCTGATGAAAGCATGTCCAGCATGAGGTGCTTTCAGCTACTTTCAAGTGGCCCCAGTCCTGCCCTTCTAGACTCATTACCAACTTGTTATTAAGACCTTGGGACAGTAGTGGAGTGGCTCTGCAGGGCTTTACAGGTAGATGGGAACAAACTGTGCCTTCCTGTTCAGACACGGTGTCAGCTCTGAACCAACAGTCATTGGCTACACTTTGTAGGTGCTGACTGACACAGGATATTCCACCTCTCAGCAAAACTTTTTTCTGAACTTGTAAAACAACATGCAATATCGAAAAAGAATTCTGCTTCCAACACATTTTGGTTGTTCTATTGAATTTTTAAGAATCCCCAGTGGTTGCTTGACTAAGAAAAAAGAAAAATCTGCCTGTATAAGACAAAGTAAAATTGTTCTAGAGAATTATTTCCTTGCCAGAGATAAGTTTCTATTTTGTTAGACAAATACTTCAGAGAGATTTGTCCCTAGGCTAAACTAATCCATTTCACTGGACAATGTGGAACTTTTCATAGCTCCTATATAGTAATAGTTCTGATTCTGGACTAAATAACATATTTAATAGTTAAGAAAAAGATTACATTCTTCTTTGAATTGTATTTTTTGGGAAAGAGGTGGGCTAAATTCTTATGTGGTCAGAATTTTCTTTGAAAGCATGGCCCTTACAATTTTTTTAAAATCGCTGTATCCTGGTGTGGTTTATTATTCTCCAGGTTGTGTCTCTATGTGTACTCTTTCATAAAAGAGTAATGAAAGTAGTTTGGTTTTATCCACTATTGTAAGATGTAAAAGCCTCATTTTGCCT
This sequence comes from Chiroxiphia lanceolata, assembly GCF_009829145.1. Taxonomy (NCBI): domain Eukaryota; kingdom Metazoa; phylum Chordata; class Aves; order Passeriformes; family Pipridae; genus Chiroxiphia; species Chiroxiphia lanceolata. The sequence continues at coordinate 14,902,560 of NC_045646.1, read as the reverse complement.
TTTGTGGATTTTCTCCATTCCACAGAAATCAAAGCTTTATCCCACACTTAGTGTTAAAGCAGAAGAAAATATCTCAATTCCCTTTAGTAGTCCTGTTCTCAGTGACTCAGAGAGCCTTTTAAAAAACCCTCTACTATTTGTTGCTTTAACCCATACTTCATTGTTTGTTGCTTTAACACATACTTCATTGATGCTCTCACTTACCAGATATAATTGTGTTTAAAGTGAGTGGTTCATTTATCATTTACACTGGAACCTGCAAGGAATTTGTACTGGTGTGTCCAGAGCACTGGGGCAGTTCTGACAGCTGAGGTGTCTGTGACTTCAGTTGTCATCTAAGCAGAGAAAACAAGGTGGGAAGAGTCCCCACAGGGAAAAGGTATCCTTTGTTAGTGAAGGGCATGTAAGCTACTAACAGATCATGGTAACACTTTTAATGGTTAATCCTTTACTCTGAATATCTAATCTTGACTGCAGCATTTTCTAATTAGATGCCAATTTCAGAACTTCCCTTCCTAAGCAAATATTCTTAAAATGGCAAGGTCCCTTGATTATAATTATTCATGCAGTCCCTCGACTATAATTATTTACAATAGTTTGCAGTGTATTACAGAACCTCTACTTAAAGATACAGTTATATTGGCAGCCCTATGCTAAGGCTTGAACTTATCTACCAATTCCTACACGTGTCCTATTTTTTCTATATCAAATCTTAATTTTTAAACACATTTATTGCCATACAGTATGTTCTGTTGTTATTCTTCACATTTTACTCTCCTTGCAAAAACTTAATTCCTGTTACCGTAGTTCAAAATTTAGGTTTATATTCCTCATTACTACTATTCTCATTAGCTGTCATAAATGGTTCTAGCACATACTTTGTATGACAGTAAAATTTATTTAATTTCTCTTTTAATTAGTTATTTATCTGCCAGGTGAAGCTTTAAGATTGTTTGGCACGTATAACATAGTCAAAATATTTAGTTTCCTCAAAGATTTCTATATTGGGTTTATGTGGCAAAGTTTTGCTAGCAGGGGTATGGTGTGTGTGTGCTGCAGGGGTGGTATGAATGCACCATAAATGATATTCATAAAGGAATAGAAAAGAAATCATATTGAAAATGTAATGTCTTTAGTGGAAGCCAGTTGTGCATCTTATTACTGTGGTAAGGACTTTCAGAGTCACCAAATGTTTGTTTCTTCCGGTATTACTTAATTTTAATGAGCTCAGTAATTTCACGTTATGTTTCCTACTCTTGAAAGTTATCAAAATGCAGTTAAGAGAACTTCTACATCCTTTAAAAGTTTCATCCCAGTGGCAGCACACTTTCAATTAGGTTTTAAAAAATATGTCAATGAATGGACATGAAAGCAAGTGTTTAAGCCCTTCAGTTTACACTGAAGTTGAAGCGTTTGAAGATGCAACGTTTTATAAACAGAATAATAATGGACCTACTGTCAAACAGTTGATCTGCCAACAATGTTCAAATATTTGCATTTGTTTCATGTGTGAAACCCAAATATAGTAAGACTAAATGCCTTATAGTTGTTTTATACTTTGAAAGGAGATGCTGTTTACAGGGTATGGACACTGAAGGACAAGCCCACTGGCCCAAACTAAATATCCACGTAGACCAATAACCTGTCATTAAATGTATCCATGGAAAGGATGCCTAGGAAGCAGTAGGAATAGGATGGACATATACTTTCACCTAATACTTGAGACCTTTTGGCCCTGAGCAATCCTTTTCAGCTCTGGGACTTTCAAAGTCAGATACAGTTTCTGTGTCCTCAGTCCCAATGTGCTTCTCTGTTGTGAACCTGCCCAGTGTTCCTTAGAACCAATGGAAACTCTGCTCATTTGCAGTGCCCTTTCACAAGGGGTTCCACAGCTCAATATCCCATTGCAGCTCTCATTGCTCTGAAAGAGGGTCCTACGACCTTAATTTGTAGAGGGTTTAATGGGTTCTTGTAGTTCTTGTGGTAGAAAAGATGAAGAACATGAGACATATGCAGTGTTTCCACCACACTCACCATCTTGTACTTCCATCATATCCATGGTATCTTTTTCTCAAACTGAACAATCCTATTTTACTTAATGGCTCCTGTTAAGGAAATTATATTTTTGATCACCCTTCCGCTCTTTTCTGAGTCTTTTCCACTCCTAGTGTATCGTTTGTTTGGTTTTTTGATAACAGGACCAGCATGGCAAACCGTAAGGCAAGATTTTAATTCTTTTCACCCTTTTCTATGACAAGCAAAACTCTACTTCTACAGGTAATACTAGAGTTTTCAATCTGACTTTTAATCTCTCTGTGTTCTATTTTCCTCATCTTTGAAGGAGGGATAACATCAAATACTTCTGTGACAAGATTTTTAAGATGACTAATGTGATTATTTTACTCTTACTGACATGAGGGACACACTTCGTATTTCCTCTGCCCGCTGGCCCAAGAAACACATTGCTTAGGAAGTATCTCCATGGCACAGCAGAACAGCATAGCTTAGAGCTAAAGACATCTCTGAAATGTAAAACAGAATACAGTGTAGAACTGGAGGACAACTACCAGATTTTAGTTTTTAGAGTATGGGACATTAAAAAATGGAACAGAACCCCCAGTTACAGATTGCTCCTGGAAAGGCTGGCAAGGGAGGAAAATGTCTTCATAGCTATTGAATAAAATTACTATAAAAACTGATAAATATTGATAACAAAGACATTTTCTGGAACTGAATTAGTGGAAAATATTCTAATGTTTTGAATCTGACAAAACAGTATGGAAGAACCTCTGTTGTGTTACCCCTTCTCATGGCACAAAATCACATTAAAGCTAAGGTTTTAGATAGTTTTCAACAACTCTAAGACGGAAACCAAAAGACTAAATAAACCTAACTCATAGATTGGCTTCATTTGACATAAGATGTGTAGCTTTTGGAATGCTGATGTCTTTTTTTCAGGTTACACATGTTAAAATTGAATGAAGAGGCATTGTCAGCATTAATGTATATATGCAACAGCAATGAAAAGCAAGCAGCTGCTGTTGTGGATCACAGTTACCATAGTAATGCGTTCCCACAGTCACTTTCAGATTCATTTATAATAACAGCAGCTTTAGTAAACAAGAATGCAAAAGTTGCCAATGGCATTCAGGTGGTTTCATATATTACAGATTGGCACTGCTTACAGTAAACTAACTCCATCAACAGATGGACAGTCAGCACTGAAGGGACGTGATGAAGTAAATTACAGAGTTGGTTTTCAGTTCCTTTCTTCCAATCTAAATAATTACTTGCAAATTATCATTTGAATCAGTAACATCAGATACAGGACAACTCAATGAAAGTCCAAGCCAATTTCCAAACAATGATATATTACATTTGGTGCAGTCTTATCAGATTCATACTTATCTAAAATAATACAAAAAGAAGAATAACTTTGAGGGGCCCACAATTTCCATGTCATGAGAATTCTGATTAGTATAATATAAAACTTGCAAACTGATTATTGCATGGTAAATAGGAAGAAAGGAAAAAAACCCAACCTAAACCCTCCCAATAGACAAACCTGAAAATCCACATTAAGCAATGATACATTTAAATAAAGAGATGTCAGATGCTATATTACACTTACACGCAACTAATTGAACAAAATCAAGCTACACATAAAAGTATCACTGCATTGCACTGAAGAAAAAGATATTATGTGTTTATGGTAAAACTACTGCTCAAATATGAAAACAAACTATTATTTTCATCGAGAGATCTCAAAATTTCCATCAGAACCAAATTAATTAAACAAATTAATTAGACTTCACACAAGGACATAGGCACTGCCACCTTATACTTACACCAACATACTGCATGAAATCAGGATAAAAAGAGATGTTGACTTTAAAGCACAAAAATAATGACCATCCTTAATCTATACTTGCAGATGTGAGGAAAGAGAAAGGAGAACTTGAAAATACTTCTGCAGCTTTTAATATTTAAGTTCAGTGCAATAATCAGCAAATGTCCATATCATGATGATAAAGCATATTTTCTAGGACGTTGATTCAGCAAAATAATCTGTAATGTTGTTCAGCTGTTCAAAGGCTGTAATACCCAGGCAGCAATTAAAAGGAATGAGAAATTGAGGAAAAATGCCAGATTACTGAAGGCAAAAATTCTACAGCCAGTATTTCTGTGTTATGCTGCAGCACATACAGCGTGTTACGTGCATGAAATTCAACTCAATTAAAAATTTTATGATTATTTATAAAAAAGGGAATCTTGTTGCTTTTTTACCATTTTTCTTGCACTCTAAGCAGGAATTATATCATACATAGACAATTAGAACACCAATTTACTGCAGTTTTTTATTGGTTAAAGGACACTCCCTCCCACTTCAAATATGACATATTAACCTAACACATATTTTAGGTGTTATTTTTCCAGAACCATGCTAATTTCATTTTGCCATCCGTAAGCAGTACAACAGAGCAAAATAGATTTTAAGTCTGCAGAAGGCAGAGCATAGAACAGAGGTTGTATTACATGCCCTCAAACCACTGCAAACAGTGTCCCTCCCTCTTGGTCTCTCAATGTGAGTGGATGGATGGTTGGCTGGATACATCATTTACACGGCCCAGCCATATATTCATGTTTCTTCAGATACGTTCTCTTTGCTGCCAAAAGATCAAATTTGAAAGAAGTCAGAGGATACTGAATGTTTGTCCCATTCTGTGGATACCCCCCAAACATAAAAAGCCAATATATTCAGAAATGTCAGGCATGCCCACTGCAGCCATTGGGACACAGGTTTCTGAACTGTGCATGTGCAGTCAATCTGATGCATGTGAACATAAATATTTAAACTCCGGATTATAGAGGTGCAGAACTTAAAATTATTCTTCTCAGCACATCTTTTAGACCTGCCTGGTTAAAGTGACAAAGATCCCTATTTTGAAAGTGACAAGGTGAGTCAGTGACTGAATGTGGGAATGAGTGTCTAGACAGTAAAAAAAAAAGAAAAGAAAAGATACTCCAGACTATTTTGCAGTATCTGCAAGTACTTTGAGATAGCTGTCATTTTGAACAGCTGCTTACTCTGTAGTTTGAAATAAAAGAGTTCTGAGTGAAGTGCCCCAGTAAGCCAGACCTTTCAATGGAGTTGTTGGATTATCTTTTCATTCTAAACTGTTTAAATTCTGGGTGGTTGTTTGCTTTCTCATTATGGAGAGAAAAGGCCTGGATCTATTCAAGTCTTCCTTCGAATCAATACACTAGATAATTTAATGTTGTGTAAGACATCGCTGCAGCCATAGAGCCTGTGATCATCATGAAGCTTCTTGATGTCTCTGAAAACAGCGGGAATATATTATGTCCACTCATATAAAAGGTCTGTGCATAACTCCAACACACCATTGTTATGGGAGATGTAAAAAATCCCTAGACGGAGGGCAGCAATAATAGGTAATTGTTGGAATGGCACTTCACACCACACAGCAAACTGAGAGCCTGGTGCTGTGCTGCTGCCCAGGAGCCTCTGGAACGAACCTGCCGCACATGGGGATGTCGTGCACTGGCACTCCTCTGAGGCGCTGTGTTTTCATCCCAGGCACTGGAATCTTTGATGAATTACACTGTCATATATAATGAAGTCTTCACAGGAAAATTACTGTAGTTTATTTTGAAGCTTAGTCAGAAGGTAGCAACTCTGGAAAGACAGGAAATGCATGTACTGTAACACATTATCTAGTATATTTTGCATTCCCCTGCACCTTGAAATGGATTATTCACAACTCATGCTTTTTAAAAGCTACAAGATATATCTGTCATTCTTGCAGAATTAACCATTTTTTACTCAGTTGCTTTTCCTCCCTGACTTTTACTTACCAATTATCCCTCAACTTTTTTTTCCACAGATTTTGGTCTTCCAAATGGAATCAGTTGCATTTTCCTTCCAGTTTCCTTTGTTTCTTTAACCAAAGTTTGTAAATCTGTGAAACTAAATTACAGCCACATTGTATAAAAAGGCACCTCAACCTTCATTTATCCCTCACAAACAACCCTCAAAGTTTCCAATGAATACCAGTTAAACCAGAAATAGCAACTTGTATGTAACTCAGAACAAGTTTTCTGATCCATTTATAAACAGCAAAATTATATGTTTATGAATTTGCAATGTCAAATGCACTACATTGTTGTTGAAAGAGAGTATTAAACTATTTAAAAGCTTCTTTGTGCTTTAAAATTGTTTTCATCTAGTAAAGATTAAAATATTCTGTCCACGTTCAGAAGGATCATGCTGTTTTCCTATAAATTAGCAAAGGAGAAGTCTTGAGAAATAAGCAATGCAGAAAATAAACACTAATTCAGTATATTTGTTTATATTTGGATTTGTTAGTGACTTAATAACTTACACACTAAATACTGTTAGATGAAAAAAACTACTACCAGCATGTAAAGACCAAACAGGTTTGGCTAGTGAGTTTGGAGTTAACATCTAGAAAAAAAAAATCAGTTCATCACCCAGGATCAATTACGATTATTTGAAATACGGCATCAAGCAGTGCATCCCCAAATGAAGACTTGCGGTATGGAAGACTATATATATGTATTTGTTATGTATACACTTGTTTTCTAATAAAACCAGAGGTTTGTAGACTCGAATTTGCTGATGGGATGATTTGACCCTACCAGCAGCATTTAGCAAGGCATGTTAAATCACATATGGTCTGAGGGACAAAATCTCAGTATGATAAATAGTTTACACTAGTTTTATACATATAAATGTCAAAACACCATATATAGGGAGATAAGTAAATGCTAATATAAAAAAATGTGTTTCCAATATTCTAGAGACTAAGCACTTAGATTTATGTATCATGCAAATGAAATAACTAGAAATGTCGCAGTCTGCTATACTTTTTCCCCCAAAGACGGTATCTCTATTGTACTTTTGGGACTGAATAGGTAACACGAAGCTTGTCATTTAACTGGTGAGAGTACAGTCTCCGTGGAAGGAAAGCAGCGTTGGAAGAGGTTAAGACTTTCACCCTTTTTGTTTTTCTTCTTAATCCCTTGCGCTATTCTGTGTTAGTTAGAACGGTTCTCAGCCTGTGGCAGTGACAGGGTCAGCGCTAGCAGGCACCCTGCGGGGGCAGGCACCCTGCGGGGGCAGCCTGCACAGCGCACGACATTCCTCATCAGGGTGACTGGACGGTTCTTCCCTCCGGAGCGGGCATGGGATGAATGCATTTGGAAGGCTCAGGTGTAGTGTTCCCACGATAAAACGAGACACGTGAACTGTCCCCTTCCAGCACTGGAAAAGAGAAAACCTGTCCTGTGGTAGTAGCAAAACAAACTGGGATCTGGCGACACCGCCGGGACCTGTGAGGGCGGGCGGCGCGCGGTCGCAGCGCTGTGAAGACTGCGGCGGCCGCCGGGGACTGGAGGGGCGACGGGAACGGCTCGGGCAGCGCCACTGGTCCGGACCGCCCTCGGGCGGCAGCTTCCCAGCGGCAACCAGCGACCGCTACTGCCCCGGGCGACGGGGCGGGGGCCGGACCCGACAGACACAGGGACACACCAACACAACATGGCGGCAGAGCAGCCACCCCGCGCCCCCTCCCCGGGCGGCGCGAGGGTCCGACGGGGCCGGGATTGAGGGGGCGCGCCCTTCCCGCCCCCTCCGCGCGTGCCCGCCCCCAGCCCCGCCCCTCCCCGCCCGCGTGGCGGCCCCGCCCTCCGGCTCTCAGAATGGGGGGGTGGAGTGGGCGGGGCCGCACGCGACCGCGCGCGTCACGCGCAGCCAACTGGCGGCGCCCAGCGGCGCTCGAGCGGGGCCCCGCCCCCGAAGGGCGGGGCCTGCGGCGGGAGGGGGCGGTGCCGATGCCCCCGCGGGGCCGGGGGGGTCCGCGCGTGCGAGCGGCGGCAGCAGCGCCCGGGCCCCTCCCCGGGGGCGGGTCCGGCCGGACCCGCGCGCTGCAGGCACCGCCCCCCCTCCCCTGCCCTCCCCCTCCCCGCCGGCCCCTCAGTAACTTGGCCGCCTTTTATCGGGCGGGCGGCGAGGCGGGGAGTTTATTGGAGCCGGAGTCGCGGCGCGGGCGGGGCGGGCAGCGAGCGCGGCGGAGGGCGGGGGGCCCGGCGCGGCCCGGGACGATGCTGCGGCTGGTGTCGCTGAAGTTGGGGCGGCTGTACCGCTACGTGAAGCTGGCGGTGCTGGGCAGCCTGGCGGCGGCGCTGGTGCTGAACACGCACTCGCTACTGGCCTCGCTGCAGCGCAACGAGCTGTCGGAGCGGCGCTTCCTGCAGCTCAATAAGTGCCCGGCCTGCTGGGGCACCAGCTGGTGCCGCAAGTTCCTGAACGGGCAGCTGCGGCTGGAGAGCTGGGGCCGCCTGCGGCTGCTGGACTTCTTCAACGTGAAGAACGTGTACTTCGCGCGGTACGGGGAGCCCCGCGAGGGCTCCCGCCGCGTCGTGCTGAAGCGCCTGGGCTCGGCGCAGGAGCTCGCCGACATCGACACCAAGATCTGCCGCCGCGCCACCGGCAGGGGCCGCTGCGACCTGCTGCAGGCACTGCCCGCCACCGAGTTCGCCAGCCTGAACGGCGACGTGCGGCTGCTCACCCCCGGCGCCGTGGAGGGCTGGTCCGACCTGGTGCACTGCCCCTCGCAGCGCCTGCTCGACCGCCTGGTGCGCCGCTACGCCGAGACCAAGGACTCGGGCAGCTTCCTGCTGCGCAACCTGAAGGACTCGGAGCGCATGCAGCTCCTCATCACCCTCGCCTTCAACCCCGAGCCGCTGGTGCTGCAGGTAAGCGCGGCGGGCAGGGCCCGGGTGGGCGCTCCCCGGGCCGGCGGGACCCTCGCCGGGAGCTCCGGCCCAGCCGCGGCCCCTCCTGCCGTGTCTGCGGGCGAGGGGCCGAACACGGCGGAGCGCGGGGTCCCCGCTGGGGCTTCGCGAAAGTACCGGCGGGGCGGGCTGAGCGGAGGGGCTGCGGTTCCACCCTCCGGGCAGGAGGTCTTTCTCTGGCTCATTCAGCCCCATCGGCTCTCTCCCTTCTTTCTCCCTCAAAGAGAAAGTATTTTCCCGATGTGCCTTCCTCCTCAGGGCAGTAACTCTGTCCCCATCCTTTGTGCCTGCCCGTGCGGTCGGGTACCAGCGGCAGCCGCGGTCCCGCAGGAACACGGCGGGGCAGAGCCGTGGGCTGATGCTCTGCTGCACTTGTGCCTTTCGTACAGCTCAGTGTCAGCGTCTCCCACGATAAATGTATTCCTACGCAGGAATAATCCGTCTTTAATTTCTTAGTTCGTAGATAGCGGGTAGAGTCTTTACTGCGATGCTGTTGTGGTTTGGTTGTTAGGAACTGAGTCATTTGCTACGTCGTGTTCTTAATAGGAACTTAATATAGTTACTCTGGTAAAAATTAGAAATAGGTATTTGTAGCCTGAAAATAGGGCGACAAATAAATGAACAGTGTTCCCTTTTCAGCAGTTACGTATTTTGTGCTCTTTAATTAGGAGGACTGGTTATGTGGTCAGATCTGAAATTCGTGCTTAAAGCAAAATTTTTACGTAAAAAATTCGTAGGGAACTTTTACTGTGTGGCACCACCGAGTTGCTGCTATTGCATATCTATTTAGATGGGGGGCTTTGCATTTTGACTTTGAATGCTATCGATGGAACTCCCAAGTGTGCCTTGAGTATGTAGGTTTGGACTTGGAGTTGTTTTGTCTAACTACTGAACTGTCCTTGCCTTTGTCCAATGTATGATTAAAAATATTTGCAAACACGTTTGAAAACATGACTTCGTGATTACTTTTATTAACATCTGTTTGTCTAGTGAGAGGCCAAGAAATGCTTAAAAAGCAGTGCTGTAGGCTTTACCCTCCAGCAGGTTCACGTACTAATTTCTAGAAGATGTATTTATGAACCTAAGTAAAAATATGGGTTTGGGTAGTATGTCTTCTGCCCTTCAGTCTCTTCAGGTACAGCTCTTCAGTTTTGTTTTCAGAGTAAGTTTACAGTTTGCTTCTCGGCAGACTTTAGGGTAGAGTGTGTCTCTTCCATTTTGCCGAGAAGTTGCTCCTGAGCACAGTTAGAAAAGAAGCTCCACTTAAATAAGAAAATAAAAACTGCTTTGCTTTGCTGAGTATATTCTTTGAGAATTCATTTGTTTTGGCTGCATTTCATACAACTTAAATTTCTGGTTTTGGACACTGGTTCCAACAAACTGAGCCCAGACCTGCAGGGCCAGAAAACAGCTCTGTATTTCTTCATAATTCACAGGGGCAACGTACTGTTTACAGACAAAGGGTATGGCACACTTGCAGCATTTACTGCTATGGGCTGGATCAAAGGCAGTGGGCAGCACTAGTTAAGAGCCTTGATTCTTGTCAGCTTCTTGATGAGCTGTAGATGAGTCCTGATACTGTCAAACAGATCTGTCTAAGACAAGAAAATCTTTGGTCGTGAACTTAAGCAGCACTTTGCTTGCCGTGTAGCGAAGGTGCTGCTGAGAGCAGAGCAGGTCGAGTTGGTGGGAAGGGAGGCAGCCTTTACCAGTGCAGAGTGTGGTAGTGTTGCCTGTCACCTCTTAACAGATCAAAAGTGTTCTACAGAATCTAGTAAATTTTGATGAATAGGCGTATCTTGGAAAATATTTCTGGGGATCTTCAGCACACCTTGGTGTGCTGAAACACTCTTAGTGTGTTTTGCAAAAGAGTTGTAATTCAATTGGCAATGGGTACTCGAGGTTGGAATACCTTCCCTGAGTTGGGAATGAAATGTCTTAAATATATGAATCTGAATGAATGAACTCTTCCTGTTCCATAGCACTCCAGGCTCAGCCTCTACCTGAGAAACATGTAAGAAATGGGTAATTCTGTGTTATGCATCTCTTGCAACAACACGATGCAAGGCACTCCCAGAGGTGAAGTTGCTTTGTAGAACTGATAACTGACTACCAAGAAGGTTGTTTGTATTTATACATAACATATGTAAAATGTTTTATGGTGTAGTTTTTGCAGTATTGATGAAGGCAGTTATTGCTATGGGAATGAGGCTTGTAGGGTTCTAAAAATTGTTCCAAAATTGTTCTAAAAATCAGCTGCTTCCAAGAAAGGAACCTGCATGATGTCATGTGAAGAATCAGATTTTAATTTAAAATAAATAAATCGATTAATAAATTGAGGCATTTAACTGATGCTGTCCTTTTGTCACCAGAAGGCACAAGGAAACATATTGCTTGTTTTTACCCTGAGCTTTTTATAGAACACTACAGTGACTGTTTGAACACTGTTATTTGTAACAGTTTTGGTTTAGAAGTGGAGATAATGTCAAAACTTTCCATGTTCAGTACATTCATGTTCTGTGTTGTTTAATTGTGTTATAGGAGCAGCCAAATGTAAATAGACACTGAATTTAAAGCTTGATCTTTCTCATTTATAATAGAAAATCCACTGTAGTCATCTACTAGAGATAGTAATTTGTGGATTATAAAACTTTTCATCAGAGATTGGGATTTTAGTTTGTAGCCTGTTTGGGGTATGGATTGTTCCTATACTGGTGTTGCTTATGAACTGTTGTCACAACTGAGTTATGGCTTCTGCTGTAGGAATTTTTCAGGTGGGGCTTTAACCCATAATATGATACTACTGTTCAGGGATCCATATCAAAAGTATAAAACTCACAGTAATCCTAACTCAGTATTTGTATTTTTTTTAACTTTCCTGTCCACATTTGTTAAACGGTTGTGTAGATGTACTCAAGGAAGAATTCAGCCCCTTTTTCCATTTTACTTCATTAAGCAAATGGAAAGACAGTTGCAGTATTGCTCAGTACAGTTTATGTATTATTTGGGGTATTAAAATATTAATTTTACTTTTGTAGAATCTTCTAAACTAGTCACTATTGAAATCCTCTCACATTTTTCATCTGAATTCGCATTTGAATGCAAGAACAAATATGCTTAAGGTTTGATTTCTGATAGGTTTGAGTTTTTTCCTGTCTTTCCAATAGTTATTTTCTGCAATAAAGGTGAATACTTTTGAATAAAATAAGGTCAGATATGTAATCAAAATCTGCTACCCCTACACCAGTATTTCATATAAACATTAACACCTTATTCAGACAAAAGCAACAACAAAACTTGCTGCTGTTCAACTCATTCAATGGAAAACAGTATTTTAAATAGGAATCACCTGGAGAACAGGATCTGTACATGGTGTCTGATTTGGAACTGAATATGATGACTGTGTGTATCAAACACTTGCAAAGATAGGTTGGCCAAAGTTGCCTTGGGAAGAAGTAGCAAAATTTAAAAAATGGATTGGATTACAGACTGAGTGCAGTGTGACTATTGACTCTTTGCAGAATTCATTGAGCCAGTGTGGGTGTAAGTAGATTGGTCTTCATCATGTGATTTGTTATAAACCACCCAGCTTCTAGTTTGTCTTGTCAAATAGCTGTAGTGGAGAAACATTCTTCATTGTTTTAAATGGTGATATCTGTATAAATAGTGGATGTTATTCAGTTTTATGAAGTAACATTGTTAATTTTTATCTTTATGGACAAGTAGGAACATAAACTTCCTGTTAATAGAAAGAATCAAAACGTGTGCTGCCTATTGCTTATTTCTGTAGAAACTAAGATTGTTGTGCAGTCTTTGACTCTTACAGAAATTGTTCTCTAGGCATACCTCTTATTTTTCATAGAGCTCCTGCACTGATATCTGTCAGCCTCCAGATGTCCTGTTTAGATCCACCGTGGCTGTTTGTTACAGTTTTGGAGCTGCTGTTGCTGTGCTGCCGTAGCTGCCGTGCAGTGAGCCATGGTGTGCAACCACACATTGTCCAACACATTTTGCCAGTGGCAGAGTTTTTTAAGCTTTGTACTTAAACATGAAAAAACAGCAATGCCCTAAATCCAGGGTAAAGCAGAGAATTCCTTGTTCTGGGAGTTGAGGGAACTACAGTGTAACTCAAGACTGCTGAAGTAAGAAATTGTTTCTGTGTTTTTCAGTAAAGTGGCTGTATTTCTCCTAAAAACTCATGGTTAGCTGAAAAGAGAGGTTACATCTGTCTTGGCGAAACTGAAACATGGGTTCTGTAAATTGTCGTGGCAAAAGTGCACCTAGAGCTGGTCTTGAAACACTCAGTCTTGCCTTTGTGCTGGCCATGGTGTTGGTGTACAAGATTGCCAGGTGCCCTATGGAAATGTTGGTGTGTTTGCTTTGCTTTCTGAGTGTTGTGGTTTAGCCCCAACCAGCAGCTCAGCCCCTTGCTCCTTCCCCTCACAGTGGGATGGGGAGAGAACTGGAAGAGTGAAAGTGAGAACCTGTGGGTTGAGATGAAGACAGTTTAATAAGTAAAGCAAAGGCTGTGAGCACAAGCAAAGCCAAACAGGGGATTCATTCACCACTTGCCGTGGGCAGGCAGGTGCTCAGCCATCCCCAGGCTCCCTCACACTCAGTGGTGACTTGGAAAGACAAACACCATCACTCTGGATGTCCACCCTTCCTCCTCCTTCCCCCAGCTTCATATGCTGAGCATGACACCATATGGAATGGAATATCCCCGGGGTCACTTGGGGTCACCTGTCCTGGCTGTGCCCCCTCCCAGCTTCTAATGCACCCCCATGCCCTTCTCTGGTGGGATGAGGAGAGAAAAGACCTTGGCTGTGTGTAATCACTGCTCAGAGATAACTGAAACGTCCCTGAATTACCGATGTTGTTTTCAGCACAAATCCAAAACACAGCCCCATACCAGCTACTGTGGAAAAAGTTAACTTGATCTCTGTCAAAACCAGCACAAAAAGCAAACTTAAAATTGGCACAGATACTTTGCTATTAAAATAAAATACTTGCACGTACTGAAGATTTTTTCAGACTGTAAAAGGTATCTGTCAATTAAATCCAGAATGCATTAAGGCAACTTTGTCTAGAGCTGTAGCTTTTAACAACCTCTATAAATGGAGATTCTTCAAAGAATGATACCAAACATTTGTATCTTGTATGTAGATTACAAGTCTCAAGGACTTTTATTTTTTTGACTCTAAGAAAAATGCCAAAAGCTATGTGCCAAATAGCAGTATTTCTGTGTTTTTAATAGATTGTGTAAATCATGGCCCCTCCTTCAGATATGATTTTAGCTTTCTGAATGCTTTAAGCTTAATGACTTTATTCTTCTCACGACTTCTGATCATTCTTATTCCTTGTGGGGGGAAAAAACAAAACAAAACAAATGAAACCAAACAGCTGTATCTCTATTCCCAGTATAATTACTCTGCATGAACAGTCTGTTGCCACATAACCTAAAATTCTTCTGGTTTCTCTTCATGTCATCAGTGGGCTTTCTGTTTGGCTTTGTTACGGGAAGAACAATAATTGACATCTGGTAAACATATATTAAAACATTAACTGTGATCAGTTTGAAACAATTTCTTGCACTGGATTCACTCAAAGTAGCAATTTAGCCAAATGTTCCACAGAATCTTTTTGCTGATCCATACATAACTCAGTAAGAAGTAAATGGGCAAATGTTCTTGCTTGGGATTTCTCTTTTCTATTTTTTATCATACACACTGTTCTAGTCATAGGTTATTTTCTGTAGTTCTATTCCAAATACATTGGTACAACGTAGAATGTCAATTCAGTTTTAATACTTGGTACCTTTTAAACTTCCTTCATTACTCAATTTAGTGTTTCTGATCCGTAATTCTGTTGCCAAATACCAAGAAGTGGATTAAAGGCAGCTATTTGCACTTCCTGACATGTCCTTGAATGGACTTGTAATAAAGTCCTGGCTCATACAGATATTGGTATTTTGATATACTGAATTTCCATTGTGCACATTCTTAAAAGAAACACATTTTTTTTTCTTGGTTGAGTTAAAATTGAGTGGCCTTGTGTTACAAGAATATTCCACTAATTTGGTTGTATTGAAAACTGAAGAATCATTTTTTACAGTGACATGACTACATATATTAGACCAGAACTGGCTCATACTTGTCATGTTTACTATGTTGTATTTAGTTATGGTCCTTAAATTATCAAAATTATTTTCATCCTTCTTTCTGGTGAAACTTTCCTAGAGTGAAGACATGAAAGTAAAGTATAAGGGATATTTAAAGTAGTCTACATGATGTAGTAGTAGTACTATGATGAATGGCTGTTCTGAATTTAGAGGCTTTTGGGAAATCACTATACAGACTTAAATAAAAGTTCTCCTGAGATATTGTAACTTGTGCAGTTTTCAGTAGCACAAAAAAAGATTTTTACCCCACGTTTGAAACCTTGTAAAAACAGTGTTATTCTGGTGTCTGTTGTATAGAGGGACCTGTGTTTTACTTCCCTGAATTAAGTAATTGAAGCTTTATTTTAGTCTCAAATTTTGCAAAGTAATTTTCAAAAATAAGAGTAGGCCATCTCGGCTGGGAGTCCTTTATAGTGATATATTCCAGTCTCATAACTCAGAAATAAATACACAGTGATAATTTTCATCTCTCGCAAATTTAATCTGAACAAAGTTTTATGAACTACAAACTAATTCGAACAGGTAACAACCAGTAATGACATTAAATTTGCTTTGCTATGGTTCTCAGGTTCAATCATTATCTATTAATTTGTTTGGAAAAATGGCATACTTCTACTGACATTGTGAATTGTAACTTTTACAGTTCAAGTGCTCAACTTAATAATCGAGCAACTTCTAATTCTGAATATTTAGAGTTTGTTGCATATTTTTTCCTATACTGTGTCAATTAAGCCTGGTATGTACCTCTTGTTGGCATGAATTGTATGTAGTAACTGGCTGAAATGTAATCAAAGTGAACAAAAGTCAATTGAATGAAAGAAGCATCATTTCAGTGGGAACACTAATATTTGGAGTACTCAATGAAATCACCTCTTCACTCTGTGTATGTAGGCTATATATGTATAACTTTTGTGGGAGTTCTAGGTAAATGTCAAATGGTTTGGCATATAGTTGCGGACTAAATGGTTTTCACTATACTCACTAGCATTCAGAAATACACTTGAATGCATATCTTCCAGAATGTGGATCATCTCCAGACAAAAGGCTTCGTTTAGACTGTGCTTTTTAACCTTCTTTGCTCTGAAAAGCATCACTGTAAAATCTGCTCTCCAGCTCTTTGTGGTTCTAGAGTGTTACCTGTTAGCCTTGGTGACTAATAGGAGTGCTCCTTTTGTTTACACTGCAGTACTCAACAGTACTCTGAGAGAAACTAACTTTCCTTTTGAGGAAGAGCATGTTATTTAAATTCTCCTTGCCAAGCCAGTTTGTGCCTGGGCAAACACAGTTTAGTAGGATGATTTTAGTGAAGGTGTCATGAAGAGTGTAATTTTGCCATGAAGTTCTTCAGGGTCATAAGGAGAGGAGTCCCCACTCCGTTTTGCATGTGTTTTTTAAATTTCATTGTGTGTGAGGTGTAGCTCTTTGTTTGGGTGGGGTTTGTGTTGTTTTTTTTTCCTTCTGAGCTGGAACTTTATGCAGGCATAAAGTGACATGTGGCATCCTCTGGAATAGCTTCAAAAATAAAAAAATGTTTTTTAATGGTACAGTGGAACAATAGCTCAGAGATGTCAGTTGTTGCTTAAATTGGTTTGGCTTTTTTTGGTCTTGATTATTAGGATGAATTATATGCTGATTATGATAAACTAATATTCTTTTAAGTGTTTAATTCAAGGGGGATTTGTGTTATTGCAGATTACAATAGGCCTTATCAGCTTCAAGCTGATGAGTCTTCACTGCCTGGTCTAACTCACAGCTCTGAACAAGAACCACTGGCAGATTTGTGTATCTTCTAAGGTTTAGACAGATGGAAGTGAGGAAGACAAATGCACTGACAGTGTGTTTTATGCTTCAGTGAAGTGATAAATTCGCTCTATTAATTCTTAATATTTATTCTGAGACTACACTGTGTTTGTTTTAAAAACATAAATTCAGTATTATTCTTTCAGGAACAACATGCCCTTTGTCCATCTGACAGGGTTTATTTAGTATTTTAAGTCTAGCTTAGAGAGATATCTTGGAGCTACACTAATTAGGACAACTAAAATGTTTTGTCGATGTGTCACTGGGAATGGAGGTAACAATTTTTTTGTCATCTTTAATGTTTTCCATCTTTCTGTTAGATTATACATATTTCTCTGAATAAAGAGATAATTTTAATGAGGGGAAACTTACTAAGCTACCTATTCGTAGTTTTTTATATGCATTATTTTATTTTAAAACACTTTTAAAAATTTGTGGTTTTCATGGCGTTTGTGTGTGTTCACAGATAAAATGTGAGTGGGTGCATCAGAATCAGATTCTTTTGTCAGACAGCTGTTTCTGCTTTTGAACAAGAGCTTAGTTTTTATCTTAATTCTCAAATGCACATTTTTAGGTCTTCCAGTAGCATATTAAAGTACAAAATGATCTAATTAAAAATTTATACTAATAATAATTTGAGAATTAAAACCTAAAATAATGTTATGCATTGCTCCACAGAAATCACATTTTTGGCAGTACTGTACTAAGCTTTTTTTTTTTTCTAAATGCAGATTTTTCATGGAAAACGTGTTTATTAACCATAGAAATTAGTGTTCATATCTTACTGGCCTTCAAAGTTTTAATACATGAAGAAAAAAAATCTTCATGTTAGCGGCGGTTTCCTCTTAAAAAGCTGCTTTGAAAATAGAATAGTATACAAAGTTACAAATCGCTGCTTGCAAAGACAAGAGATCTGCACTTCAATTAATATTCTTGTCAAATTCACCAAGTGAATATAAAAACTGCTGAATGAGGCACTTGCACATATTTTTATCCCCTTCTTCGGCTACTGACTCGGGTAATGAAGTGTAGATGTGGCTGTTACATGCCAGTTGGAAGGGGGCCAAAGCAGAGATGTTGTTTGTACATGTGCAGATGTTGGCAGGATTCCCTGCACTCCTGTTGTCAAAAGATCTTTTTATTGCCACCGTGTTATAAATATATCTGTGTTACAGTGTGGCATGCAGATATTGTGCTGGTAGTAGGAAGGGTGTTCACTTCTGAATAAACCTAACTGCTCCTAGCATTTCTTGTGTGAAATGAATTTCAATGCACACAGAGCAGGGAGCATAATAGATGTGTTTTGAAGATCAGTGACTAACACTGTACTTTGAAAATCACTTTAAGCCATTACATAAATCCCTGCTGCTGCTGGAAAGGAAAACTCAGCTCCTTCCTTCTTCTGCACCTGTCTGTTCAGGCCATCTCCCTTCCTTTTACCAGTACAGTCCTGGCATAGTGTGGTGATGTGATGAGATGGATCCAAGGGAACACCAGCCCAGCCAGTACCAACTGCCTTGCTTTCCAAATGACATGAAGGAAGGGATGGAAGTGAGTGTGCTTGGCTTGGGAGAGATGGACACCTCTACTTCCAGTGGTAGCACATCCTTTGCCAGCTTCAACTGTTTGTGGTTGAATTTGTGGGTGGAAATGGAGGCAAAGTCATAAGCAGGGCAGGATTGGAGTATAGAAAAGAAGGGTGGAAAAGAAAAGAAGTGGGGTGGTCCAAAGTTAAACAAAAACATTTAGGCATTATTGAATTGAATGCTGATAAAATGGTGCAATATGAAAATGTTATGCACAGTTGGTGAAATCAGCTAAACCTGTGTTTATCAGAAAATGTAATCAGGTAAATTTTCTCCAGTATAAGATATGACTTTATATGATGTGGGTAAAGTAGTTGGAGTTTGTTCCTTTGTAAATAATTAATTTCATTTGATGGACAAAGGCCATTTGCTTCTTGTTTTGTTTTGCTCCAGAACTGAATACAGTAGGGATATGTGTGCTTGAAATATCACTTTCGTAATGTTTATTGGTGCCACAGCCAAATAAGGAACACTGAATTAGCACATAATTCAGTTGTTGGAAGGTTATTCTGCTAAGCAAAAAATAAGCAAAAAAAACCCCCCAAAGCTCCCTCCATCAAATTCAACTTCATAAATTGCCCTGAAACTTGCAGGTAAACAGGCCTAGAGATGGGATAATGTTGTCCCTATTGCATAGTAGATTCAGTTGGTGGAGAGAGATTTAGTTCTGCTCAGTTATATGGGATCACAGCTTGAAAATGTCGTGCTGGTGTCAAACCTCTCAAATTAGTTCTGTATTATTAGGACTTATCATGACCTGATTTGCTTATATAGGTAGATCAGTGACAAAAATAGAGTTGAAGTTCAGACATGTAGGGACCCCAAAAATTTTGAACCTATTCTGTTATTAATCTCTGGCTCTGATGTCCTTTTGACCAACCAAGAAAGGTTCTTCTTTGCAATGGTAAACATGGTTACTTACCCAGAAATTGTCTTCGACATTTTTCCACCTGAGAGCAGCTTAATGGATTTTGCCATAAAAATGTCAACTATAAATGTTAATCATGATTTTAATTTAATGTGTACAAGACAAGGTTTGGTATGTTAGGCACTTCTTCCCTGACTGGTCTTGTGGTTCAGATCTGTTCTCCAAGTGTCTCTTTTCCCAATAAACCATAAATGTTTTCTGCCACTGTGGGTATCAGGAGGTTCTGTTCATCCTGAAACCCATCATGCTGTTCAACCCAACCTTTGCTGCATTATTGTTGAAGAACTGATCCTGACTTGTCAGGTGACACCATAGCAAGGTAGTGCACCAGGAAGGGGCATGTGCACAGTGGTATGTCCTGTTAGTTAGAATTGGTGTATGTCATATTCTTAGAGTGCTAACTTCTCTGAATTTGGGGCTTCTTAAATCAAGTATTTTTGTGGTTTCCTATTCACTATTTCTCCACAGTTGGGAGGGTACCTTTTCAGTACTTGCCTGTTCCTATTGAAGTCTTAGGGCACATTCAGCACAACTGAAGTAGGAAGAATGTGCTGGTGTGTTGTGGGTTGTTTTGTAATTGTTTGGAGTATGTTATTACTCTTCAGTCTCTTGTGTTAGCTTCCAAGAAAGCTACACTTAGAGACAGATTTTACTTTTGATAAAAATGTTATGTGTCTGTGTGTGATAAGCACACAGAATATGTATATGACAATTAATCAAGAGGTAGACTGTTAAGGTATACTAGAAACATAAAATACCCTAAGTGTGCTTTTGTATCTTAATCTCTTCTGTAATCCTCTCTGTGAGAGATCTTAAGTGAGAAGATCCTTAAAGGAATCCAGTTAACTGGGAAAAATGGAAGGGACAATGTTGGAGAGAAGGAGGTGGCACTTTGTAAAGTTTTTTCCTTTAGGTTATTAAAAGAATTAGTTTTAATTAAAAATATCAAATGCAAAGTTACCTTGGTGGGAAGCATACTTGCATTACTACAACAAATGTGTAATAAAACACCAAGAGATAAAGATGGTTGGTGGAATTGTGTATGTGAATATGTATGTGTGTGTGTGTGTATAGTATATGGAAAGCTAGATATGGGTCATATGTTGTTTCAGGTCCTTTAGCTCTTTCTGTTTATTAGCCCAGCAGGACCTTTGCTCACATAAATATATTTTGTGTTGTTTTTGTTTTCCCTTCAAAACTTAGAAGCATATGGAAATATAGTGTGGATGGATATTTACAGGTTTCTGATCTAAATGTTATTGAAAAGCCTTTAAAAGTATCTAAGCTGTTTTGTATTAATTGAATCTTTAAAATATTTTTGAAATACAGAGTTTTCCATCTGACGAGGGCTGGCCATTCGCAAAGTACTTGGGAGCATGTGGAAGAATGGTGGCTGTCAATTACGTCGGAGAAGAGCTGTGGAGTTACTTTAATGCACCATGGGAGAAACGAGTGGATCTGGCCTGGCAATTGATGGAAATAGCTGAGCAGCTGACAAATAATGACTTTGAATTTGCACTCTACCTCCTTGATGTCAGCTTTGACAACTTTGCAGTTGGACCAAGAGATGGGAAAGTTATCATTGTAGATGCAGAAAACGTTCTGGTAGCAGACAAAAGGTTAATCAGACAAAGTAAGTGTCTTCTTTCACTGCCCTCACCCCACGTGTCTCACTTCTGCCTCTGCAAATGCAATATTTAATGTATGCGTAGTTGCTGAATGCCTATTTTGTTGGCTTTACAACTAGACTACTAATTAACAGATTAATTAGCTTTCTTCTGGAAAGCTGTTTTCTTTTTCTTCTTTTTCTGCTTTCTTTTTCAATTAGACTACTAATTAACTTGACCAATGTGTCACTTTCATGAGGTGTTGAGCATACCTGGACACGATTTACATGTTCTTTTAAGCTCTGTAAACCTGCAGAAATGGAGAGGTGGGGGTGGGAGGAGAGAGTTGTGGGCATTGGATGTGTTTGTACAGATGGATGGACAGACAGACAGGAAAGCTGCCTGGGCTGTCTTGTCTACCTTAGTTAAGGTAGACAGTTCCTTCTGTCTTTTCCAGACACCTGCGTAAGGATGGAAGGCTTGGCATTCTACTGTCTGTGAATGACAAGGCAGTGTTAGTGCCTTAGTTCCACAGCCTGCCTTGGGTTCGGCTGTTCCAGTTGGTGCTCTGTAATAATGGAACTGAAGGAATGGGTAATTTTAGTGCTGTTTCCAAATGGGAATAGAGAAAATTCATTCATCTTTCTGTCAACTGTAAAAGCTCAAAGCAGTGGCAGCGGGAGAGATGTTTGACAAAGTGGCATTACATAGGTTTATATTACTTTTGAGCTTATAAGGAAAATGTGACAGACATAAGGGCTGGAGACACTGAGCATGAAACCCTGGGTTCTGCAGGAGACACTGAGCGTGAAACCCTGGGTTCTGCAGAGGTTCATGGCAACAGGTCAAGTGATTCCAGTCTGCCTTGGGTGAATGGATTTTTTTTTTTAAGCTTTGTGTATAGAGTTCATACATTGTGCTGTTTTAAGACTTTTTTTCTATCCACGTGCTTTTCTACAAGGAAGTTTGTTTTGAGGTTGCTTGGTTGTTTTTTAATTAGATTTATTATATATCCTCAAGGACCTTAGACTAAAACTGTCTGAGCCTACCAAGAAAACCTTTTAATGTATTGGATATTCAGTACATTTACTTTAGAACTTTCTTCTCTTTTTTTTTTCTTTTCTTTTTCCACCCTTTTAAAATAGTATTACTGACGACTTTGATTTTTGAAGCATGTTGGAATTGCTTAGTCACAAATATGACCGAATGAACTCTGAAGAAGTTGATGTGCATGTGAAATAGGAGCAAGTAACTTCTTGCAGAAGCCGAATGCTGGAAGTGTCACACTTACATCTGTTGTCTATAGTCTCAGACTAATTTGGCTCTAACTGGGATTTTACTGCGTGATTTGCGATCTAACAATCAAGAACAGAGAAAACAAATGAGGACATGAGACAGATCTTAGTCTTTGTATAAACTTGACATTTAATACTGATTTCATTAATCTTTCGGAAAGAGTCATGAAACAGTCTCTGTCCACAGTGATTAATATGCCTGTTTAGATATTTGAATATGTACATTCTGTCCAGTTGCACTGTACAGTAATATGTCTAAAGTAAATAGAAGATAAAGTTTCAGAAGTTTATGGCAATTACTTTGCAATGTTTTTTTTAGTCTTTGTTAGACCACTTGCCAGCATTAGTTTCCAGGGCAACTGGAGAAACCAAATCTATGTTGCTAAAATAAATTATGTTGCTTGTTTGTTTTTCTCTCAACTTTGGTTGTGGATTGCTCTCTTGTACTTGCATATGCAACATTTTTTCCTCTGGGTATGTGTGAGTGTAGATTTCATGTGTTTTACTGTGCTGCTTTTTTTGCTTTCCTCTCTTTGCTATCTATTTTACTCTCTTTTCTTTCTTCCCCTAATTTTTTGTATCGCCAGGACCATTTCAGCAAAAGGGTGTATCAAACTGTCAGGTGCAATTTTAGACTGGAACATTAAAGAGTTTGTCTAAACAAAGTTAGTTTAAATATTAGCAGTTTGCTCTGTATTGAGCTTCTGATTGTATTCAGATACACTTATGCTCTTTCCTCCTCTCATTTTTTTTTTTTTTTTTACTGTCTCCTTATATTTCACAGATAAACCTGAAAACTGGGACGTGTGGTATGAAAGCAAGTTTGATGACTGTGATAAAGAAGCTTGTCTGTCCTTCTCAAAGGAGATTCTTTGTGCTCGTGTCACTGTGGACCACAATTACTATGCTGTTTGTCAGAACCTTTTATCCAGACACGCCACGTGGCGTGGCACTTCGGGGGGGCTCCTGCACGACCCCCCAGCTGAAATTGCCAAAGAGGGGCGCCTGGAGGCCCTGCTGGACGAGTGTGCCAACCCAAAGAAGCGCTACGGCCGATTCCAGGCCGCCAAGGAACTGCGGGAATACCTTGCACAGCTCAGTAACAACGTCAGGTAGTCCACAGTGAAGCTCTTTTGCAACACTGGCTAAAACACTATTGCGAAGACACATAGAGAATGAAGTTTTGGACTTGCGTGTTCAAAAGAGAGAATAAAAGAACCCCTAGTTTATCAGTTTTCTAAATACCGTAAAAATAGAATTTTATGGTGTTAATAATGTTCCTTTGCAAGCAGACAGGTACTTACTGAATTAAAACTTGAGCTACTATTGACTGGTCTCCCTAACTGTTTAAAAGGGAGTAGGTCACAAAAGACTGTGATAGCTTAATTGACAGCTTGTGTGTCAAAGGGTACTTTACATAAAACTGCATTAGTGTCACAGTTTTGTGAAGCTGATGTTCTTACTTGGAAAGTCAAGTTAGACTGGTGGCCTGTTTTAAAGGCCTTTTTCCTGAAATCATTGTCTTGTTTTTGTTTGTTTAAACACCTTGAAGTGGCATTTACATCCAGGTAAATCTAGCTTCGGCATTGTTTCAAATTGAACAGGCTTTCATGTTAATGCTGTGCAGAACATTCCTACTGTGAGTGCAGAATTCCCAAGTTTACTGTCTAATTTTAGGGGGTTTTACACTGTATTTTACTATACTTAGACATTGTGGTTTATTTCTTTAAAATCATCATAAATTCAAATGTCACTTGAACAAATATTCATTTCATGTCTTTTGTAGTTCTGCCATTGGAAGTATCACTTAATGTAACTGTTGTACAAAACTTTCCCTTCATGCCAGGATATACACAACTGTTCAGCAGGAAATCATGGTATGAGCAAACTCTTGTTTTTAACAGAGATAATTTTAGAGTGGGAGAAACACTACAATAAAAAGATCTGTATTAATTTAAATTGGGATAGAAGCTTGACTAAAAATAAAAATTCACTAGTCTGGTGTAGTTAAGCATAAACCAAAGAAAATGGTTTTATTAGTTTCTAAACAAATAGTAAAGAAAAAAATGCTATATTGTGGTGAAGTTAATAATTTTTCAAAATTCAGATTTTGGAGGTCCTTGGTTACTCTCTGAAGAACTTCTAAAACTGTGCACTTACACTAGAAGAAATCTCTAATTTTAATAATAATGTCAAGAAAGTTAGCAGTTTGTTTTATATCATTTCCAATTCTGTTGAATACAGATATAATGGAGTTTACTGAATATTCATCTTTTGGTTTACCAGTAAGGTGTACTCACTCTAGGTACCTTTTCCTGAACTAAGTTTG
The DNA here is from genome assembly GCF_009829145.1 of Chiroxiphia lanceolata. NCBI lineage: Eukaryota > Metazoa > Chordata > Aves > Passeriformes > Pipridae > Chiroxiphia > Chiroxiphia lanceolata. The sequence goes on along the minus strand of NC_045646.1, from coordinate 14,877,996 downwards.
ACTATTCCCAGTGCAGTTAAAACTGACTTGTTGAGGTTTGTGTAAATATGGAGTTGTTCTCATAAATTACAGTTTTTATAAAAACCTCAGTTACTGCTACAAGAACTCACTTCAAAGCTTGCTCCTCAGTTTTTGGTTTTGCCTTTTTTTTTTTTTTTTTTCTTCAACTACTATGCTTCATTTTCCCGAAGTCTTATTCATACAAAGATACTCTTAGGAAATGTATGCATATTACTTCTTGTAACAGTAATGAAGGAAACTTATATTTCTTAAATGTGTGTATCAGACAACATTTTGTACAAGCTAAACTGAATTCTGAGCAAAGTAGTGTGTGCTACTTTCAAGAGCAGAGTTAGGATGCCTCCTGTCCTGCATCAAAAAACTGATGGAACCTGTTGCTGCAAGTACAAGGTGAGGAAAATAGCAAACTCACTGACTAACCTTTCTTCCTCAAAGCTCAAAGTGGAGCCATACAGAGATGCAGAGTGCTTTTTCATTTCTTAAGTCACTGTATTTTCAGGCCATAGTATAATGGTGAACATGGTGATGGTGCTGAGTTGATGGTTGGACTTGATGATCTTAAAGGTCTTTTCCAACTTTGTGATTAAGGATATTTTATAATTGGAGATTCTCACTCTAAGTCATCATTACCTCTGTAGTCCTGATTTGCTCCCAATCCGTTGTCTTGTTTTCTGAAGCTGGAATGTCCAATGCAGCTTTTAGTCTTAATTTTTCCCCTCATTTGAATAGTTTTATGTGCTTGTTCTGGCACAAGCTGTCAGAGGAGGTTCATGTTACTTTTCATCTAAACTGAGGAAAACAGACTCACCCTCAGACTAGGTACTACTACCCTACCATAGAAGCCTTGACTTACCACTAAAGTTGATTTTTAAACATCTACCACATTTCCCAAGGAGCGAGTGGAGTACGATTGTTGGAGTTGTGAAAGGAACAAACACTGCCAGTTGTGGTCACTACTTAAGACAGTTATGTAACTGTAAGAATGTTCTGTTACATTTTGTTTGGGGTTTAGCTCCTCCAGAAATAAGTCACTAAAGCTGATTATAAAAGGAATTTGGAACTTTAAGAAACCAAACCAAACCAAAAAAAAACAAAGAAAAAACCCCAACAAAAAACCCACTACAACAAAAACACTACAGGGAAAACATTGTGGAGAGCAATAAATCTTGTTCCATTTGCACCTGTCAGATATTTATTGTACAATAACAGTTTATATTTTTAATCATTGCCCATTATTATTGATGAACATGGTGAAATATTTTTGAATGAGATGTTTGGGGTTTGTATGTGCATTAAAATTGTCCTTTTGTACTGTAAGTTACTGTTTGTTTGGAATATTTTATCAAAGCTGTCTCCCTGTGCCTTTATATTACAAGAAAGTTGTTTCTGCAACTTCTAATGATATTAATAAAGAATACTTTAAGAACCTCATCTTAGATATTTATTTTCAGATCAGTAAGCCCTTGAGGGTTGACTCAAGTCTAGGATGTGTTAAAATAAACATGGAACTGGTTTTTGTAGTGTTTCAGAATTGTGCCATTGTCAAAAGTGACAGATAGCAACCTTTTTTTCCCTCCTCTTTTCTAGCAGATGTTTTGATCCAAAGTATGAATGATCTGTCAGGAATCACATACTGTACACTGCACTGGTGAACTTTTGCTGGATGCAGAAGGGTCCTGTGGCTGCTGGATGTCTTTGCAGAGTGGGCAAGTGATGTCAGGGCAATGAAGGGTCTGTCTTTTCCGCAGCAGAGAAGTCTGTTGTGGCTGCTCTGGAAGTATGAGAAAGTACCTGTTTTGTGTGGTTGGAAATCTAGACAAATTTTAGGGGCATTAGTAATGAACACTGGTGGGGAATAGTGACTTGCATGTTCAGGTCAGAGCAGGAAAGTTCTTTGAAAGGAAAAATATCTAAGGCTGTTTATTATATTTGGTGAGTTAACTCCAGTCTCTTGAGAACAGCACTGTGAAGGCAGAAACAGCTGTTGAATACACAGCTTCTGTTCAGGGAGGAAGAGCTCTCTTTTAGGGGTGAGTATAAGTCAAACAAGTTTAATACACATCTTTCTATTCTGAATGTGATAATTTTGTATATGCTTAACTCTTACTACATATTCTATCTTTTGATATTATGAATGGTGGCTTAGTATATACATTTAACGTGTCTTTGGTATAATGCCCTGTATCACTTCAAAGAAATGGCATTTATATTTTGAAAATATACTGCATTTTTATTTTGTGTTGTTTTTTTTTTTTTCTCCAAAAGTAGTTCTGAAACCCCTCAAAATAGTTGAGCAGCTGATTTCATTGCTGGCAACCATTAATGCAGTTTAATTTTGACTTGAAAGTTCTCAGGTTCTTTGGTTTTCAGGCCAGGGTAGAAATGTATGGTTTTCTGTAAAATGTAGCAGTTCTCAGTGGGCAGCTATGTCACCTGGACCTTAATAGATAGTTTTTTCCTCACAAGAAAACTTAGTTTTCTTATATTGTGGGGATTTTTGGCAGTTTCACATATTAAAAAATTTGCTTACTGTGACAAATTAACTTGCATTGTCCCTGTGGGAAGAAGGGCCTGCAGAAAGATAATGACCAAAATTCTGCAGGGAAAAAAAAATCGAGGGAATATTGCTGGGGGATGGAATGTAGGGAGAGAAGGGAAACTTGCTGGCTTCAGTGCCTCACAGTAGAAAATTAGTATACCAATAATGGGCTTAATTTCAATTCTTGTATAATCTATGGAGCAGTTCCAATTATTGATTTAGATACGCTTACTTAAGAAACTATATGTTGAGATGGTTGAGCTTAGCACACTTGTGCTTGCTGTCCTAAGGGTAAATTTAGAGCTCTGGCAGAAAGCAGATGTGGTTGTCAACAACTTTTAAGAGTTGCTCTCTGTTATTGACACCCAGCACACGCTTAGCGAGTGAGTGGGGGATGTTTGTACAGTGAGTGCACAGAGTTACAGAAATATGGCAAAACATACTTTGGGTCTTATTTTCTTGAAACTCATTTCCTGCTTATGTAGTTCTATTATGAATCAATATACTTCAAAAAAATCTCATTTAATTGCTCGCTGTTTTATAAAAGCAACACGTGAACACCTGGCAACCTGTTTTACAGGAAGATGAGACTTGACAAAGGATGGGAAAACATGTTCCTTTCTCAGAACACCTCCTTACATTCTTTGCCTTAGATGCTCTTGATTGTGTTTATTTTTGTTGTTGGGGATGTTTTGTTTAAAAATTTCCTAGTTTACAAAGGAGCAGAACATGACAGGGAGGATAAAACCAGTTTAACAGCTATCCCTTCAGGTGTTTGCCTTCCTGTCCTTCTCAGCTGTACATACTGATAGAGTTCTCTTTTGCAGATGCTGTCAGCTACAATATTTTCCTAATTATTTTTCTAATTACTCTGAATCCTGTACTTTTTTTTCCCCCCAAAGATATTATAAAATTTTTCATATTAGAATTTTGTTAACAACTTTCTTAGAAGAGGTGGTATTTTGTCTCTGCCAAATAGTAAAATTATGAATACATATGTTATTAAATTATGCTTCTCTTTGATCTTTGTATATCCTGTTTATTTTCAGTATAATTCAGCACTATCATAGTATAAATAGACTGAATTTGCTTTTTGCTAACATTACCTTTTTTTTCTTAATAATTAATTGGCTATTGAAATAGAAGTATTAGGGTCATCTCATTCACTGTTCCTTTCAGGAGGGTGGGATTTGGGAAAAAAAGAAACTGGCTAATGGAAGTGTGGTGGTGTTCACTGTTTGAAATGTGAAAACTGTGGAAATTCAGACCAGTACCTAGGGTTACATGGCATATACTTGCTATGATGTGTACCTGCCCCAGAACCAAATATGTTACCAGAAACCTTTTTTATCACTTTTGTGGCAATTCTTTGCTTGTGAACACAGCTGTCTGAATTTATAAAGGTTTATCATGTATATGACTGCATTATCCAGATACTTCAGCAGCACATACAGTGGGAAGGAAGCAAAACCTGAGGAAGTGACTGTCCCCTGGGCATGGCCTCTTTCCCTGGCACTGCCATCTGCTCTTTCAGGGCTGTGGCCGTCCTGCAGAGTTGTTCAGTGCAGGAGGAGCAGATTAGAACTGGAGTATCAGTGCCAAAGCCTCTACATCTTCACTGTGTCCATGTCTGAGATCTGCTGCAGCCTAAGCTGGGACTTGACTCCTCGACTGAACACCTTCAGTATGTTTATGCTCAATTACCAGTTCAAATTTGCATGTATCTGATAGGCCTTGGAAGACACTCAGTGTTCAACATGGGTAAGAGCTTCTGGCTTAGTTTTCTCTGCAAGGAACCTGGTTCATGTACATCAACACTGCTCTGCAACCAAATCAACACCTGGAAGTGGGGATAGGATTGAGAGATTAATTTCAAATCTGCCTTACTCTTCCCAATCATGGTTAATGTACACCCAGACTCTGATAGCTAAAGCTGTTCTTCTCTAGGCAGATTGAGGATCCTGCATTGACTGAGCTTCCCCTGAGTTAAGTTTATATATCATTTATCTATTATTTTTTCCTGATGCCATAATCAAATTTTATCTATATATGTATTTTATCAAATGTATATGCATGTGTATACCTTATATTATGTGTATTTGGCATAAGCTGCTATTGCAGAACTTGGATTAGACTTCAGATTCTCAACTGCTGGTGTTTTACTCAATGGAAGTGTTTTACTTGTGGGAAGTCTGACAACTTCATTTCCCTGCCTTGTCTTCACCTGCGTGACTTCATTCATCAGACTTGATGTCTTAAGGACCTAAAAGCTGATCTTATAGTGGTGTTAGTCTGTAATGTGTTCTGTTATTTAGAACAAACTCCTTACTTAAAGTTATTCTTAGGTAAGTTTTTTGTTTTCCAGTGTGATCACTGAGCTTACATGTCACCACTGTATTTATATTTTGGTGCCTTACTGACAAGAACTGTGGTTTCTGATTGTTCTGGTATCTACAACGGTGTTTATGTTGTCTTGATTTGGAATACTAGAGACTTCTAGATGTTTTGTCAGTAATGTAAGAGAGGGATTTCAGCTCTGGCTTTTAGATATCCAGTGATGCTCAACAGAGCCCATTGTAGGAATTCTGAAACACTCCCACAAGGACCACATCGCTTATCGTTCACTACATGCAGAATTGAGGCAGCCTGTTTCTTTTGATGCCTGGATTTTTGAGGCATTAGAAGCTGCAACCCATCTCCCTTAAGGCAAAAGCATTGTCAAAAGGAGAATCTATATTATTATAGGTAATTTTATATTATATCTTTTTATTTGTTCTGCATTATTCCATACTTGTCTGGAATTTATCTGATTACGTTTTGTGAGATGTATCTAATTATGCTGCCATTATAGTGTTAAAATCTTGCAGAAGTGACTTTTTAGCAATTTGTATTAGTGCCTTTTAAGTAGCATTTTTTAATTTTAATGTGATGTATTTCCATAAAGAAGCAGTAATTGCAAGCATTTTTGCCAACTGTAGCCACATTTTTATATTATGATTGTTCCTAGATGCTTTTTTCTGTACTTGGGCTAACACCTGAAACACTGTACACTGAACTTTGGCTGCCCACCACAACCATCACTAGTATCACACTTGGATTTGCCCAGAAGGCACTTTTTTTTTCTGTCTGTTACCACTAAAATTGATGTGTGGTATGGACACAAGTTACTCTTGGAGTAGTGTATGTTCTTGGTCTCCAGCACTGGTCTTTACTGGTAGATTAGCAGAACTTCTCTGTTATACAAACAAATAAACAAAATGCTGCATTGCTTAGGTACCAGTATCTTAGCCACAGTATGGAGGTATATTTGTGAATTGAATTCGTGAATTGAAAGTCCGTGGGCCTGCCAGCAATATCTGCATTACAAGTTTCCATAGACACGTGGCCATCAATCTCACTTTTAGCAAATCTTAAAATATCAGACATTCATATGCTGGCTCATTCAGTTCACCAGCCTTAGACTGCAACCTAGCAGAACTCCAGAAATTAGAAATAGTGGTTTGAGGAACAAAACAAAGAATGGTATCACTGCATGGAAGGATCAAGCACAGCTTGGGTAAGTACAGTATCATAAATTATGTTGAAATTTACCCAGTACACATTCTTTTCCCACTGAAAGAGAGAAATGCTGTGATTGGGATTTCTGTGTCTCAGCAGAAAAGGGGCATTGCAGGGGTTCAGGCACTGACCAGCAGTGGGGCCTTGGCTCAGCAGCAGCAAGGCCTTCACCACCCGCCAGTGCTCCTGGTGGCTTCCTCACTACTCTGGATTTACTGTATTCCTGTGAGATGCCAAAACTCCAACCATACTGGAGATTGTATCTAAGCACTGAGCCATTCTGCTGATTAACCTGCTGTTGCTGTTCAGGCAATCCCTGGGGTGTGTTTTAGCTGTGACGGGTGGGTCGCTGTCAGTCGGTGCTCACACAGCTCACCCAACACACACCCCGGCAGCTGCCGTGTCCTGTCACACTGGAGTGGTGATCATGACAAGCAGACAGGTCAAGCATCAGAGTAAGGAAAGAAAAGAAATATGTGCACTGTACAAATGGAAAATCTTTTTTTTTTTTCCTCTCGTGATTGTAAAAACCAGAGCAGAAAAATATGCAGGATGAAATAATTTTTAAAAATTACAACTGCTAAGAGGGGGACATAGTTTGCATCCTAGAGATTTTTGCAGGATACCTAAAAATTAATTACAAATTTTTAAAACTTTATATTTTTTCTGATTAAGCTTAAATTAGACACAGAATAGTGGTCAGTGAATTGCAGGTATCAAGCTTTTCATAGCTCAAACATGTTGATCCAGATTGGTTCTTTTAGTACTGTTTGAATAATGTATATGGTATTGTGTACTGCTGTACACTGCAGGGAATGTATGGCCTTAGAATTTTTCTGCAGTATTTGTGTAAAAAACCCTGAAACCAACTAACCAAACACCAGAAGGGCTGTTAGTTGGGATCCCTTTTAGCCTAGACCTGAGCACCTTAGCAATAACGTGTGTGCAAGCACCCAAGAAAGTCACCAAGGTAAAGCATAGCAGTTCCTTAGTGATTCCACACTTCCATGTGTCTGTCCTGAGACTAGAGAACTCTTCCTAGTCACCCCTATTATGGGATCCTGCTTCAGGAGACTTGTATGACCTATGTCGTCTTGTATTGCTCTCTGTCTTACCTTTTTTTTTTTTTTTTTCGGCCTCAGTCTTCTTTGAAAATGGGATCTACAGACCAAGGTGTCAATCTATATTAAAAAGATACCTGAATTCTAATTTGCATCTCCAACTACATAAGCTACTACAGGTGTGAAAGTGCCCTTCAGATTCAGTGATCTCTAACCTGAACTGTTTGAGTAACAGATTAGTCACAGAGTGGGCAGGAATACTTGGGCTGCATAAAAACTGCAAGTAAATCAATTACCTATGACAATGTCTTCATCATCTTATTCAGGCATATTCATAATTCATAGTCTTTGGGGTAGAGAGTTTTTTCCACTATGTAAATGTTGTTAAAAATATTAAAATTTAATGTTCTTTGGCCAGTTCTCACTTGAATGAAATGTCAAGGCATGTGGGAAACTGTGGGCCAAGTGAAGGGCCTGGAAGATGTGTGAAAAGGTAGGACTTTACTGACTGCAGAAGATATCTGTGAGACTGGCAAATCTACAAAAGACATTTTGATAACTTATAATCACCATGCTGTGGTTGTATTAAGAGTCTTTTGATGTAATACAGAAGTGTGTTGCAGTAATTGTCTATTAAAAAGTAATTTCTAATGTAGTTTTAAATTAGTACTGAAAACATTTCTCAAGTAACTTCTTTTACAGCTTTGTGGTGGATTCCCTACAGATGGTGTATGTGGGGAAGAAGGTGCTGCGCAGTCCAAACATGGTACCTTAAATCCATCTGTTTCTGTGATGTGCTCTGTCTCTATAAAAATGCTTGGGATAAATTGAAAGGGGCATTAGTAGTGTGGTAGCTGGGTGATAAATGGTTTCTAAGTGCATACAGTGGTTTAGGAAGTATTGCAATAAGCTGAACGTAGCTGGTTAGGTTAGAGAAAGTGGGTTAATTAACAATATAGTAAAGCAATGGGTTTTAAGTTAAACTCTCATTTCACATGCATTCCAGGAAGAGCAAACCATGTTTAAAATAACCCACATATTGGAAAGTCATCCAGAGAGAAGAGCTTTTGTTCCCATGAGCTACATGTGGTAATTTGCATGTGGTATACAATGGTATCAACACACTGAATTGCAGGAAGAGCAGGTACTGGGGGGGTCAGGATCTGTTTTAAAGATTTATTTGTGCTTAATATGTAGCAAAAAGAAAAGGAGAATAATTAGAAGACCATGAACCAGGATAAGAGTTTTTTTCTTCCAAAGAAGAGACAATGAGAGGAGGATGTTTGCTGAAATAGCACCTCAGTCCAGGCACCTGACAGATGTCCACAGAAGGAAATCTGTTCAGCAGCCCATAATCATTGTGTTGTCCACATAAATGTTGATCTTTTGTTCTACTGATTTCCTTTTGGTAACTGTTTTCTGCTTTGCATTCAAGTGCCAGAATAAATTTGACTTATGCTTTTCTTTACCTAGTGACAAAGGAGCCTAAGGCCAAGTGTAGGTGGGCACTGGTTGCTCTTGGTGCAGAAGCCTTAAGTGTAGGGCCAGAGTGCTTCACCTCCACAGCTTTCCAGAGTGCAGAGGGTACAGCATTTCCTTGTTCAGGTTGATGCAAAGTGGTATCTTGCCAAAGGAACCCTCCAGGACAGCTAATAGCCAGTGTGCATTGTCAGGGACCAGTTAAAAAGAAAACAGTGTTCAACTCTGGGACTACAAGTGTCTTGGAGGTTCTTTTGCAATTCCTGTGAGTGGCCTGAGCCCAGTTTCCAGGAAAGACAATGCTGTGTTTTGAAGACAGATAGTCCAGAAAAGCAGGGATAGGGTTCTGTGACTCTTCTACCAAAAATACCATAAATATATTTAGTTTCTGTCTCCTTTCCCTTAGGCAGCACTTTCCTTTGGTGCTAACACAAACCACGATGTGCAGTACAGGTCACTGTGGCTTACCCAGACACAGACAAGTCTGTCACCCAGTTATTGTGCCTGAAAAGACATGTACATCTCGGTTTTCTGTGGATTGATGTTTGAATGCTAAAACACTGTGAAGGCATACAGTGTGTCAAGGTTTGTGTAGAGTTTTATAAACCGAAGGCTGAATTCCCCTCGCTGTTTTGCTGCCAGTGGGTGCAGTATGTTCCCAGAAACTTGACCAGTTTGTGAAGAATGGTGTTTATAGAGGGCTGTTTCAGAGAGGGGATTATTGATTGAGCCTCCACAGAGATCATACATGGAGGATGTGTGTATTGTTTAAGAGCTAAAGTTGTATTTTTGTATTGTTACCAAGGAAGGGGCTTGCATACGTCAAAGTGAAGCCTGGACTTATTTATGGTGCTGTTAGAATTTTTTTCTGCATGACATACATAGTAACGTTAATAATTATATTATTAGTAGAAGAAACTTGTTTTGTAGCAATGTCTTGGGCCTGAGCCTCTCCGTGAAAGATCTCTGTGAAATAGCAGGGAGACAACCTCGACCCAGAGAATAACAGTTTAGGCACAGTCTACCTGTGGATGGATCAGCAAATGGTTTGGGGGGAGGTGACAGTAAAACAAACCTGGTCAGTGCTGGAAGCTGCTGTTATAGTTCACCAGCTGAACTCTTGCCATGTTGTCTTGTCCATAGGCATGATGACAGCAGGGAACTAGGGAATCTTTTACCACTTTACAATTCAGCAAGGAAAGAGTGAGGTTCCAGCAGTGAAGGACACAAAAGAAATCACTCCAGTTGTTGTATAACATGGGGATTTTAAGTAGACTGTTCTAGGCCAAATCTTTCCCTGAAGGGAACTCTTGGGAGTTGCTGAAACTGTTTAAGCCTGCTAAGCAATCCTTTTGGATAAGTAAAATGCTACCTTCGGAGCTCTAAATTGTGGCTCAACAGTGAAAAATCTCTCTCACAGTGGAGTGAATGTTTAAGGTTTGTGCTACAACATCTGTATAATTCTTTATTTGTAAAGAATGAAGCAGGAAGCATTTCCAAGCCTAGTAGGAGAGGCATAATAATCTTCCAGCTTTTTACATGCTGGATTTCACAGGAGGAAAATACAGGTGCATGAGCTCAGAGGAGTCCAGGAAAGTCCTCTGAAAAGAGGACTTGAAAATACCTTGTGTTTTGTTGTAGCAAGTAAGTTGAAGTGCAGAAGAGGGGCTGACAGGTAACAAAGAATTGGTTAGTCCTGAAATGTAAAGTACATGAAAAATCTGGGCTACAGTTCTGGTTTTCAGATAATATGTATTGCTGGGTCAAATTCTCTAGGATACACTGAAAAGTTTTAGTCCTTCCCCACCACGTTTCTCCCAGGTTATGTGTACAAATTTTTTTTCAGTTTTTTTCTTCAGCTTTTATATCCAGATGTTCAATATGTGAGGTGAATGCATTTACATGCCATGCCATAATATGACCATATTTGCTTGCACAGAGTTTCATAATGCAAACCTCCATGGAAAAGAGTAACTCAAGTGTTCCAGGAGTAGTTTTTCCTTGCTCTGTTTTGGGAAAAAGGTAAACGTGTTTTCTCAATTCTGTTTACTCCAGTGCTTTCCTGTCAGCTTGAAAGAATCAGAACAGGTCTGCCTTACTAGAACTGGTTTTGAAAGATTAACATTTAAACACTGTAATCTTCCCTGTACCACAATGCTGCATAGATTCAGCAAAGCACTTAAACACACACTTTAAATTGAGGTTAAAATGAAATTGCACAGAATCCAGTTTACATTTGTTAATTTAAAATGCATTTGAGGACCATTAGCACATGTATCCTTGCAGAAAACCTTTATTAGACACCAGAGAAATTGATTATGTCGAGATTTGATGGAACCTTAACATGCACTGGGATTGCTGTCCATTAGTTTTTGGGTTTAATGATCAGAATAGAAAATTAAAAACAAGTGAAAATTTTTAGGAGGCAATTATTATGACTACATCAAGCTAATTATGCAAGTAAAAGGTGTTAATAATAGTGAAAAGAATATGCTCTGTGTACTTTTGAATGTTACATTTTCAGCTGTTGCATATCTAGTGTGGGAGCTGGTGGTACCATTCAGTTTTGCTTCTCTGCTAACTGAAGTCTATAATGAAACAAACATTACAAGAAAGATGGAATATTTACAGTTGGAGTAATATTTGATTGAAGAGGGCAGTGAATTGAGTAGACTGATTTAATAAATGCATTATCCTTTTTGTGTATTTCTAGCACCTTCTCAGTTAGGAAAGAGCTTATGTATGTATGAAAAATACTTGCAGAGGAGGAGAACATCTCCTTAGTAGGCAGTGTAGTGCTGTTTTTCCTTGGCTTACAAAAAGGACATAGTTTTATTGATTCAATTTTTTGAAACTGTCTTTTGAGTAGCTATATTAAAATGTTAATCTTAGTGAAACTAAAACTTTTTTTTTTTAACTCTCCATGATAACAGGTTTTTTTTGAAGTATTGACTTCATTGGGAAGGAGTCTGAATATCACCTCTTAAGTGTCTAAGCTCTTATAAAGTGGTCCTTCCATAATAATGGAGAGGTTCTTTCAGACAGTGATTTAAAACCTAATCTTCTAGAAATACGAATTTTACAATATTATTAAAAAAATAAAAAAGGAAAATACAATATTCAGGAAATTAAGCTCAAGAAACTGACAAAGCAAAATGCTGGTGCACGGATATCAGATTTATTGGCATGGATTGTCTGACATAAGAGGCATAGATGAATGTGGAACTGTCATTTAATATTTCCCAAATGAGATTGAAAAGGTAAAAGTTAAGTGATTGTTCTAGTAGTGTGTGCATAGGAGAGCTGGTTAAAATTGAAAAAGGTTCTTCTTCAGTATTTTGAATTTCGAAGATGAATGTTTTCTGAAATGTCACACTTCCATTACATATGGCTCATAACCTTTAAATGTGGTTACAGTAAAACAAAATGTATTTCAGATTCAACACATTAATCCTCGATGAGAGATGTGCAGAGCAGTGATTTTCTCCAAACATTCATATATGGTCTCTGGGGTTTCCACAGGTCTGTTCCACAGAGACACTTTGCCTTTTAGCAGATAAACACAGATTTTTTTTTTTCCCTAAGGAAACTGAGAAAAATCTGTCCTCAAAGAAAAGCAGCTCCATACAATCTGCAGTGCTACCCTCTTGTTTCTGTTAAACTTTCAAGAGCTAAGAAACCCATTTTCACCATGCTGCCATAACACTTACCTTTATTTGCTTTCTTTTTCTTAAAAAAACTTCTTCAGTAAACATTATCAGTGAAGCTGCATGTTATCACCCCAGTGCCATCTGGAATGGTCTGTCTTTCAACCTGACTATTTAAAAATGAGGAGATTAGGCCAAGAAAGCTGAATAATATATGGTTCATGTATTTTCTGGTTTGATTTGCAAACTCCTGCATAATATGTGCCAGCCTGTGTACCCCAACACATTTAGTGTTTTGGAGGAGTGGCTTTTCTGATTAGTTTATTATTTATTTGCCAAACATTCTCTGTGCATATATGGGTCATTGCATAATGTGGCACTGAAGCTGTATTGCTTTGGGGGGATAAAAGCATTTCAAGAAATATTTTTAAAAGAACAAAGACAAATTGTTCAGAGGCAGAAAGTTAGCAGTTGGATCCCTTGGCCCCCATGACTCTTATTCCATAAATTGTGATAGTAATTTTTGAGGGAGGAAGGAAGTTGAATGTAGGAACATCTGTGCTAAATGTCCAGTGGCTTTGCCACCTGAGCAGTGAAGTCTCCTAATACGAATAGGCCCAGACTGGTGGCTGGTGAGGAGAGAACAGGGAGAGCAAAAGCAAGAAAACTCCTGGCTTAGCATAAAGACATTTTAATAGGTGCAGGAAAAACCTCAGTGACGTGAAGGTTATCGCCCACTGGCCTGTCCCTGAGCAGCCACCTCAGCAAGGCAACCTCAGCTTCTTCCTCCACTGCAACGGCACTGGGGGTGTGGGGTGTCCCCTGACTGTCCCCTCCCAGCCTCCCACCCCCCCCCCCAACCTGTTCCCAGGGGGACAGAGTGGGGAAAGGAGAAAGCCTTGACAGGCTGCCAGAAATGTTCAGCAACAGCCACAACATTGGTGCATTATCAGTGCTGGTTTAGTCCCAACTCAAACCTCAGCACGCTACAGGCTGCCATGAAACATTAACCCAATCCTGGGCAAAGCCAGTACAAAATGAATCCAGGTGAAACTGTGGACTCACAAAGGTGGCTGTTATAAGGGAAAATAAGAAGGGATATTATTTAATTTCAACTGTTTATTTCAACAATTTATGCTTGCTTTGCCTCTTGGATTTTAGGGGTAATATTGACCTGTTAGGAGAGCTGATCTCAAATGCCAGGTGATTTGTTGAACATGACCTAATTATAACGAGGGGAATGGGAAATATTTTCTGACAGGCTGAGAGAAAAGCTCTGTGGGAAAGAGCTGTGCAAGATTGTCTTCGTGTGGCAGGAGGGGATGAATGGGAAGTCTTGAGAGACTGGTCCAGGCACTTGGATAATTGGATGATAGGTGCTACACTGGAACCCAGATAGATTAGTTCAGGTGTGTTTGAATTCACTGAAAGGACTAAACAGCATGATTTTGAATACAGTTTCTTTGGAGTGCCCTGCAGTGAGTGAGTTTGTCTTTCAAAGACGGAGACATAAATTAGTACCCACAGGAGTTTTCTCAACTGGATTTGGGTTTGTAGCAGCTGAAATTCTCCCCATAGAAATTAAAAACTACCCATTACCTCAACAACCCCACAGGACTGTCCTGGATTTTGAACATGAGGTTCCATGGGCTGCAGTTTAGTGTTTATTTCAACTACCCTGAAATATACCAGTGATCAGTGGTGGAGAATTTAATCTTTCACTTTGAGTCCCACAGAGGATATATGTTTCCTACTAGTTGCATGGTGCTAAAAATGGTGGCAAATGGCCCAAAGCCGTGGAAGCTGGACCGAGACAAGAGTGAAAAGCAGTGGCTGTGCTGGGGTGCTGCCAGGTCTGTGGGCGGATCCAGGGTGTAACACAGCCCGGGAGCTGCAGGAAGAGGTTTTCATAGAAGTGTTGCTTGGTTTTTCTGGCCTCTATTGTTTATCAGCTAAAGCTGAAAAACCTATAATCGCCCAAAGGAATTACAGTCTTAGTCTTAAGCTCTCAAGATCTCTCAGTTTAGAAGCTTTTCAACTGATTTCAAGAGTGTTACTGGACAAAATATTACAATACATAAGGGACAGCATCATTTTGAAGTCCTTTGGAGAAGAGAATACAGAGAAATTAGTTGCAAAGGCCCTTTATTTTTTTTAGAATACAGAGTTCATAATACCTTGACTTTTAACCTGTAGAATTGCTATTACTGTAAACATCACTAACATGGCAAACAAATACAATTTTTTCTTTTTGTTCTGATTTTATAATAATGGTATAGCTATAATGAAAGCAATTGCACTGAATAACTGCATATTCTGAAAAGAGTTTTCATTGGTGTTAATATTTTGAAAAGCAAAAGCTGAAATTGCTGGACAGCTGCATTATAAATTCTCACAAAAGGGCGTTCAGTGTATCAATTATGGACATTTTAAAGCACCTATAGACCCGTATAAGAATGCACTTCTAGAAGCTATTGTATTATCATTATTATAATTTTATTGTGATGGTTTGATTTCTGTGTTGTGAAACTTTGGTTTCAATTGTTGCACATGTAAGGTCATATTAAATGATCATTTAAAAATCGATTCTGATAATTTTCAATATGGATTCAGGAAAAGCAGGGCTGGAAGAAGTGCTAAATGGAGAATTTTGAAAGCATTCTCATTATGGATTACAATATTTTATCTTTCTAAATTTTTTCTTTATATTCACAGACTGGAAAATGTATTTTCTTTAGCTAAGAGAAACAAGTTGTTTCTTAAGGTCTTAAGTGAATTTAACTTGTTTGCTCTGGACATTTTTGTTCCCTCAGCTCCCAGAAGTAGAAGTAGTTGGCTTCCCTTGTCCCACCACAGGACAAGAATGTCAGTGCTGGGGTTTGGAGAGAAGAGTCCTGACCCTTAAGCGGTTGCTGACATGGAAAAATCTTTAGTTTATGAATTCTGCTAATCTTCCATTGTGAACTTTACTAATTTGGGTCTCGCTTCTCTACAAACCCAAGTTGATAAGAAACCTTGAGAATATAAGTTGATAAGAAACCTTGAAGCCACGGCTCCTTTACAAAATAAAAATCACTGTTCTCCCACAAAGCGTGGATCAAATGGCTCAGTACTATATTTGGTTGGCAGTTTACATTTTGCCTGAGCTCTAGGTGTCTTATGGCATCCAGGGAACCAAATGTGGTTTAAAATATATCCTTTTAGCCTCATGAGGAGATTAAAGCTCAGCGTGTTTTATAAACTGGACGTTAGTTCTATTCAAACAATATGAAAACTTTAATGTTTTAGTTAGCATTTGAAGTAATATTTTTGTCTTATCTTGCTTTGCTTTGACTTTTTTCTCACCATAGATCTGTAAATATTTTTTTTCTCTGAACAGGAAAGTAGTTTGTGGCAATACATTGGAATAGATTTGTCTCCCCTAGTGTCTGAAATGAGTTTTTCATGATCCTGTATTAGAAGTGTTACACCCTCTTCTCTGCAAAAAGCATATTCTGTAAGAAATTAATAACAGTAGGAAATTAAGCTAAGAAGCAGGTGCCAAATAACCCAATGGTACTTTTCACAGTTATGAGTAATCTGTTCTTCTCTTTCCTAATGCCTTGACTAAAAAGGCTTATTTAGTGTGTATGCTTCACACTGTAATATAGTGCTTCATTTCCCTCATAATTTCTGGAGCTGGGAGCTAAAGTAATGGTTTTCTGGGCCTTAGCATATTGCTTGATCTTGCAAAGTCTATTTCATGGTCTGCTAGGTCCTAATGGAGATTGTTGGTAATGAGATAACATTTATTTATATAAAAGTAAATTTACTGCCAACTGCCGAAAACTTACAAGCAATTGAAGTAATGGGTTGTTTTAAGTTTTTAGTTTATTTTATCAGTATGCAAGAAAATATACAGAGGTCACAGTTTCAACTCCCTAAAAATCCCCCAAATGCTATATGTTTATATGTCATGGTACCAAGACATAGCGTCTTTGCAAACTTTTAAATGAGGCTGTATATTAATGGTTCTGTTGGAGATGCATTTATGTTTGGAGCTTCTGCTTCCCGAGCCATTAAATAATTTGGCAATAAATGTTACACCCCATTTGGTAAAATCAGATCTTATGTGCCTCTGTTAATGTAATCAATCTTAGAGTTTAAGCATATGCAATAAGATGGGGAACTGGTATAGATGCTCTTGACAGGCTTTGAGGATGACCTTGACATCAGCTGTGCTAATGGCATTTCTAGCAGAGACTCTGCAGTAGTTTTTGCCCAGAGCCACCACTGTAAGTTGTTGCTGCATTGTAGATCACATGGTTGTTCAAGGGAAGCGGGGAAAAATTACCATTCTAAATACCCAAGCAGGTCTACAGTACACCAGTGAAGGCCAGACTGGTAAGTAGTATGGCAGTATAGATGCTGTGCAAACCAAAGAAAATAAAAAGATTCTTTTTCCCCTGAAGAGCTCATGTGCAGGGCAACCATCTCAGCTTTAACTTCTGGGATGTGTCCTTCTAGTGCACACATGGAGCTTTATTTTCAAATGGTGGTGATGTGGGTACCCACTTGAGATGTTTTGAGGAGGTTTTGTTTAGCTGTTGCCCATTTTTGGGTGGTTAGTGGTTTCTAATCGGAGAGATTTCTGATTCTGGAATCATCAAAATCACATTCCTTTTGCAAACATGAAACAAGTTATAAACAACTAAACATCCAAAAACCTTTCTATCAGCTCATGTGTGCATTTACAGTAGGGGGGGAAAGAATATTGAGAAACCCTCTTGCTCAGAAGGTTAGCAACTGGATTATATATTGATTTTTTCAATTCTACATCTGTAGAACAGAGTGATAATGTAATGAGTTCAGAGGTTTCATGAGTTCAAGTTCGAAATAGTGAAGCCATGTCTTAATTTTGTAGGTCATGTCAAATCTGTGCCAGTAATTCTTTAGGTGATAGCACATTATGTGTGCACCTCCTACTTTCTAAAGGGTAGAGGCTCTTAAAAATGTCTATTAGCTCTGTTTTAATAAAATCTTCATATCCAAAGTGTTGCAGACACTGATAATTAAGATTTCAAGTGTAGTGGCCTCAGGCATTGTACCTAACTTTCAGAAACCTTTCCAAGTTCTCTAAAATAATAACTTTACTTTTTATTTTTCTTTTTAAAGATTCAGGATCTTAGGGCTTTCTGAGGCTGTGAAGTTGGCAGACTTTACTGCACAGGAAGATTTATTGAGTAATTTAAGTTTTACAATCCAAGCTTATTAGATGGTTTAAAATATGTGTGTTACCTTTTCATTTGAGTTTATATAATGCAAAAGCAATATGGAAAATATTTTTCTAAAAGGTTGCAATGGAAAGTTTATAACAATAAGATAATGGAGCAAGAAATGGCAAGCTTTGCCAATGTTGTGGGACATGAGATTTTAGGTTTTGCAATGGTATACTTCATCTCATTCTTTGTAAATGGTGTTAGGTTGAAGCTATACAGTTTTGTTTTATTTGGTTTCTCCTGGAGAGAACATTTGTTTGGGGTTTTCTTCTCTGCTTGTTTAGCTAAGAGAGAGAGAAATTGCACTTTCATTTATACTGATGTGAATCTGGAATAACTAAACTGCATTAGGTGGTTAGCTGCACTGGTGGTTAGCTAGGAGTTATAATTAGATGTCTTCTGGCCAGTTAGTTTAGTGGTATCTCTCATGGAGGAGATGCTAGTGATTCCTAAAATAAGTAGCAGTGTGTGCCTCTGCCCAGAATGGGTGAACTGGGATGGCAGGGTAGGTCTTGAAACAACATGAGGTTGGCACTCTGGCCTTCCCACTGAGGATAGGATTTTACCCTGCATCAGGAAAACCACAATTAAAACTGCACATCAGCTAAGTAGTTCACTTTTTTTTTGAATGTAGGTTAATGCCAGAGCCAATTTATTTTGTGTTATCTTGTGTTTTTCTTCTGGATTTATAAAAGGACCAGAACTATCTGTTCTCTGGGCACATCAATCAACCAAATTAAAGCACAGAAAACTGGTGAAGAAACACTATAATCAGTGTAGGAAGAAAACAACTAGCAATCACTCAGTAGCTCGTTCAGTAACTGTGAAGAGCCAATGACTGACAGTAATACCCTGTCCCTGTGGCATGGTTGCCCTTCAGCACTTTTAAAACACAATACCCAAATCCCTCACAGGGGTCAAACAACAGGTTATTTCAAGTCAATGAGGCAGAGGCATAGTAAGCAGCTGCTTATTTTTGCAGTGTAGGGTTGGCCTTAGGGCATTAGCTGCTTTCAGCTGCCACAGTGTGCTTGGGGGCCGGAGGCCAGTCTCTCCACAAGGCTGGTAGCAGATCTGACAGGGCTTAGGTCCAAAATTGCACCTTGGAAAGCTGCAGATCACTCCTGTGTGCTGTGAAACACCCACTGAATATGTTCATGGTCACTTGCTCTACTCAGACTTTACATCAATTCCCGTGAGTTGCTGTCTTGTCCTATTCATCTGAAGATGAATATGTGCCGGTCTTGAGGCTTGGGGAAGTTAACCAGCCACTGACTGCAGAAGGTGATGTGGAGAGAAGTTAAGGAGTCATATGAAGAAGAGATGTCACTGTGCTTACCAAAAACATGCATGACATTCTAAGCATATGGGGTCACCAGGAGAGGAAATACCATGTGTGCTGCCTGTGTAGTGCCACCAACATCATGAAATCATTTGGGCTGTAGCATTTCCTGAGTTAAAACCCAGGCTACCACTGTAGCAGCCAAAGCTCTCATCCTTGCTTGTGGCTTTGGGAACAATAAATGACATTTCAGATTTTGAGTTGGCTTTTCAGTAGAGCCATTATCACCATGATAGGCAGCCCCAAAAAGCAGCACAAACCTTTCCTGTCGGTGGAGAATGGACAGGCACAATTCTGGATGCCTGAAGGGGAGTGCTTCCCAAGGGGGAGTTGCAAGGCATTCTCCACTCTGGTATCAACCAGATCTAGGTTGATAGTGGGGATCTAGGGTAGTACATTGACATTAAATTATTGAATTTCCAACTTCAGCTGGAAAAATAACTATTTACTTTCTGGGGAAGGTGGTTACCATTAAATGGTCCCTGTATTCAACATCTGAAGTGCTGCTTTGCAGAAATAGTTCTTCAGAGTAGCAGGCAACTGATTTCTATACAATCCATAAAACTATTTGCAATTTTCTTTGATGAAGGGTGGTATAAAATGTAAATGATTAATCATTTCTCAACACATATCTGGATTTTTTTTTTTAGCAAGTGGCTTAAATGGAGTGTAAAATCAATAGGTCAGTTCATATTAAAATGCTAAACTAACAGTTCCAGCAACAAAGAAGGTGTTGCATTTTTTAAAATGTGAAACATTTTGTATACATTTTGTATTTGAAATAGGTGCTTTTCAAACTAACAGAAGTTCCTATTTTAATTGGAATGGGAAAAAAGAACTTTATGTGAAAAAAGCATGTTCTAGGAACTACAGTACTTTACTCTGACCATTACGCCTTTTACTAAAATAGTGCATAATGAAAAAGTGAATGAAAGCATAATACAAGTTTCATAAAATTTACAAGATTTTTAAAATAATCAGTTTAGGTTGGGCTTTTTTTTTTTTTAGCTTGAAAAAACACATCAGTGCTGAGAAGCAGATGGAGTTACAGAGCTGTATTGGATTAGAGCTAGTATAGTAAAATATTAATAAGAATTATTTTAATCTACCATGCACTGCCAAGAACCAATAGCTCGAGAGAAAGTTGTCACAAAGATGTGGTGTAGCACAAGTGGTAGCTGGAACAGAGACTTCTAAACAAAACTCTATCCAAACCAGTACTGAAATGACAATTCTACAATGCTATCTATGTGTGTGAAACCCAAATTGAAGGTTATGGATGAAATTCAAAACCACGGATCTGGGACTGCTATAATTGTTGTGCTGAGCTATTATTGTAAACTCCTCATTCAGCTGAGCCTTCCAGGGTACCACATGCAATGAAGTTTAGAGGCTCTTACTTAATTTAAAGCTGAATGCTCATATAGGTTGATTCCTCTTGGCAATGCTGCCAAGTCTTGTTGAATCTTAAAAGGGAGCAGCAGCTTTAGGAAGGTGAGTTGTTAGAGGTGGGTAACTGCAGTAGATTCCAATGGCTTTAGAGGTGGTTTTGAAGTGTAGAAGGAAGGTAGAATGATAGTGTCCCATGATGCCTGAGGGTGTGAGCAGATGAGGCCCTCAGCTGTGCAGAGAAATTTGAATGTTTGTGTATCTGAGGACAGGATCCAACCAAGATGCAGCTGGGAAATGTCCCGCCACTGCTGCTTGGATTCAGTGCTTCACTGTAATTCCCTGAGGTGCCTGACAGGACTTTGACACATTTGATAAATTGGGAATATTTGGGCCTTTTATGATTCTTGTACTATTAAACCTTGACAGACACTGGGTTAAACTTCACTCTCTTCCATTCTACTGTCTTCACTACCACCTTATACATTCACTTTGTGATAATTCCTAAATTTGTCAACTGACTTTAAGGTCTTCCCACTCAGGAGACTGTACTTCTGTCCACATTACTGTGTAGCTTGCAGAGTTGTGTTGTGTTTTAATGATATAATAAATCTCAATTTAGTATTCCTCTTAGTATGGAAGAACTGCTATGGGCACATGGCAAAAATGCTGACTCTATAAAACCCTGTGTGTGTTCTGGTAAGTTTTTAAATTATTGACAAGTTAATGTTGTACCAGTCCATTTATGCTGAACACGTATTATTCGTCTTTTGTAGCCAGAGTAATGTTCCATAAAAGTGTAAGGCAACCTGAATTTCAGATTTTCTGCTTTGGCTAACTTGGAAAATGCAGTTGTATGGATCCAGGTTCAGGTCCATACGCTTTGGCATAGTGACAGTGACTATGAGAGAACACTTCCAGCACCATGTATGGCAAGGACTGTAAACAACACTGTGAACAGCAGGTGAAACAGCAAAATAGTGTTTCTATTGAGGGTGGGAGGGGGACAGCATATTTTGGAGTGGTTTGAAAAGCAAAGATCACCAGTACACTTTGATTTAAAAGTAACTTGTTCTTTCTGAGCACAAGGAGTGGAGTTGACACTAGTGTTTACATAAGATCTCAGTTTACTTTGAAAATTGTATTGCAGCAGCTGGCTGGAAATAGGCTTGCTTTGTGTGTCCATGTGTTTTTAAATGATAGATAGGAAAACAATTTGGACTGTTCATTTTTAAACCACTGTGAAATACTGATTCTTATGACAGACAGTAATTTCTAGAGGCATTGTATTTTCCTCAGTACTAATGGATTTATGTAAACCTTACACCTTGAAGAACTGGTCTTGCTCTAGTTGCCCTTGTCAGGCTTTCTTCCCTGGTACAATTGAGCTGTGTAGCATAGCTGCAGTACTAGGGCTTCTGTTTTAATTCTACTTCAAGGAGAAAATGTCAATGTCCTCCAAAAATATGTTTAAGTGGGACTCCCTTGCGAAAAAGAGAAGAAGCCTGGTTACATCCATTTAGTTTGGAGGAAGAAGTAGTCTGGGAAAACAAAGTAAGTCTTCCTAATGTAAGATCTTGGAAAACAAGACACAGCAAGTTGTTAGTCCTTATGTTTGGCTATGGTAATGTAAGAGAAC
Organism: Chiroxiphia lanceolata; assembly: GCF_009829145.1. NCBI lineage: Eukaryota > Metazoa > Chordata > Aves > Passeriformes > Pipridae > Chiroxiphia > Chiroxiphia lanceolata. The sequence goes on along the minus strand of NC_045646.1, from coordinate 14,856,063 downwards.
TCTACAGGACAGAGGAAGTTCAGATACTGCTGCCTTTTGCTCTTCCTAATTGCTAAATTTCTTTATGTTCTTCAGAATTCACTGCTGGTGAGAGGCTGCCAGTCTTGATAGAAATAACCAGAAACCTGAAGTGAGGGGGGAGAAGACTGTGACTCACAGGTGTTATGGTGACTAATGAAATCAGAATGAAGGCTGAGTGACATTGACATCTCTATGATAAACACTAGTGGGTCAAATCTGAGCACTACTCGACCCTAGGAAAATGCAGTTATATTTAGGAGAAAGAAGGAAAAAAAAAAAGCCTGAAACTTCCCTGTCAAGTCACATTTCTCTTACTTATATTTACTCTTTCACTGTTGTCTCTCCAGCTTTTCCTTTTCTATGCCTTTCCTTCTAAGCCTTGACAAGATAGGCAATATTGTTACATTGACACATTATGATAGAATAAGAAATTTAGGGAAGTATTATGTGAGAATGGTTGTCAACACAACTTTTCTGGTGTTCTTCTATACTTTTAGTTAAAATGTTAGGTACTGTAAGCTCAGTTCTATCTCTTACCTCATAATTTAATCTACCAGTTTACCCTCTGGGCCACAGCACCACTATTCTGTAGCTGTGCCCTTTCTCATTTCCTGACTTCTCTTTCCCACTTGGACTCTTTTATGAAAGAAAAATCAGGAGTTCTCCTCCATCTTTAGGGGGTTGTTCTGGATTGTCCTGCACATGTCTGGTTTTGATGATGTGTCAGTCTTTTGGTGGTGGTGATACCTATTGTTTCCTCAGTCTGGTTCTAAATAAAATACTTGGATAAAATTCTTGGAAATAAAGAGCAAAATGCTGATGTAAGAGGGGATATAATATGGGGCTGCCAAATGAATAAGTGGGTTTTATAGAAGTTACTTCTTCATGCCATTGCCTGCTCATGTGCCCGGTTAAGTTTTAGGAAAAGCTATCTATTCACAGTGACATTCAAACACATATTTCAGTGTTTTACTAAGTCAGAGTTTCTGTGATCTGTTTTTTTAAATTAAACCAAATTATATAAATTACTCACACATGGCTTTGGAACATAAGTCACCTTTTTGAGATGTTAGCCTTGAAAAATAAACAAGATTAAATCCCAGAGGGAAGAAACCCCACATTCCTCTTCTGTATTTTAAGCACAGGATTCTACTGCAGCCAAACCTTCCTCTTCCAATAAAAAACCCTGTGGTGAGTTCAAGTATATATATATTTCATTTTTCTCTAAAATCATCTTGGTGATTTGGAAAGCATGGAATTCGCACTCCTCATCTCATTGGAAAACTTTTAAAGATGTTACTTGTGGTGGAATGGCACAGGCCGGCAGGCCAGGAGACCTGAACACATCTCTTCTGCTTCTTCTAGGCCAAAGAAATATACTTTCACATCAAACTTTTTATCCAGGATGGAAGGGGATTTGAAGTTAAAATGACATTCTTGGAAATGTCTTTCCTGGAAGCAGGCTCCAGGGCTGTCTGCTTGTCTGATAATGAACCATGAGCTGCTCTGCAGTCGTGAGCACAACCCTCGGTGTGTCACTGAACAGGTTTGGGGTTAAGCACACACCTAAAATTGAACAGTGCTTAGTTGCTTTGCTGTGTTGCCAATCAAGGATCATGCCATCCCAATACTTGCCTTTTATGCTAAAAAGTTACTACAAAACAGTTCTGCTTCTCTTACTCTGACTCTTCCTTGTTAACCAAAATTAATATTTCAAAATCCTTATCAATATAATGAATCTCATTTTCATATAAAGCAGGCTTTTATTAGAAAACTGTAGTCGTATGTCTTTTCTTACTCAAGGCTGGTGGTTCTGCAAGTACAGACAAGATGAATGTGCTTCATTCTCCCTGGGATTCTGTGTGTTCCTTTTTTCTCACAGCTCTTTCGCTTTCAGGATGGACATTGGTTTAATCAGAGCAGTCCTGCCAGTCATGCTTAGTTATTCTTGGAGACATAAGCTTGGCTAGTAACTAATTATGCTCTGAATTTGTTACCGAATTCAGGTTTAAGACATATTAATTTATATTCTTATGTTATATCACAGACCGTACCTGTACCTTAAGTCAAACATACATGGCTGTCTTTAATAGACTGATATTCATGGCAGGCTTTAAAAGATGTTGGAATTCTTTGAAGCATTGAGATCAGGATCCCTATCAGCTCCTGGACTAATGGCAATTTATTTAAGAGAACTTCTTTGCAGCTTATAACATCGATGTGCTTTTGATCAACAAATCCCTACATATTGCATAAGGTAGATATTTGTCTCCTCATTTTTTGGAAGTGCAAACTGAAGAACTGAAGCAGCAATGTCATTTGCAAGAGTAGTACTTTCCTGTCTGTCCCAAGCCAGGAAGTCCCACTTCAGTCCTCTTTCACCGGTGATTTGGTGGGGGAATTCACTGTGTGAAACTGGTGCATTGCTGCCAAAGAAGCAGCACTAAAACTGTCCCTGTCTTCTGCCCACCATGTAGTCAGGGAGTTACCAGTCTGGCAGGAGCTGTTTTCCTTCTAGCTGCAAGCAGACTGCAGCCTTCACAGGAGGGTTAATGCCTTTTTATTTTTCTATGGGAGTTTATCTCAGTTACCAACCTATGAATATAAACATTAGGTGGGAAAATGAAAGATTTTTTTTATTGATAAGCCATGAAATTAAATTCTCCTTTGATCTTTGCTGGAAACCATCATATACATAGGTTTCTCTGTTCAGGGAAAATAGAGGATTAGTTGCATTAAACATCTAGAAAATAAAACAAAAGCCATGATCGTTTTTCTAGGAAATAATGGTGTTACATTATGCTTTATCAGTATAATTTAGCTATGCATTGTGTAGAAAATAAATCCTTTCAAAGGCTATTGTGAAGAATAATTAAATAGGTGAAAAGTAGCATTATTAAAAGCAATCAACAGAGTTTTTTGTCAGTTGTAGCCAGATTCAAAAGCTGTTGAAGTCAATAAAGGCCTTACAGTGATTTGAAACTTTCACATCACTCCTTAGAATCACAAGTTTGCTGCATGGAGGCTGCTGCCTTGTTTCCCTCTACAATGTCATATAGTAGGGAAAATATTTGTAAGTTCATGAAAGAATCAAAGAACCTTATAAACCAAATCTCATTCTCAGTTATGACTTAAAGCCAGATTTTAAATGTATTTAGATGCCTAAAGATCAACTAAAGAACCTACTGGGGTTATCCAAATCATGCAAATGCTGCCCTGCATGATCCAATGGACTGCAGGTCTGTGCATTGAGCGTTGGCTGTACATTAAAAATTGGGCTCCTGTGTAAGTGCCAACTTGATTTTATAACGGATATTTAGTCCTTAAAGTCACTGAGATCCTGTTGCAAATGCTACTCAAGAAAACAACTTTGAATTCTAGAATATCTTTTAGATTATCAGAACTGCAATATGGAAACTTCAGTCAAACTAGAACCCTGTCTCAGCTGTGAGTGGTCAGCAATGATTCTGGAATATATGACCATAAAGTAATATGACTTATAAATCACCCTAATCAGAAACTGTCTTCTATTTTGTTAAATTCAATTATCACACTGAATGACTTATGCTTTAAGAAAAAGATAAAATATTTTTAAAGGTTTTGGAAAAAGACTGCAAAGACATATTAACAAGAAAGGTGCTAGTGCTGTGAAATAGTAGAAAACTTGCTACTTGCTACTTGAAGCAGAAAAAATTGTTTTTCTTCACCATAGTTTTGAGTCAGGATACTGATGATAATGGAAATATACTTCAAAAGTCAGTGCAACTTTGAAGTTATGTAAATTCAAATTTTAACTTGTCTTGGCAAATGTCCTGGGAAAAGTCTAAATCAGCTTAAAGAAGGAAGCAAAAAAGATAATATTTCTTGTACATCTAGGGTGGCATTTGGAGGTTTTGAGAAGTGGTTTTTTGGCTGAGAGCTGAAACTTTGGAATTTGTGAAGCCAGAGTGTGTAATACAATGCTACTATTTGTGGGAACTCTGTTTCTATGATATCAGATATTCTCAGATATCCCAGATATCTTCTGGGTATAAAGTTAAATAGTGAGTCAGTGTAAAAGCAATTTAATGTTTAAAACTGTGGAATGAAGAACAAAATCTGTCAAATGGTCAAGTCAGACGCAGCGCCCTTTTCATAGTTATTTTCAGGCATATTCTAAGACTTTTGGGTACTATCTTCAACCCATAATTTATGACATGCAGTCTCATTGTCTTTATCTTTCATTGTGGACCTGTGCAACAAGAAGACCTTTGCTTCCAGGCAGTGTGCGGAATTTACTAGTCAAATTGATGACTCAGGGAACATTAAAGATTCTGTAGCATTAAAATGCTTTGTATATCAAGAACACTCTATTATTAGTAAGCAAGGGTTGTGTTTAAGCTTTCTGAAATTACATAATTCTCAAGAGGAACTGCTTTACAATGGAAGCCTCATTTTCCAGTAACATGACACACCTGTGTGTACTTAGCAAGTCTAGCATAAGTAATACAGTGTAGCTTACAAAGATGGTGCAGTGTTAGGCATATGGTGAAGGTATGAAGTTATACACTCATTTTTCTCAGATGTTGCTGGAAGTACATTCATTCTCTGAAAAAGCTGATCAATGAAGCAGTGGCTCGCTTGCCACCATCTCAAATGTATAATCTTAAAAATAAAAAGCAGTAGGAACAGCACTGCAACCCCCAGCTACCCATAAGTGGCAGCTTGCCTGCTTTAAGGGCTAGTTAAAAGAGTTGATTTCTGTACAGAGTCTTAATGTTACCTCAGCATTCATCAGCAATAACTGTGTCTAAATACAGCACAGTGACAGCGAGAGTGAGTAAAAATCACCTCAGCTAGTGAAAACTAGTCTTTGGAGCTTGAAGGGAAGGAATGGGACAACTTTTATGCTGATTTCTCTTTTATCTTTTTTCTTTCCTTCGAGGAAGGGAAAATGAAAGAAGACCATGTTCAGTAAATGTGGAACTAAATAAGCAGTGACTGTTTAGCTGTAAAAAAAAGCAACCAGCCCTAGTCCCATGCTGTGTACACTGTGTACAAGATGTTTTACTGTTGTTAGTATAAACAACTACCTGGTCAAGTTCATTAAAAATAGCTTAAAAGCCTCACATAAATATTCTGTTTCTCCCATGCAGAATCTTAAAATAATCTTAAAGGATCCTGCTGAAATCTCGACCATTTTTTTCTTGGCTGCTGAATAGCCATTGACAGCTGCTGGAAGCTCTGTGATGAAACACTAAATGGCTTGGATTAAGAACTGGCCAAAAAATTACAAGGTACGAGGAAACATAAACATACAAGTCTTTATTAACATCAAAGGAAGCAGTGTAGAGTGCCCAGAGATAGCTGTGGAGATTGCCAGAGCCTCATATAGGTACCAGTAACCTCTGTGAGCTTTTCTGCTTGAGGGATGGCAAAGTGGTGGGAAGTTACCTGTAGTTTGAGAGTATTTTGGCTGTAAAAATTAAAAGGTTTTATTCACACAGAATCTAAGCACCAAATCTGTAATTTAATCTGACATGTATCTGATTTACATCCGCAGTAGAAATGCATGTGGCTTTTGTCTTTTCTGTATCCATTACCCATGAGGACATTGAGGAGGGCCAATCTGACAGAATATTATCTTGCAAGCTATGGAGACACACTTGTAATTAAAGCACAGTAATCTCCACAGTCTCTCATTCAGCCCAGGCCAAAGGATACAGCTCCTCTAATGCACTGCTTTCCTATCTAGGGCACAAGAACAAACACACTATTTATGTTTAGCAGCAGCAGTGCAGTTATCTTTAGACTTTGTAACAGAAATGACCTACCTAATATCCCAGACATCCTTTCCTTAAGGGTAGGGTAGACCTGGATGTCTCTGAAATAAAATAATCACATGTATTATCTAATTCTGCAGGCAGCTGAAGGGAGTAAATTTGTACTTTCCAAAATGTTCTTCTCTATGTAGACTGAACTATGTTGACAGGAATTACTAAAAGCTACTACGTGATGCAGTTATTGCTTAGCTGTGTGAAGTAACATCATAAATTGCTTTAGAACAGCAAGTGAAATACTTAGTTAAGATTTTACAAGAAATGCTTACTCCAAATATAATGTACTTAGAGACTTAGCTAAACTTTGCTTTCTCGTTGTAAAAAATGCTCTAAAATCTTTAATAACTTCAAAGGTTGAGGGCTTCAGTTTTACAGTAGCAAAGTGCTGACTGAGTCTTTCCTCAGAACAAGTTCAAAAGCAAGAGCACAAGTTGCTTTGATCAGAGACATCTCCTTAATTATATTATGGTTCTAGTGAAGTCTGCATTGCCTTGATAACTGCAACTGGCAAGTTTTACCCTTCCGTTCCTCCATCATACTAGACAAAATAATCACTTTCCACATATAACTCATGAGTTAATGAATTATCTCCTACACTGCATGGCCTTGCCTCTGATTTCTGATCAAAAGATCAAGGTTTTCAGTATACTGTCAGAAAGTCTTCCATTCCTACACATTCTAGCAGAGAACAGGAAAGGAAAACAGCCTTGCTTAGGTGGTATGTACCTGGGTCAACCACTTCAAATATCTGAAAACTGTAAATTATAGAACATATTGTTGTTTCATTGAATAAATAACAGTTATGCTCAAGTCTAGCAGGTCATGGCCATATTCACCAACAGATGAAGAATTACTTTGACACAAGAAGTGAGCAACTGAACCCTGCTGTGAAAAAGAGAACAGAAGACTGCTATTATGCAATTTAATGCCCCTTACTGGGACTAAATACCTGTCAAGGGGCTGCCTACTTCTATAATCCTTAAAACATCCCCAAAATACTCCTTTTATGATTATAGTTAGGCAAAAGGAGATGATGATGACCTATAGATCTCTTCTGTACTGCAGGTCTTCCCAGGTGAGACTGAACACAGTGAAAGTCTTTAGACAAACCTGGTTGGGCCCAAATCCTGCCAGCTGTGCCAGAGGAGAAAGGACCAAAAGCATCACAGATCCTCACATAAATAACAAAGGTCCAATAATTTGCATGTGCCAGCACTTGTCTGGGATGTCATCTGCTCTGAGACAATTCCTGGACTATCCACAGGGACCTCGTCCCCACCCTCACTGCCCTGTCCTGTTACTGCATTTCAACCTATTCTGTCTTCACACTGTTCCTCACTTGTTTTCATTCCTTCCCTTCTAGATTCTGTTCCGGTTTTCTATTTTCTTCAGGCTTTTGTTACTAAACATTTTTTTCTTCTCCCTGTCAAGTCTTTCTAACTTGCCATCTTGCCCAAATTGTTTCAGCTCTTTTCTCCTGAATTACACAGCTTGCTCTTGTCTTCAGTGCCAAAGCTACAAAAACATAGGAGGAGTTTCTCTTTTCTTGTTTCTCAAGCATGGTGTTAAATTACTCATGGCAATTGTGCAACTATAGAAAAAAATGTCTTTAACTCAGGCTACAAATTGCATATTCAAAGCATTTTACTGTCAGGCTCTACCAAAAGTCTCAGCTGTTCACGTGGGAACTGAAATTTTGGAAGCTTATATTTTAAACAAATGGGGAAGCATTTTCACACCATGACACTGCAGTGATATTTTTCCTCTGCCAAATTTCAATTTCTTACTCTCTAGCTTGAAGATGTTAAAACTTTTAAATGAAATGTTCTTTCCTTTTTTTTTTTCTTTTTTGAATGGTAAATCATTATTCACTTGCATCTTTTTTGAAATTGCCTCGTTTGCTTAAGCTGACGCTTTCCAAAATCTTTCAGCTTGAGGCAAGCACCCAGCAGCACAGGAAATTCCTCAGGATGGTCAGCACTGGCAAAGTTATAAACATCTAAAAATAGGTCTTATCGTGGAAGGCTTTGGATATGCTGACTGTAAGAGGTACTGTCAGCTCCACATGCAAGAGCCAGGACAGATCTTGGCTTTCTTTAGGTCCTTGGCAAAGACCTGCTCATCTCCTGAGGCAGTTCACATACACTGTTTCCAGGCATGTTTCCAAACAGAAAGTGGAGTAAATGCTACTCCACAAGCCAGAACAGGACTGAAATCTTGCTCTGTAGCCCCTGCACTCTCAGAGCAATAAGCAAAAATGTTAGGGTGAGACTGTGGTTTGTATCCTCCTTACAGATTCCAGAGATTACTGTCTCCTGCTGCTCATCACCACCTCTTTTGGAATTTATAATCTCTGTTGATTTGCCAATGGCAGGTACAAGTGCTTGGTTAGATCAGAGGGTTCACTGATTCACTGAAAATCAAATATGAAAGCATCTAAAAGCTGGAGAAAGTTTGTTTGCTTGTTTTATTTTCTGGAAGGACAATGACATAGTTACTATACTGTGGTGCAAAGGCCAATTTACTAATAGTTTGCTTCAAAGAATTTATTCTTAAAGAAAATGTTGATGTTACTCAGTTCATCTTCAAGTGCTGATAGATTAAGCTGAGGTGTTCTTAACCTCAGCTCTCCAGCACGAGATCAATATAAGCCAATGGTTTTCTGATTAGCCCTATATTGATTTACTTTAATCTAAGTGTAGTGTTTCTCCCTAGTCACAGTAATCCCTCAGGAACGCCACAGCTTGCTTGATGATAGATGGCATTATAATCTTCATTACCTTCTTTTCACTGTTCTTTTTGTACCATGGCTACACTTCACAAGTAGTGTATGAGCTGTTTTTCCATGCAGAACATGCCTTATCCTTATTGCTTCACTTTGAACTTAGCGGCATCATCATTAAGATTAGTTAATTGACTTGTAAAACTTTTTATGTAGATACCTGTAATTTTTACTTTTTGGCATGAACATTTTTCATTTTTTTAATAATTGTGATCTCAATAAACGTAGTTTCTAGAAAGAGCCTGTGCTATGCCATAATGGACAGGGGATGACTGCATAAGAATATACTTTTGCCTTCTAGAAGTAGTTCTCTTGAGAAAAAAATATCTCAAGCCTAATTGAAACCTGGTTATGCTCTGCCTGTAAAGGTGTCAATGAATCTAGAAGACTTTTTGTTTCATCATGGAGTTTTATCAGCTGTGCTCTGCTTGTGAATAAAAGACATTCCCTGATCCCTGTTAGCTCTGTAAACATCACCCGATGTTTACAGATCTGAAAGCCAGGGTGTACACTTCCCAACACTCCTGCTGTTAGCAAGAGCACTACAGGCTAAATGATGCCATCATTTAAATTTGTACTGTCCCCATTTATTTCTTTCTTAAAAGACAACTTTGAATAAACTTGTCCAAATCTATTAGCTTTCAGCAGGATTTGCAGAGGTGTAACTGAGGACAGTCTGGCCTGCAGCAGTTTATCCTCTGCAGGTGACAGCACATGACAACATGCATAACCAACACATGACCTGAACATCTCTGTCTTTTACCATTCCCTTCCAGTATCACACAAGCTTGTTACTGCTTCAATACAGTTGCATTGCTTTAATACTCATTGAATAAATAGTAATTCACTGTAACCAGAAAGATTCTCTTCCTCTTCTAGAACCATTCCCCGACAGCAGAAAATTACTACGTACCAACTTTGGTGTTTTGGTTAGTGCAGTTTGAAATTCTCCAAGCAACACTGTTCCTATTTAAAGACTATTTCATTTTAATAATTTCCACTTGGGGGAAATTCGCAGCTTCCTTATTTTTTAACTTTACATTAGCAAAACCTGTTCTTGTCATGGGGAGCAATGAACTAAAGACACTTCATTCTCTCTTCCCAGCTTCAGTTATATGTAAAGTACAGCAGTTTGGTGTCCCTGGGTGCTTACAGCAGTCAAACATCTTTAAGAAGCACGGAACACTCACAAACTGTGTTTGTCTTCATTTTATTCCCTTTAATCCTATTTATTGTATTCACTTAAAGTACATCTGGCTGAGAAACTGATTTTTGATCCAAGACTGGCTTAGCAACTTTTTGGGACTGCCTAACCAGACAGCCTGGGACGTGTTGGGAGTTACCCCAAGTGATGTCATTGTGCTATAGGTGCCTGAATTTGTTCCTGGGAAATAATGGCTGTTTCCAATACAGTTAGTATTCAGGGGCTGCAGATTTTGATGGGAGGAGAAGATGGTGGTAATTTGTGCTTGCAGAATCAGCTGTGCTAGAGGAGGGGTTCACACCTTTGTGACTGTGGCAGGTGTAGCTGATCTCTGTGAGTGGGTCTGTGGGTATTTTTTGTGAGCAAGGAAGTTTAAATTCTGCTTGCCTAGTGAAGAAGCTCTTCTAGGTGGCTGCCTGGAAGGAGTGCATTTCTGCCTTTTCCTACCTCTACTTCTCTTTAGTTGTTTAAGAATAAGACATTAAATAAATCAGAATACAGAGCTGCAGGTAAGACTGAGAATAATTTTGTCTTTTTCTATTGTGAGAGGTGATACATATGTGTGCATATTTAATGTTTTGGGGTGAAATGGCTGGAGATATTACCAACTGGCACAGAGCACTGGCAGCAGGTTGGCTTGGCTTCCCCAGCTCCCTGGGGCTCACCAGTTGGGCCCCTCTCTCACCCATCTGAGTCTCAGCTGAGGGATAAGAAAGTGTGTTGGTCACTGTCTCTCCTGCATTCTTCCTAGCTGAGCAGTCCTGATAGCAACTTAGAGATGTTGCCTAAAGCTTGCCCAAGATAGTTAGTGGGTTTCCCTCAGTGACTAATTGGTTTTGTCTGGGCTGTGTGTGCCTTTTAGCTTTTACTGGCCTCAGTGTAGGGAAGTGTTGGTGCGTCCTGCTGTTGTAGCTTTCTTGGTCTGTCTGCAGGGAGGGTGTGATAGAGCTTAACCCTAGTGCTGAGGTGAATCTTATTACTGAGGTCTACATTAATCTCTCTGACAAGCGTGCTCTATAGTTCAGTGCATTTCTACTGGATCCAAATGAATTATTTTTCTTATGGACAGTAATCTGCTTTAAATAACAAGTACCTACGCAGCACATGAAGAGACAAGTAGAAACTTATGCCAGCATGCTTCAGCTATATATTAGTAGGATAGTTCTTACAAAACAAGCTAGCTCAGCAAATAGGAAAGAAATGATGTTTTGTCAATCCTGTACTGGATCTGTCTACCCTTATTATATGTGTAAGATTGCATAAATAATAAATCAGGAGCAAGTAAATTGTATGAAGACAGAAAGCTAGTCAATCATTTCTAATCATCACATTATGCTTGATAATATCTTTAAAAACTGCTTCTGTTACGAGGGGGATGAAGGGAAGCTTTCTAGCACAGTAGCTGTGCTTTTAGAGGTCTAATAAGATGATACTAGCTTTGAAAGATAAACATCTGATTTTTTTGGTTTTGGTTTTGTTTTGGTTTTTTTGGGGGGGTTTTTTGTGGGTTTTTTTGCGTTTTTTAAATCTGACAAACATGGTAGTTGGTTTAAGAGTGATTTAGAAACAAAGCATGTGGTAGAAACCATTTGTTAGGCTTCACAGAAGCAGAAAATCAATTTGCCCCCGACAAGGGTGTTTGTTATCTCTGGTGTGCATACTTACTGCCCATGTCAGCCCATCATTTCTGGGGCCTCTTGGTTAAAGATACTATCTTCTTTAATGAAATTTAGTTAATTTTCCCAAATGATCTCAAAGTCAATTACTATTTAAAATACACAGTAAATGCAGTTCTGTTTTATGGTAAAGAAGATTGATTTCATTTCACCAGTGTAAAGGGTCTACCAGTGAGCATATTTTATGGATTGTATACAAAAACACAGATCAGTAAATCCAAAAGGCATATGTTCTTATTGCCTTTCTTTTCTCCTTCTCCCATCTTCTGCTTTCTTGCAGTGACTCTCCTTTTTGGAATAACAGCCTTTTTAACATAGGCCAGGTCTTTTCTTTCTAGAAAGAAATCAAAAATTTCTTTCAGAACTGCAAGTGTTTCCTGTCTTGATAGCAATACACCATTTCTAAAAGATTTTTTTCATTATCCTTCTGGTTCTTTGCCTAAGGTTAGTTATGTAATATCACCTTTAGTAAAACATTGTAAAAAAATTTTTTTTTTACACTGTGAAAAAGGATAATTTATCTTTCCACTGAAAGAAAGTGACTACAAGGACTAGACTATGACTATTTGACAGAGCTCAGCAGTACTAAAAATCTGTAGTTAAACTTGGAAAGAGGCTTAAATTGACATAGTAAAATTTCAGAAGCTTGTATTTGAGTAGTAAATAGGTGAATGTTCCTCTTAGTAAGATAAATACCATTGGATAGTAACCAAAGATGTCTAAATAAAACAGTTGAAATTCTAGTGTCTTTGAAGCCAACTGCTCTATTCTGAGTCTTATCCAGCTCTTTACAGCATTGATCTCAGGGGGTGAGGGATGGGGGAAAGGTGCTTCAGACTGGCTTGGTGAGAATTACAGTAACAAAATAGTGTGTTCAGTTGCAGGGTTGAAGTCTTTATGACTCAAATTCTCCAGCAGTGAGTTTCTCTATGGTTTTCCTTCCCAAGATCTGATCTTAGCTGGCTACAGTTCTACCTGTGCTGCTTGTATGTTGGTTGTTCAACTGATGTAGACATTGGTTATTTCCTATGACATATAAGGAAAATTTGGTCTATGTAAAGAGCATTTCTTCACTGGTGTTGTAGGTATTTCATACTATTGTATGAGACTGAGATCAAATTGTAGTGCCATATGAATATAGAATTTTTAATATTAAAAGAGAAAGAAAAAAATTCAGTATGAAAATTTAACTGAAATATTTATCATTAATAACTTGGAAAAAGAGGTAACTACATTGTGCCTTGCCTATTGATCTTACTGAAATGAGCTGAATGTTTTCCTATTAGTCCACTGTCTCTTCAAAAAATATGCCTACTGAAGCTTACAGGAATCCCATGGAATGCTTTACTGGAGAACACAACTTGTTTTGTTTCAGGTTTCAGGGGTTTTTTTACGTAAGATACCAAATTTCTGGCTTATTTTAGGTAGCACAGAATTGAAGCAGGAAATAAGGAAATGGCCCTCCAGCATAACAAACTAACTCGAAATACAACAGAGTAAATATGTATTTAAATACTTTGGTGATTGACCCTCTCTATGATCTGTGACAGCTTAATCTCACAAGCTAATTGTGCAATGACTTGACTGGTTTCTAGACTGGCAAATTACCCTGAAAACATAACACTTAAAATTTGCAGAAAGAGCTGAGTCAGCAGCTGCCTAGCCTGAAAGGCACAGTGAACAGTTCAGCATATTTTTATCAACATAAACAAACTTTGAAGAAACATTATGATCTTCTCAGAATTATTCATTTGTCCAAGTCAATTAGCCCTTTTTGCCCTGCATGCCAGCTCAGTGTCTGTGCTGCACTGGTATGGCTCTGTACCAGAGAGGGATGCTCCTTGACATCATTCCAATTAAAAAAATAAAGTACTGGCAGTCATACAAATGGTCAGATTCTGGAGATTTGCTGGTGCGTTTTCCATTACTAATTTTGACTTCTCAGAATTTGATAACTCGCTGGCTAAGAAAGAAAAATGAATACTACAGTAAATCCTTGGTTACGCATTTATTTATCTAAAACCTTGTGGTTCATGAATCCATTTGATTGTTAGTCACCTCTAGGAACAATCACTTTTAAAGCAACAGAGCTATTTATACAGCTTGGTTTATCTGCAGGTTTTGGGCCTGTTCCTCAACACCACTTCTTGCACTATGCTGTGATCAACACTTATTGAGTGCTCTATCTGTCAAAACCTTGCTTTTCACACACTTCTTTTTTTATCTGACTTTCTGGTGTTGGTTTTGCTGTGTGTTCCTCCTTTGGAATCCTGCTGTGCCACCTCACCCCGCTGAGCCAGGCCCTGGGCTGTGGTGGTACCATGTTTCCCTTCCCCTAAAGAGTCTGGCTCCAGGGACACACGGCCATTGTGGTGGGAGCATTGCATGAAAGCGCAGAAAACCAAATCCAGCAGTCTGGGGCAACCGTGACAAAGTTAATGGGATTGTTGAGGGTGTCTCTGCCCCGGGTAGAGCTGCCGCCCTGAACCAGGTGTGGGGAACATGCTCAGGGATAGAGTGGAGTTGACACGGCTGGGAGAACGTGGGAGCCGAGAGGGGAATCAACATGAGCCCTTTGACCCTGGAGTGTCTCGTCCGGAGAGCCGCGAGCCCCAGGGATGCGGTCACGCTCTGCCCCGCGGTGCTGTTTGGGATGGCCGTTGCCATGGAAACTGCCCAACAGTTCCACCTGCCCGAGCCTCCCTGTGACACGTCTGACAGCGAGCAGAGCTCGATGTGGCAGCGCAGCTCCCGGGGGGACGTGTGCTGCCAGCAGGTGTGGGGGCTGCCACGGAGGGCAGGTCTCCTGAGCGGGGTCCTCCTTGTCACCGCCGTGACAGCCACAGCGCCCGCGGAGCGCCCGGCCAGGGAGGGAGGTGCGCTGAACTCTGCTCAGAGCGCTGACGGGGCGAGCTGGTGGTGTGAGTTTATCCTGGCTCTCCTTTGGAGGTGTGCTTTGCACGGTGTTTTGGGTTTGGTTTTGTGTACAGAACAGACACACTGTGTAGGGGAAAGCAGCACTGAAATCTGCACCTCTCTGCCCTGGCGTAAAGGGGGTCCTGGGGCGAGGCACAAACCACCCGAGTACCTCGCTGGGGTGGCTGTTCTTTTCAACTAAAATCTCTTAGTTTTTAAGTTTTTTGCTTGTCATCTTGCTACCAAAAAAAAAAAAAAAAGTAATTCCCAAACAGTGCACTGGAAGCAATGCAAAAGTTTATGGCAAAGTAGTGCTTCAGTTTAAGCTGATGAGTGCTTCATCATCAGTATATTCAATGTACAGCTTGCTTGCTTAAGCAGCTGTCAGAAAACAAAATTACTCTGGAGAGTAATACACTCTTCAGACATCATTTTAGATTATGTAGATAATTTAATCGTAACCCTTATACTAATAAAGTTTGCTTCTTTACGTATTATCACAACATGAATGTACCTTTCTGAGTGAAAGCAAGATACCTGTTATTGTTAGTTTCAAGTGACAGCAGTAGTTTATTTTGATATCATGTTAATATGTTAGTATATCTCACAGTTTTATTCCCCGGTCATGTATACCTGTAGTGTTTCTAGTCTGGGCTTTGTTTGCAACCTTGTCTCTATTTTTTTTTTTTTTTTTAAATATCAGAACATACAGCATATTGAATTAGGTTACATGAAATTACTGTTTGTACTAGGTTAAAAAAAGGCATCTTATTTGTTTGGATGTAACTGCATGACCTAAAAAGTTATGACTACTAATTAAGAACAACCATGTAAAATAAAAGATACTTAATTATTTTCTGCCTGAATGATACTGCTGGGATCACCAGAAGATAATGAATTTTATTACTTTGTGTTAACTTCAGCCACCTTATTGTCCTTCTGTTTTGATTTTCGTTGCTGGTTTGCAAACAAGATACCTTTTGTACTTCGTATCTTGGGCACATCTTGTTAGTAATCTATCTAAACTCTGGTCTTATATTTTTTTCATTTTTTTCCTTAAGGCAGTCTTGGACAGAATTTGTCCAAAGAATATTGATGAAGCAAAAAAATTCTCTGTCCTTCTGTTGAAAAATGTCATAGAGTTCTGAGCAGCCAAAACATACATGGTCGTCTTCTCCTTGGAAATCTGTAAAGCAACACTGCCATAATTAAAGCTCTCTGTATTATTACAGGCTGATAAGCTTCTCTGTACATTTTAGGAGGAATTTTACTGCCTGACCTTATATATCATGTAGGAATATTTCAAAGATAGCTCCAGCATCATGCCCACTAGCTAAAATGATTGCTGATCTTTAATCCTCAGTTTTTGATTTGAAGGCATGGTGAGTGTTGGAAGTCTGCCACAAATCTTGATAGGCTGTTAGAAAGGTTAATCACACATTATTTTAGTTTCTTGAAAATCTTTTTCATTTTCCGGTCTGAAATTTCCAGCTACTGTGGCAAGGAGGCATATTCCTGTGCAAGACATGTTCAAGTGGGAACATTTAGAAGGCCAGAGTTCAATATATTAATGCTTTTCCTCTGGGGTAAAGTCAGGCAGGAAATGTGCAAAAGACTTGCAGTAGGTAATGTGAGTCTGACAAAGGCCACAAGAAGCTGAGAGACAAAGACTGGAGGTGAGGAGAGAGAGTAAGAGGCTAGATTCGGGATGAACCCTTTTTAGGATATTTCTCCATTTTAATTTAATTAGAATTTTTACAATGTGCTGCTGTAGAAACCCATTTCATCAAGAAACTTCATGTACAGTCTAAGACTGGAGCTCTGTGAACTCTTAGCAATTTTCTGCAGTGGGATAGGACACAACCTCTTCTGCCAAATGACATGCCACGTTCTCCTGTTCACAAATAGACTGGAAAAGGAGTTTCTAGTGAACAGAAATAAGAAACTAGCATTGAAAAAGCAAATCTATTGTGTTCAGTCCAGTAACTTGAAAGTAACTCTGAAAATGCAACCCTTGTTTGAGATGGTGACAGGTATAGTACATGAGTAATGCTGCCCAAACACTTGTGTGGGCCAGATGGAGGCTGAACACTTTAGGGACAACTGAGAGGGATCACCTTGGCAGGTTAGCATGTAGTGTCTGTCATTCCTGCTGTGGTTGGTCTGCCCAGAGCCTTTGCTACTCATTGGGCTTGGCAGTCTCAGCCTGCCCAGGAGCCTCATCAGCTTAGTAGCCAGACCTTGGCTTGTGTTGAACAGGAGCCTGCAGTTCCAGCCTGCTCATGTTGTCTGAAGAAATGTTGCTTTTATCTCTGTGACCAGTGTTAAAAAGGGTCCCTCCTTTGCACCTCCATCCTCTGTGAATGCAACTGCTCTGTATACAAGTACTTCTATATTTCTTTGATGTTTTTGAATAGGTCAGATAGCACAGTGGTGTATCAGTCTAACTCTGACAATGACATGACTCTTTGGTAAGGAAATTCTAAGCTAACATTGTTGGTGATTTTCAGACTTTCAGATGTACCCCAGATCTAAACATTGTACTTATAAAGGGGAGCAGGTTTAAAGACTCTGCTCAGATTCATTCAAAATTACTTCAAAGTATCTTTTGGGTTTTTTTGCACTTCAATTGTTTTATTGTTTTCAACAATGAAATGTGGATGCAGTGCAAAAGGAAGCATGGGTTTGGGGAAAAGTTTATTTGCTGTTATATACTGTTTGGTTTGAGCTAGGAATGTGATTGAGAGTGTGAAACTCTTCTGTGGAGACTGCTGAAGTGTACCCCATGTTTGATGGGCACCCTGAAATTATTTACTCAATAGCTAGAAAATGTTATTGTTTTGGAAAATATTTGTGTGTAAGCAAATAATGCTGCTTGGAGCATGCACCATCTCATTATTGCCCTACATCCTGTGATCAGGTATCTTCTGCTCTGCTCGTGTTAATGTAAAACAGGGCCCCCTCTACAGTGGTGTTACCTTACAGTGGTTTAAAACACGGTGTACGATGCAGTGCAATGATTAAGGCCACGTGCACCCAAATTTAGAAATGCTTTCTGACAGCGGATTTCAAAGTCTACCATTATTTTTTGCTTTAAAAACAAATCACTAAATCCTGTGAAAACAACCTGCCAAGGCATGGAAAAATTGAGGCCAGCTTTAAAATAGAAAGGAAAATGCCTTCTGGTGTTTCACTGTATAATAGCTCCTATTCAGTTTGTATGCAACTGCAACTCTTGTTGACTCCAAGAGTTGGATTTGTTTATATGACAGAACTTCTTTAGTTCAGTAATTTCAAAGGTATCAAAGTGTATGGAACAACTGTGTGCATTTTGAACTTACGTGGGGTTTGAAAACTTCATGCTGCATTTGCATCCAGAAGATTTAAACTTTTAAAAAAATTAAATTTACAGTCTAGAGATTGGCTTCTGTTTTCCTCCTATCTGTTTAAATAAATCTTGCTGCTCATTTGGTTGTGAATACATGGCTTGGGTTTCTGTGAAGGAAATATATCTAGCCTTACTGGGTGTGGCTACTGAGGTTGATGGTATTTTGAAACTTAAGTTTGAACTGAGTACAAGAATAAAGCTACAAGCTGCCCTGGCAATGAACTTCTACCATTGCATTTCTTGATGTGAAAGGTTTCTGAAACTTAAGGTCATGTACTAAAATTTTCCCATGTTCCAATGGAAAACCCATTTCTCCTGCACATCACAGAACAGTTTGAGTTGGAAGAGACCTTTAAAGGCCATCTAGTTCAAGCCCCCTGCAATGAGCAGGGGCATTTTCAACTAGATCAGGTTGCTCAGAACCCTGTCCAACCTGACCTGGAATATTTGCAGGGATGGAACATCTACCACCATTCTGTGCCCTTTGCCATACTTGTTGTAAAAACTTAATTCCTTATTATCTAGTCTGAGTCTGCACACTTTTAGTTTAAAACCATTACCCTTGTCCTATCACACCAAGGCTATACTAAATCATGTCTTTTGCACAGCTTGGAGATATTGTGCCAGACATTTGTTTGTGAAGGCAATGTTGCATTCTAAAATTTTGTAGAGCTATTTGGATTTTAATCCACAAAAGAATTGGCTCTTAGTTTCTGGGGCTTTCTCTCATTTAATTTTCAAATCTTTAGGCAAATGATAATAAATCCAAAACCTGGAAGACTATATCTTTCTCCGGCTTTTCAGAGTACAAGTGAAATGGCAGAATTTTCTTCCATGTGCTAAAGCTGAATGAAAAGATGTGTGCCTCATTTTGAATGGCCTTGAAGTCATGTGCTTATCAAATGTAGATTATCAGTATGCAAGTGACTGTTTTGTGGAAACGAGTGTGGAGATGGATGTGATCCATCTTCCAGGTGAAGTACAGAGTGTAAATGTCTGCTACTTTGGAAACATCTGTTGTTAAGATACCAAATCAGTGCTGGTCTCCTTCATTTCAAAGACTAACAGAGGGTAATTGTTGTACAGAGTGCAATAGTGCAATGTACTTCAACCTGTGATCTCTAATCTGACTGGACTGCAAGTGAGCACAGAGGCGTCAAAACATTATCTCTGAAATGTTTGCCAAAAACTGAAGTGCTGACAGGCTTAACTGGAATCTGGCTCCTGGTGATTGTTAGCACTTGCTGGCAACAACAGCTACAAATGGCTAGAAATTGCCAGCAAGCAATTTTTATGCTAAAATTACCATTCTGTGGACCAACCATTTTCTGTTTAGCCCAGTCATAAGCACTGATGTTTTCATGTTTCCAATGAAGAATGAGGACTGCAACTCTTCTAAGCCAAGTCAAAACAACTAGACTTGACCCTCCCTCCTCTCCTCTCTCCCTTTCCCTTCTCCAGTTTTGAGGTTTCAGCATAAGTGTACCAAATAGGAAACTCTTTACTTGCCCATGCTTTTAATGATGGCTTTAGTTTCCCATTTGTTTTGGAATTTTGTTGATATGGGAATGGGCAATGGCAATTTTAAATATACTCAGGTGTTTTAATTGAAAGAGATCATGCTGTAACTATACCACATTTTTGAACTAATAGAAAACTAGCAATGAATGAGAGAGGAAAAAACAGGGATATGTAACACAATAACTATCTTAGGTGCTTATGTGTGGCTACAGACATTCCATTCAATTTCGGGAAATAAATAGTCCCTTTCTGGTCAGCATCTGATATAAAGGTTACACAGAATGCAATATTTTCTGAGGGAATCTTATTATTCACATATGACAGTGGATTTTTCTCTTTTAAATAGGTCTTTAGATATTGCAGCTACCTCAGCTCTTAAAGCAGTCCTTGTCTTTGCTGTGTTCTTTCTTCACTCCTGATTCTTCTTGAATCATGGAGTTTTATAGACGGTTCTATTTTCAGTGAATTCTAGCTGCTGTAAGGCAAAAGGAATTCAGTCTTTGTTCAGCACAACTGTAACATACAGGATACATTTTTGTCTGTGTGTAGTTCCTTGGTATCTTAACTGCCTTGTGTTTGATTTTCAAGAATGTTGTGAAAATACAGAACATGCAGCTATTTTCATAAGTAGATTTGTATATATCCACATTTTTCTTTCCTTTTGCACTGCTGGTTACTCATCCCCTGTCATGATCGTCTTTCACAACCGCTTCTCCTGTTTCTTTTATTTCCCTTCCTTCACATATTCCTATTGTAGTAGCCGTGCCTCTGGCAATATTTCTCCTGTTGTTTTGCTTTAATAACATCACAACTTCCCTGGAGTGCGATCCTGCAGTGCTGATTTGTGACCAGCTCAGTGGATCAAGGTCACTGAGCCACCCTGCCCACGCCCTGTGCTCCCTGGGGAGGTGCAGCTTTGTCAAGGACTGGAAATCTGCCACTCACTCTGATGGTCATTCCTGACCCAAACGTGCTTTCAGATCAGCACGTTCTGTACGTCTCCCACACTGATGTATTTTGCAGGCATTGTTTAGGGCTGGCTCCCAAAATCCTATAGCACTCTTAGAAGGAAAACAGACCTTATTACAGTGCTGAATAGTTTAGTAATTGGAATTGTCCTTCACTTCAGAAGTTCTTCACAGGTCAAGAGCACCATCAATAATATACATTTGCTTCATTTAAGCATTGTTTTATCAGTGATTTTAGGCCCACATGGACTGCTTTTGTAACAGGATTAAGAGTTCTAATTCTTTTAGGAAGGAATTTGATTTCTGGAAGGGAGACTGAAATTCTGTTACATAATGCCATCTCTTTTTTTTTTTTGAATGGGTGTTAAATAGACAAAGATGTATAATGTTAAATTATAAGTGTGTTTACATGTGTGAAAGATTTCTATACTGTATGCTGTTATGTTTTCATCCAGGAACTTGTTCTGTAGCTTGATCCAAGAAGCATTTAAACAATGCCTCGTTAAAAATGCACATAGCTAGTTGAGATCAGCAAGGACTACCTCCAGTTGAAATGGTTTTTTGGATTTGGACCAGAGGGGCAGACTGGGGGGGTGTTTAACTCCTGAGAGATAAAAATGTCTCAGTTGGCCTACTGTAATCACATCCCCTCTCCCTGACTTTGTCAAGCCTTGTCATCTGTAAGTGTGGGATATGGCATTGTAAGGATAGCAGCATGCTCCTTGCAGTTCTTTAACTCTCATGGACAGAAGGAGATTTTTAAAATTGCTAAAGGGTTTTCCTTGCAGATCTTCCATTGGAAGCCAGTTATTCAGAACTGCAGATACTGTTAGGAAGTTGACAAAATCATTTGGCCTCACTGATGATTAATTTATCAAGGGCTTAAAGGCATTAAACCAGTGACCTGGTAAAAATCATTGGTGTCAGATAAAGGGATGCCTGCATTAACAGGGCTGAGGCCTTTTAACAGCTTTTAGAGGAAAAGTATGTGTTAAAAACATGCTAAAAATGACAATGTTCAGAGATCAGGGCAGCCAAAGTAATTTGCAACGAGAAATAGTGTGAGATTTTGCATGCAGATTTTGATTGCTGCAAATACTAATCCAGGCCCACAGAAGCAATGAGAGATGAAAGGCAGAGAAAAATAAATTCCCCTCTTTTCTTATAGGAAAAAAAAATCCATTTTCCTGTGTTATTAAATGCTTGGATAATAGGAAACCCATCTCATCTTGCAGTTTAGGATCCTTTCATTCATCTGGAGTCTCATTTAAGCTATTCCCAGCAAAAGTGTCTGTCTGAGGACTGTGCATTTTAGTAAAGGGGCCTCATTCTGGAATCTGTGCATATTCCATAAAACCATTTGGTGCTCTGATGTTGCTGGTTGTCTAATGGCTCATATGTGTTCATAACATTTATGTAAAGAATTTCTATAAACTTCCCCACACAGTCTAGGTAGTGGCATAAATACTTAAATCCTTTTGATTTTTAAGTAGGCTTTTGTATGTTAAATTCTGCAATTCCAAAGACATTTTGGAAGGTAAACTTTTTTTTTTTGGAAGTGTTAGCTAATCTCTTTTGCTAAACAGTCCAGGAAACTTGTATTTTTGAAACACATCTGCCTCAATGTATTAGCCTTACTTCTCAAATACTTTGGCAAGCAGTATTCCAAACTGGCTTTTTTTAGGAACGAAGGTAGTCAACTTACATTTATTTACAGATTGACTGTGTCATGGGCAGTGTTGGATGGGGTCTGTCAGGGTTATTTGCTCGCAGGCAGCACTATATCAATGTGACAGTACTGCCTCAAATGTTGGGGTTAATATTATCAAGCTTTGCAGACCTGTGCATCGCAGAAAGAACCATCCCCAGTTCCTCATCACTGCCTGTTCAGAATGCTTTGCATGGGATTTTGCTCTTCTCCAATGGTCATATTTTGTAACTTTCTGTCTTTTAAGATTGTGACTGTCATAACACTACTTCTTCCTTTGCATTTAAAATAGCCTGGGATAATGTAAGTTTTAAACAGTAATTACCACTATATTAGACATCTTGTCTGCTTCAAGGAAAGATCACACCAATTAGATTTTAATGATTATATGTAAAATTAAAGCCACTAGTCTCCATCTAGAAAATGCTGACTGAGATAAGTCTATTATTGCAAGCAGGGAAGAAACAGCAATTCATATCTGACACATTTACATTGTTTGCCTGACCCTGTGTCCAATTTCTATTATTCTACAATGTTGTAATAGAATATAAAGTCTTGGGCAACTCATGCCATAAAGAGAGGCAATATCACAGTGCTGCAGTTAATGAATGACTTTGCTGATGGAAACAATCGTTACAATTAAACATAGGTTGTTCTTCTGTTTGTTTTTTAAACCATTCCCTCTTTAAAAAAAAAGTGCCTTTGGTTTCAGGAAGGAAATAATAATCAGATTGCAACTGAATTGGCAATGAAATAGCACATCTCCTTTACCTTCAGACATCACTGCTGGTTTATTTTTGTTAGCAGACAATGTACGTTTGCTGAAGTCTTCTCTAAAGTATTTTTAGCCAGTACTTAGCCAACAAATCTCGAGTTCATTTCATAACACAGTGTTTCTGGGAGCACTGACAATGAAGATACATATCCAGGAGTTATTTCTCAATTGTGGTATAGACTTAGTCAGTTCTCTTCTCTGTCCTGTCTTCTCAGTTCCCATTTTTTGAGCAGTCAGCTTGGTGACAAGAGTGAAGAACTCGCTTGAGCTAAAAACAGCCACTTGTTTCTTTGCTAGGAGAAAGGTTGTGTTAGTCAAAAAGGCTTTGTAATGAAAAGATACTTTTACTTAAATATGCATATATTGCAGTGGATAATTCTGCATTGCGAGTCAGTGTGTCCAGTGACATTGTCTAGATCGAAACACAAGGTAGATTGAGCTCCTTTTTCATTTGTTCACATAATTAAACCACCTAATCCCCAAAAGATTGTAGAAGTGAGGAACAGTACTCCAAGGAAATATTAATGTTGTGAAGTGTAGAAAAATAATTAAAGAATTATTTCAAATGTCAGTATTGAAGTGTTATGTTCACTGGATCCAAGTTAAATGGAAGAGTAGCAGAATTAGGAGGTTTTGAGGAAAACATCTGGTTTTTATTGTGCTTTACTGAAAATGCCGTTTCTAAACTCTTCATTATATACTCTTGTACATAATGTAAGTTTATTTGGAAAAGTAGAAGTTTATCTTGAATAGAGATACTGTAGTTGGCAGAGATATGATGGTTTTTGAGACAGTTTTGGCCCATGAAACATTGAAACTGACTTTCTGTCCTCATTCAAAATTGCTTTTGCTGTTAAGGCTGAGCAAAGTAAAAGTGTAGCCAGATGCATTAATTAATGAAAAGAGGAAAAATATTTTAAAATTTTACCTTTATTATGAAGGTAAAAGCGGGTGACTCTTTTAAATCCATTAGTCCTTTAATATAAAATCCCCACTGGGTAAGTTCTCTCCTATACTATCTTGGTGAAAAATTGTACTGCTTAGCATGGGACTGGCTCTCTCATGGGACAATAATCTGACCTCTGTGTGTTGCCTCTACATGAGGTTTTGTATAGTATGTTCTGAGAGAACATTGCAACTGGGACTTAGGTTACAGTTTACCATGGTAATCCTTCAGAGGAACCTATTGTCAAGAGGATATGTGGTTTACATTTTTTTAAAAAAACCTGAATATTTTGAAGTGTTTGTTTGTGACTGATGTGCTGAGCAAGCACTATTCTAGGTTTAGTTTTAGAGGGAAAAGTTGTCATGCTATGTTCACTATGCATCATTGTCTAAACTTAGCAGTTACTTGAAATAGCACTTGGTTGCAATCCCTTCCTGTTTTTTGTTTCTTTCTTAGTTTTTATTTATTTAATTTTTATTTTAACAGTAAAAGCATATTCAGGCAGTTGGCAATGGGGAGCTGTGAATTTGTGAAAACTTCTTGCAATTTATGACAGCCACCTGCTCTCTTGGTCATAGATTAATAACACCTGACCAAGCATGAGAACATGCTGAGTCCATCTGGCTCTGCCCATGCAGGGGGCATTGCAGCGTTGTCTGATTAACTCCCCAGCACAGCAGCCCGTCCAGAACCGTGTTATCAGTGCTGTGCAACCAGCTCTTTTGAGAGAATGGGGGATCTGTTCACACAGGACCTTGGCAAACAACCTTTTCGTCTGGATTTCTTCTGCCATGATGCTGCATAGTACTCTGTGCATTTTTTGGGAAGAGGCTTTATTGTTAGTTAATATTCCGTAGAGATTCTTACTGAGCCTCTTTCAATGAACCACAGGGATGCTGCCTGTGTCTGTCAGGCCACATCTCACGGGACTGCCTATGGATTAGATGTTCTTGCTTAATTCTGCAAAGTGCTAAAATATGCTTTCAATGTCAAGCACAAAAAAAATGACCCTATTGAAATAAGTACCAGGAAGGCACAAAAATGACCAGTAAATTAAACTTTTATTGTTATTTCAAAATAAATAAAAAAAGAGGGGGAAGAAAAAATATTTCTTGGAGCTCAAATTCCACTGAGATACCTGTAACAAGCACAAGATATGAACAAGTGGTGGCTTATATCTGCATTGAAGATATTGCTTGAAATAGTAATGATAATTAGTACCTTCAGATGCCATCAGCCTATACTGTACTTATATAATACCCAGCTGCATAATTAAGTGATCTTGTTTTCAGCTTGATCCTTTCTTTTTTTCTTAATTATCTGTTCAGATCTTATACTTTAGTCTGTGAAGCCTGACATTGGTGTTTGTGGTGCAGTTAACCCGGGCTTAAGCCTTAATCTTCTTTATCCTACAGGTAGATGAATGTGTGCAGAACAGCTTACAGCATTAGGCCAAAAGTCTAAGCTCCTTGGGCCAAAGGCCCCTTCCAAAGTACCTTGTTTCCAGCCCAGAGCTTGGCTGTGATCTCACATGCTCTAACAATGCTAATGACAGACAGAAGCTCTGTATTCCATAATGCTGTTACAAATCCGAGGAGAAAACAAGCAAACAGATAAATTACTTTGTATGAGCTCTTATAAATAATGAAAGATATAAGTAAAAGTCAGATTCTAAGGACATTAAAGCTGAACAATAATGTGGAAAGAAGACACATACCAATTGGAAATGAGGTAAATGCCTGCCCTTTTTCAGGAGTCTGTAGCCCTCCACCTTGCCCTGTTTTTTTTTCCCTCGTGTTGATACTGAAATTCCTTTTTGACGAAGAGAAATATATAACTTCTTTTAAATGAAACCAGAAATTACAGAAATTTAGTGGGGGCTAGGAGGATATCTGCTGATGTTTCCTTATCTGTCCAGTATAGTTTGTAGGTATTAGAGAGACCGTGAAGAGCTTTATGATTCCCACTGTGCACCTCAGCTTTTCAAATCGTTGCTGTTTGCAACTTTTAATGCTCAAACCTGTGAACAAATGAACATCTGGACACAATCACTGTATGTGGTTGTATCGCATGTTGACTACTTGTATCCAAACATTTTGATGCTGTTCTTCAAATGCTATGAAATGAGAAAAATTATTTTTGAGGGAGAAAATGAAATACTTTTCTTGACATAAAACAATTGCTTAATTTTTTTGTTTGTTTGTTTTGTTTTATGTGTGGAAGCAAAATTCGAAAACACACGTATTCTTGTATGATGAACCTTTTGTTTTGTGTCACCTCTGATCAGAAAACTTATTGTACTGGTTTTGTTAAGGATAGACTCTAAATTAATGATATTATGATAGTAACCTAACTGAAGTGTCTATAGGGCAGAAAAAGTTAGTAAAGAAATGTTGGTGGCATATTCGTATGTCTACTCTTATTTACATTTGCTGCACAGCTGCTTTTATAGCCAGTGGAGAAAGAAGATCCACTTATAGGGAGCTTCACTGGGGAAAAGAATGTGATTGAAAGAAAAGTGCAATTAAAAGTGGTATAAGTTTAAGCCCATTTTTAGACAAGTACTGTTGTTAAATTTAGAATGCAATATAAAAAATTGTTCACCTCACTTTCACCACGTCCTGAGCAAGCCTTTTGTACCGAAAATTTGCAAAATAACAGTCTTTTTACAATGGATTTAATTTAATTATAAAAATTAAACAATTTTCTTATAAGGTTTATATTACACAGTGTATTTTTCTGCTTTTATAAATACTTTTGTGATATTTAGTCTTTATATGATGGCTTTTCAAAACACGGTCACTCTTAAATATTTATCTTCTTGAAAGATAGGAATTGCTCTCACTTTGGAAAAGAGAACTTTGATCACTTTGTGAAGATAAGAATGATCTTTTCTAATATATCTTGGTAAAATGATTTTCAAATCCAGGGAATTCATTCTTATTTAAGAATGGAAATGAAAAATGTATGGAAATGATTTTGCTGTCACCCACATTCTATTGGCTCCCTCTCATGAGTGTCCCCCTCATCTTTCCAGGCTGGGATCTCATTTCACAAGCAAAGGCAGCAACTCAGTTCTGACTGATCCCAGTTTCAGTGGTCTCTTGTGTGTCTTATTGTTTCTTTCTTAACTTTCCTAACAAAAAACTAATCATTCAGGTCAAAAAAAATAGATTAAATGCACAACTGAAGTAGCTGGAATTTGGTCTGATGAAATAGATTTCTGCTGGGAATAGGATTCTAATGGAATTTGAATATCTTAATATTAAAAAAGATAATCAGTTATCAAATTTGAATTTTCTATTCTAAGAAAAATTAAACTGTTATTTTTTTCCTCAAAATAGAGCATTGAAGTTACAGTGGAAATATAACCATAATGAAATAACTGATTGACTTAAAAATAGTAAAGCATCATTATTGTATAATTTGGAACTAAACTATGTTTCAAAGTTTCAGAAATTTTTACTGGATCAAAGTTATTGGTTGCTTTTTTCTTTTCTGAAAACAATTAATGCAGATGAAATGTCATATAGCTAGGAAAATATTGTAGTAGTATGCTCACTCTTTATATAAAGATAAATTTTTCTCTTTAGTCCTAACACACTCTCTATATCTTTCTAAGGAAAAAACTTAAAAGAAGGTATAACTAATATTCTTCATCGAACAATATTGCAGAGGAGAGAGAATGTAGGACAGAGTCTTGTTTACTCTGAGTCCTGTGTTGGCCCTGCTACTGACCAAGAATTACAGAGGAATAGTTCTGTTGCCTCTGCCAGACAAAACTGTTTCCTTTCTCTCCTAACTCTGACTTCTCGTCTCTTTTTCTTTCCACTTTATGGACTACTCCTTCTTCATCTTAAACAGGTGACAGCTGTATCTGACAGCAAAATACCTTCATGAGTTTGTGTGGGTTTTGGGTTTGCTTTTGAACTGCTTATGTTTGAATCTCTGGGTCTAGTAAAACTGTAAGTGGAAATTAGATACAGTTTTGAGTGACTTCTGGCTGCCTTGCAACACTTAAAGATTATTCTATCTGCTGCACAGACTAAAAGATTCTCCTTTCAAATAATTTTCACTATTTGGTGCCAATCACAAGGGAAGCTGCTTGTTCAGTCTTGAACTGCTCTCATTCTCTGCCTGTGAGGAGCTATTTGCCACACCTTCAAGGTGGGAATTAAGTTTACAGCCTCCATCTTCCCAGCATTTCTGCAGACATACACTGAACGACCAGCTTTTGTTGTTGTGATCACCACAAACAGGTTTTTTTAATATGCTCGTGGGGTGCAGATACCCTTATAATTCAGTTCAGTTCAGGGGGTCTTTGGATTTGGCCTTTACTGGGTGAATATTCTATAACTTTTCCTTGCTAACTATATATATCGTCTATTATGCCTACTTTTAAATAGCTGTTTACTGAAATCAAGGCTTTTAAATTAGAAAACGATACTTGATGAAAGCAGTTATGCCAAGGAACCCATGAAAATGTCAAGTCTTCTCTGCCTGGGGGCTTGTATTTCATAAATGGGCTCTGGTGTGTTGACATTTCAGCGTAGGATCTCTCTGGCTGCCCTTGGGTGAGCCCACGGGTGTGTGCAGGCTTCCAGCACATCCCCCAAATGCATCATCTGTCAGATCCACCCCACTTCTCTTGGTGGTTGATCTTCTTGGCCCACCTGTTTTTTTATCAGTGCAAGCTCACTACAAATCTTTAGCCTCTAGTCTATTTACTGCTTTGCAGTCTTTTCCCTCTGTATAGGAGCCTGTTTTGCAATCAGGTGAAGACCTTGTATTCTTCTACTTTAGAATTAATGCTCTTCCAGTCTAATTTCCTATGCTGTGTTGTTGCAGAACAAGAACAAGCTGCAGTCAGCTGTAGTTGTAGTACAGTTCCCTGTACATTTTTTGATGGCCAGGTTTCTCTACGCAGAAAGAAGCCTCTCTGCTTTATTTTGCAGCAGTATTTTACACAGACACCCATGGAAAACTGTGTTGTGTTATGATACATGCAATATGGTTTTTGTTTTGCTCTCACTACCTGTAGCCTTTTCAAGATTGTTCTTGTTTGTATAACCAGAACTTAACCATCAGTTTGGTACTGCTTACCTATTGTGCTCCTACATGCAGTGTGTTAAGGTGACACAAAAATAAATGTGCATAATAAGAAGGGGGTTGATTATCTAGAGTATGTAAAGAGTGCTTTAACTGCTGTAGTTGGTGTAGAATTACTGTAAAAGTTAAATGTTTAATAGAATTAAAGATATATGCTTACTATAGAAAGTATATGGCACTGAATTAATACTTGAACCAAGTATTATATAATCTCTGCCTCAAGGTCAGAATCTGGTATTCCTAATAACACTGATTCTGAGCTGCCTTTAGAGAAGCTGTAGGATGAAGTACTCTTTACTGTAAGGAAGAACTGCAGAGCATCCCCAAGATAGTAAGTGTAAGCAATAATTATACATGTATTAATCTGACATACAGTTACATTGTTTTAGGGAAATCTGTCTATCTTGCACTTTATAGATGGATGAGAAGGCCAGCAAAGCACTCAGTAGGCTATCTGCCATCTTATGAATGGTTGCCAATAATTATGTCTCTCTTTTGAAATGATCTGCAAGTAATTTAAATTGATGAGAATGTGAGATGTGCCAAGTGATTTGGCAAAATATCAGGTATCTCTGAACATGGCGGTTCCTGCTGACCTGCTGTATAAAATGACATAATGTGGTGTGACTGACACTGCATAGCATTAAGCAGCATGTAGGAAATTGGAAAATGCAGTGTCTTCAAGGCCAAGGTAGTGAGGAAAAATGCATTTTTGATGGATGTCTACTTAAAAAGAATCTTGCTGTTTGTGGAATGTCGTTTTGGACTATTGCAATATTGGAGAGCAGAGAATGGATTTTATGTCTGGTTATTAGCCTTGGCTCTGATCAGCTAAAAGATGCTGTTGAAGATATTGTGAAAGGTGGTAAATTATTGGGTAAACAGTTGGATCTATATAAGACCTGTTTTCTTAATAAGGAAGGATAAGGAAATGAAATTTCTCTTAATAGACTGAATCAAAATCTTGAAGAAAAATATAACAACATTAGCTATTTTTCAAGATGGGGATTCTGTCCTGGATTCAGAATTTTGTGCTTTAAATTTAAACAATAAGGTCCAATCAGTGAGATTTAAGTATTCTCTATTATTTCTTAGTACCTTGCCCCATGCACTGATCTCCTTGACATGAGCCAAGCTGCTCTCAGAGCAAGGAGACAAAGGGTGACAGTCTGATTTACAGAGAGATGCATGTGCTGGCTCTAAAATGAAGAGCATTTGCCAGTTACTCATAAGCAAAGGCTCACCTGTGAATAAAGGCTGATGGAGGTGATTTACCAGCTTGCCAAAATGTCCTAAGAAATGTTTAATTGTCTCTGTAAAATTAACGGTGAATCTTTTTCATGTTTTCATTCTTTTTGTGGTTAGAGTAAAGAAAAGGGACAGGGAGAAGCTTCAAAGCTAATGAGATCTTACAGAGTTGGGTTCAGACTAAGAGGCTGTGGAAATGGATGGAAATTTTGGACCTAAAGCCTGTGAAGTCAGCTGAGAATTTAAAAACTAACAGCCTTGTCATACAAGGAGCTAAAATGATTGAGTATAGTATTCGTATACTACAGCTAATTTAATTTGTGTTTCTAATAATTTTGATTTTTCAGTAGTGCAAAGAAACACATATATTGGTGTGGTGGAGGTTTTTTTATAATTTTTGGTTTTGTTGGCGCAAAACACTGAGCAAGTTACAAGTACTTCAGGAGGACTTCAGGAAGCATTAAATCAGAAACAGTCACAAGCATCTTTTCTACACTTTTGTAGGGCTGTAGTGATTTACATGCCAGTGATATTTCACTTTGACTTCCATGCTGATTCAGCTGCCTTTCTTGAGAAGCAAGACTGGAGCCAAGCCTCTCTCCAGTGCTCACCTTGCTCTTTCAGTATTTCATAGATATCTTGCTGAATTTTGTGTGTTACAACTTGAGGCCTGAGCACAGCATCAAATGAAAGGGAAATTTTACCTTGTTCTTATTCCCTAGGAAGAGAGTATAGTCTATATTTCAGTTCAGCTCAGTGAGGTTAGAGTATTACTCAAGAGATTCCTGAGGGGAATGGGAGCAGTTGAAAGAGTATAAGTGAGATGAGAAGCAATACTGTCATCTACATTAAAAAAAAAAAAAAAAGCCCTACATTGCCAGTGAGAACAGAAGTGAACTGTGTGATACCAGTTCACTGGTGGCATTCACCTCTTAATTCTCTGGTTGGATACCTGAGCTAGAAACGCTGCAGTGCCCATGGTGCTGTCTGGGCCGTGTCACACAGGTGAGAACACTCGGGGGTTTAAATAAAGACAGTTTTTGGTTTGCTGTGCTTTTTATATAACAGCCAAGATTTCTAGTGTCCTTGCCAGTGTCTTCCATGACTGCCTTGATCCCATGGGATAACAGTTCTTCTAGTAGCACCTTTGTTTCTATAAACTTAGAACTTTCAAATGGCTTTATGAAAATCTGGTGCTGTCGAAGGTGGTAAGATCAAAGTCACACAGAACCTGCTTTCTGCATGCTTTGTGAGCTGTTTTGATGCACAGCAGCATGTGTGTGGTGGGGAATATGAAGCCAGATAAACAGGGAAGAAGAATCATATATCTTATAAGCATTCTCCAGAAATAGAATACTAATATTTGATGAAAGATAATCAGTATTACCGGGAGGTTTTACATGTTTGCTCTCCACCATTTCTTGCACTTTTTGCAACACTGTTTTTGTCTGAAATATGTTTTTAAACCTGCAGATTTTCACAGCCTTTCCCATCTTTCATCATTGGCCCAAATTTAACCAAGAAGTTGCTCATAATTCTGCTGTTTTACTAGCGTGTCATTTTAAATGAATTATGATTCCCCATTTTCTAACCATACTTTCCTCCTACTGGTTCCAGAACTATGTTTCTATGTAGACATTGTAACTTTTAGAACTGTAAATTTAGATAGCTTTTTTTTCCTGTGACTTTTTTTTGGTGCAATTTTTATGCCCCAAGCTAATGTTTTTTAATGTGTGCTTGTAGAATCTCCTCAGGTTTATGTAAAGTGCATTTAGGTGAAACATAATATGTAAAGTTAACTCTGCATGTATTGAAGTCAATGGGGATAACTCTTGGATGCAGAATTATTCATCCACTTAATTTTTTGCAAGACTAAAATCTAAGATTACAGCAATTATTTTAAGATTTTGTTTTTGTGTCAGTTAATGTTGAGTGGGCTGAAGTTATTTATTTTTTAGGATGAGTAAGCAGTTAGCTTCTAATGGCTGGAATGGGGGTGGGAAAGGACAATTTTGTAACTCAGATAATGTAAATGGTCTCAGGTTTCTAGAGGTTTTTTTAAGAGAAATTGAGAACTTCACTTAATACATCTTT
The DNA here is from genome assembly GCF_009829145.1 of Chiroxiphia lanceolata. Lineage (NCBI taxonomy): Eukaryota > Metazoa > Chordata > Aves > Passeriformes > Pipridae > Chiroxiphia > Chiroxiphia lanceolata. The sequence continues at coordinate 14,823,888 of NC_045646.1, read as the reverse complement.
ATTTTTCTTCTAGCTTAGATTTTTTTCGTGTGTCTGCAGTGCAGTTTTCTGTTTGATTATAAAGAGATAACTGTGTTTGGAAGCTGTTTGCCAGACTCCACCAGGGAACTCACTCATCAGGTTTTCAGTCCAGTCAGCAGGGTTTCAAGTGTCAGAAGTGCCAGAAAGCCTGTCAGCTCAGTCTTATTTCTAAGAAGTACAAAGTACTATGAAGCCTTTTATTTTCTGACATGAGTAAATGCAAAAGTTCAGTTTAGTATGTAATCCATAGCTTTATTAAGTCATTAAGTGGGAGGGCAGCACTCTGAGCTGCACAGTTCTAGATGGGGCATGTAGGTAGTGAAAAGTTGCCTCTGACGTCTCACTTTGAGAACTTGCCTGGGGCTGGGGGTGAGAGCTGCCGTCACTGTGGCGGGGACTCTGTTGATGCTGCTCTTCACTGCCTTGGAGGAAGAGTTAGAATAATAATTGCCTTGCATCAATATTACTGTGGGGCAGGGTCATTAATATGGAAGCCCTTGGTTTAGCTTTACCATAGACCTTTACCACAGAGAGTGGCTTTAGTGGGTACCTGCCATCCAGCCAAGGTCAACCCACTACACCTACTCATTCCTTGAACAACCTGCTGAGGATATATACAGGCTGTGTGCATCCTAGCAGGGCACTGGCAGGAGCTGGAAATACAAATGCAGATGAAGTACGGAATGCCCAAAGTATGATCCTGTTAGCTTACAAAAATTAAGGCATAATCTATGGTAATCATAGGTGTAAACAAAAGTAATTTATTTTTTAATTTGGGCAACAGAGAATTTACTACTTTTTGTTGTCCAGGTTGGAACAACACTAGGGTTAATTTTCTTTCTTTTCAGTTCTCGTTAGCCCATAGTAATGATGGACTCCTGCCAAACAATAAACAGTGCTATTCCCAATTGCTTTTGGGTTTTTTTTTCTTATGCTGACATAAACAGTGAAGATAATTTTAGTTTTAATTTTTGTTCATGCTTAGTGATCTTGGCCAGCCAAAGCCTTGTGTCCCATTTAATTCCAAGTCAAGGACTGGGCTCAGTCATGCCTGTGAAAACTTGTCAGTTTTCCAGCCATTCATGTTCACAGCCAAAGGAATAGGAAAAATGTCTGCAGCTGAATGCTGCTCCTCCCCCGGATTGCTTTTGTCTCTTGTTTCAGAGAACTCTCCTTGTGCAAGATGCTTTGGCTGTGACGTCGTGCGAACTCCAGTGAGGCTTTCTTAGTTCGAAGTCATTATTGCCTATTATATTCTTCCTGCCTCAAGAGCTGTTCTAATTATATAAAGAGAACTGGCTTTTCGTAAAAATAGACCTACAAATCACAGCATGCATAAACTTTCATAAGGAAAAAACAAGCTTCTGTCACTTGGTATTAATTTCCACTGTATGCTTTCTGCATAAAAGGGATTCACGGGTTTGATTTCGTACAGCTAGATTCTTTTAATAGTTATGGCTCTGTTTTTCCCATTTGTAGGAATGGATATGAAATAATCATGCTCAAATGCCAAAATAGTCATTGCTAGTTTATAGTTGTTGCAGGATTTGTTCTTTGACTGATATATTTTAGTTTTCTTAAGAGTTCAAAGAGTACTTTATGTAGTAGTCTTTTAATAAAAAAAAGGAATAAATGGAAAATTTAAGTTGCCATTAAATATCTGTGGAAGAACAGGCATCTCTGAACAACATATTGCTTTAGCTACAATGTGGAAGGGCATTATTTCCAGCTGGGAAGAATGTTAATGGTGCCAATTACCCATTTTATGATAATGAATGAGTAAGGCTGGAATGTAGGATTCTTTTTCTGAGGATGATGTGACTGCATGAGTGATGTTCAAATAACTTTCAGTAAGATCCATATTATAGGGCTGATTTTTAAACAATGCAACTCATTCCCCTTTATCTTTGAAAGTGTTAGAAGGTCAGATAAGTGTATCCATTGTTAGGGGAAGGGAGGAATCCATAAATGATGAGTATGCACTTAAGTGGTATGACAAGTGGCATGAGACAATACTGCTAGGAAGGATATTCTGAGAAGGAAGCATTGGTTTGTGGTATTGGCACTGATGTTCTTTGTAGCAGGACTGTGCCAGATGTTCCCAGCAATGGGGAGGTACACATTTTACCCCAGGTGACCAAGAGGCTCTAGGCTGGATGAATTGCTGTGGCATGAACTCTTCAAAGGCTGCAGTGGTGGTACTGCTGATGGAGCCTCTAGAGTGAGTAACTTACCTCCCTGCAACTGTCCTTTCGTGAGGTGGAAAAATCAAATGCTAAATAATTAGGAGACTGCAATGTCATTCCAAGAACAAATTAACAGACCTTGAGACTCCTTAAATGTAGAAAAGCTCTGCTGAATGGCACAAAAGTTTTACCTATGGAAACTGCTGAGGCTCTATTGCATTGAAATATGTTGACTTTGAACTTAAAACATAACCCATGTTCCACATGAGGTTGTAGACTTTTTTTGTAGTCTCCTGTCTGCTGAGAGGGAAGTACAAACCCCCTGACTGCAGAAAGTGTCAGGGGGTTGGGGAAAGACATCAAAGTAGGAATTGGTTTTCCATGTGGGATGGGGAGTTTCAGAGAAGCTTGAACACAAAATGTAGAGGAAGGAAGTAGTATATGTCTCACTGCTATCATGGTGGTTATGCACACAACACTGCATTTCAATTTAGAAAGAGTATGTTAGTGTGGGCTGCACTGATCAAATTAGAAACAGAAACCATAGAAATGCACTGTAAAACTTCTGCTTGATTAAACATTGTCTCTTATTCCCCAGCATGCTTTACTACCAGGACAGCGTGCTACAAATTGAGAGCTTGAAAGCTCCCATGCATTGTTCCCCTGCTGAAAACCTCCCTGACAAATTCTTCCCCTGAGTGAGTTCACCGGCAAATTCCAGTAATGCTCTGGGTAGTTGTGTGTCGTGTAAACTTGTCTCTTAACCCCTGAACTCTGCTGTTTCTAATTTCAGCTGAACATGTGTGACAAGCCAGGGCTGTGGTTTATGAAACCAGCTGTTCTGTGCTAACACTGCAGCTGTGCTGGGCCACCAGGCACTCTCTCATTCCTTTTGAAAAGAAAATGTTTATTCATGTACTCTAGTCTTGAAATGACAGGATTCATAATGGAGACAAGGCATGTTGTGTGTAAGCTTTCTTGCATTTCTGTGTTTGTTAAAAATGTATGGCACAATTTGATGAAATGGTTCAGCAACAATACAGTGATTACTGTGAAACCAGTCTTCTTCTGGTTACTGTTTCTGTCTAGCTGCAGCTGATACTTAGCTCTTAAAAAAAAAAAAAAACCAACAAAAAAGGCAGAAGTGTTGCTTTTCTGTCTAAATCTGGTCAAATTACTCCAGTTTCACAATATGTTTTAACAAATACGTAGTTTCTATTATTGGCATAGCTTTGCTGATGGAGACACTTGTCTGACCTTTCTGTTTAAAGTGCACCAGAATTCCCTGCTTATTATTTAGATTTAAGAACTAGTGGTATTAAGTTATATTTGGGCATCATAACACAATTAAGTTCTACAATTATTTAGATTTCCTTTTATTCTTGGTAGGTTATCCGTGGCTTTGTTGCTTTTTATGCAAAGAAAAGAGAGAGGAATTGAATTTTTTTCTCTGCGTTTTTTTTCTTAATTTCTCCTGGCTCTTGGTGAATTGACTTTAATAAGTAGCTCTATTCTTCTGCAGATCAGCTTCTTTCTTGTTCTAGCTCATGACTCAGCTGTATTTCCAAACACTGCATCTGGTGTGTGTGCTCCCCCCACCACCTGGAAGCAAAGAATATTTAGAAGGAGACATCACTTTCCGAAATACATTTTTAGTTCAGTAGCTTTGAATTCTGAGCTTTAATTGGTATGGCCAAAATCAAGTTCATAGCACCCAAGCATGCAGAAGTGACTCACTCTTAGTTAAAATTGCATATCCCAAATATGGCATGTCTAGAGGCTATTTATAAGCCAATTATTAAGCTACTATATGCTACCTATTGTTAATATAACAACCATACTGCCCTCCCTGTTTAAATATGCTGCTGCTTATTTTTATTAGTGAAGGATGTCCATCTGTTTTTTACCCTGAGCTTAAGTATTTTTGTGCATGGAGGCAGGTGGTAAGGTAGGCTCTTCCTCCTGCTGGGAATCTAGAAATACTCAAAGAACACTTTGGTGGGTTTTTAAATTTTGTTTGTTTGCTTTGTTTAATTTTGTGGGTTTGGTTTTTTTTTTGTTTGGGGTCTGATTTTGTTTTTTTGTTCTTTTGTTTGTTTTGTTTAGGGATGTGTGTGTTTCTTGTTTTTTTTTTTTTTTTTTTTTTTTTTTAATTTACTTTTATGCAAGGTCAGGTGGGTTTGTCTTTTTATTTCAGTTGCCAGTCTTGGAGATAAAAACTTACAGACTTAGGAATAAGATTGTCATTGGTTTCTAGCTCTAATTTCTCTCAGGCCTTCATTTTTATGGTATGCATTATCTGCAGAAGAAGACTTAAAAACCCCCAAACAAACAAAAATCATACAACAAAACAGCCCTGTAAAAATCAAGTACCTGCTCATTCATACATTGTTTGTAGTCTGGTTTGTGTGCTGCATGATTTTCTGGGTCTTCAGATGCCTGTTAAGGTCATATGTAGTAGAGAGAAAAAAAGAGAGGAAGGAAAAGGCTGTACAGAAGCTCTTTCAGCTTTCCTTGTGCAAGTGAATGAAGGAACAAACTGGACAGCAGGGTACAATGTTGAAATAGAAAATAATGCAAAAAGGATTTCGCAATTTGTATGAAAGAGAGAAATACACCAAGATGAAGCTGTTGTGCTGCTTTGTAACAGGGGCCAATACTGACCTGCAAGAAAGGTGTGAGGATCTAAGGACCTCAGAGTCTTGACTCACCTTTAGGAGAGAGGAGCTTGAGTGATTGTGTGATGATTGTGTGGTTTCTCTCCCCACTGCTTGCAAATTGGCTCCTTCCACTTCTTACATGTTCTTTTTTTGCAAGCAGCTTCTGTGTTCTGGTTCCCTTGCCTTCAGTGTCTGCCCCAGGTGGCTGATGTTTTTCTGTAGAAATGCTTAAAGCTGCACTGCTTGTTTAATCTTTGCAAATATGTAGCATGAAACGATGACGTTTTCTGTTTTAAAATAGAAGTATCCCTTGAAAGTTTTCATGAATGTAGATAGAGTGCATTTGAAACCTTGTACCAGATCAATTATCTCTTTCTTTGTCCATTTAATGGTAACTTTCTTTAAATAATATGCTGTGACATCTTTATTATCCTTTAGTGATGAGGACAGTGAACACAATAATAATTTTAAGCTTCAGTAGGTTAATGGAGTTAGGCTTGTCACCATCCATTATAAAAGCAATCAAAAGTGTTTTTAATGAGCTTCAGTTGAGTATGAATCCCAGCTTTACACAGCTCAAACTAGAGTGCCCCCTAAAATAAAGCATGTCTTACTGCTT